>NC_141557.1:122418508-125311008 GCF_036417535.1 Chlamydotis macqueenii
TGATCTTTTGTGACATCAGGCAGCCACCAGTAACCTTTCTAATGCCTGATGAAAGTAATAATAAAATAAGAATTTTTCAGTCTGTGCACAGTATCAAGAAATCAACATTTGAAATGTATTTAGATGTGCAGATGACTGTTACCCTAAAACAAATTTAAATGGCATAGCCTTAGAACAGTAACTTGTTGGCATAAATGTATTCCACACTTAAGCTTTTATCAGAAACTCTTATTATCTGTGGTGACCCTTATGTGACTGGAAACGGTTGAGTGTGTCTGTAAAGAGCCTGGTTAATCACAGCATTATCAGCACTATCAAAGAAGCTCTTAGAAATGAGTCTCACAGTCCTTTTAAAAATGCACGAGAGACATTGAACACTGCCTTTGAATGATGTAACTTTTGTTTAGCAATTCCAAGCATTCCACCTGGTTGTATAAGTCCTCTTAGCAGCTGCAATGGCAGTGATGAATCAATTCGTGACATGCTTATCTGATCCACTCTCAACAGAAGCATTTTAACTGTTTCACATCCATACAGCACATAGGCAGTGAACTACCTGACTGTGTTTGCATCACCAGGGGCTGAGAAGATCAAGGCAGCTTCTCTCATTAGCTTTCCAGAGTCAATAAAAGGCTATCCTGTGCAATGGCATCACTAACCCACAGTGCGTGAAGTACAGAGGAAGGCGAGGCAGGCGTACACGCACAGGCGTGGTAAACTGGCTGATCCTTATGGCCTTATCGACCGAGCTCAAGTGCAATACCCATTTGTACCAATTTAATACCTGACATGACTTAATATAAAGCCTTGCTGTTAAAGGGGCTTTCTGGTGCTGGATGAAGCCCTAAAGGCTTACATCAGCTACTCAGCGTGTTGCCCCAATATTGCAGTAGCCTGCAGAAAACTGGACAAGGGTGTGAGCAAGACAAGAGAAGACAACATTATGCTGTCTTCTGTTTCTGGCAAGCAGAAAATGGTTAATTGCCACAGTTACTAATCAACTATTCATCAAGTTTGTGAGACAAAATCATGTGTGTCCACTATATCACTAACTCCTTCCATAAATCAATTGCAGTTGTAGCTGGGCTTTCTAGAGGACCCTGAAGTCATTTGTTTGACATTACACTGAATAATATTAGCATAACATTAGCAGAATTTTTTAATATATATGGAGAAGTATCATGCTTACATTTCAAATATTTTTTTCTACTAAACTTTCATAGGTTAGGCAAATTCCTTTTGAAGTCTCTTTATAGACTCATATTTCAGCTTAATTGAAATACTTGGATAGAAGTGAGACCAAAACTTTAGCATTGAGGCATTCAAGTAGAATATCTTACTTTCATAGCATCTTTAAACTGCTTCTAGATCTGACCTAATTTGGCCCTCCACAGCTTATAAAATCCTGAGAGGCAAGTAAGAGAAAGATCTAATCTCTAAGTAGGCTGTGAAGAAATATTTTCCAATAAAATTTCTCTATGATTGTGATGTCAGCTTACACTGGCAAACATAAGTAATATTATTAATATTTGTATTTCTTATTTAATTGGAAAATGTAAGATGTAAGTATTCTTACTTAGCAACCAAAGGTACTGAAAGACTTTGCAACAGAAATACATCAGTCTAAGATGTTAACTGGTTTTGTTTAAGATTTGGACCAATAATATATTGTGCATCCCATTAGGGAATATGTAGTAGATCTTCTTGTGTATGTGCCTAGTTTCTTACAGTGCTACCTAGCAAATCTGCATTTTTTAGCTCAGGCTGTAGTATGTTCATTTTTTAGCTATAGGTGTCCCTAGTTTAATGTTTCAGGTTTTGGCCAGTATGGATGTCCTTATGGCAATATCAAAAGACTTCGGCTACATAGTGCTTCAGTGATGGATACTACACAAAAGTATACCATTATAAAATACACAGTTTATACTTACTTCAGAAACTATACCCAACATAAAAATGTAAACAGAATCCATGCACGAATCCAGAAAAAAAAAAAAAAACCAAAAAACCTGAGGTTAATTATTTCTAATTCTGCTCATTAAAAAGCAAAAATTAGTTTTCAGACTCTAGAATCTCTCACTGAATTTACCTTAGCACAGATATGCTTGTCAGCTAATAAAAAGGAGCTGTTAGTTTAAGCATACTTTTTTTCTAGACCCTGATGGCTGTCTGATAGCCAGGTTCTAAATCAGACAGAGCTTTGCGCCTTGGGCTGTGCCTGTGTAAACCTTACTGTTTAATTAAGCAACTGTACCAGAGATCATCCACATCTTATAAAAGCTGTGTTACTTCTTTTAAATGCTTACCTGATAGCCAAAGAACACTTGAGGGGGTTGTAAATAAAAGAAACATCAGAATTAGAAATTCAGCAGCCGTTCATGAGGAAGCTTAAAGTTACTGCTTGCTTAATTACTCTTTGCATTTAACTCTTCTTATCCAAGGAGCCATTTGGCTGTTAAAATTTGCCAGGGCTACAAGCAGAGAACAATAACACAAGCTGCCATTATAGTATTTTTTCAATTAACATATCTTTGATATGCTTTGTATGCTTTTAGATGGGACAAACCTGGGAGGAGTATCAACTCCAATTTCTATTTAGTATTCTCAAATAATAATGTTTACAATCACGATACACTATAATGCTTCTGCTACCAAGCCGTACGTTGTATTTTGGACAACCATAGGCAGAGTCTTCTCTGACATAATGCTTTTTTCCTGTAATTTAGCTAATTCAGAAGATCTCAAGGTTGCCAGCCATGAAGCATCACTACAAGGTTTAGCTGTTTATTAAAGTAATATTCTTGTTGAATGATTACAATGGCAAATAGGAAGAGTTTTTCTATCACTATTGCTTCAGTCGCAGGCAGTATGATGTTATCTTGAACGTTTCTACAACCCATTGCAGTCTTTTATTCTTCCTCATAGCCTTGCAGATGAATAGTCAGAGGAAATATCGTGTGCATTGGCAGTTCATAACCTCAAGAATGGTTTCTTTTGCTACTCACAGACAAACTGACGTACATTTCTTTTGCTACTCACAGACAAGACTGCTCCAAGTGGTCATTAGCTGAGTTTTCCTCATTTAGTTATTTTGTAGATTAGAGATCTCATATCTGTCCTAAAAACAGTACTGGAAAGATGTCAGTCACTGAGTCAGCTTTTGAGTATATCAATGCATGTTCTAGAATATCTTTCACCTACCAGACTGCAAAGGCAATGGATTAAGTTGTTCAGCTTTGCATAAAAACTCTTGACATTTCATGATGAAAGCCTTAACTGTTCTCTGCATTGCTCTTCTTATACTTTTTTATGAAGATTTTTTGAGAGGGGTTGCCAGGGTAATTTTGGCTTTTGGTTTTCATGAGCTTCTGTGATTGGAATCTGAATATGGAAAAGAAGTTGCATTATCTGTTCACCCGTTCCTGGCAGCAGAAGGAACAAGTTACAAACTCTGATTCTTCTAAATCTGTGAGAAGCTGTAAATTATGATTATGAAAGAGACATTGCAGATCCTAACAGGGGGTGTGATACATTGTCCTTACATTGTTTTGGTTTTGTCCTCCGGCAGGACCTAATAAGTAGCTGTGGGTAATTGCTCTCCTGTCATGAGGTCTGTTTAACATGGATCACGAGAAGATGTGATGTACTCCCAGCTGTGGTGTTCTGTAGGAGGAATGTATGAATCAATCCAGACTGAAAGGTGATAAATGTAGAAAGGCTGGCAGGGACAGCAAGGGATCATACTGATATTAGGAAACAAGGATGATATGATTCGTATCACAGGTGTATATACCAGCTCTGGCTACCTATAACCAAATGTAATTTCTTTCACTTTTAGGTGGCCACCTAAGTGCAATCTCTTGCTGTCATTACAGAGTTCAGTCTTTCACCTTCTTGCGCACCACACAGCAGGCATGGATACCAAAATAACTCAGGAAACAAGACTTTTCCATGTTCTGTCTTTCAAGTAACATGTCAGAACAACAGCTGTTATCACTTCTAAGCTCAGTAATTTGGTGCAATCCATTTCTTACTGTTGCAGAGGGTATTGCTGAAGCACTGCAACTCCGTTGACATCAGTAGGTACATTTGGCCAAATACTCTTCATTATGAACTTCTGAGCTCTAGACTGTGTCTCCTACATGATCCATTAAGGCCTGTGTTAGTTATCTTACAAGTTCTCTGGAAAGCTCACCTTTAGCATAAGATATTTATAGAGGGATCTAGGTGTACTGACAAGGATTTTATTTAATTATTTATCAGAGCATTTATTGTTGGGGGGAGGGGAGGAATAGATTGATTGTGAAATTAAATGACATGAAGATATCCAGACTGTGAGGCAGAAACTTATTTTTGCTATGAATCTAAATAATGCAATAATTAATAATTCTTCATAGTAAAGCATTGAATCCTACATATGTTTTTTATATAAACGTCCTATCAAGAGACTAAAAGATATATTTGTGACTCATAAATCAGAGTTGGCTTGGCCAGCAACTACTGGCAAATGAGGAAGCAGAACAAAACCACCCTTTCTACAAGATAACTTCAGGGAAATTATGTTGAAATGTGTCAGGACTTGTCTGATAAAGAATCTAAACCTGCCTTAGTACAAAGACTCCGATTGCTACACTCGGTCACCACAAAGAAAAACTTCCACTATGCCATCTAGTATGTCATTCAGACAGTGCAAGTAGATCCGAAACATGCCAGTTCCTCTGCTGAAGAACTGTATTTCTTTAAAAGAAGAAAATTGATGTGTTGAGCAAGTGGCTGTTGTAACTAAGGTGAGCATTGTATTCTATTCAAATAGCAAACCATTCAGACTCCCTACAATGGAAATTAATAACATAGATTCTTCCAGGTTGAGGGTTCTACTTTTTTTCCTGAGTTACAGACGAGACTTACTGATATAAAGTACTGTTGTACTGTTACTGTGCTGTAACAGTGCAACATACTGAATATATGTATTCTCTGTACGTATTTTCAGCTGATAGTATATACTACAGTGTACATTGCTCTTTTGCAGAGTGTCACTTGTGATGAAGTTCTGCAAGAAAGGCAGAAGCTGGCAATCATTGCCAAAAAAAACAGTGACGGTTTTAATCTCTGTGACATATATACATACATAGCCCCTCTGTGAAACAGTGGGGAAATTTTCAATTCAACCCATAGAAATATGTGCATGAAACTGCTACAGGAGAATAAAAATTGGTTGGGTGGGCCCTAATGCTAAAGTACGTGTCACCAATACTTTCCAAAGCCAGTTAGAACTGCTGGTTCAGAATATGATACCGTAACAGCTCTAAGGCCAACACTTTAAAATAATTGCCTAATAGCCAAAACTGATTGTAGGACAATTGTTCAAGTAAGCAGCATTTAGGGACTTTGAGGGCAGCAGATCCACTACACGTTCTTCACCATGTTCTTCTGCCAATTCAATATAATCACTCCTCTTACAAGCAGCCTTCAGTTCTCCGTTCTTCTTATTTTCTGGAGGGAGCATGAAAAGATAATCTAGTAATAAAAGAAGTTCAGATAAGCAGGCTTAATACCTTGTTTTTGCCTTCCATACAAGCCTGTTGCAAAGGTGCATTTTCAAATTATGTTTCTTTCGAACTGTTTTCTTAACTTCTTTGATTCTTTCTATAAATGACATCAGCAAGCTTGATGCCTCAAACTTCGTTGGCTCATAAACAGAGATACTGAACAATACTGAGGAACTGGTCTGTTGCAGGCTTCCATTTTATCATTTTATTTCTTGTGTCTACAGGAAATACATGAGGGTCTACTGACTTAAATAGACCTGATTCTCTTCCAGTACCTTCTCTCGTCAACAGGATGTGTCTGATGTATTAGTGTGTGCTGTGAGAATTGTACAGACACAGGAACTGAGAATAAAGTAAGAAAAATCTCACATTAAACCTGCCAGAAGCTCAATTCAGATGAGTTGGAAGGTAACTTGCTCTTGTTTGAGGCAGACATTTTGTTCTTCAGAATCTCCATTTAGTTATTTCTAGAGCTCCTGATCCCTATAGTTGTGAAGTAAATTAAAACAACTCCAGATCAAGAAAGTTATGTCTGCCTGTGTTTGTGGAAAGCCTGAAAAAATGATGTTGAGCACTGTGAAATACCTCCTTTGTGTCAATGCGTTGTCAGGTGTTTAGTGGCAGTTATTGAACTGAGACCACTTAACTATGTCACTGCTGATTAGTGTATAAAAATGAAGATTAGTAAACACATAGAAAAAAAAGTATTATACATGCAGACATTTTGCTTTGATCTCATCCTTAGGGAGTTTACTGAAAAGCTGTATCATTTTCTCCCTCATCTTTCTGACTGGAACAGCCCACTATGCAGCAGGAAAAACCTAGCATTGGCTTTTGTCCGCTCTCCGCCAGGAACGAGTCAATCCAGTGTCTGATGCAACTCTGCAGTCCCTTGTTTGTCCTAGTGGCAGCTCCTCTTTTCTCTGGAGGACAGAAGTAGATGCATTATTACATTGAAGACACTGAGCACATACGGGCCATGTTCTCAGCTTTTTCTGAAAACTGAAAGCTAAAATTATGTAAATCATATAAGAACTTGTGAGTGTAATGAAGAGTGACTGGTGGTTTGTAGTTTCTTCTGGTACAAGATCTGATGATTAAGAAGGGAAGTTAGAAGATGATAGATTCAGAATGAATAGACAGATGTGGCTTTTCATAGACGGTGTATTTAACGTGTGGCGCTCCTTGCTAGAGGATGTTCTGGGTGATTAATGTTACACAAGCCCAGAGAGAAGCTGGGAATGGTCATGGAAGAGAAAGGGGGTTGCAGGTAGGTAAAACATAAATCCACATGTGGGGAAAGAGGAGAGTATGGCTATCTTGTTTGTGTACTTTTCCCCAGGTTACTGATCTGGGCCATTGCCAGAGATACAAGGCTCCATGCACCTTTGCCTGAGCTGGTGTGGCAACTCCTATCTTCTTAATCTTTCTTCATTGGTATTTATGTATGAGAGAGGTTTTTATTTTGTTTTGCTATTAATAAAAAATGAGTCATCACCACTGTTCTTTGCAGGTAACCGGGTACTTTAAAAAGATTCTAACAAAGTGGGAAATTATCACAAGATGGTGTCTTGTCTGTTCAATCAGCCACCTAAATATTTTATGATTTCTAATACTTTTATCAACTAAGTAAGCAAACGTCCACTACTGCAGGACTCATCAATACTTATTACCAAGGCAACTTATCACCAACAGCAAGGCCTAGGTTTCCATCACCCTAATTCCCCTCCCTAAAGGATGGTAAGGACTCCTGCAGAAATTACATCAGCTGTCTGAAACTTATCCTAACCTTACCAATGGTCCTGTCAGGACCATTATCTCTGAGGATGCTCCCTCAGCATCATCATGGAGTCAGTTACACTCATGTAAAGCTGGGTGAGTCAGCAGAGCCTGCCAGAAGGATTAGGCGAAGGGTGAGGGGACACGGGTGCACAGGGAAATCGTGCTGCAGAGCTGCACAGCCTCAGTCATATGCTGCAGTGTAGGACCACATACCATGGTGGCTGGTTGGAAAAGACACTAGAGGTGACTTAACTTCACTGGTAAGCCTGCATCTGCCTGTATGCATTTATCTGGTTCTTCTGGTTTGGCCTGCACAAGGCAGTACATCTTTTGAATTTTCTTTCTCTTTTAGTAACCCTTAAGGGCAACATTTTCTTTCAAGGCTTCTTTTTGATAAGGCTTTTATTTTTAGACTCCTTACAAAAACACCCTACAAAGAAAAAAATGTGCATAGATTTGAACATGAGTGAATGGCTTTTTCTTAGTTTTTTTTTTAATCGATATCTTTAATGATCAGATACTATTGCTATTACATTTCTATATAACAAGCAAGTTGAATAATCTGGTTCTGCAGAGAGTCAACATGCCATGGACAGGTTGTTTATCTCTCTGAATTGTACTTCTGTGACCATCACAACACATTTCTGTGAAAAAGAATATTGCATGTTAAGTGTCATTAAGGACAGCTTCTGGTATCCTTACAATGATCCTGTGTAGTGCTGCTACTGTGGGAACAGGACAATGCTATCTGGCATGAATAAGGATGTATAAACACTGCCCCATAGCTTTTTCTCTTTAATTCACTGGAGATTAACAAAGCCATATATTTTTACCATGAACTACATATGACTGATATTATTAGTTATTCCATATCTGCTGGGTGGGTTTTTTTAAATTCATGTTATTATTATCTTTTTGTCTCCATGGAATATGCTTTCTGAAATGCCAGGGCACTGCATGCATCTGAACACTTATTGCTGGGCTTAAGAGAAAAAGTATGATGCTTTCTGTAAAATATTCTTGACCCTGGAATTATCTGTTCTTCTGAGCAAGAGAAAATACAGCCTTGTAGAAAAGGAAGGACTTGAGACATGGGAAAATGGATTAATCTTGCAACTTTTCCCAGAGGTCACTCTGTTAGTTTGAACAGTTGCAGTTTCATAGAAATTAAGGTCCAACTGTCTGTATATCCCTGTCCATTAAATTTTACCTAGATACCTTATACCAAGCACAAAAACTTGAGTCAGATTGCATTTCATTTCTAAAAATATCTAACCTGGCTACATGGAGAGAATGAGATGAACTGATGGTTCATCGGTGCCCGAAGTATCAAAGAAACTGCTTGAATAAGCTACATTTCTTAAAGGAGTCTATGTATGTCTCAGTTTTTAATTTATAAAATAAGAATAGATATATAATAATGCTTTACAAGGGTTTTTGAGGTTCAACCATAAATATTGAGGAGACTTTAACTGAGAGGGTTGTTTGATACTGTAGGTTCTGTTAGCTGGAAGAGGAGTGCATCACAAACTGAATTAACTGACACTGGGCTCATATTTGCTTAGGAGATTGTCTCGGGACAGATGAGTGTGAGATGTTTATTTTAAGTCTGCACTAAATTAGACCTTGAAAATCTTTCTGAGAATTTTCGCATGCTTGCTAGGGTGACTGTGCTAGATGCCTTATATTTTTAAACTAATACTACATTTAAAATATATTTAATGTAGATGTATTTACATACTCTATATTTGAAATAATTGATTACTTAGAATAATTATTCATGATCACAGGCATACAACTCACTCAGGATTAAGTCAGTTGTGAGCCTATTCCTGGTCTTAACATCCATATCATTGTCCTTCCTACAATACCCTGCAGATTTTCCATCCTAGCATTTTAAGTTGTAAATTTTCATCCAAATAAGCAGCTGTCTCCTTTCCTGACATACTCATAGCTCTTCCTCTCTGGTGTTGTCTGCAGCCAGTTGGCATCCACAGGATGTCAGATCACATCATGTCTGAGGAGGGCTAACCTTTCAAAACTGTTTACCTCCATATGTGACCAGTTTTTGCAGTACTGCAGTATTGTGGCACAACCTCTAAGTATAGCCTTTAGATGTGTTTCTAGGAACATTGACTTATAAATAAATACAATTGACAGTCTGCTGATCAAAAGCCTATATTTACCACAGAGAATTTGACATGGTGTCATGTAGGATTTGACAATTAACCTTGGAAATTCCTGAAGTATGTTCAAAATCTGTTGAAATTTTTCTGAGTAAAACCGAAATTTTTTTTGAAAGAAACTTATGGCACAGTGTTCTTTTGGATTGCAGAAAATAATCACAAACAATAACAGGGCAATAATAATTTCATCTCTGTTGGAATCATGAGTAGGATTTTTAAATGTTTTCTCAGTTTGCCATTTGATGTTTCAGCTGGCTGTACATTAGTGAAGCAGTTTAATATATTGCTGCTTCTTCTGTTCCTCTGTATCCAGTCAATTCAGAAGAAAAGTTGGCCATATCTACTTGTTTTGTCTATACCCTACATCTTTGCCAGTAGTAATCAGATGGGGGATTGTGCTGTTTTTTGGGCAAAATTACCCTCGGAGGATAAGCCAGGATGTTACCTACGCTGTACTTTGAAAATACAGTGAATGAGTTCCTGTTTGCATTCGCCTGCATTTCATGGTAGGTAGTTCTACCAGTCTATGCCTATGGTTAGTTAGTGTGCAGCGCTTCTGCACTTGGTGGCAAATAGAGTAAATTCTTGTGTGACTGTGCTCAGGTCTTCCGTAGTTGGAAAGGGTCCTTATATCCGTTCACACTCACTTTACAGAGTTTAGTGAAAACCATGGCCTGCTGCAAGGCATTAACAATTTTTCAAATGACTCTTGCTCTAGAAATATATTGGCTTGTAAACAATGTGTTCTTCCTCCTGGAAGGTTGTTCTAGTGGTGCTTTTACCTTACTCAGATTTTACATTTATTTCTATTATTGTTTAAGTAGGAACTTCAGCAAAGAGGCAAAGCAAGTCCATGGGTGCATGACTGACTGAAGGAGAGGATAAAGGATATACAAATATCTTAGCTAGATAGAGCCTCTTTGTCTGGCCCCAGAAAAAGCAGAGCAAGGCTCAACGTTTAAAAGTTAGCAGTTGAAAACCACCATTGAAAACATAGTTCAAGTCTTGGGAAAAGTGTCATTTTCCCAGACAGGCAGTGAATATGTCCTCAGCAAGGGACCAGGTCAATGTGCCCTTAAGTTATATTTCCAAAACTTTTTAGCCTTCACAGTTCAAAAACTGTAGTCAGTCTTCTTTGGCAGGAAGTGCCTGAGAGATTGAATCAGTTTTTGTCTCTGCACAAGCCGCAGCAGCATCTGCTTCTAAAGAAGTGCCAGTTGCTAACTGTGAAGTGTTATAAAGCAAGGACAGAAGTTAGTGTTACATTAGGATATTGTTGCTAGATGCTAGCCTTGGAACAATAGTTATATTTTAAGGCCCAGTTATGAGATCTACAGTAAAAACAATGAAAAAAAATAGAAGCACCTAAATCTTTGCTAAATAAGGCATGTTTAAGTCCAGTCAGACTTTTCTAGAAAATATCAACCCTGATATTAGCAACAACCATCAGCCAACCCTTAATCAGATCAAGCACTGTAAGATAGCCTTTTCCACTTGCTTCATATAGTGGGCTGCACAAGTACTTTCTATTCACAGTGCAGATCTTTTCCACAAAGAAAGTATAAAGACTTGGATATCAAGAAAAAGAAAGATCTGGTGGACCTAGACATCCTAAGCCTGAGATCTGCATAATTGTGTAATCCCTAACCACACTGCAAGAGGAGGAAGAATGACTGGTGATGGTCAATTTTATACTCTGAAGTTCAAAAGAGCTTTCCAACTTCAATTGGAACTGGCACTGAGGATTCAACATAAGGATTTATTTTGAGCTGTAGTACAGACCTTATAGGAAGCAATGTCAATGTTATTTTTAAATGTGGAGAACTTGGCCCATAAGATTTCATCTGAAGTGCTTTAAAGTCTGATTCCCACTGACATCAGGGGTTATGTACCTATATACTGCTGAAGATCCAAATTTAAGTTACTTTTGAAACTGGAACCAGGACTTCTCACAAATTTCAACTAAAATCTTTATGATGGATTTGACCTGACTCAAATCCTACTGTGTTATGCATCGCCTTTGCACCTTGTATGGATCACCATTCAGTGAACAAAAGTGAAAAAGTTTTACCCCTAAGGTGACATGTTGGCAAGTATAGCCAGCATAAGAAAGAAAACTGTGTTAAGAAACAGATCTTTATATACCTTTGCATTACCCTTTTCCTCCTATGTGACTATGTGCTGATACTGAAAGCAGTTCTGGAGAGCCCTATTTCTCTTCACAGAAAGAATCACAGATGTTTTCTAGGTGCTTACAACCGATTAAACCTTTGCTCCACTTTCTTTCTTCCCTCCCTCACCCTCTTCCCTCTCAGACATTTAGCTTAGGTGGTTTTCTGGGGCTTTGATGCTTTGTAACTGAGGGAAGAGCCTTGCATTGCTTGGCAGGCTGACCTATTTTACAAACACAGGCAATCACTCTCACCACAGAGCAGCCCTTAATTCACAGCTAGGGACTGGCAGGAGAGCTTTCCAGTGTGCAACAATCCCCTGATGCTCTGGAAGGCGAGTAGCTGTTCCCTCCCCTGCAAAGAGCATGGCCCCGGGAAAGGCGACATGGCTACGCTCCTCCAAAGCTCATCAGCTGAATCAATAGTTCTTTAAAATTGTCGACAGCAAAGGCAAGTCACAGCCACCTTCAAGCTGCTTTAATTTATACCCGTTTAACATATCAGCAAACTCCCTTGTTCCATTCTCCATCTGCTTCGAGCGCCAAGGACCTATGGCAAATATGTGTAATTATTTAAGCATTTGTCTTCAAAGGTGCAAAGGGTGCTTTGATTAATTTCATCACAGGAAACCAAAAATAAGCAAACTAATGATAGTAACAATTTATTTACTTAATTGGTATTTTAACCAAGGTATGCAGTGTCTGTCTTTTGGGATGTAAAGCCATCCGGTGCTGTGGCTGCCTACTGCATGCAGCCCACCTGGACTGGCATCCCATTCTTCTTCATTTCTATTATCATACATGCCTTATAAAGTCATTTATTTTACAAATTGGCTACTTCAGTTTCTTTTTCTGGATGGTGTTTGCATTTTTAAAATGCAGTGTGGGGTGTTCGCTTATTAGTCAGTTTTCTTTAGCTGTCACTCAAAGTGACTGCACAACTTGATTCCCTGCTGGTTGAAAAAAAAATTAACAGAGAAGCTGCCAGTCAAGTTTACCAAACATTTTAACAATAGAGAAACTGCAAGCCCAGAATATTCTCCAATTTCTGTAATTATACACTGTGCAGAGTAATAATTGTGTGATAGCCTGGCATTCATTATGTGAGCTTAAATGCTCACATTATAGACTTCTATTTTGAGGACATTATTAAAATGCAGTAAATAATTCTGTTCAGGTTGGTGATACCTAGTGTATATTAGCTTTTATAGAGTTAGGGAAATTTATTAATATTCTGCTTACAAATATGCCAATACAATTGCTGCTTGATTTCTGTTCTAGATATACAAAAGAATTTTTTAAAGACAAGTAGCAAATCTTTGCCTCCATTCATCTCATATATTTCAGAAAATATGGATTTAAGCCAGTATCCTTATTTAGCCAGTGCTGCTATTAAATTGGCATTTAAACAGCAGAGTATATAGCCTATGGCAACAAGTACAGAAGTACCAGATGTGACTCTACTGGAATGTGCCATTGGCCAGAAATAATAAATTCAAGTCACAGTGTTTGATTGAATAATCGTGCTAAGTATGTCAGAGAAAACATTTTCAAAAGGCCCATAAGGATTTAGTGAAACAAATTCCACTAATGATCCATAGAATTCAAGCTCATAAATACCCAGTCCTCAAGTCTCTTTCAGATGAGAAAAACTATTGAAATTTTACACTTCTGTAAAACTAATCTAAGAAGAATTACTTCATCTGACAGTTACTGCCAGTGAATTAGCATGAAACCCATTAGAAGTTTGTTTGCACGAATGTGAAGTCTTGAACCAATCTACCACCATTGTGATAATCTTGTGAAAAACACCTAAAGTTGGAAAAGCTTCAAGAAAACTTCTCTTACACTCACACAAAGGTGTGCCAGTGTTTGTGGCAGGCATTCTCAGCATGCTCAAAAGATAATGATTAAAAACTGTTTTGGGTGAGTACAGGCACGGAACTTCACCTGCAGCTGTAAGACAAACTGAGCACTTCTTGCTCTAGGATGTAGAAAGCTGGTAAGTTGATAAGATGGTTTTATTTATATAGCTCTTGAGAAAAGCTAGTTGTGGTTGTTCTGAATTATAATTATTTTCTAGCCATGAAAGAATGAAATCCCTGTCACTGCCCAGTGCTCTCAAAGTGTAATTTGAAAACATCTTCTCCTTGTTGCTTTGATCTATTTTCAAAGCCCAGTTGTTCTCGTTAGATTGAATGGAACTCAACCTGCTTCCCAAACAGACAAGTTATTTATCTTTTTGGTAATCTGATCACTCAGGAAACAACTTTCCAAAGTTATGACTCTATGCCAGTAGGCTAGCTTTTGCGGTACAGGCACGGTTGTAATGCTGGCTCATGGACCGTGGTGCTCGAGCCCACTGATAAGCGCAGTACCAGTGCTGACAGATGATTTGTTGTTTGAAAGTCTGGCCAAGGAATCTGCTGCAAAGTGCTACTGAGGTGCCACTGAGGGCGTGTTCCTTGTGGCTAGGGTAATAGACTCGGCTTTAAAACGCCGGAGTTCCTCCTCTTGAAAAGGCTTTGTACGCTGCTATTTCAGGCAAATCACTCAATTTCTCTTTCCCTGGTTCATCCGTCAGGAAAATGAATGTCATACTGACAGCTTTTGTGAGCTATTTTAAGAATAATGTAATGACTACAGAGAATATGAAAATAGTTTGAGAGAAGGTGTTAGATCTGCAAAGCATTCTTAAAATATCCCATTCACAGGAACGTGCACATTCTGAGAGCTAATGTGTTGCTCGGCTTGAATAGCTTAGAGGAATACAATGGAGCTATAAGGGGGAATTTTGTCACCTTTTCAGCCCTGATAAAGGAAAGGGAATCTTATACTGAGGACAGAAATAATGTGTTTTACTAAATGAATATTGACAGACACATCTTTTGCATTATCACTCACATTTCCTATAAGCCTCTGAGATACACTGTTTATGAACTCTTGCAATAGCACTGAGTGTGTATTGAGATCGTGGCTATAGCTTTATGTGTTTTAATGTTAAATTATGAATTTATGCATCTAGATACTCTGTGAATAGCATAAATTATTTTCATGCAGACAGAAATACAGTGTGACAGCAAATAATTACAAATATGTTCCTGTATTCTCTGGAACTTTACCTTCAATACTTGACTGTTGTATCCAGGTTTTTCTCACCTCATTATGAGAAAGTGAGGTAATAAAAATTAATAGAGAGGTTATTCTGATGGCATAATTCAGCAAGTAGGAGTATTAGTCAGAACAGAAGAAAGTGAATGGAAATGCCCTACATAACAAGGGCTGCTTTGGAAAAAGTAAGAAGCAGCGAATACCCTTGCTCACTTGGTACTCACACAAGCAGACCTTTGTCCTCAGTATGACATCTCATACTAAAATATGAAGCAGTTAATAAAACTAACACTTTCCTTACAATTAACAAAAATATTAGTTTCCTATGGAATCCATTGCTATAGGAGGATCTTTAAAAAAAAAAAAAAAAAAAGTGGAACCAACACAGTTGCTTAACAGGACTTGGAAAGAACTGTCTGTTTAAAGAAAGCAGAAGAGCTGACTTGGGTGGAAGGCCTGAAGAAAAACAACTAGGCACAACCTGTCTGTAGCTATGTACAGACTGGACACCAGTGCAGTGAGCTGCTGGGCCAGCCTGCTGCTGAAACAAGTGAGCGTGAGATGGTGGCTGTCTAGGTTTTATGGTGGACCACAACACATTCCTGAACCAGACAGCTATGGTCTCAGTGCCTGACCCATCAAGGTGTTGTATCTAAAAGTAAAGGCCTGGGCACCTTGTCCATGTGCTGGGACAGTCGCAAGACTGTGGAGACATCAGGTGAGGTGGGTATTGGAAGGGAGGAAGTGAGACTGGGGTTTCAGAGCAGCTCTAAAGAAAACAAATATAGGGGCTGGGAAACCTGTTGAAAAGCAAGAACTATTAGGAGCATTGGGAAGAGAGCTGTTTGCAAGCCTTGTAGATGAGGTGGCAAAGAGGAAAGGGAGGTGTCCTGGGGAACACTTGGGAGGCAGATGATGCTGAAGACTTTTAGGGGCAGAAACACTGGAAGGAAAAGCTGTAGAACCAAAATTAATAAGATGTTGAAGCGATTACTTATGGTAGTCATTTGTGAGAGGAGAAGGAAGCATTGAGTATCTGAGAAAGAAAAAATTGACTCATGCTCTTCCCACCCCCCCCACCCCGACCTTACTTTTCAGAAACAGAATGAGGAAAAACTTGTTACATAAGTTTGTACTCATATATTGTTCTAATCCTCAACAAAACCAAAACAAAATCTCTCTGTATCCTGCCTCCCAAACCAAGTTAAGATTGAAAGTAAATAATATTTAAAATTTAAGTATACTAGGTGTTGGTGTTTAGCCCGAGTCACCAGAGCTTCTTGCTCACCCTCCCCCTCCCCAGCGGGACAGGAGAGAGAAATGAGAAGAAAGGAAAACTCGTGGGTTGAGATGAGGACACTTTACTAGAGTAGCAAAGGAAAACTACAATACTAACGAAATATAAGGATACTAAAATATACAAAATGAACATTGCACGATTTCTCACCACCCAATGTCTCAATGACTGATACAGCCTGTCCGGAGCAGTGATCATAGAAACAAAAACTGAGCAGTAAGCAAAAAAGCGAAAGGGAGCCAGAGATCAAAAGCTATGACCCTGCCTCAGCCAGCCCCCGCTTATATACTGAGCATGACGTTTATGGCATGGAATACTCTCTTTGGCCAGTTTGGGTCAACTGTTCTGGCTGTATCCCTCCCAGCTTCCTGCACCTGCACATTAACGAGACCTGGAAAGCTGGACAGTATCCTTGGTCTCTTTAGCAACAACTTATATCATCAGGGTGTTTATCAACATTCTTTACATCCGAAATCCAAAACACGCTGGCTACTGAGAGGTAAGTTAACTCCATCCCTGCCGAAACCAGGATACTGGGTTACTGCAGGTGTTGTATTTATTCCTAAACTAGTATCAGTGTACTTAATACATTGTTACAAAATAGTCAGTAATAGTAACAGAAAATTGTTAAATTTGTTAGAGTATAACCAGGCCGTAAAGTCCTTAGAGTTCAAATTAAATGCTAATACCTCAAAATATAGCTTATTTTGATATCCTAACATTAAAACTTGTAGAGACAATCTACATGTGTACTGAATTACTTTCTGATTAATGTGATTTTTTTTTTTTCTTACCAGTGCCTGAGTGTTTGGGGAAAGTTATTTTTCATTTGCTCTAATAAGAACTTCAATTATTAAAAAAAAGCTTTTGCATGTTTAGTTCATCTCTCTGAGGAAGATCACATACTCAAATAGATCATGACACTTTTTTTTTTACTGTAACTGGGAATATGAACTCTTTGAAGGATATTTCCGTCTTACCTTTCAAATCTTGAAATGTGGTGTTTGTTTGTCATGGTATTGGTTTTTATTGTTTGTTTGGCAGTGTATTTGTGGCATTGCTCAGACAACTTTCTGAGTGCTGTTTTTGAATGGGTACCTATATTTTTAATTGACTGAGAGAGATAAATTGTCTAAATGTAGTAGTAGCAAGCATAAGGGTTTTTTTCTGCAGGCTGAATGAAGAGTCATTCACTGTTGCACATTCAAATGCCTACTAAAGGTGAAGGGAAACACAGTATGCTCACTTCCCTTCCCTATATGGTGGGCACATGCTCAGTCGTATTACCCCTCCAAATGAGGACAATTAAGGTGGACCAGAGTGGAGACATTTTGTTGATGTGGTATATTCATCAAGAGATTTGTAGCTACTGCTTCTGAGCTTTCCTCAGTTGTTGCTTTTGCTGCTCTTGTTGAGAAAATACTGTATTTTTGTATAAAAATGTTCAGTCTTGTTAGGTTACCAGTGTAGATTGAATGCTTTGTTATTGTTACTCTGTTTGTAAAAATGTGCCAGTGATGGGAACTGATAACTTCTTTATCATCTTCAGTGTCAAAAAAAAAATGCCTTGCTAATCTGCTGTCACACCATATCAACTAACCAACAAATCAAATAAATATTAGGTATGCAGCTGACTGCCAATTCCTCCTTTGTCTCTGCAGAGACCCTGATTTGAAGTCACAGTGCTGCGAATTAATACCCATTTCTTTGCTCTTTGAGGTAGATGCTCAGTAATCTCTAAAACATAATCTGAGTCTTGGAGTTTCAGTTAAAGGGCCCTCTTTGTATTCTATTTCCAGCCTGAACTCTACTATCTCCAGCTTGGAGGACCCTGTTGCAGATGTCTGTAGACACTGAAATATTTTTTTTTAACAAAATGTTGGAGAAGTAGGTGAATTCCAGAAAAGCATAATGACTATTAATATAATTTCATAGGTTCTTCAAGCAGCAAAAATAATGAAGCTTTATTTCATAGAATCATAGAATCATAGAATGGTTAGGGTTGGAAGGGACCTTCAAAGGTCATCTAGTCCAACCCCCCTGCAAGGAGAAGGGACATGCCCGACTAGATCAGGTTGCTCAGAGCCTCATCTAACCTGGCCTTGAATGTTTCCAGGGATGGGGCATCTACCACCTCTCTGGGCAACCTGGTCCAGTGTTCTATAACTCACATTGTAAAAAATTTTTTCCTAATTTCTAATCTAAATCTACCTCCCTCTATTTTAAAACCATTACCCCTCGTCCTATCACAACAGGCCCTACTGAACAGTCTATCCCCATCTTTCTTGTAGGCCCCCTTGAGGTACTGGAAGACCGCTATAAGGTCTCCCCAGAGCCTCCTCTTCTCCAGGTTGAACAGCCACAACTCTCTCAGCCTGTCTTCATAGGAAAGGTGCTCCAGCCCTCTGATCATCTTCGTGGCCCTCCTCTGGACCTTCTCCAACTGGTCCATGTCCTACTTATGTTGGGGGCTCCAGAACTGGACACAGTAGTCCAGGTGGGGTCTCACCAGGGCAGAGTAGAGAATCACCTCCCTCGACCTGCTGGCCACACTCCTCTTGATGCAGCCCAGGATGCAGTTGGCCTTCTGGGCAGCAAGGGCACATTGCCAGCTCATGCTGAGCTTCTCATCCACCAGCACTCCCAAGTCCTTCTCCTCAGGGCTGCTCTCAATCCATTCTCCGCCCAGCCTGTATTTGTGCTTGGGTTGCCACGACCCAGGTGCAGGACCTTGCACTTGGCACAGGCCCACCTCTCCCGCCTGTCAAGGTCCCTCTGGATGGCATCCCTCCCTTCCAGCATGTCAACGGCACCACACAACTTGATGTCATCGGCGAACTTGCTGAGGGTGCACTCTATCCCACTGTCCATTTTGCCAACAAAGATGTTGAACAGGGCCGGGCCCAACATGGGCCTACTGGCTTCTTTCTATCCTTGCTATAAGAATAAACACAGAATATCCTCACAGCCTTCTCACACAGTATCTCGTACTCCTACTCTGCCCTTAAACATTGCCCTCAAAATATCTCCAGTTTTTCCTCGGATTTCCTGGATTGCCACACTGTACCATTCACTCCCAGCCTTGTTCCCAGTTCTCTCTCATGACTCTAGGTTTGGATGAGAAAGAGCAATATCTGCTGGTGATAGCTCAGAGTTTTATCTATGTGGATTTGCCAGCTGCCAGGAACACTTTTATTCATTTACTAACTGGTCTCTGGCTCTTGCAATAAAAATGTCTGAAGGCATAAAAATGCCAAAATTCAGGCATAAAAATGCCTGAAGTCTGCTTTCCTTTCAGTGGGAACTCTTCCTTAGATCCTTCTGTGGCTGCCATTTTCCCTGAATTTTATAGAACTTGGTAACATTGAGACATCTATTTCTGTGTCAAATTCTGTTGAAATCACTTGATCACTCTTAAAAATTACCATGGAGCAGCCTGATGTGCAGATGTGTAAAGAAACAAGTCTTAAAGTGGTAAAAGAAAAGGTGCACAGAGCTGAAAAATAAGTACACGTTAGCCTGACACTAATTCAGTGTAATAGAAAGGTTAACTGCATACTCAGCTAACAAAGAATTAGAGGCTAGAGAGTAGAATTCTGCAAACAATTGTTTCATGATTGTTATGATTGTTAGGTCTTGTTAGCCAGACATGTTATCTTTCATTGACAAGCTTACAAGTTAGAATGACAACAGTGACTATAATGAATATTGTTTGGCTGGATTTTTTTAAGTTCATGGGATTTAAAATCATATGAGATCTTGAAGTAGGAGTGAGTAGGGCTCACACTAAGTGAACTAAAAGCTGTCTTCTGGATGGGTATGAAAATTAGGGAAGAATGAGAGAGGAAATGCTTGGCAACACCTACCAAACACTTGTCCTTGCTCTCATCTTGTTTGATAGCATTATGAATGATGACTTGTAATATTTGCTGTCTGGGTTTCCAGTGATTGGTGAAGTTTTCCCAGGCTTTGCACAGAGATGTTAGTAGTACATAGGACAGATTACCATCACAGGTTGATCTGAATCAGTTGGTCAAAATTGTCACATCCAACTAATTATGTTTTAATACAGAAAAGCGTACTTGCAAATCAGAGACACAGACTACACCTATAGGATAGGAAAATCTCTGTCTTAAAAAGACAGTAAATCAGAAGATGGCACAGCAGTCAGCACAGACAAGAGCTTTTTTATGAGATGTCAGTGTCAAGTTGTGTCTTCAAGCCTTATTTTGATCCATGGGTGTGGAAGGAAGATACACAGTAGATACATACCACTGTGAACACCACCAACAAAAGCGCTGTTAAAAGCCTATGCCCTGTTCTGTGAGTCACCTCCTGGAGGCTGGAGTAGAAGGAAATTCGAAGAAGGGCAACAAAATGGTACCAGAGGCCATCAATCAACCATTTGGGTATAAGACTTTAAGAGACTCATCAGCCCAGAATACTGTGAAAAGTTTGAAGAACTAATTTGATCATCCTCTGTGGGTACTTGTACGTGAAAAAATTATTTGAAAGCAGGAGCCAGGGAAGCTTTTTCAATCTTCTAGACAAGAGTTAGAAACTGAAATTAGATTAATTTAATCTTGCCATGAGGTGCAATTTTTTGGCACAAACCACATATAAATATTGAAAAATCTTTTCAGAGAAAATGTTGAGTCATTATGTTTCTTGGAGTTTTCAAATTGTGCCAGTTTATCTGTCTGTATGTAGTATATAAATCTAAATATACTGTACATATTAAATGTAGACAGATACATAATATTTACCTATGTGTATCATGTGGACATATTCTAGATATATCAGAGATAGGTAGAGATATAGTTGTAAAGCTTCCTTACTGATAACAAATGGCTTTATAACAAACATTGAAAACAAAGGTATGAACATGAGATCTAAAATAATCCAAAGCTGGGCATGAGGTAGAACCAGAATTAAGCTCCAGACTTCCCAGAATACAGTGAATATTCTTCAAATCAGTTAGTTAGACTGCTTCAATTTACGTTATCTGCACAGTAGGTGGAAGGGAGGAGAGGAGGTTAGTGATTGCTTTTCCACTAACAGAAAAATAAGTCTATTTAATGAATTATTGTGAAAATGTATTTGAAGTTTTTCAAAGTGAAAGAAACATAACAAAGAGTGAGAACGGTAATATTTCAGTTTGATCTGGAGGAAACTTAAATAGCATCATGTACCAGACAAAGCGAATAGCTCCAGTTTTCCCTCTGCTTAGAAGGATTGCACAAATGCTAAATTGATTTCCTCTTCAGAGTGATACTAATTGCCTTTTGTCCCTAAGCACCGTATCAGGCATTATCCTCAGCATCTCTTCAGAGCTGAAAAGCTTAGAGAAGCTTCATAGGCAAACACAGAAAAATGATATATATATATAAAATATTTCTTAGACAAGTAGTGTCAGATAAGGTACTAACTAATGTGCAAGTGGAGAAATATCAATTGCTTAATGAGGCTGAAACTTATCCCCTTTCAGAAAGCCCATACGAGCCGCTGAACTACCACAAGCCAAAACTAAACTTATGGTTTAAGGAGATTTAAGGAAACTAATAGCCCCATGCTATCTTTCTCCATGGAGTCAGTGTTTTTTTGCCAGTGACCTGGTCCTATGCTATTGTTTTGTAATAAGACTTAGTGTAAGGTATTTCGGATATTTTTCATCCCTAAACACATCTTGGCTTCTGGCCTTCTCCATGTTCGATGCTGGCCGCTGCTAGTGCAATACCTAAAAAAAAAAAAAAAAAATTAAAAAATCTCTGATGTATTTCAAATATTGATTTAGCTATTCCTCTTCCAAATCATCAACAGAAATTTCTAGAGTGAGTGTGATACTGCTCTGTGTATTTTATGCTATTCAGTATCTCTTGGAAAAAATATTTAGAAGAGATAGTTGTCTGCCAGATACTATTTCTGATATGTTCCACCATATTGCAGCCAGTATGGTCATTTCAAGCTGTTTTTCTTGGGGGATGCTGCTGGAAAACACATTAGAAAGCTTGGTTAACAGTAAGAACATATATCTTTCACCAGCTCATTTCAGGCTTAGAAAAATTGTCTTCAGATATTTAAAATTTGTTTTGAAATTGCTTTGTCCATGGTCTTGACAGTTTTCTGGATGTTCATTTAGCCACACAGATGATAAAGAGCCTTAGAGCTATCAGTAATAATGCTTTAAGCCATTCTGAGGGCTATATATGATGGGACTTTCAAAATCTTCGTCTCCTTCTCTTCCAGTGTTTAATCTTTATGTAACTGGACATACATATGTTCTATTCATTTAAAAACAACTGCTTGGAAATACCACTAACCATCAAGTTATCTTTGTAGATTATACCCTGATCTCTAGAATATCATTTCATATTGAGAAGGGAAGGAGATACCCTCCCCTCAAAAAAAAAAAGGAAAGAAACAAAGAAAGAAAACTGTATCTCTAAGGATATCCTGACATTATGCTATTTCAAAGGTCCTGAGGGCTTCTAAGTGAAAAACTGATGTCCTGGAAGGCTTTGCTTTTAAAATTCTGAAGGTCTATGAAATGTTACACTGAAGTTGTTTGAACTCTACAGAACTTCAGCCAAATTAGTAGCTGAAAACCAAAGGTAGATAAAGTCATATTGGAAAAAAAAAAGTACCTTTTTAAAGTGAAGGTAATTATCCCTTGGAAGGATGTTCTCTCCCTTGTTTGAAACTTTCAAATTCTTATGCACTTGTTTTAACACAAGTATGGGATTCACTCAGTGTTCATGAGGTGTAGCTCTGTGCCTTGTATTGTACACTGACTGATTGTTACTGTTCTATCTCACTTTAAATATTTATCTATATTGATGAAACATGTCACTGAAGTATTGAATTTTGTGCGTGTTTCACTGAAAAAAAAAGAAGATAAGATAGTAAATTTCTTGTGACTCTGTTAAATTATGGCAAAGATATGTTGATATGTGCTTCCTTTTTCCAGAATTTATACTTTTCTCTACAGACATAGAAAAACTGTTACTGTAGTAACTTTCCATTCCTCCTGGGTATTAGGTGCATTCTGCTCCCACATCTAATTAAATCTCAGGAAATTATGTAGCAGCTTTGATATTCTCAGACATCCATTCTTTGAGGGGCCCAGTGTCTTGTAGGATCTTAGCAGGCAGCAGGACACATCTCAGAGGAAGGACGGTTTAGAGAAGTTTGAGGTATGTTTCTATGTATCCCTATGCAATTAAGTCTTTTTCTTAATATTCCTGGAAAAAGCAGAATGGCCCCTGAAGCCTAAAAGTTGCTTTTTAATGACCACACATATGGTTTGTGCATGTAAAAATATATTGCAGTGAGGCACTAGATATGGTGGATTGACCTCGGATTGCAGCTGGACACTGCACTTGCTCCCCCTCCTCAACAACACAGAGGGAGAAAATAGGATGAAAAACTATGTGGACTGGGACAAAGACACGGGGATTCCTTATCAATTATCATCAAGGGCAAAATAGACTCGGCTTGGGGAAACACTGGAACAGGTTGCCCAGAGAGGTGGTAGATGCCCCATCCCTGGAAACATTCAAGGCCAGGCTGGATGGGGCTCTGAGCAACCTGATCTGGTTGGAGATGTCCCTACTCCTTGCAGGGGGCTTGGACTAGATGACTTTTAATGGTCTGTCGTGGTTTTGTTTAGTGAGGGGGGGGGCCTAACGTGGTAGCTTCTGTAGGAAACTGCTAGAAGTCGCTCCCCTTTGTTCAGTGGACTCGGCCGGGCCTAGGGCGGACCTGCTGCTGGCCAAGGCCAAGCCAATTGGTAGCAGAATGTTCCGTGATAACGCCTCTGCGGTAACGTATTTAAGAAGGGGAAAACAGAAAAAAAAAAGAAGAGAAGAGAAGATGTGAAGAAGCTGAGCGGGGGCAGAGGCGCAGAGGGGGAGGCGCGAGCCTCATGGGCCTTGCAGGCCTCACCCTCTGGCCTCTTGCCAGGTGGCCGACTGGGCCCGACTCGGTCCAGCCCGGCTGCAAGAAGTGGAGAGGAGATGAGAAGTGAATAAGATGTAAAAAAGATCCTGAGAGACATCTACCAGCCTGTTGTGAGGAACGGCTGCAGACGCCAAGGTCAGTGAAGAAGGAGGGGGAGGAGTAATGCGGCTGCTGGCCAAGATTCCCCTGCAGCCTGTGGTGACGACCATGGTGGAGCAGGTTGTCCCCCTGCAGCCCATGGAGGTCTACGGAGGAGCAGAGATCCACTTGGAGCCCGTGAAGGACCCCACACCGGGGGAGGTGGATGCCTGAAGGCGGCTGGGGCCTGTGGAGGGCCCGCTGGGACAGCTGTTCTAGGAGGGACTGCACCCCGTGGAAGAGATGACCCACGCCGGAGCAGTTCCATGAAGGACTGTGGCGTAGGGGTGGGACCCCACAATGGAGCAGGGGAGGAATGCGAGGAGTTCTTCCCCCCAACCATGAAGCAGCGGCGTGAAACAACATGTGATGAACTGACCACAACCCCCATTCCCTCTTCCCCCCTGTGCCGCTTGGGGGGGGAAGGTAGTAGAGATAATGTTAAGCTTGGGAAGAGGGAGGGGTGGATGGAGGTTATCTTGTTCTCTGTCTCATTATCCTGCTGTTTGTAGTAATAAATGAATAGTTTTCCCCAAGTCGAGTCTGTTTTGCCCGTGACGGTAACTTTAAGGATTTTTCCCTGTCCTTATCTCAAACCTCGAGCCGTTTTTCCTTATATTTTCTCTCCCTGTTCTCTCGAAAGGTCGGGGGAGTGAGAGAGAGACTGCGTAGTCTGGTCCAATTGGGGCTGAACTACGACATGGTCCCTTCCAACCCTAACTATTCTATGATTCTGTGATAAAAATAATGTAATTTGTTGACAGCTAAAATAGATGTGGATAGTGAGAAACAAAGACAAATTAAAACAACACCTTCCCCCCTTCATCCTCTTTTTACCAGCCTCAACTTCACTCTCATTTCTGACCCTTCTACCTCCTCCCCCTGAGCAGCATCAGGTGACTAGAAATGAGGGGTTGCTGTCAGTCTGTAGCACTTTGTCTCTTCTCCTCCTTTGTCCTCACACTTCTCCTCTGCTCCAGCATGGGTTCCATCCCATGGGATACAGTTCTTTCAGGATAAACCTCCTCCAGGGCAGGCTGTCCACAGGCTGCAGTTTCCTTCAAGAAGTATCCACAGGCCGCAAGGTGGATATCTGCTCCACCGTGGTCCTTCACAGGCCGCAGGGAAATACCTGCTCCATTGTGGCCCTCTCCCACTGGTACCCGGACAACTTCCTCCTCCTCCTCCTCCTTCTCCTTCTTTCTCCTCCTCCTCTTCCTCCTCCTTCTCCTTCTTTCTCCTTCTCCTTCTCCCACCCTTGTGCTTACTCTTCTTTTCCCCCCTCCTCTGCCTATTGGGCCGGTTTGCCCTTTCTTAACCATGTTTTCCCAGATGCGCTGCCATCTTGGCTGACGGGCTCAGCTGTGTCCTGCAGCGGCTCAGCTGGTGCTGGCTGGAACAGGCTGAAACCGTCTGGAACCAGCTGTGTCTGACATGGGGCAGCCCCTGGCCTCTCCTCATGAAGGCTGCCCCACATGTCCTCCTGCCCACTGCCAGCACATGGGAACTGACACCCAGCACGTTAGAAACCAGTTTTACGCAAAGTTGATGAAGAAACCAGTACTGTTTCCAGCACCACCGTGTTTTCACTTTAACGGATTAGTTTCCAAATCATGTTCTGTTTTAGTTCTGGCTTTTTTTATTGTTTCTCTGAGAGCTGTTATTCTGAAATGTTACTTTCCTAACATGTATGGGCTCAGTGCACACTCGTGGCGGCCCCGAGCTGGCCCCCAGCGTCTGGCAGTCCACTGCCCTGTGAACTGGGAAGGATGGCATGCAGAGCTTGGGACAGGTGACCACAACAACAGTGTGAAAGAAACAAACGCTATTGCTTGTTTTCTCCCTATTGATGCTCATACTCTGTTGTAGACTAAGTACAATGTCTTTTTTTTAAAAAAGGTTGCATATTCCTAAAGAAAAAATAATCTAAATGACACTTACTGTGTACATTTTGGTTTTTGCTTGATGAATATTTTTCCAGTAAAAGAAGTCCAGTTGATCTTGTTAGCAGCCAAGGATGCTGTGTGGCTGATTCCTCCGAATCAGTGAAATACACCAAGAGAAACTTTGTCCAAAAGTTGCATAAAGAAAAGCATGTAAAAGCTCAATTGAAAAATAAAGGTAAAATCACAGAAATGTGGATCAACAGAAAGGTATTGCCTAGAAATTTATGTTTTAAAAGGATTTTTAATGTGTCTAGTAGACTACATCTTTTTCTCTCTCTCCTGTTGGGAGAAGTGCTACTGCTTCTGCCGTTCGCTTTGTGGAAGGTGTCCACATGTGCAGTGCATTGGACCAGGCAGTGCAAGGTGGAGCCTTCTCCCATAGATGGTGCCCTATCTTTAGCTTATCGTTGTGCTATCATGATGTTGATTCTCCTCAAGAAGTAATGGCAGGGGTTTGTTTTGCTTGGGGTTGCTGCAGCCTCCAGATAATCCCTTGATTACTGTAGGCTACTTGCAGCAACCCCAAGACACTGAAAGCGCTTTTTGCCAAAAAGAAATGTACAAATCATGGAAATGAGCCTGGAACCAATGCATATGTTTATGCTGCACATGCTTCACTGGAATATAAAGATACCAAGTTACCCAAAAGGCAGAGAGTCTAGCTATGAAAGTACAGAAGTCTAAGTTTAGCTTCCTAACAGGCAAAATGATCTCATGCTGTCTTGCCAAGTCTGGCAGCATACAGATTGCATGACATATATGAGTACCTGACAATTGTTACTGCTCGTGAGGGACTTGATTAGTGGCTAATAAGGACTCCTGAACTGTAATTTTTAAATATAACACATCTTTAGTAGAACAAGAAACTAACAAATATTAGGAAAATGCACTTCTGAGGGAGGAGGAGAGATCATCCAGGATGCTCACTCAGCTAGTAACTGGCCTTAGGTTGCATATTCTGGCAGTGTGGCTTCAAGTATTTTAAAGAGTCAATTACATTTACATATTGAGTAGAAGGTAGCAGAGCTTTTGGTTGTTGTGCACCAAAACCCTTTCATCATTAACACTCTGTGAAGAAAGAGAGGCCTGAATTACTGACTATGGTCTCTTGAAAGACAAGAGAGATCCAGCTTTCATGGTTCTTGTGATCTCTGCATGCTAAGTTGACTTTCTTTATCTGTAGTAGGTTTTATTCAAAGTTTCCAAAAGGACTTCTAAGATAGTAATAACAAAATTTGGGTAAAATACTTAGTTTGATTTGGGGGAGAAGCAAAGACAAACTGTTCTTGATGTTAGCTTGAAATAAAATTATGACCATCATTCAGCTGTAGACCTGTTTAAAGCTATGACCAGCATTGCTGCTCAGCAGAAGCATCTCAACAGTATGTGTAACAGTTAGATTTGCTATGGTGGGTATGACCTTGAGTGCAGCAAGGTGCAAATCGTTAGGCAGGTGGCTGGTACAGACCCTAAGAATCTGCTAAAGGTACATACAACAAGCCAAACTTTTGTCAGTTGACTTTGGTCCTCTATGCAGAGTCCAAACTGTTGCTGTAAAAAAAAAAAATTAGCAGTAGGTAAAACGAGTAAGGATGAAAGTACTGTTTAATATATATAATCTTTCTAGACTTCCAAGGCAAAGGTAAGTTGTTGTGCAGAGCCACATTAAAGAAACAGTTGGAAGCTGTCTAACCAGAAGAGCTGCTAGAAAGAGCTGCTAGAAAGCAGCTGAAAGGAATCATGGGAAAAATTATTCCTATATATGCTAGCATCTTCTCTAAGCATTACATAATGCCTAGGAGAAGTAATATGAGGCATAAATCTGACTTACCTTTCAACAAGGAAGAGTTCCTGTCATACCTTACGCTACTTTATCCCACCCCAGTACACAGTGGGGTAAAGTTAAGCCAAATGTTGTCAGATGACCTATTAAACCATCTATATTGCCTTGAATATCCCCAGTTGTGAATGCAGCCTGTGGCAAACACTGGAAATATGAACTGCTAGAGACACATCCTCAGACACTATCACTCCTGTGTTTGTGAGTAACGAACAGTCTAAGCAGACTACAGAAGTGAAATATTTCAGTAAGGTGCCTTTTCTATCTGGGCACAATCAGATCTAGTGGCCCCTAAGAAAGAAGAAAAAAGTCCCCTGTAGGCATCAAGGAAGGAAATAACCCAGATGAGGGCTAGAGGTTATGTTGTTACCCCTTTAAATAATAGGAAAGCATTAAAAAGTAAGCTTCGTCTTAAGGTTTCATCTCACAGTACTAGTCAGGGAATGAGACCCATGAGCGTTAAACACATACTGAGAACCTTGACATGCAGTCCCTGACATGATCAAAAGCTCCTGAAGCATGCAAAGCATCTTGTGTACTACACTGCTTGTGGAAGCACGGTATGTATACCACGTCATGCATTGCCATACTAGTGTATGTAGTGTATGTAGAAAACCACATACTGTTGCCAAGCTGCCTGCAAAGCCTCCAAGTGAACGTCAGGCTTGTGGCTATACTTGCAGAGCAGCATGACAAGAGCTGTGTAAATACAGCAAGCCTTTTTCTGAAGCTGGAGGGATGCATTTGTGTTTCCTACAGGATTAAGGCCATAAGAGGGACTATGAATGTTAGGCATGCTTGGCTTTGGTTCAGAGAAGGACCTGGAAGCTTGGATACTTCTCCAGCTGGGTAGGAAGCTCATAAAAATTGCCTTTCTTAAAAAATGTTTCTCAGTCCCAGATCCGAGGCAATGTTGTCGTGCCCAGATATCCTTCTGCGTTTGGTATGCCTGCTTTTACATGAATTTACACCTGGAAATTATGAGTACAAGTATAAAAAGGAGGATGAAGCAGAGATAGAAGCGACAGGAGTTTGATTTCTGAAGTTGGGTTGAATGTCAAGGAGCACTTTCTCTGATCAGTTCATTCATTTATAGAGTTTTTAGCTGACCTGAGGTGTTCTGTACTTATTCTGTATCTGACTTACAGACTAATGTGATTAGAAAAAAAAAACCCAGCAGTTTATGGATCTGAATATGCCTTTACTCTCTCAAGTACAAATCAGGAGTAAAATAAAATTACTGTGAGAATGAGACTCGTATTTTTTTCAGTTACACCCCAGTCTAAAGATTATATTGTGGTAGTGGGAGACAAATACAAACTAGTAAATCATACACACTGCTTAGACCTTGAATTGCTTTCCTCAAAGTTAGATAAACTGTGCGTTTTGGGGAAACATAATACAAAGGCAGAGGTGTCAGCAGGATACAATTAAGTTGTACATTGCCAAGCAGAGGTATAATATGGAAAACCCTTATCTGTTGTGAGCAATTCTGTTTGGGTTACTCATTAACATTTCAGTCAGATTTCTCACAAATATGGTTGAGAAGAACTTCATCAGCTCTCCTGTAGCTATTTGAGCTTGTCTCCCTGAAATAATATTATATTTGTGAACATATCCATCTCTGTATACAGTTTTTTTCCCTCAAACATGTTTGCTTTCACTTGTGAAAGTCATGTTTGTGATTTTTTTATCTTGTCTTTAATGAGCT
This sequence comes from Chlamydotis macqueenii, assembly GCF_036417535.1. Classification (NCBI taxonomy): domain Eukaryota; kingdom Metazoa; phylum Chordata; class Aves; order Otidiformes; family Otididae; genus Chlamydotis; species Chlamydotis macqueenii. The sequence continues at coordinate 122,448,198 of NC_141557.1, forward strand.
GTAGCTTGTTGCAGTATAAAGTATCAGTACAGATATGCCACACTCTATAAAATGCAAGAACATCTCTTATATATGGAGAAATGAATCATTTCCAGGGAAGGAAGTTAAAATTATAATTCAATCAAGGCAATTCTGTTATTTGTTTTCAAGGAGGAAGTGCACTATCTTAAGGACATCTGAATCTCATCTGTCATTACAAAGTTGTCATTCCTTTATACAAATAATATAATTAAGTAATGCAAACTGTTAACAGAATAAAAGAGGTTAAATTATATTTTTCACTCAAAATAGTTTCTAATTAGTTCCTGACAGAAAGCTGTCCTGATACAATGCATTATTTGGGACTATTGTCAATGGGCTAAATGACGAAGGCTGGACGTGGGTTGATACACTGCCGACTAATTGCTATTCAAAATCTTTCAGGTGTCTGTCTTAGAAACAAACAAAAGCATCATTTGCCTGATGCAATATATGAAGTGATCTTTTTCTTGTGCAAAGCCTATATTTCTTTCCTTTTCAGGACAGAACTTTAGAGACCAAATCATATGCTGCAGAAAAAAAAAGTTGAAGGTTCAGCTTTAGAAAAAAAAAGAAATAGGAATATGCTTTCATGTCTCCCAAGGCCATTTTACAGCATTCCTGCTTTCCTGGACTTTTAACAGTCTGTAACAGATGAACATATATATATATTTTTTTATATATATATTCACTGAGAGTGGCTAGTTAATCCTAATTTTCAAGATGAAGACCTTAAATACAAGACTTTGATATACAAGACTGGCAAAGACACCAGAAAGCTGCTGCAGTGCCCCAAGAGTCAGTGTGGAGGCTGCAGCTGAGCAAGCTGGAACGCTAGTGCTTGTTCTTCATGAACGGTGGCTCCACAGGTCACAGTCCAATTTTCTCTGTTCATTTCTGAATAGCAAATAAACCTTCCTGACTGCAGAAGTTAAAGTGCCTGCATTGTTACAAATTATTTGTTTTCCATTAGGTCTATAGGACATTCTATTCTTTTTCCTTGGTGTTGTGTTATTGCCTGTAAAGTTTTGTTTTCCTAGCAATAGAAATTTACTTTAGTTCTTATTTTGAAATATGGCTAAAGAGGTTTTTACAAACATGCACTTGGCAAATGTATCGATATGTTCTAATTAATGAATTAGCCATTCAGTGCTCCAATATTTCATATAATCAAAGAATCACAGAACATAGAGTAGTTTGGACTGGAAGGGGCCTTCAAAGGTCATCTAGTCCAACTCCCCTGCAAGGAGCAGGGACATCTTCGACTAGATCGGGTTGCTCAGACCCCTGTCCAACCTGGCCTTGAAAGTTTCCATCTACTACCTCTCTGGGCAACCTGTTCCAGTATTCCACCACCCTTATTGTACACAATTTTTTCCTTATGTTCGGTATAAATCTACCTCCCTCTATTTTAAAACCATTACCCCTTGTCCTGCCATAACAGGCCCTGCTGAAGAGTCTCTCCCCATCCTTCTTATAAGCCCCCTTTAGGTACCAGAAGGCAGCTATAGGGTCTCCCCGGAGCCTTCTCTTCTCCAGGCTGAACAGCCCCAACTCTCTCAGCCTGTCCTCATAGGAGAGGTGCTCCAGCCCTCTGGTCATCTTTGTGGCTCTCCTCTGCACTTGCTCCAACCGATCCATGTCTTTATCCTGCGGGCTCCAGAGCTGGATGCATTACTGCAGGTGGGGTCTCACAAAAGTGGAGCAGAAGGGGAAAATCACCTCCCTCAACCTGCTTGCCACGCTTCTTTTGATGCAGCCCAGGATGCGGTTGGCTTTCTGGGCTTTGAGCACACATTGCTGGCTCATTCACTTTATTTCTAGCCATTCCTGGTGAATTATTTATACAGTGACATTTCTTTATTAGCAAGCTACCATTTGCATCACTTTTACATTATTGCTCTCATTATTAATTATACTTTTAATACTTCTTTAGTGCTTCGTCTTATCTATAAAGAAAAAATGGATGGTGCCTATGAAGCATTTAGCCTTATCTTCTTTCTATATCCCTAGCACCATTGTCAATAGCACAAGAGTAGATACATAATGCTTTAACTGGCAGTTCTTCCCTTTTGTACATTCCCTTGTCTCCTTTTCTCTCCTTTATGCCAGTATCCCTGAGTTTGTCCTGTAAATGCAAAGGATGTTTCCATATTAATGACTAATTAAATAACAGAATTACATTGCTATTGTACTTACTTCTTTCTGTCCCAGACAATGACTACGAATTAATTAGCATTAGAACACTGGAAATTCCTATGAATTTTAACATTTTGTCTGTAACAGTCTGTGTGCATTATTGAATGATTTTACACCTCCTAATGCAAACCTGATGATATCTCTACAAACCTCTGGGGGAGTGTGTGAGGTCATTAAAGTCAGATTTGCAAAGAAAATACATGGTTTTCTCTCTCACATTATTCTTTCCTGTGCTGATAATGCTATTTTTGAGCTCTTGCTCAGAGTGGCTCATTTGTATTGAAAGATTCTCTTATCCTTTATCCTATTCATCTACCTTTACCTTTTTCATTTTGTAAGGGAAATGAATAGTGGTTTTTCAATACTTAAAGCATTCTTACAGGAAAATGAGAACTTGCATTTTCAGCTGTTAGTGTTGTCTCTAGAGATAATGGTCACTGAAAAGCAACCCATCGTGAAAAGCAAATATACATGTCAGAAATGAAAATAACAATTTATACTATATCTCCTTCCTGTCTCCATTGCTGATAGCTTATTCCCTCCGTGAAGGAGGATTCCAGAAGTAACACTGGTGCTTTGATATCCAGGCATCTGCATGGGAAGAAAAATGTTGAAGTTTTATTAAAAATTCTCCATGGAATCCTAAGTTTCAGCTGATTTTTAAAATTATTTTTAAAACAAAGATTTCTTAAATTCATGGATTCTTGGGAGCTCACAACATAATGAGCACCCTGCCACTGACTGAGGGAGAAACACTGGCAAGCACAATCCCTCCAGAAAGCAATAAATTGCTCTATACAACTTACTGAGCAAGATCTTAGAGTGTTAAGCGAGGTGGATTGCCTAAATAGATTTTTTTTAAAAATGAACAAAAACATGTATTTAGGCCTAAATTTACCACTTGCAATTAAAAAAAAAAATTGCATAAAATTTCTAATATTTAAGTAAGATATTCTTCATGGTTGGGTTCTAAAGAAAGCTGTTGAGCAGGGAAGAGGAATGTTGTCTATGCATCCAGAATCAAAGGTTGTTGAAATGATTAAACAGCTTTTAACAGCAGACAAAATAAATGTTTTCTTCATTTCAGTTTGATTTATGTCAGTAACTAGTTCAAAGTTAAAGAACTGCTTAGAAATAGAGTAAGCTGAAGCATCATTATCTTTAAATGGTCTATGAATAAATTCTCAGTCTGGGATGCTGAGACTTATTAATTCATTCATTAACTGTATTTAAAATTTGCTTTGGTAATAAATGAGTTTTAAGTGTAAAATGCTTGATATATTTTTCCTCTATATACAACACATTTATTGCCATTTTATTTAAATAATAAATACACTTAAAAGGCTGGGGTTTTGCATTTCAATTGAATTCCCATTTCCATCCAAAGCAGCTTGATATTAGTCGTAAGTAAATAAAAATTTATCTTCTATTTAAAGTAAAGAAGAATTATCATTCATTTCTAACAGAATGCTATGTAAGTGTTAAGCATTTGACTAGTTATGCTGAACTATATCACTTCTTAAATGGGAGTGTAAGGTATCTTTCTGGTAGTATATAGAAGTCGTAGAATCATAGAATAGTTTGGGTTGGAAGGGGTTTAAAGGTCATCTACTCCAACCCCCCTGCAAGGAACAGGGACATCTCCAACCAGATCAGGTTGCTCAGAGCCCCGTCCAACCTGGCCTTGAAAATATTAGTAACACATTAGTAAGTAACACATTAGTAAGTAAAACATCAGTTTAAAAACTAGATTGAGTTGCAAAGCAACTTTTTTTTTTTAGTTTACCACCGACAACAATCAAACTCACTTGAGGAAAAAAGAACAAGACACATTCAAAATAAGCACAGAACGGTTTTTTAAAAAAAATTGGTTTACAGCTTTTGTATTTTCAAGTGAATAGGAATTATTTTCACAAAAATAATGTTTGAAAATCTCATGAAAAAATAATTGTATATTCAGTTATTCTTGTGAAAAATATTTGACAGGTTTTCCAGAAAAATTATAGTTTAGGGCCTTATAAATAGGCAATTCTATGATATATGGGAGACAGAATGGCTCTATGAACATTAAGTCATAACGCCCTACTTTAGAAGCATCTATACTCAGAATTCTGATTCAGTAGAAAATTCCAGCATTTCTAAAATTAATTTCTTTTCCAACTGGAAGAAAATTAAGTTTTGACATTTCCTACTTATTAAAATTCTGTTTAAAAGTAGTGTAGCTGTCAACATGGGCAGTATTTTTCCCTCAGCAGGAGTAAGGCAGTTAGTTTAAACTTTGATGTAACAAGAGTTACATTAACTTATTTTTAAAATGTAGATTCATGCTTACATTGTAAATGATTTAGTTTATATGTATACAATGCTGGTATTTTAGTTATAAAGACTTGGTTTCTTGATATTAAGCTTCTTTAATGATTTATCAAAACTGAAACATTCATATTCTTTATTTAAAACAGTAACGGCAGTGGGTCCTGTTAAGTCACTCAGCTGACCAAGACACCTATACCCAGCTTGCTCAAAGTTGTGAATTAATGGATATGTTTCAAAGATAAAAATTGCTAGCGAATCATTTCAGAGTGCAGTTTGCTGGCCACTCTTGTTCGTGTGTAGCCAACATGCCAGTGTGCTCGTAAGAGGAATGAAATTTCAGCAGTAGAGGTCCATTTCTCAGTGCTGGCTGAGCTAAAGGAAAAGTATGAGGTTTTATTATGTGAGTGCTGAAGAGCACATTTAAAGAAGCAACAGTCTAACCAGTTTCAACTAAGTGCTGATATACTAATTACGCCTTAACTGCATCTCCTGTTTCCTCCTAGGTCTTACTGCTGCAGCATCTCTTGTATCCCTGGCTTGGGCCTTGGCTTCCTACCAAAAGGCCCTCCGTGACTCCCGTGATGACAAGAAACCCATCAGTTATATGGCTGTTATAATCCAGTTTTGCTGGCATTTCTTCACAATTGCAGCAAGGGTTATTACTTTTGCTCTGTTTGCCTCGGTTTTCCAGCTGTACTTTGGGATCTTCATCGTGCTGCACTGGTGCATCATGACCTTCTGGATTGTCCACTGCGAGACAGAGTTCTGCATCACTAAATGGGAGGAGATAGTTTTCGACATGGTTGTTGGGATAATCTATATCTTCAGCTGGTTCAATGTCAAGGAAGGAAGGACACGCTGTAGGCTTTTCATTTACTATTTTGTGATCCTTTTAGAAAACACCGCCTTGAGTGCTCTCTGGTATCTGTATAAGGCCCCACCAATCTCTGATGCATTTGCCATACCAGCACTGTGTGTAGTGTTCAGCAGCTTTTTAACAGGCATTGTTTTTATGCTAATGTACTATGCCTTCTTTCACCCCAACGGACCAAGGTTTGGGCAGTCACCAAGCTGTGCTTGTGAGGACCCTGCTGCTGCCTTCACCCTACCCCCAGAAGTGGCAACAAACACTCTACGGTCCATCTCCAACAACCGGAGTGTCACAAGTGAGCGGGATCAAAAATTTGCGGAGAGGGATGGGTGTGTGCCTGTATTTCAGGTGAGACCCACCGCACCATCCACACCTTCATCCCGGCCACCAAGGATTGAGGAGTCTGTCATTAAAATCGATCTGTTCAGGAACAGGTACCCAGCGTGGGAGAGACACGTGTTGGACAGGAGCCTGAGGAAGGCGATCTTAGCATTTGAATGTTCCCCTGCTCCTCCACGGCTACAGTATAAAGATGATGCTCTTATCCAGGAGCGCTTGGAATATGAAACCACATTGTAAACAAAACAAAAACACAACTTGAAGAAGCTCTGACGTTACAGTCCAAAGTAAGGGTTGACAGTAGGGCTGTAGGAATAACTGAACTGCATACTACAAGTAGAGCAGCAAGCTGTAGTGTTCTTAGTCTGGCTATCATCATGATTATCATTTGATCCACTGTGTGCAGTCTGTCTGTCTGCAGGACACTGATACAGCAGCATCACCTGAAAGCCTCAAAAACCCCCAAACCCTGACCCACGCATACAGATCAGTTACTTCAGCTGGGGAAACTCACCCATGACTCCTTGCTGCTATGAAACTCCGACTGCACAGTACTTACAAACTGATAGGAAGGCTCTGACCAGAGCTTTCAACTTTAGCCAGTAGTGCATTTTATTTTAGAAACAAATGATTGATATTCATATAATCAACAGCAAAAACAAACAAAAAAAAAACCCTTTTGAAAAATAAAACTGTAGCACTCAATGTTGCTGTTATGAAAACTGTTTTCTGAGGAAAAAATAGGAGCACAGTAGTCTTCAACACTCCCATAAATCAACCATTCAGGTAGAATAGGTTTGCAAAATAGTTCTTAATTAAAAAGATACATCGTCATGTTTGTAAGGCTGTCAATGGAAAATAAGCTAAATTCTGATTAATTAGGTCATAAACATTAATACCACCAAAACTGTTTGTTTTCTGCAGAATTTCAAAGTCTTTTTAAAGGCAATTTAAGTTCCTTATGTTATTTTCAACAAAAATCCTATGCAGCTCAATTCTGGTTTTCAGGAGAAATAAGGAGCTCTAGCACGTAGTGATGTAAATTAAATGATAATCATGATTCAGTGTTCAATTTGCAAAAAAAAATATATATATACATATGTGTAAAAGAACAGGGAAGTATAGTTTTCGTATTCTAAACTTTTTGGAGGACCCCATTCGGATATTTCGGAAGAAACTACAAGGAGATGAACACACTGAAACTTCTCTGTTTCAGGACTGAGAATGCATGATTCAGTATGTGAATGTATGCAGGGGTGACAAGAGACTGTGACATGCCATACCCTTCTAGTGCCAAACATTGTATAACTGCAAGGTTGATATTGCCTGAGGGACAGATAACGAGTGGCACGAGCCCTACCAGAACAAGAAGCAGGAAAGACCAATCAAGTTCTCAACGTGTAGAGACAGCTCTGATTTTTCCCACCCAAGGTGAAAGTGATGTCTTGTAAAGGCTTTCAGCCACCTCTTAGTAAGTATATTCACTGAAGTATAATATAACCAAGTTATGTGGAAGATACTCTTCTGCCTGTTGAAGACTTGTGTCCAGATACGTCTAAAAATTATGTTGAATCTCTTGTAATAGAGTGCTTTTGCTGCAAGCTTTTGGGTTTTAAATACCTCCCTAAATCTAGTCTATGGTATCCTTTTTTCTGTTAAAAGTATCCCCTGATGGTGCTTTCAGATGCATTAAAGGTGCAAGTCAAAATTTGATAGTATTTTTTTTAAAGCTGGTGCAGAGTGAAAAACTCATGAATTATTTCAATATTTTTGTAAAGTAAAAATACGGTATAAAAAGGTTACTTTTTATAAACCTCAAATCTTTTAATACATTTCATTTTCTTTATAGCTTAGATTTTAAGAATTGGTCCATGAATTTTATCAACTAGCTTCTGCAGGTTGATATAAACCTGGTTTTCACACATTATGGATTTTTTTTTGCAGTGTAATGCCATATGAAAGCCTACATGGGTACTTTTAGAATACTCCATAAACCATGGATCCTGCTTCAGGTGTAAGTGGCTTGTAAAGACACCAAGCGATTCCATAAGAAACAACGTGCTATAACTATTTCCATCCGTTTTAGGAGAGAGAAGCAGAACTGAAGAGTTACTGTTGTAAATGGCATTGTCAGGATGGAGAAGACCTGATGATTGGTATTGTTATCTTCACTGTCAGGTATATCCAGTGTAATCACTGCTGTATATGTTGCTGGGTCAAATTTAATCTTTCCTGTTACTGGTATTTTTACTATCAAATGGCCGAGGTTGCACAGCCGATGTTTATTTGTATGCATTCAATTAGCCATTTTTAACGCTGACTTTTTTTATTAGTGAAATGTTCGATACCTGTTGTTCTTTGCTGGGGCGAGTTCCTCACAACAAAAACATCTGTGAAAGTGCAGGAATCTGCAAGTCAGAGGGAACTTTACACAGATCAGAAAACACCCGTGCTTCAAGGGTTTCTTAAGTATTTTCAAATTAAGCAGTGGCCAACTGCCTCTATAATAATTTTTTAAATAAAATAATTCTTTGATAGTCCAAACCTGAAGCTTTGTACAAAGTTATTGTCCTTCCTTCCATGGAGATACAGCCGATTATTCAGAGAAAAGCACTTGTATTTTGTCAGAAAAATATACCACTGCAAGAACAGCTAAAAAAAGATTTTGGGAGCAAGTCCTGTGTCCTGTCAAATTCAGTAGAGCCTTCACTCCAGAATCCCACACAAGGGAATTGCTGGTTTTCTTTACAACAAAGCAAAAGATAAACTCTGTAATCCAAGATGTGAGGGTTTCTTCTGGAAACAGTTCCACATGTTTTCTGCTGCTTTAACAACTCAAAAGTTTTGACATGAATGTGGCACAGCGGGCAGCACTCTCAGGCTTTTTGGTCCAGGCTTATAGAATTGAAGAAACTTTGCTTTGTACAGAATTTAAAGGGTGATAGTCTGGACCAGTGCTTGCATTGCAAGGTGTCTGAGGAAGGTTTGGAGTGAGTTTGTTTGATTTGCTCTTGTTTGGTTTTGGAAGGAAGGAACATAGAGGCATTATTTATCCATGTAATTTTTAATATCTAGCATTTAATTTCTTCACTCTCCCAGCATTTTAATTTTTTTAAATTAAAATTTTTGTAAATTTATCTTAAGCAAACTGCTGCAGGGTCTGAGTGCGCAGTGCCATAAGTGGCAGTACGTATATACAGCTTGTCTTCAGAATTCAATCCAGCTCTTTGAGGACGGGGGAGAAGTCATTTTATACTGGGTCAAAATCTGCTCTCCAAAATCTTGCTTTGTTACATTACGTACAGTGATACTTGCACTGAGAATAGGATGGCTATTGAAATCATAACGCTCAGAGGACTACACAGACAGTTTCTTAATTTGCTTTGCTGTGAACAGTTGCATTAAAAGCTGTAAGAATTTTTTATAAAACTTGTCAAGATTAAACATAATCCACATTGAACTTCCACAAGGGCCTTATGGACAGTTAATAATCAATATGCACTATTCTTTTTACCACAGACAGTTTTAAAATCAATAAAGTTCAACTAAGACAGCAATAGCAAAAAAAAAATTGTAAAATAAATTAACTTCTGCTTTTGAAATAATGAAAAAAATCAGGTCTTTTAAATTTCTTTCCAGAATACAGCAAAATTTTTAAAAAGTTCATAATTCTGGTAAAGAAAAGCAATCACATCTCTTTGTTAGAAGTAAGAGTTATGTAAGCATTGTTATAATGAACCAAACTCGCCAGCAGATTTAATGGTAACTTCTATGGTTAAAAACTTGGTCCTAAAATTCTGAGAGTTGTGAATTTGTATGTTACAGAAAAGACAATTTAAGTAGTATTCACGACTCTAATTAGATAAAGGAGAAGTAATGCATACTCATGTTCATTCAGAAAACATATAAGAAAATGTAAGATAAAACTTTTTGTCTTATTTTAAAAGAAAAGTTATTTGTTCTATAATAGGGTAAACTTTTTTAAAAAAAATAATTATTTGGAAATATGTGCAATACTTTTTTTCCTGCAGATTTAATGATGAAAAAACTCATTTCCACTTTTGTTTACATCAATTTAAATATGCTTCTTGTGAACAATGTTTCTATGCTTGGGTTATGTGGGCATGAGGGCATCTAAACACAGTTTTCATTGGCAAATCAACAAATTTTCTATTAATTAATTTGTATAACATTGGAGAAAATTTTCGTTTCAAAATTAAATTCTAGACTGCCTGATTTTGCAGAGGAGGTAAATTAAAATTTTATTGGAGCTGCAATTTTTAATAAATGGCGAATAGCTATTAAACCCAAATTTGTTTAAAACATATGGTAGTCTAGACAATATATCACTATCTCCCCAAAAGAGCAATTCATGAGTGGTACTAAAAGTACAAGTGCTACTTTATTTGGAAAGGGACTCCCAATCACACAATATCTTCATTTACTTTTTATTGGCCAGCAAATATTTGCAACTAGCATATTGGTTTTTTTAGAACCCAAATTAAGCAATTTTGAAGTGTTTGTGATTTGTTCATACAACTCCTTGAGAACCTCAAAAGTGGTGCTGTTTTAGTTGGCCTTGCCAGCTCCCAAAGCCACTGCCCTTTCTCCGCTCCATACCTGAAGTCGTGCAATCCTGAGTGACTAAGATGCTGTGATTTACTCTGCACCCCCTGCACTGCCTGCACAATGCCAAGGAACAGACTCCAGCTGATTGCTGGGGTCCTACTGCTGCCTCTCTTGCTCCTGTGCATGGTGGGAAGCAGAGTAAATTGTATTTGTGCATCCATCTAAACAAGCTTATTTAGGTTGCGTCCCACAAGGGCTGCATGATGAAAATAATCACAACACGTGTCCATGAATTTACAAGCCCAACACTGTAATTACTAATTCTGTAGCATAACAATGCGGAATGTGGGAAGAATTGTCTAAATACACAATAAGCCATTTAATTTTGCTAATTGTAGCAATTAGACTAGCTCGCATGAAGCCCGTGCTTTCAGCAGAAAGCCAAATGGAGTAAGTGGCAAACAGCCATCTATATACCAGAGACATTACGTTATGAAACCCTCCCTTGATTGTTTATAGAACTATGTCTTTTCATTACAGCATTGAATCCATTCCTCTTTATTCTGATAAAACAGATAAAGTGCAAAATGAGAACAGATTCTTTAAAATGTGGGAACTAAAAAAACCTGTAACAGATTACTGCGATTCACATTCCGTCATCATTTTAACTTGGCTGCAAATTGCTGAGTGATCTGCTTCCGAGATGATTTCTCACATCTGGTATGAGCAGATTTCATTACAGGAGAGATAGGGATGACCTCATAAAGCCTTGCTCATGTAGATTAGGGGAAAAGTGTCACTGGTCTACAGATCACTTGCAAAGCTTTCTTTAACACCTGAGGGGTCCCCAGGACCACTAGCTTTTCCATGGTGAACTCAGTGCAGGTGTTTGGTGGGATTTATTCACAGTTACACTGATGTGAATATGAGAAAAACAGGTGCCGGGTCTTTAGTGAATAATTGCCTGAATTCAGACAATGGTAGTGAAAGTCTTCACTTTCTAGCTCCTAACTGAAGTCAGCTGGAGATCTACTTCATACCAAAAAGCCTGAATGTCACTTGGCTCAACCAGAAATTCATACTCTAAATTTGGTGCTAACTCAACATGAATCAAAACATTTCTTCTTCTTTCCTTTTTAGTTGAAACATTTAAGAATATACCTATTTTCACTGAGTTGCTGTTTCATGATCCTTTTAAGGAGACTTAGAAAAATGTCTATGAAACCAGTCATTTCCAGTGATCCTTAGAAAAGCCAGTTGCTGCCCAGCAAATTCATTAAAAGAAACTTTTTTCTAAACATGTTAGCTTGGCTCCTGTTCTTCAGTTTTGTTCTAAATGCTTAGCATCTAATTCTTATGTGAAGGATCTTATCTACCCATTAGCCATGTGCCTACTCTGAATCCTGGAGCAAAGAGACCAGATACGCAAGATGCAGAGGAAAAAGTCCTCTTCAGCACATTTATGGAGTCATTTGCGTAAGCTAGAGAGGTAAGAGAGAAGCTTGTGTGTAATTACAACAGAGTTATAGATGCTATATTCATTGATAGAGATTTACAAGAAATTGCAAGATAAGTGGCCAACAAATAGAAACATCAAATCTAAATTTCTACATGCAAGGTACTGTAGAATAAAAACAGCCAAGAAACTTCAAAGTGTAACCAAAATACTAATTTCCAGGAATGGTTGGGATAAACTTAAAAATGTAACAGATTTGTCAATGTAACTAAATGCTACATTCATTGAAACAAAGACATAACTGCTATGGACACAAAGATTTTCTGTATCTGTAGATTTCAGCATCTTATTTCAGGTATCTTTGGAAGCAATTGCTTCTGGATCTTACTTCTGGGCATGCTGTAGCCCTAGGCATGCTAGCAGCTTTTCTACACAAGATCTGTTCTGCTGTAGGAAACTCCACATCCTTTTAACAAAGGATTGGGCTTGGGGTTTTGTTTTTGTTTTTTTTTTTTTGCACTGAACTAAACCTCACAGAAGCATTTCTAGCGTGAAATAGGTCTGCCCACTCAGCCACCAAGTGCGTAAAAGATACTGCAAGACAGAAGTTCACCGATAAGTGATTTCCTCAAGGTAAAAAAGCTGCTAGTTGAATGTCTGGGACAGCCTTCACAGACGTAACAGAGTGCTAAGGCAAGATGTAGGCTGTGTTTGGGTGCTACGAGCCTGCTCAGGGCAAGGCCTGGGCATCATCCAGCACCCTCTCCTGCACCTCATGCACCAAAGAGCCAACAGAGAGGAAAACCATGCGCTTGGGCCGGACAAAAGCCATGGCGTATGGGGACCAGATACCTGGCAGGCTGCGGCACACATGCAGAGGTCAGCACAGGCACATCAGGGGCTCAGGCTAATGCTGTGATCCTCCAAACTGCACTAACCAGGAGCTCCTGAAGCTTTTATGCTAAAGGTTCAAGCACCTAAAATTTGGCTCTTGGGCTTGGTCAGAAACACCTTCACAGCACAGAGTAGCTCAGCTCCTATCACCCACCCAACCCTGCCAGAATCTCCCAAGCAGGTATTCTTCTGCCCATCTTACCTGAAGGACTTGGGTCCTCTGGAGTGCTAACAGGTGGAGTTTTGCACAGAAATACTCATGAGTGCTCTTCCAGAAGTAAATTTGCGGTAAGCAGAGACCAAGGGGAGAGCCAGGCTCAGTTACCTCTTCAGCTAGCAGTGATTCATCTCTCTAGCTACTGTCTCTCCAGGGAAGACAGTAGGGCTGAACGCTACTGAGGAGAAGGGCATGCTCCCTCCCTCTTATTTTAAGGCCCTTCTTCCTCTTTGTGCAAAACATAAAGGTTATCCTGTGCAATGTAGACATACTTCTAGTATTTTGATGTATTCAGTCCCCTCAGTGCTGAGGACTCTGAAGTTGTGGCGCATGTCCAATGCCATTGCCTGCAATCCGCCAGAGTAATGTCCACAATTAAAAAAAATGGGGCAGGTGCAAAATCACTCAGCTCTTTTTCCAACCTGACCAAAAGCTGTATGAACATGAAGCCTGAATCTCTACACGCTGTCTTGAATCAGGTCTTTTGATGCACTGTGTGCTACTCTGGCCATGTTCACCTGGTTTGCCATGGGAGCTCAGGCAGATTTTGTGTGTGCACCACAGCTACACCGTGTAGCTTATCCATAGTTTCCTGAGCCCATGGTGCACTCACTTTGCAATCCTACTTCTTTTGCCGAGCAAAGTTTGGTTTGGGCTGAGCAAAGGGCAAACATGCTGTATGCTGTTGGGTGAAGCACGTGGAGTAGATGTGGTTTCTCCGGATGGCATTTTGAATCAGAGTTGTGTGCAAATTGCCCAGGTTATGGCAAATGCAAGAAGTAAGTTCAGTGCCCACAGTTCAGAGCATGCTATAAAGAGTACTCTATGTGAAAGTGTTTGTTTTTATCATAATAAAAATAATAGGATCATGTCTCATACTTGGGAGCAAATTTATGGTATCAAATGCATTACTATAAATATATATATATATACACCCACGTATATATACATATGTATGTGTGTGTGTGTATATACATGACAATGAGTCCTGAGATTCTATTAGGATTCAATCTTATAGTTCATTTAAATTCTAAGCCTAAAAAAAAAGCATCAGGAGCATCATCATCAAGGGTAATCAAGTAACAACCACAAAAAGAAGAGAACATTATTGGAAAACACATTCCAGACATTATTGGAGACAGCTTTGCAATGTATTATGCCAGTACTTTAATGAAAAGTTGTGGAGGAAATATGTTTAATGCTATATTTCATCCTCTTAAGTATTTTGATAAAAGAATAGAGTGGGAAAAAGAAAAGATTTGTACAAAATAAATAAGTATTTATCACATTTAGTTAATCAAGGGGAAAAAACCCATATAGGCAACTGACAAAGGGATCAATTAAGCCTTTGTTTCATTGAATGTTGGTTATATTTGTTTCACTGAATATTGTTATCAATGTCAGTAGTTTATGAAGGAAATAACCTGCAATAATTAGGATGATTTACTTGAATTTTGACTGAAGAACACTAAAAAGTGGGGTTTTATCCAATACATATGCAGTTGCCTGATACATGCTGTCAGACGGAAAGATTTGCTAGTTCATGGATTATGTACTGAAGATAAATTTCAAATGCATGTATTTGAAAGCAATATCCCTGTCAATTTAAATGTATCATGAATGCACAGTAGCTATTTCTGAAATTTTAATTACCAATGTTTTTCTCAGTATGTGTTCTGCATTATTATCAGTGCATCCCAGATTGTTTCTTAGACAATGTTTGATAAAAACTAATTTTAAATTTTATGAAGCTAAAGAAAAGACTACTAGCCAGTGAAGGCACTTGCTGCGTTGAAGCTCAAGTATATGTCTTGAGTTCCTGACTTGAGTCACCATTCAGCATTAAGGATAGGGTCTGAAGAATATAGTAACTTTACAACAGGATCTGATTTATGGACAGATAGATCTAAAATTGTCTCAGTGACTGGGTCAGACAACGGCAGTAGCTACAGAGGGAAAGTTCAAAAGTAGTCACTAATGACTCCTAGCATCGTTCCCTATATTCCCATTTTGGGGCACGCGTAGCCTTTGTGTTGGCCAGCATCTCCATGTGCTGTGGTTGGTCCCTGTGCCGGCACTGCAAGCCTTTGCTCCTGCTGAAAGGGAAGACAAAATAGGCAGCTCATTTCCAGCTCCAGTTCCCCCTGGGTTATCGGGCTGGCCCACAGGAGATATTTATTTCACTGAGAACACTTCAGCTATCGGTGAGATTGCCACAACGATCTGGGCAGGATTTAGCTTTTAGACAGCACTGTGTGGACAGTGAAAAATCTTCCTTTGTCAGCAGAGAGGGCAGCTGCCACTATTTATAGTTGCAAAGTGCCAGCATATTGTCATGTATTTGTGGCTGCTATTGATTCCTCCTTTTTTATTTTATTGGAACAACCTGGAACTTGTCAAGCTTTGCTCAGGTTGATTTGCACCTAATTAATTCAACAGACATTTTTAACCTTGCAAATTTGTGACTTGTAATACAGTAATCAAGCTCCCGTGAGCAAACATTAATCATTTAGGGGGAAAAAAAGAAAGCCGTTGTTAGCTGTGTTCAGTGTGGTGCCCACACTGGAAAGAGAGATCTAGAAGAAATGGAACATTAGTAAATTTATCCTAGCTAAGCTTTCATAATTCATCTTATGAATCATTCATCCTTTGATTTGTTTTGTACATGAAAGGGGTTGTATTTAAAAGAGGATTGTGGGGATTGGGACAGTTCTAGTTACTGTTAATGGGGAACTGGCCAAATTTCCTACTGGTCATCTATTGCCTTATCAAACAAAAAGTCATTCTACTAAGCAGCACTACAATTTCATTTCTGAGATGATTGTGCTGGTTGTAGAACAGTTTATCCTGGAGAAATGACTGTAACAAAACACATACCCCATTTAGCAACAGCACCAAGAACTGGCTGAATGAGTGGAGAAGCTATTTAGTTCATTGCTTTTTACACACAGGTGGATTTTAGCTACTTTGACGTGAAGCAGAAGGGAAAAAAATCTAATGTTGCCTATACCAAACTTGATCTCTGAATAAAGAAAGGCTTGTGATCAGCAAAACATTTAAGTCCTTTCTTAAGCAGGAAGGATGTAGGTTAGTGCACTTGCGGTTTGTAAAATTGGTAGGAACAACTGCATGGTTTATTGTTTAACATGAATCTGGTACTCAGAGGAACACAGTTACAGCAACACGGAGCTTGGCAAGAGCTGTACCCCCTCCTAGGATCAAAGAATTCTTTAGTTTGGGAAAGAACTTTAAGATCATCAAGTCCAACTGTTAACCTAACAAACACTGCCAAGTCCACCACCACTAAACCATGTCCCTAAGTACCATTTCCCTGGGCAGCCTGTTCCAATGTTTGACAACCCTTTTGGTGAAGAAATTTTTCCTAATATCCAATCTAAACCTCCCCTGACACAACTCGAGGTCATTTCCTCTCATCCTATTACTTGTTACTTTGGAGAAGAGACTGACATCCACCTCACTACAACCTCCTTTCAGGTAGTTGTAGGGAGCAATGAGGTCTCCCCTCAGCCTTCTTTTGTCCAGACCAAACAATCCCAGTTCCCTCAGCCGCTCCTCATAAGACTCATGCTCCAGACCCTTCACCAGCTTCACTGTCCTTCTCCAGCAACTCAACGTCTTTCTTGTAGGGAGGGGCCCAAAACTGCACACAGTATTTGAGGTGCAGCCTCACCAGTGCCGAGTACCAAGGGACAATCACTTCTTCAGTCCTGCTGGCCGCACTGTTCCTGATACAAACCAGGATGCTGTTGGCCTTCTTGGCCACCTGGGCACACTGCTGGCTCATGTTCAGCCAGCTATTGACCAGCACTCCCAGGTACTTTTCCACCAGGCAGCTTTCCAGACACTCTTCCCATTCTTCCTGGTACAAAGTTTTCAAGTCCAGCTGCACAGGATGCACATGTATGTACCTCTATGACTAACCTGTACATACTTTTTATTGTGGAAGCATCTCCACTGGTGACCTTAGTAGGGAGGCCAGAGGTCAAAAAGACACAAAAGCAAAAAAAAATTGTTCTTTCAGTCAGGATTAAGAGGCATTTGTGAAACACTGTGGAAAAGCTGTCCCTGCTGTTTCAGTGGATAAAGGGAGGAGCAGAGTCTTTTAACAGCAAAAAAAAAAAAAAAAAAACCAACAAACCTCAATGCCAAAATACTATTCATGGTGCAATTACTCTCTCCTCTAGGAAAGGCATTGACTGAGAAATTCTAGATGCATTACAAAATAACTGGAACACACAGGGAGACAGTGAAAGATATTTCTTAAATAGCTAGAAGTTGTTTATTAGCAATAAGATATAAAAGTGTCTCAAACTAAGGCCTAGGAGACAAGGATTTTGTATGGCTGTTATGCCAGTGATTGTCAAATTTAGAAATCGTAGATGTTTAGAATATAAAAAGAACTTTTTTAAAAAATTATTTTCTTTACAGAGGACAAATCTCAGATGGCTTCCACAAAAAAAAAAAAATTGAGATTTAAAATAGGCTCAGAAGATGGGCTTTTCTATGTATGGAGCATTATAGGCTTGGGTTCAAGTGCTTATGCATTTTCTCATGCTCTCAGTTTCTCATGTTGTACACCTGTAAGCAAATAGTGGATTTGCAAGTGCTTGTTTCTTTAGTGCTAGTAGTCCTCACATCATCTTACTCCTGCACAGCTGAGGAGCACATAGATAGTGGGAGGTGGAGAAGGGGGATGGGGGAATTGGGTAAACTTGCAAAAGTGTAGAGTAGGAAAGAAATAGAGAAGATCGGTAGATGATGTGGTAGAAGCCTTAAGGAACAGCTGTGAATCTTTAGAGTAGGTGAGCCCTCATAGTTTTTGTTCATGCTCAGGTAATCTATCACTCAGCTTATCATGGAAATCACTGCTGAAGAACTTTCAACCGTATTATCAGTTATCAATTTTTGCTTGTTTAGGAGCAGGAGCAGTGTCACCCTGATTTCAGCAGAAATCACTATGGAGGCATCCATAGCCTCACACATGATCTGTAAGTGTAGCACATCACAACAGGTCTGTTTCCTTCAAAGATTCACTCAGACAAGTCTGAAAAATGTACTAGAAATTGTTCTGATTTTATTCTTTCCTTTTGTTCTCTTTGCTTCTATTTTTCTTCTATGCTTATGAGTCTTATATGCAAACCCTACTGATGAGAGAAGACAACGCTCAGGTTATCAAACAGAATTTTTCTTCCTCGTGTAGTAGTACAAAACTCAAAAATCCCTTTGCATAACACCTGGCTATTAAGATAACCTGTAGAGTTAGAGAAGGTTAAGCAAATTAAAGATGCAAATACTGAAGTAATTTTATAGAGTGCAAAGCAGGAACATTTTTAAAGGTAGTGGTCACATTTTGCTGCTCACCTGATCTTAGTTCATCATTCCAAAAGCCTTGTTATGTGCCCATAGCAGCCTACAAGTAAATATCTTTAGTTTCTGAAATAATTTCCGACTCACAGAACGGCCGCTAACTGGGTATCATGTTGGATTAGCAAGCATAGATCCACTGTGCCACTGCGGTTCTTCTTTAAGAGGGCTGCAGTTCCTTTAAATCAATGCCCATTGATTCTCAAGGGCAGAAGCTGTCCCCTGCATATTTTGTTCTACTTGAGGGGACAGATATTTTGCTGTCTATTCTGTGAGCTGTGTGTTATTAACAAGCTAATGTTTGTTCTAACAAATGAGCACCCTTGTATTTTCCTGCAGGTGCTGTTCCTTGTATAAGGCTGTCTCAGCAGTGGAAGCTGGCTCCATTCCTCTTCCCATGCTTGCTTACCTGCATCTTTAATCAAATGCTAACTTCACAATTGTTATTTCTCATGCTGCAGAGCCATGCAAAACACCGTTTGACTTCTGGATAAGAGAGAAACAGAAAATAAAACCCAGTTTAATTGTTCTTCCTCAGTACATATTGTTTCTTGAAATTTGTGGTGTGCAAGGAGCATGTCAGTTAATTCATATTGGACATTCCAAATGGATTCCTACAAAAACTATTAATAATCCAGTAGTAATTAAAAAGAGCATATCCTCCAGTCATTACAGCAAAAAGTACACTCAGATAAGGCTAACTAATTTGTGCATGCTTCCTCCCTCCATCTCTTCAGATACAGAACTCAAAGTTTATTTTCAGACTGACTGGTGAATTTGATTTTTTTGGGGGAAACGCATGCAAAAATGTTTCTCAGCTATCAGTAAAACAGGTGAGCCTTCCAAAGCAATTTCATGTGAGGCAAATGATCTTAAAAGACAGACTCAATAACAGTTGTGCTTACAAAACCTTCTTGAATGATCTACAGCTAAGCAAAAAAAAAAAAAGAAAAACAAACCAAAAGACATTTTTAAAGGACTGATAGAGAAATTCTGCCTGATGAACACGACAATAAGTCATACTTACACCAGCGCTCTGGACAGGAGCATTTATTACACTAGGATTTGCTGTGATTACAGGCAGTTTATAATAAAGGGCTTCCCTGAAGATCCACTGTAGCAAATGGATTACTTTCTTTTTACTTTAATGGAGTCCAATAAGCCCCAGGAGTAAGCATGTGGGCACTTTGCTTTTAAATTTCACGATGCCTCTCTAAGTGAAATTTATTTTTAAGAAATATCTTTAATAACTATTTTACAGCTTACTTGAACTTTACTATGAAGTGAAACTGTCAGTCATTGTGCACCCAATACTGATTAGGCTTAGTCAATGCAAATGTCTGAGAAAGGAATATCAGGCTTGTAGTAAAGAAGTGTCCACTGGAAATAATACTAAAGCATTTCTAGGTCTTCCGATTCTGCTAGTCACTGGATGAGGCCACAATACCTGGCTGGACTCCAGGAAAAAAATTAAAATAGCTGTTTAAATGTTTAGATGGCTTATTAATATATTAACTATAATAATATATTTTCTATGAAAAAGTATCCTTTAAGCTCTACATTTCAATTTCAAGAAAAATCCACATCTCTCTATAAAGTCTAAGTTACTGGGCTTTAGAGCAGCTGGGGAAAAAGTGGACAAGTTGGGGTGGTGAACTTTTATCCTAAGCTCAGGCAAGAGTCCTCCTGCTCTCCCTGCCAGCCTGCCACCCCAGCCCTCCACGATATTCGCCTGTCATGCTTTTACCACTGAAACGCCTGAAAATGGATCTAGGATTTGGATCCTGACAAACCTAATCTCAGTCTTTAGTGCTGGGTCACACAGAGAGGGGACAGAGGCACCTCAATGGCACAAAGGTAGGATCAGGCAGGTGCAGGTAGATCCTCTTTTCCTCCAGTTTCACCAATGGCTACCACTGACACAGCTGAACTGGTGATGGGGAGAGGGACTGCTGCTTCTTGAGGCAGATGCTGACTGTGAACACTGGGACTTGAGAATATTGGTTGCAGCATCCCTCTGTGAAAAGGAAGGCATAATAGGAATAAAAGTTAAGACGCAGTGAAGAGGATGCCCATGTTATGTCAAATACCTACAATGCCAAAACACTGAAACGTGAAGCTGGATGCCTAGGCTGTAGGGGTTCGTGCTAAGAACACAAGAAGGTTTATCAGCTGGTACAATGCAGTCCTCAAAGATGCAGTTTGTAGTTTTCTGTTCTTTGCAAACTGATATGTATAGGGAAAAACAAAGGATTGCCTTTACTGTTGTTTCACATGAAGAAAAAGATGTGTACATCCGGTTCAAAGGTGTGCCTTTCAGCATCTTTGCGTTTTATGAAATAAGACCTGAAAAATACTTCTCTCCCCTTCAAAAATCAGAATATTGTTTTCTGCTTAGGTTTACATACAGCTATAAATCCTTGATTTCTCTGAGAAAGTGAGATTCGCACAACCCCACTCCTTGCCCCTCCCCAAAAAATCTGAACAACTGAGCAAGAACTCCTGACAAATGTTTTGTTTGGGAAAGCTGCAATACCACGCCACGCCAAGAGACCTCACACTCCAGTTTTCTAGTTTTCCACTTAATTTTGTGGTAAGAGCAGAGAAAATTAAAGGCCATGATGTGCAGGATGTGCAAGTGTAATTGGCAATTACCGGTGTCTCTGCCACCATAATACTTAGGTTCAGCATACTGTGAACATCAGTGACTCCTCATTTTGGGTTGCCAGAGATAAAGTTGGTCAAAACTGTGCATCACTTTTGAAAATCATAATAAAAAAAAAAGGGAGCTTAGAAAGGTAACATTAAGCAAAAACAAGGAGTTTCAGAATTTTCTTGTTTAATAGAAAACAAAAATGAAAGAAGGCATGAATACATTTTTCTCTTTCACAAGTTATATGTACACACTTCAGAAGTACAAACCCTACATTTTCACATCCCAATCAAAAAAATAAAAAACAAACCACCAAAACCATTTCAGTTTGTGATGCTCCCTGCTGTGATTTCTTCATCCTGGTGCAGAATTCATGATACCAAATTGCTTGTACCCGTGTTGTGACCGTCAGCAGGGAGATCTAACAGCAGGACTCAGAAGAGCCAGCACATTGCATGTTCAGTAATGGGATGTATTAGGTGATCACTACTGAAGACAGGAATACATGTCCAAATTTGTCTGTCTTCTAGAAGCAGGCTTTTTTTGTGAAATTCATTCCCGGAGCCTGAAGTCTCATCTCGCACTTGCACACTGAAGTTGTGCATTTTGGTAGAGAAACATAGAATCATAGAATAGTTTGGGTTCGAAGAGACCTTTAAAGGTCATCTAGTCCAACCTCTCTGCAAGGAGCAGGGACATCTCCAACCAGATCAGGTCACTCAGAGCCCCATCAGAAAACTGCCTGCTGCTTTTCCTAGGCAGGAATGGAAGGGAAAGCTGGGGCTGCCTCTGTGTCAGGGTCTGTTAGGTGGAGCTTGGGGACCATGATCTGAGTCCATATCCCTGCTCATCCTGAGTGGACTCAAGTCAACAATTTCTTTGACATTGTCCTGTCTACAGGAAGGGAAGCACCATCCCTCTCTCCAGATGAGAAAATACTGCCATGAGGGTTGAAATGCAATGGTGCTGGGTGCAGGCAGAAAGGCCCAGATAGAGCTGCGACTCTGTGGTCTAGGGTGGAGGTCGATCCTCTCTTTGAGGACTGCTCGGTGCTGAGGGCCTCTGCCTGGGCTGGTGTGTACACAGAGGCTCTGCAGGAACATCACCGAAACATGGGCACATCCCGCATGGATCCAGACATGTGGGTACCTCCCAGGCAGGCTCCAAGGATATCTATCCAATCAGTCCTTGGGAGATGCAAGCATGGGACCCCTGGCATTGTGACTCTCAGGCGGCCTCAGTGGAGGATGGGTGTGTAGAAGATAACCCAAGCTGAGATGGTGGTGCCTCCGGGCACACGTTGTAGTGCATCTTCAGGCACTCACAGTGTACTTCTGCCTTCCAGGAGCTGCAGTCCCAGAGGTAGACCAGATCTCATGTGATGTCTGATAAAAAGTAAATGACTTCCTAATACTATAAGAAGCCTGTAAAAAAAAAATGCACATGCAAAGAGACTCAAATACTTGAAATCCAAATTCCAGTAGTATATTCTGTGTTCATTCCTATGTTGTTATTACTAAAATAATTTTTTTTTGTTTCAGAAATCATAAAGTTTCCTGCTTTAAGTTGTTGCATGACATAAAATTAATTCCAAATGATGGGATATTTACTGTATGTGTCCTGGGTTTAGTTTTTTGGTTATTTTTTCATAAATACATTTTACATCTAACTACCTCAGCTGCCTTTTGTTTTCTTTTGGCGCATATGAAGGCGTGCACTTTCTATATTTGGGGATTTGGGGGGAGGAGTTGTTTCCATTTTGAATAACCAGGTTCAAAGCCATGTTGATCAATTTATAGAGGAGATCAATGTAACAAGATATAATTATTGACAGTTACAGAACATACATTTTATTTTTAGGTCCTGTTGGGGTATAGTTTTAACAAAAAAAAACATCATAAGCTGCTTATTAATTTGCCTTAAAAATGTGTGCTCTTTCCTATTCAAGTTGTGTTATTTAACTCTTCTCTTGTACACAATTTATGTGACAAAAAGACTAACGTAACAGTTGGCAGATAAACAGTAAATCGAACAGAATGGACCAATAGTTTCTCAGTTCTCTGTTGTAAACTGTTGCATTATACACTGATTGTGCTAAAATAATTGTTACTGTGCTTATACTCCTTAGTCACCGTTGCGGAAATAAAGTGATGGCAGATCATGTTTGTGTTGATGGAGCAGTGTAGATATCCCCCCAGTACAAGCACAGTGACTTGAGGTGAATGATAATCATTGCAGAACTTGTGCTTTGACTTGTAAACATTGTAAAAATGTATTTGGTATTTTATTTGAAATGAAGAATCAAAATAGTTATTAAAAAAAAGAAGAAATCTTCCTGTAAATATATATATTCTGAATCCATGTATACAAACATTCCTTTAGAGTTCAGATTGTGAAGAGTGTCTTTATTGGCTAGAGACCGCTGTCTCCCACGGCAGAGGTTACATGTGCTATAGTAAAGAACACAGTGTGTGAAGTATTTGATGTACTGCAGTACCATAGTTCTTTTGGTCTGTTAAGTAAGTTGCAATTTGTGATGAAATGAAGTTGAAAGTAGTGCTTCATACTAACAAATTTCCTTGGTTACAACTTGATTTTTCTTGTAAAACTTAAAAGGAAAACTTGAAAATTTTATATATTTGGATTTTGTAGATTTTTTTTATTTTATTGCAACACAAGGTACCAAAATCATTAAATAAAGTACACTGTGGTCATTTTACCATGGTTCTAGAGTCTTTTTCAAAACTTTTCTACCTTAGTGGATCAGCAAAAGGATGCTAACTTTTGAGGTTCTGAAATTATTACTGAACAAGACAGAAGTTGGCTCAGCTTGGGGAAGAAGTTGGGCCAGATGGTCTCCAGAGATCCTTTCCACCATTAATTATTCTATGATTCTAGGCAGTATTATTACTGGAGCTTCCATCCCTGAGCTCAGGAGTGGTGTGAGTGGCTCCCAGGCTACCTCTGGGACCAGAAGACTCAACCTGTGACTCAGACAACCTTACCAGTGTTGTCCCAGGAGGAACATCCAGGAAACCACCAGATACCCCGACAAGCACCTCACTCAGCAGAACAGGGTGCTCTGGCCACCGTGGTCGGGGCCCTGAGTGCTGTCTTGAGGGAAGATCTCCAGAAAAGCTGTCCTTGCCCAGGGAGCAGGCCAGCAGATCCTACCTGCTCCTCGGCCCCTCAGAGCCAGCATGGGACCACGCTCCCCAGCTGCTGCAGTCAAGAAGCGAAAGGAGCCTGACCTTGCCACCAGAAAGGACTCCTCCATCACTTGAGAAGGTCCTTGCTCACAGGGGGCAGAAGAAGGTGCTTTGTTTTATTCCCCCTTCAGAGTCCTGAAAGCATTGCTATTTGCAGTGTAGTGAGCACCATCGAGTAGTGGGGGAATGTCGTGGTTTTGTAAGTGAGGGGGGGCCTAAGGAGAGCTGGGCCTCAACCCAGTCTTGTCCTGAGCCCAATACTTAGAACAAACTCCAGAGAAGATGCAGCTACTTCCTCAAACTTACTGTATTCAAATCCTCTGAGGTTGAGGAGGGTTTAATTTCTTCTATTTCTACCTCCTGGACAATTGCTTTAATCATTAAACTATTACACAAGTTGTTGGTGTCTTTGGCAGCATCTCCAATGGCATTAATAGCCCTCTTGGACTTCATTGCCACATTTGTGTATGCAACGCCACCCTACGCAGCACCCAAAGTTTGTGCAACAAAGGCCAACATCCATATCTCTCAGCCTTTCTGTCCTGTAGCCATGCTCCCACTCCTTCGATGCTGCTTATCAGCCTCCATCAGGTGACCAAGAAAGAGAGATGAGTGGAAAACAACCTACCAAACAATTAAATAATTAGCATGAGTTCAAAAAGAGGAAAGAATATATATGTGTGTGTCTTGGATAAGTGAATTTGACTGCAAGTAGGGATGATATGTGATGACAGATTCTTCAATTATTCTTCAATTTATTTTTCATGTATATCTTGTTTGGAGGGAGTAGTTTGTTATTGTAGCTTGGCAAGTGTAACGGAGGGAGCGACAGCCCAGA
Source organism: Chlamydotis macqueenii (assembly GCF_036417535.1). Taxonomy (NCBI): domain Eukaryota; kingdom Metazoa; phylum Chordata; class Aves; order Otidiformes; family Otididae; genus Chlamydotis; species Chlamydotis macqueenii. The sequence continues at coordinate 122,473,159 of NC_141557.1, forward strand.
AATACTACTGGAAGCTGTCTGCTGTCTTATTTCAAACAAGCCCTAAATCCTCAGTCCCTGCAACCTCGCGACTCCTCACCAAAGGCTCAAAACCCGAAAGACAAGTAATAGAAACACACTCTTAAATCATTTTCTTAACCATTCACGTGAACCGGGAGCCAGAAGACATCAAAGCTGCAATCTTCAGCACTGGAAAGTCATTTGATGACATTCCATAAGTAAATAATTGGTGAGGTGAAATAGCATCCCCCAGAAAAGCAACACAAGATGCGTTTTAGGTCTTCTCCACCAAGCTGGACTGTCCCACAACCCCAGAGGAACACTTGCCAAGATTTTCCAGCTAAAGATCTTGTCCTTGCATTTAGGTGTCTCTGAAAGGAGCTGGAGACCTCTGACACAGATCCCTACTCCTCTCCCCAAACGCGGGGCTGCATGGGACACATTAACTGGGTGGGTAGCTGCCACAGGGTGAAACTAGTTAGTTTGGGGTAAAAGGGATTTACTTTTCATGTTTTAGGAAAATTATTAACATCTGAGGCAAAAGAGATTTAATAATAAGAGGTTCTTCAAGAGGCTTTTAATGTAAACCTTCTGCATGAAAGAAACAAAGCAGTTTCTTTTTAGGCTGAGCAAAGATAGTAGACAGTTTAATTAGATTCTTGACATAGGAAAGAAACAGAAAATTTTTGCAAGGGGCTTGAAAAAGTGTTTGTTTAGAGTACTTTTTTTCCTCTCCTGCCTTAAAAGAAGATAGAAATCTCTATAGTTCCAGAAAAAAAAAAAAAAAAAAAAAAAAAAAAGATGAAAAACTAAATATAGGGACTTGTTAATAAAAGCCTCAAGTGTCTTAGCAAAATTATTCAAGCAGGGGTTTTATCCTGTATTACTTACCTTGGGAGCTAGTGAAAGGCTTGACTTAATACTGCTAATAATGCACCTAGAGACCTATACACATGGGAAGAAGCAGTGTCTTCCTACCACAGCAAGGGAAACTTGGAAAGGCAGACTAGAGAGGAGAAGTTCTTCTCCTGAATGTTGCACAGCTATAAAATGCATTTGTTCAGTCACTTCAGAAATGAAGCTGGAAACTAGGAATGTACTGATGTTGTATAGCATTTATGCTCCAGGAGCATTTCAGACCCGTGGCCAAGCACAGAACCACAGGTGAATTTGATGTGAAGATGTGTTGGAAATCTGCTCTCTGGTATGTTTTAGGGCTGAGTGAATTCTGAAGTACACTGAGCTCTAAATTATGTTGTCCACACAATAATGCATATTTTAACTACCTCACATTAATGTTATTCTCATGTGCTCAGCTTTGCTCCTTTTCACCGGGAAAGGGGAAGAGAGCTCGGTATACTGATGAAAGCGTAGCTCCAGAGGATGTGAAGCCAGACTGACGGGAGAGGTGGCTTCAGCTGCGTTTGCTGTCACCTAGCACACCAGGCCACGCGCGTCATAGGCTTCATGCTTGTTTTAAGGAGTGGGTTTTTCCAAGATGGAAAGAGTTCTCATTCACAGGAGGCTACAGAAGAAGAAAAAAAAAAAAAAAAAAAAAACTGAGGACAAATTGATGCATGTACTTACCTTGTCTTCCGCTAACCAAATCATTTATTTTTAATCAGGATCTTCTTAACTGCTGTGAACACAACCTGTACTGCCATGATCACATCTAAGAATATGTGGCATTTCCCGCTGCCATGTCACTGCTACATGCGCTCATAGGATTTACATTATTAACCAAGTAGACCAGTTTGTGGAAGGCAAGATGAGCCTGATATCCCACTGATATTGTGGGATGCTGCAGTTCATCTGGAGTTTACCTGGAGTACTGTGTCCAGTTCTGGAGCCCCCAACACAAGAAGGACATGGACCAGTTGGAGAAGGTCCAGAGGAGGGCCACGAAGATGATAAAAGGGCTGGAGCACCTCTCTTATGAGGACAGGCTGAGAGAGTTGGGGCTGTTCAGCCTGGAGAAGAGAAGGCTCTGGGGAGACCTTATTGCAGCCTTCCAGTACCTCAAGGGGGCCTACAAGAAAGATGGGGAGAGGCTGTTCAGTAGGGCCTGTTGCAATAGGACAAGGAGTAATGGTTTTAAAATAGCAGGGGGTAGATTTAGATTGGATATTAGAAAAAACTTTTTTACAATGCGAGTTATAGAACACTGGAACAGGTTGCCCAGAAAGGTGGTGGAGGCCCCATCCCTAGAAATGTTCAAGGCCAGGCTGGATGAGGCTCTGAGCAACCTGATCTAGTTGGGGATGTCCCTGCTCCTTGCAGAGGGGTTGGACTAGATGACCTTTGAAGGTCCCTTCCAACCCTAACCGTTCTATGATTCTATGATCTCCAAACTACCTCATCATTTAAAGCAAGATAATCTTACATTAATTTTATATTTTCTGTGTCTGTAGCAGTCTGTAGCAGTCCAAATTTGGAATTTGATCAATTCATTAAACTCCAAAGGTCATTTAGATACTGACCTAACTTCATTTTTAACACTGGTAACTAGGGGGCCTCTGGCAGTAGTCACCGTTAGTAGTTCCTCTCTATCTTCACTAGCATTGGTCCTACTTTATTCCCTCTGTTAGCTTTGTGCACGCTTCTGCTGTACCAATGGATTCACCATTAGAGTGAAACAAATATAGTTTCTCTTCTCTTGGACGGTGTGAGACAAAAGGCACCATGACCAGCCTCAGCTTAGCCACCATCTGCAAAGCAGCTATTTCACAACATGAGAGTAAGAGGGAACATCTGGAGGCTCCTTCAGACTCAGCGAGCAGCATTATGCAACTCAGCCCTTCCTTATCGCACGTTGGTCCCTACTGACTTTTTTTTCTCTTGTCAAATGATTTTGTAACTCTTCCAAGATTCTCCCTTTAAGGCATTTTCTTTTTGTATTTGTTTGTTTATTTATTGTAAATGTTGGTTTATCTCTGATATTTGTTTTTGTGTTTTCCTTTGGGGATTTGTTTTTGCCTCCAGCTGTGCTTACCATCTGTTATGTTTGAGTCTACGTTTTGAATGCTGTCACCTTTTCGTGCCAATTTTGGTTCCAGCTGACCATGTCAGTGCAGCAATAGGAGAGAAGGTACGTGGTTACGTTAAAGGTGTGTGAGGTTTTGTCAGAAGTCTGATGTCCTGAGGAATCTACTAACAATGTCCTGACAAAAGCAGGAAAATTAACCCATCTCTCACCTTCTCTCACTGGTCAATTTCTTGTTAGGTACCCTGTTCCATTTTCTGCTTAGAGTCTCACCCCAGGATCTCTTGTGGTGACTTGGAATTCCTTTGACTATTGTGTATGACTCCACTTAGCCTATATTTTAAAATATTTAAAAAACAACCCCAAAATAAGGAGATGCTGCCTTAGCTGGGCCATAATATCCCAGAGCACTCTCCAGTTTTAAGGAATTCAACTAATTGCCATGTGCTTAAACTCTGCTATAGAATAAAGCATATAGAATCAGAATAATAGAATAATTTGGGTTGGAAGGGACCTTTAAAGGCCATCTAGTCCAACCCCCCTGCAAGAAGAAGGGACATCTCCAACCAGATCAGGTTGCTCAGAGCCCCATCCAACCTGGCCTTGAATGTTTCCAGGGATGGGGCATCCACCACCTCTCTGGGCAACCTGTTCCAGTGTTCTACCATCCTCATTGTAAACAATTTTTTCCTTACGTTCAGTTTGAATCTACCTCCCTCTATTTTAAAACCATTACCCCTCATCCTATCACAACAGGCCCTGCTAAAGAGTTTCTCCCTGTCTTTCCTGTAGGACACCTTTAGGTATTGGAAGGTCGTTACAAGGTCTCCCCGGAGCCTCCTCTTCTCCAGGCTGAACAGCCCCAACTCTCGCAGCCTGTCCTCACAAGAGAGGTGCTCCAGCCCTCTGATCATCTTTGTGGCCTCCTCTGGACTCACTTCAAGAGGTCCATGTCCTTCTTATGTTGGAGGCTCCAGAACTGGAGGTGGGGTCTCACACGAGCAGAGGGGGAGAATCACCTCCCTCGACCTGCTGGCCACGCTCCTTTTGATGTAGCCCATGATGCAGTATAGCATGCCTTAATGGTTTCCTTTAATGAACATCTCCAAATATCCTACCCATTTGAGTAGTGTACACACTGCAGTGTATTTTGTTTGCAAAGGAAAATGAGGTTGAAGCTTAAGTTCTGTGTTATGGTACAAAGGCAGAAATGGGCTGGTTTGCCTGCTGTGAGGAGCACTGCTACTCACACAGGGGTTACAGCTCTCTCCTCTCTGCGCCAGCCGATAGCAGGCAGGACATTATTGCTAATGAAGAACAAATATACCTCATGGTTATATCTTTCTTTAAAGTGGCACGAACTCCTACATGTGACTTGTAACCAATAATGAATCCAGTTTAGCCTTTAGATGGATTTTTGCTTCTGTATCTGATCCATATGATTTTTACAGTTACAATTATCCAGCTCTTTTCTATTTATGTAGTTAGCAGTTACATTTGGGCATGTCATCTCATCCTAAACTGTTACTCTGTGCTGGTAAGACAAGAGATTTCAGTGATAACAGCTTCTTCGACATCCTAATGGGACAGGATTTCATTAAAGTGGTGCATTATCTAGCATATAAAATTAATTTACCTTGCCTGTAGAGCACCTCTGTGAGGTTTTGTTGCAGAAAGCATTACAGAGTGAAACTTCTGACTTTGATTTCCACGTATGGATTGCTAGAATCAGACATCTGCAGAAAATATGCAATCAAATAAGAAATGTTCTTGAAAAATTGGGGACCCAAAGAGTCCTTGGGACTGATTCTCAGTGCTCAGCTGGACCTCCGACACATGAGTTGCTTTTCCTCATCATGGTGAAACTTTAAGACATGGACTGGGGAGCAGGGAACCAAAAGGACCGTTTCTGCTCCTGCTCCATCCCGTTACTCAGCCACCTACATGATGTCACCTGCGACATCTGCCTCTTTAAAAGGCTCTTGTTCCTCCTGCACTGCACGAGGACATTTCTGCTCGGTCTGGATTCGTCTCACCCGTCACACAGCCCTATGGAATTGCACAAAGGCAACCTGTCTGGTGGAAATTTGCCGGCCTCAGCAGTGCATGCCTTGGCATAGATGGCAATATGGGCTAATGATCTGATCCAATGTGGCACATCCCCTGCCTGAATGCTGCCGGAGAAGTCACTGCGCTGTGTTTCCAACAAGGTATGCCATTCCCCTGGTAGTGCCTGCAAGTAGGACATGAGAAACCTCAATTTTAAATTTAACTTCTTTCTGTTTTGAATATAGATCTCATAAAACCTTTTCTTTAATTAACTTTTCTTGCATAGATAATTCATTTTTCCCAGCAGCCTATGCCACAGGATGCTTCTGACTGTGGATAGAGATAGTATACTCTTTCTGTATTTCTGCCTGAAGGAGAATTAAAATAGGAAGGCAAGTGTTTGGATGCACTGCTATTCTTCAGAGAACCTTTTCTCGCATGCACATGTGCAACATCTTTTGAGATCATAGCTCTCATTTTTTCCTAAAGGAAGAGGAAGAAAAAACAGGGCAGCCTTAGAGAAAAACAAAAAAAAAATCTTGGAAGAACATAAAAGTCTCGTGTTCATCACAGTTTGCCTTGAAGACTTTCTCTGACATTTCTCTGAAACCTGAGTTATCAGAAGCAGCAATTTGCCCTGCATTATCTACTACCTCGATTCAAAAGAAGTACTAAAGAGGTGCCAGTGGAAACCATACAGGAAGCCAGATCCCAAGGGAGATGCTCTGCCACTTACGAAGGCAGCTGGTGCAGCAGGAGAAAGCAGAGAAGCTTCTGGGCTCGGGATCTCTCTGTTATTTGTCTCGCAACTGCCTGGGACAGATATACAAGGACTGTGCCTAGGTGTCGAGGTGCGAGGGCACAGATCAGATCGTACAGCAGGAGGAGGCAGAGCCAGCGAGGAGATACAGCCAGTCAGATGCGGTAGGGATGGTGAGCAATGGAGCGGGTTACCCTCACACACTGCCTTGCCAGAGCTAAGCTTTTATCCACGGCAGGGCAGCGCTCCACGTCCTGGCACTTTCCAGCTCCCACACGTCTGTTTGTTAAGCAGAGGCTGCGAAGAGGACTTTTTCATACTGGCTTTTTCAGACCGCATCAGGCTGCATGAGTAACTCGCTCCCTGCATGCCAGCCTGCATCGCTGCTGCCCTCAATCGCACGCAGCTCTGGGCTGAGCTCTTCATGCAGGCTGTCAGGACATGGAGGCAGGATTTGGCATGAGTGCTCAGAGATGCTCAGCTGAAATGTTCAGAGGAACAACTGCTTCAGCACTGTGGTTTTCCACTTGTGCCAAGGCAGCAATGCTTTTAAATTCCCTGTGCCCTTATTGCTTCTGAGATCAGAAACCCTGGCTGCAAACTTCCAGCCAATACACCTGAGGGGAAAAAAAAAAAAAAAAAATGGGCCAAAATGTTAGCAAACCACCCCTTTTCATGCTGTAAATTTCCCTGTGCAAAGATCCTTCCTTCACTCACCCTCAGATGCCAGCAGAGGCAATGCAATATTTGGGTTTTCCCACACTATGTGTTACGGCATCTGAAAGTGTGAAAGGAGAGGACCTAACGCCAAAAGATGGGCAGGCAAGGCTGTTTTCAGCCTGGCCAGGGCAAATAACTTCAGAGATCAGGCATACAAAAAAAAAATTTCCTTTCATCTTAAAAAGGGGAATAACTGAACTATCTGAGCCACGCTGAGCCATCTTATGTTCTGCTAGCTTTTCTAGTTTAAGACAACCTGCCTTGCTAAATATTAACCCACCTCTGTGCTGGTGGCAGCTGAAATTGGTGATATTTTCATTAGGATGGTTGTGATGGAGCAGCACTGCCAACTAAACAAAGTGGCAAAATGTATGTAACGGAAAGGAAGTAAAAGAAAACCAGCCCAGCACCCTGTGTAGGATCAAACGTTTCCATTTCAGATGGGCTGCTGTAAAATCAGCAGATTCTTTGGAGAAATAATCCTTCGGCTTTTCTGCTGAAAGAGAAGGTAAACACAGCACATGCACAGAGCCATATGGGATGCCAGGAAGGGAAACTGGGGTCCTGGGCATATGAATTACCTGGAGCCAGTCATGTTTTCTTCATTTGATTTATTCATTTATTTCCTGCAGATGCCAACACTTGCTGCACCTCTTAAAATTGGCTTTGCCCCACCCCAGCAGAGGCACATTTATTCCGGGATGAATCACCACCACCACCTTCTCCCCAGGCAGCCTGCCTCTGCTCAGTCAAACGTCTTGTCCTCTCCCCAGCCACAAAACAGTAGTTGTTCCCAGCAGCTGAGTATTACATCTGATTAAGTTTGATGGAAGCAGGTCCTTGCTCTGTCCCAAAAGAGCCGATACCACAGGCTCACGTGTTTGCCTTCGCCTGCCTGTCTCCGCTGCCGTCTCTCGCCTGGCATGCTGCCTGGAAAGGTGAAGGGATTGTCGAAACAGGACAGCTTGCCAAAGAAATAAAGCTCCTTCTGAAGGACAGACCTGATATAAAAATTTCTGTCTTTTTCAGGAGGTTCACCCCTCTGTGGGTGAAATTACACCTTTATATTAGAGCGTGTCGGTTTCCCTTGTTGTCAAAGCTGCTCGTCCTCTGTGTTTCACTCTGGAGCTCAGGAATATCGGCATTGCAAATATTTGTTGAGGTGGAAACACTATTCTGGATCCTGAGCATTTCTGGCTTTATTTGCCCTGACGTCAGCATGCTGCTAACATGGATGCTGTCTCCTATTGTAGACATTGGAAAGGGCGCCGAGATCCTCAGAGGTGGGCAAATTCCCCGTTAGGAACTGCAGACCTAGTTCCTACACTTACAGAGATATGCATTAAAATCAGGAGCTTGGGCTCTGGAAATTGTTATTTGCTTGCTCTCCATGTTTTGCTGCATGGTTTGAAGAGACGATCTGTTAGAAATCAGCACATCTACAGAAGCTACTTAATTCACCAGCTAATAAAAAATGATTAAGCACAATAATGACAGAGCAAGCATGAAGGATATCATCTTGATATTCACAAAGCTACAGAGGGATTGAACGATAATGGTCAGCTATTTGCCTTGCAACAGCAGCTGAAGTAGGTTCCATGCTCCTGTTTATACCAAAGAAACAGGGCATCATCCATACGTGCGTATACATATCTATGCTGCTGTGTACATAATAATGTCAGACAGCATCTGGTCCTGTAGCCATTAATGGTCAGAAGATGTTAAGAGTTAACTAAAGAAAGACAAACTCATGCATTCCAATGGCTGAGATTTTCTGGCTGCCTTTTTAGGTCAGCTCTCTACTCCCATTGCTCCTTGAAGTGTGTTTTCGGGCACGTGCAGGTGCTCAGCCACCCACACGCCAAGCTCTCCTGACTCACCTTGCCTCAGACAGAAACAAAAGCCATCCTCCAATTTTAAATGCTTATCAAATTGGTACATCCGCTGGGTCATGAGGAGCGCTTTACAAACGAGGCATGGAGTAACTAAAGCAACTTGAAAGCGGTGTGTTCAGCACAACCCCAGATCTATGTACGACCCAGTTGCTGCACCAGAAGGGTGGAATAAATGGCACAGCAGAAGAGTGTCTGTTGGGTCATTTATTACAGCTGCTAGGCAGAAAGCTTATTGCCTCCCAGAAATGGTATTTGTGGATACTGTATGTATGACAGAAGATTACCAGAGGCTCTTTATGTAAAACCTCTCCAAATCGCGGTCTTCCCTTACAAGGTTTGCTCTTTCTGGGGATCTAAAAGGTGGTGGTGGGATGTGCACAAAGACCAGAATTTAACCACATTAGTTCCTCACCTTTAACTTCTTGTGTCTGTTTGGCCACACCTGAGCCAGCCCTGGGCTAAGCAACATATTTCAGGGCAGCTGAGCCAGTGTAAAAGGGGCGGCTGGGCCAGTCTGGCTGCTGCCTCATCCCCTGACAGCTCTGTGAAGGCATCCCCGCTGGCGCGCAGCGCCGTGTGCTGCCCCTGCTGCAAGACAAAGCTCAGCGCTGCATCTGGAGGTGCCTGAGCCCACTTTATCCCCCTGCAAGGGCAAAGCTTCAGCATGAGTCGGGCCTTGTCCTGAACAGTCCCGGCTGCCGTCATGGGGAGCAGTGGAGTCTGCAGGAAAGCATATAGACCAAGACTAGGGATGGAAAGAGGAATTGGGCAGCAAGCATGGCTGCTAGCTTGCTTTCGAAGGGAAATAGCAACCCTTTGTGTGCTGCTACCTGATGGGCAAGTCCACTGCTCAACTCAGATGGCAACTTTGGTTCTGGAAGAGCTGACATGCTTCTGCACTGGTGCCAGGTCTTTGCAAGGAGAAAAGGGAGCCAGGGAGTTTTGTTCCTATAAATGTGACTCAAGATTGTCCAGAATTAGGATTACAAAACTAGTTTGGGTTTTGGATGCACTTGTTTCGGTTGCGGGGCTTGGTTTATACTTTCATTAGTGCCTCTGGGGACCAAGCCAAGTTGCAGTCAGCCTTTTCCCTCAAGCTTATCCTCACAAAGCAAGATCAAAATACCAAAAAGTCTGTCTGGAATGTGGAAATCTCTGGCCAAAAAAAAACCCAACCAAGCACGCCTGCAACTGCTGTGCTAGCTAGTTAAGAAAATTAATCCACTGCATGATGGCCAAAAGAAAACTAACCCATTTCAGAATGGACAGGACACTTAAAAGCTTTGGTGGATCTATCAGGAGAGTAATTTCAATAGGATAAGGAGAAATCTGATCATGAAAGAAGTGTCTGAAGAGCTGGCAGCTCCATCACAGCAGTTGAAACAGGAACTCAGAAATGTTTTAGGTGCCTTTTGTAGACCTCAAAGGGACCAAAAAGACAACTAACAAATGCTCATTGGGTTCTACATTTCTGTTTTCACTTAAGTAGTAACTGAAGGAAGACCGGAGCTGCTCTGAGTGAATAGAAGAAAATACTATTGGAAGAAAAAGCAAAAACCCGTCTGGAATACATGAAGCTCAGGAATATCTGCAACAGGACTCATCCCAATTCATCTGCCACAAATTCCCTGTAAAGATGACACAGAAATGCAAACTCCCTGATGTTTGGCACATTCTGTTTCCTATTAAAAGGAATTAGGTAAAAATGGCTCAATTTCTTGCCTTTTGTTTTTTTTTTTTTAACTTTAAGATCTTCTCTGGATGATACAATACTCTCCTCTGTATTCTGTTAGAACTTGGGCATCTCATATTTCCAGAGCACGCAGTAGTTTTAGCTAGAAAACAGGAGCCAAAGGTGATTTAAAGAATCACGGTGCGCTCTCTCGTTATAGTAACCTGTATGGACAGCAGGGAGTGCTGGGCTTGCTCTCATGTGATGGCTGCAACGCAAAGCCTGGTAGACAGGGCCTGCTCTACAACAGCCAACCTAGTATTTTCTTTCCTCTCCATGGTGGGGAAAAATATACTAGGTCTGCCTTATATATGCAGCCTGATCTTAATTCCAAATGGCATCTTACCATCTTGTAGTGTTTCACACACATACACATAAGCAAGAAGGGTGAGCAAACATTTTGTTTTTAAAAAAAAAATTCTCCCTGCAGTTCAAAAGTTTATTACCTTTTTGTGACCCATTTCCTGGCATGAAGAGATCATTATAACAATTTTTAAATGTTTCAGGAAGCAACATATGGTATGCACTCAGTGTATGCTGTGAAAAAATGCAAGGTAGTAAGCGGTAAATTTGCCACCGTCTGTGCAAAACAAAATTACTCAAAAAAAGCAGACCAGCAAATAACTCCTGATGAGGAAAGCACTTTCATGTTTAGACTACCATTCATTTTGGCTAGTTCTGAATTAAAAAAAAAAAATATATATACAAAAAGGTGTTAACATCATTGACCTGTATTGTAGAAACACATTATCTTTGCTCCTGGCAAGGACCTTTACAGACATGAAGTGAATAGAAGAAAGTAAGCAATATCAGACTGTCTCATGAAGTTTCAGCAGCTATGTTTTGGAGGATTATCTTACTTAACGTGTCTTTTCTGTGCTACTACACTCATGTATCAAATCAATGCACTTCTACATTTTCTTTCAGTACCGTAACTTTTTTTTCTCTGAAAAAATAACACAAAAAAAGCAGTCTAGCATCTATGACGGGCTTAACAGGGATTAAGCACTGTAGAGCTTACACATCAGGTGTCACCACAGCTGTATCTTTCCCTACAGAGTAACAGGATGAAGCAACATAATGGTACACTTGTACAGCAAACCCAGTACCGGATGAACCACACAATTGTGTTGACAATGCTGATTAACTGCTCTACCTTGCATTTGCAGCGATTAATTTCATATGAAAGCATCCTAATAATAGATGTTCAGGCTGAGCTCTGCTGTTACGCAACAGGGCAGTAAATTGGCCAGAAGGAGATTTGGGTCTTGCTGAGAGATAATGGCAAATACCTGTTGGTACAGCTGTCAGTCTATTTCTATTTCCAAACAACGTAAAAATGTATATCCTAGTTGTGATGTTCATGTGGAGAAACGGGGAATGTCTTCAGCATATCCAAAGGCTAACCAAGCAATCAGTGGTCTCGTCTAATGCTGCTAAAATTTCCTTTAAATACTTCTGCCTAACGCACAATAAACCAAATCAGCTAAAAGCCTGGTCTGTAGCCTTACTTGTAAGAGTCTCTCTCCAGATCTGCTCCCTTTTTCAATAAAATAAAGTAGGTCATCGTTCACACACCAAATATGTACAAATAAACTTTACTGGTCAGTATTTTTGACATATTTTCTGTTGCGGAATATTCAATGTAACTAGAGTGGTATTATGGTATGAAGTGGTATTAAGGCCTCCTGCAGCACTGATTACAACTACTAAAACTTGGACGTTGCTGCTTCTGTGACTTTTGTCCTTTATTCCAGTGTTGCCTGAATTATTTTTCCTTTAATCCATTCATTCTGGGGCTTGGATCCTTCCACCCCTCAGGAAGACACTAGGCAAGGAGAGTTTCTCAAGGGTATGACATGCTGCTCAAAACCACTGAAGGTTCAGCCGGGGAGGCCATGTATAATTTCACTTAGTTGAAACACAACACAAAACTCCAGAAGCCTGTTCCAGTTGTCGCTTTTATTCGAAAGGTGTCTTCTAGACATTATTTTATATATAGAAATAAATATGAAAGGCCTATACAAATATGAACACTTAAAGAGTACCAATACTGCCCTTCATTTTTTATATTCATCTTTCAATACTTAAAGGGACAAAACTGCATCAAACAGCTCAAATATTTAGTAAAAAACAACTTTACGAAATCTCAGATCACAAAGGCCTGTTCACATCTAACAGAACCTTTTAGACTGAGTTCTATTTCACATATACGCGACCTCAACACAAAATATGTTCAGCTGCCTTTGAGAATTTCAGAATATAGACTGATGTACATTTTCCTCAAGATGGACAGCAAAAACAAAGTCATACTGAAGTTATACTCCAATGTAGGAATCTGGCATTATCATTTTTAATTACATACTGTGTTAACATACTGTCTTTTAAAAACAGTCTGTTAAATCAAGAGCAACACAATCTTGCCTTCAAATAAAACCCAAGTAATTTTAAAAAACTTCAGAATGGGTATTTGCTTTTATTTACCACGATCCTTCCCTAAGCTTTAAAAAATTTAATTCAGCACCACATAAAATGCTTTTGATATAAAATAACATCATAAAATAAGTAAGCTTTTTGTAAACCATAATTTATAGACTCTTTCCCATAAAGTGATATTTTTCTAACATAGGGCATCATCCATATACAATTATGTAACCTAATTTACACATTTAAAAGAGTATAAAGCAAAGCATGTGCTTAAATGGTGGAAGGAATGGATGCTAAAATGAATACAACTGCTCTTTCAAAAGTTGAAGGTTTGTTTTTTTTTTTTTCAGAAAAGGTCAAACCCCAACAATATTGAAACGAGACCACGTAATACAGCAAAAATCTTTTTCGTCTTTCCTTAAGGAATTTGTCCTCATCCCAAAACTAAAGAGTTCCCAGATGTTAATTTAAGAACTGTAGATTAAACTTGCTAGGAATCAGAAGAAATATTTCAGATATTTCCTATTTGGACAATAAAAGCGTAGGCTTTAGTTCATAAAAAAAAATAATAATAATATAATTTACCGTAAGTGCACAAAAGCCCAATCCTGCTACCCCTTCCTGTTCATTCAGTTGTTTTCACTTAAGGAAAATATATAGGATTTCCCTCTCAACTCTGATTTAATAACTTACCTAAATAACTCTGTGTGAAGAATACGGATGTTTAACAGTTTACACGTATACTAGATTTAAAGGATCTTCGGGAATGTCTATCCTGTTTTTCAAAAGAACTACTACTTTTAAAAGGAGTGTTGTACTAATTTTTTCTTTCCCTCAAAATAAAGGTTTATAAACTCAGGTTACTAAACAGTACTCTCATTCCCACTTCTCAAAGTTTAAGTGCTTGGCTAATTCTTTCAAAAGAGCACTTGCAGATTCACTGAGAAGTATACAGGATGTCTCTCTACCAAGGGCAGATATCCAATATGGCCCTGCTTGGAATAGCAGCTGTGCTGTAGGGTTCTTGTTAACCCTATCAGAGCAGTTTCTGTAACAAACTTTCTTGGTTCACTGCAGTTCTCTAATCAATTTTCACTCCTGCACCCCTTCTGAGCTTACCATGGTAAAACTAAACACTTTTCACCATAGGTTTTGCAGGCATAGCTAGAGGTTCTGCAAGACACAGAAGGCTGACTGTTTTGCAGGAGCACAAGAGTCACAACCTAAAGAAAGTTGTCATAAATGCTGCACAGCGTTAATCTGGTCTGCAAGCAAAACCCAGTTTCAGTGATTAAGACCAAGATTGTAGGACTCTGCCTCTACAGTGGGTCTAACATTCAGGTTAAATACCAACAGGGGTGGAGGGGGGAAAACAAAAACAAAAAAAAAAAAAAGAGAGAAAAGAGACCATGTAATGTACATAAAGACTTGCAGTGTCATTTTTGTAAAAAAAAAAAAAAAAAAAAAAAAAAGCAAACAAACCACAGTCAGTGTAGGAATGCATTTATAAGAAACATTTATAAGTGTTGCCCCATTACAAATGATTCGAAGTTTGGGTTCCTGAGCTTGATACAGGACAGAGGGAAGAAGGGCAAGGGAAAATGTCTTATATCTTAAATTACACAGCAGCGTCATTAGGACAGTATTTAAAAACTATTATTAGAAGAATGAATAAGTTACAAATATGACTTTAAGAATATTACAACTAAATAGTAGTTTATTCAGAAGACCTTAATCTTCCTTCTTTTGTGACTGAAATCGTTCCATTAAAGCCCTAAATATATTTCCTGGTATTTTCTGATGTTTTTCTATTAGAGCTTGGAGTGCTGCTTTTGTCTGCAAGGAAAGAGAAAAATTTTTGGTCAGAATAAGTCATCTTTGTATTGTTCATACATTAACACAATTCCTAGACTCTTTTTCACCCTTTCAAATGTCGTGGAGTTACTGCAAGTTCGAAATACTACTTTTCCATATTTAAGCGGACAGGATGTGTTTGTGGGACCATTGCCAAGAAACAGACTGACAAACTAGTATCTTTTATCTCTGGTAGCTGCGTTCACAAGCTCTATTACTGACACGCAACAGTAAAATGATGATGGAGTAAATTAATGTAGAGACCTAGATCTATAAAGCATGCCAGTACCTGTGCGCTGTACTGCAACTCAGAAATGTCTGTCTGTGGCCAGGTTTGCACCAGTAACATTCTTTCCGCATGCAAGAACTTTGCTTCTACACATGCTCAGAAGCAGCACTGGAAATACAATTGAGTCTCAGCACGTTTGGCTTGTACAAAGTAACTATTCCTGCACCTAAGTCCCCTAAAGGAGCTGGTCCTGTAAAGAATGCCTAGACCACACCTAAAATACTTTCACTCAACATGTAGCAGGCTAAGAAGTTAACAGCAGCCATTCTTATTACATAAAAGCTTTAAGGGGAACATTCAAAACCAGGGCAGTATGCAAAAGCTATGGTGAGGACATGCCATAACCTTCCTGTTCTGCCTAGAGAAGCACAGACTACTGAATTCTTAAGGCCAGAGACAGTACAGAGAACTCTTTGCTTTTGTAAACCAGTGGTAAGCATGGGGAAAACTGGTTCTTGGTACAAGCTCCCACTGTTTATTTTAAATACATGATCAACTGTTAAGCCTTGGGAGAAGGCTCCTGCCCACATTTCTTTATAGTTCTGGTCCTAAGTGTCTCTACAGGTCTAACGTTCCTATTAGGTAAAAACCGTGAGCCTAATTTTTTCTGTATGTAATGGGAAAATGTATGCTGTATTATAGCATGAAACATGAGGTAAAATACTAAAATCACTCTAACTAACAAGGATTCTAGGGGATTCACATTCTAGGGGCCTCATCTAGTAGAATTTGCACTCAAGTTAGAAGCAAGTGAGGGCTGGCACAAATGTTAGATGCCAAAGCATGCCTGAAAGTAATTTAAACATACATTCTCTCCTGAAAGCAAACAGCTCTGAAGTCCTGCCAGACTGAACCCCCAAAAGAAACAATCAGTCTTCCACAACCAGGGCCTAAGATAATGCAAATAAACATTTTAAGACATCATTTTGCAGAGATCTAATCAGAGGGTAAACAGATGAGGAGAGACAACTGAACTTACACCTGCACAGTCAAAGAGAAAAATCTCTTTCTCTCAAATGAAGTTTTCTGAATGCTAGAAGTGATCATCTGTGGAGCTTTCTAAAATGGCTATTTCAGCCCTCTCCATCTGACTGCTCCATCACTTAACGGTTTTATGTCTCTGCACTGTGAAATCCATTAATAAACTGAATGAGCATGAGGACTCAACAATCCTTTCTATAAACAACCTAAATCTGAACTAGGGGGACATTCAGAAGTTAATTTGTTGGCGAGAAGTTGGAAGAAATAGAAATGGAAACACACTGTACAAAGCAGTAAGGTGATTTACCTTAAATTTTTTATTGTATGGAATTTCAACATTTTGTGAACACAGATTTGCTATATTGGAAAAGCTTCATTAGTATGTTTCTGAAAAGACCAAGAATCAGAACACTTTATCTGGGTGAAGTGCTTATGACTTTATCAACCTAGAGCAGTCTTATCTGACTGAACTTCTTGAGTCCCTACAGCAAATTGTTTCTCAAAGCAAATACCAGGTGCAGTATTGACTTTAAAAGGCCTAGAACATCTGCACAGTGTAATAATAAAAAGATAGCATTTAAGAAGGGCATTCAGAGTTAAGCAAGTGCAAAGCTTACCATGATTCCACCAACTTCTATACCTAGCTCCAAGTCAGAAATCGCTTGACAAGAATATTCCAGTGTTTTCTATCAGAACAGTCAACATTTTAAATATATATATGCATATCTATCTTACCTTCGCAGTTAGTTCCTCAGCAGTTATGTTTGGATCATATGGAATGGGTTCTCCGATAAATGTACGAAGCTTGACTGGAAATCCACCATACAAAGGAACTACTGGCAATCTAATACGTTCATACAGTGACCTAAATATTTCTGATGTGAAAAAATTAGGAGGATGGGAGAAAGCAGGAGAAGGAGAAGAGGGGGTGGGGAGGAGAGAGACAAAAAAAAAAAAAAAAAGACACTGAGATTATTCTGGAAAGTTTTCTTCTCCAGTATGTCTTAAAACTGAAACTGGCTTTGCAAGTAATCCAGCCCCTGACCCAGATTCTCAAACAACGTGTCATCTTAAGCGCTATTCTACCCTCAACTTTCATTTCCTAAAAGCTGCATTAATGCTAATGTCTGACTTGTTTCCACTCTAACTTGGTGTGAAATCTCTGCTCCAAAGAGTAGCTGCAAAGAGAAGGAAGAAGGGGAGAAAAACCCAATAGCTGCTTCTCTGGAGAGGAAGGGAATGCTACACAATACAGGTTACAGCTAGCTAGTTTTACAGATTAGCATAAGAAACTAGTCCTGGAAGACTGTTCTGTTCAGTCCCACTGAGGTCTAGGTGATCTATCTTTAGGCAGATGAGACTATCATCTGCCTAAAGGTCAGTCATGCTAAAACACTGAATTGCTCTTTCAGATCACACACTGGTTGCAGTTAAACAACATAAAAAGAGAAAAAAACAGGTATTTCAATCAGCTCTTAGAGGACACATCTTCTTCCCCACATGCCACCTTCTAAGCATATAGCCCAAATGCACCTGGAAGATTCCTTGCAGAATGGGTGCTAATATTCTCTCTCTCAATTTTAGACAGGAAATTCCTTTTACTAAGGTGCTGGCATAAGAAAATCCTTACTGACTAAGATGTGGAATTTTCTGTACACAACCTGTAAGAATCAAGAATATTCCAAAAACTACTGAAATTGGAGTAATGCCTCCAGTGATCAATGGAATTCAATTTCTCTAGCACTTCTGCTGTAGAATACAAGTAGCACAAATGATTTTGGTTTCAATTTCTACTTGTTTGGGAAGATTCTCCTGAACACAGCAACAATTAATTGCTGTCTATTTTTGTACAACCTGAGAAGTCTGTGAATTATTCTGCACGTCTATATCTGACACCTTGGCTTTCTCCATGAAATATATAGCTTTTAATTAAAGGGGGAGAGAAACAGAACTGTTTTGCCCTGCAGTCCTCTGGTGAAGATGACAATGTCATACTTGAGGTAGAACACGTGGCGTCGAGAAGACTGTTCAGACCCTTTCTGCTAGACAGTAAGTCGAAGAATATCAAAAAAGGCGGTTTAACACTAGCAGATCAGCAGAGATGTGGGCATCTAATCATCCCAGAGGTGGACCCTTCAGACAATATACCCATCTATTCGTGTGCTGGCTGGAAGTCCCATAGAGATGAGGAAAGAGAGCAGGCAAATGCAAGGTTTTGTGAGGAACCACAGGTCTAGTGCTGAATAGTAAACCAACTACAGATTAAGTATATTTCAAACTATTTAAAGTTTAAGTCCAAGTAGAGGTGTAAGCACAGGGCTTTAGGAGAACATTCAAAGAAATTACATGACAGCTGCAAACCCCTGTTTGCTTTGCTTCTTAATAGACAGCAGAAAACCTGGAGTTGGTCTAGTAGATATAAGCAGCGGGAAAAAAAAGCATTCTAAATCTATTTGCCTTTTTCTGGCTCCTTTTTTCTTTTGTCTGCTGCTTCATGTGGAGAGTAACTTAAATGATCTAATACCACATCTAATATTGATATTAAATCCTAATAACATCTCTGAGCTCTACCAAAGAGGAAACCTCCAGAAACAAAGCTCTGTCAAATCTCAAATTTATATGGGGATTATTTCTACAGAGATAGGCTAAGCACATACGGAAAAATGAACTAAAAAAAAAAAAAATAGAAAATATCTTACTTATTCCTCCTAATGTCCTAACGCCTTCTCGGACATTTTGTGTAAACATAGGAATGATGGGCTAGGAGGGAAAAAAAAAAAAAAAGTAAGAATTTAATGAAGATAGTACTCTCTAAAAAACTTCTACCTCACTTAAATACAACAAGCAAACTAATTTCGGAAGTGTTTCTCAGACAAGGACATATAGAGAGCAAAATAAATATCTTTAAGATCTTCTGCAGCCTTCTGTTATGAAGTTTCAAGCTGGAAAATACCATGAGATTTCAGTGACTCACTGCTTCATTTTCTCAAAGCAGTCCAGGATTTCAGAACCTACAGACCATTTAGGTCTCCCCTTGTCTAGCTGTGTTTGCACAGTGGTGGTTAAATCTCCTACCTAATTTGTAGTTATGCTCAAAGGGAAGAATCAACAGGATTTGGATGCTAAACTAAAGAAGTGCAGTTGCCTAAACTGAATGGTAACAAACTTGAAGGCCTCAGTT
Source organism: Chlamydotis macqueenii (assembly GCF_036417535.1). NCBI lineage: Eukaryota > Metazoa > Chordata > Aves > Otidiformes > Otididae > Chlamydotis > Chlamydotis macqueenii. The sequence goes on from NC_141557.1 coordinate 122,492,030, forward strand.
TCAGAGACATTTTTCTTTCCATGAGGAGTTATGCTCATGATTAAAGGTGACTTAAAGTTCACCTTTATCTAAATAAAGATATTTTCCCTACTTCCAGCCTGCCTTTGACACTATTGCTATTCTACTGCATCTCTAAGGTTTTGGTTTTTGGTGTTTTTTTTTTTTTTGGGGGGGGGGTGGGGGGCACAAAGCTGCAAGACTTTTGTGAGTGCATAAAGGGAAAGGAACATGCATTCAATAAAATAAATAACTAGTACAACCATAGCTGAATCCCAAGTATGGCCTTAGATCTGCTATTACAATACGTTAGTAAAATCTAAATCTAAATATTTTGTTTAAATGGTGTTATTTTCCTCCTGACAAAAGTGACACACACTTGAAATCAGGTCTTAAAAGCGTTCTGTTTCTGTATAAAATCTAGAGATTTAACTAGCCTCTAAATATAAAACTCTTGGTGTGAGATTTACTTTCAATTAGGCATATGCAGACCTACGGACATATGCACACATTTTTCAAGTACCAATATAGAATGAGAGGAACTCTGAAATTATTATTAAAATAGTTACAATTCAAATATATCATACTCTTATGTGCCTTTCACAGTTGGTCCTATATGAACAATTCTCTCCTGCTGACCAAGCACAATGCTATATATTACAATTTAAGACACAGCTCACACTAGTGAATAGCATCTCCTGTTGCTGATGTATGCCCTAGACATCTCTTACTACCACAAAATGCCGATACAGTACATAGTGCTAGGGAGTCTGTACTGTGCTGGGTCACGGTATACTTCAGCAACAGGGGAAACAGAAATGTTAATGTATGGTTGCTTCCCAACCATTCTGGTCAGTGGTTGAGCCATCACAATCCTGACCAGCAGCACAAGCTTGTAATGTAGAAATCGTTCTGCATTTCACCTCTCATTCTTTTAAACTCTGGATTTCCTGACCACACTATTCTTAACTGATTCCAAAGTCTTCTTATCAAAAGCAACAAAAAGAGTCTTGAAATGTAGTTATGGGAGCAAGTAGACCACATTCATGACACTCAGTAACGTAATACCAAATATATGATAATCAAAACAGCTTTCCCTAGAAGAAAGTACTAATAAGTTAGCATTCTTTGCTTTTCTTCTGTGATCTGTCATACTCACCACTTTTGCATCAATGGCCACCTGAGCAAAGCCCTTCCGATTACCCCACATAATAGTATACATTTCATCACTAAAGAGTGCCTCCCGAACTCCACCTGGGGCAATGGCTATCAGACAGCCCTTCTTCAGAGCACTGACACATTCTTCTTTTGGTCCATGCATAACTCCATGTACATCAAGTAATATTTTAAAACCTGTAGGGTAAGATAATATGAATTCAAAAGCGTTAATTCATACTACCATTGAATACAGATTCCTAACACGGAACCCAATGGCTAAAACTTACTTGTCTGATAACCTGTAACCCCAAATCAAAAATGCTTTAGCCCCTCTAGAAACATCAAGTCCTGCTTATAGATCTTGGTCTAAAAAGTTGAAGATTTAGGGTTTTCTGTGGCTTTTAGTAAAGTCCGGTGCTATCTCACAATCAGAACTAAACTGGAAAAAACTGGTAAGCAGTCCGTGCAATCTTTCACATGTCCCTTCAAAGGAGTCATTAAGCTGGCTCCAGGGCACTGGCTCCTTGTCCAAGCTCTACTTTTCAAATGTAGCACAGTCCTAATAAAGTGCAACAAGAGAAAATACCAGGAAATTGTTGTGGTTTTTTCTTTTGTTAATTTTGGCAAACAGAGCAGTTTATGCACAAGAAGGAGAATGAAAGAAAAATGCAGCATTCTCTGTGTTACAGATCACTGCAGGAATTGACTCCCTGGTTCAGTCTGTGAGTACTCGGATGGTCTTTCACACAAAGAGGCATCTGGCAAGCCTGGATTGCCTATATTCACCTTAGGTTAAGATTTTTAATTTACTGAAGTTCTTAACTGTAAAGTTACATAAACTCCTCATATCATCTTGAATTTGAAATGTCGTACTGACCCTACTCTTCAGGAAACAGCAGAACATCAAAAATTTTCTTACAAGCATCAAACGGGCACATACCTTATTCAAACAACTAGTCTATTGTGAAAGAACATAGCCAGCATAAACATCTGCTTGCAGCAAATCAGTTACGTTCACTTGGTTGAATAAATTTTAAATTTATACAGTATGAGTAATGCATACCAAAATGGGAATGTTAGATGACTGAACAGTATGAGAAAGATTACTTCTCTTTCTCGATGTTTTCCACTGAGGCAAACCACTTTATTTCCCCTTACCAAGGACACAGGTTAGACCTTACCAAGACCCCAGGTTAACAAATGAATAGTTGTTACTATCAACACATACTTGTTACATACACACACTGAAGAAGAGTCCAAATATAGTTAAGAAGATAGAGATCTATCTTCTCTTAAGCCCTCATAAACTAAGGGCTTGTGAAGGAGAGCATGAGGCAGCATATCATTAATTTATTCTTAACTAAACTCTGATCTCTAACTAGTCTTTGTAGTTGGTGTGAGTATAATTGCCCCTGATTTATATCTATACACAATCAGGATCTGTTCATAAACATGACAAGAGAACACAAGCTGCGTAACACCTGTCTCATACTCTGCTGTGCCTGCCTCGCACACTGCAGATGACACTAGCAGTCTTCATCTAGTAGCATTTGCACAGATAACACCTGAAACAGTTTTCCATTCAATTGAAACTAATTCAATTTCTCTCAGGTGCTTTGTTTGTGAGATCTTAAATAGCTGGTTTTCACAAGGTTTTAAATTCCCAGACTAATTAAAGCTCTCTAGAATGTAGCTGGTGGTAAGAAGCTGCCTGTCTCTAAGCCCTTTCTGTCACTGAGTTTGGGAGAGAGACAAAACAGCCAAGAGAAGTGTTGAGCCAAGCAGGAAAAGAGACTCCAAGGAAGCAGAAGCTGTGAAGACAGTTTTCCTTTCTGCATTGGACATGCTGGGGAAGGCAGAGGAGGCGCGGGTGGGTGTGCGTGTGTGACAGGGCAACACCATGAGTCTGTCCAGTCCACAGGCCAGAAAAAAAAGAGAACAGAATATAAATAGAATACAGACAAAATTTGTAATACAGAATAGTGGTGGGATGGGGTTTCAAGTTTTCACAGAATTTCTCAGCCACATTTTCCCCCTTGTCCTTTAGTATAAACCTTATATTCCAAGCTGTATCTCATAGCCTCACCAGCAGATCATACATTACTATCAATATCTCTGCTCCAGCAGCAAAGAGGAAGAACCTGGCCCCATTAGAACAGCAGAGAGGCAGGAACTAGTGCAGTGGCCCTGAAGGGACAGCCAGGGTACTCTGCTCAAGGCAAAGGTCATCATGGAGTCAGAAGAAACACTGGGGTAGTACCTGGCTGGTGCATGAAAGTGACTGAGAATATATTTTCCCACTTTAAACAACAAAGCAACTCTCAAAATTATCTAAACACACTTTTTCAGCCTTCCAGAGCATGCAGGGATGCTAATTTTCCCAAATACCAAGAAGTCCGAAATCAATTTTATTCCACAGTTCAACCTGGACTCTGCCCTTTGCTGCAGCACACTCTCCTCCTATTTTCAACCACACTGGGTTTCCATCGATGTTTGAAAACCTTCTGGAGACTACCCAGTAATGCATTTAACACTTACGTCAGTAAGTGCACTGTAGACATTTCTCTAACTTAGCCCCGATGACTGTAACACAGGGGCTGTCAGCTACCTGGTAGCAAGGTGTCAAGGATCTCATCATTTTCTATGGTTGACCTTTAGGACTACAGACAGAGAGGAATCATTAGACCATCGAATCCAGCCTTCCACAATTGTAGGTACACATGTGTGGTTACCTGTAGAACATCTAGTCCACCAGACACCTTGCAACACCTTGTGTATATAACAGACAAAAAGCCACAGCTCCTTTCCTCTGGGCCATTAAAGGAGAGAAACTGTCTTAGATCCCTAAAATAGGCCTCTCAGATGACTCTAGGAAGCAGACATGGCCCAAACTATAGGAGAGGGTGACTGAGAAGAACACAAGTGAAATCTCAGTCCTCACTGCACTCTTTGGGAAAAGATCTTCTCTTAACCTTAAAGAAATCAATGTACTCCTGAGTATTACACAGCTAAGAATCTAAAAGAACCAGAAACCATTGGAAAGTCGGGTTTTTTTTTCTGTGACTAACCTCCAGTACTTAAAAGAAAAAGGAAAAAAAGAAGCTGCAAGACCTGCATATCCTTCTCCTACAAAATGAAAGCAGCAGAAGCATACATAGTATTGATACAGTATAAATTCAGACAATGAAATAATCTCCTTTTGCATCAACATGAAAGAAAGATGCATTAGGCAATGCAAAAGGAATCTCCAGCTATCTACAGGAAGTCTCCTATTAGGTTAGATTCCCTTTCACAAGTTATCAAGCTGTATGTTCCAAGGCTATGGAGTAGGGAGCGGCATGTTTGACCTCTTGCAGGCTCACACATACCTTAGGAGGCACAGCAACATTTTACAAACACATTCCAGTTAATGGCAGTTAATTCAGGACAGCAGTGCCCTATGCAGAGGATGTAATGAAACTGCGTATTGGCAATGGCGTACTAGCACAGACCTGAGATTCAGATTCACGGGACAAGCCATTCCTCACAGCTATTCAAAGCAGATTCAATGATCCTAAAACAGAAGGATCATTAAATCACGTAATCCAAGTTTGTCTAACAGTCTACAGACTACTCAAATCCATCCCCCACCCCATTTCTCCTGCATGGAGCATAATAACTTCTGTTTAACTAAAACACCATCTGAAAAGGCCTCCAATTTAATCCAAAGACTTAATCAACATCAGGCAGTCTTAGTACTAGGACAAAATTATGGCAGTCTTTCTGATTTGATTCACAAGAGAAGCAGCATCTATCTGGGTTGCCAGTCATAGACTACTGTGCAGATTTTGAAATACAATCCAGAACATTATCTAGGCTCTTCAGACTTGTCTTCCCTGAACAGCTTTAGTTCATTCACAGAACCAGAGAATTATGTAGGCCGGAAGGGACCTCCGAAGGTCATCTAGTCCAACCTCCCACTCAAAGCGGGTCCAACTAGATCAGGCTGCTCAGGGCCTCACCCAGCGGAGTTTTGAAAGTCCCCAGTGATGGAGATTCCCAAGCTCATCTAGGCAATCTGTTCAGGTGTCTAATCATCCTCATGGTAAAATATCTTTCCACATATCTAATCAAAATTTCCTGTGTTGCAACTTGTCTCTGTCGCTTCTCATTCTGTCACTGTGCACCTCTGAGGAGAGTCTGACTCCCCTTTCTCTGCACCCTCCCGTTAGGTCACTGAAGACGGCAGTAATATCCTCCCCTCCCCTTATCTGATACAGACCAAACAAATACAGTTCTCCCAGCCTCTCCTCACACATTCTGTGCTTCAGGCCCCCATCATCCACTGAAGACACTCTAGTGTGTCAACGTCTTGTCTTGTACTAGGGAGTTCAAAACTGGACACCATATTGTGCAATGTGTTTGCACAGGTGCCAGACCAAGGGAAAACAAACTCTTTGCTCAACCTGCTGGCTACACTTGTGCTAAAAAAAAAGCTCAGCGTGCAGTTCATCTTCTTTGCTGCAAGGGCACGCTGCTGACTCACATTCAACTCAGTATCCACTAGAATGCCAAAGTCCTTTCCTGCAAAGCCACCTTCAACCCAGGGTACTGTTGCATGGGATTTCTCCATCTCAGATGCACAACTTCACATTTGCTTTTGCTGAACTTTGTGATGTTTCTGCCAGTTCATTTCTGTGAAAGCACTCCAAATACCAGCTCTGACTCCCAGTGTATCAACTGCCCTCCACTTTGGTATCATTAGTGAACTTCTTGCGAGCACCTTCCAAGCCCTCATCCAAGCATACAATAAAAACATTAAGCAGTGTTGGCTGCAGCATCAGTCCCCGAGGAATGCCTGTAGAAACCAGCTGTTAGCTAGACACTGTACTGCTGAACCCAGGTCTTCAGGACTAGCCATTCAGACAGATGTGTCTGTGATGCTACTAAATGATATTTGGGGGACTCATAAGTATACCCATACTTAGAATCTTATTTTAAAGCAGAAATGGAAAAAAACAACATAATCTCCCATTTGATAAACTGTGCATAAGTATTCATAGCTACAACATGGAGCCAAATCTAAGTTACAAAATAGGTTACGTTAGTCAGCTGTATGCAAAAGATTTTATAATCAACTGACAAATCCTAATCTGTTGGCAAAAGCAGTTGTAGAGGTAAAGCTATGACAATATTACTATGAAAAAGTTCAATTTTCAAGGACTAAGGCTGAAATAAAACTATACTGGCAAAAGGACACTTTTCTGACATGAGTTGTTTCCACTAAAAGCAACAGTACACTACAGAACACTCCTGTAAACTCACAAAATAAGTTATGAGGTTTTTAGATACAAACTGAACTTGGGAAAAGAACTGGGTACTACGGTACTTCACACACACAAAACCCACGTAATTAATTTCACCAGTCAGGAGTGTTTTGCACTAGGCTGTCCAGCCAAAATCTTACCCTAAAAGTATTTTTTATTTTCTCCATGCTTCACCTCATGTTTCACACAAACTTGTTGGACACTTCTACAGCTTCATCCCAAAAAGATTGTACTTGGAACAGTCGTCTTGGGGACAAGTTCCACTGCCCATCATACTCATCCGGGTGGGATATGAAAATACATCATCTCCCCAAACTAATATTGTCAGCTTTAAGGGCACTGCTTCCAAACAGTTTATTTCTTAATCAGCCTACACAACTCATTCTGTTTGTATTAATTTTAAAAGAAACATCTTACTGAAGTCTTTGCTACCGATTAATACAGAGACAATCGTCTCCTATGATCTCCTTCTCTTTGTTTCTAAGCACCCTAGAGTCATCGGAAGGTGTTGCCCAGCCAGGAGTATGACCCATCCTTCCATGAGTCAGTCTCATAAACTCATTCTTTTTGTAAAGAACATGTTAGAGACAGCGTACTTCAACACTTTCACTAAATATGTCTGAATGTCTCTTCTGAGAGCTGTGTTCCTATGACACAATTTTTATTAATTACATCATAAAAAAAAAAAAAAAAATAGAGTTCTCAAACTGATTGTTTATAACGAAGTACATTACCTGGTAATCTAAAGACAAAATGATCAGCTACTGCGTGGCAGTATCTCTTCTTTTGTATAAGAAGCCGAGCCATGAAATAGACATAGTCAGCAGGAGTGGCTCCATGATAAAACACAATAAGCCCTGGTCCCTCAGGAATATTTTCAGCACCATGAAGCTCATAACCTGTTAGGAGTTAGAAGCATAACAGATGTCAAAGTCTAATACAGCTCTATCCCAAAGAAAGCGACTTGCAGCAAGTTGGAAAACTGAAACCTGTGAAGATGCTACTGCTGAAAACTGCTACTGTGAAGATGCAAGAGCAAAGTGACCGCTAAAGGGGTGACTTGCAGCATTTACTAAGTTGCTTTCACAGGAAATAAAAGCTTCTTTTAAAGCAGAAGAACCACATATAAAGAAAGAAGAACAACAAAAACCTCGAAAACAAAACACCCACTCTCACTGTCTTGAACTATATAATTTTTCCATATTTTTTCAGTTCACTGTCTTCAAGACTGCAGAGTCCTCTGAATCATTAACTCAAGAGAAATCAAAATAAGGACTGGATAGGAGTGGTGAAACACAACTATTTCAATCTTTTATTTATTTATTTAAAGCTCACTGCCACCAGTAACTGCTTAAGAAGATTAGATGTGACAACATCCATTTACACGTCTCCTTTTACTCCAGCTTCAAAGATGAAGCTCATCTTTGTTATTTCTCTCAGAGTTACACCTGCTCCATTTTTCCGTCACTAAGTCTAAAAGCTTTTCGGGGCTCTACATGCTTAATTGAAACGTACATAAACACACACAAGTTTCTTACTGAACTTACAATTCTAATTAGGTTAACAGTGCAGAATATATTCAGTTAACACAAAATATCAAAATGCATCACTACAGAATGTATTCAGTTAATATTAGGTAGTACTGTTACAGTATCTTCAGTATCTTGTTTGTTTTGGGTTTTTTTTAAATAAATAAAATAGATCATTTCAAAAGAAAACCAATAAAACTCCCAAACCCTGTCACTTCTTCCCAAGTTAATCAAGTCTGCAATTCCCATTCCTTTTTTTTTTTTTTTAATTCTGAAGGTACTCTTGGCTCTTCTCCCTCTATTTTACTTTCTATACCTGTGGAGCTGCAACATAATGCAAGTACATAATCTGTACAATCCCAAGTGAGCACTAACTGTGTTCCATGACGGCCAGTCATAACCAGAATGATACCTGCAGCTAGTATTTGTATAATATATGCAAAGTTACAGGTATCACACACTAGTTTTGGGGCTTGGTGTTGGGTTTTTGGTTGTGGGGTTGTTTTGGGTTTGGTTCTTTTCCTGATGCTGTGAGATTTCAGGATGAAAAGTTCTTCCTATGATATATTGATTAATCAAGTTGGGGCGGGGGAGCGGGAAATCACAAAACATTTCACTCTTTAGCAAGAGAAGTGTGTAGAGAACATGGAAGCAGATGGCAGGGCAGAAAAAAAGTCACAACTGTCAATGAAGGACTGGATAGGAATCTTTCCTGCGCAAATAAAAAGTTAGACCTTATAAAAAGAAAAAGTTACTGCGGATGAAAAGAGCCAAGGCCTTACAAATCATTTTCTTATGAAAAAAAAAGTAAATAGCTTTTTATTGTGAAGTGAGCATTTTAAGCTCTTTGATGTAGCTGTTGATTTTGATCTAGTGACTTTCCCAGATTTGAAAGTTACATCTTAGTCTTACAAAGCCGATCTGACACAGCCGCTGCACCATCTGGTTATCAATGCCTTGAAAACTTGCTTCCCTTTGACTAGAGAACAAATAGAGATGATTTTCAAGAAGGATTTGTTCTTTATGTAAATTGCTCTTAAACATCTCTTTCTCCTTTAGCTGCAACTAGAGTGAATGGTTCTGAAAGAGACTTATGATTTCCTCAGAAAGAAAAGCCAAATCGTTTATTAAGTCTGTCTTTATAGAAGAAATAATAGTAGAAGGACAAGGAACAGAGCCCTTAGTTTTGACATTCTACTAGAGAAAGTAGTTGTTAAAAAATACATAGACAGCAAGAAAATAAAAAAAAAGTAGGGTTCTGTAACAATTTTGGGCTCTGAAGTCAATTTGAAGTAGCCACTAGTGAGTGAACTGGCACCAAGTGCTGCTTCTAGCCATCATTTGGCATTATATGTACAAGACTGGTTAAGTGCAATTAAATTATGTTAACATGTGCTGACATACTAGCTATCAGGGAACTGGCATTTAACTTCCAGCGCTCATGTATTGACTCTGAAATAGCAGAGTTAATTGATCTAATTTTTAACAGAGCAATCATTTCAGGTCCTCCTGGAATGAGGAACTCTGAGTAGTTATAAAAAGCAAAAAAAAAAAAAAAAATTAAACAAGTAAAAAAATTGCATATATTCAACTGTGTGAAAGATCTCATTTTGCAGAAACAAAGGAATAAAAGTATAAGACAAAAAATTTAACATCCAAAAAAGTCTCAATGTCTTTTTTTCTCCCAAGTCTACAAAGATTGAAGCACCACTGTCATTCATTGATAAAATGAAAAAAAAAAATTGGCCTGAATTTTGGATTTTGTGCAACAGCAGCAACAATCGGATACATATTTATAATCCTGAAAGGCAAAGCCGGGAATAAGAGCTTCAACAGTTTTTAATGAAAACTCAGATCTCGCTTACCATGCCATATTCTTCCATGCCCATCCCATAGGGTAGCTAACATTTGTTTTGCACCATCCCAAAAATCATTGGAATAAGCTTCCTTTAGTTCATTCTTCCTTTTATAAATATGAAGAAGGAGAACAGAAGTGTAGAAGAGGATGACGAGAACTCCTGGAAGTAGAAAAACTACCGCGAGTGGAAAAAGCACCCATAAAAGGTAGGCTGCATAACTCAGGTAATCTTCAATATGCTCCACGCCAGTCCATTCTCCCAGAATGTAAGTCAGGCAGCTTAAGTAGGACATAGGTATCGGTCCTGCAGTACAGGATTCATTTCCGCCTATCATCTCCTGTTTAATTAAAAAAAGAAAAAAAAAAGGCAGATTAATAAATCCTCAAAAAAGACAGACCTCCCTGTACTGGTTAATCATATCAAAAACCTCTCTGATGCATTTTATTCAGATACTATTTACTTCACATCCCAGCAGCACCTATCAGAAATGTAATGGTACATACAGCAGAACTCTTACTTTACTTTTTCAGTCCTTTTGTGTAGTGGAAATGCTGACAATTCTAATTGAGAAAGATAGTACAACTGCTTAATTCCAGGCTAAGATTTTATCTCATTAAAAACTGTTCAATTTACACAGATCCAGAACATTTCTAGTGTTCCCAACACCAACTTACACTGTATTTTTGATTTTCAGAAAGCTGTATTGATTAGTCTAATTTATTTTTCTACACAATACAAAGTACACTCAAAACCTTCTCCCAAGCACTCACTACCACAGGAAACAGCACCATCTCAAATCTAGTGCTATAAAAAACCTACCGAACACTTGCACTAACCACAAACATATGATGACTCAGGAAGAAGACAGTGTCAAATAAGCAAATCTCACTCCTGCAAAGACCTTTAACTGTACCTGGAAATTTACAGATAGTGAAACGTCAAGTCCCAGCGCACAACACAGAGAGGCAGCTGAAAGGACAAAGAAAAAAGATCACAAAAAGCCCTCTAAAAGTTTTAACTGCTCTGGCTTTACTGTGTTTATGTGTCAGAATCTCTCTTCTCCAGCGCCAGCTCCTAAGAAGTTTCAAGGCTAGACCTCTCTGGGGTGATAGTGCAGGCCTTCTATAATTCTGGAGCAACACTTTTTTCTTAGCTTTGTACAATCTAGAGGAAAACTTGCTATTCACTTCATCTTACAAACATGAGACAACCTGTATGCTTGGCTTTCTTAGCTACAGTTCTAGAACAATGTAAATAAGATGTCTGGGGAAAAATAGTATCCTGGTCTAGAAAAGTTTTGGTCAAGACTTGAAGTAACTGTTAGTCAGGACTAAGAAGAAAAACATGTTGCAACTATAACATAGGCTTGTAGAGAGAAACAGATTAAGAACAATAACTTCTGAAAAAATCTAAGCTTGGGGTTGTTGCGTTTTGTTTTGGTTTTTTTATTAAAATGTGACTTAGAGAATGTACGATTGCAGAGTTCCTATGCCTAGATATACATATGTCTATCACTCCTTTACTGTTGCTCTGTTTTTGCAAGCAACAAGTGACTGAAATTCAGAAGATGATTTTGCTAACACTGTCAGAACCCCAATGACAACAAAAGCTAAGAAACGGATCAGTTTTACTCCACATTTGCTATGAGATACTGAAACACGTACTAGAGCAGAACTCATCTCACTTATTTCCCTCAATTTTTCCTCCTATTCTGATAGAGCAAGGATGTTCCTTTTCCTTCTGTTTTGAAATCAGCCTCTATCCACATCGCTTAAAATAACTCCTACTAATGAGAAGAAAGCTGATCTTGTGACAAGGACTTTGCTCCCACAATCCATGCCTGTCCCGCTAATTCGGGCTTACAAACATCTTGCTCCTCAGCATGTTCTTGAGGACAATATGACAAGGAGCTGATTTCTCTTGAGCAATGTATAAGCACACAGCATTAGTGACACGCACTTCACTGATTTCACGCACGTGTGTTTTGGGGTGTGAATTACCAGGAAAAGACAGGAGACGGCAAGCACCTGAGGGAGCAAGAGAAAGCTCTTTCTCATTCCAGTTGCCAGAGCCAAACTCCACAACCTGTCAGGCAGCAAACACCCACAGCAAGTACAAGAAACACAACTTGTGAGACCAAGTAGAATTTAGGAGTAGCATTCAACACTATGGTATTTATCAGATTGTTACGCTTGGACTTCTTCAGTGATTCTACCTACTAGCTAGAAAACAATATGAAGCATGGGTTATGGAACAGAAACATTTTTCAAAAGTCAGAGGTGATTACATAGCTTTAAAGATTACTTTAAGTAATGCTCTCCTGCCTATTGTATTTTTAATTGTTTATGGCTTTCTCCAAACACAAAATCCCCATCAAGTAAATCTGAAGTCCTGTCCACACATGCCAGTCTTGCAAAATATTACTTATCCTTTTGCCTGTAATGTTAGATGCAACACCTTAAATGCAATGATTGCAGTTTTCTAAGTTCACTTGCATATCTACACAGTAATCTGTAATAAAAATTAAAATCCAACACCTTCTTTGCTGCCAACCACAGAGGTAACATCTAAAGGACTGCCATCTCTGTGGGACAGTCAACTCTGCTCCGAACCATGTTGTTTCCTCATCTTGAGGAGAATCATAGAATAATTTATATCAGAAAGACTCACTGGACAGCACTTGTCCAATGTCTTGCTAACTGACGAGTTAGATCAGGTTGCTCGAGGCCTAGTCCAATCCAGTTTGTAAAATCTCCAAGGATGGAAACTCCACTGCTTCTCTGAGCCCCTAATCCAGCGCTTGACCACCCTCACGGTGAAAATGTTTTTCCTTATTCTAGTTAGATTTCCCCTTACTGCAATGTGTCTCTGTTGCTGCCTGTCCCTTTGCTGAGAAGAGTCTAACTCCCCCCTCTCTATAACCACTCACTAAGACCAGTGGTAAGATCCCCTTTAAGCCCTCTCCTCAGGCTAAACACAGCTCTCTCAGTCTCTCCACAGACACCACGTGCTTTGGCCACCTAACAATATCGGTAGCCCTTATCTGCACCCCTTCCACTTTGTTGGCATATTTTTTGGACTGTGGAGCTCTAAACTGGACTCGTGGTCTCAAAAATGCAGAAAAGAGGGTAATAAATACTTCCTTGATCTAATGGCTATGGCCTTGCTAACGTAGCCCAAAATGTAGATAGCCATCCTCACTCCTATTTGACTTACCAGCCACCAGATAAAGGCCTCCTCTAAGCCTTTATCTTCTATAATTTTACTATATTTCAATATTTTTACTCCCCTCCATAACAAGTCCAGCATTTGTTCTCATAACCCACGGTACGTCCACAGAAATACTCCATATCCAAGCCCAAGTGTGACTTATGTTACTGCCACACTGAACACCCTACCAAAGGCAACAGCAGTGAAGATGGCAAGACAGATTCTGTCTTCACAATCAAAAAAACACAGGATGCTCCACACTGAATAAAGGCCCGACACAGTTCATATACACTGCTAACAGATAACATCATTTTGGTCCGTTACAACTTGACAGTTGTCTACTCTATGACTGCTCAGAGCAGTTAAAATTACAAGATAAAGCACACCATCCTCTAGAAACACCAGCAAAGTCACTCTGATTAGTACCTCACGCAAGGAAAGAGAGACCACCCTGCCCTCCTTGTCAGAGGTTTTCTGATATCTGCCACCATCCAAATCGAAAAACTACAATGGGGTGCAGTATCACTAAGTCTTACCCTTAGCCAACTTACAGGCACAATCCCCCTGTAACACGAGCATATCCTTAAAGAACTTCTTATTTTAACTGACACCACTAACGCATTTCCTGTTGTGCGTGTCAAACTACATATTTTTAATTTAAGCTCTAACTTCCTAATAGAGCAGCTTATACACATTTTCACTAGATTAAAAAGATGCAATTTCTCATTGGACTAACGACAGTACACACTGACTTATGCTTACACTTAAGTCTTTATCTTTACTTATTTCTTTATTTATGTGTTTAATTTACACTATATGTATAATTTGTTTACACTTAATGCTTTACGCTGACAGTGAAGTTGAAATAAGGCTAACACACATTCCTTTCACTGCCTTCTTGCATACGACCCAGAAAAGCCCTTAACTAAACCACAACAGTGGTCTCCAGCTGTCGTCTGCAAACACTGCGTTAACTGAGACCTGATTGATCATGCTAAAAAGAGCAATTATGGAAAGCAACATATACGGCTGCAAACCACGCATAGTGTGATTCCAGCATATATAGGAAATGTGGGAGTGGAATACCTGAAGAACATTCCAGTATCTCCAAACTAGAAAGATACTGAAAAGCAACAGCTAGGATGTGCCCCTGCCAATAAAAATACATCGCCTATCACGGCATCAGTCAGTTCCAGAGAGTATTTCTACCAGAATTAGCAACAGCCACCACAAACACATACACAAAAAAAAAAAACACCAAAAAAAAAAAAAAGAAAAGAAAAGAAAAACAGAAGGATCTTGATAATCCTGCTAACAGCATCTGTAACCGGAGAGATGCTGGAAGTCAGAGGGTGGTTTTCTCCCTGTTTTGAAACAAGAACAGGCCCTGCCTCTTGCTTCCGCAGCAGCAGGACAGCGGCTCCTTCTGCAGGAGGCTGGAGGGGGATCCAGTCTCTTTTTTCCTGGAAAGAAGGACAGAACCCCGGCCCAGCCACCCCACTCAGCGTCCCCGGCCTCCCCCGGCCTCCCCCGGCCTCCCTCCACCGCCCGCACCGCGCTCAGGCCGCAGCCCCTGTCCCGACGACCGCTCAGGCAAGGCCCCAAGCCTGGCAAGGCGCAGAAGTAAAACCAAGCCCCGACCGGGGACCGACGGGGCCGCTGCGGGGACCAGGCTCAGCGGGGACCAGGCTCGGAGCGGACTACCACCCCCCCACCCCCCCCCCCGCTCACCTTCCCACGGCGGCTGCGGCTGCGGCTCCAGCCCCGCGTCCCTGCCGGGGCCCGGTTTTACTTCTCCGCCCGCCGCCCCCGCGGAGGCCGGGTGCCCGCGGGGCGGCCAGGCTAGGGCGGCTCCCGGCGGCGGGGCGGAGGCACAGGCCAGAGGGTACCGTGCCGCCGGCGGGCGGGAGCGGAGGGGGCGGCGGAGGGCACGGAGAGAGCGAGGGTGGCGGGCGCGGAGGGCAGAGGGGAACGGAAACTCCGCTCCGCCGGGGGCGCGGGAGTCGCCCGGGCCGCGTCCGGCACGCACCGCCCGGCGCTTCCGGTGGGAGAGGAGGGGGCGCCGCCAGGGGGCGCGCCTTCCCCGCGGGCGGGGCGCGGGGCGCGGGGCGGCGGGGCCTGGCCGGGGAGGCGGCGGCGGCGGCGAAGGGCCCGGTGCGGGGCCGTGGGGGGCCCTGCGGGGCCGGGTTGGCGGTGTTTGGGGGGCCGCCGGCCTCCATCCGCTGCAGCAGCAGGATGTCTCACGGGCCCACGGCTGGGCTCCAGAAGCACAGGTTCGTTTCGCCGCCCTACCAGCTGGGCTGAAAGGTGGCGCTGCCATGAAGTGGGCCCTCAACTTCAGGCGGGAGCAACTCGGCCGGGATGGGCTGCAAGCTCCTTCGGATCTTTGCCTGTCAGGTTTTCCTCACTGGCTTTTACATTGACATAATCTGCCCGTTCGACTTCTGTGGTTGTTCAGTTGTGCACTTGTACAACGATATGTGCGCTGTTTTCCAATTAACTTATTTTTCCAGTGTTACCAGTATCATACTTTTCCCCAGTGCAAAAACTTGTCATTTGAACTAGATAAACCTTATATCTGAAAAGTTTAAGAAACAGGATTTCCTTGCATTGTTCATTGGGCAAATTATACCCAAAGAGAGTCGTAAGTGCCGCTTTGAGGCACGCACAGGTCATGTGCATTTGCTGTTTTTCATTTCTTTTTTTGTGGTATGACAGAGAGACTAGAAAACATATGTAGTAGGGGAGTGAACTGGTGCAACTTGAAGCCATTTCTTCTTGTCTTATCACTTGTTACTTGTGAGAAGAGACCAACACTCACCTCCCTACAACCTCCTTTCAGGTAGTTGTAGAGAGCAATGAGGTCTCCCCTCAGCCTCCTCTTCTCCAGACTAAACAACCCCAGTTCCCTCAGCCGCTCCTCATAAGACTTGTGCTCCAGACCCTTCACCAGCTTCGTTGGCCTTCTTTGGACACGCTCCATAATGATGCTAATGTGCTTGAAAAAACAGGATAGGATAGTCAGGGAATGATGTGGTCTAGTTCTTTTGCCTAGTTTCTGCTATACAAGGAATGCTTTCAGATTCTGGTTACTCTTAACTCCTCTTGCTTCTTCATGTTCCATCTTTTAGTTCCTTTTCTCACTTGACAACCTCAGGCTTTGAATTTCAGCTTATGTTGTTGGAGTGCACTATGTAAGACTTCATGGTTTGAATTCCTGTTCATGTCCAGGCATAACAGTCAGAATCTTGATTTGTTTTAATCATCTCCTTTGCATGTTGAGTCTCTGCTGGGAGAAAAATCTGCCTGTATACACCAATTATAGTTCAGGTGTTCAGGTAAACATTTCTATGTGTTAGGACAAATTTGACATTTTATTTTCAGGATTCTTGTCTTTTTGCTCCAGGGAAGTAACTCGCCTGTCTATCCTGCTCCCTTTTCCAGATGTGCAAGAAGTATTTGGGGAGAAAGCAGCATGGGAAGAGAATGGATTTATTTTAATCCAGAGTAGACTTAGTTTTCTAGTGAAAATGGGCAAGCTTTGTATATATTTCCTCAAATGCTATGGAAATAGGGGGAAAGATTATACAGGTATTCAAAGTACAAGAAGGAAAAATGAAGCACAAAAGTTACCTTGTGTGGTGTTTGAAATTAACAGAGTTGGTTGCATTTAATGGCATATTGGATAGATTACAGAAAGTTCTCCCACTCCCACCAGTAACAACATCCCACAGCTTGTAAAAAACACATTCTGCTTTGTAGCAAGTTTCAGTACTCTGCAAGTTTTATTAGGAAGAAAATGCTGCCTATGTCCACCTTTCCAAACAGGCATTCAGTTTCATTCCATATACGGGTGGCAGTGTTGCAATGCCACATTTTTGGGCAAACCACCAGTGATGCTAAGCCTCAGGGTTGCATTACATAAGTAAGCTCACTGCCAGCCCCCTCCTGGCTCAGCAGGAGATCTGGGCGAGCACAGCACATCTGTACTGCAAACACACTATGATGCAGGGATTCTCAGGTTGGGGGCATCCTCATTCACTAAACCAGTATTGTATGACACAATAGTGCAGGAATGTACCAGCTCAGACTTGAAACTACTTACTACATGTATTGGCATCGTGCTACACTTAACTAAAGCTTTTTTTTCTCTCTTTGAGAGACTTTTTTTCTGTTGGGGCAAAGTCTTGGATGCAGCATTCCTACTTTCCAGGGTACCGAACCAGTAAGCTGATGTGTTTGTAGGAGTCTAATATCTGGTTTAATGGGATTATTTCTCTTTTTATAGTCTCTCTAGAAAAAAATGTCCTAAGCAGTAGATCATTTGCTAAAGCAAGACAAGTTCTCTTTTGACACTCTCTTGCATGGGGTCCAACAGGAAAGGTGCCCACCGACGGGTGGACTCTGGTGGGACAACACTGACTCTGAGGTTCTGCTCTGAGACTGGACTGTGAACCACTCAAAAACACAGATCTAGCCAAAACTTCTGAGGCTCTCAGATGTACGTCTGTACTTGTTCTAGGAACCAAGCAAGTCCTGGCTACATTATTACCTTTTGGGGAATTTAGCTGTTGCATTCCTATTACACCTAAGTTTTCTTATTCTATTTTTCTGATGTGAGTGTATCCTCAAAGACACAGGGGAACCTTCAACAGGTTAACTGTTTTCTTCCGTCAAATCTGTAGCAACTTGTAAATTAAACTGGTTGAACACCAATTATTAGTCATCATTGCTGTGGGACATTGTTTTTTACTTTATGCTGTAAAAACAATGAAATAAACATAAGCATTCTAATCACTTTTACGACGTTTATCAAATCGCTCCAGTAAAGCCTTCCATATGCTGCCTGGGATTGTTTGGTGCTTGGTTATGAGAGCCTGGACTGCCGTCTTTGTCTGAAAAGAGAACAAAAAATTGCCTTTACAGACCTGCTTATGCAAGGAAGAACAGTATAATCACTGAATTATTCTCAGAGGTTCAAGAGGTACTGGGAAATTCACACATAAGATCTACTTTAAGAAAAAAGTTATATTTTATATTAGCTAGTTGTCCTAACAACAGTTTCCTTGGAATGGAAAGAAAAGGAAAGGAATAAAAAGATTGACTGCAGTTTGGATAGGTTCAAATTACTGAGACTTATCAAACCTGAGCATAACTAAGTCAAAGTAGGCTTTAACACATGCAACATGAAGTTTGTGCAATCTTCATCCCTGAAGGTTTTCATCAGAAGCAGTGGATAAAGTCTGACTAACCTCATCTGATCTGATAGATGATCTTGCTGGGACCAGGAATTTGGAGCAGGGACCTCCACCTGTCCTTCCCAACATGAATTCTTCCATAATTGTATCATAATAAGAGAGTTTGGATCTAAACCCTGTTCATAGAGGGGGTAGATTTAGATTAGAAATTAGGAAAAAATTTTTTACGATGCGAGTTATAGAACACTGGAACAGGTTGCCCAAAAAGGTGGTGGAGGCCCCATCCCTGGAAACGTTCAAGGCCAGGCTGGATGAGGCTCTGAGCAACCTGACCTAGTCAGGGATGTCCCTGCTCCTTGCAGGGGGGTTGGACTAGATGACCTTTGAAGGTCCCTTCCAACCCTAACCATTTTATGATTCTATGATTTTCACTCTACATGAGATTCAAATGCAAGTTTGTGAAGAGAATGCATAAAATATTCTGTATTTCAACTAGGTATAAGAAATGATCTCCCTTAGTTTTTCCTCGTGTATTTAAAATTGAAGTAAGGGAAGCTACATACTCCGGTGAGCTATCCCAGAGCGATGGTACAATATGACTGGGAATATAAGAAAAGAAGTGGCCGAACCTTTCCTGACAGATTCATGTCTTGACTCCTTTCCAGGGCAGGATCAGATAGAGGTCAGCCAGCCACTGCTCATCTCAAACCCCGTTTAAGTTTGTTGGTTTTTTTAATGAGCCACACAAAACCTAACTATATTCCCACTGAAGTGGGTCATCAAAGGCTTGACTTAAAGCAAATCAGCGTGATAGGAAGCTTCAACTTCAGTTTTGCAGGTATCTGCAAAATACTGTTCCCCCAAAATCCAAGAATATGGATAACCATAAGGGTAGTTTTAGCACTGATATTGCTTCCAGCCTCCTAAATTTGCTAAGACCAAACTCCTGTAGCTTGCTGGGGCAGTTTCCTTGTAACAGACCAAAACTGTCTTTCTCATTTCACTCCTGTGAAGCCCAGAACAATCTGCCCAGTAGATCCTTAAAAAAAAGAAAAATAAAAAAAAAAGAAAGAAAGAAAGAAAAGCTAGCCTTCTGGCATCTTTTGGGGGGGTGCAACGTGGTTTTTACATCAGTGATTCCTAACAAGTGTTTTGATCTGTGTATTCCTAGGCCATAGCAGGTTTTTTTGCATAAGGCCCTCCTTTCATCATCTATGAAAAAAAAATTTAAATGCATTTTCTGTATAGATTAATATTTTGAAAAATGCCTAAACCCTGGATCCATAAACCTTTTTTATGCCCCTGGGCACCACTGATTTCACCAAGCTGTAGGTACTCAAAATATTTTTATATTTTGGATGCAAATTATTTTTTAACATTTCCCTTTTGAAAATGAGACTGAAGCTCTTGTGGAACTTTGTTCCTAGAGCCCTATGTTATTTAGATAAGATTCTCAAAAGATATTTGTTATAGATTAAATTTATTTTCCTCGTCACTGAAAACTGAACTGAAATTATGTGAACTATGTTTTAAGTTATCAAAGTTATCAAAGGGATGGGAGAAACAAAGTTAGCATCCCAAGAAGACAGATCTCACACATTCTGAAAGGATGAGGACATACCAATCAACTGTTACTACGTCAATACATACCTGTAGGTATCAGTACGTTAAATAATCCTGGAGCTGAACTGCTGAACTTTAACAAGCTACTAACAGTGTATTTGTCTTTACTCAAGCATACAAAACTTAGTTTCAAGTGCATATCTAATAGAGGGCAAAGTGTGTAGTTCAGTATTGCAAGGAGAGCTATCTTACCTTTTCAACTAATTCCTCTGGAGTTATATTGGGATCATAAGGGATGGGCTCCCCAATGTATGTGCGAAATTTAACTGGAAGTCCTCCGTATGGTGGAATAAATGGCAACCGAGTACTTTCATACAACTGTCTAAAAAATCCTGAAATAGTTTAAGGGAGGAAGAAGTGAGATTACAGTCACAGAAAACACAATCCAAACTTGAAATCTGATTAATATGGAAGACTACTTAAAAATGCATGCTTTATCTGACAGTCAAGAAGAAATTACAGGATTTAGGTAACTGTCCAACAAAACAAAGCTTGATGGACTTAACTGATCACTGAAATAAGACTGCATTAAAGAAACAAATCACATAGCACAAACCAGTTATACACAAGCTGTTTGCATATTTGAGATACAGCAAGAGTGTTAGAGAATCGAAAGTAAGCAGAAGTCTGAAAAGCAAAATCTAAGATAAAAGTGAGAGAAATCTGAGATAAAAGTGGGGAAAACATTCCAAGTACTTAAAATATATTTTAAAGTTCTTACTTCTTTCTTTAAACATCCTATATCCTTCCCGGACATTTTGAGTGTACATTGGAATGATGGGCTAAGGAACCACAAAAAAAATAAGGTGGAAATGTTACACCAGGTTTGAATTTATGTTTTAGTGCCGTTAATGCAGCTAAGAAAAACACTTGAATACAGAGGATAATTATCAGTGAGTTAGGTAGCAAACAAAGAATCTTGTTATTAAAAAAATAAACTCCAGAATAGAAATCAAATTCTGTTTCTTGGCTCCCACAAACATTGCTGGTTTGAAGTCACCATCTATACAGAAAATGACTGACATTGTATTAGAGGTTGAGACCTTTCATTTTGAATGTACATTACAAAAGTTAACTGAGATTCTGAAAAAACTAACTTGTATGTTATGTATTTATTGCAGTACTGCTGACTGAAACGTAACATGAAGTTTTGCAGTTTCTCTGTCTAAAGCTTCCATCATGCATGGTGAATATGAAAGTATTCCGCGCATGAAGTCTTACAGAAAGCAAGCAGACATTCATGTTTGGTTCATCTCATCTGCTTCTCAAAGTAACGTCTCACTGAGGCAATAATGGTTGGATAATAGACCACTGGAAAAAACTTCTGCACATCCCTTGGACAAATAAGGCAATTGTATGTCCTCGTTGACCTGGACTACACACCTTCTGGAGGGCAGATCCTTAGGCTATTACAGAACAAGTTCACTTCATTATTGTGACTAAAAAGAAAGACACTTGAGATACCTGATCTTGAAACAGTCAGGTCTTATAGCCTGAGGTAAGATTTCATAGTTTGTAGACAAACTAGCAGTGACTGTATCCATACATACAATGTTTTTTCCCCTCTATTGTCCCTTGTCATTTTTTTTAAACCATATTTTGAGCATGTTGTTGGAATTACTCTTCCAGAAGGTAATGAAGGAACACCTTTATGCTGTTAAGAATCACTACCACAGAACACAAACCACAGGATGAGAAAAAAAAGCAAGCAAGACCTAACTAAAGCCTAATGAAGAACTCAAAGCGATGGAAACTATTTAAAGGAAAAAAACTCTGACAGATAACAAAAATATCAAACATACATACAGCTGTAATAGTAAACCTTTAAGAATGAGAAATTATGGGAAATTATTAGAAATAAACCCTTAAAAATAATCAGTAACGTCTTTTAAAAGCATAGAGCTACTGGACACTAAAAATACCACCCTTAGCTTTGGCTATTGCTTGAGTACTGTATGTCTAACATTAAAAGTGTTTGAAGCCCACCTATCAGACAGACAAAACACTTCAAATTTTAGAAATAGTGCAAGAGAAATGTATTTTTAGGTTATAAACAGATCTGGCAACTATGAAAGTTACTCGCATACAATGATCAGCCAGCCTCTGGACTACTCCAAACCCCCTACGCATACTGGTCAGCTCCCAGCATGTACTGGTGCATGGGGCTATTCTATTTTTTTTTAAGAATTACATAAATTGTAATTGTTTATCTTTTACCTAAGTAGATTTGAACCAATCTCTTGGCACAGATAAAATGCAGGGATCTTCAGAAATGGTGACTCCTCCCCATTAGCCTGTCAAATTCCAGCCACAGAGCGTATTACTGAAGCTCAGGCCCCTGGTCTACATAAATTAACCTGAGACAAATGTGTCTCAGAAGTTCATTGAGTCAGAACATTACATTAAATAGCAACGCTCTCCTTTTCTGACCCCAGGTAAGCAGAGTAGTTACACAACATGAAGTGGAAACTGAATTTGGAAGCCTGCAGGCAAGGACTGAGGCTAAAACTACGTTCCTTCTTTGCTTTTCTTCAGCTTTTCAGTAGAAGACTTGTTGAACTTCCATAACTTTATAATAAGAATGGGATTGTCTATTCATATATAGCAAGTCCAGAGGTGGACCATGAAGATGATCAGACGGCTGGAGCACCTCTCCTATTGGGGCTGTTCAGCCTGGAGAAGAGAAGGCTCTGGCGAGAACTTAGAGCAGCCTTCCAGTACCTAAAGGGGGCCTACAGGAAAGATGGGGAGAAGCTCTTCAGCAGGGCCTGTTGTGATAAGACATGGGATAATGGTTTTAAAATAGAGGGAGGTAGATTCAGACTGGACAGAAGGAAGAAATTTTTTACAATGAGAGCGGTGGAACCCTGGAACAGGTTGCCCAGAGAGGTGGTGGATGCCCCATCCCTGGAAACATTCAAGGCCGGGTTGGACGGGGCCCTGAGCAACCTGATCTGGTTGGAGATGTTCCTACTCCTTGCCGGGGGGGTGGACTAGATGACCATTAAAGGTCCCTCTTCCAACCCTAACAATTCTATGATTCCATGATTCTATAAAGTTATTTTTGTCTTGAAATCCCCATTCAAGCCACCTGTGGCAGGTTATGAACCACCATGTAGTCATTATGAATTCTGTAAATAATGTGTGGTTCTTTGGTTGATGGCTACCTTGTATGTGGAATAAATTCAAAACGAGGCACTTCTAGTCCTCTCTTGCGTTCATCCAGGACACAAATAATTATTAGCAAAACATATATGAATTGCTACATTACAGAGCAAGTTCTGTTAGTTTAGATGAGTCTATCCCCAGTTTTCAGTCAACCTACAAGACTGGTTTGGCCAGTATTGAAAAGGATGCAGCAAGAACAAAAGAGCAATCAAACTCCAAATTTGTCAAAAGATGGAATCCAGTTACTACTATGGGTCTAATTTTATATAAGAAATGGTATATAAGGTTAGTATTGCCCCCTCTACTGTTAAATACATAGCACTTTGTTTGTTTGTTTGTTTAGTTATCTAAGGTGTGTCCAATCACAGATTTTCAGAGAAATATCAAAAATGGCAAAAATGCAGTGGAGCCTGCAAACAAATTACAGTGATGCTCACGATACTGGGATCCACTCAGACCTCCTGATCATAAAAGAAAAAAAAACACCTGAGTGAGTGCAACAATAAGTAATACAAGAGCCAGCAGCACTGTAAAGGTGAGCTCAGGCTAGGAGATGCCAAAGAAGAAAATATTCTCTCTGCCCTCCAGGTAACAGATAATCCTATGTAGTGTCTGTTTTACCAAACATGTTATACAAATGACCACAAGAACCTTTCACACTGCAAGAACCTTATCCTCAATGAATACCACCCAATCCATTAAATAAAAAATACACAAACCCTGTCAACAGAAGGTGCAAACAAATTTATGCACTACTCATAGAATCATAGAATCATAGAATCATAGAATAGTTAGAGTTGGAAGGGACCTTCAATGGTCATCTAGTCCAACCCCCCTGCAAGAAGCAGGGACATCCCTGACTAGATCAGGTTGCTCAGAGCCTCATCCAGCCTGGCCTTGAACGATTCCAGGGATGGGGCATCCACCACCTTTCTGGGCAACCTGTTCCAGTGCTCTACAACTCTCATTGTAAAAAAATTTTCTCTCATATCTAATCTAAACCTACCTCCTTCTAATTTAAACCCATTACCCCTTGTTCTATCACAACAGGCCCTACTGAACAGTCTCTCCCCATCTTTCCTGTAGGCCCCCTTGAGGTATTGGAAGACCGCTATCAGGTCTCCCCGGAGCCTCCTCTTCTCCAGGCTGAACAGCCCCAACTCTCTCAGCCTGTCCTCATAGGAGAGGCGCTCCAGCCCTCTGATCATCTTTGTGGCCCTCCTCTGGACCCTTTCCAACTGGTCCATGTCCTTCTTGTGTTGGGGACTCCAGAACTGGACGCAGTACTCCAGGTGGGGTCTCACCAGGGCAGAGTAGAGGGGCAGAATCACCTCCCTCGACCTGCTGGCCACGCTCCTCTTGATGCAGCCCAGGATGTGGTTGGCCTTCTGGGCCGCAAGGGCGCATTGCCCACTCATGTTGAGCCTCTCGTCTACCAACACTCCCAGGTCTTTCTCCTCAGGGCTGCTCTCGATCCAATCCCTGCCCAGCCTGTATTTGTGCCTGGGATTGCCACGACCCAGATGCAGGACCTTGCACTTGGCCTGGTTGAACTTCATGAGGTTGGCACGGGCCCACCTCTCCAGCCTGTCAAGGTCCCTCTGGATGGCATCCCTCCCTTCCAGCGAGTCGACGGCACCACACAGCTTGGTGTCATCGGCGAACTTGCTGAGGGTGCACTCTATCCCACTGTCCATGTCGCCGACAAAGATGTTGAACAGGGCCGGGCCCAACACGGACCCCTGAGGGACGCCACTGGTGACCGGTCTCCACTTGGACATTGAGCCGTTGACCACCACTCTCTGAGTGCGGATATCCAGCCAACTCCTTATCCACCGAGTGGTCCATCCATCGAACCCATGCCTCTCTAGTTTAGAGAGAAGGATGTCGTGCGGGACAGTGTCAAATGCCTTGCACAAGTCCAGGTAGATGATATCCGTTGCCTGTCCCTTGTCCACCGATGCTGTTACCCCGTCATAAAAGGCCACCAAATTGGTCAGGCACGATCTGCCCTTGGTGAAGCCATGTTGGCTGTCACCAACCACCTCCTTGCTCACCATGTGCCTTAGCATGGTTTCCAGGAGAATCTGCTCCATGACCTTGCAAGGCACGGAGGTGAGGCTGACCGGCCTGTAGTTGCCCGGGTCTTCCTTACTCCCCTTTTTAAAAATGGGGGTTATGTTTCCTCTCTTCCAGTCATCGGGGACCTCACCAGACCGCCACAATTTCTCAAATATGATGGCCAGTGGCTTGGCAACTTCATCCGCCAGTTCCCTCAGGACGCGCGGATGGATCTCATCAGGCCCCATGGACTTGTGCACCTTCAAGTTCCTTAAATGATCTCGAACCTGCTCTTCGAGCACTGTGGGTGGTTCTTCATCCTTGCAGTCCCTGCCTGTGCCTTCCACAGCTTGGGTGGGGAGACAAGAGTTCTTATCAGTGAAGACTGAGGCAAAAAAGTCATTGAGTACCTCAGCCTTCTCCACATCCCGGGTAACCACGACACCCGTTACCTTCCGGAGGGGGCCTACATTCTCCTTGGATTTTCTTTTGTCCCCTACATACCTGTAAAAGCTTTTCTTGTTACTTTTTATATCCCTGGCCAGATTCGATTCCATCAGGGCTTTAGCCTTCCTCACCCTATCCCTGGCCGCTCGCACAGTCACTCGGTAGTCCTCCCAGGCTACCTGTCCCAGCTTCCACCCTCTATAGGCTTTCCTCTTCACTTCCAGTTGGTCCAGGAGCTCCTTGCTCATCCACGCTGGCCACCTGGCCTTTTTGCCCGACTTTTTCTTCATCGGGATGCACCTCTGCTGAGCTTGGAGGAGGTGCTCCTTAAATATGGACCAACTGTTCAGCTATTTCCATGCGCTTCTAAATTATGGAAGAGTGGAATGATTAAGAGGATTACTAGCAAGGATTTTTGTGACGTATTTTTACCAGAGTGACACTCTATATTAAGGGCACTCAGATTTTTAACATTCAATTTGTATTTAAAAAAAAAAAAACAAGCTTATTACATTGTAGAATTACACTATAGGGTTCCAAGTGAAGTGAAAACATCTGGCAAAAGATTGTTCACATGTTTGAAGTAGCCTGAAGGACAGATATGAAAGCAAAATTATTAGAAATAACTTAAGTTGTTAAAGTTACACCTCTTTGTTCAAGTATATATTATGAAATTAATACATAAGAGGAAAGACGATAACGGAATTCAAAATGCCTATATGAATTTGACTGGATTTATCCTATTCACATTCTGATATTTTCCTAGTAGTGGTGGTGTACAGGCCCACACAATGCGTGAAGTATTGTGACTAACACTCACCAGCCCACGCTTCTGAGAAAAAGGCCAGGAGAGGGAGCAGAAGGCACATAAAACGTTACTTTTAAAAGGCCACATAACAAGACAAACAGGTAGAAATAGAACTCCCAGCCTAAAATTACTTTGTCCATTGGGTAAATGGCCCTAAATTTATTCTAGTGGTTAGTTATCTCCTCACAAGATTTCAGAGATAGATAAAGTTCGGAAGAAATATCAACCAAAAGCATGCATTTTGCACCCCTTGGTACTTTGTAGTAGGAGCTGTAGCACAACAGACCAAAGCAAAGTTTGAGAAGGAACAAATTGAATGGGGCAAGAGATATAACGGCACAAAAAAACCTGAAAGGGGTGGTAAGAAATTCCAAGTTTCATAGGAAGAACCCAAGTTCCTGTACAGATTCTCCTATACAGACAGAAAAGCATTACGTTTATGTGGAAGGCCAAAGAGCACTGCAATTGATGAGCTATTTATAAGAATGTAAAGAAAAATGACGGTTGTGCAATTCATGAGAAAGCAGCAGAAAGCTCATGGCAGAACGGATGAAGCCTGGATCTGTACCACTATTGTCAAACACAAAGAGCACTAGGTAGGCTAAGTCTAAATTAAGACAGAAAACTTATTTCTAATGGTGATGACATTGAGAAGTGGCAGTTAGGAAAAAGAGTTGCTGCTCTTTCAGCTCTACGCCTGAGAGAGCTGAATAAAAAATAAAATTACTTCCCAGAGACTGTATCAGAGAAACAATCTCACCTGTGGAATTAGATGGAAGAAGTCAGAGCCAGTGGTAGAAGTTTGTATTTGTAGACAATCCATACGGAAAATGTAACTGAAACCGTGGCCATGTGTGCATTAGTGGAGTATAAACCAATAGATGGACATCTCTAGAGGATGCTGAGGATCTGACATCAACGCTGAACACATTTCAGTGCTCTGTTTTTGTGTACAACTAATTCTTATCTGATACCATTGACTGAATGTCCATTTGCAACTGGAGAGTATTGGGTCCCACTTCTGGTTTTGTTTCAGCCAAAAGGAATGCAGCTCAGGTATTCTAGCATGTTCCATGATGTGAGTGAAAGCATGGTAGGTGAAGGAGATGGAAAAACTGCTTCAAAAGTGCTCATGTGGAGGCACATGGTTCAAACAGACACTGATCTAGACACACCTTGTGTTAGTCGATACAATCTTTCACAAACATAGAATCACAGAATAGTTTGGGTTGGAAGGGACCTGTAAAGGTCATCTAGTTCAACACCCCTGCAAGAAGCAGGGACATCTCCAACCAGATCAGGTTGCTCAGAGCCTCATCCAACCTGGCCTTGAATGTTTCCAAAGAAAAGTAAGGGTAAGAACAAAATCCTGGACCCTCTCAGAACATATGAGAAGAAATAAATATAAGGATAATATATTAAGAGCCATAAGAAAAAGACTGAGTATGTAGAAGTAAGATAAATATATAAGTCTAGTAGGATGAGAAAAAAAAAGAATGAAACCTTATGGCAATATGGAGAAGGACCACGGTGAAGATTTCTGAAACACAGTCAAGACACAAAATTGGATGCCTGCGCAATGAAACTGTAGACATGAACTGCGGAGATGGATGCCTTGGAACAGCCAAGAAAAAGCTATACAGTTCCATAAAACCCTTCCTCCCTTCGGATCAATGTGCTTGAGGAAAGTGGTGGGAAAAGGAAAAGCAATCTTTACTCCCAAACCTTTTCTTCTGTTTGGAAGATTTTCCAACAAACACCCCTAAACTGTATTTTATAATGAAGCATGTATGCAATAAGCATAAACTGGGATTGGTAACATGTAATACTCACCACTTTTGCTTCTAGAGCAACCTGAGCAAAGCCTTTTCGATTTCCCCACACGAGCTGATAACTTTCATCACTGAATAGTGCTTCTCTAACTCCACCTGGGGAGACGGACACCAAGTGTCCATTCTTCAGTGCATCGAGACACTCCTCCCTTGTACCTGGCATAACACCCGTCACTTCCAATAATAATTTCAGTCCTGCAGTAAATAAGTAGCAAATACATATTATTATAACAATATATCACAAATACTGCTTGCATGTAGGAACAAGATTACAGCTAAATGAAAATCTAATAGCTATATATTTAGATTAAGGCTAATCTGTACAAAGGAAACAAAACATGTACAGAGTAAATATTGGCAAAATGACAAATATGTGACACCGGTTTTGCCCAAATGTTATGAAGATGAACCACCATATCAGGAGCACCTCAATAAACTAATACTTCCACATGCTATTTTCCATAATTATCAAAACACCAGCTATGCAACTGAAACTTGTGCATCATAGCTAGAAGTCTGAAAATAAACATCTCCCTCCTTCTTTTAAAATATTTTAATACAGAAAAAAAATCAGTACAATAAAGATTACTACAAAAATTAACACTTCACAAGCAACTATTTTTAGTGTTCACTTAAAATCTGATGCTTAACATTTTAAACATTGAGGTTTTGAGTTGTTAAATTGAGCATTTTGTGGTTAAATTGCAAACTACATGGATCCAATGGGACTGCTATATGACTCTCAAGATACATGAATGGCAGAAGTTTGCAGGGCAGTTTCAGCACTGCCGGAGTAGTTCAGTGAATCTCTTTCCTTTGTTTCCATAACTGAGATCTCTCCAAAAGACTGAGAACCACAGAAGCACTCTATGCTTTCTTATATTATCTTCACATTTTAAACCTACACATTGCACAGCTGAGAGGGTTGCTTGGTCCTGACAATAGTTTACTATACATCTGCAGTAAAAATCTGTGCTATGGACACTTCAATTTGAAACAGTACCCTCTCATTTTCCCTTAAAAAAAAAAGTTTCCTTTACAACATTCTTTTAAGCTTTAGTTTCCCTTAGGGGCCCTCTTAAAAGCCAATAATCTCTTGATGACTTCATGCTTCTGATGTGTTTAGTACCACACAGTATTTACTAAGTATGCATTCCTCACCATCTTTCTAGGGATGCCTTCATATGTTCTTGCATCAAAATTGCTTGAGTTTATGCTCTTTGTTTTCAGTGTTTGAACACAACTTAATTTTCTGAAAAATTTAAATAGCTTCCCTTACCCTTTAGTATTACAACAATTTTAATATAAGTGGTGTAAAGGAGCCTTTAAATAACCTCCTTGCTATTCCTTCTGGATGCTCCTTCTTTATGTCTTGTTTTTCTAAAAATGAATGAGGTTTGCTTTTTCTGTATCTTCTTCTTTTCACAATGGAATTATTTCTTTCTCTCTGAGTCTACAGTGTGCTGAATGTGTTGTGGTGCTCAGTATTACAGAGCTCTTTTCAACTGTAAAATCTTCAATCAAGTTTTGTGCCCTACTCCAGACTTTGCTCAGAAGATAGGTTTGATGTCATACCCCACTGCAATGTCTACTCAGCACAGAGGGCAAGTAGATGATTGGTATCCCACCACTTACGGGGCTCTTCTGCACTCATAGCACATGGCTGACCCGTCAGCATCAGGTCAATAATATAGTCCTACCCTACAGCTTTTATGGAGGCATGACACTTCACCCCAATGGGACTATATGTCTGTTTGTTGGTTTTGGAGGGTCTACCAGTGTCTTTATGACCTTTCTCTTAAAAGATAGGATATTCTACCCTGTTTGCCCTTATGCATCTTCCAGCTTTTAGTTTAAAATTCTAAAAGCAGTCTTTTAGTTTAAAAGCTCTCTTGAAAGTGTAATAAATGTAAATTTCACCAAAACCTGCAACAGGTTGAGCAAATCCAGGATGCTTAAATACAAAAGAACATGTTCTTACCTGGTAAACGAAAGACAAAATGATCAGCTACTGACAGACAAAGTCTTTTCTTCCAGAGAAACAGCCTAGACAAAAAGTAAAGGTAGTCTATAGGAATAGCTCCATGGTAATACACAAGAATGCCTGGCCCTTCTGGTAGGTTTTCCACACCATGAAGCTCATAACCTGTTTGGGATAGAAAGCAAGACACTAACAATGACAGCAGTAAATCATCTGGCAATTTAAA
Organism: Chlamydotis macqueenii; assembly: GCF_036417535.1. Lineage (NCBI taxonomy): Eukaryota > Metazoa > Chordata > Aves > Otidiformes > Otididae > Chlamydotis > Chlamydotis macqueenii. Next base: position 122,522,433 of record NC_141557.1, read on the forward strand.
GAAAACTGGTTACTGTCCTTTGTTAAATGACTTTCAGACAGTTGTGAAAGCCTCTGCAGTAGCTTTTAAAAGAATGTTCAGGATGGAACTTTTGGTCAATAGCAAAGAGAAAGCCCCTCAAACACCACAGGCTATCGGTGGACTGATTTGTTGGTCAGTTTAATCACTAGATCAGACCTGAACCTGATCTTTTCCCCAGTAAGAGGACTCAATTAATTATTTCCCATTAGGAACTTTTCCTAGTCCAAAGTAAATTAATGTTTAAAAAAAAATACTATACTGGTGTGAATCTGCTTCATTGCCAGAACGAGAGGCAAACAAGCACTCAGGATGCTTTCCTGAAATATGGAAGTATGAATCTCCATTCTGTGTCAGGCAGAATGAGAAGTCTGAGATTTTACATAATAAAAAGTTTCTCTGGTTGAGATGTTTGTCCAAACCAGAATCTCTAATAATCCCAAAGAGATGTTCTCTCCACGAGAATTAAATGTATTCACTTCACAGTGGAAGAGAATTTCCTCACAGACATGGACTTCTGTAAATCCCTCTCCTGTCTCTTCCTATGTTTGATTTAGGTTTTAGGTGGAGCCAGACAAGGAAGCTAGTGTATACAAAGGTCTGGAAAGCCACAGCTTCTGCCAACTAAGAGCTCTGTTCCTCCTTGTCTGCCTTCATCTCCCTCTCTGCTACAGCTCCTATCATAAGCTGTTCAGGCAGAAGAATGGAGATTGAGCAGACACCTAGGAAGAAGTGGAGGAAGTTTTATACTGCAGGATGTTCAAAGATTAAGGGGAAAAGCTGTGAGGAAGGATAGCAACATGGATAACAACCTGTTATTCTTCATCCCTAGGGCAACAAAGTCTTGCTGATAGCCTTAAACTACATCTGTGGGAAGAAGAAGGGCCTAGCATGTGGCTGAGGACTTTCCTAGGGAGGAGAAGTGAAGGTTGAGTGTAATGGAACTGAAAAATCAGGTTACTTTTAAATTCTGCTACAGTACAAACTTAAATGTGATAACTAGTCATTTCTTTGTCTATACAGTTCTTAAAATTATTTTCAGTTGTCATAACACAAAGTAGTTTTTGCCAACTAAAAATACACTAATTGCATTTCCAACTAGTTGTTGTGTTTTGATCATTTATTAAGTGAATTATTTATTTATTAAAGAGCTACTAAGGTTAACAATAAATCACACATCTCCCTTGCAGTTAAGTTACTAGAACTAACATTAACACTGTGCTTCACTCTGATAACATATACAGAGAAGTGCACCTGCCCATCCACTTAAGAGAACTTTACCATATATAAACTAATTTCTCTCTTTCATTCTGCCTACTCTATATTGCAATCAGTAACATTTGGGTTAGGTGCCATACGAAGTATAATAAATGTAATTTATTTGCATCCATTTGGAAGCAATGAAAAAAAAACCTTATGTGTATTTACTATTTATTATAATTCAAAGCTCGAGACAAGTCATGTCATACTTACCATGCCATATTCTTGCATATACATCCCAAAAGCTTGCTATATTCTTCCTTGCACTATCCCAAACATCACTCAAGGGATCTGCTTTTACCTCACCGTTCCTCTGATATAGTAAAAGCCCAATATTAGTAAGGTAAATGAAAAAGAGGATTGTTAAAGGAACTATAAAAAAAACTAATATTGCACTGATTGTCAGTGAGACAATGACCACATGAAAAAAGTATTTCTTCAGGTACTCCACAACAGTCCATTCTTCCAGTACGTAGGCAATACAGCTTAGGTCGGTCATCGGTATCTGTCCCGAAGCGCAAGACTCTTTTCTATCTATCATGTCCTGCATGGAGGAGAGGAAAAAAAAAAAAAAAAAATAAAAATCTTTAATTTCTCTAATCATGGAAGTTGCTCAATTTACGAAAAAAGTTTTGTGTAGACATACCTGACGCTTTTTTTGGTATGGCACAGAATCAAACATTTTGTCTCTCTCTGTCAGGCTAAGACAGCCGCTGGCAATAGCCATCCACTACTGCCTGTAAAGGGTGACGAGATCATCCTCTGTATTCATGGATCTTTTTTGTACAGTCAGATAACAGGGGCAGAAAGGATGAGGGCTGGAGTCCAAGGAAGCCTCAAGATCCATGCAACACAGAGCACATTCACTGTCAAAGCCATTTACCAGATGATTTCTCTGTATAAGTACGCCTTACTATTTGGAAGCTCAAAAGAGGGCAAGTGATAAGCATTTTCAGCAGCTTTCCTGATCCTCTGCAGGGAGTCCAGCCTGGGCTTCTCTCAGTTTGGCACCAGCCGGCAGTGAGGCGACCGAACAGTGGAGTGAGCAGCTGAGCTAGATGAAGAACCTGCGCACCCGTGGCTCCTTCCCAAGGGCTGGAGGTGCATGGGACAGCGTTTAGTACTCCTGGTAGCACTGGGAAAAGCAGCTCTTCGCCCCTCATCCACACAACCATGCCAATACACCCTCCTTTCAGGTTTTCCAGCCCTGCCAGGGCTCCATGGCCCTAGTGATATGTTTGCCACATACGCAGCTCCCTACTTAGTCTGCTCCTACAGCCGACCCTGCCTGCCTGACAGCAGGTAGAGCTTTCTCTGGAATGCAAGAGCACTCCAGCGTTGCTGGCTGATTTTAAGAGCCTTAAGCATTAGCCAGAGATTTAAACATTGCAATCAGATTCAGTAATCCATAACTGAATACAGCTTTTATTTGCCTCAGCCAGTTCACTACTTGTTTAATGAGTAAATTCTTCCGCTCCAATACCAGAACAAGTACCTACAAGAAATAAATCATACTGGACACAGCCAGTGCCAAGATCATGAAGCACAGCAAGTCCAGACTTTTCTGACTTTATGTCTTCAGCTGCATACTTATATGAGCAACCCTGGTATACACTACACACTCCACTTGTTTTTTTTCTTTGAAGCCCTGGGACTGGTGTAAAGCACAGCTTCATTCAGAATTATGGATGACCATGGATGACCAGAAGTACAGCAAACAGCAAAAGCAAAAAGCAGCCACAAACAAGCACTGGGCTTACACACAGTAAGGCAAGCAAGCCCCATGGGAAGCCCTGCCAATGGGTAGATTTAACAGCTAGAAATTTGGTCTCGCATACTCCAATCACACCTGTCCTTATCTCAAACCCTTCAAGCCCCATGTTTGGCACCATAAAAAAGGATTGTCGTGGTTTAACCCCTGTAGACAGCTGAGCCCCACACAGCTGCTGGCTCACTGCCCTCTGCACTGGGATGAGAGAGAGAATTGGAAAGGTAAAAGTACAAAAACTCATGGGTTGACATAAAGGCAGTGTGATAGGTAGAGTACAAGCTGGAAGGTTAGTAAACTAGGAGCTCAAAGGAAGCAAGCATTGTATTAAATGATGCTCAGCACGGCACAAACAAATGAAACCAATGTGGTGAAGTACGTGACGAGAATTAGTATGGAATTGTTTATAGCCTGGTGACTGGTGCCTGATTAAGATATAAGAAGATCTGAAAGTTCTCACTGAGAAGAGATTTTATCTATGACATGAAAGAAATAAAAGGGATAGTCTGCATGATTAAGATATTGAAATCTCTGCTGAGAACGCATTTAAGAAGGATAAGGCTAATGGTGTCATGCTACTCTCTAGTAAAAAAATCACAGAATCACAGAATTGTTAAGGTTGGAAGGGACCTTTAAAGGTCATCTAGTCCAACCTCCCTGCAAGGAGCAGGGACATCTCCAGCCAGATCAGGTTGCTCAGAGGCCCGTCCAACCTGGCCTTGAATGTTTCCAGGGATGGGGGAACATCAACCACCTCCCTGGACAACCTGTGCCAGTGTTCTACCACCCTCATTGTAAAAAATGTTTTCCTTACATGAAGTCTGAATCTACCTCCTTCTATTTTAAAAACATTACCCCTCGTCCTATCACAACAGGCCCTGCTAAAGAATTTCTTCCCATCTTTCTCATAAGCCCCCTTTAGGTACTGGAAGGCCGTTACAAGGTCTCCCTGGAGCCTCCTCTTCTCCAGGCTGAACAGCCACAACTCTCTCAGCCTGTCCTCATAGGAGAGGTGCTCCAGCCCTCTGATCATCTTCATGGCCCTCCTCTGGACTCGCTCCATCAGGTCCCTATCCTTCTTAGGTTGGGGCTCCAGAGCTGGACACAGTACTGCAGGTGAGGTCTCACCAGAGCGGAGGAGAGGGGCAAAATCACCTCCCTCGACCTGCTGGCCACACTTCTTATGATGCAGCCCAGGATGCGGTTGGCTTTCTGGGCTGCAAATGCACACTGCTGGCTCATCTTAAGCTTCTTGTCCACCAGCGCTCCCAAGTCCTTCTCCTCACGGCTGCTCTCAATCCATTCTCCGCCCAGCCTGTATTTATGCCTGGGATTGCCACAACCCACATGCAGGATCTTACACTTGGCCTTGTTGAACTTCATGAAATTTGCACAGGTCCACCTCTGCAGCCTGTCAAGGTCCCTCTAGGTGGCATCCGTTGCCTCCAGTGTGTTGACTGCACCACACAGCTTGGTGTCATCAGCAAACTTGCTGAGGGTGCACTCTATTCCACTGTCCATGTCACCAATAAAGATGTTAAACAAGGCTGGTCTCAATATCGACCCCTGAGGAATGCCACTCATCACCGGTCTCCACTTGGACATCGAACCGTTGACTTGTGCACCTTCAGGTTCCTTAGATCGTTTTGAACCTGCTCTTCTGCTACAATGGGCAGTTCTTCATTCTCCCAGTCCCTTTTGCTTTCTGTGACTTGGGTGATGTGGTCTCGCCAGCAAAGACTGAGGAAAAAAAATCATTTGAGTACCTCAGCCTTCCCCATGTCCTGGGTAACGAGGTCTCCCGTATCCTTATGGAGAGGGCCCACATCCTCCCTGGTCTTCTTTTTATCCCCGATGTACCTAAAGAAGCTGTCCTTGTTGTCCTTGATGTCCCTGGCCAGGTTTAATTCTGTCAGGGCTTTAGCCTTCCTTACTGGATCCCTGGCTGCTCAGACAACCTCTCTGTAATCTTCCCAGGACACCTGTCCTTGCTTCCACCCTTTGTAGGCTTCCTTTTTTTTTTAAGTTGGTCCATGCAGGCCTCCTGGCATTTTTGCCCAACTTCCTCTTTGTTGGGATGCATCACTCCTGAGCTTGGAGGAGGTGCTCCTTAAATATCAACCAACTTTCCTGGATCCCTCTTCCCTCCAAGACTTTATCCCATGGTACTTTGCCCAGCAGATCTCCTGAAGTCCAGGGCAGAGAGTGTGCTGCACTAAGCATCTTGAACTCCACCATTTCAGGATCACTGCAGCCAAGGCTGCCCTTGAGCTCCACATTCCCCATCAGCCCCTTCTTGTTGGTGAGAACAAGGTCCAGCATAGCATCTCTCCTCATTGGCTCCTCTGTCACTTGCAGGAGGAAGTTACCATCCATGCACTCCAGGAACCTCCTGGATTGCTTGTGCCCTGCTGTCTTGTCCTTCCAACAGATATCGGGACAGTTGAAGTTGCTCATGAAGACCAGGGCTTGTGACCATGAGGCTGCTCCTACCGGTCTATAGAGGGCCGTGTTGAACTACATGAGGCAAGATTACTGAAACGTTGGTACGTGATGAAGGAAACCATTGCCAGTGATTGTAATTTTGTAAAACAAATGCACTTCCATTCTTTGAGGAAATTAGAGGTTTAATCACTTGTGCAGGTGTCATGCACATACAGTTTTACTAGGGACTTGTTAAAGAGCCACTTTAAGCCATACGTGAGCTGCTACTTGGAACTCGCCCTTTCACCAGCCCCTCATCGTATGCTCTCACTGCCAGCCTGATCTCCAGCAGGATCAGCTGGCTCCCTGCTAACAGGATGACTGTGAAAATGCTGGCACAAGCAGAATCACTCTTGGGAACAGCCTAGCCTTAAGTTGTCCTGTGAGGATTATGTAAGTATATTACCAATGCCACTTGACATTTTGATTGAAAAATGAAGCTCTTTATAATGGAGCACATATGAAATGAATGCAAATTTAAAAAAAAAGTATCTCTCAGTAGTGGAATCCCCATCAAATGAGAATTGAGTCTATGTCCTACATTATTGAGCATTTTCAGAATTTTCTCCTAATATTAATGGAATGTTACATTAATCAATGTAAACAATGTAACATCCCACTGATTCCTCTTCCTCCATCCCAAATTTTATGTAACAGAAAATTCTTTACTGGCAGGAAGACCACTACATTTAACCTTGTTTGCTCACTGACCACAGTATAAATGAACGTAGTAACTTATTCATCTATGATTTTAAGCTCAATGTAGACACTAAAAAAAAGCTTTGGAAAGACATTAAAATACTTAAATGTCCAAAAGTACTGTTTTTAGAACCTAGAAAACAGATGTTAACAGTACAGATTTGACTGAGGATATATGAAAGTAGTTGGGTATACATGGCATGAGTAAACTTTACACCAGCTAGCTGGCTGGGTGGGATACAGCTAATTCAACATCATTCCACCTGAATCCAAGCAAGAGTGGAGAAAGAACAAATGATGGACCAACTAAGGAAAGACTAGAAGCAGCATGGCTTCTTCCGGAAGTTGGGTTTCGGTTTCAGTTCCTGCTCCCACAGTTCTATTGTAGAGAACTACATCTGTGTTGACACGCGAGATGTTTGTTTGGGCTCCACCTATCAAACATATTGAATTCCAGAGTAATAGGTATATCTACAATGTCAAATTACAGGTGATGTCAGAGGGAGCCAGAACTAATGTCTCCCTACTTAAAGCGGAGCTCCCCTTCCAACAAAAGCCTCCTGGACTACGAGTCACTCAGATCCCGGACTCTTGCTGAAGCAGCGTTTGTCAATCGGGATAATCTTATCATCGCTATAATCCCAGGGAACGGAAGTGCAACAGCTAAACTGTCACCAGAGATCTATGGCATCAAAATTAAAACCCTGTAGTTGGCTTTCAGCCGTGACTAAAGCGTGGATAATCTTGGTCTTGCTGCTCACCAGTTTGTTCTTGGCAGTAGGCTTAGCAGGGCGTAGTGGGAACATGAGTGTAAAGTAGCTGGAGACTCTCCTGCTACAAAAAAAAAAATTTTTTTTCATGTCTGCTTGCTAGTGGCAGGCTCCTACTTTCTCTTCTGTCAAATGCAACTGCTGTGTTTCACAAGGGGAGCGATCTAACAGTTACAACTCAGCATCTTTTACGCTGAGGGTGGCAGAACACTGGAACAGGTTGCCCAGAGAGGTGGTGGATGCCCCATCCCTGGAAACGTTCAAAGCCAGCTTGGATGGGGCTCTGAGCAACCTGATCTGGTTGGAGATGTCCCTGCTCCTTGCAGCGGGTTGGACTAGATGACCTTTGAAGGTCCCTTCCAACTCAAACCATTCTATGATTCTATGATCTTGCTTTTTGGTGTAAATGAAATTCCAGTTTTAAGTTTCCCAGATTTTTTTTTGGTGGCAGCTCCACAGAAAATAACTGTTCACTGGTCTGGTAGTGTCACCACCCACTTTACTTCCCTCCATAAACCCACTCATCTGGTACACTGCTATGTTTCTACAGCTTTCCCTACCTTCATGGATTATCAGCCCACCCGCCCCACAACAGAAGGGTTTACCCCCCCAAAACAGAAACTACCAGCCATTACCGTGCCCAGTCCCCAGCTCTCGGTGGCCATCCCCCCTTCTGCGCACACCGAGGATACCCAGCCCGGAGGATTGCTTCCCGTTTATCCTCTGACGGCCTCAGCAAATACCACTGATGAAACTCCCACTCGGGGCTGAGTCACCACGTGGAAATGAGGAACGATCCCTAGGTGGGGAGGGGAACAGCGCTCCAGAAACTTCCAGAGATGCGGCAGAGGTAAGAGGCTGTACAGAGAGCAGGATCTGCTTTCAGTGGCAGCCCCCGGTAGAGGTAAAACACAGCAAGTGCCCGCCACCGGCATTTATCCCTTTTGTTCACCTGGAAACGTCATTAACGTTTCTCAAACGTCACTACTGCGAAAACGCGGGAGATTTTCCTCCATTTTTAGTGATAAGGGGCTCAGAGAACGGATCGTTCCTCCAGCACACGGCCGGCCGCCACCTCGCCATACCCCGGCCCACCGCCGGCTCCCCACGGCGGTAAAGCCCCCCCTGCCACCTTCCCCGGCACCGCCTCCCAGCGCCCGCCGCTGCTGTGACGTCATGCACCCCCCTCCTCCCCTCACCCGGGGCTACCGGCGCTCCGCGGCCCCGCTCACCTGCCCGCGGCGGCGGCGACGGCGCGGCCGTCACAAGGGCCCAGCGGACGGGGCCCGGTCCCGGGATAAGCGCGCCGCCGCCCCCGCACCCAGGCCCGAGGAGGCGGGGCTGGGCCTGGGCAGCCCCAGTGGGTTCCGCGCCCAAACCTTCGCGTCTAATTCTCCGACGGGAAAAATGCTCGGACCGGTGACCCCCAACCTCCCGAGGGGTCCGCTGCCGCCCCCCCGCTCGCCTCGCCCCGTCGAGGTCTCCCCGTCGCCGCGGACGCCCCTTCCCACTCGCTCGTGGGCGCCGGGGGGGGGGGGTTGCCCACGGAGATGGCTGCGAGGAGCCTCTGTCGCGGCGGCACCGGGCTGAGGGCCGCGCTGCCTCCTTCAGACGGGCGTGACAAGTCTGCGCCTTGGCCTGGTGCGGTGGGGCAGTTGTTACCTACCCAGCTACTTTGGAATTACAGGCAATTCGCCTAATATATCCCACAGGTAGGTGGGATTTAAAACAGCTGCAGGTCGTGGATTTTGGTATTTGCCCCGACTTCCCCAACAGGCTCCGTAACTGGTTGTAAGGCAGGAGAACCCGCGCTCTGCTTGGAAGAAAGAAGCCTGCCCGGGACGTGCCGCCTGTCAAGCCGCACGCACGTGGACGAAGGAAACTTTCAGGCAGGGGCGTTGACTACCTGAGTTGAGAATGTGCCATGGTTTTGCAAAGGAAAGAATCTCTTCAAAAAGCTTAGGAGAACTGGGTGTCACACAGACTTGGGGTATAATTAAATAGAAGGCAGCTAGACCATGCTATTACAGCTAAATTAAGCGGAGGAATCCTGAACTGTAATACCCTTACGTTGTACTGTTGTTCACCCTATGGCCACTATGACAGAGGTCGTATTTAGATGGATAAGACCAAGAAGTACAAATTTTTAAGTTCAGAACAGAATTAATCCAACCTGTTTAAGACAGGTGATAGAATTTCTTTGATTTGATTTGGTGCAGAACAAGATATTGAGGAGTAACAGTGATTTGCAAATGAAGAGGAGAGGAACCTAGAATCTAGCATCCCAGTTGAACACCAGAAAAAAAATTATGTATGATTAGAGTCAACTTTTTAAGAATGAAAAGGCTTCTCAGAGAGAACTTGGAGTTTATTTCTTCCAGGATACAGCACACTGATTCAGGACCGAAACAGGTCCTGAAGAAAGGGAGAATTGTCCACCAGCTGCTGTTCACAGAGTTACACTGCTTTAAGGAAGAGTCACCCAAACTAAGGACTAAGTGACATATTCAGTAACGCTTTATAGGGGATTTGCAGTGATTGTCCAGCAGAATTTACTCCCAAAGAGGAGTAAATTCTCCTTTTGAGAGTCTTGATTCAGCTGACACAAGCAGATTGGCTTGCCACCTGCTCTTCAGAACATGCACAGGATAGCAAGCAGTGCTCCAACCTGAGCACCTCCTCTTACATTGGCGTTCATCCCAGTTGCAGCCCTTGCATGACTCCCATAAAGTAAAATGCATGGCTGCAGTACATTTATTCTTGCACATACATTGTGCCTTAGCTGTGGTTCAGGGGAAGGAGTCAGAAACCTGCAAAAAAAACCATCCACCAGTGATGCTTTTCTGCTGGCTTCTGGCCTTTGTGACTCAAGGCAGACTTGTTCAATAACAGCGTTTCATGTGAGGGAAGACATTTAGGAGAAACTTGATGTTCCTTGCCTAGCATGGAGCAGCAGAAACGTGGTTTTGCTAGTAGAGAGGTCAGTAGAATGCAGATATAAAGTCTTTAAGTGGCAAAAGTACATTTAGATGGTCAGTGCAGACAGAAAAAGGGTTGTACGTAACGCTTACTGGCCAACACCAAATATAGCTGAAATAAAGTGTTTTGATTTGTTTGCATGTACTTTGTTTCCTTATATTTGCATGATGGCCTACTATCACACAAGGAATCTGAACAGAAGTTAAAGAACTAAAACTGCTATTGAAGAACTATAATAAAATAACAATCAGGATAACATGGATATTGAAAAAATGCATTGGAGTAAAGAGTATTGGATAGCATTGCATGATAAAAAGGAATTGCATTGCTCTCTTTGCTTTTCCTTTTCATTTTCTTTCTATAGAGTCTTCTTGAAGAAAAGTGGTATGAGGCTTTTCAGAGTATTTCTAGGAATCTGATATGGGCCTCCAGCAGCAGATTTGGATATGGAGATTTCTAATGACAGATAAAACTACTCCGAGGAGTCCATGTCATTACATGAAATCAGAATTTAGGCATTTGAATCTCAGGGAGTAGGAAAAGATATTAAATAGATGCAAAATTTCAACAGTCTGGAATTTTTAGATTAAATAATGGACAAAAATTTTAGAAAGAAAGTTCCAAAATAATTGTGGAAATACTTAGTATACCATGTGTATTATCATGAATATAAAGACTCTACGAGAAATGGAGCAAAAGAAACTGAACATAGTAAGTGAAGAACATAATAAAGTGCGTCTTGTGAATCAGGAGCACTTGTTAAACAGGGGGAAAAATAACAGTCAAGATTTTCTACTTTCAGATAAAAACTAAAGTCACAACCAATGAAGGTGAGATAGAAATAAAAAAAAAATATTAGGGCTGAAAAAGTACTTTGCTCTGATTCTGAATAAAGGCAGTGAGATGGATCATTGGCAGATTGATAATAAAGATGAAGGAACAGAAATTACAAAGTTGGAATGAAAAATCAAAGTTCAGAAATTGTAGGGATAGAACCAGTTAGTTTTTTCAATCTGTACAAGAGCAATGTCTAGCAGATGTAATTGCAGGCCCAGTAGTAAAGATTTTTTAGTAGCTTCATGAAATTAAGAACACCAGATAACTGAAGGATAGCAAATTTAGCAGCTATATTTGAGAAAGTAAGGACAATTAGGAGTCTCCTGTGTTCTGCACTGCACAGTGTGTTCCAGACCAATACGTGTTAAGAAAAGAGTAGTTCAAGATGTGGAGAAATGTTAAACTCTAGTTCCACTTTCTAACTGTAAATCCTGACAATAGGATGAAGCTACGGAAGGAGTAAGTACAAGCTTAGGGTTTATCTGACAAGAATTCCTGTTAGGATTAGTGAAGTGTTAACCGCCGGCGTAGAAGGCATTACTGAGATCTTGTTTGAAATACCGTATTTAATTATATTTCCTTCTTGTTTATACAGATTAATTTAGATTGAAACAGGAACAGGAAGGAACCCAAAGGATGACAGAGATACAGATGCTTGTTTTAGGAGAATAAGACAGAGGCATGTGACTTTTTTTTTAACCTAGCAAAATGAAATTTCAAACGGGATATAACTGTTGCTGTTAAATCATTTTGGAAGTAAGAAGGGAGAATAGTAACTCAGTTAAAGGTCAGTCAAAGCACAGAATACATGAGTGTTAACAGCCAGTCTATAACTTTAGCAAGGTCTATATTCAGATAAGATTACTAGCAAGAAAAAAAAGAGGTTCTAAATCTGTCTACGAGAGAAGTAATAGAGTTTCTACTGCTATTTAGAAGTTGAAAAAAATAGGTTACAGAAAGTTGGCGATCCCAGTCCAATGTTGCCTGCACAACACTGCAAGTGAGTTGGACTCGGAGCTGGCTCCCTTTTGCTGAGGGAACGTGGAATGATTGATCCAATTGGCAGCCGGTCACAAGTGGTGTTCCTCAGTCTTGCCTCCTGTCTCTTATTACTTGCTTGTGCATGAATACCAGGACCTATTCAGGATTAGCAATTGCTACTGACTCCGTTCTGGAGCAAGTGATGGCCTTTGTGGGTCCTTAGGACTGGATCTTATTTCAGACAGCAACGTTGTAGAGTGGTGAGAAGGGATGGCTGTCTTGGAGATCTCAAGTCTGAACACGCTGAACTTGAACACTTTTTTTTTTCCTTCTGAATTTATATCCTAGAGATATCAATCTCTGATGCCAAAATGTGGGAATCAGGATAGTATCACAGCTGTGGGACTGTTTGTAGGCAGGCTTGGAAGCAGTAGAGGTGACAGCTGAGACAAAGAATAATTATTTTTTATTTTCTAGGAGAGATGCTGCATTGATGAAGATGAAGAAAAAGGAGGAGATAAAGAAAAAAATACTGCTTTTTCCTTAGATCCTGAAGCAAACTTCCCCAAATAACATTCTTGGAAAGCTGTTAGATGGATTGAATTTGCTGGCTGTAGATGGTATGAGGAGCTATATTGCCCAGGCAGGGGAATACGGACATTACATGTGAAAGCTTTTTCTCTTTTTGCCTACATAAAATGGGAAGAGTCAAGCCAAACTCTGCCAAGACTGAGGGCTCAGCCTTAGCCTGTTCTTGCAAGTATCATTGCAGACCTGGAGGAAAACAGAAAACCACTTAACATTAAGATTTTGTGGTCTAAAAAATAACTCAGTTAATTTGCCCTGAAGCAGAAGGTGTTGGCCTGAGCAGCAACGCAGAGTACTTACTCCTAGCTCCAGGAAGAGCTCCTTGGTCCAGATGCAGTACTCTGTGTAAGCCATCCCTCTTGCATACACAAGATCATGAGCACCAAGGCTGCTTTGCTGCTCAAGTTTCCGTGTTTCTTTTTCATATCCTCAGTCTCATTATTCTTCCCTTTCACAGCTGCCAATGTAGGCCAGCTGGCTCCAGGCTCAGCATCTTAACTACTGGCAGGGACAATGGTTCTCAGCCTGCAAGGCTGGAGACGTTCTCACCTTCTAACCACTGTATCTGGAGTTCGCCACTTGACAGAAGTGTAACCCTTCAGTATGGAATAGGTTTTCATCCCGCCTTCTTATCACACGGACTTGATTAAAGGTTTTCAGCAGATTGTTTTCTGATAGCAGAAATATGACAAGTCATCTGGAATTTTTGGGTCTCTTCCAATTTATAAAGAAACATAGTCTTTAGCAGGTGTTGTTCTCTCCTTTTCTTACACTGTAATATTTTGCACGTGTTCTCTGCATTCTTTTCCAATAAATCTCCACTCTACTGACGTTCAGGACAGTTTCCTTCCCTCTGTATCTTTCTTACCTAATCTTAGCCTGCATTATTCTTGCTCCCTGTTCTTTTTTCCCAGCATTTGTTCTTAGGCTGAGATTCTCTCTCTCCTTTCCACATCTCTCTCTTTCTGTTCTCAACATTCAACCGCCTCACTTGAACAACCCTCGCCTCCATCTCTATCACCTTGGGTCCTAATTTCTTTGCCCTGTTTATCACAATGTCACCAATGAAAGCTTCCCTCTCTGATTAGGTGCACGCTTCCCAGCATCCCTTCATTGACCCAAAACCTTATTGACTCTCCCCAGCCTCATTATCTGGAAATGCCACTGTCCGTTCCCAGCTCTTGTATACGCCATATCTCCTTTTTTAAAAAAAGACTGCTCCCCATCCTCCTTACCCACTATCGTATCTGTTAACTCCCAGGATGCTTCATAACCCCTCCACCCTTCCTTCCCACAACCTCCCCTAGTCCCTTGCACTTCGCTCTCCCTCCAGTCTCTTGGAATTCAGCAGTTGCCATAAAATTTCATTGCCTGCACAGATAGCCATGAGCTGTTTTTGCACCTAGAGGTGAGTTGTTCTGCTTTTTATGTTTCATAGTAGGTCAGCCTAGATGCAGGTCAGAAATACATCTGGTGATTTCCCTCCATTCACTCCAGCTTCACAGTGGACTGGAATGGCTGAAAGCTCAATAGCAGTTGGTAAAGTCAACCAAGAGCTGAGTATAGCTCGTAGTATAGAAACACTTAAATTTTGCCTCTAGACTGTGTCAGTAGTGTCACAACCTGCTGTCAGAAAGTTCAGAAAAGAGGGAGGCAAAACCAATTCATCCCAAATACCCACGGAAGTTCAGAAGCGTTTGCGGTAGTGACACACTTTTTTGGTTTGCAACACTCATGTGGTACCTCAGCAAAAACACACAGACATTGTTTATCTGATAACTCAGCGTCATTCTGAGCAGAATGAACCAAGCCCAGTGCTGGTGTGAGCAGTCAAAATACTAGTGATGACAATAAGTGTACGCCTTTTAGCAGGACTGAAGTGTATTTAATGTACTTGCCCTGTGGTGATGTTACTGACAGACACATATGCAAATTACATGGCTATTAACTATTATGTGCACCTGAATACATGGTTGTTTTGTAAACTCCTGTACATACAGACACAGTAAAATATGGTCTTATCTCATTTGATGCTTTCCTTTACATGGACTTGTATGGCTTGTACCATGGCTGGACTACAGTCAGGACTGAGGTCTCCACTTCAGAGTAGTCAAATTGATGGTCCCATTGCTCCTGAATGATTTTGCACTACTGCAAGCATTGTAAACCATCGAATCCCAAAATAAACATTGTAATATAATTCAGCTCCTGATTGCCAAGAGGTTAGATGGCCTTGATCTAGTTATTACTTCAGTTTGATACTGTAATAATAGCATTCTTTCTATTGCAAGCAGTTGAGTGGGTGTATATGTAGCAATTGCCCAAGTGAGTAGAATTTGCACAGATGAATATGAAGTCGATGAGCTGTAATATGAAGTGTGGGTGACATGCCACCTTTATACACCCTTTCAGCTTGCCCACACAGGACGTACCCACCAAACAAGACAGCCTTCTGAAGGGCTGAAGAGTCATAGAACCTTACTGGAGCATGGGTTTTGCTGAATGGATCTGTCTAGGATGCTTTATGCTTCCGGAATTCAAGAGAAAAGTGCTTTACAAGACGTTCTTTGGTTTTGTGGAGTTTTTTTTTTCCTAACATCTTCTTGTGTACTATCAAGTAATTTTCATTTGGACGTTTATGAAAAAGTAACTCCAAATATTCTGCCTGAAATTAAGATTTTATACATGTTTTCTTCTGCATCATTAAGAAAAGGCTGTACAGATTATAGTCTTGATTAAACCACAGCACATAGAAAAGGTTAAAGCCTGTTCGAGTTTTTTGAGAATCTGAACATTAGAGAACACATTTCTTTTCATAGGTGTCCTGGTTTTGGCTGGGATGGAGCTAATTTTCTCCCTAGTAGCTGCTGTGTTTTGGATCTAGTATGAGATTTGGTATGTCAGGAATGTTGATAGTACACTGATGTTGTTAGTTGTTGCTAAAGAGACCAGGGACTTTTTAGCTTCCCAGATTTCCCTAATGTGCAGGTGCAAGAAGCTGGGAGGGGTATAGTCAGTACAGTTGACCCAAACTGGCTGAAGAGCATGTTCCATACCATAAATGCCATGTTCAGTGTATAAGTGGGGGTTGCCTGGGGGGCAGTTCTCTCGCTATTTCTGTCGCTTTTCGGGATTGTTCTGGGATTGCTTTCGGTTTTGTTCCATGACTGCTGCTCGGGACAAGCTGTATTGGTCATCGGGTCATCAGGTGGTAAGAAATGGTGCATCATTCATTTTGAATATTTTATTATCCCTATATATTATTATTCTTATCATTATCTTTTACATATATAATTATCTCTTTCTTTGTTATCCCAGAAAATTGTCTTTATCTCAATCCAAGAGTTTTCCTTTCTTCCTGAAGATTGCTGATTGAAATTAAACCACAGACAAAAATGTTGCCCAATTCTTCTCTTCAGGGAAGTAGAGGGGTAACCCTCTACGGCCAGAGCAGGACTGGAAGGGATCACATCACCTCAAGAGGTGACTGAGTCCATCCCCTTGCTTAAGGCAGTGCCTTCTATGGCTGTGTCCTCATACATGTTTGTCTGTATCGGTCTAAAAAATACATAGCGATAGAGATTACCCCATAACATGATATTATTATTATTATTATTATTATTATTATTATTATTATTATTATTATTATTATTATTATTATTATTATTAATGAGTGTTCTGTAAAGAAAACAGACATTTCAGAAGATAGAGGACTGGCCTTTTGGGAGGGATTGAAAGATTATTAATTAAAGCACTCTAATATTCCATTAAAATTAGTAGTCATCACAGATACACATCCATTTTCTTTGTTGCAATTTTAGATGTTCGATTCCTGGCACACACACAAAAAAAATAAGAGCTCTTCAGAAGTATGTAAAATGAAGTAATCTTTGCAATAAAATAATAGTAAATCATTACTTCAAGTAACTTTGCAAAAGCAATGCTATTAATGGAAAGGAGCCTGAAGAATGGTGAAAGAAAATAAGCTTGTATTTTCCCAGATGTTAAAATTTAATCAGATAATTAAATTACCTGTGCTCTTACCTAAACCTTGCAATTCTGAGGCTGAGGTGTATGCTGCAGATAGCAAGAAGGCCATTTCTTTTTACCTCCTCAAGACTACTTTTTTTCAGATGGCCTGGGAAGCTGATACATTAGCAGCCAAGAAATCCAGAAGTACAGTCATCTCCACACCGAGACAGCGTACTACTGAGCAGATTGTATCGAGGCTTGTTGTGACACTGCTAAAGTGAATGGAAGTGTCCTCTGTTATCACAGCCCACGCCACCAGAGTTCAAGCTGTATCTGTGGCCTCAGCGTACTAAGGACGTGCACTGCCGTTCTCACGTTGCCCACATCCCATCTGCATCCATACCACTTTTGACCACTCTGCCACTACTGAGCCCTTCAGGAGAACTTCCACTAGAGATAAAGGCTTCCACATTCCTTATTTGTCTCAGGGATTATGAAACCCATTGCTCGGTAACTGTGAACAGCTCCTGAAGGTCTCCCATGAAGTTACCATGCATATAAACAGCCACTTGAAAGTAAAAAAGAAAGTGACTTCTCCCAGCTGCAGTCCTTTGAAATATATTGCCTTTAGGGATATTTACTTCATGCCATTCTTCCTTTCTTCTCTAGAATCTGCTAAGAACATGGATTCTGGGATTTTGGTATCAGGAGAGAGTCTGGCTGATGCCAAACTTTTTCCATCCCATGTACTCATGTGGTGGGCTTGAAGGAAGCAGGAGGGATCACGACCTACATATTCACTGTAAGACTGAAAAACTCTTCAAGCTCTAAAGACTGGGCACACCGGCATGCAGACCTGCACACCTTCAAGACTCCAGTTACTTTGCTACTGAGAATCCCTAACAGTTGGTGTAATCTGGGTAGTTTTTAACACCCTAGCAGCTTTAATACAGGATACAGGCTTAGGACTGTCTCATGTCAGAAGCAGTTCTAGCTTACTGTCCTTTGACAGATGAGGAAAAGTTTGTTAATCCTTAAGAAGTGAAATAATTCTGATGGAAGATTATAAAAATATCTATATGTTGTTAAATGGTCTGCTATTTCCTGTAAATGTTGGGTAAAGGATGAATACTAAAGTGTGCACTCCTTGATGATTTGGATACAGTATTACAGATTTTGTCTTGAATTAATGTCCTCTTTCCACTGCTGCTCTAAGCCTTGCGACACTCTGTCTGCTCCGTGACTCAGTCCCACAGCTGAGATCATTCCTGTTTCAGCATTCAAGGGTACTGGTTGTCCACATAACTCCAAACCTAACAACTGAAATTGCAAACAAAATGTCAGTGCTTCTGGTAGAATGTCCTTACTCCTGTCATCTGCAAGTAGGAAGCTACTGTAAGTTTTACCATATATATTTGAGAGCACGTAGTTGAATTAATGAATCAAAGCGTACCTGAAAAATATGTCCTTTTAAATTCCCTGAATCAGGACAAATACACTAAAAGTACATTTTCTTATGTTCTTTTCATTTTCTGCATATTCTTAAAGTACATTTCTTAAGGTACTCTTAAAAACAGATATTTGCTGAGAAGTGCCTACACTTAAGTGTCATTACACTGATGTTTTCTACATCATGAGCTGTAGATAGATTGCTAGAGAGCCTACTCAGTTAAGAGCAGTTTCAGAAGTTCTGCTTTATAGTAACATAGTCCAAAGACCCCTAACAAAACATTTGTCTCCTATACCCTGTATGGTTATCAGAACAGTGTCTTTGTCTGAATCGTTCACCCAACAAGACAGTTCTGCTAAATGTGTGGCTGAAAGTAACCGGTAAGGAAAAATAAAATATTGAGTAGATTTTTATTTTCTTAGTTTTCTTGCCTCGGTAGTGTGCCCCCATGCAATGACGCCCCAGTGAAAAAGCATCTCCTGTCCATCACAAATATGGCCAGTATTAGAAGCTGTTTAAAGTC
This sequence comes from Chlamydotis macqueenii, assembly GCF_036417535.1. Lineage (NCBI taxonomy): Eukaryota > Metazoa > Chordata > Aves > Otidiformes > Otididae > Chlamydotis > Chlamydotis macqueenii. Next base: position 122,540,762 of record NC_141557.1, read on the forward strand.
AGGGACTTCTTCAAGATTCAAGCTCCTTTTGTATCGTGGTCAGAACTTACTAGAATCATTAAAGTAAAAGTGAGAGAACAAATCATTAATTGATTTCACATCTGTTGATCAATACCATCTTTGGAACCAATAGGAGTGTCATTTACCTAGACACTGTAAGTGGCAGAGCTGATATTAAAGTCATACTTCGTAAACAGCTTAATCAAAGTTATAACAAATAATTAACTCTTCCATTAACACCACCCACGTGTGGAAATAATCTTATTAATCATCCTGGGTAAAGCAGTGCCAGTAAATAATGTTGTGTAACAGTTGACATTATATAGAGCCTTTCTGCATCAGTATTTTTATTTTTCTTTATGTAATTTATATATGTCTAGAAACAGACAGAGCTTTTGGATTTTGTTCTTTTTCTAAAAAAGGTTTCATAAAAACCCTATTTAGTAATATGTTTTTAGAATAACAACAGTGATGTTAAAAAACAAAAGATTTTTTAGTACCTTTAGTGCCTTGATGCATCTTCACCCACTTGCACCAACTAATATGTGCATCCCATGTGAGGAAATTTATTCAATGTTCATCTACAAAAGCAATCAGCAAATGTTGCAATAGTGAGCCTAAGATTGGCAATTTGTGACTTTACATTAGCAAATCTTAATGTCCTTTCTGTTTAGTGCTTGTTTGTATAAATTCCTTGTAAATTATACAAAACTAGATTAAAAGGTCCTAAGTGTTTTACGTGCGTTACAGTTGTATTTCCCTCCATATAATAGTGGGAGTTGCACTGTCTGTTGAAATAATGTGTCGAAATTCCTCAGGACTAGATGTATTTCAGTACAAGGTTACCGCTTCATATTCCACTCCTATTTGTTAATGAAGATTTTATTTTCCTCATCTTACACAAAACTATTCCTAATAATTTAAAAAGGACATTAATTGCTTAAAGGCCTGGCACCAGGTTCGGAAAAGGTAGCTTGCCTTGCGTTTAAAGCTGGAGAGCATGAGTAAGATGGCTACTCCCAGCATAAATGGAGTATGAGGGAGGTTAGAGGCAGTTTCTGACAAAATTCTTAGAGTATAGCAACTGGACATCTGGTAGGTTAGAAACTGCTGTTCCATTGACATGTTACTATTACTATGTAAAGTTGAAAGAAGTCTCTCAGGCATTTCTAAAAAATGATGTATATTATGATAACTGCCACTTTTCCCAATTGGTCATGAAAAGAAATCTTAGGTCTGGAGGGTAAAATGTCTTTTTCACCTCTGATGTTGTATGCTGTATGGCCACAAAAGTATCATCAAGATTTCGAGAAAAACAGCCACGTATCGCAACTGTGGTCTGAAACGTTCAAAAGCATTGGCTGCTAAGATTTGCAGCATCCTGATTTCAGAATATCCACCTTATTATCATGCTTACAAACTGTCACACCATATCCAAATTCTAAGCAGGGAAAAAAACTGGAAAAAAACTGAGATATAGTGTAAAATTATAAAAATACAATGTAGACACTCTGAGAGGTCATCTTGCCCATCCCTGCTCTAAAGAAAGTTCATCCATCTCAGATTATCTCTTACTGACAGTCATTTCACATTTGAAATGAGAAAGTGGGCAGCTCTGCAGTCTGGAGGGATCAGGATTCAATCCCATTACTTCCCCCGTAAGACTTGGGGTCTGCTGCTACAAGCCATTAACTGGGAGTGTTTCTCTGTCAATGTATTTCCTATTCTTGGTATTTTCTTGCTTGCAAGAAAGCATTTATAATTCTTCAGACAATCTCAGCACCTTGCCTGGCAAAATTTTCCCTATTTATATAGGCTTGGATTAGTAAAAGTGCATTTTTAAAGTTGAACTTGGACCACCACTTCTGTGCTGGATTTGCAGAGTTTTCTGATAAATGAATTTAAATATAATTTCCTGGTTAATTGCATAGCCGTAATACACAGAAGTTATTTTGCTTCCTTCTGTTCCTCAAAATGTGTCTGTTGTAGTTCAGCCCAGATCGGGACCAGACTACGCAGTCTCTCCCTCACTCCCCCCACCCTCTGAGAGAATAGGAGGAGATGATATAGGAAAAACGGCTCAAGGTTTGAGATAAGGTCAGGGAGAAATCCTTAAAGTTACCGTTACGGGCAAAACAGACTCGACTTGGGGAAAACTATTCATTTATTTCTAAAATTAGCAGGAGAATGAGACAGAGAACAAGATAACCTCCCCCCACCCCTCCCTCTTCCCGGGCTTAACATTATCTGTACTACCTCCCCTCCCGAGCGGCACGGGTCGGGGGGGGAAAGGGAATGGGGGTCGCGGTCGGTTCATCACGCGTTGTTTTACGCCGCTGTGTCATCGTCGGGGGAAGAACTCCTCGCATTCCTCCTCTGCTCCAACGTGGGGTCCCTCCCACGGGCCACAGTCCTTCGTGAAACTGCTCTGGCGTGGGTCATCTCTTCCATGGGGTGCAGTCCCTCTAGAACAGCTGCCCCAGCGGGCCCTCCACGGGCCACAGCCTCCTTCAGGCCTCCACCTGCTCCGGTGTGGGGTCCTCCACGGGCTGCAGGTGGATCTCTGCCCCTCCGTGGACCTCCATGGGCTGCAGGGGGACAACCCGCTCCACCATGGTCTTCACCACGAGTTGCAGAGGAATCTTGGCCAGGAGCCGCGTTACTCCTCCCCCTTCTTCTGAACTGACCTTGGTGTCTGCAGCCGTTCCTCACAACAGGCTGGCAGACACCTCTCAGGATCCTTTTTACATCTTATTCACTTCTCATCTCCTCTCCACTTCTTGCAGCCAGGCCGGGCCGAGTTGGGCCCAGTCGGCTGCCTGGCAGGAGGCCAGAGGGTGAGGCCTGCAAGGCCCATGAGGCTCGCGCCTCCCCCTCTCTGCCCCCCGCTCAGCTGCTTCACATCTCTTCTCTCCTCTTTTTTTCTGTTTTCCCCTACTTAAATACATTATCGCAGAGGCGTTATCACGGGACATTCTGCTACCAATTGGCTCGGCCTTGGCCAGCAGCCGGTCCGCCCTAGGCCCGGCCGAGTCCACTGAACAAAGGGGAGCGACTTCTAGCAGTTTCCTACAGAAGCTACCACCTTAGGCCCCCCCTCACTAACAAAACCAGAACAGTGTCTCACTGATTTCTGGTTTGGGGGAATTTTTTAAAGTCTTCTTTGCATTTTATAATTCTGTGCTTTTCCTAAGTTATTTCAGATAGATAGTATTCAGTTCTTGAGATACGTGTTCGTGCAGCCTTCAAGGCTGCCTTCACAGACCTTCATGCAGCTGCACTAAGTGACAAGACACTGGTCTCAGTCCTTGTATTCCTAGGAAGTAATAATTACTAAATGTGGATTGTGTGGTTAACCACTTTTGATGAGATGCAATTCCAGACCTTTTTTTTTTAAAAAAAATCTTCTAGAACTTCACATCCTCAGTTCTCATGTTATTATTCTTCGTTAGCTGTTATGATCAGGAATAAGATTAATTTCTATTGAAAATATCTCTTAAGTTCTGTAATCATAATTTTAGTATTGGTGCAATGTGAGGTTGTTGTACATAGCTCCACTTTCTTTTGCTTTCCTGCTTGACGAACACTCTTTGGGTTTGTAAATACTCTCTTCCTTGTAATTTCATGATAATTAATTTAATGGTAAGTAATTTTAATTGTCTTTTTTCTTCTCATAATAGCATTAAAAATTAATTGCTCAGTAAAAGCAAACACAGAAAACTTACTCAGGAGTGCAGATAAGAGCCACTTCATTTGCCATATGAACAAAACACTTAAGAGTTTTGAACAAATAAACCCAAACAGAAAAAAACAACAAGCAATCATTTTCTTTTTTAAAAATAGCATTTTTTATATTTGGAAAAAAGTTTGATCTGTTTGATAATTTTTTTTCTGCTCAGAGAATATACGTAAGCTGAGTTGTGCTTCCTCGGTGGTTTTCTTTTTATATTTTCCCTTGGCCTGTAGAGAAATGGCAAGAGACATGATGCTGCCTGATTCCTGAAAACTGCTTCAAAAAGTCCAACATCTCCTGTCCACAGGGCACCTATGGTCACCTTCGCCAGGGAGAACAAAGACCCTGAAATAGAACTAGTGATTTTCTTTACCCAAGCAAGAGGAGTAATGTCTCTGATGCAATGCTTTTATCTCATCCAGTCCTATTCAGACAAGAGAATAATTTTGCAGCTAGTCCACAGTGGATATCTGTTTGGCAGCCCCAGACCTCAGCACTGTACATTCTCTATTCAAGCTCTGAGTTTTAGCCAAACTGTATAAAGCTTATTGAAAAGCCACCAGAATTTTATCTGTATTGAAGAGTTTAAGAGCTACGGGGGTCAAATATGTGCAACAGTGTAACACTGAACTTCATCTCTCCTTCTCTTACTCCTTAAAATATGCCATGAATGAAAATTCAGCCTCCTTTTAAAATGTATCTGTTTCTGGCTACCCACTGAATTAACTACTCCTAATTCTCTTTTCAGATATCTCCCTTTTGATTGTCCAAGTCTTTTGCAGGATTCAGAATAGTATTTCACAGCCTTTTGGATTCTGGCAGCCAGTTCAAGCAGAAGATGTCGGTTACCGATGATGGTTGGTTCACTAGGTGACATCCTAGAGAAAAGCAAGATGTCCAAAGGGTAGTCTGTATGTCCAAATCAAACTTGCTTTGTTGCAACGTCTTTTTCTCGAACCTTCCCAATAATTAAGTTTTCTCAGTCTGTTTTAAGTGTCACAGGATGAGGACAGGACAGATTAAGGGAGCTGTCAATGATAGAGTTATCTGCAACAGGAAAAAAATTGTTGAAGAAGCCTCCTAGGTGATGGGAAAAACCTGTTGTCCCTGCAAAACTGACTCAGGGAAAAATTCTGTGTTGACTGCAATTCTGGGAAAACAGATTAATGCTGAGCACAGAAGCAGTATCCACCACAAACACACCTTGACAATTTTAATGTCAATAGAAACACAACAGGATTTTGTCCTGCAAGCCCAGGGTTAGAAAAGAAGGGGAAAGATTAGGAAAAAGGGGGAGAAGAACCTCCTGCTGTGGTCCAAAGACAAGCTCTCACCTCTGGCAGAAGTTGTAGGGAGAAGAACCTCCTGCTGTGGTCCAAAGACAAGCTCTCACCTCTGGCAGAAGTTGTAGAACTTGCTTTTTGAAGAAAGTTACATTTGAGTCACAACTCAAAAAAGAGATCCTGGTGTTATCATTGACAGTTGTTTGAAATCATTAGCTGAGCGTTTAGTGGCAGTCAAAAAACAAGACTGAGGGTGTCATTTAGTGATCACACAAAAATATGGTGCTCCCAGACCTTGAGTAACTTGTGTAGTTCAGGTAGCTGTATCTCACAGGGGCATAGTCAAGTTAGAACGGGTATAGAGAAAGGCAACTAAAATGATCAAGAGAATGAAACAGCTGTCGTTTCAGGAGACACAGAAACCTGAGAATCCTCAGTTTCGAGGAGAGAACGCTGAGTGGGATGTGATTGGGGTATATCCTGTCCTGAAGGCAGCAGAAAAGGTGAATGGAGAACTGTTCATCAGCTCCCACAGCACTAGAACTAAGGTACGCTCAATGAAACTTGAAGGAGATTGGTTAAATAAAAATAAAAGGAAATACTTGATTATACAGCAGACACTGGACTTCTAGAATTTGCTACCAAAGAAGCTTGTAAGGGCAGAGGGTGTCAATAGGTTCAAAAATCATAGAATCATAGAATGGTTAGGGTTGGAAAGGACCTTTAAAGGTCACCTAGTCCAACCCCCCTGCAAGGAGCAGAGACATCTCCAACCAGATCAGGTTGCTCAGAGGCCCATCCAATCTGGGCTTGAATGTTTCCAGGGATGGGGCATCTACCACCTCTCTGGGCAACCTGTTCAGTGTTCCACCACCTTTATTGTAAAATTTTTTTTCCTGATGTCTAATCTGAATCTACCTCCTTCTGTTTTAAAACAAAGTCATGAATAACAACCAAAGACGAAGCTGCATACAAAATTAATTATTAGTAGATTATCTATGCCTTGTCCTGAAAGAGCAATACAATCACGTATCTGATAAGCAGACTGACAGAAGAATCAAACATACAAAATATATACAGATTAGTAGCACGGTGCCAAGCATGTGCAATGTGAAGTTGGTTCACCTGCAGAAATAAAAAAATTCCTGTAATTCTGCAGAAAAGTAGAATCACAGGATCTTAAATCCACAGGTTATTTCATGGATGAGCAGGATGTTTCTAAGCTGGCACCTGTTTGCAAAGGGCAAATACACGTGTTGTACAGACATATGCTCACGACGTAAAAGAGAAGCCTATTTTGCACTCTGGAGGAATCACAAGGCAGAAGGCAGAACCCACGCAGCTTTCTAACCGATCCAGCCACTGGGATGGATGACAGGCTGTCTCATACACATACAGCAGATTATAGAGAGACCCTCCATAACTCTCACTCTGCAGGTTTGGTCATATTTCATCATTTACAGTGATATTTTACGAGCAGTATATACACAGCTCGAGAGTTCTGAGCAACTATTTATTGGCTAACAGAAAGGTTAAAGAGCTGGGGCTAACATGCAACTAAGCTGAGCTTTAATATGCTCACCTTTGTCTTCCAGTTCGCTGGTGGTTTTCGTGCTATTTTCTCTCCTTGAGTTACTAGCAATTACAACCTCAATAATTACACTTTGCCTGTGGTTTTACTTTTCTTATCTCACATGGCTATAGCTCATGTTCTGTTTTGCAGCTCAAAACCAGTCTCCTCAAAGCATTAAACCACAGATGGGAGGCACTAAACTGGACTCTGGGTCACAGAGAGCTGAATCTGAATGCTTGGGCTGAATAACATCTCCTGTCTGGGTCATTCTGGGAGTATGTTGGCTGCAGACTCTTCTTGCTCTGCCAAAGCTATGCTGTCCCCTTTTTCTTTTGCACAGTTCTTAAAACCTGTATTTGCCTTTTCTACTTGTACACAGCAGTATGGCATGATTTAATTACTGTATGTGAAATCCATTTGTCACACTGATGTAAAAGGTTGTTTAAAATGGTTCATATTTTTGCTTGCAACTCTGACATCAAATGATTGTAAAAATAATTAAGTAATTAATTCTTCTAGCTGGCAGTAGTTGTGTCTGAACCAAGCATATGTGAAATACCGACCAGAAAAATGGAAAATCCATTCTGTATATTGTGGTATGGAGGCTAGTGTCTGAATTTAGATAACAAATTTAGGCTCTAAACATCTTATTTACCACAGAAGTGTTTACCTGGTATCCTGCTGATAAAGTGATTTGTTGCTGAGTGGCAGAGCCAGCCTGTGTTAATGCTGAAATCAACTGTAATCTAGAAGAACAGCACTGTGGTAATAAGCAATAAGAAAAGGTCCTTCCAGTGTGGTTTCTGCATCACGCTGTTCATAAATGGTCAGGTGCTCAGAAAGCTGTAGTTCCAATCATAGCTTTGGGCAAGGCATCCTCCAGTTTAACTCCTCACAACATGCTGAAGACACAGTAAATGAAAGCCCACATTAGTCAATGTTCAGTAGGCAGTAAAAAAATTAAATATTTCAGCAATTATCATTGGGCCTTGGCATTCAAACATTTTGGAATGCCAATATGGTCAAAATGCTGTGAGGACAAAGAGCATAGCATATGGCATGCTCTGCTTGTGTAGTGTTCATTTTAATACAGAGATCTAAAATTTATTTATTGTATTGCTTCTGTGACACTTGTGTAGTTATTACAAGACAAATCAATAACAACTTTTGTAGCACCAATTTGTATAACTTATGAATATGTGAATAAATGTACCATGTTATCATTTGACATTTAAATGTACACATAAAAATAACACCAAAAATAAATGAGTAGATGAGGAAAGTAAGAATAATTCTCAAGTTAGAAAACTGACAAGATGAATATGAAATCATCACACAACTGAGCACAGGAGATCATCCTAATGATAAAAAGTCACCCATTTTTGTGATCAAACTTTTTGTTACAATTTGCAATGAAGCTGCTTAAGAAATCTGCACCTCAGATTTTATTTGTCTTTTGGCCTGTGCACGACATGGTATTTGTGCGTACAATACAATCAAGAGCAGGTAGCTACTTCATATTAGAGATATTAAAATGCTTGTTTTACTTCTCTGGTCATTGTGATTAAAAAGAAGGAAGCGTTGCATGTGCATGTCCAAAGTGGAAGGTAACCAAAGAAATTTACACTTAATTCATAAATGTGGAAGTAAAAGAAGACTCATAATAAAAAGGGCAATTCTAAAAGCAAAACACCAGCCAATACACACAATTTCAATTTTTTTTTTTAAAAAGCAAAATTGGTAAAGAAAGGCAATCTGTCTATGGTCAGACCTTTTGTTTGTTTTCCAGGTAGCACTGGGACTTCCATTTCCTGCAGTCTGAAAGCCTCATGTGAGATTGCACTTCCATTTTCAGCTCAAAAATCAAAAATTCTCACAGACTTCCTGCAGCATCTCCTGTAGTGTGCAAAGAAGTCTGAACAGTTACAGGCTTTGCATTCTCTTGGATTTGGTGACATTTTAGCAATATTCAGCAGATGCAGAGGCTTCTGCTGCCTGAAAGAAATAGCTTTTCCAGAAGAATACCTAATATATGTTTCCCTTGGAAGGAGATCTAATAATAATGAGATTATACTGGACAGTCTCTTTTGTCCAAAAAAAAAAACCCTATTGCCAGAGAACATCTCTTCATCTCCAATTCCTAATAATAACCAATCATAAAGATCAGGAAATATTTTTCTTTTTAAATAAACAAAGCTATTTTAAAATAAGTTGTAGTCACTCATTACCTATTGGTTCATGTTTACATAGAGGTGATTTGAAAGAACATTTACAATGTTGTTCTTCAGAAAATGCGGGTTCTAAAAGATACGAGTATTCTCTTGGAAATTTGAGAGATTTCAGAAGAAACCTTCCTTGTCTCCTAGATTCTAGCAAAACATTTTTGTTGCTTTGGACACGCTATTAGACAAGCTTTTCATTAATCTGGGCTGCTAGACAGTTTGGAAGCATATTTGGCTTTGAAAACTTTTTGGTCTATTTGAGTTTTTTAAATGACATACTGTGGACTTCCCTTTCAGCAAAAGACTGTACTTTTTAAATGTTTGTCCCCAAATCAGGAGGAGAAAAAAAAATAAATTAAAAACAAATGGTAGAAATTAAAGCCTATTTTCTGACCAGCGGTGATTTAAAATAGGTAGCAGAATACATATGTCACTGTAAACCTGCAATAATAGTAATTTGGAAATTTCAAGTCAAAATTACTTTAAAAGCACTCTACTAAGAAAAACAAAGGGATGTTCTGCAGCTGTCTCTCAAGGAAGCACGTTACAGCCCAGTTCTGTAAGGTTTTGTTTGTTTTTAACTTCTGAACACCAAGTTCAAAGTTGCACAGTTCTTCTGCAAGTGCTTTTCCAAAATGTGTGAGGCTGAAAATAGCCTGGGAAGGAGCCCAGGAATGCTAACAGAGATTACAACTAAGAATGTCGTTAATAAATAGAATTGTAGAACCATAGAATGGTTTGGGCTGGAAGGGAACCTTAAAGGTCATCTAGTCCAACCCCCCTGCAAGGAGCAGGGACATCTCCAACCAGATCAGGTTGCTCAGAGCCCTGTCCAACCTGGCTTTGAATGTTTCCAGGGATGGGGCATCCACCACCTCAAGCAGTAGGATTTACTGTGCTAAGGAGCAGGAATGAATATGTGTTAGAGGAAAAAAGAAAGCGAGAGGTAATAAAAGAACATGGCTAAGGCTTTGACAGGTAAAAGGAGCTGGGGTAAATGAATCCTACTGGGAACAGATAAGCAGCAGAAACTATAATAATTTCCCTGCAGACACTGTAGCAGCACCCGCTATTATGCTGCAAAGATCTTTGAAAGCCATTGGCAAAACACCTCTTGTTTGCAGAGACTCATAGGCTACCCGTGCTGTGATATGGACAGCCCTGATCCCACTGACAACAATAAGGGAGCTGAGTGAACTCCACAGTGAAAAATCTCTTACTAGGATTTATCTTTAAGTGCTGAAAGTGAAGCACCTGTATGCACAGAACTGCTTTGCAAGGAAAAATAAATTTGTGAACTGCTATGCTGTGCATCTGATATCTGGCTTTATATCTCCTCTTATTCTGGCCTGAACACTACAGGACATCTTACAAAAGCTATTGAAATGCCATAAGGATGGTGTTTCCAGAATAGTCTGCTCATGTCTGATTTATTTTCATTTTTAAAATCAGTTTGGTAGCCTAATCTCTCATCAATTACAGATGAAGCCCTGAAGATGAGCAGAAAATCACTTGCAGGCTATTTTATCAACTATTGCACAACCGACATTTCCCAGATTCATAAAGATGACACTCATTTTATTTGATACCATAGATTCAAACGATGCCTTACCCAGAGAATCCCATGGTACTTGCACAATGTGTGAAAGGTCCTGCTTTTTTCTTGGATCTTTCCTCTCCTTTAAAGACTCATATTCATGCCTTTGAAGCCATCTGTTGTGTGCTCAAGTGCCATGGCCCCTATTTTTTCCACCCTCTGCCCCAAACACTTCCTTTCTACTCAGCCGACAGAAAATCCCCCCATGCTCGTCACTGTGTCAGAGCCCTCTTGTATCCTCAAACCAAGCCTCAGAAGGCAGGGAGAGGCCAAAAGTCCAGCTCTCAGGCAGGAGAAGCTGATCCCCCTTCAAGGCTGGTATTACCCTGCTTTGAGGGTATTTCTGCTCCGATCCTTCCAGCCTTCACTCCTGCCTCTTCCACCACCTGCCTGTGAAGCATCACCAAGGAGCCTGCTGGGACCCCACCTGCAGTACTGCATCCAGCTCTGGAGACCTCAAAAGAAGAAGGACATGGACCAGTTTGAGAGTGTCCAGAGGAGGCCACAAAGATGATCAGAGGGCTGGAGCACCTCTCCTATGAGAACAGGCTGAGAGAGTTGAGACTGTTCAGCCTTGAGAAGAGAAGGCTCTGGGGAGACCTTAGAGTGGCCTTCCGGTACCTAAAGGGGACTTTTAAGAAAAACAAGGAGAAACTCTTCAGCAGGGCCTGTTGCGATAGGATGAGGGGTAATGGTTTTAAAATAGAAAGAAGTAGATTCAGATTAGGCATTAGGAAAAAAATCTGTACAATGAGGGTGGTGGAACACTGGAACAGGTTGCCCAGAGAGGTGGTAGATGCCCCATCCCTGGAAACATTCAAGGCCAGGTTGGACAGGGCTCTGAGCAACCTGATCTGGTTAGAGATGTCCCTGCTTCTTGCAGGGGGGGTTGGACTAGATGACCTTTAAAGGTCCCTTCCAACACAAACTATTCTTTTACTCTGTGATTCTGTCTTCCTTCCCTCTGTACTAACTGTTGTTCCTCGTCCACACTACCCTGTAGCACTTCTATCCAGTCCCTTAGGCTCCTGCTCCTCAAACAAGGGGCTGAAGAAGTGGTAAGGGGAGGTACTGAGCTACCTAGATCTTGCTTTTAATGGTCCTGCAGAAATGCAGCCTTCTTTGAAATGAGAATTAGACTGGACTGAAAGCCATCGTGCAGCTCAGCAGCATGTATTCCTGCACAGTTCTTCTGCAGAACCTACAGTGCCATCAAAAGTCCCCAGCACTTAATGTTACTGGATTCACATTCAAATTGTGAGCTGAATGTCCATTGGTGTGGCGGACCCTCTGAGCCCCAGCCAGCCTTCCTTCCCCAAACTTGATGTTTGTTCTGAAGCCTCCTAACACTTCACGTGCCAGTAGTTGCAGTGCTCACCATGTGCTTCCTCCTACTTTCAGAGGGCGTACAGACCTTGCTCAGAGAAACACATTTTTTGTTTGCATCAGCTCTGGTGTTCTGAGCTATAAAAGCAGCCTGTCAGGGGAGTCAGTACTGACTTGATATGTTGGTTACTCGATCAACCATCGCTTCATTCAGTTAAAGAGCCTCTCATGTTAGGACAAATATTGTCCCCTGTTCTTAATTCAACTCTTCAACGACTATTTTGTTTTCCTTCATGGCCACAAACTGAAACCACAGCACAGCCAGCTAATTTCCTTTTGTTTCCAGTGGCCTGATGGGGCGTGCTTCTGATCATCTGAAAGTGTACCATCCATGCGTCCTTTTGTTTTCTGGAATTACTTTGCCTAAATATGGAAAGAACAAGCAAAAGAAAGGGACATGCATTTTTTAACTGATTTCTTTAAGATGTTGTTGAGTAATTTAAAAGTAAGAGGTCTGTAGTTCCTTGCTTAGTTTCACAATTCTGTATTATTTGGTATCGTCTGCTCCTAAACTCTCCTGATCCCTCAAAGAATGACTTGAAATTACTTTGAAAATGACTGCCATGCTTTCTTAGTTCCTTGAAAAGCTGTTTATATATCATCTATATCTACAGGAATAAGTTATTCTACTATTTAAATACAATTTATCATTCTTTGCTCTACTCTTGAGGTTCCAGAATAATTAAACAGAGTTTAATTAAACAGCTTAAACAGAGTACCCATTCTCCTCTTTCCTAAAAAATCCCCATAATATTATTTCTAGTACTTCCTTTTTCTCTAATCTGACAAAAACCGTGATTTCCGTTTCTCACTTTCATATATTTGTATCTCCATATGTATTTTATATATATATCCAATGTTGTCTTATTCCTCCTGGCTGGTATATCACTGTTCTATACTTACTTGTAAATGTGCTCTGACCTCTCATCCGAGTTTCTCTGTGCTTGTCAGGTTTGTTTTTATTTTGCATTTTGCTTTATCGCAGGCTTTTGAGTTTTTCTGCCTTAACTTAATTCGTTGTTTTTTTTTTTTCTGAACATCCTGAGAAATCTGCCTGTCTATAGAACAGGCAGCCCAGGGGAAAGGAGAATGGGCTCTTGCATCCCACACCACCCCAGCAGGCCGGGTGTCCCATGGGAGAGGCAATACCAGCACCTTCCAAAGGAGCTGGGCTGCCCAGGGCCCACCGTGCACGGCTGCAGGGTGATATTTCTGGGAGCCCCTATCAAATAATGCAATTTGTCTTGGAGCCCTGGACTTCAAGCTGTAATGGAGACATTTAATACAGACAAGATAAAATCTCTGTAGTTAGGCTTACATTTTGTTTGTCTGGGGGCTTGTGTTATCCACGCTTGCTACCCACATTGTTATCGGCATAACAACAGAGACATTGTTACATACGTATGATTTGCCATTACGCTACCTTCTGTATCCTTATCACATCAGAGGTAGAAAACTGATTTGTTTACATTGTCGTTGCAAACCATCACTAAATTGATTTGTGTTCTACTTTCTTCTTTAATGAGTTTTCTTCCAGAGCTTTCTTCTGATATTTCTTCCCAAACATGAAGCAAGGCAAATGTTTCAGAAATACATCTCTTCTGATCTGTGACTGTCACCACCAGACATTATCTAATAAAATAAGGATTTTATTTCATGCATTAATCCACTTTATTTTTTATATTTATGTTTTATTATCAGGAACAGTCTTCTTGTTTGACTGCAAGTTCTTTTATTTGTGCTAACTGTGCTACCTTTTGTTATTATTTATTGGTCTTATTTATTCTTTCTCAGGTACTCTGCAACACAATTAATTGCTCTAACAGACAAGGACTTCACCTTGTAGGTAAAAGAAGTCATTCATACTTACAGCTTGTACTTTTTCCTTTTGAAATCAGTGGGATTTGTTTCATAGGTTTTAGTGAGGCTGTGGCAAATACCTATGAACTTCACACACACATATATATGACTATATATAAAACATGCACACATATTTGGAATTGTCATATTGATTTCAGGAAGACATCTAAGGGTTCTCTGTTATGTGTGGGATTAGGACACAGACTGGCACACTGGAAGTTTAAGGGTTTTTTTTTTCTTTTCAAGCTACACAATGTGTTCAGTAAACACAGTGGCAGCACAAGCTTCCCTATGCTGGTACTTTAACGCTGATCTGTAGGATCCACCTTTAGTGCCACGTAATTCAGTCTCCTTGCTCGTACCTACATTAGGAAATCACACAGGAAAATGGCTGTTCCTTGGCCTTGAGGACAAGAGATCCTTATGTCCAGAGACTGAACTCCTTTCTCCTCCCTCCCTCAAAGCAGGGTATCTTCACCCATTCTGCTTGACAGGAACAGTCAGTGGCTACTTCTGTCCCCCAGACTGTGCCCAGGAGCTATCTGGGACGCTGCTAAATAAACCAAAACTGTGCCAGGGACTAAGCTGGCATTTAAACAGAAACGGTGACTGCACCACAGCATCTGACCCTTCCCCATCCTGCTTGATTTCCCGGCATAGCTAGTGCCTGAGGCTGCCAGTGAGGATAAACACTACCAACTACGTTGATGTTTGTTGTGCTTGTGGCTAACCAAGCTAATCCCAAACTTATTTCACATCAGGCAAACAGTTTATATGAAGATGGCAACAGCTTTCAACCATTAGTGAAGGCTGAAATCAAAAACAAGACGTGCCACGTTCTGTATTCCACTTGCTAATGCTCTGAATCATGTTCTCTTCTGATCGCTCGTAATCACACTTTAGCTACTGTCTTTCAGTTTATCCTGGCAATTACCAGTCCCTGTATCTCAACCCTTTCATAAGTCCACACGTAATGCTTTAATGATTGTATGTGAGAGCCACAATATACATTTGTGAAACTCTACCTACGTCAACCTCCCCTATAGTCTTCCTCATCCTGAGAGCAAGAGAAGGTCTTGGCAGGTACTGCTGGGCTCCCTGGATCGCTGATTAACGTACACTGTTTACACACAGGTTTGCTAATGGCTAAGAGTAGGATAAATTTGCAAGCTGTGCTGTTTCTGATCACTGTAAAAGAGGATAAAGACTGAGAGATGATTGATGGCCATAGGGGACACCTTCAGGCTTTATGCAGACCTCCTTGCTGTGCGGAAGTGTGTCATAACTCCTGACCTGCTTACCATGAGGCCAAATGTGTTTTGGCTATTATAGTTTGTAGTAAACCTGGCAGAACTTAGCCAGTGAGCCAAACCACCACAAAAACAAGTCTGAATGCTGAAGACTTTTCCTTGTGGTTTTGTGAAGTGTTTGAGACCCTAACCTTATACACCAGTAACACCGGAAAAAAACAAAAGAGCCATAGCAGGGCCAACACTGAGACAACCCCAGTAACCGGCAGCAACACAAATGGCAGCTGCCTGGACAGACAGCCTTTCCTCTTTGATCTGTTTTTCTGTTTCTGTGGACCTTCCAGATACAAGCCTAGGAAAAAAAAAACCACCGTACATTTCATATTTTAATCATGTTTTAATATGAAATTCTATCCCTCTTTCTACAGCTACAGTATATTTGCTCTAGTGTAACCAGGACAGGTTATTACCCTGGTGTGGAGCTGATGAGAGACCGAAAACAGGATTTTTATTGCCATCTAAAATCTCTGCCTTGGACTTGTAAAGCATTCTCTTTGCATAGACTTGGTTTAGGCCAAATGTTTAGGGACTTGGAGGTTAAAAGAAACCTCTGGTAAAATCACACAACTGTGAATAATTTTATCATACAGTACAGTTTTGCTTTTCTAAGCACCAGTGTAGTCAAGCAACTAGGGAAATCTTCTCTACTGACTATTCAAAACCTTTTTCAACCAGGACCATGATCCAAAACCACATTCCCCGAGGCCTCTCTTAGGGTTAAAAGCCACTGCTGCTAGGAGACACTGAAACATCCTTCTCTCTGTTGAATGGCTCATCTTATCCATCCCTGTGTGCCACTTCTCAAACAAAGGACTGCCCTCCAAAGCAGCTGAACTCATTATGGTTTTGCATTTACCCTTGTTTTGGGGAATATAGTATTTCATCTGAAATGAAGAGCATAGAATACACCTAGCACTTAAGTAAGGTTTAACATAACAGAACTAGAAATAACAGATCACAAGTGTGGGTTTCCAGTAGAAATAGCTTTTCTAATCAGTGCAGTAGGACCTGACATGACACCCTGTCCAGACCACCCAGTGTGCCCTGTCTTGTGTCTTGAATTGCATTCGTGTGCCAAAGTCCTAGGAGTCTTAAAGGCTTTAGAGAAATGATCCAAGAAAAAGAACTAAGGCTTCTTCCTCTACCCTCCCTTTCCTTCCCCTCCCCTCCTCTCCCTCTTTCTAATTCAGAAGAAATGTGTGACTGTGCCCAATTTAGACCAAATACGGGCTTCCAGGGCATTCTACAGGGCACATATCCAAACTTCACTACTGTCTTATACTGTCACAGTTACACTAATTAAAAACCTGACATAGCAAACTGATGAGTTTTGTTTGGACCTGTGTAAAGCAGTATCAACAGAACATCCCAACCTTTCAACTAACAAGAGCCCAAAATATACACATTAAGCCTTCTATAAAATTGGTATTTATTACACTACTGAGGCTTAAAAAAAAATAAAAACACAAAAACTTTATTAAACAAAACAAATCCATTGAGCTTGTCTCATTAAAAAAAAAATACATATGAAACTAGTAAAAAAACCACTATCCTTTTTTTTTTGTTAATCCCTGTATAGTAGCAACATAAAAGATAATTTCTTCCCATGTTGCTTTGTCATATATAGGTACCTTTTGCTAAAATCGCTGCTAAAACCAAGCACATTATGAAATATAAATTCATGCTAAGGTAAAAATGTTGGTAAGAAAAACATCAATGTAGTAAGAAAAACAACAGACATTCAAATAACACAATTAAAATAACACATGTCTAAAAATAAAGGGATGAGAGTAGTGGCCTACCAAATGCTGTCTCAAACTCTCTAAACTTACTTTTTTTTTTTTTTTTAAACAGACAGTAAGCACAGTTCAGAGTGATAAACTCTTTCTGTGATGCAGATTGCCTAATTCTATCTCTTGTTTGGAAAACAGGTAGCAAGTATTTTGATGTTTAGCTAAAATAGACAGAAACTGTCTACACAGCAAACCCTTGTGATACTAAATGGAAAATGAGTTCAACAAAAAACATCAAAATTTCACTCCCTGTGACTTTCCTGTTACATTCCCACCCCGTAAGAACCTCATCTCATCTCTCATCCTGTCTAGAAGCAGCCAAGAGAAATAAAAATAAGGAGGACCAGAATTTCTCAAGACCCAGAGCAAATGTTTGCACCTGCTACTTAAAGTCTGTGGCAACTAGAGCTCAAGGAAGGTACAAACTTATCTGGAACAGAGAATATGCCTCAGGTGTTTTACAGAAATAAGAAAATCAACTACAAGTACAGTGACTTTGACTTAAAAAACAAATACATGTAAATAAATCTATTCAAGAATTAAAACTTCTCCCTTAAAATATCACAAGCTCTAGCAGTTCATTAATTTGAAGACTTCTTAGGATAAAATATTTCAACATATTAGTCAACTTTCCGACGTTCATTAAGTCTTTCTAATAAAGCTCTTAGCGTGTTTCCTCTTTGTTTTTCTTGTCTGTCTCTTAGCATCTGACCTGCAATTTTTGCCTCTTAAGAAATGAAAAAAAAGAAAAACAAACACATCTGGTAGTTGCAGGAATTTCAGTCTTTATATTCATGACATACACAGGTAAAATACGTCATATAAAAGGCTTTAGGATTTATTTTCTAATCTGGAAATGCAGTTTTACAGGCAACATTTGGAGGGAAAAACCCCAAGGAAACTCTTATTTTGAAGAATTTTACTTCCAGCTGCCAACATGTTGCCATATATTTGACAATAGCTTAATTCCTCCAAAGAAGTTTGCCCATATGAAGTTCAACTAGGACTGGTGTATCTCCAGTTCATTCTCGATTATGGTTATGTACGTGAAACCTTCCCTGTATCATAAAAGCAGCAAGATATATGGAATAAATAATTAGGAGGTATTGGAAATGCAGCAAACATGAAGTACTAGGAGATTCCTGTAGTGATAAATAAACTCAGTTTGGGATAGGCTGTGAGAGCCAGTTGGGAAGGAGATAACTTTTAGTAGATATTTCTGTGAAAACGTTATTGCTGAGTCCCATGCTCAGTTATGGTCAGCATCAAATTGAATGCTGGCAATTATGAGAAAATAAATAGAAAACAAACCAGAAAATATCATTATGCCAATATAGACAATTCACATTTACCTGGGGAATTACCACAGTATACATGGCTTGTTTTTTTTTCCTTAGTCTTGGTTAGCTACAGTTGGCCATAGTTGAAGAGGCATGACAGGGATAACTGCCCCTTTGGTTTGTCTCTTTATATTACTCTTTTCTTACCAGAATTACAGTAGATATGTATTTATCTGTGCGTTTCATCAAAATATTTTGATTTTAAATATTTCTTACTTAGCATTCTGTCATACAATGAAAATATTTCTCTGTTGTTTTAAATGTGAAATGACCAGCCTGTGCTCTGGTACAAGGAGTACAAGGAGTCAGCAGGGATGGCTCCAGGGTGAATGATGGACCATCTGGTGTTTCCTCCACTCCACAAAGCTCCTAACCTGTTGAGAATATGAAATGTTATTATAGTAATTTTATAGCAGTCAAGTTTTAAGGTAACAAAACCTCCTGATGGACCTGTCCTGGTAGCATGGCCTGAATAGTAACTGGCCTGTATGGCAGGAGTGTGAATGTAAACAGCCCATGCAGACAGGACAGCCAAAACTGCCTGGTCTGAGAGGAGGTTACCTCAAAACTGAGAATCAAATGAGGAAACTAATAATGACGATGTTTGTTTACAATAGGCATCTGTTGGATTAAGCAGCAACCAGGGCACTACTAAGAGGCTTTTGAGAAAAGAGTCAGCTTGAGGAGAAGTATAAAAGATGGCAGGAAATCTGTGACTGTGGGCTGACACCTGGGAGGGGAGCGGGAAGGTGCGCAGCAGAAGGAGCCACAGCTTGGGGCGCATGCGGGAACTTGTGTGGGATCTCGTGGGATGCCTTCTCTCCAGCGCATGGACTAGCAGGCAGCAGGGAGCTGTGCTGCTACACACAAAGACAGAGCAGGCCCATCTCCAGCAGGAGAACATGCCAGGCCAAAAGAGGGGCAATGCACTTGTCACCCTCTGTCCTGTGATAGAGGGGTGTGCACATGTGAACATGCTCCTGTGGGAATAGAAATGGTGGGGATTCATTTCCAAACACTGGTAAGTGCTTTTTAACATCTTGCAGCAGTTTTGTACACTGGTTTATCTGTTGGCCTGCTGATATTGATCCAGCATGTGAAGTTCACTGACTGCCAGTTAATTATGTGTCATTAATAAATCAGTAAACTACTTTGATCCTGATTTGAGTTAAACCACGCAAGTCAAGCACGTCTTCCTTGCCACACTCCCTTGTGCTGAAAAAGTCATATGCTACTGAAAAAACAGTAAGGAATTAGCTTCAGTACCCCTGAATCACACTCAAGCTACAATAGCTCTTTAACTCAGATGATTGACTATTTCATTTCCTAGCTTAAATGTAGCTAGAAACTAACAAGCTGCTTCTTGATCCTCTAATTATATCACTCTTCATCTCAAAGAAAGTTGCTGGTATGGTGCATTCCTGTGCCATTCCTCTCTATATATGTTCACCCTTTAATATGAGCTTTTAATAGAGAAAGGAAATTTTTTATTTGTAAATTATATTTTGGTAGGTAGTGTCTCCTCACATACATCAGTGTTATTTGCAGCCGAACTGTTGAATTTGGGGAAATACTCTCAGATTAACAAAATGTCTATAGTTTCTCATAGTCATATGCTATAACTAAGGAAATTAAAAATACTTGATGGACTAAGAGAGTGCAGAAAGAGCAGAATGAAATAAAGGTTTCCCATTCAGAAAAAAACATGGAAAAGAAAAATGCAGGTAAAGCTTTTGGATCCTCAAATGTGAACTGAGAAGCAAGTCGGTTCAATTATTAGTTCCAGAGAAACAACATATCCCCTAGAATTTTCCTCAAAATACTAATGAAGAAACACAGTAAATAAATATAAATAAATATAAACCCATATAATCCAAAAGTACTGTGAACAAAATATCTATATAATTGTTACAAACTTAACATAAAGAAAATAATAAAGTTACCAGTCATTTAAAGTTTTAACATAAAAAGAAGCTGTAGCAAGTGGCCAGCCTACTGCCGCTACAGCTTGCCTCAGCTTCAGACGTTAAGTTGGAAGTGAGGGCATCCTCGCATCTGCAGGTCAGGACCAGAGCTGCTCAGTGTCAGAGGAAAACCCCTGCGTGGAAGACCTCCTTTTTATGATGGAAGCACTAATATTAAGCTGCTTTACTGCAGACAAGCAAGGGCATGTCCCTAATTTGCCACCCTGGTTTTTAGGAGGCTAGATCCGTTTGATTAGTTTTGTTACCCTGCAGTTACTTCAATCAGTATGATCTTATTTTGTGGTCAGTGGTGGCTGTTGAAGTGAAAAATTAGTTGCTTCTATAATCTCTTGCCTATGGTCATGACATTTGATTTATCTTTATTTGACATCACTTTGTGGCCTGAAAACATAATAAATCTCCACAGAAGTCTTACATTCTTTACACAAACTTGCTACCCACGCTTTAGATTAGAAACAATCTTTTCAGTCAGGATGTACATGTTATACTTAGTATAATGAGTCTATGACTAGGGCTCCTGTACAATGCCAAAAGGTCCAAACTTGTAAGCAAAAATTAATAAGCAACAGAGAAACATAAAGTTGTTATTTTCAGAGCTATACTGAGAAACAGAGCTGTAGTAAAGTACTATAAAACTTCCTTATAGGAATATAGGCTGCACCTATAAAAACTAACCCAGTTCAAAAAGAAATATACTTTATGGTAAAGAAGAATTAAAGCTACACATCTTTAAATTAATTTTTTAAGATGTCCCTGATGTGTTCACGGTCTCAGGATGTGGCGTCCTCCAGCTTAAACTACATCAGCAGCACTTCCAAATGAACAGTGGTCACTTGTGAAGTAAACGGTCTGGTCCATTATCTAGGACTGTATAACTGGACATGATTTAATTCATGTACTACTGTACAAAAAAAAAAAAGAAAAAAAGGAATATAAAAAGTTAAACCAAGGGCAACAATGGGGAGAAACAGAAATGTTAGGTTAACTATCTGATAACTGGCAAGACCAAACAGGTACCTTCCCAATTAGTTATGGTTTCCATAGGATTCAAAGGCGCTTTGAAGACAGCAGGCACTGACAGTATTCATTTGGGCTGTGAAGACATACAGAACCAGGGAACTATCAAATCCATGGCAAAGCATTATAAAAGTTAGCCGTTATCTTCCTAGTCTTTCTGGCTTTCACCTCCAGGCATGCGCTAGAAGACTCTTTATGTAGGAACTAAAGGTAGCAGCAATAACCGATGGGACTTCTCAGTGGTGCAACAGTTTTCTGTTCTGTGGGAATTTCTGCCCTCTAGTGAAATGTCACATGTGCTTATTTGGCCTGGTTTATACAGAAAAAACACCACCACCCCCCCAAAAAAAACCCACAAAAACACACACTCTCCCCAAAATCCTCCAACAAACCAAAAGAAAACAAACCAGCAAAAACAAAAACCCCAGAGCCCTTCACTGTATAAAATTAAGAGCAATTAAAATTAATATTCTTTCCTGGAATCAAAGGATGTGGAGCTGTGACTGAAGCACCTCTTTATTTCTTGTTTTCCAATAGACTTTCTCTTAAACACTTTTGTTTGCTTCTGTGAAAGCAAAGTAATTACTGCTTAACAGTGTTATTGTTTCACTGTAATTGCAAATGCCGAACAAACTGTAACAGCTACGGCAACCACAATGACTACAAGAACCCGTATCTCCCACAGATTTGTCTAATGGCATAATGTGAGCACAGCCACAGCGTAATTAGAGGATTCTGGCCACAACTAGGAGGCTGAGATTTAGACTGTCTTTAAGAAGGCAATTAGGGGATCAAAAATGCACCATAGACTAAGTAACAGACCCAAATATCATGCCTCAATATCATTTTCGCTTTATGTCCTTTTAAACATTTGTTTTGTTCATCAACCATTTAAAGAAAATACTGAATCTATCTGAAACAGCTTTATGTATCCTACAAAACAAAAGCAAAAAAAATGTTATGAGCTCAACAAGAATTAGAAGTGCAAGGTTTTTGAGACTATTAGAGTTTAATTCTCACTGAGTCGATGTTACCACATAAAATTACTTTTATCACTCATATCTAAGTGTCAAGGGGGACTTTGACACAGAAAAAAAAAATCTGCTCATACAGATGGTCACAAAATCGTATGTTAAACTACCTTGACCTTATGATTTGCATGTGCTCAGTGGACACTAGTCTTTACCAAAAAAGTGAAAAGGAGGTAGCACTGAGAGACCTCTAGTTCTGCAAGTCATGAATAATATTTGAGTAGCTGGTCATTTATACATTGGCAAGTACCTTTTTGGAGGACTGGAGGGTCTCTGAAGCTTAAGCCCCTTGTACAACCTTCTGTGTACATCTGCAACTGCAGAAATGACATTTCCTCCAGTTCTTCCTCTTTTTAGAGATTATTTTCAAGCTAAAAGAAAAAACTCTCACTTACCATGCCATAATTTTCCAAGCAAGTTCCACAGATATGTCACCACCTGCTGCC
Organism: Chlamydotis macqueenii; assembly: GCF_036417535.1. NCBI lineage: Eukaryota > Metazoa > Chordata > Aves > Otidiformes > Otididae > Chlamydotis > Chlamydotis macqueenii. Next base: position 122,563,338 of record NC_141557.1, read on the forward strand.
TTCTGTCCCACAGTTCATTGGAATAATGTCCCTTTAAGCCATCCTTTCTCTTGTAAATGTGAAGGAAAAGACTGAAAGGGTACAGAACACCAGGCAGAAAAACCTCAGGTAGGATGAGCATTGCAGCTGGCATTTGGACCAGCCAGAACTAGTGCACACATTGCAGAAAGTCATCCAGATCCTTCAGCTGAATCAATTCTTCCAATACACAAATCACAGAGATCAGAGATTCTCATGTATGGCATTCGGGTCTACGTACCTCTTCCTGCAAAGAGAGAATACAGTACACTGAGTTAAACACTCTCAGATATTTCTCTCATCTACAGAAAGATGATATAATTACTTGTCTTTTGTAACACGTAACTTAGAAAATTGTAGTCTGTTCAAATACTGTTCTTAATCTTATCAGCTGCCTATAAACCAAGACATTGATAAACAACTTGGGTTTTTGTTATGTTCAGATACATATATAATCCGGTAATTTCCTCAAAGAAAACAGTGAAGGTTCTTTTCTGTAAGTTCTTACATAAACATACAATAAACCTCAGCTTGAATCAGAAATATTTGCCTTATTTCTCCAGCACTTCTCATACATGGTGAGGGAGACATACATGTAAGGCTGCAGCTCAAAATTACATGAGCAGATAAGAATCACAGTGGTAATATCTTCTATGTTATACACATTGCATATATTTGGTTTTGGTTTACTTTTAATAGCTGAGGATGCTATTCTCAGCATCCCTCAACTTACCGGTATTTGGTCAGTACCCGTCATGGAAGTTAGCCTTGAATAGGGATTTTAAAAGGAAATAATGAAGAGCTTTAAAGTCAGCTAGGAGGCAAGGTCACGTTCTCAGAAGCACAGATAAAAGCAGCAAGGCCAGGATCACTGGGAAGTGGAAGTCTTCACTATTACCTAAGATACTGAAAAAAGATAGCAGCTGAGGCCCAAGATGAGAGCAAGGAGCAGAAAACAAGAGAGGGAAGCAGGGAAGGAAGCATTTCAGAGCAGGACCTGCCAGAGGAAAGCAAGGAAGGGCAGGGGAGGGCAGGCAGCCTGGGGAGCAGGCTACAGAGCCCCTGATTGCTTTGGCTTAATTCATGTGGATCAGGCAAATCATTTCAGGTTCCAGTGGAAGGACATCTCAACCCCATACCAACTCAATGTGGAGCAGTCCATTGTTTTCCTACAAGATAGACGCCCTGTCAAGCACAAACTTAAACCAGCTTAATTACATATGACTTTAAAAATCAGAAGCATCTCATCAGTGGATATTTTTAAGGATAGCTGATTTTACTTCAGCTTAAGCATGTTGTTTGCCAGTGCAAGTGTTGTTACAAGCATCTTTTTGCTAGTTAAAGTGTAACATTTTAAAATCACATCTGCTAAAAATCACACTTGGTGTGCACTGCCCTGCCTAGGTCAGACCTATTTATGACTACAACGTAGTACAACTAGAAAAAGGTCAGAAGAGAGTAACGAGGAAAACCAGAGGTACAGACTGGCTCCCAGAGAAGAAACATTGACTATGCCAGGGCTACATCAGCTTGGACAAGAGAGATTAAAGGGAATATGTTTGACATCTATAAAATCCAGCAGCACAGTAGCTGCGTATGGATCAATTGCTCACTTACTCTTCCAGTAAGGGAAGCATCGCTTGAAGCTGGGAGAAGCCACATTCAAAATGAAAAAGGTGACTTCTCGTGCAACAGCTCACAGACCTGTGCAATTCCCTGCGAGATGATGGGACTGCAGAAAACTGGGTAAGTGCCATGAGGAGAAATCCACCGTCTTGCTAAACAGGCAGAAACCGTATGCCATCAGCTGCAGATGGCTGGGGAATGGGAAAGTATTAGGAGGCACCTCCACCTACGTCTGGCCTAACCTGCTGGTTGCTCCTCCTGCAGGATAGCGGGCTTGGACATTATAAAAGAACAGCCATTTGGCTGTTGTTGAAGAATTTGTGTTAAAATATTTTTATTTTACTGCATTTTCAGTTTTGAAATAGGAAGGTGATGTAGCATCCTAATTGCAGAGGCAGTTACACCCATATGAGCGCTAGAACTGGTGTGATTTTTCCCTGTATTTCTAAAGCACTTAATTACTGTAGTGATAGATATGTATCTAGTGACAGTATTTAATATTTTTTTTGTTATATCAGAGGTAAGATGGTGCGTGATTCAGGATACAATTAATTTTAAGTTGGTTTTTTTTTTTTTTGTAAGTGGATGGAATTTGTTGTTGGATGGTAGTTGTGCTACTGTCACCTGAACAGTCAGTCCTTCTGCCTCCAAACTCCCCTTTGCATACTTCCTACATGAAACGTCTTAAAAATCCTGGGGACATCTTGCATCCTCATGAGGCTGCGTAGCCTTGTTACCCAAAATGGACTGATGCAAACGGAATGAGACAGCACAGCAGCCAAACCGCACAGCACATCATGCGTCGAATGTGGCTAACATAAAGCCCAGTATCCCAGCTTGTCAAAAGCAAACAACTTGCAGAAGGCCTAAAAGCAGGGCACGCATGTATGGCACACTTCTTTGTAATACTCTCCCAGTGTCCGGTAGCAGGCTAGCAGGTAAGAAGAGATCACAAAGTCCATAATTATTATCTGAGAAATCCTGTCCCACTGATGTCTAGGAAGGTGTCGTAGTTTAGCCCCGCTCAGGACCAAGCTACGCAGTCTGTCTCTCACTGCCCCCAACCCTCTGAGGGAATGGGGGAGAGATAATATAACAAAAAGCTTGAGGTTTGAGATAAGGACAGGGAGAGATCATTCAAGTTATGGTTACGGGCAAAACAGACTCCACTGGGGGAAAACTATTTATTTATTATTAAAACCAAAGCAGGATAATGAAGAAGAGAACAAAACCAACTTTCCCGTCACCCGTCCCTGTTCCTGGGCTTAATTTCATTTTCAATAGTCTCTAACTCCTTCCCCACTCTGAGCGGCACAGGGGGCAATAGGGAAGGGGGGTTATGGTCAGTTCATCACTTGTTGCTTTATGCCACTCCTTCCTCTTCGGAGGAAGAACTCCTCACATTCCTCCTCTGCTCCAGCATGTGGTCCCTCCCATGGGCTACAGTCCTTCATTAACTGCTCCAGCGTGGGTCATTTTCTACAGGGTGCAGACCAACACAGAAGGCTTTGTCTCTCTCTTCAGAGAGACCTGGATTTTGTGCGTTTTACAGGTAAGCTCTGAATAAGCTAAGCAGAGCTGAATGGTCCATCCCTCAGTTTTTTACATAGGAAATCTCTCAAATCTGGTGCATCATCATGTAAAGTCTCTGCAGTAGCATCGAGGATAAAATCTAATTCTAAAGGCGTTCAAAAAATGTGTAGACATGGCACTTCAGGACATGGTTTAGTGGACATGGTGGTGTTAGGTTGATGGTAGGACTTGATGATCCTGGAGGTCTCTTCCAACCTCAAAGATCCCATCCTGTTGTCTGCTCAGCATTACACCTTCCCTTCTCTCCTACCAACCTCCTGTTCTAAACACCCCTCAATACTCACAACAGGTCAGCAGGTCTCCCAAATAAAACAGTCCCTTTCACAATATTTTTGCTGGTTACATCTGATCCCCTGCCCGAAGCAGGACTTCACAGGAAAGAAGTCTGCGAGCAAAACACGGCTGCCTGTGTCCTGGTGCCGAATCACACATCGCTGCGCCCCAGTGCTCTCCTCCCTTCCCTGCCTCCTTCTCCCATTCACTTCGACCCCCTCCGTCCCTGTTCTCTCCTCATTTTACACTCTCCTGTTGCTTCTGCTCCAGTCACTACTCCAACACGCTTTGCTCAGGCTTTCCACTCGTGTTTCCTACTCCCGGTTTTGCCACATTTTTGATGCCGTTTCTTTCGTGGAAGATTTTTGTTGCTATGTCCTTTCCTCCCCTCCTTTCTCCCCACTCGGAACGCCACCACCAAGATGCAAATATTCCTCGCAGGGAGCCACTGAGAGCGAAAGAAGTCAGAGAGCTACGGCTGCACCCCCCGCTACGGCTCTCGAAAGCCCAGCCGCAGCCGGGGACGCTGACAGGCAAAGCAGGGTGCTAAGAGCTGAACCCCCAGTTCCGATGCAGCTGCTGCTCCTTGAGCGAGGGTCTCGCCACCGCCGCGGCGGCCGCACGCTGAAGGTGTCTGGGCATAGCTCGGCACCGCACTGCTCGGCTCGGCTCGGCACCAGTCGGCTCAGCATCGCTCCGCTCGGCTCGGCACCGCTCAGCACCGCACTGCTCGGCTCGGCGCCGCTCGGCTCGGCACGACGCGGCAGGGCTCGGCTCGGCTCGGCACCGCTCAGCACCGCACCGCTCGGATCGGCACGGCTCGACTCGGCACCGCTCAGCACCGCACCGCTCAGCTCGGCACCCCTCGGCTCGGCTCGGCTCGGCTCGGCTCGGCACCGCTCGGCACGATACTGCTCGGCACCGCACCGCTCAGCTCGGCACCGCTCGGCACCGCACCGCTCGGCTCGGCTTAGCTCCGCACCGCTCGGATCGGCACCGCTCAGCACCGCACCCCTCGGCTCGGCACGGTACGGCACGGCACGGCTTGGCCTGTTTCGGCCTGCCTCGGCTCGGCCCGCTCCCTCGGCCGCCGGCGGGCGGGCTGGGGGCGGGCTGGGGGCGGGCTCGGCGCTGAGAGCAGTTCCGGCGGAAGGCCGCGGCGGGTCGGTGCGGCGGCGTGGGCCTTCCCGCAGGGATGGTGCAGGACCCGCCGGGGCGGCTGGTGGCGGAGCTGCTGCTGCAGGCGGGGGCGGCCCGCGGCATCCTCTGCCTCTGCTCCCGCGCCTTCGTCGAGTGAGTAGCGGCCTCGCCGCCAGCGCCGGTCGGGCCCGCCCCGCGTGTCCGCGTCCCCTTCTCCCCTCCCCAAAGGGGCGCGGAGGGACCTGAAGCCTCCCCGAGCCGGGAGGAGGCGCGGGATTCTCAGTGGGATGCGGTGGGGGGAAGGTTGAGCGGTGTGGCTGCTCACGGGGCGCCTAAATGCCACCCGCTTAAGCAGGAACGTTTTGTGGGCCAAAAATTTCATTCCCGGGTGTTCTGCGTGGCAGCAGCATTTTCCGAGCATCTCTCGTGTAGGCTTTGAAGTGCTGCCTGTTTCCTGTTTTTTTTCTCCTTTACTTCGTGGGTTTAGAATCAGAGAGCAGCCCAGGTGGGAAGGGGCCTCAGAAGACCACCTGGGCCAGCATTTTGTGGGCAAGGGAGCCCAGATGGGGTTGTCTGGCACCCTGGCCTCGAAACCTCCAGCCATGGGGGCTCCACGTTCCTGGGGACCTTGTTCTGCCAAATCATTTGTTTTACTGTTAAAAAAAAAAAAACAACAAAAAAAACAAACAAAAACCCAAACAAACAAACAAAAAAAAAACAAAAAAAACCCGCCTTGTTTTAAGGATGATCTTCTGCATTAACGTCTCTCTTCATTTTTACAGAGATCGGAAATTATATAAACTGGGATTAAAGGGATTTTACGTCAGAGATGACAATGACAGTACAGGTAAGGTAATAAAATGTGCAGTGTGATCCGCGGTTCAAGTGGGTTGTGCGTGGTTGTTTAAGGCACAGCAGGACCGAGTAACGGCTATCCCATCGTTTTCTTCTTATTTTCGGCTTGGTTTTCAGTGCTTCTGCTATGGGCGTGGACGTGAGTAATAACTTTGCACGTGCAATCACTTTCGAGTTGCTCTAATCCTGATGTGGAAGTTTGTGTCAAACCAGGTGTGATGCTTATTCCATTTTGCACAGATTTACTGGCTCACGTCTTCTCCACAGAGCGAATTCGTTCCCAACTCCCTGCCCTCCTCTCAAATCCTTATGTCGACTTCCCTAGCTCAAAATTACTTGTGTGATGGAGGGTCTGAAAAACCTAGATGTTTGCCTGGGAGTAATACTGTCCTGCTGCCTCTGCCCCAGCCTAGGACACTAGCTGCTGCTGATTAATCCGCTGGGCCAGGAGCAGAGCAGAAGCAGTAGCCCTGTGTTCTGGTTTTGTTAGTGAGGGGGGGCCTAAGGTGGTAGCTTCTGTAGGAAACTGCTAGAAGTCGCTCCCCTTTGTTCAGTGGACTCGGCCGGGCCTAGGGTGGACCCGCTGCTGGCCAAGGCCGAGCCAATTGGTAGCAGAATGTCCCGTGATAACGCCTCTGCGATAATGTATTTAAGTAGGGGAAAACAGGAAAAAGAGGGGGAGAAGATGTGACGCAGCTGAGCGGGGGGCAGAGAGGGGGAGGCGCGAGCCTCATGGGCCTTGCAGGCCTCACCCTCTGGCCTCCCGCCGGGCAGCCGACTGGGCCCAACTCGGCCCGGCCCGGCTGCAAGAAGTGGAGAGGAGATGAGAAGTGAATAAGATGTAAAAAGGATCCTGAGAGGCGTCTGCCAGCCTGTTGTGAGGAACGGCTGCAGATGCCAAGGTCAGTTCAGAAGGAGGGGGAGGAGTAATATGGCTCCTGGCCAAGATTCCTCTGCAACTCGTGGTGAAGACCATGGTGGAGCGGGTTGTCCCCCTGCAGCCCATGGAGGTCCACAGAGGGGCAGAGATCCACCTGCAGCTCGTGGAGGACCCCACGCCAGAGCAGGTGGAGGCCTGAAGGAGGCTGTGGCCCGTGGAGGGCCCGCTGGGACAGCTGTTCTAGAGGGACTGCACCCCGTGGAAGAGATGACCCACGCCGGAGCAGTTTCACGAAGGACTGTGGCCCGTGGGAGGGACCCCATGCTGGAGCAGAGGAGGAATGCGAGGAGTTCTTCCCCTGACGATGATACAGCGGCGTAAAACAACGCGTGATGAACTGACCGTGACCCCCATTCCCTTTCCCCCCCCCGTGCCGCTCGGGAGGGGAAGGTAGTAGAGATAATGTTAAGCCCGGGAAGAGGGAGGGGTGGGGGGAGGTTATCTTGTTCCCTGTCTCATTCTCCTGCTAATTTTAGAAAATAAATGAATAGTTTTCCCCAAGTCGAGTCTGTTTTGCCCGTGACGGTAACTTTAAGGATTTCTCCCCGTCCTTATCTCAAACCTTGAGCCGTTTTTCTTATATCATCTCCCCCTGTTCTCTCGGAGGGTGGGGGGAGCGGGAGAGAGACTGCATAGTCTGGTCCTGATCAGGGCTGAACTACGACACCCTGACAGGGGAAATTACATTTTACGTGTACATGAGGAATCACAGGAGGAGGACTGGAGGAGTAAGTCTCTCCCTGTTTGCTTGTATTTTAGGAATAATTGTGGTGCGTGCTCTGGCAAATTCCACACCAGTCCCTTGCTCCATCCTCTGGAATTCCTCACCCTATCTGAACATAATTCCTTTTGTACCTGATTTTTCCATTGCTGTCTTGCTAGCTCCAGCATCCCATAATGGCTTGGTTTGAAGGGACAGAGGCTGAGCAGAAAGGAGTGTCTGTAGAGGCTGAGAATGAGTAGCGCAGGTTAGGCGGAGGCAGCGTGAATGGGGTGAAGGAGGAGAATGTAAACCCCATTTCTGTGCATATGTGACTGAATTGTGGTGAGAGTAATCGGTTAAAAACAGGAGAGTCTTGTGCTGGATAGTAATTTGGCAGTAAATGCATACTAACAAAAAAAAAATCTTAAATTTTTCAGCTTTATCAACTGTGTCAAGAGCTTTCTATTTCATAAGTTTCATCAATATGCAATCCCTGCTTTCTTCATGGTTTTTGTCACTTCATATGCCTACGATGTTGCTTAAAAGTTTGATAGATGCGCCAGCGGTGTTTTGATAGTTGAGGAGTTATTTCTGAGTTAGTTATGTTCTGTAGTTAGTGTGTTTTTGAAAGATTTGTAACAAAACCAGCAGTTTCTTGCATTTCAAGCTTGCTCTGATACATGCTAAAAGAACTCCTGTAAAGAATTTTATTTTCCTAATAGTGAGTTTTCTGGTTTTTCCTGGGCATTGTTGTAATTTGCTCTGCAAGTTACTGAGGTGAATGTTTGTGGCAGGTTGACCAAGCACCTGTACCCTCCACCCTACTTCTTTACTGCTGAGCATCACATCCTGCGGTGTTGACGGTGTCAACAGTCTCAGCTGTGTCCCCTCCTGATCTCTTGCCCACCCTAGCCTACTCACTGAGGGGGGGACGGAGTGGGGAACAGAGAAAATTATGATGCTGTGCAAGCACCGCTCAGCGATAGCCAAAACATCGGTGTGTTATTTTTGTAGGCCATACTGTTGCATTGAGGTGTCAGAACCAGATTATATTCACTTAATATAATTTATTAATAGGGGAGGACCAAGCATCGGAGGAGGAGAACCGTTGTCCCAATGTGACATTAAAGGCGGATGCTAACCATGCTCTCGACCCGGAAGACGTTGAACTAGACTCAGAGGCCGAGCTTATGAAGAGCATGGGGCTGCCTCTTCAGTTTGGGGGGCAGTCAGCCCGCAGAGACTTTGTGGTAAATCTTTATTTGCTTTATTTAGAGTAATATCTGTACATTTCCAGTCTTTTGCCCATGTGAGTTTTAGTCCCTCATCACCACCGCCTTTTTACCTGCCAAACTTAATTTGGCGGTTTATGAAAAAAATTGGCAGATTTATCTGATAGAAAAACTTTCTGCTCTTGGATGTTTTTATCTTGTTTGTATCCGTAAGCACAGGAAGCCCCACTAAACCAAGTGGAGTTGTATTTGATGAAACCTACAAGTTACCTCAGTGTTTCCTTTCAGTAACAGATTTCTGTCTCCTGTGCCACTAGAGAGCTGTAGTACCCAGTTTGTTGTAACGAGTGGAAGGGTTGTATTGCACAAATGAGAGGGCCACCTGTTTGGAGAGGGGGCTGTTTCCTTGTGTTTCTGCTAGCCGACTTGGAGAGCAGTATGGGATGGGAATGATATTACACCCCTGTCTTCAGAGATTCAGCTGCGGGATTTACAGAGCTTACGAGTGTAAAGTGATGCTTTTTTGTTTAAAAGCACCCAAAGACAGGAAGGATTTAACATTCTGTTAGGCTGAGCGCTGTGTGTTCCCTGCCCTAATAAGACAGCTGAGCAGTGTTTGCTGACTGGACAGATACCAGGCAACAATAAGGGTCCGCCTCCACAGCCCCCTAAAACAGGTCCTTGATGCTGCTGCGATGCTGTTTTACTGTTGAGCTCAGCCCAGTGACCCCTCAAGTCCTGACTAACCTCCCTTTAGGATTGTATAGTGTTTCATGTTAATGTCTTTCCTTCTGAATCCTTGAGCTGCTAATGACTTGTCTCTGGGCAGCCCCACTTCTGTCTGGAATTCTGCCTTTTATGTGTGTGTGTGTCTTTCTATAGATGTCCTCACAGCTCTTTCTCACAACTTCCTCAGAAATGTCAGCCAAGGATATGCAGTGGGGCCCTGTCAGATCCATAAATGCTACAACCCTTTGCGGGGAGAAAGCTAACAGCAGGGTTGCAGTGGGAGGGAGGGTTACAGTGGAAACAGAAATGTGCTTGGAGAGAGGGTAAGAAAAGGCTGCCTATAGATTTTGTGCTTCTAAGTATGTTTTTCCATTGTATTTTAGGCAACAGAAAATTATAGAAAGAGAAGTAACATGAAGATTATGAAAAAGAAAAAGAAGAAGAAGAAAGAGTTACAGCAGAAACATGAGGATAAAAAGGGACAGGAGTGCCAGGATCGAGCTTGTGGTGGTCATGGCCAGTCCGTTTCTGGTGAGCTGGTCCTAGCTACACAGCAATGTGAGAAGAGCAGCAAAGCTCAGGTTGTAAGTGAAGGGAACTGTGAAAGTTCAGAAAGTCTCACAAATGAGACTTCACCCAACGAACTTAAAGAAAAATGGGAGAAGTACTGGAGCGAGTACGGAGAGGGCCTTCTTTGGCAAAGTTGGCTGGAGAAACATCAAGAGGTCTCATTATCTGAGACCACCGCAGCCTCTGAGCCTTGGAATAGTCCGGACACCAGGGAAGAGTGGGAGCAGCATTATAGCGAACTGTACTGGTATTACTGGGAACAGTTTCAGTACTGGACAAGTCAAGGATGGACTACGGAGAGTTCACATGGTGACAGCATGGCAGCTAATGTGACTCAGAAGACAAGTCTTTTGGGAAGGACAGACTTGGTTAGCACAGGGGCTGAACGCAGTGAAGGGCAGAGCTTGGAGCTGTCTCCCTCTGACACCAGTGAGGAAACACGCTGTTCAAGGGCTGAGCCTGACACTGAAATAATTTCTGGGATTTGTAATTTAAATCTGAATTTGAAGGAAGTGGAACAGAGCAGTGCAGCTGTAACAGTAGCCCACCAAGGCCCTCAAGAGCGTACTTCATCTGACAGTGAAAGCCAGGAGGAGCCCTGTGATGGAGGAACCAGGAAGAGGAGTGCATCTTGTGAAAATAAAAGTATTAACCAGTCAGGTAACACAAAATCAGATAAAATTGATTCTACCAGTATTTATCTAGGTGGTTATATAGAAGAAACAGGGGCATGTCTGTATTGTGCCATTTTTAAAAAGTCGATCAAGAATTTGTGGCATTATTGCATTCTTTAGTCCTTTTCCTTCCCTCTGCTTCTCTGAAGGATCTGTCTCCTCTCTAATGTGTGTATTGAATGTATTCTTCAGCCAGAAGTGATTTTAACAGAACATTTACTTCATAAATCTTCAAATGTACTACAGAAAGTGATGAGAGAGCACTCTTAGTGCGTATTTATTTATTTAGCTTGGTATTGCAACTGTGTTGTTCAGCTGATGTGTCTTTTCTCACTGATTGTCTAAAATGAATGAAAAGTCAGGTTGATATTCTCTTGAATCTGACAATTTTAAGAACAGCTTTTTGAGGAGGAAAAAAAAAAAGTTGTTCTGCAGTTCTGGAGTTGGGATTTTTTTTTGCCGTCTGTCTCAAAATGCCATACTTGAAAATAAGCTCTTGTTGTACTGTGTTACTGTGGCCCAGATGCCTTCCAGAGGTCCTTTCCAGCATTAAGTTATCAATTAGGCGGTGAGCTGCAGTCTTCGTTACAACCCCAAATTCACAGCTAGTGCTAACAACTGGAAGTGCCAGGTAACATAGCAGTATGGTGGAAGCCAGTGGCTGTGCCTTACACTTCTAGAAGAGCTTCTATGAGGGAGGCACAAGACTGGGCTGGAAATGTTTTTGCCAGCCAGTTCAGGGTGCAGAGAAAGCAGAGAGCCATCTCATTTGCCTGCCAGTTCTTCCTGCCAGCATTTGCTGTAAGCAGCCATGTAACATCTTTCCTGACTGTTGTATGGTCCCTCCTGCTGAAGAGGAGGGATGAAGCACGCGAGTTAAGTGTTCAGCAGCTCAGGACTTCAGTTTGGTGGGAAACCTCTGAGTCTGCTGCTAGTGACTTTCTAAGGAAGAAAGAAGCAGATGTAGTCTCATCTTGATCCTATGGTAGAGTTGGAATGGGAGGGGTGAAAGGAAAGTCTTTCCAACAAGAAATGAGAGGAAATGAGAGGAGTGTTGGAATCTTCTCTTATTAAATGTATGTGAATGTCTTTGCATAGCTAATGAAACGGAAACAAAATTTACGTAAAAGGAAGAACTTGTTTTGAATTTTTACCTTGTAGACATTTTATTTTTCTTAGAGAGCTGAGATAAGTTGGTCCTGCTTAAGGTTATTAACTCTACAGTGTAACTAATACTGGAAGCTTGTATTGGTATGTTGTCCCTCAAAGACGGGTAAAGATACCTGTGTTTGGCACTTATGCCTTGTTTGGCGGATTCAGGTATGTACGACAACATAACTGTAACTGCAGACATACTGTGGGGACAGGAAGATAAGAAATTAACTTATGCAGAAGGAAAATATGATCTTATCTATCTTTTTTAGGTTCTCAGGGGTCATGTAGCTCGAATTCAAATGATAAAGAACAGTTCTTGCTTCGTGACCAAGATGAAGATGAGGATGGAGAGCCTCCTGAATACAGACATGCCAAAGTCAAAAGAAGGCAAGTCACTAAATTTAGACAAGCTTTTTTCTCAAGAAGCCCGGGTCCAGAAGCCTCCTGATTTGTAGTAACTGTTTGATTGAGATTGTGAGTTAGAGCGGCAGTACAAAACCACATAGTCTTACATCACTGCTTATCACTTTACCTGGCAACAAGTAGTGGATATTTCTTCTCTTCCGTTGCTTTATGAAAGCAATGCATGGCCTCAGTGACTGTGCAAGGTGGTGGTACTATCCTTGTGCCACTGAAGCGTACAAGATTGTTAAATTGGGTAGGGCAACTTGCTTTATCTAGGTCTAATTAGTGATACAAGTTTGATAGTAAATAATTTGTATTGTTTAACTGGCTTGTATGCTACCAGTAAAGTGCTCAGTGCTATGGCAGTCATAATATAGCTGATCTCTGCCTTGTCACAGTCCTTTTCTTTCTCCTCTAAAAATTGGTAGCCTCAAAGGTGATGAAATAGCTCTTCCTCTCTAGTAAACGGGCAAACTCGAAGGTGAAGGGATCGATGAAATTATTCTACTAATGATGTAGCATGTAGGTTTGGTTTTGTTCTAATATTTTGCTGTTACTATAGCATTAATAATAGATAATAATATAGATAACATCATAGACAATGAAGGTAATTTGGAAATAGGGTGAACAAACATTGTCTTCATCAGTTCCATGTAGGGCTTGATACTAAATATTTTAAGAGGTCATCTGAAATAGTTGGAATATTATAACCCCAATAGAAGGACATACGTCCCTAGAATTGGGTAAAAAAAATAAAAAAGCACATGCTTATGCGTATGAGTAGGCTGGTGTTATCTGCCTTGCTTGGTTTCAACAGTGTGTGGAAGAACTTACTGAAATCCGCATCTAAATGTTCTCAATATGTGAATTTCTTAGTGGTATTTCTGTAAAATAAGAGTGTTTTTTACAGTAAGTAACTTTGTCATCTGCATTTTTTCCTAGCCATGAACTGGATGTGGATGAAAACCCAGTGGAAGATCCTGAGGAAACCTGCTTGGTTTTGGGTTTCAAGTGTGGCACGGGACAAAAGTAATTGCTTAAGAGGAACTTGGGGTTTCTTCATAGCAAGTCAGCTGTCTTGTTATGTTTCAAATAGACCATTCATCTCCATTCTCATTTTGTTAACCTTGTGAAAATGATTCCCAAAGTTAGTCTCTGCTCTTTAATAAAACTGTAATCCTTTGGCTAGAGAGAGAGATTCAGAGTTACAGAGAACGATTAAAGGACAAGAAAAGGGCTTTGAAACAGAAGTGTAACTTGTAAGGTACTCGCAGTTGTGTAGATGTTAAATGGCTGGTCAGGTACTTAAATTAGAGCTTGGAGGCTCTGACAATAAATGATCCTCTTGGTTTGGAGTCCTGGGAGCTTGGATCATAATTTATAGCTGTTTCATACTGGAGTGAGGTTGCTTTATACTAGTAAAATGTTGCTATGCTAATAAATTGTTGCCAGAGTGTTGACCAGTGAAATTTCATTTTTGGTGGTATGAGCTAAAGATACAGTGGTCAGAGCCGTAGAAGTAACATCATCAGCGCAGGAGGACTTTAGCTTAGGTCTAACGCTGCTGCAAGATGCAAGTTGTTTAGTACGCACATTAAATATATATACATACATTTTCAAAGAGGAGTGTGTCTTGTAGTTGACAATCTCTGTTCTACTTCATAAAAATTATTTAAGTTTATTTATTTATTTATTTATTTTTAATTGCATTTGCCAGGAGACAAAAGTAGCTGTTTTGGAGGTTCTTTACAGTCACCAAAAAGATATTTTATTATACTAATCAAGTTATTTTTTCATTTCCTATTCTTCAGGCTGTTCTGGGAAATTATCTCCCCCTAAAATTATACACATATTAGAAAAAAAAATCTAAAACCAATTTGACTAAACATTTTCAAATAAAAATATTTTTAAGTTTTCATGAAGGTAAATTGTTTTGCAGCTACATCCAGTGACATATAGTTTAAGAGTGGAGCAAATGTCTCATAAAGAAATAATGTAGTCTAAATCATTTTCTGTAGGCATCAACATTCATGTTGAAGCTTCCAGACCGGAAACTAACTGACTAAGTCTTTTTTTGTTGTTGTTTTTAATTTCAGGTATGGTGGAATTCCAGATTTCACCCACCGAAGTGTGCAGTACTTGGAGAAAAAAGCAAAAATCAAGTCCAAATTCTTGGATATGCGTAAACCAAGGAAGAGCAAAAACACACACATCTTCTTTACAGAGGAACCTGAAACATCTTGCAAAAAAAATAAAACTTTGATGAAGGTAGGTTTAATTGTTAGTGTTGCTGTAATTCCTAGATTTATCTGCTGTCTTAGGTATTGTTGAATTATGAAAATGAAAAAAAAAATACCCAGAGTAGATGGCATTTTTAAGTGTCAGTCCACTGCTCTTTAGTATTTTTTTCTTTCTTTTTTCTTTTTTTTTTTTTTTTTCCCCCCCTGCTTATGTGAAGAGTAGTTAGGATGCATATGGAAAGGCATTGATGGTCTCTTGGCAATCTTTCAAGAGGAATGTGAGCTTATTGGGAAAGTTATGTGGAAATCATTCTTAACATCTGGGTGCATCATTCCTTTAGAGGTGTGTGTAGGTTTATGTAGTTACTAGAAGTGTCTCTCTTTTTAAATGCCTGTAAGGGCATTTGTTAGTGCTGTTGTTTCAGTAGTGGGAGAAAAATATTTTTATAGATCAGCATATTTCATGTAACTTTATGTTCTTAGTAATTTGTATCAACCATTTTGCTTACACCTCTGCCTGCATTTATTTTCACCTATAACTTTATGCTTAATTTTTTTTTTACCTCAGAAATTAGTAATGAATAGAAAAACGTGTTCCCTGTAGGTTTTTCTTAGTTGAGTCTCCTTAAAATCTGTTGCCTCAGATTTTCAATGTTACTTTACCTTCTTCTGGGATGCTTGGCATTCACTAACACCCAAGTGTAAAATGGTCTTTTCTGGTGGTGAGAGCGCATATTGTGTTGAACTCCAACCCCATTGCTATAATTTTTGATCAAAGGCCTGACTGTTGCCATGGTGTACCTGAGGCCAGTATAGTTTGAAGGCAACTTTAATTGTGTGAAGACAAAAAAGTTAAACATTTCCTCAGACTTTCTGCTAAGGAACTGCCCCAGGCCTAGTGCCACTCTAAGGTAAAAGTGAGCATCTGCCACGTGCCTGTGAAGAGCTTGGACTGGCATCTGCACGTTGGTCAGGATGTAACGTTGAGCTCTCTACCGTGCAGCAGAACCCTTTAGAACGTGCAGTGTTTGGTGCACAAGTACATGTGGTAGAGAATGCATGCATGGCAGGTGCTTTTGAACTGTAAGGCTTTTAAACTGTGCTCTTGGTAGCTGGTTAACAGCACCATCTAATCATCTGTGATATTTGATAATTGCAGGTGGCAGAGTTCCTAAAGCGGGTTAATAAACCTGAGGAGGAAGCCACATCCCAGACAGCCTCCCCTCAGGGTAACGCAGAGGCATCCTCTGCAAGCAGCGATGCCGAGGATCAGGAAAGCGCTATTGCCACACAGGCCACGACACTGAATGCTGAAAACCAAAAGCCACCATCTTCCAGAGTGGCCTTGACAGAACCTGGAGGGAGTAACCTTGAGGAGGAAGCGCAGGACGCAGCAGCGAGCGGCTCCGACGGCCTGGACGCAAGGAGGCAGGAGCGTGGCTGTGGGCGGCAGCTCGTCTCTCTGGATATTCCCGATTATCTCCAGGTGGAGACAGAGGAGATCAGCCAAGGTACATCAGTTTCCTACAAACTGGAACTGAATTGGTGGTGGACTTAGTACTGCTTTCCCAAATTACAGCCTTGTGTGGTATTTGTTTATTCTGTTTGTTCAGAGAGTCTCGTTATGTCCAAGCGGTCATGAGCCCGTTTGAGAGCTGTGCTAGTGGAAGTAGCTTATTCCTGGAGTGCCAGAATTCCAGGTCTTGTCTTGAATATTGGCAGTATTTCTTTATAGGCGAACAGTCATTGTTGATCCTTGTTGCAATCTAACAGGTCTCCAGTTCACACCCTTTTTCCCTTGTAAGGATGAGGGTGATTAGCTTCAGGTAAGTGCACAGACCATCGGGTTTTATATTCTCGGATGCATATTGCTGAGCTTTAGGGAGCATGTCTTGCTAGAATTATTTTCCAGGGGAAAAAAATCTATATTATGAACTGTTCTATTTAACACTGTAAATGAAGGAAAACATAATTTTTCAGGTTTTCACATATAGTTTAATCCATCCTACAGTAATTCAGTTATGTTAGATTTCTACTGGAGAACTCTTGTCTGAATTGGTTCTTATTCCTTATTTGTATAAGGGCATTAAATTGGTCTCTGATCCAATTGTTTGCTCACTATGCAGAGTTCATTACCATCAGTTGAAGATGATGCCTAGCCTGTTAAAGCTTTTAAATAATGGGTGAAGAGTTATGATTTTTAGGACTGTGACTGATACCTGTCAGAAAACGCTATTCCCTTGAAATATAGGATGCTCTTTTTTAACTTAAACCACTAATCTGTGTAATCTGGCAAACAGTAATACAGGACATTTAGCAGTGTTGTTAAACATGAACATCTTTTCTCTCTCACCTACCTACTGATTACATTCCTAGCCTACAAGAACAGTGATTGTTAACTTTTGCAGTGTCTTCCAGCTGTAGATGAAAAAATTACCGTAAAGAAGAAGGAGAAAAAAAGGAGAAGGAGGAATAAAATTGCACTGGGAGCTATACCTGCCGAGATTGCTGCTGATCCAGAGCTGGCCAAGTACTGGGCGCAACGCTACCGGCTGTTCTCTCGGTTTGACGAGGGGATTAAACTAGACAGAGGTGTGTGTAGTACACTGTGCACTGACTTGGTGGTATAAGATGTTATCCAAACCTGTGGCCCTTCTAGCAGTTTATTACTGATTTTTCTTAGAAGGGGAGCATTACTGAGTGTGTGTTTGCAGCTCTGGATAAATTTCATCCCCCAGCAGGCAGGCGACCAGAGATCTTCAGTAGAGCTTCTAGTGTGGGACACCCCTGTTCGCATTAGTCCTGATTTTTGCTGAAGATCATACTGTACCTAAATTATGCTTAGTCAGGACGTTTTCAGAAACTCAATGACATTTTTCTGTTTCTGTATCTTATAAAATAATTTTGTGAAACTTCCAAATATGCTGATGGATCTAGATTTATTCTGTTTTATTCAGACTTTCAGCAGTCACTTTTAAAGTTACTTTTTTCCATGTTTATACGGGAACCGCTTCCAAATCATATATTTATAGGTAAAGAAGGAATTAGGATTACTGCTCTTTTGTATCTTCATTTTGTTGGTTTTGTAAGCCTTCCACTTCTAATGCTCTCCCACATAAACATGTAGATTGTTTGTCAGACCAGGCACTGCTGTAAAGACAATAACGTGTCGGATAAGAGGGAATATGTTTCTGGTTTTACTTGTTACAGAGCATCATGTATAAATTTTTTCGTAGCTGTCTCAGTGAACTTGTCCTTGATAAGCCAGAATCCTCAGCACCAAGTTCAACAAAACATTTACTGAGATTCAGGCATATCTGTTTGCTTCAGTGAGACTTTGTTTGCTTAGGAAATCACTGGACTGACCAGAGTTTATCATCTTCAAAGCCTGTATTTGAGCCAAAATTGCGCTGAGCCAAAATTGTTGGGATTAACGCTAAACCTTCTGTTGTATGTAGGAGTTTGTTTGCTTGTTTTTAATTTAGGTGACTTTGAAACAAGAGCGGAAAATACACTTCTTCCCTTTCCTTTGCAGAGGGGTGGTTTTCTGTGACTCCTGAAAAAATAGCTGAGCATATTGCCATCCGCGTTAGTCAGTCGTTCAACAGCAATGTCATAGTGGATGCATTCTGTGGAGTTGGAGGAAATGCTATTCAATTTGCGTTGACCTCAAAAAGAGGTAAGCAGGTGTTGTATATAGCGCATTATTTTGTTTCTTCAATCTTTTTCCCTAAAAATTTGGGTATGCATTTTGTTCATTGATTTTTTATTGGGGTTTTTTTCAGTGCTCCTGAAGCAACAGAAGCATTTTTGCTTCATTAGACTCACAATATGAGCTTTCTGTTCTTAAAAAGGACATACAAAACTGCTTTTCTGTTTTAAGTCAGAGTTGGATCTGTATTGTACTGGTCAAAGTGAATTTTTGTGGCATAGTAACTGGTCTGTCGGACACTCTGAAGATTGCTGGTAATGGTTGAGTTCTGTTTGCAGTGCCAGCCTGCAGAGATGCCACAAAGCTGCTGCTTTTCCCCATTGTTACGCCAGCTCTGTGTACTCCAAAGCAGGTTACGTGTGAATAGTACTTAAAACACTTGAATGGTATCACCTGCAGGTGCAGCAGAACCGAATACATAAAGTGATGATAAATTAATATTGGTCCAAGTTCCTGTTGCCAGCAAATGATATTG
Source organism: Chlamydotis macqueenii (assembly GCF_036417535.1). Taxonomy (NCBI): domain Eukaryota; kingdom Metazoa; phylum Chordata; class Aves; order Otidiformes; family Otididae; genus Chlamydotis; species Chlamydotis macqueenii. The sequence continues at coordinate 122,581,678 of NC_141557.1, forward strand.
CAGTGAAACACTGAGAATGCTTTCTGTAAAAACACGTGACTACTTGATATTCCTCTACTCATCAAACACTGGTAAAATACTAGCTCATCTAACACTTGTGAGTCGTTTCTGGGCAACACAAATGGTAGTTTCTACTGCATTAAATTTGGTAGACTATGGTCCATTCTATAAATACTTGACTAATTTCACTTAGCTCTTTGTATTTCCTGGCTACATTTTTATTTTTATGATTATGTGCTGCCCTTGTGTCATCTCTCCTGTGCTGTGCTGGGAGGTTTTTTTAAACTCAATTTTCAGTACAATGTGGTCAGCCACAGTTAAATGTTTATCTTTAACAAAGGAGAGGACTAAGTTTCTAATTGACGCTAATTTAAGCTGTTGGGCTCCTGCCAAGATTGAAGCGAGGAGGGCTTCCTCTCTTAGGTGGACAGCCTTGCCTGTCCACCACTTGAGCTGAGATGAGGATTGTCGTGGTAGTAGACGTATGTCTGCCAAAAGCTAAAGCTTCCCAGCTTTGCAACAGCAGCTGAGCCTTCAAGTCTTGGCCGCGTGGCTTCCCTTGCTGGTTTGTAAATGCAGCAGTTCTGCTCTTGGTGGAACCTCTGCTCCTGCCACGCAAGGGGCAGATCCTTCCCCACTGAGGAACTTTAGCTGCATGTCTACCATGACCTGCAAAACTGAAGTGGTCACTCACCACACAGCAGTAGGTTATAGATGTGACTTGTATCTGGTGGCTGCAGAACACCACCTTCCTTCTGAAACCTCCTTTTGGTGGTTGGGTGGCATTCAGTTCACATTAACCTGGGCGCTTGCTCTCTCCTTCCTTTGCAGTGATTGCTATTGATATCGATCCTGAGAAGCTCAGACTTGCGCGCAACAACGCTGAGGTGTACGGGGTGGCGGATCAGATAGAATTCGTGTGCGGAGACTTCATGGTGCTGGCTGCCAACCTGCAAGCCGATGTTGTGTTCCTCAGCCCGCCCTGGGGGGGGCCTGACTACGCCACTGCCGAAATCTTCGATATCCAAACCATGATTTGCCCAGATGGATATCCTTTCAAAGTTAAACGTAGTTGTGATTTTTCAGTCATCTTTGAGTGGTTTTCTCTCTTTCTTCTCCTCCCTCTCTTGACACAGGCTTTGCGTGTCCAGTTGTCTGACTGGGGCTGATGCGGCTAGCAGCAGAAGTCCCAAATGCAGAAGAGTACAAGCAAAATACTAACCCTTTTAATTAATGTATAAAATTCTATAGTAACTTATTAACAGTAGTATTGAGCACTCATTCATCTGGTGAGGTATTAACATAATAGTTTCATAAAATGTGACGAGTGGTGAGGGTTCTTTCCCTCAAAATAACCTCAGTTATTTCCTTTTTGGTTAAAATGTAGCCATATTTGTAACAGTAAGGAAATCTTCATATCCATATGTGAGAGATACTCCATGAAATGGATTAGAAAACAAATATCAAACCAGTGTATTAGCTATAAACTGCATTCACATTTCTCAAATACTTCTCTGTAGTTCGGTTAAATTTTCTTAAAAAATGAGGTGTGGGTTTTTTGTTTGTTTATTGTTTGGGTTTTTTTTACTTTCTAGGGAAATAATGGTGCAATAGAGATTCTGCATTTAGACAATACTAATTTCTGCATTTCAGAAGAGTATCTCACACACCCAGAGGACTAACTATAATTCAATTTCATAATAGCTGTATTTGGGACATACTTTCAAAATTAATAGATATAAAGCAACTTCTCCTTCCCTGTTCTTGTTTTTTCCTTTACTGGTTCCTACATTTGAAATTTTCAGGCTCTCCAAGAAGATCACCAACAATATTGTGTATTTTCTACCTCGGAATGCTGATATTGATCAGGTATGTTACTGGATAAGGACTTGGTAACAACAAAAAGCTCAGCAGGCTTAAAGTACAGGTATTATAAGCACAAACTTAAGACTTTTAAGTCTGTTCAGCTTAGTGGGGGAGGGGAGTGTTTTAATTTTGAACCTTATATTAAGTGATTTCTGTGTTCACAGTACTTTTGATGTCTTTAGAAATGGGAGTAGTGGATTATTTCCATGATTTCATGCTGTTCCTTCAAAAAGCAACAAATTGGAGGTTCTTACAGAAGATCCAAAGCCTATAGATTTCTTGAGTGACAGACAGATACATCATTATAAACCAACCAACCAACCAACCAAACACAAAAAACCCAAAAAAAAAACCAACCAGCTCTTTCTGTCTGATATGTTGCTGAATCCTAAACTTTCATGGCTTTCAATTTATCGAGGAGCTGCAGGAAATGACTGTACAGCCTGCAATCACTGCTACTGCTGATCAGTAGATCAGAGACAAATGCCGTACCGCCGGAGGTGGTACTGATGCTGTCCACACAACTGTGTGGTTTCATAGAGGCTGCTTGCATTGCACTGGTCAGATAGTTACATGCATCACTGACTTTATAAACACACACTTTGTTTCACTGGTGTGGGGTTTTTTGTATTAGAGACCTTTATTACACATTATTTTAAAGTAATTAGATGACTGTAACAATTCCCCTGAGTGTCTGGTTTAGTTTCCTCTGTGTATTTATTATGTTAATTACGTCTTGTAGCTTTTTGGAAAGAAGTGAGTAGTGAGATGTTCTCCTCACCTGCAACGTATCACAGAGCTTCCCAGGATTATTTACTGCTTTTCCAAAAGCTGTGTCTGAGCAGGCAAGGTCTCAAGCCACTTGATGGCTTGCAGAATTGTTGGTGGCAAACAGCTGGCTTGAGAAACAGGCTGAAATTCACGTGGCCTGAGTATTAGCACACTATGAGCCGGTGCTATGCACAGCATAATTTGTACAGCAGGTGATGATTCTATTGCATTTTGCATTTCAGGCTGGTGAAATGTCAAAGTGGCTTCTGAATCTCTGAACCGGGACCTTAATTTTAGGCAGAGTTTCTCTAGTTTCAACTTCTAACTACTCTGTTTTATCACATGCTTCATTCCCACGATGAAGAATCACCTTACCAGCTTTCTGCTCCGCTCCTGAGCACTTTTTACTGGATTTGTAAACAGGCAAAGGCATCTACGTTTCTTTTACATTCCCACAATAGCATCTAAGAGCACTATCCGCAGGCTTGCACCTATTATCATAGAATCATAGAATCACTAGGGTTGGAAGGGAGCTTTGAAGGTCATCTAGTCAAACTCCCCTGCAAGGGAGCAGGGGGATCTCCAACCAGATCAGATTGCCAAGAGCCTCATCCAACCAGCCCTTGACCTATTCCTGCAGAAGACCTCAGCAGCTCTATGTGGTTGGGTTAGGTGTCTTGCCATGTTTGTTGATGTGCCTTGATACACATCCATGGGTTTGCCTTTACACAAACGGCTGAAGAGTAACTGCTGTTGCTCAAAAGCAAGGCTTTGTGGTCACAGCTTAGCTGTTAAAAGCACGTGGCTGGAGGCCTGGGTTCAATTCAGTCGTCCAGACTATGCACTGCTCTCAGGAAGATAAATCAGCTCTTCATGCCTTTCTCTAGAGATTGTGCCAGTATAATAAAAAAACCTGAAGGTTAATGAATCTAGGACTCTGTTTAGGGAAATGTGGTCTTAATCCTGTGTGGATAGGGGTGTGTCAAACATGACCATCCCAAACATGATCCTACTGGATGCTCTGGTCCGTAGCAAACTTGTTATGGGTTTGGCTGCCATCATCTCTGTCTGTATTTAAGAATGGAGTTTCTGAATTTACTGCCACTACACTTCCAGGGCTGTGAATCACTAGAAAAAAAAAGATTTATCATTGCAGTTCCTTAATGGTCAGTGTAGACAGTTGTCCTCTCAGTTTGCTCATGGTTTTGCCCACAGTTCTTATCCCTTTTACTTTTCTCATGGACTGGATAGGGTGGCTGCTGCAGCAACAACTGCCTTGGCAAGGGCCTGTGGGCACCCCTGCTGGGGTGTAGTGGTGTAGCTTGGTTTGTGAATGCAGTCTGTAAACTCTAGGGGCCTGTAAAAGCTTGATGAAGTAAATCTTGAATCTTTTTTTTTGCAGGAGATTAATACTCGAAAACTGATTAAGTTGGATAAGGCAGTATTTGCTGAACAGATTATCCGATGCCTTAAATTTGAATGGAAATGTAAAAACCTATGTTTGATTTGTAATGATGTTGCTCAGACATGTAAGATTTGCCTCTTCTGTGTCCTCAAAAATTAACTCTGTGTGCTCATACACATATCTGCCTTTTGGAGATCACTTAGCTCCTAGAGTAGGTGGTCTAACATGCTTCACATGTATGGTGGCAGTTGTTAAGTACTCCGCCTCTTGTCTCTCGTTGATTGGCTTGCATCTGCAACCAAGGTGTACTTGTGTGGTTTGTCAGTTAAAATTTATTTAGAAGCTGACTTAATTGCCCTTGCAAATCTCCATGATGATGTTTATGCTGACTGTAAGCCAGTGTATCAGTGCAAGTTTGCTTGTCTGACAGTGGATCTCAAGCAGAAATGGAAATCAGTGCCCAGCAGTTAGTAGCAACCTTACAGTAAAGATAGTTTTCCCTTTTAGCTAAGGTGGTACACATTTAGTGGAAAATACGTGCTTCTTTGTACAGTTAGATAGCTACCATAGAATAGGGATTCCGCTGCTGGTGCGGCAGGTGGTAGGTGACCTTGGCCTAGCTGTGTCGGAGGACTCAGTGTTGGTTGCCTTATTGGTAGACAAGACATCCAACTCTGTTCCACATGATTTTATTGCAAAAACAGTGCTTGTTATGTCTGTGGGCATGGCCTTTTCTGTGTAGAGTTAGTCTTGTAGAGAGAGATGGGGCGCTTTTGAAGCTTACAAAAATTCACTTACAAAATTCACTGAAGGTGGAACAGGAGAAATGAACTTTGGTACTTCTGCCTCGAGAGGGAGCAGCGAACCAGTGGAATATGGTTGACGGATTTACAAGAAATGTGAAACATTTCCCTTCATTGCATCAAATCTCCTGGTTTACAAGCATGTACCTGTTACAAAATTTATAACATATATGAGTCCATTTTTAGGTCAAATCAATCTCTCACAATATTCTTTCTAGTTAAGGAATAATTAGGAATATTATATATGTGTGTGCACATACATAGAAAATACTGTTTTATTAATAGTGCCTGTTATGTAGCTCATGTGTGACACCCTTGTTGATAACGATCTCTTTGCAGCATCTTTACATCTGAGTCTTTTCTTTCTTTAAGTCTTTCTCACATCTCTTAAAAAAAAAAAAAAAAAAAAAAAGAAAAAGAAAAGAAAAAAGAAGGGGAGTTGTGGAAACCACCAGTCAGAAGTATATTAATACTTCTTCAATTCTGGGAGCCTAAGCTTGTATTTGGCTGTCAGTGGTGTTTTTTAAAAGCAAAACAAAATGGTTGACCTACTTGGAATTCCCATAAAGTAGGAAAGAATTAAAAATCATTGTTTCAGATAGGTTTGCATATTTAAATCAAAATTATACCCCAGCAGAATGAAGTGAAAACACTTCATAAATGCCTGGGTAGTTGAAAGCTGTTATTGCCTTCTATGAGCATAATTAATAGTATTAATTTAAGCTGATTATGTCTTTTTTTAAAACATATGCATGCCTTGGCAAAATTTGGATGAAAATAAATTTCTTCCACTTGCTCTGCTGTTGATTGACTCTAGTGGCAGCAGGGATCCTGCAGTCAGAGAATGTTCCACCTTCCCCAGCATCCTTCCCCTTCTTGGCTGATTCATTTCCACCAGATCAAAGGAAAGAAAGGTAATATCTGCAGGAGATCCTACATTTAGGTCTTAATACTCCAGCAATATGTAACAGAGACCTCCACGAGTGACTTGAGAAGCAAGCTTGTTGAGGCAGAGCGATTAAATGTTGTTTATGAAGTGTTTAGCAAGCAACATAAAGCCTCGCTGTGCAAAGTGGGAAGTGTGCACTCACCTCAGGGACCAGGACTCATGCCAAGTAGCCTGATCTCTTGCACGGGCTGTTTTCTACATCAGATAATGCTTCTGTATCTTAATATTTGCAGCAAAGGAGGATTAACCTGGGATTTGTGCTGTAGGACCATCTTCCTAATGGTGGGATAGCTTCTTTACACCTTCTTGCAGAAGACATACTTGGCTACATAAGATACCAAAACATTTCGTCCCAAGTGTTCACATACTAACGTAGTGATGCTGCTGACTCTTCTTGTAAGCCATAAGAATGTTCCTGTTGAGGTATTGTTCTCTCTCTGGTCGCCAGAATGGAGCCAGGCTGCATGATGGCTCCCCCCAATAAACTAATGAGCCTGAAATGTTGGTGACCTGGTATGTTGTGAGACAGGTGACCACATCAGCATCTGTAGCAGCCTAACCAAGTTTGAAAGACGAAGTACTGAGGAATCGCAAGTTTATTACTTATCCTGACCATGGATGGTTAAGTGCTCAGACACTGTATTGTGCCTTACTGGTTATCCTAAACTACTTCACCATTCTTTGAATACAGTCGTACTCTACAGATTTACAGATGGATGTTTAATTCAGAACCAGATTTTCCTCTTTTAGCAAAAAGACAATCTTATACATTTATCTGTTTACCATGAGATTATCTTTAAGTCTTTCTGATTTTTAGCTGCTGGAAGTTTTGCATATTTAAATCTTGAGCATACAGTAGTGCAAGTTTTAATTTTGAGTTGCGTGTTAGTATATCAAAACAGCAGATAATTGAGGCCGATTTTCAGATAATGTTTTAATCTTTATGACCCTTACAGCAGAGCAAGCAGATCTATTAGAATAATGCTTATCTACTATTAAGACAGACTTTGCTAATTGAAGATGATTCTAAGAGTAAAATGCCTGATTATTGTTAAACTTGAGCCATCTTTTTGAGATATAAAAGTTTTGGTCTATCCAAGATCCAGCCTGCGACAAAAAAAAAAAAAAAACACTGCAATTTGAGAAAGATTTGCCAGTGTCCAGAAGCCTTTCTCTTTGCATAGGTGAGTTGAAGCTTAAATGCAGATCCCTAGAATGGATTTGACACTGTGGTTCTACCCAGAGTTTTATAGCCACCATATTGTGAAGTCACATCCTGGATCTTATTAACTTGCTCTACAGTTTTTGCAGTAGCAGGCTTCTTGGTGGTATGGGGTGTGAGAAAAGAGCTAATGTAGGAAAAAAAAAAAGTGTCAAGAACTTTTAAAGTGGAATGACTGAAAAAGCAGCCTCTCTTCAAAATTTGGGTCTACTTCACAATCCAATGTTAGTATAGTTCCAGTTTCATGAACAGGCACTGTTTTATTTGTTGATAATAACGTCTTTTCCTGTTAGAGTTGATATTAAACTTCTGCAAAATGTCTCCTTTTTCAGCCAGCTGTTTTTGACCCTTGTAATAGTGTAGGGTAACAGAGGGAGAGGAGCAATGCTGCTTTTTGGGTAATATTTGTCAAATAATACTATTCTTCTTTCTTTTAACCATTTTGGAGTAGTATTTCTTCATCAAGCCATATATAAAGTTTTACACTTCATAAAGTATTGGAGTAGATTCCTAACATAAACTTTATGATTAAGAGAACTGTTAATTGTTGATTACTGTCCATGTCAACCATAATTCTGTAAATTTGACAGACCAAACCGGATACTTGGGTTTATAATTATGAGCAGAAAGGCATGATGGGCAAAACATTGTCAGGTTGGTTTTTTGGGGCTTTTTTTTTGGTTTTTTTTTTTTCAGATGGCTGAAGATAACTTACTGCTCATTATCTCCAGGAGGAGTTTTTCCCTGTCCTTAAAACTTTAGAGAGCACCTCAAGGGTTTTAGCTTAAGCCTGTGCAAAGGAGAATCCGGTTCTGGGTTTTTTTTAACGTTAGTCAAGACTGTAGCACTGCAGCCTCCATTCTCCCTGACCACATCACTCTGATGGATGAAAGAGTTTTCAAAAATGTCTGTATTCTTTGAACCTTGCTGAGAGGGCAAGCCGATCCAGCTTTTGAGGAGCATGGGTCCATTGGAGGAGCACGGGACAGTGGGTGTACTGCTTGGTGATGCCAGCAGCAGTGGCACTGGGAGGATGCGCTGTGTGAGAGCAGCTGTGTGGTGAACATGGTGCAACGTTTCACAGATGTGTGGGAGATCCAGTGGGAAGCAATAAATGCTGTGCACTAGCAAGGTGTTCACAAGCTCTTCTATCTATATTGTTTGTGGTGTTCTCCCATAGGATTCCTACTGGTGGACTGGACTTATATAAACTGGGATTGTAATGCAAATTGGCAGCCTCTCTCTGCTTAAACTAGGTAGTTATTTACTTGTTACCAGCCAGTTGTGGTTCTGTCCATCATGAGCTGACCTAGCGGCAATCTACTTGGTATTGTGTAGGTTTGTAACACAGTCCCCACTAGGAAGATCTTATGGGCTGCATTTATTCACTCAAGATACTGTGTTTTTAAAAACTGAAGCGTAGTGGGAGGCAGGGAAAGGTTTAGTTCAGTCTTTATGCGCTGTTGATAATTCTTTTTTTGCTGGTTTTTTTCAACCAGTTTCTATATTGAAAACTTTTACTACTCGAAGATTTGATGAGCGGTGCAAAACTTTATAAATTGGGTAGATTCCTGGGTTTAGGCTTTTTTGGGTGTTTGGGTTTTTGGTGTGTGTGATAGCTATGCCTAATTTAGTGTAATTTCACTACTGTTGGAGCTTTTCCTCTCCTAAATGTTGATGTCTCAGACCTGGCTTATATTCCAAATACTGCCAGAAGATATGAATTACCTTCTGTTGCTTGTCTAATGTGTAGAGTGCTTCCCTGAGCCCAGAATTAAGCAAAATGCTCTTCACCTTAATAGTCATACAAAGAATACACATCAGGTACTTTTCTTTTTTTCTTGGCTTTATTCCCACCTCATCTTTGTTAATGATTTTGAGAGAATCTAGAGTTAGACACCGAAGCTTTGTTCTGTCTGCAAGTCTAGAGCCTGGATGGGAACGTATTTGCTATGTTTCTGGTTTTGAAAGTCTAGTTGTTACAAATGACTGGTCAATGAAGGGAGCGTAAAGATGGGTAAAACTCCCTTACATAGCTATGTTAAGTCTATCTGGTGTCATTCAGAGAACAGAAAATCATACCAGAGAGGTCAGTTTAACAAAAGACTATATCATAACCTCTGTGAATGAAGAAATTTGATGGAAGGCTGAATAGTAAAACTACCACTGGCCCCATTCATTTAGCTATGATTTTAGGCTGGAGACCTAGCCAAATGGGGCCTGTCAAGCAATGTCAAGTTTATTTAGGAGTAAATATAACAATGAGCAAAGCAGAGAGTGAGAGGCCAGGAGATGAACTCAGATTAATTTGATTGTATTTTTAAGATGCTGGGGTATTAGGGGAGTTGGCAGGTAACAGACTGTGGGTTGATGTGTTTTGCAGGCTAATAATTTCCAAGTAAATGTAATTGCATACACTTCAGCTGTGACTATCATGTCAATAATGGCAGCTTTTAAGCCGCCCACTTTAAACTCACATCTGTTCTCCGTCCTTGATGAAAGATAAAGCCAGAAGATGTTCCCAGGATAAAGCAAGCCGGAGTGGCACTTCTGGACTTCAGTCTTCTAAAGCTCGTAGCACTTTAGTTTGCCCAATTCAAATTTAAAAAAAATATATATATCTCTGTGCTGTCAAAGGGTGGCAGCACCACCATGGCAGTGGCATAATTCACCTGCAGACATGTACATTTTGAAAAATGCTGCCTTAGAGTATTTTGTTTTATTATGTTCTGTGTGAAGAATACCGTGGCCTTTTCTTTCCAAGTGGATTGGGATTTTTTTTTTCCGCTAGGCTTTAGGTTGGTTGCGGGGAGAGGAGGTTCCTCTTTTTACTAGTGTTCTATAAAATGAAATGAATCACAGTGTCCTTGTGTGACTCCCTATCAAGCCAAAAAGCTTGTATTTCTCATACCCCAGAAAAGTTCTTTGGATGGGGGGAAGAAATGACAATAAAACTTTCTGTCCACAATTACCTAAGGTGGTGGCTTGAACAGATAGGAAGTTACTTTACTAAAGAAATTTCAGTATTGTTGCAGTTTAGCCAAAATAAGTATGATTAAAAAAAAAAAAAAGAAGCCTGCAAGGCCAACAGGAAAAACCTTTGAGTTCAAAAATACACCTGGACAATATAAAGCAAGTTTGCACCTTTTCATATTTCTTTTCTGATGTCTCCTATTTTAAACTTGAGACCAAACCTGCTGGCTACTTTTTTAATGCTCTGTGACTGTGTCTGTAGCTGTGGACTATTTCCATCAGCGATCACTGACCTGAAGGATGAAGAATCCTGATGAGAGTGATGCAGGGAGGCGTTAACTGAAGCTGTGTCCTTTGCCTCATCCCAGGGAGGGATGTGGCACATGCAGAATTACCAAGTGCAGTAAAGGAAGCTAAGAAACCTTTCTGTACTCACCATTGTAGATCAATGCAAAACCAGGAGATGCGTGTCAGTATTTCTAAAAATAAGTGAGCACCTTTGTTTTTCTCAAAGCATCGTTCCTCAATCTGCCATTATTTTTAGAGGGCATCCCTCCACCAAGCTGGCACCTTTCTGAAGCTTGGTGTGTGGCAGCTTTCCCTCGTTACACTGTCAGGGTTGACCGAGCCCTTCCAAGGAAAACTTGGCAACTCCTATGTCATTAAATTTGCAACCTCCAGCAATTTACAAATAAGCATTTTCGCAGAGGATTTGTGTGTGGTGCCGGAGCATGTGGTGCCGGATCCATCCCCACAGAGCGTATGCCCATGTGCTTATTTAGATTTTTGTCACCTTTGGGTTTATCAAATACTTTCAGGAGTCATTTGGAATGAGTCTTGGCTACCCTGGACATAGCACTTAGAGACTAGCCACAGCGTACATAACTTCTCGGGTGTCCTTCAGTAGCTGCCACCCCTTGGCGGAGGAGCAGCGTTTGCCTGTGTTACCGATTAAGCATTTTGCTTTACTTGGTCTTCTAAGAGAAATATTTAGTTTGTTTGTTTAATATCAGTGTTGAATATTGTGCATTGTGTTTAATATCAGTGCATTAGTCATACTTAGATATGCTAGTGACATAAATTGTGCCCTGAGAGCAGGAGTACGTAACCCCAAGTCAGTAATTTCGATATTCTTGATATATATTAAGTTGACTAATCCAATGAATCCTTTGGAATACTCAAACAACATTAGCTATAAAGTGCAAAGCCTGTAACACTTTTTGGAAGGGACATTCCAGCTTTTGTTTGTAATAAATTAGAAGTGGAAACTTAACGTTTTCCTAGAAAAAAAAATGTGGATAGCGTCACAATGTTAACTGCTTTTAGGATTTCAAGTAAGAAAAGATAAGTCTTAAAATTAACATTCCTGATCACTTGCCAGTTTCAGATTCTTGTGCTATTTATAAGTCAGCCAGCTTCTGCTTTTTTACTTAAGTGGCAGGTTCCTCTTTAACAAGAACGTGGAGATTTTTTTTGTTATTACCATTAAATTGAAGGATGAAGAAAGTGCGCATGCTTTTGTTTTTGTTTGCAGAAACAAAAATGAAAAGGGTGGGGGGGAATGAAAACAAAAGTAAATGCTAGGTTTGGATAGGTGTGGTGATTTTCTAGGCAAGTCAATAAAGGTTCAAAGTATAATTTAGATTAATATGTTATTTCCTCCTGCTAGTAGGCTGGGTTTTTTACTTACAGTAAAACAGAGGAAGTTCAGCATGTTTATATTTAAACTTGCACTACAGAATCAAGTCTCAGAGGAGTTTAGAAGTGTTAATAATGCAACCTGAATTTTAAGTTTCAGCTGCTAGCATCACGGACTTCTTGGTTTTAAAGATCAGTTAAAATCTACTGTGGGCTTGTAGACTTCAGTCACTTTATGTCTGCCTGGGAAGTTTCCCTGCCTGGGGAACTATAGAAATAGCTTTCCTGCTGCAGGCAGGGAAAACAGCAGCATGGAGCAGAACTGGCTGTGGAGGAGGGACCCCCACTGCAGCACCAGTCCTCGGAGTCCATGATGATGGGGAAAAAAAGCAGTCAACGCTCAGTTTTCGTGTTCTTCTCATCTGTCTGTGCGATCTGCCTCGGTGAGAAGTCAGGAGCCTGTGTGGCTGTCGTCCCCCAGAGGGGTGGTACTAGGCATCATCAGTAGGAACAGGAGTGGAGAGAGTATTGTGTGCTCCAGTCCAAAATGCAAAGTCCGCTGCTGCAAAACATTGTCTGTGTGTAGTCGTTACGCATTAAAGGTGTTGAGTGGACTCAGTCAACAGAGCATGAAGGGTGAAATTCTCACTCCAGTGATTGTAAACATGAGACCTGGGACCAGTGCTGCCTGATGGGCTCTCCCTGCCTGCAGTCACTTACCCTCAACATAGCCTCAGACTCCACTGCACACACAACAGCTTTTTGGTTTGGTTGCAATAGCAACAAAAAACTGTAACTGTATTTTGTGAGCTTCTCTGCCTCTTCGAGGTTCCCCTCCCCCTTCAGTGCAACCTTTATGCTTCCTAATTTCAGAATTTGGTTTTACTTTTCCTCCAAAACTTGGGCTTTTGACACCTACCAACCACAGTTTACAGCTTGCTTTTGCCACAACTGGGTGTCTCAAACATCAAGCAGCCTGCAAACCAGAGTTTAGCATCTGTTGCCTCAGCACAGCATATGAAACGATGACTGTTTAGTTCTGAAGTCCGCTTATTTTCATGGCTTGAGGTGAGAGGGATTTTTCTGTCACAAGAAAGCTACAAATGACTTCTATGAGTAAAAGGAAAGAGGACCAGAGGCATTAGATGCCAAGGAACGTTGTCACCAGTATTAACAGAGCCAAAGATGTGGTTTATGTGATATTTCATGTGAATAAAAGGTTTGGGGTTTCGCCTCTTGTCATGTGCATTGACTGGTTTGGTTTTTCTTGTTTTGTATTTCAGGTGGCTTCCTTAGCAGGTCCAGGAGGGAAGGTTGAAATAGAACAAAATTTTCTCAATAACAAACTGAAGACAATAACAGCTTATTTTGGTGATCTAATAAGGCATGACATCTCCTGAATTCAGTGTGGATTTGTCCAAGCCCAACCTCCCTGACTGCTGCTTTGCTTAAACTTTTGTACAGCTGACTGGTCAAAAATGACTTAAAGCCATTTTCCGCTTTAATTTCTGTTTACAGAAATTTGTTCTGTTTATTGCTACTGTCAATAAATGTTTTATAATAATTTTGACAAAATTGTAAATGTAGGGAAAATGTCAATTATAAAATGCAGCCTTGCAAGGTTCAAGTCCCACCAGCTGAAGGGGAGTTCAGGATTTCTTTGCAACTCTCACGTGTGCTGCTTCTGTAGTTGATCTGGTTTTGAGCATTCAGAGGGTCAAAAAGAACAGCCTGAGAGCCAGCATGTGTCCAGAACTGCTGTCTGTGCTTGAGAAACAAAAACATCTGAACATCAGGTGGAACTATAAGGTCAGGTACACCAACAGAGTTTAACCCCAGTTAGCCTCTCTGGCTCCCTGCTCACTGGGACACCTTTTCAGCTTCTCTTTGTGGGATGAAGGTCCACACGCTTCTCACTCCAGCTTGTCGCAGTGCAGGGAGAGAGCAGGGCATGTTTGTGACTGGCAGCAGGGCTCTAACCTTTGGTTTTTGTTACTTATTTTGATTTTTTGCCTTTGTTACCAAGATGTTTTGAAGAAACCTTCTGACTGGAGGTTTGTCTCAGTAACCAGAGGAGTATGTGTCCCCAGTTTTTTGAGGCCTTTTGGATCCTTGCAGAGGGAGCCCAGCTCTTCCTGGTGAGGGCTCTTCGCTCCCACCTGGGTTTGGGCAGGGGGGAAGAGTAGCTTTTGGGCAATTCTCCATGCAGAAAAGGAGAGGCGAGAAGTGTCTAGGGCGTGGATATGGTGCTGTCACTGAAAGGCGCACAGTAAGTACCCAAGATCAATTTTGAGTCTGTTTTTGAGGTAAGAGTATATATGTTTCCAAGACAACAAATAAGTGCTGCTTCTCTGCTTGGAGAGCAGCAGGATGCTGAAGGCAGCAGAGACCAAGCACTAAAGCCATGCATTAGTGCTGACAAGCAAAATTCTATAGAATAACTGTAGAATAACCAAATAATAGGTGGTGGGGGGTTTTTTCCCCCTGTAAGGAATGTAATCCAACTCTTCAAATTAGTTAGAAGACCAGAGTGGGGTGTGTGTGTATGGGATGTTAAAAAACACATGTGCAACCTGACTCAGTGCAAGTTTGCAGAGCAGTAAAATAGCACTTGGGACATCATTGTTTTCTAACTTTACTGTCCATCCAGTGCCAGACACATGCTAAACAGATAATGACTATTACATCCATGCTTCATGTAATGTGTTTTAGATTACTTTGAAGATAATTTGACTAATTTGTATCACTGCGTTTTGCCACTATACTGCAGCAAGGAAGAATTGCTGTGGTAGTGCCAACCTCTGTATCAATACTTAAAAGGAGTTGTAAAGGAATGAAGTTATCTGCTCGTCAATATTTCTTAGAAATTTGCTACTAGGAGGTAGGGGAGGTTGGCAGGAGTGGTAGTATTACAGAGGGTCTAATCCTACTGTATCAGTGGCACATGAATGTAATAATGCTCTTAAATTTTCACTACAAGCTACAAAAAAAAAAAACCAAAAAACCAAGAGTGAGTCATGAGGCCAAGTGAAGAATAAATGAATTTATATGGTGTATGTCATAGTACTCTGTACACTAAAATTTGACTATATTTGGCTTATTGCTGCTTACAGAAATACTATTGTCTTGTTCTTTGGTCCTCTTTTCCTCCCTAAAGTTAAGGAGTAGCTTTAGAAGCATTTTGAGATCTTGCTGATGCTGCTTCTGTAAAAAGGAAGCTCAATAGGGGAAATACCAGTGAATTTACTTTTACCTTCAGGAATTAAGTCAGATTTTGTTCAGTTCCCAGTATGCAAAATGTGGAAGCTGACATATGACATAAAAGGTGAAACATTTACTGTTTTAATATTTACTTCCAATATAATGAACTTGCTGGTTAAAAGGAAGAATTTATCAACGGTTTCTGCTGAGGTTTGCAAGCACATGAAGCACCAAAAGCAGAAGAATATCCTTGTTCATGACTGTTCCTCTCTGTAACCAACAAGTACAAAAAAGTCTTTTAAAAATTTTTTTTTGTTTAAATACAAGTTGAAGTCAGAATATACTGCTGAGTTTTGGTGGATGTTTACCCTCAGCTTCCCGCTCAGACAGAACACGTGAAGTTCCCCAAGGCTGTGAATCAGTCAATCTGTTAAGCCTAAAATACATCTATGAATATTTTTACTTCTTTGTTAGTAATTTCAACCAACAAACACTTCGTGGAGGACAGCTTCATTCATGATATGAGTTTCTGTATTATTCTGCTTTATATTGTAGAGAAAAAGTTAACATGGGCTGAGACGCAGTTAAATCTTATGCCCAGAGTTTTAATACCCTTTTGGGTTTTGAGTAGTCTTTTATATATGATATGTTCGGCTACAAATAAGTTATGTTGCTACTGTAAAGTAAATACTCACAGAAGTTTGGTCATTTACCAGTTTTAAGCCACAAAAAAAAAAAAAAAGCTGTAGGAAAAATGCAGGGTTTTTACTAATATTTGGACTAAATGCAATAAAGTACATACTGGTTTATACTTTCCACTGTGCTCTGGAGCTCCTAATCTCTTAGGTTTATCTTCTTTAAATCCCATATGAAACCAAACCCATCAGTTTCTTTTTCTGGTGCATGGTATGAAGAGAAGCGATGGAACGTACAGTTAAAACAAGCGCATTACAAGGCTGAAGCCAAATTGCAGATTCCAGAGGAGCAGAGCATCAGCGGGGCTGAGCGACCGTCTCTTCAGGGCAGGACAGTTAATGTTGTGCCCTTCTCTGAAGGAGGCCCCATTAGTGTTATGGTAAAAAATCACTGTTGCGTGAAGCTTTAATGTGCAGGTTTTAGAAAATCTTCCCCAAGTGTAGTGGTTCTGAAGTAACATCTGGGTCTATATGTGCAACTCGGGTTATATAAACAAATTAATGTTACACCACAGTGACCATGGTAACATTTAGAAGAGGGAAACCCCATAAATAGCACAAGGAAAAAATTGCTTGCAGTAACTCATTGAACAAATCAGTAGAAAATTGGGCCATTTTCACTTGGTTTACTCTCTCTGCTTTCACATGCCTCATACTCACTGTCTGCTT
The DNA here is from genome assembly GCF_036417535.1 of Chlamydotis macqueenii. Classification (NCBI taxonomy): domain Eukaryota; kingdom Metazoa; phylum Chordata; class Aves; order Otidiformes; family Otididae; genus Chlamydotis; species Chlamydotis macqueenii. Next base: position 122,597,870 of record NC_141557.1, read on the forward strand.
TAACTGTCCTCCCCCCGCCTCTACCACGAGTCTTCTCACCTCCAAATACCAAGGAAGGTAGTCCTAACATGTAGCATGAACTAATCTAGCATTGCTAGTTCAGCTCTTCCAGTGCAAAAAATCTTGGTATTCCTGTCACTGGAATATCTTGGTGTGTACTTAATTATTTTCAGTGGCAAGGAAGTTAAAGATTTCTATATGAAAACAGAACAGAAGATATTTTTGCAAGTGTGTGGTGCAGTGGTGAATGAATAAATGCTCTAAAACGGGACTTGAAATCGATTCAGACCTGCTCCTGCTTCAGCTGTCAAGTGGTCCAGCCTGCTCCATCAGGGCAGGGTATTATCCATGTACATATTCTGAGGAAGTACTTGTGGGAGTCATGCTGTGTGGATTCAGTTAAGTGAAGTCCCCCAAATGCTCAAAATAATTCATACTTAAAAAAAAAAAAGCTGCTTGCTACTTGGGAGGATGCAGAAGTCGTCACTAGCTGAAAGGAAGCGACAGGAATGGCTAAAAGTAGCTGGAGTGATTGAACCTAATGAGGCTGGAGATATACCCAAACAGTTAAAAAAAAAAAAAAATTCTAGCTGCAGCCATGCAGGGAGGAGGCAGTAGAAAAGGCTGAGTCTGCAAACAGGGCTTGTCCACTCCAGGGTTTGGTTTCCACCCCTACTCGGGGTGGTCCTGTGATGTCTCTTAAAGATGCCGGAGGTTTGGTGGTGCCTGAGCGATGCTGTGAGCGAGGCTGTTGCCCAGGCAGAGGTGGGGAGGGCAGCAGCCCATCTCGGAGACAAACCAGCAGTTCCCGAGGGTTTCCCTTCACCAGGGAATTCCCCAGCCGGGGTCTGCAAAACACCCCTGCAATGTACAGCAGGGTCTCACCATTTACCTTCTCCTGACAACCTAAGAGTCAGCCCTAGATTTCTCCATATATAGAGACTGAAGGATCAGTGTCTTTTTAGCACATATCATGATAGGGGTATCACTGGGAGTCAGGGAGCATGGTTTTGCCATCAGCCCCTTGCATATCCTTCTTCAAGTCTCATGCAAATGCATTTTCTGAGCTGTTCCTTCCTGCACATCTCTGAGGTCTAGGCCTGTCACCTTGCGACGTTTCAAAACCGGAGTGCATTTCAAAGCGCTTCCCAGATTTTCCACTGAAAACCCAGAATGTCACTCTGGGTTTCTGGGTTCTCAGACCGCTGAGGAAAAAAAAAAAGTGCTGTTGGAGGCAGTCTGGGTTTGACGACAGCGCAATCCTTCCTGTCTCTCTCTGTGGCTCAACTCATTTGCTTCCTTTTTCTCAAGGCTAAGCTGCAACATTCTTGTGAAACCCGTGGTTTATTAGGGGAGTGCAATGGCATCACCAGAGCTTCAGTACTGCACAACCATGAGGAAGGAGGCTCACAGTGCACCTTTGGTGTATTGCGAGTAATTAAATACCTTTCCCCAATCTTTTATAGAATCATAGAATCACAGAATGGTTTGCATTGGAAGGGACTTTCAAAGGTCACCTAGTCCAACCCCCCTGCAAGAAGCAGGGACATCTCCAACCAGATCAGGTTGCTCAGAGCCTCATCCAACCTGGCCTTGAATGTTTCCAGGGATGGGGCATCCACCACCTCTCTGGGCAACCAGTGTTCTAAAACCCTCAGTGTAAAATATTTATTCCTAATAGCTAATCTAAATTTACCTCCCTCTATTTTGAAACTATTTTATATTATATTTATATTTTATTTATATTTATTTATTTTTATTTTAACTATTTTATCCTAAAAATGTGGCCAAAGTATGAGCATCAGAGAAGATGTTCCTCTGCATAGTTATTGCAGGTTGATGCAGGTTGAATAAATACATTTATCAGATCAGTGCACCGCTACCAAGAGCTCTGAGGTTTCTTCACATTGTCACGGTGTCAAATACAGCAACGGTGAGAGTGGCAAGGGCTTTTGTGAAGGCGGTATTATGATCTGACAGCAAAACCCATTCTAAGGTATTCATTAAATTGTTCCAGGCGCTAGGACAGCCTATGATTATGTCAAACAGGGGAGGAAATTGTACGCTCTGCTTTCCCAGTACACACAAATTTAATCTGAAAGTCTGCCTAGGAAAGTTAAACGCAGGCAACTTTGCTCAGGAGAACTCCAAACTGGCAGAGCCCATCACCCCAGAGGGTTGCTTTGGGGAGAAACATACGTGCCAAATGTCCGTGCTGGTGCAGGAACGATTTCCAGTGGGTGCAAATTGCATCTGGGCTTATCCAAGGGGTTTCCTTGGACCTCAGAGCATTTGGGTGTCCCCAGCAGACAAAATGTTATCGGCAGCTCAGGCTCAGACTCGTACTTCTGGAAAGTGGCCGTCCCCAAACGAGAAGCTGGAGTTCCCCAGGAAGTGGCTGCGTGGGGAACCCCAGGCTGCGGCTCCTGCTGTGGGAGAAACTGCGCTCTGGGAAGTGCTTTCAGTGCTGGGTTTTGACACTGAAAAGCACAGTTCTGCCAAGAAAAGCAAGTCTCACAGAGGTTCTTCACCTAATACAGAAATTGCCAGCCAGAGTATTCATTAACCCTGCCTAGAAGAGGTGCTGTTAAAAGTCAGGTTTGAGAACAACCTTTGTGGTCATGTAAAGTAGAGTGGGACGTCTTCTACAAGCAAGGGCTCCTGATGGCTCAGGAGGAGGGGGAGTACTGGAGGCAGGACAGAGCGCAGGGCTAACGGAGCCATCTTCAGGCTGCAGAGCTGGATGCCATGGTGCCTGGATTGTAGCTTCTGCAAGAGAGGCTGCTTGTGTCCACTTTTGCTTCTTGCTGCTAAGTTTTGTGCCTTTACTGGCAATGATTCTTTTGATTTTTTTTTTTTAATGCAGCTTGCGAAGTGCATTGTCTGGAAAAAAAAAAAAAAAAGAAGAGCTTTAATCTAAAAATAAATCTGTAGTCCTTGCAGCTAAAAAAAAAGCCAACCACCAAACAAAAACAGCTGACAGAAAAACAAGACCTGGATGCATTATAATAGTTCAGAACTCAGATAAGCATGACCGAAAAGTAACTGTTTTGCAATTACTTCACAGGCAGGTCCACCGCATGATTTAACCTGAGGCACAGAGATGGAGAGAGGCTGATATGATTTTTCAGCAGTTGGGACAGACCATGCTGCTTGTCTCTGCTGCTGCTATGGTTTATTAGCTTTATTTGAAGAACTGGGGGCATTTATTTTAAATAAGTTGAAGTAGGAAACAGTCTGACTTCTTGCACGCTTATTTTCTCTACTTATAAGAAGAATGACCTAATCCAAAATTATTATCACTAAGTACAAAAATTCCAAGTGGAGAAAATATCTTTGCGAGTAGAAACACAGTTCACAAATGGATCCAGTGGCTACAGAACCAAAGTCTGTCAAGAAGAAATCCAATTTGTCCGATTTGGTAAAGTTAACACTGTCCAGTTAGCTAAGAAAAAATCAGCTATGCCAGCACACAAGAGTCAGAAAACCCTAGAAGATTCATGATCTCAATGAAGCCCAGAGGTAGAACCAGTGCCGAGCAGCTGTTTGACAGCTGTAAAACATGAGAGAAGTGAGCTTGAGTACTTGGCTAGCTCAGAGCATGTGGACAGACATGATCAGCGGTGGGGATTAGGGACATGGGAAAACGGCCAGAAGGAGAAATCCCAAGGAGCAGTGGGTCCCCACTTGGAAGTCAACTGCTTGGGTGAGAAGTAAGAAAAGCAAGAATTTCTAGATCATGGTTTATAGGTAGCTGGTCTTGCAGAAAGTTCACAAGTTTTAAGAGAGAAACAAAAAGCAGATTGTGGTGCCCAGGCTAGTGCAGGTGTTTGAGAGAGTGCCTGGGAGCAGACCTGGATTACTGCACAGGCTTGCTGATGCTAAAGATGCTGCTGCCTTGCACAGCAGGGCCATCGTGAGCAAAGAGGAATGGCAAAATCCGTGGCCATTGGCAATAACTTAGATAAAGCAGTGTTAAGAAAAGATCAAATTCCTGCTGGAGTTCAGCTTGTGTTAAGCAAACACTGCCTCTTCCTTTCCTCTCTTCGTCTGCAATATGAGGTTTGTGTTGCCTTTTGGGCCATGCAGGGAACTTTATTTTTCATTTACACGAGAAGAGTGATCAGATGACCTTGGTTACAGGTGTCAAGTCATATTTTTGAGACTACACACTGAGTGCCAATGCTAGGATCCCCACCAGCAGTATAATTTTCCAAAGCTTATGGCAGAGGAAGTAAATGCACGAGTGGCTCCATGCTGGTCACAGCAGGATTCCCAAGTGCTGTAGCCCACCAGGAAAACTGCATTTTAGAGAAAAATACCACAGATGGTTCAGCTGATAGGCCTGGGAGCCAGCTGTCCTGTGCTGGGGGTAAAGAATAACTGGTCAATGTGACCCAGAGAATGAATCGAGACCAGCTCTGAGGAGAAGGACTTGGGAGTACTGGTGGACAAGAAGTTCAACATGAGCCAGCAATGTGCGCTTGCAGCCCAGAAAGGGAACCACATCCTCAGCTGCATCAAAAGGAGAATGGCCAGCAGGTTGAGGGAGGTGATTCTGCCCCTCTATTCCGCTCTTATGAGACCCCACCTGGAGTACTGTGTCCAGCTCTGGAGCCCCCAACATGAGAAGGACGTGGACCGGTTGGAGAGAGTCCAGAGGAGGGCCACGAAGATGATAAGAGGGCTAGAGCACCTCTTCTATGAGGACAGGCTGAGAGAGTTGGGGCTGTTCAGCCTGGAGAAGAGAAGGCTGTGGGGATACCTTATAGCGGTCTTCCAGTACCTCAAGGGGGCCTACAGGAAAGATGGGGAGAAACTCTTCAGCAGGTTGTGACAGGATGAGGGGTAATGGTTTTAAAATACAAGGAGTTAGAGTCAGATTAGACTTTAGGAAAAATTTTTTTACAATGAGAGTGGTAGAACACTGGAGCAAGTTGTCCAGAGAGGTGGTGGATGCCCCGCTCCTGAAAACATTCAAGGCCAGGTTGGATGAGGCTCTGAGCAACCTGATCTGGTTGGAGATGTCCTTGTCCTTTGCAGATGACCTTTAAAGGTACCTTCCAACCCAAACTGTTCTATAATTCTATGAATAGGCAGCAGGGTGGTACCAGGTACTCTCTTCACAGCATCTGAAACACTTCAAGCTCCCCATGGGTCTCTGAAGAAAGCCAGGGAAAGGAAGCAGTGCAACCGGCAGCCAGCCCCCATCTATGTGGGCTATCATTTGTGCTGTCCTTTCCTGCTTAGTTTTTCATTTAAAACGGGTCAAAATTAGTCAGTGGCCTGAAGTGGACATTCAGCTTCTGAAGCGTGAGAACTGTTAGTTTTCTAAGAGAAAATAGCAATGCTGCAGTTTGCTACTTGCACTATGAAATGTGTTTGCCAAGACTATTGGGGGTTAACACAAAGACCTGTGAATAAACAGTATATGTAGGGTATACAGTATACATTTTGAAGTCATGACTTCTTGCTGATGCCTGGTTATTCTAGCTGAACACTTACTTTGTACCATGGGTCACATGAGCACTAAATCCCTTCCTTGCAGCCAAGGAGAGATTCCCAGTTTTCTTTCTGTCATATTGCTTTCCTACCAGGGCAACCCAGATTCCAATCCCAAAATCAGTGTCTAGCCATGCAGGAGAGGTTACTACAGCTACGTCCACATTGGCAAGTCATGCAGGTCCCTGGGAAGGGAGCTACAGAGGAAAAGAAAACAGCTGGTGCAGAGGCCCTGTGCAGCACACGTTGCTGGGATTTGATCCCAGAGCAGCTCTAGTCCATTCCCGGGAGCTGAGTGCTGAGGGTGCATCGGTGGTTGAAGTGATCTTCTGGCTAAGTTTCCCCTGGCAGGAATCCAGTTTGCACGCTCCAGGACTGTGCTGCAATGTGAGCCACAGTAAAGGAGGGGCAGCCAAAAAATTAATTTTAAAAATGTCTTCTTGAGACAAATTAAACTACCAGTCTAGAGATACCTGGACATGACAGTTGCCTTACCTAGAGACTGAACCCCAGCTCAGCATCCCAATGCTCTCTAGCTGGAAGAACTGGAGGGCCAACTATAGCTTAAAAAAAAAAAAAAAATAAAAAATCACTGCTAGCCATCTGTACTTCTTATTTCTATGTCTATCTGTCTCTGCAGACAGCAACTGAACGCTTCTACTTTGCATGTCAATGTAATTTCACTTTGTGTTCACTTAAAATTCATTTCAATTTGAGCTGAGTGATTTCAGGCTGGCTGGCAAACTACCAGCATCTCATTCTGTAGGGAACAGCGGTCCCAGCTGGGTCTGTGAAAGCAGAGCCCACCAGCAGCAGGCAAGGTCCCTGTGAATGCAGGGCACACAGGGCTGTTCCTGCTCTGAGCCGTGAGGGCTGGTTTGAAGCAGCTAAATGGCAGCAGCGAACTGGGATATCACCAGCATAGCACAGCCAACACCCAAATCCTGGCTACCTCTCCAAAATTATTCTTCCCCTTCCATGGCATTTTCTGTGGAGTAGAACTATGTCACCTCATGTGAGAGCTGCACCCTTACAGGTGTTGTCCCAGAGATTAATTCAATAGTAAATATTATTCTGTTAATTATATATCTACCATGGGTTTTCCTAAAATATCAGAAGCGGCTATGTAGACACCACTGTTATCTAGATAGGTTATCTCACACACTCTCTTTCCCATTCACCTTGGTCTTGTGAGCCTGTGGGTGCTCCAAACAGTGCATCTGGAGAGATGCTGCCATGCAGAAGTGTTGGGTGTAAGTCAGAAAAGAACTGACGCAACTTGGTCTAAGAAATTAACAAAGTGGTAGTAAGTAGGGCAAGATTGTTTTGAAATAGGAACGAATTATTATTGTATATGAAGCTGATTAGGCATCCAGGTTGAGATGTGCGGAATGGGTGGGCTACGCTATAGCTGGGAGAAGCCAGGCACACAGCCAGCCCCATACAATGTCTGTGTTTGTGCGGCTGGTGGCAAGCAAATCCGTCACCCTCTTTGGAGAGGACTGTAAATGTGAGCAGGGTCTGCCAGATGGCAGACATCCGGAAAGACACAAGGAGAGAGCAAAGCGTAACAGCATTGTGCCTGGCAGTAAGCAGGCTGGGTCTGTCCACAGATGGAAACTTGCAAATCACAGCCCTGGTGCAAGCTCAGGAGAAAATGCTGACAAAGTCAGACCCCAATTCCCCAGCCTCCCCTGAAAAATTGGGATGAGGGTCCGGCTTGATCTCATCTTCTAAGGTTGCACAAATCTGGAGGAAGTGGCAAGCCTGGGTGTGGCTGAGCTGCTCTTGGTGCAGGGCACATGGAAGGGCTGTAGGAAGATAAACTGACTTGTAGTGCTCTTGCAGCTCATTAGCTCTGGGGCTAATTAGAGACTGCATGATCCTGTAGATTATATCAGATGAAAATTCCAAAATCAGAAAGTATGAGGAAGGCAAATGTGTTCTTTCTTCCTCCTCGTACTTCCTTTTCTTGTCATGCTGCATGGAGAGACACAGGGATAAGGTATCCTAGAGCTGCTGAACGCTGATGTGGAATAGGGACAGGGAATTTTTATGTAGCCGTTTTCTCAGTTGTATTATGCTGCTACTTCCAAAGATTGAATTCCATGAAATAAAGACAAGAATAGCTGGAAGAAAAAAAATGCCCTTTTTTTTTCCCCTCCTACTGCATCCAGTCTGTATTTGACTACATTTCTCGCTTCTTTGCAAAACTTTTTGTCTTTTTTCCCTTTCAAGGCAAGCTGAGGAAACAGACAGCAACACGGGACTTGTGCTCGTGTCCTCCTCCCTTGCCTTGCCTGTCCCGACTCAGGAGGGACATGGGCAAGGACGAGCTGCAGCTCTCTGTGGAGAGGGCACTCACCTGAGACTTCTGGCTCAAGCCACAGGTCTCAGTGCAAGACACTTTCTGAATCACTTCGTGATAAACAAGGCCTGGTTTTTAATTTCTGGTGTCTTTAAGTTTTATTGTTATCCCATACGAGCCCAAAGAAGAGAAGTCTGGGTCCAAGTGAGAGCAGGTAGCTCAGAACAGTTAATTTGATTTACAGCAAGGGACAAACCTGTTTGGACAAACCAGTATGTGTTTCCGAAGCCAGATACTGATACGGTTTTTTTGAGTATCACCTTATTCCAGTAACAAAAAGACCTAGCAGAAACATCATGATTTGGGTGTTGGGCTGTGAGCTATTTTAAGATCTTCTGTGCCGCAGCTCTTTAGACCACGATGGGGTGTGTGTGTTTGTCAAGGACTGAGAGAAGGGAGCTTTGTAAAGATAGGAGGCTCTTCCACACTGCTGTGATATAATGGGTTGTTAGTGACTTGTCAGCTCATGTTTTCAATTACTGTTATTACTATTATTTTAAAACTGTGGGTGTTCCTAAAATTGCTTTATATCAGATAATAAGCATACTCATTCTTCAGTTACAGTAATTAGCATTCTGCGTTTGATTCTGCCACCTCAATTGCTCCAAGAGCCGGGACTGGTTACCACATACACAAAGCTCTTAGCTCTTCTCCATAAATAGATTACAACCTCCCAGTTTTAACTCTTCATATCCCAAAGACCATTCTTCCTGCTTCTGTCTTTTCTGTGGCTCGTCCCTGTCGTTTCTTCAGAGTTTCTCTCCTATCAAATGATGTATCTTGCAAAGAGGTGCCTCTTTTTCTCTGAAATAAAAACACAGTCCCTAAGAAATCCCCATCCCTTGGAATGTTGCTGTAGAGCACATTTACTCGTAGCGTCCCTAATGAACAGCTTCCATATTAGCCTCTGCTGGGCCGCTTCCTACCAATTGTGCACGCATTCCCCAGCCCCGGGAGGGGACACTTCAGACCATTGCCAGGCTACGGCATGGAGCAGCCTGAAAACGCCGTCTGTGCCCATCTAGAAAACAGAGCTGGAGAGCAATGGGTAGAGCAGAGCAAAGTCTTGCTTTTAAAAAGTGCCTTTAAAAAAAAATCTGAGTCTGACCTAAAAAGATGCAGAGCAAGTCAATAAAAAGCAAAGAGAGGGGAGGATTCGATAGTGTGGCACTGCTGGATGCAATAACAGCTTAAGGTATGTTTTTAAACCAGAAAAAAAGTTTTCCTGAAAAACTTAGGGCATTTCACTGGAGAAAGCTCTAAAGGAGCATTTCAAAGGAAGAACAAACCAAAGAAAGGAAAAAAAAACAAAACATCCAGACAAGATGAAACCTTGGAATATGGTCCATAAGGACACATATTGAACCAGGGAAAAGAGACTGGGTTGTCTAATAAAAGTGACTGAATTTTTTAAAAGCCTTGTTAGGAGGTGTATATGCATTTTATGGTCCATTTCTGGGGTGAGGAATATCATTTTCTCAGAGAGAATCAAAATCTGCCTTTTAATAACTGGGAGATACCCAGAGTGCTCCAACTGTGGCACGTCCAGCTCTATTTGCCCAGGTAAACTGTTGTCCTCCTCAATGGAGTACACTTGCACATCATTCAGAAGCTAAAGCCTGTTTACCTTTTTACCCCGAAGTTTACTGCTCTTGTGTTGCCAGAGGCAGCATCTCAGCTGGTTTTCTTACAGTATGAAAGCAAAGGAGCTGCTGGTAGATATTCATCGTGACAAGTCATCAGATTTGAAGCTCGTTTCACACCTTGGGTTTGCCACCAACCAAGTCCCTTCACCTTCCAGGCCCACTACAAAGCCTGTGTTTTTCTCATCATTGATACTGGGTTTTCTATCTGTGCAATAGCTCAAATTGCTCAAACAGCAAAGGCAGCCTCCATTTAACTGCCAACATAGGGAGACATGAAATGGCCATACTGGAGGTCAGGACAGGACCAGGTCTGTTGATCACTACTTGGGTGTGTTTGCACAGAGGACATCTTGCTCCGACTGCAAGACGAAGCTGTGAACTGGTATGTGGCTTTACTGAAGAAGCAGAAAAAGCCAAACCGACTTTTTGCTAAACATGACAAGGTTAGAACACACTGGGTAATTTTAAAGGAAAAAAATATACAAATGCTCCTATTTCTAGCACATTTATTTGATTTCTGGCAGGTCTATTTGTAGCTCCCTAACCTAATCTACCAATGGTCCATTTACTGTGTACAACCAGCACGTCCTCCTTTCTGTGGTAACTGAGTGTACTAACACAGCAAACAACAGCTAAATAATAAAAGACAGTTCAAAACCCAGCTCCTGGCTTGGCTGCTGGCAAGGGCCACATTGCAGAGGTGCTGAACTCAGACACTTCCCCTTGTTTTTTCTGTGCTGGAGACACCTGTCTTGGGGTGCCAGAAATGCCATGGAAGCCGTTTAATTCTTCCCTGAAGGCTTTATCCCAAAATAAAGCCCCTGTCTTCAGGAGAACAGCACCAACCCGTTATGCACTCCTGTTGAGGGAGATTGTAGCTCATTAAGATGCGATGAGTAATATGTTTGAAAATGTAATTAAAATGTTTTTCAATCATTCATGAAAACTCTTTTAACGCAGTCTAAAGCTTGATAATGTCTGTGGTTGTACTCTGACCTGATGAAAGCACTGAATGGAAACTTATACAGTAGGTAATGTTTACTCTGGCAGTGTGTCAGTAGGCAATGTCTACCGCTTTTATTGCTCTGTGGAATAAAAGTTTTGAATTTTGCTCTGTACTGAACCATTTATTGTCTTGAAATTGGCAGCAGTAACACCCAGCTGGATGCCGGTATGTTTTGTGTTTGCGAACAGGCTGATCCATGGGAAACAATCTAGCGGACAAATCAACTTCTTTATGAATTAAACAAAATCTTTACTTGGGTACGAGGCATTTGAGCCTGAGGGAGCTATTATTTTGGAAAAGGCCCATAAAAGGACTTTTTAAGACACTAACTTTTTGAGTCTTAAGTATTATATTCTCAGACTGCCTTTAGTTATGCCTTGCTTTGCATAACCCAGTGGACTTTTATAAAACAATATCTTCTATGTAAATGGTGCTGGGGTCCAAAGCTCTGAGTTGAAAGTCAGAACAGAGCTTGGTGTCTGGCCAAACTGTTGAGCTGCTGAAATTGTTCTTCTTCTGCCTTCCACCTTTTTTTTCTGCCTTGTCCCTGGGACAGGAACTGCTGTTTTCCTATCTGCTTCTCTATTGCATAGCACTGAAAAATTCCTTCTTAAAAGCAAAAGAGAGAAGTAGAAAATTTACCCAGAAATAGCTGACGGTTCAGTACCAAAAATAAGCTTAGCATGTAGAGATAATTCTGTGTGCTTAGAGCCAGTCCTATGAGCTCTCACAATCTCATGAATGTCATGGGATCTGATGTTTTCTTAATTTTCCAGCTGATGGTAATCAAGGAACCACAAGATAATCTTGACTTCATTAACACAATGAAAAAAATAACGTATAAATGTCTAGCTTTGTGGTTGCTGAGAAAACATGAAGCAAGACAGTCTTAAATCCTGAAGGTAAATTAAATCATCTGATGGTCATTCTGACCCTTTATTCACTCCTCCTGGGTTAATATGCTTAATGTTTCTTGGCTGCTTCTTAGACATGACCACAGAAAAAAATTGGTTCCTAGTGAAATATCCTGTGGCAGCCTTTGCTCTCATCCTCAGTCACCCACGTTTATGATTTTTTTTTTTTCCTCCTTTACAGGTCCAAAAGTGCGTGCTGATAGTCAGCCTATAGCAATATGCGTTGGATATTCTCACAAATTTCACATAGCTTGTTCTCTCGGTACCTTTAATAAAGGGCTTGTAGGCCCTTCTTCCTTAAACGCTGAGTGTTCAGTCTTTTACACTGGTACTAAATGGAAATAGGCTCCATTCTCACAGACTTCCCATGTGGCTTTGGGAAAGTGACCTCCATTTTTTCTGGATGACATGAGTATAATTGCATTTTCTTCCATGGTCTGTGTTGGATGGACCACTCTTTTGGATAGATACATGCCGGGCCATGCACAACCAGGCTTTATAACCGATCTCCATTTACATTCTATGTCCCTTGGAGCAGGGACTGGGATTCAGGTTTCCCCCCGTTCTGGGCTGGTCCGGAGGAGATGTGACAAAGGGAGGAAGCAGACACCAAGTGTCCCCACAGCTGTGCACAGGCCACACGCCAGCGATTCACAGCCTGGACGCTCATCGTGAGTAACCCTGCACTGGGTTCCACAAAACACAAATTGGGAACTGTTTGAGGTTGTTAATGCTGGTGTGAATTGTGGCTGGCATCACTAACCATTCATGGGCATCTCCTTATTTAAAAAAAAAAAAAAAATCAGCATAATAAACTCAATACAAAATCCATGTCAAAGAACATGGTCTGGGCAGGACTTTTTCCAGCTATCTGGATGATACCGTTTGCCTCCTTGTAACGCAGCTTTCAGAGATGAGCAGGCGCTTTTTTGTCACATGATTTTTTTTCTGAACTAGGATAAGCTTTCAAAGACACAGTCAGTTTCCTTATTCTTTCCTTGAATTCATATAGCTTTAAGATGTCACCTTTAACCATGTTTCAGAGTTTGAATGCTTGATATTTTCAGGAAGAAATGTGAGAAAGAAAGAAAAACATAATAGTTTCCGATCATCAAATATTTTGGGTGAGTCATTCGCCTGCATCGCTAGATAAATGCAACAGGACATCCTGTAACCGTTTAACTTCTACTTTTTTTTCCCTACAACATAAATAGTGAAGTAGGGAAGAAAGTGGCAGTGGAGTCCTCTGTGCTTGGATCCTCTCCTGCATCAGGAGAGGGAAGTCAATCACCTCTTGGGGTGACAAGTCACCTTGGTACTTAGATACATAGACAGATTTTGGTCTCCTTCTGGCCAGCAGCAGGGGATTCAAAGGCAAAGCCTCCTGAGGGAGGTCAGAGAAGATGATGTTATTTTCCTGAGCCTTTTGCCTCATGGAGGAGTTTCAGGAGTTTCTGGCATCAGAGGGAGAGCGTAGCTATGAGTCTTCACTGGAGTTTCATGGAAAACATCTCTGGGGAGGGTTTCTGTGCCAGTAGTCCTTTCTCTCACTTATAGTCTGGAGACTACTCTCCCCACAACAATTTTTTTAGCTCTTGTATGCCAGTAGAAGAATTTCTAAGACATTTCAGCATCTTTCTTTTGGATGTTGACAAAAGGGATACAGTTGACCAGAATACCAGTAGGAGTGACATAACTGAAGTCAAGCAAATCCTGCTCCCAACAAAAGAAAACAAAAAGTCAGAACATAATAATTCTAATCATAGAGTCTGCGTATTTAAAGGTAACAGAGAAAGAAGGAAAAGTTGAAAAACTGGCAAAAAAAATTTACACTTTCCTCTTTCTACTTTATCTGGAAGTCAAAACAGAGCTTTGAGCCTTAGATCTATTAAAAGTCAGTTTGATCTTACCCAAAGGCCTTGGAAATAAATATCTGATATCAAGTAGATAAACATCTAGTCAGAAATCTTAGAGTAAGCCTGAGAGACAGTTTGCATTTTTGTGTGTATACATATATAATCACCGAAAATTAAACAGACAGCTTTATGATGACAGGCCAAGTAAAAGGGAATTAGTAGAGGGATAACAAATGAATAAAGCCTAACTTTCAGTAATCACTCCTGACAGAATTTCAGAGGCGTGACTTCACGTGAAATAACTGGAATCTCCGGAAATTAATCTTCCTCCTCAAAATCCCTTTTCAAGACTTGTCCCTACTGTGACATTTAGAAGCTGATGAAACTGAAATTGTCATGGGTTTCTGAGGCACAGAGGGTTTCATTTCATTTTTCATGGCAACTTATTATATATTCCCTTTACTTAGTGTCAGGGAATGCCTTTCTGTGTTTACACAGTACGTAGCACAGTGGTCTTCAGTTGTGGTGTTGGTTTCAATAAATCCCATTAATAATTATCAGGAACCAAATCTGTCAATAAAGAAGTCCCATAACTTAATGATCTGACAGAGAAATGAGGAAAAGTCAGTGTGTAGCTGCTATTATGCTTTTTCTTCTTCTCTTTCCCATACATACACACCCCCAGGAGGCAGAACAATAAAGATGAGGCTCCTTGGTTTTGTTTGCTATTTACATCAATACTTTCTCCAGGGCAGAAGTCCCCTGTAGTTCTTTTACACACCTCTCATTCGCACTTCTGCCACTTCCTCATTCTTTGAGTCTTTTCCTGATCTGGTCACAGGTATCTTGGCAGCAGGCATTTTGTTCTTTATATTGGCAAACTTTTTTTTTTTCCACTTTTCAATCACCAGTTCTCCTGTCCTCTTCCAGTGCCATCTATTTCACAGCTGTTTCTGTCAACAAGACGTCTTCCACTCCTTATCTGCTTTCCACATCAGGATTCATGCCTTGCGTCTAGACTGGGGAGCCTCTGGTGCAGGGAATGTCTCTGGATTGACAGGTATGTATGTTTACTTATCCTCAAAAAGCCCCAGCTCCAAACCTCAAAGTCCTATTACAGTAACTAATGCTAGCGTGGGTGGAAAAGCTTTAACCTATTAATTCCAGGAACCACTCAAAACACTACTTTCTAGCCTTGACCAAAAGGCAAAGGTTACTACCTATTTCTTCATGGTCCCCCTAAACCCTTGAGCTCTTCTTTCACCCAGCTTCAGGCTCTGCAGCTTCTGCTGTGGCTGTTCGACATGAGTAGTGTAGAGCCTTTGCTTTTTCTTCTTTTCAATTGTGATAGCCTTCCTGAATATCTTGTTTTTCCCTCCTTTTCTTCAAATATTATCTGAATCTTATCTTCCTCTCCTAATTGTTCTCACACAATTGCTTTCTAAAACTTTTCATTTAGCTAGCTTAGTAAAACATGGGATGAAAAATACCACAGGAAAGTGTTTCTTTGTTCCAGATGCTGGTTTTATTTCTGTAATAGCTGCAAGCTCTCTTTAGTTTACCTACTAACCTGCTTTTAGTGTTGTTGGTGATCATGGTATCATTTTTCTGATACATTCTCATTACTCAGTCTGGTGTAGTCACCATAATCCTTTACTTCTCTTCGTACATGAGAGCACACCTAATACAGCAGTTTAGGGTTGTACTTGTTTCCTGTATCTTTGATGACTGACACAGTAGAGCTGGTTCACCAAAACAGTGAATATTTTCTGAGTAGTTAATTGAAAAGGTTTTTTAAGTTGACACAGAAAACGAATAGTGAAGCTGGGAAGGGAAAGAGAGTTTGTCTTATGCTGCTGTTAGTTTTTGTGTTTATCATTGTATTTATTTATTTTTGTAAAGCCTATTTCAATGCAACCTGTGTACTGGATAATGTCAAGAGGCGTCAAGAAGTGTAATACTCACAAGCCTACACAGCAGCTTATTCAGAAGCAGCATGCTGGGTTTTGCATGAGAGAGTGTGTAATTCTGTGCCAGCTGTTCATATCTAGCCTACTTCAGTCTGGCCAAAACGCATCACTGTCAGACAACCTGTGGATGGCTTATATGGAGGTCACCACTATCCCCTTCCTTAAATACAGCACAATCCATCCTCACGGTTCACATCGTTGCTTACATGCTAAGTAGGAGAAAGATAACGAAACAAAGGAAACTGTCCTTTCATGGCTCGGCTTTGCCCCAGTCTCCTGGGGTTGGACAGGCCTGGTGAGGGAGGCTGGAGGTGCAGAGCAGCAGCATTTAGGGAGGTGAGGTGCTGTTGCCTCACAGCAGCCATAGCCTGTGCCTGCACAGTTTGATCCCGGCTGGTGCACTCACCCTCAGAAGGCTGTAGGCAGCTGCTGGCAGAGGTAGGTGCACGCTGTGTCTGTCCCGTGCAGGTGCTTCCTGACTGCCTTGGAGCCAAGGCTGGGTCGAACACCCCTCCTCTGCATAGCCTTCCGTTCCCTGCAACAGCCGGCTGAACGATAATCATCAGACTGTCCTACAGACACCTTTGTGCCTCACAAACATCTGCCTCTGCCTTTCTTTGCCTTCATGTCCTGCCATGGTACAGTGTGGCAGATGTTCTCCCCCTCATGAGTGTGACACCCAGCAGAGTGGTCCTGGGAACCTGGCTGAGGCTTTACGCCATAGCTGGGGGCTCTGGCGTTCCCCTAGACCTCACCACATTCAGGTGCTCCCCATCTGAGGGTCCACAAAGTCTTGGGAGATCCTTGTCAGCTCCCTCCTGGCACATGCCACCAAAGTGTGTCTGCTCAGCAGAGAAGTCCTCTGCACTACCGAGTCCCTCTTTTCTCCGCTATCTCACTGAACCTGACAGTTTCCTTGAGCCGTGGGAGTCTCGTGGGACTCCTTCACAGAGATTTTTGGTGTTTCTCTTTTTCAAGAAGCAGCCCACGCTGGTTTCTGTTTATCTTCGTTCGTATTCTCCACTGCATAGATCAGGGGGAAGTCACAAGGTCAAAAGCAAATGGACTGCTTAGTCCTTCAAGACTTTATTTGCCATGCATGAGGGACCTGTCTGGCCAACAACATTTCTAAGTGCTACAATTTAATATTTTTATCATTCTAAGCAGTTTCTCTTCGGGGCTAATTCTTTCAGGGAGCATCAGCTTGTTAGGTTTCTCTGTGTGCTCACAATTAGCAAATAGCCTTAACTTCGCCCTGCATGCCATTAAAGCAAGTTATTATCGTTGCTGGTAGTCAAAATCAGACTTTTGCCAGAACTGCTATTCATAACTCACCTTTCAAGAAACAATACACTACTGACTACAGCTACCATGCAGTTCTCAGATATTTGCTACTTTGATTTTTTATTTTTAAGTGACATTCAGTTTTTAAACAGAGTACAGAAATTTTGCTCTGGCAAGCAAGGTTAAACCTATGCAATTAATTAATAGTCTTTTTTTTTTCATACACTTTGCCTTAGTAATATACTTGGATGAGAAAAATATGTCCTAATATCTTTGTTATGTTTTTATGGTTTTTTTTTTTTAATCAGTATTTTGCTGTTCTTGTCATTATACTAAACTGGATGTTAAGAGCCTTATTTCTAAATCTGGCTTTCAAATATCAAGCAGTGAAATAGCTATACACAGTGTAAGACTGTGCTGTCTTATGCAAACACTGGATTCAGCATCTAGATGCGATCTGTATAGGTGGGCTCAACCTGGTACACAACAAGCTGGGTGTGAGTTTTCTTATTGTTCGGTAGGTTTCTTCCAGCCACTACCTGCAGAGCAGCTGAGAGCCTAACTTCTTCCAGTCCAAAGGCAACTGGGTATGGGAGAGCATGATGACAAATTGCAGAGTGGAAAGTGTGCACATGCCTCAAAAGCATGGTCTCACTTTGGGGCCAGTGTTACTGATGGCTGACCAGGTAGGGCAGGAGGCTTGAGTGGGGTCAGTTAAAGAAAACCGAGATTAGCAGACCAAAGACACTTGAAGACAGAACCACAGAATAATTTATGTTGGAGTCTAATTTCCCACTCAAATCAGGGCTAGCTTCAAAGTTAGATCAGGTTGCCAAGGGCCCTGTCCGGTCATTTTGAGTATCTCCAAGGACTGAGATGCTGCAGGCCCTTTAGGAACCTGTCACAGGTTTAACCACTCTCACAGTGAGAATATTTTCCCTTGGATCCAGTTGGAATATTTATTGCTGTAACTTTGGCCATTGCCTCTTGTAATTTCACTCTGCACCTCCAAGAATCTGGCACCTCCACAACTGTCACAGTTTAACCCCAGCCAGCAGCTAAGCCCCACACAGCCACTTGCTCACTCCCCCTCAGTGGAATGGGGGAGAGAATCAGAAGGGTAAAAGTGAAAATACTCATGAGTTGAGATAAAGACAGTTTAATAAGTAAAGCAAAAGCAATACGTGCAAGTACAGCAAAACAGGGAATTCATTCACCACTTCCCATTGGCAATCAGGTGTAAGCTATCACAAGGAAAGCAGGGCTCCATCACGCGTTACTTGGGAAGACAAATGCCATCACTCCAAATGTCCCCGCCTTCCTTCTGCTTCCCCCAGCTTTACATGCTGAGGGTATGGGATATCCCTTTGGTCAGTTGGGGTCAGTTGTCCTGGCTGTGTCCCCTCCCAATTTCTTGTGCACCCCCAGCCTCCTCACTGATTTGGTGGTGTGAGACACAGAAAAGGCCTTGACTCTGTGTAAGCACTGCTCAGCAGTGACTAAAGCATCCCCGTGTTATCAACAGTGTTTCCAGCACAAATCCAAAACATAGCCCCGTACCAGCTACTATGAAGAAAATTAATTCTACCCCAGCCAAAATCAGCACAATAACACATCTCCAAGTAACTGAAGACTATAATTAGACCAAGCCATCTCTTCTCCATGATGAACACAAGTCTCAGCTTCTCCTCGTATGTCATGCAATCCAGTTCTTTCATCATCTTTGTGGCCTTCTGCTGAATGTGCTCCAATTTGCAAATTAATCTCTGATGAGAAAAGGGTAAAAGGTAATAGAACAGGAGAAAAGGTAGGAAGCAAAAGTGAATGGGGAGGAAAACCTTCAAAAAGCAAAGCCCAGAGAAATTAGGACACTATGCAAAAGAAAATAGAAGGTGAGAAGGCCAAAAGATAGCACAAGGAAAGTGACCACATAGTTCCAGTTGTGCCAGTAGAGCATCTCAAGAATTCAGCCCAAAAAGCCTTTATCTGAGAGAGCTGTTATTCCACTGATTCATTTTAAAGGTTAGTATTGACGTGGATTTCTTTAAAAAATGTCTTACTAAAAATCTAATTAATTTTGCAGTAGTGTGCATGAATTATGGAGAGTATGAAATGGGAGGTTATTCACATAAGATAGCTACCAAGAAAAGTGAGTGATACTGGGTTTTGCATTAGGCTTATTCTCACATGAACACGGATGTCTGAGTAAGACAACTCTAAGACAGAGATGTGGGGGTGGCAAATAGTGATGCCCAGGCTCCGGTTCCTTGATTTTCTTTATTGCAGCAGCTGTGGCCACAAGCTTGCTGTGCAGCCACATTCCCGTTCGTTTTGAACCATCTTCATCTTCTGGAAGCTGCTTTCCAGCTTAGTGGCATAAGAATCCCATGGCAGTTTTTGCTCAAAATGGTCATCAGGGCTGCAGCTGTCGCTAATAGAAATTTCTTCTACTGCTTTGGGACTGCTGTGAACCATTCCTCTGACCATGAGCTTGACAGATCAACTGGCTGTTGCTCAATGACCCCATCACCATAGTTGGCAGGCATTGATTTGACACATCAGGGCAGGCAGCTACTTTGGAGGCCTGGTAACGTCAGTCCCTGACAATGCACTACATTTGTGCAGAGGTGATGGCAAAGCAGAGCAGCATTTTGAGAAATGTCACCAAGCAATGGGACAACAGCTACCATGTTTTAAAATGCGTGCATATTATTCATCCTAAAAAAAAAGCACATTTGCCTTTTAAGACAAAATATTAGTGCAATTATCTACAAACCTAACCCGGTATATGGTTTTAGGGATTGTCTGATAGTTTTTTCTCATTTAGTATATTACTAGGTCACATTTTCAGCTATACCTGGAAATTATGAAACATATACCTATCTCTCCTGTGGGTGGGTGTTTTCCACTTTAAAAATATTTTTTATGACTAATCAATCTGCTTAATCATCTAAATAAATGTCAATGGTTATCCAAAACTGTGATCTATACTGAAATAATAATGTCATTAAAAAGCAATAGAAAATTTAAAGAAAGAGCTAAAATCTTCATAGCTCTATATAATCTTATTAAGCCTAAATGCCAAATTGAAGAGGAAATCAGAAGTCAGAGAAGTAGGAGAACATGCAGAGTCAGATATGGCCAGCTGTGTCCCGTTTGAGCCCTTTTAAGAGTCTGAAAGAGGTGGATCCAGTTGAGCTCTTTTGGTGACGATACCCAAGGTGCTGGAAGTCCCTTACCACCTTCTGGACAGTTCAGATACTCTCCGCTTTTCTTGTAGCTCCCTCTTTAGTGGCCTTCCTGGGAGGTGAAAGACTTGGAAAAGATGTATCATCCTTTAGAATTCTCAGCATTTAAGAGATATTCAGGTCCAAAATAATATTTTTTTCTGTCTACTTTCACCAGCTTTATTTAGCACAAATCGTAAGGTTGGAAAAATGCTCTCTACAGAAATTCAGGTAGTAGGTTAGAATTAGATTAGAATCTACCGCATATCACGCATTTTAGTTAAGAACATTAAAGTTAGATTGGGCTCATTCAGTTTATCTCTGAGCTTGCACATTTCACAAGCACACTCGCAGCTGCACCTGAAGAAATGCTGATATATACACACAAATAGCAAATTAGCCACACTTATCACTAGGCCAGTTGCATGCCTAATGTAATGTATGCACTTCTGTGCATTGGGGGACTACACAGTGCATTTCTGTGTTTTTGTGAGCAAACTTGATTTAATTCTGAGTACCAGCTCACTTAAATTTAACCCTTTTTGAGCAAGAGGGCTGCCTTAGTGACAGCAATGCGTGCACGTGAATGAAACCTAGTTGCAGGTTGCACCAGTAACCTCGTGTTAGTAGTGTGAACTGTTTGACTTGCTCATGGAAGCTGTTTAATAAAGTTTGATGTTACAGTATGGACCACAGAAAAAAATGTCCATATGCTTGCCATTTTACTTCATATGGATGAAAATTAACTTAGTTAATCAGACATCTCTTAAAATGCATGCCATCTTTAAGTTTAGCCTAATGCCCCCAAAGCTCAGTCTTAAATCGCTTCTGACATTTGAGTTGTATTTGTACTGCCATATTTGCCTCTAAGGCTGTGGTCCAATACAACAGTAAATCTCATTTTAAATACTATTAGTGGCCATATAGTAGAAAGCACTGCCCTGATACATTTAGTAAAAAGTTTTGACTCATTAAATCTGTATCAATGAACTTTAAGATGGCTTGGCTGTAGTATAAGTTCAGCACCTACCTCACAGCCAGGCCCATCCCAGGAGTCTGCTCCAGTGCCCTCTTGCCTCTGCTCTGCTCATTCTACTCAAAGATAATGGTCCTTGGATGTTACCTGCAAGCTTACAATCTTACATGCACTGGCCGTCTCTATGTGTCTGTGGCCACTCACCATAGTCAAGCTTCCTAGTCACAGATCTTATCCTAGATTCCTGCCTTGCATCAGATCTCTTCATCAGCTCTGGATCCAGGAATTGGCTGGATTGCATATTATTATCTTCTCCTCAGTATTCTCTTCCTTTGCAAGGGGTAATGTGCCTTTACCGCCTTCCACCTTGTTGCCAGTCCACTTATTTTCTGTCTCAAACGCAGTAGATCATGCTAAGGAACCTTCAGAAATGTATATGCTTCTACTCATCACAGGAGATCTCCTTTCTCCCAAGCCTAACACCAGATAAGTTTGCTATCCCTTACTGACACCAGTCCTCAGTCCTCCATGGCTTAGGAGCAACCTATCCAAAGAACATGCACATGGAAGATGCCAACAGTTGAGTTATTCCAGGCAGGGAAGAAGCTTCTGGTGTAGACCTTCAGATAACCTTTGGAAAAGTTAACAACCTGTCTAGCTAACGAAAGAACA
Organism: Chlamydotis macqueenii; assembly: GCF_036417535.1. Classification (NCBI taxonomy): domain Eukaryota; kingdom Metazoa; phylum Chordata; class Aves; order Otidiformes; family Otididae; genus Chlamydotis; species Chlamydotis macqueenii. The sequence continues at coordinate 122,619,291 of NC_141557.1, forward strand.
AGGATTACTTTTATTGTCTTACTAAACCAATTCTGCTGACTATGGCAGAACACAGAACAGCACAGGGTGTGCATGACAGCCAAGAGGCTGGGCAGTTCTGTGGCAGCGAATGCATGGATGCAGGGAAGAGGTGCTATGATCATGAGAAAGAACTGACTCTGTCCTGGACTAAATAAAGTGTCCTAGGACATGCAAAGAGTGGAGCCAAGTGACAGCAGTGAAGCTGCTGTTGAGTTCATAAGCACTAGCATAGACTCAGAGGAGGCTGGTAGGGGCCATAATGAACATCAGTAATTCCTGCTGCCTCAGAAGCTCCTGCTACCTCAGACTGAGCCTTCCTCACCCCTTTATATCCTGTTCTAAAGACCTCCACACCAGATAACTTACCCAAGGCTCAGTGGCTGCTAAGGAACAACTCCTAATGGAGCAGGCATCGCTGATAGGAGACACTGTATGAGATTCTCACTGCAACCTGATCCCAAACAAGAACTCGGGCAGTGCCCATCTTCAGCGCAAGTATGCCTGGAAATATCAGGCATATCCAGCTTTGTTCAAGATTTGATTTTCTTCTTGCCTTTGTTTTTCAGTTACTTTCTACTTTTCATTTGTTTCCAGTTGAGAGCATTATTTGGGGGTTTTCACAGCAGGGCTGGATGGCATCAGAGACGTTAAGGGTTGAAATTTCAAACATTTCAAAGCCTGGGGCAAAGAGCTGCAGAGCTGCAACGGATGGGACGGCGCAGCTGGGATTTCAAAGCCAGCAGGGCCTGGCTCCAAGAACGGGATACAAAGGGCTTCAGGGGGAAACAGCAACTGGGAACAGGAAAGTCAGAGAAAAACTGATTTACTGCTCGTGTCTGACATATGCATGATTTCAAGTTACAGCAAACAGCTGTCAACCACTCAGCAGAAAACAATTAGTCAGGTTGTCCCTGACAATGTGACCCTCCCAGTTTTCACAGGAAATGAGTGAGCTGCAGCTGGTGGAGGGATCGGCTGTAGTTCCACTTGTTACGCTCCCACCCTGCCGCCATCTGCTCTTTTGGCTCTCTGAGTTCTTGTGAAGGGCACAGCAGGCAAACAGGAGCCTGCTTCAGAGGGCAGCTGAGTAGTCCTCCAGCATCCTTTCAGACAGGTTGCACAACCATTTTGAAGCCCCACCTGAGGTGGCAATGCAAGAGGTTCTAGCAACAGCTAGGCTGCTGCTAAATGCAAGAGGGGGTAAGCGGGCTCATCCAGCAGCGGGGTGATTTGACAACTCCGTTGCCCCAAACGGGCTCAGCAGCAGGTTTGTACTTGGCATGGCTGCACAGCATCAGACGGGCAGGAGATATGAAAGACGTGAGTGCCATTTGCCTTACTGGACCAGCCAGCCTGAGCTGACAGCAGTGAAGTATCCATGGTGTCTCCTCGTGGCATTCCTGCTGACAGAAAATTTTTTTGGGTCAGAAGATAGGGAATAAAGAGATCACTGTCCCGTGTTGCTGTTACAGGTAGCATGGCCTTCCAACATGTCCTCTGTACCCATAGAGGGTGCAGGCTGAGAACCTGATGGGTGGCAGGTGTCACCTCCTAACTCACACATGTAGTTGTCACCTTCCCAAGCCCAGGCTGACGGGTAATGCACTAGCAAAAATTATGTGTTTCCAGGTTTCACATAACCAAGGCAATCTTCTTGATGCTCAGTGGCACTCCAATGATGACTATCTTCTGTCTCAGAAAAAAGCTACTTCTCACAAATGCTGTGCAACAAGGGGAGGGGGTTGATAACTTTAGTTGGTACCAAATGTTTCCATTAGTGCTACCAGCTCTGACTTCATTAACTCAATGTCCACATATGTTGCCTGATGCTCTGTGCTGTCCCAGAGGAAAATTAAAGCTGTACTTGGTAAAAGGGTGCCCCATACTGCTGTATGTCTTCGACCAGGAAGGAACAGGACTACCTTCCTGCTGCTACTGCAGCTGCTCAAGAGCAGCTTCAGCACTGCTCTTCCACAGTGGTGATGCTAATGATGGTCCAGTGCCTCTCCATGAGGAAATTTTCCATAGCAACTGGCTCATCTTGGAAAGGAAAAGCTACACTTTGACAGCAGCCCACTCTGGAAGGTGCCTCCAGAAACACCACATTGCTTCTGAACTAACAATTCAGGTGGCGCAGGACAGCAAGATACAGGCTGGATGCCCATCCAGGCTGGTGATACTAGGTGTAATGCCCAGAGTACAAGGCAGCAAACAAACAAAAATATCACCACCGTGTAATCTTGCTAACTTGAAATGATCATACACCTGCTCGTGAATTAGCTCAAATGGAAACATTCAAGGCCAGGTTGGATGGAACTCCGAGCAACCTGGTCTGGTTGGAGATGTCCCTGCTCCTTGCCAGGGGGGTTGGACTAGATGACCTTTGAAGGTCCCTTCCAACCCTAATGATTCCGTTATTCTAAGATTAAATCTGTTCTTTCAGGTAATTAAATATTAGTGATCACAGAACTGTGTGCTAAATCAAGCATAAATTAAACACACTCTTTAATAGTGTGGGCAGCCTCTTCAGATCAGTAAGAATATATACAAGTGACCACAAATCCTCAAAATCAGAGGGTTCCTGGAACCACTTGTCAGCTTACGCTTACCATTGCCTACCCGAATGAGCTGTGAAGAACCCAGTGGTCCAGCTGCTTTTCTGGGCTCTGTGAGTAAGATGATATTCATGAGAACCAAGATGATCCTTTATTTGAGCTGTCATTTCTACAGAAAGGCAATCGGGATATTCTGTAGAGCGCACGTAGGCCATTTTCAGTCTCCATCAGGACACTCACCAGGGTCGTGTCACCAACACAACCTAGCCCATTGCAACTGGTTCTCAAACTGCCTTCCGCTATTTGACATGTTTTTATTCTTTAACTAGCAATTTTTCTAAATTTCAGCCATGAAACAAGTGGAAACAAAATGAGAAAGATTACTGTGTATAAAAAAGGGTAATGGCAGGTGAAGAAAATAATTTAAATCAGCAAAGACATGGATGAAGGAGCTTTTATGAACTTTCAGAATTAGAGTACCTCAAGGCAAGAACTTTTTCTATGTGCTGCATCCTTATGGCTCGTTCGTGGGAATTAGAATTAACAAGATGAAATTTTAAAAGGTGAATTTAGGATTTATGGCCAGAAAATATCAGCGTAGTAAAATGTAAGCAGCTGTGCATTAGGCAGATCACTGTCTACAGGAAAGACGCCAGCTTTCCCTAATTTAACCTACTGAGTATGTGTAGTGCTAGTCTAAACGACAGGTCAAATGCAGGTTGAGTCAATACAGAGATCTGTGCGTTATTTACCAAAGCATTGTTAAATAATTTCCAAAATTTTAGCCTGAAAATTAGTCAAGATTGTAAATTAATGTGATACATTTCAAATAATCCCAATGCAAATACTGTTAAAAATTGAGATTTTTGTTTGCTTGTTTTGATTTCTCTTTAGTGTCACAAAACTTATTTTCTCAGGCTCCAAGCTGGAAACAACAACAGGAACTGATAAAAATTCACATGTAAGAATGTATTAACTTGTTGCTTCATACTTGAAAGCAACCTTTCTTTCCCATAGTCTTTTTATTTGAATAAACAAACAAAAGCAAACCATCTTTATCACATGAAAGGCACATTTCTTAGAATAAAATTTGTAAATTTTCTTCTTACATAGGTCAATATGACTTTCTTTAAAATTCTAGGTTACGATAAGAAAGGAAGCGATATAAAATGCATGTCAAAACGTACTGCTTTTATTTTCAGGGGGTTTGGGTTTTCTTTTTTTCTCCAACAACATTATTTGAAGAATGAGCATGTGACTTGGATCTCATTTTTTATAATCCACTCTTCACTGCTTGTTTAAAAATTGCTACATTATTGCAAAGCAGGTTAACAATTTGGACTTTAACTACTTAATGAAAATCCCTTGAAGAAGAAATAAAATACTGAAAAACAGTGCAAGCGGTGACCATGTAAATGCTGGAATTTCTGGAGAAAAGATATTTTTGAGAATAAGCTTCCAAAACTCCAGCTCATTAAAAAAGGCCAGATGTCTCAATGTTTTAGTTTTACATGAATCTTTGCTCTCTTTCCCTGTTTTTCTATGGAGAATTTAAATACTTGTAAACTGATTTATGAATAAAGTGATCTTTTCCCTACTTTTTTTTTTAAATTGAGTGAACCCAGGTGTTCCTTGGGATCTCTCTCAAATCACTGCTCTGGCTGTGCCACGCTTTCATGACTAACTAGTATTCTTCTATTACTTCTTTGCTTTTAGGTTCAAGCAAACTGTAGAAAGTGCTCAGCAACAATGAGGTGAAGGAATATATAAAAACATGGAGTGAAGCCTGCTGTCTGTTTTCATTGTCCGTGACAAAGTTTGATTTACTGTCCAGAGCTGCTGATCTGGAAGTTAACCTGGGCCAGGGACTACTCAGCCACCAGTTTGGTGTAGTCCCTGCATTCTGGGTACCAAGAGCACAGACGTGGACTGTCACAGCACCAGCTGGCCCCAGGACTGGAGGCCACGTTTTGTTCAGCAGTAGAGACACAGTATGGGAGTCGAATCAGCCCAAAGCGGAAAATCAACTGCTGAGCAGGAACGCTAGCTGGCTAATGTTACTCACAGTCCTTCGTACAAGGACTTCCACTTCAGTGACAGGCTTGAAGTTTCTTTCTTGCCCCATTTTACACCACCCCCCAACTTTCTTGATCTATATACAAAGACATTTTAAAACATGTGACTAACAGCAGATCTACAGATGTAGAGAGGCTAGAATCAGCTTTTTTTTTTTTCCTTTTGCCTAGCACTTAGTAAGAAAGAGAGTTCCTCTCCTGCTTACGCTTTCCAAAGTAGATTTTGTACATACTCCTTTTAACAGTGGAAACGAGGATGCATAAAACCTATGACCATAAAATATGTCTTATTTCAAATTATACTAACTACCTGTCTTTGTTTTTCCTCTTATAAACCATGGTGTATTCATTCTACTCCAACGTTTTTTCATATTAGTTATTTTGGGGTAGAACTGATAAGTCTGTGCTATGCCTCCTCTAATATTGCACAGCAGCCTATTAGGAGTAATTCAGCACTTTTTTATTTTTCCAAATTATTCACATTATAGGTAAGATTCTATTTCACTAGGCTGCTAGACTATTGCGCATTTATAAAACTGAATTTTGTTATATTTACACTAATGATTTCATAGGAGAGGGTGAATTTTAAACCCAGCAGAATACTTGATAATGAAAAGAAGAAATAGGGAGGAAAGGAGAGAGGCCAAGACAGATATGGGCTCTGTGCACCATTTCTCCTCTCCAAGAAAAAAGACATGAGATTAAGGTACTTGCCCTATAGAGGAAAATGGAAACATGAGGAACTAACAGCTGACTAACACACTCTTAAGCCTCTGATATAATTTACAAACAGAAACAGCTCATTTTACATAAACTTTTAGAATCCAAATTTCCAACCAAAAAAAAATTCCCCAAACCCAAGATAATGTAAATGAAATAAGATCTTTCCTTTTTGTAGAAACTTTTCATAGGGAAAAAGATTGTTTTGTGGTTTTTGTGGATTTTTTTTTTAAACACCTTTAAATATGTTGAGGGAAAGGAGAAAACATTTACCAACTTTTTAACAGAACTTGAAGGAATTTCTTACTGTCTCACCCTGCAATATTTTCAGGGGCTGGTCTTAGTGTGAGAATCTACATTACACTATTTTAATCATTGGTGATATAATTCAAAGAATCATAGAATCATAGAAAGGCTTGGGTTGGAAGGGACCTTCAAAGGCCATCTGGTCCAACCCCCCTGCAAGGAGCAGGGACATCTCCAACCAGATCAGGTTGCTCAGAGCCCCATCCAACCTGGCCTTGAAAGTTCCCAGCGAGAGGGCATCAACCACCTCTCTGGGCAACCTGGTCCAGTGTTCCACCACCCTCACTGGAAACATTTTTTTCCTAATATCTAATCTGAATCTACCTCCCTCTATTTTGAAACCATTACCCCTTGTCCTATCACAACAGGCCCTACTGAAGAGTTTCTCCCCATCTTTCCTGTAGGCCCCCTTCAGGTACTGGAAGGCTGCAATAAGGTCTCCCCGGAGCCTTCTCTTCTCCAGGCTGAACAACCCCAGCTCCGTCAGCCTGTCCTCATAGGAGAGGTGCTCCAGCGCTCTGATCATCTTTGTGGCCCTCCCCTGGACTCGTTCCAACTGGTCCATGTCCTTTTTATGCTAGGGGCTCCGGAGCTGGACGCAGTACTCCAGGTCGGGTCCCACGAGAGCAGCAGAGGGGCAGAATCACCTCCCTTGACCTGCTGGCCACACTTATGCTGGTGCAGTTGGGCCTTATTGGTGGACTTCAAGAAAGAGTACAGAGATACCTTTCAGCATCTTGTACCTAGTACCACTTTGGCTGTTCCCCAAACTTGTTTTACTATCTTCAGCACTTTATACGGAAAGCTTAAACGTTTTTCTTTCAAAATCCTGCCTTTGAAATCTCCATCACCTGAACTGGTCCAGGTGGGCTGGCAGTACACATATGGCACCTTGACTCCAGTTCTTGTGGAGCTTTTCAGCTGCATCCTCTGCGTGTTATGTCCACACATTTGTATTTCCTGTTCTGCTGATCTATGAGATTTTATTTTACTTTTCAATAGACTAGTAAATAATTATTTTTAAAAAAAAAAAAAAAAGAGAAAAAATTAAAGATAATCTTACTTGTTGTTTGTTTTCTTCCAACCCAGCTTCCAATGGACCTTAGAAGTTGCTATAGCTGAGTTTTGGAGAAGTTTATGATGGCTTTTAGGCTGTTGGTGGAAAAAGACAGCCTTTTCTGTTTCACCTCTCGGACTAAGGCCGGTGTCTTTAGTCCTAACTTTTAACCGGGGGCAAGCCCACCGTACGAAGTTTGCTGAGGGGCAGAGGGGCGCTCCTTCCTTGCCTGCAGCAGCTCTGGGCCCCCCTTCTGGCAGAGGCACACCCCACACACACCCCCCCACGCAGCCCCTGCTCTCCCTCCCACCCCCTGGTCCCCCGTCACAGCCTCCCCCCGCCCAGGGCTCCGCGGTGCAGCCGGAGAAGCCGGGGCCGCTGGCAGGGGCCGCCCGCCCGCTCCCCGCTCTTTCCCCTCGCAGCCCCGCATGCAAATTCACCAGGAAGTAGCGAAACCCGGAGGCTGCAGCCAACCGCCGCCTCTGACCGAGCCGGGCAGAGCCAAGCGGAGCCGTGCCGGGCCCCTCCGCCGGCTGCCCCCCCTGTCCCGGCCGGCGGGGAGCTGCGCCCCGCACCCGGACCGGACCGGACCGGACCGCGGGGTTTCGCTAGCTGCCGCTCAACTTTCGCACCCCGAGAAAGTAAGTGTCTGCGCCCGTCGCAAGTTGGGTGGGGGGAGGCACGGGCGGGGGGGGAGCCGGCTTCTGCAGTGGGTGGGAGAGGTGGGGCGGGGGCCGCCTCCCTGCCCCCGGCACCGCACGGCCGGTACGAGATGCTTTCCGGGGCGGCTGGCCCTTGCTTCCCTCTCCTGCTGGAGCTGCCGCCACCGCCTGACCTTCCCGGTAGGACTGGATGGGATGTTAAAGGAAATACGGCATCTAAAAGAAGAAAAAAAAAAATTAAAAAATTATGATTTACCTCTTGCCGCTTTGCCTAGCTTCTGCTGTCATCTTGAGGGCTCGGGTCCCTTCTGGCTGTTTTGTGCGGGAGGCGTGTAAAATCAGCCCATCCAAGTCTGCAGTCGGTGTCTCAAGCCAAGGCGACAGCCTTGACTTAGGAGAGGTAGTGTGGCCCCTGGGTACTCCTTCTTACCCTCCTTTTTTTTTTGGCAAGAGAACTCCTGGGGCATCTTCCAAGGTAAAGCTGCATCCTCTTAACTGCATGTTCAAATGTGCATTGGCTTAAAAGATGAGAAAATGGGATTGTGATGGTTTGGTGCATGGTGTTTCTTGCTGACTACTGTTGCAATGGCACCGTATGCCTAAGGAATGCTCCTGAGGGGTTTTATCCTTCCAATTTCAGTTTAGGATCTGTAAGTCAAGCTAGATCTCCCTAGCTGATGCCGTACCTTCAGTAAAGCAGTTGGAGTTTCTGTTGAAATTGCATCTGATGTGTGTTTGCAGTGAATAGATTCACAAGGACTCATCTGGCTGCCTCGCTGAGCTCTGTTAGCACTAAGACCGAAGCGATTAACACTTAAACTTGTTCAGCCAGGTCATACCGCTGTGGATAGACACAGGGAACACAAAGGTTGAGTTCTTATTCTCTTGTTTCATCTGAAACCCTGCATCAGTATCTCATCTCTTACCTTTCCTTCCCACCTTTGAAACAAAGAAGCAGTCTGGCCAATCTTAACATATTTTAGCCCATCGTAATACAAATTGGAAATTACATTTTTAGCTCAATTCCATAAAGTACCTGGAAGACTTTTGTAATTTAGAAATCTTAGTGTTAGTTGCAAGTATCTGTGAAGTATGAGTGTCAGGTAGATAAGTCTGCACTCATCGTAGTATCACTAAAGGGTTACAAAAAAAAAAAAAAAAAAAGAGGAAGATTTTTGTTGGGAAATTGCAAAGCTATGTTGGGAAAATGTAGCTCAGTTTTACCGACGAGATAATCAAATTGTATTTGTGGGAATTGTTTCCAACCCAATATTGAATGCAGAGTAGTTGTTACTTATCTTTTATGTGTTGGGACTTTGTATCTTTATAGCAGGTACTATCAACAGCACTGAAAGTATGGAGGAGAAAAAATAAAATAGTTTTCTCTGAAAAAGTAGCAACAGGCTAGAAATCAGTTAGATACTGTTAATAGGAAGTTATGAAATCTTGGGCAAGGATTAAAATTAATTAACTTAATTAAAATTAAACAAAATTAATTAAAGAATTACAGTTAATTAGATCAACAGGTGTCTCATTCTATTGATCTCTTCTGGCATTTACAGCTTTTTTTCTTTCTCCATTTCAGCTTTGTGAGCTACAGACTAGTTAGAAAAGAATTCTTTGTTTAATAACTTAAAGATCTATTTTAACTGTGTGCTGTTGAGCACACAATTCTCAGCTGTAATGGTGTGGAATGATCATCTTTGTACGGTAGCTGGCTGACTTGAAGTTATTCTGCTTTTCTCCTGTAGTTTTCTTTTTGAGTAAATAAGGGTTTTTTTCCTATGTAAATATACAGAGGACAAGGTAATGCTTAGGCCTTTCCTTATTAGTTCCTTGACCACTGGAGTTGTGCAATGGCTTTTTCTGACAATGCAATGAATTGTGAAATTTCCACAAACTAAGTTAAACCCCATTGCCTTTAAGATGTTTAATATTCCAGTTTTTAATGTTACCCTTTCAAGGGAGTTTCCATAAATGTGAAATTGCATGAATGTGTAACTAACTCTTTCGTAATGCTTTCCCCCCCATTTTATCTATGTAATTGAAGTGAAAAATAAGTGAATTCCTATGGCCTTGTTGGCTCTTGTAAGATAAATAGCATCACAGAACATCAGGTCTTACAAGAAGCAATTCCTGAAACGGGCAATGAGAAAGGTCCAAGGTCCTCCTGGCCCAGCTTAGTCACTGATCTTCAGTGGGGTGGCTCACAAGAACAGGGGTGCTACATCTGGCCCTTCTTGTGCTGCACATCAGAGAGCAGCATTTCGCCTTTCTGGAGCCATTCAGGAAAGTTTAAAAACTGCAGTATTTGATCTCAGATGTGATTCCATTTCTGTCACAAAAAGGAGATGTTTTCCTCTCTGTACTTTGTGTGTTATTTGTAATCTTAATGGGCATTTTTGAGGGATGGAAACATGTTGACCATGAACCAATTTTTATTTTTCTCGAAGGGCTAGGTGATTCGGGCAGAGCGCGAGGTCTTTCCTCCTTTCCATGCATGCTTACGTCACTCACTGACATGTGAGTGACTGAGTGACTTTATTTCTTGTAGAGAATTGTAGGGATTCTCCATCAGGGAACTGTAGAGCCAGTTTTCCTCTTAGGGTTCAGGGAGCCCTTTGCAAAAGTGAATGAGCACAGAAAACAAGCAGATGAGGAATAAATAAATAAATAAATAATGTCATGGGATGGGCATGAGGTGTAAGACTAGGATTCCTAGCACTCAGCTCTACTAGCATGGCTGTACTGAGGTTTGTTTCTGCCAGTGATCCCCAAAGGACGTAAGCTGTCACATGCTAATGAAAGGGATATAGGAGGAGAATCATCTGTTGGCTGGGGATCCTGAGGGTTGTGTGAGCTTTGTGTGCAGTAGGTGATACTTCCTTCTGAAGCTATGGAGCTGCGTGTGTAAATAATTACACTGAACCTCATGACTCTGTTAAGTAATATTTATTGTTATTTTACCCCTGTAGGATTTCAATCTCTAAGAAGAACAGCTTCATTCTGTAGAAGAACCAGTTGCCCAGCTGAGAATTAGGGTTTTTTTCTCCTGCTGATCACATTCCTACTTCCTGTTTCTCCCATTTATTTGTGTCCCCTCTTTCATCAGAGTGTAGGAGTGCTAGAGATGGTACAGAGAGAAAGGCTTCCAGACTTGCCGAGCCATGACACAGGAAACTATGTAGATAAAAATGTAAAATTATATTAGTATGAAAACCATCTTTAGTGAAGCATACAAGGAGAAGGAGACGGCCATACTGTAAACAGTAATGGTACCTTCTCAAAGAAATCAGCTTCTACTAATAAAAGGCAAATACAACATAACTGTCCTTAGTGTGACTGTTCCTAGTTTAAACTTAATTGTTCTTCAAGGGAGGATGGAAAGGTCTGTGCTTTCATATTTATTTTTGCCTGATTCAAATACGTTTCCTGTTGACATTGTCATTAAATGCTGTAATTTCCGAGGTTGAATCATTCACAGTCGTGTTCGACATCTTTCCTGAAAATGTGGGTTCATGAAACAAAATGCAAAGGCAGAATTCATCTTGTGTTGGAAGCAATTCCTCCAAATATTTATGAGATGCTTGCATCTGTTGTGTGCCCTCAAGAACTGCTCGCAGAGGTAAATAGATTAGTTATTTTTGTCAGCTGAAAGTCAGGAGAGACGATATTTTGACAGGAACACTTTGCTGGGGAGAGAAGAAGGAGGAGATCAGGGGAAGGTGAAGGGGGGAATGGGTAGGTCTCATTTCTCCAGGGAAAAAAGGGGAGGCTAGCATTATTCAGGCCAGTATTTGCTGTCCCTTAGGTCAGCATTGTCTATCTTTTTCAAACTGCTGGCATCTTAAGTATCTACAATTGGTTCCTGTGTTGGCGCAGCATGCTATCTTACTTCTTCAGTTCAAAGGACTCGAGCGATAAACAGTCTGAACAATGTGTCCTTCTTCCTCTATGGTCTCTGCTGCATGTAGCATGAGGCTACTTCTTCCTGTCTAAATTGTGGTTGATGTGTTGTAGAATTTGCTACTTTAATTTGCAAAGGCCTGCTTTTTGCTGTGCATGTTCTTGTGACCAAGCCATTTATTGAAAGTTTCTGTAATAGCAAATCGTGCAATCTTAAAGTGGAAAATGTGATAGCTTACCACAGGGGTTGAAGTATGGGATGCAGCCACCCTTCCGGAGTGGCGTTTTCTGCAGTTTTCTCTATTCTAGAGGGCTACTGGAGGTCTGGGCATGATAAAAGTTTTGAGGGCCTGGAGTCCCTCTAGGATGTGTTTCTAACTGCTCCTTTGTTGGTTTAACAGAAAGGCATTTCAGGAAGTTCATCAACAAAAACATAGTCTTTTAAGTGGCCTTTCTGATGTGGCATCTGTAATATATTGCTTTGCTTTTCATGTTTTCTTCATTAGTTTGTACAGATGTGTGTCTACAAACCTGTATGATCAATTTTTGGATGAAATCTTATTCAAGTTTTTCTTGGGCATGAACCGAAACAACATGATATGACAGAAGTTAGTGCAGAAGCATATTCGGCTGCTAAGCAGGTTTGCTCTTTCCATATATGACAGCACTAGGGGCTTAGAACAAAATAATTATTAGAAGGTAAAGAGTATGTTTGAGTGAATTCCTACATAATAATAGCATATCTATAAACCAGTAAGCCTGACCTATGACTAAGTTTTACTCTATCCAGATAAAGAAAATATTTCCTGTAGTGTCAACTGAGTGGGAAAAGATCTGAAAAGTAGTACATCTGTGGTGTTTGTTGAAATTGCCTACTCAAGTATCCCTTACCGGCACGGACTGTTGTGATAGGACGAGGGGTAATGGCTTTAAAATAGAGGGAGGTAGATTCAGACTTGATATAAGGAAGAAATTGTTTCAAATGAGGGTGGTAGAACACTGGACCAGGTTGCCCAGAGAGGTGGTGGATGCCCCATCCCTGGAAACACTCACGGCCAGGTTGGACAGGGCTCTGAGCAACCTGATCTGGTTGGAGATGTCCCTGCTTCTTGCAGGGGTGTTGGACTGGATGACCTTTAAAGGTCCTTTCCAACCTAAACCATTCTATGATTCTGTGAGGCTTACATTCACTAGATCCAGTGGACAGAAACTGGTTTTCTGCAGGGCAACCCCAGCCCTAGCATGTGTCTTGATGGGATTTCTAAAACCCTTCAGTAAGTGCTGAATGCCCTAGGGCAGCTGTGATTCAGGTATCCACAGACAAGAGACCCTGGAGAACAGGGTTAAGTGATGGCCAGAACCATCGGTCACACCATGTCGGTGCAACTGAGGAAGTGAAAGTTTTGGTAAATACACAGGAAGGGGATGGGCAAGAGAAAGAGGAAATCCTATGATGGATGTTCTAGGTTAAACTTGTTCAACATACATTGCAAGAGTCATTTGAATGTGCTGTTATAGCGTAGCAGAGCATGCAAATGGGAGTCAAAGTACGTTTTTGTAACTACAGGCCTACCATTGCAAAAGATCTGCTAAACTGTGCAAAGGCTCGAGAGAAGCATTGCAGCCCTTGAGGGGTGTGGGAAAACTTGCCTTTTAAGCAACTCTCCTGCCGTATTGCTGGTACGGCACTTTGTCTTCCTTTTTCTATCTCGTGAGGTCTTTGCTCTGTCACTGGTTTCCAACTGTCCTTGCACTGGCTGCAAGGGAGATTGCAGCAGCTGTCCTGGCACCAGTGGAGAAGCACAGGGCCATATCAAGGTGAATGCTAAGCCAGTTTCTGTTGGGATGTAGATGGTCTGACTGACAGTTTCTGCTAGGCAGGCAGTGGACAGCAGTGCTGCCAGTAGGCCTGACCAGGAGAGCTTGCCTCTTCTGAAAATCTCCCACTAAATTTCCTTGGTAGCAGCTCCCGTCCCTCTGACATGACGCTTACTATTAGTAATAATGTGGTATTTGTCTGGGGCTTTTCTCCCCACTTTCCTGGAAAAAGCCATGTTCTTTTTTTTTTACCCAGCATCATTCTGTTGTTTCTTTGTCTTCAGGACTGTCAGTGGTATAAGCTGTTTATTTCATCTCTTGATTTAGATCTCTATGCAGCAACTTTTCTTTTTCGCTTTCCAGAAAAATAAGTCTCAGCACCTTTCACAATCTAACTATCATTTGTGATCTACTTGTGCTACCTTATCAGGGAACATGCGCCCAGAAATACATACTCCCAGAAGAGGTGTGAAGTGCAATGCAGTGCCAACCTGACCGTACTGACATGGTCTTCACAGGGTTTTAAGAAGCCTGTGCCTCGTTAAAGGGCAGCTTTGTACTTCCAGAGATGGCCAGCAACACTCTTCTATCTAGAGCATGTATTATGTGTAGGTGTGGTCTGTCTTTAGAGACAGCTACCACTGTTTACTACATCTTATTTTAAATGGTGGCCCCAACCTGACTTGAAACAGGTTAATTTCTGTCATGAAGATGGGTAGTGGGGATTGTCTGCCACCCTTTTTCTGCTGTTCTGCAATGTTGCTTTGACCTTCTCTGGTCAAATTTCATTTCTCTTGTATGCAGGAGGTTTTTCTGTGCTGTGTAGTGACAGGTGTGAAAGGTTTTTTGAGCCAGTGTTGACCGTCCTTGTAAATCCACCTGGTTCAGGGAAGCAGAGCATGGATTTACTGGCACGTGTGCTTGCCTGTGAAGAAGAAACCAAAGTTTGGTGTTGTGGGGGTGTGGTGCTAAGGCAACAGCTCTTGTTCCAGGATTTCCGTGGTGTGCTCCTTGGTGTCGACATGCCCCAGATTCTCTGTCCCCACAGAAAACGAAACTTAAGAAATTTAGCTTTGGGCAGGCAGTGCAAGTTTTGAAGAACGAACTTCAGAGCTGGCACCAGCAGAAAAGAGATTTGGCCGGTGGAGTGAACAAGTGGGGAAAAGGTGCTTCAGGTGAGATCTTTCTGCTCTTGATGGAGCATTTGAGCAAGTCTGAGGGCACTGGATACAAGTGTCAGAAAATGCAAAATTCAGTATTTGAATAGCTTATTTGAATCTGAGATCAGAAGAGTATCTTCTTCTGTAATGTTTTTGACTATGTACAATGGCAGTCTCCTGCTAGGTTTAGATGGGTGGAAAGTCCTTTTCCTTGCTCCTGCGATAAAAGCAAAAATATCAAGATGCTTGGTACGGTGTGACACAGGAAAGTAATTTATCCTTTGAGCATGGAGTACAGTTTTAGTGATGTGACTATATTATGTTTATTACATGTTCTCTGTCTTGTCATACTGATGGAGATTATGTGCTTTCCTAGGGACTGTAATTGTGTCTACCCCATCAGTTTGCACTCTTATTATTTTTTCTCCTTTTATATCTCTGCTTCCACAGTCTTCTCTCTTCATTTATTTCACAGCATCAACCCCAATTCTGACTTCTCAAGGATTTCAACTCCTTTCCTACACTTTTTCTCATATGATTTGTGTTGTCCTGAGAACTTCTCGTGCATGCTTGACAATAAGGCAATCTTAGTGGTTTTTAAAGCATCTTCTTTGCACAACGCTTAATTCTATGGAATTCAAACATAAGCAAGTTCATTGTGGACTCATTACAGTTCTCCCGAAACAAACGTGGGTACCATTGTGAACACTGTTTTATTCTTACTTCTTGCTTGGAAATTTAGCTGCATGGGCCATGCATGCTAAAGTCACATATAGACAAGAGGGCTTGTGCACAGTCTAAGATGCTTTTGTTAGGTACACTGTAATCGCATGGCCTGCCTACGAGCTATATGTTTGTTATTTGAAGTTACAAGGATTATAAACTTTTATGAGCAGCCAGTATGGTTGTAATAAGACTGCTGTAAAATTCTTGCAGTCTGCAGTGTGAATGTGAAAATAATTCTTGTCATGGACCTTCAGTTTACTGCGAGTCTAAATCTGCCAAAATTATCGTGCATGCTGTCCTACTCATTAAGGTCTCTGTCCTGCACTTTGTTTAGAAAGTGCTGACCTGATTCTCTCAAAGTCTGTAGAGCTCCTGCAAGTTGTGTGCAGTCACTTACAGCATCAGAGCCTGGTTGAGTGGACCTGCTATGTCTTCACCTGCTATCAATTGCAAGGCTCTTGACCAATAAGCAGGATTGT
Source organism: Chlamydotis macqueenii (assembly GCF_036417535.1). Classification (NCBI taxonomy): domain Eukaryota; kingdom Metazoa; phylum Chordata; class Aves; order Otidiformes; family Otididae; genus Chlamydotis; species Chlamydotis macqueenii. Next base: position 122,634,776 of record NC_141557.1, read on the forward strand.
AAGTAACAGAAACTACTAAATGCTGTGCAATCCAGTAACGATACCTTGTGGATACAGGCATGTTGGTTGGTTTTAGAGAGAGAAAACAAGAAATGTCAAGAGGAAGTCAAAATAGCAGCAACAGTCAAAGTATTAGTCCAAGTGGAGACCGGTCACGAGTGGCATCCTTCAGGGGTCTGTGCTGGGCCCGGCCCTGTTCAACATCTTTGTCGGTGACATGGACAGTGGGATAGAGTGCACCCTCAGCAAGTTTGCCGATGACACCAAGCTGTGAGGTGCCATCGACACGCTGGGAGGGAGGGATGCCATCCAGAGGGACCTTGACAGGCTGGAGAGGTGGGCCCGTGCCAACCTCATGAAGTTCAACCAGGCCAAGTGCAAGGTCCTGCACCTGGGTTGTGGCAACCTCAGGCACAAATACAGGCTGGGTGGAGAATGGATCAAGACCAGTCCTGAGGAGAAGGACTTGGGAGTGCTGGTGGATGAGAAGCTCAACACGAGCCACCAACGCGCCCTTGCAGCCCAGAAGGCCAACCGCATCCTGGGCTGCATCGAGAGGAGTGTGGCCAGCAGGTCGAGGGAGGTGATTCTCCCCCTCTACTCTGCCCTGGTGAGACCCCACCTGGACTACTGTGTCCAGTTCTGGAGCCCCCAACATAAAAAGGACACGGACCAGTTGGAGGAGGTCCAGAGGAGGGCCACGAAGATGATCAGAGGACTGGAGCACCTTTCCTATGTGGACAGGCTGAGAGAGTTGGGGCTGTTCAGCCTCGAGAAGAGGAGACTTCGGAGAGACCTTATAGCGGTCTTCCAGTACCTCAAGGGGGTCTACAAGAAAGATGGGGAGAGGCTGTTCAGTAGGGCCTGTTGTGATAGGACAAGGAGTAATGGTTTTAAAATAGAGGGAGGTAGATTTAGATTGGATATTAGGAAAAAAATTTCTACAATGAGAGTTGCAGAACACTGGAACAGGTTGCTCAGAGAGGTGGTGGATGCCCCATCCCTGGAAACATTCAAGGCCAGGCTGGATGGGGCTCTGAGCAACCTGATCTGGTTGGAGATGTCCCTGTTCCTTGCAGGGGGGTTGGACTAGATGGCCTTTAAAGGTCCCTTCCAACCCAAAGCATTCTATGATTCTATGATTCTATTCATCGGCTTCTGAAAATGAAGTAAATTAACACATTAAGGAAATGCAACATGCTTCTTCAAGTCAGTCCTCCACTCAGAACTTCTATTTAGTATGGAATAATTTATCTCAAATATAAAAGAACTTTAATCAAGTTAATATTCTTGCATAGCTGCTCTCCCGGTGATTTGGGGTACTCTGTGTTCATTCTTGCCCTTGAGAAAGAGAATCTGCAAAGACATACATGTCTTTAAAATCCAAGGTCTCCAGTTCCTCCTTACAATGTTTGAAGCAGGAATAGTAAAGTGAACCATCACACCAGCGATTCACAACCCTCCCTCAAAAGAGAGTTTCCAGATTTCCACTCTCACTCCTTTCTGAAAATGAAAAGAATGTAAAATGTTTTTAATTTTGGTTAACTATAGAAAAACGTCTTATTCATGCTCCTATGTACGTGACAAATGTTGAAAGCATGCTTAGCAACTTGAATGTGAATTCTTAGTCCATGTTCATTCAATGACGTATTTCCCTTTACACTCTTACTGTCACTGCAGCTTGAGCCTGTAATTTCACAAGACTTTACTAAAGTGTGCTTCTGTCTTTACATGCCAGGCTTTCAGACCTGAATCAGTGGGAATTTGCAGTCCTTCAGGATATGTTTGGTAGGCTTATGCAGAGTGTACTCATCTATTGAAAAAGCCCCGATCTCAAGGGCTTACTCTAAAAACCTCCAAAATTTGGTAACGATATAGCTCTTTTAGTTCTATTTGTCTTATTTGCATCAAACTGTTGGTTCAGACAATAGCCTTTGGTGCCCAGCATGTATCCCGAATTGCAATAGTGGCTTAGAACAGTTTACTAAGTTGGGCGAGAAATCGACTGGAGTGTGCCTGGTTTAGGTTCGTGCCCTCAAGGGAATATAATTAACACAGAGTTTAAAATTAAGTACACTAAATGAGTTATAAGTAGACCTCTGTGAAGTTCCAGAATCTGGACTAAAATCTTACACCTCTGAAGTTAAGGGAGGTTCTGCTGCTTACATCAATGAGAATGAGACGAGGTGGTTCCTCACAGGAATACTTACACAGATAGTGCTGAATGTTCTCCTAGTGTCCCTGTAAAGATTAAATAGCACAAAACTTCACTTCCGCTAGTGTAATTTACTGGCACCAGATTCAACACTGTCTGATTTTTTTTTTTTTTTTTGAAGAACTCTTGCAACTTCCTCTTGCAACTTGTCCAAGCTTTGCAAACTTCCAGGAGGAACTGGACTCTGAGTAAGAGTGTTAGCCTACATCAGCATTTAACCCCAAATTTCCATCTGATCTTAGAGGTCATTCTTAAAGCCATGTTGCATACCCCAGTACCATGGCTTGTGTTTCAGGAGGGTTCCTCTGTGTATATCTAATGCTGTACAGCAAATGGAACACAAAGCAGTCTGCTAGAGAAGTAACTCTTCTTCTGCAACCAAACTATATGCTGGCGTTTGAAGAGAAGAAAAAAAGTTCTGTTTTTCTTTTGTGAAATTGAGTGCTTAAGAGACAGGTGCCCAAGGCATAATACAATGCTATTATAACAAGAATGCTATGTTTAAGTTGCAAGTTTGGTCATGAGTACGTGTCAGCATTTAAATGTGGAGGTGACAGCAGATGAAGAAGCCCTCTGACCAGTGGAGCAGGATGATAAATGCAGCATGGTGCAAAGTAATATAAGTTACAAAATGGCCAGGCTAGTACAGAGTTAGGATCCATGGACACACAAGTCATTCTGCACTAATTTAGTTATAACTATCTTAATCCATGTTATAAGGAAAAAAAAATTACAATAAGGGTGGTGAAACACTGGAACAGGTTGCCCAGAGAGGTGGTAGATGCCCCATCCCTGGAAACATTCAAGGCCAGGTTGGACAGAGCTCTGAGCAACCTGATCTGGTTGGAGATGTCTCTGCTCCTTGCAGGGGGGCTGGACTAGATGACCTTTAAAGGTCCCTTCCAACCCAAACCATTCTATGATTCTATGATTCCATGAAAGCAGATTGTAGAATGCATAAAACCAGGTAAGGGTTATAAGAATTGATTTATTCTATGGGGATATGCTTACCTGAATTTGAGAGAACAAAAGCTAGTTATGCACTAATAATCTGCTCCTCCTTTTATTAAACACACTGATAATAGAAGATAAACCCAAAAGAGAAGTGATATACTTTCTATGAGGCCACCCTCAAAACCTCCATCAGGGCTTGTTGGCTGTGCATTTGCTGTTCTCCATCATGTTTCCACTGACACGTTGTGATCATTTCATGATCTTTGAGTTCTGTTTATAGTATAGCAATGGGTTTGAGTTACAGGCACATCTCAAAGCAAGAGATCACATCTGCAAAAGACTCTTTATTGCCAACAACATCTTCAACTAGTTAAGGCCATGTTCGTAAATAACCATCTTCTTCGCTTAGTCGTAGTAGTTAGTAATGATTCTCCCTACTGAATGTCCTGTCAATAAATTCATCCAGGCATGTGGAGATTGAGCATTAGGTTGCCTTACTTGAATAAGACAAAGGTTTCAAGTATCAGCTACTGCAAATATACCTTCCTATGTGCCTTCTGGGGGGGGGTGGACAGAGTGCCAAATTTCAGTTGAAGAGCTAGTTGGGGTGCAGCCTGGTGATTATATTAAACAGACACCTTAATTTTCCCCAAACTCACTGAACGTTAGCAAGCTGCTAACTTAGTCCCATGTTGTCTTCTGAGGCTCAGTGAAGCAAGGAGAAGCTAACTCTCATTTCTTTTTCATGTGTCACGTAGTAAATGCAGACATTGACATTAGGTACTGCAGAGTAGCTCATGCAGGGCCACTTGTTACTTGGTGTAATTTGTTTATGTGGCTATGCCTTTGGTTGCAAGTACATTGATGGGTATGTTGAAATAAACACCTGAGTAAAACCACCATGTTTGAACTAGGCCTTTTGGACCGATGTAGAAACCCTTGTTGCGCACTTCTCAACTACACCTTGTTTTGAGAGGCAGAGTGTGTGTGTGTGAAGAAGGGGAGAGCAAGGAGATGGGCAAGTACTGTTGGGAGTGAAGAAGGATAGGTCCCAGATCTGTGTTCTCCAAGAAAACTGTGTGAAGCTTGTCCTTCTGACCTTCTGTCATGTCACTTTTTATGAGGATGACGTCATTTGGGCTACTCCTGGACCTTACTCCAACATCCTGTCTTTTTATAGGGGTAGTTTATCATTTTCTTACACCACAGTGATTACTCCACTCATTAAAAAGGGAGAGGAGGAAGATCTTTATACTACTGGTAGACATGGACACCTATAAAGCTCAGGGCAAAGATTAGACTACTGAAACTTTAGCACACTGCCATTATTGGACAAAGTCATCAATTTAAAGCTGAAAAAAATTATGTGAGTCAAAGATACACTCAACTTGGACTGTAGACATAGTCCTTGGGGTTTGCTAGCTGGAGTGGGACACTTCCTAATACTTAGGAAAATGTCAATCCTCTTTAATGTAGTGGTTTGGCCAAATTTTCATCTGGAAATGGAGATTTGGTTATATGGAGCTGCTGTTTGTCATTACTGAGGGTTTTTTACCAGTTAAGAAAATGACATTTTTACTTACCATTTGCATGATGCTTAAGTTTGTAAAGTATTTTGGGAACCTTCCCTTTAAGTTGGTTAACATGTTGGTACACTTTTTCACTGTTCATTTCATATGATCCTTTTGAAGAATTTGATAGAAGTATTTATTCTGTTATGTCAAATTAAGATGTTATTTGACCTTTTCCCCTCTCTTCAAAAGATACAGTACAGTGGAAAAAAGTTGAGGAAATGGAAGATGTGGTTGCCTGAGGGCTGACAAAGTGAATTCATTCATTGTTGATATTGATTCAAAATTCTGGAGGATGCAGTTGAGGCAAATGATTGTAATAAAATGAAGTGAGTGTTATAAGGTCAGAAAACAGATGTTAGCCTAATGGTTAGCTTAACTTGGTTTAAAATTAGTGCCAAAAATACTGACTACATGAATCCGGAATATTTTCATTATGTATAGAGTCTATTATGCAATGTTAACAAAATCTTGTGTGGATTAACTTCCATGTGTTTTGGTATTTTAGAATCATGGAACCATAGAATGGTTAGGGTTGGAAAGGAGCTTTAAAGGCCATCTAGTCCAACCCCCCTGCAAGGAGCAGGGACATCTCCAACCAGATCAGGTTGCTCAGAGCCCTGTCCAACCTTACCTTGAATGTTTCCAGGGATGGGGCATCCACCACCTCTCTGGGCAACCTGGTCCAGTGTTCTACCACCCTCATGATAATTTTTTTTTCCTTATATCAAGTCTGAATCTACCTCCCTCTATTTTAAAACCATTACCCCTTGTCCTATCACAACAGGCCCTGCTGAAGAGTTTCTTCCTGTCTTTCCTATAAGCCCCCTTTAGGTACTGGAAGGCTGCAATAAGGTCTCCCCAGAGCCTTCTCTTCTCCAGGCTGAACAGCCCCAACTCTCTCACTGTCCTCATAGGAAAGGTGCTCCAGTCCTCTGATCATCTTCGTGGCCTCCTCTGGGCTCGCTCCAACAGGTCCATGTCCTTCTTATATTGGGGCCTCCAGAACTGGACTTGAAAAAACAAGTGTTTCTTTTTTTTTTTTTTCTTTTTCTTTTCAATTTTAATTATTTTTTTTTTACCACTGGCAAAATTCCTGCATGAAACCAAGCTTTTAACAAATCTAGGCAAAACCTGAGGTGGATTTATAGAAAAATAGAAGATGCTTCTTTCTTGACCAAGACCCCTCACCCCTATTAGAGCTACCTTTCATGTTGTCAACTATGATGATATTTATTATATGTTATGCTGTCATTTATGAGTTCCAGCAAAGATTGTATATCATTTAGCTGAGCACTGAATAATCTCATCCTCTCCCCAGAGACTTAAAGGCTAGACAGGCAAAGGTTGAATGGTGGATTAGTATTGTTTGAATATAGAAAACTGTTTACCTGAACTGATACAGCTAGTTTTACCAAAGCACTCCTATTTCAAAGGCTGTGGAGGGAAGTACATAACCCTCAAATCTCGCCTGACCGCACCTGATTTCTGTATAATTGTATTGGATCACTTCATACTTGGAAGTTTGAGGAGTAATAACTTAGGTCGCTTATTTTCCATTTAGTATAGCAATGTTGGTTAATTAATTAATGTTGGTTATTGAGTAGCTAACATGCCTGGACTGGTAAGGTTTATTTTTTTTTAAAAAAAAAAAAAAAAAAAGGAGGGAGGGTATAGGAGAAAAGTTTTCTCCCATATGTACAATGAAACACATCAATACAGCAACACTAGGTATTTTATCTCACCAGGAGTTTCCTGTTCTTATGTCAGCTGTTGGGGGATTTTTGCTATCTGATGTAATACGCAGGGCACTTCCACTGTAGTCAGATGGCAGCACACCTTTTTTTCCCCTGTTCAAACACAAACTTTGATTTAAAAAAAACTTTAAATTAGGAAGTGGAGTTGACTTATGAATGTTGCGTAGTCCTAGCCCTGATTTCCATATGCAGGCCAGTGTGGGAAAGGAACTGGGACACCAAAGGGTGGAAGAGTGGGTCAAGATTGTTAATGAGAACAGTAGTCAGCTTGGTTATAAATTCAAGAAAGGTTTCTGTCAACCCAGATTGGTTTGGTTTAACTGAGATATTTGTGCTCTGATGTCAGGAATCTGGGCTCTGAAGAGGAGAAGCAGAAATACTGGTGCAGGGCTTAAAAGTGAATATTGCAGGGGAAGTAGAAACACGATGGATTTATGCCTGTAGTAAGAAAATAAGTGTTGGAGGGCATGAAGGTGAGAGTGTGATAATTTCTGCAACTGATATAGGAAGACCATAAAAAATAATCTGAGATAGCATGGACAAAATAGAATTTGTCTTGGTCATGCCTGCTAACGGAGGAATTGTGAAAGAAGCTGCACGGGGTAGCGGTGCCTGTCTGCTGCACTTCCCCAGACTCTTGGCAAGACCACTCTTTGTTGCCTGGTGTTACATTAGCACTACATTGAGGTTTTTTTTTTTTTAATACTTCCATTTGCAATGAAAAAGTAGCAGTCTGCTTGTGACATTAGGAGGTATTCGAAATACACAGGCAGCTGAAAATATCCTGCAGAAAGAGCAGTCTGGCAAAACAATGGGGAGAAATTTAATATCAGGGTGCAAGGTCATGCCACTGGAGAGATGAGAGGAAAATCTGCTGTGACAACAGTTTGTCGTTATGAAAAATGAAGCAAACTGGAGTGCCTTAACTGATTGCAAGAGGGTTATAAAGGCTAGTGTGATTGATGAAAAATGATAAATTTATTGGGTTATGTATATCTGTAGATAGAATAAATAGAAATACCATTTTTTTTTTTGCCTAGGCATTGCTGAAAGTCATCTTGGAACACCTGACCAACCCCAGCCTCCTGCCCTTTAGAGGGGTGAGTGAGTTGAAACTGAAACAGATGTGGATAAGGGCTTCTAGGATAACCAGTGAAAATGGAAAAGACTGAGAGGGCTTGGTCTTTAAAGCCTAGAAAAGAGGCTGAAAGAGATATGAATTCTTCCTAATTGTCGAAGAGCGTAAAGGGCTAAATGCCATTATTGTCCCCAAAATGTACTTAAGACTAGGAATTACAAGACAGCTTCTAAGCCAAGGGGAGTGAGGTTCTGAGACCTTTCAGCAGTAATATTTTGTTCTTCCCCACCACCACCCCTTAACCTCTCTAAAAATGGAGCGTGGCGACTCACTTCTGAGCTTGTCCAATGTGATTGTGCTGCTTAGAATGGGTCTGCCTTTCCCAGAAAGTAATTTTTAGTCCTGTGCTCTAATCATGGATGATAAACTAGATAGCTCTGTTATCTTGCTCTGATAGAAGTGCACCCTTGGAAAGTTTGAGAGTTTGACTTAAATAAGTTTGAGGAAATCTCACAGTAACGTGCTCGTTGCATACTTTTCCACTACAGTAATATTTGGGGTTTGGTGATTACACTGGAGATTAACTGTTTCTCTTCTTTGCCTGTTTATATATGTCAAAATAATTATTTGAGCTTTCTCTCACCTTTTGCCAAAAGAAGGTTGAAGAAGCTAAAGAATTCCCCAAATTTTCTCCTTTTTTAAAAAATGCTGTCAGCTGGACTACTGCTTCTCACATCACAAGAACAACATGAGCCTGCACTGGGCAAGTCTGTCATAGCCTAAATCTACTCAGTGTTTAACTACACAGGCTCATTTTTGTATGCATTGCAGGGAACACATGGCGATTTGTGCCTCTGTGTGTGTATATGTATGCCCATGTATATGTCTGTCATATAAGGGATAAGTTCAGTTTGGGAGGCATAGAGATGATGTCATCCAGACCTGTAGAAATAAGCTAAATTTAAAAAGAGATTAAAATACCCAAGACGAGGAGTGACTGAGACATGAACAACCGTTTCAGCAGAAAGGCAAGGGAAGAACAAGCTACTTAAGTTCCCCTCCTTGGTCTCCAGTGCAAAAACAAGATGTAGGAAGTGAAACAAGCCCAAGATAAGAGCTGACCCGGGATTTCTGGGTTTGCAAGAGTCTAGTTTGATGGAAGTTACCAGGCAGTCAGGACTTACAGTAAAATTTAAATGTGTATATATATATTTTATATTATGTATAAGTTAATAATTATATTACAGAACTATTATTCTTATATAATATTAATCATTCTATAGCATTATATATATTATATATAATATAATATATATTAATATGTACTTGTTTTATATATTTATATATGTAATTAATTGCAGGTATAAGAACAAGGCTGAACAAAATCAAAACTGATCATTTTTGAGACAAGAAATAGGAATCCCTTTCTGTTCAGTTGCTCTCCAGTTTAGTTCTTTCACATTACTCACAGCCACAGATAATTTATTTTTCTCACTCTTATTCTCACTCCAGTCTAGTAGCACATCTTCACTGGCCCTATGGAAATATGTATAGAGGAATACAGGTGAGGCTTTGCTGAGCCCTACACTTCAAATTAAACTCCTCCTCTGTGTTCCTTGGAGGTCACTTTGCCATTCTGAACCATGTGGTGATCGGTCAGAAATGAACCCAGGTTTCCCAGACCCCTCAGAGATGTTCCTCCTCATAGTCCTAATAATAAATGTATAGAAGATCATTGCAACATTCAGGTACCACAGATGATGTGGAAGCAGGTCAACATAGAGAGGAAGTCAACGGTAAAGATTAAGATAAGTTAATGCCTTAAATTTAAGATTTTTTCAATTTTTTTAATGGAATGGGAAACTTGAGCAGTTGGCTGAATGATGTAGAAAGTTGGGTGAAGGTACTGAGTAACACGTTTCTGTCCTTGAGTGGACTGGGATTACCATTCTTCCTCCCCAGCAGTTTTAGATCTAAGTTGGGCACTCTGAGGTTGGTTGTTTTTCGAGATACTTCTGCCTTGACCTTGAGCATAATGCAGAGAAGTATTAAATTCTTGATTATTCAGGAGATCTGATGAGGGCCTCACTGTGTTAACTCTGGCTTTCTAACTTGTGAAGTAGCAGCAAACCAGCTGGCATTAAAGGCTGGAATGAAACATCTAAAACAGAGGAGGGAAAATATATTCTTTTCAATTTTTGTAAAGAGGTGTTAAAAAATAAATTTATTTACCACTCTGCTCTCTAAGCTGCTTTGAAAACCAGTTGGGTTTTTTATATATAGGTGTAAACAATTGCGTCCTGTTCTTTCATTTAGAAGCTTAAATATAGAGCAACATTCAAGACTCAGAATAATTTGGGAGTCTTGATTTTTTTAATAATTTTTTTTTTATTTGTACTTCTTAATGCACTGCCTCTCTCATACAAACTGCTAAGGAACATCTTTTTTATATATATATGCATAAGAAATTTTATGACCTAATTGAAGAGTTTACTGCTTATAAACCTTGTAATTGAATACAAATGTATTTTATTTATATACCTGTTAAAATACATGTGTATATATCTGCTAAAAGCCTAAGCCACCCACAGAATTGGTGTTTATATACGTGATTATTGTCCTTTTGAATAACAGATACTTATTTGACAAAATAGAGCGGCTTGTGTACTCAGTGTGGTAGTTCTAATTGTTTTTAAAGTTACTTTATTATTGGAAAAGCCAACGTATAATCTATTTTAGTTGCTTTTTAAAAGTTTGTATTTTCTGCAAAGATTAAAATGAAGCTACTCTAAACTGTTGAAAAATGTGTGAGGATGTGAGAATCATTTTCATGAAGACATGACTTCGATCAAGAGAAGGCCAGATGTATCAGGGGGATTTTTAGGAAACGGTTTCTAATGTGCACTGTAAATATTGCATGTAACAGAATCACAGGGAGGGGAATGGTTGTGGCCGTGAGCAAAATGAAAAGTGAGATAGGCTTTTGTAGATGATGTGAAGGATAAGCGCTGGGAGGAAATGAAACCTCAAATGCTGCTGATGGTGGATGGGCAGGTGATGGTCACACGAACCCTGTCTGCTTGCAGTAGGAAGTATTGTGGCTTTAGACACGTTGCTGCTCATAGAGCAAAGGCAGAGAAAGCAGCAGTGTTTTGGACATAGACAGCAGCTTTCAACTCTGGGAAAATGTTGCACTAGCCCCCCATAATCTGTTCTGAGCTGCTGTAGCAAGACGAAATAGGGGATTCAGAGGGAAAATTCAAGGCGAATGCCTCTGTAGACATCAAAATCGGTGACTGTGGAGCAAGCTGCTGCAGAGGCTCTGTGTAATGGTTCTTACGGATATCTGTTTATAAAAGTTAGCAGCTGTGTTATATAGAGTTTCTTTTAATCAAATGTTTATCTTTCTTGTCTAGAGGTGTGGACAGGGCAATAAATGAAAAGCATGGATGAAAAGTAGTGTCTCCTGTATTGCAAAACTGTTGGAATGGGAAATGTCTGGGCAGGGGCTGACAGCATTTCCTCTGATGTCTAAATTATTTTTGTCTCTGACGAACAATAACAGAGTTTCATTTGTAACAAAGTTGCACTCTCTGGATTGCTCTTTGCTTACCATATTCTCTTTATATCTGCCCAAAATGCTTCCTTGATGCTCATTGTGATACAGCAACAAAGAGCTATGCAAATAAAGATTTTACACCAAGTGAAATATTTTATTTATGCATGAATGAACTTCCTCCCTTCCGATTTTCTTTATGACTACTGTATGAACTAGAAAAGATGTACACAGCGCACACACATTTTGTATTTCAAAGCTTCTTTTTTGTCTGGGTAATTTGCTAGGCTTGATTGTTTGTGAAGTTTGGTAATGATATAGCATTTTGTCCTTTGAAATCCATTACAATGTGTGTTGATTGAAACTCTCCCGTCAGTGCCTGCTGTTTATACTGGCCCTATGAATCTTTACTTTGATATCACTCTCAAAACCCTGGGAAAGACCCAGATCACATTTCACTAAAAATATATAATACCATGCTGGAAAAAAATACATCTGGCCTTGCAGATGAACTGAGCAGTCACTGAGCAGAAGCTTTTGAAACCAAGTTACATTTGCTTTGGGCATGGGACTGATCTTATGGAATTTTAAATGTGCAATCTGGAACCCAGTGCACATAGCTTTACAGAGGGCTAGCTTGTACAGAAACGTGAGATCTTGCAGCCTTTGAAGAGTTCAAAAATCTTTAGTTTCACCGTATCAAAAGAACAGATGCTCATTGATCCAGTTTCTGCTGCTTAAAAGCTTTTCAGCTTTGTTTATGCTTTGTATCCATTCTCTGCCTATACTTGTTTAGAAATGACATGAGGTCAGAAAATTAAATATTAAATTGGAGAGAAAGTCTTTAGCAGGACCTGTTGTGACAGAACAAGGGGTAATGGTTTTAAAATATAAGGAAGCTGACTCAGACTGGATATAAGGAAAAAAAATTTCCAATGAAAGTGGTAGAACACTGGACCGGGTTGCCCAGAGAGGTGGTGGATGCCCCAACCCTGAAAACATTCAAGGCCACGTTGGATGGGGCTCTGAGCAACCTGATCTGGTTGGGGATGTCCCTGCTTCTTGCAGGGGGGTTGGACTAGATGGCCTTTAAAGGTCCCTTCCAACCCAAACCGTTCTATGATTCTATGAAATTATATATCATAAACTTAACTATATTGATATGTATTAACTGCTAAATATGTGCTTTTTGTTATTGCATATTTTTATGTGTTTCTTTTGCAAGATTCGAGAGGCTTGTTTTATAAAGAAGCTAAAATTCTCAGGATGTGTCTGCATTAGCATTTTAATTACGTTGGGGTCCCACTCCTGAATCAGTTGGCCCCACTTGCTAGGCTGAAGTTTGTGTTGTGGAGCAGAGTTGGAGTACAAGAACAGGACTATGTTAGGAAGATGCAGTTCAGGGCTTACCTTTAGCTAGACCCTTGCTATGATCTTGCTCCTACTGAATGTTCAGTCCTTGGGGCTATACTGGAGTCAACAGGGCAATCATAGAAAGAATCATAGAATCTTTAAGGTTGGAAAAGACCTCCAAGATCATAAAGTCCAACCATCAACCTAACACCACCATGTCCACTGAACCATGTCCTGAGTGAAGCAGGTATGGGCTTCAGCACCACTTCTTGGGGCTATTGCTAATGTAGACCTAGCTAAGTCCTGTGAGGACTATGGGCTTTCATCTCCAGAAGGGGAAAAAAAAACCAACAAACCAGTGCTTCACAGTGAGGTTCAGGATCTTCACTTTGTCTGGTGCCATCACATGTGTTATCTCACATACTGTATTTGTGTGATTTCACATCACATCGAGTAGACTTCTGTGTAGACACCTGCACCTTGGCATTACTGCTCCGTAGTTGTTGCTGTCACAAAAGCTAACCTTGAGCTCACCAGCACAGCCTCACAGCAGGCTTAAGTTACAGCTGTTCTTGTGTTTTAAGCTGCAGAAAAAAAAGTACATCTGGCATTGCAGATGAACTGAGCAGTCACTGAGCAGAAGCATTTGAAACCAAGACAGTTACATTTGCTTTGGGCATAGGATTGACCTTACAGAATTTTAAATGTGCAGTCTGGAACCCAGTTCACATAGCTTTACAGAGGGCTAGCTTGTACAGAAATGTGAGATCTTGCAGCCTTTGAAGAGTTAAAAAATCTTTCATTTCACAATATCAAAAGAACACGTAAAATGAGTAAAAATGCTTTTCTCTGAGTTTACACAGGCACTGGGCAAGCTGCAGTCTCTAAAGATATCTTCAACTTTCTTACAACAATAGGGAAAGGGATTTTTGGCTGACAGCTTGGATCAAATTACTGTATGTCCTCTACTTTAGCTATTTGTTCTGTAGAAGCCGAGCTACTCAAGAGCAAAAAGGTTAGCACTTAGGTGGCTACATACCTGATCTTGCAGATGCAGCAGGTAATTAAACACTGGTCTTCCTGATGTCTGGGATGAGCGTGCAAACACCAGCCTGGCTGTGGGTGTCCAGAAATTTCCTACAAACCATTAACTACAGAACAAGAGTCATCTATGTATTCACAAAAAAAAAACTTATTCTGGGTATTTCAAAACAACTAGTGTGTAACCCATGTAGAGCTGAGAATTTGGAAAAATCTCCCAAAGGGATTTTCACAAACTGAAATTAAGCGTTAAAGATGTTTGCTTCCAAGGGAAGATCCAGGCTGAAGGTGCCCCCCAGTGCCTTCAAAGGAGTATGGGAACACTGAAATGTTGATACACAAGAAGACGAAAATGTATTCTCTGCCTCTGTGGGATGATGATGCCTGGTCAGTGCCTATTGATTTTCTGTACGATTCTTTTTATTTTTATCTCAAGAGAAGACGAGAAGGGGAGCGATGAGCTTTCATGCTGCTTTTAAACCAGTATCACAGTTCACTGCATCACTGCTGAAATCTTGTGGACACCTGAGATTTGCTGCTGATAGGTGACAGATAATTTGCAGAAATGCTAGGAGAGGAAGTACCCTACTCTCATGTTTAGAAGGAAATGTTCAGCCCATGGATAAGACAATGCGTCTGTCATTACGTGGTGATTCCTCAATGACAGGATGGGACATTAAATTAAGGTGATGTGGAAAGTTGAGACCTGCTATGTGGAAGTGCTTGTGGCTTTGGTTTATTGTTATAGTCAGTTAGAATTATTATTATTATCAGTATTGTTACAAAAGTACAAGTCTTCATATGGATCCAGCCCAATCTGGCTGATTTTCCTACATACAGGGGTAGGGTGCGTAAGGCACTGTCCATTGAAGTACTTATGTCTGCAAGTGGACACCTCTACTACTTTAACTGTTTAATTTGATCACCTTTTCTATTCTAGAGATGAAGGTAAAAGTGAGGTGTTCCAATCTGCTTTAGCTTCTCCAGCTGTGTTTTACTCGGTGCTGGTTTACTTGGGCCCATATATGCACTGAGCTCTCATTTTAGGTTTTACATTGTTCTTCAAAGAACTGGCTTTAAAGATTAATTAGGGCAAGGGAGGAGTGAGAGTGTGTGCCTGCAAGGGAAAATGTAACTGTCAACCTAGCATTAGAGCACTGACCTGAAAGGAGGGAGAGAGGAAGGAAGAAGAGGTCTGAAAAGCATTCCTAGTGGATTCTGTGAAGAGTAAGTATAATTACTCTCCTCTGAGGAAGGAATATAGAGATATATGCTTGCTGAAGTCCTATGTAATTACATCATGGGATTAGCAGTCAGGTTCCAGTCATGCAGATGCTAACAGCTGTATCTCGTCTGATTTGGCATGGATGCACATCCTGAGAGAAGGATTATCCTTCTAAATTGTATTGAAGGAGAAATACTTGTGTGGTGATTTGCCGTCACTGATACACACATTGACTATTTTAGACTGCTGTAACAGGCCGCTTTGAACAAGGAGATTCATTACTGGAGGTCACAGTAGCAGCATTATCTGCCTTGGAGCTGGGACTGCACAAGTCATCAGCCTCATGTGAGACAGGGACTTGAATCTGAGCTCCCTGCTAGACTGGCGAAATGAAGTGGGGAGATACAGGCATTGCTAACTCCAGCTGCAGTTCTCATCCTTTGGACTGGAATCTTTTCCTTCACCCTTCAAAGCAGCCTTTTCTCTAAAACATACAGAAAGAAGTCGTGACTACAGTAGTTGTATCTATTCTGAAGCTCACAGAAGCATCAGAGAGATGTAATGGCTTTCGGAGCAGGGAGGACTGGGGAGAAAAATGTGATAAATCTGAAAATGTTGGAATAGTAAATAACTATTTTGAAATATTTACTTCATCTGTGGATTGAGACAAGAAGTCATTTCTTTCCTTTGCAGCAGAAAAGAGCTTTCAGCCTGTGTTGCTAACCTTCATCTATCGTGTATGAAAAGGAAGCATGTTTTTGCTGCATAGTCCAGATGTTTGCATGGGAAATGGCTTGGTTTATGGCATAATGTTTTTGTTTAATACCTTTTTTATTCCAACAGGAAATATGGGATGTATAAAATCAAAAAGGAAAGACAATCTGCATGGAGATGGGCTAGATTTGAAGAATCAACCAGTACGTAAAACTGAACGAACTATTTATGTGAGGGATCCAACGTCCAATAAACAGCAAAGGCCAGTAAGTAGATAGTCTCAGGGGAGAATTCCACTAGCAAGATCAAAGCATGACTGGCATAACTTAAATCTGAATCCAAAGCACATGAATGAAGAAATTCAAATAATCATTACTCCACAGTTGGACTTTCAGTGTTGTGCAGCTCACCCTCAATGAATAACTACTTAAAGAAATAAAAAAAATATAAATTGACACTTTGTTACTTAATTACTTTGTTTGCCATTGTTTTCCGCATGAAAACAGTAATCTTTGGCGACGCTTGATCTAGATATAGCTATGTCTGTAGAAGAATGCTAGGTAACTTTAGAAAACCTGAAGTAGTTTAAAACCATTTTTAAAAGCATTGGTTTGGGGGTTTTAGTAGCTATGGGATCCAGGTGTTGATTCTTCAGTTTAAGAGGCTGAAGTCATCATGGGCAATTCTTTACCAGCTCTGGTCAACTTCCTTTTTACTCACTGAAGGCCGCTACTCGACATTGCAGGAGGGGTGTAGGTAAGGAGGGGAGCGGAGCGGAGGGTGCAGCGCTGTGCTGCGGGGGGAACAAGCTGATGGCAGTTCCCTGTGTGCTGCCTGGCATTAGAAAGGAAGGGTGTTGGGAAGGGGAATCCCATCAAGTACCGCGTGGGTTTGCTTTTTTGCAGGTTGACTGGTACCTTTTTCCCCCGCCCTCTCTCCTGTGCCGAGGAAACCATCTTTCCTGACTGCCCTTCTTTGGGGGCTGTGCTCTCCACGGGTGTGAGGACACCCTTCTCCCCCAACTCATCAGCTGACACGGTGGACTCAGCATACTCTCAGTCAACCTACACACATCACAAACTACCATTTATATTTATTTTTTGTCCTGCAGAATCTTAGCAACATAGCTATGCTTGTAGTTCTTTAGCATGACAGTGACATGTTAGTAACTGTCCCGTTAAAGTGCCCTGCCTAAAGCCTCTTCAGCAGAAGTCACAAAGCTGTGAACTTCCTCCCCCCAGCTCGTGTCACGCCCTCCCAAGATCTGAGCTGCTCAATTCAAAATCTAGTGGGGACTTACAATATTTTTATGTTGTAACTTGCTTTTGAAGAATGGTGAGAAAAGACTGGAACATTTCCTTTTAATTTAAGACATATAAGATGATACCAAGGCAACTGAATAATACATAATTGTAATGTAAGATTGTCAAAGATCTAAAACTGCCTAATTAAAGACACATTTTATTGTAGGCAAATCCAGAAGCACAGCTCTTACCGGGACAGAGGTTTGTCAATGAAGGTACGTTTTCATAGGAATCTTACTGCTGCGTGCTATGCCTGTGTCAGCCTGCAAAATAACCCGACTGTGCCTTTGGCTTTCTACCTTCCTAGAAACAGAGGAGCATGGAGTCATTGTGGTAGCTTTGTATCCCTATGACGGCATTCATGAAGATGACTTGTCCTTCAAAAAAGGAGAAAAATTGAAAGTTATCGAGGAGTAAGTATGATAGTACTGATTTTATTGTAGTTTTTCTTTGGACTCATCTAATTCCCTTTATGATCTTTTTATATCCTACTCATAACATGAGTGTATTAATGGTAAGAGAGCTCCCTTACATGTGGAAATGCAACTGCATGTGGAGCTGTTGGTAGGACTTGGCAGCTGCCCTCGGTCACAGTGACCAAACATCAATCCGACAGAGCCAAGGACTTCTCGGGGGGCTTGAGTTCAGAAAAAAAAGACGCTGCTTCTCTCCCCAGGGGGGGCAGAGCTCTCAGCACAGTGGAACCCAAATAACACTTTACCATTTTCCTGTCCCGTGAATGCTACTGTTGTTTCTTTTTTTCAGACTGGGAGAATGGTGGAGAGCAAAATCTCTCACGACAAGGAAGGAAGGCTTCATTCCCAGCAACTATGTAGCAAAAGTAAACACCTTGGAAACAGAAGAGTAAGTTCTCCCAGGCTCTAAATACTGGCAAACTTTTCCTTCACCTTGATGGTGTATCATTTGTGGGTGGGGGAAGAGAAATGGTCCTAACTCTTCAAAATACTTTTCAGATGGTTCTTCAAAGACATAACCCGAAAAGATGCTGAAAGACAACTCCTGGCTCCGGGAAATAGTCCTGGAGCTTTCCTTATCAGAGAAAGCGAAACATTAAAAGGTAGGCTTTGGGGTGGGTTGCTTTGGGATTGACAGTAGAGTTAAAAACATACAGTCTGTCTTCACAAAAATTGGCATCAGGTGGCACTGGATGTGGAGAAGTCCCAGTGTGTCCCATTGGTACAAGTTTTATAATATAGTTAGCGCGTAATTAGGGTTTGCACTTCTGCTCTGTAGTGTGATTTTTTTTTTTCAAAAAGCTTTTTTTTTGTGAAGATTTGTGCTGTAGACAGAGCTCTCTGTACTGAAAAGCTTAGTGAAGTCTCCAGGCTCTTCAGCTGGGACTTTGAGAAGAGCATAGGAGGTTCTGCCCTAGTGTCTGGACTCTGAAAGCAGCCTGACTGGGTACTCTAACACTCCATCCTCCAGAGTAAGGTGCCTGAATCCCTTCAGCAGATCATTTGTCTGTCCTCTCCACAGGGTAGCTTTTCTGGCCCTAACACTGCAGGTTCTTGATTAGATAGCTCTCTGTAATGGGCCCATATCATTGCTTCTGGGCTCTTAAATGAAGTCTCCTAAGTGAAGTTCCCAAAGGAAGACTCCTAAATTCAACATGGGCTGCTGAGAGTAAGGCAAAGTACCCCTAAAATATTTCTTCCTACTCCTTCTGTCACTGGAGCTGCGTGCGGGGAGAGAGAAGGAGATGAGGTGGTTTCTTATCCTTTGAAAATGGACAACAAGAATTGTACGAGCAGAAGAAATGAAGAGCTCTGTAGTTAAGGGTAGATGCTCTGCCACCCCATCTTAAATTCCAGCTGGGGTTAGGATCCTTAAGACAAACAGGTCTACTCTCCATCCTGCGTGCCTCAAGCCATCTCCAAACTATCCTTTTGCTAGTTGGCCCATGACATCCAGCATGTTCCTTTTCCAAAACGCTGATCTCCGAATTTCAGCTTCTGCCTGAGGAGCGTCAGAGCCCTGGCCTTGCTTTCCCAGCCAGTTCCACTCGAACTGGGGGAGAATTTCTGCAGAAGTGGGCGTTGGACGTGAAGCTGCCTGAATTATGGAACTCCTGATTTTGTTGAATAAGATTGAAAAGGAAAGTGTGGCTGTAAGCATTTTGGTGACCGGTTCAGGACTGGCTATTGGCTAACTTCCTCCTGTTGATTGCAAAATGCTTTTTGAGGAAATAAGGGAGTAAAAAGAAAAACTGACAAAAAGGTGATTTTGTGAGGCTGAACTGTATATGTGTGGACACTGTAGACTTTTCCTGTTTGTTAATGATAATTCTTTCTTTATCCACAGGCAGCTACTCTCTCTCCATAAGAGATTATGATCCACAGCATGGTGATGTTATTAAGCACTACAAAATTAGGAGTCTAGACAATGGAGGATTTTACATCTCTCCAAGAATAACTTTTCCCAACATCAATGATATGATCAAACATTATCAAAGTAAGTTAAATCAGTTAGTGAAGTACTTAATAGGATGCAGCCATCATTTCATGTGAAGGAAAATAAATGCTTTCTTGTTTTGTTTCAAACCTTTTAATCTTTTTTTTTTTTTTCCTAAGTAACCCAAACATGCATGTTATCAAAGATAAAGTAAAACTGGTTGGAACTCGAGTAATGTTGTTACCATAATCAGACCTAAGACTGCTTGCTCTGTGGCATACCACTGTGAAATACAGAACAGCTTTATAAAACACTTCATCAAAGTTATGACAATATGAAGCTATAGTAAGAATTGCCTGCATTGTAAATAAATTAATTCCATATTTGAAGCAAATTTGTTTTCACAATTAGCAGAAATACCTACAGGTTTGTGAATGTCTTCTTGTATATGGTGTTGAGTGTGTAATTTTTTACATTTTTCCTATAAAATCATGTATTTACTTATTCTTGATGGTATTTTGAAGGAAGTAAAATTCCATTGACTTCAAAGAAATAAAATTTCACCCACGCAGAATGTATACATTTATTAAAAATTAAAAAGGAGGAGGAAGGGACAAGTTTCTGCCTATGTTTTATCTACAGAAGTGACCTTTCATTCTGCGTAACCTCCTGGTGGATAGCTCCAAAATATGGGGTTTTTTAGGCTTGTAAATGAGAAGACAGAGCAGATGAAAAACGTAGGACAGAAGATCACATAGTGATTTTTCAAAGCCACACTGAGGACTTGGCCATGAGATTTCTCCGAGTTATTAGACATGTGTGGTAATTCTTTGGCACAGCTGGAAAACCTGAGAATTATTTGACATTTATATTAAAGTCATAGCTGGTCAGTGTCTGGAGAAAAAAAAATGATGACCTACTTATGCTTGCATGCACATGTGTCTGAAACAACGCTGCAAGAAAATTTAATGATGAATTCAGAATACAGGTCCCAAGCCTAACTCCAGTGTGTATCTTCATCAACCTTCTGTCAGTAATCAGATCTTATATAGTATTTGTTTGGTAAAAATTGTGCTAAAACCCCGTAATAATCTGATGGTTCCCAGATACATGTGACACTTCTGTATTAAATTTGTCTCTGAGTACCAAATTTCAGTTCAGAGGTGCTTAAAGTTATGTGAAACCACCAGAAAGGTTACATTTTGATCAAAGCATCTGATTATTTTGAGGATTATTTTGAGCTGGTTAGCGCACACCTGCAATTAAGTAATGTTTGTCTCAAGTCATGAGGCATAGAAATGTAACGGATTTTGTATTTTGTTTTTCCTTTGAAAACCAGAGCAATCAGATGGCTTATGCAGAAGGTTGGAAAAAGCTTGTATTAGTCCCAAGCCTCAAAAACCATGGGATAAAGATGCGTGGGAAATTCCACGGGAATCAATTAAATTAGTGAAGAAACTTGGAGCTGGTCAGTTTGGAGAAGTCTGGATGGGTAAGTTTATTCCTTTGAAAAGAGTATTTAAATCTGCTGAAAGAAGTGTAATTTCAAAGTCATTCAGTGGACATGGACCTGGTCTGATATACTTGTAAAACAGCACAGTCAAACCCCGAATATACCTTCTTGTGAGGAGAGATTTGTGAGGGGGAAGGCATCTGATATCATCAAACAACTCCTTTGGTGTCTTTCAAAGGAGAAAAAAAAATAGTGAGTAAGCACTGTAATTTAGAGGATTGAAGACAACAGGGTTTTTTTGGTCGTGTTTTGTGGGGGAAGTAAAAGATTATAGTAAGATGTGACTCCTGATTCTCAAAATCAGTGGGCATCTCAGAACTTTGATTCAAATCAGAAAGTGGTAAAGAACCTGAAACAGAAAGAAATCTTGTCTTTTAGTGAATTATGTATAGAGTTTTCATTGTGTCTTGGTAAAGAAGAGGCTGCAATATAATGCATGGGACTGCCGTACTGGGTGAAAAACGGGGACACTTAATCCAAGATTATTGCCTGCCAGATTGCTGCTGGGAAAGTAGGTGACTTAGGTAGTAAAAAGATTAGAGATTGATCACCCCCTATCTTGAACTATCATGCAGGTCCCCAATAATGAAAGTACCTTAAGACTTACAAGTTGTAAATGTTAATATATACCTGGCAAAAAAAAAATGATAGCATTAATTATTAAAACCACAATTAGCTTTGCTTATAAACAATTTTATTTCCTGAGCCTCAGTGACTTCCCTTGGGAAGGGGCTATGGCCACTGTCTGCTCACATTCTGCACAAATATTTAATCCTCTTGCTTTTGAATGCTGTCTGTTCAGGGATCTGAGTATTTCTTTGGGTTCCATATTGCATGTTCTGTGTGCTATTCACTACTTATGCACTTGCGACTGGTTACCATCTTATTTGAGGTAGACTATAATTTTTTCCCCAAAGTCTTCATTATGGTGTTTTTTCAGGGCAGATCATTGTCTCAGCTCTGCCCTGAATCTCCTTTTTGGAGGTTATATTTAAATAGTAATAAAATTGTTATTATAATAATAGAAATGTTGTTATTATCATTGTTATACAAGATTCTATAGGCAGGCCATTTCTGAGCAACTTAAAAGTGTGTCCCCAAACTTATTAGAAGATGGAAAGCTATGAAGGGGTCTCTGATGACCCACGGGAGTGTGGCAGGCTGAGGAGAACGTCATTGCTTTGAAGAGATGCTCGCGTTTAGGAAAGTAAAGCACCCAGTGGTGCTGCTTGAGTGGCAAATGCCACACACAGCTACGGTGTCAAACAGAGAGCTCTAATTCAGTCATAGCTGGAATATTTTATATAAATTGTGTAAAAAATGCAAGCAGCACATCTCTACAATATAATATAGCCAAATTCAGCCTTTTATCTGCCTTCACATGAAAAGGCTTAAAAACCCCTCTGTCTCTGATATACATGAGTGACAATTTGCATAGGAGTTAAGACAAGTGTCACCCATTGTGCAGTTTCTTTCTGTCTCATAAACCAGTTGAAGAAATGTTTAACTGACACTGAAACGCTATGAAATACTTTGGGGCAGAAGGGTAATCACCTGCTTGAAAATGTAGATCATTTTGGGAAGTGGCTACTTCTGCAAGCTACAAAAGCATAAAAATTTAAAAGGGTGTTTCTGGTTCAAGATGTTTCCTCTTGTTTGTGTCATTATTTTACCATCTAAATTGGGCCTAACCCCTCCATCTGAATTGCTGCACTGTGAGAAAAATTAATGTACTGTGAAAGCAATGGTCGTGTTTCCTCTTCTCTGCTTCTTTTCTGAAGTGAGAGAGGCTGATTTGCATGGCGCAGGTCCTTTCAAATCAGGAGCGTGGTTAATCTTGGAACCAGGGACGCTCCAGCTGGAAAAGACATCTTAGGTCAGCTGTGCAGGGCAGGGTATCAACAAACACTGTGTATTGTAATAGTCAACCAGGGGCATCAGGAGTTGTGTAGATGTACTGAGAAATAACCTAGCACTAGGCTGTCCTGAGCTTTCTCATCATAGAGAATGAAATTATTTTTCAGCCATAGTGTGATTTAGAAAGAAATATTTTCCCGTGGTTTATTACTAAATGTATTTCTTCTTGATAAACGGTACTTAGAATTGTGGTTTCAGAGGGAACAGTGTCCCGATCAGAGGAAATGGGGACCTCGGTAAAGAGAGATATAGAGCTACTGAAGAGAGTCCAGCAAAGGGCCACAAAGATGATGAAGGGATTGGAGGCCAGGCTGAGAGAGCTGGGGCTGTTCAGCCTGGAGAAGAGAAGGCTTGGGGGAGTCTCATCAATGTCTATAAATACCTGAAGGGAGGGTGCAAAAAGGATGGAGCCAGGCTCTTCCCAGTGATGCCCAGTGCCAGGAAAAGAGGTGATGGGCACAAACTGAAACACAGGAGATTCCCTCTGAACATCAGGAAAGCCTTTTTCACTGTATGAGTGACCAAGCCCTGGCACAGGTTGCCCAGAGAGGTTGTGGAGTCTCTGTCCTTGGACACATTCAAAAGCTAACTGGACATGCTCCTAGACAACTGGCTCTAGGCGGCCCTGCTTGATCAGGGGGATTGGATATGGTGACCTCCAGAGGTCCCTTCCAACCTCAACCCTTCTGTGATTCTGTGACATATGGGAAGGTGAGATAATACCATTACTGCAATGAGAAGATATGACAGCATATCTTTCGTAGTATTTTCTTTTTAATTTGTCCATAAGTATTCTTTGGGCTTCCAAGTTGACATCTTCCTCTGGCACATTTTGGAGGGAGTTAGCTTATGTTATGGGAGAGTTAAGAAAACCCTAGGAAAAAAAATCAGACCCCCATATCCCACAAGCACTCAGCTGTGCTCCTCTGCAACCTGTGCAGAGAATCTTTGTCACTTGTAAAGTGGGCAGGTGAATCTCCTCCAACTCTGAAAAGTTTATTTTACACAGGGAAAACTTGCTATAAAGGACTGTTATTTTCCAATTTTGTCTATCGCTGCAAGTGCCTTTCATTTCTTTCTTCATTACAGCTATGTGTAACTTTATACACTTTTTAAAAACTTTCTGGTTTTAGGCTACCAAGTTAGCGTTTATGTTTATGTTTTGGACATCAGCTGTGCTGATATGATAGATGAAAGCAACATGGCAGAGCTGTGTTCACATTTTATGCGCTGCACCGTAGAAGCGGTTGGAAAGCTGCAGCCTGTGCTTTCTGCCTGCACATCAAATGGAGATGATCTGGAGATAGAGCTACTGTTGCGTTCCTCTGCTCTTCAGCTGAGCGATGGCTGCAGCTGGTGAAGGAGGAGTGATGGGCTGACATACAGTAGGATGCAGAGAAACTGCTGTTCCTCAGTCTCTTCCCCAGTACCTCCTGCAATCCTAATGGCCTGAGACGTTATCTACAGTGTCATACCTCTGTAGCTCAAACAAGTTGGTCCCAGTATAATCTTGCAGGGAATTGCTGTGAAAGAAGAGGAAGGAGCAAGCTGCATCTTGTAGGCTTGTTCACAAAGGTGCTCCTCATCAGTCAGAAATGGTAGGCTCAACCT
Organism: Chlamydotis macqueenii; assembly: GCF_036417535.1. Classification (NCBI taxonomy): domain Eukaryota; kingdom Metazoa; phylum Chordata; class Aves; order Otidiformes; family Otididae; genus Chlamydotis; species Chlamydotis macqueenii. The sequence continues at coordinate 122,658,997 of NC_141557.1, forward strand.
CATTATTGTCTGTTAGAAATTCATATCAGAGCTTGACCTGGTTAAGCCCATGCAAGAATCTGGGGGCAGCCTGGCTGTCCAAGATACTACTCTGTCAAAATAATTGTAATGAACTCCAAAATAAATACCTGAAACTCTAACAATTTTTGGAAGATTCTATTCTGACACGTAGAGAAGAACATGGTTCTCAGTGTAAGAGATCATCACATTCCTCAGACTTGCGTACTATTGCTTGTGTCAGATTTAATTTTAACAGAAGTCTAAACTGCAGAGAAAATTGCTTCCTGCCATGGTGTGAAACATTTTTTTTTACTATGGAGTTCAATGTATCTGGGCAGCTTCTTTAGTGATGTGATGAGCCAGAGTAGCACTGCAAGAGCAGGGTCTATGTTTTATGCATTTTTGTTCCTGGTGTGCTCCGATATGATGTGAACCATAATGCTCTGTGGAATTAATAATCCATGAACAGAATTTTCAAGCAGGGCTAAGGGAAAAGTTAACAAGCCAAATGGAGCCATTATAGTGTATTTTATTAATGAGACACATTTTGCTTGCATCTCAAGTGTAAAAGATTCTCTCATTTGGTAATCCCCAAATTAGAATAGAAGTAATACACATTTTGGATGTGTATTTTCTTATGCAGCTGTTAGAAAAATCAGAGTAAACCATACCACATAAATACTGTTATTAAAATAAAAGGCATCTAAAATTAACCAAGAAAACTTGCCAGTACATCTCATCCATACCAGAAATGGATTTTTACAGTACATATATGAGCTGAATGTTACTGGCAAAGAATCTGAATTTGATGTCAGATGTTCTAGACATAAGCACAAATTTCCTTGCTTACCTATCTTTTTGAATTCGTGTTTAGGCAGCAAACTGACCATATATTCATTCGTATCATATGGCGGGGAATACGGTGGCACAGCAAGTGCTGGGTTTACACCTGGAGCCAGGTTCAGTTCAGCCAAAGCAGACATTAGAGAAGGGTTCAGAGCTGCAGGTACTGTACAAAGCGGGGATGATACAGTGCCGTAGCCACCCCTTCCCACATCTCCCTGTACGTCACTGGAATCCTGTGATGCAGATTGAACTTCAACTGTGCTGTCACCGAAGCGCTTTGAGGTCATCGGTTTTCCCTCTGCCTGCACAAAGGCGGCTGTTTCTTAGCTGTACAGTAGAGAGTGCCTGCAAAGCAGATGACCTTTATGGAAACTACCACAGAGATCCTCACGGTAATGATAAGTGACCTGACATGAGGACTAGGACTTTGTTAAACTGGAGCTGCCTGCTCTAGGTCTGATGTGGTCCTCAGCCCAAATCAAGCCAATGCTGCTTTTGCTGATAGTGGGTGGGAGAGAGGTGACAATAGAAGAAAGTAGATTCAGACTTGATATAAGGAAGAAATTTTTTCCAGTGAGGGTGTGTGGAACACTGGCACAGGTTGCCCAGAGAGGTGGCTGATGCCCCATCCCTGGAAACATTCAAGGCCAGGTTGGATGGGGCTCTGAGCAACCTGATCTGGTTGGAGATGTCCCTGCTCCTTGCAGGGGGTTGGACTAGATGACCCAAACTATTCTATGATTCTATCATTTGCCAAACTGTCAAAGGTCCATTTTTTACAAACGCTATTGTGTGTGCTCATAGAGTTCATGGCCACCTTTCCTCAGTTTTTTGATGTCCCACACCTCCCAATAGCTGATGAAATAAATGAACGTGAGGGAGATCAGGATCAATTATCTCTAGTGCTCTCATCAGCTAATTTGCTTTGTGTGTTACCACCAGAAGATCAGGGTAGACCATTTTCTTGCAGAAAACATCAGTATGGGTGAGGTGTTGTAGTAATGTAAACTTTATGTAAGTAGAACCGTAGGTTGATGGATCTCTCTAGTGAATGTGAAATATTGTTACATCGTTAATGTTAAGTGTGTTGGTCACAACTGGTTCACAGAAATAATGACATTAATTAGTATGTTCAGTAAAGTATTCAACAAATTGCGAATGGAACTAATGCTCTGCTTCAGGGGATGGGATGGAATGGTAGAAATGATACAAAAAAGCTTTCTGCTTCTTAAGCAGAAAGAAATATATTTAACGTCTGTTTTTCCAATATATATAAATTGTATACCTGAGCTTTAACAGGAGATTTGACCTGTACTTGTAATTTCTTATTATTAGATCATTTAGAGGTGTATCTTTGTTATTCTTTGACCTGACCATGTTTGGAAAAATATGTTTAATAGTCATGCAGGTGAATATTTTGTGAGAGACATAGTGGCTTTTCTCCAGTGATGATCCTTCTTTAAAAAAAGATGATAGAAGATGCAGTGGTTAGAGCAATCTCTTAAGATCTGGAAATTAGTTCCTTGCTTTGAAACTAATATCTTATGTTAGGATGATAAATAGTATAAGGAAATTGCAGAGTCCAATTTAGAGGTGTATCCGTTGTGGTAATACTGTCTGGACTGTTGCTGAATAAGGAAATGAGGCTGTTTCATTGAGTCATGAAGTTTCGCCTCTTCTGAGAAATATTTTTGCAATGTTGAAATGGGTATGGTGGAGGACAAGAGTTGCATTTATATCACTCTCTCTTTCTCTCTTTTTTTTCTTTTATTTCTTTTATTTTTCAAATAAAGTGACTTCACAAGATAAACTTCAGGATCAGTGCTTGCTACTCTATTTTTTAAATGCTATTTTAAAATTTATTTTGCATTTGGAAAACATTAAAGCAGAAAATAATTCACTGTTTTTCTCTTACCAATAGTTGCTTTTTATATAATTAGAGTATTACATTGGAAGGTTTGATAAACAGAGAAATGAAACAGCTGCAGTCTCTTCCACTCTTGGCATGGGCTACGTGAAAAGAAGATATCACATTTTAAATCCTCCTCTGAACGTTGGAGGATTGCAGTCCTGGCAGTGTATCTTTCTTGGTCACGAAAATCCTCATTTGATTGCGCTTTCCTGTAATGCTCCGTTTGAGCACTGAGAGTTACAAGAAAGGATTATAAGCATGAGACTGGCATGCATAAAATGGTCATAATCATGGTATTTGAAGGTGCTCCAGAATCTTGCAAGCAGTGCATGGACTTTATTAGATTCTGAGACAATTTATGTGGACATTCATTAAAACATCTCTTGACTGTTTGAATATTTTATGGACTACTTGTAAATGAAAACTTGGTATGAAGTAAGGTCATTTGCTTGCTTTAGTTTTTTCAGCTAACTGATTTCTGAAACAGAGAACGGATTATTGGTCACTGCAATGTTGTATCAGTTGCAAAATAAAAAGGAATTCTTAGCACAAATATTTGTGCTACATCTGGCACGTGGTCTCAGGCTTTTAGCTATTACTGGAATCCAACCTCACCTGCTTTACGAATTCCTGCTCGTCGGGGTGCTGTGCAGCGCAGAATGACTTCAAGTGCTCTGATCGTATTCCCTCCTTTCAGGTTACTATCATAATAGCACAAAAGTGGCTGTGAAGACTCTGAAGCCTGGAACGATGTCTGTGCAAGCCTTCCTGGAGGAAGCCAACCTCATGAAAACGCTTCAGCATGATAAACTCGTTAGGCTTTATGCTGTAGTGACCAAAGAAGAACCTATTTATATTATAACAGAATTCATGGCTAAAGGTGAGAACAACATTTGATGTGCAAGCAGTGTTTTAGTAAACTCTTCAGCCTCTCCTAAATTAGTCTCCTTTCTTTAAAAATGAAGGAATAAAAAATGAAAACTTGGCATTTTAACATTATTCTTTTGAATGCTCTGATACAAAGTAAAGGAGGGCCTATCCTGGAGGAAGACTGAGGCTTTAATTTTATGATTCATTGTTACATTTGTGAAATAAACTACTCTTACACTTTTCTTAAATGTAGCATTTTTAATTGTTTCAGATGCAGAGCACAACCCCCAAAATAGCTCTGGTTCCTCTGGGCTCCTTAGCTAACTTTTGTGTCTGGTGTCATAGTGAAGCAATTAAAGTAAACCTTAGAAATTGCCTTATGTAGCCCTTGAAATGATAAATAGATGAGTAATGAGTGGTCTTGCAAGGATGGCTTTATTAGAATATTACTACACAAAATAAGTGAGGTTTCCTTCTCAGGTTGTCTTGGGTAGTAGTTTTTCTTCTTCTGTTTTCAAGCAATTCTGCGGGTAACTTCATAAAAAATGTTGACTCACTTGTTCTTTGTGACTTGGAAAGGATTGATATGTGTGATTCTCCGAGACAGCTGTCCCAATAGTCTGTAGACTGGGGTACTTCTCAAACTCAGCTCCACTGAACTGAGGTGTGGTCTGATGGGAGTTTTCTACACCCCGTAAAATGGCAAAACTTGGATGCCTGACATGCTGACCTGGATCTTACTGTTGTTAAGTCATGTAAAGAGGCTGCCTTACTGTAGTCAACTTGAAAATACATCAAAACACTTCACTGCGATAATTTTGTGATTCAGAAAACTGGAGACCTGACGTGACCTTTATTTTGGTAATAAGCTGCACTGACTTAATCTTTCTCTGTTGTCACAGGAAGTTTGCTGGATTTTCTGAAGAGTGATGAAGGAAGTAAACTGTTGCTTCCAAAGCTAATTGACTTCTCTGCTCAGGTAAATTTTAAGAAATATGCTCAAAACTATTTATCTCTGTGTCTGAAACTCATGCTGGACAACTTTATCCTAATTTTTTTTGCATTAAAAAATAATGTAAATTTCAAATATGTTTTGGGCTGAGTAACTAAGGTTACTTGCAAGGAGGGAATAGATAAAAGATGTTTCAAAGGGGATATGTGAAGTTAGGTTTAGCTCTTAGATTCTGCTGGTGACCTGCTTAGATGGCAGTGGTATGCAGCCGCTTTCCTTCGTGGAAAGGTTGCTCTCACTCCGAGCAGCTGTGAGTTGAAAGTGTAAATATGAGTTTGTGAGTTTGTGCTTATGAGATTCCTTCAGTGTTAATAAATGTCTCATTTTTACTTCTTAAGTTAGGTCCATTTGTTAAGCTTCTCTCTTAACCTCAGCAGACTATTGTTGGTTTTAAATTTTTATGTAAATTACAGTGAAATAAATGAAATCCAATCAAATGGTGTTTCAGGCACTAGTATCTGATTTATGAACCGAGGTGATTGTTTCAAAATATACAAGTTATCCCGTATCATAAACAAAATCTGTAGAGAGAGACCCCAGGGTGATTTATGTGTCAAAGCGTGGATCAAAGGTGCATGGAGCCCAGGGTTTCACCTCGGACAATTGCCAGCATTAGATGTCCAGGGAGGCATATAGAAAATAGAGTAAAAATTGTACTTTTGCAAGTTGTAATTAATGTTACTAATAGGTAGTGAAGGCATTTTTGGTAGGTTATTGTTTCACCAACCTTTCAAGGTTTTCAGTATGCTTTAGAGTTTGCAGACCGGTGTACTCTGTTAAACTAACTTGTTGCAATTCATGAGGAAAGATGAGAAAACTTTTAAAAGATTTAATAAAACATTAAGGACTTATACCAAAAATTCACTATAAGAATATTATATAACTGTTTTATGTAACTATTGCTATATAAATAAAGATAAGATTAGATATTAGGAAAGATTTGTTTACTGAGAGGGTGGTCAAATACTGGAACCTCCTATAGACGTGGTCAATGCCTCAAGCCTGTCAGTATTTAAGAAGCATTTGGAAAATGCCCTTAATAACATGCTTTATCTTTTGGTTAAAGTGGCCTGAAGTGGTCAAGGAGTTGGACTAGATGATCGTTGGCGGTCCTTTCCAACTGGAACTATTCTATTCTATGGTATATTATATATCACATATTGTTATATAGACGTTCAATATATCAAATATAGATTTTTATTTGAGATATAACCAGCTCCTGCATTGAATCTGCTGTAATTGTTGGTTCAGTATAGCTATAGGCTTCCTAAGTTTTCTGAACTCTTTGGGTAACTTGTCCTTGAGAATTTAGTGAGGCAAAAGCTTTGTAGATGTGGAAAACCTGCTGGATCTCCGGTCATGGTCTGGAGAGATGAATAACCGTGGGTAGAAAAAAAAAATGTAGCTTTGAAAACAGTGTGTAAAATTCAAGGAAGAGAAGAGCATCTGTGAGCAGTGATATGAAAGGAGACCCAGGATGAGGAGAGAAAAGCGCATGTGGTTTTACAGCAGAACTTTTTATTGGAGTTAGGGATGTTGTGTTAATTTTAAATGAATACTGTGTTTTCAGAAATTAAAGCTTAATAAGTAGATAGCAACTCTAACTGTGTACAACTTGGGTAAATCACTTCCAAGATGACAGGGATCAGCGACTGTCATTTACAAAGCTTTGAAGGTCACGTCTCTTGAAATGAACATCACTTGTCACCCTGATCTGACAGCAACCTCTCAGAGCCAGTTACCTACACTTGGTCTTAGAGGTCAGGACCTTGTGCAGCACAGGTGATATGAGAAGTCCTGCTCTTCACACAAGATATAGACTATCAACAGAAATCCCTGAGAGCAAGCCGTGCATTGGGCTGCAGAGTGATCTTAAAGGGATGTTCAGGAAGGCCTCCCTGAGGATTTCTAGCTGCAGGATAAACAGCACTTTGGAACAGAGGCATACTTGGATTTTTCTTGTGGAAAGAATTTGTAGGTTTTTGGGGCACGTTTGTAAAGAGCCCTTAATGCCACGGGGTAATAATAGGACTGTGTGGAACAGACTTGCAGGCTGCGTGTGGTTCGTGGAGGAGAGATTTCCCTCTGACCAGTGCAAGTCTTCCACTGGTTTTCTCTAACTCTGACAATCTGAATGTTAATTGATGGGTCTTTGTGGCAAAAGACAGACAAAAATATTTTCAAACTCTGTTGGCCTACTGCTAAGGTAATGATAATTTTACTAGAGACCTCTGGTTTTCCAGAACGTAGGCTGGATATAAAGGAGAACATAAAGTGTGTCTAGTGGTTTTGGTATGATTCTGGTTTGTAGAAACGGAACACTAATTTATTCTTACAGCAGTGCTGTTAACTTCTCTGTACAGCCTAAGGGGAAAGAAATTTGGAGATCTATGTTTCGGAAGAGGTTAAGAACAAACCAAAAAAAAAAAAAAGCATAGGAGGAAGCTTATGGTGAACTACTTAAATAAGATCAGGCATTTTTTTTTGCCTTGGTGGACACACACTTGAGCAGTTCACTGTCTAATCACACCATTCTGGCAAGGCCATTTCCCAGACTATCCCGGCTTCTCAGAAAGACTGAAAATGCAAGAAACGATAGCTGAGGATTGGCTTACTTTTCCCCATGTGTATCTGTGATGTTGTGCGAGGCTGACCTGCGCCCAACCGTGCTATGCAGCCGGCTGGCTTGCAGCCACATGTCTGCACACAAGACGTCTGTTGCAACAAAAATTGCTGAAAGAACCTGACCCATGGCAGAAGGATACGTTACCAATGGGCCTGCAATGCGACAGGAGGCAAATGGGCAAGAGCTGGTTCCACTTAGTATGTTCCCTTCTTATCCAGAGAAATGGCCTTTGCCACCTTAGACTGGCCTTGTCAGATGAGGAGGGACTGGGAATGGGAGAAAGGGAGGGGAGGATGTAGTCTCTATGACCATTAGATAGCTGAAGAATGCAGTGCAGGTAGCTGGACGTGAATTCCCAGCTGAAGCCAATTTTCCAAGTGGTGTTGAAGAGCACTGTGGGTTGGTGTTTTCATTGCCAGACTGCTGTGAGTGCTCCACTCGCTGACTTCATAACGCCTTTGCCTTGAACAGTCTTGAAAGAAATCTGCATTTACAGGGGGTGAAATGTTCTAGTTTTGCAAAAAGTAAGGATGGCTCCCCTAGGTGAAATAAACACTGTTTAAAAAGATAGCATTTTTCAAGCAAGTAAGCAAATATACTCCTACTCTGCTATACTGATTTTGCTGTTTTGTTAGCTTAAGATCCACACTCAATGTCTGCCATTTTTCACAGCGATAGCTGAGTACTAGTACTAGTACTTTTTTAATACGGCCTGTAACAATAGGAGAAGGGGTAATGGTTTCAAAACAGAGGGAGGTAGATTCCGATTGGACATAAGGAAGACATTTTTTCCAGTGAGGGTGGTGGAACACTGGAACAGGTTGCCCAGAGAGGTAGTTGATGCCCCACCTCTGGAAACATCCAAGGCCAGGTTGGATGGGGCTCTGAGCATCCTGATCTGGTTGGAGATGTCCCTGCTCCTTGCAGGGGGGTTGGACTGGGTGACCTTTAAAGGTCCCTTCCAATCAAAACCATTCTGTGATTCTGTGATTCTACTTAGTTACACCTACATCTAGTGACTACTTTAGTGTACAGCTGTGAATTCAGGATTTTTATGTTTTTTTTTTCTATACTAACAATCACAATTTATGAAATTAGGCTTGTGGAAAATATGGCAAGAAAATGCTTGCTGGAAAGGTGGTCCAGCTGAGTTTCTAAAGCAATCTGCCCTCTGAAAGAGCTGAAATTTCTCTTTTGTGTTTTAATCAGTGCATACGAGTAGGGGCTGGGGAAATCTAGTGTGAGCCTTGCCCTGGCAAAGATGATTTTGGCCACTAGCGATGAATGCTAGAAGTTTCTGAAAGAAGTGTGTTTTTGAGGAAGCTGAGTTTTGTAAACGTTCTCTTCAAGCACATACTACTTGCTTTAGTACAGTGCAGAGCTGTGGCATCTCCCGTAGAAGTCAGAAGAACTGTCAGTATAACAGACATGCCAGAAACAGCCAGGAATACGGAGAAGGCAAAATCTGAGCCCACTTCCCTGCCTGGGTGACCACTGCTGGTGCGTGGGTGGGCAGCACGGCACCCTCACCAGCTGGCCTCGCAGCTGCCGTGCATCTGGCCCGCGTTAGCTGGCACGGTTGACAAGCACTTCCCCTTCCTGGGGCTTCTGCCTGCCAGCTCGGGGAACCCAAAGGTGCTGTTAGCTGTTGGTTGCCTCTTATGAATTGGAGCGTAAATGAATTTCGTTGCTTTATCCACCAGCCATGCTGCCAGATCTTGCTAACGCCAGAACAGTTCACGTGCAGACTGCCTGTCTTCCTCTTGGTCATCTACAGGCCTAGCTCCTTCAGCACTAAAGCGACTTGCAAACTCTGGATCTTACCTGTTGCTTTTTGTCTTACCCCAGAGATAATTTACCCAAAAAGCTCCCTATTCCTTGTTTCACACTTCCTGACATCCTACTTGTTTCTGTTGGATGAGAGCTGTTGAAGACGTGCGATGCAAATTCAGCAAACCTTTTGCGTGTGTAAACTCTTCCTGCCTCTTACGCAAATTCGTTATCTGCCACGTAGCACGCACACGCATGGTGGCTGTGGTTAGGAAAATGATATCAGTTGTTGCTGAGCATACTCGTGTCATAACTTTCAAACTGGTCAAAGCTTTGTCATAAAAATAATCTTTCCTCTTTCCCGTGCAGTGCTGGTACTTCCATTGATTCTTCTATGAACTACAACGTCACTGGCAACTCTTCTTTCCACCTTCTAGGGCTGCAATCCCATTAAACTAATAATCAACTTAGAATAAAATTAGTAGGTATTTTTGATGCAGTGTTTTAATCCCTCTCTCTCCTCTTTTTTAAGGGGAGAAGAGAAAGTCCTAAATCAGAATTAATTTTAACTCTCTGTTGGGAGATTTCCACTGTCGTTTCATCATATTCCTTTTCAGGTTTCTTTCATTTTTAATGATACCTTCTAATGTTCCAATGCATAATTATATATGTTACTCTAATAATCCTTTTTTCACGTTGTGTGTCTGCTTTGTCTACATAGCTGCTTGGCTGGAGCAAGAGGAATGTGTTTTTGCAGCCTTTCCTGACTTCACCTTTAGGCTAAGCACAGCTGCAAACTCAAAATTGGTATTACACTGATATATCACTGGAGGATTAAAATGTGACTATTTCACAACAGTTTTCAGTTGCCAGATACAAAGGGTCTACACCCTCTTCACAGACAGAAAATCACATGAAGATGAACTTTCTTTTTGAACTCTGTGATCAAGAAGTATATTTTATTTTATGATGCATGTGGACATTATTGAAAGAAACCAGCTTTTGGTTAATCATAGGCCAAAGACAATCTTATCCAGGTCAATAACACATTTACTTCAAACCTTTCAAAACTGCAGACTGTTTTTAGTGAGGCTCTTCCCTAGGAACCGAGAATTACCCACTTTAAGGCAGTGTGAACCTTAGGATACGCTCCGTTATTTCCTCTGCTTAAAATTCACCAGCAGGATGCTCCCTCCCACCCTAAGTGCCTTGCACTCATTTCCAGTCTGGTTTTTCGGGCTGCTTTACCTGCTTTGGCAGGAGCATCCTGCCGAGCCCTGGGCCTGAGCTGGTGGGCAGCCAAGGGCAGCTCTGAGGGCACCGTCCGCCAAGCAAAAGATGCTGCCGGGATGTCCTGCTCACGGCTGGACCCTCAGGGACAGCTTCCCAGCCCCAGAGCAGCCCTGGGAAGTGGGTGCAGCAGTTTAGCCCCGCTTGGCTCACAGGCAGCAGTGGTACAGGGGGAATTTAGATGCTGCCTTTATGTACAAATCCCTGCATTCTACGGCCTGCAATTTCATGCGTAGTTTTATAGTGTGGATCCTGAAAAGATTAAAAAGCCACATCTGCCAACAGAAAGGGAAATTTTTAAAATGTGTACCTAAACCATCTCTAAGTAATAATTTCTGCAGGTTTTTGGTTTAAAATAGAGCAGGAGAGGACTGAAGAGATTCTTAGCCTAGTTTTTCTAGGAAACTGTAGGTCACACCCTTTTGGTTTTTTTTCCCAGAGTTTACTTCATTTGTACCCAAATAAAAACTAGGCTCAACTTTAAATACTAATTCTTCACTTATATTTTTTTTTCCCATTTTGCTTGCCTGCTTCACAGGTGAGTGCTGATGTGTGAGTTTGGGTTTACTGATGATTTTCAGGTGTCTTGCAAACCACCTCTACTCATGAAAACTGTCCTATCTCAGTTCTTTCCCTTTTCTATCCTGTGTTCTTACCCCTTTGTCATTAACAACGTTTGCATCCTTGGCCCTTTCAGTTGAGACTGAAGCAAAGGCAGACATTTAAAACTTCTCTGTACAATTTGTGTGTAGTCTTCTCCATTATTTAATGATTTCTTTAATGTGAATATTTTCCTTGGTCTTGTCTTGTTACTAATGCACCCCTGCTTATACTTAATATTTGTAGCACTTTTTATGGCTTGACTCTTCTGATTTTTGTCATATTTTGGTATATTTTACACACATATATACACACACACACATGTATTTTATATGTTAATTTGCCTTTTTCATTTTCAAGTGTTTCTGACCATGTAAGATTTGGCCAAATTTTTCTCATCAGGCACTGTCTTTACAATAAGTGTGATTTACCTGTGCACTTGTAATTGCTGGGGTTTTTGATGGTGTGGTTGCTCCTGAGACTTTTTTCTTATGAGGTTGTACCTGTGAGTCCTCTAGGTAGTTTAAAATTTGCTTTCCTAAAAGAAATTTATATTTGGCCATTCTTTCATTCCTTTTCATTTCCATTCCACTCTGTTTCGTGATCCCAGTCACTTAGTTTTCCTTCTCAATATGATACAATATGTTCTCAGCATGATGTAAAAGCATCCTATCAGGCTGACCCTCAACAAACCCATCTGGCCTCTTTAGTATTCCACATTTTTACATACAGCCTAGAAACGCACAAGTGGAATCCATAAAATGTGTTGCCATAACTCCCTCTCTGTGTGAAGATACGGCATTGCAACCTATGTGTAAAACATGGGTTGTTTGAAATGACTCTTGCGAAAAAGGATCACAGACCTTGGAATGGAAGTTGAAATTAAGCACGTCTATGACAGAATCCAGAACTTCTCTTGTTTTGTAGCCAAAAAAAAAAAAAAAAAAAAAAAAAGACAATAACTTAATTTCACCTTTTGAAAAATAGCACAGAAGTGCCCGTCCCTCTATGTGCTGTTTAACTTTGGCTGTGGTGTTTCACCAAGGAAGCCCATGAGTTGTGACCAAGTGACCTTTTCAGAAGGTGTAGCTCTTCTATGATCATCCCCTCCTAAACACTGGTTTATTAGGTTCTCCCCTCCCTGCTTCAGAGTCCTCTGCTGTGTTTACTGCTTTCCCCAAACACCTTCTGAAGCTACAAAAAATGGGTCAGAAATTAGGGAGCGTGTGTTTTCAAAGCAACACTGCTCCATGCTTCTGTTACCATTTTCTTTCGGGATTTTGAAAGAATTTTATACCTATTTGTGAAATGTTTCTAGAAGTGTGTCAGTAGTTTGTTAAGGGTGAGGGGTAAACAGCTTCCTTCTTGGAGGTAACGGTTGTGTAGGCAGAATCCTCTCTTAAAGGCCACACAAAACATATTCCAGAAGCCCAAATTAGCTTTCCCAGCCTCCTCCTGAGTAGTAGTTACATGTAGCTGAACAGTCTTGACAGGTAACAACGATCATTTAAAGAAGGGGAAAAAGGCTTTAATTTTCTTTTGTTCCCATGAATTTCTCTACATTTAACATATCATTTGGCAATGAAAACCTAACCGTTATCATAAAGAGTTATCACATGGGCTCTGGCACCCTTGATAAAAAATCCTCTTTTTGTTTTTTTCTTTTCCCACAAGGAAAAGCTTAAGTGACCAGATGTGTGGATTCAGTTGTCCAGTCCCTGTGTTTCTCCTCCTCCCTCTCCCATTCAAGACTCCTTACCCATTATTCTTTTCCTGCTTGGGAATTTTTTTGCATGCCCAAATGCTTGTACATGCGCGGCTTCTTTGAATTTCTCTGATTCAGCACAGTCAAAACCATTGTCCAGGAATTTAACAGAAATGTAGTTTATATTTGCTGAAAACATAATGGATTATTTGATTTCACATTCTTTGTTTGTGACTAATCAGGTGATTACTTTAGTGAGTCAGGCACAAATAAGAGGAAATAAAGTGGTCTTTACAATGGGTTTGCTTAGTTAGGCTTGGAAACTAAATATCACCATCATGAATGTCTCTTCTGTGAAGTGGTTCTCCATCCCCCAGCCAGAAGTTCACCCAAATGTTAAATCTATGCAGGGAAGTAGGAGGCAAATTGATTCCTTCATGAGGGTTGATGTATTTTTGGTGGTGTTAGTGGACCCGTCTGTGTTTCGGTCATACCTGCCAAGCTAGCCAGTCCAATTTTGGCATTGGTCTTCCAGCAAAACCTTCCTTTCTATCTCCCCTTCCTCCCCAAACCTAAGTAATGGCATGGGGAGCAGAGAGAGCGGAGTGGGCTCTAATCAAATACTACTCTTCTGTTTTGTCTGTAAGTCTCTAGTAAGACCCTCTGTGGCAATTCTTTACTAGCAGTTGCTTCCTTCATTATAAAATGCCTTACTTATTTCTAGAAAATGTGAAATGCAGGTGTTCTTCATTCTTTTCATCATCAGAGTTTCTTTCTGGTTTAGTGTGAGAACCCCCCTGCCCTGTACGAGGGCGGTGTACCACCCTGCTCTGAGGAACACATCGGTTTGTTTGCAGTGGAAGGAGGTGGGAGGGTGAGCAGCTCTATTTTTCCATTGCCTAAACCGAAAAAGAGGAACAAAGATTGTGTGGTTTTGTGTTGTAAGTGATGGCAGTGTGTGGCCTCGCAGCGCCCCTCAGGGACTTTTTAAAAATGGATAAGCAGAAGTGATGTGAGTATTTTCTTAAAATTTGGTCCAGTGCTCCTGCCTGCTTCCCTGCACAGCTGAAAGGAGCACCTCTGGCGCTGAGAAGGGGTCCGCACTCGTGCCTTCTCTGGAGGCGGAGAGGGAAGAGCCCGCGTACACGTGTGCTGGAGAGTGGCACTGGAAGGGTGACCGTTCCTGCTTTAGTGCTGCTCCATCAGCAAACCTGAGGGCTTCTATGTTCCCCGAACCGTGAGTGCCAGCTGCCTCTCACCCACCCACAGACATGCCAGCGGCACGGGCTGGACCGTGGGCCTGGCCTGGGAATGACCCGCCACCAGCATCTCGCAAGGAAGAGAAAAAACAACAGCTCACAAGCACTGGGTTTATTTTTCTTTTTTTCCTAACTCCTCTTAAACTTTTGGATAGAACACGATCTACACATCAGTTTTATTGCTCTGAGGAGTTTAGAAACTATTATTTCAGTTTCTTTTTTTTTTCTGAAAAGTAAAATGTTTTTCTTCAGGGGAAAAAAAGAAAGGTAGTCTGGGCAAATACTGAAAAAATCATCCCCAGTGTGTATTTTGAGGACATCAATCATCTTTAATTTGGTTTGTAAATTAATTTGGGCTGCTGAAATACAAATTAAATTTACTTTTGATAGTATCTAGGTGCTGGCTGTTGCCAAACACTCCTCGTGCACGAACAGGTACATGTTGCTGTAGAAAAAAATAAAGATAAAGTTGTTTGCCCTGTCTTAGAAATTGTTTCCTGGTTGTCCAGGCCCATACTGGGTAAATAGAAAGTTGCTGGGGGTTTTTTAACTCTATCTGCACTGTTGCTTCATCAATCCTTAAAAGAACATCTGTATCTTATTTAACTTACAAACTCCTTCCATTTTCTTAGCATTTGGAAAAGAAACTAGTTAATAATTTGGGGAAGAGAATATTTTAGTAGAAATCTTAGGAGCATTTTAATTAAGATTTTGTTTCAAGAAATGTCTCTCATACGTATCTGTAATCCTGCCAGCTGTTATTCTACCAAACAATTCTCTTGAAGCTGCTACTGTAAGTATAGTTTTGCAGGACTGGATCTACACATAAGTTTTCCATGGCAATCACCCTTTCCTTGCTTCCATCTAAAACCGCGCCCAAGATGCTGGTAATGAATAAATGGATGAGGCTCTGCTGATACCTTGAAAGAACAGAGAGGTCAGACCTGCTGATGGTGCTGTGTGGTGTTGAAATATCAAAAATAGTTGTTTCTTTGGTTACAGATTGCAGAAGGGATGGCATACATAGAAAGAAAAAATTATATCCATCGAGATTTGAGAGCAGCGAATGTTCTGGTGTCAGACCTACTGATGTGCAAAATTGCTGATTTTGGACTAGCGAGAGTCATCGAAGACAACGAATATACAGCAAGGGAAGGTAGGTATTTTTATTTTTGTCTTTAAAACTTCAGCCTCTGGGAGGCAGTGAGGCTGTATCTAACAACAATGTGGTCACCAAGGGCAGAAAATGCCATGATAACTTCCTAGAGGCTGCATTCTAATGCCAACGACTTTAAAAAAGAATAAGGAAATAAATAACCTTTCTGTGCTCCCCAGGCTTTTTGAAAATTTTAAATAAACAATCGGGAGTACTTAACTGCACCCAAGTTTTTCTAAATTGAACGTATGAATTGCACAGCCACAGCTTCCATCTCATTGAATTTAATGCCAAGAAAATATAACCTTATTTTCTCTCCACTTCCTTAAGTGCCACGCACGCCTCCTTTCACTCAGGGAAAGGAAGGAGCCCGAGGTGTTGTAGTTGCTGGTAAGGAGAAAAGCTTTAGCAGCACTGCTCACCTTTTGAAGCTGCTATAGGAGCTGCAGTGTTGATTTGCATGTTCAGCAGCATTGCCGCTACGCGTGGAATGCTGGAGGGCTGGGGCATCTCCCCGATCGGCATGTGGCTGGGAAGTAACATCACAGCAGGGTCAGGACAGGCAGGAGAGGAAATCATACTGTTAAGGGTATTGATCTGGGTTTTGCCATGTGTGTTTCTCTAATGTTGTCAAGGATCCTTTCAAGAAGTGAAATTTGAAGTAAATTTTCTGCAGTTAAAAGTTTTTATTTATGCTTCTGTGCACAGATTGCTTTAAGGTAACTTTTCTGAGCAGATTTGTTGGCTGGCTTTCCCCCTCTCTCTCGTTTTAAAGACAGCACGTCATATTTTCACACAGTCTGGATGGCAACTGTGGTAATGTAGGACAGGAGTGGAAGAACTAAGGTATGAGGAAGAAAGAGAACAATGCACCAGAGCTGAGATTAAAGGAAAATGAGCTATTCAGCCGTCACTGGGTAACAGGAATTCGACAGATCAGAGGGAAGGGTCTGATTAAGCAGTTTTCGGAGGTACAGCTAGTTTTTTAGCTAGCTCTGGACACTGTATATTGATTAAATGAACCTTTCAGGTTATAAATTCTTTATGCTGAGTTTCTTTGTGTTTTCTGCCTTTCAGAAAAGTTTCCTGGTTTACCTGGTATTTTGTGCCAGAACGATACAGCAGGCTAAAAAGGGCAAAGAGAGAATCTGCTGGTATTACTCTTCATTGTCTGAAGAGCTAATGCGCTATTCCCCAACAAAGGCTGCTTGAATTTTTCTTATTTAATTGGAAGGAGTGAGTTTGCTTTTGTGTGAGATTTTCTGGAATGAGTTAATTAGCCATGAAAGACAGTATTTGAAGATACAACTTTTTAAGAGGTGACATGTCACTGCTTTTGTATCTGTGGCTGAACGTGAAATGTGTTAAGGTATATGCTGAAGCCCAACTGACTTTCTTCAAAATAATAGGAAAAGTTAGTTAAAGTCTCGCAGAGTTGCTGGTGATGGGAATTGTAAGATTGTTGCCTGACCGCTGTGCAGAAGTGAAAATGGTGACTGCAATTTTAGCAAAAATTCACCAGACCTGAGAGTCAAAAGGTGTTGCGTAACTTTCAGCATCTTATGTGCACCTCTGACACAGGACCTGCAGTGCAGCAACGTGCATCTTGCAACAGATCTCTGCTGGTAGCTCCTTGACAGAAGGAGCTGCTGGTAGCTCGGCTAATTTAGAGGTGTCACAGGCACTCAGACCTCTTAGTGACTTGGTATTGAGTGTTTGCCTTTGACTGATTGAGACTATACTTCTTTTTAGGTGCGAAATTCCCTATTAAATGGACTGCACCAGAGGCAATAAACTATGGATCTTTCACTATTAAATCTGATGTGTGGTCCTTTGGGATTCTCCTGTATGAGATCGTTACGTATGGAAAGATTCCTTACCCAGGTATGGACATGCGTTTGTACCGTTACTCTGTATTTATCGTTTGGTGTTAAAAAGCAAAGAAAATACGCAGGGAAAGAGCTGACATCTGCCAGCTGCAACAGCAGCGATTCGGAAAATGTCTTGCAGGTAATGTTATCGCTTTGAAAACTTATAGTCACCGTATGTGTAAACCAGGTGCCTCTCTGGGGTAAATTGTAGCCAATGGACTAACGGCACTGTGAACAAGTGGTCGCTTTTATATGTTCAGAAGGTGTTACAGCTGAAGTAAGTGCTGAATTGTCCCAGATCCTGGCTCTACGGTCAGCAGTACAGTCTCTAATGGTGCTGTGTAAACTGCTGGGGTTTTTTAATATCGTAGTACGTGAAAGTACTAAGAAAAGGTGTTTTCACAAGCAAATAGGCTGTAATAATTTGTCAGTGTTAGCTAATCTAAATAAATATGAAAGCAGACCCTAAAGCAGCATCGATGTACTGCTAGGAATATTTACTCTTCACTGTTCCGTATGGTTCAGGTACAGACGGCAGAGGAGTACATCCATCATAGCTGTGAAAGGGTTACATGCTTTATGTTTTGTTTTTCTTTCTGTTAAACAAAATGCATATTAATGTTTCCAGCACACAGAAACAACTTGTATGAAGGATAGTTGTGCATGCAAAATTGTCACATCTCAGGCATAGCTGATGAACTCGAGCTAGCAGACCACATTTTATTTAAGGTTATGGAAAATTAACTGAAACTCTCTTCTCTTGTGGGCAAACGGGGAAAGTACAGCCATATTCACTTATACTGCACATCTCATAGATGGGGTGAGTTATGAGAAGAACTCTTAGGATCCTGCAGTTTACAGGCAGTAAAGGGAGAGCAGACATTTCATCCAAGCAAAGCTTTCCCAGTGCAGCAGCTTTTGCTGTTTAAACAGTGAAAACATTTTCGCCACCACTTCCTGAGCAGCTGGAATTCTGTATCCTGCCAAAGGGGCAGACCTGGGTGACCCAAGTCCCGGGTCCTGAAATGACAGTAGGCTCAACACCTCTGGGCACAGGGAGACTGGACCTCCCGCAAGGCTTGGGCAGCAGGGAAGGGGTGGTGGCCAATTTTATGCTATGGAAGAATTTATCAACTTCCCATTTAAGAGGCAGAGCCAAACCAGACATTCTCATCGCTCAGTAAGGCTTCAGTCCAGGAAAGCACTT
The DNA here is from genome assembly GCF_036417535.1 of Chlamydotis macqueenii. NCBI lineage: Eukaryota > Metazoa > Chordata > Aves > Otidiformes > Otididae > Chlamydotis > Chlamydotis macqueenii. The sequence continues at coordinate 122,677,121 of NC_141557.1, forward strand.
AAGCTCAAGGGTAGCCCCCTTAAACTTCAAGAGGTGATAGGGCTGCTCGCAGAGCTAGATGTTTAAACATACGCTCCGGGTTGTTTTTTTAGGTAAGGGCTATAAAATATGTGACTGAGCAGCAGGTCCTCCCAAAGCTATTCTAAACACTGCTCATGTCCCCAGGAAAGATCAGAGGGGAGCTGTATGCAGCCAAGCAATGCATTCTTCTTCCCACCGTCAGGATACCTTTTTTTCCCCGTTAGCACATGGCGATGTGTCTAGACAGTTGCCTATGCTGAGCTGGGCTCCCAGGGTTATTTCTGGATGCCTTGAAAACTGTCCTTCTCTAAGGAAACTGACAAGCTCACCTGGGAACCAGCACTAAAAAAATACAAAACGCAATCCAATACTTAATTCTGCAGCTAAGTCTGCTCTCTCTTTGCCTCCATAAAACATAAAAAATTTAATCTGTACAGCAGACACTCTACTGCCGTACTTCTCTGGGAAAACATCTCTTCTAGCGGAAGTCTGGGCAATATTTTTTTTAATAGGGGAGCATTTTTATGATCACCGTAAATAGGCCGTACACTGTGGATTCATCTGTCAAACAGCAATTAGAAGAAGTGGAAGCCTTTTGACTGCATACTAGAAGATTTTAGTAGTTTGCAGGCATTGATTGCAGTAAACTAGAAGAGGGATATATGTCTATTTTAAATAGAAGTATAAATTGAAATAGCCTATTAGACTGAAAGTTGATACTGAAGAATTAGAAGGACAGCAAAATAAATGGGTGACTGATTTACTCCACATGGAAAGATGTGACAGGTTTGGGCAAATTACCCCGGCATGGCAAGAGTAACCTAGTGAGAGGTTGTAACCAGCAGCCACGGGAGAGAAACAGTAAATTGATTTTTCAGTGCTAACAGGAATGCTTCAAAATACTATTTTCAATTATTAACCAGCTCTGCTACCTTCAAAATACTGTTTTTCTACATGTGTGCAGTGTTAGCTCAGAAAAACTTCACTCCTCCTTCCAGAGCGGAACTGAAGATAGAAAGATATGCCCAAATTAAGCACTCTGATCCAGACCCAGATCTCATGGCTGACAGTATTTCTAGAACAGGTTAAAGCCAAAAGGATTGAACTGATGTCAACTATATGAACTATAGTCATCTTGAATAATCAAAATAGTTATACTGGATAAAGTTGTCATTTGGCTGTAATTCAAATGTGTCCTTACCTGCCAGGTAAGCTTTAGTAGTCAGCTAACGCATACAACGATCCGCACAGCCTGCAGCAACAGAGCTGTATGGTCACCAAGTACCTGAGGCAAGCCATATCTGCATCTCTGCTGCCAACCTTGCTCAAAGCAGGCCGCGTCCTGCCTCCTCCCAGCGGAGGGTAGCTGCTGTCCTCGCACCTCTGGGGAACAAGTGTAAGCAGGAGCAGTGAATGTCACACCCACACCTGACCAGAGGCTGAGTTGCCCAAGAAAACTGTGATCTTAGGCAGAACTATGCTACATGGAGCATTTAGCCTGAGGAGCAGCCAAGCAGCGGTGGGGTCTAGAATACACTTCTCAAAAGGGAAAGTCTTCACTGGTGGTAGCAAATTTCTAGGCTGAAACACAAATGCTTCCTGCATGCCTAGCCATCAGAAGAAACAGCATTAAATGGAGTACAGAAAGCTTAGAGTCTGTGTCTTGGAGAAGGTAATCCTGACATAATTACTCCACTAGGTTTCATAAGATTTGCAGAGGAAGGGACAAGCTCAAAGGCCAATTTCTGGGTAAGAAGTGGTGAGCCTTTTTGTTGGCCCTGATGTAGCTGACCTTCTGAGAGTAGGTGTCAAAAATCATTCTGTGAAGCAACATCTCAAGTTTTTTAAAAAGAGAGGGTGGAGAGGTGGGGGAGAAAAAAAAAAAAAAAAAAAAAAAAGAGAGGAGGATGGAGTTCAGGGCAGGCCACTCTCATGTGATGATAGCTGGCACTTCTGGGAGTTAGTTCTTATCCTCCAAAAGAAAACGGTAATGGGGAAACAAAGCAAAGCTCAGCACAGCTGTCAGGATGGCTTTGCACAATAGAATAGGATGAGGAAGAAGGGAGAGGAAATCGCCTGTTGCAAGTAACAATATAATGAGTGACAACATTCAGTAGCTTGCAATCAGCAGCACTTACACAAAAGCTGATGTAGAAGAAAATCTGGCAGTGTGTTACTACATTGGGCAGGGTGACTGGGAGCGTGGTCAAAGAGGCAGGCTGCTCACCCTCTCAGAATGGGTGGTGTCCACAGTGAGCAGCTTAGAAGCTCTGCAGCTAAGAGACAAAGGCTGATGGCAGGGTGGGCTTTTGCTGCAAATCTCAGTACTGCTGGAAGGAGAACAAACGGTGGCAGGACTGGCCAAAGGAACAGAACAGAGCTGGCTTCATGATATGCCCCACAGACTTGTTAGACTTGGCACTAAAGAGGTTGCTACACTTAACTGGGGAAACAGAAATCTTCCCTCAGGATTTCAAAGCAAGTCCCTCATCTTTGTTTATTGAACTCATAGTAGTAGCTATCTTTAATAAGTAGTAATAGTCTTGTAGTATTGGGTGAAGATCTTTAGAATGAAGTAAATAAGAAAAAATAATTTCTTTAGGAAATTAAGTCTTTTGATCAAAACTTTCTTTCTCTGTTGAAGGTATGAGCAACTCGGATGTGATGGTTGCTCTCCAGCGTGGGTACCGAATGCCACGCATGGAAACCTGTCCAGCTGAGCTTTACGATATCATGAAAACATGCTGGAAAGACAAAGCAGAAGAGAGGCCAACATTTGATTATCTACAGAGTGTGCTTGATGACTTCTACACAGCAACAGAAGGGCAGTATCAACAACAGCCATAGAACAAAGAACACTTTTTCTATTGACATGGCTCATTGGCACAGACTGTTATTTGGACAGACTGCCCAAACCCATTACTTCGCGATTTCAGATGGCTTAACTGAGTGTGAAAGCTGAAATGCTGAAGGAAAGAGCAATTCTGCAGAGAAATAATAATGTTTTTATTTGGTTAAAACAATTCCTCTAAAGATTGACGTTCTCCTTAACTGCTCTGTGTTTTGCATCTGCAGAAACATCCCAAACCAAGCAAGCTTTTTGGGGTGGGGAGGGAGAAGGAAGGAAAGCGATCATGCACCGGTACAAGTTGACAATGCCTTCCTTGGATCTAAGTCATGGAATACATTATAAGGAGACCTTTATAAAAGGGGTGAGAAGATGTATGAACAGCTGTTTTCAAAAGAAAGAGCCATGAAGGAGAACTTACAGATTTAAGACATGGTGATGTTCTTAAATAATCTTTTTTGAAATACAGCATATTGTGAAAATTATTTTTATACCCTTGTTATTTCACAGTAGTAGCTGGAGTACTGTCACCTCTTGTAAGACTTTCTAAATGGTGTCATGATTTCCTTTAAGGAAGGGTTATGTATGTAATTATTTACACTGAAGATGGTTCTGTTTTACTGCTGTGTTACTCATATTAAATTTAAAATCATTTTCAAAGCATCGCACAGCCATCGCAGATGCAGAAGTGCAATATGAACACACATGACAGCAGAAGCAGCAGCACACCTAGCTCTGTATTCAACCTTCACCTTCCCACAAGGCCAAAGCCATCATCGGAAGTCCATGGGAAAGCACAGGATGTTGAAGGAAGTTAATACTTTCATTGCAATCACTGAGACTGTTACCACTGAAAATATTTTAATCTTAATTTTTAACCCTCTGTGATTATTCAAAAATAGTCCTTATTTTTTTGCTGCTTTAATCAACTAACCTTAAATATGTTTTAAAGCTAAAACTAGCCCTAGCACTATCAAAAACCAATTTGTGGAAATATGCAGCTGGAGATCAAGTTACATTGCAGTAACACAAGAGGTTTGTTGCTCAGTATATAAATCTAATTCATAGAAGTGAATGCAGTTTGCCAAGCTCTACATATTGAATTGTTCTATCAAAGTACTTCCAAAACAGCTGAGCCAGTGCAAGTGCGATGTAACTACAGCATAGATGACTTTTTCCCTTCCCAAAGTGACACTGGTTCTTAAAACTGAAAACCAGTACATCTTTGCCACCTCTCAGCCCAGTTATTTGGCAATGGTACTTTGCAGAAGCTTAAAACCCTTTTGATACAGCTTCAGTGTGCCGCAGTTGAAGTGCAACAGCATAAATATTCATTGCTTTCCTTTTCCATTGGCTTCCTTCCGTCAAACTGTGCAGTTTAAGCAGACTAGCAGTTAAATATGTAAATAGTTTCTATTGTATGGTGATTTTTAACTTTAATAAACACTTTACCTGAAGCAAGTTGTATGGTAGTAATCCGAGATAAAACAAATGGTTGATGTTCTATCCAGAGTAGTAGCTTCATGCTGAACAGGGCAACATCTGTTCATTACTACTAACAAAATTAATGGAGTCTGCTTTCCTTACACCCATTCATAGAATCATAGAATGGTTAGCTTTGAGAAGCTGAAAAGAACCAAACCAGCCATTTCCACATCCTCATTAGGGTTTGTTTTTGGTCTGGAGGGCAGGAAGAGAGAAAGTCAGTCCTCAGCTGTCCTTTAAAACAGCTTCTCAAAAGTTTTTCATGTAATACCAACACAGTCCATTTCAACCTGTTGGAAACATTACAGTTAAGAATTGGTCAGTACTTCACTACAGGCTTCATTTTATTTTAAGGAAAAAAAAAATAGCTTAAGATAATGTAACCTTGTCTTTCAAACCATTTCCTGTAGCTGACCAAAGAGTTCTGGGAAGTAGGAGGGAACATGGAAACAGCAGTTTCTCAGGGAATAAGAGGTTCTAGTTAGTGTTATATTAACTTGCTAACATACACTCTCAGACAAATGTCAGACTGTCAGGGTGTAGTTTAGATCATTTCAAAGGGTATTACAGAAAGTTTCCAGCATTAGCCTGTTTTGATTATTTTTTGACTTCTGTTTGAATATTGCTGTTCTTAGAGCAATTTGTACATAACAGCTTTCTTATTCAAGGGATCAACACTCAGTGTATTGTATCACTACACCAAAATATTTTTTAATAGCTGGAATAGATTGGGTGGGAGAAGAATAATATTTTAGAAATTCTACCATGGAGGGATTATAGGCCTTTAGAACTACTGGAGCCAGATAACTTATATTTAACAGAAACAGTTCAAAACATAACACCAGCACTAGCTCAAGTGCTACATCTCCAGCCTGGTTAATGTCAGAGTGATTACTTCTCACTGCATTTGCACACACCACCCCAAAAGTCCTGACAAGAACATTCACACCAGAGAGGGGCTGTTCTGTGTGGCACAGGAAGGCTGCACCACCTAGTGTCGCCCAGCGAGGGTAAGGTTCTTACTGGGTTCTGGTTTCTTACTGGGTTCTTACCAGGTTCTTACTGGGTCCCCTTACACCAGCGGGAAACAGCATGAAAGGACTGACCAATCCATTTTACTTATGGATTCTGCCTTGTTCTAAAAGCAGTTCTCCAGCACTTACAGACATGGTATTTCACAGTAGTTAGAAAAAACACTCACTGACTGAAATGGCTCTAACCAAGCTATTTCAAGTTTTATCATGCTCCAGTCTTCCTTCCTCAAGTTACTAGATAAAATAAGTCATATAATCAGGGCTATGATTCCTTCAACTCAAGATCATCTTATGTTAATCACCAGGATCATTTGTCTCTACATTTATGATCTTTCCTTATATTTATTTCATCAATTTTCTCACCTTATAAAATGAAAAGTCAGTTTAATTTATTAGTGGAAAATTTTATTATAAATAGATCTTTTTAAAAGTTTAATGCATATTCTTAGTGGAAATTCAAATTATATTAAAACAAGTTCCTTTACAAAGCCAAGTTAGTTGAAAAATAGCAAGGAGCCTGATAAGACCTCAATTTTGCTGCCTAGCAATTTGCTCAGTTTGGTCCCAAGACAGCAGTCTCCAGGTCAAAGCCAGAATACTAACTGAAGAACCAAGCTATTTTAGCTATTTGAGATTAAGCTTACAAGCTATCTGATTTCTAGGAATCAACAATGAAATTAAATAAATACTTAAAAGGTAACAAGAGCAGCAGATGAGGAATCGCACTTTGCATGAATCACACATTATTCAGTGTAAAAGACCATGATAGCAGTTACTCAAGAATTAAAATCATATACACATTTCTCAAATCACATCCCTTCATCGAGAGTAAAAGCACAAGTTCAGGTCTATACTTACATAGCTCTGATTTCAACTCAGATTCAATTTAAAAAGTTTGTATTAAACATTTTTCTGTCAGTTAACCTGACAGTGAAGATGGCATCTAAGAGTGAGAAAAAGCTACCAACAGTTTAAGGCTGATAAAGAAGCCCAGTAACTGCACACTTGATTAGCCAAATATTATTATTTTGCTTTATGAGCCAACAGTACTTGTTTCCTTGAAGAGGATGAAGCATCTTCATTCTTCCCCCAGCCTTTACCAAGAGGTGTACTAGTAGTGGCTGCTACTGTGGACTTCAGGTTGGCCAACAAACCTCTCCTGGGTTTTTGTTGTTTTGGCTCCTCTATAGAGACATGCTTCTTCTGTTCATCAAGTTTTTTTTTCAGGGAAGACACTGTTTCTTCAAGCTCAAGAACACGTTTAGCCCAGTTCTGAAGACTACTCATTTCTTGATCCTACAAGGATAAGGCTACGAACACTTAGGTACATGAACACTCCAAGTTTTTCTAATGATGTTAATTTTCTGTTTCAGATTATTTTACTATACCAGTAAACACCCTTGTTATTACTATGCTAAATGGCTATTCAGTACCCATTTCTTCTGAATTACTTTGATGTAATTTAGAGAACAGCAAACTACAGGGCCATCAGATCTAGTTAGAGACCAAGTCTGACTAAGAAGCTGATGCTAAAATGCTTAGCCACACTATGCAAAGAATTGCTGCTGTTCTAGGAACCAAATAAGGAAGGCTTTCCTATCTTAACCTGCAATTACTGAAAGCAAAACTGGTCAAATCAAAACTCTTATCATAAGTCTGCTAACCAGGACTGAAGAAATGCTTTGAACGGGCAGAATACAGAGTTGTAAAGATGCTCTCTAATCCTTGCGGTTAACAAAAAGTCACCTTCCTATGTCTTAGAACCAATTAAGAAACAAAGTTCAAGATTAATAACTTTCAGTCTCAGACTTAGACTAAAAAGCATGCAGAAGGTAATTTAACATTCAAAGAAAACATCACTAAGCAGCCTTACACCTGCCTTGTTTCCTTTGCAGATTACAAGAGTTCGAAACTTTCATTTTTTTTATTTAGGAATCTAGTTGATATCCGAAGTCAGATGCTGTCAACTTTATAAAGTCCCTGCTTTTGAAGGAAAGATTTCTTCAGTTTCAGTATTAAGTAGTTCACCTGCTTATCCAGCTTGGCTACCTCTGCAGGAGCGTCAGTATAGCTTTAAAGCCATAGATCCATAGGTCTTGTTGCACTAATATTTGTGCACTAATAGCTTGCTTGCTCTCAGCAAAACAACTTGATGACTAGAGTTCAGAGTAGTATTTTCTTTGCTTGACAATAATTTGTGGCATCTTTAGAACAGCAAGAATTGTCAGCACAGAGTTACCCTATTGACTAACTCTGTCACTTAAACTGAAAAATGTCTTACAAGATACAAAGTCAAGGAGTGAAACACAAGGGCTCTGAGCTCATAATTCAGGAAATCAGGTATGGAAAAAATGCTAGCAGCAAAAGAAATTACTAAGACTGAACTGTGTTTTCACATTTACAAAGATGCAGAAATATCCAGTACAACTATAGATACAAAAGTCATATTAAACTTGCTTTTAAGTTGTTGACAAACCTTGAGCATGATTGTATGCTTCAGTTGGCTGTTCTCTTCTGCCATTTTTCTGTAGCCTTCATTAGCTTCTAGCAGAGTTTCATTTAATTTCTGTATTTTAAACTTTAGAGACTTTATAAGCTGAAAATAAAACCCATAAAGACAACGTTTTACCTTAGGTTTATGACTACAGCTCATACAGACACTGTAAGCATTTCTGGTTAATACTGAACAGTGCAAACTGTTCAGCAAGATCAAAGCAAAGAAGATGGAGTCTGCTTCTCTCAACCTCCTGTGTCCCAACTCATCATTCCTAGTGATAAAATACAGCTGGAGCATTCAAGGGCTATTGTGTTGAAGCTACTGGATTTACACAGACCTGTCAATTAAAGAACAGCAGCACAGACTAAGCTATTCTGATGGGAATATTGATGGATTAAGTTTTGAGAGGAGAAAAAACCCAAAAACTAATGCTGTATCATTAATTTACTTCTACAAGGTTGGAGGGAAAATATCTAGATGGCTAAAAAAAAAAATACCTCTTTCCCCATGTTTAATGGCTGAATGGGAAGAAAAAAAGTAGTTAGTTACTCATCAAATGTGCACAGATATGTGAGGCAAAGCAGCAGAAGGGCACTGATGGAACTGCTTTCACTTCAGTTATTGCCAGGCAGCAATCCCAGGATTCTAACGCTTTCTAGCCACACAAAACAATCAATTCTGTATTCCCATATCAAGCATAAAAGCCAAAGTTACTTTCTAGCATCAAAATTGAAAATTGACATACAAAGTGGAAAATGATAGAGAGCTCTCAAGAACAGGAGTGGGAAACAAATGCCAGGGCCATAACACGAGACATTAAACTTGGTAAGGAAGAGGTTATTTTTTGAGTAGACTTTCTCAATAGAAAGAGATTTAAGTTCACTTTCTGTTTACATGGTTTATTAGAACCAGCTGGAACTATTTCTCCAATCCTTACTCCTATTTGTTATTAGTGAAAGGAGCAAGGTTTGTCTCTTCCTTCCTCCCCATCCCCTTTAAACACGGGAAACTAACTGTAGCCTTACAAGAAATTTATTCAAGGTATAGACTAAAAGTGCATACAATGCAGCCTGAAGCTCATAATTTCTACCTCTATATGCTATTCAAAACACAAATATCTTGTTTGTTTGAAGAACAGAGACAGTACCCTTTACTTAGGCTTAAGGGGTTAGGGGAGTTCAGTACTTACAGAAAGGACCAGTTTAAGGCACTATTTTGGCTCTAAATCTAAACTGGTACCAGATTCTGTAACTGTTTCCCTGTGCATGGCCAGGAAGCATTTCAGAAAGCTGAGATGACGGCAGCAACGTCTACAATAAATTCCAATACAAGGCTATATATACTTCCGTACTTCCAACTCGCATTAGGTTGACCATGTTGTAGTAGCCGATGCCTTTACAAACCGGAGTAAAGCCAGAACATAGCCAATCTCTGGCAAAAGTCATCCACAACTGGGGAAGGGCTTTTTGTAAACTTGAAGCCCATTTGCAGGAATCTTCATGCTTTTGTCGACAGTGCAGATCTTTAAGCATTAAACCATGCCAGAGTTTAGGACCATTATCCCCAGATCTGTTAAATACTAAACAAAAGTTACCTCTTCTTTCTCTTTGCATTGTTTCTGCAATCCTTCATTGGCTCTCTTCATCGTCTTGTTCATAAGATCTACAGGCAAAAATAAGTTTGCTTGTTTATACACTATACCATAAGTAAATTGAACTTTGAATATCCAGATTAGATTCCTACCTAGTTCCATGTTATTTTCAGTAGTCAGTATATCTGATTTCACACTTCCCAAAGCCAACAGTCTCCCTGACTGTTCATCAAGTTGCCTTTCCAATTGCAGTATTTTACTCTCTCTATCCTGAAAAAAGAAGGGTATATGGTAGAATTTGTCTAGGTTTCTGCTTAGCCTGATGCACTACTGCATGTCCTTCAATTATACTACACGTGTATATGCAGTTTTAAAATAATTTCAAGTGGAAGTTGTTATGATTATGGTTGAGAAATCACAGTAAGGAGTAATACAGATCATGAGACCTTCTGGGAAGAAGTTACTTTACACAGGAGTCAACCCTTCCAGTCTGAAGATTTCCAAACTGTATTAGAGATAACCATAAGGCAGAAAGGAAACTTTGGTGCATCTGTATTAAACACTCTTGACAGTGAGCTCGCTAAATAAGGAAGAACATATTTCACAGAACTAAGTTTTAATCTCTTTTTTAGTACCTGTCAGATTGCTACAGTGGTTTTTCAGAGTGAGAAATCAAACAAGTGTCACCATCAATAAAAGTTATTCATCTAATTCTGGTTCTCTGAAGCTGCCAGCTCAGATTTCATATGGTGCTCTCCTTTGTCAATTAAGAATTTTACACCTTAGGGATTTCATCAGTTCAGCTGACTTGCTACAAAAACTATCTTGTTATTTGAATCTTCCCTTATGCAGCCTTGTGGCCAGTGTAAGAGGCAGCTGCAAATACAGAAAGCACTGTTAAAACCCTTTTCCTCCACTCCAACATGGTGCACACCCAAGGCTTAAGTGAGCATAAAAACAGAGTCTAAGTTGGGGGGAAAAAAGATAAGTGTGAAGAAACTGGAAAACCAGAGGCCATTACACACCACAGTGTTGCTTGTCAGCAACTGAATGGAGAGCTGTAACAGCAGAAGTGTTTACAAATCACAGTCTACAACAGAAACCCACTTCCCTCATGTCTTGAAAGGAATCCACCTACCAGTAGAGCAAGATGCCTTACTGGTTCCTGGACAGGGGAATGCAGTGAGAAAGCACCTCTAGTATACACCACAGTTGTCCTATTCTTCCACTACAGACCTGAAAAAGCGAGACTCACAGGTCTCATCCGTGGCCTGGGTACACTTAGCTATCCATGCAGAGGGTAGAAGTAAAGACTGATAGAGTTGCACATGGCTAATGTGGCTCAATTGCAAAAGGAATAGCAGCTTACTGATGCCAGCTCTGAGCAATTCTAGGTATAAGTACATTCAGAACATTAAGGTCTCTCTTGCATGAAGTTTGATTTCTGATCACAGTTTCTTATCCTACAGTCCTCCCTCTAGACCTTCAGAGCAGAGATCCATTATAAGTAAAATATTTACCCTGTAATAAATTCCCCACCAGCCCTTTCAGACTAGCTCTTTACTCTACACCCTATAATCCCAAGGATCTCCACAAAGTCAGACTGCTGTCTACACCATCCCTCTAGGTGTTCTAATCATTGCACTACAGAGGTAAAGACAACAGATTTAATTGAACTCTGCCCTCAGAAGATCAGGAAGTTAGGTATATGCTACAGGTAGTGGTACACAGAAGACATCTCTATCCTTATGGTTAGCATTGGACAGCAGAACAGCTAGGCTGAACTGATAGTTTGACTGTTCAAGGTTACCTTTAGGATTTCCAAATAATTCTGTTAGGGAAAAGCTAAACTTACAGTTAAGAGGCCAGCACACATTTTTTAACAGCAGTCAAGTCATACCTCAACTTTCTCTTGTTCAGCCAGAAATTCTTCTACGGGAACATAATGCTCTTCAATTTGTTCCATTGCACACGCATATGCATGTTTCTTGATGGCCTCTTTATACATTTCAAATTTGCTCTCCAGTTTTTCTTCATAACTGTCTTTCATATCTTCCAAGCGGTTGCTGAGGAGAACATGTTAGTTTTATTTCATATACTAGCATTACAGCTATTACAATTTGACTCCATGTGTTCAACTGGCAATATCAAAGTTATTCATCTAATCATAAATTAGATGAAGTACTTTTCTTCCTTTTCTCCTTTTTATTCTTGATGATCCTACAAACTTGCACTAAGGCATAACTTCTACTTGGCATATATCAAGAAAATTGCTATAGAAGAATACATACTTAAGATCTGTCAAACAAAAGTTTTACAAAAAAAAAAATCCACCAGCATGTAGTGATAGATATTAGTACACCCAAGTAGACCTGATATTTGAAATTCCAGGATTTGTTATGTTGTTCCCATGTTGTTGGGCACAGGTTTCATGTTTTGTTTTGTTTTTTTTTTCCATTAAAGATATGCCAATTTCACTTTGGCTTATTATTTCAATACATTATACTTGTCAAAATTTTAAAAAATGCCCCAGCAGTGACACAGAACATCACCTCAACACAGAAAAAGTGTCACTGCTCTTTCATGTTTTTGGCCAAAGGCACTCAAACAATTTTGAGGTCAGTTAAACCATAACATGTTCAGCTGGCAACTTAACTTGGGGTTAGTCTCTGTTAGCAATTCAAACAGCAGGAAACTGATTTCAAGAAGAGAGGAGTTAAGAGGAAGTTAATTCAACTTGAGCAATTTGGCCACACTTGAAAAAAAGTCCACAAATTACTAACATCAGTGCAGGCAGCCCCAGTAATTTGTAAGAAGTTAAGCTAACAATAAGTCATCCAGGAGTAAGAATCCAGAAAAGCTCAGAGAAATACAATTCAAACTACCTTGAGTACATGCATGCATATTAACATGGCCAAGTGTAAATTTTGGAACAATGACAAGCCTCAGCAGGGTACCTGTAACAGTCTTCCACATCTGTTAAATGCTAATAACGAGCCAGGACAGTCTACAGTAATTACAAGTTAAACAGAAAGGTTCAACAGAAAGCAGCATTACTTTTTAATTGTACACGGGAAGAGGCTGATCTGTACAAGTTTATTTTAATGTTCCTTCTTCCCTTTTCATCAGAAGCTTTGAAACTCTCCAGCCTCCAGTTACTCTCCAGTAACACGAGTATGAATGTCTTGCATATACACGTACATGTATGTGTATATATATAAATGTATGCGTTTATATATGTGGAATCCTTTCAGTCTTGAAGAGGACTACAATATGACTTGCCTCCAGGCTTCCTCTGTTTCCAACAGCTGCCGGAACATTGCTTCTGCCATCTCACTACGTATCTTCACCTCCAGAAGGAGTTTACTTTGCCTTTCTGCAACTAGCTTCTCCTTCAGATTCTCTGTAGTTTTCAAGAGATCCTAAATTTAACATACTTCAGTTGAGAAAACAAGCTAGAAACATATTGAGATGCATGTCAAATGAAATATTCATACAGACAGCCACCCACAGAAAGCACTTCTACGTGCCTTTATTTTCAGAGGGCTTGCACCAAAGGTTAAATATATTCCAACATTAATTTCTACTGCAAAGACAACCTTTCTCCATTTTAATAGTTTCTACTATCAAAACGCTTACGAGTGTTTCAGCATTTAAATATTAATTTCTACAACTATTTAGCATAAAGCTTACTTGATTTTTACAGTTTATTGCTATTCAATTGTATAGCTTTGTGTTTAAATGCTCCATCTTAATTGTTCCTATTGTTTCCAAAAGAGCATAAACAACTAAATAACATTGTTTTAAACACACATACTGCTTGCTTACTCTTCTCATTGAGCAATCAGTTAAACTTCAAATTTAGCACTTGCCCGAACTAGAAAACCACAGGTGGCCTTCCACAACTATGCTTGTTCCTGTTCCCTCAGAACTAGACCACGTTAAGTCTAGGTCTGCCTGACACTGAGCAGAGGCTTACAGTTCTCATTTCATACAGCTTCCAGCACATCTCTTGTGGTAAAAGACTATAATATTAGTTCTAATAGCAGTAGCTTTCTCGGCTACAATTTTGAGTAGATGTGTATCTACCTCATGACTCAGAATAGTGATGTCCACTTCCTCTTCTGCAGAGGTTTCAGTACTGTCAGGAAAGTCATCTACAGATGTGTTTGCATCAAAATGTACGATAGGCTTGCCACCACCTCCAACTAACTTAGCTGGAAAGTAACCAAAACTTTTGGGTAGGATTGTCTGGATTATCTGAAAAATTCAGAGTTGAACGCATTGATTTGTCCACGCTGTCAATATTGCAGATATCAGAACACTAGGCATGAATGCGTTGTCATATTTACACTATATTTAATGATTACAAGAACATTAACAATTTTATATGGCTTTTAGTAGACAAAACCATCTATCAATACAAATATAAGACTTCAGTATTCTAACAAAGTGAAAATAGGAAAGATCATCTACTAACAAACTGAGGATACTTGTCTAGAAAGCTGTTTTCTCTCCCCCTAAAATACAAGGTTTTGATGTATTTTCCTGGAAAGTCAATGAAAAGCAGCAAATCTCTAAAACATTTGCTCCTTCCTGAAATAGTGAAAATGATTCAACAATTTCTGCAGTTACATAAAGATTTTAAGTATGTATGTCATAGTACAACATATCAGAGTAGCCAACCCTCAAGTGCATGCTCTTATGATGAAAGCTGCAGCCAAATGGAACTAGAAAAAATATCTCTCTCAGATCATATTAGACATGCCATTATAGACTTGGAACATGTTAGAACTAATCCATGGTTCCACATTAGAAATGGACTTAATTTATGCCATGAAACACAGCATAGCTCACCATCCCACTCCCTGCCAGAAGCAGCTTCTTAGGGAAGTTGAATGAACTTCAGACCAAACCCCAAGTCCTGAATTTAATGGGAGGCTGACAAGCAGAGCTAGCAGAAAGCTTATAGAATTAAGCAGAGTTTTTTTGCTTTTAAAAGAGAGAAGCACACTACCTTCATGTGTTAACTTAGAAAAAAAAAAGTCTTTTGTTTTTGTTTGTTATTAATTATTTGCTCCTATTTGGCTAATGACTACAAAATAAGAGGTTACTTCCTTTACTACCACTACTAGCTATCCAAGAAGTTTTGAAAAATAATCATCTTGTGCAACAGATGATTAACTGCACACAGATTAAACAATTCATCAAAAGCTTGAAAAATCTTGCATTTGCTCAGATATATGGTATAACCAGTCATATCTGAAAGCAATAACTTTTTTTTTCCACACACAGAATGTCTGCAGTGCAGAACTGAACAAGCCAGATAGCTGGAGCTATCTTAACTTCTTACCACAAATAGGTTTGAGGATGAGCAAGACTACTAGAAGTCTTTTAGAGGGAAGTCACATGCAGAAGAATTAATATGATGCATCAAAAGTCCTAATCACAAAGTCCGTACAACCTGACCATTACACAAACCAAAGGTAGCAAAGAATGCAGAATAGCAGAAAAAGTAGATGCACTCTTACCTGTTTAGCTATAGCTGAAAATTTCATTACATGTAGTGTTTCATCATATGTGGAAGCATGCTGGTTAATGTTTACAATCATACAGGCTTTGCCTTTTCCACAAAAGAATGGCTGAAATAGACGAGTCAATTTGCTCTCTCTGAATGGAATATAGCTTGGCTTCATCCTCATGGAGAAAAGAATAATAAAATTGTGGAACAAAAGAATTTTAAGAGGCCTGTGCAATACTGTAACTTAAGTTAATTCTGTTTCTTTTTTCAGGAAACAGATCCAGTAGGGTGCTCATATTTAAGCCTAAGCTATTTCACAAAGAGCAAGGTCTTTCCTGGATCTCATAAGCTCTACAACAAATTAAAGTATTTAACAAGAGAAGTAAAAGAGGCTGAATCACAGCTCCCGAGTGTTGAAAAACAGAGCCTGAAACAAGCTAAAGCCTAAGTACAGGATTACCTGTCAACTATCAGATGAGTTCACCTGTGTAATTTGGAGGTGGAAGGGAAGAGGACAAAGCAGGAGATCTGTACACAAAGCATATTGCTCTATGTACACACTGAAAAAAGCTTGGTAGTTTGCTACTAATTGCCTTTTTTTTTGTTCTCCACAGAGAAACAATTTTAGAGAAAGAATATTCATTTCAGGTTTTCAAGTGACATCTGGAAAAAAAGACAGCTTACAAGATTTTGTAGATTTGAATTTTCCTCTGACTATGTGAATCCCTTGCAGAAACATAAAGGGATGCTTAGGGTTTCAACCTAAAACTCAGCATGTTGTTTACAGCTTATCACTTACTTTGGATTTTGATTTTGCTTCAATGCTGCAATGCATTTTCCAAGAATATGAAGAGAATTATTAATATTTCCTGCTTCTTTTAGTCTGTCTCCAAAGGCTTGTGTTTTATTACACCTCTCTGATCCAGCCAAGTCACAGAAAGACAACCTGCATAAAATAATTACCCAGAACACACATACAAACTTATTTCTAAATGATATGAAAATAGAACTGCATGTCTTTATACTTTAGGTATATAAAGAAATGAGTGACTCATTCTGACCTAGATCACAGAATAATGTATGGACTTTAATGCTGACATTTTGTCCAGAATGCACTACATGAGGTATTTAGGATAAAGAGCACTAGCCTATCTTCCCATTGTATACAAAGATACTTGAACAAGATTGCTGCTCCTAAAACAGTTTATTCAGCTCATTCAAAGCAATCTCCTTGTAAGCTTCATTTAAAACTTAGTAAGCATCTTATGTAAAGAATTCAGTTTAGGAACCCTAATTTTGTTGCAATCATAAAGTGGGTGCTTCCAAACAGGACAAGAGAACTTCTGAAATAGTTTTGCCTAGTGGGGCTGTACTACAGAAAGCACTTTGACCATCATCTTCACCGGTTCTAGCACTGAGGGGCCTGCAAGATAGTAGCAGACTTCGATACACTGCAGTTTGCCTCTTTTGGATGCAGAACTATTTGTTTCCTATTGCAAATAAGAGGCCAGAAGTTCTTCCCAGATCATCTTAGAGTTCTTTGGCTATAGCAATTAAGTGCTACTAAACTCAGGCTATGAAGTTGTCCCTCATGGTACAACAGGTTACAATCAGAGGCAATTATCCTGGATAATCAAGGAATTTAATAACTTTTACTTAATATAAAGAAAGCCCTTGAAATACAGGAAGCTCTGGAAGTCAGATATTTTATGTAACCCAACTATTACTCACTTACACATACATTTATTTACATAAAATAACACCTTTGTAAGATCATAGCCTTTCACACAGTTGAAATAAGTACATATTAATACTATACATATTAGTAAGGCACATATTTCAACTGTGTGAAAGGCTATGATCTTATGATCTTTATCCTTTTTAGTAAGAGACTAAGAGAGTTTTTTTCTTCCTTAAGCAACATACAAACTCTGTCATTCATCTAACAGCTGCTGCAAGCTTCACCAGGGTAATACACCAAGACACAGAACAGAAAGGAATATAGATGCAGCCATTTCCTCCAGCTGTCTTTCCTTAGAGCATTTATCACCGTAATATCTGACATTAAAAGGTGTTATCTCACAGAGAGGTATATTTATTAACAGCTCCGCTCAGCAGAGACAAGAAAGAAATCAGCAGGAGCTATGACTGAACTAAAACACTATTTAGGACTGTCCTCATTTTTCTATATGAAGCTAAAGGGACAAATAATCAGGGAAAAAAAGAAAATAAAAAGCTATCTAAATGGCTTCAAGCAGCTTCAAGTCACTTCCCCTAAATCACAAAAGAAGAGAGGCAAAAAGATTTAGCACTGCTCTCACACAGTGCACCTACATTAGCATTTTAGATGACGAAAACAATTTTTAAGCAAGTCACCTGACGATCTCCTCTTACTGTAGATTGTACCATGGAGCAGTCCCAGAGCATTTCACTTGCATTATTTTTGGATGACAGACTTGAATTTACATTCCAGTAGCACATCAAATGTGCTGACACAAACAGCCATTCAACCCTTAACTCTAGTCTAGTCTCAAAGTAGAAAGATACACTGGCATAGCTTGCATCTTTGGTCTTCACCACCAGTTGCTGAGCTCTAACTTTAAAGATTGGCTTCTATCAGCCAGTCATTTAGCTTCTGCTTACCTGAATATTCACTGTGGTATTACACAGTACTACTCTGCCCTCACCTCCACCATTATGGAAGGCAATATACATATATCTCCCTCAATTTATGTACTGCTAACAGTTTTAACATGCTCCTTCAGCCAAATTTTAACAAAATAAAAGAGACAGGGAAACACTTCTATGCCTGTCCCTATCAAGTTTCCAATGAGATGCAGCCAGGACAGTTCTGATTTCCTTCTTGGCTCTCAGAGGATTTGTTCATTAAAAGAAAGTTCACCAGTTTAGCATACTTACACCTTATCAACTTTTTAAAAATAGGTACATTCTTGTAATCAGCTGAAGCATTCACTTACTCTGAAACTCCAAGAACATGTGGCTGATGCTCATCAGTTAGCCTTAGTAGCCTGATTGAAAATATACTGTGACTGGAATGGAAAGAAGTCCTTTTTAATAACAATAATTATGAAAGTTAAGCAAAGTAAAATTTACAGTCTACAGAAAGTTCAGTTCTTGTTTGTTCTTCAGCAGTAATTCACTAATTTACATTAGTTTACTTAACAATGCACTCATTCAGCAGCAAAAAGCAGCTAAAGATAATGTACGTTGTGACTTTCCATTTCTTTCAACACAGGAGAGGGAAAAATACCACATGAAGCCTACAAGCTGTCTTAGAGAAAGAATAAGCCAGATCACCTAAGTCTACCAATCACAAGATGAGTACTCAGGTAGCCACTTCACATACAAACTTTAGATAGATCTGAACTCAGTAAATCTGAAGAATTAACTTCTTAGAAATACACTGGTGGTGGGGGAAGGGAATAAGTTAAGGTTCAACAGTCCTATAATTTTGCCTATTTCAACATAAACAGTTATTTGTTCAGTTTTGAAATGATAGTGTTTCTAGAAAGGTTGAATTTTTAACACTTAAAAATCCAGTTATTCTGTTTCAGACATCAAGCTAGAAAGGCAGTTGGCATGCTGTCTGAAACCAAAGAGAAAATCCCAGAACCAGAAGCGCCCTGTCCCCAGTTTATCCAGTAAACCCAAGAAACAAAACTTCTCTAGTATAGATTTAAAGTGTGCTTTACTCCTCAGGACTAACCCACAATTTAAGAATAAAATTTCTAATAAAAAAACCCACACCAAATAAAACTACAATTAAGAATTTAGAAACAAGCTGGGTGGAAGTCAGCATATTCTCTGGAGTAAGAAGATCTAGGCACAAAACTCTGCCAGAAAAGCATATAATTATTTTCTGCACTACTTGAGGCTTGAGTGAAATTCAGGTGGAATCACAGCAGGAAATCTAATGGCAGCCATCTTTAGCTAATACAGAACACTATAACTCTTGGATTTTAGAGAAAAAGCAGGCTTAGTAGCATTGTGATTATATTAGTCAAATATAAAACATGGCCCTTCCACACTTAAAGGACAAATTAATAAGAGGGCATTCAAATCAAGAAGGTGTTTTAAACAGGAAGTATACCACCTTCTCTATTTCCTCCCTCTCCATCAAACCAGATTCTCCCTGATTCCTCTCCCAGAGCTGGGTAAGAGCTAGGGGCTTAATTCTTGACTTATCAGGTAAACTCAGCTAGGACACAGCAATCTCAAAGCATCTAGATAATCTAGCAGCACTCCAAGGTACTGCATGACTCTCTCCTTCCTACACCCCCTACTGGGAGGCTCCAGGTTTCCAAGAATTATAGCGCCAGTGATGAAGAGTTATCCAGCTTTTTCCTTCAGCATCCTCGCACAGACATTCCCGCTCAGCACCATCAGCATTTGCCAAGATGCATAGGCCTGCTGGCACTCAAAAGTGAATGTGATTTGATCTTTTTGGTCAAAGCCATGAATAGCAATGCAAGCCCAGCTACTATTAAAGTCATAGGGCCTCTCCTAGCTTTCTTCCAGAAAGAGTTTAATAATAAAACCAGAATAATCAAGGAAAGTCTTAAGCTATTATTGAAGAATGGCTCATTTCAAACATATTCTAAAGTCTTCTCCTGCCTCCCCCCTTAAAAGAAAAGAGACAGAACGCTTGTAATTAAAGGAACAAACCTCCTACTTGATTGCTCATTCATTCTTGTACAAGCAAAGCTTCGGTTCTTGTTTCCTATTTTTAGTATTTTGCAGGCTTCTTCAGTGCTCTCAACGTTAATCCACTTTAAGTCTGTGAAAAGAGACCTTTTACATACAATTCTGATCAAAGAAATTCTGTTAAACTCACAAGGTCATAAAACAGTATGATTACCTTTAATATAAGAATTTCCTCCTTGATCCTCACAAATTCTTAAGACTCTGCGCTTCTGAGTTTTTGATGTAGATAATACATTTAATAGGTCATACACATATTCATTATAAATTTCACAAAAGGAAATCCACACGGATGCTTGTGTTCTTTGGTGTACATTAGTCCTACACATGTCGAGTGGAACAAAGTTGTTCTCTGCTAACCCAAAACAAAGGAAGAGTTCACTGATCAAACAACTCATTGATAAATTTTAATTGCAGTATATAGAACCTTCTAAATGAAGGAGGCTTGTATATATCTGTGTTGCACAATTAGATACACAGTACTGCATAACTGAGTATACCCAAGAATTTTCAAACTTTTCAGTAGTCACCTGTAACCAGAATATACCCAAGTTCTAAGCTATTGCCCCCCTCTACCACAAGCTTCCAGCAGCTTTGCAGAACTAAGTCTCCCTCTTCCCTCAAAAAGAACAAAGCTATTTAAATATTTTTACACTGTTACTCTATCTCCTGAGTTGAATCATTAAGATTTGGTTTAAAACTACATATATTTACTTTGCAGTATAGTAGAGAGATTATTAAACCCACCAATAGTTACACACTTATATTACTAAATTTCTATTCCTTCCCGCACACACAAAAATTTTCGACTTTATTTTACCTAGGGAATCAGAAGGAAGACTTTTTGAAGTATAGTTGGAAGAAGTCGACTCCAAATCACACATATTTGTAATACTATTTGAGATGCTTTCTGTCTCCTTGAGAAAATAAGAGACCATTACATCCACATTAACAGACTATGAGAATAGCAGAAGTAAAAAAAAATTGCTGTAATTCCAGTAATTATTATTTAAATATTGAAGTAGTATTAAGCATTAACCTCCCCTTACTCTGGCTGCAAATGAAATGTCTTTAACAACACTAAACTAAAATCAATAAGTGCTCTTTCCCTCACAAGAACTGATGTTCTCTGTTACTCCCAGCAACATGGTTTGGAGGCCAATTGCTGCTAACATAGGAGACTTACTTCACAGTTCTGGGAGGAACAAGATGCTCTATAAGACTGGGACATTCCAGAATGCCTTAGTGAACTATGGGACAAATCTGAACAGTGTTTCAGTTAACAGAAGGAGTTGGAGACATAAGTTTCTTTCAGGGCCAGATGACAGGGTGGTGGGCAACAGAGACACTACAGCAGCAGAGCTTCCTAATTTGCTTGCTTGTTGCAAAGCACATTTGCAAATCACAGGCTTGTGCCAGGTCTGTGAGAGTTTGAGTCAAACTTACTTAAGAACTCAGAGTGAAACGATAGCTCCATAAAGGACTTAAAAGATCTGATAAACCAACAGTTTAGTTTGGTTTAATTTAGAGTGAGTTAGAATGCCATTGAAAATCCTGTATAGATAACAGCACAGTTTAAGTACTCACATTTGCTGAATTTCTTTACATCAACAAAATTATTTGAAAACCTGCCAAGACTTGTCAAAGCATAGGCTTCAATTTACCCCTAGGAAAACTGGTGTAACAAATTAGCAACTGCCACTATTTAGAGATTCCAACATCTCCACGTACTATCTCGCTCCCTTCCCTTATTTTATACACAATGTAAGTTTTCATTAGGACATTCACCCTGATTTCCCAAAACCCAATCCTGATACAGCATCATCCTACAGTACAAGAAGGGAACAGACGGAAGAAGTTGAATGTTCTAGCTATTAGAATGCAGTGCTAAGCTCATTATGGATTATCTACTGATGCCTACGTTACTCACTTGGTATATCCAAAACCAAATTTTTACAAACAGAAAAGTAAGAAGCCATACTTTCAGATCTTCAATTTTAAAGATAAACAGCATACGATGTTGTTATTTATTTTATAAACGACCACTTTGCAAAGACTGCACTGTCTATACCTCTATGTTGCTTAAGTAGTTACAAATATAACCACAAGCATGGATTCTATTAATTCTGTTTGTAAAGTACAAAGCAGAATTCTAAGGCAGAGTAAGGGACTGACACGGATCACACATTCATGCACGTCAAAAGCGTAACGGAATGTAAGAAAACCCGGTGCCACAGTACTTGTGCATGTGATACATTTTTGTAAAGCTATTTCAACAAGACTGAGTGAATTGGCTATGTTGCTATACTGTTCTAAATTCATAAGACCAAACACAGAAAAGAAGATGAAGATGACTGCCTGAAAACAAGTGGGAACTGACACTGTGCCAGCAACAGAAGCTGACATTTAATAGCAAATATGAGGACAGGTGCAAATAGGAATGCAAGTAAAGCAGCTTTTAATCCAGTAAAAACCAGTATTTAATCCAGTGAATAGAACAAGTAAAAGGAAGGAAAGAGAGGGTGTGAACTATGCTAAGCAAGAGATTTTGCAGAAGTACTGTACAGAGAACACACATAGTAAAACTTGAAATACAAAGGTACTGCAATAACTCAGAGCAGTTTCAACCAAGAGAATGGAAGGAACAGCAGGCTCTTTCTGCATGACATGTAAACTGAGCCTGGGAAAAGGGCCTACAGAAATTCATGTAAACCAAAACCAAGCCCACCAAACCTTATCTGCTCTCAGATTACAAGCTTGAGTGAGCAGCCCAACAGTGATGCTATTCACAAGCTACCAAGAAGCACAGCTTCAGTACTGGGGAGGGCTGAGCTATCAACTATGGAAGCGCTGTAACACATAAGCAAGGTCTTGTCACATATTATTTTCTAGATGCATTTTTACCTTTCCTTCCTGGTGGTAGAGTCTCGCTTGGTTTTCACTGTAGTGTGTCAACATCTAGATCACCCACTGGAACATTCAGTAACTAAGCTATTAATAAAGTCAGACTGCAATTCAACAGAAAGGAATATTTGTGAAGCACAGCGTTATCTTCAAAATAAGATATCTGGTCTCCTGTTCTAGACCTTGAGCTCCTGCTTTTTCCTTCTTGCATGCTTCTAGGTTCCATGAAGTTTTAAAATATTTACCTGCTATCCTCCTGACCATCTCAATTTTTCGTTAAGTCCCTCATCCCCTGCACATACACATACAGAGTGGGAGAGAGTTTTTAAAACAATCTCAAAATAAATATGCAATCTTTATCATCTTGAAGATTACTCTGTCTGAAGTATGTCCTTAAAAGTTAACCTGACTCAGATTAAATGAAGATGGTTTGCAGAGTTTAAATTAAGCAACAGAATTTAGAGTGGGACTTTATACATTAATTTGATTCATAGAAGGATATTCTTTCTGAGCTAACCGGAGTACTTTATCAACATTGGTATTAAAGACCACAGAAGAAGAGAAAACCCAGTCAATCATTAATTCTACACTTCCCAGAATTCAGAGTTGCTTTGAATGATAATCCCAAAACACAGTAGGCTCACAGTTGAGATTAAAAATGTTATGAACATAAGGAAGAAAGAGCTAGACATCTTGTGACAATTTGCAACTGGGCTTGGAAGTATAGAACAGTCACACACACAAAGGCGCCCATTTTCTGGCGAGACCCGCTTCTCACACTGGAGATAGAAATGACTAGATAATGAGAACAGGAGGCTGCCACAGTAAAGATTCCTCTATTCTACCTATAATCTTCAGACACCAGAGTTAAAGACACATAGAATCCTCTAAAGCAGATTGTAATGCTTTCAGGAAATTCATTTTGTGGCGTCTCACTTCACCTGCTGTTTCAGAAAAGTTTCTTCAGGAAGTTACATCACAGGTTTACAAACTTTTTGATCTGCCCCACAACTGTCTTCCACCAAAAAGGAACTCCTCTGCTGCCTTGGTGCCACTGCTAAGACATTGCCATCATCTTTCCTGAGCTAGTACTGGAATTTGAGCAACCATCCAGAGATCTAGCCTGGGAATTTGACTCAAAAGGACATTCACATAACAAGCAGCAGCAGGTTTTACATAGGTCAGCTGTCAGGGATTTTTCAAGGGCTAGTGGTGTCACCACGGTGTCAGAACTGCTCCCCTACAGAAATACAGGCTTTGGCTTTGCAATGGTTGGTTTTTTTTTTGTTTGTTTGAACCATGTGCTGCCTGCTGCAGGAAGTTCTTCCAGTTTACCCTGAGCTCCAAAAACAGACAGTTGCCGTATTATTCCAAGGTTCACCAAGTATCCATACTGTAGATTTAGATAAATCTAAAGAATCAATAGTGAAGTAGATATTTTATTAAAGATAGTCTGTTAGACAGAAGTTTTTATAGAAGCTCCATTCAGTAACAGGGAAGCATTTGGTCACTGACCTCTTTCAGTGATGCAAGAATAGCAGTTTTTATGGCTTCTTCTTGCTTAACTTGTGCTTCTTCTAGTTTCTTAACATCATTGCTCAAATATGGTTTGAAGTTCATCTTCAGGTACTGTCTTCCCTTTACGTGGTTAAAAATCACATCAAGTGAGCGAGGTAAAATACCAAAATCTTTTGAAGTCCCTTAACAATAACAAGGGATCAAGTTTAGACATTCACATAAACTTCTCATCAGATTTTTCTTGGTTGTTATATATGCTTTTTGGCAAACATTTTATACCTTGGATAGTGAATGTCTTGCCTGCATTTGTAACCCCGTAAGTAAACACCAGTCCATTCACTCCATTAACATACGCTCTTACTATCTCTCTCATTGAGCCTTCAAAAAATTCACTCTGAGTAGTTTCTGGTCCAAAAACCTTGGAGAAGGTGGGGAAGGGAAAGGAAAAAAAGCAGTGATAAATGAGACAAAGAAGTTCAATATATTGAAATATTAAGCACTGATTAATAGTTACTAGTTTTTCAGAGCAAGCTGAGTAGTTTTCTGTCTTGCCTGAATCCTTTCTAATTCAACATTTTCTGTTGGGTTCTCAAAGAACGCCTGCTTAATTCTGAGAGACATTTAGGCTTGCATTTATTTTTTAATATTTTTCTACTCCTAAAATAAGCTGCTCAGAATGCTTACTGAGCACATACTATTTAGTGGATACTTTCAAGAACACTGCTGGTGATGCACAATTCCCTCCTCACTCCGTACCAGTCACTCACAATTGATGAGAAGATCAGCATTACAACGGTCTGAGTGACTTAATGCCTGGAGCTGTTTATGTTTTGATACTCTAAGAACGAAGTTCTTGCAGTGGGTAACAGAGCTGAGAAGCTTACTTCCAGTATAGAAGGTTTAAGCAGTTAGGCTGATATTCTTTCAAAAGTAAGTCCCTAAACACATGCTTAAGTCCCTTTAAACAGGTGATTTCCTGTAACACTTCCCAGATAAGAGCACCTGCAGGAACAGCAGAAGCACTGTAAGTCTGTGCCTATGAGAAGCTTCTGTGCCATCTAATTAAAAAACCAAAAACCAAACCCCAAACCAAACCAAAACAGAGCTACCAAAGCAGCTTCCATGTCTCATCTAATAGGCATCTCCATTGTAACACAGCTTTCTTGACAGCCTAACAGTAAATAAGCAGTCTGTTTTTTAACAAGTACCACCACATTAATTCAAAGAAAAAATCACATTGCATGATATAGTAGAAAATTCATTTTTTATCATTCCAGTGAGGAAAAACAAACTATAACTAAAAATTTTTTAAAAGTTTGCCTACCTGAGAAAAGGTAAACCTGTGCACAGAATGACTGATCCCTCTTTCACTGTTTTTCATTGCAGAAGATTCTTTGGGTGCATTAAGAATTACTGTCTGGGAATCTTCAATAGTTACACAACCCTTAAAAAACAAGACAAGGGAGACCAAAACACCACACAAAGTTATTTAGGAAAAAACAACGACAAAAAGAAAAACCACAACAAAAACCAGAATGTTTTCATCTATTTACCAGACCACAAAGAGCTGCAAAGTTTACATATAATCTCTCTTAAGGTGTGTAACAACTACAGAGATATCGACCTCACATGAAAGCCAGAGTGTAGACAAAGTTAAGGCAACCGCCTGGAGTTTTCTAACAGGTATAAAATTTTTTCCAGGATTCCTTCCAGCAACTTTTTTTTTTTTAAAAAAACAAAAAAAAAACAAAAAAAAAACCAAAACACTTTCTAAATCCTGATATTTTATGATTGTGGCTTGCTATGAAAACAAAGCTATATAGAAGTCTACTAGTTTTCCACTTCAATAATTTTCAGTGTGAAGAAAGCTCTGACCAACATAAATAAATAAAATAAGTTTAAAGCATTATCCTTTGATCAATAGATGGTGTTATCAGTAATGAAGAAAGTGTAATTAGTTTCAAGCAATTTGATTACTATTTCTCAATCAAGTAAAGGTAAGATGCAATTACCTAGCACTCACTAACTAGGTAAATGTAGGATGTAGTATTCCAGGAAAATTTATTTTACACCAGACAGGCTGTGTACAAACTGAACTACCAGTGTAGCTTAACAGTGTCTCAAAGCATCAGCCACAAGGATTGATTGTAACTAAATCTGACACTTGCATTCAGAGGCTGGCCAGAGCTTGTAAGGCTAATAATCCATGTGTAGCATGTACATAGGAAGTACTGCTCTTCTGAGGAGACTCAATAAACAACTCTGTTTATCAACTGGTACAGAAGCTGTAAGAAACTGGGTACTGAATTTAGACCAATCACTGGCTCACTGTGCCAGGTTCTAAACCCCATATACTTTTTAACATTCCGCCCACGTTGCCAGGGACAGGAATGCTAGTCAGATGTACTAAATCCTAGAGAGCTACAGAAGAATCCAACAGCTGCAGCATGTGTCATCAGCTGCCACTGGCCTCATAGAAGCTTGTGAGTAGAGGCCTTGAAGTAGTCAGATCTGCAGAGCTGGAAGCTAGCCGCTGACATGTCACATGTCTCCCCCAGCTAGCCCCACAGGTAAGCTGGCAGGAATTGGACCATTTCCAGCACTGTACATATCATTTATTATCCAAAGAAAACAACTTTCTGCTCTCCAGTGGGCAACTCTGGAGAATCACTGGCAGTTGTATCAAGAGTACAGAATTTCATCCAGAGCTTTTGAGCTTTACTTGCATAAATCATTATCTCTACAACAGATCAGTTAACCTGTGACTGTCTCTGTTTAAAGCACCAGTGTACAGCTATAAGGGCTTGGGTTCTACTGTTTCATTCTCTTGTTGCAGATTTGGAACGAGGATGCTTTCCTGAAAATTATACATGGCAAGGAAGAAAAAAAAAAAAAAAAAAAAAAAAAAAGGACCTAAAAATTAAGTTCTCACTGATTATAGAGATGGGAAGGGGTTTTCATTTTGTTGGTTAGGGGTTTTTATTTGTTACAAAGCATCTTCTTCATGGATTCAGGTGATAATTAAGAGTATCAGCAGTAGAAAATACTGAAAATGTTGAAGATCTTTGAAGCATTCACCATTTTGGGAGGGAGAGGAAAAAGCCTTCATACTATGCACAATGGGTTACACAGCTAATATGTTGGAAGATCAATCATTAACGACATGAACACAAGAGCTTAAAAAAAAAAAAAGTCTAGTACAAGCATCAACACTTACTCGTTTCCTTCCTTACTGCTTTTAAGAACAAGTAGTCTCACTAATGGTCAGGTAATCAAAAATTTCCCATTCCAAAGAAGAATAAGAGAGAAAGAACTCCTAAACCAATTTGATTTTGTAAATCAGTTTATCTGTAGAGCCAGTTCAGATTGCTGAATGATACCAAACTGGAAGCATTGTGTCAGTGCATACTACTCAGCAGGAACTGCCTAAGGAAACGTGAATGGAAGTTGAGAGGAAAAAAAAAATAATAATCAAAGCAAAAAAAAAATACAAAGATTCCAACTCTGGCAGATTAAATGCAAGAATATATTTCAAAAGCAGCAAATCACAAGGAAATCAGAACTAATATTAAATCCTTCCCTAAACAGGTCAGGAATAAGAGGTCTATCAGAGAGCCTGTGAGACCCTGCACACATGAGGGCTGAGAGATAGACTGCAGAGACCTTGTCCTCCAAGGACAGCTACATGATTTCTTTGTAGCAGTGTTCACAATGAGGGGTAGAGAAGGAAGAGTATTCCTGTGTGTTTGCATGTGCACTTGTATGTGCACGTAAAAAACACTGAAGCATCTGAATCTGACAGTATAAACTGTAGAGGTTACAGAAAAATTTGACAGGATGAGCAGCAAGTCACTGGGATGAGGCAGTAGACTATTCAAGCGTTCCAAAGAAACTCAAGGGTCAGATACCTGAATTACTCCTAGAATTGCATATCTCTTCCATGAAACTCCTTCATTTCTTGAGCACCGTACAGAGTCAAGAGCGACACCAACTTTTAGATAACATATGCAGTAGGATTTTGCAGAGCTAGAGGTGTGCATATCTGTACCACACAAATTAGTACAAATTATCATTTTGAAAAAAATCACCTTTATCCAGGTGTACACTATTTGGAAGCAGTACATGGCTTTTATAAAAGAAAGTCCCAGCTTACAATACTAGGTGTTCGTTGGGGGAGAAGAAAAACTTATTTCTTAATTCTACAACTAACCTGAGATTCATGGTTTTCAAGCTCTGCTATAGAAAATGGCCTCACTCTCAAGAAGACTTTCAAAGGTTGATATGCCTACTCATTAAAAAAAAAAAAACACACAGTTATAATGGCCACTTTTTAAACATAACACCCTGAATCATATCAGCATACATCTCTGATGTAGTATTTCCTATTTTCTGACTCCCACACTTTCTCCTTCCTTGTGAAGTTCAGATCCTAAGCTTTCATTTGCTTCTCTACCTCCAAATGTCCTTAAGTAACCCCTTTTTTTGCTCTCGTTCCCCCCAGCCCCACAGCGTTCTTCTATGAATACAAAGCCAAGATTTTGCTTTTAAAATAGCACACTATTGGAAGAGTAAACTGCACTGCTTCCACCTCCTGGTCTCCCTCTGTATTGAATTCAAGCTATATTTTCTAACAGCTGCTCTGTAGTATTGCACTTCCATTTTGTGTGGAGCACGTTCAGTTAATAGATTGACATATTCTTAGCCTCAAGACACCACTTTATTACCACCATCCAGGCACTAGCCCCTCATCTTCCTCACAACAACCACCATGAAACAGTTCTCAGTTGCTAAGGCAGGCTTTTCCATCCCATACCATTATACAAAGGTCTCCCCATCCAGGTGAAGCAATAATAGCCACGAGATTTTTAGAGAGATCCCAGCATTCTTCTTCTCTCATAAAGCTTCAAAGTCCTTACTTTGGCAGCTTATTCATTCAGCAGATGGATTTACCCTGAGCCCTCCCATGACCAGCACTCCAATAATAATACAAAATTAAGTCACCTGAGGGAAGTCAAACAGGAAACCTATCATTCTGAAAAAGCTGGTTATACTGTCTTCAAAAGTGTACTGCAGCAAAGCATTATAGATTTTTATTTCCAAGCACCTACCTCCTTTTTTAGCTTACTAAAAAAAAAAAAAAGTAGTTGCATTACATTCAAACTGCAATTACTGAAGTCCTTTAGTTCCTTGTGAAAAGCTTAGCACAATATATCATGTTGTATAGACCATCTGCATTTGCTACTGGCTATAATCTATTTTTAAGCAATGAGAAGCAAAAGAATCAAACACATCTTGGGGGCAGGGGAATACAGCAGTTCTTACCAAAGAAATATTTGCTAGAATGAAAGCTTTAAAAAAAAAAAAAAATCAGAAGACATATTACAAGACCAATCCACACCTCCTGTTCCTCTGTATTAGGCAATACTGTTGACTCCATAGGTGAGGGTTTACCCACTATGTTCAGAAAAGAAACCGATTCCAACGTATCAGATAATTCTGCAGATACATAGCTTTTCTCCTCATCATCCATTTTTCTGCACAAAGGAACTTGTAAGGAAAAAATTTTAAAATCAATTTTCTCACAGAACAAGCAAAAATACAGAAAACAAAATAGGAATCAGGGTAGCCGGTATGTAAAGAAGCACTTCCGAAGGAAATAAGGTGCTCTAAAGAAGTTTGGGAGTATGAAGGAACCTTAAAAAAACCCAAGCGACAGCTGGTTTACAGCAAGAAACACACAAGTGATGGCATACTAACGGCCTCTGTACGGCCACTACTCTCATCCGCCTGCCAGCACTGGGCCACAGCCTGTAACCCACCCACCCTCGAGAGGCACAACGCTCCCCAGGCGCCAGGAACTCGGCCCCCAGGCCCAGGCCCAGGCCCACGCTCAGCCCCGAAGCCACCGCGCCGCGCCTCAAAGAGCGGCCCAACCACCGGCTCGGGCAGGGCCCCGTTCACACCAAGGAAGGGGGCGGCTTGTGAGGGGAGCGGCCCCCGGGGGAGTCGGCAGGCACGGCACTGCCCGGCTGGCGTACGGGCAGCCAAGGCGAAGCGGCAGTGCCGCCCGGGCTCCGCGCTGACCGGTGCGGGCTGCGAGGCCTCGGGCTGGGTCGGGCCCCAACCGCCGCTACCTTGCCGCGCGCGGGAACCCACGAAACGCCCCAGCGATGAGCGGGCGGGCGGAGGCAGCATTTAGGCGGGGGGGAAGACGGGCGCTGATTGGCCAAACGGGAGGGAGTTGGGCGGGGTGGAGCGGCAGTGACGGACAGGCCCGTGCAGGCACAGGCGCGGCTCCCTCCGCCCGGCAGGGGGCGCCGCCGCACAACGCAAGGAAGGCGCCGCGCCGCCGGTCCCCG
Organism: Chlamydotis macqueenii; assembly: GCF_036417535.1. Lineage (NCBI taxonomy): Eukaryota > Metazoa > Chordata > Aves > Otidiformes > Otididae > Chlamydotis > Chlamydotis macqueenii. The sequence continues at coordinate 122,707,621 of NC_141557.1, forward strand.
AGCTGCCGCCGGCGGGGGCGGGGGGGGAACGGGGAGGGAACGGGGGGAGGGCTGGGGGACGTGACGTGACGCAGGATTTATTTATCGTTTTTAATTAGGGACCGGGGGAAGGAAGGGGTCCGAAAGGCGAAGTAAGGCGGCGCTGACAGCAGCAGCTTAGTGGCCAGAGGAGGGGGTGTCTTGCCTGACTGCGAGCGTGCTGGAGGGGACGGGGGGGCCGGGGGTGGAAGAGGGGGAGAGACGAGAATACCTAAATATTTCCATCAAAAGAGTTACATAAAGTTATTGTGCCTCTTATGTAACCGTTTCGACACCACGCGGTATTGTCGTAAACGAAGCAGAAAAGAAAGAAATCACGAAACACGCAGGTGACACAAAGCCAGAAGTGGGACGGGTCGAGCGAACGGCAAAGAACCGGCCCCCCACGGAGGGCACCCCCGGGGGGCCCTCGGTCCCTCACCTTCAACAGATGATCTGCTTTTCTGGGAAAGACTGGAAAATCTTCATGTACCAGCCTGTCTGTTCAGAGAACAGGGAGACCGTCTCATTTCTGTGAGACAAGACCCAGATGCAAAGACAGAGTTGTGCTTGTCCTCCAAAAGTTGGAGGCAGGTGAAAAGAGAGAAATGGGCTCAAAAGACCACAGAAAGCTCGTTTTTAAAGAGCCCCAGCTGCTCAAAGAACATAGATGAGACTTCAGGTCATGTAGGTATGTTTAAGGGGCACCCTGTAAGTCAGAGGCACAGGCAGCTGTCAGCCGATAAAAAGCTATGACACACTGACCAACAGCAAGGCTGAAGACAGAGATGACGGCAGAGCTAGCCAGCCCTCCCTGGATCCCTACGCGTGCTTTCAGTCAGAAGACTGTTGGGTTATGATGAGGGAAGACTACTTGGGTGAAAGTTAATAGCTGACCATACACAAAGATCAGTCAGCCTCAGCTAGTTAACACTTCTGGTCTGTTACTGGTCTACCCCCGTTTATCCCTTTTAAGTCAGACTGGTGTCACAAAGTTCTTCCTATGCTCTTGAGAGCACCCCATACAACACAGATAATTTTAAAACTTCAGCTAGAAGTACTTGTCAGACAGCTCATATTTATAACATATTACCAGAAATTGACCTTTAACACACAGGATTTTTTTTTTTTCTCTGCTCACACAGTTGAGATGTTTCCCAGGGAAGCAGACTCATCGCAATGTGTGGGTAAATGCAACCAAGTTTCTCACCTCGCTCTACCAAAGCTCTTAAGCCTGCTAACTAGAGCAACAGAATCCTCCTAAGGCTTTACATTTAATTAAATTAAGACAAGTGGACAGATGAGAGACTCTAGAATCCTTTGAGTAAGAAAGCTCAAGCTTTGGCCGCTGTTCTAGGTCTTAGCAAATCTAAATAGGACCTCCAGGTCCACACAACTGCATATTTCCTCACTTCTGTTCATTTAATCAGAATTTAAGTTCTCTCCTATGCTTGAAGCAGAAGCAGCAACCTGATCTGAAACAGATGAAATGAAACAGTGTTCTTTCACTTAACTCAGGGCTTTATGTCTTGTAGGTTTAAGAATTAATGACAGTTTCTTTAAGAATTTGTTTGCAGAAGAAAAAAAAAAAACCTGCCGCTAAACTTTTTGGCCTAAGTAGCAGCAATGAAAATGGCTAGTTTATTGCTTCACATACAAAGCTTGTGTTTAATGTAACTTTAACATTCAAATCCATGGAAATCTAAACCTAGAAAGACAACTGAAGAGCTCCATAACTTAGTTTTGTGACTCTACATGCAAGTCTAAAGAAAGAACTTGCTAAATTCAATGTATTCACCACAAATTATCAAGTTTTATAACTAACATCCTCAGGATCCACTGACTGTGAAAAGCAGGGGGGGGCGGGGAGGAAGCCAAGTAAACCAAGTGTTAGTTTAGCCTTGCATAGCAAAAACTAAGAATTGAAAATTTGTTAATTCACCTAAACATCAATTTTAATCCTATGCTTGTCTAAGGATAGACTAAGACTTCAGCCCAAGTTAGATCCTTTATGGAAAATAAGTTTTTAATAATTTAAGTGCTGCACATCCATACAGTCACCAACCTCCAATGAAACTATGATGGCCAAGTTTCATCTTCCTGATGTTTACAAGCGCATATCCTTCCTTAAATATCACAGAATCCTCTCAATTTTGATTATGATCTCCATTGTCCTTCTTGAAAATCACCACACAGCTACCCAAGACTCTTGGCACACATATGAAAAACAGCAACGAAAATTTGTAAATCGATTTTATTCAGCGATGACCACCATTTAGGCATCGGCAATAGTAACTTCCACTTCTACACCTGGTTCAATGCTGATGGAAGTGATCTGCTTCACAATCTCAGAAGGGCTGTGTAAGTCAATGAGCCGCTTATGGATACGCATTTGGAAACGATCCCAGGTCTTGGAACCTTCACCACAAGGCGTCTTCCTGGTAGTGATTCGCAGAGTCTGAAGAAAAATAATGAACACCGGGTATTTAGTTGATGAATACAGAAGACTAATCTACAATCAAATCAATCCACTTAAAAATACTGTATGGTATCTATGTCATTGGAAAGTTATATAAAAATAACTTAACATCAGTAGAATGTAACTTAAGTAACACTCCTCTATATTCATTTTTTTTAAAATTTCACAATTAAAATAAACTGAAGGGAAAAAAAATAAAGCCCCTTCCATGTTCAACATATTTTGCACTAAACAGCTGCCCTAAGTGTCAAAGCGACTTGTGAAGTCATTACCTGTTTACACTGGGTCACCCTCAATTTAGTAGTACTGCTTCTCATCTCAACTTTTATCAACTTTTTTAAAAGATGCTTTAAGTGCACATTTACAGAAAAGCCCAAACTTTTAAGACAGGAAAACAGTGTTAACTACCTTGGTGGGCATGCGAACGGGTCCTTTCACCTTTAGGTTTTTTTCCTTAGCACCTCTGATCAAGTCAGCACAGACTGAAAAAAACAATACAAAACAGCTCAAGTTTGTATTTTTTTTTTTGCTTTTTTTTTCTTAAATTAAGATTTCAAACAAGAAGTTGGCTCAGAATAGCGTATGAAATGATCACTGCCATTCATTTTAAGGGTTATCCTCACAGCCAACCACATACAGGTGGAAGTGTTACACCACGGTTAGCAAAATCATGTTACAACAGCAGGCAAAAGCCAGTACTACACGTTTAGGCTGTACTTAAGCTGTTATCAGCTCAAAGATCCTGCACAAACAGTGATTCTACAACATTTACATTACATGATGCAAACACCAGCAAAGCCAGTTTCTAAACAAGATTTAATAATGACTTAAAGGATGCTAAACTTCTAAACTAAACTCTTCATAACAAGAGTGACAAAGCATCAACCAAGAAACTGGTGCCTTTCAGTTCTTACACATTAAAATAGTGACAACTAAAACCCCCACAAGAACTAAAGGGAAGAAGCTGCACTCTCTTAAGTTAGTCAATTATGACTAACATCGTAAGTTCTCAGCATGATGAAAAAACCTAAACACTACTTTCCATTAAAAATTAATCAGAATCTACTTGTCAGTTCATGAAGCGCTTTGGTTTGACTGTTAGCCAAGTCACATATAAACAAACTCTAACATATTGAATTAATTACCACTGGTTTCGATACATTCTATGTTGCAATACATTTTATCGTACATATATTCATTACTTAACAAGCTACCCCAGCTAAAAAAAAAAAGTATCACTTACCCTTCTCAAGTGATTTTACATTGCGACTTGTCAAAGTAATTCTAATGCGATGAATTGCTACCTCTTGTTCCACAGGTGCTTTGCCAGTATCTTTAAACGCCTAAAACGTTGAAGTTACAAATATCAGACACTACAGTCAACACCAACTAACACTACCTGCAGCCTCTGAAAGAAAAAGAATTTCTACAGCATAAAGAACAATTTAGCTATGGGACTATTTTATTCTACTGACTATATGACATACCCAAACACTACGGTGGCATGGAAGAAATGGTGGGAACAGAAATAAAAAGCAAAGTCCTAAGTGCTCTGAGGAAAAGACATTTTTTTTATTGTCTAACTACACCTCACGGTGGGAAACTGCAAGAACATCCCTCTCTGGTTTGCCCGTACACAGCGCGCTGTCCAGTCAAGAAAACTCCTCATTCTCAAAAATAAACACTTTTCAGATTTCACAGATCTTACAGCACAACCTCACCACAAATTAAGTAACAAGGACATCAACAGAACAGCAACAACTTAAACAATGAAAACAAAAAGGGGCATCTGGCCAGAAAGACTTAATTGGGCCACTCAGGAAACAGATTTGAGGAGCTCATGCAACTAAACGCTTGCAAATAATTGGGCATTAATGTGGACCGAGTGACTTGATAAAATAAAAGTGAAAATATGGAGAAAGAAAGATCTTAGAAAACCGTGGTTGAAACACGGTGTTTCTCACCTTAACGAGATACTAACTGGCAAACGTTCCTCTCACAAAAGCCGGTTTTAAGGGCAAACGCCCGAGGCCGTGTAACCCCCCCCCCGACGCCCCGCTGAGGTCGCCTCCCCGCAGGCAGCGGCGGCCCCGCTGCCACAGGCCCCGCTCCCGACGGGCAGCTCCGTGAGGAGGAAGCGCTACGGCCTGGTGCGTCCCGGACCCACGGGCCGGCCTCCCTGCAAGGCCGGCTTTCCCGGGAAACCGGCGCAGGGGCCCCTCCTCTCCGCACCCCCGGCCGTGAGGGGCCCAGGGAAGGCGCTGCGAGAGCCTGTGCGCGCCCCCCGCCCGCCCTCTCGCCCCGCAGCCCAGGCGGCCGCCGGCCGGGCGCACGCGGCGGCCCGGGCCTGGAGGCCACGCGGCGCGGCGGGAGTGAGAGAGGCGGCGACTCATCTCTCCCCCTCCCGAACCCGCCGTGTCCCCGGCGCCCCCCGTCTCACCATGGCAGCAGCGGGGCCTTCCTGACCGACTTATTCCCGGGCGAGCGGGCAGCGCGGGGCCCAGCGAACAGCGGTGAGCCAGGAAGCTGCGGGCGGCGCGGGCAGAGAGAGGGAAAACGCTGGCGGGGCGCTTTATATAGCGAGCGGCGCCGCCTCCATCCGGGCGCTGCGGGACCTTTCACCTGCTCGGCCGGGGCCCGGAAGCGCCGGGCGGGGGAAGTTGGGCCGGTGTGCCGGCTCCGGCTCCGGCTCCGGCTCCGGCTCCGGCTCCGGCTCCGGCTCAAGACGGGAAAGGGGGTCCGGAGCGACGCTACCCGCCTAGCCGGACTTGGCGGTGAGGGGCAGAGTCGGCCGCCGCTTAGCCGGTGGGGTCTGGGCTGGGCTGAGCTCCGCGGCCCGCGGAGGGACGTGCTGAGCGGGCCGGTTTCCGCGGCCAGGGCGGCCCATGGGCCTGCCCCTGCCCCTGCGCCCAGGCCCGGCCGGCGCCCTGCGGGGTAGAGCCCCGTTCCCCCTCGGGCCTGGTGGGCACCTGGCGCTCCCGGGTGCCTTCATCGGTAGATTTCGGTTCTCTGTAACGGGAGAGGTGCTGGGATTTGATATGCAACCGGGTCTTTACTGCTTCCAGTGATGGCAAACCCATTCCCATCTAAGCCTGCATGTTTTTTAGTTTTCAATCACTACTGAGAGTGGAGGTGTGAGAGCAGAAGCTTTAAGTAAAAGCACTGGTTTCATTCATTCTTAAATTTAAGAAGTTAATTTTATTTATTGATGTCCCTTTAATTGTTCAGATTGGGCATTAGAGGGATGGGCTTTTTAATAACAACAGTCGTTGTTTTGGCTTGGACACTGGTAACTGTCAGTCCCAAAACAAGCGTTTTGCTGAGAGCATGGCCATTTCTAGTGACATCACAACTCGACAGATTTATTGAACTGGAGAAACAGGTGTTTTGTGTTATGAAAGTATGGCCTATAGGAAGGTCACTGAGATTATATTTTTAAAATAATATTTTAATTCTAGTTTGGGGTTCCTTACAGTAATCGTAGTGCTAGCAAAACTACTGCCACCTTTGTAAGCTTAGTAATTTCTACAGTTGTTCAAAAAAGTCCGCTTGGTGGTTTAATATGAACTTACTTTCAGCTATCACACTGCACCTATTTTTTCCCCCCTACCAAATATTTCATAGGTCCTCATATGGTCTTTAAATCTCATGTGATGGAGTTAACTCTTGTATGCCAATTATTTGATTGTCATGGTCAATTTCAGACTTGTTTTGCACTTGGATCATTTGTACTTGCACTTTGAAATCCTTGGTTTCCTAATAGCTTCTTTGGACTAGATGCTGTATTCTGATAAAGCAGTTCCAATAAACATGGATACAGAGTTGTCATCCTGTTGCTGATTCCTGAAATGCAGCAGTGTCTTCCCAATGGAGATCAGTACTTGAAAAATCTGATTTGATGACAGCCCTATTTCCCTGGCCTCTTCCTCCCTGCAGTGAAAGCAACATTTGTTTCTGATGGTTTGTTTTCTGAGCTTTTTAACAATTACATTAACAACTTTGAACTCACTTACACATAAGGAACCCATGTTTACTCTGTTATCAGCTATTCCAACTACTTCCTGAGGAAGTTTTCCATCTATAAGTGTTTTGTATTCATCACTCTTAAATAGATGACCTCACACGGATTGTGCTGAAACACTTAATTTTCCAGTAATCCAGATGGTTCTCAGTCAGCCATCTTGCTACATTATTTGCTTAGAGCTTTCAGGAATGTTTTTATAAACTTTATTTCCAGATAAAATATTGAGTAGCTTGATGCCAAGAACTAATTCCTGCAGGATTCAGTTAGAAATATGTCTGATTCCTCATTGATGACACCGACCTGTAACCTTAATTTACTTACTATAACTTATATGTGCACAACTATGCCAGTTTCTCTGTCTCCTACTGAACAAGTCAATGTACAAATGTGTTATATCAACACTGTTCTTGTTGTTTACCAAATGTATGCTGTAATTGTGTGAGGAAAAAAAAGTCAGTCTGAAAGATACATTTCCCATACATTTAAGATGTGTAATTTAAGTATTATTTCCTCATTTATTCCTAAGTCAGTTACTTTTTTTCCCCTGAGATTAATGCAAGGTTGACAGTAAGTTCCCAAATTTGTTCTTTTCTAGTATTGGCACCACCTCAGCTTTCTTTGAGATTTTTTTTTTTTTTTCCTGAGCTTCCCCAGATTTCTCAAAGCTTATGGAAAATCCACATTAACAGCACACAAGTCTCCTTTGCCAGCTCTTAAAATTCTTGGATGCAAGCTATCTGGAGCTGCTGATTTAAAAACCGCCTTACTTCTGTTCCTATGTTTAAGGCTTTCCTTAGCTATTGTTAGAATTTTCTGATATATATATTGTTTTTTTCCACAAATGTAGAACAGAAATTTATCTGAACTTCCTGCTTTCTCTGAAGTATGCTATAAAAAAGTACTCCTTCATGCTATTCACATGAGCAAATATCCATTGTAAATTCAACTTTTTTCTTCCCTTCTGAATATTTTGTCATTCTCAGCTTCTAATTCATATTTTGTATTATGCCTCCTTTTCTTTTGGTTACATATTGGTTTTAATGTAGGTTTTTCTCCCCAGCTAATGCTAACTTTAGTTATAAGATGGTGAGTTTGGACTTATAATACACTGTATTATATGTCTTTTAACATATATGCTTTTTAAATAAAGCTTTCAGGAGTGTTTTCCTCATGTCATGTAATTAAGAATATAAATGATTAAGAACCAAGACATGCTTTTAACATGACTTAGTAGTCTGTAGCAGAAACAATTTAATACCTCATTTTGTGATTTATCACACAGAATATTGTTCCATGCACATTCAGGACACTTTCTGACTTTATTTTGGTTTTATAGATTACTGGGTTTTTTTTCTCCCTTCTTTTGACCAGTTTGTCTTTCAGAAACAGTCCTGAGTAATGAACGGAATATTTTGTTTTCCATATATTTTCTACTAGCTTATGCTAAAACCAATTAGATTCAATTTATGCTTCCACATTAGTAATTAAGTTCCTATTGATTAAATACATATATGTAGGGAGTTAGGTTCTTGTCAGGTTTTTGGTCATTTTCTTAATTTCAGTCTTTGTGTTAAATGAGTGGTCACCTGATTCTTTAGTTCCTCAGTACCATTGCATTTAATCTTACTAAATTTTGCCTGCAAAGATTTCTTTTCTTCCCCTTTGTGACAGGCTAAATTATACTTTTTTTTTTTTTTAAATCCAGAGAAGATGTCTCTGTGTTCTACAAATCTAAATCAATTTAGTCTAGATGTCAATTAACCTTCTGTCTTCTTTTGTTCATGTGACAAAAAGGATCTTTTGAGGAGATTTCCTAGATGTTCTTGTAGTGCTAGAGCAGTCATAATTCAAGAGTAGATCCTGGTATGAGTCTGCCTATGTGACTGAAGACAGCATCTTCTGAAGTATTGTAACAACTTCTTGAAATGAAAGCTTGTGCTGTCTTCTGGTGAATGCTGAACTCTGATGCACCTTTGGGTGGTTCAAAGGACAGAGATATTCCCCAGGCTTTGCAATTGGCTTGTGAACACCATTTATTCTTTTGAGTAGACTCAAAAGAATTTCACATAGATGGCCTCTGAATGGTTTTGGGTTCCTTAAATCTGCTTTGTCATTTTTCATAGTGATACTTGATGTGGGCAGCTTCCTGGAAGCTACCTGGGGTATACCAGCCTAATGCCTCTAGTCTTTGCTTTCAGTGGTAATTAACATATTGCCAAAATGTTATTTGGCAATATGTTATTTGGCTATTTACTTTGAAAACTACTTCCTTCTCCAAGGTCTTTGAAATCACGCTTTCAAATATTTTGTTTGAACTTCTGATCATAAAATACCTGTGAAGCAGATTCGTACTTGAGGCTTCTCAGGAAATCATCAGTAGGTGGTGGAGTATCTAAACCAATCAGCAGCAATCCAGTGAAAGCTACTGTCAAGCCTTTTAAGAAAAGCTTGAGCATCTGCTGAGTCTTAATTGTAGGTATCTGCTGATCCGCTTGTGTTAACTTGAAGTTATTCAGTTGTATCATGTCTCAGAACTCTCTTCCAAGTTCTCTGCGCAGCAGTTAGGTGTACCTGTTAATATCTCTTTGTCGTCTCTAGATTTTGAATATCTGTATTTACTGTGTCTGTGGCTGCCTAGCTATTGAAACTCCCAGAAAACCCACTGGAACTGAAAATATCCCCTTTTAAAGATTGATTTTTGTAGTTGGGTAGTTGCTAACTGGCAACTAATGTTCTCTGCAGGTAGCAGGCAGAGAGCGCCCAGTGTGTGAGCACCAGTCTGCAGGTGGAGTGCTCATATTGCACCTAGCCTGTCCATTTAAAATGTTCTAAATTTTCATGCCAATTCTAGTGTAAAGATCACCATATAAAACTGCAATCCCCCTCAAAATACTAGGCTATCTTTACTTTATTTTTTTTTTTATATGTATACTCAGGGAAAAAAATGAACTAGATCCACAACTCAGAAAAAGAGCAATTGTGCTTTGATGGACTCCCTTGCTGTTGACAAGTGTTGCCCACAAATAGGGATTGTTAAAAGACTTTTTCAAGTGGGCAGCGTAAGCTGCATTGTTATTATTGCAAGCTCTTTCCTTCTAAATATGTACTTTATACCTAACAGATAATACACTTGACTTCTATTATCATTGACCTGGTTAGAGTATGACTTCCCCAAAAGTTCTCCTTTGTCAGCCTGTGTTGCCTTGTTCTTCTGACACAAATCACAGTGATGAAAAATACTTAACTGCTAATATGCTGCAGCATTTCTAGTGACACTGAATCTGTGATACAGCACTGCAACCTGTCTTTGAACACTCAGGATTGAAACAGGGTTTTACATCTGGGCTGCTTTCAGAAGGATATTATTTGAATTGGTCCTGCCCTACTTCAGTCTTAAGATTGTTTTCAAATTGATGAATTGTGTCTTCTCTGCTTGTCTGGAAGAATGTTTGTTGCCTCTCTACTGCTTGCTCTGCAGATGTGACGCTGATGTCAAATTTGTAATAATGAAACAGCAGAAAATAACATAGTCTTGACAGCACCAAGGTGGTTTATTGATTAGCAACATGTAATTTGCCAGTAATTAGTGAACTATATATTGTGGATCAGTATTGGCAATATGACAGAAATCATAATACTATATGTTTACAAAGTGTTAAGAAGCACCTAGAAATTTCTTACATACCTTTCTACAGCTGATCCCATATGCGTGTTCACACAGTCCTATATGCACGTCCAGTCTCTTCCAAGAAGAGTGAGTTACAACTGCACACTCCCACTTTCAGGAGTGCAGGTTCCACTGTTTCTAAATCCATTTTGGAGATGTGGGCACGTGTACCTGTGCAGCTCATCCATATGCCAGTGAAAGTATGCCCCGTGAGTTCCCATACACACTCCTGAGAGGTGGGACCCTTCTGATACACCTCATCCTGTCAGTCCCCCAGCCTCTACTGGGACTGGGGTGGCAGCTACTTACTGTGTCTGATGGGGAGGAAGCTGTCAGGCCCTAGAAGCTGTAACACCAGCTGGTCTGGTACTGCTTTCCCATCCCAGAATTTCTTCTAACAATCACAAATTCTTATGCTGCTTTTCAAGCTAACTTCTTTTCTCAAAAGGCTCTCAGTAATCTAATCCCCTAGTTACTGTTTAATCTGGGTGATCATTGTCTTAAACAGTTAAATTGTTATTGTTAATTTCCTCTTAGTGTTATCAGGTTTTGGGCAAACATCCTCTCAGAACAGCCCAATTTGGGTTTTCTGTTCGCACATACTACACTCACATTCCTACCATATCATCTGTTGTTATCCAGGCCACAATACCAAGAGCGGGGCATGCAACTCCTGGACAAAAAGTCCCCAGCATCAGTCCAGTGAAAGCAGAACTAGTGGACACACAAACAAACCTGTGTTTTTTTGATCCAGTTTTCATTTTGGAAATCACCTTGAAAGACTTCATGTCTGGAAAGGTTAATCAAGTATAAAAAATATACTCCAAACTAGACAAATCTCTCCAATCCAGATTTGGCCACTTGAGGCAGCACCACTTGGCACTTTTTTTGTGATCCGTTTTAGTTTGAAAAAATCGATTGTTCAAGATGATTGCAATAGTTTGTAGCACATGTTGAAAAGCTGCATCTATTCAAATAATATCCATGTGACTCTTTGAACATAGCAAGCTGTTTTATCAACTGAGTTGAAAATGGCTTCCAGGATATGGGTTGGATTGCTATACTTACCTCACTGGCTTCTCTACAGATGCTTCGTGTTTGGAGCATTTAGAAAATAGCCGTGCATGCTGGTGCGTACAAACTCTTGCAATACTGTGCTAATAAAGACTTCGGAGTTGTCTTTCCTTTTTATGTCTGCATCCTACAAAGACTTTGTGGGAAGCTACCAGCAGCAGGGTGTTTGCATGGTTGGATGTCTGTCCTTGAGGAAGAAAAATTGATTAATTTTACAGCAGTTATGTTTACCAATATATGTAGTCCACATGTATTTTTGCCCATGACCCTCTGTCTACTCTTAAAGTCCAGTTATGAAGCCAGTGATCACATTTTTTTTTTGTTCCAAAGACCAGTTTAATCTAATCTAATTCTTTGGCGAGACAGAGTAGGAGGGAATTCTTTCACGGTGCTTGTGCTGCCTCTCTATCATGGAGCAGGGATAATTTAAGGAATGATCCTGACCTCACACTGCCTTACGACTAGAGGAAAAACTTCTCTTGATATAGAATGCATCACTGCATCACATTTTGGTTTTTTTTCCCTGAGAAGTTTTTCCTCATCCCTTTAAGATTAGTTTCCTCCTTGTAATATTCTTCATCCAACTGTTTTTCCAATGATGAATGTCTGCAAGCACGAAATTTAGCAAAAGCTTGCCATAGATGATGAAGAGATTTAAAGCAAGGGGGAATCACCATCTTGATGGTGCAGGACTATTAGAGCAGGATATTAGTTGCATCTCACAATTTTATCTAGATTACATCCAGGTGTCTGTCTGACTTCTGTGGGACTTGCAAAGAGATGCTCTTCCCAACCCTGGCATCTGTAAAGAAAGACTAAAGCCAATTCAGTAGTGCTTCTCCTGTTGTGACCTGACCCTGTGTGAACTAGCCAAGTTAAATTACTCAAAACCTGACAGAAACGGGCATAATAACATAGAACTTAGGACCTGGAACTAAAGGAGATACTGTGGTGTTAAGATGCGCTTTAGAAACAGGAGTTAATAGCTACTGAGGAAATCATTACACTGTGATTGTTCAGAACAGCTGGTCAGATCCACAACCTAACATGAAAGTGATCCAAGAGGCATCAAATATTAAGAAGTTCTGGTTTCAAAGGGCTTGCTAACTTCTCTATAAAGCTAATGTGGCAAAGCAGCAGCTGCAGCCTACTACATAGAAATTACAAGGTTGCAGTAGGGGGACAGGAAAAACAACCGTAGAGTTTGTAATGTCATTGCATAGAAGACCCAGCAATTCTGTTTAAGAGAACAACCTACAGAAGAGTACAGCAAGTCTGTTAAACTTGTCTTTCACCTAAATCTACGGCCGAAGTTCCTACTTCATTTGTAATGAAAACAGAGCTCGTACATGTGCTTTCACACCAGTCTATAAAACGTCATTGGTACAAGTATGGAATATGGTTTGCTTAGTCTCTCGTTGCTTTTTCCCCTGCAACGATCATTTAAATGCAAGAGCAACTCATATGTAGATGCACATGATTACATTTCCAACATTCCTACCTCTGTGTACAGTGAAAACTCCAGCCACAGGTTTTCCAGATGCAGATCAAGGGGACCAGTACTGTCTACTGGTTTAAAACTGAGGAAAAGGTAGTATTAGCGCTTAAGGGAGTTATGGTCAAGCATTAAATTTTTAGGCAAATAAAATTAATTATTGTGGTATACGTAGAAGGTGAGTAGCCATGTCCCTGAAAACATTTCAAGAAATATTAATACTTGTAATTTTTTCAGCATTATGATCTCATTTTTTTTTCTTAAGAGTACAAAATATGTATATTACAAAGTAATCTTTTGGTAGTTAATGCTCTTGGAAGATGTTTCTGAGAGCATCCAGCAAGTACTTCATTCTGTCAATGGTCCCCTTCCTGCACCCTTGCAGTAGGTATATTTTCTTTTTTGAGAGTCCCTTACGTCATCAGAGGAAGAACTGCTTCTCATACACTCTTGTGAAGTGTTCCTGGTGTGAGATACAGCCAACTACTTTGTTCTGACAGGCACAAATGCTTATGGTAATGCCTAGGGATTGATTCTGCTCTTTCCTGAAAAAAAAAAAAAACAACACCACACCTTTTATATAGAAAACAGAGCTTTTTACTTTTAGAATCTTCTATACAAAAAAGATATTTCTTTTCCGATGAAAAATCCACCACTACTTGTGTACCAGTATACATTGCTGAATCATTTGTGTTATTAAAATATAGCACTAACTAATCATCATCATAACTAGCACATAGTGCAATTATCCAAAAAAGTAAGAAAAACCCTCATGGGCAGTTTGAGGGCTAGTAATGGTTTGCAGAGCATTTAAAATTAACCAGTTTTTCATTTTGGTGGGCCAGGACAAGTTGGGTCTTTCGGGTAGCTCTGGCATACAACACAGAAATTCACATGCCAGCATGAACTTATTTTTCAATGAGAGCTTCACTGATTGAAAGGCTTGTAGCAAATAGGTTTGGGTTTGGGGGTGTCTCCCCTCTCCCTGTTTCTGGTGTGCCTCATTGCCTCCTCCAGCCACCTCCCTTGTCTCCCTGTGCAAATGGCTCTTTCATACCACCCTTGCTATGATTGGTGAGGTAGCGCTCATTTTTATGGTTAGGACACTTTTTCAAATGCTGTTTGCAATTCCATACACAACTTTTTGAATTAACTACACAAGCATGAAGACATTTTTTAAAAATTTAAAGAAATTTATTTCTTCTGAAAGTCAGCTGTTGACAGGAATGGTTAATTAAATTTTAAGAATATCCTTTTTCTCCCCTTTAAATTAGAAAACATCAAATAGCAATCATTTCACTCCCAAAAGCTATACAAGGATTGACAACTCTAAGGGAGGTCTGTAGAAGTTCTGTCACTTTCTATACAAAGAGAAATTCGGGTGACATTCACTTACTGGCATGTCAGTGCAATGATACACTCCTTCAAAAGCTTTGTGTGTGGCTTTTGTGTTATCTGCAAAACATTTTAATGGAACTGTTGGTTAACCGAGAAAAAAGGATGTGGCCAAAGTATATGATATCTCTCTCTCAACCTACTGTATTACATAATATATACTATTAACTACTATTAAAAAAAAAATCCATCCTCCTCAGCCTATCAATTTACAGTCAGCTTTTTTACTCTCTCTGTTCAGGTGCAATTTTCTATACTTGTCTCTGGGGCCAGCTTCACTTGTGCCATATCTGAATAAAAACCCTTTCACCATTTTTGAACCAGTTCAGAAAATACATGGCTTGAAAATAAAACTGGTTTTCCTTCCACTCTTTTGGGGGGAATAACTTTAAAAGAGCTGGACATTTACGTTTCCAATGTGCAGCCTACTTTGCTCTTTGTAGCCTGGCACATGTGCAGTAGAATATTTATTAAGTTATGAATTACCCTATTATCCCTGGTGCCCTGCAAAGGCAAATGCAATCACCTCCCTGCTCTGCTGAACACTCAGGCTATTGAACTTCAGGCTGGGTAGAGAGCGAAACTCAACCTCGTGCTTGGAGAAGTCCAGGGCTGGATGGTGCCTCTACTATCAAATTGTCCCATGGCATCCTTAGCTGATGGCAGACTGGGATAGATGCCAGTAGACATTTTTTTTTTTTGTTCCATTTTCCTTCTTTAACTGGTTTTAAGGCTTTTTTTATTTGACAGGCAGACAAATATTTGGCAGCTGGGTTAACTGAAGCATAGAAAGAGGCTCTTTGAGCACTGCATTAAGGCATTTGCAGCAGATAAAGGGCTAAAATAAAGTATAAGTAAAATGTTCAAAGTACAGTTAATTTTAAAAATAAGCATTCATTTTTTACCCTTATTTTCCTCTTTGTTCTAGTGGATGAATTTATAAACACATATGCTAATGCTGCAAAAAAAATAATATAGAAGTCAAATACGAAGCATCCACTTAAGTCCTATTGAATTTACAAATATTTGTTGTATATTCTGTAAAACATCTTTTTGTTTTGTTTTCTTTGCTAGAGATACATCTTACCACAGAATACAGAAGCAACCCATGCATCTTCACACTTACGTCTTCATGCTACCTTGTGTATTAAGGATGTGCCCAGCTCCAAGTCATACAGTATTTCTATCATTTGAAGATAGTGTTGTTACCTCTTTCTTTTTGGGTTGAAATAAAGCATGACACCATAAAAAAAAAAGGGAATGAAGTAATTGAGCACAGAAGAAGCCTCCAGGGAAAGAGAAGCAAACAACAGAAACAAATCACGAGCAGGGTTACAGAGTCTCCTGGTTGATGGGAAGCCAGAAACTATGTCAAAGAGAAACAGATAACCATTCCCCAGTTAATTATCAAGCATGTTTAACTGTAATACTCCCACCCACCCCACTCCCAAATAAAGAGAGTAGCATCAGAATTGTAGCTTATGCTTACTTTTTAACAAACTGGTTATGAAATATCTGTTGATACTTCCATTGGGAACCACAGACACTAAACCTTCAGTAATAGCTATAGTAAGTGAAGAGTAATACAGAATGATGAAATTACACTTCCATGCTTTTTCTTTTCCTTCTTTCTCATTCTTCCTAGAAACTTTTTATTACAATTGCATACCTCCCATGCTTCTAGCTATCTCTTCTTGTCTTTCTTATAATCACTTGACTGCTAAAGTAATTGTTGTAGATAAAATTACATTAAATCTTTCTTAACTGCATCCTGTCAAGTTTTGCACATGCACCCATTTGAGAGAAAAGAGGAGACACATGGGGAAGGTTTGGGGTGGTGGATGCCATTGGTTATTAAAAAAAAAAGATAAAAAGGCCAGAATTAGAACTTTTAATTTGTGCTTTTCCCTTAGTAGACAGTCATATCTGTATAACCAAGGAAGGACAAAATATAACACTCTCATATGGTTAGTATGTCCAGAGCTACTACTGTTGATGACTAGACATGAGAATGCAAGCACTTTACAGTTTCTTCTTTATATGTACTTTCTGAAATTGGTAAATGCAGACAGATTTGGTAGTTAGGTACTGGGAGATTGACAAAAACGGCTGAAGTTTACCCAGTCTGTGGTTACCCCAGACTGCTATGAGGAAGGAGCTAACCCACCTGATTTTGGCTAGTTAGCTCTCAGTGCTGCAGAGCTGGAGGTTCAAAAGGTAGCTTGTGCTACTTAAGAACAGAGAACATAAAACAAACCCCAAAAAACAGCTCACCTTGAGAAAATGGCCACTGTGACATGGCATCTCATGGTCTCTGAAATGGCACTTAAGTTGCAGTTGTAAAAAACCCCAAACCTAAATACAAGACTAGTTTAGTTTCCAAGGAAAATAATATCAAGCTGTTGGAACTTGGTTGATGGTAAGACGTGAGAGTTCTGACGTTTACCAGTTGGGACAAATGAGGCTTTGTTGCTTCCTAAGAGCACAGTCACGATGCATGATCACTCCTATTTGAGGAGGTCCAGCCTGTTCTTATCATCGGATAACTCGTGTCCTGAGTAGAGCATACCTGGCTGGCAGAGGGCTGGAGGGCACAGCCCAGAGACATATTACAGTACCACTGTGCCCAGACTTGCACTGATGCTGCATCATCTGAATCTGTGCAATATTGGATCCCATACTTCCGAATTTGCTGGACCCTACAGAGCCGACCAGGACATGAATGCTAGTTCAGCCTTTCATGTTTTTATATATATCCTGCCATTTAGTCCACAGAAAGAAAAAGTGATGTCCCTTTTTATATTTGGTTGGCTGGATGATTGAGGCGGCCATACAAAGGATCCTCAGCACCAGCTTCAGAAGCGTTTCATGCTCAGAAAGCATAGCAAGATGTCGATAAACTACAATTACCTGGTTGTAGCACTTGTTCCAGGCCTTCAATAAATCTTCTGTTTAGGCTGATCAAGCTGCTGGTGATCAATTCCAGGAATGAAGAGAATAAATAAGCTTGGTACAAATAGCCCTTAAGGTTTACCCTGACTTATAACCATGTCTTGTTAATCATCTGGAACTGTGCTGCATACATATGTACGGGGAAAGAGAGATAAAGAACAAAACACCTTCAAGAAAGCCTTAGGGAAAAAAACTGGATGAACAGAATCCCATAAGAGTTGTTACACAATTGTCTGCAACTGCTCTGCCAGCATCATGTGCGTTCTGGTAACATTTTATATGGAGGTATGCAAGTGTGACAAAGTTAGAGAGCAATGTGCTCGTTAGCTCACTCATTAGCTTTTATGCCAACTTTAGAAGCAAGAAGGCATCCTTTGAAAACCTGAAGCTGTGTCCAGATGAAGAAAATGGAAAGGATAAAACTCTGGGGGATTAAATATAAAAAGAGATGGAAGAAAACTTCAAGGAACTAACATAAACCCCATAATTTATAATTTTCAGAATATCTATAAAAGAAATCTGTCAAGCCTTTCTGGTAGATCTACTGACGTCAGGTTTTTAAAAGAAAAAAAAACAAATCAAACCAAAATTAAACAACCCTAATCATTGAAACCTGATCCCTTCCAAGACAACAAAGCCATTGCAAAGAATCCAAGTGTGTGCCTTGCGTGTGTGTTGTCCTTGGAGGAAACACAAAATAGGCTCATGCTAGAAACATTTTTGTAGGAGAATTCGGGAGCTGTCTGAAATTCAAGCATCTATAAATGTTATTATAATTGCAGAACTTTTGTGGCTGGAAGGGACCTCTGGAGATTGTCTACTCCAAACCCTTGTTCAGAGCAGGGTCAACTAAAGCAGCTTGCTCAGTATTGTATCCACTTGGGTTCTGAATATCTCCAAGGTTGAAGACTCGTCAACCTCTCTGGGCAAGCTGTTCCAGTGTTTGACCATCCTCATAGAATCATAGAATCATAGAACGGTTAGGGTTGGAAGGGACTTTTAGAGGTCATCTAGTCCAACTCCCCTGCAAGAAGCAGGGACATCTCCAACCAGATCAGGTTGCTCAGAGCCCCGTCCAACTTGGCCTTGAATGTTTCCAGGGATGGGCCATCCACCACCTCTCTGGGCAACCTGTTCCAGTGCCCTACCACTCTCATTGTAATTTTTTTTTTCTTACAGCAAAAATGTTTTCTCTTGTATTTAAATGGAGTTTCCTGTTCTTCAGTTGGTGTCCATTGCATCTTTTCCCATCACTGGGCACCACTGAGAAGAGACTGGCTCCATCTTTACTGCCTACCATCAGTATTTATACAAACTGCTAAGGTCCCCCTGAGCCTTCTCTTTTCAGGCTGAACAGTCCGATCCAAGCCTCCCCTCACACGCAGAGGTTCCAGTTCCCTATCAGGTTGATGGCCCTTTGCTGCACTCCTGGTCCAGTACATCCACGACTTTCTTGTTCTAGCAGAGTCCCGAGCTGGCCACTGCACTCGAGGTGCATCTCACCAGTGCTGAGTAAGCAGAATGGAATAACCTCTTCTGGGAACACCCCCAGATGCTGTTGTCCGCCTTTACCACAAGGGCGCATTGCTGGCTCATGTTCAATCTGGTGTCTGCCAGGAGCTCCAGGTCCTTTCCTGCAAAGCTGCTTTCCAGCCGGTTGGCCTCCAGCCTGTACTGGTGCATGGGGTTCCACCAGGTAGGATGCCTTGCAGTTCCCTGCATTGATTCTCATCGGCAGATTTCTCCAGCTTCGTAAAGTCCCTCTGAATACCAGCACAAGCTTTGGAGGTGTTGACCACTCCATCCAGTTCTGTATCATCTGCAAACTTGCTGAGGGTGCACTCTGTCCCGTCATCCAGGCCATTAATGGAGATGTTAACCTGTACTGGACCCAGTATCCATCTCTGGGGTACACCACTAGTGACTCCCACTGGACTTCATATCACTAATCACAACCCTTTGAGCCCAGCATCTCAGCTAGTTTTCAGTTTTCACTATCTAGGCTGTACTTCATCATTTTCTCTATAAGGATGTAATGGGAAACAGTGCCAAAAGCCTCACTAAAGTCAAGATAAGCAACAGCCACTGCTCTCCCCTCATTCAACAGCCAGTAATCTCATCGCAGAAGGGTACCAGGTTGGTCAAGCATAATTTCCTCTTCATAAATCCATGCTGACTACTCCCAATCACCTTTTTGTCCTTTATCTGTTTGGCAATGGTTTCCAGAATTTTTTGTTCCACCACTTTCACAGAGAATTAGGTGACGTTGACTGGCTTGTAGTTTTCCAGATCCTTGCTTTCGGCCATTTTGCAGACAGGAGTTAGATTTGCTTTCTTCCAGTCCTCAAAAATCTCTCCTGAGCACCATGACCTTCCAAAGATAATCAAGAGTGGCCTCACAAGAGTGGGCTCACTATCAGTGAGCTCCATCAGCATTTGTGAGCGCATCCCATCAGGTCCCATGAACTTGTGGGTGTCTTGTTTCTTTGAATGTTCACTAATCTGATCCTTCTCTACCAATAGTAAGTCTTCCTTGCTCCAGACTTCCCATTGGTGTCTCAACTCTTGCATGTTTATTTTGTGTGTTTGAGTTTAATCAGGAGCTGCTTGTTTATGCTTGGAGGCATCCTGCCACCTTTGCTTGATTTCCTGCTCATTGGGATGGACCAATCTTGAGCCTGGAAAAGGCAATTCTTTAAAATCAATGATGTATCTTGGGCCTCTCTTCTCTCCAGGACCATGTCCATGGAAATCTTTAAGAAATAACTTTCCTAATTACATGATTGGCATCTGTACAAGATACATTAGCAGATACTATATTAAAGGAATTACAAAGACCTAGATATGGTTTGTTTAGAAGGAGCCAATATTGCTTTGGCTGGGAGGAGTTGTGCTTTACAATTGTGTTGAATTGTATTGGAATTCTTTAGGAGCACCAACAGCATGCAGATAAGGAGCTGGTTGATATATTCCCTTTGGGTTTCCAAAGGTATTTGAAAAATCCTTCGCTGCAAACTTTTTAAAGGCTGGATAAGTCAAAAGACAGGAGCAGAGGAAAAAGGAAAGTGCCAGTTCTCTCAACTAGAGAAAGTGCCCAGTGGTGTTTCACAGGGTCCTGTGCTGCTCAGCACATCCATAAATGAAGTCCACGAGGGTGAGCCACAAGATAAACACATTTGCTGATGGTGGAGTTATTTAGGACATTGAGTGCAAGAGCCAGCTACAAACTAGCAAAAGGATATTCAAGGTAGATTGATGTAAAGTGAGGCAAATAGGCAAAATAATCATCATCACGCAGAACCATGGATTCTGAGCTATCGGGCCTGAAATATTTCTTGATTAGCATTAACTCAAAGGTCATTAGCAATCAAAAAGAAGCAAATAAAATCTTAGAAGTTACTAAAAAACAGAGAACATCATTATGACAGCAGATTATGATGTGCCTACATCTCGAGTGCTGTGCAGGGTTCTCACCCCCTCTCAAAAGATAATCGAGTAAAATTGACAGAGGCATCTGCAGAGCTGATTACGCTTCAAGAGTAGGTCTTGGCCATCCAGTATTCTTCTGTCAAGTATAACAGAGAATTTGAAGGGTGCTTGATTTTTCACGTAGACTGAAGTAGCACTTACTGATGCTAAAGTGTCATTAAGCTCAAAATATCAAGTTTCTAGCAGTTTAAGAAACAAGTTACCTGGATCAGCAAAATAAATACAACACATAAGCATCTAGGAATTAATAAAAAAAGTTTTAAATACATTTTTAATTATATTCTTTTGAAGACTGGAGAAACAGTTTTATGTAAGGCTTGATGTTAAGGTGAGGCATTCCAATGGCTTTATCCAACATTTTGTCTTACATGCCCTCAACTAAAAATTTTAAAAGGTAACTGGCTTAATATAACTTTTATAAGATATTTCTTGTTTATTAAAAGAAGTTATGCAACACAAAAACCCAGAAGTTCTGGTTCTATAGCATAATTATTTTGACAGAGAAAACACAGGAAATCTATTCCAGAATTTACCTTAGGTTAGATTCCAGCTGGCACTTTACAGTTCCGCTTAAGGGGGACGGAAGAGCAAGAAATAGTTAAGCTTAGATATGCTTTATAAACCATTCATTTCAATTACCAACCCAAATACCATAAAGACCTACAGAATCATCTCAAATTCACATAGTTGCTCATTTCCAGGATTTCACGGGGCTAAGAACAGATGTGTGTCAGAAATCAGGAAACTGGCTCAATTCCTTTGGGATTCTTTTCCAGAATGGAAGCAAGGGGGAGGAAGGGAAAAG
This sequence comes from Chlamydotis macqueenii, assembly GCF_036417535.1. Lineage (NCBI taxonomy): Eukaryota > Metazoa > Chordata > Aves > Otidiformes > Otididae > Chlamydotis > Chlamydotis macqueenii. Next base: position 122,729,019 of record NC_141557.1, read on the forward strand.
AAAAAAAAAAACCAAACAATTTGACTGAAACATCACTCTTTCTCCTGTCTTAAAAAGAAGTGGAATCTTTGAACAGAATGGCATTATCAGCTAGGGCAGCCAGATCTTTGTGGCTCCGGATAAGGGTTGAGATCTTGACAGATCTATAATTATCAGTTCCAATAAATCAGGCATCAGAGCTCTGTCTTCAGCATTGCCTACAGCACTTCCTTTCCCAGACACATTACAACCAGATTAGGAAAAACAGTAGATAAGCAGTGCAGAGGATAGTTCAATAGTGTATGCTTTGAGCATCTGCAGAGTATCATTGTTACTGCTTTAAGCAATCTTCCTTTTCAGTACTCCAGTATCTTATCTAATACTGGCCCATGCATTACCAAGGGTGAGCAATCCCCCTCTTACTCTGATTTATGAGGTTTTTGTATTTATACATCTCCCTTCATGTTTTCCCAATTATTATTTTTTTAAACTCCCTCTGTACCTGCAGAAGCTAGGAACTTTCTTTTCCACACAAGATGCTCTTCTAATACTTCAGGTATTAAAGTTTACAAGATACCAACTAGCAAGCTGCAACTAACACACCTGGTAGCATAGAGGTCTTGTAAAAGCGCAGGTTGTTAATGTATCTTCTTACTCTTTATAACTGTAGACTGACAAAAAGGGTCCTTATTTTAATGGGGAGATTGGATAGCTCACAATTTCTACTTCAGAAACAGCATACTCACCGAAATTAAGTACACCTAAGAACAAGAAAAAAAAACCCCTGACACTCTGTATTTATTCTTCTGCATTCGTTGATTTGTGATGCATACTCATTCCTTGGTAAATGAAGAGGAAAAGCTCAAACATGCAAACCTAGCTAATATGAAAAATTACTCATATCTGACATTTTGGAAATACCAAAAGGTATTATGTACGAAGACTCTTCCAAAAGCAGCCCTTTTTTGTACTTCACTTATTTGAAAAGAACTATTTTTCCGCACATCACATCCCCCAGTTTCTCCCTAAGCAAGGCAGCACACAACAGATCAATCAGAAAAAGTAATACTTGCTAATGTCTTGATCCTTGCTTCTGTCCCCTCCCACAGTAAAACCCCATAGTTTTGTTAAATATCTTTATTTACAATCTTCTTACAACAAAGCAGTTCAGTTGTTTTGGGTTTTTTTTCTTTTTTTTTTTCCTAGTGTAAAAAACCAGCAACAAAGCCTTTAGATCACACAGGGGCTAAATTCATTATGTTCAGAGAAAGGTGGAGGGAAAGAAAAGTTGACACTAAAAGAAGCTGTAAGAGGCCTGAGTTTTCCTAGAGGCTCCCCTTGAGCGCCCTGAGGCTGGGCAGCAGCTGGGCTGCGCTCAGGCGCTCCTCCACATTAGGCTTCCAGCAGCAGCTAATAATGCTCTGGAGCCTCTGGCCCACCAGCGACTCATGGAAAACGGCAGCGGCCAGCGAAGGGCGTAAGTTATAGGCTACCACAGCGTAGAGCACATACTGCCGCTCACCCAGGTAGGGCTGCTCTCGCATGACAATTTGCCAGAGGGTGATGGCAAAGGAGTAGATGTCTGCTTTGGCTGTGACCCTCTCCCCTTTGAGAAGCTCAGGGGCACGGTGTGTATACGTGCCCCCTTGCTGGCAAACGTGGGGGCTCTGGGACAAGCCCTTCTCCAGTTTCTGGGAGCACCCAAAGTCTCCAATCTTGCACACTCCCTGCTCAGTGATGAAGATATTTGCAGGCTTCAGGTCCAAGTGCACAATGCCCTGGGAGTGCAGAAAGGCTAAGCCGGTCATAATGTCACAAGAATAGCACACAGTCTCTTCCATGCTCAGGGGCTTCCTTCCACATCCTCCTTCATCATCCTCGCCCTGTCTCCATGCATCGCCAGTCCCATAAATTACATGATGCAGGGTGATGTTGCCCACATACTCCATAATGATCGTGCCCAGGCTGTTCTGGCTGGCTGGGGCACATGTGCTGGCAGCCACCACACGTACCACGTTCTCATGCTGTAGCCAGGCTACATTCAGCTCAGCCCAGAAACTCTGTCGTGATGCCAGCCGGTTTTTGCTGCTCTTCTTCACCTGCTTCACAGCCACGGTTGCACCACGGTAGGTGGCTTTGTAGACAGAACCAAAGCCCCCAGAACCTAAGGGCTGCAGGAGGCAGAGCTGATCCCAGTCAATGGAGCACCAGGCCAGGCGTGGAGGCAAGCGGCGAGTCCTGACTAAAGGAGTTCCCCCCAAGAAGTTTTTGCTGTCTTTGCCAGGGATAACTAAGGGGCTGCTGCAGGGTCGCAAATCCGCAGATGGGGAAAACTCCAAAGGAAGAAAACAATTAAGAGGAATGGGTGATGGCATAATAAGGTGGAGAAAACAACAGGCAGTAACTAAGACAGAAGACTGGAAAGTTTCCCTGACAGAAAGGACTCTGGAGTGGCTTCCAAAGCCTTTTATCCTCACTTCACAATTGTCCCTCCCACCCTCAAATGAACTGCATCTGTCACAAGTAGCTGAACCCAATCAGGTTCACCTGCAAACATTCTTCTCCGACCCTGAAGTAGATCTCTAGAAAGTCAAGGCAAATGGATTTAAAGTTAAAAAAGAATTAACTCACATGTATTGCACATAACTTCTAATCTTATGAGAAAAGGAAGATGTTCTGCCCATTGAATGCCTCTAGCAAAATGCCCCGGGAGTAAATACAGCAGTGATGGGTGAATGCATTTCACCATGGCTCCAGGAAGGAATGATCATCATCAGATGCATTAAACAGCTCAAAATCATTGTCAGAGGAAGCAGCTGAAATGGTGAGTGCTAGCATTTGATGAGGCTATGGCAAGCATAACTAAATATAAAAGCGTGTTTGTAGAAAACTGCCACTTAAGCATGACTGGGACAAGGGGACTGGTTTGGCTGCTCCACTCTGCCCATGCAAGACAGCAACCTTAATAGCAGCATAAAGACAAATGATTGCTCTGTATTGTCCACTGGATATAGTAACTAGAATTATACATAAATATTTGGTTGTTTTCCCATCACACCCCATGCAGTTACTACAGGTCTATATTTCTATATGTCTGGATCCTCCTTAGGAAACTTATTGCTAAATTTATGGAGCTGTTCTGGCAGAAATCAAACAAATATAGTTTTGCCTTACTGGTCCCAGGTTTTTTTGAGGGGCTTTTGCATCCTGCTTTCCCATATTCGCAGTGCTCATGCTAACTGCCTTAGTGTTGGGTACCTGCTGTACTGCCCTTCCATCAGAGCACCCTGACGGGACCTGTACATCTAAGTGCTCTAGAGTATTCCGGTAAGTATCTTTCTGTACATGTCAATAAATATCTCGGAAAGCTTGGACCTCATTTCGCACCTCCTTGCCCTTCAGAACCTTCCTCTGAATGTCAGCTTTGCCAATATGCATCCTGCCATGGGACTTCAAAGATTGGTAGTGCCTGTTTCTCCAAGTTTACCTCTGGGCAGCCCTGGCTCTGCAGGCAATTCCTGCAGAGTTTTCCTGATGTTTTCTGTTCTTTTTGTTTTGCTTCTCTGGATGAGTAAGATGCAGCACAGATGCACTGAGGGAGGTTTCAGGGGTGCTCAGAACACATGCAAGCAGAACTGGAGTGTTCTCTGCCTTGAGAAGGGTTCAGTTTTTCATCTCAACAGACAAACCTAATGTCCCAAAGACACCTTCTGACCCTACTTGAACTCTATATCAGCTCAGCCAGAGGGTTTCAAAGGCATCGCTCTGCAGCGAATCAGCGATGAAGATCTTGCCCAGTACTCAGACTTAGGACAATCAGGAGAAATTTGTCATCGTAATTCACAGGAAAGCAAACTTGGACTAGGGATGAATGAGAACAGGGAATTTCATTGTCACCTGCCAGTGTGCAACAAACAGGCTGGGGAAGAACTAGGTCAATAGGTGCTAATATGCATTGTGGGAGTTGTTAACAAGTGAGAGTGCAAAGAGTTAGGGATGCCAGAGGGCTTCTTAATGGCCCTGGGTGGGGGAGTGCCTGGCAATGGGACTGCCTGACAACACAAGGCTCCTTTTTCCTTCCCCCTCCCAGAAGGGACTCCAATAGTATAAGAGGCCCCAGGACTCCTCTGGTGCTATCACACCCCATGAGTTCTCTGAAAATGTTTTCTAGGCAGGTGAGCTGTGATGGAAAGGAAAAGCTGCAGCAAGCAAATGAAGCTACACTGGAGAGAGAAAGGATTTTTTACGCCTATTTTCTGAGTGCTATTAGGGCTCTAATTCTTGCAGGGACTTCTGTGCTACAGAGTATATGATGTATATAAACAGAGAGACATCTCTGTTAGGAATTCTCCAAGAACTTCAGCCTTCTCACGAAAGGAGTGCACTTGTTATAACCTGTTCTCATCAGGTTAAAGTGGCACAGAAGGTTCAAAGGGAAAGTTGGTTGAGGGAGTGGAGCAGGTAGAAGGATGGGTAGATGAAGGGTCTGAAAGTGGACTTGTTAAGCTGACAAGTACAGGAGCGTACGTGGAGATTGCAAATGCTACAGAATCTATGTTAATAAAACAGAGAGGATTAGAGCTGTTTCTAGATTTCTTTGGTTGAAGCCTCATTTGGAAGGCTATAGCAGACCTTCCATGCTATTTTTTTCAAACTTAATTCCTCCCCACTCCTTCCAGTTGTCCCTTTTCCGGTAATTTTCCTGTTACCCTTTTATGTTTGAAACCTTTCTGGTTTGCCCCCGTCATGGCAGGCATGTTGTATTGTTCTTGGGGAATACGCTGAATTTTTGAACAGGAAGAGGGGTGTATTTGGCGATTTACACAGCCTTAATGAAACTTAGTGCCCTGTCTCAAGCTAACTGCTGAGGACTGGAGTAGGGGGACATCCAGTGTCTTTCAATGTGAATGCAATTAAAGCAACAATTTAAAAGCAAGCAGGCTTTTATTCTTAATAAACGTTATTTTCCTGTAATCCATTGATGACTTGGCCCAGCGACTTCCTGTGAGGCACAACCCCTGTAGGATGTTCTTGCCATGCTCCACAGCCCTGTTTAGCTCCAGAATTACCACAGGCTGGAGGAGGGGGTCACAGCATGGCCCAGGGAGCCATTTTTGGAGGGGAGCAGGGCTTCTGGGGACAAGCTGCCCCTTCCCTCCTGGCCACCCTTCCCCGAGGGAACCCAGAGCATCACACTGGGTGCGCACAGCAGCCTCCAACCACACTGTTCCCATTTCACTGCTATTTCCACAAGGAAAAAGGAAGCTGTATGAACCAGAAATCATCAGCAGAGAAGGCAACAGGAGCTTTTACAAGTGACAAGAGGGAAGCATGCAGTCTGTGTCCTGAGGGCTGCAATACGTCACAGCTACCATAACCTGCAGCAGCGATGGTTTTGTTTCAAGCTTGTGTGTTGTATTTCCGCAAGTAAAACATGCCTGTGCATCCGACCCCGCAACAGCTGCCCAACCTGATCTGTGCTTCCAGCTGAGAAGAAATACAGAATCAGCCTTGCTTGGTTCACCCGTTCATATTTCACTTGTATCTCAGGAATATCGAAATTGCCATTACTGTTAGTTCCTACTGCTGTTTGTTGAGTTGCTGGACAGAAGTCAGCCTTGATACCAAGGGCCTGCTATGGATGTAACCCCCCACAACAGAGGACACAAATGAAACACCAGGAGTTTCATTTTGATCAGGGTGCATCACTGTTGTGGTTCTTAACAGCAAAAATTTTGTCTAAAACACAAGAAGGACAGAACTGAGGACTGGAACTGGTTTCAGAGAGTTTAAGAGTCTATAGTTATGTTCTTCTCCATGATCATGACTTTATTTCTTTGCACATTTGGTTGGTGTACCATGTAAAAAGCCCTTGAAGGCTTGGCTGTCCAGTGGCTTCTAAGAACTGCTTTACAATATAGAGGTAACATTGTGTTTCTACTAAATTACCTTACAGTCTTGCTAAAGGAGTCAAATTTATCTCTCAAGTACTTAAATTACAGTCCTACTCTCAAAAAACACAGTTCCTTAGCCTGTGCCTTAGTGATTTCTGAGAGGTTTTCTTCCCAGTTTCAAATAAAAGTTTTCTTTTTTCTCCGTTTACTGTCAGCCCCTGTGATCTGTGTTTAGGATTTGATGATGAATCTACATTCCTCCTTATGCATATCGTGTTTCACAGTCCAAATGTTGCTTCCAGTCGCACCTCATAGACCTCAAATGATATTCAGTGTTGCCTGAAAGCCGTTCTGATATGATCAATTGCACAGGTGTAAGCGATACCACTGTTTGAAGCCAGGCCCTACACAGGCTTGCTCTGAAGATAGGCTGCTGATGAACCTTTTTTTTTTTTTTTCGCTACGAGCACAAGCCAGGAAAGAATCCAGTTCATGTTTCAGAGTTTGGTTCTGGTGGGACAAATGACACCTTGGAATAGCAAATGCAAGCAAGTTTTCATTAAAACAGTCAGAGGTAAACCCAAATGCAAAGAACAAATACATCTGCAAGAACTGTGATGCTATTTTACTGCTGAGAGACATAATAAACATTTTAAAAGGTTAAACTCTAGTTTATATATAATAAGATCAAGTTTCAAACACACATTGCCAAACAGCTGCTTGATGCTTTTTTTCTTTCTCAGTAAGGTTACTCCATGTGTTCAAGAGCATGAAGCAAACGTTCTCCTTACCTGAACGCACCGAGGTTTTAACTGGAGGCACTGGCAAGGCAGGTGAGGTTTCACAGCTCATTTACTGGGGCCTCAGTGACCACCACTGACCAGGGTGGACCAGGAATAACAACCTGGGACCTGCTGCTGTAGATTAATATCACAATTGCAAAAGAGCACCTTGAGACAAGCTAAAGGAATATGAACTTATGGATAAAGATAATGAAATGCAAAATACAGGCTCTCACCCATAACAATACTTTCTGGCCATGCAAAGATGGGTACCTATCCTGGCAGGTTTACTGCTGTCATATGGCAGGCACCTCATGCAGTATTTTCAGCCAAATTAATCAAGACTGGTTTTGCAGTCTTGCTCCTGGAGCAAAGCTGACTTTGGTCACAAGGAGATGAAAAAAGGTAATGGTGGAACTTGAGACTTGTAGCTTAAGGACTAGAACACAGCTTCAATGCTTAATGAGAAAAATTAATCACCTACAGCAAAGGGCCCAGGAGGTAACATCAGTGCTATTCGACTGCTGGGAGACAGCTGCTTTTCCAGGTACAAAGATTTAATGCTGATGCCTAGGACCACAGTGTAAAAGGGTCTGTCTCTCTCGCAGCTCGCACAATCCCATTAACACAGATCATGCCCAGCTCTGTGACTTTACATTAAATACACTGCCATAGCAAACGTGGTCGCTCCCTGCAAACACATCTTCAGACAGCTGCAGAGAAGATGAGGCACGAGCTAAATTTTAGTGGTGATCAGCTAAATTGGGTGGCTTTGAAATGATGGCCTGGGCACTCTGGTGGGCCTTAGCAAATTATCAGAGGTTGCCCTATGTTACACAATTTTAAACCTGCCTGATTAAAATGGGTCATACACTTCAAGTAATGGTTACAAGGTTTGCACCAGTGAATAAGCAAAAGCTTCTTGTAAAAATACTGCTGAAGAAAACTATGCATAAGCTGAACAGAGCACATTAACTATGGGGCAATCCTATAACACTGTTGGCATAGGGAGCCAGACAGTGACAAAATAAGAGACAATTTTTAGATGAGGACAGACTTCAGTAAGTTTGAGAGTTTAGTCTGTGTTTATTTGTCATTAGTGTTTGATATTCCTATGTTACAGCTCAGATGTTACTCATTTATGGCACGCCCCTTAACCAGTCAGAGCCTGTATTTTATTTTCATTTTCAATGTAAGTAAGTACTTGTGAGGAAACGTAAGGATTTACCCATGAGCATGTGTGTAACAATTCAACACAAAGGCAGTACGCCAGAGCTGAGCTTCATTTCAGATGCGCAGCCTACAGAACTTTTCTGCCGAAATCCTATCTAACATGACACAAGGGTAACTGACAAACACCTTCCTTGCAGGAGCCTGTGCGCCCTATAGATAACTTGCTGTTTCTCATAGATTAATCAAGTATTTGGAAGAAACTCTTCCAACTTGCCTGGGAAACCACACACTGTGTTAACTAGGAAATACCTTTACAAACTGCATGATTCATTTTGGACACAAACATTTTAGACTTAAAATTTTGATGCAAACCAAGACAAAATAAGACTAATTTCTCAACTTCTTCAGGTTTGATTGCTCTCTGCCCATGCATACATATATGTCCACATATACATATATACACACACACACATATAGGAAAGTTTAAGCAATGTACTGATTTTCAGAAACTGTGACTATTCTGCATTACTTTACCCACATCAAGCAGAGATCCGACTGATTTATATGAAAATTACACTAAATTATCCTTCTTTGTACATGGCAGTTCAGTGCAAAAGTGAAAATCAGTGCCATGGGAAACTATCAAGGATCAATTCAAATGATTTCCAGCCCAGTCACTATGTGCGTTACTACAGAACGCTTTTCAGACTGCTCAGCTGATAGCTCATGTCTCTTCAGTCCCCTCTGAGGCCAACTGGCTCTGTAGCTGGTGATTTTACGACACAAATGTCCCCAAAGGAGACAAGGTCGTGGGATGATGATGACATTGAAGAACACAACTGTTGATTATGTTTTCAAAAATACTTATTTCTCTGAAAATGTTCATTTCTTGAAGACACACAGATCATTAAAACAAATAAATATAATTATATAAAAGTAAAAATACTTGGCAAGATGTTACACCTTATATTAAGAGTGGATAAAGTTTATACTGAATTACCTAGCATACAGCACGTGAGCAGAAACTTGAAACTTCATGCTACTGCAGGGGCTTGCCATTTTTAACACCATTATCTCCACTGTTGTTCAAAACACAGAAATACAGCCTTGCTGTTTAATTGCTAAAGGCCCCGGCTTATAATAATAAGCAGCAGTTAATCCTTGAATACACTTCTCCAACTTTTAAGCACAGACTAAATTTTGTAACAGAGCTTATCTTGCTGTCCCCTACTTGCTGCCTGTTTGTGATCACCAACCCTTGCCGTGCCAACTATGGCAACTGCCACTTTGGAAAACACAATTTCTATCTGATTTAATACAATGTTTTGATTTGCAAAGTGGGGAAGATGACAGCATGTGGCTGCTCAGTTCTTGCTAGTCCAGCAGCAGCTCTGCATCACTGTTTTGAACTTCTCTGTCAAAAAACCATTCTTTATCCTAGGGTATGCTTATACACGAGAAGGAAAAGGAGAGTGAAGGGGGAAACCAGAATAGTCTTTCTCTTCCACTCCTGGAGGACAGCAAGACCAGATATAGAGGATACTGAAGGACTGTTTTCCTGTACTTTCTTACGCAAGTTTTGGAAAGGGGTGGTTAAAGGAGAGACAGAAGGGAAGATGGCTGTGGCACTGAATTTAACAAGAAAAGCTCTGTAGGGACTGTGTCAAGAGATCTCCAGATATAACATGGATATCATCCATGCAACCATATTCCACTTATTGCAGAGGCTGATGGAATTTCCAGAGGGTGTCCGTTTGGAAGTAGGACATGTTAATTCCGTAATAGCAGGTAAGACCAGCTACAGTAGTGAGGTAATGGGGTGGTTTTCTTGCGGGGCGGAGGGAGCAGGAAATAAGTAAGTTTTGTAGAGTATTGCATGTCGTAGAGCATCTGTAGAGCTTTTGACTGCCAATATAACAAGGCCAACTCTCTCAGGCAAGTTAGAAACCTGTGACACAGAAGTAGTAAGTCAGCTCAGAGGAAAAGGGTAGGAATCACAAGAAAGGAAAAATGTCTGTGTATGGAGATGGCAAAAGCCAATGACTTTCTGTAACAGTAATTTCTCTCATACTGGCTTACAGCAAAAAATGTGAAAAGTCCAGACTTGGAAAAGAGAGGAACCCCAAAGCAGGAAAACACAGACAATGCTGAGGATGTTAACAAAATATGTTCCGAAAAGCAATGAAATGTGAAATGCTAGGCTTTTACTTTCCTGGCAAACAGTCTACACTAGGGAACAACTGTGTGGAATCAACAGAGGCAACTTTCTGCGGCTTTGAGCAGGCTGCTCGTCTGGCTGTGTAGCACCTCTTCCCCCCATGCATTAGTTAGACTTCTTCTGCATTGTCACAGGCAGACGGGACATCTATGGGATCCAAGTAATGGAGTTTCTCCTGGAAATATTTCAGAGAGACAACCCACACACTGTGTCTAGCACACGCCACACTCTTACAGTTTATCCTGCAAACAATAACAATCGATGTAAATGACTTGCATTAATCTGAAGTGATGGAGAATCACTCACCTACTTCTCCCAAATAAGCGGTCCCACTCTGGAAATCCCAAACTCACCTTCCAGCGTCTCACAGTATTTCAAAGTGCAATTTGACGGCAAACTCAACTGCTTCCTTCAGTTCAGATCTGTCTTGCCACAGACACAGTAGCATCATCCAATTTGTTCCTTGGTGAAATCATGAAACGCAGATACTTATGCTGTAAGATTTTCTGAAAAACTGAGATTTTACCAGTCATAAATGAGAAAGACAGTTACAGATTTGCAAACTCAGAATAACTACACCCAGAAAAACTGGATATATTCTGTAATGACTTATTGTAATCCCAAACATGCAGATCAAGATTATCTATTGAAATGCCAGGCATAAGTTATTCATTAACTAAAACCATTCTGTAATTTTATTGATATATTTTGTGGAGTTCACATATTTTTGTACAGCAAACATAACACTGTAGGCCACAAGAAGCTGCAGCACTATTGTTTAATAGCAGCAAGGTATATTTTATAATCAGGGTATGTGGACAATAAATAGTCTGTTTCTTTGGATGTGAATGTTTAAAATGAAGTTCTGCTGCAGCTTCATAATGTGATTGCTATTTTACAGAGCTTATACACAAAAATATATATGCAATCTTTTTGTCTATATTTTATACAAATACAACAGTAGTTTGTGAATACATTTTAAAGTACATATACATGATAAGCAACTCAATTTCCCATATCACAGGATAGCAAATTTTAAATGCAAGAAACATATACAAATTCAGTCTGGAATGCAGGGTTTTCTGTGTTTTTTTTTTTCTCTACTTTTGACTCAAAACTTTTATCATTAAAACATTTTAGCATACAAGTCCAAACAGTTTTTCCACTAGCTAAAAATATAATTTCAGCAATCCGAGTCAGGTTTGGGTGTGTCACCATTCCCCAATATACTTTTCCCAGTTTTTGTCTAAATTCAAAGGCTTTAGTAATATATAGTATGTTCTTCACTCCACACCATATAAAAAGCCCACATTTAATTTTAACTAGCAGTCATCTATTTTTGTGAACAAGAGCTGGGCTTGTCAGCGTTTAAATTTGCATGTCCAAAATTTTACTATTGCAAGTGCATATGAATACATTGTGGTGTTGCACAAAGTTCATTAATGACAAATTAAGTCACAGTATAAAAATATATCATACAACTATAGGTCTAGTATAGTCCTTTTTTCTATGGGTAAAAATACATCTGAATGAGACAGGGAGGTTTGTAGCACCATGAGAGGAGTTGTATCCCAAGTTACATTAGCAGCATGATCCAATATAACAATATTGCAGGAGTGTTTCTGAGGAGATAAACATTCACTCTGGTTCAACTGTACCACTGAAGCTTATACTGAAAAGTGTTTACGTATGATTAGCAATAGTTCTGTGTCACTTCCAGGGCTAGATAACTGTTATCAAAAGACACTGCCTTCCAAAAAAAGTAAGACACCCTTTTTGCATAAAAGCTTTGGGACTATCCAAACACATTTTGAACTACTGTGGCGTTATTTGTACGCTGAGCGTGATGCTAAGTAGGCTGTGGTTTTAACTGAACACTGGGAGGATGCAGGATGGGCAGCTAAGCCTATATGGTTTACTACATACCGGATAAGAACATTTATTTCAGAGGCTTCTCTTTAGACTGAGAAGAATACAGGACGAGCTGCTAAACCAGTGTATGAGACAGACATAACAAAGGATGCAATCCTGCTCCCCTCGACCTTTACGGATGCAGGATCAGGCCCTAAGTTAACTTCAGACAGCAGCATAGCGATGATAGGATATGACAAAAAAAAAATCTGTATCAAATACTGCATGTTAAACATTTTTGCCATAGTTTACCATCCAGAACTCCAGAGGACACAGTTTGCAATTGTTGAGGACAAACTCCTAATTTTTTTTGACTGGTATCCAAAATGGCAGTAGAAGACAGTGTAGTTTGAAACATGTAAACCTAGTAAAAACCATTGTAAAACCCTTAAGAAAGACACACTGGTTCTGTGCAATATAGCAAATTGATAAGAAAACACTGTAAAAATGTACCTGTTTAAAATTACAATGTCTACCATTTTGTACACAAAGCATTATACCAAAGGCCTACATATATGTAATCTAATGGCACTTGAAACAAATTATAATAAAAGGTTTTATAATAAAAAGCATAACCTGTAAGAAATTTTCTTAAAAGGTTTAGGTTTTCTTTTTGAAAGTGCTATATCTTGTAATATGTGTAACATAGAGGTTGACCAAGCTTTATTTTAAAAAATATTGGCCTATAATACATGTTTAGCTCACTAGGCAAATGATCCTGAAAATATGTACTCTTAACATTCATTATTAGCTTAATAAAGCAATCAGCTCTGGCTCATGTTTCAGTCAGTATATGGTTTTTAAAAACCGCTACTGCCAAATTAACAATAAATCACTCTATTCCACAATTTACTACTAAATAAAGCACAAGCAACAAGTACACAAAAATATATATATATTTTTTTAAAAAAACAAACCTTACTAGAAGTTTAGAAGTTGCACAAAGAGTGGTGCATGATCAGCCAGCCCTCCCCCCTCCCGCTGAGAAGCCATCTGAAATTGAGAAAACAGGGTTTTTAAAAACTGACGTTTTAGTAGTGGCCAATATCGACTCTGCCTAAGTGATACTCAAAAGCACTCCGGTGACGGTTGTATTGCTTACAGTGTCGGTCTGCTTCCATGTTACCACACATCCGAGCTCAGTGGCAAACACACTTGGCGCAGCCACCCACTGAAACCCTGACTGAATGAGGTTCAATATCTTGTCTGAGGTCCCTATTTCTCAAGTGAAATGTACGTCTAACTCCAAAGTGAAATGTCAATCCCTTTTCAGGAAGCTAAGGCACGAACAAAGTAGTAAGGACTCTGGCTACGCGCTAATAAACGGGTGTTGGCAAAGTGTCTGGTGGGTTTTGTTTTATTAATCAAGTCTAGTTGGCAACTGAGACTGATAAACAGTCGCTACGGATTGGAAACTCATGTGCCCTGGACAGGCAGCACTGCCCGGCCACACTGCTGGGCTGGCCGCAGGATGCCGAGTGCTCGCGACTTTCCTCTGCTGCAGGGGAAGTTGCAGATGCTCAGCTCCACGCAGGACATAACCCACTGGAGGAATTAAGTCCATTTATCTTTATCTCAGATTGATTTAAAGGACTGAGAATAAACCCGAGTTCTTCCTAGATGCGTTATGGTTGCTGATTTAAACTAGAGTTACATTCGGTTGCATTAACCTTGTGCTCTGTTCATCTGTGTTTTTCTTTCCTTTACAAAGGTAACGAGAAAAAAAGCAATATTGAACAAATCATTCAACTAAAGATGTAAGTAAGCGAGCAATCTGTTTCACAGAAACCAGAGGAAGCAGTCATGAAGCAGAGCTAAAAGCCCACTTTGAGATAACGTGCTCCTAGACCCAAAACCTAGGAGTAGTTTGCAGAATTTCAAAAGGTATTTTCCTTATTAATACATCCTTATTTTAATGCCTTTGGAACACAAACACATTTATAAAAATGTTATCTTTCAGTAATAAAATTTAAATACACATATGTATAAAATAGTAAAACTACACCTGCATATTGCTCCTAGAGTTAAAAAAAAAAAGTAGGAGCTACTGATAAAACATCTGGAGCATGAGCTCCTTCAATGGGAGCAACTTTTGTTTCTGTGAAGTATATTTAGTTTAACCACTTAAAACCTTGTATGAATCCTCATTATTGTTTGAGAGATACTAATGTACATGATTTCTATTTTTTAATTCCTTGTACAAAAATGACAAGGAAAAAAATGTTATTATTGAATTACAGCAAATCTAGTTTGCTTTCATGCATCACAGGGTTGGGTTTGTTTTTTTTTTTTTTTCTCTTTTGGTTATTAGGGGTTGGGGAATAGAATATATTGCATTAGGTAAAAGTGGTGTAAGCAATATGCTTTTACTTCACTCCTAAGAGTCCTGTCTTTAAATCTTGGCAATGGGCAAAAAGTCCCTAACCAAGTACCCAGGTGTAGAAAGTGTGATTAACATCTAATGTGTTGCTTAGGAGGACATAACACACCATTGTAACACAACTGAAAAGATCATTCCAATAAAAAAAAAGCCAAAACAAAACCTGGTATTTGCAAATTTACATTCACTCTCTCTGACTGCACACTAGTTTTGAACTGAAAATAGATGCACACTTTCTGGCTGGACTGGATCCACCCTTTGGTGGTGGCAGCTGTGAAAAGACCGATGCCTACACATGTGAATACACTATTGGAAGATTCCTATGCAGAACTCTTTCTATGCTACTAAAGAGAAAAAACAGCAAGTTAAGAATTAAAACAAAAACTGCGACAAAATATTCTGCATTACTAGATTACAACACTTTTATATTTCAAGATCAGCCATTAATTTTGCCTGTTTCCCTCTACCAGAGTCATGAAAGCACAACAAAACAGTTCCAAATTCAACTTGAAACATTTGTCATTTAGGCAAGCAGAGGTTCTCTGTTGAAATTCTGTCCAGCCATCATTTTAGAGAATTAAAACTAAATTTTTTTCTTCCGCTATCCATAACAGGCCACAAAAATTTAAGCCAGAAAATGGCAAAATTCTTAACACCTTTTACAATGACTTCAATACAAGTCAAAATGCTATATATATGTACATGTGTATATATGGACTTCTATATATACACACACAAGTTTTCAGAAAAATCTGAATTCTCTATTTATTTTAAAAATTTAGATTTGTCATTATAGAACGGATCAGATGTGTCACCATTTGGGAAGAGGATTTGTTTGGAAAGGGACTGGAGAATTTTTTTCCCAAATCTTCAGGAACCTTTGTGATACATATTTTAACTGGATTCTTTGCAAATGCTAAAATATAGTAAAAGTGGTAGCTCTACCACTGACATCAATGAAACAGAATAGCTGGTATGGTTGAAAAAGTTTTTAAAAAGGGATGAGTGTTGAGAGTTTGCTTGGGATAAATTTCTACTGAACATTTAAAATGTGGCAATTGGCAGTGAAAATGAAAACAATACAATGAGACTGGTTTTTTTAAAAAAAAACAAAGTAAACACAGCTGAGAATAAACACTTTCAAAACATTTTTTAAAAGTTAATTTAAATTTCTTACTGGCTTCATGAGATTGGTACTGTACAAAAGCAGAGAATTTATAATGTCTTATAGTAGGCACTAAGTTAAAAATGGTCACCTAAGGCATTTCTACAAATAGACAGTAACAAGCCAGCTTTGTACATCCTATTGGAAAGCTTGATGAAATCGCGGTAGGGTGGTGGTTGTGCTTAGACTGCTTGTGAAAGCTGCTGACAACGAGTGCAGAGACCCAAGACCTATACTATTGCTAGGATCTTGTGGATCCTGGGTTTGTGGTGGAAGTTGAGTCATAGAAGAATGTGCCTCCTCTTGCGTATAACTCATTCCGAGGTTTCCCACTGAAACGGAAGGATTATAGGGAGGGCCATTTACAGGTATGAAGTTGAACAGCTGAGAAAAGTCCAATGATGGGGTGTTTAGAGGTTCGCTAATAGGAACGGAGCCCTTGGAAAGGGAAACCTCCCCAGACCCATCATCTAGTGGGCCTACTTGTGGATCCAGCCCTAGTTTTGATGAAGATGCTTGAGAATCCTGGGATGAAGAAGGCATACCACTTTGCAACTCCATTAAGTAACTTTCGATTTCCCCTTTCAATGGCTGTTCTTTTTCCGGCATAGAAATTGCATATGAGGTAGTACCGAGCGGATATTTCAACGATAGCTGGTGAGAAGGGTGGACAGACTCCATATCTATTGGACAAGGCATTCCCAATGGTAACGATGTGGCAACCATTTGGTGTGCAGATGCAGAACTCTGCATGGACTGAATCTGAGTGTTGTAGAGATTTAATTGCAAAGTGTTTGTAAATGGCTTTGATGTCAGTTCACTGGAAGGTAAAGACATCACTGGAAGCAGCTCATCCTTAATAGGCACAGAAACATTGCAGGTAAAGGGATCTAGAAGGTCCATTGGCTCTGTTTTGACCTTCAAAAGTTCTTGGTTGTGACTCTTCTTCATGTGGCGCGTGAGGTGATCCTTCCGCCCAAATCTCTGTGCACAGTACTGACAGAGGAAGTCCTTTCTTCCAGTGTGCACTACCATGTGTCTACGGACATCCTTTCGGGTGTAGAACCGACGATCACAGTGTTCACACTGGTGTTTTTTCTCCTTCACTCCACCCGATGACTTGCCTGCGTGAGTTTTTAGGTGCTCCAGCAGCACTCCTGTGCTTTCAAAAGTCTGCAAACATACCTTACAGGTGAGGTCACCGCTTGTTGCAGCATGCAAAGCCAGGTGACGTTTGAACCCAAGCTTGGTATTGTAGTTCTTTCCACATTCTTCACACTTAAAGGCCTCTTTGTTGGGATTGTGTGTATGTAGGTGATTCTTTAGGTGATCTTTTCGGTGAAACATTTTCTCACAATAATTACACTTGTGGGTTTTCTCAGGAGAATGAGTAGCCATATGCCTTTAAACACAGATATATTCTGTAAGTAATTATTTTGATCAAAAAACACGTGCTCATTTTTTAATGGCAGCTAAATACTACACTAAATGCTGTTTTGCAACAGAACCTTTTAACTGAAAGCATGACACTACAAAGACAGTTCGACAAATTTAAATATAGCAAAACGTGAGCCATTTCTCTTAAATTGACACTTTAGTTTTGGTGGGTTTTAGCTACTGTAACAGGGGTATATGGGCAAGTATGAAAGTACTCGTGTAAAAGTCCATAGCCAAAAATTTTTCAGTCCATACTCTTTTTTTTTTCTTGTGACAATTCCTCATACAAATGAAAATTCTATGCTCATTTTTTAAAGAAAACAACAAACAAACAAACAGAAAACAAAAGCAGAAAACAAATTAAGAAACAAAATCAAAGACATTAGCTTGCAAACTTAGGTAATTTAGAATTCTAGAAACAATCCAATGGCTACTTTAATTAACACATCCTCTCTGCAATCAGCTGAAGGCGTACACAAATATATACTTTTACACGGCTTAACACAGCCAACATAAAATAGATAATATAATCTGAAAGATAAATAGAATTTAATACCTTAGTAATTTGTACTTAGAAACAAAGGCCTTGGTGCAGTCTTGTTGCGTGCACTTGTAGGGCCTCTCTCCTGTGTGAGAGTATGAGTGAACCTTTAATTTCTCAACACTGTTAAAGGCCTTGTCACACAGTTGGCAAGGAAAGTTTTTTCTTGGTTTGGTTTCACCACGCTTACGTTTCCCTGAAGGGACTTTCTGGGTATCTCTTACTTCTGACAAATCACCAGGAATGACAGTGGCCATCGCAGCCTAAACCAGGCCTTCTTGTTGGACACTTGGGAATTGCCCAACTCCACTAAATGATTTAGCTTTAGATGGCTTCTCAAGTTTCATGTGGTCGTAAAAGAAAGCAAAAGGGGACTGGAAAAAAAAAATAAGAAACAACTAGTTTGTAACTAAACTTAGATTTTGAAGTTTACTTGCTATGTGATGCTTCTGAATAAAACTTAAAAATAAAATTAGGTTCAGCTGGTCTAATGTAATACCTGTAGGTTTCTTTACACTATTTGCTGCAACTCTTAAAATGCATTGCTCAGGATGAACAGATCCACATATGCCCTGAAATCACACCTCACAACTTTCCCCTCAGGCACTGATGGAGAACAGCAAAGTTTCTGTCAGATTACAGGAGGCATCAGGCCCACCTACCCAGGCGGCTTTCGGCAGCTTCGGATTTCAAAGGAATTAAAGCCCTGCCTGTGGTGTTTGCACAGACGCACGCACACGTGCACGCACACATGCACACACACAGTTATCAAAGTGAAAATCTGTAAGCCCCAAAATGTTTGAAAACCTGCGCGAAAAATAGCAGTACCCATGCTGACAGTCTGGGGACGGGGGAAAACCTCACGTTTTGGGGTGCACCTCCTCGCTGTGATTACTGCACATCTATCCCTCTGCTCTAGCAAAATGTACGCATTGCCAATGATTGCTAGCGCTAGGTGAAATTCTCCGGTGAACTTACCCTCTGTTCACAGAGACTAGACATATTAACAGCAGAAATCCCACGGATTAGGGATAGATTAGACAGATTAGGGTTTCATCAGCCGAGCACTGGAGACCCCCACCCTCCTGATGCTATCCTGCAAGGTGTAAGCGCTCTGAGATTCAGGCTAGCTCAGGACAGAAGCTCTTCGCTGGTCATTCCAGGGCATTGCAAACTGTGAGCTACACCAGAGGCTTTCGGCTAAAGGAGGTGCACGATGCTCGTGTCCGACTTGCTGGCAAACAGCTTCAAATTTGTCATCTGGTAACATATAGTAGCAACTGGGCGCCTGCCATTCCAGGGCACTCAACAGCCCCTCCTTTGTCAGGGGTAGCTGACAGCTTCTTTTCACTGTGGGAGCGCAGTTGCTACTTTAGATACCAAACCCAGCGCTACCTGTTGTGGGAAAGGCCGAGTACGAGGTCTGCGGCAACAGGGGTGAGGAGGAGGATGGTGGGAGGGCGGCACTCAACGCAAGCTGCGGGCAGGGCAGGAAAGACCTAAAATTTGGTTTTTCTCCTTCAAAAGCAGCAACCCCCTTGTCTCAACGTTGTGGCTTGCAGCTGCCATATGCTCTGGCCTCTGCCGGGGCAGCTGCACGAGAGGCGGCTGGGCCGGCCGGCACCAAGGGCAGGGGCAGCGGCCGGGCTGGGGGCTCGGTGGGCTGATCGCCCCCATGGGGCCTGGCAGCGGGGCAAGGGAAGCCAGCAGCTGCTGGGACAGGTGGAGGCCGGTGGCTGGGAGCCGGGCAGGGAGCACCAGGCTGCAGCTGCTCCAACCTAAGGCCACCTCCCTGATAAACAAAATGGGCTCTTCCCAGCTGGCAGCGAGGGGAGGCCGGATAGCTGGGAGGCAGCCTGGCTCTGGTCTCAGCTGTCCTCTCTCCCCTGCTTGAGGCTCAGCAGAGAGGGAGAGAGCGGACAGCAGCACCCAGGTGTGATGGGGGCTAAACTAAAACATCCCTGCAAGAGCTCCAGCGTGGCCCTGGAAGAGAGCGGGGAGGAAGGAGAGCCTGCGTCTTCCTCAGTGGACAGCAGGGCAGGAGGGCTGGGAGGGGGACGAGGGGATGCACCTCTTTAATGTCTCCATTTTATGAAAACTTCAGACTCAGATTGCCATTTTAAATGTGTACACAGAGTATCTGTCTATGCCTCTTCCTCCCTCCTCCCCCAAACTTTTCCCTTGTCTTTACAAGAGGAGAGAAACACTGGCACACCAAGATGGAAATTTGCTGCCTTTCAACCCTGTAGTTCTTGAATGGCAGGTTAAACTATGCTACTCTCTGTAAGCACAAAGTTTTGTAAGACCACCTTTATTCCCCAGAATTTTATATGGAACCACTAACTTCTTTAAAGACACCCCGTGACAGAAAAGGTGTTTCTTTAAGGACTCTTATAATTTCAGATTTGTCTCAGACTCATTCTCACTCATGGGACGAAGCCTGGAGACATCAATGCCATGAGTGGGAACATGCACAGGTCTTCAAAGAATCAGCTTAATTTTATTTTCTGTCTCATAAGCAGCTTTCTAGCTCAGAAGTGAAAAAATGAAACAGCTGTTTGGAGACTTGAGACCAAAGTATTTCTGCAACAAAAGTAAATGAAGACCAGTTCCAAAGACTTCAACAGGGCCGCCAATGTAATCAAAAGGAAGGTCCGATTCACATCAAAGTTCTGATATATTTGTGGATTGAGAAATGTTTCAATATATGCTCTGATTAGAATCTGGTAATAAAAGGAATTCTGCTTTTCTGTAAAGGAACACACTGGTCTTCTATGTATATTGGCCTGAATATAGAATGAAATCTTGTTTTAGCCTAATCGCTCCTCATAAATGAAATTCTAGAGGAGAAAAAAAAATCCAACCTGCTCTATGCTTACACAGAGTATATCTATATGACAGGGGCACCTACACGAGACTCTCCACACAGAGCCGACAGTGCAGCAGCCGTGGCCCTCGCTGTGTGGCTAGGGCACCTATGGTCTTGAGGGGTAAGAAAGGGCAACGACCCCTTTCACCCCCTTGCCAAATCCACACCTAGCCTGAGAGAGGCAGGCAGCATTAGCAGCATAGGGGAAAGGAACTGCCTTCACAGTCTGCTGCGGGGGAGCGTGGTTAATTTGACCATGCTGGGTCCAGGGCTCAACAGCAAGTGGCCCCTGTGCCCAGCCAGTGACAAGGGAGGCAGGCACGGCTGGTGGGATGTGGGGAGGGAGAGTGAGCTGCCGTGGGGAGGGACAACGGACAGAACTAGGATGGGTCTGTGGGGCCAGGGAGGAGCGGGGAGCACTGTATCAGGGTTGGGAACATCTAAGGACACAAGGATAGGGGTGAGCTGGTAACCCTGGAGGCAGGTAGGGAGGAACTGAACATGCACCAAGCTGGGGAGATACAGGATATTAGGCCATGCAGAAGAGTGATATGCAGAGTCTGATTTGAGGCCAAAACCAGTGTTTGCTGTGTAACAGAATTTGAGGCTTAACTGTGAAATTAACAACTCACTCCTTCTCACTCAACTTTTCTCTCAACTTCTCACTCCTTTTCTCAATGCAAAGATCACAACTCAGGCTGGAGGCCATCCTACATTCAGGCCAATATAACATTACTGTTACCTTCTCCAAAACTTCAGGTAACCTAGCTCCTGTACCAGAAGTAACATTCACATGGATGAAGAATTCAGGTTTTGTTCCTCTATGATCAAAACTAATTAAGCTGACTTTGAACTGTGTTTAAGTGTCCTTAAAAATGCATCATTAGAACAAATATAGTGTGGATCCAACTTTTGACAATGACAGTGTTTTATGAAAAAACATGTATGCACTATTATCTCAGTACCATTTCTCAACAGATGAGGCAATTAAGAACTTCAGTATTGCTCTCTGAATAGCAAATAACCACTTTCTTTTTTTTTTCTTGTGGATATATAGACTGAGCAATGGATGTAAAACTTAAAAAAACACTGATCCTCAAATATTACACTTTCCAAAGACCAGCTGAAAGAATTTTATGAGTAATATTGCCTGTTTGTGTCTCAACATATTATCACTTAAAATCCTCATTCTTACTGGTGCTTTCACAACTGCAGGATGAATGATTATATGCAGTATCAAATATAACAAATACATTACACAAAAGCTCGTATATAATACTATTTTTAAGTAAGCATATACTTAAAGCAGGATTAAAGCAGGCTCTGTTCAATGCACACCTGATGTTTGCCCACTAAAGTCCTCAGATTTTGGTCTTAACCAGTTCCGCTGACTCTTCTTGGAGGAAACCAGAATCCAGTACTTCCCATTTTTACTGGTCTGAAAAACAAAAGGAAGAATGGACTAGACTCCAGCGAAACCAGTATCTTCAGAAAGGCTGGGATGCAGCAAGACCGGGGGTTGGAAAGAATCGGAAAGGAAAAGTTAAAAAGGATAGATCCAACCCATGCACAGAACATTATGTACTGTTAATCATAAACCGTAGGAATCAATCGTTCTTGCATGATCAGTAGCAATTACGCACTTCAATTTGCAGTATACTTACATTATTTCAACTAACACTATGCTGGACAGTAACACATAAAGAGATAAAATTAGACAAAAGCAAAGGAGTTTTCAGTAAAGTTAAAAACAAACCAAAAAATCCACTGACCACAGATAATTTAGAAATAACAGTGAAACATATAAAATGCTGGGCCCAGACTTGAGTTTCTTACTCAGAAAGGACTGAATAAGAGAAGATTTCTGGATTAGGCCCAACTTTAATAGAACCTAATGCCTTCATTCTGCTTAATTATACAGGAAATAGCAGCTTAAAAGGTGACCTGCAAAGGAAAATAAAATTAATTTTTAAAAAATAATAAAGACTTTTAATGATGTACGTGCTACAGGTAAATCCCAAAAGAGGGCAAGTCTAGGTGTGCCTGTGCAAATCCAGAGGGCCTTTCTGGAATTTCCCTTGTATCTCCCTTTTCCCTGCCACCATCCTTTTGTAAATTTGCAGCATGTCCTTCTTTTCTTGCTAGAAGGCCTCCCGGATGACACAGGTATACGCGGGAAAACATGTTCAGCACCTCATTGTAACGGAGAGGTTCATCCCCTCCAACTCCTCCAGCTATGTAAGGGCGAAGCCCTATACAGTGCACATACCCCACGTGGCATAGCAGGCTGAAGGTATTTGGCAGGAGCCCCGGTGTAATGTAACATTTCCCCCCACACCAACCATTTTCCCTTCTCACTTCTCATTCACTCCAGTAAAGTATTCTTCCTTTTGGTACAGAGTTCAGCTTTGCACAGCCCCAGCCTCCTCTGCTGGGAAGCATGAAGGTGAACCAACCAGCGTCCTTGAACACCTATTAATGGCAGAAGCGCTTCAGAGCAAGTGACTGAAGCTCTCTGACAGCTGAGGAGCATTTATCTGGGGCTTTGTACATACAGGCAGGAGGTAGAAACAGCTCCAGTACCCAAAGAGAAAGCAAGAGCTTTGTTTTCAACTAGTGAGCAAGGGAGGGGTCACAATCCTCATCCTCTCTTTCGGAGATCCCCAGATCACCTTGTTTTAGGGAGAAAATGCCGATGACTCCTCACTCCTTCTCCCAGCAAGAACCTTGTAGTTATCCTGTGATGCCTATCTCAACATTTTCCACTATTGCAGCAAAAAGGAAGAGCTTCATTATCCAGATATTTCTACTAACATAGCTCACAATAAGTAGACAATATTTAAGACAGCCACATAAAGGTAATGGATTAAGTCCTTGTGGACTTAGTCCCTCCACTATTGGTATTTACAGACTATTTCCAGTTTGGAGAAAACCCCTACATTCTATCCAAAATATTATTATGCCCTCTCAACAGTATTCAACATTTTCTCTTAAATGCTTATGGTGCTCAACTCTCACCACACATCTGAAGTCACTAGCAAAAAGCAGATGCCCTCAGAGACACGCCATGAGAGGCATGGGAAAACTACCGTATCAGGGGCAACTGAAGCAACCTGAACAAGTAAATAAGCAAGATAAACACCAGATGTAGCTAAAATGCTGAAGAGAACAAAGGAAAAAGGTCAGGTATTCTTATTCATTACCTTATGAATACTGCAAAAACACAAAGCAGTGGATCCAGAGGAGGGCAATGCTACACCTACAATTAGCTGGGATCTCAACTTCTACAAGACCGTTATTAAGGAAAGAGCTTAACAACATACACACAAAAGGGGCTAAGTTTGTACGAATAATTAAAACATCTGCTACATTTGACAGGATTAAGTGAAAACAGAAAATTAAAAAAAAAAAATTCCTATGCTTTGTGACAATAAATCAGCTACTGGATAAAAGACTTTTTCTTATGCACAGAATACAAAAGTTGTCCACGATAATGCTCATTTTTATGACATTTCTCAGAAGCTTTTGGTGCTAGAAAATCTCTAAGGCAGAATACTGGTCAAAGATGTACCATTCTTCTTCTAACTACTTATAGTGTTTATAAATTTTCTTCTCAACTAAATGAGTTGGGAACAATTTTTAATGAATAACAACACTCAAATTGTTTTCCATGTGAAGCAGAGAAGCATCACACTGCAAAAAGCATTGTCACATGCACATGTCCAAAACCTACTTGGGAACTAGCAACAAAATACGACTTCTATAGCTTGTCAGATTAGAATTCTTAGACTTTATCAGATTTCCCAGTATGCATTATACACTAATTTTGCTAACTCTCCAAACACCCCATTTATTCCAGGTTAGACAATATTTGACTGTCTACCATCTAAAGAGTTAAAGTGAAAAAAAAAAAGCCCCCAAACCCTAAGCTAAATTACTTATTACTGTTTTTAATATGAAAAAGAGTAACATAGTTTTTTCAAAATTCACAGTTCATCTTTAAAAATCTGAAAAAACAGCTGCACCTGAAAATATTTTAAAACATTATTTGATATCTAAACTAAAAGCATAATGAAGACATTACACAAATAGAACCAATAATTCTCCTCCTAACTTGCATTTTATACTTTTCTTAAGAGTGCCTAAGCACAGTAAAGGAAAACACCAGTTTCATGGTTATTTTCTTTCAAAATAAGAGAGCAACAATGAGAACACAGTATTGAGAACATGGTATCTGTCAATGCGCCTTGTATACAGAACAGTGAATCTAGCTTCAATTCCTGAAGTTAACCCGTTTTAAACCAGAGGAAGGGTCCTAGAAACATTAGAGTCATAATTATGGTGGAACAGATTTAGGATTTAACAGTATTACAAAGTCATCCTGGGTTTTAAATATTTCTTTTAGGAAACAAAACAAAAAGCAGTTACTTACCCTATGGAAACCGTGATTCTGTGAGAAGTGCTGTCCACACAGATCCCAGGTGAGCATGTACTCACATGAACAGGATCAAGTTCTCTGAAGACAGTAATGTCCATCCAGGCTGTGCCTGTGAACCCTCCCAATTGCTACCAGCGGTGCTGTGAGGCAAAGGGCTCCCAAACTGCGCCACACACATCACCGCACCACCCAATGCGGTCTGCAGCAATGGCAGCTCCCAGCTCAGCTCTTCACTCACACTGTTGAGCAAGAGCCATTACATGCACCACTGCCATCAACTTGCTGCCCTGGGAAGCGGCAACCTCCCTTTTCGGCCCATCTCAGGGTTTTAGATGCTGATGTGAATCATAGAATCTTAAGGTTGGAAGAGACCTCCAAGAGCCACAAGTCCAACCATCAACCTAACACCACCATGTCCACTAAACCATGTCCTGAAGTGCCACATCTACACATTCTTTGAACACCTCCAGGGACGGTGACTCCACTACTTCCTTAGGCAGCCTGTTCCAGTGCCTGACCACTCTTTCAGTAAAGAAGTGCTTCCTAATATCCAACCTAAACCTCCCCTGCCACAACTTGACACCATTTCATCTTGTCCTATCGCAAGTTATTTGGGAGAAGAGACCAACACCCACCTCCCTACAACCTCCTTTCAGGCAGTTGTAGAGAGCAATGAGGTCTCCCCTCAGCCTCCTCTTCTCCAGACTAAGGTGGAACTGGAAGGAGCTGGCAAGGTTTGCTGTGGCTGATGAAAGGGACCAGGACTATGGGAGAGAAATAAGTGGGCAAGAGTTGATGTCTCCCTAGCTGGGAGTGTGGTGTGAGGATGGGAAAGCAGAAACACAGACTGGCATCCTGGTTTGGGAAGAAGCAGAATGAACACATGCAGCCCAAGGAAGCCAGGAGCTGCTGCTGCTCAGAGTGGTAATGGAGCAAATCAAGTTCAGTATGCCCCAGTCTAACCTCTCTCAGGTTTGCCAACAGTAAAGACTCCTTCAGAGCAAAGGACAAGAGACCACTGTGGTGCCTCTACGAAGAATGTGCCTGAAAGGAGCCACAATTACTACACCAGCAGTAGCCATTTTTCTTCTTTTCCATATCAGGTGACTAAAAAAGTACTGGCAGAGGATACCTCCTCTGTCTGACCAGTCAGGAATAGCTGGAGGAGCTGAGCTGGAGGAAGCATCAGCAAGAGACGGTCAACAAAACAACTTACTGTGGCTCAAAAGAGCCTAAGTGACAGTCAGACACAGAGTGGCACAACTGAACTACAAACCTCACCACGTTTGCCCCGCTCAGCTGGAGCTGTTAAAACAGCACAAATGTCACCAGAGCTCCTGAAGATGAAAGAATCTACCCCCAGGTTAAGGCAAGCGAAGAAGGAGCACCACTTAGCCTCCTACTGCTTTCTTTGTGCTGTGGGCTTACATGCAAACCCCCCACTAGGCAGTTCAGTTTGTGGAGGTGCAGATTTAACCCTCTTTCCTTCAGACACCTCTGCTCGGACAGTTGTTGGAAGGGTCTGAGGGCATAAGTGCCAAAGTGCCTGCACTGCTCCAGGACAGCACGCTGGGACCCGCAGCCCTGCAAGGCTCAGCCATCCTTCCTCGATCATCAAGGGTCAACGTACCTAATGTACACTTGCACTGACCTCAGAGCGAGCAGTAGGTCTGACTCACTTTGTAGAAAAATGCTAGACTTTTTGCAGCAGAAGACTCATCTCAAGGTACCTGCAGGTAGCGGGAGGTCTAGCTGCCAATCTGGGATGTCCAGAGATCCCTCTTATGGGGAATTAACTTTCAGTAAGGGAGGATCGCAGCTGGAGAAGTTGATCCCACCAATGGAAACAGTCAAGTAGGTAAGAAAAATCCATGCTTAACTGGAAAAGACATTAAAGTATTGATAGCTTTAGGGATGCCTTTCTCCCTGTTGAATTGAAATCAGTCTCCTAACTGATGCAGGGGTCTACATCACTGTTTGCTCTTGCCAGGCCATCTGATCCACATTTATTTGAACAGCACGTCACTCTTTAAAGGAGACAACCAGTGAAGCTTGCTCCCGTTCAGAAAGAAAATCCTGTCTTTGGTAGGAAGATGCTGATTCTCCCACATTTGTTCTCAGCTGGATGGGGCTGGAGGGGGAAGGGGACAACAAAGGGAGGTGTCTCTCTGTGACCTGAGTTCTACATCTGGAAGCTCAAGCTAAGGCTTTGATACTGGAGGACAAGAAGGAAAAATGGGCATTGCTGGGGTGAGACTGTTAACCAGGCGGTGGGTTTGACCAGGGATCCTGCCTGGGCCAGGAGCAGCTCTTGCCTGCACTTTCACAAAGTGATACTTCCTTTAATTTTCTGCCGGTTTTATTGTGTAATTTGACAGCAATCAACATGTACACACATGTTTCTCCCCTAAGCAAAGAAGACATCTGGCATGACTGTCTAAACATGGCACTGCCAAATGGCAAGAGGGACAGATCCCATCCCCCAGAGCCCTGCTTCCAGCCACTGTGGCTTTTCGTATGGCAGGCAGCAACAGGGAGAGAGCCAAGAAGTACACTACCTGACAGCAGCTGGGAATCGGCCGGGGGTTTACAGTTCCTGTTCTCTCACAAGCTCACAGAGAGAAGACAAAGGGGTCCACACTGAAGCTCTAAGGAGGACAAGGTGGGACTGAGAGGTGGGTGAAGCCACTTGGCCTTTTGTGGTTTTGGAGAAGTTATTGTAAATAACCACTCAAAGATGATAGAACCGTAGAGTAGTTTGGGTTGGAAGGGACCTTTAAAGGTCATTTAGTCCAACACCCCTGCAAGGAGCAAGGTCATCTCCAATCAGATCAAGTTGCTCAGAGCCCTGTCCAACCTAGCCTTGAATGCTTCCAGGGATGGGGCATCCACCACCTCTCTGGGCAACCTGTGTCAGTGCATCCTCACTGTAAAAAATTTCTTCCTCTTTCTAGTTTAAAACCCTTGTCCTATCACAACAGATGTAGGCACTGGCCCTACCATACAGCAGTGTTTCATGCAAGGGGAGCATACACACATATGCAAACTAATCACAAAAGAACAGATTGTTTTGTTTTGTTTTTGTTTTTTTTTTTAATATATACATGGCTGTTATTTATCTCGAACTTCAGGGCTTCTCCTTATAGCAGGCAGCTGAGTTCAGAGAAATCCTCCTCTGTGGATTCAAGCTCTAGCCTACAGTACAGAGGGGCGGCCAAGGGAGCGTGGTAGGACAGCAGCGAGAGCACGCACAGGCTGCAGGAAGACACAACCAAATCCAAGCATGCAGCCCGTGAAAGCTGCTGCAGAAAAATGGAATGATGTAGGCAAAACAGTGAAAATATCTATCCAGCAATCTTAGGTGTAAACATAAGAATGACTTAGAGATAATAACACATAAGACTTTACCCCGTGGGGAGACAGACAGACATCTAGAACACAATGAATTAACATAAGCTCTGAAACTAAAACCAAGCAACCACCATAGTCTGCTGTTAGTGACAGCCCATTACTAGTATCTACTGTGTGCAGAACAATGATTATGCTGCAAAGAATATTATAGAGAAGGTAGAAAAATACAAGAATTAAGATATCAATTCAAAATTTTAACAAAGTCTTTGATGTTTGGGTTTTTTTTGGAAAACATCCACAAACAGAGAAACTTAATGAAATTGCACAAAGGTGAGCAGGAAAAAACCCTGATCCTTTCAAAGTACTGTGAAATATAGGTAGCAAGGGGAACAAATGCATTAAAATGATTAAAATAACTTCTTTTCTCCTGAGCAATAAACACACAGATTCTACTAGTAAACATCTGTTAAATACACATACCTTCTATTAAGTAATAAAGCAAGCATTTGGAAGAAAAATCCACTAGGTTGCTGTGGACAGTAACCATCACACAAAACCAGGTATTTATATAGATTAACACAAATACATATATAAATCTACACAAAAATCTATATAAATGTATATAAATATACATTTAGCAATCAACTAATATATACAACTATACATTTAGCAATCAACATTTATGTAGACTTAATACACAGCATATTTTTTTCATGACTGTAAGAGTATTCAGAATTCTTGAAAGGTGTACTAGAGTCTTGAAATTTGGACAACTAGCTTTTTAGTTTTAGAAAATAACACATTCTGATAATATGCTACACTAGAAAGAGTATTACATAACCTTTTTCAGAATACAGAAGAAAAATTCTATGATGCTTGCTTTTTTTTTTTTTTTTTTGCTTCTTAAGTTTCTGGAAAAGTAGAACACTAACTTACCAACGTTTATTTTATCATGACCTAATAGACTGTAATCTAAAGAAAAAAAAAAAAACAGTACTATGCAGCATCTCTTTGTGGGCTTTCCATGTTTCAAATTACTTAGGTTCACTTTAAATCTTGAGAGCTCAGTTTTGGTTACTAAATGTTCCAAAGGATTCCTGATTATATACTAAATTAAAGGAAACAAGAGCTGCCTAGAGTTAACCCATCTGATTATTGTGGTTTTATGGGCTTTTTAAGAATCTCTATGGTACTGCATAGATGTTTTTCTAAAAACTTTGAAGAGGCTGTCATACAAATAACATTGATACTATAATTACTGTTAGAATGTTTAAAACCTGCAGAAGTGCTATAATGTATTTTTGAATCACACCACAAGCACACTCCTCTCCCCAAGAATAACCATAGAATCACAGAATGGTTTGAGTTGGAAGGGACCTTCAAAGGTCATCATGTCCAACCCCCCTGCAAGGAGCAGGGACATCTCAGGTTGCTCAGAGCCCTGTCCAACCCGGCCTTGAATGCTTCCAGGGATGGGGCATCCATCACCTCCCTGGGCAACCTGTGCCAGTGTTTCACCACCCTGCTAAAGAGTTTCTCCCCATCTTTCCTGTAGGCCCTCTTTAGGTACTGGAAGGCCACTCTAAGATCTCCCCGAAGCCTTCTCTTCTCCAGGCTGAACAGCCCCAACTCTCTCAGCATGTCCTCATAGGCGAGGTGCTCCAGCCCTCTGATCTGCATCCATCTGTAAAGTGATGATGTTTCTGTGAAAGCAAACTTTACTAACTATTTAATCTGCATATAGGACCACATCATTATAATAAAATCAAAAGTGAATCCTCCGTGTGTACAAGTAAACACAAACAGACATCCTAAAGGTGCCTATAGGATTATACACTAATATGAACAGGAATTAATTTATGTTCGTAAGGAACATAATTTTCCTTTGTCCCAAGACATTTTAAAAGTGAGACCAGGTGTGCGGGCTAGATCAATGGTACCTCCAGGCCAGTATTCTGCCTCCAGTAATAGCCAAAAATACAGAACAGGTCACAAACGTGTGGTATTTCTCACTGACACTCTTCTGACCTCCAACTACTTTGATGTCAGGGACTTTCCGAACCATCTGTGGTTTCTGTTAGTTTAGCAACTTTCAGCACATCACCCATCCACGCTCCCCCTGAAAATCTTATCAGTTTCTAATATCTACAGCATACTTTTGAAAAGTCATCCCACAGGTCTCTCCACTACTGATTTTAGGGAGAATCTTTTCCTTTTGAAAGTTCTGAATCTGCCTTCCCTTCTAACTGTGTATGTTCTTCTTGTGAAAGAGAGTGGTTAGTCTGCCTCTTCCTTCCTCTGCAGATCTCCATAGTATTGCTCTAAACTCATTCCCTTCCCAGACCAAAGTCCCAGTTTACAGAAGTGGTCTTCATACGGAAGCCATCCCATGTAGTTTATCATCCTTGCTAACCTTCTCTGAACCTCTTCCAGGTCTAATAAATCCTTCCTGAGATGAAGGCTCCAGAAGTGCACACAGCACTCAGAAGGCAAGTGGACCATACACTCTTGTAATGACATTCTCAATTTTATTCCGTATTTCTTTCTGTGTTTTGGTGACCAATGAGCTGATGATCTCACAGAATCACCAATCCCTAAATTTTACTCCTCAATGGTAATACTCAGCTCAAACTCATAATCGTATATATAATCAGGATTGTTCTGCCTAGTGCTCCTGTTATTCTCATTTATCTATATTGAATTTCATCGCTCATTTTGTTGCAGAGTCCTAAGCACTGCAATGTCCTTCTACTGGAAGGCTGGCTTTCTTCTTTATAGCAAACTTGATTGCTCTCCTCCTTACTGATACCATTTACAAATGTGTTGAATAGCACAGATCTCTGTGGAACTTAACTGGGACCCTCCTTTAATTGAGAATCGACCTTCTACTTCTGCCCTTTGATCCTATCTTTTAATATGTCATTTACCTATGCAAAGACCTTCCCTCTTACATTATGGCTCCTTAATTTCCTTAAAAAAAAAGCCTTTTTGATAAAGTTCACTTTGATTTTTGAACCAGAACATCTTTAATTCTTGCTGATGCCCCTGAAGAACTCCAACTCCCTAAGACAGGTCTCTCTTACAAATGTTGCTTTGACTCTTCCCAAATAATCATACCTACCCGGGTGCCCACCAATTCTATGCTTTATTATAGCCTCTACCAAAATCGCCTGGTACAGATTTCAGATTTGTCTGCTGCAGGCCTGCCTGGCCCAGACCACCCCTGAAACCATGATTTCACGCACTTGTATTTCAGAAGATTTTTCTAAACCTGAATACTTTGGGATGTACCATTTGAACAACATAATTAAGTTGCAGAGCACAACTTGGTAGGATAGGGTAGAAGTTTTGCTTTTTGAGACACAGTAATCTAACTTGAATTGTAATGCAGGATGTTTTTAACAGTTTCAGTAAACTGTCAAGCAAATGGGTTCCTGGTGCTTTGGTCTGCTAGGTGGAAATCACAATGACATTGGTGAACTCAAGATAAACTCCACTCATATATACCACCATAGAACACAATCCTGTGCAGCTAGGAATCTCTGTGCAGAGAGAGGCGGTCTGAACTGGAACAGCAAAGAAAAAAGCAGCTGCCAGCCATTCCACTTTGTGCTCTGCTCCTCATCTGAGCTGAAAAAAGTAAAACTTAAAGAGCTCAGTAACTTCACTTGAAAGTCTGCTAGGCAGACAGTACAAAGGAACTGGCTGTGCTGGAGAAATTAACAGGGTGCCAGAAGGCAAGGACAGGTTTTAAATAGCAAAGTCTGTAAAGTAAGTATGGACTAGAAGTTAGAAAACATGGGACTACAATCCAATCAGTGATTCACTGTTTGGGCTTCCCTACCTCAATTTTTACTGAAAAAAAAAAAAGGAAAAAAGGCAATACTTACCCATCTAGCTAACAGAAGCTCAAATAAGATGAGCAAGGTGGTGATATTTGAAAAAAAAAATCGCAATGCCACATAGAAGCTGCAAGGGCTGTACTAGATCAAGACCTTTCACAGGAGTTAAATTTCCCTCATGAGGTTAGGTGGTTGGGAAGCTCACATCTTGGACAAAGAGACAACTCATGAAGGACAGAAATAAAGTGACTACGAGGAAGGGTAGTCTCCCCAGTACATACACCACATCCCAGGTGTAGGTAGTAACTATACAGTAGTCCAAAGGACATAGCGGAAGCCCAATCCTGCCCTGAATCACGTGGCCTGAAGGCAAAAACTGGGTTTCGCATTGCTTTTTTTGTAACCCTGGATTTTCACATGATTTATTGGAGCTGCTCCAATTAAAATGCTGATCCTGGTTGACCCATCTCCTCTGCCTCTTATCCCAGTCCTCAAAGAAACGTAACAAGTAAGAAAGAGTGCCCAATTTCCAAGCAGCCACTAATCTTCCAATACACTCTGCAGTTGAGGAACTGCTGTTCTATCTGAAAAGAAAATACTTTATAGATTATTGTAATTTTACATTAAATAAAGAGTGTCACATTTAGTCACAACAGCCTTTGCTACTACTGCTACAGCTGCGATGCTGGATGATTGTGTCAATGACCTTATGAGCTAAAACAGAAGCCTTAGGAAAGGATGAGTAAAGATGCAGAATATTTAGGGTAATACCAAAGCAAATCCCTCTCCAAAGCCGTAATCAGTGATCCTTTCAGAACCTGCATGGCACAGACACTGAAGGTATTTCTGACTGTTCATACATACCAGCTTTGTTAATGCAATGATGTTAGCTTACACTTAATCAGCTTACTCTGATTACAGTGACTTCACAGAGTGTTTGTGTGCCATCTTGCTATGAGAACATCCTTGTTAATGAGGTAAGTACACAGCTCTGCATTTGTTCCTACCTCCCATGCTGCATATTGAGTGGTTCATTTACAGTGCTCTGCTTCAGTTTGTCATGCAATGTATTTTGGGATGCACATTGTAAGAATTCTGAGATTTGATGCCAGATTAATGAGCAATTAAAAGCACTCATGCATAATTTAGAGCTACACGATTGAACACAGCAGAGGGAGATGAAGCCAGGCAGTTAGTATCCAGAACAGTCACCTGGAGTACAATTTTTGGATTCAGGTGACTGGCAACAACTTTTAGGCAACAAGTTTTAGGCAGCAAAGGCAGAACCTGCCAGAAGTCTACACAGATTTTGCCCTGGAGCTGCACCAACAGCAAACCAATCTGGGAAGCTCCTATCAGCCTGCTGAAATGTCATAATGATGTAGTCATCAAACAACTTTACTATTAAATCACAAGGTAATTAGCTAGTTATTGGCAGGGCAATCAAGTCAGGAAGGCTGACAGTAGCATGAAGCGGTTTCTCCATGTCTGTCAATGCACAGGCGGTCTCGGATAGCTTTGAAGGGATAGGGTTCCCTACTGGCACAGAAGCAGGAGATAGGACAACACCTGTTGCCCTACTCTACACCAGCTCCACCTCCCAAACACATGGGCTTAATTAAGACTTTATCAACACAATGGCATATTCCTTCACAGTCCTGCTGGACACAGTTTATCACAGTAAGCATTCACCAATACTAACAACGGGTGGTCTACAAAGAAACACTTGTGTCCTGTAAGGTAATTTTTGTTCTCCGCAGTCCAGGACACCACGGCATTTAAGAGCTCTCCTCTTTTTAAAAGCAACTTAGCGGACTCTGCTTCCCTGATTTCTAAGCCTATGTTAAGTGATGGGAGAAAAACACATGCAAGACTTTGCCTTGAACAGCTGCAGACTGCCAGTGGGGCGGGCTTCCAGAAAGGTGAAAGAAAGATGGTGACAAAAATATGGAATAAAAATAGTCTTATGATTGTATGGTATGCATCAATGTTTCATGCACATTATGGAAAAAAATCCTGGAGGGCAGATGGAAACGCAAAATGGAGCTGCTTTTTCGAGTCCCAGAGAATGCATTCCTTTAAGTGCTGTCCAACAAGGAGACTAGCTGTAGGCTAGCAAAAAATCTGCAATCAAAAAGCATGTTTTAGTTTAATTTTATTTTTTAAAAGTTGTGAAGAGATGAGTTTTACAATAGTCATGTGTTCAGTTTTTTTTTCCAGACACGTGTTTAGAAAACAGATTTATTCACTGATTGATTATACTTTTTCAATGAAAAAAAATAACGACTTTAAAACCAAAGTAGGTCATGCAAGGAGTGCTCCTCGAGATGATGTACTCAAGATCCTGAATACTGTCAGGTAACATTTCTAATTAGCTCAACTGACATAGTGGCCTCAATATGGAACATCATCTGTGTTTTGCAGGGTGTTGGAAGTAAAGTGCTTGGATCAGTGTTTTGTTACAACTGTTTATGTTTAGCACCTTTGTATTGCCTGTTTCTTGTCCCCTTCCAGAATCACATAATCCATTTCAGTCTTCTGGGAGTTCTCCAGGAAACCCTCCTTTCACCACTCTGCCTTTGCAACCTCCTGCTGAGCTGAGACTTTCAAGGTTCAGATCCACCTTTCGTTTATCTTCTGAAATCTGATGGCTATCTTTTAGCTAATAATTCCCCTCTTCATATGGGCTGCAGCTTTTTTATGTGCTAAGAGAAATCAGAAAAAAAATAAAGATGTTACTAGTCACCCCAGTCATTACAAACTCTATTTTAATACTGCTAACTAGTTTCTTCCCTCATGACCACATTCAAATTCTTTTCCCCCAAGTTTTCGTTTCACCGTGTTCCCTTCAAAACTGCAAGATGCTTTCCAAATTACTTCCACATACTACATATGCTGTTGTAGGTTTTTCTGGGACATACGTAATGGGGTAAGTTGGTTGCTATTGTTTCAAAACTTGAAATGGTCAGGCACTGCTGGATAGGCATTTGAGTATAAAGGGTTCTGCCTTTGTTTTTTTTTTTTTTTAAGAAAAAAAACCAAGCGGCATTACATTTGTAACTGCATACATGTGCAGCTAGCTGTCCTTACGCTGAAGAATATTACTCCCTAGCAAATTCCTAGGAGACTTAAAGGCCTTGTTTATGAAGACAACAGCAAACTGCGATAATACACTGCGAGCCTACCTATCAACAAGCTTCATCCAGGAGTGCTACAGAAGCACTTCCTTAAAGAAAAGAAAAGGAAGAAAACAAAACAAAACAAAACAAAAGCAACCCCACCAACACCTCCTTTACTTGCAATGTTTGTGTCAAACCTCCCTCCCATACACTCTTTTCCCTTTTTTTATGGCTCCTACAAATTACTGTAAATACATGCAAAATCAAGAAAATTCTGTAGCAGTTGTTACATATACACAAGGCCACTCTACTAAGTAAAAGTTTTAGAAAGCAAAGCAGTTCAAAATTCCTTGTGTACTTCACCCTCGGCAAAGACTGATCACGCTGATGAAACTCCGTGACAGCATAGCTTTATATTTGAGACTGCATGAAGATTTATAAACACGCTGAGCATGACTAAGGTCTGGAGCAGGGGGGCAGCATAACCAAAGCTGGGGAAGGCTGTGATTAGTGAGGAGGAAATGAGAGGAGATCACACCAGCTGAGAAAGGAGGCAGAAAAGTGCAACTCATGTTTGGGACTCGGCACAGCAAAGAAACACACCGTTAAAGCTTTAAAATGAGACTGATGAGAGGATGCCATTCCAGGGAGGGGAGCAAGTTTTTTAAAAAAAAAAAAAAGGCAGCAATATGAGAAATGCAAAAGTATCACAAAGTGACAAAGTGTGATCAAGAGCTCTTTATTTGTGGGGTCAGGTACTGGAGAAACTACAAAGCCCTGAGTCAGCAGCACAGATGCGACAGATGACACTGACTGGCAGTAAGGCAAACCAACACTTGTGAAACTGAACGACACATCCGCGTGGGCAGGCATGTAGGCAGCAGCAGGAGGAAACACAGATTGTCTCATGTAAAACCATCCATCCTCTACCTCTCTGCATCCCCCAGAACACACGGGTCCCTCCAGCCTCCAAACTCTGTACCCTTGCACCCAAGTGAGGAGCTGAGCTCTGGGGAGCATGGAGGTGAGCCATGCCATGGCTCCAGCTCGGCTGGGACGGGTGTGCTCCTTGCTGTGCCTAGCTGGGCTGGCTGCTTGTGTCTTCTTCACAGCCCCAGGGCTCCCCAAGGCAGGCAGGGAGCAGGCAGCATGTGCCCTGGTAAGATCAGTGACCCAAGAGCAGGGTCACCTCTCTCCTTCTGGAGCTCTCCAGGCTTCCCAAATAGGGCAAGGTAGCTACGGGACACAGTTGCAAAGACTTGGGCAGCGAAGATAACTTGATGCCACTCCTCATGGGATGGATCTCTTACACAGAGGGTAGAGAACGCAGAGAATGAGGGGGAGGAGAAGACATGGAGGTACAAGGGAGCCGACACAGTAAAGTTTCTAAGAAGTTCTTAAGTACAGCAGGACTCCTAACTAGCCGAGAGAACAATGAATAAAATTTGTGGGATTTCACATGCAAAAATTTGGGGCAGGGAATACCAACAGTAAAGGTTGTTACTCTGAGTGAGAGGGTAAGAAAAATGAAGGGATATAGGGACAGTAGCCAGAGTGCAGAATTTCAGAGGTGGCCAGTCAAAAGTGCATCTGTGTGGATGAGGAGCCCACAGCAAACAAATAAAACAAGAGTCTGATCTAAGTTTGAGAATGGCTAAGTTAAATGGCAAGGAGAAGGCAGCTACCTGAGCCAGAGAGCTCTGCTCCAGAAAAAGTAGTTTAAACCTTTCTGTGAAGTTATTGTGCAATTGGGCATGCAATACTTACTGGATCGGTTTCCTCCTCCAGCCTCTGCAGGATCCTGTAGCCGTTTCGTTTCTTGAGTATTGTTCACATCTGATGAGTCACAGTGCTTGCAGCAGGCCCAGGCCCAGCTGGACACTATGGCATAGGTGAGGCTGCGGACCTTTATTTGCTGGGTTTTTACCCAGTTACCTCAGGCCTCTGCTGTGGCACTGTGCACCACTCGGGGGGGAAAACATAAACCACTCCTGGATTCAGTGGCAATGGCACTTGCAAAACCACAGCCCAGAGCACGTATGAGGGCACTGATCAAGCACCCCATGTTTCTTTGTCTTCTGCTACATCCTTTGTGGTCCTTTGTGTTGATTCATCCCTGAGGCCAGGTCCAGGTGTTTCGTTTATGTGGGCAGTGACCTGTGCCTGTCCATCCCGTAACGATTCATATCTGAGTAGGGTCAGACATAAACCAGAGGCCACCAGAGCCTTGGCAGACTCTTCAAAACTAATCAATAGTTACAATTAACTTGCTTACACCTCCCACCACAAAGACCAGCATTCCTGCCTACCTGCCAACATGTCTGGAGCATTTACCTCCTGTTTGGATGACCCCGGAGTAAAGAAAGACATAGGTAGTGAGCCAGGTGGGAAGAAATACAAACTCCAGCACATTATAAGCAATTAACCCAAAGAAACAGAGTGGAAACTAACTCACTGCAACAAGCACTTACTACAGTTAGTCCTTTTTGATTTAACTTTGAGAATTAAGTTCAGCGTGGACACACAATGCTGTAAGAGGACCTTAAGTGTGTTCAAGGTAACATCCTACTGTGGACTAAGCCATAGTAAATTGTTTTTGTTAAGTATTTCCCAGCGATCAACAGCCTAGACATTCTTTCTTTCTCACTACCTCCATTTAAAGGTTTACAAAGGGGCAATTCTACCTATTATCTGCTTGAGTGAATCCTATGTTTCCATACTTAGAAAAGCAAAACGGAAGTAAAAAAAGAAAATGCAGTAAATTTTGCATGCAGTTTCTGTTTGTTAGGGCGAATATTTTTTTCAACGTACAGGAAGAATATAATATAGAAGGTAAAAAAAATCCCCACAACAGGTTATTCCTCGGCCTCTGCCTTTAAGAGACTATTCTAACAGACAAGCGGGTCTGAGCAACTCTTGTCACTGTTCTCAAACATACCTTCTCAAAGTTGCTGAGATGCCAAAAGAACGGGTCAGGTGGACATACGTTTCAGATCTGCTAAGTCCTGACCCATTTCTCTCATATAGCCCTCTGCAATTTTGAGCAAAAGCAGCTCACATCTACTGCATATAAGCCAATGCATTTTTATCAACCTCCAACCCTTCCTTAAATAAAGCAACAAAACCACTTAACTAAATCCAGCCCACCTCTCTGTCAAGTATGCCCTTCTCTTGCAACCTGACCCGACGTCGCATCCCTGGTTTCTAACATGCAGCCCCAGCCACTCTGCTTGTGGATCCTCCACCGTCCACTAGCAATCGAAACGCCACAGTCCTCCTTCAAAGGTTTTGCCGCTCTAATGGCAAAACCTGAGGAATCACTTCAGCTCCCTGTTGCAAAAGCCCGTAGGTCACTGTGCACTGTGAATCAAGTGTTCAAGCTTTCTATTAGATACACAGGCTGTTCAGTATTTACAAAGGCCTGGATGTTAAGAAGACACCACTACAAACAGAAGGAGTATTTATTTACAGATATCATTAGCAATTTACAAGACAATGTAATAAACAGGTCACATACAAACAGCTGAAGCGCTGAGTGGCTAACTGGATATTTCAGCTATCTTAATTAACTTCAGTATTGCATCAAATGCCGTAAGAGAGCGACAGATCACTAATGCCAAGTTAGTCATTTTCAGTAACAGTTCTCATGGAATTTTTTCCTTCTAAATAATCAAAACAATTGGTCATTGGACCTTATAAGGAAAAGTGCCATACCAAACAGAATTTCATAAAATACAGCTGTTTTAACTTCACTGTTTCCTCCAGCATATCCGTAGCACCTGAATTTTGGGGCTGCATTTTTATGCTTTTTTTTTTTTAAACAAGCTGACAAGATAAAACTATTAAAATAATTAGCAGTAGAGTAACTTGCTCAGTTGTTTCATCTGTTCTTACAACAGTGACAGATATTCAATAAAACCACAGCATAGCAAATTTGAAACTAATAAACAATCAATACTTTATTTTTTAACAGCGAAGTATTAGCCTGTAACATTTACTGCCAGAAGGTAGCATACGGTTACACAGATAACATAGATAACTGGATCATCTGGAATTATAACACGATTTCAGGAGGGCTTCAGGAAAAAAATAATACCAACTGTCTTTTTTCAGGACAAAATCCAAACTAGCAGAGAGTTAAGCAAGAGAGAATTTTCTCCTGTATGTTATGGTTATGCTACACCTTGAAGCATCTGATAGTAGCTAGTATAAAGACAAAATACAGGACTAGACAGAACAGTAGTCAGAATTCCTGTGTCGTATCAGATCTAGAGAGGATAACACTTTAGTGAACTCCAAGCAGCAGCTTCCCATCTCTCCAGAGCATCTTTTGAAACATGCAGTTGAGCTTACCTCAAGTATAGCAAAGTATATGTTTTAAGACCTCGGGCACTGGGATACTTGCCAAGTCACAACAAATATGTATACATAATCTAATCTACCCAAATTCTGAGTGGAAACTCTGTGCCCTTTAGATATATCCCTCAAGGCTACGAATAGCATACTTGTTGGACAGGATGAAGTTTCCCTGTGTAAGTAATAACTGAGCTCTTCTGGCATCTAACCACACCTCCTGGCTTCTTCCAAAACCAAAGAAAGATTGGAGAGGGAGGAGTGATGGGGATGAAGGTGAGGAGGTTCGGAGATAGGGGCAAAAGGAGATTAAGGAAGAGGAAACAGAGACAAATTACAGGTGGATTAGGAGCAACAAGGCTCTTTAACAAAAGTTTTAAGAAAGCAATCTCTTCCCCCCACCTTTCCTTTATCTGGCAGATGACAAGTTGGTTAAAAAAATCCCCCAAATGGAGAATC
Organism: Chlamydotis macqueenii; assembly: GCF_036417535.1. Lineage (NCBI taxonomy): Eukaryota > Metazoa > Chordata > Aves > Otidiformes > Otididae > Chlamydotis > Chlamydotis macqueenii. Next base: position 122,768,930 of record NC_141557.1, read on the forward strand.
CCATGAAGAGGAGAAGAGGGCCTAAAAAGTGAAGTGAAACAAAGCAGAGGCAAAGCAGCAATGTTAACAAATTGCAAGGCAACGCTCACTGTTCAGCAGATTTGAAATACAGAGAGGATTATTCACAGCCTTGGTATGGTCACCTTTACTTGGGAAAAAGTGGCTAGAAAGAAAGCCAATGAGGTCCTTGGGAACCTGTACAGGCTTCTACAGCTAAAAATAAAATTAACAAAACAAAAATCCAAATAGTTTAGAATACACATGAATGCAAACAAACAGGGGTATATTTTGACAGCACAAAGCAGTAGTTAAATAACTGCACTGCCTTCTAAAATGAGGTAATATTACTACTATTCGTAAAAAGCAGATGACTATTGGGTTTGAAATTTCATACCGCACTTGTTTCTATGACCTGTGAACCTTCTGCTAAGAAGAGCTAAACTACTGGATAAATTTTGATAAGAGATCTTTGCATTTGGACTCTAGAAGAAAAATTTCACTGGCAGCCTTACTTCCTAAGACTAACCAATCTCTTAACATACAGTAGCTACTAATCTTTTAAAACACTTGGTCTAATTGCACACTATAATGGGCAGACTTATCTGACGCAGATCTAGTGTGGCCTACACTACTTGTTTTAGCAGGATTTTTTTTTTTTTCTCCCAGCTTCTAACAGATAATGTTACAACTACAAATTTCAAACTGCAACTGCCCTGCTTACCCAAATCCGAGTACCAGAAGGCGGGCAAGGGAGATGGGGAGACTTGTGCCCGTGGCATTGGTGTTTGTAACTGCACAAACAAGCAGTCTTTAAGAAAAAAGAAATACCTGCGAACACGAACTGTGGACTCATGACCAGCTAACACTAGGTAATACAGTCTGACACCACGGCACCCGCCCAAGTTTTCTATCATTAAGAACACATGAGATATAACACATAGAAACTTGGCTGTAGAAATTACATTTCTTTCCTGACTGCTATCATATTGGAGAAATCTGCTGGAGTTAAGAAAGGTATGCATCCCCTCCTCCTGCAGAGAGAGCTGGAATCTCACCTTGCTAAACCACACTTGTTACATATTATCGACCACACACAATACACTTGCTTCTGACCTGTAGCGATGATAATCTTCTACCTCTCTCCCCAAACACATCACTCTCTCCCAGCCCTGCCAGTTAGCACAAGCTGCCAACATGGCTGTCACTGGGGGAGAACATTTGCTAGAGGGCTGGGTACAAAACAGTAAAAAAGAGTTAGAGTTCCGCGAAGGAACAGCTAAGAAAAATGATACAACGCTATCAACACAGGTACAATAGCCTGATGATTTCAACATGTCCCTTTCTGAAATCAACTGTTTCCTCACCCCCCCCTCACCAAAGGGGGGAACACGAGAACGCATCAGAGATCTGTATTTCACTCTCATTTTTAGCACAGTTGTCACCAAAACTTTAGGGTTTGTACCCAAAAGGCTGTACTTGCAAAAACGAGGGCTCAGATTTCTCTTGAATACAGGAGCATGGAAACCAGAACTGTGAGATATCACTTAAAAAACAAAAAACAAACAAAAAAAAAAAAACAAAAAAAACCCCCAAAAAAACCCAAAAAACCCCACAAAACAAACAAAAACAAAAAAAACCCCCACCCAACAAAACCAAAGCAACACAAAAGAAAATACTGAAGAATCACTCAGCATGGATATAGCTATGGTACAGATAATTGCTGCCAGTTAACCTCAAGGCCTGATCCCTCATCAGATTTGATAGCTGCCTTGGCAAGCAGCTTCAGCAGTTACCTTCTCATCTCTGGACCCAATCCCAAAGGCAAAGTAGCTATCTCCAGAATTAGGTAACTCCACCTAAGCAAGCACCTTTTTTACTGGGTCAACTATAGGCAGAGGTGACCATGCCCAGCCAAGACCCGAAGCTGGCCAGGCACAAGACACCTCCTTGCTGGAAGGTCGAGCTGTGTGGCAAAAGCAGTGCCAGGGTCAAGTGCCCACCAGCTACCTGGAGGCAGAGGGGGAACAGCTCTGGCACAGTACCTTGGCCAACACTCTGGGATTGGAGATGGACACATCTGTCCAGCTGTCATGTTGAATGGAGCACAGAACATCACTCTGTCAGCCTGCCCAGAGCTTAGTCACTTTCAGAGTGCCTCCACACTGAAACAATTCAAGGTATGGTGCTTCCTCCCTTTCCTTCTTGCACCGGTGCTTCTCTGGCCACACAGTGTACCAGGTCAGAGAGCTAAAACAGTCAAATGAACCCTAGAAGAGCTAAACTGGTCAAATTAACCCTACAGAAAAAAAAAAATACAGGCCGTTTTAGTGCAGTCTAAGTCTTTGTAGTGCCTCAGGTACAGGGATGAGCAGGTTGGGACTCCTGCAGCTCTAGCCCAAATGGCAAACCATCGAGAAACTGCACCCACAGATTTCCTATGGTCTCTTGGCACTAACCAGACCGAGCAACAGTTCAGAGTCAGGAGCAACAGAAATCTCAGCATCTGGCTAAACAAGGGAATTAATTTGGCATGACCTCTGTCTTGCAGACTCAGTGTCCCACAGTGCAGTGAGGGGAACCAACCTGGCAGAAGAGACTGAGCACAAAACACTAACAGAGTATCGTGGCACTGCAAGATACTCTCACCTTAGCAGGGGTGATGAGAGGTACTAAATGACTATGTTGGTATTATTTGCAGTGCACATATTTCCTTGAATAAACTTGGTCAGAACTAAGTCTGTGAAACATCTACAATCACAACAGAGAGAAGCACTAGGCAATTGTTTCAACTGACTATTCCCATTACAGTGAAAATAAGGTGGAAGTTTACAGCCCGCTGCACCAGAGATGGCTACCAGCCACAGAGACCAACACAGGGGCTTCTGAAAGGTAAATTTTAAAAAGTATCTACTATACTTCTATAACTTCACCCTTCACATTGAAATACTATCTTCTGATTTAACAGGAAGCAAGGCTGCCATGTGATGAGATGGAAGAGTCTCAGAAGAGTATCAAATACAAACAAACACTTTTTGCCTCAATTCAATATTGAGGAAAGGTGGAGAAAAGTTATCTGGACGTACAATTCATGATGATAGCATGGCCTCTTGCTTGGAGCATGTTTTCAAAGAAAGAATGAAAACATGAAGGTAAAGAGAAAATCAGATAAAATGTAGCATGATTTTTAAAAGCTGAACCATGTCAAGTGTCCAACTTTTCTTCAACATGACAAAATAGTCTTTATAAAAAGGAAGCACAACAGCTCTACTCTCACTCAGTGAGAAATCCGATACACTACCACCTGAGCAGTAGTTTGTTGAGCTGGGAAGAGAGGGCTTAGTTCAAGAGCAGTATGGCAGGAAAAGCAGATCAAGAGGAGATGACAAGAGTTTTCTGAGAGGTGGAAGGATATTATTTATGGACTTCTGCCAGAATGATCTTCAGTCTTTTTTGATTCAACATTTTTCATTTAGAATTTTTTTTTTCTGTCTTTAAGTGAGCACTACCAAAACATGTAGAAAATACAAAACTGGGAGGTACCAGGAGTACAGTGCAGACTGAAATAGCAAAAGAAAAACTGTAACAAATCTTAAGGACAGCCACAATAGAAATGATATGAAAAGGACAGAGTAACACACTTAGAGACTAGTGGTTTCTGCTGAAAAGTGATGATTCATTAGTTGGAAGTAGCAGAGAAGGAAAACGTTTGTGTATAACCATCCTATAAGCAGCTAGTAAAAGGCACTAAAGAGAGCTGATTCAGAAGAACAAAAATATAGTGATTCAAAAAACCCCAGCTGTATTTCCAGTGCAGAAAAAGACATAGGTGCCACTACAGAGGACTATCAAGATCCTGCTGAGAACACCACATATAAATCTGGTAATACGTATTCATTTAAAAAATATTATTTGGGATAGTACAACAAAACATTTGACCAAGAATGGTCTTAAGTGTACCAATGAGACAATCAGCAGGGCTGGCATAAAGATTAAGTGTAAGCTTATCAAAAGTAAGTTTAGGCTGCAAATTAAAAGGGTCCCTAGACAACAAGACACTGGCTTTAAGTTTGTCAGAAGATATGGATGTGAATAAGAGGAAAAAATGTAACTAGTTCACAAGGGGATCTATACAGGTTCACAGAGACAGACATGGTTTCTGTGACAGCAAGGCATTTGGTACAGTCAGAGTGATTTGTTCCAGTTCTAGGTCCCTGAATATTCATTGGAACACAACGATGGATGCCCATCCCTGGAAACATTTAAGGCCAGGTTGGAAGAGGCTCTGAGCCTCTGGGGGATGTCCTTGCTCCTTGCAGCAGGGTTGGATTCTATGATCCTAGCAGGTCAGAGCAGAAGTCCACCCAGCCCAGCATCCTTGCTCCAGTAAGAGCCAACAGCAGATCATGAGGAAGGCAAGTGTGTAGTATTTTGGGGAAGTTATCACCATTTGCGATTTAGGGACTTCTGAGCTACATAGATGTAATAGCTCTCCTTTCTACTGATTTGGCAGCCCCCTTTTGTCCCCATGTAAGATTTTTACTCACAACATCCCACAGCAAGGAGTTCCACAGCTTAATCTCACATTTTATTAAAAACTGCTTTCTTTTAGCTTGTTCTGAACCCATCTCCCACCATTTCTTTCCTCTCAGCTAATGATTTTGCTTTCTTTTCTTCCCACCTATGCCACTTATGATTCCTTTATGATCCCCTGTCTGCAATATAAAACCTCTGTTGTGTTCTCCCTTTTGCAGTTTCTTACCAGGCTGAGAAGTCTAAGCCTACTTAGGCCTTCCTCGCATAGAAGCTGCTTCACTACTTTTTTTTTTTTCATATTCATCACCTTGTCCTGTATTTTTGCCATTCTACATATCACTTTTGTACAGTAGTCAGGAGACAGACACACCATGGATTGCTGCCTGTTTCATTTCTTTCCTAACAATTCCCAATGTCCACTGAAGTACTACACCAAGTTTGACATCAACATCAGGCAAGTCAGCACAAACTTGAATAACAACGGGTGGCAAGAGTAGCGGTAAGAGGACCTATGAATAAATACAACATATTGGTGAAGAGAGAACCTAACTTGGAAAAGGAAATCAAACTCCATGAGGCAAGTGGAGTTCTGTGAAGAAATCAATGAACATGTAGGTAAGGGAAACCTAGAAACCATGCTAAGGCACATGGAGAGCAAGGAGGTGGTTGGTGACAGCCAACATGGCTTCACCAAGGGCAGATCGTGCCTGACCAATTTGGTGGCCTTCTATGACGGGGTGACGGCATCGGTGGACAAGGGACGAGCAACTGACATCATCTACCTGGACTTGTGCAAAGCTTTTGACACTGTCCCGCATGACATCCTTCTCTCTAAACTAGAGAGACATGGGTTTGATGGACGGACCACTCGGTGGATAAGGAGTTGGCTGGATGGCCGCACTCAGAGAGTGGTGGTCAACGGCTCGATGTCCAGGTGGAGACCGGTCACGAGTGGCGTCCCTCGGGGGTCCATGCTGGGCCCAGCCCTGTTCAACATCTTTGTCGGCGACATGGACAGTGGGATAGAGTGCACCCTCAGCAAGTTCGCCGACGACACCAAGTTGTGTGGTGCCGTCGACATGCTGGGAGGGAGGGATGCCATCCAGAGGGACCTTGACAGGCTGGAGAGGTGGGCCTGTGCCAACCTCATGAAGTTCAACCAGGCCAAGTGCAAGGTCCTGCACCTGGGTCATGGCAATCCCAGGCACAAATACAGGCTGGGTGAGGAATGGATTGAGAGCAGCCCTGAGGAGAAGGACTTGGGAGTGCTGGTGGATGAGAAGCTTAACATGAGCAGGCAATGCGCCCTTGTGGCCCAGAAGGCCAACCGCATCCTGGGCTGCATCAAGAGGAGCGTGGCCAGCAGGTTGAGGGAGGTGATTCTGCCCCTCTACTCTGCCCTGGTGAGACCCCACCTGGAGTACTGTGTCCAGTTCTGGAGCCCCCAGCACAAGAAGGACATGGACCAGTTGGAGAAGGTCCAGAGGAGGGCCATGAAGATGATAAAAGGACTGGAGCACCTCTCTTATGAGGACAGGCTGAGAGAGTTGGGGCTGTTCAGCCTGCAGAAGAGGAGGCTCCAGGGAGACCTGATAGCGGTCTTCCAATACCTCAAGGGGGCCTACAAGAAAGATGGGGAAAGGCTGTTTAGTAGGGCCTGTTGCGATAGGACGAGAGGTAATGGTTTTAAAATAGAGGGGGGTAGATTTAGATTAGAAATTAGAAAAAAATTTTTACGATGCGGGTTATAGAACACTGGAACAGGTTGCCCAGAAAGGTGGTGGAGGCCCCATCTCTGGAAGCGTTCAAGGCCAGGCTGGATGAGGCTCTGAGCAACCTGACCTAGTCAGGGATGTCCCTGCTCCTTGCAGGGGGGTTGGACTAGATGACCTTTGAAGGTCCCTTCCAACCCTAACCATTTTATGATTCTATGAGATACAACTGAAAAGCATGCAGGTGTACCTGCACTGAAGTGGATGGAGATTGACAGACGGAGCTGAACAGACTGATTGTTACTGCCTTTTTTTAAAAAGGTCTGGAGATGCAAAATGAAGTGATGAGGACGCAGGCTCAAGAAGGAAATGTACCTGTTTCTTCACATGTTTCTGCTGTGGAATTCCTTGCAACAGCATGTTTAGACACTTAAGAGTTTACAAGGGTTCAAGAGGTCACAGGAAAGAGTTATGGAAACAGTCCAGTAAAGTTCAGCAAATACAAACCCACTGTGTCTGGCTCAGAAAACCTTTGACAAGTGGATTATTGAAGACCAGGGGAATACTCTGGGACAGCCAGCTTTTATCAGATGGAGTAAAAGTAGTATTTGTCATCTCAGGCCTTGATTGGGCTCGTAAGACCTGCGATAAAAGTTCTCTATCAACTCTTGATTTGAAAGCAGGACAATTCCTCTGTTAATTTACAGAAGAACTGACACCACTGTCAGTAGGTACAAATGCTAACTCAAATCCAGCGTATTTTACTATTGGCAGAATGAGTAGGATCACATTTCACCATGATGCCAAACACTTGCCATTATAAGACAAATCCCTCTACACAAGACAACTTAGGACTTTGCCAAACTGCCATTGTTTGGGCTGAAACTTTACAAGTTAATGTTTGCTTCAGTGTTTTGTTTCTTCATTCAAAACAGTATAGCCACTTAAAAAAAAAAATAAAGGTTAATGTAAAAAAAAAGTTTTGTCTATGTCAAAAGATTCTGGCTGACTTGTGCTACTTTTCCTTTTCCTAGAGTTTTGAACCCCTGTCCTTTGGGATAGAGTCTTGAAATTAGACAGGGATAGTGGCAGAGCTGTCATTTCTGTCAACCTTACCCAAATTTGGCTGATTTCTTGATTACTTCTTCCACAAGCCCTTTAGTCATTCAGAAACCAATCCTTTGAGTCAGATAATTGAACGCTGTCCTGGAGGACTCAGATTCTACTACAGATCTCTGTGTCATTTAAATTGAATGCTACAGAAGAGGTCATTAATTTTCCAGGTCCTTGGCATGGGCCTATAAGGAGTGATTTGCAGAAACACTTAGTGCCTGCAGCTGCAGTGGAAGGCAGTGAAAGCTGCGTTCTAAACAGATTATGAAGACAATGGTTTGGAAAAACTCGGCCTAGTAATATCAAAACAGGTTCTCCCCCCCAAAAAAAAAAAAAGCCACAGAAACTTGATTCTTAAAAAAGCAACCCTCAGGAAAAAAAAAAAAAAAAACAAAAACACAAGAGCCATTTACTTTATTTTCACTCTGCATTTTATCTCGTGCATGCACAGTAGGCTCTCCTGCTTTGGTACCAAGGTGTTTACAGTACAAGCCTCATGATGCAGGTTGGGTAAGCAGTGTCTCTCCATCACAAGAGTCAGAAACAATTTACAGGCAGCCAGGTATTTCACAAGGGTACGGACTGTGGCTGTAAGGCAGGATTTCTCAAAGTATCTGGAGCCTGAGGCAAAACATCAAACGTGCTAGAGAGCATACCAGAACACTGTATAAATATGTTCCATTGTCAAGATCCATGTATAAGTTTCCAGCCAGCAAATTGTCTTGTGAACTTCCATCTGCAGGATACATACAGCTCTGAGAACTAGCATCCCACTGGGTATTTGCCTTCGGTGATCCAGGGCCTGAAAAGTAGGATAGCATAGGAGTGCCCATGGCGATAACTGAGACAAACACAATTTGGCTTTGTGTAAATGAGGGACAGCTGAATCTACTATTTTATTTTAAAACAGTAGTGTCAGCCACTGTTGTTAAATTAACACACGAAATTAAACAGGATGCATATATGCAACCGCAAGTACTTTAACTGCTTTTTCCCCTTTCCTTTCCATGTGTCTCAGTTCTCCTCCTTCGAGTAACACCGTAACCTTGTCAGGGGAAGGACAGATGCCTGCTGTGTTCTCCTTTTCAGCCTCTAGTACACTGAATCCTAAAAATGGACATTACTTTTTTTTTTTTTTTTAAAAAAAGACATGAACAAAGCAAAAGCCTCCTTTAGTTCTATTTATTCTTACCCAGTCATCAGTGCTTAGAAACAAACATTCTTCCTGTCCCCTGCTCTCCTGTGAAAGACTACAGTATCTATAGTTACTGGAGAAGAGTGCTTCAGTTATCTAGGCTCTGATCCTTCCCATGCTTTACTTTCCAGCTTGCCCCTGAAGGCTTGCTTTCTCAGAGGACACCAGCACCAAGATTTCTCTCCTTCCAAAGGCAGCTACCGAAATTCTCTCTCATCACTGGGAAGCTCGTCACTCCTTAAAAGAACCAAATACTAAGATCACATCCGAAACTGAAGAGCTGAAGAGTCATTTCTGATCAACTTACAGCTTCAGCCGACTTGCCAGGCCTCCCCGGGTGCAAGGAAAGCGATGAGACTGCAACTCTACTCCTCAGAAATGCTGCCAGAGAGCACAGGCTGAGTTTTTTTTAAAAAGAGCTACCAACTTCCCCCAAATCACTTTTTTCTTCTTACTTGTAGGTCTTCCTGTCAAAGGAAAGCATATAGGGCAGGTGGCAGACAGTAACACTGTGAAGCTCTCACCAGAAGGACAGAAATGGTATCAGAAACAGCACATCAACTTCCTTCAAAAGATCCATGATTTTCTAACAGCCCTAAGGAGCAAACACCATGATAATTCCCCATCCTGAGGGAGCAGGGGAAGGAAGGACTACACCAAGCAAGAATCTTTCCTATTCCTTTCTTAAACCATGCCCGCTTACAAGAGGCAATCTCACCAAAAAAAAAAAAAAAAGAGATATTTTTGGCTGATCTTGCTGGGCTATTTCTCCTTGGCCATTTGGAAAACAAATTTATTAAAGAAAATATTTTATTTTTGGCTAGAGGTAGCTTAAGAGCTTTCCTCCTTCAAATCCATGAGAAGATACTTCCCTCTTCAGTTCAGTGGAGCAGCACAAATTTGTGGCTAAGAAGTTTTGGGTGTTATTCTGAAAGGAACAAACAAACAAACCAAAGTCCAAGTTCACGCAAATATCCTCTCAGGACAGCTGTTTATTTTATATCATTCTTCCAGCTGTGCAAAAGGTGCTCTAAACAAACAGAGCACGTTGCAGAAGCAAGGGAAGCAGCTCAACAAAACCTGCACTACGGCAGAGTTTTTCCTTGGAGGGGAAGCAAGAAGTCTGAGCCCAAGAAGCGGCTGTGGCGCACAACACAGGGCAGCAAGAGCCGGGACCTGAAACTCTGTCGGCAGATGAACACTTCTGATGGTTCATCTCAAGGAATGTGTTAAGAACAGCACACAAGAATCCACAGAGGCATTCAAGTAGTCAGAGGATCAACATATTTTGCAGGTATATCCTTGGCCACAACCTGCTAGTGCTTTATCTATAAACTATTTACCAATACAGAAGTATCCCTCTGTTTCCTAGTGTTCCTGTATCACAGAGCACCATCAGACTAAGTGATGCAGAAATAAGAACACAAACTTTTTTTTTTTTTTTTTTTGCAACTGATGAGTAATATATGACTGAAAAATGATGAAAGCAGAGTAGAAAAGCAGTCTGGCATGGGAAAATGGTATATTAAAAAAAAAAGTAATAATGAAACATTCAGGAGAGGATGAATCAAAACCAAACTGAACAATTCCTATAAATCAAAGATTTCAAAATACTAAACAATAACAGACTTGATTATGAAGAAATCTGAACACATGCAAAAATAAAAGGGTCAGATCAACAATGTGTTTTGAAGTATTATTAAAATGATGTCCCACCTTCAGAAGGTAATTTTCAGATGTACTGACAACTCTGGACAACCGTATTTCATGCTCTCTATTTCTTCTTAGAGAGATAAATGAAAATCGTTGTTGATTAAAATTGCACAAACTTGGAATAAACATGAAAGTGTAACAAGATCGGAAACAAGTCATTACTAAGACAGGAAAACAAAGAAAGCAGAAATCCAGAAAATCTGAAGCAGAATCACAAACAAACAGTTTAATCTTTTCAGGGGCAGTGGGATGCAGTGATGACGGCTAGGAACACATACTCTTCTGGTCCTCTGTTACTATAAGGAATTTATCATGGGCTTGACCTCCTGCCTGTCTCAGCTTTTTAAACATAAAAGCTCCTCTTCGGTAAATACATTCTCATCTTTAAAACACAATCATGGTCTGAAAGTTAACACTAAAAATAGCACTAAGGAGCTTCATATTCTTGTCTTCTTGATTTCTGTATCAATTTACTTGATTGCAACAGTCAAGCGTATGTCCTCTGGTCCTCAAGACTGAAAGGAGTTCTTAGGAGGGTTAGTCCTAAAGAGATATTTGATAGGGTGACACTTTTGAGTTTAAATCCATAATAATTGAAACATCAATGTGTAACTGTAAATACATAAAGAACAAAGCATCCATAAATGTTTAGTAACTTTCTTAAGAAAAGCAAGTATCTGAGTCAAAAAAAAAAAAAAATATTAGAGAAACATGAAAAAAAATTAAAAAGAATACATATTCCACTAATCCATACTGGCATGCCAGAAAAAGACAATTTGGAACAAACTTCATAAATTCTTACAATTAGGAAATACATGAGGAATAACATCATGAATAAGTCTTCAAATTAGCAAGTGACCAAGAAGTACACGCTTTGCCAATTTCAGTTCAAATCAAAATACTTCATGATACAAGCATATTTTTAGTACTTTTACAAATAAATGAGTTCTTTGGAATAAGATTCTTCACTCACTAACATTCTCCTTTTTTTTTTCCTGCAGTGTCAGAAACAAGACATTTGAAGATGACTTTTGCAAATCTGCAAATTAAGAGGGACAATTAATATGTAATGTCATCTGAAGTTAATGTCTTTGAAAAAAGGATAAAAAAATCTTTAAATGTGAATCTTGGAAAAGTTGTTTTTTTTCCCTCACTTTAATGACTGTCTGAAATAACTACTGCACTAACCTGATGACACACTTATTTACTATATTTTTTTATGCCCGTTATTCAGTTGTTGGCAGTAATACAACTTCATTTAGCAATAGCTTGGACCCCTCAGTAAGGGAATGTGTACATAGTAGCTCTCTAATCTTGCTGCCCAGCTGCTAAGACAGTCACATGAGTCACTTGCTGCCTTTAGAGCAACACACACCACTTGCTGAATTTAGAGACACTCTCTGTCTCTGCACTGGCCATACATATAAATTGAGTAATAATCCTATCCTCATCACACACAAAACTCTAAGCGGTTTGTTGCTTGGGTTGTTTTTTTTTTTTTTCCCTTTTTATTTAAACTGGTGAGTCAGAGAACATATTTTTTACTAATGCAGTTAACAACCCAGCTCCACAAAGTGATTTATGTACCGGTTTTCAGCATTATCGTTTTCACTCCAGTTAGGCTAACTTCAGGAACCAGTTCAAATGTAGGTAACTTCATCTAACTGTTCAGTGAAAATCCAGCCCTGGAAGAATGAAGAACTCTATCTGCCAGGACAATTCAGCATACAGCTTCAGAATAAAACACTTTACAGCAATACCTTCCTTATCAGGATTTTAAACAGTGACCGGTTGGAACACCACCTTATTCAACAGTCTATTGAAAAACAATTCACATAAAGACTGGCACGGTTACTTCCACGCAGCACTTTGGTGTACTGATACATAAAATTCCTTATTGGAAATATTTTATTTATTAATATAATCTATAGGCACTGCGTAGGAAGTACCATCACAAACTAACGGTACACAGCCTTACAGCAAAACACTGCGAGGATAATCTGCTTTGGACTGCCACTGCATCCTCAGTGCAGGCCCTGTGACGTTTTGTTTTACTCCGTATCACATGCTATCTTCTCTCCCATACTCTCCCTGTGTCTCATTACGGCAGTGTTCTTTGCAGATGGCTGTAATACTGAAGTGATCAACGACTCAACATATTATGCTCTGATCATACGTGTTTATAGACTACCAGCATAACAAAAAACCCACAAAATCATACTTCAAGGTATAAGGTTAATGCAACCAAAAAGGAGGAGTCTCTTAGATTATATGAAACACGCTTCTCCAGTTCAAAAATATGTCGGCCCAGTATGCCTAAAGAAGAAAGCCATGTGTCAAACCTTACCTAACCCTATTAGTTTCAAGTACAGCCAAGCTTGCTTTAAAATGGTCTTCACAGACTTCTTGCCAGTAGGAAATCACAGTAGGCAACGTCCCGGCTCGCCAGGCGAGCAGCAGCACATTTTCAAGTGAAATACCCTAATCTGTCAGATAACATTAAATAGAGCTCCATAACTAGCCAGAATAGAGTATCAAGTAGTAACAACTAACTAGACTTTTCACTCATGTTGTACCATTCTGAATTAGCATTTGTAAAAATAAACGAAAACTGTTATTGCTAAGCTGTTTTAGTAAACTTTGCACTGTAATTCAACTAAGTACAAGCAAATACCTTGTACTGGTATTTAACACCTAAAAAAATATAGTCGCCGATGTACACAGTGTCAGTCAACCTACAGTCAAATTTCAGACTAACACAGACATATCTAGTCTTCTTACAAGTAACTCTAAGATTTCCAAAGTCGAAAGATAAGGCAGAACTATATTTTTCTGTTGTGTTTTCTGCACTTTACAGAATTTTCTGCCAAGTTAGTATTGCTGTTTCCCACATTTGTGTGACTCTTTACACAGCAACAATATACAATCACAAAAATTGAATGAGGAAAATACAACTTCAGAAAACAAAGTGGCAGAGGAACATGGGGCAAGGTTAGCAATTGAAACTACTAACCCAGATGAATCTCAGTCTGCAGTCCAGCTGGCATAAATTCTCATTCTCGTTTACTCTTATCTTTCCCATAATCAATATAGCATTCCATTCAGGTATTTGGCTATCACAACATAATATTCTACATTAAAATTAGGAATTGCTACCCCCTGCATCGAGAAAAGGTTTTTGCATATGCCACTTTCAATCAACAATTTGTCTCAAATAATGAGAATGCCTTAAAGCAGGCCAAACTATGCTGACACATAAAACAATTCTTGGAAAAAAGGCTGCAATGTGATAATGCACGTATGATGCATTCCATTACAGAAGCCTCTCTCCTTAAGAATCAAGTTTATGGGTATATTTCTGTGATAACCTGAGACCTTTCAGATGGACTCTAGTAAGAGGGAGGTGCCTGGAATAAGAACACTGCCTACAGAATGATGTATGATGGCTTAGGGGATTAGCATGTTAAAAGCATAATCTCTTTTGGCACAGCTATTTTTAAGTGGTCTTAAAAAAAAAAAGTATAAAATGTTAATTCTGTTTTCCAATAAACATAACTTTTGATCTGAGTCAGAGGTGTTATGCATAATAACCACAGCAGGAATACAATGCTATTTGTATTTGTTTTGAGGAAAAAGCATGAGCACGATTTTGTGCAAATAACAAGAAAAAAAAAAAATCACAGAGCGGAATTCAATTAAAGGCAAATACACTCCAGGTAAACGGTAATTCTGACAAAACAACACACTTGTTTTCCTACATACAATCCACATTACTAGAAAGGCAACTCCAAAGCCATGTAATATTTACATTCAGGTTTTCCAATATACACTTCCAAGAATGGACTAAAATACTGTGTGCTACTAAGTCAGTACCGTATCACTTTTCTATGTATCACTTTTAATTCTGAATTCAAATCCACAAAATCAACAAACTCACTAACCTTAGAAAGCACTTTATCATGCACTATCTGAATGTAGTAGAAGAGCTTTGTGTTGTACAGCTCCCAGAAATAATCATGGCAAGGTTCTGACTACTTAACCTTTTTACCTCAAAAAATAATAAAAAAAAAAAGTTACGGATGTACATGGACACAGCGTAATTTTTTTGTGCTTTCATCAAGTTCTGATGGTTTTGTTACTAAAAACTACATTCTTCTAAATGCATATTATGTATAATTTTCATAAATATATTACTATAACCTCACATTCTCTGCTAAATCAGTCTCCCACAATATCTACATATTATTTACTTCGTTGAAAAATACCATCACATTAGTATACTTGTTATTTTTCTTTGCTTTCAAGACAGTTAAATATTTTTCCAAGATCCTTAGTAAAAGGATTTTCATTCTTTTCAAACACTCTAACTTCATATGTGGTTACATTAATTGCCCTTTCAAACTGACAGACTTGTAAAAATCATCCTGAAGTGTCCATTTCTGATACTGCAGGAAAAAATGAAAATGTCAGTGAGTGAAGGAAAGATCTTGTTCCAAATAATTAACTTATTTATCCAGAGTAAAGCAGTTCCCTGTTCACACTGTAGAAAGAGACCAACCCTTCACTGCAAGTTTGCTCCTTCCACATTCAGGACATTGCAGTTCCATCATTAAGTGCCATCCCCTGCTGAGGAGCACGTGACTTTACTGTTCCACGATGTACCCTCAATGACCACCAGTTGCTGAATGATGCTAAAAAAAAATACTTATTTCTACCTATAAAAAAAAAAAAAACCCTGAACAGCTTGATTCTTGACAACCCTTTTCAGAAGTACCACCTGAAACAATCTCAAATGCATGTTAAAATTAAAATAACTGATGGGGAAATACCACTTGCTCCCCGAGAAGAATTTCAACTTTAACACAGATCTCTGATTCTGAGAGAGGCTTAAAATGTTAGCATGACAGCCTACACAGTTACTACTGTACATTTACTAATGACCTACCTAGAATTTGACAGATGGAAATGATATTTCGAAGCATGAAGTAGAGGCTGAATATTTTGAAGGTCACAGTGAAAAGAATCATCAGCATCTAACTGGATTTTAATAAGCTTTGCCAGAGGAACCTAGGATATGCATTTTTATTGACTGTTTGCTCAATTTGTTTTGTTTTGATTTATAGCAAAGCACTGTTGAAGAGGCCAAGGAAACTGTCAAATAGTCTGGTCAAGATCAGACAGGAAAAACATCTCCCTCTTCCATCTACAAATTCTGTAGCTCAGGTCATTTAATAACTTTGCCATCCACTGCATACTCAAAAAATATCAAGAAACAGACTTCTTAAACAACTGATGACTACAACAAGTGGGGAGGAAAAAAACAATAAATTTTTGTCTCCACATAACCAGTCTAAAAATACCCAAAGCAAGAAGATAGAATACCTCAGGCCTGAGCTCTGCTATGCGGGGGGGGGGGAGCGCAAGGTAATACATATTTTTGACTACCTACTCTCTCAGATGTACCCCTCAACACAAAATCACATAACGAATTTACAAAGTTCAAAACTAACGTTTCATTCATAAGACGGATACAAATACATTACGATCTCTCAAATACATTACTAGACCTCTTCATCTTCCGACAAAGGCCTAAGCTACAAAAAGTTTGGAGATAAATATATATATACATACACACACACATATATGGATGATCTTCAGAGCACTGTTAGGAGCAAAAGTGGTGCCAATTTTTTACATATATTTCGGAAGGAAGAATTTTATATATCGATTAAGCTCTGTCTTCTTCAAGCTATGAGTCTTACTGTCTCAATGAAACAAAGGCAATTTAAGTACTACTTCACATAACAGTTACAGAGCACTTGCAACCTGACAGCAAATTTCTGCCTGCCTCTAAGCTTTTTTGTAAGCTATCTACATAAAACCTTTATGATAAAACTACCACCAAACATCACACTAGCTCCTTTATGATAAAAGTCGTATGCTTAGCAGAAAGGATTACTTGACCTTCAACCACAGTTTAACAACTAAAACTATGACAGGAGCAGGGGAGGTTTAGGGCATCCATGAAGTCTTTGAGGGTTTGCTCAGAGTTGAGAGACTTTCTGCGGCTTGATTCCTGATGAAAACTGGAATAAACAGCACAATACTCAAGCACTTATTCAGACAAAACTTTTAGGGAACTCAATCTGCCTAATGAAGGACTGTGGAGTTCATCTCAAGATAACTGAATATATTATGAGTTTTGAGGATGCAGCATGACTGTGTGACTGAAAACACAAATTCATAGGATTTAGCTACTTTGAGAGACTGAAGGGCAGTGATTTAAGTAATCAGAGCCCCTTCCTGACCACATCTCCCTTTTCACTCAAGGCTTGAAGAAAGATCTAGTCTCCTTTTATGTTCAGTATTTTTATTAGGCAAACTACAGAAAAATAATTTTAAAAAATAATAATACATATTAAATCTCCCCAAACTAAAGCACCTTTCTACTCCAGTCAAATGAATGAGTAATCAACACAGTTAAAAACTGCTTAAATGCACTTTCCTTTCAGTACAAATATTTAAGTATAATGAAGAGTATGAAGTTTGTTTTATGTGATGCACAGATAAAAACCTGTACTAGAAACCAAAATGTATTACTCCAGACTGACTTAACTTACTTGTTCTTAAATATTCTGAAGTGGTCAAGTTTTCAAAGGTAAATTAATATTACACTACAGGGGAGACCTCTAAAACCAGGATTTTTTCCAAGAAACTTATTTCATTTAACCTATAATTTCCAAAAGTATAATCTAGATTTCTGTTTGCCTTCACAGCAATTGATGCTAGGAGTGTGTCTGAGTATTTCTTAAGAGAAATAGTGATACCACATGTTTAATTAATGCTACAAGGCTGCAAAACCTGACATCTTTTCCTCATAGGCTAGTTTAACACTTATCCTGTTTGGGACTATCCCCACCATCCAAATACCACTATGATGAAACTTCCCGGGTCACTCTACACCCAATTTTTATACTGGTAGCATCATCAACACAAGTTAATTCCACAGTACTCCTCAGCACAATTTTTGTAGTACAAAAGTGATCAATACCAACACTAAACAGGACACAAAGTCATCTTGAGAAAACAAAAGAGTTTAAATAAGTGAAAGAACTGCTGGGTTCAGAAAAGAGGGTATCCAAAGGAAAGGGTACACTCGTGCAGCTAAGACAAAACCCTTTGAAATTATAATTGGGAAAATATTACATTTTACAAGTAATGAGAAATTAAACGAGTTTGATATAAATATTTCATATACACTTTTTAAAGCAATTTCAACACATATTAAAAACAGCCTGAACAATTAGGATAATTAGCATATTACGATTCTCTGTAACTTTTAAAGTAACAAATAATATAACTTTGTTGTTTAGGAATAGAGCTGATTTCATTGTACTGGTATGCTTATAACTGTACTTAAACACCATTTAAAATAGCATGTAGCAACACCATCCTTTGACAGATGCAATAATATTTTTATTACTTTTTCTGAAACTGATTAAAATATAGCCATAAGCTACATGTTTGTGCTGGGGTATAATTAGAAGTGGTTTAGCCTAAACACAATCCCAGTATTCAAAAGAATTAAAGAAAATTGTCAAATCACAGAGGGAAAAAAAAATAAAAAATCTACAGATTCAAATTAACTAGCACTTATTCTGATCAGCTATGTCCAAGCTCTTCTCTAAGCTACATGGTTCACAGTTTCCTAGTGTCCTAGATGAAACAAAATGTGTGCGTATGAACCACAACAACTTCTAGTGAACAAAATAAGCTTGAACAATGTCTATGTTTAGCTTCCCTGACAGAATTTTACATTTGTTTCATTTTATTTTAATACTCACTCTTCCTAAAGTACTTGTAAGAGGAAGAGCACCAGTAACTGATAACAGGTAGCTAACACCATAAATTTACACCTTTGTACTGTATCATCTCATGAAAATATAAGGACAGCTGTAGGCAATTTCTGCTTTTACATATTTACATTGTATCTATACATCCATGTGATAAATACATAAATTATTATTAAGCCTTGCATGTAGGCAGCTGTAGTAAATGCACAATTAGTATAAATGAGAATTCCACACAAGACAGTAAGAGTTTGGAGAAACTTAACATTTACAAACTTGTAAATGTTTTATTACTAACTATACAGGCTTGATTGAAATTTAATAGTAAGCTGCCAGAATTTCTCTTTCTGCCTTTTCTTCAAAAATATCTCTTAAAAAAAAAAAAATTCCTATATCACAACCGATTCAAAAGACATGAAGTTCTCCCTAAACAGACAGATGTTTCGTTAAATGTGTGTGTATCTGTATTACATATAAATGTAACATTCATGATAAATACATATACCACACAATAAACAGTTTTATTAGAAGTGACAAGCAGTTAGGACAGTAAAATCTGATTTGCATACACAGGGTCTTTCTGCTGTTCAAACGTTTAGTGTAATGAGATCTCATTAATTCAGAATCAGATGATTTGCATGGCTTTTTAGAGAACCCATGCACTAGTAAATCTGACACCCTGTGGTATACAAATACCTGCTCAATGAATGAAGCAGAAGATAAGCTTTCTGACATTCTCCCTGCTTTTTGATTACTTAGCCATTCACAGTAAATGTGCATAGGACAAAATCAATCATCTACATCTTATTTCATGAGAAATACTTAAAATCTGGCAGTCTCCAAAGTGTAATGTGACCCACAACCATAAGGAAAAGCTTTTAGGGTAAAAGATAGTGACACATAGTGTTAGGCTACCAGGTAAATTACCTGTACAATAGGTAAGTCAGTGTATGTGCAATCTGCATGGTTAAATGGTATCAAATAAAGTACTACTTACAGCAACATGGAAGAGATTATTATTAGTTATCCTAACTTTAGTAAAAAACCAACTTTGACAAATAATTCCCTTTAAACACTTTCTAATCTGATTTCTAGGGATATTCTCCTTAGAGAGAGGAATTTAGCACATTAAATGCAAAAGAAGATTAGAGCAATTCAGTTTACTGTAATAGACACCTTTTGCATTTTTCCAAGTTCCTTTACACAGTTATTTCTTAATTGCATCTGATGGCAATTCTAGGTTTTACTTTCCTGATTCCCACTTGACTTCTCAAAGCTGATTTGAGCTGTTTTACTTTGGAGTTTTGAGTTACTGTTCTGTGTATTATAGCCACAGTTGTCTACACTCATTTGTTTTATCTAGCTCACTTTTTGGTTTTATACCAGTTCAGCCCTGGGTTGTTTTTTTTTTCCTTTCCTTTAAACAAATAAAACAAAATTATGCACATTGGGCCACATTCTCCTCTCTTCGTGCCCCCTTATAAAGCCTATCAAAACCGCCAGGGCTGGGCATGCATCACTCTGGCCATGTATTTTAATGTATTTCACAAGGTATCTCTACAGTCTGGACAGACAGGGAATTAGGAAATGGACAGAAGTTATTACAAAGAAGGCTATAATAGAAACCAATTTAATTCCTTCAACATGAGAATAACTATGTGAGCTTTCCCACTCTTCACTGTCAAGTACATACTTATGCGGTCATCTCAAAACCCTGCTATGTGCAGTCGTTAATTTTAATACCATGATCCTACAGTAACTGCTTATAAGACATGCAGGGTCCATTTAAATATTAACAATTTTGATATATCCTACGAGAAGGCCCCATCCTTTGTAACTGTTATCACATAACTGTTTTTAAAAGCATGTTATATCTTGTCAAAAATTTTAAAAACCCCTCTAATTCTATTCATTCCTGATAACTTGTCCTTCTAAAATAAGATAATAACAGGTGAACACTGATACTGAAATAGACAAAAAAAATACTTTAACAAGCCAATCTAAATAAAAGTAAAACTGAATTCACAGTAATGGTGATCAGTTCTGTTCAACATTAGGTTTTCATAACTTGTGTACAATTAGAAATTTTTGCATTTGATGTTTGGTGTACAACTGTGCATTTAAAATGCATTAGTAACTTCAATCTGTTCAATTTCAGATAAAGGGTCATTATATTCCTTGAAAAATTAAAAAAAAATATAGGCAGCTATATAAGCAATTATATTGAGAGTTAATCAATGTTTTACAGTCAAGTAACAAGTTTGCACAATTTAAAAATCAATATAAATTTTATTAAATTCTAGATGTGATTTTTTGATGAGCAGGAAAAATACACAACTCTCTATTATCAAAATAATCAGATAAATGCAAAAAAAAATCCTCTGCACTTCAGAAATTTAAACATTTTACATTTGATCAATACAAAATGTTACTTTGTTCTAATATTTGAATTATTTTTAACTAGTTTTCCAAGGCTACCTAAACATTTGGTAATTGGTTAAAGATGCTTAACAGTTCAGTGGATAGATACTGCACATTTCTTTCAAAAGCAAAGCAAGCTAAATCCTCACTAGGAGCAGGTATTTGGAGAACATCTCCTCTAAAACAAGTTCTCTATCACTTCAGTAGTGGTGGCTGCTAGCTCCTTTTAACTCTACACTGATTGGAGAATGGTCTAATTGCTCTAACATATTTCACATTTTCCAGAATACATCCCCTTGGTAAACAGATAAACTTATTCAAGAACCCCCCCAAAAGGTATTTGCTGACAAAAACTGGTTTTAGAGATTTAAGAGGTTATAGATACAAAATTTGAAAACCTTATGGCTTAGACTCTGAAATAAAAAAATTATTTTAACAAAATAACCTTGAACACTTACAAACAGTGGTTTATTTAGAACATGAGCAGTGCCCTCTTTAACCCATCAATTTAAAAACACATGCACTACTCTGGAAGGAGGAGACTTAAGGGCACCATTTTGACTGACTAGCTGCAGAGATGGACGACCATTAGAAGTGTCTGTGCTTTGTATACAGTGCCTTTTGGAATTACACAAACTTTTAAAAAGTTTCTTAATTTAAATCTCAAAGTTCTACATTGGGAAACTAATTTTTCAGTATAATTACTAAATGAAAAGTACACACCAAGAGACACGCTTCAACTAAGCATTCGAGAAAAGCTGAATGTATGTCCATTTAGATTCCTGGATTTGCTGTACTGTTGTAGAATACTGTAGTTACTATTTTTTAAACATTATTGGATAGGATTGGTAAGTATCTAAGAAAGGTTTTAACACATTTACAGCTCCCTAGTTTACCTACAAAAAGTAGGGTAACTTTACCAAGAACAGCCCATAGTATTTGTTTCCTCAGGTGTTTTAATTTTAGAAAATCTTGAAAAAAAAAAATCATACCAAATTGTGTATAGAACCAGAGCAACATATAATAGAGAAGATTATCTTAACTCTTAGAAGTAAGGAAGCTTCAAAAATTATTTTATTTTTATTAAACACCACATCATCCCTGTAAGAAGAATTCAGTTTTCTACAAAAAGAGAGTAAGTTTGTAAAAAAAAAACAATCCTAAACAACATTTATCTTCTGCTACTATCATCATCATCTGGTTTATACCTTAAAATTAAACCCAGTTTGGAAGAGTATCCAATTCTGTGAGAACACCCTTTCCTCTTTCTCCTCCCTATGTCCTGAATTTTGTACTATGGCTGGATACACTGAATTTACTTTGTATGACATAACCCTAAGTCAAGAAAGATACAACAAGTCCACAACTTGTGCTTCTTTCCTGGTGTTACTACCACTGCCTATACCTATTTTCAACATTACAATATTAATGATTTAGAAGGTCTTAACTAGGTAAAAATACATTAACACATTAAACACTTCATACTGATGGTCACAAACACAGTATTTGAAGAGTTCTTAAATATTGTTCTCAAATAGCATTAACTAGTTTATTAAAGTTAGTTCTGTACATGTACTACTATCTATCTACCATGGTACATTAAAAACACCGACACTTGGTGTACTGATATTAATTTATTGAATTTCTATGCATTTCAAGATAATGTTACTTCAGTCAATAAAAAGAAGAGATCAGTGTAAGAAATATCTGGAAAGGAACTTTGAAGTATGAATTCTTGTTAACTATAAAAGAAATCTCTAAACCATAAAAGACATTTTTTGGAAAAACGTTCAGTTTCATTCCTTTACACAAACTGATTAATCTTTCTTCCTTAATGAGCCTTTTTTTTCTAGCCTAAGAGTAGTTAATGTGATTTAATTTTCACAATTGTGACTCACTGGAAAACTTTGAGATTTCTTCCAAAATCTCTTAACCACAAAACTATCCTAGTCAACAACTACTATACACCAGCTTCTTTGGTCACACTTGCAGAAAAGGTACAGATCATTTGCGAACACATGCTACTCAATGCAGAGGGCTATCACAACTGATACTCAACTTCCAGAATTAAAAAAAAAACATTTGCTCAAATAGCCTCCCTACAAGTTCAGCTCCATCTTCGCTCTCGAGAACCACATACCTGTACACAATTTTTAATCAAGAATTAAATACAAAGACTACAAAAACAAGGCGCGTGTAAATGAAACATTGTAACTCCTCGTAAAAATATTAAATTGCCATGTTAGGAGGCGATGTTAGTTTTCTAAATAGCATATTTCACTGAAAACTAAAATACATAGGAGATAATAGGGACAAGTGGAACATCATTAAACATTTACAAGTTAAAAATTAAGCAAAAAACTGTATCAGCCAGAACCCATGATAAAAGGACGCATGCACACATACACATGAAACTAGACCACAGTTAGGATGATTTTTCTTTTTTTAAACAAAGCCAGAGGCAATTCTTCCGAGTGATGTTATAATTACACAGCTAAGGTGTACTTTTAAAAAGCCTCTAGTTTGGCCAATTAAAACCTCCAGTTATTTTCACTACTTTCAAAATCTTTTGGGACTGTTCAGAAGATTCAAGTCTAGAACAAGCTCTACAAGGCTTTTCAACAAACTCAAGTGTCCCCAACAAAAGTGAATTTATTCGACGTAAAAATAATGCACTTCACAACTTTTACAAAATGTCTGTGAAACTGCCCTATGCACACAGGTCTCCTCCCAGGGAATTCTTAGCTAGCAGAACAGCACTAGGTTTTAACATTAAAGGACCTGAGACTATTTCATTTCTGCAACACCCATTCCAGAAAACGCTCTCCAAAACGCAGCGTTGTGATCAACACACCAAGAAAACTCCCCTGAAGACCTGCTACACACAAAAGAATTGCTTTGATCCAAACGAATCTGCACGTTTTCCCCGATTACCCAGCCTTAATTTATCAGACCAGGGCCGATTTGATCCCTTCCCATTAAAAAAAAAACAACAACGAACCATCCCTCTGCCAGAGGCAGAGGTGCTGCAGAGGTGATGATCACCCCAGGAAAAGAGAAGCTGTCTCTTTAAAATGCCCTGCTATGTCCCTGATCCCACGTGGAACCAACATCAGCAGCACTTTCGCATTAACTTCAAGGCGAGGCGAGATGAGGCATCATCATTTTATATAAATAAAACGGGGAGACTGCAGAACGCGTTCGTGGTAGGAGACAAACAGGTGAACTGGACGTGCCAGGGAAACCAGCAGCCCCCCGCAGAAGAGGTGCCCTGCCCCTGAGCCCTCTCCGCTTTCCCAGTGGAGCGCTACCTCGAGCCCACACTGCCCCGAAGGATCCAGTTTGGATAGGGGAGGGAGCCACCAGGAAAACTCGAAATTCAAAGGCAACGAAAATGCACTTTATAAACCGGAAAGGTTCACCCTTTGCCTCACACATCCTAATTAGATCAGGAAAGTGACACTACAAAGGCATTACATTCCGGTCCGAGAAAAAAAAAAAAAAAAAAAAAAAAAAAAAAAAAGAAGAAAGAAATAAAAAGACGACAGAGGGAAAGAAAGGAGCCCCCATCTCCCCAGACCCCCCAAACATACCAAAAAAGCATTTAAAAAGCCAGTTACAAAGCGGCACAGACAGCATTTATCTTATCTAGGATCACTCCACATTACCCCCAAGTTATGCAGTTTCTGCACTATCATCTCCCCCTACCTCCCTCTCCTGAAAGGGATTTTCACGTTTTCTCATTGTCGGTGGCGAGTTATAAGAGGCTTTCGCCTTCCCAAAGAATTCATCAACAAAAAAAAATAATAAATATTAACTCCTTGCTCCCTGAAACCTTAAAACGGTCTCGGGAAGACACGGGTTTTATTCTGTTACCTTGAGGAAGAAAAGGGGGAGCAGCCCCGATTTTTAGGTATTTTTTGGCATTTTTTTCTGATTTTTATTTTGTTATATGCCTCAGTTCTCCCTCCATTTTGGTTGTTTATGATACTGACA
The DNA here is from genome assembly GCF_036417535.1 of Chlamydotis macqueenii. Classification (NCBI taxonomy): domain Eukaryota; kingdom Metazoa; phylum Chordata; class Aves; order Otidiformes; family Otididae; genus Chlamydotis; species Chlamydotis macqueenii. Next base: position 122,793,463 of record NC_141557.1, read on the forward strand.
ACAAGCTGTCCCTGCTCTCTCTCTCTCTCTCTCTCTCTCCGGATCTCTCCTGCTTTCAGTTAGCAAACCCCCCTCCCCAATGCAACGCGGCTCGGCACTTACTTGGGTTCACACTTTTCTCTAAACACACACCGATGGGGAAGGGAAAAGCTTCAGGGCCACTCGGAGGGGGAGAGCAGGCAAATTCGTTTCTTTATTACGAAAAAAAAAAAACTTTTGTCCAAAAAAACGACGGGCAAGGGGGGTCGAGTGCCCCAAAGTCACTCCGGATCCCCCCAAAGACGGAGCCGCCAGGTCCGGAGGACACCCCACGGGTAGCCGGGTCCACGGGGGAAATTTCTGTGCGAAATTCGGCCGGTTTGAGGCGGGGGGTGAATTTATATTAATTTTTTCCCTCATTTTTTTCGGCACCGCGGTCTCTAATGTCTTCCGCTCCCTCTCGCCGCTGTCACTGCATTCACAGCACAGGCTCCGCACAGGCGAGGAGGGGAGGGGGCGGCCGCGCGCCTCCCGCTTCTGCCCCTGCCCCGCGCCGCCGCCGCCGCCGCCCCGGCCCCGGCCCGCCGCGGGGGTCGGCGGCGGGCACCCCGCGCCCTCCTGCCGTCCCCCGGGCAGACCGCCGCCTCGCCCGCTCGCTCGCGAACCAACATAGCGCGGCGGGGAGGGAGGGGAGGAGTGGAGGAAACTCCTGAGAGAGAGGGCTTGCTTTTTTTTTTTTTTTTTTTTTTTTTCTCTGAAAATCATCTCTTTCTGCCTCCGAGGGAGGAGAAGGGGGGGGGGGGGCACCGCTCGCCTCGCCTCCCCTTCCCTGCTTTTTCCCCCCTCCGGTTTTTGGTAGGGGGGGGGGTCCGGCGCGGGACGGCGGGGGGCTGCGGGAGACGGGGGGTGAGAGGGATGGAAGGGAGGGATGGTTAACACAAACTTTTCCTCGCTGCTCCTCTCTCCTCTCCCCCCTCCTTCTCCTCCTCCCCCTTCATAATTTAAATAACCCTGATATTTCCCTGCTAAACCCCGGCGCCTGCCCCCCAAACCCGCAGCAGACTCACCGCGGGAGCCTCAGCATCCCCTCTGCGCCCCGTTTCCACCCTTTACAGTGTTCTCCGATTTTTCTGTAATTTTTTCCCCATATTTCGGGCTGGACGCGGCGGGCCTGGAAATTGTTTGCTTTCCCGTCTTTCCAGCAGCCATTGTAGTGTATGCGCTGCGGTGCAGCCCAGCCTGCCGCACACGCCGCGCCCACGCCGCCCGCCGCCCACACGCACCGCGGGTTGGACGCCTCCCCCCGTCAGTCAGGGCCGCGGCCGCGCCCCGCCGCCGGCGCCTGCGGCCCCCGCCGCCCGCCCCGTTGGTGGAAGGAGGCGCCGCTCAAAGCCGGGGCGGGCTCGACGCCGCCGCCATTGGCGCCCAGGCCCTGCCACTCAGCGCCGCCGGGGCGTGGGCGGTGGCGGCGCTGGGCCGGGGGGAGCCGCGAGGCCGGGAGCGGGGTAGGCTGCGCCCGTACTTAAGCGGGCTGCCCGAGCCGCTGACGTCTTTCGAATTGGAGACGGGCTGCCCCCTCCCGCCCCGGGCTCCCGCGGACACGGCCGGGGACGGAGGTGAGTGCTGCCGGCGGCGACCCGCGCTGCCCTCTCCGCCTGTTGCGCGCAGCGGCCGGCTGCCGCGTTCCCTTCCTTTGCCGCCGGGCGAGGGAAGGCGCGCTCGCCTTTCGCCGCCGGCGGGCTGGGAGAGCCCTGACCGGGCCCGGCGCGGCGGGGGCCGGGCCCCACTCGCTGGCGGCAGGTGGTGCTGAGGGAAGGCTGCGCGCGCCTGGCGGCCGTTGGGCACCGGTGGCCGTTGGGGCGAGGGCCGTTACCCATGCGAGGCGACGGCGGGCTCCTCTGCCTGTCCCCGCCGCCGGTGCGGGAAGGCAGGGGTTGAGGGGTGGGCGCCGGCGTCGCCCCGGCGCTGGCCGGCCCCTGTGGCGGCCCGCCCGCCCCCTCTGCACCTGGCCTGCTCCCCGGCTCCCTGCCGCGGGCTGGGGCGGACGAGGCAGCTCGGCAGTGCCGAGTGTCCGGACCCGCCGGCTGCCGGCCCCCGCTTGCCCTCCTGCAATAGCGATAAAAACCGTAGCAGGATTTTTACACGGCCCTCGCTCCAGGGTTGGAGGTTTAATAAGCTGGTCTGTATTGCAGCATGATTAACGATGCTGTGTATATATATATATGCGTTTTAAAAAGCCAAACACTTTTCAATGGGAGGGAGCCCGTGGAAAAATATCCTGATGGTTTATGAACTGAAAAAGCCCTAGGGTTAAAGAGTGCCAGCAACAAATGTATTTCTCTGTGGTACAGTTTACAACTGTTAATGTGTTAAAGCATAATTAAGAACTGTGGAGTAGAGAAGCCTTTGGTTGTGGCTGAGCTCAGACCTGTGATCTGAAAGCAGGAAGGGAAAGCCTGTGCATGTGCAAAGACTGGAGGGGAAGCTGGCTTCCTGCTCAACTGCTCATTCAGTCACACAGCAGCGTTTCGGTGTGACCTGCCTGCCCTTCTCGCTGATAGTGTTTCAAATCCTGAAGTGCTTCGGAGAGGGGAGGAGAGGAACACATGCAGGAACTGTCAGACCTTTTTGGTAGTACCAAGTATGTTTAAGCATTTGTCTACTCTGAACTAGGCAGCCTCATGAGAACCTGAGCTACCTGTTTATTAAGCAGGTATTTAACGTATTGTGTGCACTGTTCCTTAAATTGGGCACGGTTGAGAACTCTGGTAGTGTAATCAAACAGAAAATGCTAATTGCACTTTGTGTAATGAACACTGGTGTGATGACACATCCTACTACTCTTTCGGAGAGTAAGGCTGAAGTCGATCTAACGCGGAATACCTTGAGGCATATCTGCTTAAGTGGTACTTACACCTTTAATATCAATGAAGCAGAGTTGTAACACAGACACAAACTTCTAACAACTTTGTGTCTGTAGTACTGACTTAAATGAGGCATTTTGTTATGCTGCTTTTGTTTTCTTCTACTTTTCCCCCCTCCTTCCTTGAAGTCTGGATGATGCTATTGTTCTACCTGCTTGTGTTTCCATTTGATTTGGAAGTGCCTGGTCAAAAATCCTCTTGCACCCACAAAAAAAGCTAACATTTGCCTAGCTTGTAAAGTTAAGTTAAACACTGGATGGTTCTCAAAGCAAAGTGGAAGGGTTTCCTGATGCTGTTCTTCAAAAGGCCTGTTTGCAGAAAACGATCACATGGAATGCAAAAAATATTCCAAGCACCAGGAGAGTATACTTGTACAGGATGTTAAATATAAGGCTTATTCACCTGGAATACCTTACTCTTACCCAAAGAAGAACCTTCATCTGAAACATTGATTTCTGTCTGTAAGCTACTAAGAGCAGATTTTTGTCTGCTGATATTAAGCAAAAATGGCTTTTTGCTGCAGACTTGCAGTTCTCAATTTTTAACGTGAACAGAAACACATATAAGTTTAAAATTAGCAGCAATATCTCTAGGGGGAAAAAAAAAACAAACCAAAATCAAGCAAGGATGTTCTTTCACAGTTTGCTTAATCAGCTGTACTTCAATTTGTTGCAAAGAGCGCTCTCTCTCTTCCTCAGTCCTGTATTTCTGCTTGCATTGACTGAAGCAGTCATCTGGTCAGTGTTACAATGTTAATTTGGTTTTGGTTACATTTAGTATTTGTTACAAATACCTGCATGGCCATATGTGTGCCAGAGGCAATGTATGGGAAGTAGTAAAGGGAGTGAGGGTCTTCTGGTTGTCTTCATGTCATCATCTTGCAGCAGTGTAGGTTCTTGACTCTGAACTCCGTGTCTCTCAAGCTTACAGTTCCCAGAGTCAGTGTCAACAACTAAACTGATGAAAAATTATTCAAGCTGTCATACACAGGGTAAATGGATCTGGTCCCTCCTCATGGTGAAACCATTTTGTTTTTCTGTTAAGTATCTGATACAGCAGCACAGGAGATGGTTGGGCACTTTTTACACCTGGGAAAGCTCAGTGAAGATACAGATGTGATCCAGCTAAGGAGTAGGCACAAATCTGGAAAAGCTTACTCATACATTGCTCCCACACACTATTAATTGAAGTGTCTACAGTGTGTTGGCTGTGAACAGCTTCTATGGAGCTGTTTCTCCTAGACACGATCGCTTCCTCAATGGTATGACAGGCTGGTATGAAAGTCACTGCAGTGGCTCCATTCTCTGCAGGAATTTATCAGGGAGTAAGCAGTCTTGGTGACAGGCTGAACTTGCCTGAGTTGTCTTGCTGTTAGTGCTTTTGAAATAACACTTACGCAAAACAAGTTTTATGGTGGTGGGCTTTTTCCTTTTAAAGACAACCAAACTGTGGTTATTGGAAGACCTTTATTATATGCTGCAGTTCAGACTTAGTTCTGAGTTACTATTAAAAGTAGATACTTAACCTGTTTCTTTTCTGTTTCTAGTCAAGGTACAAGTATCTGTCTAGAATGTCCAGGCATGCACAACAGCTTAGAGACCATGATATAAATCCATGTGTAGCGGTAAGATGATGAAATTGAGCTTTCTGTTTATATGTTAAATAATACAATTTCTAGAGGATTTTTTTTATGGATAGCACTCTTCCATTGGCATTCTGCATAAAACGTTTCTTAGAGTCTAAAGATGGGGAAAGCTGAAGATCATCTGTTACAGTAAGTGTGAAATAACAACGTGTAATTTCTCATAAACAGCAGTGATACAACGGATGGCAGTCTCTTAAATTTTCTGTCCTTAAAACCAGAGTCTGAAATCCTGATTAGACAAGCTTAGTCAATTTTTAAGTCTTTTGTGGCTTATACCAAGCATCTTTGTAAACAGCTATTCTGTGGACTCTATCCTTACTATTTAAAGAGTACTAATGTCTGTTATCTCAAAATGAAGTCATTTCTTGGAATTACTGATTATCCTTTGTGATAGATGTTCCTCTGCTCTCTCTGATAGTATTCTTTTATCTGAGACGCTGCCTTCTATCTTCATAGTTACTCTAGGACTTGTTAAAATTTTTAGACACTGACTACAGTAACTTTCCTCAGCTCTGAAGTGTGTTTTCCCTATTAAAGGAAACAGATGCCTCTAGAAAATGTATGGATGACAACAACTATAAGAAGGATATGTGTACTGCTTATTTTTTGAAGTACAAAAGCTGCAGAAAATTCTGGGTAAGCGCAGTAGAATTTTCTAAGTTTTACTCCATGCCTTACTTTAAGTTCATTACTTCTGACACACTGCTTTCTAAACTCTTCAGACTTATCTAGTGCTGACTACTGCTGTTTTTGTGGTGACTTACAAGGCATTAGGTAGTCTCAGTATGTGTCGCTGGAAGACTTAAGCGGATGCACATTGAAGTACTTCACTTTGTTCTCATAAGCTTGTTCTCTTAGATTGTGGGTCTGTGTTCTTGCAGTAATGTTCCCCTCTGAATTTGAGTCAGACATTTCTAGTAATAAGTTCTGTTTTAAATACATAAAACAAAAAAATTCTGAGGTAAGATATGTTGGTCTGTTTTTCCACTTCTGTAGGTCGTGTTTACTTTAACCCAAGATAAAGCTTAGGAAGAGTTCATTCTTGTTTGGTGGTGTCCTTATTTCCTTCTCTCTTGTGGTAGAAAAGTATCCTGAGGAACTACATGCGGTTAAACTGTTCTCTATTTCCTTTCCTTAAGCCGTAGTAGTAAAGAGTCTTTTAGCCTAGCTTTTAAACAGTTGTGCAAACAGCAGCAAAAAACTATTTACAGACAATTGCACGTTAGTCTTACATAGTGTAATGGGAATACTGTAATTTCATTGTCTTCTGAAGCAGCAAGGTAAACTATCGGATACCTTCAATTAAATACTAGTACATTTAGTTATCAGCTAATCAGACTTAGAGTATCTGGCTTTTGATATATCAAGAGTACTTCTATTAAAGAATCTTATTGATTGCTTATTCACTGCTCAGAGGCAGATACATCTGAGAAATCTGTGTTCTCATGGACACTTTCTTCTATTTCCAGCATGACGTTATGATGCAAAGAAAAAGAAATGGTGTGAAACCAGAGATGCCCTCAGCAGAAGAGAGGAAGAAAATATTGGAATCAATGGGGAAGCCCTACTGACTAGAAACTTGCACTGACTGTTTTCACTGTACATATGAAGACTTAGCAGCAAGTTGCCTTGTTATGAACTTTACAGTTGTCATATCTTGGATTAAAAGAAGCTCTTAAATTTTGGAATGTGTCAGTTTTCAAGGATGTAACTTCTTGATTTTATTTGTATTCCCTATCATGAGAACTTGGCCTCTCACTGGAAGACATGAGTATCAACACAGCTTATATCTAGACACTTTGAGAGTAGAAACTAACTTGCTGTGAAATGCTATGTATAAAATGAATGGGACCTGCAGAAGGTCCGCTTGAAAAGAGGGAGGTGGTGAGTTTTGCAGTGTAGTTCTAAGAATGGAGCAGGTTGAGACCCTGGTATGTGCAACGTGTTTCTTCTATCCAGCTAGTCTGCCTAATATTCTGAATTTATCATGTGTGATCCTATCACTATTTTCACAAGTTGTATTCTGTGCCCCTGGTTTAAAGAAGGTTGTTCGTGAACTAAAATCCCAAATCCAACAAGCCTGTCATTAGGTCTGCCACTGCACTCATCAGTGACAGCAGCAGCTTGCAATAAATCAGATCTGCAAGCTTTGCTTGTTACAAGGTTAGAGAGGTTGATGAAGATAGAAGTGAACTCCTCAGGTCTGAACTGAATAGTATCTTCTGTGGATAGTAAATAGATACTTTGCTGGCAGGGAGGCAGGGGAACTTGTAGACATGTAAACATACACTCTGAGTGACATGGCAGGTTTAAGTATAGTATGTCTATCTAAGACTCTCTGGACAGCTGAAGCCCTGGGTTTGGAAATGCTTATTCATACAAGACCACGAAGCTCAGTTTGAAGAGTACTCTAATCTTAAGTAAGATTGATTCCTTAATTGAACAGCTAGTAAGTGTAAATGGGTTGCTGTCTAGTGGAAACACCATTTTCTTACCTTTTAGTACCTTCAGGTGTCCTAACTTAAAAGCTTGCACCCTGTGGTGAAATAGAAAAACCACTGTCATGAGCTCAAGTTCCATGCGAAATCCTTTAGGACCTACTGTGATCAAGTTGGCAGAACTCTGGCTGACCTCATGGAGAATGGTGTAAAAGTGTTGTCTCTCTATTTAGACTGTTTTGGAAAGACTTCATGGCTTCCTGTTTCTCCTTCTGTCTGGCTTGCCTTGTTTCTTTCCACTGGAGGCCTATTTCTATGCTTAGTGTGATTTTTATGCTGTTTCCACCTTTCCCCTTATTATTTGACCTGACTAGTAACTAAAGGAGATCTTTTCCTTCTCTGCCTTTTTGTCTGTTCTCCTTGTACATCTGAGTTTTGAAGTGGATTGATCATACCCTTTCTGTTACTGGAATGTGTAACTCTATGCCTCTTGTGTATGCAGTTCTCTGAGCATAGCTGTGCAGCCTCCAAGCCATGTCACAAGTCCTTCAGTCAGTTTCTGGCAAGGGAAATAGACTTTCTTCAATCAAGATCGTCAGATTCTTTATTTTAAATTACTTTAACTGCACTCAAAATTCAAACTTTGCTAACTTTTTTTTTGTGGTACAGAGAAGAAACTTTCATTATAGATTCAAAGGCTCTTTCTTGCCCACCACCTCCTTGCCATCTTCTTTCAATACCCTACTGCATACCAGTCTTTCCTTCCCCCCTGCACCCTCCATTTAGCCCCAGTTCTTTTTTACTGATTCACGCATTTTGGTCTGTTCTTATTGTAACTATTTTTTTCTAATAACTCTTTTCTATCTCTGATCTAATGAAGTCCTGCAATTACTTTATAATACAGCTCCTCTTGAAAGTCTAGCGTTCTCTGCTCTCTGTCTTAGTGAGAGGATAACTCCTTGCTTTCATTAGTCTAACTTAGCTATAATACTTCATCATTGGCCTTGCATTTATTTGATCTTGTTCATCTGCAGTTTTTTGGGGATTGTCCCTTTTTCCTTAGGGCTATGTCTCTCTGGACTCTTCTGGTTTTGCTGCCTTGCTTGTCTAAAGGCACCTTCTCTCCCACTTGGCACAGGTTTGTCATTTGGCACCTTTGTCATCTTTGGGTATGTTCTTTGCTCCTGTGGCTTTAGCTACTATTCTAGTGCTTGCTGTTTTCCTGTTGCTGTGCTCTTATGTTCTGGGCTTCCATTAAAATCTACTGGTTTAGTTCTGTGCAAGAAAAACAGCATCTCCCCTTGATGTGATTATGCTGATTCTTCCTTGCTTAAGCTCAAGTTCGTAAAGTCATCTCATTTATCCTAGATTTTCCTTTCAGGTTTTCTTTGAGTGTAGGAATGCACTTTCTCCTAGGTTATTGTTGCATTTACAGTTTTTGCCTGCCAATATTTACTTGGAAAGCTTCTACTGGTTTTGTTTTCTTCTACAGGATGATTGACTTCTCTTTAGGCTTTAATAGATAACCTTGTACTGTTTGTAAAGGTCTAGTACTGAATGTCAGAAAAGGAGATGCATTCTCTACTTTCAGGTATCAAACAATGCAAGAATGTGGGATCACAGGACAGACTAAGGCATGAGTAATGCAAGAACAGTATTTTAATATTAGACTTCCTGATCATCAGTGGACACGCATGGTAAGTTCCCTGCAGGTGTTGCGACAAAATTGAGCTCAGTGAAGAACTGAGGGCGATTTAAGCAGTGGCCTTGTGGATTTAATCCAGGTAGTCAGTCATCCATTGTAAAATAATGCCATTTGTTCATTTATTTCGTTGCATATGCCTTACAGTTACTGTTAAAGAGCACAACTTTATGAAGAATCTCTGAAAGCAAGTTTTCTTCATATCATAATGCCTCTCAAAAGTAATCCATTAGTTCAGTCTGAGTTTTCATCTTTTTTCCCCCCTCAATGAAGGCTGCTGTTTTTACTTTTCACTACTGAAGCTCGAGAGTGGTTGGTTACAATAACTAAAACATGCACTCTTATGTATGAAATGGTTGAGGTTTTTTTCTTATTAATTTTTGTAGTGTGATTAACTGTCTTTGTGAGCCAAAGATAATGGTCTTTTCCTCATACCCGAGAGTTTATATTCCACACTTCACTGAAAAACTGAGGTAAGCTGTAGCCTGCCAGTCTTATTGGGCAGGAATAAACTGAGCTGAATTTCTAGTTTTGCTAAAGCATGCACCTGTGTACTAACACAGAAAGCATAACACAATGGACCAATATAATTTGGAAGCAGGGAAAAGAGCTGTGGGTTATGTTGTGTTTAATGGATGTAATTCTTCATTTTGCTTGTGGTACAAGGAACAAATCTGGATAGTGGCATTAATGTTTCATTATTTTTTTGACAGCTGGATGGTGCTGTTGCACAACAGACTGCATGAAAACAGAATCACTCCACCCACTACTGGCTCTTCCAAGATTTTTTAGCCGCTTTCCACAGAGATAGCAGAATTCATGAGGGAGAAAGGGAAGATTGGTGCTGTCTCTACACCAGAAACGGAAGAGGAGGACAAGAGTCTAAATCACTACTAGAAAATAAGGGGTTCTGCACACCCTGAGAAGATTTGGAATATTTCCTTGAAAGTGTTTTTTGCTGTGAGTCATTTGATCACAGCTGAGCACTGAGCAGCAGCCACAGGCTCTCTGCCAGACCCAGGTGAATGTCCAGGCTCCCATCTGTACATTTTACCATCTTACCTTTCCCATTACCCTACTGCGCAAGGCCGTTGTATATTTGGTTCTGGAACTTTGCTGCTGCTGCAGTTGGGATGAGTCTGTGCTCTTGAAGGGTGTTAAAAGAAAGTCCTCTAGATCTAGAGTCCTGGAAACTTTTTTGAGTTTAATAGCTGAAGCTTTGAAAGGCAGGGAATTGCATGTGCTGCAGCTCTGAGTTGTTTTCATGGTCTTCTCATAAAACTTTTGCACTCATGTGTGACCAAGGGTATGTGTGTAGGGAGGTTTCCCTAAAACTTCTGCAGAACAGACGGGATGGATTTAGAGTATACAATGTTATTCTGCTGTAAGGCTTTTGGAGGCAGCCCTTAACTCTTGTTAAAAAGTATCTGCATCTTTAAAGTCAGTCTTCCAAAATAGCTATGAAAAAGTAATCGTAGCATGAAAAGAGTTTGGAAAAATGGTACACAGTGGCAGGCTTTTATTCTCTTGCAAGAATTTGAGGCAACTGGAGGAAACAATTCCGTAAGTATTAAAGCAATAAAAAGTAAAACAAGCATGTTACTTCCGATTTTTTTTTTGGTTGCAGCCTATGTGATAGAAAAGATGTAAGAGGGAAGTACTGCATTTGTACTAACTAAATGCAGTGGGTCATGAAAATAAAACATTACTATGTTTTTTAATACATATGTACGCAGTAACTAAGACACATCAGATTTTGAATAAGTAATTCCTCTCCATCCTTTAGGTTTCTGTCTTGGTGCCTCCTATCTCAATCTATTTTGGAGGATTTGGGGGTTTTAGGCATCTGATGTATAACAGTCCTTGAATCACACATTATTACTTCCCTTCCCTTTTGACCGTTGAGCTATTAACTGAATGTAGCCAACTTGAAATTCCTTTGCATCTTGCCTGTCTCTCCCTTTGGCATCCCTTTCAAAAAGCTCAACTTCTTGACTTCCTCATGCTCATACTATATTCTGCCTTGTGTACACCATTCTCCTATTGCATTATTATTTTGATATTTTTATTTTCCCTTGGGTACAATAATATTTAATGTCCTGATTTCTATATTAGTTTCTTTCTCTTATCAATTACACTGCTTCCCGTCTTGCCTTGTAACTTTGTGATCACCATCCATGCCTGAAGTTCAAAGTTCATTCTGGAGGTCTCATGCTACAGCTTTATCCTCCCTAATTACATTTTGCCTAGTCATCTCTTTCACAAGCTAATTTCTATTACCTCTGGCTGGAATATCTTCCCTGCTCAACTTCCCTCACACAACTGATTTCCCCCCTACCCCAAGTGCCTGTTCTTTTACAAAGACTATCTTCTCCTTCAACCCCCAAATGCACTTCTATAGCTAGTTCCCTGTGATAAATAAATAAAAAAAACCCTACTCTAGTACTCTGGTAGCAAAGATTATCTAGGTAGGTAGCTAGTGAAAGCATCTCCCTTACATTTTTTTTAAGTTCTGGTAGCCCTTTCTCAAAAAAAAGCTTTTCAGTCCCATTTATTGTATGGTGGTGCATAGTGTTTAATTCAGGCTGTCAGCTCCTTGAGCAGCAACCTGCTGTTTCATATTAGTCTGTAGAGTGCTGTACAGAGCTGTGGCACTGGAGAAACAGTAAATATAATACCCAAGTTGGTTAGGCTGAGAGCTATGACAGATTTTAATTTATTTCTGATAGTGAAGTAATGTGGCAGATGGCCTAATTATTAGCAGTTCCTTCCCTAGAAAAATATCTTCTAAGGAGATACATGAGGGCCATTTAGTACGAAACACTCTCTCCCGATGCTGTCTGTGGGAGTAATTCCTTAATTTATTATGTAATATCTAATAAAATCAGAAAAGTTAGGTGATATGGCTCTTTGATCGATAGGACAGAGGTTTCTTTTGGTGGAGTATTTTAAAGCTAATAATCTTCACTGTCGATGAAGCTAGGCATACATCTATTCTTTTCTTCCTAAGAATATTCTTTTAAAATTAACTTTGATACTTGTTTTCTATATCTAGGCTTTTCCCCTTTTGCGAAGTAAATCGTGATATTTGCATTAACTTCTCGGTCTTTCATACCCCAAAGGATTATTTGTATTCACAGCCTCCATATTTTAAGGACTGTGTGGGTTTTTTACAACATTCAATTTTAGGAGATTCTATCTGGAGACCAAAGCCTAATCTAGCTAAATCTATCTGGAGCTATTCCACAACATGCTATTGTTCTTATTTGTTTGGGTTTTTTTAAGTGCTGACACTAGTTGTTAGCAAATTAGATCTTGCATTACATTGCGCTATTCTTCCACTCATTACTCTCTCTTAAAAGTCCCAGTACCCTTGGGCTACTTCTTTACCTATTTTACTTTGATAAACAGCTGTGCACTGCAAAGGCTTCCTGATTTTTAAGTGACTTTGGCAGAACACAGAATTGAAACAGAAATTAAAATTGCTCAATCCTTGCTATTTTCTTTAACACTGTTTTCATTTTCAAACAATTTCAAAAACATCTTGCCTCCTCTTTCTGTTTCATATTTCTTCTGGGTCACACTAGTGGATACAAGCTATGAGCTGCCTTTTGAAGCTGCTATGTAACACACATGTTCTGTTAACGTCAGACTCCTTATTTTACCTGGAAAATGTTTTTGCCCTTTTATGGTAAACAATACCATAAATACTGCCTTCTGTTTTAGCTTTTTTTCTCTACTGCTTATCTCATAGCAAAGAAGGTCATCTTGTATCTAACATCCTCAGTGGAAAAGAAATGCATACTTCTTTTGACTACCTCTTCTTCATGTTTATGTCTCACTACTCAGTATTTTAAATTTACACCTTCTCCAATATACTTTTTTTCTTAAAGGTTTTCAAATTCAGCCTTTGCTTTTGGAAAGATGCTGTCACAATTCCTGTACTTCAGCACCTTAACTATGTCATGTTTGTTTTGCACCCCCAACAGAAGAAGGACGTGGACCTGTTGGAGCAAGTCCAGAGGAAGCCATGAAGATGATCAGAGGGCTGAAGCATCTTTCCTGTGAGGACAGGCTGAGAGAGTTGGGGCTGTTCAGCCTGGAGAAGAGAAGGCTCTGGGGAGACCTTATAGCGGCCTTCCAGTACCTAAAGGGGCTTGTAGGAAAGATGGGGAGAAACTCTTCAGCAGGGCCTGTTGTGATACGATGAAGGGTAATGGTTTTAAAATAGAAGGAGGTAGATTCAGATTAGATATAAGGAAAAAAAATTTTCTAGTTAGGGTAGTGGAACACTGGCACAGGTTGCCCAGAGAGGTGGTGGATGCCCCATCCCTGGAAACATTCAAGGCCAGGTTGGATGGGGCTCTGAGCAACCTGATCTGATTGGAGATGTCCCCGCTCCTTGCGGGGGGAGGCTGGACTAAATGACGTTTAAAGGTCTCTTCCACCCCAAGCCCTCCTATAATTCTATGTGACCATTTCCTGGCACAAGACGCCCTTTGTGCCAGGGAATATCAATATTGTCCATTGCTATGTAAAATAAAGAATAATCGCCCTCAGTCACCTGCGAAACACTAGTTAATGTGTGCTATGGATCAGTAGATTTAAAATACAAAGTAACAACAATTTTTTTAAAAAACAACCCTCTTTTAAAATGTACTGTAACTGGAAGGGATGAAAGTTAAAAATTTCTTTTACTGTTTTTTTCAGTAAAAGTAGTTGAATATGAATGCTGGATGATGTTAGAAATAGCTGCAAACTATACAGTTTGGGAACTGGTCAGATTTGTTATGTATACATACAACAACATTGAATTAGTATCTGTCAAAAATCAGTGTTCTATGTATAGATAACACTGTACTATATTGTATTAATGGATTAAAAACCACATTTCAGAGTTGTTCCAAAATAGGAAACAATTGCAAGATGAGTAAGATGTATAATGACAAAAAAGATTATGCTCGAGATAGAAAAGAGATACTGGATATAGTAAAAGCAATTCACAGCTATAAGACAAAGACCAATAGTAAAATAGGGGGAATCAGCTTAAGCTTGCAAACACTCATAAGGCTGTGAAGAATCTAAACATTTTTCATTGGTGATAAAAGATTGTATTTGTTTTGTCAAAAAAGATTTTGCAATATTTTCACAGAAATAGCCTGCTGGTAATATTTTTTCAGTTGTGCCACGTATGAATCTCAGAATTTTTCTTGCTTTGAAACATGGACCCCTGAGCAGTCCTTGGCTCTAGAGTTGCGTGCAGCTGTTGCAGTATTCAGTGAATGTGGTTGCATGTGAAAAGTAGGGTAGCAGGAGTTTTGTGGCATTTTCTCCTGTCTTTTGTTAATAGTGAAAACAGATAAAGTTGCTGCACTGGAAGACATTAGCGATACAGTACTTGCTTCAATGCATAAGTAACAAAAGGATGGAATGAAGATAAAAGGACTGATTCTAAAGTCCAGTGTCTGCAATATGAGTCTTCAGTATTTTGACTGTAGGCTTCCTAGTGGTGAATGGATGTTACTGATGGCCTAACAAATGCTGTGTTTTAGTATTCTTCTACTTGACAGGTAAACAAAAGCAGTTCCTTAACTAAGTTAAAGATGACAGTTTAAGATCCTGGGGTGTTCTTATACAGGATGGAAGAACCGCTTTGTCAAATTTACAATGTAGATCTGTAAGGGCCTGTTCACCTGTCAGGTGTCTCTGTGCCCAGACAGCTAGAGCTTGTGGGTACCAAACACTTTGGTACTGGAAGTTCCTGGTGCTTTATGTTCCATTTTGTGTTTTGGTGCTGGCAGTGCTGATGGCTTTCCGCACCTCAACACTGCTGGGATTTATGGAATAAACACTTCACTCCATCAGCCCTGGGGAGTGATTGTGGAGTCTGCTAGTGTGTAGGTGAGCAGAAGGAGATTTATTTTTCTGCAGGGTATTACTTGATGGTCGTATTATCAATGATTCACTTCAGCAAGTGCCATTCCAAGTCCCTTGTTCATGCCCTCCAGCTCATGCCTCTTTGTGATCCCCGCTGTCAATGCTAGTGCAGGACCCTAGCCTGGGGAACGCATCCAGCCGCAAAATAGCGAAGGGAAAATGAGGAGAAAGGGAGGGCTGTTTCTTTTTAGCCTAGCTGGACCTTCAGGCTGCAGCCGCACTTGTGCCCATGGGCTGGAAGGGACAATATAGGGTGAGTGAGCAGCAAAAGATGGGGAGCAAATGCTGAAGTCATAGCAGTCACAGGTCAAACAAGGCTTTCTGTGTTGGAAAAGGGGGCTTAGGTATTCAAAGCTGTGAGTACACAAGGGGTGTGATTTTCAAGGTGGCAGGCAGATAAAACCTAGAGACACAATTCCCTGTCATCTCTAGCTGGGCGGTTTAAACAGTCATCTTGACAGTATGCCAGTCTTTTTAGTTCTAGATGTGATCACATTGCAATTAAGTGCTGCAAGCACACATGTATGAGGAGTAGAAAAGCATTGAAAAGGCTCACTGGTAGTTTTTATGTACCTGTGCGTTAAAAGCAATTTTCAAGTTTCTGCCCTTTAAATTTTAATGTTCCAAACACTGAGAATCAATTATGTTAATAAATACTTTAACACTTCAGCTCTTTTAGGGTTGCTATGGGACAAGAAGAGCTCACAAAATGCTCTGGTGTTCTGTGGTGTAGAAAAATTGCCAGTTGGGAGTTGGCAGAGCACATCAGTATCTCTGTCTCTTCCAGTTGGCAGCTGCAGGAGATGGGCCTGTTGGAAAAGCTGCTGTAAAGCTGGACATTTGCAAACAGCCAGCTGCTCCCTGTGTCAGGGGAATCTCATTCTCAGTTTGACCCAAATGGGTATGGATCTGCCCTGTTTTGTACTGATCTGGAAATGCTGGCTTTAATTTTTTAATGTGCTAGTGAGGTCATTTGTTGCTCATTATTGCTACCAATTGGCCTCTGTAGAGTGGTAAGAAGCTGACACTGTTTATAAAGTAAGAGCAATTTGCTGATTTAAAATATTAACAGATTCATTTATGGTTCTGTTTGCATCCTCTATTGGGTCTAGAATTGCTATTCACTTGTAGAGAATTATTTTATGTGCAAGTTTTTCCTCATGTTTTGTTTCCAGTTCAGTTTTCACAGTGGTAGACTCTGCACCAACCCAAGAGAAATAACATTTTCTATTCAGTAAGGGATTAATACTTTTGATGAGATGTTTCTGACACAGGAGGCTCACAGATGTTCTTGCACAAGCCTGTAAAAGGGCATTTGACGTGTGGCACTGCAAGAACATATTCAGCAAATTTTAGGTAAGCAAATTGACTTAACTTAATAAACTGCTTTTCATCAATCTAGATGGGGCCAAATCAAGTACTTTGCCAAGAAATGTATTTTTATTAGTGCGGTGTAATTTGGTGCTTACTAAGCTATCTCTTTCCCGCAGTGTTCTTGGAGGGGGGAAGGAGCAGAGCCGATGGCGTTGAGAGGTTTCCTGCCCAAAGAGGGTGGCTCCACAGGGAGCACAGCAGCAGTGCTCACTGCAGAGCTGCTCCTCCACCAAATTTTTAAAGTGGGGAGTGATACTGTGCTACACAACCCATTCCCGAAACTCAGAAAAATCATAACTTGGAAGCCAAAGAAAGGTGAGCTATTTCCTATACCTGGTTCACAGCTTTTCATCAGCAGTAAAAACCTGAGGGGGGCTAGAGTAGAAAACTGTCATGACACCAGAAAGCATCCTGGGACTCTGCTTCCAGTCTCGCAGTAGTTTCTGGAGTTTCTAACAAGGGGAACTATTCACTGTGTTAAATTCACATGCACAAACCCTTGTGGTGGGTAGTCGGTGCTTTGGCATATGCAGAGTTCTTTCAAAAGCCCATATTCAATACAAATTTCAACATTTCTGGACAGCAAGTAATCTCTTTGTATCCCGAAAGACTGAGAACCACAAACGTTGGGCACTTTTTATAATTAAGTGTGACTTCTCCAAAGAAAGTTGATTGCACTATGAGAATTTTTTTTTTTTTTGCCAGAAAATGCCTCCCTGTATCACTTTTTCTACTGAAAGATGTGTGTGGGATTTGGGATATGCTGTATCTTCACAGTGAGTCTTGGATGAGACATTACGGATCACATGCTTTGGATTTTGTCTGACACAGAACCTGTCAGGCAGCTCACAGATAACGTTGACTCACAAAGTGTTTATCCAAATGACCTTAAAATCACTTAGTTAAATTTAAAAAAGGTTATAGCCTTCCCCTCCCTATTTCAGACCCATAAAGAGTCGGATAAAGATCTGATTTCTTTAGGGTATATAGGAAGACTTTGTTTATATACCCATTACTTACATTACAGCAGTTGTTTAATATCCTGCTGTTTCTGGGTAGGTAGCACTCTCCTGTGTGAAACACAGCTTACTAGACTGTCAAAATGACAATTTCACACTGTATTATGAAGGCAGGTCCTTAGCATGACTTTTCTTAGAGTAAGGCATCTACAAGCCCTTTGTTTCACTGCCCCACTTCAACTTATCACTTTTACCTTCGTTACTCAGCATATGCTGACAACTCAGTTTGTTAAATGGGGTTTAATATGTCTTTTTTTTGATGTGAAATAATCAGGCAAACCAACATTAGATGTCACTGCTTCAGCCACCAGAATAAGAGTTTTGTTAGCAAAGTGAGAGAGAAATTAATTTTATTTTGAAATATTAGCATTTGGTTGTGAGGATATCTGCTTGCAAAGTTAATTTTGTTTCTTAATATATATATATATTCCTTAGACTGTGCCATCATTTCCTGGTTTCTGAAGCTGAAAAAAATATTGTTTTTCTTCCTAGTCACATGTTTGTTGTTAAAAAGGAGTTTTGATTTAGTTTACTTAAAATTAGAAGCATATTTTGATTCAATTTGATTGTTTTTAAAGTTCAGCAACTCTGACAACAGAAAAAAGTTCTAAAAATTTTTTTTTTAAATATAGACACTTCAAAATGAATGGAATGCCACCAACTAGTTGTCCTTCAATAACCTTATTGCATTTTAACTTCTATTTCTTTAAGAGTATTATCCACTAATATAACCCAAAAAAGGCACTTCAGTCATTGCATCTAGAAAATAGTCTTGATTTATTGAAACATCCATATTCACACAATCATCTGTCGTAAAGATCTGAGCCAGTAATTTTCATGCATGTGGATGCTCATTAATTTCACTGATGGATCTGAGAGAAGCTGTTAGCAGATTGTAAGGACGCTGCTTGTGTCAGGGGAGTTTAGACATTCTTCTTCCAAATGAACCTCACAAGCTGCTGTAAATGAGGATAGCCTTTTGAAATGATCCCTCTCTGCTAAACAGAATCAAAGCTGTTTGAGAGATGCAAGTGTGACATCCTGCTCATTAGCAGCTGTGTCATCTGCTCCTAACAACTTACCTGGGGGTGTAGCAAACAGCATTGCTGAAGATTAGCTTCACCTTTAGAGACTGAAAGAAACATCCACAACTGCTGGCCACCCAGCAGAGTTAGTGCAGTTTGTTTCAGTAAAGACAACAGTAGGAAACCAAAGTAATTTTTTTCTATTCCCAATAAGCCAGGTCATGTAACATGTACTTTTGTTCCTCAGCTACTACAGAAACCTAATTCTTGAGAGAAAAAAAAAAGACATCTGGTAGTAGCTCTGTGCTCCTTATATATCTGACCTGAATTTTGCCCTGCTATGAAGGACAGCTAAGATTTTATTAACCAAGAGCAGGAAACCCACTTCCAAATTCCTCACACAGACCACGTTCTACCAGCTGTGCTGAAAAAAAAATGATGTAAGGAATGGCCATCTCCAACCCTATAATGGAGACAGGTAGCCTCCCAAGTAAACCTGTGCCAATGGCTACATTGCTCAAACTTCTAGGCCTCATTCCCCTAAAAAAAAAAAAAAAAACAAACAAAAACCCCACAACAAAAGCAGGGAGGAAACCATCACACATCTAAGTAGGCATTTACATGTCAGTGTTCATGTGTGATCGTGTGCATGTTTTCCCTCTGGTGAAACAGTCACATTTTAGCTCTCAAAACTACAAGTGTATTTTCCCCCGTTCTTTGAGACCTTTTAAAACTATTTGGGTGTTATTAAGCTAAGTATCATTTGAGTGGATAATTCAAGCAAGGGGGAACAGAACAGGAAAAAAAATATTTGAGAATATTTGGAGAATTGATTTGGCATTTAATAACAGAACTATATTTTTATCTAAAAAAAAATCATCTAGAAAAGGAGTTTTATTGCCAATGTAAAATCTGGCTTTAAAAAAAAAAAAAAAGCAGACCTAGGCCATAGATACTTTACTGTTTTGAATAAATTTTAGGTGTTCATATGCACCTGTAATATCGGAGTTTCCAAGTCAGCAAATGCCAAAGTCTGGAGCCTCGATCACCAATTATGTGTTCCATTAGAGCACATGGATGGGGAACACTGCACTCTGTGCCCTGTTCGTTGTAGACCTGTGGCATCCCCACAGGATTCTTGTATTCATAGACCCAGGCCAAAACACTCTGAGTTTCAGACAAGGTTTTCAGGATGGAAAGCTCCAATTTTAGGCAGTGTTTCTTCCCTGTGGCTGTTGGCCCTCTGGGTATGTCTCAGGCTACAGTCACAGTATGGAAATGCCCAGCCACTTGACAGATCTCACATCCTAACCTTTAAGTGTTCATACCACACTCCTGATGTTTTTACACCTTCATTTAAGTTCCTCAAGAACCTGTACCACATGCTAAATTCCCCAATAACTTCTCCTGTCTGGAGAAGTCGGGGCAAAAAGGGAGAGAAGATACAGAAATATTTTGCCTCCACTCATGCTCCTTTACAGAAACTGAGCTGATTTGGGAACCTGAAGCCTAATTCTAGTCCAGTTTTCTTGTCCTGAGTTAAATTCAAAGTCTGCCTTTCCTTTGAGAAGACAAGTGTGTCCGCTCCATTCACCCCCACTCTTGATGGCAGAAACTCTGTTTTCAACCCAGGCTGAATGGTCAGAGTGGAAGTGCAGTGGATGCTCCTTCTCTGTGGATGCTCCTTCTCTGTGGAAACTACAGATCGAAGTGATTTTCGAGACATATTTTGACTGTAGCCAAATGTTCCATGGCTTTACACAGTCTGAATTTGCTTTTTCTGCACTGTGGGTTAATGAATAATCCACTGTGTGCCTTTATCTTGCAAAATTTGGTGTTTAATTTTTGGTGGCAACAGATGGAAAGCAACTAATTATTACTGATTTTCTTTTTTTTTTTTTTTTTTTTTTAAGTGGTATCTGAGATCAGTAAACAAAACGTTGTAATGTGGGTTAAATTGTAGGGCTGAGCTGCCTAACAGCTCACCATTGTCAAGTGGGAGAGTCCTGTTCCCAATCCCGTTGCCTGGGGACAGTCTCATCTTCAACCTCCTGCCAGTTCTCATACTTGCTGGATCCTGCACTGACCTGATCAAATTTGCTAACCCAGCAAGTTAAAAGGAAGAGCTTCTGGAGGGTTAATGCCTGGTTCTATGTAATTTCACACTTAAGCAAAGTGATGTGCATGCCCTGGGACATGTGAGCTGCAGGCAACGCACAGCATCTGCTCACAGATAACCATTTGTAATTGCTGCCCTTCTGTTCAGTTAGGACGCCAAGAGACCTCCTGTGTAAGCCTGGGTTACCACCAACCAAAGTGATGAGTCAAGACTATGCAACAGCTCATATCCTCTGTGGTTCACCAGAGAGACCTCTGACACCAAAAGACTCCAGCTGCATGACAGAGGGTTCAATTCCAATTTTCCCATCTAATTGTTTGACTTCTTTAAAACAAAAGTCTGCAAAAAGAGCCTGACAAACCAATCTTATGAGTATTGCTTCCTGTTTTCTGAGGCTGAATCCAGAACAACAGTTTGTGTGGTGATGATGAACTGTTAAATAAAATTAAGTCTTTTTCCCTAAGGACTTTGTAATAAAAATTGTAAACAATATTTTGCAAATAAAGCTGCAGGCCTATGGGCTGTCGCTCCCAGATGGCATGAATTAGTGGAGGAAGGCTTGTTGTGCTTCCTTTTGCCAGCCATCCACCCCTCCCTGGGTTTTGGATGTTCTAGCCTTGGCCAGGGATGACTCAGCTGCTGGTGAATCACCTGCTGAAGGGCTAAAAGTGATAGCTTGGCTCAATTTCCTCAAGCAACAGTGAGCTGCCAAGGCAGACTAGCAAGGAAATGGTCTTCTGCATCTAGGAGAATTTTCCTGCTTGCACATCTAGGCTTGCAGCAATTAGAAGTGGTTGCACAGATTTTTCTGGGACTTCAACAATCCCTGTTGAGGTTTTGCTTAATAAAAGCTTCCTTGTGCAGCTGCTCGTTCATGAAAGGGCTTTTCACAGGTATTGCTGTAAAGCTTTCTCTAGCAGAAAACCAATCGGTGAAAAGCTCATGAACAATGTAGTTGGAGAAATACCCGTCAGGGATGTTTCACTTTTCTGGTTGGCAACCTGGAAAGTAGTGGAATATTTCCAACCAGAGAGATTGTTCCTAAAAAAGAGAAGAGATCTAGAAAAGCCTTCTGAAATCGTGCTATTTCAAATTGCTGTTTTCTGGTTTGGTGATGGTGCAGAAAGACAAGAAAAACTAAAAACCACATGGAAACTTTGTCAGGCTCTACATCCCCATGGGACTGCATGTGTCCAACCAGGGAGAAAAACATGGAGAAACTATTGTCACTATGTGGTGAGTCTAAATGTCCTTTACAAACAGAGGCTGTTTGAGAGATACAAAACAATGCTAGTTTACCACAATAATTTTTAACTAATGTGACCAATGGGCCTTTTTGAGTCTGTCTTTCAGTATCGGTACCTTTTTTCCCTTAATAGTCAAAGAAAAGCCACCTGCCTGTTCCCAGTGACAGTAGCACCAGCCAGCCCTGCTGACAAGCAAGCAGACATTGCAAGAAGATAATCTCAAAGTCTCTGTTGTGAACCTTGGCAAGAACCAGTATGCATTTCATTCTTCACCTACTGTGGTATAGTTTCATACTACTTAGTCTAACCAGCAATGTTTCCTTGAGTGGCTGAAGTTTGAAGAAAATACAGTCACAGTGAGTTACTTTGGCTGTCCACCATCAAGAGGATAGAATTTAGTTAGTGCAAAGGAAAAAAACCTAAGCTTTATCTACAGCAACAATTATTTCGCTGGATGTTTTTTACTTTGGCCTCTTTGTTGTATGGCTGAATATATTTTTGGGGATTGGCTCTATCCTGAAGAAAAGCACATCTTCAGCTCTCCTCCCTCCCCTGTGGAGAGCAGCAGTACCTTGGCCCCTGTTCAGCTGGTTGGCCAAATCACCCTTTCCCAACAGGTATTTCCTATCATCTTCCTCAGGGTCCTCTGAGCCAAAATCCTCCTGCAAAGCAATGGCTGCATGTTGATGGTTAAATTCTCAGTTATGCAGGGTAGAGAAAACAGTGCCAAAGAGGATTATTCAAAGTCATGTATCGGTGTAACTCCTCATTGTAGCTAAGCCACCTGGCAGGACCAAGCTAAATGAACAAGAGTAATTCCATCAATTCTTATTTTTGGAACAAGTCTGATTGTTATGAACATTTTTGTGGGGGAAGGTTCAAGGACGTGGCAGAATCCCAATATGAGCTAGGTTTGCTCACATAATCACACTTACTGTCTCTAAATAAGCCTTCAAATGAGTCTTATGATAAGCATGTTGTCCAAGAAAGAGATATGAGATGTACTCAAAGGCATTCCTTCACACATTTTTCCCATGAACATCTCACATTTTTTATATTAAACAATATTCCATTGTCTGGAATAGCATTGGACTTGATGCTATTTGAGGTTCTTACATGCAGAGGTAATGTCCCAAAATATGACCACATGCAGGACGCAGATATCCAAATGTCTGAAAAAAACCATACATCTTTAAGTAGCTGGTAATACTGTGTACTCTAATACCATTCCAACCTCAGTGCAAAGCCGCTGCTAAGCTGTGTGCTTAGTTGCATGATAGCACACAAATTTTAAAGCCAAAAAAGTAGTATCAACATTGTACTGCCTGTGATTTGCCTTTTTTTTTTTTGTCTTTCTACCTCAATTCATTTTCAAACCATCAGCCATTTTCATGTTGGAAGTCTTCAGACTCATGAAGCTGTCTGTTTAGCATTCTATTAAATTTATTCTAAAGTTAAGCATAATGTATGTAAGTTCAGAGGTACTATTTTTTTTTCTCATAAGATAATTTCTTTTGTTAAGAGGGATCTTATTTGTTAAGGGATTGTACTCCATTTACAATCAATCCATTTTGCCAGTCTTCTTTAAAAAGCTCTAAGATAACAGCAGTCAATTTATAGCAGTCCTTTCTCTAAGCAGACAAAATACAAAGGTTCTTAATATTTTCCATCCAAGTCTCCTTAGAGTCCAACTTGGGAGTGGTACTAGGATGAGAGCCAAGGAATTTCCAGAAATCTTGAATGCTACTAAGTTGTTACTGACACAGTGCCACGAATACCTGATTAGCAGATATTACCAGTGCATCCCAACAAAAGTCAAAGCTTCTTGCTTGCTTACGCAGTGGGGAAAGAAGAAGAAGGGTAGTTACCTCCCCAGTTAGAACAAGCACAACCTTTCAGCACTATCTGACCTTAAATCTCCGCAAGAGAGTATTTTAGCTACCACCTTTTCTGAGCCCCTTCCTCACCTCAAGTCATTCTTTGTTCAGGTTATATATGTTTTACAGTTTAAAGATGAATAGATCTATTGGTGTGAAATTTTTATTTAAAAATATTTGTAAGTGTATAAAATCTGGAGACCAGTCCTGGGGCAAAGGGTGTCTTCCAAAACAGGATGGATACATGGCTATCCGTGGATACATTCCCTGGATATGTGGGTGTGAAGCCCTAATGAATGTAGAACTTCATTAGTCACCACAGAAGCTCTAATGGTTTACATGTAGGAATGTTAAGAACAGACACTGTAGATTTCTTCAGGGTGATTTTCTGTATTTCAAAGTGTCCAGATCAGGTGCTTCAAAATAGCTAAGAGAATCCATATTTGGTTTGTAATGGCATAATTTGTTGTTCTATTGTATCTATCTCCTCCAAAATACTCAGCCGAGGAATGGTGTGATCCCTGAACATCTCTCCTAGCTTGTTTCCTTGATCTATGTGTACTTTTAGGGCTCTTTCTGGATATGAAAAGAACAGCATTAAAAAGAAAGTAAACTAAACCAACCTATAACTCAAGTGGAGAACACGGATGGATACTCATGGTACATCTTTGTGGCTTTGTCTGCTGTAGTACAGTAAGACAAAAAGCATGTGTAAACAAGAAAACACAGGACAGGCCTCCACAGTGGAAATAATGCAACAGTTCTTCCTTTGGATGTGAAAAATTCATTATTTCTGTGTGACATTTTAAAACAAACAAACAAACAAGAAAAAAAAGGGCAAAAAATAATGGCAAAAAGGCTAGCCTTGTGGCTGAGTGAATAAAAAAAGATGTGAACATGCCCGTGTCTCCTTAGTCTGGGTTCTTAGGAGTCAGGGTGCTACCCCATAAAACGTCTGCTATTTTTAGAGAGGGAAAGTACTGCGCAGGCAAGTCACTACATGGCCTCAGATGTAAAGCTCAAGCCTGGCATAACAAATTGCAAAAACTAGTTTAAAAGACTTTGAAAAGGGGGTGGATTTGGACGCCTTCCTGTCTGCCTCAGGAAGTGTGCCTGTTGCTCCCTCACTCACAACAGCTCTGATCTACCTCTTTTTACCTCTGCAGAGGCAGAGTACAAACAAAACTTAAGTATTTTACTTCATATATGCGTAACTGCAGTGTACGTATGTATGTATGGGTGTGTGTTTATATACAGACGGATACCCCCTTCTCCTGTCCTGGATTCTGCTTTTCCAAAGTGCCTAACCCTCTGCTTATCCTCTTTACAAAGTATCTTGTTTGAGACTTTAAGACACAACACTAACCTATCCCTTTTTTTAGCTCAGGAAATTCTCTAAAACAGTAGAAACAGGTCCAGCCTTTAAGAATCCTGTGGACCAAAAGGATGGCTTCTGGTACTTCCCATAAGGAGACCGTGGACCAAATAGTTACTCATCAACAATATCACCGATATCACCATTCCCTCTTTTCTTGCATCCCTCCACATGTTTAGTAGACTCCTGTTTGAACTGGTGAATTAAACTTCCTCACTGCTTTTTCATCTGTCCTCCAGTCTTCTTCCCTAAGGTGGTTTTCCCCTTTGGAAACTGTAGCTCTCTCCCATCAAACCTAGCTGCCACTTTCCAAATCTAGGAAGAAGCACATGAAGTGATCGTTTAAGTGCTCTCTCTCCCCTTTCAAGGGAATCTGAAAACCTGATGCATTTCAGATGGGCAGAGTTACAATCACACACAAATTAAAAGCGAAGATACTTTGTTTTTTTTAATTATCTGAATGCTAAGAACCAAGCCATAATCTTTAAAGAGTTAATATAAATATTATTGCAGATAAAATTATCTATATCTAAAAGCATGAGTGAAAGCAGTCAGCTGTTTCATTTGTAATGTAAAAAAAAAAAAAATTGAAGAAACTAGCTTCATAGCTGTCTTCCAAGTCCTCAGCTCAGAAGCAATGTTAGAAACAGATTTCTGCCTGTTGCTGCAGGTGGAGATAATTTCTACAAACAAGCTCTACCTGCTTAATATATATATATATATTTTTTTTTTTGTGAAATTAACTCGGTATCCATTATTCCAGGGAGTTGTAACACAGAAGATTCCAACTAGGTACCTTGTTATTTACTCCCATCCTCTCTTACAGACTGACCCAATACCAGCGTGTGGAAATGACGTACTTCCCGAAGGAAACGCTTCAAACAAGCACCTCACCTGGCTATTCTGGTGAGATTTGTTCCTTCTGGATACGCACCCTTTACAGATGTGATTACTTGGGACTGACAGCTCTCTCAAATTAATTTGTTAGAAGCTTCCCAAAACACAGGTATGCTATTTTGTAATAACTGTAGCATGACTCAGATCAGTTTTGGAATGTAATTAACTGTGCATGGTGCATTGTATGAGCATGCTTCAAGGTCAACTGTTACCATGCCAGAAATATGCAGACAGTCCAATAAATAATGCAAACTACATTTTCTAAAGGTAATATAGAGAAGACCCTCCATGTTAGCCCTCCACCAACAATTCTCACTTCCAGGCAATAATCATTGAGGATTGCATGCTCAGCAGATTCCTCAGGAATCAAGTCTCACTCTGCATTAATCTCTGAGCAAGCTGCTTTTACAGTGAAGCACTCAACACAGGTGATGCAGATTTCTCCCCAGTGGGACTGCAACATCACCTAGGTTTCATAGCCTAGATCATGGCACCTTCATGGCATGAAGTTTATGGTGCAAACAGACAAAACAAAACTTGTTTGGCAAGAACCTTTTTTTTTTTTTTTTTTTTCCCCTTTTTTTTTATGTTGGCTGCATCTGCTGACAGGGCTGTTGCTGTTGCTCATGTTCTGGCTCTGTTGATTCTTCTTTCTGTGCCACAGCCAGGGATGCTGCCTCTGGCACTCAAGACATGGAGAAGGAAGCGTCAGAATATGCCAGACCCTGTCTTAAGGCTCTGCCTTTCCTGAGTCTTTTCTGTAGTTCTTCCCTCCTGGGCAGTGAGTCTGGAAGACTATGCCAATACAAGTCCTGCTGAACCACTTTTCCTTAGACTGATGTAGTTACTCACCGCCTTGGAGAAGGGCGACATCTCTCAACACAGCTATTACCAATAATCAACACTGCAGGGCACCTTGGCATATAACCTATGCCTTTGTAATACCCTTTTCTTCTACCTCTGCGTCCCGATCATGAGAACACCCTTACTCCTAGTGTGAATATTGCTGAGGGCAAAGGAATAAGGTGTGAAGGTTTTTCCACTCCTTTTCTAGACAGCCATGTTTTCCTCAGGTATCTGTACAACTTCAGGCTGTGAGCTTGGTGGCTTTGGCAAGCAGAGAAATGATCTATCAAGCTGGAGACACCTAGGACTAGAGAGAAAGTGTGTTATACACTGAGTAGGCAAAAGCCAGTGCCTGTAATGCTTCCCCACCTATTGAAGCATCAATGACCCCACTAGGTCTCACCAGAGAGGCAGTAGTTCTGCATTACCCTAGAGTATCTGTGTATCCAAACCCATCTCTCCTGTCACAGCAAAGAAAAACTCAGTCAGGGAAGCTAAGTTACTTTGTTAAAAGATTTATTTTACAAAGCTTTTGGACAAAGGTTTTGGACAACTGCTTAGCAAAACATACAGTCCACACAGGTGTCTTCAGAACATCAACTGCCCCTAGGAAAGCTACCAGAAAAGGTGTCTGCTTGGTTCCTTCCTGACAGATCAGACCACCATGAAGACCAGCTTCCAAGCAGCTGCATATTGCTCTTGGGTACGATTTCTAAATTCATAAATTAAATAATAGAGCCTGTATCTCCCCTGCTATTTTTTTTTTTGTGGTTGTTTTTCTTCTCAGTCTTGTTCAGAGGATCAAGTTAGTGCCAGGAAAAATTATGTTCTCCAGGCTTTGAAGCATTAGAGGATAGTAAGATTTCTGCTACCACAGGAATATGAACTCACATGGAAAAGAAACACAAGAGGCAACAAAATACCACATTCTGGACTGTCTTTGAATCACTGTATCGGTGACTGTCAAGCCAATACAGCCATCCCAGTCAAATTTTGGACCTAGTCGTTCTGTTAGATATTGTTCAGTTTCAAGCAATGGTTATGAAATCAGTATTTCCTTTGTGGGAGCTGCCCAATGTACTTCAGAAAGCAGTCCCCCACTGTTGTCAGACATAGATGCTGTCACAACTGAGATGCTCTTCCATGTCATGTTCTATCTTCTTGTTTGGGTCTCACAGCAATCCTTCTGTGAGGAGTTTTCTTGCTGCGAGCAGGAGGAGAGTGTCCTTCTTGGCACCAGTAAAGTAATCGATCAAGATCATTGTTATGCTGGAAGTAAGCCATCTTTTATCTCAAAAAGTTCATACGGTGCTTGAAGATCCAAACACTCACTCCATACCACCTCCTGAACACAGGGGAAAGATTTGTGCTGCTTGACCTCCAGGATACAATTCTACAGATCTGTCATGTCCTCTCAGGAGATATGGGATATCAAAACCACCATCAGGATAGGCTATATCCTCCAATCACACAAAGAAATTTGACAGTGACTATAATATTCAAAGCAGTAGCAACACACTTGCATAAAACCAGAATTTGTGTACTCCTGCCAGGACAGCTAGCCAGCAGATTTTCTAGTGAAACTTTGTATGCCAGATTATGCACAGTCAACCTACTACAGCACTTGGTCTCTACAGGATATGAACATACTGGAGTGAGTCCAGTGAAAGGCTGCAAAGATAATTAAGGTACTGGAGCACCTGCCACACAAGGAAAGGTTGAGAGCGCTGGAACTGCTCAGTCTAGAAAAAAGGCTCAGCCTCAGTGTGCACAAGTACCTGATGGGAAGGTGTAAAGCACAGAGCCAGACTTAGTGGTATCCACTGAAAGGACAAGAGGCAAGGGGCACAAATTGGAAAGAAGTACATTAAATTTAGACATAATTTTCATTTACTTGTTTTTAAACTGAGTGTGAACAAATGTTGGAACAAGTTGCCTGGAGAGGTTGTAGAGTCTTCAGCCTTTGAGATATTCAAAACTTGACCAGACACAGTACTGAGCAACTTGCTCTAGTTGATCTTGCTCTAAGTAGAGGTCCTTTCAAAGCTCAATGATTCTGCGAAGTAGAAAAATCCCTGTGGAGATGTACTTCTCTGGCACAGATTATCAGGTAAGATCCTCCTAGTGGTGTGACAAACCTGAACCTGCTGAGAATCCACAAATCCCACAGCCAGACTCATTGCTTTCAATTTCACTCAGCACAACATCTTTGCAGAGACACTAAGAAGAAAAAGCTACTTGCTCTCACAGGAGCTGGAGTTTGACACATACTGTTCATATGTATAATCCACTTCTTTCCTCCTTTGCTCCAGAATCCTTGCACACCCAGCATTTCATAGTCAGGAGAAGTATGCTCTGTTAGTATAAAAAGGTGAGGAATCTGTAAGACAGATACTACACAGAGTTATTAGTGGTTGACTTTGTGAGCAGTGCAATGTACATATGGACACCACATTTAGGCACTATCTGGTTTTTAATTAGTAACTTTCATTTCCTGAAGCATACCGTAAAATACGCACAACTTCTGAGGTAGAAAAGCTGCAAATCTGAAAGGACACCAAGACAAATCTTTTCTTCATCAGTCTGAAATCTGACTCTCATCAATCTATCATAAAGGTAAGTTATTTTTAACACACTTATTTTACTCAGTGTTTCTTGCTCATCAGTAGTAAAGTAGTCCTATGTAAACCCTTCTTTGCTGGTAAATCTCACTAATTGTATAGACAAGGGAAATGAAGGTAGTTTCTGGGCCATCATGGGGGGGGAAAAAAAAAACCACACACATTGAAAAAAAAAAAAAATCAGCCTTTCCTCCATACTGTCCTTCAATTAATTGCATGCTAATGCATTTCAGTCTTAGTTTTCAGGTGTTACCGATAGCCAGTAAAGTACTGTGACATGAGCTGGGCTTAGCCAGCATGTGCATAAGTTACATATATTTAAGGTACAATCTTTTTTCTTGTTTTGGATTTAACAAAAATCAAGAGATGGCTTTCAATTTTCTAAGTGGCCATTGTCAAAGAGTATAAGGCCTTCTCAGCATATGTCCAAAATAAAGTAAGTCTCCATAGACACAAGATAACCTGTTGCCTAATTCAGAGAAGCAAAACATAACGCTCTTACTCAAGCTATGACTGTAATGATCCCATTCACTCCAGGTCTATCAGTATCATTCCTTTCTGAAATAATCCCAAGAGAAGCCCTGATTATACAATGTAGTACTTTTGCTTTTAGTAGCTCATTGTCTTACTTGTCAAGATGTTTGATAGGCCACCTAGACTGGCAGTCTCATGCTTTAGAACTACAAGTTTATTCTGCTTAGGAGATGAAAATTTAAAAATGTTCTTAAGATATTGCACTTAGAAGATACAAAGACTTCTATTACAAAGTTACAGTCATAGTATTAGCTTTTAAAATAAATTAGACAAAAAATAGATTAGCAGCACAAATACAGAATTTATATCCTTCCCCCTCCCCACCCTGACATCCATAGTCATCTGTGAGTCCCTGAGGTGATCACCACCCCCAAAATTTAATATATTTCATTGGCTTTGCACCAACACAGCACATATCTTCATTTCGCAAGACTTCCATTTGTATAAATTCAAATCTGTTGTTTCAGGAAACTCTTGAATTCCTCAGCTTACCAGGGAATGGTAATGGCACCAGCAGTACAGCCCCTCCTCACAGTTCAGCGAACAGCAGTGAGAAGTCAAGTCCACCAGAGGCTTTCCTGGCTCCCCGCCAAATACACATGGTTTCTTGGTCCCTTCTTTCCCAAAAGCTGCCAATTATTAGTTTGTGATGCAGGATCATATTTAAGGCATTATAAGAGACATAACCAACAGAACTGATTTCCATTAATGTATTTCCATAATGAGGTGAAAAGAAGACAGTTCATGGAATTTAAAAAGTAGTTTGAGTGAAAGCTGTTGATTAAGAGCCAATTAAAAAGCTATTTCCTTCAAAGTTGTTACTAATGAGAAGTGAGGCACCTTAAGTTCACAGCTGCTAGAGAAGCAGACCTTTCCCACCACCACCTTTAATAAGGTCCACTTTAGAGCTGCTGGTCTCTGAATTTTGTGCTTTTTCAGTCCTTCTTCGCTCGACCTTTGAAGGTATCCATGATATGGAGGTGTCCAAAATATTCCGCAAAGAGAACAGCTACTTTCACTGGTACAATACTGTAAGGTAGGGGAGTTAAAGAGGAGGAAAATAACAAAACAGACATCAGAAGAGTTGTGCAGTTTTATCATAGAATTAGTTTTACTAGGTTAATACTGGCAAAGACAGTATACTCCCTAGAATATAGTACCACCAGTTCTCTCAAAATATCCTTTATACTCATTTGGCAGCCTGAGTTATTGACAGATCAATTTCCCAGCCTGGCTTACAACAGAGTCAAAGGTGCCCTAATGCTGGAGCAAGACACCTGATGTGCAGCTACTGAGGAGCAGGCCCAGTCTCTACAACCCACAGTAAAACTGCACCCCAATGGACTCAGCAAGTTACATTTAGACATTTCTGTTATTGTTCTGTGGTCCAAGGGTAGACTGAACCCCTAAAAACAAAAAACAAAACAAAACAAAAAAAAACTCCAGAGATGTGTAGAACTTAATGAAAATTCACATCAACAAGTAGAAGCCTGGTTTGCACTTTTAGTCAAAAACATAGCTGAACATAGCTGGACAAAAAAAGAGAGGAAAAGAAGGAAAGGCATAACTTACTTTTTCAAAGCAAAGAAAAAATAGAGACTGCGTGGTAGCAGCAATATTTCTTGGTCCCGCCGAATAGCAGTGATTATCTTCTCAGCCACATACTCTGGCTCCAGAGTGGGAATCAGACTTGGCCACCTAGAAGAGAAGACACTTCTTACTATAAACCGAGTTGCTTTGGATTCACATTTTACTCAAAATAAGTCTCAAGTTTGCAGTTATTCAACTAAAAGAATAAATAAATACCACAAATCCTATGAACAACAGAACCTTCATTATGTTAGAGAGTGAGTGGCCATTGCTATTTTCCCTTTGTAGGATCTTTCATAAGAGAAATCTGTATAGTCATATTAAGACACACTAGGCTTTTATTTGGCTCCTAAATTTGTCACTATACAAGCATACTGAGCAAAACTATGCCACTGATTTAGAATCATAGAATGGTTAGGGTTGGAAGGGACCTTCAAAGGTCATCTAGTCCAACCCCCCTGCAAGGAGCAGGGACATCCCTGACTAGGTCAGGTTGCTCAGAGCCTCATCCAGCCTGGCCCTGAACGTTTCCAGAGATGGGGCCTCCACCACCTTTCTGGGCAACCTGCATGTGGGTTTAGAAACCAGCAAGGACAAGTGGAGCATTTGGCTTCTGCAGAGGAAAATACACCAATTACATTTCATGTTTCAGCTTAAATGAACAGTAAAGGACCAAAGGCTTTGCCACTTGGGTTGCCCAGTCACTGGATAGCACTGTTAACACCCATCTGAGGCCCTAAGAATAACAGGCAGAGAAAAGCCTAGCTCATTATTTTCATAAAGGAAAAAGGAGTACATAAAATGCTAAATGTGTAAGTTGCATAAAAACCTCATAAGAGTTTACTCACTTGGTTCCACAGCCATTAAACATTCCTGTGTTTATGATGTAAGGACACACAATTGTGGTTTTAACACCAGCCCTTCCCAGATCTCTCATCTCTAAATCAACTGACTCCGCAAAACCAACTGCTGCAAATTTACTTGCACAGTAATCTGTAAAATAAATAAAACATGAATTGCCATTAAACATTTTAATTTACTAATTAAACACTAAACAGGCTCAGTGAGTCCTACCACTGAACACGTACACAGGAGCAGTAACATTTTTTGACAGAGAACAGGGACAAAACTATGCTCTAGTAAGTAAACTAGCTAGCCACAGTTTTGTTTGGTTGGTTTTATGTTTGGGGTTTTTTTTTTGTTTAGTTTTTTGTTTGTTTGTTTTTTCTCTTTCAGTATGTAACAGCAGCACTAGAGTATAGAAATGATATATACAGAGTACCTGCAGGAAATTACTATCTGATAATAAAATATTTTACAACAGAGTAGGAACTGTTTTCAGGATTAGATTACTAATAAAATTTGCCTTTAATGTGATTTGCTCCTTTACTTTCCCTCTCCTAAGTTAACTGTTGTGCTAGATGGCAGACAGAGGGTTTCTAAATGCATCCCTGCTATCACCTTTCTACTCTCTACCAAACAATAGCAAGTGAAATTATCTTTTCATACCAGACCTTATCTTTGAATCCATGCACTGGCTTCTTAAGCATCAAACTCAAGCTTTCAAGACTCTCTAGTGTGGTTTCAACATATGAAACTCAATTTGTCTTCATTATCACTGCCCTGAAGCTATATTTCTTTTACTGCTATGTCACCTGATTTCATTTTCCTCCCTCCTCTGCATATGTTTTCCAGAAATGCCTTCTGAGTTTTCCCTAATTTCAACACTTTTTTTCCATCACTTTATGGGTCCTCTTGGATGAATGGCTGAGAGATAGAGAATGCAAAATGAGAAATTGCATATCTGCCTCTGTACCACATCTGGATTTTTGTAGTTCTTTGAGTTAGGGAAACCTGTACAGGACCCTGCTTAGCCTGAGAACACGCTTGCAAAAAATAAAACCGAAAAGAACAACTAAAACAAAAAGTGGCCTCTTCACCAAATACCTGCAGGTTAACTTTAACAACATTGAAGTTCTCAGTTTCCAAAGTTCCACGTCTCCTAGATCTTCTAACTGCCTTGGCAGAAAAAACCTGTTTCCAGATGCTCAGCAGTGCTATGAACTCTTTTGCAAGGAATGGTCTATTTAAGATCATCTGGTTTGAAAGTATGATCATTTGCTTTACCTATAAACAAAGACCTGTAAACTCAAAATTAGGAATTTTTTTGTGAGTATTGATTGCAGAGTTTAAATCAAACTAATTGTCTGCATGAACATTAGCTTTAATACACTACCTGAAAGACCATTGACTCCAGTCAGTCCCGCTGAGCTTGCAATGCTAACCAAGTGTCCGTGGTTAGAGGCCATCATTGCTGGGAGGAAGGCTTTGCAAGTCTGTAAAGTAAGTCAGAGTTGCAATGAAACATTTTACAAAGTAAGCTACGTGCTATAATATTTTGAAAGTGGTGTTTTTAAATAAATTCTCCTTACAGTTTAAATAAGCTTTTCCTCCTTCCATTATGGAAGCAGGGAGGGCAGGGAAGGAAAAGAGGAGTTTGTTGTTTGAACTCTAACCTTCAGCTACTGAACTGGGACTTTCCAGGCCTCACCAGTACCACAGTCTCCTCAACACCAAAGGTGGTAACTTGCTGAAAGCTGAAGATAGAGTTTAAGCTATTTGTTAAGTTTCTTTCAGCCTGAAGCTCAGCACTGTAATGTTTCAAATGAGAATTAAGTGTTCACTGCAAATTTTGTAAAATGGCAAAAATTTGAGTTTCATGTCTTCCTTTATTAAATTCATTTAATCTTTGTGATTAAACTTATTTATGAAGAAACTGGAGCATGTTTTAATAGCCCCTTTGCAAATCTTTATGATAGGTACATCATACAGATGACCTGCTTTCTCTGGAAAGAAGGAAAAACAAATTAAGTTACTCATTCTGGACAAAAGTCCCCCACTTAATAATAAGAACATTGTCTGAACACGTGGTATTTCTTACTGAAACTATCATAGCCACAAAGCAACTACAACACTAACAGAATTTAATGCTTCTGTTACTAGAGTAGCAACTTTTAGGCTTGGCCTGCTTCATGTCAATTAATACTGAGAGTTTATAACACATGACTATCTTTAGAATTTAGCAGACTGTAAACTTCAGTTCTTAAGAGCATTTTTAAATACGAAGCAGTTTTGCTTCTACCTACCTACCCCAGAAGTTCCCAAAGGATCCATGCTTCCATGCTTTTTTATTTTACAGACTCCCAGGCATAGAAAGTAATTTTTTGTATCATTTCTGACTGAGCTTACAAGGAGCTATATATCCTTGCATATTTTCCAGAATTCCAAAAGGCAAAATTAACACTGAAAACACGTTAAAAGGATGTTTTAGTATGTATATGCAAAGTACAGGTATTACCCAGAAATGTGCCATTATGTTCACTTCCATGGTTTTTTCCACAAGCGCATCTGGAGAATCAATAAACCTCTTCCCAGTTACAATACCAGCATTGTTGACTAGGATGCTAACATCGCCAACTTCTTTTTTAACCTAAAACAAAAAGCCTCAAGATATTATGCAATAAATACAAAACATGCTTTCCAAGTTTTCTATATGAAGACATAAAATAGAGAAATATTACACATTTCAACTAAATTGAACTTAGTATGCTTGTTACAGATTCAAACACCTCAGGTTCCCCCACATTCTCACCTGACGCCTTTTCTAGATCTGAGCTTGCAACTGGACTTTCTTTGGAGGTGTTGAGCCCAACAGCTCCACACAGGCTTCTGCTTTCAGTGCCTCTGGTCCTTGATGCAGCGGTTCCAGATAGATGTCTAATGCAGAGAGCTTAACTAACACAAGTATTTTCCTACAGTAAACTCATCTTAAAACTAATGAGTGGTTCGGTTTGTAGGGCCATTTCTATGCCATGCAGTGAGGCACAGTACACAAATCCTCGGGTGAGTTCACCAGAATCAGGCACATCAAATCTATGTGAAGGCTGCAGTATCTAAACTTTCACTTGTGAGGTTCCTTGCATTACACTCCAATCCTCTTGGATTTTCCACAGAGTAACTTGAACACAAAAGCAGTGCTGCCGTATGACTGAAGCCAGCTTGCATAGTACATGAGTCTTTTGATGGGCAGAGAAGGAAAATCAGATTCCCTGTTGGCAGTGATAATAGCCTACATCCCAACAGTCCAGGGATGCTGCACAAGGCAGCAGCTACTTGGTAGCATCTTAATATTCCAATATTTCAATATTCTTCATGCTGTTTTGTACATGTTTCACTTCCCCAGACTGTGATGTTTAGACACTGACATGTATTACATAGTAGTTTCTCACTAGTGATAACTTTACTTCCATTCCACAGCACACACATTAAACCAGACTTCCTTACAGCTTTCTAGAGGAGTAGATGGAGTTTTCTGCCTTCAGCGTGTTGGAATTAGAATGGGCAAACAGTCACTTTTGAGAAGAAGTATTCCTCATATGCACAGGCAGTAAGAACAACTACCTGTAAAATTAATTTCCTCCTTACAACCTTTTTATTTATTCAAGTATCTTGATTACTTCAAGGAACTTTACAGGTCAGGAACTTGAGAGCTTATCTAACCAAACAAAAAGGTTTTTTTACAAGTTTATTTCTTATGAAGACAGCATGAAAGAACACCATGTCTGCATTGATTCTACCTCTCAGGACAACACAAGAAATGAGAAAACTGTAGGAAATGTAGTAGTCTTATGAAAATTAAAAGCTGTAGGAATCTGAATAAAGGAAGATTTTAGGATATGAGCATTCACAGAAGGCAAAAGCCTTAGGAGCTTCTGGGGCTCATGGTGCATAAACTTGTTTCTAGTGCATTAGCTTCAATTCTAACGCTGTACCAGAAACCTTATGAGACATTCTCAGAAACTAAGTTAGCTAAAGAATAACATCTACACATTTTGTTCAGTAAGAGGAAGTAGAGTTCTTGTTTTAGCTCCAGCCTTAGAACTCTCACTTGAGAGAACAACAGTAGGCCAGCCGATATCAAGATACTGTGCCATCTCTCAAAAGGAGAATGAAAATACTGAATGCAGTATTTGAAGTACAGTTAATTAATCTGAGCTATCTGAGAAAAAGGAGACAAGTACTCTATAAGTTGTTTAATTTGTGATTTTCAGATCAAGTGCTAAACGTGTGCTGATCAGTAGCTTTGGGAAAACATGTTTTTATGCTATCTTGCCATACAGCTGCAGATCACAGAACCTCATTTTTTAATGGTATTTCCTTTGCTAGGTGCCTACAGTGACTAAAGAAAGCACAAGCAGACCAGGTAGGCTCCCTGTATGACAGTAAAGAATTAAAGCATAATATACCATCTACCCTTTATTCTAGCTTAACTTCCTCATCCTCCTTAAAATTGTTAACAAACTAAGGAAGGGTTTAAAAAAAACCAGAAAGCAGCCTTGGTATGATTATACAGAACAGCTTTTATAATAAATTCACGAGCCAGAGCCCCTCTCCACCTCGGTCATTGCTCACACATTCTTGTCTGTCTATTCCCCTCTCAAAAATTTGTCATGTAACAATTTAAATATTTCTGAAGCAGCACCACATGACCTCCATAGGCAGCCTTAGACAAGTTTTCTAGTCACCAACCTGAGTATGTACTGCTCATACAAATTAAAAATAGTTTGCATTCAGAGACAAAAATGTAATCATTAGTAAATGGTGCTTTAATACTGCCTCACGTCAGATGATCTAGCAATTGTGGAAGTCTGGACCAGTACCCTAAATCTACCCTTTGGGGCAAATAACAAATACCTGAATAAGTGGTCACACTTCTTTTGTGCAAACAAAAGATGGACAGAGATGGGGAATGTGGTACACAAAGTTTGTAACTTGGTGATTGGGGCATTCGGGTTAGATGGGAGAAGGGAAATAAAAACAGAATCTTGATCATCCCATTTCTAACTAGTGGCAAAAACCTGAACGTCTTCCTTTATCACCCATCTCTACTCAGTCTTCCAAAATATATTCACACTTTGGATGGAATTCAAAGCAGATTCAAGCGCCTTCTTGCAACCCAGACAAATTCCAGCTTTAGAACACCTCTGTCCATGCAGCTTCCCTACTAACTAGATGTGGCACCTCTTTCCTCAGCAAATTGTCTGTTTTAATTCTCTTCTCCTCTCAGCTCTCCCCTGCACATGACAGAGCCGAGACACCCAGCCCAGGCTTCCACACTCTGCTTTGAGAGCAGGTACAGAAGACCTTTAGCAAGCCTTTTCCCTAGCTATTTGGCAGGGCGGGGAGGGATAGTGTCAACTTTCCGGAGCTCTAAACCTCTCAATTTGTGTAGTGCAGAGAAGTATGTTCCAGGTGTTTGTTTTAGGCCTAGGTAAGGCAAGCATTATGCAAACAGCTGATCTAGTTAAACATCTTTTTCAGGTTAAAATAAACACTATTTCCTGTTTGTGTCTGCATTTATATTTATGCTTTTACATTAAAGGTTAGTAGTGAGCAAGTCCCATGATTCCCAAACAGCATCCCAAAGTGTCTAATTTTAAGAACCATGAACTCCTCTAACTGCCTACAAGAGGTGGAATAAAGCACTGGGTGTTTTATAGGCAGCATGAAACACCATCAGGAAATGTGCTTCTACTTTTGCTCTTCTGCACAGGAAAGAGGATTCTCAGAAAAGTGGAAAACTGGCTGCAAACTGTCATCCTGACTAACAAGAAAAAACAGTGCATAAGCAAAAGAG
This sequence comes from Chlamydotis macqueenii, assembly GCF_036417535.1. NCBI lineage: Eukaryota > Metazoa > Chordata > Aves > Otidiformes > Otididae > Chlamydotis > Chlamydotis macqueenii. The sequence continues at coordinate 122,831,309 of NC_141557.1, forward strand.
TACCATGCAAGAGATCCTGGAAGTAAACATGAGCCCAGACGCAATTTTGAAACATGATAATGAGGAAAAGGCTTTGTTTCCTCACAACTAGAAGGATAAAAAACCAGAGTTATTTCCCCTCTTTCAAAGCCCTAGGTTCTCAAAGTTTAGCTGAACTCAAGGGAAGGAGGGGTAGGTCAGAGAAAGTCACATTCCTTTTGTGGTTGGGTACTTCTGGAACAGTGACATTAGAAATAAATTTTAACCTATGGCTGTTGATAGCCAAAAGCTGTCCTTCATCCTTTTGGTACAGGAAAGGAACAAGGACACCGCATGAGCAGGGCTTTTTTGGTTTTCTTCCTACTGAAGTGACTTTTTCTTGGTCTCTGTGTGGTTGATGAAGTACCAGAAGCAGGTATTTAAGGTTCACATAGATTTCGTTTTGGCTTTGATGTTGTTTTTCTAGGCACAAAGTGTTCAACCATATCCTGCCCTGCCTGCATGAATTTAGCTCGCTATAGTCTTGTAAAACTCCAAGTCCTTGCACAAAGCTGAATCACTGGGGTGGGGAAACAAAACCTGGAACTGTGCTGCCTCATCTTGCAAAGGCTGATGCTGCACGCTATGAGCCAGCCTACTACACCCCATCAAGTAAACAGTGGCACGAAGCATTAACCAATACTAAGTCTTTTTGTCACTAATAAGATGGGAAAGTTATCTGCATGATTCTACATCAATTGTCAGCAGTACATGATGTTTCTGAAATAACAGTAGTAGGGTATTTTCTTCTATCTGGATCAGCAGGAGGATTATTAGTGGATCAGCTGTTTGAACAGCTGACAGAAGATTATAAGTGAGGAATCATGCACTGAGATTCTCTTATCACTTCATCGCTCCTGTCTACCTGTTTTTATCATCCCTAACCTGTACCACACATATCTACACTCTCTTCTCCTTTTTGTATTTGGCAAGAAAGGCTCTGCTACTGCTTTCCTCCATGGAACTGAAGTGCTAGCCCTTGAGTTCTCAAAACTGAAGGTTAGTTTCCATCCTCTTCATTCTAGTGTCCTTCACACTACAATACTCCCTCCTCCTCCTCCTCCTCCTCCTCCTCCTCCACTCCTCCCAGTTCAGCGGGAAGCGCAGTTATAGGCCTGCAGTGAGAAACATGCAACTGCTCTGCAGGGACAGCAGATGTGCAACTCAGCTGGCTTAAGGGAGCTGCAAGGGGCACCAAGGGCGATCAGCACTATCGGAATACAAAACCAATAGTACCAGCCTCTAACAAGCTGCAAATCATGCACAAGCTTCACTTATCAGAAAGTTTGTTTTAGTCATTTTTGCACAGATAAAAAATGTCGAAGGTCAGACCTTCTTAAACAGCACCAAAATAGGAACATTAGTTCAGCCAACAGATGTTCCTGAAGACAGCTGAACTTTTTTTTTTTAGGAAAAAAATAATCCTCAGGCAAACACTCACTGTGGAAACTTTCTAGTGCAACAGTTAAGTTTAGCAACATTTTAAGGAAATGAGAACAGGTTGTTATAATGGAAACTGTTAAGCTATTTTAGCTCTTGGCAATTCTACTAGTCTGCCCAAAATATCTAACCACATGCTATAATTACAAAGCTCTTCAGAAAGGAAAGTAAGAAATATTTAAGACTTCAAGATACATTTATTAATTCTGATAAAGTGAGTCTGCAGAAAATCTGTTCACAGGCATAGAATTATTTGAAAATTGCCTAAGAAGTTAATCTTTTTTACTATGTATGCTCTTTAGGGTTTACTTTTGGTAAAAGGCTGCCAGAACTTGAAATACTGCTTCAGCTTCAATAAATTGATTTTCTGCACTTCACCAGTAAATGCTTGCTCAGTAATTGAGTGAATGAGAAGCTATTCAGTTGAAATTAGCTTCTGAAAAAGAGAACCAGCTTTTCTTATTTTTAAAGGAACAGAGGCATACAAGTCAACTCTGAAAACCAGTATTCTTAAAATAGGTAGCAGGCACAATACTTTCTGAATGAATTAACTTTAATCTCTCACTTTAAAGTCACTAACACTTACCACACATCATACACACGTGCATGCACTCATTTTGGAATAGTGTCAAAGCCACAAATAAGATACTTTACCTGATCAGCTACTCTGTAGACTTCCTGCCTTTTGCTACAGTCACAGATGTAGCAGTGTACTCTCACTGCTCCATTTTCTCTGGCCAGTCTAGTTGTCTCCTTGAGCCCCTCTTGATTGATGTCCCAGAGAACCACTGTGGCTCCAAGTTTGGCAAACTTTAAAGATAAGAGTCTTCCAATGCCGCTTCCCGCTCCTGTGATTAATACTATTTCACCGCTAACATTCTTCTTCCGTCTAGGCACAACCAAGAATACTAGCGACTCCAGCAAGTAATACAGAAGAAGTCCAATGACTTTGAACGTTTCCAGGAAGAAGTTCATCTTGAGGATATTTCTTTAGATACCTGATAAAGGAAAACATTTACTAGATAAACCATAAAAAGAGAAAATGCAAACAATGTTTCAAAATTGAAAAGCATTTTGAGATCCATTCTAAATATTTTCTCTAGCCTGCTTCTGAGTGTTAAAAAAAAAAAACCAACAAAAAAAAAAATAGGCTTACATCTGCACACTGACTTATTTGCCCTCTTTCTGTATCATCACCAGGTTGCTCCTATTCTCCTCCAGAATGCAGCACAGAATTGATTTATGATTTGAGAGAGGCAGGAAACATCCGCCCTCATCTGCTTTAAAAATTCCCCACCCCTCACATGGATTTCCATCTCTGCTCTGACAGGATGCGAACTCAAAAACTAGAATTAAAGTGATAGCTGCCCCTTGAGCATCTTAAGCAGAAATGCATGGCAATTATAAATCAAAACATACAACTGAATCAAACAACTTCAGTGCTCACAAGCTAGTACTTTAGGTCAGGAAAAATTCTGCTTTCAGGATCATGACCTTTTTTTTTTTCTTTCTTTCTAGGCACTCCGTGTCATCCAGAAATCATATGCAGACCAAGTCAGTCTTAACCCTGCTGAAAAACTGCCAGCATAGGGAGCTTCAGAATACAATATGCTTACAAACCTCCAAAGCACACCAGGTAAATTACTGGCTGTCACCACTAGATTTCAGCTACCAGTACTACCATTATTGAGGAGAGCTTGCTTTCGCAATTGATCAGTGTTTTGTTCAGGGATGCATTGCAAAGCTGTTTATTTTCCTCTCTTCACCCCCCTGTATTAAGCAAATGTCATCAGCTTGAATCACACCATCTCAGGTATGGATTTAACTCCACAGCCTCTACTCATCACAGTAAGGCTGACACCTAGCAGGCATTTAAGTTCTTGAAAGAATGCTATTTATTTCCCAATATCCAAAAGTTATGCAAGAAATGTACCCTTGGTCAAAATAGGTTTTAATCTTTGACTAATTACAGTATGAAAGATTAATATCTTCCTTCTCAGCTAAAGGCAGGGGCACACTGACACTTACACTTCAACCTTTAGCACTACATGCCCAGTTGGATCACATCTCTTAGTTAACATTGCTATCTATGTGCATAGGTAATTGTGTTTGACAAGCGCCAAGAGATAAGTTACTTAGATCTCTGCTACTCTGAGCAAAGTTCACGAAATTTAGCAAGTGGACATATACGTGTTATCATGAGTCTCAGGTTTTGTACATGGGAAACAAGGCCAGTCCTGAAAAGGGACAGGCCACTGCTGGAACAGAGCAAATTATCTCAGAAAGTTTTCTAGCAGAAACATTAGGACGTCTTAAAACTATTCCAATGACAGAAAGACATTTGTCAAAAACATAGTAGGTGGAGAAATAAGTTCTTCTTTCTGAAGAAAAGGAGTCATAGGGTGAATGGTTTTTGTTCTTCATTCCCTTTAAAATGGGACAAAATGTGTGCAGAGGTTCCAGCACAGATGAAAAGCTGTAACACCAATAAGAAATGGAAGAAATATCTAAAAAGCATAGGAATATTTTTCTAGAGCAAATGTTGACATTGCGTGTAGTAGACTCTCATAGCTACGGAGCTACTCTAGATATAAGCAAAAATAAGGTTATACAGGAAAAGCACTATTAAATTTCACGCACATCCAAAACCCAGCAAGTTTTTGGAAACACAAGTTCTTTGCTGGGTCTAAAACAGAAGCAACAAATCTTGAAAATGCAGTCGCTGAATTTAACTTGATGACACTAACTTAATGCACTTAACGCAACAGCCTCCATTTGCATGAAATGAGATCGATATCTCTGGAGTAGATAAGGATGTCACAGTTGAGCCCTATGGCAAAACAAGAGAGGCAGTTGCCTTCAAAGTATAATACACAATTTGACCTACGTCAGTGATTTATTGAGTAAAATAATCGTGTATTAGGCTTCCACAGGACAGAGGCACGTTAGATCCTAGAGAAGCAGTGATTTTCTCTTAGAGAGGTAGAGTTGTTTTAGGCATACAGGCCACAGGAGACTTCCCATTAGAACACCAACCCTGCATCCTTCAGCGAGATGCTTGATTTCCTCTGACGCATCTCTCGCCTAATTCAGCTTCGACTGGGCCACGAGCCCTCCACGCTCACCGGCTCAGAACAGCTTACCAGAAAAATTTATTTCCCAGTGCGGATAAGTTGGGCAGCACGGGCCTGTGGGTACCTGCACTAACAATGCCCACAGCCTGTCAGTGCTCACAGAACACAAGGACAGGACTGAGACTGAACTGCAAACCACCTCTGCCACCCAACCCTCCTCCCAGCAAGGCTGGGCGAGCATGAGCTTGCTCACTACATCTGGAAGGTTGTGACCACCCCACTCCCCCACAAAAAAAAAAAAAAAAAGCCAAACCCACCCTAACGAGCCACAGCGGTCCTGCAGCCAGGTCAGCCCAAGGGCCGGGGGCAGCCATGCCTCCCCCGCAGCCGGAAGGCGCCGGACCAGCGTCACCTCGCTCGGCTCGCCCCACCCGCTAACCCACCAGCCCACTTCGCATCACCACAGCCCCACCACAGCGACCAGATCGCCACCCTCCCCGGGACCCCCCCGCTCCCCTCCACCTCCGCACCGGCCCGAAACGCGGCTCCCCGCGCCGAGCTCCCCAGCCCGGGCCCCCACACACGCCCGGGCCCCCACACACGCCCCCGGGACCGGGACACCCCCCCGGGCCGTGGGTACCTCCGCCTGCCCGGCGTGGCGCAGCGCGGCAGCCTCGGAACGGGCCGAAGGGAGCGGAAAGCAGGCAGAGCAGCAAGGCGGGGCGGGGCTGGGCCCCGGCCCTTTATGACCGCAGCCCGCCCCGCCGCGGGGCTGACCGGATGCCCAGGGGCGGGGCGGAGGAAGCCGGGCCGGGGCCGGCTCAGGCCTGGCAGGGGCGTGCTGGGGCGGAGGTCACTCCCGTGTAGGATTTAGGGAAGCCCCCGTGAAGAAATCGCTGGGCTTGGGGTGGCCGTCGCTCCGGGGAGACACGGCCCCTCCAGGGTGCTGGCCTGTCAAGGGAACGAAGGAGCTTGCAAAATGTGTTCTGCCTGTAGCCAGAGTCTTGAGTTTGTCAATTCAGTGAAGTTACCTGTTTGCTACTATAAATACTTTCGTCCCTTAAAGCAATATGGTGTGGGAAGGTTTTTTTTTAACCTTACGTTCATCCTTAGGTAGCAGAACTCCAAAACTGTAAGGCACTGAATGTTCACAACTTCAAGGAAAGTCAGTGTGGGGAGGGGACGCTTAGTACCGTCAGGAAAAATCTGACTGAAGGTATTTTCTTGGCACTGAGATCATTAATATGCCTCCTGACCAGAGTGGTATGTTTGTGCGGCTGTTGCATTTCCATAGAAACAGGACAACACAGCTTCCTGGATGTTACTTTCATCTGATGAATTAAGCAAACACTTGCTTATGAAACAATGTAATGTTTATGAAATAATAATAATATACTGCATAATGAAGAATAGGAGACAGCAATTCATAATGTAAGCTTCTTTAGGCTTCTGCCGTTTGGTCTGGTAATCTCCAAAGAAATTTTGAGAACTGCTTATGCACAAACCATTCCAAGGAGAAAGGATGGAGAGGGCACTTGGAGATACATACTGGTGAGGGAGCTGGTGGTTTTACTTGCTTTTTTGCCTTGGAGCAAATGGCTCCCCATAGTCAAAAAGAATCACAGAATGGTTTAGGTTGGAAGGGACCTTCAAAGGTCATCTAGTCCAACCCTCCTGCAAGGAGCAGGGACATCTCCCACCAGATCAGGTTTCTCAGAGCCCTGTCCAAGCTGGCTTTGAATGTTTCCAGGGATGGGGCATCAGCCACCTCTCTGGGCAACCTGTTCCAGTGTTTCACCACCCTGCTAGAGTTTCTCCCTATCTTTCCCGTAGGCCCCCTTTAGGTACTGGAAGGCTACTATAAAGTCTCCCCACAGCCTTCTCTTCTCCAGGCTGAACAGCCCAGGAGAGGGCTGCGGTTTGAAAGGTGCTGTTTAAATAAATACTTTTGTTGCTTCCCCTGCACATTCTTTTTAAAGTATTGTTGAAAGAGGTCAAAAGGTCTTTTCTTTCAGGTATGCAGTTCTGTCTCAGAGTCTAGGCTCTTGACTATAGACTTTGCTGCGCCCTTGAGAGCTAGTCACAAAAGAGAAATTAACTGCTGGATTAGAATATTTTAGTGGGAGTTAATGTATTATTCTATTACTACAGTAAATCCAGGAGACTAATTATAGCCAAACAGTGACGCTGATGAAATTTGGGTTTGGCAGCTGCTTTCTTTTTGTGGATTGTATTGTTTACAGTGGCTTGCTTAAATCAAGGAAGTGTAAAATCCCCCCGTTCATTTAATTTTCAAAAAGGTTTAAATAAAATACGTGCTTTGTAGTAATACTTGGAAATTAATAACACTTAATGTTGAGACTGACCTTATGATCAGAGTTGGAGAAGGTGAGAGACCTGGCTCCTTTCCCCACATTGTACAAAGATTTCCTGCAAGTAATAAACTCACTGAATAAAACTTGCTGAAATAAAATTAACTAAATTTATTGAGTTTACTTGTCTGTATGATGAAAGGCTAAAATTAGCCTTAAAGTAAAGATGCCCTTTTTAAGACTGATAAGTTAGTGTCTTCCACAGCCTAGGGTCAGAGACCCAAGTGGAACCACTACTCTTGATTCAAGTCCAGAAACTGAACTACTCTAATTTGTATGGGATGAGGCTGTCTCCCTCTTGTCATACATTATTTTTAGACCAATTAGTGAGTGCTGGTGAAATCTCAGGAGTGCAGAACTGGGGCTGGTATTTGTGCATTTTGTCTATCATCATGCTGGATGTTTTCAAAGGAACCAAGGTCATTCAAGTCATATAAACAAGTTTGAGGAACTTTGTAAGTGCTCTTACTTTTGCTTATCTGTAGTACTTGTGCTATGTAAGTGTACTGCTAGTCTGTAGCTGTTTTTTTACCGAGGGCTGCACTGTATTTTGGCCTACCTTAATTTCAAGAAAGCCCTTGGCATTTCTTGTCAGGTAGATATCAGCACCTGTAGAGGAACAGTGTAACCAGTAGCACACTAAATTGCTATTTATGCTTCGTGTGAATCTGTGGTAGATTCTTTATTACATTGACCTGATTTCACTACTATTTAATCTTGATTATGGATATGTCACAACAAATGAGAAAAAAGCAAATAGAGAGTAAGGGTTGCTCTAAGCTGGATAAAGGCAACTGCATAGTGACTAGGATACTCATCCTCACTTTAGAGTAATAAAACCCAACAGCCTGGCTTGCTGTTGGAGCCATATTGTCTTAAAAGCTCTCTCATTGTTTTTATTTCTTTCTACCAAAGCACTCAAAATATGATAAATATTTTGATAGTAAAGGATTAATTACCCCCCACCTACCTCAGCCGCTGAAGCAGAATAGTGTAATATGCTTATAAACAGTCTGATCTTTCTGCTTTCTTTTAATTGGCAAGAAGTAGGAAAGGGAGTACAGGCGACACCACTGGTGCCTACGTGCTCTGATTCATTCTATATGTCTACTGTGAAACTTGTAGAATCCTAATAAGTTTCCAGTGGCAGTGTCAGCTGCTTAAGCAATTGCAGGTGCATCATTGCAATTGCAGCCTACACAAACTTGTCCTTAGTCACATACTGCACCTGCCCAGAGAGGAGTGGGTCTTAGTTTGAAAACTAGTGCCTTGCTCAAAGTCAAATATCTCCTGTGTTGCCTATGAAGGAAGTATGGCAAACACCACTTAGCCAGAATTCTTCAAAATTGACTTTTTCTTCTTATTCCAGCAGAAGAAAAATAGCTGAGGGAGAGGAGATTCCAGTCAAAAGGAAGGAGCATCATCCTGAACACAGAAGGCTGAGTTGCATTCTAAATTTTCATTTACCACATGCATTTCCTTTGAGTCATATTTACCCTCTAAGAGGAGTTTTTTGAATTCTAGTTGCCTCTATCAGCAGATTGAAAATACAGGAATTGTAGAAGTGACAAATTATTACCTGCTGGTGCCTCACTCACTGTGTCTGGGAAGGGTGCCAAGTCCCGTTTAGTGAGGGTGAGGGGGTGAGATGTGCTGCACTAACATCTTCTGTTCGAGGTATTTACTACCTACACAGCAAATACAACCAGCAGCTTGGGGCACTGGATAGCATGCTTCTATCCCTTGCATATCAAATTAAGAACGGGGCAAATTCTCATTGGAAGAGGAATGTGCACTAAGTATCATCGTGATTTAGCCATTGGATGCCCAGATCCTGGAGTCCACAGCCTGTTACTCTACTGTGTTCACAGTATGATGGTTGGTGTCAGGACCTGACACTTTGTCTTTCATTCCCTATACATTTTACTGCAGTGTGGTGAACCTAATCAGAACTGATGAGTAAAACCCTGCAACAAGATGTTTGGGGTTTGCTTTTTCATCTGGGCCAGCTCTGTGATCAATTTACAGTGCAGAAGATTGCGTGGGAAGCAGAGAAAAAGCCTGAAAAACAAGACTAACTTAATCGGAGCTCCCATGGGTCATGAAAGTGAGACAGAAGCCTCTAACCTTGGCAACAGGTAGCATTATAGACAGGAATGTGTCTGAAATTCTGTTCTTTACCCAGACAGGAATGCCTGTTACGTTAGTCCTCTAACGCCAAAGTCCAGTCATTCCTTGTGGATGTAGATGGTTACATCAGCTCTTATGAGTAACTGCTGTTTCCTGATGGTAAAAGTGGTGTGTGTCCCTCAGTCATGGAAACGTGTGCCAGTCTTTGTTGTAGTAGGATTATGACAATGATGCTGTGAAGGACTTAAAACCACATTTTCCACCTCCCAGGAGGACATGTCAAATACTTGGTTATAATTTCTTTATGCGATCTGCAGAGCTTTGAGTCATGCTGGACAAGTGGGTACAGCACAGGTAGCTGGCTTTGCCGAAACTTACCCTTGCCCAGCAGGATAAAAGTGGATGGCAGCAGCAGCAGCATCTTTTTGAAGTTATATTTGCAAAGGGTGCTGAACTTTATTGAACACCCTGCTCTGGGGATGGAATTGGCACACTGATCCCCTCTGGGTGCAGAAGCGTTCAGTCTATTGATCCCAAACTTGCTTTGGCATGAACTCGCTGGGAGTGGCAGCTGAGGGCTCGCTCAGGTAAGCAGGCAGCATTAGCTGAGCTCTCATCTGCCTCCAGAGTTGACCCACTTTATTCAGGACAGTGAGACAAATGAAAGAAAATGTGCAAGTAATTTGAGTGTGATACAGAAGCGTTAAAGTATATGCTCAAATATTGAGTATGTGTCCATGGGTTGTTATAAATCAGAGCCTCGTCTAGCAGTGTCGTATTTCTGATCACTAGGATTTTATTTGCAAATGCACGTGCTATCTGTGACGCACAACGAACACAGATAATCAATAGCCTGCCATAATCAGCAGCAAGGAGATTGCTGCTATGTAGCTCTGCTCACTGTTTTTGCATGCTCCCCTATGTGCCTCTGGTATATATTCCTCATAGTATCTCTACTTTTAAGAAAATCTGCCTATACCGCAGGAGGAAGTGGCCCACAAGAGATTTATCTCCTTCATCCATGAAAAAAAAAAAATATTTCTGATTGGTTACTTGAGGAGTTTGGGCTAAAACATCCTTTACAGTAATATAATCCTCATTGAACAGTAAACAGAGTGAGGCAGTAAGAGTGTCTCGGATATCAGCTGATGTGATTATTAAGCATCAGGGGTTTTTTTGCTATTTTAAAGTAAGTGCCTCTCAACAAGAAGAAAAGTACCCTCAGTCCCTCAATGAACCTTTGTGAAAGCTAGAACCTACTTGCGCGTCTTGTGATGGTCAATTTTGGCTTGTTGTGTGTTTCTCAGAAGTTGAGATAATGCTGCAAATGGCTATGAGAGGAGTAAAAGCTGCAATGTTTCTCTGCATTAATTGTTGATCTGTAAATTTAAGACAAATGCTATACTGCTGATGCATTTATATGAACTTTTATGACCATGATATCATACTTAGTTACCAGCTGCAATGCCATTCACCCTTGAGTCTCTGCTATTTGCAGAATTCCAGCATTGGTGCTTTTGGATTTTAACTTGCCTTTTTCTCTGTCATTTCTAAATTATTAAGGTCTTCAGCTGCACAGAAAATCTGCATACAAAATTTTTGGTGAAATCATTTTGTCAGAGAACATGTAAATTCATTAAATTGACGATGAAGTATTCTGATGAGTGTACTGGCTTGGACAAGGTTTCACTGCATCGCCCTGGTTACTTCAGAGAAGCACCAAATCTGCTTCTTTCTGAGTGATCCAGCTGGTATCTGAGAACCAGACATTAAATCACCTTTGCTTTGCTAGGTTTGGTTCAAACTTAAATGTCACTATCCCACATCCACAATTTTGGATTTCTATGGTACGCTTATATTTAAGCCGAACAGCTCCCCAGAAGAAGGTAAGGGTGTACAGGCCTGATTTCCACCAGGAGGTTCTGGATGTGCCTTGGTGGTCCAGCTCTTTTAGACACATTTCACAACCCTTTTGTAAGCTGTACTACATTTTGGTGTATATTAATTACTGTATTTACACTTTGATGATTTTGTTACATCAATTTGCCTACATTTGTTTGAAATACATCCACTGCATTTGTTAATACATTTTTTTCTACAACAAACTGTTGTATCCTTGTTTATTATATACAAGATTCATACTGTAAAAATTCACTGTTGTCACACTTCAGCTCTGGTTTTAATGCCTGTACTTGGCTTTTGATGCATGAAACTGAGCATCATGTTGTTAGGTGACAAAGGGCTGATGCACGTTGATACCAGATCAACACAAAATAGCACGATAAAAAAGTCTCACTTTCTAAAATACATCTACACCAGTAAAGTTTGTGAAGAAAGGAAACCTGTCTGGGAGATCTTTACTCTTAGCTAGGAAAAAGCTTGTCACTGCTTTTGTAGCCCCTTATCTCTAATTGCATTTTATCCTAGAAGACCTAGAAAAACAGTGTTCAATTGATTATTTTTTTTCCACAGCTGATTTTGAATAGCCACAGGAGATTTTGACTTTTGTGGTTTTTTTTTTTTTCAGACATCACCTAGCTAAGTGTGAAACCTTACCCACAGAGAATCTATGAAATTAGTTCAATATTACAGAGGCAGATTTTTTTTCCCTTCTCCTTTGGTTACTTTTGAATGCAGGATATGATCTTAGCACCTACTGTGGCATTTCTCATTTATCTGAATATGAAGTAGGTTCCTTATATTTTCTAAAATGTCTGTATTTCCCATTGCTCATTTAATTTCTAAAACATTTTTCTGTACTGGAGTTGAAATCTAGAATGTGTTAATTCCATAGCCCAAAGCCAAACAAAATCATTTTTAAAAAGCTTCACTGTTGCCCGTTTAACTTCCTGTATTGAAGGATAGTTCCACTAAAATTATTTCCCTCAGCCTCCTTCCCGTTCCCTGAAAGGCGCAGTTGCACAAACCATGAACACTGAACCTGGTTTTAGAGTTGAAACAGAGTTTGTTTCAAAATCTGTCAGGCTGACAATCGCTTGCTTTTAAAACCCAAAACGATTGTCTCTGACAATCGTGAATTAGGGAAAAAGCTCAAGGAACATTGGGAAGAATGTCAGATTAACATGTGAGGTGAAGTAACAGTTTTTTGGGGGAAGAAATGGATAAGAAAATAGAAAGCAATAATCACGCCATTATTTAATCCACAGTGCACCCACGTCTTCAATGCTGAGTGAAGACCAATTCCCCTGCATCTTCCCCCCATCTAGGATCTAGTAGGACTCAAAAGGTATGCAGAAGAGTGATAAGGCTGGTTACAGTGTGCAACAGCTTTTGCCTAAGAGACATTTCAACAGCTTGGAAGAGAGTTGCGAGGGGAGGGGTGTGATAGAGGAATATAAAATCTCTAATGGTGTGGGTGAAGCGGATGATTATTCTGTTTCTCACAATAAATAAGTAGGTGATAACAAGTGAACGTCATCCTCAAGTTATAAATGGAAGAAAGAAATTGCCCTTTCCCTCAGCACCCTTAGTCCTGGAAATCAGACCAATTTTCCTGCTGCAAATTGTAACCCTTGTATGCAGGTTGTTTATAAAACAAATACATACCCATAAAAGTATACTTATTAACCAGTGTTTCTAGTAATTGCCTACTAGAAGACCCTTTTCAGAGATTCAGCAGTCAGCTAAGTTCTGTATGAGTAATGGACACTTTATAAAGTGATTGTGGAGAATGTTCTCATTGTTCAGAGTAGCAGTTTAAAGAAAGAAGCGTTTTATTTCAGAAAGCTAAATTACATAGCTTATCCGACACAACTGATTCATGTGCCTATACAGTACTGGCTGTAAAATAGTTTTTTACAGAAGAACAGCCATACTGTGTTAGACAAAACATCTATTTAACCTAGTATTTTACTTCTCAAGTAACCAGCAGCATGTACTTAGGAAAACAGTGTAAGAACAGGGAAAGCATACAAGTGCTATTTCCCCAGTGCGTACAGACTCGTTCAGTTCAGGGACCTCTGAAGCCACAGAAAATAGTGTTGTGTTTAATGGTCCTGATGGATAAACAGAGCAAATGCAGTTGTTGTGATCACACATTACAGCAGCTTCTGAATAACTACGGAAATGTTGCTTTTCTGCCTTTTGAGCGCTGGATAATCTGTGTTAATTTCCCCACAGAAGACCTTTTGTATGTAAAGCGCCTGTTTTCAGTTTGTCCATATTAGTGTGTCACCCACGTACAGTTAAAGTCTCTGGGTTGTATCTGAGTTACCTACCTTCCTAGGCATAAGAGTACAGGCACATAATACTTATACTGTGCAATGAGGGGAAGTGATTAATTATTGAAGGTACCACTAAACTGGAAAACAATGTGGATTAGCCTGCCTGTTGCATTTTAAACTCTGTGATCGATGGATTGTGTCATCTGTGGATCATGCATAATGACAAAGGTAACTAAAACAGTAAACCTCTTCTCACTGGGCTTAAATTTACCATATGGGGACATATAGCTCCACTGGAAAATTTCTAGGCAAACTGAGATGCAAAAATATATTAAGAAGGGAAGATCAGCGAGGAAGGTAGGAAAAAGCTTCCCATCATGTTCAACAGGGACCTCCATCCTTTTTTTTAATTATTTGATTTTTTTTTTAATTGACAGGCCACTCAAACTTATTGAATAAAAGCAGTGATCTACTTACTTTCTGAGCAAAGAAAATCCACAGGCCGGCTTGTGCAGTGTTGTCCCAAAAGCGTTCAGTTAGAAGCAACCAACACCAAACCTCAGCTTTGACGTTTCAGTTCTATTTTTCATGTTGTCCTCATTTGTTTATTTGCACTCCCAAATACTTGTGGGTATGTTTTTCTTTTGCTTGTTTACAGTGATTTGATAGACTGCCTTTTTGCGTTTGGCATAACATTGGGTGAGAAAACAATGGTGAGGATGGGGTTGTCAAAGAGATAGCCCAGCTACCAACCTCATGTTCCCGGTCTTTCCTACAAAAGACCAAAAAGCCATGAGAAACAAAAATATGTGTGATGTATCTGCTAATCTCAGGCCACGTTAAGGAGTGGGCAAAGGTCTGCTGCAGGTCCCTGTGGAGCAGTGCACAGCCATAGCGCCTGCATCCCAGGGCATGAACTTTGTATTTGGAACAAATGCCCATAAATGCAGCCACTGCTCGTAGCACGGCAGTCCTCCCACGGCCGTTCTTCTCCAGGATGTCTGTGAAGTGATTAGAGAGATCGTAAATTTAACAAACGACTTTTAAAATCGATCTCTGAAGTACCACAGCCCTCAAAAGGAAGGAGCTGCTTCCCCCATGTAACCACCCGGGAGCCGGCTGAAAACCTCCTCTGTACAGACCGGCGCTGCCGTTACTGGTCCCAGTAGAAATGGGGACTGAGTCAGTGGACTTCCTCTTTTTGGGCTGTTGGGCTTTCCCCTTTAGCTTTGCACCTACCAGAAAGAAACCCCCCTTCCTTCCTATGGCGCACCCAGCCGTTGGTGCTCCGGAAAACAGGGAGGCGGAGGAGGGGGGCTGCACGCCTGTCGCGCCCTGCCGTCACGCACCGCCCCCCCCCCCATCACCCCTTTCGCAATGAGCGGTCACGTTATCTGCCAGCAGGTACCGGCTGGCACCGGCTACCGTAAACCCCCGCCTCCCAAAAGCACGGGGAACCGCTCGCACCTCCCAGCGCTCCTCATGACGGGCGGCCGTTGGGGCACGCCTCCCGTAACGGCTCTCCCAGCAGCCCCCGCGGCGGCCACGGCGCCGTCCCGGCCCGGGGACTGCTGGGAAATGTAGTGCCGGTGCCGGCCGTGGGGCAGAGGGACGCGGCCCGTGGGGAGAGAGACGCGAGTGGTTTGGTAGGCTGCCTGCGGGCCAGGGGCCGGACGCCGGCACAGGCATTGCGGCCGCCGCCGCCCTACCCGTCTCGCACCCTCCGTCGGGCGGCCAGCCTGCGCGCCGCGGAGGCTCGGCAGCGCCGGGGGCGCCGGCAGCGTGAGGCGTTCGGGCTTCTTGTGCCACAAAATGGCACCTGCTGGTTGGGCCGGAGCGAGCGGGCAGCCGTGGCGGCGGCGGCGGCGGTTCGGTTTCGGGGCGCACCTCAGTCACGTATTGGAGGGCAGATAGCTTTCTGTGTGTCAATGATGGCAGTTGAGCAATGCCGCCTGATAAAGTGATTGACATCTGATACAGTAACTTGGGTCTCAAAATGTTTTCTCTGCGCTTAGGCGTGCCCTTATGATGTAATTTCCGAGAATGGGAAAAGCACCTGGATGCTTAATGCGAGCAGGTTTCCACCCCCCAATTTCACAGTGCTGGGGTTCGGTGTTACAGGCCATATTACAACCAGGCCTGGTTCTCCATGTTTGCAGGGCTGGTATATCTTTTTCCACATCTATGATTAAGGTTTAGATAACCTGCAATTGCTGGCTTGCCTTGTGTTCCCACAGTCTTTGCTTTGGTGGTGTCATGCTGTCCTCACATCTTTTGATATCAGAAACAGATCATAGTCCCTCCTCCTTTAGGAGAATTCTATTTACTTTCAGTGGAACTGTTTGGAAATCCTTAACCAATTCGTCTATACAACATGTTGTAATTGTAGCAGTCCCCCAAGCACCACCTCTGACATGTGGCTGCATCTCATACACACCTCTTTAAGGACTCCCTTTTTGTGCATTACTACCTTCAGCACTCCTAAAACTCTAACAGTCCTTCCTACTCAGCAAGTTGACCACCATTTTATTCTTTTCCCTGTTCTCTAAAATCTTCAACTTCCTCTGTTTCACCTCTTTAAATCTTAAAAATCAATCCTTTGCCTGCCAGTCCTGTTGCTAAAATGGTGATCTGTGTCTCGGACATTCCCCATTGACCTCAGAAATCTAAGGAAGCACTTCCACAGAGGAGGTTGCACAATGAAATGTGTGGGAGATTATGAGAGGCTGGTGACAGATCAGTTCCAGATACGGCAAAGACAGAGAACCTCTTAAGCATCAGGGCTATAAGAATGGAGAACGCATTGTTAGTGACCCACGGGAGCTGCTTCTTTCTTCATCCCTTCTGGTAGGTCTGGAAAACGGACAGTAGGAGCTCTGATGCATATGCGTGCTACCCCCTCAGAGAAGCCTCTGTGAGGAGGTGAGAGGGAGACAACAGTAGTCAAAGCTGGGATAATAAAGCACCTAGGAATGTGCTCTGCCAGTCTGACTTACACAGGTCAAGACTGCAGTATAGAGAGCCTTCTGCTGCATGGGCCTGAAGGGGAGCTAGTGGGGAGTAGCAACATTTTACTGGCGCCAGTCCTCTTTGACTTCTTTTCCTTGGCATCAGGAGGGCACTGGCCTGAATGATGCCAACCATTAAGTAAGTTACCCACTGTAACTTACTAAAAGGTTACTGTAAAGTGCAGAGCTCCTCTAACAAGAAATTATGGGAGTACCTTGCTCACAGGCAGAATTCTTTCCAAACCCATACAAATAATGGCTGACTTATCTGCCCTTCCTAGATCTTGCTGAACATTCAAATGTTTAGGTTTGTCTCCACAATTTGCTAATGTTTGTTGTCCACCTCTTCATCAGTTCCATTTCTGTTGTATCTCACTTCTATGTGACTGTTTCTGTGTGTAATTAAGCATGAATGAATTTTGGGTAGGAGGCAAAGTGCTAAAGGAAATTCCCAGTGGTTTGCTTGCCTTTTTTTTTTTTTTTTTTTTTTAAATGAAATAGACCTGTGTTTCTTCATCTGCCAAATGTTTATTCTACCTTCACAATGTTCAGATGTGAAAGGAAAGGAAACCCACTGGGTTTTATTTAATGTACTTCCCTGTAAACCTCCTTCATGTTTGGCAAACTTGCTTTGCCATGTGGAAAATTGAACTGTAAACAGTTTGAAACTAGCTTGTCTTTTTAACTTTTCCTCAGAAGCATTTAACATGTTCTCTAGCAAAGTCTGTAATACTGAGCATTATTTCCTGATGACCCTATAATGAAAAAAAAGAAAAGCTTTCTTAGTGCCATAAATCAGATATAGTGGCTGTTTGAAGAGGTGATGGTCATTAGGTGTTGCTAGAAACCACATTATGCCTCTCTTTTAACAGCATACACTGGATGGAGCCACAGAAAGCCATAAATGAATCACATGTCATGCAAAAAGAACAACATTTCAGTGTCTCACCACCAAGAGGGTGGTGAAATACGGGAGCAGGCTTCCTAGAGCGGTGGTTGATGCCCCAAGCCTGTTAGTGTTTAAGAGGCATTTGGACAATGCCCTTAATAATTTACTTTAACTTTTGGTCAGCCCAGAAGTGGTCAGGGAGTTGGACTGGGTGGTCATTGTAGGTCCCTTTCAAATGATCTACTCTGGTCTAGTCTATGTTGAAAGCCAGGGAATGGAGAATTATGTTGGAAAGTGTAGTTTTAATCTCATCCCTATATATTTAGAAGTATATTCTTGTTGCATTAACTATCCATAAAATGTCTAAACCTGGGGAATGTTGAGTATATGAAGGTCGGTGCAATACACAGGTTTCATATTTGATAGGTTAATATGATTCACAAACCAGTCGATATTTAAAAAGACATATTTGTGCTAGCATAGAGGAATTTCCTCTGTGTGTAATATTGATATTACGGCGAAATCTCCTATGACTGTGAAATCTTAAGTGAAAAACCTACTCGGTGAAGGGCATGCAGTTCCTTGAGCATTTGAGCCAGCAGTTGTCTCTCCTGAACAGCTGAGCCAGTGCTGTCAGGTTTTCAGATCCAATGCCCAGACTAATCAGACCTTCCAGTGGAGCCATTACTTGTCTATGTATTCTCAGCATCTTGTCTCTGGTGTCCCTTTGTGAGAAGTCCCTGTGCCAAATTTCCACTTTCGTTTAGTTTCTCCTGTTTGTTCTTTATCAGTGTATTCTGTGAACTTCATCTTGTGTGTTCTACCACTTCCTGTGTAGATTTAATTAATGATGCATTCCGTGAATTGTTTAGGACCTGTAGCAACCACAGTAAAAGGTACACACCAAGATATTTAAACCATAGTAAAATGATGCCTTAATTTGATTTATTACCAATAAAAATGGGACAAATGTAATAAGGAAGTCCTGGACTTTCATATTTGTGCAATTAAGTGTGTGTGAAGTGGAGCGGGCAAGATTGTCATCATGCTGTCTTCAGCCTTACCTAACCTCACTATAGTGACAGTTGCTGGTTACCATCTTTCAAGGCCTGACAGAACTGGAGGTGAACGGAAGACACCAGAAATGAGAAGACTCAGAAGTGAAATATGAACTGGAGCTCACTATGGGCGGGAGTCAAAAGGCCACCTTAGATTTGAAACAATCAGTATATATTTGTTGCCTCATACAGGATAAGATTGTATCAGCAGGAGATAGATTTATTTATCTCATATAGGTCAGTGTAGTTTAGTAATAAAGCATATCCAGTCGCCTTGTACCGATACAGCTGTAAAATAACTTTGTACTGTTGGTAAAAGGAGAAAAGAAGGATTCTTTTCCGAAGCAGCATTCCTCTAGCGCTAAGCTTATGTTCGCATCTGCTGGAGTTTCAACACCTTCTCTGAGATCTAGGTGTGCTGGGAAGGGAAGATTTTCTTCCCTTAAGGGTTGTCTTTCTGTTGGTTCTTGAAGTGAGATGTTAATTTTTAATTTAAACATGTATTCCTTTTGTTTTACATTTATTTTGCTTTTTGGTTATCCACATAGTCATACATACCCTACACTCCTTATTATTGTAATACTTGAACTTCTTATGTCTTGTTCTTTGTTTACTGAATGGGAAAATGCAACTTGCATTTTCCCAATAAACACAAAAGCACACTTCTAGGTGTTTCTTGAAAATTAGACACCCTTTTACAAGTCCTGAGCACAAGCGCATTACATTTTCACAAACTGAATAATAAAGGCATCCATTAAAACATCTCCTGCTTCTCCATGTGTGTTGAGGTGTCACTTTGTCTGTTTTGCAACACTTAGAAGCACAGTTGCAGGTCAAAACTGAAAGTGACTACAGTCCTTGCAGGATGTTATTTTCCAATATTTTTCATCGGTTTCAAATGCAATCGTATTTCTCTCTACACAAAAAATGTACGTATTTTGTATTCCACAGAATAGTTTGCATAGGTGATGATATACAAGCTTAGGCTTATGACTAAGTTTACAGCAAACAAGAGCACCATGCATAAGCTCTTAAACCAGAAAAACTGGGCCAGCAGTGCATTAGAGACACATGAAAGATAAACTGTCTCAATTTTTCTGAGTGGGGTGGTCACACAAGTGAAGAGAGGATTGCGTGCAGAAGGGTGAGGGAGAAGTGAGTGAGCTTGTGATTTGAAAATCTTGGTCATTAGCTCAATGATCCTGCTGATTTCACTGCAGAAAAATGTGTTAGCACATTTTTAAAATTGCTTTCTAATGTCTCATGCACTTTCAGGATGTGCAGTTCAATAACGCTCTGAAAACCAGAGTGAGGAATCAAGGTTAGGTTAGGGTTAGGGTTAGGTAATGCAACCTTAACTCTGCCTCCCGGAAGGAGCAATAATCACTGGGAGTTGTCTGTTGGTATCCAGCTGTGTCCCCAGCTTTAGATGATGCTGAATTGAGGGGTTAAGGGATTAGCTGGAGCACCTTGCAAGCACTATTATTGGGGCATGACATGATGCACCCCATTTATATGATCAAAAGAAGACAACAGAGATTCCCTAAGGGATCCAGAATTGCCAAAGCTAAGTTTTATGTGTCCCTGGTGGACTCCTGGGGTCTTGTAAGAGCTGCTGATGTACAGGGAAGAGGAGGTTGTGAGGGTCCTTGGTAGGCCTGTGAAAGTTTAGCTTTCTGTAAAAGTTATGTGGCAAAGAATAAGAGGTTGTAAAATTTAACAGGGTTAATTCTGGGTACCAGAGTAAATGAGTGCACAGCTGTGTGGGATGCTGTGGTTTAATATGTCTTATGTAAACATATGCTTAGATTTAGCAATGAGATGGAATCAGTGTCAGAGCCTCAATTCTAGAACAATGTCTATAATCTTCACAGGAAAAAATACATGAATTAAACTACAGTTGCTCAAAAAGAGCACAACTTAGGTGTTTTTGGTGTGTATCTTAACCCATTATTGCCTGACTTCAGAAGTTTGAGTGACACTGAACGCAGTGCATGGGTGGTAAGTGGTCCTAGTCTGATCCTTCTCCCTGTAAAACTCCCCATAGTGGAACAGGGCTAATGGTCTTACTCTGAAATAGCTAAAATATGTTAGGGCCAGTGAGAGAAACAAAAAATTTGGTCTAACTTTCTCAAATTCTAACAGCGTATTGGGGAACATCTGTCTCCTTTCCACTTCCCTGCTCACCTTTCCCCTAAATATGTCATCCTTGCGCCAGAGAGCATTTCCAAATCACCCTCTTTAATTCCCATTGAACTGTTGTGAGTAGCAAAGTTGTAAGTGTGTAAAAAGCTGGTGCTTTCCATCTCACGTTTTCTGTTGCTGGACACACTGTAGACATCAGTTTAGTCTGGGGCAATAGTTCTGGGGTACCTGAGGTGCCTAATGTGCTGCGTCTGGAGATGCCTTTTTATAATGAGGTGACTAGCTTGGTTGTTTTTTCTTTGAAAAGGAAAGGGTGAGACTCTTCTTGTGTTCAGCCTAGTGAATTTGTACCAAGAGAATGCATTGCAGTAGTTAAATCGCTACATTGATTGGGATAGATCAGTGTGTTGGGTGGAAGATGAGCCCAGGTCAGTGACTCAGTGATTTATGCACAGCGCAGGTATGTTAACAAAGAGCTTGTGATCACTGTAGTCACCCAAATAATGTATAACCATATGTGTATAAAGTGCTCCAGGGAAGTAAGAAATAAGAGGTCAAGATTTTCTGGCAGCAGCTTCTGGAAGGAATAGAGGCGAGATCTGTGATTGCTTGTGAGAGCTCTGTTACTCATCCCTGGTGAAGAGGAGACTTATTTAAATCTCATGAAAGCACAACGTGCTGCAGTTTTGTCCTTCCCAGTCTCAGGGTTAAATTTGTGTTTCCTTCGATGTCTCTCCAGCTGAGTTGAAAATAACTTCCATGTGTCACTGCTTCTCTCTTTAAAAATAGTTGGAGTTCCTTCTAAATTACGTTCAGTATTCAGAATATACCCCCAAAATACAAATATCCACAAGCAGTTGAATGTAGTTTTAATTTCTTCATTTCAGTATGTTCTGGGGAGTTAGAAGAGGTACTCTGTTCTTCCTTCAGTGCTAAAGAACAGCAGTCTCCCAGTATACAACCAGTGTCTGAAATTCCCAACACCTTTCTGAACATTAGTTTTGATAAGTTATTTCACGTTTCTGTTAATAGCCAAAGAAACAAGGAGTGAGGTGAAGTTCCCTCGTGGGGAGCATAGGGACGGCTGGGTTTTAGTATGGGATGAGACCCCAGGACTCTCGTCTCGCAGGTCTGGTTTCTGACTATGACAACACATTACTAACCAGGATGTCTTTTGGCTGCCCCACCAGTAATCCAATCAGGAATATTTGTCAGAAGGATGTAGAAGCTGCATTTCCTTACTTTTTGTTAAGAGTTGTAGGAGAAGAGAGTCAAACTGAGGGAAATGCAGGAAGAATTGAGTCAATGCCTGCTCAAAGAGGCAGCCAACCCTTGGCCAGTCCTCTGGTGCTATCTGGAGAGGGTACTGTCGGTCCCCAGCCAAACCAGCAGGAGCTATGGAGAGGAGACTGAGCTATGGAGAGGAGACTGAGCTACGGAGAGGAGACAACAAAAGGTCCTGCCTTGGTGAGGAAGAGTTGCAGTGTGGAGCAGAAGGGATGTAAGAGAGGGGACAGGGGTGCTATGATGGTGCTGCTGGGGAGATGTAGAGTGTTGTGCAGGACCCGTTAGTTGTGCTGTCCATGGAACAATTTGTTATTTAGGAGCTCTGATTACCATTCAGAGAAAGAGATGAGAAGAAAACAAGGGTGGCAGAAAGTAGTTCCATTTCCTTTGGTGATGAAGTGGGATTTCAGTGAAGGGCACAAGATCACATTTAGAGCCAATGTAGCTTTGCAGGTTCTTTCACCAAGAATGTTTTTGTTTCTTTGAAGATGAGATTACTAGATTCTGACAGAGCTGTCTCCATGGTAGCAGAGCAGGCTATGGAGGGGACAAACACAAACCCAAGTTTTCATTTCAGCTAACATTGTTTTCTTAGGACTTGCCTGCACTGGGACACTTGGGAATGTTACAATGAAATAAACTGATGCTCACATGTTAAGTTGCACTAAACCTCTGTGTAGATGCTCTCTTTCATTGTAACTTAGGTCACCGTATCTTAGCCTGCTGTGAAATAAAACTGCCTTTCTTCTGAATAAAAATGTAATAAAGCTTCATTTATGTACATCGACTAGTTGATTTGTCTTGACTGACATTTTCCTTAGCATCCCCACACAAATGAAGCCTTAAGTGAAGACAGTACCAGGACCACATTGTTGGGCAATGAAGATCCCAAGCTTAGCTGAGAGTGGTGTTAGGATACAGTGGGACCAGACACCAGATTCTCCTTAGGAAGCCCTTGTTAACAACTAATCTAAAAATATCTGCCTCTTGATGCAAACAGTCACATCTATTATAGCACATTTCAATCTGCCTTTTTGAAAAAGTTTATAGTGAGGCAATTCCAGAAATATTTGGAGGCTTCATATTTCCTTGATCCTAGCCAAATTGGTTTCAGGCCTCATTATGGTAGGGAAACTATAAGACTCTCTGTCTTATTAGCTTACTGGCAATAGCCAAAGACTCAGTTTACATATCATTTATCTATGAAGAACAGGGTCAGGAAGTTTGGGGAGATCCATGATAGACAAATACACTTAATGGGCAAATATATTTAACAAATATACTGGCATTTCTTTCAGTGTAGAACGTCACAGTGAAAATGACAACTGATCTTCTGTAACAGGATTTATTGCATGATGTATGACAAGGTAGAATGGATGGATGATTCTGTGGTTCTATGATACGGAGTCTCATCAAGACAAAGAATTACAGAAGTGACTCCACTAATTGGTGCAGCTCAGAATTTCCTATATTGTGATAATGGGTAGATAAATGACTTTGAGTATGTCTTAAATACTTTCATTTCATTCATTCTGGTCTTTGAAAGTACAATAAGCTGCAAATACATTGTGTCAGTGATCACTCTTGCTTACCTAGAAACTAAGAAACATTTCCCACAAGAATAAAAAATAGAATAATTAAGATCTTCAATCAGTTAAGAATGCATTTCACACTTTTCGTATGAAAAGAACCTCCCTCTCTTTAGCCAAAGGGCATTCTCACAGGATAACGAATGTAGGTAACACTCTTATTCATAAGCAGGGGCTGAGTGGATCCCAAAAGTTAACTGAGTTCTGAATTTGGAGATGTGGGAGAGCAAGAGTCAGCAACAGCTCTTTGAAAGATCCAGAGCAGAAGACTCCAGGGATCTGCCACGTTTGTCAGCCCGTATGTATATGTCTATCTGGACCTGGATAATGTCATGTTCTCTAAAAGAAATGTTTCTCTAAGCCCTGAGGAAAGTAAAATGAGAGGTAAAGGGAGAATAAAGAAATATATGGGTGATATGGCTATACGAGAGCAGAACGGTATGGGTCTTGTTTGTCCTTTTTCCAAATCATGAGTTGCTCTTTAGAAATCAAATGATTTTTTTTTTTCACCAACAGAGAAGTAATATTTTAAGAGGTTAGTACTTAACAAATGGCTGATGCTGAAATGTTGGACATAAGTAATCAAAAGCAGGAGTTTCTAACTAAAATAAAATTGTTGCAATGAAAAAGCGAGGCAGAATTAATAAAAAGGAGGAAAGAAATACATTATACACTGAGGCCACCTACTGGGTATTGTCGAATTAGCAGAGCAAATGGGAGGAAAACTGTAAGAGTCAGTTGGCAAGAGTCCAAATCAAAAGAAGAGAACTATCTTGCTTTAAAAAAAAAAAAATCAAACCAAATCGAACCAAAACAGAAACCACCATCACCAAAAAAACAACCAAAAAACCCAACACAAAACACCCTGAGGAAAAAAAAAGATCTAAAATCTAAGTTCCGGAAACTCATTTTTTTTTTTTACTCTTTAAGAAGTTTCAGAAAAAGAAATTGAACTTGTTATGTGACTTCATTTTTTTTTGTGGCTATCAGTCCTCTGAAGGGATGTTATCATTTTTTCCAGTCGCTTGTGCTCTAATAGAAGTGACATGGCTGAGCTGGTGTTCAGAGTAATGCGACTCCTTGGATCTCAGTTCTGCTATCCTAGCTGAAAGCCTATCTTCATCTTTCTCCTTTGTAAAATCAAAGTAGGTTATCCTAAAGGAATCTCAAAGACAACTTTAAAACGATTAATTCCAATGCTTTAAAGTAGTCCCATTTAAACCAAATAGTAGAGTTTATCTATGATGGTATGGTAGGAAAAGTGCATTTTTATCTTGAAGTATGGTCAAGATATTAGAAATTATGACTAATCATTATATACCTGAGTGATTCCTTTTAACTTAATCGTTAAAATGAATTTAGTATCTGGATTTCCTACTGGCAATTTAAGGCAAAGTTGCTCCAAGAAGAACGTAGCAGTAAAACTGGTGTGCTAGGCATCGGTCTTATTTAGTTCAATTAAAATTCAGTTTGTTTTTCAAACTGGCAAATCTAGTGTGTAGTCTTCACCTTTCAAATACAACTATTCCTGAGCAAATTCATTAGTCCAGGAAAGTCTTTGGACCTTATAAATGTCGGTGCAGAGTCAGAGGAGTATGACTGAGTGTAACACACTTTTAGCACTATCTTGAGAACTTTGTATGAGTGAAGCCAGACTGTAGAACTGAAAGATTTACAAGAGCTGAGTGTTCTTGATGTCTGATCTTTTCTAACACTTGACTTAGAAAAACCTGTCTATTTTGGGTAGATGGAATGCCATCACCAGAAGATACCTGCCTTTTAGGGACTTCTTAATTCCTTTTTCCTTTCCACAGCCCTTCCCTCTATTGGTATGGACAAGTGTAAATGGCTAAAGAATATGTAGAAATTTGGCCACTGATTTCAATGCAAAATTCACAACAAAACATAGTCTAACCAGAAAACTGTCATTCTAGCACCTGTATAAATACAATCTGTAGTAATGAATTGTCATAAATGTCTTAACGGTAACACCAGATTTTAAAAGAATAGGGAGCACAATATCCAGAATTTGGCAGAGGAAGATTCTCCTCCATTTCTGTGTGGAAGGTGGCATTGAGCTACTTTAGACACTAACGTGTTGTGGCTAGCGCTATAGGCTGCAGGTGAAGCAGACTCCAAGTGAGCTCCTGCAATTGTCCCCCACTGGTGGCAAGAGCAGTGCTGCCACCCCAATCCTGCTCCATGAGCCCTGGGGTGGCTGGTTGGTAGGATGAGGACTTTGCATACCGTGGGAGATCATGGTGTAGGAAAGATGCTGTGGTGCTCTGCTGCAAATGCAGGAGAGATGGGCTTTGGTGTGCCAGAGGGTAAAAGAGGAGCAGGCAATGCTGTATGGCGTTTGACTCATCTGAGAAAAAAATGTTTTTGAGTGGGATGAAAAGAAAGTTAGCTTCCAGATTGGCCCTCTTTGGGACTGTAGGAAGAACTCTGATTTAGTCATTGCTGGGTACCTTAAAACAAAGCGGGCTATGAAATTTAGAAAAGAAATAGAACTAAACTGAGTGGAAAAGAAGAAATTTCAGCCTTCCTGACAGGGATGGCTGAGGAGTACTTGTGTGATTATTCCCTCCAACTGGTAATGGTGTTGGAGGAAGCACAGTGCATCCCCTCCTTTCAGCCTGTATGCACAGCTCAGTCAAACTCCAAAAACCTGAATTCACTGGGAGAGCTTTCCATCCAGCAGGACAGGGCAAGACACCACCTGGTTAGCCAGCAAAAACTTGATCAGTTTTGGCCTCAGTTCTCATGATTTCTGCTTCTGGTTGTTTCATAACTAAATGGAAGTGGAGAACTCAGAGCTTGAGACCTTGTTCCACAATTAAAAAGAACAACATGAGTGTGATATAGACACGGCTACAGTGATGGGGGTTTGAGCAGCACACGCACCGTCTGGACAAATGGGAGGGGAGAGGCACCGTTCATCACTCAGAGCATCTGAGCAGCATCTTGTGCTTCCAGATGCTGAAACATCAGAAGGGGGAAAAAGCACTGTCAAGGCTGAAAGTCTACTGTGTGGTTTTCCAGGCATTTCAGTGCAGATTTATAGTCAGTAAACTTGGCTTCTGAATTATGGGGATGTATTCAATTTTTTTTTTTTTGCTGGCTTCAGTGTGTTGCTGATCTTCTGTGTACAATTTCTTTCTTCAGAAAAAAATTCCAGTTCCTAGGGAATGGATTGTAGATTTAATTTGTTCTGTTTTCTTCTCTGCTTAAAATAATATGCTGGTCTTCAACTGGTCTGCAAGAGCAAATTTAGCTTTCAGCATATGTGCTACGTGGTATTTGCTGAAACCAGCTATCACAGTGATTACGTAGTCACAGACTCATACAGTATAACCAAATATACTCACAATCTCAATGAGAGCCTTTTATAATTCTGAATCACGCAAAGAACAGATTGTAATGGCGGTGAACAACTGTCTGATACGATGTCATGAATCTGGCAATTTGTACAATGCTTGAGCACTGGAAAATAACCCACTTCACACATCTCGTGTGGTAAATTCATTCTTTGTTTAAAAAGATGGTACTAGAGCTGGATGAATATATTCAACTTGTTAGGAACCTTATGTCAGAAAGCCACATTTTTATTTTTTTTTTGCACAGGACATGTTAAGAAAACAGAATTGCAGTTCTTATTCTGAGCCATTTTCTTTGCAGTTGTCAGCTGAAGGCAAGGACAGATGAGGGCTACAATAAGTCACCACAGTTTGGGTTTCTGATGCATGTCCTATCTAAATGAAATCATAATTGCTGACCCATTGGTTAATTCACATTCCTTTCATCTGAACTTTATTTCATCTGACACATTAACCATGTCACAAAAGGGCTGAATCCCATTCAGGGTTTGAATATGTGGTGAAAAAAGAAACCTGTCCATTTTTATGGACGCAAAGACATCCTCCTCCATCAGCAGAGGGATATTTACTTACAGGCTGAGTAGCAGCCCTGCTGGAAAAGACCTGGGTGTTACAAGGGACAAACAGGAGTCGCGTTTGAGCCAAGACTGTGTTCTGGCAGACAGTAAGGCAAAATGCATAGTGGGCTACACTGGGAGGAGCATGGCCAGCAAGTTGTGGAAGTTACTGTCCTCATCTAATCATCTAATAACAAGGTGCAATAACCACAAACTGTGGCCTGGGATATTCAGGGTGGACTTTAGGAAAAATTTCTTTATTAGACTGATAGTGCAGCACTAGGGAATGAGTCCAAGCATATGGAGGAATCACCTTCCAATTTTCAAGGCTCAGATAGCCAGAGCCCTGTCTGACCAGCTTGTGTTGAGTGGCAAGCTGGGTTAGAAACCTCCAGAGATACCTTCCAGTCAACATGATCCTGTAATAAGTTCATTGAAAATGAAAAGATAATTCTGCCTGCCTGAAATGAAAGCTGGCAAAATTCAGCTGCACTTATTATAGCCCATGAGTATTTTTCATGTGATTTAGGAATTATTCCAAACCCAGTGACATCATTCACACAGCTCTGGACTGTACAATGGTTACAAAGAATCACTGCTATCGTTCTTTGGCTGTTGATAGATGTCTATATGGCACAAATTTAAAACAAATACCTATGAAGCCCCTACAGTCCTAGCCACATGTTACTTGCGGATATGTGCTCCATAAACAAGAACAGAGAACACCTCTGCACTGTGAGTTTTTAAAATGGTTCTATAGCAAATAGCCCATGAATCACAAGAAGGAAGTGATCAGTCAGCACAGCCTTCCCTGGCTCCCTCGGGACTGTGCAAAAATGCATCATATCCTTGGTTTTCCTCCTCATCTATCAGTGTCTGCTTCTGTGCTAGTAAAGAGAACAGCATTGGAGCCTGAGCGCTCTCCCATGGTCATCTATGGTGGTGGCAATATTAGTGTCCTGCCTGATGCATTTTTTTGTCCTTACCAGACAGCACTCTCCCAGACAACATGTGGCCATGGTTTTGAGGACAGTACAGGGGAGAGGTGGTTCCCTTGAGGCCACCCCATTTTTGAGAGGAAGAGTATTTATGTTTGTACACCTCAGCGACTTGACATCCTACTTACTATTCACGTTTGTTGCAACACAAAAATGTCCAAAGTTCTACATATCCACAAGGAATCAAGTAAGAGAATGTGGTTTCTCAGGTGTCTCACTAGACATAAAGAAGATTCAGTCAGTAGCAAGCATTGAAGTGTTGCTAGTAGATTCAAGTACCATAAAAACTGCTCATCTAGTGTCTAAGATTTCTTGAGAGCTTGCAGCTGTCTTTCGGATGAAAAAACAGTTGTGATGATATACACATTGGTATCTACAGCACATTTTGTCACTAGCATCATTTGATGACTCCCAGATATTTTAGAACACATGCTGTGTTCACCTTCTTGATGCCACCCTTGATTTCTAGAGGTCTTATCGTATTTCCAGCTGTCTCCTCACCAGGTTTATTAATCCTAATCTATTCTACCTCTTCTTTATAGCAAGGCTACTCTGTGGTTCAAAATTATCCTCGCTAAGTTTCTCTACCTTTTCAGGTACGCCCTTTCAGTCATGCTCTTGGTATTCATAATACACAGAAATTATTTTACTTAGTTGCATGACATTTTTTTTGTCTTGTTCAGTATACATTTCCTAATAATTGATAGCATTTATCTTAATTTAAAAAAAATCATTATTCAACATTGATGTTTGATATGTGTGTTGACATTTTTGTGTAACTACTTATTATATACTTAAAATCTCACTGCCTAATAGTAATACCCAATTTGGGTCCATCATTAGATTTCTATGCAAAGTTAAGATTGTGCTTGCATGTATCATTTTACATTTGTTTACATAAATGTAATTTCCTCTGCTATTTTCATACTTAGTCACTCAATCTTCTGAGGCTCTTCTGCGGTTCATTTTCAGCCTTCATGATGCTGTATAACCACAGCACACCATGCCTCTCTCTGAGTCACACCTTTTTGTGGTAATTTTGGATATGATGAACACTTTGGATGTGAGCACAGGTCCTAGAGATGCTCCGTGTAGTCTGTGACAGTTGGCATTTCCTCCTATGTCTCCTGTTTTTTCAAACAATTGTAATGACACGAGGACTTTTCCTGAGAGCCCTTGTCAGTGTAGTTTTTTATTCTTATCAAATGTGTTTTTAAAATCTGTATAGACGATATTAACATTTTTCTCCCTTGTCTGTAGGCTTCTTGATTCCTTCAAAGAAAAAAAAAATAGTTCTCTGAGGCAATAAAGTAGCTTTTCTAAAGGATATGAAATTCTATCTTTATTCTGTATTGCTGGTGTCAGTCATTTGCAGGAAACAGATATTGCCTCTGCTTAGTATAGGTAGAGATACATTGAATGATATGAATGGAAATGGACACCTGAAACCATAAAGAAAAATATTTCTGGAATGTGTAATTTGTTTGCTTTGTTTGCAGTGCTTTAACAATTTTCTGACAGAATTGCAATGATGTATACATTGCACATCTATTATTCACAGTTTCCTCAGTCAGGAAATATTGCTGATGCAAGTTACATTTTCCCATCAAAAAATTCCTAAGTAGTTATGCAGAGGCAACTACCTACTAGTAAACAGATACTATTACTTTTTCCTATTCCATTGCAATGAAGGTGTGCAAAATATAAAGCAATGCTACAGAATATCTGTTTTGACCAAACACTAGTTTGTTCTGTGCTGCAAATAAGAAAGCAAAGGACTCTCAGGGCTGAAAAAAAATTGGAAAAAAAATCCTGACAGGCTCATTGTATTTAACTGTTCCAGTCACTAAATCTTCGGTCTTCGTTATGATCAATTAACTGAAGAAAATGAAATGACAGACATTACAGAGCTCAGGTGTGGATGACATGTCAACCCCCTGAGGGTTCCAACCAGCAAGCACTTACTCTACAGAAGAAGTAGGATTACTTGACCTCAGGCCTGGCCATTGACCTACAGAGCCATTTAGCTTGAGTGGCTAAATGTCACTAACATTAGTAGAAATGGCTACTTACAGAGAACTAGCATGTTCACACCTTCCTGTATTCTCCCACAGCACTTGAGATGGTCAGCCATGAAAATAAGTTGTTTCCTCTGAAAGGGAAGGATGCTGGAGGATGTACTAAGTTGCTCTGAGTCCCTTCTGCAGGCTCGCAGTGATGAATAATTGCTAGATACTGTTGAACTGCTCGTACGCGGTGTTCAAGAACAATCTCTCTTGGATCTTTTTTATCATGAAGCTAAACTGATCAGGTAGCATAAACTCAAGGACTAGAAAAAGGTAGATGATACACTGCTCTGTCTGTTACTTACTGCGTATAACCATGCTGCTGTTTCTGTCTTGTTGGCTCTGTGCTTGGACAAAGTTAGCCCAAGGATGAAAAACAGCTGTGTGAAACAGGACCCATGCAAGAATCATGATGTGAGGAAAGCCTTTCTGAGGAGTGCAACATGCAGTCTACTTTGGAGTTAGTCAATCCACATCTGTAATTGATCAACTGAATCTATAATTTAGAAGTCCTTTTGCATTCTTTGATTGTGCTAAGTTCGGACATAGCATTACCCATGAGTAATGCTTTCTGTGAGCTTTGATTGGCTAGAAGACCCCATCCCATGCTGGCAGACAATGACACGTTACTCAGTTATTCATGCTTCACTTGCTTCCTGGCTGGACTACAAGAGTCTGATGTATTGGGTCACCAGGCTTTTCAGCACTCAGAACAATTCACCTAGAATAAAAAGCCCTCAGCCATGCTGTTTATTTTGAGCGTATCATCAGACCTGTCCTCAGCTGTCTACAATCTCTTCCCACAAAGAAGTCAAAAGCAAGATTTGGTCCTTCTCATCACAGCAGGGTTTCCTACAATGGCCAAAAACCGTCTAGAGCTTAGTGTTGACAACTGTACTCATCTGTCCCTGCAGACCATTCTGTTTCCTCCCTATCTCCACTTCTGTAGGGGTAAATGCTGTAATAAAGGTTGTCTGTCTAGGAGACAGAATATTCTTGGAGATCACTCTGAGATTGTGAAATGAATATCCTGGGATATAAGGACAGTCACAAACCTGACCCTCCATTTGAAGTAGAAGACACATTCATTTGACCTTTCCTAGCAAAAACACTGAGGCAAATTAAACATTTATAATCAAACCAACTCTACCAAAAGATGACACTGCACTGCCCGAGTATCCTCCTTTGGGAAGAAGATGAGAGAACAAACAGCATGCAACAAGGAAGAAGTCATGCTGCTTAATGTGTTTTAGAATGATTCTCCAGTGCCATGCTAGTGAGTGAGGTATAAAGAACTCCTGCAAAGCTAAGCAGAAAGTTGCTCAAAGCCTGGTTTCATGCTGTAAGCTGGTCCTTATGCAACCTTGATACCTGCTTCTTTGAACAATGTGTAAATGGGGTTGAGAAAGTAAATGCACTCTTTTCTTTAAATACATTTGGTTCTGCCATTTGAACATTTGCAATACTGACGTGGGGTGTGACATGCAAGCTGTGAATGCTCAACATTTTTCTCTTGTTGAGGTTTTTATGATTGAGGCCCAAACCCTGCAAAAACACCCCTAGTTCTCCTCTGTGCTGAGCCCCAAACTCCTCACCCACTGAATTTCAGACTCCAGTCCCTCTACCAGATGCCATTTTTTTTTTTTTGTCAAGCTTACAGCTTCCTTATCCATGACAGTAGCCTTATCTTAGGCAGACTTAACTAACACATGAACACACAAACGAAAAAAGTGGTTGTCCTACTGACAGGAAAGTGCAAAAACGAATATTAATAAAGCAATAAAACTAAATTAAGATTGTGCTTGTATTTTTGTCTTTTGTCTTTTATAAGAGTTCATCTTGTTTCATCTTCTACCTCTTGAGAATTCATCAGAAACACAAAAATATTTAACACTTAAGTTGTAAGGCATTTTAGTGATAAATAGAGTTGTGTGCACTTAAAGGAAATATATGCAGTGGAACTAACATCTTGGAAAACCTGTGACAGAGACTCCTGTCAAAGTTTCATGAAGGACCTATGAGAGTAAATTAATTTCCATGACTCATTTTCCATCATATATAAATAAGTATGAACTCTATCACATTTTTTATCTGGTCATAGGTAATTTTTACCAGCAGACGATGCCATGCAAACACAAGTTATAACTGACATTTACCACATTTTCTCTAAAAAATATAATTTCATAGCACTCCCTCCAAAAAACATTTACAGTTTAACTGATAGCATCACAGCTTAATTTGCAGTTACTTAACTTGTATGGAGGTTTACTGAATACTAAAGGCCAGGCTGGAGATTAAACTTCTGGAACGTTAGATAGTAAAGAAGGTATCAAGTCTATCCATTGTTAATTGAAAATTATTTTCTTTTAGACTCTAAGTAAATTCCAGAGTCACCATAGAATCTTTCCTGGCACTTTTCTTATTCTTTGTCTGTCCTTACCCTTTCCCAGCAGGTCTCAGTATGAAGCCTGCAGTTGCCTGGTGTGGCAGGAGCTACTATCCCATACCAACCTAATCCACTGTGTTTGCATGCCATCTTGGCTTTCCAGCTTCTTCGGGTGTGGGACTGAGTTTGGGATGGTGGAACTGAAAGGCGTTGCTGGCAGAAGGCAGGTACAGCTGATCAGATGCCTGCTGCCCTTCACAGAGGCAAGATCTTGCTTTTTCAAGGAGCATTTTCTCCAGGCATCCTCTGCTACTGCTTTCAGAGAAAAACAAAAGAATCAGACACTGCAAATTCGTTTCAGAAGTTGGCCAGGATACTGGTTCTCTGTTCTGGGGTGAAATGTGAATTGCATTGTGATTATCTTCAGTTATTTTTATGCATCTAGAATACTCTGTGAGAGGAACGAATATTCTCTGTATTTAAATGTGAAATTACTGTGCATGTTATTTGACGCTGTGCATAACTGTGTACACATCTTCGCACACTGATGTTGAATTTGCGGCTGAATGCCGTAACACGAGGAATCCTTTTTGTGATTTCTTTCTATCACACTCTAATTTGAGAAATTACAAGTGATTCAAAAACCAAAGAACTTTTTAGAATATTCATTAAAATAAAGATAAATGTGATTAAAGAGGGGAAACTTCAAGGCAATAGCTTATTTTTGAGGATGTGGTTTTAAAATTGGTTTTGTACTTAAATCAGTTGAGAAAACTATTTTCTACAGAGGAAAGAAATTATGTCTGCTGCATAAGAGCATACTCCCTCTTTCTTATTTGATTATTTAATTATATGCTTGTTTGCATTCAAATATTTGAAATTCATGGCCTCTTATTTGACAGCAGTTATCTGACACTTTCTACAGCCCCATACATCATCAAACAGAAGGCAAGAAATTACAAATAGAAGAAATTCTCAACTATTTACTGACAAATAGAGTACACAGTTTACAGAGTTTACACAGAGATTAGTTAAAAATAACCTTGTGTGAAAGTACTTCTTTTACTGTTTTACGTATAATGTGTAAATATATACTAAAATAACTTACTTTCTTTTACCGTTTTAAAAGGAAGAGCTAAGAGTCCATCTAGATTTAGTGTGAGACTTAATGTGAGTTATGTGTTTTTTAAAAAATAATTAATATAACTGTATTTGTGAAAAAAAAAAAGAACAATTGTCACAGCATCATTTTGTTTAACAGACATTAAGAATGACATTCTAAAAAATCTTCAGTTTCGTACAGAAAATATTACCTAAACAAGGACTAAACCTAAATAACTGATTAACTCTGCTACTGACTAGAGAAGAATTTTAAATTACTGGTACTGATGTTTTAGAGCTGTCTAGTTTCAGTCCTTCCTTTTCCGAACAGTAATGTTATCTAGGTGTTTGAAAATTCCAAAGTAATTCAAAATGAACATTAGTGTTTTCCTTGGTGCAAAACTGAGGGGGCAAATACAGAATTTCTGTTAGCCCCTAAAACTGTAGAAGTCACCACCTCCTTCCTCATCCCCTGTAATTCGATTTAAACTCAGAGTGGTTAAGTCACACTTCGCAGTATTTCTTTATGTCTCTGGGTTTCGTTTTCGTTTTATGTTTGCAACGTTGCGCAGGAGACAACAAAACTAGACGAATCTGTACAACCAGAAGCACAGGGTTAGACACAATCATTGACATTGCTAAATTGCTGATATTTAAGATCTTCAGAGCCGTTTGCTTTCAGTCATTTCTCTTTCATGGAGTGAATCTTCAATAAACAGTAATTTCACTCAGTGAAAGATTGCGAGGTAAAGGAAAGATGTTAGCATCACTTTTGAAGTTGCTGAACTGAGGAGACATTTGTAGTTAGTCCTGAAAATATTCTATGTTCCCCTCACTAATGATATATTTCTGAAAATGTTTTAATTGTATCTAAACCCTCCTGTTGAATTCACAATATCTATATTAATATATAATTATTGCAATATGCTGTTTAGATATTACTATAATACTATCTTCTTTAGTAATAAATTTGACA
This sequence comes from Chlamydotis macqueenii, assembly GCF_036417535.1. NCBI lineage: Eukaryota > Metazoa > Chordata > Aves > Otidiformes > Otididae > Chlamydotis > Chlamydotis macqueenii. The sequence continues at coordinate 122,865,967 of NC_141557.1, forward strand.
ATCTGGCATTTACATTTCTGACACTGTTCTTCATGATCTATCTGACGTTCTCAGGTTGTGGATGAAGAAGAACCCTCACTTCAGTCAAGCTCTGTAAATTGAGAGAACAGTCAGTAACAGAGGCTTCAGAAACCGGGAATTGTTGATTCCTCCCTCACAGGGCACTTTGCCAGAGAATTCTGCTTGAGACTCATGGAAATTCTTGGACTAAATATATGCATGTATGGGACTGGAAAAATATATACGAAGTATGTGTTTCTATAAGAATCCTAAAGCATAACAAGATTTGAAAACACTTTTTCTTTGTGGTTCAGATTGAAAAAGACTGTCAGCTTGACAGTCTATCTTATTGCACACTTTTAACAGGTTTGTAATGATTGATATTTGCTAATCTATATTTGGCAGAGAGAAGAAAGAGACCATGAAGAGGAAAGACACATTCTTAAGTGCTTAAGTAAGAGTGTACTTGCATTTTTCCACGTGAACTTCAAGTGTGATCTTTCTGACAGCATACTCTACGTCTAAAGTAGAAAACGAAAATGTGCACCTGATAAAACAAGAAACGAGGATTTCCAAAAAATGTAAAGTTTCACATTCAAGTTTTGTTATTTTAAAGCAAGTTACTTCAGTATCGATTCTCCAGTCTCACAGAGTTCCCTCTCCATAAAATCTGTAAGAACAGCTGCAGACATTGTGAGATTTCAACAATGAATAAATAACACTTCTGCAGTGCTGCTTCCAGTGCCTGATTAAATTTATAGGACTTTTTCCCACAGTAACTGACTTGTTCAAATGTTTACTAACTCATGCTATGTACAAATATTCAGGCTTCTACTTCTGTAAATGCATGCCTAATTTGGGCCAGCTGAAGGCAACTCTCCGTTTTCAGTTTCTCGCAGCGATATGGATGCTTTTTTTGGGAAGGCAGACTTAATTCACACACAAAGAGGGCTCAAAATCTCAGTGGTACTTCAGACGAATTACCTTCCTTCTGCCTTCTGTTCTTTCTTCTTTTTGCTGGCTGTACGGGGAATATACGCCTGCAATTATGATAGTTCTGAGTGTACTCATTACATACAATGTGGTAAAAGCTGAAGCTCATGGCTGATGAGCCTGATGACACCCTGACCATATCAGCATTACCTGGGATATCATCTGCCTAGGTAACTGAAAAGGATGCCAGAGTTCCTGGGAAAGCCCACTTTCTTTCTTGTGCTACCTTACACATCAGGAGCTATAACATACTGTGAAATACTTGTGCTTTCCAATGGAAACTGAAGTAAAAACATGAAGAATTGCAATGCCGCTTCACAGAGTGTTAAGACTGAAGCATACAGGGAGTGTACAAAGATTGTATTACAAACGTATGTAGCCACACAGTGGGTGTTTCTGCCTCAGAGAGCTACATGTTAGTTCCAGGCTATCTGTACTGTCACTCCGGTTTGGATATGCCGGTATCCACATTCTCTGGGGGCTCTGCAGAGCCAGCGACTGACCAAGCCTGTGGATGACTGTCTGCCTTGCAGCATCTGACCCCCTCAGGCAGGTGCGCAAAAGCACCTATGGTTTTTACACTGCATGTCTGCCTAAGGGCAGGGTTTTTTTTTTTTTATGATTTGTTTCTGAGGATATTTGCTGAGTAGCTGTTCTCCATAGGGAGCTTCATCTGCTTCACGAGGAGGAAGAACTAAGCCTTCCTGAGTGCTAGACCCAGACCACAGGGACATCACTATTTTTGGACACTGCTGTACATCCTGGATGTCCTCATCTTTAGAGCAGGTGAAAACCTCTATTCAGGACATCTCAGCTGTATAGTACTGAAAGAAATTGGAATGAGAACGATAAGAACTATTTCCTGCAGCAGAACCTAAATAACATGACTTTTCAGTGTAAATTAGACCAGTGATTTATTTGCCTCTTTATCATGCCCTGGAGGACACTATTTCTGTTACATGCTTATAACTGTATCTTCATCACACTTAGCGTAGTTGATGTGCAGGCAACTGTGGCTCTCCATCCCTAACTCTTCTGTATTTTTCTGTATTCATCCTTCTTCTCCCCCTAGAAGCATTGGACAACCTCACCGGCTTCTGTTATTTCATTTTACAAAAGTTTTCCAAATTTGGCTCTCTCCCATGTTTAATCTTCTGGATCCAGTAGTCTTCCGGGCATGTCTTTTTAAATATCTTCCTGCACTTTTGTAACAATTTCCCCTCCCAATTTCACTCTTGTGCCCAGTCTTTTCTTATTGCCAGGCTTGCAGTTACTTAAGGTATTATTAAGGCTGTTGTCAAAAACATTAAAAAGGAATACAATAAGTGCCCCAGGCATATGAATGAGTCCAGGATGCTTTAGAAGGTGCACGTGATTTTTCTAATACACAGGACAGTTTTCTAAGAAAGCAAAATATACTTTCAGCTCAAAATAATGAAAATTATACTGAAGCTTTGAAGTATTCTTGAAAAGGTACTACTTTCAATATACAGATGTTGTTATTCAGTAGAGGGCCTCTCCCTTGTGCACAATGCTTATATGGCACAATACAGCCAGGCAAGATCTTAGAAGTATCAACTGGATCTAGGATCCTATTGTTTTGTAACAGGGTCACGTGAATCTGTTTCCTTTAAATTGCTTTCTTGCTGTACAACTCTATCATGCCATTGAAGATGAACTCTTCATTTTGGGGGCTTGTGAAAGCACAGGATAGAAGAAGGGAGTGAAAAGAGGACTGACCCCTCTGTCTCTTCCAGTGATGAATGCTCTCGTCATAACGCGCGCCTCAGTTTGGACGGGAAAGATAAAACATCGGTAAGTGGGAAAAAAAAAGAACGAGCTCACCTTTTGCCTTTTAGGTGTTGTCTACAGGATTTGAGGAGCGAGAGAAGAGGCTGTGAAATTACCTCTTACCAATATGGGACAGGGGCTGCCAGCATGCCCACTGGCAGCCCTGGCACAGCCTCTCCTTGCCGGGGATTTCCCTTCTGGGGTCGGGGCCTTGGGTGATTCCTGCCTGGCTGCCTTCAACACCAGCTCGGTGCTGAGCCTTCTTTCCACCTGCTGTCCTCTGCTCTTCTGGGATAATCCCTCTTCTTCCTTCAGGGAATGAGGGCTGCAGCCGAGGGCCATGTACGTTTGGTTTGGCGAGTCTCAAAGGATTTTATTTCCGAATAATTGATGCATCTAGGAATTACATGCTGCAGGACACGAAAGGGAAAAAAAAAGTAATATAAAGTGCCTACTGTTAATCAATGCAGGGTTAATGCAGCAGTTTGGGCATTGAGGTGACACCGCATGCCGCCCCCGCTGCCCAGCCCAGGGCACAGGCGAGATGCCTCACCGGTCTGGTGTTGGGGTGCACAGTCCTGCTCGAGGGGAGGGCTGGCAGTCCTGGGCTGCAGGCGTGATGCTCCGTCCCCATTAGGAGCTGGGGGAGTGTGCAGTTCCCCAGGTGCCAGGGAACTGGTTTAGGGCAGGTTTAGGTTTAGGGCAGGGCTGTGGCCTCTCCTGCCCTCCGTAATTTTGGGAGCAGCTAGTGAACTGAAGGAAGATCCAGTCAACATGATACTGTACAGCAAATGGGGTAGCGTGTGGGAGAGAAACCAGGTTTCCAGATGAGGTGAGAGGACACCCTTGGTGTACAGATGTGTGCATGATGAGGAGTTACTGCCAATGCCATTGTGCCAGAGCATGCTCTGAAGTTTAGTGTATGGGCACCTACCTACCCGTGGGCTTGTAAAGCTGAGTTGGCTGGTTGTTCAAGTGCTAGGCTCAAAGGGAGCATAACATGCTTTCTCCTTCTTGCCCACGTACCTCTCATCCCCAAGAAAACTGGAGGTTACTGAAATGCATGATGGCCTGTTGATGCACCAGCCCCGGCTCTCTGGCAATAAACCACACATTTCTAGTTTGAAACCTTCCAGGGTGTAGCCAGGTAAAAATGGTGAGCAGAGTTTAGGATCTTTGTGTCTAAAATCAAAAAACGAGAATGAGTGTGGCTTGGCCATCGCTCCAGCAATGCAAAGACAGCAGGCAACCCACCACCAAATCTGAGCCCTCTGTTCTTCAGTGCTGCAACATTGTGCTGTAAATGGAGGCAGGCCACAGCGAGGGACTCCCAAGTTCTCCCTGCCAGATTAATCACCTTTAAATTGTTTTCAAAGTTATAACAAGTCATTGATTTGCTCTTTTCTCTTATATTCTGGCCACGCTGCTGCCTACACCATCCCCGGGGAGTCACGCCTTCAGTGAACTAACTGGAAAACTTCAGCTAGTTTTCATCTAGGGAAAAAAACAAAACCCAGTTGGTTTGCCTTTACCTTAGTTTAGCTGGTAGTTAACTAGGACTTCTGCACGGTGGATGTCTGGGGCTTGAAGGTGCCAAGCAAAGGAAGGAGTAAAATAAATTATTAAATTGTCCTTAATATCATCAGTTGGTTTTGTTACTTCACTTCTCACCCTCTATTCCTGACCAGTAACAAACACATGAAATGAGCACAGCGCCCAGCACAGATTTCTCTGAGGTTCCCCCAGCAGCCCACCCCCACTCTGGAAATCAGCTCTGCACTCTTGCTAGTTGTTTCTGCCTTTTAGGTGGTTATTTATCTATACAAGGACCTTCATTTTCTGTTCTATGGCAGCTTAGTTTTAATAAGTGAAAACCAGCATTTCTAGTTAGCATAGAAACTTATCAGGTACCATAACAATTTGCACGATAATAAAGGGATTAAAAATCCAGAATTTGAACCCAAACTTCATGTCTTCATCGGTATTTTTCCTGACGTTTGCCTTTCTGAAGTTGTGGATAAGAAATGGAGAGCAATCCTTTTAGTCAAGACCACACTCACTAAAGCTGTTTTAGAAGTGGGAACTACTCACTCCTAACCTCAAGAGCATTTCTAAGGATAATATCCCACAAAGCATAAAAATATTTTGCTTAGCATTGATCTCCATACAGAATGAGCAATGTGAGGCAGAGTTTACCAGAGGAAGGCTGTTTACCTAAAATACTAATTTGAACACCTGTAGCTAATTCAATAATGACAGAAAAGACATCTGATGTTTGAATGCTTACATTGCCTGCCACATTCAGCTCAGAATCTATTGTTTCCAGCTTGCGCAATCAGTACAAATTTATTAGTTATAAATAATTGCTAATCTATGAAGTGAAGAAAGAAGGAATAATCCAACATATCAACAGCATTGTGGTGTTTTGGCATTGTACATAGTTATAGTTTATATGTATTTTTAATAACAGTTTAAACTTGGGTATAAATTAGCTATATCCTTCCTGTCTGTTTTGTGATTAATATTAAAAGTTCAAATATTTGAACTTATATCACCAAGAACATAGAGTGGAATTCCTTTACCCCACTTTAGCCAATTAGATGGACATCTGAGGACAGGAAATCCATCCAAACTGCCTCATCTGCTGCTAGAAGTAAATTGCTGCAAAGTAATTCATGCTATCAGAAACCGATCAGGCAATGAAATGAGTAGCTTGGGTCTGCCACCTCGTCTCCAGATAACCAAAATTAAGTGAGATGGATCATATGCTTACTGCTGTGGGATCATGCAGGTGAGCAAACACATTTTAATATAAATAAGCGAGTGCTGCACAGTTAGATCTTAAATTTAAAGTTAAAATTACTGCAATTCTATGTAATGTACTTTGAATTTAAAAGAACATAATCAAAGAATATTCCTTCTGCTATTTAAGCCCAGGAGACTGCTTCTATGATAGTCAGTGATGAAAAGGAAGATGTTCATGTGCAGACAAAGCAAACAGTGTCATGTTATTAAGAAGGGAATACCAGGAAATACTAGAATTGGTTTAATTAACATTCTTCATTCTGTTTTTGTGAGGAAAAATAGGATGTGTAGGAATAAATGCCACAGACAGGTGTAAATTTTTGTTTATTAAATCTGTTTCACCTTGGTTGACTGGAAAAAAAAAAAAAAGCACAACCCCCCGCTGTGTTTTGCCCATTTTTTGTCCAGTGAGAGAATTTCACTGACAGGGAAGACAGCTTTCCCAGGCATAAGGCCTGTGGTAAGCCAGGCTGAGACACGAATGCCATCATTCTTTCTAGTCATGTCTCCAAAAGTACAGTGTTACTAGGCACTGCTGCTGATATACATTTGTCTAAACATAAAGGACAAAAGCAGAAATAAGTTTCCTGGTTTTTATTCTTTCTTGCCACCCTTTGAAAATTTTGAGTCTCAGAAAGACAGTCAATGGGGAAAACTTAAACTTTTACACCTAATTCTGATCTTTGACCAAAGCAGCTAAATGGTTTTATGGGCAAGCTTAGGTGAAACAGTTTCCAAGGCACGTTAGATTATTTATTACAGACACAGTTTAAGCGTTGTCTGTAACTTCCTTCTTGAATTAGAATTAATCATAGTCCTGTTTGTTTAATCCCCTTTTCCAAATGTCACAATTTAACAAACTGTAATCTTAGATGATTTACTCTTCTAGGAAATAACAACACATAAGCGAGAAATCCCACCTTAACCTGGGTGGCCCTCCTCCCGGTTCCTGCAACCGTGCTGGTAGGCAAACATTCCTTACGCCTCGTTTTCTCTGGCTAACCTAAGTGCCTCTTCTTACTTTCCTTGTCAGTGAGCTAAAGCACTAGGATGCTCCAACCGGGTCACAGTTTAAGGAAAATGGCCTTTTAGTCCCATCTGAATCTCTGCTTCTTCAGCAGTGCTCTTTCTGCCTGGAGGAAATATGGGTAATAGAAAAGCCTCAAAGAAAGTGTCTCTGAGTTAATTTTTAAGTTGTGCATGAAAACCACACATGATCATTCTCTCATAAGAAAACAAACAAACCAGAAGCAAAAATATTTCACTGAAACATAAAAACTAGGACAAAAGCAGGGCTTGTGCGCTTAAAAGCTGAATATATCCCACATCTCTGGTTTGCATGCAATGCTAGTTAACGTTAAATGCTTTTTCCTCATATTTCCTCAGGAAGATGGCATTTCCTCTTAATAGTACAAGAGAAGCACAACGCTGCAAGGGTAGTATTATCAAATTCTCCTAATATTAATCTTCTGCATTTGCCATTTAGATATTTGCCCAGATTATTTTAATAAGTTTCTGAATGCATCTCTGTTGCAATAATAATGAAGGAGTTATTTTAAAGGCATTTAGCATTTGGTGAAATACAAACTCCTACAACTAATTAATTAGCATTAATGTAATTAGATATGTTGCCATCTCCAAGCTGGAAACATGCCTTTCATTTCCAAAGTGTGCGTGCTGAGAATTTATCTTAACAATGCATCAGCTGCGGTTATGTGTGGTTGAAGTCACATAAGTTCTACGTTGTGGTAAGTGCACTACGATTCCCTGATTATGGGCATTGTTCCCTGTGTAGGAATTCTGTCTGTTGCATCTGCTGATGTATAGCAAACTTTTTTCTTATATAAAAGAAATGATATTTCTCTTCCTGATTCTTACTTCATTTATTGCAGCGGCTTCTGACTCTCATGTAAAAGTATGTGCCTTCTTTGGAAAGGAGATTGTAAAAAATGAAAATTGAAGGAAATAATTAATTAGGAAGTCACTGTAAAGTCTTTGCATAGCAAGCAGTCAACTATCATGGAATTATGTATATTAAAGGCATGGTTATATTAAAGAAACACCACCAGTTTAGCAAGTGGTAAACATATCTGTTAAGGGAAGCACGGTTCTATGTAACATGGCTTAAATACCGGAGGGAAACAATTTTCTTCGCATTTCCAGCCCTGCATGGGCCCACAGTGTGGGTGCTCCCTTCCTGCATTCCAAGGCATGGTTAGAATCACAGCTCTTCTCTTAATTGACAGCTGTTAATTTATGTGGGGACTCTCAGATTTACCAGTTGAGCAGTTAAGGCATTGCTATTCCTTCAACTTGCAGGGAGGAGTAAGCTACAGATAACAAAGGACTTCAGATAACAAAGTAGACATCGGGTCTAGCCTGATTTCCTACTTTAAGCTTATTTGCTGTCAGGCTCTAAGTAGCTTTCAAAGACCTTTTCAGGACTATCACACTCTCTGGCTTCTTTCAAACTCTTTTCCTATTCTGGAGGAGTATCTATCTTATTCCTTGTTTCCTGTTACCTCCTAGCATATCACCCCAGGCAGACAAGCAACACTGCTGGCTCTCGAGCCAGCTCTACTTAGCTCATTCTGTTGCAAAAAAGAAAGTTTCTTTATGTGTGTAAATGTAAGAGAAGAAAATATATATGCTTGTATCTGCATGAAATTTGTATTTCGTTTAACTACGGGAAACAAAAATAAGTGAGAAAAGAAGCATTAACTAATGTTTTAAAAAATTTTAGTATACTTCCTAAAGGTTTGTGTTTGTGACTCAGCTAGAGAAATTTCAAAGAATTTAAAATCTTTTTAGGAAATTATTTTCTGATACATGTAGGCTAGCAGCTACAACTATGCCATTCATATTTATCCCCCCTTTCATATTTATGTATGTTGCTTTAATTATGTCTCCTTCAACACTAGACTGAAATCTGTTGTATCGTTCTTTATAGGACAGTTTAATTTTGTGTACACTTTGTAATGTCGAGGGCCACAAAGATGATCAGAGGGCTGGAGCACCTCTCCTATGAGGACAGGCTGAGAGAGTTGGGGCTGTTCAGCCTGGAGAAGAGGAGGCTCTGGGGAGACCTTATAGAGGTCTTCCAGTACCTCAAGGGGGCCTATAAGAAAGATGGGGAAAGGCTGTTCAGTAGGGCCTGTTGTGATAGAACTAGGGGTAATGGTTTTAAAATAGAGGGAGGTAGATTTATGTTGGATATTAGGAAAAAAAGTTTTTACAATGCGAGTTGCAGAACACTGGAACAGGTTGCCCAGAGAGGTGGTGGAAGCCCCATCCCTGGAAACATTCAAGGCCAGGTTGGAAGGGGCTCTGAGCAACCTGATCTAGTCAGGGATGTCCCTGCTTCTTGCAGGGGGGTTGGACTAGATGACCTTTGAAGGTCCCTTCCAACTCTAACCATTCTATGATTCTATGATTAAAGAATATTTAGATTTAACTATAAAATACATTAGATCTTTCCTGCTAAAATGAAAACCAAAGGAGTTAGAACCAAATTCATGACATCTATTTTGGATATACTCTTCTAGTGATAAAGTGCCCTTTAAGTGATAAAGCTTAGCCTTAGCAAGATGCATCTTAGCTGACTACACAGACAAAAGGAAGAGTAAAATGAAAAAAAAAATATATTTTGCAGTATAAGGAGATGCCTAGAACTAACTCACAGGCAACACTGACAGCATTGGAAGAGCCACGGAGCTTTTAGTTTCTTAAAACATGGAAGCATTTCACGAGACTTGCACAGTTCTTAATTGGCAGGTAAGATGGGTCAGATAATGGAAGATATTTGAATTTTATTCCTGGATGCTTTATCTGTTTGTGTGTCAACATCTCTGTTGTTTGTACTGGGCTCATCAAATGCTTTACAAATGCTTTTTTCTTGAAGGAGATGAGTTTGGTAAAAAGTAAATCATTTAATACTAAGTTATTTATTGAGTAATTTCTTCATATGGAACAGATGATTTGCCTGTTCTTCAAAAAATTATTTGTAAGGCCATAAATATGTAATAAAAATGCTAATAATTTAAAAATGTTAACAGTGAAAAGACAATTTTCAGTAATGAAAAATAGAAACAATACATTTACATGTAAGTTATGTCACTCCACTATTTTTTTGTGCTTCCTAGATTACAAATGCAGATATTGGAAAAGCATATATGTTGTGTAGGGCAATTTTATGAAGAAGTGCCTTGAATCATCAGCCCATGGCTTGGTGGAATGACAAGCAGTGCTTCAAGTGAAGAACTGCTACAATGGTGTAGTGAAAAAGAAAAAAAAAAAAAAAAAGAAATTTCTGAGTCTTCCCTCCACTAGACAGGAGGGCTGCCCTGCTATCTCAGGAATTCACTTCACCCAAAGTGGATCTCTACGTCATACACACCTATAGATACAAGCTTTCTAGACTCCCTTTAAAGACAATCCAACAGAGAAGGCATTCCTGGGTTTCATCTCATCCTAAACCAGTCAGCTACAAGAAATCAGGTGAATGGTGACTTAAATGGCACCCAAAATGCGTGTTGGAAATATTCATGTTCATTTGTTAACCACATTTCTGAGAAAGAAGAAACGGAGTAAGTGACAGAGCAACCACTATAATGCCACTTCCACCGACACAATATATTTGATCAAGAAACACCTGGGAAGCATGGAGTTTATGAAAGCATTGAGCAATGCCTTGTGACTATTTAAGTCACTGCTATCTCAGGCAGTGCTGTCAACTGAGATTAGTTAATGAAATGGATGGCCACGTGATCATTTATTTGGCTTCAGCAATAGATCTGTGCAACGTAAAATGGCAATTAGATCTGCATTCATTATTTTTTAAATAAAACCAGTCGTTCTTTATTAGCAGTCTGTGGCATCCTGAAGTATCTGAAGTGTTGAACAGAGGCACTCTATTGACTGAAGAAATAAACTAGAAAAATCCATAATAATAATCAAGGTAGAATTTTGATCTGTTAATAACTTAGCTCTTTGGATTGATTTAGGCCTTTCTACCTTATGAAATTATATGAAGTATTGAAAATCATGAGATAATATACAAAGTAATAACATATTTTTTCTAGGTCTAAAAGGAAAGATATGAAAATTCTATTTCTAGTTACCCTGAAAAATTGTATAAGCATGAAGCTTCCTTGTCCACAACTTGTAACAGTGAGAAATACATATTGTATGGCACTTTCACTGGTTTTTTTTTTTGTGTTTCCCAGGGTACAAATGAGGATACCAGAACAGTGAGATGAAACATTTTCATCAAAGACAAAGGCAGTGACAGAGGAACAGGGAATTTCCTCACTTCCAGTTCCAAGTCTATTCTTCCACAATGGTCCCATTGCTTTAGGAACTGAGAATTGAACATCTTTCCATGCAGAGATAAAGCAGATTACACATGAACAAGATTTCAAATATTGCAGAATTTGAAAATACATTTTTTTTTTGCTATGAAGTGGTATATAAAACTAGCCTCAAATTGTCTTTGACTATCTCAGTGTGTCTTTTTATATAAGCTGTCCTACTAAAATAATTTCTTTTATTTCTACCACTCTAGGCAGTCTTGCAATAGATTCCCCAATTTCAGAATTACTGCTTGATAGAATAGGAGACTAAGGTGACACTGAGAACTCTAGTATCTAGTAAGCAACATGCCTGTAGCTCATGTTTCAATGCTACGTGAAATGAACGGGGATCTTCCCCACGCTGATTAACATATTCAAATATTTACTTACGTGTGCTGCTCTGTGGTCTGTGTGCAAATGAATCTGCAGCCTTTGTGCAGGCTGGGAGCATCTGATGGAAACAAATTACCCTTATCTGGTATCCCGATGCCTTTGGCTGGGTTTCCTGCTAGTGCTGGTATCTTCATGCCATGCAAAAGAAACCTTGCACACAGAGGTCTTGTCTTTTCCCATCTGTTTCCTTTGGTCTTCTCTTTGACTGTAGTAGTCATTTACTCTCTCAGATTAGTTTCACTCTTCAAAACTGGGATCCAAACAAATTCATGAGATAGATAACTCAAAATAGAGTTTTCCAGGCTGGCAGTTACAGATGGTAATCAATCCTTTGGAAAGCCTGAGGTTGTTCTGGAAATGTTTTGTAATTTAATGGGATGATGCCAATTCAGGTGATTAATCAAACCAAGCTATCAGAATTTCTGGGAAAGTCCAGTTGTTTCTATGATACGTTTGAAGTTACACGGCATCTCTTAAGATATTAAATGCTCAAGCACACAGATGAAGAATTTGAGAAAATACGAGGTACTGCAATGAGTATTCATAGGGAATATAAAATACATTTGATTGAGTGGAAACATTTCTCTCTCACGTAAAAGATGAACCAAAAATATCTAGGAGAAGGTACTAAATATATCTCCATCTCCATGCAATGGCTGTCTTCACCAGAACCATGTATTTCAGATGGTTATCCAGATTTGGCTACGATAGTGCATTATATACCCAGAAAGAACTGCATGGAGAAATTTTGAGTCTGAGCCTAGAAGCATACTGTATAATGATATCTATGGCATATTGTAGCATACATTTGTATCCTACAATATTCTCTGATTTCCGCAGATGCTTTAAAAATGCTGTTCCTCTGGAAGGAGCTTTGATGTAGAACAGGAGCTAAGCTGTGCTGAGCCATCCAGCCTGTGGAGTTAACGGAACAAGGTGCTACAGTGAGCCTCTCTTCTTCCTGGAGTCTGGAAGTTGGGAGTCACAGGGTGCTGTGTACAGTCAAAACCACCTGAGCCCTTGCTTAAGTGCTCAGGGAGTGTCACAGAGTGACACTGAAATATGCAAGAGGTTAGAGAAATTGCTGAGAAATTAAAGTTACATGTTGTTGCCACTAAGATTTGTTTGAAATTTTTTTAGATTATAAGGTAGACCCAGCATCAATCAATTTTTTCTTTCCTCAGATTGCTTATTGTTTAAGTATGATTACTGTTCTTTATAAGATACCCGATTCTACAACTTCCTCTATATGCAAATATGCTCTGAAAAGATATGTTGTACTAATGGGTGTAAAACAAGAGGAAAAAGCCATATTTGATCTGACACCACAGATTATATCTCTATTGATGCACCAACACAGGTAGATTCAGCTCACGGCTGATCTGGCTAATCTGTTTGTCTCTTCCTCATCAGTTTCACAGGGAGCCAGGACTGCTCCCAAAGGAGAAAAAAATGACAATAAACTGCCTGTCAGTCTCACTTGCAACTTCAGTAATAACAGAATTTCTCCTGCAACATTGTTTTTGTATGGAGGAATTATGAATAAGATGAAAGCCTCAAAGAAGGAAAGCACACATTTCTCAGGAGTTGTCAGTAACTCTGAGATGCTTCTTAAGTGGCGCATTACAACTCAAAACACAAACCAGAATTTTATATTAAAAAACAGGACCAGCGTCCAGTTGCATCTTCTGAACTTTAATAGGAAGGTCTTCATTACAGTTTTAGAATTGTGTTACATGATCCATCACACTTCTTTTCTGTACAAATAAAAAATGAAATATTTTCCTCGAATTTTCATTGAAAAGAAGGAGTTACTGATTTCTAGTGGTGATAAGAAGATCTAACGGATCACTGTGAGACTTAGGAAGTATAAGCTTTATAAATTCCTTCTTGAGACAAGCAGATTAGCCAGAAGAAATGGAGCCAAAGAGTGCCCTTGGCTGCGACTGCAGCAATACAGAATAAGACTCTGCAGGGTGGCTATGCAGAGCAGGTGAATACAGCTTAGAAAACAAAGCATTGATTCCTTTATATTATTCTTAATCTTCTCATGTCCTGTCTATATAGATGGTAAACTTGCAACTGCAAATGCTGGTGGTAAGGCTGGCATATTTTTAGTTAAAGAAACTGAAAAAAAAAAGGGTACTGAAAGGAGAGCCTTTACAATGTGCTCTTTGGCTGCAAATATTTAATCCCTCCTGTCTATATTCCTTTTCCCATGATTTACAGCTGAGTTATGTTTCACACTAACAAACAGGCTACCTCACTGAAGTTTCAGTCTCTGAAAGCCATACAGTCCATGCAAAGTTGTTGCTTTGTCACTTAACGTGATATCTATATAATTTTACATTTTAAGGATTTTTCAGAAATTACTCAGAAAATTGCCAAAGATTTCTTACAGAGATTCCTCATAATCCTCTTAAGTCAACAATTTTCTAAGTAATTTTACTAAGATGACTGAAATTAAAGAGAACCATGTGGACCAGTTTGGAGGTCCAGATTCAGCTGCCGACTTCAGGGACCTAACACCTTGAACATAATTATCTGGCCACAGCAGGGTGCTTCAAAGCCACATAGGTGCCTACAGGGTCAGAGAAGGGAGTCGCATGCCTGTGAGCTTCACCTGGGCTCAACATGCAGCTGCCTACAGCAGATGCTCGGTGCAGAGCCCACGTAGAAACTGTGATTCTACTGTTGTAGGAACAATTTCCCAAATTTGTAGAGACAATTAATTACCACATCAGTAATTTCTCTAATGGATTTTTTTCCCTGTCTGCTTCATTTGGTTGTGGGGCTTCATCATCTTTCCTTTCTGAGTAGGCATATGATTTTTTTGCTGCCACTACAATTTTACAAATACTTTTTCTAAGCCACAGCCTTCGGGAAATGATCCGCTATCAGCCTCCAGCCATGGATTAAAACCAAGGCACACGCTTCCCATAGAACTGTGTTTCGAAAAGTGTGCTGTGACTAATGAAGAGCACGGTAAGTGGCACAGCACTGAGTTCACTCCTCTCCAGGACACAGGCTCCCTGCACGGCTCGCCAGCCAGAGCACATTATCCCACAGCACCCTTCTTCATGTCGGCTTTGTGTGAACTGCAGTGCTATTTTGGCCCTGAAAGGGAAATACGTTAAATGCTTTGTGGTTTTTTTTTTTTTTCCTTTCTGAATGAACACTAGTGCATTTTCCCCATGCTTTGAAATTTTTATCAGAAATTGAGAATTTAGAGTGTGCAATGAAGTCAAACATCCTTGCCAGGTCTTACTGACTTTTATTGAGAACTCAGATAAATGTGTAAGCAGCATGCTGTCATGAAATGAGACAGCAGGTTGTGGCTGAAAACCATTGATTAAAAGACAGTTATTATGAATGATATTGCATGCTGACCAATGTCAAATATTGTACAAGAAGCAAATTTTCTGTCAAAGAATTAACATGATTCAAAACTAATTTTTACTGAAAATTTTCAATTAGATGGCACTCAAGGTGTTCAGAATATTTTAGTCTCAATCCTTTTTCTTCTGGCCAAAGAATTTATCCAAACTGTTGGGGATCTTAAGATAAGATTCGAGGAGTAGTACCACCACAGAATGAAACTGGTGAGACAAACATCAAGTTAGCCTTAGATCTTTTTTTAGAAAAATATACTCTACAAATAAAGAAATGATAAATTAATTATATGTGCTCAATACTTCTGATGTCTGGCAATAACATATTTGGCACTCCCATGTTATAAGTGGGGAAAATGCATGACAGACCACAAAGCCATTTTGTGGAAGTCCTGACAGTGATGGAGGCAGTTACTGGAAGCAGACAGTTTCCTGGTTTATCCTCCCAGGAAAATTTTTGAAATTTCTACACCCAGCTATAGCTTAAGATGTACATTAGAAACAGAAGTGGCCAGAAGAATGCTATTCACTTAGATTATTAAAAATTAAAACCACTGTTTCTTCATAATTTGGTACATATAACTGGATTGACTGCAGGAATACTAACTAAAGGACTGTTTTTACTAAACTTTCCTGCTGATTTTGTGGGCCTATGGCAAAGGCAAGAAGGCAATTCCAGAACATGAAGGCAATTCCAGAACATTCCATTCTTACGTTTTGAAAGCAGGAAAGCGTAAAGTCAGAGGCATGGTTAGATCAAACTTTTTCTTTTGAATTGCATCCATGATCTTGCTGGCTACGTAGTCTGCATCATTAATAGGAAGAAAAAGGCAGTTTCTGGTGAAAAAAGAAAAAAGCATTGTGAAATAATAAAACTTTACTTTTGAGGTGTATTCTAACACAGAAATAATTTAATTAAATAATTTAATAATTTTCCCCCTTTCCCTCATGTAGTCTTGAAAAAGAGTCTCTAATCCTCTTAGCTCCTTCTGTCACCAGAATACATTGAAACCACTTTGGTGATACTGTGCATTTTAATGACTAATGAGTAACTTTTTGTGCAAGCCCTGCTGAGACCCTAATGACGATAATGCCCACAGTTAACTAATCCATAGTATATGCTGTTCTGTGCATAAGAGTTCATCCTCTGCACACCTCCTTCTTTTCTACTGTAGATGTTGGGGTGAAAGCTAAATAGACCAGGACTAGGTCTGTTTCCAGCCAGGAGAGAGGCTGTGCTCTGCATAATATACGCTGCTACAGGATCAAGAATGGTGGAAGCAGGAGCAAAGCACTGAAAAACCAAGACCACTGGTATTGCAGTACTGCAGTGGCTAATTTGATGCCTGCAACCTTTACTATCCCTACAACAATACAGCCACTCACCAGATACTAACACCACAGCTATTCTCACTTGGAGCAGTATGGTACCTGCTGATACAGTTAATAATGGGAGGTCACGGGTATCCTGACGCCCATAACTGTAATCACTGCACCAAAAGTACACGGGGCAGAGAAACTCAACAGCACCCATCCTACTGACAAATAAAGTTGCCTTAAATACTGCCGTACATCCCTAACCATTCCTTGACTGTGAGGTTATTACGCAGTCCCTGTTGCATGTTAGTTGTTAATTGTATGCAAAGCTTGGATTTCTTATATCAAGAGACATAGCTGTATGTGTCAATAGGGCAAAAATACTGAACTGAAAAGCAAATCAACCTTGTAATAGCTAGAGACTGAATATGGCATATCTAGTGACTAGTGATTATTTTTTACATATGAAATAGTATATAACTTAAGTTTTACTTACTGGGTTTGAAAATCTTTAGCTAATTGAGTATTAACAAAATAAGGGCAAATGATTGTAGTTTTAATGCCTTGTTTTCCTGTATGATACAGTTCCGAATTTAAGGCTTCCCATTCCAATGATTGCATGCTTACTTGCATCATAATCTGAAAAGTGAAGAAAGATGAAATATCCAAAATATGTCAAAAGCACCACAGTAAGTGTTATATACAGACTTTAATGTTTGTAATACTATTTAAGCCCTGGTAGTACCTAGTTATATAATTAGCAGTCTCGTAATTAGTATTTTAAGGATGCTGTTCATGTTGGCAATGCTAACTCTGAAGGTTAATGGCTCTTCCCACGATTGATGCACAGCTGTCTAAGGATAAGATCAACCCTTTCCAGAGGACTTCTTTTTTTTTTTTTTCAGTGCACAATAGAGAGATATAGGAAGTTGAGCTTATTCAACATTTTATGTACATTCCAGATACTCATATACAAGCCAGGCATTCTTTCAGTTCAGAATGTCTTTGCCCTTTAATATCACAGGTTACATTTCAGTAAGAACTATTTCCAGTGGTAAAAACTAAATACCCTACTTACGAATGCTGCCTCAACCTATTACTTCTTCTTCTGATTTGCCCTAGCACTACAATACCATTTTGTTTGCCTGAAAAGACTGAATCTTGTCTGTTTTTTTATTGTTTGATGAATGCATGGAACTCCATCACTGGAGAAAAAATATCTGCCCTCAGAAGGTCCTGTGCAACCTGATCTAAGTTGGGCCTACTTTTATTTGGAGGTATCGACCAAATGACTTCCAGAGATTCCTTCCAAGCTAAATTCTACAATTTTGCAACTGTAAGAACCTTATTTTAATACAGGCTTTTTTCAAATGTGTGTGAAAATAGTTCTTAGGTACAACAAGATCCAATTTTGCTGAAAGAGTAACTTAAAAAACTGGCATCAGAGACAGTTTGTTATGCTTCAGGGATTCACCCATAGTGGATGATGGAACTGTACAGCCTAAAAATGCATAGCTAAGGTGTAACAAGTTATAATGCATGGATGGGCAGGTCCACTCTCATTAGCCTTACAGTTAAATGATGAAAGTTGGATGTGACCTATTATCAATACCAAATCTAACCCAACAATAATAGGTAGCAAATAAACACTACAGTAACACCATTAATCAGCAGAAGAAACAAGAGATACTTAATTATTCTGAAGTTCACATTCTCATAGGGCAACATAAGAGATACTATCAGGATGTCAGAGAAGCTTGAGGAGAGACTGGGCAGCAGATCTAGGCTGAGGAAATAGGACTGTAGCAGAAAGCTCGCCTGAGGGCAACAGCTGAGAATATGGAGCTGTTAAATAGCTTAAAACACAGTTCATTCAAATTAATCTTAATGAAAATTTTGCCTTCTGGACCTGAATACCATTTTCCAAATAAATGTATTGTTCCAGGTATAACCCATGTATGTCTCAGGACTCTGAACGTTCATCTGCAAAAAACTGGGTGTGAGAAAGTGTTAAGATAACCCATATGCATAGTTCCCTCCCACTGTACACGTATGAGCTGTATTGTCCTTCTTCTGTGGCGATAAGAGAGGCTGCAGTCAGACAGTAAAATCTGCAGTGAGCTCCCTGTGCCACTCAGGCAACATGTCACCATCATCCTCTTCAATACACCACCGCCTTTGGTATCTGCAGGCTCTTCCTGAGTGTTCAAAAATCTCAGTATAAACTGCTTAAGCCAAGCATTTTTGAGTTCTCCAAGAAAAGTTATTAGCATGTAGATCTAATCTGTAACAGCATTTGATGACACTGACCTGACATTCTGTAGACTCCCAACAATCCTGCTGCACTGGCTGTGCTAGCCAAGTGTCCGTAGTTACGGGTCATCATGGCTGGAAGAAAGGCCTTGCAAGTCTAAGAGATATATTTAAAAAACCCTTTATAACCAGACATGCCAAAAGTGTTGCATTCCAAATTAGGCTTTATCCTTCGATTTGCTTTCTGGGGCTTCAATATACAAGAAGCCCAACTGACCTTCTGTCTCCGTAAGAATTTCTAAACGAAAAACAGCATTCCCTTCAATGACTGCCCTCTGTATGAAGATCTGTCAGCATTAAAATCGTGTTATCAAAAGCAGCAAAGTTTTTATTTTCTCTGCCTCCTGGTTCCTCATGTTTTGAATCTATTTGAGACTATTACCAAAGAACTGGTACACAAGAGGGAGCTAGAGGTCAACACATCAAGAGGAGTTCAGCTGTGTATGGGCCCTATTTGTTATAAACATAACCAACAACTCAGGGCCCTCACACCACCACTGTGGGTGACATTTACTATATAAGGAGGATGCTAGTGCTTTGTGAGGGGGAAAAGAAGAAAAAATACAAGAGCAGTAACAATTTTTTTTTCAATAGCTGAGATGTGCTGTCTATCTGACTCCAGATGTGTGTGCCTAGCACATGGTTTTTTGGCTGAGGTCCTGTGGTCACTGTCCTCCGCCCTATGTCTCTTCAGATCTGCTAGGCAGAACATCTCCCTCTGCCTCAAGTATTTGGAAGAATGGTGCTCTGTGGACTGGAAAATTATTAGAGGACTTCTATCTATGATGATTTTCTGATGAGAAATGTTATTTAGAGAGGGATTTGCCATAATACTACGTTTTTCCTTGATGCAGACTGCTCACTCAGGCATATAAACAGCAAGAGTAACACTTCCTGAGAACAAAATCTCCTAAAGGTCAAATAACAGCAAATTCCTACAGAGGTATGAAAAAACCCCAAAGATAGTACATACTATCTAGATCTGTTTTCTATGTACATTAAGCAGATGGTGACTAGGAATGAAAGCACGAGCTGAAGACTGACACCAACACATGCAACACGGTTGTGCCTGCCTGAATGCTACAAGTCTGTTAGACAAAGCCCTCTGATGCCAGCAAATGTCAGGAGTACGAAAGTCACATGCTATCATGTCAGCACTAACTTTTGCCACAGCTGTTAGATTGAGCTTATTTCACAATATGGTTGCACAAACTTTGGATTTAGCAGAGTGCCTGGGCAGGTTTGTGGTAACATTACTGAGACATAATGAGGAGACTGTCAATTGGGTGTGTCTCCAATTATAGGATTATTAAAAAAATGTATCTTCTCTCATTCAAGGTCCTTCCCATCCCTATTCCAAACTGAGTCTCCCTGGTAGGTGCCACCATGGTGATTTTCACACTGAAATGCTTGCCTGTACCTTTCAGGCACCCAGGATACGTTACCCAGACTTGAGAGAGGAAGTTGACTCTTAAGGTCTTTTCAAAATCTTCATCTGGAATGTCACAGAACTTTTTCCTAAGCAGTATGCCAGCATTATTCATTAGAATAGTAACA
This sequence comes from Chlamydotis macqueenii, assembly GCF_036417535.1. Taxonomy (NCBI): domain Eukaryota; kingdom Metazoa; phylum Chordata; class Aves; order Otidiformes; family Otididae; genus Chlamydotis; species Chlamydotis macqueenii. The sequence goes on from NC_141557.1 coordinate 122,885,879, forward strand.
TCCCCAACTTCTTTTCTAACCTGAATAAAAAAAAAGGATTAACAGAAAGCCTTAGAAGGTATCATTGCCTCTTGTGCTTCATTTATGAAAATGCTTAGTGATGTTTGCAATTATTTGTATCTCTACTGGAAATGCAGAGTACGTAAGAACTGTTGTACTGCATCAGATCAAAGGTCCATGTAGCCCTATAGCCCTTGTCTCATGATGGAAAGCAGAAAAAAAAGCATCAGGACACTAAGGTCTCCTCCAGTGTACTCCTCGGCTTTTCACACTCTGCAGCTTAGGATCCTCCTGAGACAGATAATGCATCTTATCTTTGTATTTAATATATGCCAGCCATTATTTTTCTCCCCCAAGAATTTCTCAAATTGCTTCCTCAGCTCCAGAATACTTTTGGTTTCCACAGGAACATAAGGTAAGGAGTTACAAAGCTTTAATGTGCATTGTGAGCATGCGTCTTTTAACACCTCAATAATAATTCCTGAATTTGAAACAGTTCTTTGAGTTTCTGCTTGTAGGTCAGTTTGTGCACTTCAGAATACTCTCTGCTGATAAAGGGCACAGCAGATTTGGCAGGCTGGAGCCCTGTGGCTGGTTCAGTTAATATGTTTGGAGATTGAGAATTACTGGAGTGCACTAACCAAACATTTTCAGACTCTGTTAAACTAAGAACAAACAAATAATTACAAAACATTCAGAAAGTCCAACAGAGAAAATACTTACAAAAGCTTAAACTAATAATTTTGGTGCATATCTTTGCAAGAAGCAGATAGCATTATATACGAATAGGGATTTAATGACAATATGACAATTAAATTTTTTTTTCAAAGAGATTTGATCTCAATAATTTCTAAAGTGAGGTTTTTTTTCTTGCAAAAAGAGGATTATAGAAGAATTGCCATTTGATTTGTAGTATCATTGCAAATAAAGATCAAGTGTCACATTTGAAGTACTGACCACAAATTGCTCGGACTGATTTTTCATCTTGCTAGGAAGTGATAACAGATATTAAGATTGTTGAAATTACTGTGATTCCTACTCTAAAATTGCAGGAGTCGTAATCAATGTCTCACACGGTGAGGGTCACGTCATCTATACTGCCCGAGTAATTGGCAAAGATTGTCCTCCTTGAACACTCTGTGTTGGGTCAGTACAGAACACCCAACAATTTGCTCATCTCTGCAGACATAATATTATAATATGATATATCCTTGCCTGCACTGTCCAAGTAATGCTATGATACCACTTGCGGTTCTTTACATGTACAACCAATGGCCCCAAATGGAAATTTTTTCTGTGCACTGTTTGTTGGCTGTGCCCCAAATGCTGCTAACAAGTACAGGTAAAATAATACCTTGCTGACTACAAGCATGAGAATTGCAGTTCCAGATACTTACAGATACTGAATCCAACTTACCCTTTAGAAGTACTTTTCGTTGGGAACATTTCTTGAGGAAAAATACTTATTTCAAACTTTTGTAGTTGTGTTCAGGAAGAATGAATATGGTTTGTTTAAGATTAAAAGCAACAACCACAAAACAAAGAGCACGCCCTGACAACTCATAGAAAATTAATGTTATGTTTCAAGGCTATTCCAAAAAAATCTGTCAACACTGACATGTCATGAAATATTTTAGCTAATTTCTCTGATGTATGCCTTTGGTCACAGAATGTCAAAGATGTGACTTAAGAGTCCTGTGTATAAGTACATATACTGAGAATTTAACAGAAGAATTTATCCCTGGATGAAATAGCAGAGTGGCTAACTGGATATAAGTGAGGCTATACTGGGAAATATTTTCAGGCATTACGTAGTTTAAGAACAAGTAAAAATTAATAATATTAATTTAACATCCAATTTATGGACTTTGATAATAATAATAAAGCAATAGTTCACAGAGTGTAAGTCTGCACAGCAGATGAGTCTAATTTAAAATGGAATCCTTCTCTACTTTACTTTCCAGCTTGATTGACCAAAAAATAAACTGAAGCTGAATCATCAATTTGACTGGAGACCAGACATGTCCTGATGGTATTTCTGAAACCATTATACCCCACACCACCATTACAGAACTACAGTTTTCTAAAAAAACGGACAAAGAAAAGGACCCCCTCCCTTACAATTACTACTGTTTTTAATTTTTCTTTTTTATTTCTTGGTTTCTTAAAGAAATTTTAAAGCCTAAAAAGGTTAATACATGGAGCTAATCTCTGCTATATATTTTACCATACTCTTAATCTAAAAGAAGATACCATCTCACAACAAAGGTGGGAAATGGATAAATCTCAACAGACCAGATTAAACCCAATTACTTTATTGCAAACATAGTTTAAGTTCTATCTAGAAGCTGCTTGTCAAAAAGAGAAAGTCATTGCCCTACATGATTACTTCCCTTTAGTAAACAGTACAGTTTCTAAAAAAAAAAAAAAAAAGCATATACTATGAAAAAGAAGCAAAAAATCAGGAGCAAGAAGCCAAATCAGAAGCCAGAAGCTGTATCTTACCTTGCCTGTTCATAGACCTCCTCCCTATTGCTGCAGTCACAGTGGTAAGCAAACACTCGGTTAGCTCCAGGTTTTTGGGCTAATCTGCTTGTTTCTTTGTTACCTTCATCATCAATGTCTCAAAGAACCAAGGTTGCTCCGAAAGGAGCAAAATTAAAGGCAATTTGTCTTCCAATCCCATTTGTGTAGCCAGTAATAAGCACTATTACCCCAGCAAAAGTTTTTTTTTTGAGTGGAGGAAATATGAATAAGAAGAAATTATAAAAAAATATAAAAAATTAATAATTTCAGGAACTGTAGCATCTTCAGGATGCTTCGGAAATTGAACATGATTTTTCAGGTACAAACACCGCTCTTCCGTTATACAAACCCAGAAATAAAATACATTACTGTCCCTTCAAAGCACTTTGACTAAAAAAAAAAGAAGATTGACTTAAAATAGCTATTTCATTCACATTGTTCTTTTGTGCAGATGCAAAGTATAACTAAAGACTTGTTTTGTGAAAGCTGCTGGCTTCTGACTAGTAACACTAAAGCAGATATCTTCTGCTATATCCTGCCTGCCAGCTGTTTTGTTCCAGAGTCCTCAGCTTCCCTCTAGGTTTTTACAAAGGTTTAGTACCGTACATTCATTTTGAGTACACTCACCTGGGATGTGCACAGCAACTAGGGGATCAGGCCCAGCCAGCATGGGTTTGTGAAGGGCAGGTCCTGCTTGACGAACCTGATCTTCTTCTATAACCAGGTGACCTGCCTAGTGGATGATGGGAAGGCTGTGGATGTGATCTACCTGGACTTTAGCAAAGCCTTTTACACCATCTCCCACAGCATTCTCATAGAGAAGCTGGTGACTCATGGCTTGGACAGGTGTGCCCTGTGATGACTGGCTAGATGGCTGAGCCCAGAGAGTTCTGGTAAACAGAGTTAAATCCAGTTGGTGGCCAGTCACAAGCGGTGTTCTCCAGGGCTCAGTACTAGGGCCAGTTCTGTTTAACATCTTCATCAATGATGTGGATGAGGGGATTGAGTCCACCCTTAGTAAATTTGCAGACAACACCAAGTTGGGTGGGAGTGCTGATCTGCTTGAAGGTAGAAAGTATCTACAGAGGGATCTGGACAGGCTGGATCAATGGGCCAAGGCCAATTGTATGAGGTTCAACAAGGCCAAGTGCTGGGTCCTGCACTTTGGTCACAACAACCCCTTGCAACACCACAGGCTTGGGGAAGAGTGGCTGGAAAGCTGCCCGATGGAAAGGGACCTGGGGGTGCTGGTGGACAGCCAGCTGAACATGAGCCAGCAGTGTGCCCAGGTGGCCAAGAAGGCCAGCATCATTCTGGCTTGCATCAGGAACAGTGTGGCCAGCAGGAGTAGTGTTGTGGTTTTGTTTAGTGAGGGGGGGGTCTAAGGTGGTAGCTTCTGTAGGAAACTGCTAGAAGTCACTCCCCTTTGTTCAGTGGACTCAGCCGGGCCTAGGGCAGACCTGCTTCTGGCCAAGGCCAAGCCGATTGGTAGCAGAATGTTCCGTGATAACACCTCTGCGATAACTTATTTAAGAAGTGGAAAACAGAAAAAAAAAAAGAGAGAAGAGAAGATGTGAAGAAGCTGAGTGAAGGCAGAGGCTCAGAGGGGGAGGCGCAGACCTCATGGGCCTTGCAGGCCTCACCCTCTGGCCTCTCACCAAGTGGCCAACTGGGCCCAACTTGGCCTGGCCTGGCTGCAAGAAGTGGAGATGAGATAGATGATGTGAAGAGATTCTGAGAGGCGTCTGCCAGCCTGTTGTGAAGAACTTTTCTTGTGAGAGGAATGGCTGCAGATGCCAAGGTCAGTGAAGAAGGAGGGGGAGGAGTAATGCTGCTCCTGGCCAAGATTCCCCTGCAGCCTGTGGTGACAACCATGGTGGAGCAGGTTGTCCCCCTGCAGCCCATGGAGGTCCATGTAGGAGCAGAGATCCACCTGCAGCCCATGGAGGACCCCACACTGGGGGAGGTGGATGCCTGAAAGTGGCTGTGGCCCGTGGAGGGCCCGCTGGGACAACTGTTCTGGAGGGACTGCACCCTATGGAAGAGATGACCCATGCCAGAGCAGTTTCAGGAAGGACTGTGGCCCGTGGGAGGGACCCCACAATGGAGCAGGGGAGGAATGTGAGGAGTTCTTCCCCTAACGATGAAGCAGCAGCATAAAACAACACGTGATGAACCGACTGCAACCCCCATTCCCTCTTCCCCCCTGTGCTGCTCGGGAATGGGGGAAAGTAGTAGAGATAATGTTAAGCTTGGGAAGAGGGAGGGGTGGAGGGAGGTTATCTTGTTCCCTGTCTCATTATCCTGCTGTTTTTAGTAATAAATGAATAGTTTTCCCCAAGTCAAGTCTGTTTTGCCCGTAACGGTAACTTTAAGGGTTTTCTCCCTGTCCTTATCTCAAACCTCGAGCCGTGATTTTGCCCCTACACTCAGCACTGGTGAGGCTGCTTCTTGAACACTGTGTTCAGTTTTGGGCCCCTCAGTACAAGAAGGACGTTGAGTTGCTGGAGCACATCCGGTGAAGGGCAACAAAGCTGGTGAAGGGTCTAGAGCACAAGTTTTATGAGGAGTGGCTGAGGGAACAGGAATTGTTTAATGTGGAGAAGAGGAGGCTGAGGAGAGACATCATTGCTCTCTACAACTACCTGAAAGGAGGTTGTAGGGAGGCAGGTGTTGGTCTCTTCTCCCAAGTACCAAGCGATAGGACAAGAGAAAATGGCCTCAAGTTGTAGCAGGGGAGGTTTAGGTTGTATATTAGGAAACACTTCTTTACTGAGAGAGTGGTCAGGCACTGGAACAGCAAGTCTATCACAATAAATCACTATCCTGCTTTTTTGACTGCATAAGAGTTGGTCAAACACACATGCTAAAATCTACCCATGTAGTGAGGGATTCGACTCAGCATTTTTTATGGTATAAATCCTCTGGCACACTTGCAGTTGCCAAGGTGATAAAGATGACATAATATTTCAGTAAGTATATGTTTGTTGTGATACACCAAATTCTCAAAACTGTTTTAGGCCAGTGTAGCCTAAAATGCAAGTGTAGCTCATTTGATTGGCCTCTTGACTGATAGTAAAGATTAGAGTTAGAGAATTACCCCCTGTTCTCAAGCCAGTTGCACCTTTTGAATGTCTTTGGTGGTTATGCATTGACCAACTTCTTGTTACTCAGAATGTGAAGAAGCTTACTTGTGAAGTGGTGAGGTGAATGATATTGAAATGCATCTTGACCTCTGAGCTGCAATATCTACTTTAAGGATATGTTATTAATGACCAGTCAGTATATTACATAGCTTTTAAGAAATGGTTATTAAGTATATATCACTATATTAATAAGGTGTTCACGTATTATCACTGTGTAAAACTTAAAACTCTACGGCCAAAAAGAAAAAAAATTAATTTAGTAGAACAAGATTACTTTATTAAAAGTGCTGGATGAATAATTATATTACTGGGCAGCTGAACGTCTTGTGTTTGCCTTTTTAAAACCTGATACAAGCCATTCACATGCTGCAAAGAGCTAAGCCAAACAAACACTTTGATAAACACAGACCAATTAAGTGGTATTTTAATATTTTCTGACAAAACTCATTTCTGCAGACTCTAATACTGCTTCAGATCTCTGCTGAATTTGTGGAAGAATTTTATTTCAGACATTCAGAAGTAGTTTGATATTGTATCAGTGCTAACAATTAATGTAGTTGTGCAGTCACGTGGATAAAAAAAAATGTATTAATATGGGTCCCTGCAAGGCAGCAACAAGGCTACGAGTCGGTTGTCATGCGGAGACATATTAATATATTTGGAGAGACAAAAAGAAATCCAAATAGGCCTAATGCCTACAAAAGGTGAACTATTCAGCACCAGTAAGGACTAGTGAGGAAAAGGAGCTCTCTGCAGATCACTAGCATTCAGTGATGTTAGTGAACTGACATCATTAGATGAAAAAAGTCCAGGTTTCTAAAGACCTAGATGAGAAGTTTATAGCTTCTGTCTGTGATACTGAATTTAGTCATGTGATTGACTTCTAGGAGTAATTCAATATGGGACATGAGATGAAATATGGGAAACTTATTACACAGGATATGCGACAACATTAACTCTTCAGACCTTCTTTAGTGATTTTAGCTTTCAGAAGGGCAGGGAAAACTTAGATTATCTCCTAAATGTCTGTGTCAAGACATCCTTTTCATCCATAGAGGTCAAAGGTGTCAGTCTGAAATCTCACCAGACAGCTAAGACTTAAATGAAATGAAATCAAAGTAGTGGTTTTATTAATTAATCAAAAGGAAATTGAATCCTCAGCACAAACTTAATGTATCCCTTGGATCTGTGCATATTGTTTCTAACATCTTTGACCAAACCTCAGGTTTACAATAGAGCACCCAGCAGGGAATACACTCTGCAGTGAACCTGTCATTTCTACCTCAAGTTGAAGTTGATCAGGGGTATGAGGGAAAAGGCTGAAAAGGAGCTCCAGCTCACAAAACTTGGATCTTGTATCCTGAATCAAGGCATGCATTGCTTTATTTCCAACGGCTAGTAGGGAAAAGAGAGGATCTCCTTTCCCATGTTTTTTCTTTTATTTTAATTGATTCAATATACTTCATCACACAGTTGGCCAAATTAATTTAATTTCCAGTCCAAGTGTTGGAGTAAAAATTATGAGTTGCTGTATCAGACAGCTGTTGCAATACTGCTGGGGCACGATCCGGGAGATAGGATCACTACAGGCTTCTGCAGCTATGGGAGAATTTGTATTTCTCATAGGCATTTAAGACTTTTAATACTGTGAAGAAAATCCTCAGCTGCTGAATATAAGCCATCCTACGGTGAGCCTACAGAGGTATTGTGGCTCAGAGCTTGATGGCCCTGTAGGGACCCCTTAGGAGGCCTGTGCATGCCACAGACATCTACTAAGCTGTTGCTCATCTGCATCCACATCTAAACCTGCAGATGCTTAATATTCTGCCTCTTGGTAATCCCAAACTTGGTCAAAGGGCACTCCATGACTGAGAAGGTGCTTGGAGTACACTCCTAGTCAGCACCCCTTGTGATCTGGTGGTATCCAGATGTGGTATCTATGAGAGGACAATCAGCTGGCGTAAGTTACCCAGGGTGCCAATGCTTGTCTGCTGCATCATTCCAGGGAAAACATGCAACTGATGGTATCATTCCTGAGGAAGAGGGCACAAACAACAGAGCCTGGTGTTATTGTGCCTGAGGACACTTAAGGATTTAAGCTGCAGAACCCCTTGAAATGTGTCTCATTCGGCAAAAAGCTACTGATGACCATGTTCTTCACAAGTAAAAAGCCAAGCATCTTGGAGACAGGTTTAGGCAAATGAGCAGAGAACAAAATGATAAAGTTTTCTCTTGTATACAGGCAGATCAAAAAGAAAACTCTTTGCTTCCCAGGGTGAAATGTCCATGTTCCCCAGGAGGAGGAGCTGGGGAGGAGAATGACATCTTCTGTAAGTTAGCCAGACATACAAAGTCTTTGCTTATGTAGTCTGATCAGTTCTTTCTATCAAAAAATATTCCCTGTCTCCCAATTAATTGAAAATTATTTATGATTGTGGAACTATATATTCTTTTCTCTCTTTAACCCTTCTTAGCTTGAAGCAATTGGGCTATTTCACTAGGATAGGTGGTGTATTTGCATGTGGGTATAATGGCACCTGAACATACTATTAGTTAATTTGCCTTTCTTTTTTTTTATACTGAAAAAAAAGAGTTCTTACATTAGTGACAGTAGTACTGAGGACTACAGGGGTGGGTTCTCTGATCTTGTTGAGCCTGACTGAACAGTACTCTGTCACTGTGCTGCTGTACAGCCTAGTAGTGATGGGTGGGAGGAAGGAAAGATGACATTCCTGCTCAGGAAGGACTTTAATTCTGAGATCAAGGACTCAAACAGTAGTGAGACAGTACAGAGCAGAAGGCAAAGGGGATGTGCTGATGGACATCTGGGCACTTAGGCAGACAAACTGTTATTTTATAGTAGGTGGAACTTTCTCAAGGCGTGACATGATGCATCTAATGAACTTTAACAATCAAATAGCCTGAAAATCACTAAACAGAGAATCATGATGCCAGGAAGCAGTGCAACCAGGAGATCAGCTGGAGTGTGTGAACAGTGCCAGAAAGCCACAAAAGAAGCTGTGCAGGAATTGGAGGGGCAGGTGTCTCCAGTAGTGAGGAATATTGTTCAAAAAATTATTTCCTCTAAGCATTTCTCTTTACCTACTGCTCTGTCCTTTTGTTTTGCTTGGTTACTGATTTAATTGCTCTTTTCATTAAGATATTGAGAAAACTGAATGATGTGCCTTCTAATCCAAACTAGTCTATGATTCTATGACGGTATTGACATTTACACAAAGAAGGTAGAGGAGCAGATATGTCGACATGCTGCCATCTTTTTTTGGCCAGGCCTCACCAGCGAATTTAGACTTTTGAGGGCCCACAAGGATTGGTGCTGGTGCGGTGAAGGTTGGTACATGCAAAAGGCACTTGCAGGTGCCTACGTGTTGTGAATGGTCATGATGCTGTAAACAGATTCATTTTATGCAGAGCTGGTGAAACTCCTTGAGTCTAAGGGATCACTGAACAATTCAGAAGGAGAAGCTATTGCTTCTGAACCCCTTAATCTCGCCTGTTTAAGTAAATTTGGTCTCAGTTACTACAGAGGAACTCAGTATGGTGGATACCTGGGAGTGAAATATCTCAAGTCTGCTGATCCGCAGCTCGGTAAGCAAAGTTCAAGCATGCATGGGCTCCCATAGAAGTGCTTTGCTTTAGACTCGTTTCTACTGCTTCTGTTCAGATGGAAGCTGACAGCTTTTTTTTTTTTCTGGCTGAAGGGCAAAGAATGAGTTAATAACTTTCAGAGAATGACTTTGTCACATTACCTGTGTCATTAGCTGTCACAGCATGACAGCTATGCCATATTAACAAAAAATAAAATAAAAAAATATATTCTTCTACAGAATAATTTTCTAGATGGAGAAATGTGGTGCAGTTGAAATTTCAGCCCCGTTTCCTGCCCTTGTCAGCTAGTTATTTGCAGAGGTGAAGATGGAAATACAGAGAAATGTGAAAGTCCCACTGTAAAACCCATTTATACTGCAGGTCATGATTGAAAAATGCTGGTGTATGTGTTCTAAGAAAGGCTTATGTGGCTTATCTGCCTCAACGGCTTTTATGAGAGAAATTCACCTATTATTTATACTCCTCCTGCCATTATTTTCTGCTCATGAGAGAAAGAAAAAGCATTACCCGAATAAGTGTGTTAGAATATTTTTCAGAGGCATTAAGTCTAAGAGTTAAGATGCAGATTCTCACAGGAGTGTAGGAACACTTTTGATAACTCAGTGTCCTGTGATTTTGTATGTATTGGAATCCAGATGAGCTCTTATCGGAGGTCTGTGCACAGATCTCACTGCAGACCTGGAGTGCAGGTCAATGCATACATTTAAATTTAGTAAGAAAATAAAGAGTTGATGGGATCTTTTGCAAACAATAACTCTTGGGCTGGAGAAGACTGGTGAGGAGGGAGTAATGGCAGAAAAGCAAGAGGCAAAGGTCACGTATGCTCTTGTATACCCACAGACATGAATAGCTATGGAAAGGTTTAGCATTCATAATCTGTGTGCGAGGATATGCCAGCCTTCTCTTTTAGGAAGCAGCTCAGCACAGTGCTTTTAACAAATCATTTAGCAGTGATGTGCTTTTCTGATGACTGTTTAACCTGGAGAGATTTCATTCCATGGTTTCAGCAAGGATTACGGTAAATGCTCAATTTAGGTAAAGTCACAATCTAATTAAACAAATTCAGTCTAAATCCCTGCTGGGCCAGTAAAGATTTGCCTGTCAAATACCTCTAAGCATTTTCATTTTCTATAGCAACAGTTAATTGGATACGCGACTGTCAGTTTAAATACTTTAAATGAGGCTGATGGGATTATAATTGAATGCTGGGATTAATGATTTACAGGTGGCTTTGCTACCCTGTTCGTTGCTCACAGCTATGTTCATGATGGCTGGGTACCCTTACCAGGTGGGTGGAGTAGTGGCCTGTAACTGTCGCATTGGTTATGATATCACGATATACAGTTATGATACAGATAGGATGTGTTAATCAGTGTGTTCCTGTTGATATGTAGAGCTGCAAAGAATTATGATCAAAATATTAAAAGCAGAAAACCTAAAAATAGCCACCTGACCTCTGTAGCTTGGCCTGGAGGCCTCAGTCATTCTCCAATCAGACGTATACAATTGTCTTTCACAGTTTGAGTCAGAAAGCAAACCTCAGTGTTGTGGGTGGTGAAATTACAGCCAAGGCTGTGAGTGGAAGCTGACAAAGGGATTTCTATAAGAGATGGTAGGAAGTGGAAGAGATGAAGCCTGTGTGCTGCCAAAGTGGCTGCTCTTGGAGAAAAGAGACCAGACCGCAAAGCTTAGTCAGGTAGAGGGAACTCTTTGGGGATGCTTGAATCACCCATCTTGGTGGGAACTGAAAAGAAGCATGAAAGTTTTAAGACCTCGATAGGGAAGTGATTTAGCTATTCTCTGTGTGACTTTTTTAGATCTCACTTCAGTGTTTTAAAAGGCCAGAAGTGTGTTCTGGGGTTGTCCCAGGACATCACTGTAACTATGATGGGTTTCCAGGCCAACTAACCCATGCCAGGAATTTCTTCCTTCCTGAAGCAACCTAGGGCCAGGGAATTTAACCATTCATTTACCTTTTAAGTTGAAAATTCTGGGATCCTCCTTTCCGCATAGGAAGGAATCCTGCTGTTTGTGTCCAGCTGAGCTCTGTAGTGCTTGAAGGCTGTAAAGAAAACTTTTCTGTGGCAGTGAGATATATACATAAACTGTAGAGTTGTGCCATGAATTTGTCATTTTGCCTTTTCTGTAGGCCTCCAAAACCATCCTTAATGACAGAGAGGCCCTTACATACCATACATTGAAAACTTTGGTTCTTGTTAATTAAGTTCCCTCCAGAATTAAAATGAGGCAGTGCATATTTAGAGCCTATGCTAAACACAGTTTAATAATACTTATTTCAGTATATTAAATTAGAACATGTTTCTGTTCTTATAAAGATTCTATCTTGGGAAACATCTGAAATAGCCAACAACATTGATGTAATAATTACTCATATTTATTATATAAACAATTACAAAGTAAATGGTTATAATTATTTAGAGATACTTCAAAATAATTATTGTAATAATAATTTCATAGTTATCTATATTTATTGTATATCATACTACATATTCATTTACCAGAAAAAAAAATCCCAGGAAATTCAAAGTTATGCTCTGCATATTTTGGCTTATAGAAAGTTCATCTGAGATGTAGGAATGGCACTATGACCTTTCTTCATTATCTCAATATTTAAGCTTAGGTTTTCAGGCAGAGCTCCAACTGCACGCAGTTTGATATTCAGAAATCATTGTATTTGTCAGCTTCTCTCTCCCTCATGATCTGCTCCCTTATGTGAACTCCATTTGGTTCAGGAAATCCTTGTTTTGTTTGTTTTTTGCTTGCTTTCTCTAATTTGTTCCTATTAAATAACCGAGCTCATCCTTGCCTCAACCTCAACCTGACTATATTTTTCTTCCTCTTGTTCCTCATGCAGAGGCATTAGTCTCTGTGACTGGCCTAGACCCTTCCACCATTCATTGCTCATATTCAGATTTTGTTATTCTTAATATTCAAACCAATGATACTATATTTGATCAAACTCTGGAATATTGATCATTGTGTAAAAATGTCAAGGCAGTGATAAAAGCCAGGGAAAGGAAATACAGAATTTGTTTTTTGGTCTCAGGATGAGATTTTTTTCTTTCAGAATACCCTTGCAATTAATTTTCTTTCCAGACATCAGGCTTTCCTCCTTTCTGCTGTTATTTATAGACAGCAATACAGCTGTTTCAATAATCTTCTGATGAAGTGACAGTGCTAGGAATATATTGTAAGAGGAAAACTAGGGAATCCTTTCAGAACTTGGACAAAGAATAAAATGTCCTTTTTCATCTCCCAGCCCAGCAGACCCTATCTTCAACCTTAGTTTTGTGATTTAGTTAAGTGGAGTTCAGGAAACCTTGCTTAATTTACTGGCACATTTTGAGCTGATTTCATCTGAAATATTAATTACTGAGAATGTTAGAACACTTCAGTGTTAGAGAGCCCCTAAGTGATGGCGTAACTGAAAGTTATAAGATAAGAAATTCCCTGACAACATAAGAAATTACATCTTCTTCTAATTTCACATCTTTTAAATTATAATTATTAAAGGAAGTGCCTGACTGGAGAGGTTTTCAATTATAATGGAAGGCATGAGGACTATTCAGCTTTGCTATTTTATTCAGAGAATCAGAGCTGCATCCCCCTTCCATGTACATTGCCACCTGCCTGTTCAAGCTTGGAAGAGACTTACTCCTCCACTTTGCTTGCCCTTGCTCCTTTTTTTGGGTTGCATGCATACAGCCCAGTTAGATGTTTGTATCAAGTGCGTTTTTTATTATATAGATTGATATAAATGGGAAGGTTTACTAGATCAAAACACTTCATTCTGCAAGATACATACTAGATATCTAGAGCTTTGGGAGTTCTATTCCTCATTAAATCACCAATTTTTTGTTAACTGTGAAGGACGTGTGACAACAACTGGTAAACATTTTGCATCATTAAGTACAACAATTCTTGTTTTAGTTAGAAGGCTGGCAAGGGCCTCTCTGACTAAATTAGAGGTAAGTTCTAGGGAAAAGAAGTAAATAAATGTCAACGTGAAAGATTAAGGATGCGACTGCATTGTCGTTGTTAGCTCTTTCTGGAGTGTACATTTGAAACAAACCTGTTGCTGCTGCCTGCACCCTATGCATGGGTTTGTGCTGCAGAGCAGGCTCAGTGTGCTCAGCCCACGGTCCTTGTGGATGAAACCACTCAGGTGATGTGTTCCAGGAGCCTGACTGATGTCCTCCAGCCACCAGTGAGCAGGTGCTATGGGGGGAAAGACAGGAAGAAGACTTCCTGTGGCTGGTGGCATCTTGAAGAACTTTTGAGAAAGGTGATAGGGAACACAACTGAATCCTGAAAAAGCCGTAGACCTTCTACAGGCATCTGTATTTTCTGCCTTCTAAAATTTGGTATCATCAATTCCGTAAAGCAGGAAGAGGAAAATAGGTGCCCTGCTTTTTATTGAAGGAAAAGGAATGCCTTGCAGTTTATCAACTATTCAGCAGAGTTTTGGCCACTTCAGACCAGCTATATCATCCTCTAATGGCCAAGCCAAAAATCATCACAATTAATTGTATGTGATGAGCCTTTTAAGCACACATTTAAATACAGCTTAATTTTTTAAAGTCCTGAGTACTTAGAAGATCCCATTGACTTGAAGTTAAAGAAAAGTCAGACCCTTAATTTGCCCTTTATGTCAATAGGCAGTACTGTGCAAAACTGAAATAAAGATACTGAATGCAGAGCCACAGATGGTTTTAGACATCTAGCTCCCATAAACTATACCAGCAATAATCAGGTATCTGAACAGCTTTGAGGATTTCGACTGTAGAAACTTCAAATTCTTGTCAGTGCTGGTGGTCCAAACTATTTTTATCATGTTAATTTAAGCAGGAAGCAACAGTAACTGGTAGGAGTAGGTGGGGAAAAAAGCGCTCAACAGACTAGGAATCTAGAGGGATAGTCAGAATCATGGAAGGAAGCACACACTGGGATGGGAGCCAGCCTTTGATGTAAGTGCCACCTATGTAAATGCCAAAGGATCTACAGTGTCAACACTGGGTTTTCTGTTTGTTCTCAGGTTTACTTATACTGCCTTTGTTTGAATCAGAAAAGACTGACCAGCACTTTCCCGTATTTTGGTAGTGCCAAAGTGATTTATACCAGCTGAGGAACCAAATACAAAGCTGTTCCATGGAAAACTGTTTGTCAGGTGTTCTGTAAAATTAGGATTTTGAAGGTTTTTATGCAGTTTTGAGTCATGTTTATTTCGTATGAACTGACTTAACCTCTTTTAGATTAGTGTTTATAACTCTAAGGACAACTGTACAATCCTATATTGGATGGATATAAAAGGTGTAGCTAATCAAATGTGGCATTGTGTTGTGCACTGGAGAAGTGTTTTTAGTGCTTTAAGTCAAACACACCTATGATTTTTTTTTTCATGTGAATTGTCTGAACACTATGAATTATAAATCTAAGCTTTAAACATTTGATCTGTTAACTGGTTAAAATGAGAGCAGTTAGAGCAAATACAGTTATATTTGCTTTAAAGCACATTTATTATTCTAGTATTCTAAGAAATTGAGAAAATGAAAGACAAATATGTGTTTCAGCTGTTGCATGTGCAGTACAAATTCTGTAATTACAGAAAAGAGGCTGGCGTTGCTCTGATTGCTTAAAGAAAAAATGAGATGACGTTTAATTAAATGACTGAGAGAAAATAAATAACATTTCAGAATTTATGCAGTTAGGATGAAGAATTTATTGTATATACAGTTAAGCAACTCTACTGTAGATGTACTTCTTCCTTAAAGAAAATGAATACAGTAATCAAAATAGTTCTAGCATGGGAACTACAATACAGACTGAAACTTGACTAAACCAGAAGTTATTTGACTCGAAAGGACATAGAACCTGAAACAACAAATGGCAGGTTGCATCATTAACCAAGGACAGTAAAAAACTGTACAGTACAAGCAACACGTTACAATAAGTTATGACCAATAAGGCAGTCTTTCTCATTTAGGACAAAAGAGATAAAGGGAAAGGTATTAAAATCTCATAAATCCACCATATCTCTTTTCCATCTCTGGGACCTCTTTGGAATAAGTTTCCCCATCTTCTTCTGAAGGGAGAATGGAGTCGGCGAAGCGCTTAAGAAACCCACCATATCGTTTCTGGTAATCCAGCCACCATTCTGGCCTGCCCACTCTTCTCATGAAACCACCATATCTCTTTTGCAGCTCTTTGGCTTCATCTTCCAATTCAGGGCTGCGCTTTATGCTTCTCATGAAGCCTCCGTATCTTTTGCTGATGTCCCCGTCATTTTCATTTATCTCTCGGTAATGCCCTGCTTCAGGGTTGTCCCCTGTTCCTAGAAGCTCCTTCAGCAGATCAGAGGAATTAGCAAGGGCATCGTCATCCGAGTCTTTCTTCATAAACCCTCCATACCTCTTAGTGAGGATTTCTCCTCCGTTAGCTTCATCCTCCGGTTCTACCCGATAGAGCTCATCCATCTTCTTCATGAACCCCCCGTATCTTTTCATGAAGCCTCCGTACTTCTTCGCAAGCAGATGGTTCTCATCCAGCTCTTTCTTGTCTCCTGGAGCAATGTTGCCATCCTCAGAAAGATCCAGCTTTGCCAGTTGCAGGAGCTCCTTGCAGGTCTCCCAGGCTTTGGCAGAAGGCAGCTTTCCTTCACATTCTAGTGTACATGCCTGAAAAACGGATGCGGTTTACTGAGAACAGTTTGATAGTAATAAGCACCTCAGTGCCACCTTGTCTTAGCTTTACTTGTTTTTTAACAAACATGGTTTTAAGACCATGAGCAAGCCTCTCTTTGTGAGTGGCTTGGAAGGACTGCTTTTCATGAACAGCTGATTTGGAACCTGTCTGTTCTGAAGTTCTTCATATCCCTCTCTGAGGGACATGGTATTCTCCACTCTAAGAGACAGAATACCGGACAAGACGGATCGTGGGTCTTTTATGTCAAGGCTGCCCCTGTGTTTTTTGTTTCAAAGGAAGCCACGCATACAGTTCCCACACCTCCCTTATGCTTGGGTGAATTGTTACAATTTTTTTTTTAATACTGGGAAGCCAAAATCCGGTTGTGGTTTGCTTCATAATGAAAGTGTAGAAGTGTATTCAATCTTCCTAATTAAAAGTAATATTCAGAAATTTTAGGAAGGAAGTTACATGGCATTGCCATTGCGAAGGAGCCAGCTGTACTGTACTGCTCAGTATCTTCAAGACACTGCGCAGCTCTAAAGCTGTATTTCTGCCTGTTAGTTGCTTTATGGAACAGATCTTTCAACTGTGTATCAATACAAATGTAGAAATACAGGCTCTCTTAGGCAGGATCAAACTTTTGGTTTTGCTAGCTTCAGATACAAAGTAGGGACAATCAGAAAGACAGGAAAAATTCCTAAGCTGTGTTGCCTCTGACTGTAACGAAAAACTTTCAGGCTAAGACATAAAAATAAAAAATTCTTCCGTACCTGTATGTATATCTCAGAACCTGTCATGTAAAGATAATAACGTACATATTAGCTACTACTACCTCTGTTGTGTCAGGGGAATTTACTTCTTGTGAAGCCACACTTTTCAGTTGCAAAAAACGTGAATCCAGTGTTTTTCCTTCTTGCCCATGGTTTTCACACCACAATAATTAAAGAATAAATGACCAATACTTTCAATAAGAGAAACAATTATTCTGCCTATGGATGATGTTTTCTAAGGATCTCAATATGTTTTAAAAGTGTGAAATTAAACCCCCAGCACAGTTCTCTCTATTAGCTAACTGACCAGCTCTCTACCTCTGGTCTTACCTGTCTCTTGAGCCCTATTTTAGTCTGAGAAATATATATACAATCACAAGAAAATGAAAAGATGTATGTATCTTCTGACACAATAACTTAACTGGCACTACACGGTTATTGCTATGTGTTATAGTTATGCTGTAGAGAATGGGATCTTGGCTTCAGTCTGACTTTGAAATTGCTTTAAATCAAAGTAAGAATAGGTTTTCCCCCTTCTCAATTAGTTCTAATAACCCTCTATTGCCAAATGAACACATGCCATCTCTTAGGTGTGAATAAGCGGGTACAATGTGATAAGTCTTGTTATCTTACAGATATGATGTGATAAATTCAGTTGTGATATTACTAGATGCTAGTCTCTACAAACATTTGTTTCTAAAAATTGGTTGTACGTGTATAACGAACATAAGATACCGCACATGGCTTCTTTTCCTATTCAGCTAATAAGTGTTGCTACTGAATGGGACTCTGATTCTTTCTTGAATAATTTCTGAAGGTGTACAAGACAGTATCAATATAGACGTCCACAACATATCCTCCAAAAAGCACGTATCTCTCCCTCCGAAAGAGGAAACTACCATTTTTTTCCCCTACTTGACATCAAAGCTAAAGTTTGATTGAAAGCTATTGTAAGCAAAAAAGTATAGGGAACTGTCCATCCCTTCCTTTTGTGTGCTCCCAAATACTTGATGGCATCATAAGAACAAAACTTTTCCGATCATTTGGACGTGCTGAGAGCGTGGTGCCTCAGTCCGCACCTGTTTGAGGTCAGGAACCGTGGGGGCCACCAGCAAAGGACAGGGCAGCCCGAGCTCCCACCTTCTTCAGGGAGGGAGGGGAAAGTCTGAGGGACCTCAGACTTTCACTGACCCTGATCTTTAAATTTCAAGTTGAGTTGCCTCTGTGACTAGGCTTTTAAAATAATTGCAATATCATTAAAATTACCAGATTAAAACCCGCCCGCATTCTGGAGGTTTCTCAGCATGATTTGTCCTAGGAGCCGCTGTCGAAGGGACCTTTCACAGGCACCTTCCTCATGGTGTCAAGAGAGAGGGCTACAAACCCGGCGTGAACCCCACTTTTTGTCAGCCTTCAGGCCGATCCGCCGCTTTTCAGCTCGACAGCCTTCCTGCCTGGAAAGAGCTCATCCCGCCGGGAGCCGGCACCCCCTGCACCCCCCTCCTTCGGCTTCCCCCCGCCCCGCCGACCACCTTTCCCTGCAGAGCCACCCTCTCTGGCCAGATTTCCTTTTCCCCTTACGTTTTCACTCGTTTCCCTCTCCCTTGCCCCCCCCAACCCTTACCAGGGGGTGGATGCGGGCGCGGGGTCCCAGGCGGAGGGCGCAGCCGGCGCAGTCGCGGCCGCAGTCGCCCCGCGCCCCCGGCAGCAGGCAGGTGCTGAGAGCCAGCAGCGAGCAGCCCAGCCGCAGGAGCAACGCCATGGGGCTGCGAAAAGGAGGGAAAGAGGTTGAAAACCGACTCCTGGGTCGCACGCAACTCCGGTAACGCTTTGGGAGGCGGGGTGGCTGCGCTGGCGAGGTAAGCGGGAGCTTAAGTTGAGCAGGAGCTTGGCGGCTGCGAGGCGAGGGAGCCGCGTCCGCAGCAGGAGCGGACCAGAAGCTGCCGTCGGGTGAAAGACGCTCGTCCCAAAAATACTTTATCCCGCCCTTCTCACGGGGGAAGAGACCTACGGCCGCCCCTCCCGGGAAGGGGTTCCGACCGCAACGTCCCGAGCAGCCGCCCCGACGACGGGCACTGGCGTCGGCAGAGCTGCCCCCGACCCTCTCCCGATCCCCTCCCATCCCGCCACCCACCCTGCGGGCAGAGCGGTTCACTCACACACGGGGCTCCCGGGAGTCGCTCGGCGCCGGAGCCGCTGTTATTTCTACCGAGGCCGGGCAGCCTCTGCAGAAACCCCGGAGTGGGAAACTGCCAGCAGGTCTGGGGGGCTGGAGTTGAGGGGAGCCGAGCCGAGCCGGGCGCTGCCGGGGCCGGTTGCGCCGCTGCGGAGCGGAGCAGGTGCGGACGCGGGCGGCGGCACTTTATAATTAGACAACGCGGGGAGAGCGCGTCCTCCCCCAATCGCCGTCGGGCTCCCGCTGACGCAGCACCTACGACATCCCCCCCCCCAACACCCCCCCGCTGCCCCACCGTCAGCGACTCCGGCGAGGTTTGGGGGGGGAGGGGGGCGGCGGGGGGTGGTGCCCCTGCCGTCGGGGGGAGCGGGGTCCGGCGCTGGGAAAAGTCTCTGGGGGAAGTTTTTCACCAGAGGCGGGGGAGGATGAGACATCGACGTGAGTCACGCGGCGTGGTGGGGGGAGGCAGCCGTTTTGGTCCCCTTCTCGCTTTGCCACCCTCCCAAAACCCCAAGGTGCATGTGCTTCGGGTGCCTTCTGCCTCCCTGCCTGGGCCTCAGGTGTGAAACACCTTGCTTGGGGGAAGAAGTTTTACCAGAGCGAGCAAGAAGACAAGATTTTTCATTTGAAAATATCAGACTTTCACAAGTATGGATAGATTTGCCTTATTTTCACAATTTTGGTGACCAGGTAAATACAAATAGGAAGGCAAAACCCCAAGCACTTCCATAAGGTCCTCAACCCCAGCAGCTCCCTGCTCCGCTCTGCTTGACACCATGGGGAACTGGGGTAGAGTGGTGATGCTGGTCCCTGACACCTCTTCTTTGTAAATGGCTCTGCCCCAGCCCTGCTAAGCTGCATTTCTTTGACTCTCAGAAGCCACCTTCTGTTTCCAGCCCCAAGTTATTTCTAGCTGGTTTGCATTTGTTTGCTCTTCTTTCAGCGTTGTCCTTCAGTTTAAAGAGCATTTTTTCCCTCCGTGGTGTGTTTCTGGTGGGGGACTATTCTCCTTAGTGCTCATTTTGCTGAAGTGAACAAGCTGTGCTCTTCAGCTTTCTGTCTTGAGATGAGGCCTTTTCAAGTAAATGTTCTGCTCTGCACTTACTAGTCTTGGAGTTCATCATTTCTGGGCATGAGTGATGGGAACAATATACAGCATGTTGGTTGAAATTTCATTAGGGCATTAAATGCATCATTACCTCCCCTGGAGGAGGAAGACACCTCAATTTACACCTCCTCAGATCTCATTTGCCTTCCCTAATGCAGCACATCCATGTCACACACTCGTCAGGTAACTGAGATGCAGCCAGGTCTTTATCCTTCAGAACTATCACAAAATCTGGTACTATTATTGGATGGAAATTGCGCTTTCTGCCACCTGTTAGTCCTTACATCAGCTATCTGACTCAGGTTAAGGAGGCTCAAATGAATGTCTGGATTGTCAGAAATAATCCATTCAACCCAAAAACATAGCTCTTGTGTGTAGTCTGTGTATGTGAGAAGAGAATCATGGGCTTTGTTTACGCAGTAATATCAGCCAGCTTTGTAAATGAACCCTCAGGAGAAGAGGTAGACATTTAAAAAATTGTCTCACTGGGCGCATTTATGTTAGCATGTGAGAGATCTGCATTTGGAGCAACGAGGAAATTGCCATGCCACTGAGTCAGCAGGAATGCTATAAAGTTTGTTCCTAGGATGGTTAGGGAAGCACTGACTAACTCCAGATGTGACACATTCGGTGCCTCTTCTCTATGAGCAGAGCTTTTGGTGATGGGCATCATCAGATTAGTCCTCTGGATCAATTACTGGCCCTCAGCTCTGCCGTCAGTTGTTGGCTTGCACTCTTAACAGTCAGCATGATGTGATGGGACAGACAGCCCAGTAGCCTCCTGCGGCATACATCCTGTGTCCCTGGGCTGACTGGCTCCAGCTTTCATTGTTCTGCATGCAAGAGTCTGTGATCAGCCTGCCCACCTGGCTACTCAGTCTGCTGCGTCCCTCAGTGCTCCATTTAATGTCACTTTACTGTGTTTAATGTGGTTGTGGTGAAAACCCAGCCCGTGTCAGAATCTCACTGTGTAGAGAGGAGCAGATAATCCCTGTAGATAAGATACAGACTGTAACAGGGAATGATGAAGGATGGAGTAAGAATAAAGCAGATAAAAGGACCGAATAAAAGGCATGTAAATTCTGTGCAGAAAAGGAGTAATGGGGAGGGTTATTTTGCAGTGGCACCCTTTCTTACAGCTGCTGGTGGTGACCAGGGAAGAGGAAAAGATGGAAAGAGATTGGCTGTGAAATGCAGAGGTGCAAGAGCACTGTAAGAAAGAGAGGAGAGGTACCTGTCTGCACCCACCACTGGGCAGGAGAAATCCAGCTGTGGCTGTCAGCAGTGCTATAGATATCCCTGAGTCTTTGGTTCACCTTCTTCTCCGTATCCTCTGTCAATTGAGTCTTTGGCTGGTTCCTCTCTATCGCTGGTCCTCGTCCTGCATCCTTACGGAGGTTGTATGAGAGTCCCCAGCGCCCTCATTTTACCTGTTTCCCACTAGATATAGCAGTGCCTGCTACAGAGTCGTCTTCTTCTTCCTGAAGATGCTAATATTCACAGAGAGTGAGTAGTAATGCAAGGAAGGAGTAATTCAGAAAATACTTCTTGAAGAGCTCACTTTTCCCAGTGTCAGCAGATGAAAGCTCCGTAATTCCCTGTCTGAGTTCAGTTTTGTATGGGGAAAGTATTCTTTGCAGAGAGAAGATGAAAACAAGAAAGAATTTTGAAAATTTGGACAAAATACTACAAAGCAAAGGAAGATTACTCACTATGGAGGACAATATTTCCTCAGCAATGGAGGACTGAGAAACAAAGAAATAGGGAGGCATGAAAAGAAAGAGAACACTTTTCACAGCAGTAAAGATGATAACGTGTTGCTGCCCTGGTGTTGATAAAAACTTTGACATTTATAAAATCCAGAATTACCATAGACATCAACTGCTTTTTATCTGTTATCAAGATATAGCAGCCCCAAGGCCATTGTCCTATGGCTTGTCCAGACTCCCAGACTTAAGCTTGAACAAGGTGAAGCCAAGATGAAATAATCTTAATTTTACCGATCAAGAACCCAGTTTGAATGACTTTACAAAGTCTTGCCAAAAGTGGGAAGCTGAGTTAGAAACTAAATATCTCTCTCCTGGGTTTCACATCAGTATCTTTATTTCAGGACCAGCTTTCCTGGAGATGAATTTCATGAAGATGGATTTACGGAAATGTGAAATAAATATGCTGTTAGCACCCCAAGCAATCCTTCTTGCAACAAAAAGCCTTTTAGATAGAATTGAAATGTGAAATAGGGAATGTAAAACAGCATGTTGATTATTTTCTTCAGCTCAGTGCAAAAGGTCACAGCATTTCTTAAGACCAAGCAGTCAGGTTCCATTTAGCTCAGTCTAAAGGGGCTTAATTTTTAACGGGAATATTTATAACTGATATCAGAGCTGAGAAGGGCATTGGAGGTCAACTCTCCAAACTTATCATCAAAGTAATTTAGAGACATGAGTTATTAATCTATAGGTACAAGGTACGCATTGCTACTTTTAAAATATTTTTATTACGTTATGTCTAACGTAAGCAGAAAGGGACTGTAATACAGAGAGATGCTCAGTCTCTCTGAGTTGGTATGGCATTGCCCAAAATGTCCCTTTACAGGACAGAGATGTTCCAGTGCTTCCCATATCTCTGTGTATCCCTTAGTATACACCTAGGTGTATCACCTGAGGGATGAACAAATAAGAAAGATATCAGTGATGCAGACATTGCTGCTGACAGCTGCTGAAGACAATCTTGTATGAAGAACTGGTATGCCAAACTTTTCATCTCAGACAAAGCTGGGTCCTCTTAATAATATTTTTTGCCCTTGAACAAATTACACCTTTTTTTAGAAGGCAAGCCCATGCACGGATCTAGTGCAGATGAGGAGATGTTTTCACTGAAGAGCCCTGACAGCCGCTGTCCCTGTCTCATGGCTGATGCTATGCAGCCTTCTAAGCGGGGAGGAGATTTCATGCTACTTTCTCTGAGTGAAATAAAGAGTGTGACATGCGGTTGAGTATAAGCATACAATAAATATGATTTCTGGTGCATTTATTTGCCTGTGATTATATCAGACCAGATAAGAGTGAAGCAGAGAAGTTCATACGGTTCTGTGGACATACATGGAGATTCCCTTTATTACATACTTCTCTGTTTCTCACCGGCACATAAATATGTGCACTCAAAAGATTTCTGATGTCAGGCCTGAACTGCAGTAAGTAGAATGTGCTGCAGAGTAAGTAGAACAAACTGTACCAAATCTGTATTCGTTATAAAAGCATTATGTTGCTCATTTCCACAGAGGCCATGGGAGGGATATTTCCAATAAAATAAGAAGAAAACAGGGTGCTCAGTGGCAAAATACATTGTGATGGAATCCAGGCACAGCGATTATTATTTAAGACAATAACTACTCCACATTGAGTGGAGTGATTTATCCTAATTTTTTTAATTAAGAAAACTTATCCATGAATTACAAAGGAAGTATTAGGCTCCATCTATGAAAAGGACTGCAGTGTCTAATGCATATGTGGAAGGATTAGCTGAAAATTGTAAATGAGAGATTTTGATCACTTCAGTCATATTAAGAAAAACAAACAAGCAGAGTCTAAATAATGTATCTGGAGTGCAAGCTTCAACTCATTTCCCGCTATTCACATTCACACAGCAGAATTCCAGAGCTTTTTCCCCAGTTCCAGCCTCACATTTTCATTGCTAGTATTTTATTGCCCAGTTGGGGAGTGCTGTGTTCACACTCCAGCACAGCATTCAAAACAAGTTGCTGTTGCAGGCTGGAGCGGAAAGGAGAGCCCGACGCCGTAGGTGAAGGCTGGCTGCCTTGCTGCACTACTCGGGCGGCACAGCTTGGTGCTGCGGGGCAGGCAGAGGTGACCTGAAACTCTCCATATTTTGGGGAGTTTGGAAATGTTATTTAAAGCAGTGTCAGGGGTTGCTGTGATTTCCAGCAGCCCAATGGGGAGTGTTTTCCAGCCGAGCACCGAGCTCTCTCCTTTCTGCTCCTGCCATGGCTCGAATGCAGCTTCTCTCGCGCCGTCTCCAGGAGCGGTGAAGGGCCACATGTGCTCACCCTTTTCTGCTCTTGCGCTGGAGGGATTCCCCACAAACCTTGGCCTAACGGTGGGCTAAATTCCTTGGCTGCTAAAGCAACTTTATGCTCCGTTATGGCAGAGTTCACTCTAGATTAGCTAGAGCCACAGTTGTGATCCCTGTGGAACTGCAAATGCTAAACAGAGGACATTCGTGCAAAAAAAAAAAAAAACAGAGTGGGAAAGGTGCATAAGGCACAAGCACCGTGTGAAATTTCCACCATTTTTCTTTCAATGGAAACAATTTTCAGCTGCTTTATGTGGATTGTTATGTTCCAGTAAGTGTTTTGCATAGGAAGGAAAACTGGAGGTTTAATTAATCAAGTTATCTGGCTAGGACAGGGAAGAAGATGCTGACATAAAAAAAAAAAACATGCTAAGATCCTTTGAAAATGAATTAAGAAACATTCTCATCATCATCACATTCCTTCATTTTACACCTATTTGACCTGTTCCACTGGCCATTGTTTGTAACTCTTTGTGCTTTGTATTTCTAATAAAAACCCTGGAAACTGAACTCTGACCTTTCCCTTCTCAGTTTACCAGTCTACATTCCTTTTCTTTGAAACTGCTTCCTTTGTGCTTGAAAGTCATTTCATTTCTTCTGCTGCATAATTGAGCACTCCAGAAACTAACAAGCAGTCTCGGCCAGCTGAGCCCAGCTGAGCTTCTCCTGTATGGAGCTGGTGAAAATATTTCATGAAAGTTGAAGCTGTGAATTTGATTGGGGCTCAGGTTTAACCTGAAGATTGAATTTATGCAGAAGCTGAGAAGATCCTGAATGATTTTGGAAGAAGAAGAGTTATCACGTTGAGTGAAAATGCAGGTGTAATGATGATACGGAATAAAGGAAAATGGCAGATGTGGTAAGATGCTCTGATTATTCTGGGGTGATGTACATGTATTGGAGGAGATTGCCTTGTGGTTGACTCCTTTTCCATCATCCAAATATGCATCTTGCATTTTGGTTGTTGTATGGCCTTGCTGTCATGATACCTAGCTGTTCCTTTGTCACTTGGAAAGCTTATAAAATCAGAGCAGCAATAACTGCTAAAGTGGAGGTATAGTACAAAATTGGTTTTTAATATGAAAGTGGTCAGAATGACATTGTCACGCAGTTAACCAGCTCTGTTTTGTCTGTTTTAGTTGTGCCAAAAGCTTTCTGTGCCACCTTAAAGTGGTTAATTTACCATTTCCCTCTAATGTAATGTAAATGCTATCAGGTGTTATCTGATGATACCTGGCTTGGCAACATTTGACTAGACAAAGACATGGATGCTATTTCACAGCCTTTGCTTGAGTTCATTCAAAGTATCAAGTATACTATTTGTACCTCTAGGACAAGACTAATATATCACATATTTTAGACTTTTAACTTAGTGATTTGGACTGCCTTCGGAGTGTCCCTTGACTACATTGGTACCCTAGGATTTAAACAGCCAATGCATTCAGACACATCTAAGGTAAACAGACTGGTGTATGCTAAGATTTCAGAAAAAAGGTCAGAGAATGTAAAATGATGCAAATCTCACAATATCAAAATACTAATATATTTTAAGCAGAAATAAGTTGTACTTCAACTTATTCAAGTGGATCAGCGCTTTGGATATAGAGAATGAGTAAGCAAATAATTTGCAGAGACGAATAATTGAGTCTAGGATGAGGTAGAATGGAGGAAGTCACAGTTGTGAAGTTTTTATGAGATTATATCAGTTTATGTCATAAAACATTCCTCAAGCTGATTATCTTCCTCTGACTTTTCTGCTGTTGCCTGGTGTGTATTCCTTGCTTCTCTGCAGGCAGCAGTGCTGGTCAGTGGCTGAGGCAGGGTCTCCATCTACTTCCGAGAGCGTCCTAAGAGTTGCCTTGTCACCTCACCCAGACCTTCAGGGGGAGTTTTATCATGGAACACGATGACTACAGATAAGTCATTTACTGAAATGAGGACTACTCTCCAAAAACGCAGCAGCAAAGTTTCTGTGCCACAAACTTGACTAAAGTGCTCTGGTATTTTGTTGTGGCAATAAATAAAGTGACTCATTTGTCTAATCATCTTGGTTTTTTATTATTAAACTAGTCTGCAATTTCCAGAATGTTTAGGATAGGTCTGGTGCATACTTTGTGCTAAAGCTGAATGTAATGTGTGCGCCAACAGAGTGATGCTACAAGTTGAAGGCGCTTTCTATATTGGCATTTTCCTCCTAGTTCTTTTAATGTCAGTTTAGTTTTGAAAAGCAGTAAGCTTGTTGTTTCGAAAGACTGCAAAAATAAATATTAATGACTGTCTTTAAAATGATAGCAAACTAAATGATGAGGCAAAAATAATCGGCATCTGTGTTGCCTGGCCAACTGATCAAAATACCACTGCAAAGTGACAGAAGGAAGCGGGAGGCTTTCAAGGAGGTCAGGGTGCTTCTGGGCAAGGTTGACTGTTGTCACCAGTCTGGCTGTTCAGCTCTTGCCTTCAGCCCTTGAGGACAGAGCTGCATGATGTGGCACAGCTGCTTTGCTTCCCTTTGAAGATGGGGTGTATAAAGTAATTCCCGTATGTTAGAGCTGACTGTCACTTTGAACCTCAGCCCATTGTTTTTAGCCCTGTTTAGGCAGTGCAGAAACCTACAGGAATACCTGCAGGTGGTAGAGGGGTCCTCAGGGAACCTGTATGAGGTTTAATCACTGACAGAATATGCAAGCTGGTTGCCTTCTAAATACGTCTGAGATGTTGAGTTTTTTTCTTCAGGCTATGTTTCCATTTTTGTTAGGACAACGATGGAGTCTCTGACTGCGCTCAGCAGCTGAGCTTCTGGTTCTTCTTCTGCTAAGACCACGTATGAACTCAGGAACAGAGTTGCAGATGGGATGCCCAACACAACTTGAATGCATGTAAACCTACTGAAAGAATGTGTGAAGTAAACTAACTCTAAATCAGTAAACTATAACTATGAATCAGTAAACTGTAACTCTATATGTAAAGCTCCAAGTTAGAGCTCATGAGGAAAATGTCAGACAAAATACTTCATTAATGTAGTTTCCAAGTTTTTAAAAATGAAGTGCTTGTGGAGGTCTTCTAGACAGATACAGTTCCAGTGAATTCTACTCTCTCTTGTCTGCAGGCTCATTGTCTTCTGGATGTTTGATCTCCTCCAGGTTCTCTAGGTCCAAGCTGGAGCTCCCTGTCTTTGCATGTAGTGGGCCATGGCCAAATTAACTCCTCCTTTGATTAGCTCTTATGAAGAATGGAGCTTCAGCAACAGAAAACAAAGGCAGGAGAAGGTATAAGGCACATCCTGTTTTTCAGTTTTGCCAGTTGTTTTATTTTATGGTGAAAAGCTTCCACTTGTCATCAGGTTTAGTCTGACATCCATGTTTGTGTCATCCTTTGTGATGGGCAGTTGAATGGAGCTTTGGAAGGGAGAAGTGGTTGCTCTCTCTATTTTCATAGTCTGAATGTGCACCTGAGTCTGAGAAATCCATGTTAATAAAAATGTGCTCTGCGTGGACATATCCCAATGTTTGAAATCCAGGGCTGGTGCTTTGGCCTTGGTTTGGCTGCTTAACTGTGACAAACTCCACTGATTGCTTCTGAATCTCAGTGTTTTGTGTGAAAATCAGATTTTCCTTTCTCCCATGAGCTACCTGCCTTCTCTGCCAACGTTCACAGGAGTGTATATTTTCTATTTCACACCTCCAGATTTTTCCAGCAAAAAATGAGATAACAGAATGCTAATTGAAAACCAGTGACTGGGAGACCCTTTATGGATTATCATAGTTTTTAAGCTAATAAGGAGAAAAATGAAAATGAAAGGTGATATTAATTTATTTGACATCTGTGGTTTAGATATTATTTATGAGAATAGTTTGCAGTACAATACACTAATTGTATTATTGCATATCCTTTCAAAAAAAAAGAACTGTAATGTGAGACATTGCAAATACTCAGGAAAATGGGTTAAGAATAATGGAGACAGATGAAGGTTTTAATTTTTTAAAGGATGAGTACTTTTTTTAAATTTATCAGATATGGATTAATGAGTTTTATCAAATGTCGCAATAAAAATGCTAAATTAAATATAAGTAATATGGAGCAATATGAAGTGCAAAGAAAGGTGGTGACTTTACCTCTTAATTATGTCTTCAGTTAAAAGTTAAATTAAATTATGACTTGGAGCTCCTGCTCAAGCTTACCATTGTGAATGTGCAGAATTCAGTAATGTTCACCCATGCACACAGAGAAATGAGTAGTGCATATATTTTTACAGGGTGAGAACTTTCCTGTAAGCCTTTCTTCCTGAAAGAAAAATACAATCAGACTGAATTTGGTATTTTCAAATGCATTTTACAAACACAGAATTAATGTCATTCTGTAAAACTCTTCATTTCTCTAGAGGTTTATGGCTAGTTTCTATGTGGCCATATGATATTGAGTTCCAGGAGGCCTGTTTAAAACAGAGAGAGGTTCAATTTTAATCATGTACTCCCTCCTTGATCTTGGGAAAAGAAACTCTTTGCTTTGTTTGAGTTGTGATTAGTATCTGTTGTGCAGTTAGCTGAGTTATACTTTAGAACATGCAAAAGTTACAGGGGAATAATATCTGAAGTGCGGTGATCTAAGTGTTAAATAATTGCTGCTTTTATAGGTCACTACTTCTTTAACATCATCTTAAAATAGAAAGCAATTACAATATGTTAGAGAAAACAAACTCATGGCATTAGTACCCATGCTAATATTTACCCGCCAGGTTACTCTTCCTTTTTGTTCCACTTTTTCTGGATGGGAGGAAAAGTGTTACAGGTCATTTACTCTGCTGGGTAATCTGGGCTTCCTGAGTGATCCCAAAATATCTGCATTTAACTCTCTCTTTAATAAAATAACCCATGAAATCCTGAGAGATTTTCAGCGCTCCACTTTTCCCTGCCTGTTCAGAGCAACCTCCTTGCCTAATCTTACTTAATCTCAACCTAAGAATTAAGATTCCATGTCTCAGTCCCATGAGGAATCATTCTGTGGCTAGGGAGCACAAAGTGACACCTTTTAGAAATTTAGTGCCAATATCCCGGCTGGTACAAATTCATGTAGCTACAGTGATACCATATTTTGTATTCTAGTCCAAAGCTACTTTTCCTTGTCTGCATGTCATGTACTCCTGTTAATATTTTTCCAGTCTGCCAGTTTTTACGGCAGTGATCTTTTTAGTTGCTATGCATCATTTGATTTAATGCCATTACAGGCAATGATTTATGACTGCTTTATTATAAAGAAAAACAGTCAGTAAAGATGATAGATGCATGACTGTGAGCAGTGACATTAATCTGAGCTAACATCTGATGTACTTTTCAGGAAAACCTTGTAACATAACGAAGTGCTTGGACTGTTCCCCAAAATTAGGCTGCATATGAGGTAAATCGTGGCACCCTTATTGCTTGATCTAGTTTCAGCCAGTTGATCTAATTATACAGTGGGGAACAGTATATCAATGCAGTAAGGATGTTTAGGAAAGGTCATTCCACCTCCTATTTCGATGCTTTGATGCACAATATATTTCAATGAGAATGTACCCATAAGCCCATAAATACCTATATACTGAAAATAAGCCTTGCAGACCTTGTTAATTCTGTTACTATTGGCAAAGACAAACTTATCGTAAAAGAATCAAGAAAAATTTGATTTCTTTTAAAACTCAGTGCAGTCTTACTCAGGTTTTTTTTTTTATCCACGCACTTCTTATCCAAGCGTCTCAAAGTACTTGCATTGAACAAGCTAGTCAGTCTCATTCTTGCAAGGGAGTACACTCTCTGTGATTTAGGAATGAATGCATTCATCTGTGTAATTTCCTACTGATGCCATGTTGTCTGAATTGCCTCCTTCTTAATTAACCTATTTATGTATTTTTTTTCCAATATACCATTCACTTCTTTTATATGTTCCTATATGCTTTGAGCTTTTCTGTTTTTACTTTGTCAATTTTCTCCCTCTCCTCCAAAAATATGAGAGGTGATCCTCACCTGAAGACCTACTTCAGATTACTAAACCTTTCAAGGGTGACCTTTGCAAAAATTTGACATTTCTTCGTTATCTCGGGTTTGTACCATAACCTGATCTCGTAAGGATTATCCATTGCTTTAAGCCTAGATTGTGCATGAATAGTAAGAAGATCAGAACCTTGTGATTCCTGTTTCCTTGTCCTCTTGAATGACATTTCCCATTTGATATTTACATTGCTATATCTCAAGCAGCACTGTAGAATAGACAAATATCTCTTTTGGTGTCAAAACTCAGTTTGTGTGACCATATTTTTAAGTGTTGGTGTATATAGATTTCAAGGACTTCTATTTTCTTGTACACAAAATTCATGTGCTATAGATTCTGTCTGTAATTTTAATTCAGCTGAATTGCATTTGCATATTCATTGTATAAATATACATATACAAACAAGTGAAACAATTCTTTTTATTTAAATAGGTATTTATATGTATTTTAAAGTCAGCTGTATCCCTGTGTTTCTTGAGTTTTACTCTGTCATGCAGCAGCTTTGCTGGTTCTGTTGCAGATGACTCCTCATGCTTCATGTTGGTAGGGAAAAATCTTTGTTCATTTTCTTGAAGTTTCCAAATCAATTCTGTAAATGAGTTTTTAAAATGTAGGTAGCAGCAGATAATGATCAGAAAATGTTAACTGCCTGTCACAGGAATTGTTTATGAAAACAAGAGAGCTGTGTCTAAGAAGCTGTTGGTAGCATTATGGATATGAAATTTTATTTCCATTGATTAGACAATGATGTATTTTACTATTCAAGGACAGGAGACAGAAAATGTCAACTTTTCATAGCACAATTTTTTAACTTTTTCATTTTAACAGAAGCAACAGAGAGGCAGCAGGGTGCAAAACAGATGAAGTAAAGAATAAATGTATGTGATTATAGATTTCAGTTAAAGCAATCGGAGTTTTGCCTAAGATGTGCCTACATTTGTCAAATCCAAGACAAACTCTGTAAACTCTGATAAATAATTTGGAGCTTCAGTTTGCCGAGGCTCACTCAGACTAAGGTTATCTTAGCAGTAAATTATTTCTCGTCCATTACTCCCTCCATCTTGGTTTATTGCCAGACAGATTTGATAAGATAGGATTACTTGCACAAAGGGGAGCTTTCCTCCGTTTCAAACTGCGCATCATAGTGTTATATGTACTCCTTAAACTGAAAAGCAACTTTCTCTCTAGTAAATTGGTCCATATGGAACCAACCTTTGGAAAGCAACCTAGATTTCAAACTCAGTCAATAGCAAGCTAGGCAGCGTGTTATCTTGGTAAGTCTGGCCTAATAATAAAAATCTCAGTGACAGAAAAATGTTTATTTTTCTTATTTTAAAGGTGACTTTGAAGGGATAAGAATCTGTGTTTATTCATCATGTGTAGGTCTTTAAACAAAATGTGTCCTGGAAGTCTGCAACATAATGGTGCCTGTCTCATCTAAAGACATAGGGAAGAAAGCAGCTCTTCATCCCTGGTCGCATGTGGAAGTGCTGGAGTATAATGGGCACAAAGGTGCAAAAGCCGCAACTTGCACAGGCTGCTGGGTGAAACAACCCGATGATGGACAACATCAAGGAACCTTCTGGCTTGGCCAGAGTGCTGGAATGGCAGAGGATACTCCAAAGAACTTAGTGGGAAGCTCAGAAGGAAGTAGTGGCCAGGTGATGCTGATCTGCACACAGCAGCTTGCAGACACAGAAGAAGTACAGAAACAGCAATAGATTAATGCATTTTTACTGGTCATTATTAATCTTTTGAGGAGTTCCATGGCTCAGGAGCATCTCTGCGTTCTCTAATTCATGAATGTTGTAGGTTTTATCCAGAATTTCACAGATTTTAGTAGTTTATGCAAAATGTGCCAGAAATTCCAATCTAATTCTGTATTGTCTAATATTACAGACATTGCAATTACTTCCTCCTGCTGAAATCCAGTACATGAGTGAGGTGGGGTGAGGTAGTGCGGCTGTGTGTGAATTTAATCTGTTGCTGTCTGTGGTGTTGTACTCCCTGAAGAAATAGTGCATATATCCCCATGTTCAGCTAATGTTTTTTACCATCATTATCTTTATTCAATATACATAAAGATATTTAACATTACTTTTATAATGAGAGAGGAAATAAAACAAGTAATAAGTTTTTATGTTTTTATTTTAATCCCGTGTACCCAAGAATGAGTTCATACTAGCTGGCTTTTAAAGAGATAGAGCCTTTGCTACTGATAAATAAATGGGGCTAAAGCCATACTTAATAAGTCCTTATCATTGCAAAATACTAAACAGAAATGTTAGTTTCTCTTTAAAGTCTATCCCTCTCTCTGCTGCTGTGAAAAGCAAAGGCATCCTTTTCTTCTTGTCAACTGATGAAGACTGAAAATAAGATTTCTTTAATGAGGAAAAATATCAATACATGAAGAAGAAAAACACCTAATGTCCTTTTACCACTGATATCAGAAAGGATTAATTTTAATAATAATAAAAAGATCACATTTATGACATTTCAAGCTACTACCAGCATAGGAAATATTATTTTCAGATAATCATCATATAAATCAATGCCAAAGTCTAATAAGTATCTTCTTGAGCCACTTCCCTTTAGTAAATTCCATGAAAATAGTGCATATATAGTATGTTGTTAAAATGAAGCTGGACACAACTTCATTGAGTTTTACATAGGGAGTCTTGTTAAAGTTCAGCTGCCTTTTTAGCTCTCTTTCCTTGACGAACCACATTAGTACTCTGAAAAATAAATATGCTATTTAACATTACAAAAAAAAAAAACCAACCAAAACCCCACATTTAAATTGTAGAACTTCTGTTTTGCTGATACATGTGTAAAGATGAAAATTGGTTAAATTGTTCTGCCACATGGTTGAGATTTCAGCAAAGCTCCTTAGAATGGCTCATTTACAATGAAAGTATTAGTTTCCATATTTCAGAATTTAAGATATTGAGTTTAAATAAGGAAAGCAGAATACAATGGAGAATATCAGTCATTAATTATCAAGTGACATAAATACCAGCTTACATTTCCAGCATTTAATTTGCCATTTCCCACCACTCTCTATTTCTCATTTAAAAACCTCAAGTATTAAATATGGGGTTTGTAAAATGACTTTCCATTGTGCATCTTGTCACATGTGAGCAAAAGTATTTAAACTTACTCCTTCAATTCATGGGGTTTTAGAAAGACTCGTATTCCATATGAACTCCTTTTTTATTCCTGTGTGCATCATTCTCTCAAGATCCATCAGCCCAGGTGCATCAGTCAACTGAAAAGACTTTACGATGCAAGTTCCTTAAATTTTTTGTTATTCTGAAGCTGAGCACTGCAAAATATCTGTGAACTTGTTTACACTTTCTTCAAGCACCAAAATAACCATTTTTGCTTGCTTTTTTTCTGAGTTGTATAACTACAGCAGCTTGCTCTTCAGGCTATGACTTTGCTCCTAAGTACTGTGGTATTCCAATAGCAGCACTTGCATTAGGTGAGAATGGATTCCATCCAGTCTGCAGAGTAATTCTTTAAGACATTTTTCAGCTTTCTAAATTTTGAATCATGTTATTTTCTGTTGATTTTAAGACCAGAATTGACTATTAAGGCTAGTCTTATCCTCTTATTATCATGGGTCATTAAACTTCATCTAGTTACTGTTATGAGGCCAACATCTTGGCTTTAGAAGCAGCGTGTTGTTCTAAGGATATCCAGAGATGGAGAATGCTCAGATTCTTTTCATAGCTTTTTCCAGTAATTAGCCTCTTTCTCCATAATTAAGTAGTGATGCCTAATTTTTAATTTAAGTTAGTTTTGCTTAGGATTCAGCTCCTCTTGATCCTTATAATCCTTCTTCTGTGGGATTAGACAGCCTTTCCAATCTGATGTTTTCTTTCCAGGACAGTATTTATGCACTGTAATCAGATGTTTTCTCAATGTACTTTTTCAAATGAACTATTAAGATTGGTCTTATCTGGTTTCTCACAGTAAACGATTTTTTTCCAACTCTCACATAGTTCTTGTAATTTCTCTATTTTCTTAATGCTTTAAGAGAACATCGATCCCAGAAGCGGACACATCATTCCAGGACTAATCTCTGTTAATGTTGTTATCTTAAAGAAATAAATTAGATCTTTTTGACATAACTCTTTTACCACATTGACAAGTGTTGAATACCTTTTCCTATTGTTAAATTCTATGTGATTTTTCTATTGAATCTGTAATTATTTCAGCTCATACCTGCAGGAATAGTCTCCCTGTCTCTAGCATAAACAGGAACTCCAATAAACTTTTATGCTAAACCAAATAACCAGTATTTTTTTTTTCCTCCAACATGCTTAGGAGTGCCAAATGCGTAACAATTTACAGATTTCAAGTCTTCCTTAAAAGTTATTAGCTTCCTCCTTTCTCTCCCCTCTAATTTCTTTACATCAGGTGTGTCAAAATCTGTTTCTCAGGGCAGGAGGAGGGATAGCTCTATGTCACAGATGATCTAAATTGCATGCAAACTCAGGAGATAATCTGCAAGTTTAGAAAGCAAGGGCAGAGACAGCAACAGCCCTCTCAGGTTCCAGGACTGGAAGGAGAAAAGGCTTCTATCCATGCTGTGATGTGTTTCCTCATCCCAAGTTAGTTCCAAAATTCACTCTCAAACTCTACCAGCCACTTGTAGGTATTCTGACTAACACTGAACAGTATTTGATGAGAATCACATTGATTTCTGCAGAACCACGCATGCAGCACAGTATTGCTCAACGTGACTGAAAGAAAGAAAAATTTGGCCCCAAAGAAAATGACTCATGCTAGTCTCCTTTTGCAGTTATTTTAATAATGAAGTAATTAGAACTGAGCCTGTTTCTTTCTTGCCAGCCCACCGACAGCCCTATTTTATGCCAACCCATGGGCACCATGTCCAGGTAGCTGACGGCTATCTTGTTAACAAGAGGATTTATGATTTTTTTTTCCCAAGTAGTTCGTACTCCACACAATCCTTTTATACAATGGTCAAACTGAAAGGGCTTACTTACGGTTTTACTACTTAAATGTTAGACAATATAATCTTTATAGCATTTATTGAAAATGAAAAAAAAGTGGAAAACTTATAAATACTTCCTTGTATTGAACAAAACCCCTGCAGGATAAGAACTTCATTGATCTGAGTGTTATATCTGTCTTATAGCCTGGGACATGCAGAGTCCTGTGTGCTCCTTATTCACCCCTTTGACAGAAAGGAATCGGTCATGGAGAATGATTTTGAGAAAGGCTTTGACTTGGGCTTGTTAATGTGCAGGATCACGACATGTTCTTTGAAGTAGGGTAGCCAGAAAACACCTGAGGTTTGTAGAGCTTCTTGATGAAATAAGGACTGTTTTGTGACAATTTTTATCTAGGAAAAATAATTATTCTTTTCCTAGTACGTTTGTAGAAAATAACTTGATTGCCTTCCTACATCTGCAATCCTGTAGTCAGAATTTCATGACTGCTGAGCCCTTGAAATCAGTGGGAGCTGAAGATAAGATGTAGTTGTGAAATGTTGCTTTTCTTAAGTAGAAGTGTCTTTAACCTGAATAGTGATGACATTTTGATGGAAAAAAAAAGCAGAAGTCTAGATGGAGACTGGTGCGTTTTCTCTTTGGTAAAGTGAAGCACAAGAATTCATGATTGTAACCCAGGGTAATTTTGTGATTTTTTTTTTTTAGTGTTGAAAAATTCCCTCCCTAATAAAATGAGCCATCCTGGCTTACACCATTTAGTTCAACATCCAGTATCCCACTGTGTTCGTAAGTACCCAGTTACATCAGTGTCTAGGAAAGTGCAAGAACAGGCCAAGCATTTGTGATACTTTCCTCTTACATTTTCTTAGCCTTTACTTATTTCAGCACAGGTGCCTCCTGAGCTGGATTTGTTTCTGTGTGTCCCATAGCAGAGGACTCCTCTCACATGAGCAGCTCCCCTGGAAACCTTGTCATTTTTAACATTCACAGGATTATCTCTCAAAGAGCTCTGCAGATCCACTACTCCATATATGTGGGGCCACCAACTTCCCCCTAATCCTTTTTTAAGCTGGGTCCCAGCAGCTTTATTTGCAATTCTGGTATGAGAAGAAGCAGTGAACCATTGAATACTATCCACCCTTTCCACATCACTGATGAATTTGCAGCTTTCTGTTGTGTTCTCCATGAGCCTCCTCTTTCCCAAAGTGAAACACATTGGCTTATGAAGTAATTCCTGACACAGAAACTGGTCTATGACTTGATTCCATTTCCTGTCCTTCTTTGAAAGTTTTCCTGTTCTGCTCTATGTATTTTTAAAGATGAAGAGATCAAAACCGCATGGTGTGTTTATGATGTGGTTTAATCACAGACTTATACAGTGAATTTTCCCTCTTATTACATTTATAAGGATGTTTTCATTAGTTTGGGCTTTTCTATTTGCCTTTTGAAAGAATGGGAGTGAATACTGGGGAGAAACTCTTCAGTGGGGCCTTTTGTGACAGACTAGGGGTAATGGTTTTAAAACAGAAGGAAGCAGATTCAGGCTGGATGTAAGGAGGAAGTTTTTTACAATGAGGGTGGTGGAACACTGGAACGGGTTTCCCAGAGAGGTGGTGTTTCCAGGAATGTTTCCCATCCCTGGAAACATTCAAGGCCAGGTTGGACGGGACTCTGAGCAACCTTATCTGGTTGGAGATGCTCCTACTCCTTGCAGGGGTGTTGGACTAGATGACCTTTGAAGGTCCCTTCCAACCCAAACCATTCTATGATTCTGTTCTATGAAATACAATAACTATTTTAGAAGTTTGAGGGAAAAGGTTGTGCATGAATCTAACAATATACAAGAGGCATGCAACTGTTTATCCACTTGCTGAAATACTTGCTGTATATATGTTTAGGAGCTGAAGAGATCTTTTCCTTGTTTAGGGCTGAGATATTTTTAAGAACTACTGAGCACATCTTTGTGTGCAAGAAAGCAGTATTCAGCCTCACTAACCTTACCTCTGTTCTGTGCTACTGTCCCCATCATCCCCATTGCTTCCCAGTTAAGTGTTAAGATGCCTAAGAGCAGTGCTCCTGCTCTGTTCTTTGGAACGTGGTTATCAAATACAAATTGATGCAAACTTGTTTTTCGTATCAGCTCAGGCATATGCTTGTTTTACAAAGACATTTTAGGTAAAAGTAAAATGCATACAAAAATGTGCAGACTGCCCTTTTTTATTAGTTAGCTATTGAGAGTAGATGAATTGCTTTTCTTTGCATTGTTGTAGCTGTATTTGATAGAAGACGTAGCACCGTAGCACAAACAGCAGTGTAGTGTACATTACCTAATGATGTGATTTAGTTTTACAGTAGATATTAATTCTGCACAAGCTTTATACTGATAAGGTTTTACCTTATTGTTCTCTGGTAGGCAAAATGAATAATTGGAAATGGAATTCCAAGCTTCACTGGCAGCGAAACCAATGCTTGTTTCCTAAGCAGTACACTGTGGAGGCATGTCAAAGCATTACTGATTCTTCAATGTCTCTGGCTGTATGATGCTCTGAACATATTTCTCAGGAGGATAATGAACAGCAGGCTGTTCAGATCAGCTCATTTTTTTTTTTAGGTTTGCTTTTTTTTTTTTCCACAACAGAATGTCTTTGTTTTATCTTCTTGCTGCTGAAGCAGCTGTTCTGCTTTACTTTGGTGCCCCATCCTACGTGATGGACTCCGAAAGACATAGTTCATTTACTCACTCTAGAAAGACACAAGCTCAAATCCAGATTCAATTCTATCCTACAGTTCCCCTTTGAGGACATGGGAACTCTCTTTCTCTTGCTCTGATTTCCAAAGAATTTGGTGTCAATGAAAAAGGTCCCCCAAAGGCCACAACTACACTTTCGAGCAGGCAAACGAGTTTAGGTTTAGCCTGCTTTGTATTTTCCATGAACTAACTCTGTGAAGCTGTTCCAGTGAAATAAATGCTAGGGGGTTTTCTAATAAGTGTCATTCCCAAGAGATGTTGGGATGATGCAATTTATGACTAGAAAGGATCTCTGCTATCTCCTTAGCTTCAGAGCTGGGATTTGTTGGAATTCATTCAGTACGTAAGCTCACAGAATTAAACACATGGCAAGCTGTATGTATTCCCCCTGATTTGCAGCAGTGTTCCCAAAAGGCGCTCTCTCTCTCTCTCTCCTACTTTTATCCATGTTCTTCAGTATTACAACAGGGGCTATTTGTCTACAGCCATGTAGAATTCAGCTGAATTCGATAGCAGTTGCACAGTTTAAAACATCAATTAACGTTTAGGAAAATATCTCTGCTGAACACATAAAAACCATTAGCCTGCCCCCCGCCCCCCCTGCCCTAATAAAATTAAGAAGGTACTGATTTTTTTAGGTTAATTTCAATAAAACTGAGATGGAGTTCATTACAACCTGTTTGGTGGAATCCCTATAAGGGATATTAAAAGTCTGAATTTTCTACAAAGAAAAAGTGGTTTTCCCTGGCACTGGGCAATGACTGTTTAGTTTACCTATTTCTATCCAACGTTTCCTACTAGCTAATGTCTGATCTGAAAAGTCATAAAATGTCTCTTGGGGACTTAAACTAAATATAATGAAAAATCAGTTCACAACACTTCTTTGATGTTTTGCCTAAAACCAATGAAGAACTATTGGTTAGAATGCTGATGTCATTCCATACTGAATTATTCTTTTGATAAAAAACATCAGCACTATAGTTCTGCTTATTATATCACTTTGTATGCCCTATGCACATAAAATCAGAGGTACTGTTGCAGGAGCTGTTGGCCTTAATTTTATATAAAAGGAGGATTTTTTTGTACTTTCCCCCTAGCAGAGATTAAAAAAAAATATTTAAAACAATTTTGTGACTCTTTCTGGTTCAAGAATGGCACATTCATGTACAAACTAATAGAACCACATAACTTTGCTACTTTCTGAGGGTAAAATTACATTATTTTCAGACATTATTTAAAAGGATGCTATTCACAGTAGCGTTACCAGCTGTAAAACTGCCAATGGAGTGAAACCATGCATAGAAAAATTGCTGGTACTTATTCAAAGAAGATGCAAACTACTCCTAGAATAGCCAAATGTTATAGAATAAGATGAGGATAGAGGAGAAGATGAGAGGATGAAGTTTTATTTTTTTTGCTTAAGGTGGTAAGATTTAGAGCAAAAGGTGAAACATCTGTGTTTTTGGACGGAAGCTACCAGAGATTTTGGGGCTCCAAATGAAGAGAAGAAAGAACTGACAGTATTTTGGTGAAGGTTTGATGTCAGGTCTGTTGGAAGCAGTGCATAACAACTACTGAGCTGCAGGTCAGCAGCTCTGAAAATAGGTAACTCCCACAGGAGAGAGGCATTGCTGCTCCTTCCATGAGATGATTTTGGTACACAACCAGTCCTGTCCTTTAGTCTCCCCGGGTGCCACAGAAACTAGCAAGACCATTCAGAAGAGCATTTTGCCCTTCTCATGTACATGAGTAAAGGAGAATATCACTCATCAGGCCTACAAAGCCACAACTATCTCAGTTAATCAAATTTCCTGTTTGTTCTGAGGGAAATGAACAGCAAAATAAACTGATATGTCTCACAAGTTTCACCTTATTAATTACAAAAAAAAAAAAATCGAATTCAGGCTTTTCATCTTAACGCTTGTGTTTTTAAACAAGAGTTTCTGAAGTGATGCCTGCATGACTGGGGTAGAAAGCCACGTATCACCTTTGCCCATGCTCCAGGGCAGCAGGGAACCGAGCCAGCTCAGGTCTCAGCAGCAGGCGGGCAGGGCAGGACTTACTGACTGCGCTGCACTATTCCTGTATCAGCCAGTGCTTGTCCAAAGAGTAAGAGCAGAGAATGGAGGTAGCAATCTACAGGAAAGTCTCTGTATGTGACTCTAGAGACCTGTGGCAAAGTACTAAGTTTTTGGCAAGTTGTTTAATTTTTGCTTTAAATGATGACAAATTCTGTGTTTTGAATCTATCCCCCCTACCTTTTTTTTTTTTTTTTTGCAGAAAATGAATGTGAACAAAAGGGAAAAGAAAAAATTATAGGAGTGAATATAAAAGAAATGCTAAATTTGAAATTAAATGAAGTTCAGATAATCATCTGTCACTCAGTTTTCCAGTATTATCCCTTAATAACCTTATTATCTCTTTGCCTGTTTACTTCTTATCTATTTAAAGCAGTTGTTTATCATGCACAGCCTGATTGGTTCATCATCTATGTATTTTCAAAAGAAAGGGAAGATAATAACCCTAGGACCCAGATAGTTTTTCCTCCTTTTTTTTTTTTTTTCCCATTAGTTGCCGAGAAAGTGGGGAATTAGCATAAAAAGCCCCAACCCTTAGCTAGCACTGAATTAAAGACAGATTTGAAACACAGGGCTTGGAGCCAGACCAAGCCTTCCCAAAGTTTGGGAAGGCTCAGATTTGGCCTTTGGGGGCTGGCAAAATGCTCATTCCAGGCTAGCAAAGCAGAAAGTCCAGGAGAAGCACAGCCTTTTGTTACAAATGAATAAGTGAGAGACAGTGAGGACTCCATCTTTCAGTTGCTTAACATGCTTAGCCTGTGGAGTATTCTGGGCTCCCATTAAGCACTGTGAAGTGCTGAAACATGCTGAATTTGAAGAGACCAAAGAACCCTCAGTCTGGCACAATGGACCCCAAGAAGCGACTGCTGTGGACACCTACAAATGCGTGTGTCTCAGCTCATGGGGTCACTCAAATATAGTCAGGAGATCTGGTTTTACTAGGCAGCAAGTAAGTACATGCATGTGTGCTCCAAGGAGTTAAGGATTGAAATACCACTTCTGAGGATAGTTAAGTAAGGGACAGTGTTCCACTTTGTGCCAGAGTGTTCCAATGTCAGCCTGTTTTAGACACATTGGTGCTCTCAGGACTGCCAGCAGAGCTGCAGTCTCAGTGTTCGTCCACACGTATGAACTGAAGCTCTATCCCAGCTGTGTACGTGAGGATGCTCCCAGCAGAGCCAGCAGTAAATTGGTACTGGGCTGTTTGAGCTCATGATGGATGTCAGCCATGCTACTCTCTGGTGTGCTGTTGGCCACAGAAATCGATTTGCTTTACTAAATAGATTCAAGTGGGCAAAGGGCTATGGGGTGGTAACTCACGTGTGTCAGCTTCTCCTGTGCAAATGAGAATAAACATCATCTACCAACTCCACAAACACCTAAATGTTGCCTTTTTCCATGCAGCTCTTGCCTGTGTTTCTGTATCATAGTGTACAGGAACACTTTGAGGTATTTGGCACACACGAAAATGGGAAATATTTTTGAGTTAAATATGAATAAAACCCAATAACAGAGCCACTGACACACCTGCCCTCTTTTCAGGTACTCTTATATGAAATTAGAGTCATAGAATGGTTTGGGTTGGAAAGGACCTTAAACATCATCTTGTTCCAACCCCTTTGCTCTGGGCGGGGACACCTCCCACTAGATCAGGTCACTCAAAAGCCCCATACAACCTGGCCTTGAACACTTCTAGGGATGGAGCATCCGCGATTTCTCTGGGCAACCTGTTCCAGTGTCTCATCACCCTCGCAGTAAGGAATTTCTTCCATATATCTAATAAAAATCTACCCTTTTGCAGTTTAAAGCCCTTACCCTTTGTCCTATCACTACAGGCCCTTGTCAAAAGCCCCTCTCCAACTTTCCTGTAGGCCCCCTTCAGGTACTGAAAGGCTGCTATAAGGTCTCCCTGGAGCCTTCTCTTCTCCAGGCTGAGCAGCCCCAACTCTCTCAGCCTGTCCTCATAGGAGAGGTGCTCCAGCCCTCTGATCATCTTCGTGGCCCTCCTCTGGACCTTCTGCAGCTGGTCCATGTCCTTCTTATGTTGGGGGCTCCAGAACCGGATGCAGTAGTCCAGGTGGGGTCTCACAAGAGCAGAGTAGAGGGAGAGAATCACCTCCCTTGATCTGCTGGCTACGCTACTTTTGATGCAGCCCAGGATGTTGTTGGCTTTCTGGGCTGCGAGTGCACATTGCTGGCTCATGTTGAGCTTTAAATATTGATTGATTATCCTGTTGTTGCATCTTCAGTTTTCATTTTGATCTGTAATGGCAATATTGTGTGTAATGTCTGGAGGGTCCTGGCTGAAGGACAGTTTGATGAGTTCAGGTATCTGTGAGACAGTTTGGGATTGTATTACAGTTATCTCAGATTTTGATGTGTTCACTGAAGAATTTACCCCAGCAGGCCATCTGTCAGGGACTGGGAATGCAGAGGCCTGAGCTGTTTTAAAATAAACCAGAACCTGTGGCACTTTCATGTGTGTGCTGGCTGTGAGTGAGGCAAACAGAGAGCATGTTCAGCTGTGGTGCTGATGGGGTTGGTAGGGTGGGAGGATGGAGGTTGGTTGGTGGGTTGGGAGGATGGAGGGGACAGAAACCGCTGCTGCCCCACCATGGGCTGTCAGACATAATGAGGGGTAGGAACTGGGTGGTGTTGCCTTGTGCGTGGAGTCAGAGTGAACTGGAAGACTGAAACGCCCTCACTCCATCCCCAGGAGTGAGATCTGTAGCAACTGCGGAATTACGGCAGCTTAGCAGACTGAAGTAAACAAAAATTATGTTTCCTACCCCAGGCGGTAAACTGCAGAGATGGGAGAGCTGTCACAAGACTGCTCAGCCATGGCAGCCGTGGTCTGAGCTGGTGCTTCGGGTGCAGGACCAGATGAACAGCTGGGGTGGAGGGGCAACTGATCCAGCCTAATCCAGGGAAATCAGCTAGCTCTTCCCTGAAGTGGCAGAAACTTCTGTCGAAGCGATCTGCAGTGAACCAGTTAACAGTGCTGACAGTGGAACGAGGGCCCTGGGTTTCAGGAGGAGCATCCCGCAGCTGACCCCACTCATATCCTTGCCTCAGCCGCTGGCAGGGACCCGGCGTTCACAAAGCTGCTGCCAGGAAAGGCACGTGGCTCCAAGGTCTCTCCACGCACATTCTCAATTGCATAACTTCCCTTTCACAGCTAAAGCAGTTGTTTACGTGGAAAATTAATATTGTTCATGGTTTTTTTTCTTCTCCCTTTTTTTTTTAACGCATCTTTTAATGTGATTTAACAGCTGGAGATGAGGAGAAGGCAGCACCAGGAGAGCAGCCAACTCTCTGCGGACGGGCAGAGAGTGCTCCGGGGACTACCACTGGTCCGTGGATGACAGATGGGAACTTATGGTCTATAACTTAACAGATGGATCACGGCTCTGTTTTTCACTTGCATGGAGAGAATCAAGTGATTATGGGGCTGCTAAATAAAAGCATCTAATCAGAAAGATCTGTGATTCAGTGTAGTGATTCGGGAGGATGTAATCTGCAGGGATGAAAACCTTGTAGCAGTGACTAATATGTAAAAACAATGGCAAGAAAGATGAATTATTGCCCTGATTCACATTCCGTAAAACTGAGTGTAGTCAGATAAGCATATTTTTTTTTGTCTGCCACTCAGAAACACGTTTGTTTTTTTTTTTTCTGTGAAAAGACATGATTTTGCTTCAGAAAGTTAAAATTTAGTTTACTGTGGAGACTAAAATAAAGATGTAATGTTACATTTTGATGTAATGTTACATTTTGATGTAACTTGCTAGATACACATTTATATATGTATTTATTACCCCACTCAAAATTATTTTCTGTATTTACTTTACCAGCTGCTACTAAATTGACAAAATCAACAAGAACTTTTGTGACCTCTGTCAATCCCTGACCCTTTGCACTCTGGTGGGACATAGCACATTTGTGTATCTGTCATTGCTGATAGTGCAATGGCTTTTTTTTTCTGCATTTCATGAATGCCTGTCATGGTAAGAGATACTTTTTGCTATCATTACCTTTATTACTATGAAATAGTAACAGGCTGTCATGGCACACTCAAAGTTACTTCTGAGCAGAAGTATGGTTGCTTGAGGTTTTTTTTTTTTATGTAATGCTTCTTTTCCCAGGACCGAGGTGTTGACTTTTTCCTTCTAATTCTCCCACCTTTTCTCCAAAGGTATGTTTTACTTTCATATCCTAGTTTTTTATACACAGATTTCTGAAGGAAGTAATATCTATGCAGTCCTACTGTGTGTGCACGTGCTTGTATCAGACTCATAAGTTTTGAACTTGCTCGCTTTCAACCTCTTTTAACAGAAGGGTGGAAACCTCACAGCTGGTAAGTTCCTACAGGATGCAGGAGAACAGGCGCCCGTGTAGACAGAAAGGCTAAGAGGCTCACCCTTTATCAAATATCAGAATCCATGGAGGAGAGTAAAGACAGAGAAACCTGAAATCTGAGTTTCATTAATTTTGCTCTTTATCAAATTGCTTGCCTTAGAAACTTTCCTAGTGTCACTCCTTCAAAGCTTTATTAATCCTGAAAGCTCTTAGAAGGCTCACTTTCATAATGAAAAATGGGGAAAATTGTGACTCCTGACAGTTACTAAATTATAATGAATCAGAACATGTGCCCCTTTCACAAGAATTCAGAGTGAGTTCACCAGGATCAGGGCTGCAGTATTGGAACGAACTCCAAAAGTTACTTGTCATGATGGGTCAGAAAGGAAGCTGCATGTGAGCATGGTGACTGCCACAGCCATGTGTGAAAAATTAACAGATCTTTATAAGGGCACTGTCAGGGGAGAATGGAGTGAACCTAAGGAAGAGAAACACTAGAAGAACTACTTAAAATACTTGTTTAGTTAAAAGATGGCAGTACTTGCAAGAAGAAAGAATGACACCTGACATTATGTTGTCATGGCAGTAGACTTAACACTGTGCTATGATTGAATGTAAAAAAAAAGACCATAAATATGAAGTAGATGTCTC
Source organism: Chlamydotis macqueenii (assembly GCF_036417535.1). Classification (NCBI taxonomy): domain Eukaryota; kingdom Metazoa; phylum Chordata; class Aves; order Otidiformes; family Otididae; genus Chlamydotis; species Chlamydotis macqueenii. The sequence continues at coordinate 122,930,872 of NC_141557.1, forward strand.
TCACTTAAGCCTAACAGACCATTAATAATTTCTGTATTGTAATCTTGGATCTCTTCTGAACATTGCAGAAAACAAGTTGGGCGTTACTGTCTCTGTGTTGTGAGAGAAAAGAAGTTAGAAGTATTTCATTTCAAAGCCCTTCTCTCTCTGAGAGATTTTGAACAAATTGCAGAAGTCATTATACTTCTGCAGCTTCAATGTTTTCTTTTTTTCCCCAAACCATGGCAGACTATATTGTATTTGGGTCTGGAATGAGGAGCCTCTTAGGAGTCCAAATATCTTTTCATGCTGCTCATGATATCCTGTCCTTGTATATGCCTGGGAGAGTGAAGTTGTTCTTTGATGGCTAACCATAGCGAGAGTCCTGTTAGACCTTACTGTGGCACATTTACTCCTGTGCAGGTAGGCTCCATTCAAGACACAGTAACGCACATGAGAAGAAAGAATCCCAACTGAAAGGGATCTCTAGAGGTCATCTAGTTCAGACTCCTGGCCAAAGTTGGGTCAGGATGCCCGGGACCTTATTCAGTCAAGTTTTGAAACCTTTCTGGGGCACCTAGAGTGGTAAGTTGTACTCACTCTTGTGATGAAGGATTTTTTCGGTAAAGGTTCATATTCATTCCCTGATCTGTTCTCCCTTGCTGGTCTGTGTGTTTATGGTGATCAATTTTGCTCTGGGTGATTATGCAGGAGTTTGAAAAAAAAGATCTCTAGAGCTGAAAGCATGCAAACAGTTGATTGAGCTACAGTTGGCACTTAGAAGTCGCAGCTGGGTACGTGCTATCCTTTATGCACAGGGCACCACGAGAGACTAGTAATAATTCTTGCAGGGTTTCTGTGGCTTAGGACCCTGAAGAAAGTTAGGAACTAACTTCACAAATGGGAGGAAGCACAGTGACTACTCTCGTGATGAAGCTGGAATAAATAGGGAAAATCAGCATGCAAAACAAGTCTGTGTCTGAACATAAGTTGTCCATAGGAAGAAGTAGCTGACCTACGAGAACAGAGAGCCTGCGTGCATGTTGGCATTTATGGAAGGGTTCAGATGGATGAGCTGCCATGGACGAGGTTTTGGCTGTGCTGGTGTGAGCAGAGAGGAAATCTGGCAATTTGACTGTGGTGTGAACAAGAAGAAGGATGGAGAGAAAGTGTGGAGAACCAAGGTTAGATAGCAAAGCTTTCTACTTTGTTCTGTTCTTCTGAGAACTTAAGCTTCCTGTTAATATGGAAATTATATTAGTGGCCTCCTGTTAATATGGAAATTATACCATGGCTTGCACTCTCAGTTACATAACATCTCTGTGGCATCACTGCTGTTGTTTACTGACAAATATCGTTAGGAATGTCTCTTGTGTATGTTTTTTAATCCAGTAATGTAGTTTAGCAGCTGGAGAAAAAGAAGGTCAGCCAGCTCCCCACAGACTATGGGCAAATGCTCCTTAGACTGCAGTGGGAAGACAATTGTGTGTTTAATACAAATCTGTGTAATTGAAAGGTCTACTGTGTTTGGGGATGTGGCCACTGGCAGTCATCATCAGTGGTTCCCTGCGGCTTTGTGGTTATATGGCATTATCTAATATTTGATTGTACACTTTACTGCAATGTGGGAAAATCTTCAGAGTGAATGGCCTGTAAAACTCAACATCCAGGACCATTGTGACCTGGTATTTTCTTGAAATTCAATACAACTGTTGCCATTGTAATGTTGGTTTAATCAATTTCTCTTTCTAATAACTCTCTGGAAAGGTCACATACAGTTTATATTTCATACTTACATTAATTTTTTCCATTTCTACATAATGAGTTATTGTTTTGACTTGTATGAAATCTTTAGTAAAATATATTATTAATTGTGCATTGGTCAGGAGATATGTTACCATCTTTTCCCAAGATGCATTCAGTTTTAGCAATTTCTCATCAGTTTAAGGGTTAGCAAAGCTCAAGATAAATCCCTTTTCCTCCCATGGCCAAATGCATTAGTTGTTCACACTTTTTCTGCTGAAGAATGAAAGCAGTAACCTACCTTATGCAAGCTGTTTTAGTGCATTGTGAAACAAATACACATGCATTAAAAAAAAATAATCTGTTATTTCAGTTTGTTTCAAACCCTTGTTCATTCTTTTGCTCATTCACACAAGAGAGGGAAACAGACCTTGGAGGTATTTTCCACTTCCCAAGCCCACCTGCCTTACTGGAGCAGCTCCTGTGCCCCTCTGGATCTGCGTCCTTCCACTCAATCCATTGCTAAGATGGCTTTACTAAGGAGGTGGGGCAGCTAGCAGCATTGCATTGGTGACTGTACAAGCCAGAAGGGGAAGGTTGGGGAGATCTACCGATACAGCATTTTGTCACTATGGTGGTGAGCTGTCCTTTGCTCTCTGCTTGCCCTCAGCACATGGCATCCCACTTTAGTTCACTGCCACGGGCATACGCCTACCTCGTGTTCCCTCGCAGGTGAACTGCTTCGTTCATGTGCTCAACAATCAGACTGATGCCAGTTGGTGCTAACCTCACCTGTGAATGTGAGCATTTGCTGGTCTGAATGTCCCCATTGTGCGATACTCTTTGTATGGCTGATTAAAAGCAGTGTCTGTTTTGATGAGGTTATATATGAGGTCCTGGTCCAGCCTGCAGGTTCCCTCCTGAGTTGGACATCACTGCACAATTCAACTCTTGTCTGCCCACGCAATGCAGCTTCTTCTGCAGTTGCACCTTTAGAAGATGGTTTCTGCAGACTGCAGTGCTGATGCCAGATAAATGCAAGACTTGCTCTTCATAGCATTGCTAAATATCTCTAGGGGTACTTAAGATGAAGTAACGATTTTTCATATTTTGCTTAAAAAATGAAATAAGATGCTGCTGCCCTGTCTTCCAGGCCCAAGACTGACTGGAAAGGTAGTGAAGGTTTAACCTTCCAGACAAGCCCTAGCTCGTACATTGTGTGCTCCTGTGCTGAGCCCCTCCTGTCTCCAATGAGATCAGCACAGCCCCTTCTCTTCTCCCCATCATTTTAGGCACCCTGGTGGGTGCCCAGACTTTTGCACTGCAAGAGTGGTTACTTTCGTCATGGAAATGGGAAACTAATGTCTATGTACTTAATCTTATCTCTTCTTTTGTGTCGAATTGCCTCTGGATCTTCTTAGTAATAATTATCTAGCACAAAACGGAACTTTTTTTTTTAATAGAGTGGAGAATATACTTAGGCAAATATTAACTAGTTGTAGGATGGATTCAGTGATGAAGGAATTCCCTAGAGCTGCTCTGTTCTGTGATCTTTGTTTCTAACAGTGTTTTAATTCTTCTTATGAAGTGTATCTTGAACGAAGCGGCACCTTTAGTTATAGTATTATTTGAAGATATACAGAGACAAGAACTTCTGCTAACAGTAGTGTCATTACACAGATTTTACATACCAGCTTTTCAAGATCTGCAGGAACTGCTACAAATCACTTTAACAAAACGTAATCCAAATATGTGAAATGAAAGAAGAGAAGTGAGAAGTGCTTTGCACAAAGAGAGTGCTGCCTGTTTGCCACGCACAAGACAAAATCACAGCAGCAATGTTTCTGTCCAGGTGCACTTGAAAACATTCACCTTTGTTCAGATTTCTTTCTTTGTCTCAATTCTTAAAGAAATATTAAAAAAAAAAAAAGTCAGACACGCAAGAGGACACAAGTGCTGGCTAACTCTTACTAACAAGACTGATAATTTCAGTATTTATGAGACAAGGAATTAAAAGGGTTGTTGTGAAGTACTGTGTGAATCCAGCCCCACTGCCTGTATGAGAATCCATCTGTTTCTACCCATTTATTGCTATATTTTTGTTCAACAGATTCTCTTCTATAGGTCTGTTAACCTATAGACTACATAGGTTGCAGCCAGAAAGGCAGATTTGAAGCATTCTTTGTCTCTTTTAAAATGACTTAGAGGTGGTTTCGGGTTGTACAGATGCCCTCAACTCTGCTGGGCACTTCTTGCTTTTGAGAGTGCCAGCTAATTGTTTTTTCTTCATGATTGCCTCCTAGAACTTGTATTACTAGTCACTTGGAGAGCAAGGACTCAGGGGAGTGGGAGTGCTATAAAATTGTTTCAGATGATGCAAGTAAATATTATTTGAATGACCTTTGCACACATTTCCCCAGGTTACTCATTGAGTAGCAGTATGAAGACAGATGTGACCTACCAAGAGGAATCTGTAAGTGCAGGGTCATATTTTCAGGTACCCCTGACTCTCTTCCAGTTGACCATGCTCAAGTTTTTGTTTTGTGCATCCGCTCTCTTTCCCACATTCCCAGTGTTACCTGTCACGAGAGTGACGACACAAGTCAGTGGAAGCACCAGAGGTTCATAACATCGTTTGCTGTTCTTTCACCTGCATGTAGCTCATCACTTGCAAGGGCAGCTGCTGTTGCAGAGTGCCGGCTGCGTTTCCAGGCTGAGCCGTGCGCAGTGAAGATTGTCAGCTCTGGGCTCTGTTGCATGGTTCTCAGTTTTTTTAGTTTGAGATCTTTCCACTCTGTCTCTCCTTCTCCAATTCTGTCATATCCTGCCCCTGCTGCATAGTTTCGCATTTATTTGCATAAAATGCTTACTTTTACAACTGCTTACATCAATGCATATTCAGTTTGCCCCTAACTCATTCCATGCATCACGAACTTATGTTTTATACTCTTCACAGTCCCTGGCATCACTACAACAATGTTCCCCGTTTTAGCAGGTGGGATATGGGGCTGCAAGGCAGCAGTGTCAACCTGTGCAGATATAACACCAGTCTCTGAGTGTGGTTTGCTAAAGCTCTGGCCTGTGGCAGACATGTAGACTTGAGTCTTCCAGCTTGCCTACAACAGAAATAAGTGTGTTGTTCTAGCTGCCTTAGTGACAAAGAGAAGAACTTGAAAAGTAAATGTCAGAATATGCTCAATGAGAGGAAAACAAAAAGAGTTTTACTTCTACCAATCTTAGCTTGGTTTCCTAAGTAAAGGATGCAGAAGTGATCTTTTTTTTGTGTGTGTGTGTATGTGTAAGTTTGCAAACCACGTGTACACTATATAATCCTTTGCTAGTTCTGTGCAGGCTGGTGAATACTTAAAGGACAAAGAGTGAGATTTAAAAAAAAAAATAGAGGGGAAAAAAAATAAGGGCAGCTGTGAAAGCTCTGGTTATTATCAGCCAGCTGGCAGTCACCCCTGGCCAGCCAGCACGAGCCCTGCTGTGGAGGTGAAGTACTGGACCATATGTGGGTAGAGGGAGGAGTTTTGGGGTGATGCTTTGGGGACAAAGAGCAACTAGCCAGAGGAAGCAAAGATCATTAGTTACAAGAATATGCTGCTTGTGGAACAGAGTTTTTATGATGTCCGGATTCACAGAGCCTGAGTCACAGTTTTGAAAACCTTCATGTTGGCAGTAGAGGGGCTGATGGACCCACATGTACAATCTCTACTTGACAGCCTCTGGGTTTAAAGTCTTCTGCAGCCTTTTAATTTCTCCTGTGTTCAGGGGGAGGAAGCATCAGCCACAACCTCAAGCCCCAGGCATGCTGTGACCTTATGTCACTGTGCAGCATTCCTCACCGTCTGTGCCAGTTTTGACACTGTAAAACCCCCTGAAAACAGCTTTCTTACCCATTTCAATCCTTTGTCAGCCCATAAAAATGGATTAAGGCAGAGGGAGTTGGCAGACCGAACAAATACAAGGATATCACAACAGTTTCAAACCCTGGATTTGAGGACCAGTGATTTTAATAATGGATATTGATATTGGAAGTGAGGGAGGGTGTTTCAAAGCCCACAGGAGGCTAGTAATTTGCTCTTTTTCACATTGAAGCTCATTTGATAAACCATCAAAATTCCCTTACATTTACTATTGCATTAAGATTGATTTTACTTTTTATTTTTCAAGCTGTCATTTATTGCATGGTTATGATTAAAATAGGAAAAGAAAATGATTCTTCTTCATCTTTCTCTGGTGTACTTTCTGTGCCCCTCTTTAAATCCTTTGCTTTTAATTTCACCTGCATTTTTACACTCCTTTACACTTAGCCTGATTGCAAATATGAAATGAGCCCACAAGTTTGCATTTTCATTGTGACTAGCCTCTAAGTGCCTTTGTTAGGGAAGGCCCACGCACTCTTCAGTTTGCCTTGAGAATTGTTATAAATTATTGTTTATTGTCATGATAATTATTAGTTGGTAGATTTTTATCTCCTCCTGTAAGCTTCTCTAAACAACTGAAGATGTAATCTCTATAGGCAGTGATAACTGCTATTTTACAGATGTTTGGTCACTCTTTCATTTTTGGATAGAATCATAGAATGGTTAGGGTTGTAAGGGACGTTGAAACGTCATCTAGTCCAACTCCCCTGCAAAAAGCAGGGACATCTTTGACTAGATTGGGTTTCTCAGAGCCTCATCCAACCTGGCCTTGAATGTTTCCAGGGAGGCGGTATCTACCACCTCTCTGGGCACCCTCAGTGTAAAAAATTTTTTCCTAACATCTAATCTAAATCTGTCTCCCTCTCTTTTGAAACCATTACCCCTTGTCTTATTACCACAGGCCCTACTGAAGAGTCTCTCCCGTCTTTCCTGTAGGCCCCCTTGAGGTACTGGAAGGTCGCTATAAGGTCTCCCTGGAGCCTCCTCTTCTCCGGGCTGAACAGCCCCAACTCTCTCAGCCTGTCCTCATAGGAGAGGTGCTCCAGCCCTCTGATCATCTTCGTGGCTCTCCTCTGGAGCCCCCTATGTACATATTCATGTACACTCATTTGCATAGTATCTGTACTTTGTAATCCATTGCACTTTCATTTATAAATTCACAATGTAAGATTGCCACGGAGTTGGGTCCCCTGAACTTTACAAAATTAATCCGCATCCTAATCTAAATGTGTGGTAGTGTGTTTGCTTTGGTCTTCTGCAGAGGGTAGCACTCTGATGGGAGAAAGGCTGTGCTAACATGTGTCTATCACCTCTGCTGATAATGGTTTCTGTGGCGCATATATAAACTGCTGACACAACCAAGTGTGGAAATAATTGAGGAGGGACCTGGAGGAACGCAGCTCTGCTCTGCCATAGCCTAGAGGTCCACCATCCATACCACAGCTCTCGTCTTCCTCCCTCCAGATTCAACCCAGCCGGGTCCAGCCTGTACTTTATTTCTAGGCCAAAGTATCTTTCATTCCTTCTGGTGCTCAACTGGATGCATACTGCTGCATAACTTTTGTCCCTAGTGCTTTTTCTTCCAAGAGGTCCTGTTTGCTTCTCTCACTCAGGCCAGAGGTCATCAGGAAAGTCGCCTTATGGAATGTGTCTTAGTTTACCCTACCCCTGTGCAATGTCCTGTTAGCATAGACATAGGAAAACTGAAGACTATATCAGAAATTAATTTAATTTATTCTGTGTGTGAATACATTAGTGGAACTAGAAATTCAAACTTAACTATGATGAGTTGTTAAAGCTTCTAAACTATAACAAGATAGCTTCTATATAACAAGAAAGCTTCTAACTGTAACAAGGACAGGCTGAGAGAGTTGGGGCTGTTCAGCCTTGAGAAGAGAAGGCTCCATGGAGACCTTGTAGTGGCCTTCCAGTACCTCAAGGGGGCCTACGGGAAAGATGGAGAAAAACTCCTCAGTAGGGCCTGTTGTCATAGGATGAGGGGTAATGGTTTTAAAATAGAGGGAGGTAGATTCGTATTAGATATTAGGAAAAAAATTTTTACACTGAGGGTGGTAGAACACTGGAAAAGGATGCCCGGAGAGGTGGTGGATGCCCCATCCCTGGAAACATTCAAGGCCAGGTTGGAAGGGGCTCTGAGCAACCTGATCTGGTTGGAGATGTCCCTGCTCCTTGCAGGGGGGTTGAACCAGGTGACCTTTGAAGGTCCCTTCCAACCCAAACCATTTTGTGATTCTATTCTAAGATAAAACATTTAATAGTGCCAAGGCTGTATTATTGCCTCACTTGCAAAGAAATCCTTAATTTTCTAACCTCTGTTTAGTGACATCAAGCGTGATACAGACCTAGGCTGATGGCAGGGTAGAAAGCTGCAGCCGCATGGCCATAATCTCATCACATAATGTGAGGACGTATACCTCTGAGACAGATTGCAGACATGGGAGCTCCTGTGTCTGAGGGAATCTCTTCCCACATAGTGCTACCTATAGTTTGAGAGTAATTATGAGACATTTCTGGTGGCTTATTTAATAGAGTTTTTTTTACAGTACTCTTGCAATTGCATGGAAAGAGGTCCCTGAAGTCCATGAGGATAGTGGTGCAGAGCAGGAGGGGAAGCTTCCCTCTCCCTGCTCGTTCTGCGACTTGGTGTGCCACATGTCATGGTGTCATGCCAGAGTCTCTTGCCCCCCCATGCAGAAGAAGAGCCAGACCTGAGTAGTGGAGAAGGGCTGTTACTAAGGTGAATTAAAATTTTTTTTTTTTTTGGAAAATATCTTCTGCTTTTGAAATTTCCTGAACACTTGCTTAATGTTTTATTAGTAGTCTTAGGAAAATGCCTTATAAAGACTCACTTAATTTTCACTGCAGATTTCTAAAATTTGAGATAATTTAATTTTTTTTTTTTTCCAAGAGAAATGAAAAACAGATGTCAAGTAATTGTCCATTTTGCTTCTGGATTTCTGTGTAGTCGTAACAGGCATCGTGTGGTAAGGAAAAAGAGATGGGCAGGCAGAAGACTGTCATGTGAAACCACCTTATTTGCCTGTGACTCTTCCATCTTCAAGTGCCCAATGCAGCCAACAGCTGATGCCAGATACTTTATACGGTCGTCCCATGTTTGGGAACAAAACAATGGCAATGCATGGCTGTTTTGAAACACAAGGGCTGAAATTCTGGACTCAGAGAATAAATGGCACAACTGTTGCTCTTTTCATTACTTTTATCTCGAATGGGAAATATATCTCACACAGGATAGAAAAAAGCAAGGAACAAGCTAAAAATCAGACAAGCCTAGGGTCAAAACTTAGCTTTGGGACAGGGCTGGCAGATGGGTTTGGCTTAGAGAAGAGTAGGCTTTGCACCTAGGGAGAGGCGAGGAGTAAAAATAACCATAACCAAGAATAACCTCAGCTGTATTCAAGAGTACATGGTTGTAGGGGGTACTGAATATGGCTCCTCAATCCAGTTTGGTACAAAAGAGGGTCTTAAGTATACCCTTATATTGCATCTGCTCTGCAGGTATTATAATTTCTAAGCAAGAAGTGAATGAGGAAAATGTTTTTTGTTTCTGCTAGATTGACCTTTTGGGTGAAGGGCAGACAATGGTGGATATATGCATGCTGATAAGCATTCTTTTATTATAATAAGAGTTATTTAGATAGCTGATAAATTTTATAGCTCATAAAAAAGACCTGTTACAGGATGTTTTAAGTTAGGGATGAGCTGCAGACCAAAAAGGTTTTATATGTGGTAGGTTACAGTTAGAAATTAAAACTATCCCACAAGCCTGCTTTCTAACATTGAATAGAGCTCTCGAAAAGATTTTTTTTTGTAATGAAACCTTGATTTAATTTAAGATTTGTTTATAAGAAAAGCGAGAATGTTAATGTTGCCAAAGTAATAATTTTTGGAATAAAGCATTTCAATATTTGACTTTGAAATGATTACTTGGGTAAATTTAAATATGTTATATACAAAGTTAAGGAGTCAAAATAGGAAAAAAAAAGAAAGAAAATATTTCCCTTGATCAGAAGTTAACTTTTTCCTCTAAAATTTTCCTATGAGAAGGTTTAAGCCTTTGGATTTACCTGTGGCTTAGAAATTTCAAAATTCTCAGTGAAAGCAAGTTTCTCCAAACCACTGCAGACTTTTTTTCTGTATTATAAACCTGAAAAATACTTACAGAGATCAAATAAAACAAAGAAGTTCAGCTTTGTGCACTGTCACAAAACCAAGAGACTTGTTATGGTCACTCAAGTATCAGTCTGCCATATAGTTTTAATAAAATATCGTATGTGATACCATTCTTAAAACATTTGTGTGACTGGCAAAGTTCTGCAATGTTGCTAAAGTTAAATTAAGACTTTAAAAATAGAGTCTGGTTATGTTCTTAATCTAGAATTATACATTTTGAACTGATAAAGTCGTTTGTTTCTAACTTAAGTTTATACATTTAATTTCTTTTTAATTTAAGCATCATAGATTATAAACTGGACACGATTTTTTTTTAGGAGGAGTTATCTGTTTGTAGGAAACAAAAGCAGAGGACACATCTGAACACCACAGAATGTGCTGTTGTTGTAGACTATACTGGGTAGCAGGAAGAATGATTTATTTGTACCGTACACTCACTCAATGTTCTCTTATTTGCTACTTTAATTACCTTTTTTTTGGGTAAGACATTTACACATTTTAAATGTCTTCTTTGTCAGTTTATACAGTGTCAGGCAAGCAATTATGCCATTAATGATTTAAAGAATGAGTCAGCTCTAGAGGATATGTTTTTACCTTTTTTTGTGTTTGAGGTAATCAATCTGCCATCTTTAAGCATACCACAAATATAGCAGATGTCTGTATTGATTTGTGTGAATGTAATCAGTGTGTGGTTTTACTCACACCGTGATTTCTTTGAATATATTAATGACACTGTCTTCTTTCCTGTGCATTATATGTATTCCTATTTGAAATTTGTGTCTGGATTGTATTTATAGAAAACTTTACATATTTGGTTTTTTGTGGATCAGTATAACTTATAATAAAGTTCTAGTAAGGCTTCTCGTAGTTGTGAGCCTGAGCTTGATGCAAATATTGGGCAGGTATTTGTTGTATCAGAAAATGAATTCCATGAATGTTCTTGCTTGTAAACTTAAAAAAAATATTCAAGATTATTATAACATAGAGTTATTAATGATAATAGGATAACTTAATTAAGTGACAATGATAGGCTTATTAGTGCCTGATAAACAAATTCAGGTAGTGTCATGAAGGGCTTACAGTCTAAGTTTGATCTTGAAAACATATTTTTATCTGAAAATAAAATAAATCCAAAACCTCAAAATAATGCTCCACAATTGGAACTACAGAGAGTTTCCAAGAGAGTTTATTTTGTGGTAGAAAGGAGATGGATTTTTTCCCCATTTTTGAATTTGCCATTAACTTAGTATTATAAGTCTCAGTAGTATGTAGAATCAGTATTAGGTATTTGCTTAATGTGCTGGGTAGTGAGGAAATATCAAAGATTTAAAAAATCCTTTTTTTTTTTTCCAGAGTGCAGTGATGTAATTTTCTTTTATTGTTTAGCAAAGCTCAGAGACCATGGACAGATGGATGACTTTAATACCCATCTAGCACTGACATTTACAAAAGTGCCATATTTGAAACAAATAATTGGACAACAGGCTTTGCACTGTTAGCCTCAACACCCCAAGAGACACACCACTGAAGAAATACATACATGGCTTCTGAGGACAGAGAGATCTGAAAGTCTGTTAATGAATCGCATAAGAAAAGGGATTTTGAAGACTTTTGACTGTAATAATGTCTTCCCTGCTGAGAAGTTAATAATGTGTTGGATCTCTTTTCCTCTTTTGAACATTAGTTTGAAGAGCTTCCATTATTGTTTTTGTTCCTAGTTAGCAAGAAAGCAAGTTCTTTGACCCTACTGTTATGAAAAAAAAAAAAAAAAGTTTTTCCTTTGCAGTGGTGAAACAAATAGACAAACATTTTTAAAAACCAGCTTTCCACCTCTGCCTAGCTGAGCGACCACAGGGAACTTCAAGTCTGTGCTCTGTGCGAGACTTTGTGTTGGGCCGTACTCGATGGCTTTTTTTCCCTTGAAAAAGGAGGATCCTGGATAAGAACCAAGGTTGCAATCTTGTGCTAAAGCATGTATCACTGTTTCTTCATTGCCAATTTACTCACAAACTTTATATGAAAATTACTATGAGTGTACTTGCCGCAGTTTTTATTGTAATGTAATATATATATAATTTTGTATATATGTAATACTTTCCTTTTTAATTTGGTAGCAACAGTGGTGTATGAAGAACTTGGATGCCTATAATGCAGATCATTAGGAAAAGATCAGTCAACAAACAGTGTTTTTTTTTCCCGTACGAAAGCAGTGAAAAACCTAGGCTTTAGTGTATTGAAATACAATTTTTGTCTGTCCAAGGATATATACTATTTTAATAAGGTATAAACAAATGTTATCTCACATTTTTCCCTCTTCTGGGATTTACCTGAATCATAGTAATATGATTATGTCTCTTGTCTAAGTGGTTCTTATACCAGAGTGGGAATGACCGACAGGAACAGGGACAGGAACATCTGTGGGCGTTGTAAACTGGCATATATTAAAAAAATACCATCCTACTTAATGGGATCTCGAGATACAATGGATGGATCACTACTGATAGATGACCTGATTCACAAAAGCTGACCCACCTTGTGGGACCTATGATCATGTGCGTGCTGGGGTTTTTTGTTTTAAGCTTATTCTAGGATTAAAGCACTAACAATTCTAATAAAAAGGCCACACTTTAACTTTTTTTTTTTCATTAACAAAGCATTTAGGATGTGGGAAAGGATTCACAGTGTTCTTGTTTCAAAATCTGGATTTCATCTCAAGCTCATCTCAAGCTCTTTATATTTGGAGTGCTTGAATCTTTGCTTGTGACATGGGTCCATGCCCCCCTAGCAAAAGTTTTGCTGACTAATTTAGGAGAATCTTAATTAAGTCATAAAGAACTTGAAAACTAGTAACTGTGAGAATTGAATATTATGCTGTCCTCTTTCTTGGGGCAATTTTTGAATTCATTTCTTTTGGGAGCTTAAGAAATGATACAGTCAACATTTTTTTTAAAGAGAATATTAAAAAAAAAACATTTTAACTTGGGGAACTTTTATGGTTTGTTTCTGAATGTTGATTTCCTAACAGTTTTGAAATACCTATAATTATTCCATATATTTCTTCTCTCACTCTTCTTGAGATGTAAGAAAAGGGAAATACCTATTTAGATTTCATTGCCCTAAGGAAGAGACTCTGAGCTAAATAAAAAAAAAGCTATTTTTCAAAATAAGAACTAGAGCAATTTGTACCTTCCTAATAGGTGGACTTGAGTAACTATTTTGTGAAAAATCAGCTCTACATTTTAGCTCATCCACTAAACTCAGGGCAAAAATTGTTTGGCCATTGCTGGGTGCGCGAAATGGTGGGATATCATCACTTCCTAATGACTTCTTTCTGTAGATGTTCAGCACTGACTGCATATAGGAGTAAGTCATGTAAGGAATAAGATCATGTAAGTCATGAAGACAAAATCCAGTTAAAATCAGGACTGATTAATGTGAGAGAAAGGGTGAAGCAGTCGTTGCTGCAGCCTAGACGTTGGTGTAAAGCATCCTGTCTCATATCTTGGTCTTGTACTTATGGATAACTTTTACTCAGCAAGATAAATTTTCCCCTTTATCATGGTTAAATTATTTTTTTAATCTTTCATATTTCAAAACCAGAGTTTGAGTAACACCGCTTTTCACGTAGCATTTTTTGAGTCAGCCTCTGAGCAGATGACTATGAGAAGATGTTATGCGTTTTCCGTGGATGTAATGATGGCAAAAGAGCATAACAGTGCATGGAAGATTTGGAAACTAGGAAGCTAGATGCAAGCCTTAATTGTCACACAGTGAAAGAGTTTTATCACGACAAAGCTTTTAGCATCCAACAGAGAGTTTATGGATAGCCTAATTTCTTATTAATAGGAAAATGCCTGTTATATTATTGAGTGAAGTGGGGCTCCAAAAATTAACACCGTTTAATTGCCCAGCTGGAATTGTAAACAGTTATCAAATCTGACTGCTAATGTCACAAATCCATCTTTAATGTGGATTATCATGCTTCATCTCAGGCAGCATAAAAATAAAAACTGTGTTTGACTGTAGAAGACAAACAGTCAGTCAAATGGCTGTAATCTCAGTGCTGTTCAGCTGGATAATAGTTCTGCAGATGTTGAAATAAATAGGGAAAATATTAAGTTAACAGGGAGTGAAAAGCTAAAGGAACTTGTTATACAATTTTCTTGTTAGATTAGTGCTTTCTCTGTTAGATCAGTGCTGCACTTGGAAGTGGGTAATACATTCCTCCTTAGCTTTCATAACTAGAAAACTTGGAGCTTATGTTTGCTTGTGAGGGCTATTCCCACACACACAGGCATGACCCTGAGTTTGTGTCTTTTTCTGAACTGGGCAACAAGAGATGTGAGAAGAGGGATCCCTATGCAGGTCTGCCCTTGTGTTTGGGGTCAGTCCAGAGGGTGCCCTCAGCAAGCTGTAAGAAGGAGAGAAAACTTTGCCAGCCACCTTAATTGGTACTTTGTGTTGGATCTGGCACCCAGTTTTTGGGCAAATTTCACCCTTCTGAAATTTGTCAAAATAACCAGATTATCCTCCTCAGATATTTTCAAAATGAGAAGTTTTGTTGAAAATACGGTTTTGACCTTACAATTCAGTTAATGGTAAGATAAACCTTTAAAAGATACACTCAAAATGATCTATTTTAAAATTATTTAGAACAGATAATTTTGTCAGGTCTTATATGAATTCTGGGAATATCAGTTTTGTAAGCTTTTTTTCAAGATTTTGACTTTTGTTTAATTCAAGATGGAAATAATTCTTTGGCATTTAATTTCTTTACCTGAAAAGCAAAAGAACCTTTGTATTTTTATACTTCCAAAACTAGAAACTTCAAAATTGTTTTGATTTATTATTCTTGATGAAACCATACATTATTATGAAGCTCATAATATGCCTAAATTTGTGAAATTCAATAAAAAAAAAATCAGATGACTAGCAATACTATGCAGCTGAAACAAATATTTTCTACTATGAACAAAACTGTTGCTTTTCAGTGGTAATCAAAGAATTGATGATGATTTGATTAAGCTTTCTGATAATGCACTTTAATTTTCTCCTTTTTGATTATGTTAGGTAACTTGCACATTGCGTAGCCCTGAGGGAATCTGAAATTGAATTCACCAAAGATAAGAGACAACTTATATTACTTTCAGAAGGCTTTATACTGGGTTCATCAGGAACAAAGTGCAAGCTCTTCTAGTTGTGGTATACTGGTCAATCCTTTTACAGTTACCAAACAATAACTTAAGAAAAGATGCAGTAACATTTCTGATATTTATTCTTTTTTTTTTTTTTTTCAGTGGGGACATAAACATGACATGAATGCTAATAAAGGGCACAACTGTCTCTGTGGTGAATTATTCTGTTAACATAGATTCTCTTTAGCTCCTGTTACTAAGACCTAGCACGGACATAAAAAAATAATCTCTCCTCACTGTCCTACAGCTACTGTTATAGCTCTGGTGCTTTCTGCTGGTGACATGGACCACTGCTTATTAGAGATTGTTTCCCAGTGCACCTCTCCTGAAATCCTTTCATTTGCAGTCTCAGTAGATATTATTTTCAATAAACCTTCACATTAACAAGCATATATGTACCTTTGCTGCTTGGATCACATACATGTTCTGATTTTTCCAGAAAGAGCAATGTTCATCTGATGTTGCTCTCCACGAAGAGATTCAAATTGCAAGCTAATTTAGTTCAGTTCTGTTTTAGATGAAAAGAGGGCACAGAATTAAGTTCTCAGAGTGAAGAGTATGAATATGATACATTTTTTTAGTAGTTCCCATGTTTCAATGTCAGTTGAAAATGATAATTTTCCCCTCTACAAAAACATATTCTGAAGTTCTTTCTACAGGGAGAGTTTATGTTCTTTTTTGAGCCATCAGTCACTGATTATAATTTCAAAGCAGTACTAATAGCTATTGGTACTCATTTCATAATAAGTTTGGCCACAAGGGTTTTGGCTAGGGATGTACTAAGGCAATTAATCACTGAGTATCATTGCAGATGATAATTTTATGTAAAACTTCAGCTTAGCAAGCATAGAGTCGATGCTGTGTCTGTGCCTTGGCAATGATAAGGGGTCCTTTGATGAGTATTATATTTTTCTCTACCTTCAGAAGGAGTATGAGTGAAATGAACATTTGAAGTCTGATATTTGTGAGACCAAAGCAGTCATGTCAGTGGGCTGCATGCAGAGACTCTTAATGATTCCTGCTGGTTATGAATAGCAATTTAGTTATGCAATATAAGAATGTCTTAACAGTTTGCCAGTGATAATATCCTGTTGATGTTATTTCTCATTGTTTAATGAAACACTTGTAATCTTAAAGTCCAGGATGTATTTCTCTCATGTTTTTCCTATGATCATACATGTGGATGAACTCCAAACACAGTTATCATTTGTGGCACTCTTGAGCTGTGCTCTTTCTCCCTCTCCCAGTATACACGTTGCACTGGCTTTGCTACTCATGGACTTCAGATTAAGTCTCAGTATTCATCCCTGGCTGGTGATATTATATTAAAAAAGCAAGAAACCTCAAAGATGGCAATGCAGGCTCCTAGGCTTCACTTGCCTCCCTGTAAGAGACCTCCAGGGTAACTCTTGTCCCCACATCCTCCTGTTTGCCCAGCCCAGGACTCTACTGCAATACGGTATATTAAGGGCACTCACTGGGTTTTTGTAACCATATGCCAGCAGATGAGTGGACAGTGGGGATGAATGAAGGAAGATCCTCTGGGTCATCAGCTATGTCTGGCGCACCAGTGGTACCTATCTGAGCCTGTGCTGGGCAGCCTGTACAGTTTGTCTCACCAGCTCCCAGCAGCTCAGTGATGGTGCAGGGTGCCCTTTCCATGAAGCCTGCAGAGCTGAAGTGTGTCACAATGACCTTCATTGTCCCTACAGCATGTGACCAAAGGTTGGGTGGCCCCATCGCTCAGGGTGCTGAGAAGCTGGCCCCAACACTGACAGAGCCCACCAGCCAGTAGGGACAGAACATTTGCCTAAGGATTGTCAAAAATGGGCACTTTCCTGGGTTTCTATTTGCTTGTGGAAATAAGATAAACATTATTGCCCAACACTCGCTTTGTTCCTGACAAGAACTGGAAAGCTCAGTGTTGTTCAATGGGTGACACTTTTGCCCTCCTCATTGACCTTGGTCTTTGCAGCCAGCACCTTACACACAGTGCTGGGGTGGCACTGATCCACAGGATTTTCTAGAAGGGACCCCAGGAGCAAGGGAAAGGGGCCTACATCTCCTCCGGGTTGTTCTGAACAAGCATACCCCCAGGGCAAGGAATCAGATCTGGGCTCCCCAGGCCTCTAGCTAAGGTAATGTCAAGAAATGCTTTGCCAGCTGTGACCACCAAAGGTGCTCTTCCTACCCTGAATTTAATTATACTTTCCGAGAACAACATTCAGCCTTAAATTAAATAGAGGTCCACTAAAGAAAAATTGTGTCATTGATGATTGGAAGCTATCTTCCAAAGTGTTTAGGTAGGCTTAGACATAACAGCAATAAACCATTTCCAAAGGGAAAGCTCTTAACTAAAACCTGGCTAAAGATAGATGCTCCCTAGGGTCTGTCTTTGAGCTTCCTTCTTGATCCTCTAAAAATTTAAAGTTTCAAATTTCTGGGTCCCTGTAGTTTGCTACAGTTCATATGGCTACTCTTGCGGGATACCAAAGCCCTGTCTTAAGCAACCAGGTCAACTCCCATTGTGCTCACCTTCTGCATTGGCTGGAGCTGGGTTAGGCTCATCTGTTAACGGCATTACATATAACAGGACTGTACATTATCAGTACAGATTTGTATAAATAGCTGGGAATTCAGAAACTTGTGCTTAGATGTTTTTGAAAGTTTTCTTCATAATGAAGAGAACCTTGAAAGTAATGAATAATTTAAATGTTAAAAATGGAAACTGTTGCTTGCTTTCTAGCATTTCAATGAATTAATGAATTAACTAATATTAATTTTCATTATATGAGCTGTCTAATAGTTTTCAGATCTTCATCATTCACCTTTAAGTGTATATTCTTTTTCGTCACAGAGCAAAAAAGTTTCTGCTTGTTTTTTTCATTTTTTTTTTAAATCCCCATGTGCACATGCCAAACACTGAGGCATAATTATACCATCTCTAAGGTATTTTAATCTCCTTATAAATTAATTAAAAATATTTGCTGTGGATTTGTTCAGTGATGATGGAACATAGGGCTTTGCATTCATTTAATGATTTAATTTAAATCAAGTTCTGTCAAAACAAGAAACAATGTTGCCTAATAGATTCTGGGCACAGATTAGCTGATCTGAGTGGGCCTGTTTCCTCAACAGTTCTTCTGTTTTCTCAAGAAATTGCAAATCCCACTAATAATTCTTGGGATTTTCCCTCAAAAATGTTCCTGTCGTGTATATGAGCACAGATAGGCAGATTGTATGCTACTTCACAGCTTCATTTCTTGGAGCAAAGCAGTTTGATTTGGATCCAGATAGCAACTATTCCCATACCCGTTTAGTAAGCAGCTCATGATCCACAGAAATATGCTTCTATGTCTTAGTCTTTCCCAATTTTGCTCATTTTCTTTTCTATCTTGTGTAATGCAATCACAGTCTGACCATTACAGGTCTTTTAAAT
This sequence comes from Chlamydotis macqueenii, assembly GCF_036417535.1. Classification (NCBI taxonomy): domain Eukaryota; kingdom Metazoa; phylum Chordata; class Aves; order Otidiformes; family Otididae; genus Chlamydotis; species Chlamydotis macqueenii. The sequence continues at coordinate 122,949,369 of NC_141557.1, forward strand.
TTCCAATATTCTTTAACTCTTCTTCAGTCAATGCACAACACTTCTTCAAAAAGACTAGGTAAAGTTAATATCTTTCCTTGTTAAAACATAACATAACAGGACTGGGTTGTGTTTAGGGTCACTGAAGTTATCTACACAGTCTGTGGAATAACACAAACCCCTGTGTTAAATGATTGGACCCCCATTTGCAGGTCTCAAGGTATACCCCTCCCTCCAATGGCAGCAGAAGCAATTTAAGCAGCTCTAACTCTCTCCCCTTCTTTCACCTCTAGGCCAGACGAGGCTGGATTGTGCTTCCCTTGGGATGACTAACTGTCCATTCTGCCTGGGAAAACTCTCCTTGTTGACAACAAAGAGAAAATGTTTTCACAAGTCAATAACATTTAAATGTTCTTCAAAGGCTGCTGCTTTTTCTGGCAGTGAGTAACACCTTGCTGGATATTTCCACTTGCTTCCAGAGGCCTACTTGCAGGATGAGATTTAACTCAGTGTGATTAGCAGCTAGACAAAATAAGGACAAGAACTATGTACTGGACAAGTGGACATATGCAATGCTTTAAATGTCACCTTCATTTAATTTCAAAAAGTTTCTTTGACTATCAACTAAGGATGAATGACTTCATCCTCTTTTTCCCCCAGGCAAGCCCTCTCATCTGCTTTGAAGCCCTTAATGGTCCCATCCATAATGGTGGAAGAAGTCACATCATCAGAACCAAGGTAGTAATTCAAAATCATTGGTAAAGGTCTTAATCTGGCAGCCCTTTCAATTGTGGAGTTCTCCAGCAATGTTGAATGAAATTGCTTTTCTACATGTTGCACCAGCTAGTCTTGTGGCTTGTTTAGTTAGTTCAATCACATGTAAAGTCTTTATATACCAGGGAAAGTACACAGTTTACAAGAAAGTCTTTTAGATGAACTGACTTCTGCTGAAATAGCCATTGAACTACAAAAGCCTATGTACATACTCTGCTATATATGAAGATAAACATTTAATTCTGTGTTACAAATGATAGGAAGGAGAAAGAAGACATGCAGTGTGTAGTGAGCAGTATTTCGTTAAGATTTTGCAGGGAAAAAGTGCAAAATATCCTACAGAAATAACAGTGAATTGATCTAGGATCTCTGGATATTAAATCAGACAACTGCTGATGGCAGCGTGAAAAACCTGATCACCTAACCAATTTTATCACCTACAGTGTGGGTAAGAAAATCAATAGGAACATTTTCCCAGTCTTGCCTAGCGTATTGGTACAAATCAGCCTGAGCAGGTCTTTGGCTTTACAAATGCAGGCAGCTGTCAGTCTTCAGTGGGGGAGTTGTGCTTCATAACAATGTATGAATGTGGGAAGTAAATCTGTCACCTGTCAGCCTGTCTGAAATGTGCATGAGGTTCCTCGCTTAGCCAAAGATTGTTAATTTCACACAGCGACAATGTGTGGTATTTAACAGAAATGTTAAGCAGGTATTTATGGGAAAGTTAAGCACAGAGTGTATTCTGCCCCTTGAAGAAAAATGAGAGATGGTGGTGGAACCGATCTATGGAATAAAGCACACTGATTGTTTTCTTGACAAGCAAAATTACTCAGATCTTGGTGGAAAGCATTTCAACATTGCAGGGCAGTAAGAATTTTCTTTGGCAGCTCAGTGTGATACGCATCACAAATGAATATTAGCAATAATTATGAGTTCTACGTTCTGTTAAGCAAAACTCCACTTTTTGTTCTCATTTCCTTTCCACATTCACATATACTCATTTTATAAAATGATAGATTTTAATGGAAAATATTGGATGCCAGGATGAAAGTCTAAAGAATTATCTGACATTTTTCTGTGAAAGAATTAAAATCAGTTAAAATACTCAATATCCATCCATGAGATGAACAGTTGGTCACAATAATTTTATTGTGGAATTTTCTGCAAATCACCTGGATTCAGACCTGGTTAGATTTTTAGCTGGATTCCATGCAGAAAGAGCGCATGGTGCATGTCATGACCCTGGCAAACTCTGTCCTACTCTGTTCCTTTTCCATCTGGCCTTTGATCAGCTAAAATCCCTCAGGGGGATGACATGTAGTGCTCTGGAGGATTTTGCCTTGCCTGATGGTACTGGTTTGTAACTGATACCTAACGAGGCAGCCTGGGCACTCTTTCTTCAATTTATCCAGCATTTCCTCTCTCTTGCCTTGCCTGTTCTTCCAGAACAGGCCATTTCCATTAATTTGTATCTATTTATACTGATTTATTAGCCATATGCATTATCCTGCCATATCCTGTTACACCAATCAAATCTTTCTTCTGGCTAAAACTTCACAGCTCCCCTGGCTTATTCCCCATGTTTTTGGTGGACATTTTGTTCTTCTCCATCCTTCAACCCTCTTCTGAGCAACCTTGTCTCCCAGTCTCAGATTCCTTGTCCAGTTTAAGCTGTTCTTACACATGCCCATTGGCCTTTTGTCCTTTTCCTATGTATGACTCTTGTTCAAAGCCCTCCTCACTAGCTTAGTGAGACAGTGTCCATCCTTAACCAGCCTCTCATGAACATCTTCCCATCGTTGAAGAAGTAAAGTTTCCTGAGAGGGGAGACCCACATCCACCTCTTCTGGTGAGACTGATAAGTCTGTTCTCTTGCTGCAGAGCGAGCAGTGCCTCTTGTGCTCAGCCAGCTGGGTGAAGCTTGGCCACCTGAGCACCTCCGCCCTCCCATTCAGCAACTTGGAGGTGGGAATCAGATCCAGCCCACAGAGGGACATTTCACTTGTCTCAGGATGGAAGCATTTACTGTCACCACACCAGCATCACCTCTTTTGGGAGGGGAGGATGTGAGATGCGTAACTTCTGCTATTCCACCATAGGGCCTGTCCCAAGGCAGAATTCTTTACCAGTTAAGTGGTTCTTTCTGAAGGAGAAATTTTAATGTCTCCCTATCCAAGGTCAGAGGTTAAATCTTCATCGAGGAATAACCAGCTCCTCTTTTGTTGGTACAACTCCATGCCCTGGTAGATGGCAAGCTTATTTGGATTCGTTTTAAAAAAAAAAGAGTAAGTAGCCCTGTTTCTGGGTAAATACTTCCGGTATGGTGTATTTACTATGGACGATTTGCTAAAGCCTGTAGAATTTTGCCATAATTCTAAAGATAAATAGATGGGAATAAGAAGATTGATACCAAAATCACAAGACCGATCATGTATTTTCTTGCAGAGAGTACATTGATCAGTTGCAGAGGAAAAATGGAAAAATTGGTCTAAAGGATAATGTTGTAAATTTTCCATCAGTTTAAGCTTGAGTGTAGTTTAACTTCATTTACAGGTAGCATATCTATCCTGATCTGAACAGATATTTTTCATCCAGTTGCCAAAAATATATTGATTTGCCTATTTGATTCTCTGTTTCTGGCTAAATCAATTGTATCCAACTGTAAAAAATGCTATTGTCAGTTCGGAGAGGTGAAACTATTGGGAGAAGTCTTGATATAATTTTCCTCCTAGAGATTGAAACTGGGGCACTTAAATCTGCTTCCAAGTAGCTATTTACTTTCAGGAACATCAGACCTTTCTCTGCTAACTGCTGCATGAATTATGGTTCAATGAAGTCAGCATCTCTCTTCATTAAAGATTATCTCTGTATCATTTCCATATAGTTCAAAGACCTGAAATATCATCACAGGCTTCATAGTAAAGATTTATTCCAGGTAGGGATTTGGCCTTCAGCGATACTTTTTTATTTCAGCTCATTTGCAGCTTACTGTAGCGCTCAGGGAGCCAAAACGTGGCTGTGCAGTCCCAGGAATGGCTCAGGATGCCCAAGGATGGAGAGCCGGAATGAGTGAGGGACATGTTGCTGTTTTCCACATCTCTGCCAGTGTCCTGGAGTGTCAAAGTGGACTCTACAGCTCACATTGTCATTTTCATGTTTCCTCATTCAAATTGTTAAATTATCTGCAGGTTTTCTCTAATACCATTTTAGAATTTTAGAACATAGATAAAAGAGGGATCCTCCGCAGGAGTTGGACATGTGTTTAAAATGCAACACAAAAAGAATGACACTGGAGTAAAGGTTCTGGAATGACAGTTGTCAGTTTTACAGTTGTCAATAGAATAGGTATCTTTAATGCTTTTTATTTAGTTTCTCTTTCCAACTGCTTATTCAGTTTATTAAGTATTAATATAATTTCTTCAGTATGAAAGCTCATCTCTTCCTGTCCTCTACATGTTCAAATGAAGATAACTCTTAGTGCAAGTGTATAAAGCCAGATGGTTCTTCATTTTGGACTGAATATGTAACTGAATATAAACATAATCAAAGCACACACAAAATATCTAATTAGAGCAGATGTTGTGTGTGTGTAAAAAAGTGAAATCCCTATCCTGAGATCGTTTCCAATACTGGAATAACGATTGATTAATTAAGATTGGCTGTTCGCATGTGTGATCTTACTTCAAGCTGATGTAGAACAGAAATACTGGCATTTATGTGCACAGAGATGGACTGGTATCCCCTTTGGAAAGATTTACAGGGTACCAAGCCTGGAGGGAATAAAAAAGGGCCCAGAATGAATGATGTTTTTATAACCTTTAAATTGTGTCCTGATGAACCTGGATGGCTTATCTCTGTCATAATGTAGTATCAATTACTTTCCAACAATGAGCGAAAGGTAGGATACAGAAGTTAAATTGCTGATGGAGGCAAGAAGGTCATTAGCAAGTCTATTAATCCATGCCCTTCTTTCTAATATCTAACAGAAGCAGCAGTCAGAGATCATGGCAGAATTTTCTCCTAGTAATTAAGTGTTGTGGGCTCTTAAATGAACATCAGTTTCTTCTCCTTCATCAAAACCTCCTCTAAATGTTTAAAATTACCTGTGGCGTTTTGTCCTTTTATTAAATACAGCTTCCCTCAGACATAGCTGCTCTCATGCCCCTGGGACTTTACTGCATCAGAATCGTACTCACAACTCTTGTTTATGGTCTGGCCAGAAACTGTCCTGGACTGTGATGCAGAGCAAACAGCATCACGAGAAAACCTCTGTCAGAAAGTGTGTGGTTAATGCTTTAGAAATTGACTGCTACAGACATTCTGAAATACCTCCATTTTCAGAATGCATCAGGACTGATGCCTTTGTCTTTCCCTTCTGTTTGTATGAACCTCTATTAAAAGAAAAAAAATTGGTTCAAGCACTCCTGTTACATCTTAATCCTCTGGCTTTTCTTTGGCAGTTTCGACTGTGAAGCAAGGAAACTCACTTTGCCTTAACGTTGACTCAGTTTAGGGAAACTGGCAGTAGCTGTGGCTGCACCTATGCAACATCCTGGCACAGGGAAGGGAAGTGGCACCTTGTACCTCTTGAGATTACACTGACTCCAGCCTTCTTAATTCATGAAGAGTTTGCCTTAGCAACTATTCTGACTGGTTGCAAACTGGTGTCGATCTCTCCTGCACACTGAGCAGCACGGGTATCGAATATTGACAGAAATTTGGTCTAGTCAGGCATTGCCTAAGGAGTCTAGTCTGAATTCTTCATGTAGATGGTCTCTCAAATGTTTCCAATATCTGCAGAGAACAGTTGTCATTTACATGAATAACACAAAGCTTTATGGCACTTCTATGATCACCTGCCATAGCTGATAGAGTCTTATGTATAGAATATGAAGCCCATGGCTTTCAGTTCATTTCCCTGGAAGGATGCTGGAGACACCACTTTATTATCCTGCTCTTCAAGTTCATGGCCAGTGATGGCAATGATGGTATCTCCATCCTTTATAATCTGTTCAGATGTCAAATGGTGAAAACTCCTCTTTAAGAACGAGATGTCATTATATAACAAGCATTTTGTAGCTGTGCAACTTTAAGGTTCTTTGTGTTATTTGTCGAAATAGAATGGACAAGAGGGTTTGTTTCTTTGTATTATTTATACAATATTAAGATGCAGTATGATTTTAAAACATGACCTGGAAAATCAGGGACAGAGAACACTGTGCTTGCAAATGACATTTAATGACTGCCACAAAAATAATAGCCAGCTGCAGTTCACTGTTTGTATTCAGATAGTTGAAACAGCCTGAGTGCTGCTGAGTGGGGTTCAGAGGCTGTTGCCAAACTAGAAGGGGAATTTAGAAATGTCTGGTTATAGAAAGCCAGAAAGGGCTCTTAGTTCTCCAGTCTCGATAGGTATTAAGTAATGTCAGTATGCAAGAACATCGGAACAGCTCCTTCCACACTGCAACATCTCTGGTAGATACTACAAAGCTCTCGCAGTAGGGTAGGAAGTATTATTGACAACACCACAAGAAATTTCAGTTTTTAAAGTCCCATTGAGGGCACTGGTCTGCTGGCTTTTCAGCTTACCACCTTGATGTGCTGAGGCATTTCTCTTCTGGCCAATAAATTGTACATCACATGAAAGGCAAAAGTAGACTTCTGTTTCTTTGTGGGCTTTATTTTCAGAAGTCAGCAGAACACCAGATGATGGGATAGGCATTCAGTATAGGCTATGTCTGTTTTAACAAAATAATCTGAGCCTGAGGCTCTGGTTTGTACTGTTAAATTGTTAGCATGCTTCCTGGAGTTTTTTGTCCACGTGCCTCAATAGTCTCCCAAGCAATGGCCAAGCAAGTTTGAGGACCAGCTTGCATCAGCTGTCGTTTCAAATAATGTGGAGGTGGTGGATGAAAGTGTAGCTGCAAGGACTTGAGCTGTGCTGTAATAGTTTCTGAGCCATTAAACAGTCCCCAGACTATCCTGCAGAGCTCTGCAGCTGTAACCATTATGACTTTACTAATAAGGTGTTTGCATCTCAAAAACAATCCTTAGAGGAGCCATCCAACATTTTTTTTTTGTTTAGAAAATAATTTTAAGCCTAGTGCATAATACTCACGATACTAAATACTATTTGTGTTCCTATGGCATTGCCTATAGACCTGAGGTTGAGACCAATGCTGGCAACCTACTTTCCCATTACTGAGTGCTATAACAACTCACAGAATGGGCTGAGGAATTTCTGATCTCATCTGAGATGACAATAAAAGGATGCAGTTCACAAATAATAATAAATAATCACGTAAGAGTTGCACAGCTTGAAAAATTCAAGTTGTTATATTTTTTAAATAAAAGCCATTTAAAAAAGAATGTTACGTAATCTCTTGTTCTTTTCTTTTTGTGTTTCATATTTCAATAAGTAAAAAAAGTTCTACAAAATGTCAGCAGAGTCCTCTTCATTAATCTTTTACTTGTGCCTATTTAGGACTTTTTTTTTTTAACCTAAGTTATACTTTTATTGATATGTTTTTTTATAGTTTTCAAGAACATTTCATTCTTTGACATAAAATTAATTTAATTTTCAAGAAAAGTCTTTCAGAGTGGGCTTGTTACCAAAATCCGGAATAAAACTCCTTAACAGCAATGAGAAGTTAAGAAGCAGGCACTTCTTTATTGCAGGGCTGGGCGCACGGGGGATCGCTCCACCTAGCGTGCGCACCCATTTGATCAACAGCACGGGTTAAATACACATTAATTATACATATTCATTAAATTCCAAGAAATAATATGCATAAACATAAATTTTCTGAGAAACCATTACATCATTTCCCTACCCACTCGCGCATGCCCAGTCTTTTGAGTCGAGGGTCTTTTGGTGGTCTCGGTGGTCGTCAAAACGCCCCCTCCTCGAATTTGCTGGTCAAACTCCTCCTTGAAATCTCCATAGATGGTCTTGAGAACAGGTCGCGATGCTCCTTGGTTTTCCTGGCTCCAAAGTGATGGCTCAGGGCCTATTTCTGCAGGTGGGGTTTGGGGGTGTTTGGGACTTACCATTGTATTAAAGATATGCTAGGCTAGCTTCTAACAAATGCGTATTATAATATCTCTAGGGTCCCACTCCCTCTAAGGACAAATAGATTTCATATAAAATTTAACCTATGTGACTACAGTTCTACAGTTAGCAAGAATCACCTCATACTGATATTTAATTTTCAACATTTATGTCATGTAACAGGCTTAGATACAAACAGATCAAAGCAGGCTAAAGGCTTTATTTCAATGTATACATTACTCTTCCCCCATTTATAACATATAAATATTGCTCTAAATTCTGAATTTGTTTGATCTTTAATCAGCTTTGCAGGTAATTTGCTAGATTTATTAGGCATTATATGTAACCTTGATCTGGCAAAGGAAGAATAAAAGAGAATTATGTTTAAAACTCTGTAACCATCTGATAAAGGCTGATTTGGAGCTTCCAGTTCTACATTCAAAGAAGGAATAGAATCTTCATGAAGAAATAAAAAAATCAACTTTTGCTCTATTGTGCCCTGTCCTCTTTTCACACATTGCTAGAACATTGTGTCCCTTCTAAATGTTCTCATGGCTAGGATTCCTCCTTTTACAGATGCTCGTGTTGTGAGTGTAAATGTAAACTGAACATTTCATTTGTGAATAATACTAAGTTGAAATATGTCTGAGAACTTGGTTGTGAAAAGAGGTTGTTAAAATCATCACAGAACGCATAGTGGTTACAGTAGAAGTTACCTTAATCCCTCTAAAACAGTGCAGATTCCATTAAAATAAATGGTTTCTTGCTTTTAAGAGTGATGTACCTAGACTGTATCTCTGTGACACATTTGCAAATTATACACTTTGCATATAGGTCTCCTACTGGCCTTCGATATCCTTTTCTTCCTTTAAAATGTTGAAAGTCTCCAGTTGGGTTTGGTATTGTAGCAGGAAGAGAAGAAATGGGCATCCACTCTCCCTGTTCCAGAAGCGTGACTTAAGGAGAGCTGACACGCTCTGGAATACTGTTGGATTTCATGCCATGCCCTCTGTGCAGCAGATTTGATCTGTAGTGTTCAGTGGAAAATGACTGTCTTTTTTTCTGGTATTGAGTTGAAAAGCTGGCAACCACTCACAGCACTGAAATAACAGGTTTAGGTTTGGTGAGATTTTTCTTCAATATTGCTTATTGTCAGGGTTACCTATAGCTTAGGCTAAATGCAAGTGTACTCGCATTCACATGAAGGGAAGTCTAAGCTCAGTCTTGTGCTTCAAAATACAGCAGTGTCAGATCTTTCCCTTTGTCAAATCCTCCTTGCCTTTCTGAACAGAACATACTCAGTTTTCTCTAGCGCAACTGCAATACAAATCATTGCTTTCCATTTCAGAGCACACCATCATCTGGCAAGTGTGCAAACAACCATCCTGGAGACATCTACAGACAAATTACTTCTCTTTTGCTGTCAGTATATCTTGGAAGAGAGGCCTCTAAATATCTCCTTCAATTTCCCAAGTTCTGTATTAAGCTTTGTATCCCTTGCCCACCCCTTTTTTACAAAAAGGGGCCTCATGTTCTTGGTTCGGTTGGCAAAAGTAAGCACCATTTTCCTTGCACTCTTCACCCTTACAAAGGGGTTTCTATGTCCATTCAGAAAAGTGTGGTGATGGTGGCCTAAACATTTACATCAAACATTTATGTTTCCTTCAAGTTCTCTGAAAGCTTCGGCTGTGCTGGGTCTTTCAAGTACTTACTTAGTAATACAACGGTTTTATTTTCTTAGTTCATTTTACCCTCACGCTGTGCATTTTCCAGCACTCACGTGAAGCTGAAGAACCTGACAGAGGTCTACCTCTTTTGACAGCTGAGTCCCAGCAGACCAACACTGTATAGCGTGAGCCGTGGCACACCACAGGGCTGCCAGATGGCTCCTGCAAGCCATCAAACCACCCGTAAAAACTAAAAAAACCTACAAAAGGAGAGAAGGGACAGGAAAAAAAAAGCATAGAGAAGTCAAATACTGAGAGCTGGAAATTTAAGTTGTCGTTGTGGTAAGCTGAGGTAAAAACATAGTACAGAACTAAATTAATGGACATAGAGCAGATGGATCAGTGAGTGTCAGGGAAGGGCTCTTTGAAGACCATGTCAAACTACTGAGTGGTGGCATGTGTGATGGTGCTGGCCGATGTTTTAAGAGAGATGACAAGACAGATGATTCTTGAGACAGATTTTTACTTTGGTAAGCCCTTGTCTCGTACTGAAACAAGATATCCCATGCTGATACTGATAAAAAGCTCCATTGAGACCCACTTGGTGATACTAGAACCAACTGAGATGGGAACCTCTGATGCTCGTACAAGGGAATTCTTGTCCATGGCATTACAACATCAAGGGGCTGAGCTCAGAGCTACTGTGACAGCAGGTGTGGGATCTGAGCAATTCACAGCTGAGTAGGAAAACCTGCTGCATCGGTTGCTCTAAGAGCATAATTTTAGTGAGTTTCCTGTGTATAGACTCTAATCCCATTACATTTCACCATCACCTACCAATATTAAGGAATACAGGAGAAAACCATAACTGTATACCCTTTTAAACTATCGTGGAGCAAGTTGAAGTGGATTGAATATAATTTCTCTTTCTCAGCTTGTCTTTGTCATAAGAAATGATAGCTGCAGGACCTTTTGTTTGTGTTTATTTTAAGAGAAGATTGTTTCCATAAAGGAGAAACACCCTGTTTTCATCTCCATTCAAAGCAAAAGTGTTTCTCATAAGAATGGCTTATTGTAATATGTTGCTGTGCTTCATTTGTTGAGGCTTCAGTCCTCAGACACAGATTATATCAAAAGTTGAGAGCAGATTAATCTGTTTTGAAATAAAAATACAGGAAAAAAGATACAACATTAATCCATTTTTGTGACAAGGTCATGTTTCTAATCTCATGGATATTTGGGATGGCATGTACACAAGTTAATACTTTTGCATTTCAGATCTGCTAAGTGGGTGGTTGTAGTACGACTTCCTCAGGGAAAGCAAACGTGCATCTTTTTAACAGTTTCTCATACAAGTGACTGTGAGTGCGTGGAAGAGGAGAAGAATTAATATGGCATATTAGGCTGTATGTATAAGATTAACCTCTTACAGGGAGGGAGAAAGATGATTCTGCACTGTTTTTCTTCATTAATTTAATAAATGGTTGGTTGAAGCCTAGAAAGAACAGGCAAAAGTGGTTGAGGACTCTGAAAGTTGCACATCAAAGATGATTATTATGGTCTCTAGAAGATGAAAGATGAACATGGGACATGAAAGTAAGATATCTTTAGAAACAGAGGCAGTTGCAAAGATTAAAATCTTAAAGGGAATATTACTTGCTGTTTTCAGTAAGTCAATCTAGAAGTGTTTGTGGGGCTGCTGGCACCTCTTACTCTACTACCTTTATCCTGAAGAGTCTACAGCTTCAAATTAATCAGTGATATATGTAATTATGAATCATAGAATCATAGAATCATAGAATCATAGAATGGTTAGGGTTGGAAGGGACCTTCAAAGGTCACCTAGTCCAACCCCCCTGCAAGGAGCAGGAACATCCCTGACTAGATCAGGTTGCTCAGAGCCTCATCCAGCCTGGCCTTGAACGTTTCCAGGGATGGGGCCTCCAGCACCTCTCTGGGTAACCTGTTCCAGTGTTCTATAACTTGCATCGTAAAAAATTTTTTCCTAATTTCTAATCTAAAACTACCCCCCTCTATTTTAAAACCATTAACTCTCGTCCTATCGCAACAGGCCCTACTAAACAGCCTTTCCCCATCTTTCTTGTAGGCCCCCTTGAGGTACTGGAAGACCGCTATCAGGTCTCCCCGGAGCCTCCTCTTCTGCAGGCTGAACAGCCCCAACTCTCTCAGCCTGTCCTCATAAGAGAGGTGCTCCAGCCCTTTTATCATCTTAATGGCCCTCCTCTGGACCTTCTCCAACTGGTCCATGTCCTTCTTGTGTTGGGGGCTCCAGAACTGGACACAGTACTCCAGGTGGGGTCTCACCAGGGCAGAGTAGAGGGGCAGAATCACCTCCCTCGACCTGCTGGCCACGCTCCTCTTGATGCAGCCCAGGATGCAGTTGGCCTTCTGAGCCGCAAGGGCGCATTGCCTGCTCATGTTAAGCTTCTCATCCACCAGCACTCCCAAGTCCTTCTCCTCAGGGCTGCTCTCAGTCCATTCTCTGCCCAGCCTGTATTTGTGCCTGGGATTGCCATGACCAAGGTGCAGGATCTTGCACTTGGCCTGGTTGAACTTCATGAGGTTGGCACGGGCCCACCTCTCCAGCCTGTCAAGGTCCCTCTGGATGGCATCCCTCCCTTCCAGCGTGTCGATGGCACCACACAACTTGGTGTCATTGGCGAACTTGCTGAGGGTGCACTCTATCCCACTGTCCATGTCTCTGACAAAGATGTTGAACAGGGCCGGGCCCAACATCGACCCCTGAGGGACGCCACTCGTGACCGGTCTCCACATGGACATTGAGCCGTTGACCACCACTCTCTGAGTGCGGCCATCCAGCCAACTCCTTATCCACCGAGTGGTGGACTGAGTGGTCCGTCCAGCCTATGTGCAGTTGGCAAATACAAATGGCGAGAAGAGCTTCATGCTGGCTGTTGCTGCTCCATGTCAGAGAAGATGGAAATGACAAGTTAAGGTCACATGAAAATCTGTTGTCAATATTAACAAACAATTCTCATTTATGAAACATCTGAGATGTTTCTTTGACCACTTGGTTGCATATACTGCTGCATATACAACAGGTATGCTCTAATACAATTAAGCTGTTCTTTTAAAAATGTTGTTATTAATTAGTCTCCTACTTAAAGCATAAAAATTAAACTAAAAATTAAAAATTAAATACATGTTTGTTTCAAAATGTTAGTTATGGTTTACCTCTGGAAAGGTGAATGCAGTAAAAAGGTAAAACAAACAAAATTTTTAGTGAGCTGAGACAAAATTTTTCATTTTTGCTGACTATGGATGAAAATATTTGAAATTGATTTTCCTTCTGAAATGGGCTGAGAAAAAGATCAAGAATTCAAAAACTCCCATGAGACGATGAAACCATCATCTGTCCAGACCTATTTACTCGCAACAGATTGTAACTCTGTAAGCATAGTGTGAATGATGCACACAAAGTCTCAGACACTGTCACACTGTATAATAATAGATAATGCTGACTTTCAATGGAAAAATTTGTACCCTCACAGCTGGCTCTTGGGATCAGCCATTGTGGAGGTGGACTGCAGACTCTGACCTTAAAACTCTGCTCCTGACCCGTACCATTGTTAGCACAAATTGTGTCTGAGAGGTATGGGTCTTGGGCAACCACCAAGGAATCCTTGTTGCTCACATCAGGTTCTGCCAAGACTTTCCACACTTTCTGTTTTCATGTTGTGAATGAAAAATAGTCTTCCTAGTGATGCTCTGCTTTACTGTGGATGTAGCAAGTATGCACAGTTTTCATTTGCACCAGCCAACATCAGTAACTTTGGTTTACTGTACTCACATTTTATTTTGACTTCTGAATAAATGGGCAAATCATACTTGGGAGGGTGTTTGTATCTGAAAAATGAAAGTCTAGGTAAAGCCATCAACTTAATGGATTAAAAACTAGAATGAAAATACACAGAGAGTTGAGAATGCTTTCTTTTTTTTTTCTTCAGAACAGATTAATTGCAGATCCTTGTGCTATGGCTAATCATTCACTGTTAATCTCACTTTCTGGAACATTGGATGGAAGGGAGTAAAGTCTGTGTCTATCTCCGATATGAAAATGGATGAATGTAACAGAATATGGGAAAGATCTAATTAAGAAGAAAAGCTTGTCATGTAAATTCAGGAACTGTCTGTTCTCCAGTAAAAAAAAAAGTGTTTTGCTTCTGTCCTAAGCGTTTGAAAATGGTGCTGCAGGCGCAAACTAGACAACTTCACCAGCAGAGGATGAAAATCTCCTTTGCCTCCCCTTTCCTTTTCAAACTGTGCTGATGAAAGCCTGGTGAATGTCAGCAGAGCAGTTAGAAACCTGTTCATCAGTCACCTGGGCAGAGCTCAAACATTTCACAGCTTTGAGCTTCCTCTAAGCATTCCTGGAGCAAGTGAGAGAGGAAACATAATTTCATTTCCCATTACCTGAAGCCCTGTTTTCTTCCCCAGCAATCACATAGCTCTATTGCTTATAGGGTATAGCCCAGGGGAGATTAAACTGATAAAGAGTATCCAGCACATTACACAAAGACAAGGTGAACTCAATTCCTGTTTCTGAACACGCAACAGAGCAATTGTCTTTCTTAGAGGGAAAAGTCAAGTTTTAAAGCTAAAGGGCTGGATGCCTCCAGTTCTTCTAACGTGTATGTGGCTAAATCATAGACCTTTGCAGTACTGCCAAATGCTACTTCACCTTTACAAAACTGGTTTGGTAACTGATCCAGTCTGGAGAGAAAATATTTAAATACAGAGTGGAATAAAATCTAATTAATTTAATAAAATTAAAGATCTGACAGCCCAAAGAAGATGAGCCTACCACAGCTCCATAGCCCCAGGTCCAACCCGCAGCGATGCTGAGCGTGTGTTCCCAATAGGTATGTGCGCACATATACAGCACATAAATACGTATGTACATGACTGGCCATACAGATCAATGCTGACAGACACTCAGAAGACTCACATGAACACAGATAGCACCAGCGTCCTCATCCTGCACTCCTCTCTGGATAAGCAGGATTGGTTCTATGATTCTATGACATCTGCAAGTGAGAACACAGGCGTGTGTGTGTGTGTATGTGAGGTTGCCTCCAGCAGCTGGGCTCAAGTCTGCCCAGTAGCTGCCCCTGGATCTGAGTCTTTCCAGCTTGGTGGCACCATGGATGCACAGGCCTCTGAGCTCTGGTTCCACCCCAGAGGCTGGGACTTGATTTTGCTCACTCTGCTGAGCAACTGGCCCTTCTGATCCCCTAAGCACTCTGTTTTCCTCCTCACTTTTTCCTCCCCAAATCATCTAGATCTGGCCCTTTCCCCACCTCTTGTTTTTCCCCTAAACATCCCATAGTAAGTCCTGTGCAATCCCAAAATGCTCCCATATTGTGTCTGACACCCTCAGACAGCAAACCCCAGAAATCTGAAAGATGCTCTGGCATTGACTTATCGTGATGGGTTTCATGCCCGGGTGCTGGGGCTGAGGGTCTCCTGGGATAGCCCTGGGAGGAGTCTGGACAAGGTGTCCCTTCCTCTGAGTCTTTAATTTGGGTTTTCACTTGCCCTTGTGCTTCTCTGCGCTTGTGGAGATGAGCGTTTGACGGGTTGATGGTTCCTGTGATGGGGATGGGAGTAGCCTAGCAGAGTATTATCTGGGCTACCCCCACCATTGCCTCTCTCTGCTCCTTTGTGGGCAGGCAGAGGAGCTTTTCTCACACAACCTTAGAATCCTAGCTACATCTTTTTAGCTGCTGTGTACCTGGTCTTAATTATCGCATGTGCTTAAAGTGTTGCTGGCTTTGATATGGAAGTTTATGTTTTCATGAAAGCACCCCAATACCTTCTAAAGGCTATGTACTGATGATGTACTGCGAGGATTGAGACTGTGCTTGGTCCTTGAATTTTAATGACAGGTAAAGTAAAATTCATTCTAGGATTTCATTAGTTCACTAGAGAGATCCCTGTATGCAGACTGAATAAATCACTGAAATCAAAGCAGAAGGGTTTCTCATTTTAAAGCCTTAGAATATTTTAAATGAAAATAACTGCTCAAAATGAAAAAGGAAAATAAGATAAAATAGATATTAAATACTTAGATATTTTTGCATGAAATGCTCAAAACAGCTCAAAGCAAAATGCTATGACTTAATTTCATTGGCTGAAAGATTTAATGAAATTTGACTCGATTTTTAGAAATGCTTTTGTTCTGTCTGAAACATTGATTTTTCAGTGAATTTACCATTCATCCAAAAAAATGTGCCGAGCTCTAGATTACATGTGCAATCATAACATTTATCACATACAGAACAATTGTTCCTTGTTCCTAATGACTACATGTTCTTTCAGAAATGCTCATTGCATTCAGCTGCCAACTTGTTCCCTCTCAGCAAGAAAATCCCTTTTTGAAGAAGGCTGCTGCCAGCTAAACGCGAAACTCCAAAGGCTGTGGGGTCCCAGCCTCTCACCAGAGATGCCTGCAGGTTCGCTGTGGGCTGTCCACCACGTTTTTGCAGAGCTGTCCCCACCTCCTGGGAGGCTGCAATGCTTTCCTCTCCTTTCTGACTGACCTGGTTTTGGGCTGTTTCTTGCTTGGGGTCTTCTAGGCACTCTTCTAGTTGTACGTTTTCTTTTGCAAGGAAACGTTCCTATGTCATTTCAGAAATGCTGATGGAGATGCCACCTTATTTCTGGATGTTTCTAGGACTGTCTGGCTGAGGGATCCTGCCCCTCCAGGGTCTGCAGATTCACAGAATTGTCAAGCAGAGATCTCTATCTCCTACCCACTCTTTGCCTGATTTGCAGCCTAATGTAAGACAATGAATTAAAACTGTATTGCTTGCAAAGTTACATCTTAGCCATTTTATTGTTCTAATCTGTTCCCTCTCTCCCTGAAGATAGCCTGTCCCAAGCAAACAATGTAATAATTTCTATTTTATCTACTGAGCTATTCCAAATTAGTCTGACCATTACATTAAGTTCCTCATGCAATTTCATTCAGCATTTCTGAGAAGAGCTGAGTGGAAAAATGGCAGAACAATTGATGTACAAAAGCTAATTTAACAAAATCCAGCTGTTCCCTGAATGTGGAGACTGTGGTCTCCACCATTTTGTATGAAATACTGCTTTTTAAAGCTACCTCAAAATAGCAACGTGAAAATATGCACAATGAAGCCATTACACAATAAGGAGAAAGACCTCATAGTCCTGATTTTCAGAGAGGCTGAATATTGCTCACTCAAAGTAGAAATCTATTTTTTAAAGGGGTAAGTGTTAAAATTTTGAAATAGTTTTTATTTCAGGAGCCTGGTGGTGGTGGGAGCAGAAGGGTGTTCTGTGCAGAGGCTGTATGGGCCCATTTTATGACTCAAACGGTCACAAAACAGGGCAGCCTAAATCAGGTCTCCACATGACTTTGCTGGCTCTCCTCTGGATCTGTGCTGTGTGTGTGCTCTTGCTGCTGTCACAAAGGCTGTGGCTGCAAAAATGTCCCCTCTCCCTGCTCCCCCGTCCCTAAATTCTCTCCCCGTTGCCAGACCTGTTTGTTCCTCGCTGCTGGTGGCAGCAGCAGTGGGGAGCGCCGGGGCGGAGAAGGCCTCATGGAAAAGCAGCTGCTGTGGGCTTCATGCTGTTTAATCTTTTCCAGAGCTGGTCCCTTGTCTCCATTTTGATGCTGCTGCTGTCAGTCATGGAGGCAAAGCAGTGGTCGTGTTAAATATCCAGGGACAAAAAACCAGGAGTCCTAGGAGTGACAAAGGCAAACAAATAAATGAGGAAACAAAGCCCAAAAGAGAAAAAACAAGTGAGATACTCTTTTTAAATTGCTAATGAAGCATCACATTTGGCCTGTTTCATGTGACAGGATGTATCTGAACTCTGGATGTCCTGAAGCTGGTAACGTTGATCAGCAGAGTGAAGGGAGGCAGTGAGGTGCTTATTGCTCCAAGTCCAAGCACGCCGTGTCACTTGGAGGAGCACATACAGCTGTTCAGTGCCGCTTCCCTATTCCCTGCACGCTCCCGTGGGGCTGCATCCATCCATGAGCACATGAAGCACATGAGAGAAACAAAACACCCCAGTATTAGGAATATTCACATAGATCTTCAGCTGTTCTGGTGTTTAGAGACCAAGAAATTACTTCCACTGGGTGCACTGTCCCAGACCCACTTCCAGAAAGCAGCCAGCATCTGTCGCCTTGCTGTATGGGACAAGGTCCATCACAACAACCCAACAGTGTTACTCTGGCTGGGGAAGGCTGCTGCTCCTGCGTTTTGCTGTTTGGCATGTGTCTTTGTACATACATGTGTGTAAACACACTGTGGTGCTGAGGGGCTTAAAGATTTGGGCAATGTTTTTCTGGTTTCTGAAGTTCAGGGCAGACTTTCTGGTCATTTCTAGAGAGAAGACAAAACTGAGAGAAGAATTTGAATTAAAAAAAAAGTGTTTGGAATTAGCACAACTCTTCTTTGTGAAAATACAGGAGCTGTTTCATTTTCATTCCAGTGAAAGATGAAAATGAATTCCAAAATCTCTCAAGTTGTCATGAAACAGAATTGGCATTGTGTTATGAGGGAAGTTTCTCTTCAGCTCCCAGTGTTTGAGAACTGGCTTTTATCTAGAAATACAAAACTTTAGAAGCTTGCAGCCTATCCCTGTGGCTGAGTTTGTTAAAAATCTCATTCATTTTGAGCCTTTCTAAGCTCTTTGGCTGAGTGGTACTCTGCAGCTTGGATATTAAAGTACTACACTCAGGAGCCAAAGAAGAAAAGAAATTAATTTGCATTTCACAGTTCAGAAATCAAGGATAAGCAGATCTTCACTACAGTAAGCAAGATAAAACAAAATGATGCATTTAAAGTCATTTGCAGTTGTGTCTTATAGATAAATTTGTTTTTTTCTTTTTTTCTGAAATGGATTACACTTGTCTTGGGGCCACGCAGCAGCAAAGAGCTTTTGCATTGTGCTGGGTCTGAGGTAAATAGTACCTTGAAACAAAAAAAAGCCAATGGAAGTTCTGCTTTATCTGGAGCAGAGCGGAAGAGAAATAAAAGAGGCAAAAGATCAAGAAAGAGCTAAAAGTGGCCTTGCTTGATTCTACCAGATGTTTGGGCTTTCTTCACAGAGTCCTTTGTTTCTTTCCATCACCAGTCATCAAACATCCCTAGCCTACTCAAAACAAATTGCTATAAGCACCAAACAGTAAAGTGCTTTTCTCTACCTGTCCAAACACTCTGTTTGAATAGATGGAACTGGTTATGGGTGTGGCTGGGTGAACACATCAGTTTATCAGCAGTTTGCTGATACTGGGCTTGAGCTTTTCAAAGGAAGAAAAATAAATTCCTGTTTCATGATAGCAGGTAATACACTGTATATTGCAGTCACTGGCTGAAATGGTAATATAAGAAACAGGGAACTGGGACAGAAGGAAGAGACTGTCAGTGAAATTCTAACACTGAAACACTGAGACTGGTTAGGAGAATTTTTCTTGAATAGGAAGAATTGTCACAACCCAAAGCACATGAATATATTTGGTACCCAGGAAAACTCCTCTCCCACTCTGTTAGACTGCCAAGGCATTGCCTGCAACTGGATGTCTAAAGCAGATTGGTCACTGCATGAATCCCGGCTTCACATCAGGAGTTTGAACTGCTGCCCTGAAGTGGTAGGCTGAATATCTCGACCTCCTCCGGTCACTTCTTTCATCATTCTGTCCCTTCCTTTGTTCAGCAAACAGCAAAAATGAAACCTGAAGGAGGTCTGCCTGCAAATAAAATAGTCATGCTGGCTGAGTCACGACTTGGAGAGTGTTTCTTTTGAAAGAGCAAGGAACAGAGCAAACCCCTAAGCTGGACCAAGTTGGCTGTGAGCAAAATGGCAAGCAATGGCCACCCTTCACTGCCTTTCCCTGGCCTGCTGGAGGGAGAAGCACAGAGTGCAATGGTCTTCTGAAATAATATACTGCTCTTCTATTTTCTGTTTGCACTAGACAACTCTGGGAAAAAAAAACAACCAAACCCAGCCTCTGGAAGACCTAGAGAAACGCCATGTGTTGGCTAAGTGATCTGGAGAATTAGGCAGATTGTGGAAATGGACTTTCTGTCCTTTCCATGAACCCTGCATTGTAAGCATTGTTGAGCTGCAAAATTGAGCAAAAATATCATATTCCTATTCAAGTAAAGGTTTGAGGGAACAAATGAGATTTAATCACACTCTTATTGGGTCGTACAACCAGGATTAGCTCAAGGGAGGACCAGCCCAGTGCAGCGGGTAGCCACTTTATGGGCTGAGCTCTGACACGTGTATAATACAAATACTGCAAACATAGAGGTTTGGAGCACTTGAATTTTATTTATTTTATTTTATTTTATTTTATTTTATTTTATTTTATTTTATTTCATTTTATTTTATTTTATTTTATTTTTGTGAGAACAATTTCAAAACTAAGTAACTCCAAAAAAACTAAGGGTTTTACAATCATGGAAAACACACAGTGAGGTAATCAACTTTAAAATTACTAAACACTGCTGTGCATCTGTGAAATTCAATTGTTTTGTTAGACTTCTGCAAGGTAATGTTCTAATCTGTAACATGTAGCTAGAAAGCAAGCAGTGCTTTCTGTACAGGATATAGAATAACTCCCTTCCAATTTACCAGCTCCTCAAATTTATCTTTTAGCCAGCAGTTATTATGTTACTTAGGGATCACCATCTCCCACTTATTGTGAGAAAGTGTAATTCTAATATATCATAGCTTCTCATAAAAAAAATTGACCTTCATAGAAGGGCAATTCTGAGATGAACTCGCTAAAAGTATCCTAAGGTTTCCTGTGAAGTGCAAAAGCAGTCTTATAGAGCTAGTAATAGTTTTTCTGAACTTGCTGATAAAAAAAAATTAATGTCTTTCTTCATTCACAGCAATTATTGTCCCATTAGACACTGGGAACTCTAATTTTCCCTAGCTAAGCTGAATCTTTCCTACCTAGAATGACTCCTGTGAAATGACATACAACATCAAGAAAATTGCATTTACAGTTCTTTTAGCTCTTCGATGTCTATAAAGATGACAATCTCAAGAAAGTGTCACGTTTGCAATATTCATTCAAGTGTGTGTAACAATATGATTTAAGTAAATGAACTTAATTTCCTGTTCTGCTACACTTGACTTAGCCTGATATTGGTCTCAAAGAGAATATTTTAAAGAAAAAGCTAATTTCTTCAGTTGTTCTATTTTAAGTGGGTGCATTTAACTCTCATGAGCTGGAGGGAAAAGCAGAAATGCTAGTTTAAATTTAAGGAAAGCCTGTACCAGGCAAGCACAGTTGGGAAAGCCCCTGCACTGCCAGTGTTCAGTCTTCAAGAAAATTGCTGCCAGACTGAGTGATGAACTAGACTGAAACCCCTTCCAGATGCAGGCCGGTGGGAACATGTGTATTGCTTTTTTGTACAACATCCTGGGTTTTGCCAGGATGAGTTTTAGGGTGCCTCTCGCTTCTTTCAAGGAGTGAGCTTGGAGGTTTTTTTCCCGAAACTGGAGACCCACCTGTGAGGTCCTGTCCCTGCGAGGCCTGCTAGTGAGGAGGTGTAAAGGAAAATTTGGAGAAACAGTGAGGAGGAAACTGTTCCCTGAAGAGAAAGGGAAGAGACGATGAAATCCTTTAAAAGGAATGATAAATCCCTCCAAGATCCTCCCAAATTGTTCTTTCAGCTTCTAACAGGAAAGGTTTATTATGCCCAGGTGGACCTTGCCTTAGCATCAGTGCCTTCAAAGAGAGAGGCAGCCCTACAGATTCAGCTGCTGCACTGGATTTCATTTCATTTCCAGAGTACCTTAGACAGCCTGAGACAGGATCCATGATTTACATTCCTTTGTTACTAAAAGAACAAAAGAAATAAAAAAAGAGAAAACTGATTGTTAAAAAAGCCTTTCTTATTGATGATTTACCTTTTCATACTCTATTCACTTGTACCTGTTGTGCCACATGATTTATTAGGATTTTCAGCCTTTTCCTTATTATTGGACCTTCTTTAGAAAAGATGCAATTTAAAGGTTAGTGTTGCTAAAGGCATCTAATGGTATAGTAATTGAGAAACCAAATGGAAAACACACTGCTACATCAGACTGTCAATCTGAAGAAAAGAGAAGAAAAGAAAACTAGTTAAAAATACCTAATGGTTTTGAAGTCGTATGTCATCAGAAGATGACACAGAAAAGCTGAGTGAGGGTGTCTGCATGATTACAATTCTTTACACAGGCACATGGGATCCCTAGCTTACTGTTTTTAGGTATAAACATAATTAACCCATTTGCTAGAATAATCCTTGAATTAATAAAGAAAATATTTAATTTTGCTGAGAAGTAAAATGATACATAGAAATTATGATTTTGCTGTTCAATGTACGTATCTGAAAAATGATTTACCTTCTAAATATTTTTTTTTAATTTCACTTTTAATTTCTTATAAGTTCTGATCTCTATTAACCTACTGCATAGATTCCTATGGAAAAAAAAATATTTCCCATTAGCTGAGCACCTGAGCATGTGATATTTGTTATCTATATTGCTTTAGAGAGGAAAAGAACAGAAACAATTTTTCACCTCTGTGGGCTGTAGAATTTTTTTTTCCTTAAAGTCCTTGAATAATAATACCTGCTGATTAGAGCTATTAATATTTTCCTTTCCCAATGTAAGTAATTTAGGAGCTACCGTTAATCTGGAGTCATTTTGGCAGGAAAGTCAATCCTGAGGTCATGCACTCAGGACGTATAAATGAGATTAATTGCCTTGTCCTCCGAGGCATGAGGCAGATGTAACTGCCCAGAGCTTTGCCATTCCTCATAGAGGAGAAGAGTGCAGCAAGGTGGCACAAAACAGAGGTTTATCTGAAGATAAGGAAGATCAGTGAGCAGAGGTGTTCTTCTGTTGCTCCTGCGGAAGCCAAAGCTTTTACTTCCAAGCACAGTTTTACTCAGAGAACTGACAGTAAAAGTGGTGTTGTCTGTGTCTTATGAAGTGGTTTTTTTTTCCCCAGTAACTTCCAGACTGAATTTGCTTCAGTTATTTTCTGATGGAGCTTTATGCAGGGATTCAAACCTGTCTGGGGAAGAGTTGCTGTGCAAACATGCAACTCATTGACAGACTGGTCCTTTAGGAAAGTAAACTGTGGCATGGTAACTCCTTAGAAAACTCATTTTTTTTTAAGAAACAGAGTAGATGAATGGGAGAATTGTTAGGAAATAGGAAAATAATAGGAAAGTGTGTAGCTTTGGAATGAAAGACTAGAAGGAAAAAAATACAATATAAAATTATTTCTTGACCTCAGATACCTCTTTGCTGTTTTAGAGACTGCCTTGCCTGCAGAAGAGAGGAACTGTAATGTTTTCATCTACATCAGCCTGAAAGAAAAAATTACTGTCTGGCTGCTGGGCTATAAATGGCTCCTGAGAAGCAGAAGCAGGAGTGAAGAAAAATATCTAAACAGTCTATTAAATGTTCCAGGAAGCCTTAAATGAATAAAGGCTCTGAATGAGCAACGTGTACATGTATATATATATATTTCTCCCTCTTCAAATAGCAGAAAAGTATATTATCTTTTACTTACTGTTCTTTCTTAATCCTGTAATAGAAACTACTGATATTATTGCTCACAAGAATTAATTCATTGCATAAGCAAAAAAAAAAAAAATTCTAAAGCAAGTATGTTTAAAAATGCAGCAAGTAAAATGCATTGTTTGTATGCAGAAATAAACTACCAAAGACTATGCATTTGTACATCAAGGTGTACCTGTAATCACTGCTTTCAATCTTGTGTTAGTGTGCTGGTTTTGGCTGAGGTACAGTTAACTTTTCTTCATAGTAGGTGGTACAGGGCTATGTGGATACACCCATGTCAGAGCAGGTACATCTTAAAGCATCTGTGGCCATGGTTATGTCTGTGCTGCAGCAGCTATACCTCTGAAGGGACTGTGGCCCAAGGGTAAGTCCATGATGGAAAAGGTATAGCTCAAAGCATCTGTGGCTGTGGATAAGTCCATGCTGTAGCAGGTACACCTTGAAGCATCAGAGGCTGTGCATGAGGTCATACTGGAGAACTTCAAAGCATGTGGCCATGGATAAACTCGTGACAGAGCAGGTACACCCCTGGAGGGACTGCAGCCATGGGTAAAGCCGTGTTGGATCAGATTTACTTCTGAATGGACTGTGGCTGTGGGTAAGGCCATGCTCGAGCAGGTATATCTCTGAAGGCACTTTGGCCCATGGAGAAGGTCACACTGGAACATGTGCACCTCAAAACAGTGGATAAGTCTATGCCGCAGCACATACACCCCTGGAGAGACTGTGGCTCATAGATAAGGCTCCACTTGGAGCAGGTACGCCCCTAAGGGACTGCAGTCTGTGGATAAGTCCAAGCTGGAGCAGAGGCAAGGGTAGAAGTTCCTTGCAATGTTAAACCCTATTGTCTGGTCCAAAGGGGCCAAGGTTGGAGATTGCAATGGAAATACCTTTACATTGTTGTAACCCCTGATTTGAGTTGCATGTTATAGGAATTACTATAGCAGGAACCACTGGAACCAATGGAGGACAAACCTTACAAGAAGCAGTGCAAGTGCAGCACCAGAGGGGAATGAGTGAGCAGCTGTGTGGTGCTTTGTTGCCATCTGGGGTTAAACCAAGACAGTTAAAAAAATTAATCTGGAGACTGTTGTGTAACATGTTTGTGGCTTATTGATAAGGCAAAATGCCATGAGTGTCCTGACAGAGAAATAGCAGGAAGTAGAAATGTATTTTTGTCACTCAAGTAAGTACAGAAAATTGTTAGTATAGAATACATATCTCTTGAGAAAGAGTATTTTTAAAAAGTCCTGATACCCTTTTGAGGCAAACTTAACATTTAGGTCAATTTTCTCCCTATGGGCAAGTGCAAAAGTCTGTAGAATCCATAAAATTAATGCAGGTTTTATTTCACTTTTTAAAGAGGCTCTGAGGATTAATAAAGGAACCAGTGTTCCTATTCAGTTGAGATTAAAACCGTAGAGTATTTGTAGGCTGAACTTCTCCAGCTATTCTGAGACTTCAATTCAAACACATCTATTGCTAGTTCTAGGTTTTCTTTCATTTTTTTTTTCTCCACAGATTTTCTAGGAATTCTTTTATTCATCTTCATTTGTTTAACAGTTTTGTGTGCTGCTAAATTAAAGAGGATGAAGGTGTTTACCGTTATCAGTATTGAACTAGAAATTTAAAAACTCTCACTTTTAGTAGCATTTGATTTAGACCATGATGGAAGCATTATGAATATGTATTATATGAAGTCTGAGAGAGCACCTTCAGAAAAAGGGAGAGTATTTTTAAAAGTCTTGTATATTTTAGGTCTATTCAGAATAGTCACTGAAGTGAAGCTAAGAAGTGGGAAAAATACCTAGAAAATATAATTTGCCATGCTTTTGGAGTTTGGCTTTGGAGGTGGTTTAGAAGCACACTCTACTTTCTCTTTGCTAAGTACCATGAAAATAATAATGGTCCATCCACTGGGAGCATCTCACACCACATAATCTTTATTTTGGTGGTGAGTGTTCAGTTTAGTGTTGTTCCAATGAATGACTAATACAGCATGCCAGTATAGAGGAAGCCTGATGAAATACTAATGTTACTGTATGACCTACTGGAGAAAGTCTTCTCTGAACATGTAACAGACATATTTATGTTGTGCAGTATTTTGCATTAAAATTGTCTCCTCCAAACGCCTGCATGCATATTTGTCTATGAGCAATAAAACTAGCTCAATACAAATCATTCTCCTCTCTGCAGCACTATGAACAAGATTGCTGTATGAGAAGACTGACCTATATGAAAAAGTGCAGAATAAATTTCAAATATTAGATTAGAAGTTTAATTTAGAGGAAAACAAAATCTATATATTTTTCTATTCTGGTAACAATTGTAGAAACAGAACCAATTTAAATTAGTTAGAAGGTCCACTTACACGTAAATCAACAAGTAAAGGAGAAATATATGTGGTCATAAAGTTTATAACAACATAATTAATACAAAATATATGAAATGTGATACTATAGACAGTTCAGTTTTTTTTTTTTTTTGAGAGCTGATTTTGTACAAAGATTTTGCTGAAGAAGAAGAAATTACTTGTTAGTCCCATTCAAGATTTCTTTGCAAGTCAAAATCAATAAAATCATCATCATTACTGTCTGTTTTCTGGTAGCTGTCTTCTGCACCGAATGTTAAAGAGCTTTCAGGCTGACTAAAAAAAAAAAGACATTATAATGGTGAGAAAATTCTTTTATATTTTACTCAAACATGATGTCTTTATTGATATGTCAGAAAGAGCCCCTAGAAGGTTTATTGTTAGTCAGAGGATTATGTCAAATGATAAAAAGCTCTTTTCAAAGTGAAGGAATTAAGACAAAGGATTACAATACTCTAACCTTTACTGCCTACCTCTTTAATGCTTTATGTTGAATTTTTCATGTCTTTAAAGAGATATTGATTATAAGCACTTTCTATCCTGCTTCTTATACCCACAGGGCCTTTATTTGCAAAGATTATAAAATATTCTGTCTGACCAGAATGAGGATTTTCTGACTAAGATCATAGAATCATAGAATGGTTTGGGTTGGAAGGCACCTTCAAAGGTCATCAGCTCCAAGCCCCCTGCAAGGAGCAGGGACATCTCCAGCGAGATCAGGTTGCTCAGAGCCCTGTCCAACCTGGCCTTGAATGCTTCCAGGGATGGGGCATCCACCACCTCTCTGGGCAAGCTGATCCATTGTGCTATGGATTCTGAGCTCAAGAAAAGCTGTTAATAGTGAAAAATATAGATGTTTTGCAACAAAAGCATAATCTTTGTCTTTTTATTTCTGGTGGAAGAAGAAATGACCAAAGCACACTATATCATAATCTTAAGTTTATTGACACTAATTGGACAATCTATCTCTTTTTCTTCTGTCTGAGATGGAGATAATCCTATGAAGGCATGAAGAGCAGGAGCAACCTCTACTATGCTTGCTGCCATCTTTAAACCTAACATGATATAAAATGCAATAGCTAGAAATGCTGAAGTTGAACTTGAGCCAGCCATCAACGTTAAGTGTTGATTGCTCCTAATCAGGATGAGCAAAGCTGAATCTTTGATGAAATTCTCAGCAGTGAATTAGATAGCATTTTCTTAGCTTCATTGGACAAGAAAAAAAATGAGGGAGGACTCTCAGGGACTTTGATTAGCTGATCAACAGGAACAAGCCAATCTAAAAAAAATTGCCCCAAACCCACACCTGATGACACAAAGATCAAATGGAAACAGTGTGGGGATAACAAAAGAGGACTTTCTTCTGGCTTAGTTGCCTCTTTACTTGGTGTCTAAGTCATCTTACATTCAAGGAGTACAAACAGGAGCGCTTTTTTAAAACAAATGCATGTTGATTTTTCAAATGAAGAATTCCAAGAAACTTTTGACCTGAAAGGACTATTGGAAGAAAGATATTTTAAAGATTTCCACTCAAGGATTCTGCAGCAGTGTAAATCAATCAATATGAATATGTCGCCAGAGATGGCTGGTTTTGCCTCGCCATCTTTTAGTCTATGTCTAGTATGCAGCAGATGCAAACTCTATTTGCATCAGTGATGAAGAGTGAATGAAGATAAAATATAATTTTAAACTTGTTCTACCACTTTGAAGTGACTCAGACTTGCCTACCGGCATACTTTGATTCTGTGAGGCAGAGCAGAAGCAATATGAGGGCCATCTTCCCTTTCTGTACTCTGTGAGGCAATATTTTCCACCAGTGGGTGATTTTCTAACTTTGCTAATATGTTATGTCACAGTTACGTCAGTGACACATGTTTTTGGGGTTTGGAGGGACAGAGGTAATGGTATGACGTGCTCTTGTGTTCTTTCATTTGTAGTGAAATGCATTGCACAGAAGCGGTCCTTTTCAACATTTATGAAGTCATTTTTTATTATCTTTTCAACCATACATTACGTGCATATATACATATATACACATGATGTACACAGTCATACACTACCTACTACAGTGAGGGGCCCACTTTTGGGGCATACTGCTTCCAATCTACTTAACTCTGACCATTAAATGCATTGAAACTTTGGTGTTTAAAAAAATGGATTAATGGTTCTTATACTAACGTTGAAGAAACTCTGGACAATGACTTGCTTCTGCCATCTGTATACATCTTGCATAATACAACAGACCTTTCCTTTGGTTTGCGCTTGTGGATGTAATTGATGTCTTAGTGTGAGTTAGAAGCTGAAATCCTGTAAGATAGTGAGAGAGTGTCGCTTTCACAGCTGCATTTCCTTGACAAGTTAATCACCTCCTCCCTCCCTCTAGCACTGCCCGATATGAGTAACTGCACATATCTAATGACTATCTGGTAATTAGAATCTGAACTCTTTTGCTAGACTAATTTATTAGTTAATATCATGTGAAATTTGATGTTAATATGTCCTAAAGGCTAATCTATTCAGATTGCAATACATAGATTTTAATAATCTAGTGTGCTTTGGTAATCAGAAGGAATTACGTGATTATGGCTTGTGACTTGAGCAATTAAAAAGGATTGGTTTGAGGGCTCATTTCAAGGCTATTGCAGTGTTTATGGAAAAGGGATTCCTATAGAAATTTCGCCTGTAATTTCAGTGTAATGTGGACCTGCCATAAATCACTGATGTGTTTCAAGTAAACTACCACATGTCCGTCATGGTTTAGGATAGGGGAGCTCCTTAACCCCAGATTATCAGCAGGGTACTAGAAGTGAAATAATTGCTTGTCTTCAAGATTTTATTTTCCATTGTTTGTTCTTTATCCAATTACAGTGCAAAGGTCAGAACACAGAAAAAAAATCAAGATAAGAGAAAGTAAAGAGAAGTTATGGGATGTGTTTAAGTCATATCAGGGTTACTGGTAGGCTTTTCAGCATCATTCAGGGAGCTTAAACTAAATTGTTTATCCACTGTTACCCTAAAGTCCCTAGTTTCCAAAACACAGTTCCCACTCTATAGTACTGCCCTTTATACATTGCTTCTAGACATCATTTTACCTGAGACAGTACAAAAATACACTTTGAACTGACTTCATTTTACAAGCAAATCTAGATTGCTCTGTGCAGTTTTCTTATCTTCATTTAGACAATTTTTAGATGCCCCAACATTTTATATTTTGTAAATTGTAATTCAGTCTAGATCACAATGAATAACTTTGGGTAGCCTCTCGAATGATGAGGCCATGATGAAGTCTATGAAAGGATTGATGATTATTAAAAGATCTGTCTATTAGGTGACTCTTAATATAAGTGAAATATACTTTGCTGGCTCCACTCTAATTCAATGTTATAAAAATGTATGTGGCACCAAGGCAAATAGCTTACAACGTCTATCACATTTACACAGTTACCTTTATTGACTAAACTTCCAGTCTCCTCAAGGAATTAAATCAAACATGTTTGACAAAACCTGTTTTTTGTAAGACCACGCTGACTGTTACCAATTTCCTTTCTTTAATGTTTTTGTTGAGCAAGAGCTTTCAGCTGCTTTGCAGAAAGATAATTTTTTTCTGCAAGAGAAACTCTCCAGGCTGAATTCTCCAGACAAACGGCTTTTTCTTTTTGTGCCGTGTATTCATGAACCAAAAAGCGAAGTATAGGCTTCCACAGGCTGCTGCAGTCATGGCCAGTGTGCGAAGTATCCCAGTTGATTGTGATTTTCAACGGAAAATGTTCAAGTGCCAATTATCTTTAATCAAATGGACTAGTCTGGAGATCAGTCCCAAGTACTGAGAATCCTATCGAAGTGATCATGCTGCAGGAATGACAGATACTTCTGGCGGGCTTATTCAAAACAAGCCTGGAGACTGATCAGCTCACACTTATTTAGCAAGAAGTACTACTGTCACACAGAAGACTAATGCTGTTTTAAAAAGTACAACTAGATCTAGGAGAAGACACTATACTACTTCCAAAAAACCCGTAGTTTTGTTTCCCATAAGTAAGATGATGAAGTGACTGCAAAACTGCTTCAAACTTCAAAGTGCTAGCAAAGCTGCTACATGAACACAACATAAAAGAGGAAATCTAAAATCAGATTAAGTAATGGTCATAGTTGAGGATGTTAGAGAAAACATTTCTGATTTTCCATTATTTTGTGCTACCCTTCATACTCGTGAAGAGTAAGGATTGCCAATAAAACGGCTTCATTTTCACTGAACAGGGTACAGGGCTATGAATGCATTCGGTAGGTGGTGAGTCACCTTCCAAATTCCCTGGGCATCTCCAAGACCGTAAACACCTACTGCACAAAATAGGGAACAGGCCACAGTTTGTATCAGCTGTGTCATGACACCTCACTACTTCTATATTCGTGACTCTCCAGTTATTTTGCAATCCAGTGTCAAAAAGAAATGAGAACGTAACACTACTCTGGGAAGAGCATACAAATGAAATAGTAGGATAAGCAGACTTCACTGTTTGGACCAATGTGTTCAAACACTTAAATATACTTTGCACTTAATATTGCTTTTGGTATACATGGAGATCTGCTTCTCCAAATAAGGTCTTTCAAGGGTAAGAATTCTTCTGAAGTACGTTTTTCTCTTGCATTTTATTTCTACCTGCTCTCTTAAGGTGCCAGACACAACTTCTTCAAAAGACCTACTGGCACAGGGACAGGGTCCTGAAAATTGGTGACTTTTCTTCTTCTTCTGACCCAGTTCTGTCCCTGGCTATAGGTTCATTAGGATCTGGTACTTTTTCCTCATATGTTTTGCTCAGACTCTACCACATAATCCCTACCTTTTTCTTTTCAATCATCTGCTCTTTCAATACTTCTTCCTTTAATCTATTCAGATTTCAATCTAATTTCAAGTGATTTATTGTACAGTGTGACTTACCATGAGCTTTTTGTACATAGCCAATACACCAAAACCATAAAACATAGTTTTGGTGGATAATTTAAAATAAGAGGGGAAAGGGCAAATGAATAATTTACACCTGACAAAATTCGTACAACACATTATTGTCAGTTTTACTCCACTTAGAAGTTTTGCAGAAAGGAATGTGTATCTAGTCAATAATTTCAGTTCAGTAACACATTACTGTTTTTTATTTTAACCACATCATCTCCTCTTATTCATAGTTTATCTAAATAATAATAGTGAATTATTTATAAAATTGAAAATTCTGCATGTAATTTGTCCTAGCATATGCAGATGTTTGCATCAATTAACCTCAAAAAGAAATACTGAGAGAAGTATTTAAAAGCATCCAAGTGCTCTTATTATGAATGACAGTTATACCTTAATGATTTGAAAAACCTCTGTTTCTTGAGTGAAATCCTTGCCCTTCCAAAATCAAAGGTAACACTTCCATTGCCATGGTAATGGGCTAGAATTTAAGTTAATTTATTCAGATAATAGTGCTTTACGCTACACAAACATCAAATCCTTATGCAAACTAACAGTAGCTACAAGGATCCTTTTAGTTGTCTGATTAGATGTTTTAAAAATGCTTAAGTCATTTAGGATATAAAGTCCTATCTGAAAAAGACATGACACTTAGAATATGGTAGTGTCATCACATTTTTTTTTGATCCAGCAGCCATGTCAAATCAACCAAAACAGTCTCTTCTGGATCTCATCATCTGAAACAAATGAAAATGTTTCAAGGCTTGTCTTACTTAAACAAAAAAAAAAACCAAAACCCCAAACCTCAGACTGAAGACAGGAACTGTAACAAAAGGATAGATTATACCTACACAAATGTAGGTCTGGAGCTGCTTTCTGTTAAATGCTGCTGGAATGAAGTGAGACTCACCAGCTCAAGCCTGCTTCTGCCATCAGCGCACCCTGACCACCCTATCATAATACAGTCTGCTTACTTTGCACTTAACCTCTTTGCTCAAGGTGATCTACCATAAATAAGATCTATCTGTATGGCTGTGTCTACATTAGTGGTTAATGGAGTGGATCAGTAGATTGAAGCAGTTGTTGCAGATGCTCCTCACATCTCTGTCAAAGGCAGTTTGGAGGGTTTACGTTGTCCTGGGCTTGATCTGCTCTTTTGGACCAAAACTCTGTACTTCCCCAGTGGTGTGAAGCTTTCAAGAGGTAAATCTGCCCTGCAAATCTTTCTCAACTATGAATCCTTCTTGGAAGTACTACACTGTCATTGTGTCCTGCAGGCAGCCTTCATAGACCTCTTACCCTCTCCTCATATGTACGCTGTTGGCCAGGATGCCCATATCGATCCCTTCAAGAAGAAATGCCTCGGAGCAGCTCCCTGAGAGTCTTTCGGGAAGATGTTCACTCACCTTCTCCTTTCCAGAGAAAATATGAAAATTTTTCATAGAGTGGAACAGCTTCAATAAGAGGAACTGCCAGGAATCTTTCCCCAGATATCATAGTGTCTTCTGCAGAGGCAGGTTTGGTATCCTGCCACCTGGGGAGCTGGGTCTTTCCACTCTTGGTGGGTGCTCTAACAACTATATTCCTCCATGAAAAAGGGTAGAAGCAGTACCACTCTTCCTTCAATGTTTTATGAATCTAGTTAATTCATGTTTTAAAACCCAAAACTGTGAAAAATTCATTGCAAAATTGTGAGCAGTTCCAGAATGAAAGTGATTCACAGCAGAGTGATTCTACCCAAGACCAGTATGCATCAGGATGTTGTAATTTTTTGTTTTCTGCTATGTCTGAGCCTTGGACTCTGTGTGTTGCTTTACGCAATGGTACAAAGAATCCTGTTTTCAGTGAGGGTGTCTTGTCTTGCAGCCTTCATATATGTGCTAGTAATGTCACACTGATGTTAGCTGGGTGACCGTTTTAGCTGGGACACACCAGTGGTTTCCAGAAAGTAGTTTGTAGCCTGCTTGCTTGGGCAAGGAAAGCCTAAAGACCCATAGAAACCTGAAATGGGCAAAATTACTGTGATCGTCCCAAATATCTCTTTTTAATAAAGGCTTTTTTGTTTGTTTGTTTTTAGAGGATGTTAAGAATCTTCATCTGATCTAATCCCTAGTTATGGCTTCAGCTAGATACAGCCCTGAATGATGTACCTTGACAAGCAACTGGGCTGTACGTGCTACCTCTCTGCTTTCTACTTACTGTACACATTGGAAAATTCCAGTTACTGCTGCCTACATGGCTTTTCCTTCTTTATATTTCAATTTATTTATTTATTTATTTATTTACAAGATCACTAGTAATTGGTCATAGCTGCTGTCAGCAGCGGTGCCAGTTCAGCCTCATTAATCACATATAGAGGGTGGAAGTGGAGACAGGTAACCTGGGAGGATTACAGAGAGGCTGTGTGAGCAGCCAGGGATCAGCTGAGGAAAGCTAAAGCCCTGAGGGAATTGAATCTGGCCAGGGATGTCAAAAACAACAAGAAAAGCTTCTATAGGTATGTAGGGGACAAAAGAAAGTCCAAGGAGAATGTAGGCCCCCTCTGGAAGGAAACCGGTGTCCTGGTTACCCGGGACATGGAGAAGGCTGAGGTGCTCAATGCCTTTTTTGCCTCAGTCTTCACCAATAAGGGCTCTTGTCTCGCCACCCAAGCTGTGGAAGGCACAAGCAGGGACTGCGAGAATGAAGAACCGCCCACTGTACTGGAAGAGCAGGTTCGGGAACATCTGACGAACCTGAAGGTGCACAAGTCCATGGGAACTGATGAGATCCACTCACAGGTCCTGAGGGAACTGGCGGATGCAGTTGCCAAGCTGCTGGCCATCGTATTTGAGAAGTCGTGGCAGTCTGGTGAGGTCCCCGATGACTGGAAGAGAGGAAACATAACCCCCATTTTTAAAAAGGGGAACAAGGAAGACCTGGGCAACTACAGGCTGGTCAGCCTCACCTCTGTGCCTGGCAAGGTCATGGAGCAGATTCTCCTGGAAACCATGCTAAGGCACACGGAGAGCAAGGAAGTGGCTGGTGACAACCAACATGGCTTCACCAAGGGCCGATCATGCCTGACCAATTTAGTGGCCTTCTATGATGGGGTGACAGCATCAGTGGACAAGGGACAAGCAACGGATATCATCTGCCTGGACTAGTGCAAAGCTTTTGACACTGTCCCGCACGACATCCTTCTCTCTAAACTAGAGAGGCATGGGTTTGATGGACGGATAAGGAGTTGGCTGGATGGCCGCACTCAGAGAGTGGTGGTCAACAGCTCGATGTCGAAGTGGAGACCGGTCATGAGTGGTGTCCCTCAGGGGTCCATGTTAGGCCCAGCCCTGTTCAGCATCTTTGTTGGCGACACGGACAGTGGGATAGAGTGCACCCTCAGCAAGTTCGCCAATGACACCAAGCTGTGTGGTGATGTCGACACGCTGGAAGGGAGGGATGCCGTCCAGAGGGACCTTGACAGGCTGGAGAGGTGGGCCCGTGCCAACGTCATGAAGTTCAACCAGGCCAAGTGCAAGGTCCTGCATCTGGGTCATGGCAATCCCAGGCACAGATACAGGCTGGGCGGGGAATGGATTGAGAGCAGCCCTGAGGAGAAGGACTTGGGAGTGCCGGTGGACGAGAAGCTCAACATGAGCAGGCAATGCGCCCTTGCGGCCCAGAAGGCCAACCGCATCCTGGGCTGCATCAAGAGGAGCGTGGCCAGCAGGTCGAGGGAGGTGATTCTGCCCCTCTGCTCTGCCCTGGTGAGACCCCACCTGGAGTACTGTGTCCAGTTCTGGAGCCCCCAACACAAGAAGGACATGGACCAGTTGGAGAAGGTCCAGAGGAGGGCCACGAAGATGATCAGAGGGCTGGAGCACCTTTGCGGACAGGCTGAGAGAGTTGGGGCTGTTCAGCCTGGAGAAGAGGAGGCTCCAGGGAGACCTGATAGCGGTCTTCCAGTACCTCAAGGGGGCCTACAAGAAAGATGGGGAGAGGCTGTTCAGTAGGGCCTGTTGCGATAGGACAAGGAGTAATATTTTTAAAATAGAGGGAAGTAGATTTATATTAGATTTTAGGAAGAAATTTTTTACAATGCGAGTTTTAGAACACTGGAACAGGTTACCCAGAAAGCTGGTGGATGCCCCATCCCTGGAAACGTTCAAGGCCAGGTTGGATGAGGCTCTGAGCAACCTGATCTAGTCAGGGATGTCCCTGCTCCTTGCAGGGGGGTTGGACTAGGTGACCTTTGAAGGTCCCTTCCAACCCTAACCATTCTATGATTCTATGAGTCTATATTTGATACATTTGTCTTAGATAGCTTTATATCACTTTGTAATGGAGACCAACTCTGAATTATTTGCTGCTGTGGGGAGAGCTGAAAATATAACTGTCTAAAAATATTAATGACCCCAATTCGATTTATGAAGTATGAAGAACAATTACTTGAATGCTTCTTTCGTTGCAATCAATATCCAAGAATATGGATATGCCTACCTTTCACATAGGTCGTGTCACAGTCCGTTCTCTGTGATTCCAGCAAGTCTGTGCTAAATTTCTGCAAGTTCTGGGCACATCAAGTGTCCCACAGTAAAGGATATTAATTAAAGAGGTAGCCAAGTGAGGCAGGAGTAAGAGGCATCAATTTATCAGAAAATGTTAAAAAAAAAACTAGTTTGAGCAGATGCTAACTAGCTTGGACAAAAGAATACCATTGATTGCTGTTAACTATGCAATATCAATGTATTTGAACAACACCAAAACATACAATGGATAGGAATTTAAAGACCTAAAGGATTTGCTGCTAGAAATTAGATCATAAAATTAATGAAAAGAAAATATAGTCTAAATGTCTATCTTGTAGAAAGATTAATTGAAACTATGATGTAGTCTTCCAAAGATAAGAAATGAAAACATTTACTTAAGATTTGGGAGCAGATCCAGCAGGAGCTCATAGGAGAATATGAACTGTGTTGTTTATGAGCTATTTAACATGCATCTCACAGAATTATATAAAGAGACAATCTTTGCTTGGTCGTTGCTAATGCAGAGTTGGGTGAGGATAAACAAATATGATTGCTGATATGTGGCCAGCCAAGCTTCATGATAAGATAAATGCAAACATAAGAATTTGCAGGAATAGGTTGGCAAAGTACCTTTGTGCTGAGCAATGCAAACATTTGTTGATCCCCATCAGATTTTAGGAAGCATGGTCTCCTACATGGAAGAGTAATAGGTTCAAGGTAGTTCAGTCTAGTATACAAACTCAAAAAGAAGGGGGACTCAAACTCAAAAGATGAGGGGGCAAGTGAACATCTTTCTACTCTCCAGCAGGAATTTAAAGAGAGTGTCCTAGGACAACATTGCTGCTCACATACTTTTTCCTCATACTTCTTAAAGCATCTACCGTTTTCATCAACATCAGATGACAATAAACATAATTTTCCAACCATGAGATCAAAGGTCAGATTCACCCTAGGCATAATCGGATACAACTCCATTGCAAGTTACTGATGGCAGACTTACACCAGCTTATATTAGATTTAAATTGGCCTCAATTACTGGAAAAAACAATTCACAAGATTAAATTTCAACCACAGTGATGTACTAGGACTTCACTTCTTTTGAAGCTGTCTGAAAAAGTCAGCCATGGGCAGTTCTTGCCTTTATGCCATGTCACTCAAAGAAAAAGTTAGGTATAAAAAAATCCAGTACTTTCTCATACCGGTGACTGTAGCAAATTCAAGAGAAGTGACCCATTGCAAAGATAATTTGAATAAAGCTATTTCCCCTATGGTACTCATGAAAGTGCCTTTGAACTATGAAAAATATTACTATGCACAGTAACCTCTAAGACCATAATATGTCATTAAAGTAATCAGCTACTAATTTACTACCTTCCTTCAGGACTATAATAATGTTTGTCATATGCAAGAACAGTTTATCTACCCAAACTCATGACATGTAGAAATTACAGAGTGAGTTTAGTGAAATGAGTAGCCAGACCACTTGCTATGCAAATCGGTAATGACAGATTTCAGCTAATATTGCATAAATGTACACATAACATACTGAACACTATGCAATGTTTAATGAAAAGAAAAAAAATATGAAAACCAGCTGTTTTAAAGACAGTAGAGGATATCTCTAAAGTATTAAAGACAGGAGATGATGACTCTGATTTATAAAATGCAACTGTATAAGAGTCAGGATTGGTGTAAAAGCCTATCAGGATTTTAAATCTTTTTGTTTGTTTGTTTTTTTTAGTTGGAAGTGCTGTTTCATAAAACCAGAACTGTTTGTCGGACATAGATTTTGTTGAAGTGATTAGAGGATCATTGATATTGATAAGTTTTTACAATTGTAAAAAGATCTTCTTATTTTAGTTGTTGTTGTTGAGAGGAATATTTGTTTTGAAAAGTAAGCTAATGCTAGAAATTTTACCTTCATATGTAATAGCTTTTTGAGACTTTGACTCTGTGCCTCGCGTGTGAAAAAATTTCAGAGTATTGCTAGTAATCCCAGAAAAGTCCGGTTCTAGACTTGATTCTGACTGTCTGTTATTTTCTACCAAATGGTAGGTCACACTTCATGGCAAGTATAAGCATTTAATATTATTAATGGTTTCCATGTTCCAGGGTAATAATTTACAGAAATCTGATTATTAAAAATAAATATATTAGAGGAGTCTGAACTAATTATTATAAATCAAATTCTAATTTATTTGTATTTGTATGGCTTTATAGTCTTCCAAAGTACGTAGCAGAAGGCACGCAGACACTTGTATTTTTCACAGAAAACCATTAGAAAAGACGGCTTATTTTGATACAAAATACTGTAGTGTCATCTTTAAAATGTGTTAGGGTGGAGATGGTACTGCCGGGAACTGGGTATGTATTTAGCCATCTAGACTTTATAAACCAAAAAAACCTCATTGTAAAGGTTCTTCTCTCTGTGACCCTCTGTCTCTCTTACGTACTGCGATGCACAGCTGAGAGCAGCCAGCAGCTGGTGACTCTTTATGGTCAGGTTAACTTTCTTCATGGGGATTTAGCACATTTCATATCCATGTTTTGAAACCGTAGCTTGAATTAATGGGGAGAACCTAAGACTATGAAGCTGATTATTTCTGTGGAGTTTATTGATGTTTACCCAAAACTAGGATGTAAGCTTTTCTTTGTTGATAAGTGCCTTGCCAATTTAGTAAACTAAAATAAGACCAATAGAAGGCGTATTTACCTCTATTTGTGATGTTGATTTAGTGGTGTTTTGAGCAACCATCACAGTCTACCTAAAAAATGATTCTTTTGGGCAAAGTGATATGAACTTTTCCAGGATGTTAATGGTGGCTTTAATTCCTGTTACACATTCTGAGTTGTATCCCCAAACCCAGATACCTTGTGTTATTTCAGATGAGGAAATTTACATAGGTTTTTTCATACCAGTTTAGTTTTTTTTGTTGTTGTTTTTTTGTTGGTTTTTTTTTGTTTGTTTGTTTTTGTCTTTGTTTTTTGTTTTTTTTTTTTTGTTTCTGTTTCTGTCAGTGATGGTTATGAACTTAGGGCCTGGAACAGGGATCACATAGAGGCATGGCAACCTTGTGGGATGAAAGTGTGGACACAATGCAGCTCTTACATGGCAAGACTTTGTCTTTTTGCCATCTGAGGTATCTTGCAGCCTTCTAATATCGGCCAAAATTGTTCCCTGTGCGTGCAAATTCTTTCTTCCACAATGCAGTTTGAGGTGTGTTAACAGACATGCTCTTAGATTTGTGATTATTTTGTCTTTTCCCCACAAGCATTTGAGTGCTGTTTACATGAAGGATTGTTCTTTAGTTTTCTGTTGGTTTGGTTTTGGTTTTGTCTTTTTTCCTGCCCTAAATCTTCCGACTTCCTGCTGAGCAGTAGCAAGATTTTAGGTAAATCTCTTTCCAGTCTGGGGCACTAATCAGCAATGGTTGTTCTGACATTTTCTGAGTGTAATTTGTGCAAGGAGTTGGGAAATTGCTTCCTATACTCTTACTCTCCTTTGACTACTTTAACCACATAAAGAGAAATCAAAGTCTGAGGGCTTGCCATTGAAAATGTCAGCCTAGAAATGCTGTTGAAGTAGGCCTGCTCAGGGGCTCATCCAGCTATTTGTAGGACAGTGCTCCTGAAAGGCAGATGAAAACAGGTAAGGTTTATTCCAATTAAACAATACCTTGGCATTACCCACGGGGAATCCTGAGAGATGCAATCCATTTAGAGATAACATTCACCTGAGCTGTATCCTAAGATCATGCTCCTAACTTTCAATTTCTGTCCCTTTCAATATCTTTTTGAAAGTCTTGGATGCTAAGAAAATATTAATAATGGCTTGCAAGAGGTGTCTGTTTCTATTTATCTTCTTTGTGCTGAATGAGCAGTGTCCTTGGGATGACTACTGGTCTCTGAAACAACTCATTTGAATTTGGACAGAAACGGAGTGACAAGTTTATTCGTGGACAGAGAGCAATGTGTCTCCTAAAAGTAGAAGCATTTTCAACAGCATTGGTTTTGGCTTGGGAGAAGTGAAAGAAAAGAAGACTAAAAAAGGTATGGAGGAAATGAGCTCTTGGACTTCCCCCTGTAGCAAAGTAAACCCACAGCAAACAACAGAGGGTGAAGATAATAGGGCTTAATGAAGATTACATCTCTTTCCAGACACCTTGGTTTCAGGTGTCTGCAGGGTAGAAAGTTTTTCATATCCATTTGCCATCACACTCAGAGGTGTGAGTGTGGACATAGTTCAAGCAGGGCAGTGCTAATTTTCCCAGGAGGTGGTGTCAGAGGGAGGTGAATGATGGCAAGCAGCAGCAAACAGGATGGGGCTGCAGGAGGTTCTGCAGCAGAGAATGGTGTTCTCAGGGGTGCCATCATGCCAAGCTCTTCATCACGACCACACTCTGTCCTGCTGTGCCTTTTCTAGAACACCCCATCCCTGAACACTTCATCTTGCTTGCCTTGGACACTCTCCTTTATTTCCTACCTCACTTATAACCTCAAACTTCAAAATATCTTCTGCTTTTCTATAGTCTTTTAATTCAACTCAAGTTTGTCTCAGAAAATTATCTTTCCTTACCACATGACTTTGAGATTAAAGCTGTATACAGAAAACGATATATAGTGGAATTTACATGACCATTGTTTTTATAAAGCATTGTTTTTTTCCCTGTTTATTTCCAAGGCTAGGTCTCCAAGATAAGGACTATCATTATTCTATGTTTGTATCATGTCTTACATAATATGTTTCCACCATCCTTTCTAAACTCATTCTGCAGCTGCCATTACGGAGCAAGCACAGAACTAGAGATCTCTTAATTGTTTTAGTCCATATGATCTCACTGCCACCATGCAGTAGTATTTTGTCAGTCAGGTCTGATTCTGCTTACTGCTTTCTTCTTGAAGTTCTGGCCTCTGTAACAGAGGAAAGATGTAGAACTGTAGTTAGAAGAGGAACATTTTGCTGCCCATTTTAGGATTATGGTACAATATTCTGAGCTACTTAGAGTGAGCAGCAGAGCTCATAAAGCCCCATTCAAGCATAGCCTAATTCATTCAGCATGAAGTAAGACAGAAAATCAGGGAACAAGCAGGTAAACATTTAGAAAAACCATAAAGGTGCTTCTATTGCTGTAACCTAGTTTTCAGGGTTTTTTTTTCAGTTTATTTATTTGCTTTTTATTGTTTGTCTTCTAGAGCTGTATTAGTGTTGCTACATCTAGGAAATGTTCAGTTAAATTCTAAATATTTATGAACATTTGTTTCCTACCTATAATATGCTATTCATTGGACAGTCTGTGTTTGAAGTGACTACAGAAAGCAGGTTTGGAATTCTGAAGAAAAGATCAGCTGTGAAATATGAATAATCAAATTGCAAGTCAGATTAAAGTTGGCAAAGGCTTCATCATGACAGGCTTGCAAACTGATTGCCTAGCAATAGGAACATAACTTCTGAGTTTCATTCCATCTGTGAGAACTTTATAGCGCTTTTCCCCTTTTCTACAGAATTATTTTTTACTATTGTGATTCAAGCATTTTTTCTAAACTAAGTGAATTCCAAATATTTCAGCCTGCATTCACTCACTGAGTGTATCTAAGTTCTCCCAAAATACTCAGTAAGTGGAATCTAAGGAGCTGTGCAGACTCACAAAAAAAAAAAAAAAAAAATCAATAGAACTTGATGGACTTCTTGGTGGTTCAGCCATTCCACTTGCATTCCCTTAAGCCAGTGTCTGAGCATCAGGGCATGTCGAGAGGCAGAGAACTGGACACTTAAATTAAGAGCAAAATGTTTTCCTCTTGCATATTATTGTTGCAAATCTGAACGAGAATTCACTCTTGCTTTTTTGCTTTCTTATTGACTTTACCGCGTTACTTCACTGATCACTGTAAAGCCTACAGCATAGGCAACTGGATTGCTCTTTTTTTTTTGTGACAGTTCCTCTTAGAAAAACCTCTCTTTTTATAGGCAAGGAAAATATTTCATTTAAATGGTATATTTTAGTTCTTTTTGTCATAGATCAATGGTATATCAGGCAAGATTTTATCATCACATCCAGTGAATTAAAAAATAAAACCGGCTGCATGTTTTCATTAGACCACATGCAAATTTCCTAGTTTATTTACCTGCAGTCTTTATGGTAATAAGCTCATCTTGAAAGCATCTCTACACATTCTGTAATGAAATTCTTTGCCTCTGGGTCTTTGAGGTCTTGTTTGGGTCTTCAAAGTTTTTACAAATATAATGTACTGGCAAGTTGGTTTGCTGCTGTGCGCTCCAACTAACTGTGCCAGGATTTGCATTGTTCTGAGTGCTTAAATCTCACATGCCTGCAAATGCCCTTTACAAAACTCAGCATTCAGAGATTTGTTATTGCTGTTACAATACACTGGGGATAGCATTTACTTAGAACAAATCACCCTGGAGAAAAGAGAAATGTGCTTTTATCTAGTCTGGAGCAAAGAACTGGATTGTCCTTTGTATGGTCTCTATGCAGGGGAGCTGGCAGCCAAGGTTGGCCAGTGCAAACAGTGCAAACTGTGGTGGCATTGGGAGGCATGGCCCTATCTAAAGCATGCCAGGACCTCTGCAGAGCACTGTCTTGCTCACTTCAGGGGTAGACACATGCAAGATCTTCTGCAAGGCAGGAAAAGGGATGAGTTTTCTGCCTATGTGGCCTATTGCACTAATTTTGATAAAATATGTGGAACCCAAGTATCAACATGTTGATGAGGTCCTACCGATGGCCAATCAACAGTTAATTTCAGTAGTAAGACTTCAAATTGCTTTCGTCTGCCGTCACAGTCACTGCTGAACATATTTTATGTTTTATTTTTTAAATTAAATAGTCAGAAAAACAAGGGAAATAATGTGGAAAATGAAAAGATTTAATACAATTGCATTAGCCTGTTAGCTGTAAAGAGTCAGTTTAAAGAAAATTCCAAGATTGACAATCCTTGTTGTTGCAGTAGCTGTGGGTGATGTCTGGTCCCACTGCTCATTCTGAAAATTAATTCAATGATGGGGCCAGAAAAAGATGTCAAAGACTGAAATACATCTTTTGCTTCTGCAGCTGATTTTCACTTGTGTTCTCTTTGCTGGAGGGAGGCCCAGCACAGGGTCACATCATTTTCAGTCCTGCACCAGTATAGCTAAAGCACTAACCTTCAGGCAGCTGTAGGAGAGGACCAGAAGGCACAGTCCCTTCTCTGTGGACGCTCCTGAAGTGAAGACACCAGGACAGCTGATGGCCACAAATATGTTGCAAGAAAATTTTACACAATTTATAGCGGACCTTTTGATTTTTTTTACTTTTCCATCCCCATCATTCTCTCTTTTCGTCTGTATCTCTCTCCCTTGGTTTGAACATGTTTGTTTGAAACTAATTTGGCCCACAATTTTCAGTGTGTTCTAAGTTTTGTTCTTTCATTCTAATGTTGTATTTCATTGCCTTTCTTTCTCTCCATATTCATTGTGTCTTTCTGGCTTCATTTTTCTTTTCTTGATTTCAGCTTGCCTCTTTCTGCTCTTGCAGCTTTTGTTGCCCTCAGTCTCCTCTCACTGAACATTTTCCATTTCCCACAAGAAAGGACTGCCATGAAGGGGAAAATCTTTACTTTCTCAAAGATCCTTTCCTTTTAGCAGTATTCACAGAATAAAACATTGTCCCTCACAGGGAGATGAAGAGCTGAAGGTCCTTTCCACTGATAAAAGAAGCCACAGGCTTCAACCCATACAGGACTGGATTTTTCTTCTTTTCCTCATTCCCCTTATGGATATGTTGGTGCAAGTTCCTGTCTTTTATTTCAGGAATTGACAGGCTGAGACAGTTGGGGCTGTCCACCTGGAGAAGAGGAGGCTCCGGGGAGACCTTATAGCAGTCTTCCAGTACCTCAAGGGGGCCTACAAGAAAGACAGGGAGAAACTCTTCACTAGAGCCTATTGTGACAGGACTAGGGGTAATGGTTTCAAAATAGAGGGTGGTAGATTTAGATTAGGTATTAAGAAAACGTTTTTTCCAATGAGGGTGGTAGAACACTGGCACAGGTTGCCCAGAGAGGTGGTGGATGCCCCATCCCTGGAAACATTCAAGGCCAGGTTGGACGGGGCTCTGAGCAACCTGATCTGGTTGGAGATGTCCCTGCTCCTTACAGGGGGATTGGACTAGATAACCTTGAAAGGTCCCTTCCAACCCTAATCATTCTATGATTCTCTGATTCTACGAATCAGGGAAGCTCTCATCCATGTCCCCTTTGTAGCAGCAGCACTGGGGAACGGTAACATTTGTTTTATTGTAACAGCATGGGAACCCCTCACTGCTTTTAGCTGACTGAAAGTCAGGTCCCTGTTGAGAAAGGGACAAATGCAAAACAATGTGTTGGCACAGATTCTCTTGCTCAAATCTTCCTTACTCATTCAAGACTTGAGTGACAATCTGTGATTCTCCATTCCTCAAATTAGCACAGCTCCAGGCAGTTATATAAATGTATTCAGAGCGCAGCCACTGCACAAAACATAATAATTCTCAGTTAGTACTTCCTTTTG
Organism: Chlamydotis macqueenii; assembly: GCF_036417535.1. Classification (NCBI taxonomy): domain Eukaryota; kingdom Metazoa; phylum Chordata; class Aves; order Otidiformes; family Otididae; genus Chlamydotis; species Chlamydotis macqueenii. Next base: position 122,992,832 of record NC_141557.1, read on the forward strand.
TCAAATCTTTGCTGAATGAACAGTCTCTGTGTTACATAAATCAGAAGGAATAGCCTGCCCCCAGATTTGGCTCCATTTCTCATGGAACTCAATAGCAAACTAACAAAAAGCAGAAAACAAGGAAATCTGTTTGAGTCAATGCTGAATGCCTGGTAGTTCTAAGTGAGTGCCTGGGCTTCTGTCTACATATGGATGTCATGGTTTCCACCTCTACAATATTTCACAGTAAATACTGTCTTGTATAGAATCATAGAATCATAGAATCATAGAATAGTTAGAGTTGGAAGGGACCTTCAACGGTCATCTAGTCCAACCCCCCTGCAAGAAGCAGGGACATCCCTGACTAGATCAGGTTGCTCAGAGCCTCATCCAGCCTGGCCTTGAACGATTCCAGGGTTGGGGCATCCACCACCTCTCTGGGCAACCTGTTCCAGTGCTCTACAACTCTCATTGTAAAAAATTTTTTTCTAATATCTAATCTAAACCTACCTCCTTCTAATTTAAACCCATTACCTCTTGTTCTATCACAACAGGCCCTACTGAACAGCTTCTCCCCATCTTTCCTGTAGGCCCCCTTGAGGTATTGGAAGACCGCTATCAGGTCTCCCCGGAGCCTCCTCTTCTCCAGGCTGAACAGCCCCAACTCTCTCAGCCTGTCCTCATAGGAGAGGTGCTCCAGCCCTCTGATCATCTTTGTGGCCCTCCTCTGGACCCTTTCCAACTGGTCCATGTCCTTCTTGTGCTGGGGACTCCAGAACTGGACACAGTACTCCAGGTGGGGTCTCACCAGGGCAGAGCAGAGGGGCAGAATCACCTCCCTCGACCTGCTGGCCACGCTCCTCTTGATGCAGCCCAGGATGCGGTTGGCCTTCTGGGCCGCAAGGGCGCATTGCCCACTCATGTTGAACCTCTTGTCTACCAACACTCCCAGGTCTTTCTCCTCAGGGCTGCTCTCGATCCAATCCCCGCCCGGCTTGTATTTGTGCTTGGGATTGCCATGACCCAGATGCAGGACCTTGCACTTGGCCCGGTTGAACTTCATGAGGTTGGCATGGGCCCACCTCTCCAGCCTGTCAAGGTCCCTCTGGATGGCATCCCTCCCTTCCAGCGAGTCGACGGCACCACACAGCTTGGTGTCATCGGCGAACTTGCTGAGGGTGCACTCTATCCCACTGTCCATGTTGCCGACAAAGATGTTGAACAGGGCCAGGCCCAACACGGACCCCTGAGGGACGCCACTCGTGACCGGTCTCCACTTGGACATTGAGCCGTTGACCACCACTCTCTGAGTGCGGCCATCCAGCCAACTCCTTATCCACCGAGTGGTCCATCCATCGAACCCATGCCTCTCTAGTTTAGAGAGAAGGATGTCGTATAATCTACTTTGGAGTAAAAAAAAAAAAAAAAAAAAAAAATTGGATAGATCATCTTCAATATCTGAACGTATTTTCATTTCTATACCTAAACTGACAAGTGGTTTGCATCAGGACAGTTTGTTACAGGAGTTGAAAAGTGAGCTAAAAAAAATAAAATATAGAAACTACCTGGAAAGGTTTGTAGGCTTGTTCCCCAAGAACAATATAAATGAGACGTACGCCACCACAGCGTGCCAAACTCACACTCTGCGGTGGTGAGAAGGGATTTCATACGATTACCCAGAGACTCTTGCAGGACCTTCAAGTAAGAGAAATAAATGTGAGATAGTGTAGCTGTACGGGCTGCATTATGGAAAACCTCAGTTAGAGATTTACCTGTATGATTCACTTCAAAACATTATAGCATAATATAAAGTTCAGGAGAAATATGTTTTTAATGCAGAACTCTCTTAAAAGCAAGGGACAACCGATCTGCAGAAGATACCACAGAATTACTAAGGGTCTTACTGAGGCTGGCACTGTTAGCTGTGTCTGGGCTGCTTCTGCACCTGCGTGGCACAGATAACAGTCTTGACTCGGTGGTAATTTAATGGGAATAGAAATGCATCACGTAGCAGGGTGTTAGTGTTACTTCGGACAGAAGAAATGGCCCAACTAGATTTTTGAGGGCTGAAGCTCTATGTTCTGTTCAACAGGAAAAATTTTTCAGAGGTGAACAAAGCAATGGTGAAGTGTCTTGCTTTGAACAACAGTTTTACTTTTCCTTAAAAAAGCAACATTTGGGAGGTTTGCAAAAGAGTAAGGTTTGGTTAAAAAAAATGTTGGTAAGGTGGAGGGATTTCATCAATATGGAAAAATCACATGTGACTCACAGGTTACATTCTTTTAGATAAACATTGCTTTGCGTATATCAAGTGAGTATGGATGAAGTGCTATTTGGACTAAGGAATCTTTAAGGTCTATTGTTTAAGGCTTTTCCACATCTAAATTCTCTTCATCTCTTGCAAAATCCTCAGAGCATTTAAAGAAGCGTGTGTAATGTTGTAAAGTATAGCTGTGTAAACTGCCTCCATGAGGTATTTACAAGCTTCTGAGGTCAAAATTCTTCATCCAATCTCATCTCCTTCTTAGTACTTCATGCTATATCCAGATAAAGGCATTGAAACTGTTTAAGGATTAGGACTTGTCCCTCTGTAACAAGGTCATGTAAAATGAGATGTGAAAGGAATAGGAAGTGAGTCCAAGGGATCAAAGAGAAATCCATGGCTTAAGGCAGGAGAAACCAGTGGAAAGTAATGCATGCACATATCGGTGGATTGTCATTCATTTATGGCCATCTTGCAGACAAGAAAACAGTCCCTCAGCCTTACAAACACTGGTATCTGTTTTTCTTCCCTTGTTTGCAGACCCTTCTCAAGATCCTGCTTTGAAACAGATGAAACTCCTTGGACAAGAGTTTCAGAAATGAGACAACTTTCACAGATCCCTGCTTGATAAACCTTAGCAGGTCTGTCAGAGACAACCCCTCACTCAACACTTCCTACAATTACAGTTCACTTATATATCTTGGCCTAGGAATTCTAGATGAATGTACCTCCAATTACTAGTTCATTCTGAAAAATATTGTAAGACCGGTGACAGACGTCACAAAAAAATCCCCCATCCAAATGCCACAAAACCCTCTCTTCAGAGACAAAGGCACCAGCTGGGCTGAAATTTCAAAATTATGTTTACATGGAGTGATTTGATGATGCACAAATCTGCATATACATCTTAGAAAACCTTTTAGAGAGCTTTTGAACTAGTTTGTTTTATGGTATTTTCTGATTTTAATAGATTAGCAGTTTCTTAGTGTGCATGATAATTGCAGGGTATTTAATATCCACTTACACTATTTTGTACAGAACTTGTGTCTCAGTCCATTAATGTGATACATTTACACCTAGTAGTTTTGGTATGACTTGTTCCAAACCTCAGGTTGTTGCTCTTGACTCATTTTTCCTTCCTCAGTCCCCAGTGTTTTAATAATTCCATCTACTCATGTGAGTCCTTTCAACAGCTGTCTACACACCCCATGTGTCTGGCCTCTTCCCTTCATCCCTCCCTTTCCCCACCTGCATACCCAGTGTGTTAGCGTTAAAGGTCTCAAAATGATAAAATAGAAGTGACTCCTAAGCCCACAACAAAGCGACAGTCCAGGAAGTAGTCCAGTCTCTATTGGACCTTCTCATCAGCAAGGCTCAAGAGCTTAGTGTCTCATCCCCGCTGTGCTGCTTTTTTTCCTTCCTTCTGAACAACTGTTGTATCTGTGATGTCTCCTCCCCTGCACATGCCGCCCAATATGACCTTCTGTTTCATCACAGAACTGTTATATTCAGGCTAGTGCCTATCTTCCTGGAGGCACCAAAGTGCCCTGCCAAACACAGTGCGATTCCAGCTTTTTGCAGTGCACTGGGTACTCTCTAAGGACACCTTTTTCCTGCTGCACCCACGTGTGACTTTTTGTCTGTCTCTGGGTTCCTGGAATGGTTTCTCCATGTGCAAGATGAAAGTTTATTTTGTTCCTTTATATCCTACTTCTAAATTAATTTTTTTTTGGTGCTGTCATCCAGGTATACTGCAAATGTTCTTGCAAGTTCACCTATTTAAAAGCCAGCCAGCTGAAAGGAGGCATATGTAACAGCAAACACAGCACAGGCACGTGTGCTGATAAGACTAATTCCTTGTCATCTCCTGTAATGTTAAATCTAATTTGAATTGCAACCCTTGAGACCTGCAATTACATTTGTCCATCTGTCAATAAACTGCCATTTCAGATTGTACTGTAGTTAATTGTAGTTAATATACAACGCTTTTCCCTTGCTTTGCCTCCATCCCACCTCATATCACCTCCCCTTTCATTTTCAAGGTATAATCAGAGCCAAATGAAGAGGAGCAACACTGACTTAGCAGGTTATTAATTTAAGAAAAAGCTGAAGGATAAATGTAGATACTAGCTGCTTGGGTCTAGGAAAAAAATCACTTAACTACAGAAATATAAAGGAATAGGTATAAATGAAAACAAAGTACGTGAGAATCATAGAATCGTTAGGGTTGGAAGGGACCTTTAAGGGTCATCTAGTCCAACCCCCCTGCAAGGAGCAGGGACATCTCCAACCAGATCAGGTTGCTCAGAGCCCCCTCCAACCTGGCCTTGAATGTTTCCAGGGATGGGGCACCACCTTTCTGGGCAGCCCGTGCCAGTGTTTCACCACCCTCACTGTAAAATATTTTTTCTTAGAGGAATCTTCCTCTGCACACTTTGCAGTACGTACACTGTGTGAGAGACAATAGTTTCCTAGCACATACTCTGTTTCTAAAGCTTTCCTTCCAGTGCATGAAAATGTTCACTCTGAGCATTCAAATTTGAATACCACGTTCCTTGTCAGCACCTAGGATCATCTCTGATCCTGATAATGAATTGTAGGTAGTCCCAGTGTCCATTTCAATTCTACCCACAAGGATGGTGTGAGCCTCACTGAAAACTATTTTTTTTGGCTCAGTCATATCTATACTGGTACTAGTCATGTCCTCTAAAGAGCCCTGTGAAATTTCTTAATTCTCTATGGAGGATGGAGAGACATTTGAGCTTTAATTTTTGAGTACACTTGCTGCCTTCAAATTTGCTAAGCTTTTCCAGAAAATGTCTGATAAACGTTAACACACTGAAACAAGTTGGAAACTTTAAGATTTCTTACAGCAACACATTAAAATATATTAGGGATTAAAAATAAAATGAAGAGGAAGTTTCAGTTCTTATAAAAATAAACCTTTTTTTTTCTAATTTCTATTAGGAGTGATCTAATTTGGCACCAGAATTCCATCCTTCCCTATTAGCAAAAAATGCATTCAGAGTCTGTTTTCTATGATCTGTTGTATATCTACATTCTAACTGACCTTCTTCTATGAATCATTATTTTTAGATTAATGTAATAATATGCATCACTTTCTGACTCTCATTGATGTCTTTTTCTTTTCTTTTTTTTTCTTTGTCTCTCTTTTTTTTTCAAAATGAAGCTGATGGTGACCCTATTAATTGCATGCAGGATGGAGTCAGTAATCTTCCTCTGCACACTTTGCATTATGGACACTGAATAGGGGGAGGGCTTTGGTCAAGACAGAATCAAGATATTGGTTTTTTTTTTGCATAAAGACTTGGCTTCTGAAGATGGAAAAGGTTTTTCGTAGTCCTTGTATATCAAAGATTATACTTAAAGCTATGCCTATTGACTATGTTACCTTGTAACTGATTATTCAATCAAAAAGCAGAAAAATTTCCTTTTGTGTAAATTAACTTATAAAAAACTAGCAGTGTTAAAGGACATGCAACATTATACCCATCAATTTAAACCAATGGCTGCTGTCATCATGGGAGGAACGGTTGATATACCAGAGGGTCATGCTACTGTCCAGAAGGACCTCCATAGGCTGGAGATATGGGCCAACAGGAAAGACATCCGGGGTGTTGCGTTCTGTGTACCAGAGAGACATGAGCATACTAGAGAGAGTCCAGTGAAAGTCAACAAAGATGATCCTATGAGGAAAGGCTGAGAGACCTGGGACTGTTCAGCCTGGAGAAGAGAAGGCTTAGAAGGGATCTCATAAACGTGTATTGATGGAGGGGAGTCAAGAAGCCAAAGCTAGGCTTTTCTCAGTGGTATCCAGTGACAGGCAACTGACTATTCCCCAGGTTCTTTTTCCATGTTTTTTAAAGATGCGTGTTTAGTTAGCCTTCTTCCAGCTGCTAGTGACCTCTTTGAGCGTTACTTTAAAAAAACCCAAAACAAATACAGACAGCAGCATTTCAGTCACAGTGGTAGTTTTTTCAGTGCCCATGGGTAAATCCTAGGCAGCCCCATGGATTTGAGATGCTTGTAACTTGTTGCTTCCCAGTCTTTCCTAACTGAATAGGTATATGCAGAGGTCGAGGAGCAGGCTATGCTTGTGAAGCCTGAGGTAAAAATATATTCCTACACAGTCCCCTTTTTTTTTGTGTGTGTTTTACTTATAGAGAAACTCCTTAGCAAAGCAGGGCTTTTGCCAAAACTCCTCCTTGTCTTGCACAAGAAGTTTCTCCTTACCATAGTCCTAATTGGAAGACCTGAAGTTTCTGTCCATGCTGGTAGCTGTTCCTTCTCTGTGACTGAAGTCCTGACCCTATTCCCTAGCTGAAGAGCTGCAGAGAGAAGGAAGCCAGCTGCCCGAACGCACGTGCTCTCAGCTTCCCCTATCCTAGGGGGTCTGTGTCCTCGTGATGTTCCTCCTTTGCCTCCATAACCACTCCATATCCCTCTCCTCACTCTTTCAGAGCTTAGGCTTTTTTCTTTTGCAGAGGCTCTGTGGGGGTCCTCTCAATTGCTTGTTCATCATTGTACCTGATGGAGGGAAGCTATTTGTCCCCTCCTGCAGCCCCTATCCTTGATGCTGCAGGCCACCTAGCAGGGATCCCCTTCAACAGCTGAAGCCATCCTTACTTTTGCTGGTCCAGTGAGGAGCACCAGGAGCCTGCTATGGCCTGAGACCTCCATGGTGGTGTCCAGCCTCAGGAGTTGCACATGGTACAACAGGTGGCTGCCCTGTGGGGGATGGCTGTATAACCTGAGTGAGGCATCACCTTTGGACTCCTTCTCTCCTCCAGGCAGACCCCTGCACACCAGATTACCCTGCAAAAACCACGAGCTGCTGCTTTGCGTGCTGTCAGTGAGTTATTTCTGGTCACTATTTTAAGACACCTGTGGATGTTAAAAACCTTTACTGCTCCAGGTTAACTAGTTAATTTGAATGGAGCTAAGGTAGGCACACATCTTGAACATGATCAGACTAAAATGAGATTTGAATATGCTAGAGACTTCTTGAAAATCTGTTTTGAAAATCTCATTATTGAGCTTTTCTTATATTCTTAAATAGATACTGGTAACAGGTTTTTTTGGACTTGATGGCTTAATTTAGTGTCGTAGTTCAGCCCCAACGGGGACCAGACTACGCAGTCTCTCTCTCTCACTCCCCCCACTCTCCGAGAGAATAGGAGGAGATTTGACAAACAAAAAAAAACCAAACACGCGGGTTGAGATTAAACAAAAAGTAAATTTAACAGTAATGACAAGAAAACAATAGAGTGATGGAACACAAATACAGTATAATAGCTCACAACAGATCTCTACATCCAGTCTCTTCCAACTAGGAGAGCCTCCCTTCAGCACCCTCCTCACTTATATACTGAGCATGATGTCAGATGGGATGGAATAGCCCTTTGGCTAATTTGGGTAAATTAACCCCAGCTGTTAGCTAATTAGTTAACTATCCCAGCCATAGGGGCTACCAGCTTCAGTTCTCCACCCAGCTCAGGTAAATATTAACTCTATCCTGGCCAGAACCAGGACATTTAGACATCCATGTTTGAAAATCTTGGCCAGAGTTTATCTGCAGTTCAGTCTTTTCTTATGTTGGTCATGTCTTGAATTTTACCAATAAAAATGAAAACATAGTGTTATATCAGTGGTCTCTTTCTTTTATAAATTTCAATGCAAGTGAATTAAAATAAATGGAAATTCTTCTGTTTAGTACAAAGTAAATAGTCTGGGTATCTCTCTGGGCTTGTCTACAGGCAGACACTTAGAGAAATGTATTAAAATTAACATTTCAGTCAATATCCTAAATCACATAATTTTACATATCTCTGTATGTACAGCAATCAAGTGGCCTTAATTTTGTGTTATTTTTAATTCCTTTAATTTGTTTTATTTCAATTTATTTTGGAAGTGAGATAAGTTAGCTGGAACAAAGCAACTTGAATTCAGAATAAAAGTGTTCCTTGTGGGATTTAATGCTGTTTAATGACTACAGATTACTCTTCTTGTGTATTTTCATGTAGCAGAGCCCCAAGCACTAAACAAAATGTGCACAGCTTGTTCATTCTGAAGAAAAGAAATCAGAAGTATTTTCAGGTTAATAATGCTGAGACACATTGCATAAATGGGTTAAATCATTAATTTTTAAAAGCTGAATACCTATTTTAGTAGTTCTATGCACAGGAACATCTTAATGAATCATATCATATAGCTCAATTTATTGTGAAATACCATATTAAACATCCTTTTAACAGCTGTGAAAGACCCCAAGTGTTCTAGCTTGTTAAAAAAATGGAGGTCCTTTTGAAATCTCTAAAATAATATTTGCAAATTATGGATTGTATAAACTTGTTGTATAAAATGTTAGATGATTTAACACACAAGCTTAATTCTCTGAACCAACACAGACATACAAATTCTCTTGCATTAATTTCCTTTCCTGCAGATACGAGATATTTGTTTCAGATTGCTTCAATATTTTCCTTTCTTTACATAATAACCGATATTCATGGCAAGTCTATTTACCATGGTATTCACCCTTTCTTCTTTAGTAGTGGCAACTGTATAGCAATGGCATTGGGAACTAGAAACACCTCAGCCAAGGGTGAGCTGACAGGAATACATAGTGGGTACAAGGTACATAAGGGTGCAGCCTAAGCAAACACAGCTTGGAAACTGTTTGGAAGTTACAGTATGATGAAGGAGATGTTTGTGACTGTGTAGTAATGACACCTACCTCACCTCCTGCCAAGTTTGAAATATAGTGATGCTAAAAATTTATACAGGGCTTTTTAGTCAAAGCACTTGATGACAGACCTGTATCTGTATTTCAGCAATGAGAAAAGGACATTTGGTTCTCAGACGGCTACAACAGAGTGATGCTTTTTTTACATCATTCGTTATCAAATCAGGTCTACGGGGTGGAAAAGGTCCAATGCAGAGGAGGAACTGGCCCAAACTCATGACAAGTAGACGTGTGTCACAACGGTGCTTTACTTCAGCTACTTGATCCTGCTGAGACACACAACTTATGGACTTGGCTGCTGTCACAACAATATAGTTGTGCTGATACCAAGTCCTGAGCCTCCTGCTGGCCTTGGACCTCAATGTGGCTATAGTAGCCTATCCAGATCTGGGTCAATCTCCTCATTGTTCAGGTGTGGATTTACTGGAGAAAAGCATGGGTAGTGGAAGTTGACTAAGCGAGCAAGCACTGACAAATACATCCCACAAAGTCCTAGGAATAAAAGAGCTATGAAACTGCTTAGCCCCTCTTGATTAGACAGAGATTTTATCAATCTCTGCTGAGGAATAGAAAAGCAAAAAGAAAGCTGATGATAAAGCCAAGAACACAAGTCTGGCCACTTCAGTTCCAGTTTCACCCCATGAATACAGAATTTCTTTAATTTGAAAATACATCTTCAAGACCATAACAGAAGTGTTTGACCTAGAACATGCTAGAAAGTGATAACTAAATAGATAGCATTGCATTAAAGATGGTATGTTATGGATTTTCCTTTGCTTTTTATGCATAGCATGTTTCGTGCTGCCACTGGAAGGCGTTCAAACTCTTGTGTTTCATACAGCAGCAAACACATCATCAAGTGTGCTTAGAGAAGAAAATAATGGAGACAAACACAGTAGCTTACAAGAATGTCTGAAAGAGTGACTACTAAATTTTGATTCAAAGTAATTTTACAGAAGAAATGAAAAATTTGAAAAGCAGAAAAGAGCACAGGGAAAAGATCAGTAGCTCTTGTAATGAAAAACATGGACTGAACAAAAAAAAAAATCCAAAAGAAATAAACCATCTATTCAACCCTTACCTTTATAATTTCTCAATAATGTGGGAATTCTAGAATACTAATATTTGAGTGTTTTCTTCCACATCTCACTGTGTACAAGATCTTAGTGAAACTTGAGAAGTTAGACTCTGTTTGTAAATGGCTGACATGCAAATTTAGCTTGATCTGAATATTGTTTAGCCTACCATACATCAGCCTTTTCTTAAAGAACTCAGCTTTAGCTGCTTTGCTCTGTTGGTGCTTTTATTATTTGATGAAGCTTGTTCAGTTGGAAAAGGGAAATTGCAGCATTTTTGAAACAGGAACATAGACAAACCTTACGAGAATTCTGTTAAAACTTTTATAAATAATTTAAGGGGAAATGTATTTGGTTAATTCAGCCTATTTTTCCAGTGTCTATACTCAGAAGTGTACTCATGTTAAGCCAGTAATTTGCTTGCATATTCTCCCTTTCCCCATATACTGGATTGAAGTGGTTTTTGGTGAGTACATATACTTGATACTCAAGCTCTTCTAGCCAGGTCAATTTTTCATGTTTTAGACTAATTTGTGCTATTAACAGTATGATCACACGAAAAAAAGAGTGATTTCCAAGTGCAGTATGAACTTATATTTATGGGAGAAATAAGCCTCAGAAGGTAGGTGCTGGAGCACCTCTCCTATAAGGACAGGCTGAGAGAGGTAGGGCTGTTCAGCCTGGAGAAGAGGAGGCTCCAGTGAGACCTTATAGTGGCCTTCCAGTCCCCAAAGGGGGCCTACAGGAAACATGGGGAGAAACTCTTCAGTAGGGCCTGTTGTGACAGGACAAAGGGTAATGATTTCAAAATAGAGGGAGGTAAATTCAGATTGATTATAAGGAAATTTTTTTTTCCAGTGAGGGTGGTAGAACACTGGCACAGGTTGCCCAGAGAGGTGGTGGATGCCCCATCCCTGGAAACATTCAAGGCCAGGTTGGACGGGGCTCTGAGCAACCTGATCTGGTTGAAGATGTCCCTGCTCCTTGCAGGGGGATTGGACTAGATGACCTTTGAAGGTCCCTTCCAGCCCTAACTATTCTATGATTCTATAAAACTGAACAGAGGGATGGGGAAAAGATGCAAACAGATGGCAAGGTGAGCAGAATAACACCAATGATAAGATTTTAGCATAGAATAGCTGAACTCTTTCAAATCGGTTCCTTAGCTCTGTCTCTGCTATGACTAATGACCCTGCCAGCTGCAAATGTCACTGAAACTGAATTTTGCATGAGAGCAGTTATAGGAGGCTTTCATTAACTTTGGAGTCAGTGAGACTCAGCTGCTTAAATTGTCACTGTGAGCAGATTCAAGAGGAAATGATCACTCAGCTCAGGTATCTATCTGGGGACTTCTCCCATTGCCCAGCTCCTTGTTAATGTTTCTGTTGGCAAAGTTAGATCAGTCCCTCAGTCCCCTCCCCAGATGCCAGTTTAGCGAATCACAGTGTTTTATTCCTCTGAGAATGAAAATTATTTTACCTCAAATGAGGAAAGTATCTGAGCAGTGAGATTTTTTTTTTTATTAGGATGAATAAATTCTTAAAGTACGATCGTGCCAAACTTAAATAAACACTTAATACATCACGTAAAGAGAAATTTATGCGAACACGGAATGATGTGCACAGTGACACAGAATCCTTTTCTTAATATTTGGTACAAATGCATGTGAGAGTCAGAGACATCTTGCAAGCTCATGAATATTCCATTACATAGATGAGAGCAGAGAGGAGGAGGGAGGTAAAGATATGCCTGCAGTTATGAGTATAAGAAGGCTAACTGTATTTTTCTAAGGATTTCCCAGTATTTGAGGATGGTGCTGGAAAATGCAAGTTCTGAAAAACTAACTTCCATCTTTTCATGTCCACATTTTTGTATATTGTGTCTTCCAACCCCACTGAATTTACTGGTGCTGTCACCACTTGAATCAAGCGGGTGTCCTTCTGAAAGGCTTAGCTATGGGTGTATATGAAAGTTCAGTGCATATGTGATTAAATCAACCACAAGGCTGAAAAGAAAATCATGTTTTAGTGCTCTTAGTGCAAGAGTCTTTTCATGTTGCCACCTTTTTGCTTTTCTGTTACAATGGCTCAGCTTCCATTATAAATAAGAGCTTTATTACCGCTCTTACCTTTTTCCTCCAGTGAGTAACTAAACACAGCATGTTTTTACTTCAATTAGTTCTTCATTTATCTGTTCCTGGATTTTGTGCATGTTCAGACAGCCTCCTCGCTGGCTGAGCGTGGAAGCGGTGGGACTGGATTGTCCCTGCCATACCTGGGGCAGCTCTGAGAGCCCAATGGCTGAAGCAATCTCTGTGGTGCCTTCTCCCACAGGGAACATTTTCTGTACTGACTGCAGCTCCAATTCAGAAAAGCCCTAGATTTCAAAATTAGCTTCTACTTGGATGGAAGTCTTTAGGGATTTCCTGAAGTGGAGCCTCTTTCCCTCCAAACAAATGGCCAGGGCGTAGAACACTGTGCTAGAAAATGAAGTGACTTAAGAACTAGTTTTTGGTTATAATTTGAAAATATCTCAAAGATTGTGATTTGGTTGCTGAGCATGTATAATATGTACTTCATGCTTTTACTTTACTGGGCCCAGATATTTGCCTTTTAAATAATGTAATACTAATATTTTGCTTTGCTATTCAAAACTTATTAGCAGAACATGGCTACTTAGAAGAGCAAGTATGGATAATTTTTGTGAGCAGTCACTGTCACAGGGCACTTGTGAGCCACTTGGAAGCTGCCTTGACTCATTTGAAAAGACATAATATTCACTCTTTACCTTACATTTGATACAGTGATTGTGTAGGCATAAACTCTTTGGTAGAGCCCTTGTTGTCTGTGCATAAGTGTCCTGGGGCTGCTCTTATGATAACTACAGTGTTTACTTCATCAGTTTTTAAAATTAGGTTTTAATGCAGTGAAGGACTAAGTATGCAGATGCATTATGAAAGAGTTCAACCTCTGAAGCTGATTGAAGACTTCTGGTTCCATGAACTTGCTCGTACAGGAAAAGTGTTCAAGCAGGACTGGAACAGGTTCATAAACTCCCAAATTTCTGAAAGCGGGAAGGAGTCCTACTTATTAGCTAAATGTTTACTTTATAATAAATTCCAATTTTACTCATTAATATTTAAAGCTGAACTGACCTCACTTTGTTTCAAGAAGCATCCGTCCTAGCAATGCCTTTGTGCTTACAGATCAATTATGGAGATATGATCTTTCTACTTTCAGACTGATTAGAAGACTGGCACTTTTTTTTTTTTTTTTTTGGTTAAGTTTCATGGGATGAAATTCCATTTTGAATTAAACCACAAAGATGTAATTAAAATATTCAGAACAATATGCAAAAGAACTTTTTAATCTGCTCTTCAAAAACCTACTCTGAGGATGAAGTATGTCACAGGTAAAATTCAGACTGTGTTATTTGACAGTTTTTGAATACAGCTTTTCAGATGAGGGTCTTAAAAATATCCAGTAGAAATTATTGTATTACTTGCTCCTTAGCAGAGCTGGCTGCTCAGCAACGAGTGTATAACTCTGATTTAGTGACTGTGGCTTAGAAAACCCAGTTCATTATAGTGATCAATATCAGTAAGCTCATCACCAGCATGGATTATTTTGTAAGCTTTGGTCACTAAAACTGAAGTATGAGCTAGCTCAGGGCAGTTGATCATTGCAGTGGACAAGCACCCTTGACCTACCACTGCCCTTGCCTCTTGTGCTACACAGAGGACCCAACTGCTGCAGGGCTGTGCTCTCACCCAGGCACCCCTCAGAGGCAACACTGCAACTTCAACAGTTGGTGGAAAGTATAAGGATAAAAAAATACTGTAAAATATTTCAAACCCCTCTTTTTTTTTTTTTTTTTGGTAAAATCTCATTACATAAACTGATTAAGATAAATAATAAGGGAACAGCTATAAATTTCAGAATCCAGATACAAACAAATATTTTTAGAGTATATATGGATGTTTATGTAATGTGTTAGTTTCATATGATAATTTCAGAAATTAATTTTCATCTTATCTGGACTTCCTTCAGTCTGTGATGTTTTAGTATTTTCCACAGGTATATACTTGAAATGTGTTACTGACTTTGGTTGTGGGGATCAAGACTTTGGAGACAGAATTCTACTTACTGTTTATTTTTACTGCTTGATTGCTTTGTATTTAGTGATGTTAGTTGAACTAATAAATGAAGGACCTGTTATGCAAAGCTGTTTACTCAACATAGCTTTGAAAAGAACATCATTGTGTTATACATTAACTCATGTTAGAACTGCTTTAAGAGACCTTAATAATGAAATCTAATTGTAATCCATGACAAATGAGCAATGATTAATTAAATTAAGCTTCTTAAAATTCTCAGACAAGCATTTGGAAGGAGAAATGCATGAAAGAGAATAATAAATAAAAGAAAAGGAAAGTAAGTGACAGGCTGGGAAAAAACAGAGAGAAAAGGCTGGCTGTGACCAAAGAAAAGGTTCTTCAAAGGTCTCTGGTGGCTCCTGCAGAATAAAGATCCATTTAGCTCAGAACATTTTGAAAATATCTGAGGAAAAAAAAAGATTTCTTAGAAGTCATCATGTGTACAGGAAAATGTAAGAGAAGATGGGAGGCTTTAGACAATACACAAATAATTAAATTTTGCCCAAATGGATTGAAAATAGAGTGTTAACTCTAAGAAGTGATACATGCTACCTAAAGTTAAAATACAACTGAGACTCCTACTTTACATTAGAGAACATGACTTCTCCAGTCTGTTTTCAGTGAATTTGAACTCCTTAAGATTTTATTTTAACTTAGCTGTTTTGATAGTTGGATGCAATTGGTAAGTAACACATTGTGAAAGTTTTCACCACTCTCTAAGTTGGGTTGTGGAGTTTTAGTAATACACTGTCAGGTCTTTAGCAAGGATCTGCTACAAGAACTATTTGAGCCATAGATAAGAGTAGGTGGTTGGAGATAAAGAGTGAAAGATTGCGAAAATGGATTTCTGAATAAAAATAACTTTCCTCCAGCTGCAATCAAGGAGGAAAGAAGTTATATTTGTCTAACATACATAGTTGTTTGGGTTTATGTTTTGTTCTTTTCCTCAACAATAAGGTGGATGACAGTACAGACAGCGTATGGCTTGATAATAGAGGCTGAAAGGTGAAAAACTCCTAAGAGTTTCTTCCCAGTACTCTTGAAAATACCTGCCATTTGGTGCAATCTTATCCATTTTTAAAAGAAAAAATGTGCAGTTCAGAAAAAAAGAAGATATGCCTGGCAAGGACAACTTAGCAGGGAAATTATCTCATTTCTTCCTCTAATTTGAGGTGGAATTTGAACAAAGAACTCTTGAAGTGCTATGATGCCTTCCGGCCCCTCACCGAATGAACACGCCTGCTAATTTAGCCAGCCCTTCCTGCATCCACAGTAAATTGGGAAGATATTTCTCTTTTCTCTTCAGCCTTTTGGCTGGGCTAATTGAGGCTAGTGAGCTATTTTGTTCTTCTTGTGAAAGACCCTTTATAAAATGGGTTCCACTTTGTACTTCCTTTAAGGATATTCAGCTTTAAATGCTGTTCTCACAAGTTGGTGTCATTTTAATTACTCCAATATATTCTTCACTTGGTCTGAGTTCTTTAAATAAGGGAGAACTGTTAGATATATTTTGTCTGACAAATAGGTATCTCTATGACAGAAAAGCATATGTGAGTCAGATATTTTACTAGGCTTGATAGGCATATATAAAGGACATTTTGAGGAAAAAAACAGACTTTGTTATTTAGTGTTTACAATACAAAATAGTCCTCCAATCCTCCAATTTCTTGAAATATTACATCACAAAAAGAAAACATGACAATGCATTGAATTGTAGGAAACATTTATTACCAAAACCAGAGATCGTGCAGGATTGAAGTTATATACATTTCTTGTAGGGTCGGGAAAGAACTTGTATCACCTTCCTTTTTTGACAAACACTGACAATTCTCTTCTAAATTGAGGGAGGACTTAAAATAAAATGTCATGTAGCTATCCACGATGTGCTTTGGAGAAGAAGGAGGAATGAGTCAATGGACTGGAGTCACAAGTCAAAGATGTAACTGAATTTGGGCTGTTTTCAAACCAGCTCCAGCAGAAGACTTCTGGGTCCACAGATTAGATGTTGCAAATTATAATGTGACCATTGATACTGAATTAAAAATGCAATTTGGCAGTCTATCTGCTAAATGACAAGAGCTAAGTGTCTGAGGAAAATGATTAAAACCCCCCAAATTTAGAAGGCACTCAAGGGAAAGACACCGAAAACAGGACTGTGTCTGAAATTCCACTTCTTTCTAGACTTAAGGCATCCATCTTAGCTGTCCAGACACCAGGGCTCTCTCTGACTGTTTTCGACATTGTTATCTGTTAATTTTGTAACAGTTAATAGTTCATACAATATAAACCAGAAAGAATTTAATAATGTCTTCCATGATTAATTTGAGCAAACTGTACTGCAAGCTGAAGAACTGCCTAAGGCTTTTGCTCTAGGATATAAACTAAAGTAAACATATAAATCCAAGGGTTTCATATTTCTGGAAGTTTCTGTCTATTTCAGGCATTTTTTGACAAGTTTGCCCACTCCTTGTAAACAGAAGCTACTTCTGTTTTCTGGGCTAGAGGTTTACAATAGTCACTGAATATCTAAAGGCACAGAGCTGATTATGCAGCTATTACTGAGTATATTTTATCAGCTCAAATAAAGTAATGATGCAAAAAGAGTCCATGCTGTCCTTATCTCTGCTTGTACCACCAAGGGCTGCTGCCCCAGGAAATGTTGCCTGGTGACAAGACAAGTGCTAACAAGTCATTCAACCCCAAACAAGTCAACCTGACTTCGTCCTGAGAGTACGAGTCATTCCTCCTGGCCTAGCACTTGGTATGGGTCCACCATGGGCCTGAGAACTGCAGCTCAAGACATGGTAATTATTTTGCATGTATATGTTTTGGTCAACAAGGCAGAACCGGAAGGCATGTGAGGGCTGTATCACAGCATGCTGGAGTAGTGGGTGCTTTCATAGTATTATGTCAAGGCTGTGTTTCTTGGTCTGGGCCATGGTGTTAGAGGATGCAAGAGAGCAATGGCTGCTGAAAGGGTGCTGGAGGACTGTGGGCCCTTGAGCAAACCCGGCCTGGACTGGACTTGTGTATTGGGAGCCTTATGGAAGACATTGTACTCAAGGAATTTATGATCTTGAGCAGGCTATGTCTGCTCCACTGGGCCTTGTACTTAGAATCATAGAATCATAGAATGGTTAGGGTTGGAAGGGACCTTCAAAGGTCATCTAGTCCAACCCCCCTGCAAGGAGCAGGGACATCCCTGACTAGGTCAGGTTGCTCAGAGCCTCATCCAGCCTGGCCTTGAACGATTCCAGGGATGGGGCATCCACCGCCTTTCTGGGCAACCTGTTCCAGTGTTCTATAACCCGCATCGTAAAAAATTTTTTCCTAATTTCTAATCTAAATCTACCCCCCTCTATTTTAAAACCATTACCTCTCGTCCTATTGCAACAGGCCCTACTAAACAGCCTATCCCCATCTTTCTTGTAGGCCCCCTTGAGGTACTGGAAGACCGCTATCAGGTCTCCCCGGAGCCTCCTCTTCTGCAGGCTGAACAGCCCCAACTCTCTCAGCCTGTCCTCATAAGAGAGGTGCTCCAGCCCTTTTATCATCTTCGTGGCCCTCCTCTGGACCTTCTCCAACTGGTCCTTGAGAAGCCATAAGTTATTAATGTAGTCTGTAACTTATCTTTGCTCATTAGCTGGAATGAGCAAAAGGAGAGCCTCTCTCTGTGAAGAGGATCTGCTCTGTGAAGCATGCTGTGGGAAAATCCATCTGGGCTTCATCCAGTGCTACATGAATTCAGGGTGCTGAGCATCTGAAGGCATGTAAGATTTACTTGCTGTCTATATTCCTCTTCTTATCCTGTCTCACTAAAGCAGTTATCTTATTAAGTTGTGTGCCGTTGGGCTTTTCTTATTGAGATACAGAAAGAGCCCTGCAGTGTCTCTCTCTCTCTCTCATTCCCCTCCTCCCAGTGCAGAACAAGTTTTCAATATGGAGCATTCCTGAGGTGAATTATCCATGTAGCTGTCTGGGCTTCATTTCAAAGGCAGCTCATTTGGCCCATTATGACTAAAACTGTATGAGGCATAGATAATCAGAGAGTGACATGTTGGAATTAATCATGGGGATAAGTTATTTTACAGTATAAGTATACTCATTGTTCAATACATAGTCATGACCTATGTCAAAATATTTTGTTATTTTATAGGAGGAAATATGAGATCAAAGTGCAGTAGGTGATTTTAGTAGTACCTTTTCTCTGCTAGAACAATGCATTTCCCAGCATAAAACCACCTTTCAATTTATGACCTCTAGAAACTTTCACTTCATATGGAAAGATATTTTATAGACAAAATGTACAGGAATAAAAACAGAAAGCAATTTACCTCATATTAAGACCTGAGAAAGTCGTATGACCTTTTTATACAATTCATATTAGCACCAGCCAGGGTTTAGTTTGTTGTCTTTTAAAATGCATTGCTTATAGCGTATAAATACTAAATCCTGTGCAAGAGAGAAGTCTCCAGAGCTTTACAGTATGTACTTAATGAAAACTGAAAATGATTTCCACTTCTGCAAACTCTCTATTTGGTTCTGATTTTATGTGTATTAAAAGAACTCTTCTAAAAAACCTGTTTGTCCACATGATAGAATTGCTCAATTGCACAGCTGAGACTGGGGTTTATAGCATGAATTACAGGCAGAAGTTAAGTCTCGATAGCACAGCTTATTGGAATGTGGATACTTCGAAATCCAGACCGAGTGTTTGAAATGCAGTCATTTCCCTTGCTTGTAATTACAGATTCCAAAAGGCGTGGTTTCAGGTGTCTTAATATTCAAAGTGTAAAATGAGAGGCTATTGATCATCACTAAATGTGAGCTAAGGAGAATCTAGAATTCCTTTTCCTTGAGGGCTCCTTTATAACATTGGTGGTGTAACTCTACAACTAATATGACAGCTTTCCTCATTCACCAAGAAGAGGCACAGAAGGTTATTTTTCCTCGTTGATATTTGGATTTCCACAGGTAGAGAATGAACCATTAGTTGGATGCATAGTGTCATGGTTTAACCTCAGCCAGCAGCTAAGCCCCACACAGCCACTCTCTCACCCCCCCTCAGTGGCACCAGGGAGAGAATTGAAAGAGTAAAAGTGAGGAAACTCATGGGTTGAGATAAAGACAGTTTAATAGGTAAAGCAAAAGCTCCGCACACAAGCAAAGCAAAACAAGGAATTAATTCACTACTTCCCATCAGCAGGCAGGTGTTCAGCCATCTCCAGGAAAGCAGGGCTCCATCACGTGTAACGGTTACTTACTCCGAATGTCCCTCCCTTCCTTCTGCTTCCCTCAGCTTTACACACTGAGCATGACGCCATATGGTATGGGACCTCCCTCTGGTCAGTTGGGGTCAGCTGTCCCGGCTGTGTCGCCTCCCAACTTCTTGTGCACCCCTAGCCTCCTCGCTGGTGGGATCGGATGAGAAACAGAAAAGGCCTTGACTCTGTGTAAGCACTGCTCAGCAGTGACTAAAACATCCCTGTGTTATCAACACTGTTTTCAGCACAAATCCAAAACATAGCCCCATACCAGCTACTATAAAGAAAATTAACTCTATCTCAACCAAACCCAGATCATAGAGTTATGAAAAATCGTGAACACCGCACTACATCTGGCATCTTCTTTCATCACAGGTACTGTTAATATTATATTTTTGGAATGGTGTATATATGAATGTGATAAGGAAATGCTAATCACTCTTAAGATCTATGACCTAGGAGACATTTCTTACATTTTTCACTAAAGTTACTTAAATTTCAGTGATTACTTACTTCATCAGCTCATGACACTCTAATACCAAGGACTATGGGCTAGCCATCATAAAAGCTAATTGGTGTTTTGTTGGCACAACAAATGATGCTTCACTTTTTATTCAATGCATTGCTGCATTTCAGAAAAAGAAACAGGATTTAAAAAGAACCCAACAATGTTTAATCTTCATCAGAGATGAAACTTTCTCCTTCCTTATTATCCTACCAAGGAACATATACTGCATTCAGCATTCATAAGCTTTTTTTGGCTGGTACAACAATATTTGGCTGGTACATCTTCTTGTCTCAGAGAAAGATTGCATCTAATGTAAGTACTCACTAAACCAGCTAACAGAAAGTCTTGTTATGATTAGATCAAGAGATCTCAACATACCAGCCAGCATTAATTGCTATTATGTCCTGGCGAGCTGAAGAAGAGAGTAATGTATTTGGAGGGTGAACGGCAGCAATTTTCAGGAATTTAGAACCAGACAATTACTTGTGTAATTTC
This sequence comes from Chlamydotis macqueenii, assembly GCF_036417535.1. NCBI lineage: Eukaryota > Metazoa > Chordata > Aves > Otidiformes > Otididae > Chlamydotis > Chlamydotis macqueenii. The sequence goes on from NC_141557.1 coordinate 123,013,339, forward strand.
ATTTCCAAATATTAGTATATTTGTGATAATTAGAGCTCAAATAAACCAACCTGAACTTCTCTTCTGCAGTCTGAGATAGACAAAGTTATGAAACAAATTGGAAGTGGTAATCCAAGAGAAAGATTGCCAAAGCTTGCATGAAGCAAGAAGGCATAATTCACTTTTTCACAGCTCATCAATGCATTAAGAATTGTTTTTCTAACAATGTCCAAAAAGAATAGAAATGAATTAAAAAAAAACTTCTTGTAGAAGCAAAGAAGAATTGATAATAGATTTGTTTACTCTTTTTGCATTGCATCATTATTTCAGTATGAGTAGTCCTTTAAAAGCCACAGTCTGGATCGTATTTTGCTAAACACATTCATTGGCAAATGCTGTCCCTGGCTTGAAGAGCTTCAAGTCTGCAGCTTCAATCAAGCGAAGCTTCAACAAAATGGAGAAGAAGATGCCTGAAAGAATTACAGCCATAGTTTAGATGCCAATGCATCCTGAGATCCCTGAATCATATGGCAATATCTTGTTCTGTTACAAATAAACAGTATCTGCTACCCCAGCTACTGTTGGCTTTAGCCTGCATTAGGTGGGTTTTACCAGCTGTTGGCTCTTCCCAACTGCTCTGATTTTATAATTCCCACAGCCCCTTTCTCTGCTAGGTGTGAGTACAGACAGGAGAATTTGGGCCTGACTGACTCCTCAGGACATTATTTTCCAAGTTTCCTTCCAGCACTTCACAAACGTAACTGCCCTTGTCCTTCCCTTGCTATTTCCCTCTTTGTTCCACAGTAGCTTTTTCCTCATTTTCGTATACATCTTCCAGCAATAGAACTAGCTTTTCATTTTATGTCAAAAAGTCAGTTTCAGGGGAACAGAACTGGTTAATCATTAACATGTTTATTGTGACAGTTCAAAATGCAAACAGCTAACACCGCATATCTTTGAAACTTGCTGTATCCTTATATTCTTCAAATTAACACTTTCAAAGCGCTTTCAGTTCTTTAACTGGGGCAACCCAATACCACTTTGCTATGATTTTCGGTGGGTAAAATTTACCATTTCACATTCTGGTTTGAGTTTGTATGGGTGAATTTTGCTTGCCCCTATCAAAGGTGTTATTCACACGTCAAATGTGTGCTCAGTAGCCTCTCAGACCAGAAAAGGGAACTGCTGAAGCTATTCCAATGCCTTTATTTAGGGTTTGTGTTCTTGAGTCCTCTATAACTTAGAAAATTATCCCTTAATGTGTGCAAAATTCATCCAAACGCCAATGCATGAGCTTCTCTTCCCACTTGCTCTTTCTTTGTCTGAATCAAACTTATGCAACACCAGTATGACTAATTTGTTGTGCATAAAGCCCAGAGTTATAATTTGTGTCTGTTTTCTAGAAGTGGACTTTTGAGGATACTCATTGAATACTTTATGCCAAACATGACTGTTTGGATATTCATGCGATTAAATTGGGGGCCTCCAGTGCTTCTCGCAGCTCTGTTCACAAGTCCAGCTGCATTTGGCTTGCTACTAATGCTGCAACCTCATTTTGCCTCTGACTCCTTTTCCTCTGTCTTTTAAATAAAACGATCAATAAAATGACTGACTGAGACAATTTAAGTTATCTATGCATTTGTCAGTAATTACATCTATTTCTCTGGTTAATTTGCTTTTAAATCTCACATTGATTACTTTCAATTTTATCACCGACCTTAAAATTGGATCTGTTTTCTCTTTGAAGGTCAACATTTTAAATTCACCACCACAGGTAAATAGTGGACTACAGCTGTGTTTGATGGCACAGAATTATTGTGTATCGACAAAAGAAAGTGATTTCAAAACACTCTGGTGCATTCCGGCAATGAGTCAGTAAAACAAAGGGAAACAAAGGAACTGTTGTTTATGTGAGAGTCGTGGAGATCTCATATAAGGAATCTGGCTGCTGTTCCAGTGAGATATTTTGCTGTAAGATTTTCTGTGTATCTTGCATATGTGATTACATGTCTATTCTGCTCCACAGCATTAGCATTAACACGGCTAATTTATAATAGCTGTTTTATTTAAGGCAGACTTCAATGAAACACATATCCTCAGGCATACCTACCTCTGCTTTGGGGGAACAGCCAGGCATTGCCTTTACATTTACACTGTGGGGTTTTGTTTCCCGGGAATATATGGTCTGTTTTTTCCACACGCGTGATGTTTGGTGGTATTTCCCTGGACTGGTCCCATGGCATTCTTGCAGGGAATCTGGAGCTTCTGGGAATTGCTGGACTTCCCAGGCTTCTGCAGGAGGTTTGGATATGGGTGGAGTCCAGCCTTTTCTGGCTGGTTTCAGTGGAAACTTATGACAAACACAATCCTCACGGAATACAATGGTAGGAAGGGAATGGGACATGGATCCAACCTAGACCAGTGCTGACAGTCTTACAGTGTTGGATTTGGCTGCCTGCTGCTCTAGGGTAAGCTCTTGAGGTCAATTTAATACAGTTCTGCCCCAATTCCTGACCTAGATTAATAGCTTTCCGAATTTTTTATCCCTTTTCTTTTAACTTCCCTGGGTATGGAAAGTACTTCGAGATCTAATTCACAGTGGCATCCTGATCCTCAGCGTGTTACTTAGTGTTGTATTTAGCCATGTACACTACTGTGAGACTCAGTCAGAAAAATATAGCATAGATAGTGATACCCTCCTTTCCACCCTCTCCATCTTCATCTCAAGCATAAGGAACTTATCTGCTTTTGGGTATTTTGACTTCAAGTCATCCTCAGACAAAAACATTATTAACCACTCTAAGTTCTTGAACTCTTTTAAAATGGCTATGTGTCCATCCAAGGATTACTAGAGGCCTTTGGTTTATCATAAAACAAATGGAAATATTTTGTCTTTATTCTAGTTCTTGTCGTCTGCCTCTGCATGACAGTTTTTCCAGTTTTTTTTTTCCTGAAGCACACATCCTGTCATTTGAATAAGTCCTCTAGTACAGCTATACAGGGACACCCATAGGTGCTAATCGGCCTCCACCGTTCTTTACACTGCCAATACTATTTACTTACCACTATATTCTTTAACGATCTGGAGAAGGGGTGAATAGTGAGGTGGCAAAGTTTGTGATGGTAAGTCATTATTCAGGATAGACTGGGGCAGACTGCAGAATTACAGATGTATTTTATAACAATGAGCAAACAGACAGGTAAAGCGAAATTCACTGTGGCTAAATAAAAAGGTGACAAGCATGGCAAACAAAACCTCAATGTCACTAATACATTGATGTATTTAGAGTTGACTGTCATCATCAAGAATGAAATCTGAAAGACTTTTCTATGACAATATTGTCACTGGTCACTAGCAGTCAGAAAAGTATATAAAACATTAGGAATGATTTGAAAGGTAAAAGAAAACCAGCAAAAAAATAATGATACAAATAAATAAATCTGCTGTGTATTCGTACTTGGAGTAGTGCACGTAGTTCTTGTCCTCTCATCTGAAAAAAAGGATACAGTAAAACTACCCAGTGCAGAAGCATATTCTGTAGCACAGTTCCCGCTGGTCAAGCTACAGCTCCATCATGAAAAATTACAGTCCCCTTCCCTATCTTCATCCAGTTTGAAACTTAGTGTTCTGCCATAATATTTAGGTTGTGTATATTACATCCTTGCATTGTAAGTCTTCTACCTTAAAGTAAAAACTTTAAAAACTCCTTTAAAAATAGTATTTTTGGGGGAATTTACTGCTTTATTTAGAAAAATTGAAGAGCAAATGAAACATCCACCGAGTAAAAAGACATAAAGGGATGAGAAAGCAAATTTCTAGTACAGAATATAGAGAATACTTAGCTAAAAAGAGTGGGAGATAACAGAAAACTAAATAACAAAATGGAAAAATAGAAGGAAGAAGGTGATGTGGACAGAGCCAGAGTAGCTGTGGGTTGGTAGGTAAGGACTCTCCACTAAGCGATGTGTTTGGTTCCTGGCCAAGCTGAGTGCTGACCTGCTGACCAGAGCTGTCCTGCCCTGGCTGAGCAGAGCAACCAGGGAGGGACGCAGCAGATGGGCAGATCACTCAAAGTGGGGAGTGTTATGTGTTATCCTTTATAGCCCCGAGTGCTGTCCCTGGGCATCACTTTTTATTTATTTATGATTATTTATGTGCAGACTTTGCTTGGACAAACAATATGTTTGCTACCTCAAAACAGTGCAAAAGGAGCACCAACATTCTGGTTTGCAATTCAGAATACAGCCTCATTATAAATGGTTTAATTACAGCCTTATCAAAACATGGATTTGGGTTGTTTTAATTGGATTGGAAATAGACTTCCACTGTCCCCTAGGCGATTAAGTAAAATTAACACCTGGTTGTAAATGCTCTTGCAGACAACAGGAGTGCCAAGTTGGGAGTCTATGCAAAATGCTTTGTCTGCATTGGGAAAGCTCTCACTTTGCTGCATTGTGCTGTAGCTTTGGTTGCTTCCCACTGTGGCTTAAAAATTTGGTAAATCTATGGTATTTTTAGAGAGGTTTTACTCACTTAGTGCTTTTAGCCTACTCAAACTAAATTTGGGGTCTTAAATCACTTTAATCTTGGTTTTGCCTTTAGGGGAAGAATGAGTGGAAAAATTATGAGCAGCACAGAAAGATGAGTATGACTGAATTTAGGATAGGACAGGATGTTGTTATGCATGCAGAACATGGGACTTATTCCCCTTCCACCAGAAGTGACTGATATGTGATGTTCACATATTATACAACTGATCAGGTTATAGATTTTTTTTTAAAACAATGGAAAAATAATTACTACTAGAGTGTTGCAACTATCATTCATACTTTTCTAAGTCATATTTTCGATATATGATGGAATTTAAATAAATATCAGGGGATGTGAATGTGTTTCAAAGTGAAGTATAGAGGAAATCGATTCCTCTCTGTTTTAGGAAGACATTTCACATAGTGACTTCTTTTCAGATAAATAATCTGGAAAGATTTTTATTTTTCAGCTAAGTCAGAACTACTGGAAGAATAGTTTTGTATATACCAATTACACAGAGGAATCTGTGTCTCCTTTTACACACACACACACAAACACACACACACACACATACACACATATAGGCGTGGGAATGGTTCAAAGCTGCTCCAGAGGGGATTTAGACTGGACATTAGGAAACATTTCTTTACCAAGAGGGTGGTCAAACACTGGAACAGGCTTCCTAGAGAGGTGATTGATGCCTCAAACCAGTCGATGTTTAAGAGCCATTTGGACAATGCCCTTAATAACATGCTTTAACTTATGCTCAGCCCTGAATTTGTCAAGCAGTTGGACTAGATGATCGTTAGAGGCCCCTTCCAACTGAAATATTCTGTTCTGTACACACATACACAACCTAGAGCAGGGACAGCAGTGCCAAAGTTTTGGTGTTACACTGAAAGCAATCGATGGTAATGAGTGAGAACTTTAAAATATTGGGACAGATATTGTCTCCTCACTATCTCCCTTAAATGCACTGCAGCTGCTTGTTTTCCTTTCAGGCCATTATAATAACATTAGCGTAATGTGCCCTTAAAAATGCAAGAAGAGCCTCAAGCACAGTTGCCTGTATTGCTTCTCTGCTGAGACCTCTGCACAGTCTGCTGGATTCCCATCTTCTCAGTCCAGCTCCGTGCCCCTTAGTGACTACTGCTTCTCCCCTAATCCCTTAATGGGAAGTTTCAGAAAGGCCTGAAAAGCAAAGCAGTCAATTTTTGCAGACTATACCTAATGCTTGTGAATCTATTCCTAATGGACTTGTATGAAGGTACAGATCTCCAAAACCACATAACTGAAAGTGAGGTGACATGTTGCTGACCTTTTGCTGTTTGTACAAATCCAGGGCACAATAAGCCTTGCATGGAGAGTTCATTCTTACTTTTGTTCTGTAACATTTCAAGAAAGGCGTAGAAACAGGTGAAATAGTACAGATAGCTGCATTTCTAACATTTGTCTTGGTATCTTGGGCAACATATGCTCATTTCAGTTTTCCAGTCTGGAGAAAACACTTGAATAAGGCTTTTGGTCAAATCACTGAGTTGAAAATGGTGCATGAAATTTAAGATAATCCATCTCCTCTTTATAACCAAAAGTTTCCACCCTGATCTCAGCAAGCAGAAGGCAGATGAGTGCTCCTTATCAACTCTGGTGTGAAGTCAACTGCTTTCCTTCTGTTACCCCTGGATGCTCCTTGAAGAAGCTCTTGCAGCTTCCTTGAGGAGCGTCATGAAGTTTGTTCATCTGGGTGAACTGAGGGAGCAGCAGCCAGCAACTGGGTGAGCGGGGACAGGGGAAGCGGGGGTGGGAGAGAGAGTCACAGACACTTCTGCAGTGTTTGTCTGGTGGCGACCTGTACCTCTGAAAAGCAAATATTGTTTGTATAACACCTGCAAGAAATAAGATACTGTAAAAGCCAGAAAAACAGAGCACTTAAACCTCAAGTGATGTGAATTTGTAATGTTTTCCATTATAATGGGTAATGTGAATTTGCTTTAACTGCATAAAAGGATTCATATTTTTAAAGGCTTTAATTAAAATATTTATCTGCTCTGCAATAAAACATGGATGGAGACAATTTGTTAATTTCAGCTTCTGGATTCTGCTTTTAACTAATTTGAGAGCTGTTCATAAAAGTACTTTTGGGAATCTGGGTATGTCTTATTTGGTTGTCATCATCAAGGCAAAAAATCCTTACAGATGGAGGACCTGGTTCCAGTCACTTATGTTGCCTTGTTGTCATTCTACTGACATCAAACAAATGATTCCCAGTTAATACAAACAAATTAGTCTCTACCCAAAAGATGTAAATCCTTGCCATGACCACAAAGCATATGAGAAATTGACAGCCTGGGAAATGAAGATTTGGGGTGTTAAATGAGACAAATGTATTTTTAAGCACTATATAAAGATTATATTTTTAAAACACTTAACATCAAGATATGAAAATTCAGAAATTCAAATAACATCACTGATTGATCTGCCTTTAATTTTCCCTTTCAGTGTGCCTGTACTTTGCTCACATGTCCTATTTTTCACTCAATGGTGTCATAAAAGACTAGAAGTTGACAACCTGGGTCAGATCACTCAGTTCTGCCTCTGGCAGTTGTCAGATTTGAATATGTCACAAGGCCCCACTAAAAACAAAGTAATCACGTCTGTCAAATCAGCAGCTGTGATTGGGCCAAAAGAAGTTTTCCACTCATTTGATTGCTGTGGTCTGGCATTTGCCAAGCATTCAGCCACAATTCTTGACCATGCTTATGGCATCTGGGAAATCTCCTGACACAAAAACTGTGTCCAGAATTGTTTTGTTTTCAAGATCAGATCAATTCTGTTTGGCGTTAAATGAACATTTGGACAATTTATTTATTATTACAAATGAAGAAGAACATTTCTGACTCCTGTCAAGATGTGTCCATGTGCTAAACAGGGTGTACTTTTCCAGCAAGTTTTAATGGGTTGTGTTGGGAAAATCACAAAGAACCATGGTCGTGAAGTAGCCTTCTTTCCTCACTGTGACTCTGCAGCACCTTTTTCTTCTGTTGCTCTTCCTCCTTTCCCTGGATTAAATAGTCCTCACTTTTTCTATTCATTCATACATAAATCTGTTATTATTTCAGACCTCAACTTTTAACCTTTATTTCATTCCTTGAATTTATGTTATATGTCATATTAGCTTTGGTGCAAAGGGAACAAGAACTTAACAAAGGCTCTTGGACAGCAATTCTCGTGTTTTGTTACTGTGATATCACCTGTGTTAGAAATACGAGGAAGCAAAGAAGACAAGCTTCCTACCCTACTGACAACGTGTGCTTCAGACTGGGAATGCTTGCTCAATGTAAGGAATCCCATTGCCATTAAAATCCATGGAGAGATAGCCTAAAATGTCAAATGGCTTTGGGATTAGGCCCTGCAAGTAAGCATGTTGAGGATAAGATATTATTGTGGGTCTATTCTGCTTTTTAAAATATTCAGTGTATGTATTTTTTATTTCTTATTTTGAAACATTATAAAAGGATTTCATAGAATACGAAAAAATAAATTAAATATTTCCAACATTATCCATTGATTTGTTGATAAATTTTGTTATCAATCTAAATCTTTCTTTTCAAATCCTACTTTTCAAATAATTTATTTTGACACATACTCAGCATGTATTGCCAGATGATCATTGTCACTGACAATTCTACTATTTAGTATTATACATCAACCCCCTATGTAAACCTTCTTTAGGAAGAACTTTCCTGAATTAAATACTACTTACTTTCAGTATTTTCTTCTGCCTATCAATCTTGCTCCATTTCATTATATTTATTTATTTTATTTCACACTGCTTCCATAGGATGTGACCTCTTTATCCCTCTAAATTTGTCCTGGCTGTTTGTCTTTCTGCTTGATATTCTTTCTTGTGTGTACCCACATATGTTTTTGTTTCATCTGCAATCAGTCACATCAAAGTTGTTTCCCCCTAATTGGCAGAGCTGCTATTTGAGTTTTGTGATCAAATATTTGTAAGCACTTAAGGATAAATGAAATAAATTACTAGGGAGAAGCAATAGAGAAAACAAAAGCTACTACAGAATACAAACAGAGGAAATGAGTGGCAGAAATGCCATGTAAGAATACAAGGATGAATTGCTTGTACTCATGAGTTAAAAGAGTTCAAACTAAACACTTTTACTAAAGTGGATTTTGACTGAAAATTGATGCAGCTTTACAGGCAATGAGCCTTTTTAAAATGGAAATCACTAGAGTAGCAAATATGCTGCATATCCACCTCTGTCCTTAAATGTTTTGTACAAAACCCTAGCAAGTCTAATTATTTGGGATTACTGATGCACTGACATGAAACAGCATTTGTATCAAAAGCAAACAATCGTTGCTCAGTGATAGGCAACAAAACAGAAAGAAGACCAAAAGTATAAGCCATATTCCCTCCTAAATTAATAATTTTACCCTTGAAATGAAATAAATTTACACTTAAATTTAAAAACTTGGAACAATGTGTTTTGCACTTTCCAAGAGAATGAGCCTGTGGCTGATTAAGGCCAAGTTGACATCACATTTGTATGGAAAAGAATTATGAAATGAACTGTGCATAGAAAGAAAGAAGTCCCTTGGTCACGCTGTAATTCCAGTTCATGTTGGCTATTACAATAACCACTTCTCAGTATTTGTAAGCCCACATGCCCCTGCACTGAAGGTGCAGCCCTAAGGAGGACAGCTAACATTTTCAGGCACATTAGATGAACTTTAATTTGATTGAACCAATGTTGTCTTCTGCGCAAAGTATAAAGGATTAGGTTGCAACAAGGAGCTATATCTAAGGGCAGTAGCTGAACTCCCATGTAGATGTGTCACCACATGTCAAGAATTTTCACTGTTTTGTTCACATTCAACAGCAGCAAACTACTAACTTTAGGCTTTTGAGTTTCGTTCCACTTTAAACAAACAGACTATTGACAAAGAGGAAAGTAACAGAAACAATCAGGTCTGGAAAGTATGAGGAGTTGGAAACCACAAAAAAAAAAACCAAAAACCCCAAGAGAGAGTAGGCTGGGGGGAGATACAGAAGACTCTAAACATTTCCTGGGAAGGAGGAGAGACTTGAGTCAAGCAGGTATATTTTCGCACCCGTGCTGTGTTTCTCACATTTTCTTTCTGAGCTAGATGAAGTATCAGGCCTTTAGGTGTTACAGGCTCCCCAAAGGTGACCCAAAATTTACTCTATGAGAGTAAACACTGAGAAAAATTGGCATGTTAGGTGCGGGTTCTGTTATAAAGGTTCAACATTATTTGCCATCTGACTGTGTGGGATGTGATTTGGGGCTGGATCAGCTGGGCAAGGGAATCACGTGTTCTATGAAGCAGAGTTGACACTGAAAATTTCAGCTTTGGAGGATGCCTGAGGTGCCATGGAGGTCCATCAAGATGTTTGGGGGGCAGCTGGACCACATGACATACAAGTAGAGGCTGAGAGAAATTGGTTTGTTCAACCTGAAGGAGAGAAGCTCAGGGGAGACATTATTGCTGTCTGCAACTATGTAGTGGGTGGTTGTAGAGAAGATGGAGCTGCACAGTGGCTGGAGTGGCACAGTGACAGGATGGGAGGGAACAGAGGCTCTAACAATAGAAATTCTCATTAGATACTAGGAAATATTTTCACTGTGAGGGTGGCCAAACACTACAGAGGGTGACTCGGAGAGTCTGTGAGATCTCCATCCTCGGATACTCAAGACTTGATTGTATGCGGCCCTGAGCATCCTGGTCTAAGAGGCCCAGCTTTGAGCCAAGAGGATGGAGGAGGTGGCCTTCCAACCTACACAATTTGATGAGTCTTTCTCTGATTATCTGATTCTGTATATGCAGTGCCACTACACTGTAACAAAAATGCCAACACAGCTGCCACGATATTCCCCCTCCCCTCCCTGCAGCACTGTGAGATTGTGTTAAGGTTAGTATGCACACCATTTTGTGAATACTGATAGTGCACAGGACACTGTAGAATTACTCATGCCATCTGTTTTCCTATTGTTAAAGATTAAAAATAAAACTCTGTGAACATTTATTATGTTGGCAGACTGAAAACCACAAATCGGTACTTTGTATTCCCTCACTTAGGTAATTATCAAGTGTTCAAAAAATAAGTAAGAGGGAAAGGAGAAAAGAGGAGACAAAGCCTATATTGCATGACACTAAATGGTAATTTAAAACAATTCCCACACAGTTTATCACGTTCCCAGTTATCCTAATGAAATCCTGCAGTTCTCAGCCTGACTTTGTGCCTTAAATGGTCTTCTCAGGAGTGCCCAGGAAAGAGATGAAGAAAGTCAGTAATGGGAACTGAAGGATACCATATTCTCCTACAGAGAATGTCATTCAGGAGTGAGGAGCAGTTAGGTCACTGCCATGTCAGACTTCTTCCCCTCCTTTCCCACAGAGCTTGCTGCCTGTGCAGCAGAGGGGATGGAGCAGGATGGAGGTCTATCTGTACACTTTCAGCGTGCAGCATCCTTGTGCTAACACAGCGCGTGGCACAGAACGGGCAGCCGGGGCAGGAGTCAGCAGTACTTTTATTCCCACACGCCAAAAGCTTCAGCTCTTGTCTATTTTCTTTCTAAGGAGTTTTTCCTGGTAGGTATGAGCAAAAAGGGAGTATACTTGTAACCCTGTGTATTTTCAACAGCAAAGACCTCTCCCTGAGTTTCTGTCAGGGAGCTAGTTCATTCAAGGCTCAGGCCTCCAGTGTTCAGTGTTTCCAGTTTGTCTATCCTACCTGATTTATTTTTAGTTAAAAAACTTTTCATTCAGCACTGCTTTTTCTTTTTCCCTTTGCCCTCCAACCTCTGGAGTCTCAGTACATTCACTGTACAGGATATGAGCCTAGTTAATGGTGAAGTTTCCTAAGTTCACAGTAACGTATGCCAAGAGCAGACATTTGCAAACAAACATCTTGGAAGAATGGGCCACCCAGATTAATGGCATCCTTTCAAGGCTTGCTTCCAGCTGCTGGCAGCCCACATGCTTCAGAGACAATTCGATTTCTTGCCTTCTGTCCAAAAAACACAGCACACTATCACTTCTGTCTCAGGGGCAGAGTCTTCATCCTGTGTAAGGTGCAGCTTTTCATTGAAATTCCCATCTTGGTAAATCATGGTAAATCTTGGTAAATCTCCTCATGGGGAGGCCAAGTCTTTGTCCTTTGTATAGGTACTGTATACTCCCCAAATACCTTCAAGCCAAAGGTGTATGGCAGAGCTTCCCAATTTGGCTGTACCTCCTGCCCTCCCTTTCCCTTTCTACTTTTCACCTGCGGGCAGCCACCGTTTCCCATGCTGCTCCAGCCCTGCCTGATCATGCTTCTCAGCATCCTAGTGCACAGGCTCAGTGAGCTGATAACCTTGAACCCTTTCCTGACCCACAGGAATTGCCCCATACATTGTGTTGCCATATCCAGTAACCTGCTGGCCATCCAGCAGCTGGCATTAACTGCACCACAAATAAAAGGAACAAAAATAATGCTTGGCTTAATAATTGATATTTCAGTCTCTAGCTGAAATGCATGTTATACAAAGTGGCTGTCAAGAATCCAGGACTGCCCTCTGCAATTATAAAAAGTAAAGATGTTGATTCACAGGGATGAGTTAAGAACATGAAGATCGCTTGTGGTCAGGGAAGCTCTGACTTCTTGCTGTGAAACTTGTTTGCAGTAGTTCTTAATGGAATAAATCTACTTGCCCCTCCTTGGCTTCACCAGTTATGCATGATGTAAAATGTTCAGAATGGGATCTCATTTCCCCTGATTTATGTCTGCTGCATAAGTATTTATTGCAGCAGGAATGTATGTATAGTGAGAAGTATGGCCCTGTTTCAGGAATTTTAATTTGAGGCCACACAGGGCCTAAAATCAGGGTAATTGGTTTCTTTATACTAGATTTTCTCTATTCAGCCTGACAGTAACAAGGTTGGCTCGGCATTAGTGAATATATTCTGGATTTTTTTTTGTAATTTATTCTTTACCTATCACCTAAGAACCACTTTTCAGAACAGAAGACAAAAAAATAAGTTTAGGCAGACAAGCTATTACACAAAACGGATAGGGTGAAAGGAAAGAAATTGCCTTTGACAAATTAATTTATATGTACGAACTAATTATTAATAAAATGTACTTTAATGAGAGCTTAGACGTTGTCTGTCTAGAAGTGTTACTTAAAGAAATGTAAATTCCAGTTAAATAAACCTTTTATGAACAATTAGCAGTGAAATTTTCTGTTTCCCTGAGCAGAATAATGTGTGCCTGCAATATTCATTTGACTAGTCTAAGCATGGGCCATGTTTTAGATGTTTATATGTTCTTCTTAGTGCTATCAATTAATATGTGACTGTAACTGTTTAGCATATTGGCACTATGAATCTAAAACCTGGTAAAGCCTTTGAAAGGAGCTAGAACTAATAAGAAAGTGCTGGACATTAATTCAAAGGTAAGGTTGGAAGGGACCCCAACCTCCAGGGACATCTTCCACTAGATCAGGTTGCTCAAAGCCCCATCCAACCTGGCCTTGAACACTTTCAGGGATGGGGAATCCACAGCTTCTTTGGGCTGTGGCAATGTATTTGGAATAAAATGGACGTGGACTATCAAAATTCACTCTTGCTTTAGCAGCTTGACATAACTAAAGGCTTTGCCTGCTCGGCAGGGCCGCAGGGTTATAGGGAGGACACTGAGAACAAAGGAAACAGGATCTCTGGCAGCTAACAAAGTAGAAAAACAGGGACTAGGTTGAGAACTGATAATCGCAAGAATGTCAACAACTCCAAATATAGGACTGAGTGCTTATATGCTTTTAACCAATCAGTAGCTCTACATCACGTGCATAGCGCGTGAACAATATATGTAACCAATAGAATTAAGGCATGAGGCATGTACGGATATGACAATTGTATATAAGTTTAGAGTAAACTTAAATAAAGGGTCTTCAACTAGGATCATATTGATATGTCGTTGAGTCCATTATTTCTCTCCTGCATTGGGCAAGGTGTTCCAATGTCTCACCACCTTCACAGTAAAGAATTTCTTCTTAATACCCAATCTAAATCTACAATCCTTCGATTTAAAACCGTTACCTCTTGTCCTATCTCTAGTCTCCCTGATAAAGAGTCCCTCTCAGTCTTTCATGTAGGCCGCTTTAGGTACTGGAAAGCCGCTATAAGGTCTCCCTGGAGCCTCCTCTCCTCCAGGTTGAGCAAATCCAGGTCTCTCAGCCTGTCTTCAAAGCAGAGGTCCTCCAGCCCTCTGATCATCTTCGTGGCCCTCCTCTGGACTCTCTCCAACAGGTCCATGTCCTTCTTATCTTGGGGGCTCCAGAACTGGATGCAGTACTCCAGGTCAGACAGTTTCATGAGAGTGGAGTAAGGGGCAGAACCACCTCCCTCAATCTGCTGACCACACTTCTTTTGATGCAGCCCAGGATGTGGTTGGCTTTCTGAGCTGCAAGCACACATTGACAGCTTATGTTCAGCTTCTCATCAGTCAGCACACCCAAGTCCTTCTCCTCAGGGATGCTCTCAATCCATTCTCTGTCGAGCCTGTATTTCTGCCTGGGATTGCCACGACTCGTGTGCAGGACCTTGCACTTGGCTTTGTTGGTCTTCATGAAGTTCACACAGGCCCACCTTTCCAGCCTGACAAGGTCCCTCTGGATGACATCTCTGCTCTCCAGTGTGTCGACTGCACCACACAGCTTAGTGTTGTCGGTGAACTTGCTGAGGGTGTGCTCTATCCCACTGTCCATGTCACTGACAAAAATGTTAAATAGTGCTGGTCCCAATACTGATCCCTAAGGAATGTCACTACTTACACATTGAGCTGTTGACCACAACCCTTTGAGTGCAACCATCCAGCCAATTCCTTATTCACCAAGTGGTCAGTCTCTCTAATGGGGATGCCATACTGGACCTGTTCGTCACCAATGCAAGTGAGATAATCAGTAACAGCCTGGGCTGTAGTGATCATGCACTTGTGGAGTTTGCAGTCCTGAAGGGAATGAGTCAAAGAGTCTGTAAGACCTTTAACATGGTCCCCAGCAACATTCTTCTCTCTAAATTGGAGAGGTATGGACTTGATGGGTTGACCATTTGGTGGATGAGGAATTAGTTGGATAGTTGCATCCAGAGGGTAGTTGTCAACGGCTCAATGTCCAGATGGAGGTCGGTGAAAAGTGGTCTGCCTCAGGGATTCGTACTGGGACCAGTACTGTTTAACATCTTCAGCAATGACATACACAGTGGAATCAAGTGCACCCTCAGCAAGTTTGCAGATGACACCAAGCAGAGTGGTGCTGTCGAGACACCTGAGAGATGGGATGGGATGCCATCCAGAGGGACCTGGATGGCTTGAGAAGTGGACCCATGAGAACCTCAGGACTTTCAATGAGATCAAGTGCAAGGTCCTGCACCTGGGTCAGGGCAAGCCCTGGTATCAATACAGGCTGGGGGATTAAGGAATTAAGTGCAGCCCTGCCAAGAAAGACTTGAGGGTACTGGTGGATGAAAAGCTGGACATGAGTCATCAATGTGCGCTCGCAGCCCAGAAAGCCAACCGCATTCTGGACTGCATCAAAAGAAGTGCGGTCAGCAGGTTGAGGGAGGTGATTCTCCTCCTTTACTCCCCTCTCATGAGACTTCACCTGGAGTACTGCATCCAGCTCTGGAGCCCTCAACATAAGGAGGACATGGACCTGTTGGAGAGAGTCCAGAGAAGGGCCACAAAAATGATCAGAGGGCTGGAGCACCTCTGCTATGAAGACAGGCTGAGAGACCTGGATTTGCTCAGCCCGAAGAAGAGGAGCTCCAGGGAGACCTTATAGTGGTCTTTCAGTATGTAAAGGGGGATTATAAGAAAGATGGGGACAAACATTTTAGCAAGGCCTGTTGCAATAGGACAAGGGATAATGATTTTAATCTAAAAGAGGGTAGATTTAAACTAGACATAAGGAAGAAATTTTTTATGATGAGGGTTGTGAAGCACCGTTACAGGATGCCCAGAGAAGTGGTAGATGCTCCATCCCTGGAGATGTTCAAGGTCAGGCTGGATGGGGCTCTGAGCAATGTGATCTAGTTGAAGGTGTCCCTGCTCCTTGCAGGGTGGTTGGACTAGATGACCTTTAAAGGTGCCTTTCAACCCTAATGATTCTATGATTCAAATCTATGTCAGTCTAGTTTAGAGACACGGATGTCATGTGGGACTGTCAAATGCTTTGCACAAGTCCAAGTAGATTATATCAGTTGTTCTTCCCTTATCCACCAATGCTGTAACTCTGTTGTAGAAGCCCACCAAATTTGTCAGGCATAATTTGCCCTTAATGAAGCCATATTGGCTGTCACCAATCACCTCCTTATTTTTCATACTCCTCAGAATAGATTCCAGGAGGATCTGCTCCATGAACTTGCCAGACACAGAGGTAAGACTGACTGGCCTGTAGTTCCCCAGGTCTTCACTGTGTTCCTTTTTAAAAATAAGGGTTATGTTATCCCTTTTCCAGCCCGTGGGAACCTCACCAGACTGCCACGTCTTCTCAAATATGATGGAGAGTGGCTTGGCAACTTCATCCGCCAGTTCCCTCAGGACCTGCAAATGCATCTCATCAGGTCCCATGGACTTGTATACCTACAGGTTCCTTAGATAGTCTTGAACCAGATCTTGTTCTACGGTGGGCAGTTCTTCATTCTCCCAGTTCCTGCCTTTCCTTCTGCGACTTGGGCAATGCGCCTAGAGCCCTTGCTGGTGAAGATTGAGGAAAAAATGTCATTGAGCATCTTTGCCTTCTCCATGTCCCAGGTAACTGGGTCTCTCATTTCTTTTCGGAGAGGGTCCACATTTCCCGTGGTCTTCCTTTTATCTCTGACATACCTAAGAAGCTTTTCCTGCTGCCCTTGACATCCCTGGCCAGATTTAATTCTACCAGGGTTTCAGCTTTCCTTACCTGATCCCTGGATGCTCAGACAATTTCTCTGTATTCCTCCCAGTCTACTTTTCCTTGCTTCCATCCTCTGTAGGCTTCCTTTTTTGTGTTTTTTTTTTTTCAGTTTGTCCAGGAGCTCCTTGTTCATCCATGCAGGCCTCCTGGCATTTTTGCCTGACTTCCTCTTTGTTGGGATGCATTGCTCCATACTTCACTGTTTAAACACTGGAAGACTGCATTAACCCTTTTTGCCTGCTGAATATCAGTCATCACCTGTGGGTTCATTTCAGGATGCCATTGCAGATCATATTCTCTACTGTGCAAGTGTGGTCATGTTATTTCCTTCAGACTTCAAACCTTCAATCTTTCTTGTTCTGCTGATTAAGACATCATTTGGTACCTTTTAAAATGCCTTATACAGTTCTAGAAATGTTCCATCACTTTCACTTGTGTCTACTGAAATTATAAAAGTGATGTCAACATAGGCTGATGAGATGTCTCTGGATGTTTTTGTTTTTTTTTGTTCTACTCTTCCAGGTTTTTACTATTAGATTAACATGTTCTTTATCAGTGTCAGATTGACAAGCCTGGAATTGACTGTGTCATTCAGTTTACTTGTTTTAAATTTCATAACAATTTAATATTTCAAATTGCTACATTATTTACATAATGTAGAAATGCATTATGTATTTCTACAGATACATAAATTACTTAGAGAGTTCTCAAGCATTTTTAAAGCTCCTAAATGCAAATTGTTTGTATCTGCTATTAAAAAACATCTAACATTTATTGTTTTGGTTTAATATCATCTTTTATTGGTATCATTATTATCAGAGAAGAGGAGTTAATGATCTATATTGCATCAACCACCAACTGAAAAAGTTTAGCAATACAATACTTCTGCTTATTCCACAGCACTATTGACAATTCTACCGTATTTGTAATAATAGGCTAAAAGTATAGTAAGAAATCTTCCCATCATCAGTTCTTGTTCTACTAGAAAATAGAAACCTCCATTATCAGCTTTCTCCTCAGAAAGTTATTCTGACACAGTAATTAAGCCATTACTCAAGAGTTTCAAAATGAACAATGGAGCTCTTTAAAAGTTTGAGCACACAATCCCAGTATAGAAGCTCATAATGTTTTTATTCTGCAATCGAGCTGCAGAAGCCATACTTTCCTATGATCTGCATGCTCAGCAAAAACACTGAGGTATGGTTTAGCTTAGTCCTCCTTCATTTGCCTTCTGAACTAAGCAGAATTAGTTACCATAGCTGAGATGATCTGCAGTAATTCTTCTGGTTTTGAGACCCCACAATCACACTTAGGTTTCTTCCTCCACATTGGTACCTGGCAGACATTTCAGCCAGAGGAAGACAGCCCTGCTGGAAGCCTGGGCTGAAGGAAATATAGCTACAGAAAAGCAAATGACAAAACAGAAGAAGGAATGTGTACATGGAGAAAAGTAGGAAGACTTCAGGGAGTAGCTGGAGGAAAGAGCCAGGCAAATTGCATGGCTCCCCTTTGAGAAGCAGGCTGAAGGAAAAATCACAGGACAGCATGTTGCCCTGGAGTAAGAGAAAAAATAATGAAAAAAAAAATGTTAAAAGAAATAACAGGTGGTAAGAAAAGGAAGAACACTTGGTGATTCATAAAACAACTTCCAGCATCTCCACTTCTCCTTAAATCATTTTATATGAACGTTGATTATTTTGGATTTCTTATAAGGCTGCTCAGGAAAACAGGACTTTGGGAGTAATTAATGCATATGTCCCACGTGACAGCAGAGATCAATCCAAACTACCAAAGAAGACATGATCAAACTTCCTTCTTCCTGGGTTCAAATTTCTCTAAAGTAGTGAAACATTTGAAGTTCAAATTACAGAGGACACCAGGCTCCTTCAATTTTTGCTCAATACAAATGTTACTTTCTAAAAAAAGAAAAGCTTATAAAAGGCTTCTTTGGCAGAGTACATCCACACTTCTGCTGCATCTTACTGTAAATCACATAAGCATCACTGGGACCAGCACAGGGAATAGACTACAGCCAAACTCCTTGGGGTAAGCTCACTTTGACTCATGAAGATTGCCAAATTAACTGTGCAGGAATCGCCTCTCTTGAACACCTTTTTTTTCTGCAAAGAGAATGTGTGAGAATCTAATGGAGAGAAGTAGCTCTGGATTTTCCATCTGTGGTGTTTAAAGAGCTTTGTTTAAAAACTTCTTTAAATCTTCTAAATTAGTTAGGCATCATGCAAGATGAATTTTTCAGGGAAGGGATGTGCTACAGAGCTATTAGTTGAGTTGTGAGGTTAGATGCAGGAGCAGCTCAGGGGATGGACAGCAGGCTCATTACCAAACCCCATCTATGGATGTGCAGAAGGTACTGTAGCAAAAATCCCTCCTCATTCGCCAAGTCTTGTGTTTGGACTGCCCTTGGCCAACATGAGGAAGGTCTAGCATACCTACTTGGCAGGAAATTTCCAGAACACCCAGCCCTTATGGGGAATTTCAAGAGGCTAGCTGAAACAGGAGTAGACAACTCCAAGAAGAATTTGATAGATGGAAGTCTTGTGTCAAAAAATACAGTATAGCACAGCGTATGTGCCTGGGCTGTTTCATTGCACCAAGACTCTTGCTTGCTTCCTCCTCACCTCCCAAGCTCTGCACAAGTAAGAAGGCCAGCTCTTTCCGTTACCATGCATTTCCAGGCTATAGAAACATAACTGAAAAACACTTATGATGGAGGGAGGAGTATTGCAAAGGGCTTAGACTAATGCATCTTGCATTATGTTTGATACTCAGCTCCAAAAATTGTCTCTGTGTCGGGTGAGGTGCAGATGCACTGGAAGAGCAATGAGCAAGAATGACAGTCTCAACTGTCTGGACCAAGTTTCCATCATTGTCCTGTGTTAAGAGATGCTATTGGATAGGAGTGTAAATCAGGTGGTGCCTCATATTTTGATGATTAGATACCACAGTGTGAATAGAGCAGACAATGATGGTGGACTGTGTGCTATATGTACAGGAGCTGTGGACAGGTGCCATGAAGAATGGTGTCCTAGTCTTGCTTGTGATTAGAAACTCTAGGGACTTGAGATGGACCTACAAGGCAGATAACGATGGACTCTTTCAGTCTGGGTGTCATTCCAGGAATGGCATTCAGGAGCCAACTGAGGGAGCCGTTGGTGCCAGACTGCAGAGAAAACCTTAGAGCACCTTCTAGTGTTGCCATAGTCATACTGCATGGCAATTTCATCTGCAAAATTCTGCCCAAGTCACGTTCCGCTATCTGTAGAATCTGAGTGAGACCCAACCTTTATGCATCTGTATTGCTAGAAATTTATGAGAAAGTTGTGATTCCATGAAAAATATACAAAATTTCCAATATTCAGTCTTTCTTTTCTGTTAGGCTGAGAAAGAAATTAAATGTTCCGTGTTTTGTTGTTTATTCTGTATAGCATAATAATGAATACAGAAGGCTTCTTCAGCTCTATGCAATTGTAATAGGAAATGATACAGCTTCTACTACCTTTCTGTATATAGCCTTACAGCACTTAAAATGTCTTATAATGATGCAGAAAAGCACCAAGTTTTCCTAGATTGTTATATTTGTCTACTTATGTTTCCTTATTCTCAGAGACAAAGGATAAATGGAAAATTCTGTTTCAAGCCTATACAGATCATCTGTAATGACTTATGAAAGCAAATTCAAGTTATTAGCCTCCAATGCACCACAAATATTTCTGCAAACAGTAAGAGGATACCACCAATAATGCTCCTGTTTTCAATTTTTTTTTTGTATACAACTTCTAGTGTTAGTATTATTTTAAATCCCTTTTGAGAACAGTTGAATCTCTCCTATTGTTGAGATTAAGCTTGTAGACATTTGAAATTTGAAATTAACATTCATAAGAACTAACATTAAATAGAGGGGAAAAAAAAAGTGACTTAAGGAATGCATGTCAACATTGCAGTTTTTAAGAATCTGGTAGACATTTTTTTTCTTTAAAATAGCATTCTATGCCCCATGCATATAAAAAACCCCCAAAATTTTGCCAACTGGCTTGTGCTGTATGACATGAACAGATAAATAGAATGCTAAGTACACGTGATGTGGTTTTTTTTCCTGGCTTCTCCAGGTTAAATTCTTCATTAATTTATAGTCTGGAGGAGATTCTTGCAACGAGTATGTAGGATAATGAAGAATTTGCATTTGTGCATATTCATATTAAATCTGACTTTCTATATTTATTTTTAAATAAGCAAGTGAAGTCACTGCTCAGATTTATGAAGAACCAAGCCTGTAAGTTTGCCCCACTGCTGGTGATAAAAATGTAGTTACTAGCTTCAAACAAGATGATTATATGTTAATAGAGTTTGATCATCAGAAGCTGTAAAAGCTAGAATTTTTCTTATTTCCAACATCCTACTGTACCATTCCTGCTGCTACTTTATTCTAATGTTGGGATAGTTTTCTTGCTTGATTTGGCTTGTGCAATGCAAAAGAAAACCAGCCCCCAAGTCCAAGACAGGTTTTCTCGCTCTCCTGTTTTGCACATTGGTCCTCAGAGAAGAGGTACAGAGACATCACAGAATCTTTAAGCTTGGAAGAGACCACCAAGATCATCAAGTCCAATCGTCAAGATGTGGGAACTGATGGGCTCTTTGCAGGTCCTCCAGCAGGTACTGAACACACTCAAAGTCCTGGAGCCTGTCATGGACCAGAGCTGGGGATGTGACCAATAAATTATTCCCCAGTGTGTTTTGGGGACAGAAAACAAATGTGTCTGGAGAGATGAGGTGTGCTTTGGTGTCTGGAAGCAGCCCTGACATTAATCTTGGTTAAGCTAGGGATCTGGTGGGTTAGTGCAAAAGCTGGTGTGCACAGTTGCAGGTATCAGTTCCAGGGCTATCTCTGAATTTAAGAGCTGAAAACATCTACATGGTCTGTTTAAAATGCTGCATGTTACAGAAAATCCACTAGTACTTCAATCAACTGCTGTTATTATATGCTTACCCATTTGAAGCATGGCTTTTCCCTGCCAGTGGCAATCAATTAATGTCTTTGAGAAAGCTATTGCCTAGACTAAACATTACACATCCCAACTTTAAATACTATTCCCAAGAAAAGACATATGCAGATGCTTTCCTTTGGGTGCAGAGTGCTAGTAGTGGATTGAAAATTTGTGGTTTGTCAAGTCTGATGAGAATGTAAGGATGTCCTAACTGAAATCTACATAAACAGGATGAAATACATACTTTTAAGATAAGGACTAAGCTAAATCATCACTATCTGAGTCTATACACAGGCTCAAATGCCATTCTGAACTTTCTTGAACTGGAGTCTACAGTATATGTTTTAACTTCAAATATATATTTAAGTGAAAAATGGTAGATGTGAGTTTTTTTCTAACCCAAGGCTTTGTGCTACAGTTTCCATAGTTTCCCAGCTTTCCTTAAATATCAGTGATAGGTTGCTCACTAACAGCCTAGATTGAAGTTGATTTTGCAGTTCTTGGGATATGTTTGGAAACTGCTGGACAAAAATTATTACCTCTCTCAGGGAATCAGAACAAACAATCAAAATTTATCATTTGATTACTTTAAAATCTGGCTACTTAATTACTTTAAGAATACCATAATACGTATTAATTACTAACATTTTCTTAGCTGCAGTGCAGTACCTTATTTAGCCACTTATTTTTATTCCATCCAAGTATTTCTTCTCGTTCAACTTAAATGAAAACCTACTGCAGCTAAGCTATACAAGTGACTGTCTATACAACTAGCAGAGGAATAATTATAGTGGAACAACGGGATTTAAAATTGCTGATAATTTCAAAGAATAAAACGTTAACACAAATGGATAAAGACTTTACAAAAGCAGTGTATGCTCAACACATCCGGATGTGAATGCATAATGAGGCTAGAAGGGGATACTGAAATACAGCCAAAGGTCAAGAAAGAAGCTAAGCAAAGAAAATATATGCCTAAAGTTTAGGAAATTCCTGTAATTTACATTTCAAAGTCTCTCATCATGCCAATGACAAAGGTGTATTTTAAATTTGTAGATTGACAACTTGCCTCTGGGCTTTGGCACCACTGAGTTTATGTTCTGGTTGTCACCAGAATATTGCATGGAATCAGCATTTGTCAGGAAGCTGGTGTGCCACATCTCAACAGGGTAAGAATTTTTACCTCAGTCTCAACTATGGTGGCAGTGAAATAATACAGACTTCTGGGCTGTTGTTCAGACTGAAACAAAACCTGGTATGTGAGTCTAACATCGAGTACACAAAAAGGAAAAGTTAATTTCTCAGCAAGCTACCAAATCTCTGTAAGGCAAATTAAAAGTTGAGAACATAGACTGACATTCAAAACTCAAAATAACAAAAGAAAACGCAAAACTTGAATTGGAGAAACACTTTCTAAAGTTTCTTTCAAATATTAATAATAAATCTGTTGTCTTCCTCCTCCTTCTATCAGTTACAAAATCAGATTAGGAAATCAAGTTAAACAGTGATAAAATATGCAACAACCCTACCGCAGTACTCTTTTCTAGATACTAGAATAAAATTTAATCAGCATCAGTTCCCATGCTAATTTCTCTAACCTGTTTGACATGTTGATATGCCAGTGATGGCTAGAATGTGTAGGCCATTCTAGAAAGAGAAGGAAGAATTGTTTTATGTATTCACGTAACTTGATAAATTATTTCCCTGCACTGAGAATCTGATATTTGATATTAAACGTCTTCTTTGATATTAAACTAATTGTAATTTTCTCCTTCATAGGAAACACGTTACATTTTTCATGAGTTTAGCTCAGGTTGCCAAGGTGATATTTACTTTTTCACCTCACCATCCCAAGACTGATTACATTTCTGTCTGCTAACGCAGCCCTGATTCCTCCACAATTCTCTACCTTTTGAGTACTACTCTTTTTCCCTTTGGTACTACTGGCTGTTGTGTTTCCATGGAATCAGGAAGGCAAAAAGCATTTTGTGGGAAGGGTATGAAATTTCACTGAAGTCTGTCCCAGACCCCTGCAATCTCTGGGAAAGGGACATCAACACTAGCTCCTCTCCTTGCTAGAGTTTCTCTTTAACCCTTGTAGGCATCAACTGTCACCTGCAGAGCCTATAACAAGCTTATACTTGTCCTCTTACAAGTATAAGGTGGGATTTCTTGAATTAATATGTCTATTCATCTCAACTATTTCTCACCCTTTGATAGTCAACATAGAAATGTGGGGAAAACTGACTCAGCAGCAGCAAAACTGGTGTAGCTTGAATTGCTCCCCAGTTTTGGAAGCTCTGCTAGTAATTCTCATGCATCTCATTAGCCATCGTGCAGCTCCCAGGCACTGTCCAGCCTCTGCTCATCATGAAGGGTCACATTTACCTGCTGACAGGAAAGTTTTTCTTTTTTATTTCTGTATAAAACTCTACAAAAATTTCTAGAAATCTTTGTAGATCAATCTGTACAGCTCCTAAAGAGGCTATTAATATTCACTGCTTTCAAACAGATTCAAGAAGGGGATAAATCACTTTTGAGCACTCAACAAAACGTGACATTAAAGTATACATATGATACAGCTGGGAAACTTTTCAGGCACCTCTTCATAGACAAAAATTTTCAGGGTCAAGTTTGTTTCCTTATTTCATTGTAAGATCAATCATGGGGAATTACAAACATTTTCAGCTTCTTGTAATAGGATAAAAAGCATTCAATGAATGCTTGTACTTTGTTAAGGAGAGAAATACCATGTTGTGTTTACTCTTTCTTCAAAATTGTGCAAATAGCACAATTGACACTTGAGTCCATTAATATAAAAGCCTAGTTTATATTTTAATTTTAGTATCCAAATGTCTACAAAAGCAGCTATTAGCTTAGGTATATGTTGGATTCTGCACCATTTTGCACTTAGCTTAGCTTTGTTACTTACTTATATTAACAAGCACTTTGTTTAGACTAACAGTAGAAAAGTGACCATGGAAACACTAAAAATTCTGTTTTTTTCATAGAGTTATGCTCTTAAATGACTTCCTCTGCATTGAAATTAACCTGGGTTTGAGATTTTATATAGTAGAGTCAATCACTAATAATGGTGATGCTGAATACTGTAACTGATAACTAAACCAAAGTATTTTACAAGTGGGAGGACACTAAAGTATTTGCTAGCTAAGGTGTTGCCTGCTGGCTGGTTTTGGAATTTGTTTTAACTTTTGTTTATATCTCTGAAAATGTATGAATTTGGGAAAGTGGGAGGAAATTATTTGTTCTGTTGTAAACCTTCTGTATACAGAAGGATTTCTCCTTAAGACTACATTATTCAAGCTTTATTAAATGATAAGGAAGAATATCTAATAGTCTCAGAGTGTGCATCCAACAACCCTTTTTGAGGCTATCAGATTAATATTGACGACTAATTCTCTTGTATCTGGGATTTTGTTCCTTGGTAAATAACATAATGATGTGATTTATCCTAGTATGAAACGGTCACAACTTGTACATACTTTACTTTAGATGACCTCTGTCTGTGGACTGTCACAGTATTTAAAAAATTTAGGTGGTACAACTTCCCTCTTTTGGCTTAATAACAGACATATTTCCTGCCCAATTTTTTGTCTCTTTAATTTGATAGAGCTGCTTTGCCAGGAGCAAACTGATTCAGGAACATCTTCATTAAATAAAGCAGTGAAAAACTAGAAGTCGAACTATCCATATTTAGCCCACTGTATTCAGAAAAATCTTTGTGAATTTCAAAAACTTCACAGATCTCAGTTCTCGTGTTTATTCATTTGAAAATTTTCAGTGAAAATCCATTATTCAGTAGTCCCTGGTTTTAAAATTGCAACTACACTTTTTGGAGAGGAAAAACAATAGTGTGGGACCTAGCAGATGTTTGAAAAATGAATAGTTGAAGTAAAGGGTACACAAACAGCCCAAACCACAAACTGTTCAAACACGTTGGTAAGTAGTTGCTAATAACAAAGACATCTGCAAAATACTATTTGAAATTGCCATTTAGTTTGATCTCCTGATAGTAGCACAAATTAAGAAGAATAAGGGAAGCAAATGGACTACATGAATTTAAACTCATTATGGCTTGGTGAACAGCGTTCCTTCTGAAAATGTGTTGGCTAAATGCTAAGACACATAATATCATTTTACCCTTTTTATTATGCATTTGTTCATTAAAGTTGTCATATTGTAGGCATGGGAAATGCAAAAGTTCTAATGACAGAGGTGGCACAAAATGGAAATCTGCACATGGCCATATCCATGACTTTAGGTCCTGGCTTCACGGAGGCAGTTTTTCAGGCTGGGAAGACTGCCAATCTTCTTCTTCTTCTTTGGTGTTTTGGTGGCAGTAAGTAGCTGCAAGCTATAGCGTACTCATATATCTGTGAAGAACTGGGATCACTAGTTCAACTTTAAATAACCCACTGAAGAGGAACTGTAAGTCATAGGGAAACCTAGTGTGGACTTGCAGAAGTAAGCTAGAGCCAAAACATTTTTGAGACACCTAATCCACTGAGTTTCCTCTATATGCACTGGCATGAAGTTAACCTTTGCCCTATGGAGTTCAAAATCACTTATTTCAACAAAGACCTGAGGCAAAAATATACATTAGGTAAAGTGAGATTTTTTTTTTTTTACATTACATATGGTTAAAACGTTAGTGTGATATCGTCCATCAGATATGGTCAACAAGGCACACTGTAAACCTTTTTTTTGTGAAAGGTGCACTCTCTACCACTCAGCTTATGTTTTGATGCATCGGGTGCATAATCATATGCTTCAAACAGTGGTTTTCAGGATCCTGTCTGTTATCTCACATACAGAATAATCTTCTTCTCAGTGGGACTTTTGTGCTTTTAGGAAGGGATGGTGTTAAGAGTATAAAAGGGGTTCTGCATTCACAACGCTAGTTTTGCTTTTAGCTAATCATCTTTTTTTTTTTTCGTTCAGATCAGATTGGAGCTTTGAACAACAAAATTCTTGGTGCTTTCCAAGCTCCAAAAATTCTTAGGTGCTTTCTCATTCATAATTCAGAGGTGTTGTAGAAGTTTGAATTTTTTGAACAAATATTTTAAGAAGAAAATGGGGAGCCTTTGATAAAGAAGGTACCCACAATGTGCCTTCTAGAAGATGAACAAACAAAGTTTTTTATTTTTGAAGATAAACAGTATTCCTTGGCCAACATTACATTTCTACTCTTTCATTCTTGCAAAGAGCAGAAAGAAAAATATTCTTCTAAAAGTGTCTTCTTTTCTGTTCTCTAAATGAGACAAATCTGTTTACCTAAAGAAGTTCAGAAGTAGAAATTAAAGTTAGTAAACACAGTACTACTATGTCTGAAAGAAAAATCACATCCAAGTGGCCAATGCTTATGACTCTCCTATGATAACTGTTCTTCCTTCTTTGTAGCTCTATGTTTTGTACAAGATTAAATATCCATGAAAGTCTAAAGCTATGTGGGCTGGGCCACCAGCTGCTTCTGCTGTTAATTTTACAGCAGGATCTGGATGTGTGTTGCTTCCCCACTATACACACAAGCATGTCATGTTATCTCACATTTACTCTGGAGACTGGACATGGCCTATTGCCTATTAGACCTGGGGTCTGATCCAAACTCACTTAAATAATTGCAGAGACTTCTACTGACTTGCATGGACCAGTCCTACAGGCTCCTAACCATAGTACAGTATGCTGAAACCTGGGTAGGGTTTGAACCCCTAAGTAACTTCAATTCCTTCAGCAATGCCTCCTAGTCATGTAACACAGGTTTTAAATATTTTACACTTAGTTTCTTTCTTCATAACAGGATCTCTGTGCATATACATTCAAACCAGAACATTAACCTTTTCCTCTTAAAAGGAACTCTGAGTCTTCATATTGCATATGTAGCACTTGCCACTTGCCCTGTCTGACAAGTTCCCTCTTCTCAGCTTGATAGGCTGTTATCTCGTATTGAAATAAGAATAACTTGTCATAAGATGGCTTGCCATTTTCCCCCTTCAAATATGTTTTGACATGTTTTGAGTGAGGGGGGCCTAAGGTGGTAGCTTCTGTAGGAAACTGCTAGAAGTCGCTCCCCTTTGTTCAGTGGACTTGGCCGGGCCTAGGATGGATCTGCTGCTGGCCAAGGCCGAGCCAATTGGTAGCAGAATGTTCCATGATAACGCCTCTGCGATAACGTATTTAAGAAGGGGAAAACAGAAAAAAAAAAAAAAAAAAGAAGAAGAGAAGATGTGAAGAAGCTGAGCAGGGGCAGAGGCGGAGAGAGGGAGGCGCATGCCTCATGGGCCTTGCAGGCCTCACCCTCTGGCCTCTCACCAGGTGGCTGACTGGGTGCAACTGGGCCTGGCTCGGCTGCAAGAAGTGGAGAGGAGATGAGATGGATGATGTGAAGAGATTCTGAGAGGCGTCTGCCAGCCTGTTGTGAGGAACTTTTCTTGTGAGAGAAACAGCTGCAGACACCAAGGTCAGTTCAGAAGGAGGGGGAGGAGTAATGCTGCTCCTGGCCAAGATTCCCCTGCAGCCTGTAGTGACGACCATGGTGGAGCAGGTTGTCCCCCTGCAGCCCATGGAGGTCCACGGAGGAGCAGAGATCCACTTGGAGCCTGTGAAGGACCCCACACTGGGGGAGGTGGATGCCTGAAGGTGGCTGTGGCCCGTGGAGGGCCTGCTGGGACAGCTGTTCTGGAGAGACTGCACCCCGTGGAAGAGATGACCCACGCCAGAGCAGTTTCACGAAGGACTGTGGCCCGTGGGAGGGACCCCACAATGGAGCAGGGGAGGAATGTGAGGAGTTCTTCCCCCGACCATGAAGCAGTGGTGTAAAACGATGTGTGATGAGCTGACCGCAACCCCCATTCCCTCTTCCCCCCTGTGCCGCTCGGGGAGGGGGAAAGGTAGTAGAGATAATGTTAAGCTTGGGAAGAGAGAGGGGTGGGGGGAGGTTATCTTGTTCCCTGTCTCATTATCCTGCTGTTTGTAGTAATAAATGAATAGATTTCCCAAGTAGAGTCTGTTTTGCCCGTAATGGTAACTTTAAGGATTTTCTCCCTGTCCTTATCTCAAACCTCGAGCCGTTTTTCTCATATTATCTCTCCCTATTCTCTCAGAGGGTGGGGGGAGTGAGAAAAAGACTGCGTAGGCTGGTCCTGATCGGGGCTGAGCTACGACAAGTTCATATGCTTCCGGAATGTTCATTTCACTGAAATATATTTATGAAAAACTGTCTTTGTTTCTTCCTCTTTGGCTTATGGGTAGTAAGAGAAATAACGGAGGGGTTATAAAATACAGCATTAAATGTGAGAAGGAGAAAAAGAAGGGGAAGACCTCCTATTGACTGGATTTTTCTAGAAGGGAAAAAAACCAAACTGAATGATGCAGAGCATTTTTAGTGTTAGGGAAAGTGTTATTTCATAAGAAATGATTTCTCAGAAGCTCCACGAAAGTAATATTTTTGTGACTTCATCACAAAAAATGGATAAATTTTTATCTCTTAATCTCAAAATAATTTTCATTATGCTATTCTGATCAGCCTGCCATTTTTTGAAAAGAACTAGAAAGCCTATAAGGTCATTTGTGATCATTGACAATTGAGAACGAATTGCAAAGCAGTCAAGTTACTCATGATATAAAATGGACAATTTCTACAAATAACAAAATTATTTATGATTTCTGATAGACTCTTGAAAGTTGATATTCTCAGAAGTGTTTCTATTTTGGTCTAGAGTAACTTGAATATTTCAGTAATAACACTTCAGTAATTCTGATAAGCTAAGGCTAGTCAAAATCAAGTCAAAACATTTTGATATGATTTCATGAGTCAATATTTTCAGAAATGAGAAACAGAAAATGACCTGATAGTCTTTCAAATCTGTGTAAAAGATCAATGGTAGTTTTAGGAAAAATGAAACATGTGTCTTGTCAGTGAAGAAAATATATTTTAAAAATTATACTCTCCTGCTCCAAAGAAAATATAACAGGAAATAACTTAATCATTAATTCATATTGTTGCCAAAAGGAATATATGCAAGCATACTATTTCAGGTCCATTATGTAGTTTTACCATATGAGAAGACTGCAAGTAATTGTCCTTACTAGTGGTATTGAAAAATAAAATCCCTTCAACACAAAAATGAATCATTTATGTCTAGGTTTTTTTTTTTTTTTTTTTTTAGGAAAAATATTGAATTAACTAGCTGTCAAGGAGTTATGAAGTATTAACTATGAGAAAGTTAAGCAGCTTCTTATACAGTGTTTCTCTGTTACAGGCCTCACCAGTAAAATCTTTTGATTCAAAATAAAATCATTGCTAGGATATATCAATATTAAAACAATCTCTTAGAAACCAAAAAGCCATTAAAGAGAAATTTTCATATTTCAGTTAATAACTAATCATGGCTGCTTTGCAGCAGCTTAATTTAAAGTGAACCTCCAGTGTCCAGATATTGTGGGAGGATGCAAGCACGTGGGCACTGGGGAACAGCAGATGTTCACACTTTGACAGCTGTCCTTGAAGCCCCCATTGCTTAACTCTACCTGCAGCACAGTTCTGTTTAATCACCTCCAAGGGAATGCGTTTTACTTGCTTCAATCCTGTTTTTCTTACCACATGCTTTAGAGAATTGTTTTTACTGTCAGGTGGAAGCTATTATCCTTTTCCTGTTATATATACCACTGTTTTGCTGGTTCCTTTCTTCTTTTCTT
Source organism: Chlamydotis macqueenii (assembly GCF_036417535.1). Taxonomy (NCBI): domain Eukaryota; kingdom Metazoa; phylum Chordata; class Aves; order Otidiformes; family Otididae; genus Chlamydotis; species Chlamydotis macqueenii. Next base: position 123,043,542 of record NC_141557.1, read on the forward strand.
CTGACAATATCATGGGGAACACTGGTAACATTAGTGAGAACAACATCTACTAAAAAAACTGAAAAAAAATCCAACCAGAACAGCAAAATGCTGTATTCCAGCACAGAGCTCATGGCTTTTCAAGGCTCTCTCCATCAAGGACTCTGGCTTGAATAAGCTGTTAGTACTATTATTTGAGAGAGAACACAGGCTTTTTCAAACACTGCTTATGCTGTCCCACGCAAAGGGCAAGCAGGCTGTATCTCCTTTCTTTTGATACAGCTGCCGCATTATAGGCAGAGCAAGACTTTTCTTCTATGATGCTTGGGTAAGCAAACTCAGTGTGGACATTGCTCTGAGAGAATAAATAACAAGCTGGTTATGGCTATCGTTGACATGATGGGGAGAAGCAGTGACCCTCCAGGCAGTGGTTTTCCTTGGGGTGGCACATGCTGCATGTTCTTCTGACTGTAAACCAAAATAAACCAGGGTAAAAGTAGCAAATAACAACAGTGATAAAGCAGTCACATGAACCCACCACATCGCTATCTTGATTTGCTGTATTTTCCACTTGATGTGTAATTTTTTAACGTCTAGTACAGAGTTCCGGGTTGGGAAGCTGTAGGCACTAGAGAGGAGTCGACCAGTTGGCCATGCTTTTCCTCCTTGATGTGTGTGGCACATCTTTCAGATGTAGAGGGGCTGGGGATCTTTGACTGCATCTCTTTATCTTGTAGGGCACATCAGGAGAAGAGGGTCTGTAGAGTGAGTCAGGTGATGCCGCAAAGCAGAGACCTGCACTGGTCACCGTTGGGCGTTTTGCTGTGGGCCAGCTTCTCTGTGGCCTCTGTGACCACAAGTGGCTGCAGTGCTATGTGTGCTGCTGGGTGGCCTCTCTGGTTAGGGTCATCAGAGAGTCATCAGAGGATCATGTGCTCCAAGACTCTCTGGGGGTCAGCCAGAGTAAGTCATTGAGGAGACTCACTCCTCATCAGAAAATAAGAGAGAGACTGACAATTTAGTCCGGTTTACCCCCTCTTCCCAGACCCTACTGGTGCAACATATAGCTCTTGGGGCTGCCACAAGTCATCGCAGAGTTAGTGCTGAAGCTTGTGGACCAAGAATTATTCTTATTGAAATCTTTATATTACATTACCTTCATATCCAAACACATACTAATCAGTGCTCTCTCCTGAAGAATTCCAGATGCAATAGCTGATCGCAGGTCTTCATCAGTTGTCAAAAATTATTTCCTACCTATCAGTATAAAAAAATACAGTCTCTAGACAGATTTTTTTTTTCTGAGAATTGTAAGTAGTATGAGCTATTGTTGAAAAATAACCTGCAGTTTGGATCTAAGCATTTACTGCCTCAAAATCTTGTCATGTGTTGATGTCCCCATTTCCTCAAGTTGTAGTGAGGAAGTAACCCAGGGTCTCTCTGGAATGGTGAAACATGATGTGTTTATCAACATGAAACCAGTTCTGATTTTTATTTCAGAGCTGGTCAAATCATCAGAGAACAGTGGCTTATAGGTTGCTGGGCAAAGGGTCTCCTCATTATACTGACAGCCCTGGAAAGAGAGTTCTAAGGAGTTGTAATTAAATGTCTTATGTATTCTATAATTTGAGAGGACCTCTGGGGGGTGCTCGTTGTACCCAGAAGTAAATTTTTAACTGGATTTGCTATGTAGAGGTTCACAAAAGTTTTCTTAATATATACAGTACTATTTTCCCACTCATTGAGATGAAGAAATGCTGCTTATCTTTTGTCCTGGTTTCTGCAGGGATGGAGTTAATTTTCCTCTCAGTAGCTGTTGTGTTTTGGGTTTTGTATGTGAAGAATGTTGATAAAAACACTCTGATGGTACAAGTTGTGGTTAGTGAGATCAAGGATACCAAGTCTTTCTAATGTGCAGGTGCAGGAAGCTGGGCAAAAGACAGACAGAATAATTGACCCAAACTGGGCAAAATACATGCCGTAAACCTCATGCTTGGTATATAAGTGGGGGGTGCCAACTTGGGGGCATCCATCTTCTTCCACCTCTCTCTTTCCTGCTGGCATTTTTCCCTCTACCTTGCTGGCTTGCTTTCACTCCTTTGCTTGCTGCTCATTTTCATTTCCATGATCACTGCTCGGGCAGGCTGTATTGGTCATTCCGACATTGGGTGGTGAGAAATTGTGCATTGTTCATTTTGTATATATTAATATCCTTATAGTCTGTTATTATTGTAGTTTTCCTTTGCTGTTTTAGTAAACTGCCTTCATCTCAACCCACAAGTTTTCATTTCTTCCAAATTTCTGTCTCCCATCCCTCTGGGGAGGGAGAGGGTGAGCGAGCGAGAAACTATGTGGTGACTCAGGCTAAACCATGACATCTTTTCATTTTCTTAATAACAGTTTAGGTTTTATGTAGTGTTTTATGTGTTGTATATGTGTTATGTAGAATTGGTTAGCAGCAACAAGAAAGCTCAATTAAAGCGTAGTCACTACTATACTCTTTGCAGATTGCATGCTCATTTACAGCATTCAACACCAAAATCAGCCTGGAAATAGTTTACTCATTATTTCTGTTTTAACAGTGTGGGAAGAAGCATAGTTTTGCCAAGTAAAGAAAAAAAGATATCTTACTGTCACGCCAGTCACCTTTACCACAGTGTATCCTGTGGAGCCAGCCCTCAGACAGTCACAAGAAGCCACCTAACTTTGCTAGAAAAAGAGCATCAGGAAAAATCTTCCCTGACATATCAGCTAAATTTGAATTCCCAAGCACAACAACTGGTAACAAAGTTGTCAAACACATTCTGTCTTTAATCCAAACTGATTTCTTGTTTACTCAACTGGAAAATTAGTGGAGACAAAGGGAGCAGCATAATAATTGTAAGTAACTGCATAAGACCTTGCCAAGTTTGCAACCGATAATGTGCCAATTTTCTTTCTAATTGCTTTGTCACAGGTTTTGGAAAGCTCTAAGTGCTGGATATACATTATTTTCCAAAAGGAGTTGTATGCACACCAGGAAGCCAACAGTTTGTTTACTGTGAGACATGGAGTTGTTCAGCTGTGCCAAACAAGATGGAGAGATGACCGGTTCCTCTTGTGGCTGAGTATCACCCTTTCCCCCCCGGGAGCCAGGCCTTCTGCTCCTCCTTTATTTACCTACAGATAGTGCGCTGTATTTTACAGCAGATTTTAAAATTAGAATCATAGAATCATAGAATGGTTAGGGTTGGAAGGGACCTTCAAAGGTCATCTAGTCCAACCCCCCTGCAAGGAGCAGGGACATCCCTGACTAGATCAGGTTGCTCAGAGCCTCATCCAGCCTGGCCTTGAACGTTTCCAGGGATGGGGCCTCCACCACCTTTCTGGGCAACCTGTTCCAGTGTTCTATAACTCGCATCGTAAAAAATTTTTTCCTAATTTCTAATATAAATCTACCTCCCTCTATTTTAAAACCATTACCCCTTGTCCTATTGCAACAGGCCCTACTAAACAGCCTATCCCCATCTTTCTTGTAGGCCCCCTTGAGGTACTGGAAGACCGCTATCAGGTCTCCCTGGAGCCTCCTCTTCTCCAGGCTGAACAGCCCCAACTCTCTCAGCCTGTCCTCATAAGAGAAGGAGTCAGTCCTTCTGTGTGAAAAAACAGATAGTTTATAAATCTATAGAAATAGGTAAGTTACCAGGAAAGTTATTTGCAGTTTTCTCCACTCCTTGAACATCTTGAAAATGAAAGCAATTCCTTGAGTACAAAGAACATGCTTGAACATATTACACTCTATTTTCCCCAACTCTTCATCTTTCCCTCTCTTTCACCTTTTGCAGTGAATTTTCACCTCTTCAAGCTCTGTCATCACTCCTGAGTGTCTTTTTCAACCCCCACCACCTCACTGTTAATTTGTTCATCATTGCCAGCTCAGCTAAGATACTTCTCCAACTTTTTTTGGTTCTGTCCACCTTTTCCCCTTGGCTTCATGGGCTCTGGCTGCTCCTGCACAGGGTGGCCACCAGGGCTTCTCCACAAGTCACATCTGGCCAGCACGAGTGTTCTTCCTGTGTGTTACCAGTGCCCGAAAAGCTGCCTGTTCTTGCACCTCTGCACATGCTTGTGGCAGATAAGCTCCTCCTTCCTCCTCCTCCTCTTTCCTCCTCCTCACCATCCTGTGATCTCGCGTTTATCTTTGCACAGCCCTGCTGCAGTTTCAGCCTTGTGTTTTCCATGCTGAGCTCTGTACTTGGGTATTTTACAGGTGCTTATCCTCCAAATTGACACCACGCTTTCCTCCTTTCATCCTTCTCATTTCTGACATTTTTGTTAATGTATTTTGGTGACACTATTTCAATTAAATCCAGATTAACCCCTAGTATCTACCTAGTTATTGAAGAAACTACAAAAATGCAACTTTTAAAATCCAACCTTGAGAAATTTGATGGAATGTGGCTACGAAGTGACCTGGGTAGGTTAGATCAAATGCATCTGCAAACCATCAAAGAGCTTCTGTGTGAACGGAGACAAGGCAATAAATAACTCATACATCCACAGAAACAATACAGGCAGTGGTCAGATAGAATTAAGTCCTCAAATATTTTATCCCTGTATCAAGTTCTCTAACTGTACCAGGAAAACATGACTCCAGGCTGGTAAGCTCTGAGGGAAAAAAGTTTACTCAAATTACTTAGTAGTTCACTTTCTTAAGGGCATGAGGTTTACATAAGGTCTTTGCATCTGCTAGACCATTGTTCAAGCTCACTTCTGGACCTGCTGCTCAGCTTTGGTCAAATGCAGCAGGCAGCTGCAGCCTTGGGGATATGAAGTTATTCTAGGTTTCATGAAAGTGGATTTCTAGGTAGAAGTAAGAGATCCTTTCAATAGCAAGAGAGAAATATGCTTGTAATGCCTCTGCTGAGGGAAAGGCTCCTGTGCAAACACAGTGCTTATCAGATATCTCTCCCAAATGGATGAGAGAGTGCTTGACTGCAAAGGCATTTCTGAGAGGGTTCATGCTCTACAAGACACCAGACAATCCAGCCAGAGGACACGAGGAATCCAGCTTTCACTTAGTGCAGCCTCACTGATTTGCTTACTTACTAATTATAGGACTTCTCAAAGCACAAGGTTGTGAAAGCATGAATGTGTCCCGTACCTTCTATTATAAAAATATGGGCTTGGAAGAGTCCTTGCTTGTGTTTTACTGATATTTAGAAAGTCTTTTTAACTCTGAATATAAAATTCCTTTATTTGCTACTTCTGTGCTTCAGATTAAGGCTGCCAGGCAGATGTCACGTTCTTGGAAAAATGGAAAAAGAAGGTGCATTTCTGCTTATTTAATAAGTGGACTATCTGTCCAGACAAAGATGGTCAAATATCCTTTCCCCTAAACAATGGCTTTTTAAAGTAACAAATTTACATGTCTTTTGTGTACTTAACACTTTTTTTTTCTGCTCTCTGAACATCCTGCTGACAAGATTTTACACTTCACTACTTTGGTGAATCCAAAAGCCAGTGCCAAAACACTCACAGGTAATGACTGCGGTTCATCTTGAGTGTACTCACCTGGCACGAGCAGGACAACCAGGGGATCAGGCCCAGCCAGAATGTGTTCATGAAGCGCAGGTCCTGCTTGGCCAACCTAATCTACTTTTGTCCAGGTAACTCGCATAGTGGATGATGGGAAGGCTGAGGATGTGATCTACCTGGACTTTAGGAAAGCCTTTGATACCATCTCCCACAGCATTCTCCTAGAGAAGCTGGTGGCTCATGGCTTGGACGGGTGTATTGCTGTTGAATGCCACTGAGAAGTTCAATGTTTAAACAATGACAGCTCCTCCCTCTTCCTAATCCTTGCAAAAGAAACTCAAGAAAATTAACACTCTGATCTGCATATTCCATTATCAATGTAAAAGACACGTGCTAGCTGAATGTTCACTATAAATCGTTTCTTCAATTTAAAACAATGTAAAAGAAATCAAAGCATGTGCAGGGAGAGGAGAAAGGAAAGTTTGAAAAAAAAAATATCTGACATGAATTTGACTCTGCCTACTATTTGAAAGTAACTGCTCTTTTGTTCCTTTTTGATCACTTCGGTTCACAGAATGCTATTAAGTCTTCACATTCACACCAAATCACTTAAATTCCACTCAAAAAGATAGCTTATTCCACTGGTTTCAGCTCTTCTGGATGGCCAGTCACTGCCCTAGGCTTGGGAAGCACTGAGCTCTGTGGGTGTCAGTGCAGCCAGAGGTTAGAGAATTAATGCACAGCAACGTATGTGATCAGCTGTGCAGGGACAGCCAGAGCGCAGATAATGCTGCCTGCTCAGGTCTCTGTACAAGGCATGTTTGAAAAAGAGTAGATAGGGTATGAGGATACGTGACTCCTCAGGTTTTTCTACTTTGTACTGCCAGAGTCTGGTTAACGAGATTGCGTATTAACAAGATTGTATAATGGCTCTCATATCTAATTTAGAGATTCATTTTTCTCCCTACAGAATGTGCTCAATGTGGGGTTCAATCCAGGGTTAAACACTTACTGCTCTGTATTGTCTATGTTATTAATGCCTGCAAATAAAAATGACTGGAGAAACTTGTCTCCATAGAAACTAGCATCTAACTAAATCTAACAAGAAATTTCCTTGCTTCTTTCTCTTTCACCAGACCAGACCAAGAGGAACATGATGTCCTCACAAAATGAAAGGACTTTGTCATTTAAATATGCAGCCGTCCATGCCCTCCCCCATGAACCATTTATTTCTCTTAACAATGTCACGGTTATTCTCACCACATTCTCAATGTGTTAAACGTCTTTTTATCTGTAAAAGAACAGGCAAATTTTGATCACAAAATACACTAACATTGTGTGACGATCCTACAGTCTGCTTTTAAAGAGTAAACAGAAAAATTCTGAGAAGCCACATGAAAAATTATTTTCAAAATTATTGTAGCTATTTCCTCCATCATGACATCGAATTTTCTCCAGAAACTCATTGTTGCACAAATCCCATTATTCAGATCGTGTGGTGCTATTTTTTCTCTTGTATATTGGCATATACGAGACTGAGTTCTTCCAGACTTACAAAAACTAAAACTCAAATGAGGGCAGAGAACTACAGCATAACCTAAGTATAACATAGCATATAGTTTTGTGTCTAGGGTCACATTACTTGTGGTTTTTTTCAGATGTCCTCTCTTTCTTCTCCCAGAAATTTTATGCTATCAGAATTTGAGGACTCCAGCAATTTATTTGGGATTTCCAAATTCCTGGTATCCTGGCCAGAGTGGTAGTTCTGTATAGACATATGGAAGTAATTAACACGTCAAATACAGATTTCCTTCAGGTCTGTAAGAGCCCTGATGTATTGCATCGTTTTGCTGAGATTGCCTCCGTCATGCAAGCAGAGTAGATCTGAGAGGCAGTGAGATGACTTGGCATGTGGTGCTTCAATAATCTGGAACACATCAAACTTTCTGTATATGTGCAGAACATAGCTCATATGAGGTGTGTCCTTGCACCTAAGACACAGAGCTTACATACGCATTTCTACATGTTGACTTCTAAACCAAGAAATATGCCACCTACAGATACATATCCTCTGGCTACTTTCTTTGTTGTTCACATCTAAACTTAACATGAAGTTCACTCAGATATCTGCTCTCCTCTAGGACGTAAAAATCAGTTTAAGTAAGAGATGCCAAACTCCTTATCTTGTTGCATTTTTTAATGTTATGTGTAATTCTGTGTTAAAGATGCCTTATGATACATGACTTCTAAGCAGAGGACTGGTATCATGACGAGTTCTGAAAACAGAAAAGCTGCACACTTCTGTCTTTTCTGTCATTGTAGAAAACTTTGCTGCTTAGATGACCTCTTCTCTTTTAGTTTAGCAAACAGTTTTTACAAGATTAAAAAGATAAAAGGTAAAAGATTCAATACAAAGAGAGGTGTAAGAACCTGGTGTCATGAGTGTGGATTTTAAAATGGCTTTACATCACTTCAAATGAAATGATAATGTAATTATACCTCATCATTTTCAGTAAAAAATGAAAATTAATGAAAGTTGTTGAAAATTGCTTAAGAATCTATACTTCCCATAGCTGAACCATAATTAAAACATTATGTATGGATATTAGGTTTTGATTCTTTTAATATGTCAAAGATTGGACTCTATAAAGCAGAGGCTGGGATGAATGGGCCCTTCTCAAAGGAGGCAGAGTATTTGAACTGTAATGATCAGCTCACTGACAGAGATCAAAGGCACATGAATTCAACAGTTCGCTACTTTCCAGTCAGTTCTCCTAGGCTCCTGCATTTTTTAGTAAGCCTAGTGGTGCCAAAAAAGGCCTGGAAGACTTCAGCATTTTTCTTCCCGGTCTTTTATATGTTTCCTTTTCAGACTGAAATGTAATTGGTTCAGAGTTACAGAGAAATCTGGGGGAAAAAAAACTGTGGGAGGAAGCACCCTCATCCTTACAGCACTTCAGCTTTTATCTAGGGTGGAGATGCGGAAGTCATGAAGACAGGACACATGAGAATTCCCACCTGTTCCCTTGCCTACTCTGCAATGCTACATGCTGCCATCATGTCTGGTGAAAATTCATTCAGACATCAATTGAATGTAAAGGTTTTGTTGGTAACCCGCTTATTTTGGATGAGTCTGTGTTAGATAAAGACAGAAAGTGAAATATGAATATACAAATAGAGATTTTTTTTAACATTTCCTCCATGTTTTAATAATCCAAACGCATTAATCTATCTGTATCTTCACGGCTGGGCCAATGCTGTTCTGCTACAGTGCCCTATGCACCCACTGGCCCTCTGGGCACTGTGAGAGAGCTGGGGCAGCACGTGACCCTACTCATGATGTACCTGTGCTCTGCAGGGTCTGTCTTCCAGAGCTCTTCTGCATAAATTGTGCCCCTAGACCATGCTTCAAGGACTGCAGTGCTACAGATGGTGCTGCATTTACTCCATAAACTGACAGTCCTCCTATGCATATTTCTGCCTCTGTACTAACTCGGTGTCACTGCTCATTTGTAAAAAGATGTCACATTTCTGGGCTGAACTATCCCACCTAAGAGATAGCCTGGAGCTGGAAGAAGGCCCACACGCTACTTCCCATAGTGGGAAGTTTTGCAAACACTAAGCAGAGCATGCTGTCCACCCCAGCAAGCAGTAAGAGCCTTGTCCTTTGGCTTCTCCAAGGAATCTATGGAGATGGAGGGTGAGGGTCTGTTGTGCATTTGCCAAATGTGGCACAGAGTCAGGGCATGCCAACTCTGCATGCCAGCACGGACCAGGATCACTTCAACTGGTAATGAAGGATACCTCCTGAAAGGAGAATGGAAGAATGAAATGCTACTGCTAGGAAAGGCAATGAGAAATAGTTTTCTGCACTCAAGAATCTCCAAGAGAATAAGTAGGAAGACCAGAAACATCATGAGCTCCCAGCAATACAGTCAAAACAGAAAATTTGCAATCTCAGGATCTGGTACAAAGACCACAAGCTACTTCTTCCCTCTCTGTGATTAGTTTACCATTGCTCTGGGTGCTCCCTAACTCTGCTCCTGTCTATGAGCACCAGAAAGTAGCTTCTCTGGCTCCCCAGGGTCCATAGGATGTAGAAGCTTTGGAAGGAGGAGCATTCACGGGGGATGGATAGACCTAGGAACATCTGCAGAGTCATTGTTGAAGCAGTTCATTCATCAGAAACAGATGAAGGAGGTAGATGAAAAGAGACCCAACTGTGAGATTACAAGAGCTTCCCTCAAGATCCAAGGGCTCTTTCTCTTTTTCATGTTCTGCTTTTGAAATTAGCTTTTTAACTGTGATGATGGAGACTTCCAGAAAGTATTTGAGCAGTCTGTGTGAGCTGTTGCCTGGACTGGAGGGACTGGGAAGTATTGGTGCACTAATTTTTAATTTACTGGTTTCATCTGACATCATATTAATGTCTTTGAGAGCCACTCTAGGACTTCTTTGCATTTATTTTTCCTGTGTTAATTTGAAGAAGCTGTTCCAGACCAGAGCATAAGGAGGTCTATGGATGCATTTAATCAAAGACAGCTCAGAAGAATTCCCCTAAATAGGAAGCCGGATGTGGGCCAGCTGCCAGATTTGCTGGGAGAGGGGCACCAAGCACCCAGGAGCACACAGGTGGAGCAGCAGGACTAGGCCATTGCGTTTGCATGTGTTGTGCACTTGAGGCAGTTTGAGACGCAGCAACCTGTTGGAAAATGCCATTGTCCCTCTGAAGAGTGAGGACAGTCTATATTTTGTCGTTTAGTGACTTCTTGTGGTTCAGCCAAAATCCCAGCACTTCCACGGACACCTGAAACATAGCTGGTCATGGGGACATGGATGTGGAGGTAAAATTGGTCCTTGGTAGCATAGCGGCAGTGAATTTTCCCACTTCTGGACAGGTCTTTCTGGAGGACTTACCATTTGGCAACCCACAGGCTGCAGTGGGTGCTGGTGCAAATGTGATCTGCAGAGACCTGGTGGGTGGTGCAGGGTAGGGGCTCGTGCTGAACCACTGGGACACGCCTTACAGAGGGGAACTGGAAACACAGAAGATCCTGAAGTGTGCTAGGGCTCGTGGGATCGTTGTTGTTCCTCAAAATACTCAACATGGAGGGTAGTTTGGGTGTGTCTGGAGTAGTCTGGGGATGTCCCAGCTCATGATCTTGACTTAGATTTGGTTGGCTGTTGGTAGGTTAATTCACAGAAAAGTGCTGGTTGAGAAACATAAAGCAAACTTTCTGATAGAGAAGGGCAAGAAATCACTGGGATTTTTTTTTTTTTTAATTAGCACTCACAGAAAATGTTTCCTGCAGGTAGCTGAAATGTTACTATTGCCTTCACCTTCTCCCTTAAAACTTTCATTTGCATTTTCAGCTATTGTGTGGATTGATTTTATTATGCATAATACAGTACAACATTCAATATTTCAGTTCCTGGTTATTTCAAACAAGAACAAAGCCTGAGCCTTAAACATGAGACAATACTGAAATATGGAGCTGTATCTCGTTTACTGTACAGTTGGTATTACAGATTGATAAAAAAACTGTTGCAGAAGTACATAATCTCTGAATTTTGAAATGTAGTCACTTGAGGGAAAAAAATCACATCAAGTAGATAATAACATATAACCACCACCACAGCAATGCAGATGACCAATGAAGGGGAGTGGAATTTCATTGAATTTTGAACATGTGAAAAAAAAAAATCTATGGCTGTCAAAAGAAGTGTTTCTTACAAACAGGTAATTATTCATAATGAGTGGCATAATGATTTCTCTCATTCTCTTTGCTAAGTTGCATCAAGACATCAGTGATGACAGATTATAGACAAAACCATAAGCAAAGAGCACAATGGAATGCTCACCCTGTTCAGCAGGTGGGTGTTTGAGCTGTATTAAGCAGTGTCTTCTGGGCTTTGCAATATAGTAGACAGACTCTTGGAGCTTTCCATCACTTTTGAAATACATTTATTTCCTCTGTGAGCTGTCATTTCTGGAAGGGATTACTTCTAAGTTTTAATTGTAAATCTTAACCATTTGCTCAAGAATATCGAAGACTAAGGGCAAAAATTGAACTACTGTGGATAGAAAATAAAAACCACCCAGCTAAACGGATGGAGCTTATCTTCAAATGATATAAAAGTGAGGGGAATCTGGGACTCATGGCTATAACAGTGGCTGTTAGAAGGCATCTACCTTTTCTTCTATATTTTTTTCTTATGAAAAATTGCCAAGCCTCTTAGCTTTGGTCTTGTTTTGCTCACAAACAATAAATACAGGATTAGTTATCATATTGCAATAGAAAGTGGTAGCTCCGAGAGGATTGAGGAACATTTAAAATAAATTTACTGCATTATAACTTATTATAACTGCATTATAACTTATTAAACTATGTACATGTCATATGTTGCACTTCTGTCTTGAGAAGGAGCTAATCACCTTTGCAGGATTGCAGGTGTTTATTGAAGCAGCAAAAACTGAAGGCTCTAAGACTGAACTGGACTAGATCTTTTCTGAAAAATCGTGGTGAATAGACAGTGAGCCAGAACGGGTGGTGATAAAGCAAATGTGAAATCCTGGGAGACAATCTTCCTCTGTATGAAAAAAAAAAAAAAACAAACCGTGGACAGAATTTTAAATATTTAATCAGTTCCATCAAGTAAATCTCTATTCAACAGTTAGTGTTGTTAACACATTTGATAAATAATTGTATCAATGTTTTGCAATGAACCTGAAGGAATTTTCTTGCATATGAAAAGTAATTTAAAAAATTTTCACTAATTGAAAACAGAACAGTGTTTATTTAATTGCATGCATTATTTTTTTTGAACAGAACAGCAGCTCCACATTAGAGATGCTTCTGAACTATGCAGTAACTACAACATTTTTTTATTTGTAAAAGTAAATAGAAAATAGCTGAAGTTGAAGTGTGTGGAATTGTACAGTAAAAGCAAAGGCTGAAGGTAAAGTTTATAATATTGTACAGAAAAAGCAAAGGCAAAGTTAAAAAGAAAAAATGAGGACAAGGAACAATGTGGTTCAGTTGTCCTGGTTTCTACATCCTTAGCTACCATATTTTGCTGCCATAAAGATAAATGAGACAAGTTAAAAAAAAACAGAGGCAGTTTTTCTTTTCCTTCATCTCCTTTGTCTTGGAGAAAAACATCAGACTCCACTGAAAAGCTAGTGCAGGATACTAAGGTTTTGACAGCAAACCATTGCTGAGGTTTTTGAGGTTTTGACATTACCTATATCACAGTGATGTAGGCAAATAGAAAAGAAGACTAGAGTTAAAAGCAGAAACCTAGGGACCCATTTACTGTTTGCAACTAACTTCTTACTACCAAAACTCACAAAGAATCCAGGTGTTTTTCTTAGTGTGCATAGCTGGAAAAAACCAAACTTTCTGTGCCTGTGACTTTTTGAGTCCCTACAACTGCACAAGGATTTTGCTAAATGTGAGGCAGCTGTCTGCTCTCCTGAGGTAGGTTCACATCTGGCCCCTAAAGAATGAGACGCGGAAATTTATCCTTTAGTGCATTAGCACAGCTGTTTGATAGTACCACTCCAAACAGTTGCTTATACAGATTCTTTTTTGATTAAACCACCAGGTAGCTGAAAAGTAGTGCTGTTTTGAAGTTGATGATGCAGAGCAGGTCTCACTGCTGTATTGCTGCCATTTTATACAAGGATGTTTCAGAATTTTCCCCACCGGTTCCACAGCCAAAATAAGTTAATCAGTCAGTGTCACTAGATTGATCTACACTGCATGTACCTGGGTCATGACAACCTGAAAGAATTCAAGGAATTGGCAGCACTACAAAGGCTTGGCAGAGTCTTTTGGCAAGCGTCTCTAGAAGTTTGCTCAGCAGTGAGAAATAAAATACTGGCATCCAGCTGGCAAGATCTGTGGCAATGAGCAGGATCATTGCATGTGAGACAGATTCACTGACTACCTGTCAGCATCCCAGGAGATGTTGCTGTCAATCTCAACAGAAAAACAAAACCAACTTGACTTTCATTAACTTCCCAAGAAGCAGAAGCGTGCATACTAACTAGAAACATAACTAGATTCAATTTTCCTGCAGATGATCTACTACTTCTGTTCTAGGAATTAACTGAATTCAGAGTCTGCTCTAGTTATCTTGTTGGTAAGTGTTGATTTCTTGGTGTCCCAAAGCTATGTCTGAGGAAAACTGTAACTAAACTCTGGAGCTGAGACTCTCTAGGATAAATGGACCACTTGCACTATGGAACTGATTCATGAGGGATGTTAAACTGCAGGATTCCTGCAAACAAAGGCACGTCTACCCATGTCACATTGATTGGCAATGGCCGGTAGCCAGGCAACATACTGAGTTACGGGGTTTTCAGCTGGACCAGTTCTTATATGTAAAAGTACTTCAGCATCAGGATTAATAACTCTTACTTCCTGAAGGACTGTGTCTCAAGGCTCTGCATGAACATGGACTCTTTGATGTCTGAAAAGAGTTGAATTAATACTGTGGCTGAAGGGTTTCTCTTCTAAACTCGAACACCTTTTTCCATTAGGCATATGAAAATCGGCTTGACTGGAAACATCTGCCTCTGTCAAATTTGTTTAAAATTGACCCATTATCTAAAAGTTATTAGGGAGAACAAGGAAAGCAAGCTAGACAGACATGCCTCATTTTCTTAGGAACCCAAGTAAAAAACTATTGGGACTTTCAAAGACTGCATTTGCAACTTAAACCTAAACACTAGATTTCCTGACTAGAGGTGGAAGATGAGGAAAACAATAAATGTTGAGTCTCTGGAACAGTCTACTGAAACAGGCTTATACAGCATGTATTATATAGCTTGCAAGGCTGGAGCAGCTGGAGTTTTCATTTGGAAAAGCAATGCAGTAAAATGAGCAGCTGTGAAAGGCACATGGAATGGGAATTAAAATGAATGTAAAATAAATGCATGCCCAAGTTTTATTTTCTCATTTGAATATGGCACTGAATTCAAAGAGGAACCATTGCAAACTGTTCAAGCTAGAAAAGAACATACAGAGAGGAAAAAGTCTATGATGAACATTCATTTTTCTGGATTCGTGACAATAGCCTAAGAAAAAGAAATGAAGAGCAATATTGTATTCAAATCCAGAGCGCAAAATTAACATGGGAAGTTCTAGGAAAGCATTTTAGATTAACTACATTATTTAATTGTAATATCTAATGTTTTCCAAATAAAATTCCCTTAGCCAGTGGCTAGATCATAACACCTTAAATATTAAGAAGTCATTAAAAGTTCCCAAAGTCTGTACTGGCTCATTGATTTCTCAGGTTGGTGACTGCACACAATTAGGGATTTGTTGTTTAATTCATGATTCTGCTGTTATGGGATTAGTTTCTTACAGTCATTGAAGGTGGTCTTTGAGGGCAAGTTAATTAATAAGAAGTATTAATTACTCAAGCATTCATGTGTCAGATTAATTGTGAACTTCAATGCTTGTTTCAAAAATAACTGAATTGAGACAGAGCAAGTTTTATTGGGGAATCCTGGAACAAATAGGTGAAGTAGCCTAAAAATGGGAATTTTCCTTCTGAAAATGGACACATAGCTGAGAGAAGGAGTTTGAGATGTGATTTCAGGAAAGGGAGCAAGTTTAGCTGGTGAATGCAATCCTTCTCCTGTCAGATCGAGGAATATTTGATGACCTCTCCACTAAGCTACCTGTGTGCAGTCTCCATCAGAAGAGCCTTTTTGTCCTCAGAAATCCACCTTCTCTGTCCACTATCTGGTTGCTTCTTGTAGTAGCTTAAATAGCATCCATCAAACAAATAATGAAGAGTGGTTCGCTGAGCAATTGTTACTGAGCAATTGCGGACAGCATAGGTCTCCTTTGTTCTTTTCATACTATAGGCTAAAACCCATTTTTTCTGACATGTGGTATGGCCTTTTACTTGTGGAAATATTGCTAGTTTGAGGTGGCTGACATTCATGAAGAAAAATCTTCTTCTGAAGATACTGGGACAAATTTAAATGAGTCAGAGTGTGGGAAATAAAAGCAATTGAGATAACAAAATACCACATTGTTGACATCTCCTTTGCTGTCTGTCTTGATTTATTTCATCTCAAATGGCTGAGAAACAGAAGGGGAGTGAAGAATAAAGTTTATTACTCTTCACAGTCCACATAACCAACTACTCAGAGTGAAGGCCCCCTGCTCATAGATTCCCCTACCAAATTTCTTCTTACGAGAAGGAAAAAAGTCAGAGAAAAGAGTCATGCCTCTTTTTGCTTACACTGAAGATTTCAGAAACTCTTTGTGCTCTGAATGGCCTTGAAATCTCCTACTGTCCCTTTATTCAGTTTTCCCCCAGGTTTGCTTACTCCAAGCTTCTTGGTTGCTACTACCACATTCCTCTGTTTTGTGTAGCTTCACTAAGATCTGTTGGCTGAAATTAAATAAATTAAAGGAGTTTGCATGTCTTGTTCTCTTTGAATGACAGCTGCTCATTCTAACCTCCCAAGAAGCTGTGAAAATCTTAATTTGCACGGTCAATAGAAAGACAATGTTCTCCTTCTCAGTGGTGCATCTTGTGGTCCCTTCAAAATATCCCTTTAAACCTCTCACCATTGCTGGATGGAAGGTCCTACATTCCGAGCACACTCTACCTGGTGTTTTAAATCTACAAAAAATACTTATTGCAAGATGACCAGTGCCCTAGTTACTTCTACAAACTGCTCCTGCTGACACTGTCTTCCAAGGATCTTTTGTTTTATTTTCAAAATATTGAAGACTGAGTGCCCCGTAAGTCTGCTGACACATTGTGCAATATGAGTATGCCATGTGGGATACTCCAGGGATTGCTCAGCTAAAATTAGAAGCATTCTTAAATCCTCTCTGTAATTTCTCTAACAGTGAAAAAGGCACATAGAAGGGTGAAAGACAGAACTGTATGGACAAAGGCAGTCTGCTTCTGAAAGGGCAGCCTAGTTTGTCAATGTTCTTTCTGGTCCAAAAGCAGGAGTTCACACTCAGTGTTTTCTATATTCAGTGGGAAACTGAAGAGATTCAGTTAATTAAGACACACGTGGTAGTGTAAGAATTTATTAGAGCTCATAATACTAACAAAGTGATCAAAATTGTAATTCCAGCACCTATTTCCAGGCTTCTTTTTGACAGTGTGATACAATGCCCAACGTAGGTTTGAGTCTTGCATTGGTGCTTAACTGGTTTATAATGTTAGCAATTTTAGTGCTATCCTGGCTTCAATCTGGACCAACAGGTTGGTCCAATAACCTCTGATTTTCAGAAAGAAAATCTGATTAGAAAGCGCAAAACAGATCTTCTCTGCTTTTTGTTCAGAATTCATTATAATAGGTTTCACAGAAACTGTTGAAAAAATCTTTTGCAGAATTCGAAAGTCCTTGGATATGTTTTAATTATTGTATAATTATGTAGCGAATACTTAAAAGATCTTTTCAATGTTAAGAGGAGTTGGACAATATAGTGCACTTCTCGTACTATGACAATAATTAGGGAGAATAGAATATTATACTGCAATAACACTTCTCCCTTTCATCTAGTAAGCACAGTAGAATTCATGTTCTCTTTGATGCAGCTGAAGCCAATTTCTTCATTTTGCATTTTACACCTGATGCAGTGTTGTCTTTAGCAGAAAGCCTTTGAGCTGGGTCCTGCAGGAGTGAACTTTCACTGTGGTACACAAGGGGAAATATGGACATAACCTATTAAAAAGAATGATGTGGTTAATCTATTTCGCTCCCTGTGCACTACTTGTAAAAGACTGTTCTTTAAACACAAAAGAACTCCTGTGTTAGAACAGAATTATCCGTGTATTTGTTAATGCCTTTGCTTCTATACAAAGAAACAATGGCACTTTTCTTTTTGCTTCTGAAACTCATATTTGACAAAAACTCATCTTTTGCAGAAATCAATCTAACTGATTTTCCTTTGATGATTCAGTGAAGTAATAACAAAGATCCATGAATAATCATTGTAGGAACCCTAAAGTATAATTATGGCAAGCAGTTTAACTTCAAAGGCAAAACACCTAAGATAAAATACTAATAAATTATCTTGAGAATTACTTGTTCACTTAACTCAGAAATAACTGTTCTAGTAGTTCCAGTATGTGTGACTTAGTGCAACACTCTTAGTGATAGCACATAGAAATGCTTAAGTTGATTTACCCTTGTGTTCTGGTTTTGTTTAGTGAGGAGGGGGCCTAAGGTGGTAGCTTCTGTAGGAAACTGCTAGAAGTTGCTCCCCTTTGTTTAGTGGACTCAGCCGGGCCTAGGGCGGACCCACTGCTGGCCAAGGCCGAGCCAATTGGTAGCAGAATGTCCCGTGATAACGCCTCTGTGATAACGTATTTAAGAAGGGGAAAACAGAAAAAAAAAAGGAGAGAAGATGTGAAGCAGCTGAGCAGGGGACAGAGAGGGGGAGGCGCGAGCCTTGTGGGCCATGCAGGCCTCACCCTCTGGCCTCCCGCCGGGCAGCCGACTGGGCCCAACCCAACCCGGCCCGGCTGCAAGAAGTGGAGAGGAGATGAGAAGTGAATAAGATGTAAAAAGGATCCTGAGAGGCGTCTGCCAGCCTGTTGTGAGGAACGGCTGCAGACGCCAAGGTCAGTGAAGAAGGAGGGGGAGGAGTAATGCTGCTCCTGGCCAAGATTCCTCTGCAACTCGTGGTGAAGACCATGGTCGAGCGGGTTGTCCCCCTGCAGCCCATGGAGGTCCACGAAGGGGCAGAGATCCACCTGCAGCCCGTGGAGGACCCCACGTTGGAGCAGGTGGAGGCCTGAAGGAGGCTGTGGCCCGTGGAGGGCCCGCTGGGACAGCTGTTCTAGAGGGACTGCACCCCGTGGAAGAGATGACCCACGCTGGAGCAGTTTCACGAAGGACTGTGGCCCGTGGGAGGGACCCCACGCTGGAGCAGAGGAGGAATGCGAGGAGTTCTTCCCCCGACAATGATACAGCGGCGTAAAACAATGCGTGATGGACTGACCACGACCCCCATTCCCTTCCCCCCCCCCGTGCCGCTCGGGAGGGGAGGTAGTACAGATAATGTTAAGCCCGGGAAGAGGGAGGGGTGGGGGGAGGTTATCTTGTTCCCTGTCTCATTCTCCTGCTAATTTTAGAAATAAATGAATAGTTTTCCCCAAGTCGAGTCTGTTTTGCCCGTAACAGTAACTTTAAGGATTTCTCACCGACCTTATCTCAAACCTTGAGCCGTTTTTCTTATATCATCTCCTCCTATTCTCTCAGAGGGTGGGGGGAGCGAGAGAGAGACTGCGGTGTCTGGTCCCGATCGGGGCTGAACTATGACACCTTGAAACTTCTCACTTTGAGAACTTGTAATTTGTTAAGCTTCCTGAAATCTAATGAAGTGACCTTCTAGAATGGATTGAAAAATAGTCTTTTAAAAGCAATCATTCCCATTAAAACTTAAT
This sequence comes from Chlamydotis macqueenii, assembly GCF_036417535.1. Lineage (NCBI taxonomy): Eukaryota > Metazoa > Chordata > Aves > Otidiformes > Otididae > Chlamydotis > Chlamydotis macqueenii. The sequence goes on from NC_141557.1 coordinate 123,062,484, forward strand.
GTGGAATTTCTCACAATCTATATGAAGGCAAAAACTTGCTATTGCCTCTTAGTTATTTAAGTAAAATAATATTTGCATAGTGTATATTGCATTCAAAAATGTTGAAAATTAAGCTGGTGAATTAAGAACAGCAGATACCAGAATTGTCTGTACTAATAGAGCAGCTTTTGATATCTATTCTGATGATGTTGAATAAGTACTTAATTTTCATTTATATAGTTAGAACAGTTCACTAGTCAATTCAAATTTTCAAAATATAATTGCAATTTAGAAAGTAAATCTTCCCATCTAGACATAGAAATTAAGTGTCATTTTCCCCTTTGACCATTACCAAACAGGGAGATGCGAGAGCAGAAATAGCCGTAATAGCCACAGGGGGAGAAGGGCAATGCAATGTGACGGTAGCCTCCCGATCCACCTCACTGTATACACGGTAATGGAAGCCTTCTGAAACCCGCTAAGGATTTATGGAGAGGAATTATCTGTCATTTTAATGTGCCATAGCTCCTATTTAAGGAGAAATGGGAACTGTAACCATAAAAGCAGCAACAAATTTAGGAGGAAATGAAGGCTGTGAGGGAGAACACATCTGTCTGAAACTGCTGGCCTGCTATGTCACTAGGGGTGGGCAGGCATGCAACAACCTGAGCAGTGAAACAACCTTCCAAATACATACAATGGACTTCATCATATTTTAATGCAAAGCTGGCCTGTACTAACAGATTTTGAAGGCCCTTCTAGACTTTTTTGGGTCACCACAGTTAATCACCTGGTTCTCCCCTACCCTGTAGCTTGTGCTGGCTCTCTTGTCCTAGACTTGCAGGCTGGCAGAGCTCATCTGTATATTTTGCTACCTAACTTCCTCTCTTCTTCTTCCCAACTAGAGTTGGTGGGCTTTGCTGGTTGTTTCTGGAGATCACTGTGAGTTGAGGCAGTCTAACCACTTTGTCTAGTCTGGTTGCTGACTTTCCCACAAAGAGCTTCAAGCAGTCAAAGACCCTTAGAACATTTTACCCTGGCTGGGTATAGAAATGCTCCAGAAACTGAGGATTTTGAAGACGATATCTTGTAACACAGAGGTTTTCAGATGTTACGGAAACCTACAAGTAATTTTTTTTTAACATTAGGAATTGCAGATACTTTTGATGCCGGAAGATTGCTTAGTTTTTGAGCAGGGTTAATTTTGTAATCTTTGCTCTTATTGTAAGTTATGTACCTAATGTATGTAATATTTTCTTTGTACATGTATCCTTGTCTGAACATAAAACTTTAGTAACAATAAAATATTCAGCATTTTTTATCCTTCAAAAATAGAAGAGTACATTACCAACAAAAAACTTAGCCTAAAATTACATCTAATTCACCAAAATTCTATTTTCTTAGCACCTGTAATTTATAAAATTATTTTCATGTAGGAGAGAAATCTAGCTGCAACATTTTCATTTAATTATTACAAAATATGCACAAGCTCTCACTCATGCAAGTTATGGCTTTCTCTCCAAGTCTGTCCTGTAACACTGATATAATTGCAGCATATTTAATGGAAACAGAAATTTGCCACAAAGCTAATGAAGCTGCACAGTCTTTAATTAGTGCCTGCAAGACGTGACAGTGCTCTCACAGATACGATCAGCCTTGCAGGTTAGAATACAGCTGTGTAAGACATATTGTTGTATGTATTCAGACTCACATAATCAGATTGTATGAGATCCATGTATGTGTGCTAGGCAGTAAAGTTTAAAAATTCATAAAGCTTCCTGTATCAAAGCCAAATTATTTCGAAAGGTTGTTGACTCCCAGGTTTTCAACAATGCAGATACGACTGCAAAAAGAGTAGGAGAGAAAAATCCAATGTCAGAAGTTTGTTAAAGAGAAACCTTAACAAAGCTCTTTTTACCAAAGTCAGATACAACAGAGTCCAAGAATATAAATGCATTTAATTGTGTCTGATTGTTCCTAAGTCTTAAAGAAGCTAACAGACATTGCAGAAAAGGGTATTTTCTGAGTTTTGGGAAAGTAGAGCTTTCATATGTGATCTTAGCAAATGGCACAGATGACTGGGATCAAGGAAGTAATTAGCAGTCATTTTTGCTTTGAGATCGTCTACGTAGCTCTCCCCCTTTCCATTTCCCAAAGCTCCAGCATGTTGTTTTCTCATATGCAGTGAAGGTTTTATTGTAGATACATACAGAAGAGGGCCTAACCACTAAAACTCTGGATATTCAAATTATGAAGAAAGTAATTTTTGTACACTTTTTTTTATATATATATATAAATCAGGTGAGCCATTTGTGGATGTTCCGGTGTGTAAATATTTAGGACAAGTAAGAAAGCAAATTTAGAGTCTGGGTCTATAAACATAAAAATAAATAATTATTTAGGTATTTGCAGGAAGGGCTATGGTCACAAATGTCTCCCTTCCTAAGCAGATTTGGAATATTTAGGCCATTCAGATGAACCCACTCCCCAAAATCAATGGGACTAATTACCCATTCTGATATGTTTTTATGACCTAAAGCTTTAATTGTGTCTGGGAAAACATGACTCCTATTGACAGACGCAGGAATCACTGCTAATATATAATGAAAGCACAATTGTGTATACACCTGCAAACGTTCTGTAATGCTGCAGTCTGGCTGTTCCTGCAATTTTGTTTCAACACACTGATGTTTAAGTAGGGCTTTGTGGCTGTGCTTTAACTAGATGAAATACCAGTATTTCTCAAGCCTCCAAACCAAAGTGAAACTGCTGGAGACATATGACAATGTCTGTGGTTTTATATATATACTTTTTTAATCAGTGCCTTAAATGTCTGGCACCAGCTGTCAGAACTTTAAAAACCTTTAATACCGTGGTAATACCAAGTTGTCCTGTTCCTGCATAGCTCCTCATTCTTGAGCTTTTCCTCTGGAAGTGGCCACCTTTCTCACTGGTGCTGCCATCAAGAGGATGAGCCAAGCGTCCCACCTTATCCAGTGACTATGCACCCAGGAAATTTGGGTGCCACACTAGCAGAACTGATGGCAGTCCAGTGGGTATCCAGCAGTATCCAGCACAACTCTCTGCTTGTCATATTAAAAGTATTAAAGAAGGCCACGCTTCACCAGCATCTACAATATTAATCACAAATGCTATAACATCAAAAAGATTAACTGTTGTGTAAAGATAATCTAATCTAGCCTGAAGGCTGTAATCTTGCTTATTAAATGCATACTATCTTTCGTATCTTGCCTTCTTGTAATTGCTTGAGCTGTGGCAATAGTTCCATATGAACAAGCACCTGCAGCTTGTACTTTCTGAAATCACTTGCATATTGAGTACATTTTTCTTTTGTGGGGCAAATAAGCTTGTCTTCTGTACACTTTTCTGAGAGGAACAGAAGAAACAACTATGCAGAAGGCAGCTCTCCAGTTGATGCTATGGTGGAAATGGAAGGTATGTTGTGAAGGAAGGAAAAGCTCTCTGGAAGATGATGAGATATTGAGCTTATCTTTAGCAGGACAGATTAAACACTGACATTTTTCTAAGGTTTTCCTTCTAGATTTTTTTTTTTGCGGGGGCGGGGGTGATGGGGCAGCTAGGAGGAGTGAAACCTCTTCTATGGCTCTTTTTTCCTTCAATTCAAAAGGAATTTTTGTCTGCCAAAGTAAAAGCCCTGAAGCCTCCCTCTATTTGCGGATCTCCTTTTTCTGCTAATGAATTCAGTGGAATCAAGTTAAATAGACTGGACAACATAGAAGCTCATGGAAACATATTTAGCTTTTTATTCCTCCTGCAACATTTTTTTAATCTTTCCTGAGAAAAAAGTAACAGAATATGTCCTGTCAATGTGGAGGTTTTCAAAATCACAAAGAGCATAAAGTCATCCAAAATCTGTAATATTTTTAAGGGATATTACTTTTGGGCAGGCCATCAGATGAGTGTTTCTTCTCCATTCCTTCCCTACATGTTTTGTTACAGCAAGGCTGGGGTGAGAGCTGCTCTATTTCCAACTGTGGGCTAAGAAAAAGTATTAGAGGCATTAGGGTTAGTGAACATGGGTGAGTGATTTAACCTTCCTAAAAGAACATTTATCTCTTTTTCTTTGTTATTATTAAGTAATTAAAAAATTATTAGTGTCCATCAGAAGAAAATGAGACTTTTTTTTTTCACACATGGATTTTAATATTTTTTTTTCTAAAATTAACATAACCAAGTTGGAGAAACATTGAAAATATAATTATCTCCACTTTCTTGGTCAGTGTAGTTTATCCATGCTAGCAATGCAAGGTTTATGTTATCTAGTTCAGCACGACTCCTGAGCTGGAAATCCTAATGAGTCAAGTGTTCATTCCCATACATACGCTGCATGAATTACTGTCAGTGCATAGCTGTTTAGAGCATATTCCAGTTGACAGAGTGTAGTCCAGTTGTTAGAGCAAAGTCTTAGTCACAGTCTCAGACTCTACTGCAAGCTAGGCAGAGAGCCCCTATTCTTACTGTTTCCATGCTTTTGTACCCATAGTTCCTCTAACCACCACCAGGTGTTCCTTATTGTCTTCCCACCACCAGGTGTCCTCAATTTTGCTTCTCTTAGAAAGTCCCTTATTTTTCAATCCCAGGGCTTCTGGTATTCATTGCCCCCAACAAATTACATTTTTCAGTAAGCTCAGGTCCTGCTCCATTGCTGGACACTACATGTCTCAGATATTTCAACATTAGTATTGCTCATCTACCCTGAGGTCAGGATTTACTCCTTCTTGGTCCAGGTTGATACCTGTGGTTGTGACCTGCTAAAGAAGATGACTGAGGATCCTTCTGAAAAAAAAGAGAGCTGACATTCAAATTTTCTTCCAGCTATCACTGTATTTTTAAGTGATGGCTTATACCAACAGTATACCACCTTGGAAGGATCAATTTTCTGGAAGAAAGTTTGACATTTCTAGAAATGCTGTATTACTGACATCTCTGAGAACACTTTCACACTCTAAGCTTGACACTGCGGTGTCTCTTTTATTAACTTCACTCATTTCAGTGTTGTGCAATGACTATATTGTATGTGAGTATATAAATTTTCACTAACTTTTTACAAGTTCTTAAGTTATTTATTTGTATTCCAATTACAAGTAATGATTGGAGAGTATGATAGGAGCTATTTTAAAAGTATATTTCAGTGAAAAAAATCCCCCTCCCTTAGACCAAAAGCATTTTCTAATGAAAGTAATGACAGCAGTAAGCACAGAATGCTGTTTGATCAGAACTCCAATTGTCACCATATCTGTCATCCCCAGATATATTTCCTTGCCCTTGACAGACAAACGTGTGCAGTTGTCCTGGCATGGCCTGTTTAGGCTGCAGAAACAGAGGAGTGAAGAAGAGATAAAGAGAAAGACAGGAACAACTAATGGTCAAATAGAAACGGTTGAAAAATATTCTACTGTATTTTTTTTTCTTTAGAAAATTCCACTCTGATATAATAAAAACATTCCTAGGAAACATTGATTTTGTCAAGTTCTTTGTTGAAGAACTTGCTTTTGTTTCTGTTACCACTGCAGCCCACTATCAGAATGCTCAGCTTGGTAGCGCTGGGCTCCCTTGAGTGACCTAAACTCTCAGGTTTGAATGCATTTTCATAGTACTAATTAGGTGCAGAGTGAGAGAAGGGCAAATCAGGAAAACACGGGTAGTGGAGTCAGAGGAAAAGGCATGGCAGGAACTGCAGGAACGGAGCAATATGCCTTGTTAATGATGCATTGCACAACCTTTAGGAGGAGAGACATCAGTGATAAGAAACAGTGTGTTGGAGACCTTCTCTGACAGCTGTGGCAAATTGCTGTCTAGGATTGAATAAGCAGAAAGGGCAATATAGCACCTTTAAACACTGCACATCTGTGTCATAATTTAGCCCTGCTCAGGACCAGGCTATGCAGTTTTTCACTCACTTTCCCCACCGTCCAAGAGAATGGAGGAGAGAAAATATAACAAAAAGCTCAAGGTTTGAGATATGGACAGGGAGAGATCATTGAAGTTACTGTTATGGGCAGAACAGACTCAACTTGGGGAAAACTATTTATTATTATTAATAAAACCAAAGCAGGATAATAAGAAAGAGAAAAAAAAAACAAACAATTTCTCCCACGCCTCTCTCTTCCTGGGCTTAACTTAGTTTCAAATTCTCTCTACCTCCTTCCCCTCCCTAAGCAGTACTGGGGGGAATAGGGAAGGCGGGTTATGATCAGTTCATCATTTGTCATTTTCTGCCACTCTTTCCTTCTCCGGGGAAAGAACTCCTCACATTCCTCCCCTGCTCCAGTGTGGGGTCTCACTCATGGGATACAGTCTCTGAACTGCTCCAGCGCAGGTCCTTTTCCACAGGGTGCAGTCCTTCAAGAATGGCTGCCCCAGCGCAGGCCCTCCACGGGCCACAGCCTCCTTTGGGCATCCACCTGCCCTGGCATGGGGTCCTCCACAGACTGCAGGGGGAGCTGTGCTCCTCCGTGGACCTCTATGGGCTGCAGGGGGACAGCCTGCCGACCATGGTCTGCACCATGGGCTGGGGGGGAGTCTTGGCCAGGAGCAACATTACTCCTCCCCCTCCTTCTTCACTGACCTTAGTATGGGCAGCTGTTCCTCTCACAACAAATTATTTACAATCAGGCTCCATCAGATGCCTCTTATGTTCTCTTCACATATCCTTTCTTCTTTTCTCTCGGCCAGGCTGAGTCAGACCCAGACGGCCAGCCGGCGGGAGGCCAGAGGGTGAGGGCTGCAGGGCCCACAGAGCTCATGCCTCCCCCTCTCTGCCCCTGCTTCTGCTTCTTCACTTCTTTTCTTTTTTTTTTTAATTCTTTATTTTCCACTTAAATACATTATCACAGAGGCGTTATCACTATCGCCAATGAGCCTGGCCCTGGCCAGCAGTGGGCCTGTCCTAGGCCAGGCCAGGTCCACCAGACAAAGGGGAATCTCCTAGCAGCTTCTCACAGAAGCTTCCACCATAGCTTGCCCTGCTACATAAAACCAACAGAAACTATAATTGCTAATTAACCTGATTGTAAGAGTAAATCCTCACACCAAAGCAAAATTGCTTGGGCTAAATTATTTCATAATAAAGATCCTCTGTTTATAGAACTTAAGCCTAAGCAGGTTATTTTGACTAAAACAAGTCAAGGATCAACCAATCAAACAATTCAGCCAGCAGACCTGAGCAGCAATGATTTCTCAACAGCAACAAGCAAAGGTTTGGCAGCACAATCATGGCCAGGAGCAAATAGTTATCCACCTTACCATTTCTTTCACAAAGTGATTCTCAGAAAATGCACCAAGGTTTTGGATGGGGACTTTCCTTAGAGCTGTGAGTGTATTGAGATGAACACAGTTAATTCTGGTTCATGCTCATAAGAATTGATCCTTGTATGAGTGTCAGTGGGGTTGTTCCCTGTGTGCTGTTGAGGGATGGTTGTGTAGTAAAAGGTCCCCATAATGTTATTGCGTGTCACCAAGAAAAACTGTGAGGAAGGCTAAAAAATATCATAACTAGTGAAAAAGTTTTTAGTGGAAAACTTTGCACGCAGGAAATTTTTCATGGCATTAGAGGGAAGAAAGGAACCTTGGTTATAACAACATGTGTTAAAATCCAAACCACAGCTTTAAGTATTTTCAGAGGAGTTGCTGGTCTTTTAGAAACCCAGGCACATAATCATCTCAAGGACAGCTACAGAAGGGAGTCATGCAATCACTGATGTTCATTATAATTACAGGTACTGAGAAAATCCCTAATTCCTTCACTTATCCTGATAAGTTATTAATAGGTTAAAGGAAAAAGCAACGCTGTAGGTGGAGACAGGCTATGTAGTGGAAGCCATTAGAGGATACATTTATAATACCATTTTATTTTTATCTCTGTCTAATGAGAATCAGCAATGGAGATTATTTTTTTTTCTTCATGTTTGTTAGATTAGGTTTGTGCAAGGCTCTACTTTTGGCACATTATCATTGGTATAAATGCTATCATTATGCTTATATTTTACGATATTCTTACAACATTTAAAAAGTAGTTATTGCTCTTAAGATTAAAAATTAGCTACAATGATATGTTGTAAGACTATGTAGTATTTACTATGCAACATACTTAGAGCCTACATTACTGACAAGGACTTTATTAGGACTACAGGAAGAAGCTAAATAAATATGATTAATTCCAGACCACCCCTAATTTTCCAGCTACTAACCAAATGAATATTCGAGAAAAAAAAAGATGACAAGAAATAAAAACTAAAAGCCCAGCAAATCTCTACTGTATCTAGAATAATAACCTGACATTTTTAACACTGTCACTGATTTCACCTGCAAGATCAGTAATCACCATCATCTGTCAGACTACATCTGAAATATTCCAATACTCGACCATCCAGGCGTCAGAATCAACATAAAAATAGCAATAGTATATACCAAAAATCTGAAGACCAACGAATCTTATTCTTCAAAGTTTGCCACATTTATAGCACACTCAAAAGCTGTGAAACAACCAAGTCCTAAAGAAAATCATGTAGGGACAGAAAAGCTTCCTTTATTGTGTTTATCTTATCAATTAAAATACAACTTTAACCAAATGAAGACAGTCCTCTATCAGTGTAGATTAAATCTCTAAAGATGCCACCGAGTATTATGTGCAAACTCATCCAACACAAAAACTAACCTCAGTAATGGTAAGCCACATTTTAAAATATGCCACTTCATATACTACATGTACTAAAACCTTATAGGAAGTCGTTTGACAATTTTATCTTGTCTAATTGATAAACATAATTAAGCTAAATATAATTAAGTTAAAGTCAGAACAAGTGTTCCCAAACAGTAATTATTTTAAAGTCTGCTGGTGCTGGTTCAGACCTGAAAAAAGGTACTGAGATATTCCATTTTTTTCCAGCTCTCTAGGTTTTTCTACAAAGAGATACCATTCTCTGCAGACATGGCCTCCCACATACCCTTAGGTTATCAAATCCTCCTCAACACCGGAATAAAAATAACAGCATGTGTGGTTGAATCACCATAGCCAGGAGGAAGGCTGCATTCCACTATGTTATCCAGGAAAGGAAAATTTAAAAAATGGCAATGAATTAATCAATAGTGTGTACTCTAAGATATTAACAAAATATGGAAACAAAATATATTGCCATAGGTGAAGGGGATATAGAAAATATTTTTTTTTTCTTTTTTCAAGTGCCTATTTCTAATGTCATTTGCTCTGGTTTTATATTGTTACAGTTCATTGATTTCAAACACTTTATTGAATATACCGCGGGGGATGAGATTAGAATTGCTTATACAGGATTGAACATCAAGTTTGCAATGTCTGCAAAGACTGTAGCAAAGACAAGAATTGATTCAACTGGAGTAATCAACTGTACTTCTCAAAGCCAGGCTACTTTTATTGATTAGTCTCTCTATTGTTTTGGTATTTTAATTTGAGCAATAAGATTGGTAAATTTAGCCTATAGCTGATCCCTGAATGCAGCAATTAAATAAACAACAACAAAAAAAACTCTGCTGAATATTGGTTTTGGCATTACGTTATACACAATGAGCTCAAAGAAGAATAAAAATATACAGAAAAAAAAATTTCTGGAGAGTTAAACAAAACTCAATAAAGGAAGGAAAAAAAAGGCGAGCCGTAGGGGAAGAAGACCGGTGTGGATGAACCGGGAACTATTGTTGAGGCTCCGAAAGAAAAAGAAAGTCTATGTCCTCTGGAAAAAGGGACAGGCTACTTGGGGAGATTACAAAGAAGTTTCTAAGGTATGCAGGGAGGAAGTTAGGAAGGCAAAAGCTCAGCATGAACTCAGATTGGCCACTGCAGTAAAAGAGAACAAGAAATCCTTTTACAAATATATCAGTGGTAAGAGAAGAAATAAGGAGCATTTACACCCTTTACTTGATGCAGCGGGGAATGTGATCACTGAGGATAAGGAGAAGGCTGAGGTCCTCAACGCCTTCTTTACTTCTGCCTTTAATAGGCAGATCAGTTATCCTCAGGGCACTTTATGCCCTAATCTGGAAGTCTGGGATGCCAGGCCGAGTACACCCCCTGTGGTACAGGTGGAGACAGTTAGAGAGCTCCTTCTCCATCTGGACTGCCACAAGTCCATGGGACCGGACGGGCTCCATCCTAGGGTGCTAAGGGAGTTGGTGGGGGTGATTGCCGAGCCGCTCTCGGCCATCTACCAGCGGTCCTGGTTATCTGGGGAGGTCCCGGAGGACTGGAGGCTTGCCGATGTGACTCCCATCTACAAGAAGGGCCGTAAGGAGGATCCGGGGAACTACAGGCCTGTCAGCCTGACCTCAGTACCTGGGAAAGTTATGGAGCAAATCATCTTGGGTGAGATCACTCGGCATATGAGTGGCATCCAGGGGATCAGGCCCAGACAGCACGGGTTCACGAAAGGCAGGTCGTGCTTGACCAACCTCATTTCCTTTTACGACTGGGTGACCAGACTGGTGGATGAAGGAAAGGCTGTTGATGTGGTCTACCTGGACTTCAGCAAGGCCTTTGACACGGTCTCTCACAGTATTCTCCTAGGGAAACTGGCTGCCTGTGGACTGGGTAGGTATACCCTTCTTTGGATAAAGAATTGGCTAGGGGGCCGTGCCCAGCGGGTGGTGGTTAATGGAGTCAAGTCCAGCTGGCAGCCTGTTACAAGTGGTGTCCCCCAGGGGTCGGTACTTGGGCCCATCTTGTTCAATGTCTTTACTGATGACCTAGACGAGGGGATTGAGTGTACCCTCAGTAAGTTTGCAGATGACACCAAGTTGGGTGGCGGTGTTGATCTGCCTGAGGGTAGGGAGGCCCTTCAGAGGGATCTGGATAGGCTGGATCACTGGGCTGAGCTGAATGGCATGAGGTTCAACAAGGCCAAGTGTCGGGTCCTGCACTTTGGCCACAATAACCCCATGCAGCGCTATAGGCTCGGAGCTGAGTGGCTGGAGGACTGTGAAGAGGAAAGGGACCTGGGGGTGTTGGTTGATGCTCAGCTGAACATGAGCCGACAGTGTGCCCAGGTGGCCAAGAGGGCCAACGGCATCCTGGCCTGCATTAGAAATAGTGTGGCCAGCAGGAGCAGGGAGGTAATCATCCCCCTGTATTCGGCACTGGTGAGGCCGCACCTTGAGTATTGTGTTCAGTTTTGGGCCCCTCACTACAAGAAAGACATTGAAGCCCTGGAACGTGTCCAGAGAAGGGCAACAAAGCTGGTGAGGGGTCTGGAGCACAAGTCTTATGAGGAGCGGCTGAGAGAGTTGGGATTGTTTAGTCTGAAGAAGAGGAGGCTCAGGGGAGACCTCATTGCACTCTATAGCTTCCTGAAGGCAGGTTGTGATGAACAGGGGTTTGGCCTCTTCTTCCAGGCAACAAGCAGGATCCGAGGAAATGGCCACAAGTTATACCAGAGGAGGTTTAGATTGGACTTGAGGAAAAACTTTTTCTCTCAAAGAGTGGTAAGGCACTGGAACGGCCTGCCCAGGGAGGTGGTGGAGTCTCCGTCCCTGGCAGTGTTCAAGAGGTGGCTTGATGAGAAGCTACAGGATATGGTTTAGTAGCTGTGGCAGCAATGGTAGTGGGAAGACGGTTGGACTAGATGACCTTATAGGTCCCATCCAACCATGTGATTCTATGATTCTATTCTATGATTCTAAAAATCTAGGACCTGTATGTGTCAAAGCTGTCCCGTCAGAGCTCACAGCAGCTGCTGCAGCATCCGCTTCTCCTTCATCTAATATTTTTGTAACTCAGTAGTATAAAATCAATAAGAGGCCAAAACTGGACCTCTCAGTTTTAGTTCAGAACCAAACCAAGCACACTGGAAGAATTTTATTTGAAAGTTTCTACCCAGTTCATAAACCAAAATCTGACAGGATGATGCCACATCGTATCCTGCTTGCCTTTTGCAATGCAACTCCAAGTACCCTTCTGAACAAAACAAAACAGAAGTTCTCCAATACGTATACTTGAGGTATGTATTCATCCCTAACATTCATACGTGCACAAATATACACACGTGTACACCTTAATCCTTACATACGGAGTTTGCAAAAACATTGTTTTTCAAACCATGGAAGATTCCTGTGAGTGTATGTGAAGGACAAGGGCCTTCATAGATTTGAGGTATCATCTTTTACAGGGCTTGGTTAATCACATACAACAGAAGGACCACAGTTTTCACAGTGTAATCTGAGCATGACACTGGCCCATTGCAGAAGGGGACAAAAAATGCAGCTTTTAAGGTTTTAATGGGATACTTGTGAGCGTGCAGGGGTCTCACTGAAAATCAGTCAGCCCTGTCCTCCTGGGTCATTCATATGACTTTGAAAAATTGCAGCTTTCTGCTGAGTCTATTACCAGTCTTAGTGAGTCCTCGCTAGTTTTAGTAGTGATTTAGCAGCGGACCAGATTTTAAAGAACTACAACAGAGGCCAAGGGAGATAACTGAAGACTAGGAATTATCAAAACCAACCTTTATTTCAGAGGGCTTGACAGTGCCTGTTTCCTGCCTTTCTCTATGTCCCAGCGTGGTAGTTGGTACTCAGACCTCAGGATATGTCTCCTCTCTCCCACCCAAAAGGAGGAGAGACATTTCAAGAGGAGGTTGGACCTAGTGCCAGCAACAGATGCCCAGAACTGGGGGAAGGATGACAGGTCAAGAGAAGAGCACTGCACTCAAAGTGCAGCACAAAGGAATTTCCGCCACTCCAGCCAGCAAGTCAGCTTCATTGGGGCCCAGCTTAAATGCCTCTATACAAACGCATGTAGCGTGGGGAATAAACAAGAGGAGTCAGAGACATGCACACGTCTGCTGGACCATGATCTTATTGGCATCATGGAGATGTGGCGGGATGACTTCTATGACTGGAGTGTTGGTATGGAGGGATAAAGACTTTTTAGGAAGGATAGGCAGGGAAGGCGAGGAGTGGGTGTTGCCGTCTATGTCAATGACAAGCTAGAGTGCATAGAGCTCCACCTGGGGATGGATGAGGAGCTGACAGAGAGCTTATGGGTCAGGATCAAAGGGAGGGCAGGGACAGGTGACATTATAGTGGGGGTCTGCTACAGGCCAGCTGACCAGGAAGATCAAGTGGATGAGGCCCCCTATAGACCAATAAGAGCAGCCTCATGTTCACAAGCGCTGGTCCTCATGGGGGACTTCAACCACTCCAATATCTGTTGGAAGAACAACACAGCAGAGCACAGTACCTAAAAGGGGCTTATAAGAAAGACGGAGAGAAACTCTTTAGTAGGGCCTGTTGTGATAGAACAAGGGGTAACGGTTTTAAACTAGAAGGATGTAGATTTAGACTAGATTTTGGACTAGAAGATCTTTAAAAGTCCCTTCCAACCTGAACTATTCTGTGATTCTATGATTCTAGAAAGAGATGGCTATATGTGCTGGGAAGTATGCTGGTAGTGTCGGGTGGCCAGAATAAGTAGAGAAAGTAATAAACTCTCTGGATTTACTAAGCCTTCCTTTCCTGTTCAACATGTTACTTTTTTTTTTTTTTTTTTTTAACAAGGAAACAGCTGTGGGGAGTGTGGCAGAAATGTGATATGCTGTGGAAAGATTTGGTGGAGGATGACTGTGGTTTGGTGGCACACATGAGTAAAAGTCCTCTGTGCAGCTCTGTCTTTTTCCTTTCTTCCTTTCAGAGCACAAGACTGAGGCATATTATGGTACCAAGCAATTAGAAGAGAGCTATTTTTTTCTTTCACTCTATTTCCCACCCTTTTGTTTTCCCAGCATTCAAACCTAGCTCTGGGCTCTCACACTTACCAGCTCATTCTTTTTCATGACTCTTTCTTCACTGTGCCATTCCCTATTTCTTCAGAGCCATTTATCTCCTTTTTCTCCAGCCTGCAGCCCTCCATGTCAGTGTTCTCTCCAACCTCCATGACTTTACCCAACAGCTTCAAGTTCTTCCTGCTTAGAACAACCCCAAGCTATCCACTCAGTTCACATCCTTAATGCAGAAACGTCTCCTTTCTATGCCTCTAAACCAAGACTCCACATTCCTACCTGGCTCCCCTGCCTGTCTGCTAATGAAGAAAGGGAGGTGTTTTTTTAAATTATTATTACTTTAACCAGCAACTTGCTTTATCTTCTACCAAAATGTGTAAAAGAGGATAGATGAGAGAGAACATGTTTATAAGCTTCGAAGAGAGTCAAGGGACACTCACTATTAGCCCCTGTAAGCCAGACTAATACATTATTTTAAACAGAAAAAAAAAAACCCAAACCCACAAGAGAGCACTGAGCAAATATCAGTTCATTGCCTAGAATGGATGTGTCTCAGTAATTCCACCTTCCATCCAAGGACACTACTAAACAGAACTGGCTTAATTCAGCAAATGAGAAAACTTTGCGGATAAGACCATGCATTTCAAATTATTTTATTAAAAAAAACCCAGAACCTCAAAAACTGAAACATGTAGAAAGCTTCAATTAATGAGCAGCTTGTGGCTGAAGAAGTTGAAAACTGGAGTGCTACATTTAAACTCTTTTAACTACTTGGTAATGGTGATAAATTTACTACCATTGACTTTACTAGGTGGGATACTCTGATACTGTAAGGTGACAAGGAGCTGAGTAGAACCAGTTTTGATGGGTTATGAAGCCTGCACTGATGTCCATGCTTTCAATAATGGGATTTAAGGGAAAGGGCAAGTGAAAAAAGAACAGTCAACCAGCAATTTGAAAAAATGCCACTGAACTAGACTTTGGTACAACCAAATGGCGATGGTGTTTTTAAGGGCATCGGTTCGAAGGAAGTAAAATGAACACACTAATCTTTCAAGTACAACGGATTGCTGTTGTTCACCTTTAAGACAGGCATGTATAATCTTTGCATCCAACAAGAATCATGACCAGCACCTGGTCAGTTTATTTGTATTATTTAACTCACAGGCTACCAGATTTTAAACTTTTCTTGAGAAAATAAACAAACTAAAAATCGAATCAGCTATTTTCTTTTCTACTTTGCACCTCTGGAGTTAAAAGTGTGTCATGAATCAACTTTTAACATACTTTGCATCACTGGTACAAATCAAGCAAATGTACTGGTATAGGGACCCAAAAACTTCCATCAGAAAAGAAGAAAAGAATAAAGAAAAAGAGAGAAAGACCAGTTCTCCTAAATAAACAATCGCTTTGGCCCTTCACAAATTGAAAGTCAGATGTTCCAGATGGTCCCGTAATAATTCTTACTTGCAATGAAGAAAAGCAAGTATTAACAGTCAGTTATGGTAATTTGAGCCAGTCAGAAATTTTCACTGGGGAAAAAAGATACTTTTTTTCAGATTGAGTGTGTTCCCCAGGTAAGTCTATTTCAATGACATTTTCTGTGGACACTTCTCTGCGCAGATGTTCCCTGCCAGCTTGCCCCCAGTGACTTGCACAGCTTCGTGTTTGCTAATTAACCTGTCAGCTGAAGAGCTCAAGTTTCAGAGTATTCAGAAAGTTTTGTTTCATAAGTGCCAAACTTTCCATTCTCCAGAAATCTATACTGTGAAAGTTGCAAATAATTATTAAAAACCTTCTATTTTTTTTCACAAAAAAATTAAAAAAAGGAAGTTTCAGGATTGCCCAGCAGAAAGCAGGGCCTCAGTAGATGAAATAAAAGTGATGGTGTTGCAGGAATGTCCTACTGGCATAGGTTTTGATAAAATGCCATTGATGCAACAACACCTTTCTGAACTATGCATGAAGCATTTTAAGTGTGATTCATACATGTCATGCAAAAGTTTTGGTTTTAAGGTTTCATTTTCTTGTGTTGGAAGATGTTTGTGAATCTGTAAAAATTACTCAGGAAGAACTTTAAAAAAGCCTGAAAGTTAGAAGCACAGATTTGTGAATACAGTGAGCCGCATTAGGGCATGTGTCTGTGGAACTTTGTTGCATTCATTGCATTAAGGAATCCCCATCTTTGCACATATTCAGAATTTGACAGGACATGGCCCTGTGCGACCCAGAGCATCAAAGTAAGCCCTGCTTTGAGCAGGAGGTGGGACTTGGTGTCTTCCTGCAGGCCCTTCAAATCTATATCTGTTCATTATCCTGTGATCCTGTTTTCACTTGGTGCTTTTCTAGTGTCTTGGTTTAGGGGTTTGAGGTGCTTACTTTTTGTATCATCTCCCTTGTTAACCAAAGGTAATCAGAGGACTAAGTCAGAATATTTGCTCTTTCTTTTGTCCTCTTATTTGTCACTATTTATTTATGTTTTTAACTTAACCATCCACAAATCAGTATCTTGGCTTTTATGCTTCTTTCTGCTTTGCAGATTGCAGAACCCTATGTACGGGACACAGCAATAGTAATGTTATTTCAAAGATGCAGCCAGATAGCTTGGGATTTAAGTACTTTCTAGTGAGACAGCCAGGTGATTTAAATGCTAATCTGAGCCATGTTGCTTGTGTATGTGGCAGTAATTTAGATTGGGAATTGGAAAACGTGAAGATCTGTCCGCAGCAGTCTTTGCCATGTTTTGCAGTTCCACTGTAGTGTCAAACAAGATGCCACCGCTTGCATCTTAGATGTAATCATACTGTTATCTTTTGGTCTGATAGGCAGGAAGAGGTGTCAGCATTTGCAAGCTGAATGATTCACTAAGCATTATAATTTCATTTATCTTTTCTTTGTCAGTGCTGTAGTAGTTGATGATACAATGCTAATCTGTCAATGTACTGCCAGTTCTTGCACTGACAGTCTTCACAACAATCAGTCTGTTGGATATTTGACAAATTAGTTTTTCTAAGCTTCTGAATTTATTTCTTGCCATTTTCAGTGTGGTTCACGTCTGGAGCGAAAGTAACAATAAACAAAGCTTGAGGTTTGTGTTTCAGTGGTAGCCATAGGAATATCAGACAATCCTTCGTATACCACCACCTATTGTTTCTCATTTCAAAATTAGCATTCATTTAACCTCTGTCAGAGACTGGGTGGCCATATGAGAGGAACACTTAATCTGTAGTGGGTCAGTCGGCTAATTTCTAACAGCAAATTGGTTTCCCTTACAGTTTAGAATTAGTGCCTTTTGTATCTCTCATTCTTGCAAATGCAGCAACAGTTTACAATGTTTGCAGTGACAGTGAACCATCTGGAATCCAACACATATTGGACATAAAGTGCCATATCAGGTCTGAAAACACGTATGGTTGCTGAAGCATCCTATGGCAAAGAATTTTTACTACTGACAATCTCTACTACACTGAAAGATATTTCAGGACATGTGCACACTACATTCTACTTTGATCACTAAATGATCAGGAATGTATTACTGAATGCACTATTTCAGTGCATTTCAGGCAATTAGAATTGTAAAAAGTTAAAAGATTCTGTATCTCATTGTATGCTGACAAAAATGTCTAAATACAAAGCCACATAGACAGACAGAAAAATATTTTTCTTTGTATATGCAAAAATGAAGATCTGTATACAACTTGAAAGATCTTATCTTCATAACCATGGACTAAAGTCAAGGAGAAGAAAACCTATACTGTGGCAATTAGTGTGGCATACTGATGTTCACCATTGCAAGCCAAATTTTGGCCAAAGTACTATCTGATCTGTCCATAAAAGTGCTATTAATTTTACTTAATCTCTTGTAAAGTTACTGCAGTACCAACTGTATGCTATGTACACTTCCCTGCAGTTCAGTCCTAAAACAAGTCTAAGTGACATGATATTCAGTAGAGTAACTACTACAGTTACTCAGGCAAAAAGATCTTGTTCATTGTCTTCATGGATCTGATGGAAGTTGACAGGATGTGTCAACACTGCCACTTTGATCTCTCCTTGCTTAACTCCAGGGTCCTGAGCCCTCCACATCACATATATGCTGGTTTACTCTTGGGCATCTTGCTGAAGCAAACCAAGTAGTTGTGTTCAGGAATAAGCCAAGGCAGAGTTCATCCCTAGATGTGCTCCAGATGGACACTATGTGCAGCTTGTGCCATATTCATCTCACACTCTTGAATTGTTTCATATGTTGATGGACGCATGGTATCTTTCCTCAGTGCCTTGGTATAAGACTGCCACATCAGTAGGCTTTGAGATAACCCTCCCATTATCTGTGGCATTTTGAACAAAAAAAGACAATGCACATTAAAAAAAAAATCTACATTTTTTTCCTTGTCACATGTGGTATAATATGGTATGCAGATAATGCAGGTCAAATCTGTCTAGGATTTCAGAAATCTGCCTCTGGGAAATACTATGTAAATCTGGTAATCCAAAGAAATTTATGAATATTAGGATCTATTCCATAACATATGGTAGGATTTGTACAGATACCATTCTGTCTGTTCCTTTGTTTATTTCTGCCAATAATGTAATGTTTTCTGGTAATCTAAACAATCTAAACACAATTTTGCTGTGCTTACTCATGTCACAAGCTGGTTTACTACTGGTATAGGCCTAAGTTTTTGACTACTTGGTGAACTATTTAAACCTTGCAGACCGCAGAGGTCCCCAAAGACCTTTTTGACCATTGTTTTTGACCAAACTAATGTTTTCAGGCCACTTATACTTTCTGCTTCCTCATAAGGTGTCTTACACTTGACCATAAGCAAATATGCAGAAACAACAAGTAGATGTCTACTCCAGACAAACTTGAGAAAACCTCTGAGGTTATTGCATGGGTTTGTACTGGTCAAAATAGCTGGCAATTTTCAGTTGAAAGTTAGCAGAGAATGTTACTGTCTTGGCAGAATGCTTCTAAACTCTGCCCCTTGACTGAGGAACTGACAAACCACATTGATCAAGGCAGTGATCTTCTGGCTAGTCATCAGATAGAGTATGAAAGATCTGTGTTATGAAGCTTCAGACCAAACTGAAATCCTACCAGCTCAGAGGACTGTGTGGGAGCTGTATAAGTGCTAGTCCTGAACCCACTATTAGTGATTGATATAACCTAACCTTTAGACTCATTTCCTTTTCCTGTCTGCCTATCCATTCCATGTCAGGTGGCAAACTAAAAATTGTAGCGAAGAAGCCTGAAATTCCTGCAAGTTTCTGGGCACTGAAGCCATAATCTTCACAGCTTAACTATGTGTGGTCACTTATGTCTCCAGATGTTGCCTGGTGAACTGTGGAAATGGAGGTGCAGTTGGAAAGGGAAGAAGAAACAATTCATCTATATGCTGGCTTACAGGAGTGTACCAGTAGTCACCAGCTCAGAATTACTGTCACAGGATAGGTCATGCGGGTGCACAAAAGTTTCTGTTGTGATGCTACAATCTGCGAAACATTGCTGAGGTGATATTACTGAAGGGAACAGCATGACAAGATGCTGGGCTTGACCTCCCTGAGTACTTTCATATAAAGTTTTGTATTCCTGTTGGGTTTGGTTTGTTCAAAACTGAATTTAAACCAAATACAGATTCCCTAAATGGCTGTTACCTTCTACAGGAGAAAACCTTTAAAACACAGATGTCTTGAGTACACCATCTATCAAGTTTTGTTAAATGAAAATATATTTTGAGTGCTTTTACCCCTGGTTTTCCTTCTCCTTGCTGTGGTAAAATTGGTAGCAATTTATACCCTCTCCAGGTGTCGAGTTTTGAGGCTAATATCTAGCAGACTTTGTAAATTGCCTGTTTCATGGAAATATGCTGTCATCAAAATAGAGATGGCAATTCAAATTTAATGAATTAAGTATTATTCAGCAAAGGGAGGCCCAGAAGCTGAAGGTCAGAAATGTAGATAGCTCTTTGATGAAGCACAAGCTGCATGATTCACCAGTCTTCCATTTGCCAACATAGCCTGGCTTACCCACAGAGCAGCTCATCAACAGCTACAGTCTGACCAATGTCCTTACAAAGCATCAAGCACAGAGTTAACACTGAGGTGATGTGAACCTTCTGTAATAATCTTTACCAAAAATGCCCTGTGATTTATCGGAGGGATGGTTCCTCTTAACCCCCAGGGATTTTGGTCTGCTGTTGCACAGATATCCGATTCTTTCCCTTCCAGCACCTACTTGTACTAAAAAGAAGCTTAGATAAAGGTGGAAAGAGACTGTATGCTGTGCATTTATTAGTTGATCCAGTTTAAGAGGTTCCCTACTTAAATCAATAACTTAATATGGCATTAATCTGAAATTAAATACACAGTCACCCAATTAATCATATTAGTCACCGTGCAATTATTTTGCCATGAAAGTTACTTGCATGGGATGCAAACAATGAGTTTATGACTATATTTTTTTTAATTAAACACAAACAGCTTTTGCAGTTTACATGCCACTTGCTGATCTTTGTATTTAGCCTTTTGAGTCCCTGGGCCTTCACCAAGCAGTCTGAAACAAATCGGTTCTGAACTGCAGGAAAACAGAAGAAAGAAAGAATGACTAACACCTGACTTATGATTTTACTCATGATTTGTAAGTGCCTTCATTGTGGTTGTTTCTTAAAGAACTCACAAGAAAAAAGTGTGGACAATATCATATTAGCAATTTGAATATTTTTGGAATCAATAAGCAGAACTCTGTGACTGCAGTGTCTACAAATTTATCCAGAAAATCATGCATTGACTACTATTTTTAAATTTAATATAGAACAAATAATGCAGTAGTGATTAGTCTACTTGATTCTCAAGTAAGATGTAAATTGTATTATGAACAGACATTTTGATGGAGATAGATATAATACTTTATAACAGCATGTTGTGTGTAGAAGGTATTACAGCAAAGTCTGCTTTGTTGAAAATCTCTTTGGTTGCATTATTGACTGATATTTCCACTTTGCTATACCAGACTATGTTGGTGGCTAGGGGTCTGATAGTTAAGGTCTCTGGTTCCTGGTAGGGTAGATAAAATAATCTTGACAGTTCAAGTTTTCTTCCAGGTATTGACATACTCTTACTCCCCATGGATCAGTTTGCATTTAGGAAGTTATGCGGAGTTTTAGAGAGGAGACACATGGAAACTTGTTGTATTCAATGTTCATGACATCCATCTCAATGCTGCCTTTTCATCGTTCCTGCTTATGATAACTTTTTAGCTCTGTGAAGGAAGATAAAGGATCAGTGCACCTTAAAGTGGTGTTTAGTGTAGCAAGCAAAAAAGAAAACTGTCACAAACTGAACAATTATTTTTTTTTTATTTCTCAGTGAAGAGGAAAATTTGTGATTATAATTCATAACCTACAAGTTTATGAGTTTATACCACATTCTAAATGGTAAATGATGGGTGATTTAAAACAAAAAAAAAATAGCACAAAAGCAGAAGTAAGTCATAATCTATATTTGATTATGAAAATTGGATTCATCTGTTCCTTGCAACATGAAATAATCTCCAGGGCACTTCATTATTTCTGAGAGCTAAGCTGAAGCTGAAGCAGCACAGCTAAGTTATAACTCTGCTTGCTGAGGTCATGCAGAAATCATCAGTATTACAATACTCTTCATATTGGAGTAACAGCCAGCAAATTTCTTGTTAAAAGTGTTGATATTTAATTTACCAAATTGTCTTAATTTGAAAGTAAATGTATTTGTTTATTTATGCACCAGATCATTTGAGTTTGGTAAACAATCTGCAGCTCACATGGTACAGCAGGAAGGGTTTTGTGTGTTTGTTTATCAATTGCTTAGGAACAAAAATCACAACACTCACAAAGGGATTAATTAATTCAAAATTTACCAATTATTTCTGGAAATTAATAGTGAGCAGATCTGCTCCCTTTCTACTCATTCATTAACAGGGCAAATCCAGGGAACAGATCAAGGCTCCGTTCTCGACCTTGGTATGCCATATTCAGTAAAGAGTGGTGTAAAAGGAGCAAAGCTTGAAAAGCTGATCATATCAGCATGAATTTTTCCCTATAGTGTGGTAATGGTTATGTGACATTGTCTTTTTCACATCAGAACCTTCTTTTTGCACTGTACTAGTTCCTACACTGTTAAGGTATATTCTATGATTTGTCCTTCACTAAACTCTAGGATCAAAATGTATTTTTTCTCCAAAGAAAGAACAAAAGATATATTTTAATGAAAAAAAAAAACCTCTTTGAAGAATTTTCTGGCTCTAGAAATCATTTATTTTTCTTACTGTGTCATTCTGCATTGTAAACATAAACAACACACAGAGAAACTGTTTTCTTACCTACAATTAATTTCTTGCAGTATATAGTATAATTAGAGTTGCATTGCTAATATGCTACAGAATTAATCACATATTCAGCATGGATTACTTATGAAAACATTCATAATAGAATGTGAAAAACTTTTTTTTTTTTTTCTGCAAAATCCACCATTTTCACCCCAGGTACATTAGTGGAACATTGTTTTGTCAGCAGGACATTGACATAGAACACTTAAACAAAATTTGTTCTACAAATTTGAAGGTGTTTAAAAAAGCATACTTAATTACAGCTCTGCCCAAAATCTGGTATCAGATACACTGGTTTAAATCAGGAGAAATCTGATGGAAAATAATGGCAGTACTTCTGCTTCACTTCGTTGCAACCAACAGAATAATTTTCTCCTTCTAGAAAAAGGATCTGGATTTCTTGGGAGAGTTGGACAGAGCATAGAAGTCAAAGTGATACTCATTATCATTTTTACTGATGTTGCCTATCTGGAACAGAGTTATAAATGAAATGATTAAGGTCCTACTACTGTGTGCAAGCTGACATTAGATATTGCCAAGACGTGACATTTGGATCCTTCTTCCACAGGCATCCAGATGGGTGAACTACTGGTGACCCAGTTTAGATGTGGCACATTTGCTGTGACATGTCCTGCTTGATAGAGTCTGGGACAAGGCGTCAGCCTAACAGCCTGATGCTGATGAAGTAGGCTGATTTCTGATTTGGTTCAAATACCAGAACTTCTACTCTTCCAAGCTGGGAAGATTTTCCAGCTTCTTCCATATCCATCCTCATAAATCACACATGGTCATCCACCTGAATGACTCATCTCTGTGACCTGTCAGCTGAATGGTGGCTGATCACTTCTCACAAGTTCTGGTGCTGATGGTGTATTATTTAAAGCCAATCCAGCTCAAACGCCAGGTAAAAGGGGTTTTGACTGGATGTGACTGTTCTGGTTTTGTTTAGTGAGGAGGGGGCCTAAGGTGGTAGCTTCTGTAGGAAACTGCTAGAAGTTGCTCCCCTTTGTTTAGTGGACTCAGCCGGGCCCAGGGTGGACCCGCTGCTGGCCAAGGCCGAGCCAATTGGTAGCAGAATGTCCCATGATAATGCCTCTGCGATAACGTATTTAAGAAGGGGAAAACAGAAAATAAAGGAGGAGAAGATGTGAAGCAGCTGAGCGGGGGACAGAGAGGGGGAGGCGCAAGCCTCATGGGCCTTGCAGGCCTCACCCTCTGGGCTCCCGCCGGGCAGCCGACTGGGCCCAACTCGGCCCGGCCTGGCTGCGAGAAGTGGAGAGGAGATGAGAAGTGAACAAGATGTAAAAAGGATCCTGAGAGGCATCTGCCAGCCTGTTGTGAGGAACCGCTGCAGACGCCAAGGTCAGTGAAGAAGGAGGGGGAGGAGTAATGCGGCTCCTGGCCAAGATTCCTCTGCAACTCGTGGTGAAGACCATGGTCGAGCGGGTTGTCCCCCTGCAGCCCATGGAGGTCCACGGAGGGGCAGAGATCCACCTGCAGCCCGTGGAGGACCCCACGTTGGAGTAGGTGGAGGCCTGAAGGAGGCTGTGGCCCGTGGAGGGCCCGCTGGGACAGCTGTTCTGGAGGGACTGCACCCTGTGGAAGAGATGACCCACGCTGGAGCAGTTTCATGAAGAACTGTGGCCCGTGGGAGGGACCCCACGCTGGAGCAGAGGAGGAATGCGAGGAGTTCTTCCCCCAACGATGATACAGCGGCGTAAAACAACGCATGATGAACTGACCACGACCCCCATTCCCTTTCCCCCACCCCCGTGCCACTCGGGAGGGGAGGTAGTATAGATAATGTTAAGCCCGGGAAGAGGGAGGGGTTGGGGGAGGTTGTCTTGTTCCCTGTCTCATTCTGCTAGTTTTAGAAATAAATGAGTGTTTTTCCCCAAGTCGAGTCTGTTTTGCCCGTGACGGTAACTTTAAGGATTTCTCCCTGTCCTTATCTCAAACCTCGAGCCATTTTCCTTATATAATCTCCTCCTATTCTCTCGGAGGGTGGGGGGAGTGAGAGAGAGACTGCGTAGTCTGGTCCCAGTCGGGGCTGAACTACGACAGTGACAGGAAAATCTGTGATGAAAGGCATGGCTTTGTTGCCTACACTAGGATGTCTGCGTAGTGTCACAAGAAACTCTGGGGTGGTATCCCACCTGCTGCCAGCCCAGGCGGCCATGAGTATCCCAGGGGTCTGGTGTCAGCATGGCCAGCCCCATGCAGATGTTTGGATAACCCAGTGGCACATGAATGCCATTCAAGTAGCACTTCATGCTTGTGTATAGGCAGTGGATTTGAAATGTTCCTGCAAATGAAGGGATCAATTGTGGTCCCTCCCAAACCTTGTTTCGTTCATTTCCTGTTAAGACACCAGAGATGCTCAAGAAAGGTTCACAAGAAATATTTCCAAATCTTCCTGCTTCTCCTCTAGTCTTTGAATCTGTATCCCTTCTTGTGCACATTTCTGCATCAGAACTGGTCTTTGGTTGAGATGTGAACGAGTTTGTCTTGAGGCAGAAATTGATCAAGACATAGAGTCTGAAGAGATATCTAATAAATAATTTTAGAACTCTATGTCTTTTCTGATAGCAGCTATGCAGAAGGCTTTAAATGCCTTCAAAACTTCACAGCTATTTCTCCTTTCTACCTTTGAAGTTCAAGTATCCAGATTACTGTATCACAGTATACCCCTCCTCCCAAACTTCTCAGGTAGAAAAGTTGCTATCAATTGAATATCTTGACAAGAAAGAGAAAAGTCCTGTGTGGCATACAATAAAGGATTGTCATGAATCAGACTATATACAACCGAGAATAAAGAATCTTTTTAAACTTTTAGTAAACCTTTTAAAATTAAATGTCTCTAATTTAGAGCAATTATGCAAATATTTCTTCAATGAATGAAGACCATGGTATGTTTAACATATTCCATTAATGCAAACTTCACTCAGTTTTTGTCTGGTATGATTGAGGCTGTCACTTAGAAAGAGGAAGGTATTCAATAAAACCAGAGTATTTGTACAGAATGCCAAGCATATTCCAGCACCTGGGGAAGCTAGAAGCCAGAAAGTGTGAAAAAGGGTGGGTATTCCAATCCAGTTCTACCTGACAAAGAACAGCATTAATATAGTTTTCTAAAGTATCCTTTTTATAGTGGAAAAGTTTAATTTTTTAAAAAATTAAGGGCTAAAGAAATTATTGTGCATGTATGCTTTTCATGTTTTTCCTTTAATTGTCATCAATACATCTTAATCTTTTTTTTTTCTATATTTTTCCTGTTTAACTTACTTGTCATTTATTAGTTATTAGTTATATCACTTCTGGCATCTCCATTGCTCTTGTAATGAGACTTTTCTTTTGCCTAGTTGGAGAAAGATTTTTTGGCACTTCAAATTAGGACTGTGAAAGCTTGTAGAAATGTCCCTCTTCATGTTCATGGCTTAATATATTGCATCAATATATTAAGACCTGATAGAAAAATCAAGCATTCCATTCTTAGATACAAAAAAAATATGTAGGAAGATGTACAAGAGAAATACAGGAAGGTGGCTAGGAAGTTTGGAGAGGACACTGCAGAGAATAGTCCAAGAAGATCTATGATAGAGATTTTGTCCTTGCTTAAAAGTAATCTTCCCGTTTTCCTGTGTTTTAACTCTATCCTTTAGAAGTTAGTAACACAGAATAATGAAAAGGTGCTTGTGTTGCCATCATACAGTACGTCTAAGCACTTTTTTTTGGTGCTTTTTAAAGGGAATTTACAGGAAAAACTGTAAATGAGCTTGAACTATAGCTGGTTCACAGTTGGTCTTTAATTAACTCACTCATCCTTACCACCCTCTCCAACAGCCTGAGATGAAAAAAGCATGGTCTGAGTATCTACTGTCAATACAAGTACCCTCTGGGCACCATGTCAACTAAAAATCCCAAGGGATGAAAACGGGTATGATGTGAACCACATCATAAAACTCTTGCAAATCCAATCAGAAAATGGCATTCTGGAAACACACTGAAGGAAAAAGGCTGATTTACTGTAATCAAGAAAATATAGTGTATTAGGGGAAAAAATCCCAACTCCTTTAGCTTTGAAGAGCACCTTCAATTCCTGGAAAGAACAATGAGATAGACTGGGAGAGCATTCAGCGGTACAAACACGGGAGAATAAGCCTTCTACATAAGAACATGTTCACATTGACCTAAAAAGTATATTATTGACATATGAAATGCAGCTGGGGTAGAAAAGCAGGGAATGGGAGGAGGAGGAAATTAATATGTCTATTGATTTTTCTCCTTCCTGTTATCTCACACCCAAAGATGGGGAGATGGCAGTGGAACAGGCTAGGTGGCTGCTGCAAAATTTGGAGGGAGTCGAGGTGATGCCTGGCTCTGCTGGTAGCATGGCTACACTATTGCCTGGCCCAAAGCAGATCCCCCATCCCTCATTCAGGAGAGAAGTACCCACAGCATTACAGCCAGAAGGAACTTTTTCCCTTGGTTGCTTGTTCATCTACTTTATCTTATGGGACACAACATTAAATGTTGACCAAATCCTGTTCTGGGTGCCATTGCTCCTAAATCTGCTCTTTTGCTGGCCTCTGGTAGCTGACAGCATGTGTACAGACCAGCCTTGTTCTAACTACAGAAAGCATCTTCAGGAGAGAAACAAAGCAGTTTTAGAAAACGCTAACTGGTTGGAATGCAAAGTCAAACTTTAAACAGAAACCACGTGAGATCTGCAGAATAATGAAGAGGGTGGTTTCTACCAAAAAAAAAAAAAAATGGAGACCACAGTTCTTTATCTAAGATTGTTTATATAGGGAGTTAGGTATTTTCAAAGCATCATGGAAGCTTTCAAGCAGGTGAAACTCTGGCTTAGGTGTTTACATGTCTTCTAAAAAGCAAGTTAATTCTTTTGGACAGCCTCGCCTCCCCTCCCCTCGCCTTGCCTCCCCTGCCCTCGCCTCGCCTTACTTCTCCTCCTCTCTCCTCCTCTCCTCTCCTCTTGGATCCTGGAGGAAAACAAAAAAGGAAAAAAAAAAAAGATGACTTCTGGTAGCATCTTGTATTTTGCAACAACCAGAGGTAGTAAAGAGCAGATTATAGCAACATAGCAGGTGCAGTCAGGGGAGATTGAGCTAGGAGGAGAGCACAAAAATGTCGTACTAAGTGAATCAAAACAGTGACCAACTGACTAAGTTTATTTAAAAAAAAAGTCCCTTCATTTTGTCCTTTGTATGCATGCTTTGTCTTGAAAGTTTCCGTTTAATTAATTGTCAGTATAGGACAAGAGGTATTGTATTAATATAATTTTAATAACATCTGTAGATATTATCATATCTAGTATATTAAGAAATTATGTTAGTATCCTGTTCATAACAATGAATATGAAACATACACCAAATGCATCTCCCTAGAACAATGATTTTGCTATTGCATAGCCAAGCCTGCTAAATATAACAATAAATGCTGAATTGCACTTTAGTGACAAATATGTTCATTGCAATCAAAATCATTACAATTAAATAACCAGTAAATATTGCAATTCAGGGTAAATTCTTGGATTTGGTTTGTTATAGTAATTTTTCATGTTAATCGGATGCATTCATGTTCATCATGAGAACTATGCACCCTTTCAAAACTTGCAGTTAAATGTGCACAGATTTTTATAAAAATGCTAAAAAGCAGCATTGGTTTACTGACATTTCCTCAGCAAAATTACATGTGGCACCTCATATTGTTCATGTGCTTCCTTTCCTCTGGGACCACAGACAAAAGTGGGATGATTGCTCTTACATCCCCCAAGAACAGTTACAAGTCCATGGTTTTGTTCATGCCAGATCACCCCTACTCTGGAGAAATAAAACTGTGTGAAAACAGTTGTAGAATCAGCTCTTCCATTTGTCTCTGAAGCTGTTTTTGTCACCAGCCATTGTTTTCCCAAAGGAGTCTTCTCCTTCCCAATTGCCACTTAAAGGTTTCTGAAAACCTCACAAAGTGATTTTTCTGCTAGGTAACAATCCTTTTGGGCAGATATATATAATGATACTATGAAGTGCAACATGTGTCTGGGGAGCACAATAGATATATGTTCCAGAAGATCCTAGGAATGGCAGCTTCTTGTCCAGACACCTCCCCACTCCCATAAAGACATCCGTGTTTTTCAACATTTGAGTAACTTTATTAAGAAACGAAAGCTGATTGATAAAGTAGCTCAGATGTTTTAAATGAACAACGTGGGGAATCAGACAGCTTTATGAGCTGAAACTCTTTCCAGCTATTGTAGTCGTATGTGCTTAGACTTCTATTAATTTAGGTAGCTTTGTAATTTGTGAAAAATTTCTGCAAAGCAGAAAAGCAGCTGTGGCTCTAAGTAGAGGATTCTGGGTAATAATTAATAGAGCTATTATTTAGAGTTGAGAGTACTCAACAGCTGAATAGATTTGAATCCATAAAGCATGAATTCAATTAATATCTTTGTTTTATATTTTGGCCACACTCAAGTGGGTTGAGCAGAGCAAAAGGCATAGCAGATCTCTTTATTTTTCTAGTCAAAGAACTTATTTTACTGGCAGCTGCTCTCATTAAGGATGTCTGAGTAAATGCAGTTTTCATGCTTTGTTAAAAGAAAATGTTTTCTTAATGCTACGTTTGGATTTCTCATGCCTACATACAATGGTACAGATGGGCGAGTCCTTCGGCACTGACATCTGAGGCTTTCTGCAGTGATTCAGCTGTCCCGAGCTGTCAGTACCCAGCTGTGGAGACGCAGGATTTGGCTGCTTTCAGACAGTGTAAAGGGGCAGGGGGCTCCCAATGGTTTTAAGGTTCTCACTTAGGCTGGCGTTGCCCTCAGGAGAAGAGGGATGTGCTCCAGCAGCTGCAGCTCCTCCAGCCACTCTCCATTAGGAGTCAAGGGTAGAGAATGATAAAAGGGTTTATTTTATAACTTCTGCAGAATAGAGTTTTGAGCTGGGTTTCCAAGGGAAACTGGAACTTTTCAAGGAGTGTTTTCCTCATATTTTGAGCAAGTTCTCAAACTCTAGAGAAGGAAGACAATAAAGGTGGGTTTTACATCAGTTTTGAATGGTAATTGCATGGGGCTTATTTGTGTTATGCAGCAGTAGCTGACATCTAATACAAAGATTTTTAGCAACTTCTGAGTTAGAAAAAAAATCCTTCTTTAGCTAAACTCCTGTCAAATGGAAACACAGAAATGAACCTGGCATTCCACTTTTTCAGCCTAATGTCTTAAAGGCATTTCTTCAGATCTAAGAGTCAGATCTATTACTCTGATAGTATATAATCACAGGTTGATTAGGAGTTTTCTTCTCTTTTTCCTCATCTTCTTTGTTTTCAGACTTGTTCTTAACCACTTGCACAGGATCAGCCTCGTCTGTAATTGTCTCAGCTCCAACACAGCTGAAACCTAATCCTTGTTTGCTTTCACAGCTGCAGTTTTCTTTCAGAACTGATTTTGTGTTTATGGAATACCAAGGACTGCAATTTTCTTGTGTGTTTTGTGTTGTTGTTTTTTTCCTGCCTTTGTAATCAGGTTTTTTACTTCTGCTCATCATGTTCTTAACTCTACACCCAGGAACAAACCTGGATAAGGCTGGTGATCAGTCTTGGTGACAAACCTGCAGAATAAAGCCCAGATGGCAAAGGGTGCCTTAAAACTAGTAAGAAGATGGCTATAAGCACCAGAGACAACTAAACATTTAGGTACTTAATTTCCCACTGAAATACCCTGGGGATCTAATAGCCCAATCAAATTGTTATAGGACCTTGGGATTTGTATTTGTTGCACATTGGTTAAGGTAAAGATTGATTTTTCTGTTTTTCATCTATAATGGCATTTGGTCTTATAAGGACTACAACTTGCATACCTGATCCTTCTAGTAAAAAGAGCAGTAAATGTCACAGACCTTTTGAAAGCTAGCTGCTCTTAAGCATTTCTGCTTCTCTAGCTCAACATTGGATTGATGTGCCATTTTCTGAAGAATCAATTGCTGATATTAAGAGGGGGATATTGAAGCACAATGATTCTGGGGATTGAGAAGAGATGAAATGTAGGCATGATTAACTGTTAGCAGTTTCAGTTTTTTTCTTGATTAATACTCAGTCCTACAGGTCAGACTTTTTCTGACAGATCATCCTGAATTCAGGCCTTGAAGGCAGGGATATAGTCAAGCATATCTAACGGCACTTGTCTCTTCTGTCAGGCATCGAAGTGATGAGGTAAAGAATCTTTTACAGTATAAGTTCAGAAAATACAGAACTTTACAAAGGTGTTTGGGCTTGGTGGATAAAAAAAAAAAGTCATTATATTATTTGAATAAAATGTGCTTGCATGTATGAGGACAAAATATCTCCAGTATTTCATGTCTCAGTCTTTAAACTATGCTTGCAATTTCTATTTTTCTATATATAAAACAGGGCTTCTGGTCTGTTCAGTTAGACAAAACTGGAAAGGATAATGACTGTTTAAAGAAATGTAAAGAAGATATGAAGTACTGAAATGTACACAGGAATACGTGTAATTCTTCCTGTTTTTGAGAAATACTAGAAATCTGTTCTTTTATATAGCTGAGAAAGGAACTTTGCATATATAATCATAATAATAAATAGTCTGTAGCTGGAAGTCCTCACTGGAGTAAAATCTTAAATATATTATTTTGATTGTTATAATTAATAGACTAATCCAGGTAGGTGAAATAATCCTTTATGAAACTTGGGTATGTTCCCACATCAAAGACTTTTGTTTAACCACAATGTAACACGTATCTGTCAACAAAACTTTTACCCTTTAAAAGCAGTATGTCATTTAATTTTCTTTTTTCCTGAGGTAAAATTTTACCAAGATCAATCTAATATGCATCATGAAATTTCAGGTGTGTCTCTAATCTTAAAAATAGATTGAAACATAGAATTATTATGATTGACTTGTGCAAATAGAGTGGAAGCATAAGAAATGATCATGGAGCAATATTTCACTCAGGTAAAGAAGACCACTGTCTTCAATATCATCAGTTTCATAAATCATATACTGAAAATATTATAAAGAATGATAAAATCAACTCACATTACTGACATAGAAAATGTAGAGCATGGCATGTATAGATGTGCCTTCCAGGTGTGTTACTCATGACCCCTCTTAAACCAAGTGTATTAAAAAATTCACAATCTTACAGCTTCATGTCCCCTTGTTAGACAAAAAAGCAGTGCTCTGAGTCAGCCAGAGTTTCAGAATCATAGAATCACAGAATGGTTTGGGTTGGAAGGAACTTCCAAAGGTCTTCTAGTCCAATCCCCCTGCAAGAAGCAGGGACATCCCCGACTAGATCAGGTTGCTCAGAGCCTCATCCAACCCGGCCTTGAATGTTTTCAGGGATGGGGCATCCACCACCTCTCTGGGCAACCTGTTCCAGTGTTCTACAATTCTCATTGTAAAAAATTTTTTCCTAACATCTAAAGTGCTTAGCTTTGTTCTTTCCCCAACAAAGCTTCACTTCACCTTATAGATCTGAAAACAAGAAAAAAGAAGGCAGAAAGAACAAAATGCCGGAGTAAATTAAAACACAGTTAAGGGAGAATCTACTCATCTTCCTGCAGTGCTCACTCTTCCATATTTCTCTGTTGTGCTCTGAGCTGCATCTTCATCAATTTTTACTTGCAGTGCATCTCTAAATCAGGATTTTCTCAGGAATTTTTATCACTTATAAATATTACATCTTTTAATTCCCATTTAATATCGTGGTAGTAAAAATAGCTTCAAGTCAGGTCCAGAAAGGTATCAGCAATGAAATAGTTTTGACATACATATGTTTAGTCAAAGCACTTATCTAGGGCAGGACACCTTACCTAAGCGGTACCTATCCAAGTCTCTCGTATATAATTTTTTTAATATTAATTTTTTTTTTTGATCAGTGGCAGAAATTATTCAGGTGTCCTCAGGTTTTCCTTTTTCCTCCTTTTTTCACTTCTTTCCATCTGATTTAATGTACAGTCCCAGAGCTGCTTGCTGAAGCATTCTTGGGGACTTTTCTTAAACAGTTGTCATTCTGAATAGTGCATGGCATGGCACCCAGATTAGTACCTGTCAACCCTGAAGTGATGCTTAAGGAGAACTGGAGAATCCCAAAAGTGCTACATACCCTCTTACTGAGATTGAATGACCATAGCAGAATTGCTCTGAAATTAACTTCTGCTGAATGCTTTATTTTAAGACCTTTCATGATAAAAGCTGTACTTTTCTTATTGCACTGTCCAGATTTCAAATGTCCATGACCATCATTCTCAAATAATACTTTCTCTTGCAGTTACCGTTTCATTCATTTCCTCCTCCAAATTTCTATAGCACAAAAAAAAAAATGGATCATAATTATACTCAAGCAATCTATTTGTGTAATGAAAGACAGATACAATTCAAAGCACAGAGGTAAAACACAATAGAAAACAAAGACACCTTTATGACCTTTAAAATTATTCTTGGGAATATGACTGATATTCCCTCTGTCAGTTTACCATACACATGTGGTAACTGAGATGTGTTTGCTCTACAGGGTGAACAGTCAATTTTTTTATTTGCTCTGTTGAAAGGGACAGTTCACCAAGGCAAAAACTTATTTTTCTCTTGGAATTGGAACTGAATATGTAATATTAAAACTGTGGAAACTCATAGTAGTCACAAATCTAGCATAAATGCAAGAAAGTAATACTACACTGTGCTATAAGTATACTTATCTCTGCCTGGATTAGCAGTATATGTGTAATTAAGCAAACATGGCCAGATCTGAATAATTGATTTTCATCAGTCACTCAGGCACTGTGCCACCAGTTAGCAGATAGATGTATATATATTACCTCTGTAGTTATTAAATTGGTTTCTAGATTCATTGGAGCTGTGTGTGTGAATTATGAATGCAAACACAGGAGCTGGCTACAATCCAGAGGTTTACACCTGCTGAGATATTTGATCTGTTGACTAGGAGCTGAACACTAAAATATGTTGGTGCTGTCAAACTGAGATGGAGCTGATCTCTCCTCCATGGAACAGGCTTTCAGCAACGTTCTCTGGGAAATGCAATCTGGGTTTGCGAGCTTACACCATACAAAAAAAAAGTCTAACTAACATGTCCTAGAAAACATTACATGCTACAGAAATCCTTTCTCTATCCTGTTCTTAATGATGGATTATGGCAACATTCCTTTCCACTCATTCCTGATTGTCCTACTGTGATGTGCCTTGTCATATGATATATTGGTACCTTGCTCTTTGTGGTGCTTCATGATGAAGACATAGCTGTTAATAAACACCTAGTTCACTACTAAGACTTTAGGTAAAGCTGTATAGCCCCTGAGAGCAGGAGGCAGAGGTATTGATCTGGTGCTGCTAAGAAAAAGAAGAGTTGTTTATTCAGTTGTAAAAAATGCTTTCTGCATGATGAACCATATTTTGCAGACAGTTTCCTACTCAAATAATGATATATCCAGATTTATTTAACTTTTGATTATCTGACAGTTGATTGACTATTGTTTGTGGCAGACCGAACTCCAAAGAGAGCAAGCTATGAATCCCTCGTGTGTTTGTTTTTCTCTCTCCAAAAGGAACATTTCAGAGAACATACAGCATCTGCAGACCAGAGTCACACTTCTCCTCTGATCTCTAGTCACTCTTGCTAACGAACAAAAGGTACAGGCACATGAACGAAGCCATCAAAAGAAGGAGTAACACTGTGCTTTAAAGTGCTACTTCTGTGATGTGTCACTGATACCCAAGAGTAACTAAAAAGGAAAAGAAAGTGAGTGAGAATATGCTGTGCTCAGGTTTGATCTTACCTAGTTACATTATTCAACAAATTTCACTGTGATTTACCTCCAGGTGCACAAGAAGTAAAGCAGGTCTAGTCCTTGGCAGCAAAGAAGGACGCTTGTGAGCATACCTGGTGTGCACAGGTATGGAAAGTCAATGCCTCTGTTAGGCCTGCTCCTCCTTCTGCCTTGGAAAATCCCCCATCATGTATTCAATCTGTGCAATTTAGAGCAATGTTAAATAAAGCTGATCTTTCCTTACTATAAAATATTAAGAACAGTCTCACACATACTGAAAATGAATCAATCCTTTTTACTTTAGTTTAGTATTTCCTGACTTAAAAAAAAAATGCTTCTGTCTATATTCATTAACTTGAGGTAAGCTTTAGGAGATATATAAAGCACAGCTACTTGAAGACCTCTGTGATTAACTGTAGGCTAGCTATATATTGGTTTCCCAATGCAGTTCCCTTGCTGTGCAATAACTTACAAGTTCAGGCTTAATAGTACTGTCCCCAAAACAAGCTCTTGCATGTGTCAGGGATGTCTCAGCAATAACTCTAGTGCTCTTGGTGTGCTGCAGAGCTTTAATGACAGCAAATTTTTAGACATTCCTCACAGCTGAAATGACTCTGATCTTTATAGTCTGTCTGTTGGACAGTTGCTAGTTCCTGGAAAGAAAAAATGATGTCACTACACTGTCTCTCTTCCATGCTGGCCTTTGTGGCTCCACTGGAGATGCAAACTAGGCAAAAAGCTGATATTCCCATCCAGATATTTCCTTGATGTGACAATGTCTTCCAGTTGGGCTTGAACTGCTTTGATGCATCCTAAATCATCCTCAGTTCAGAAAAGAGCCTGGAAGAGCAGTAGTGGAAGTGCTGTTATCATGTAGAAATCAGTAGCAGACAGAGGTCTCTTCAGGTGCTGTCTCCAACCTCCATGTCCTACAGAAGCTCACATGCTACCTCCATCCATAGCACAAAATCATCAGTACCGAAAAGGCTCGCTTAACCTTAAAGCACACAAGGTGAAATTGTCTGTCAGAATAATTTCTGTGCAAACATTAAACAGTGCCAAGCATTGGTAAGTGCCATAAATCCACTGTACTTACTGAAATTGAGTGTCCTGGTTACTGACCCTGTGCCATGTGGTGGATTCAGATGAAGGTCAGGCAGTTATGGAGTAGGTGACACCGCAAAGAGCTAAAATGTCACCTGGAGCATCCCATGTGTATTGTCTCCAAGGCAGCGCACTGAAAAGGAAAGCTTCTTATAAACAAATAGCTGAAGGGCAGATCTTTAGCTAGCATAATCTTGCACTGCTTCAGTTACCCCGGTGGATCTCTGCTCAGTTTCCAAATTTGCTAGCAGCTGAGGGTTTCAGTATTTATTTGTAATACAAAGGTATCGTAGTAACTGCCAAAAGCTGTGGTAGACCTGACTATTCAAAAAGGCAGCCTGCGAGCTGAATAATGACAGTTCAAAACACCTGGTACAACATTCACAGAAGGAATCTCCAGAATGCTTAAGGGCAGAATTTGTATGAAAAAGCTCTCTGATGACATCAGGTAAATATTTGCAGTATAACGCAAAATGTTTCAAGAATCCTGGTAACGACACAAATTTTTTTTTTTCAAACTTTATGTGTGCCACTTAGCCTAAGAAATAAGATCCCTTCCACAAATGACCTATAAGCAAGTGAAAAGCTTTTTTAGCAGAGTACCAGTCCTGGATGCCACTTCTCTTTTCTTTTTAAACCTAAAATGATTTGTAACAAAGGTCCCCTTTTGATTTCCTCCCTGAAACATTACAAGGAACACTAGTACCCAGGGGGCAAGATAAAGACAGCTGTGCTGACATTTAAGCTGGCAAAACACTGCAGTGGGAATGCACTGCCCTGGAGAAATTTATGAAATACACATATCCAGATTAAGTATATCCTTTTTATTGTTATGGACTGCCTCTGAAGCTGTTCAAAATGGTTAACTGTTTACTATTAAATGAATGTTCTTGCCTTTGGGGAAGGCTTCACATGAAACCACAGAGCCAGCAAATAAAGAATTCAAAATAAAACTCAAGAAAACTATTAGCATTTAGTCAATATGTACATTAATTTATTTCCGTTTTCCTCAATCACAGTAATAGCAGATGCATGTGCTAATTTCTTTTATCCCCCATGCTATTTGTACTCACTGAAACGATTTTATGGGTATTTTTTATTCATACGAAACTGAAATGTGCTTTCCAGGGAGGGTCCATCCATTCTAAGAGTCGATATTCAAGTAAATGTGTTGAAAGTTGTTTTACAGATGTCAGTAATGTGACATGTTTGAGGTAATAAAAGCCCAGCTTGATTTTATTGCACAAATTTTTTTTTTTATAAATGCAGTAGCCTGGCATTCACTGGATGCTGAGAATTAAGGGTGATAAGAAGCTATTGTGGTGCCTCTAGCTGCAGGCTGGCAGGACAAGTTGGAAGAAACTAGAAATGTAAGAAAATATATTTAATTTGTCAAATTTTAACCAGGTGATAGTTAGAGAAAGATGCTGTAACCTTTCCTAGACAGTGTTCACATTTGGTTCACAAAATGGGAGTGCATGGGATGATTGTCCTAGGAGGAATCAGTTTTACTGTCATCACAATTACTTCAGAAAATAGCAGACTCCTGTAAATAAGTACTGTAACATCACTGGACATTCATTAACATCATTATGGAAGGCATTCAAAGCTGGTAAAATCAAAGAAAAGAGACCACCTATTCCAGCCCCTCCACAAGCTTTGGATGAATCCTAATCAGCTCCTGGAACACCAGCCTCCAACTGCTCCTGTTTCCTTTTTCCTCCAGCTGTTATCTTTTTTTTTTTTTCCCCTGTTTTTCTTGTTCTCTTCTTCATCTTGCATCTTCAAGCCATCTGGCTTAACTGCTGTCCACCCAGCCACCCAGCTGAACTTTATCATTGTATCCCAGTAAGCAGAGACAGTTATAATCGGTATTTTCCACTAGGACAGTGTCTCCTGGTTTAGCCCCCCACCCAATCTGTGTGCCTCCGGCAGGAAGAATACAAAGGAGAGTGAGCGCCAGAGCGAGCAAAAGGCTTTTCCAACATTCCTTTTTTCTCTTTTTCTTTGTGAGTGCTGAGCTTGTGCTGTCTTCTGGGAAGCAGGAGGGCACTCTGGTAACAGGACTGAGTGTTCCAGACCAGATATTTTCAACTTGTACGCTGCAGGATGCTTGGGATTGATGGAGTCCTTTCAAGAGATCTGGGAAAGTGCCTTAAATGAGACTACAATCTCCAAACATCAGTTTCATTGTCAGTGCACCCATATCTTCTTTCGAAAACTCTGAGTAGGTACTGCTAGTATAAAAATGTTGCACGCAGTAGGGCTTCTGTCCTTGACTCCATCTTGTACCACTGAAGGATGAAAAAAGCTCCTATGTGAAGGTCTTGCCATTTAACTCTTAAAAATGCAGTGGCAAGTATAGCTGATCGTCTTTCTGAACAGATTTTCCAAAACTGAATGGTTGTCTACTCATATCAGAACACTTCTGAGGGCTCACCTTGCCATGTATGAGGAAGATGGCCTTGCTTTAGGGGGAATGTTGTATAGACAAGACCCTGCAATGCTTGGGCAATGAAGTGCATTATTTGCAAAGAAGGTGCTGTGTTGTGGAATCAGTTTTCAGTGTCCCTGCATGAGCTGTAAATGGCATTGTGTTTCCTACGGTCAATCTGCTTTGCATGATTTAAAATACATTTTTTCTTCTGAACATGAGAAATATTCCCATCTTAAAGAAGCTCAGGAAAGAGAATTGTACCTTTATCGTGCTTTCTCTCCCTCTCTCAAGTAATTCAAAAGCTTCTGCAACCAGGTGAGATGCCTTTGTCTCCTGATCAAATACCCAGATGGGCTATGTTCTGGTCTTGCTGAGACTGAGCAGTGAATCCATCTAGATGAGAAGAAATCTCAATAGTTTACAGCAAAATACTGCCACCTACAATAGCAGTGGGGAGTAAATAAGGCAAACACGGCTTGCCACTGATTCACAATTTTCTGAATGGAAATTATCATATATGATTTAATCTGATTTTCTGTATGTATTCATCTGTTCAGAAAAAGAAAGTGTTCATTGAAGAGACTATTTACATACATTCACTTAAGACAAAGGTCTTTGCCTTTTTTCTATCACATCGAGAGTAGAAACATATAAAATCTAGGTGCACTGTTTTAATTTCTGTGATGACATTGTTTGGGGTTTTTTTTTTTAAGAAGAGGCAGAAATAAACAAAATTATCATTCAGATTACATGCACTTTCACGTGAGCATTTTTCTAAAACACATTAAAAGTAAATGTTACTGTCCCATCTTCTTTTAGATGGCTAATTCTTCAGATCTTATGCAATAGTATCAATAATGTATTTAGATTCTTGAGTATGATAATGTCCTATAAAATTAAAAATTCAGAATTGTATATTTGAGAATTGGGATTTTACATCTGGCTTTTTGGCAGAGAGAGACTAGGGATTTTTTACAAGTAATGGCTCAATAATATAATCTTCATAAAATTAAGAGATTCCGTAACTGTTCAGTTGCTTGAACTATTTCTAATAGACTAGAACTTTATCTACATGGCCGAGGCAGATGTGATAATGAATAGGTTGCAGTATAACCAAAAATGGCAAATTCTGTTTGGTCTCCAAAAGTTATTGAATACATACATACCCTAAGAAATAGAAAGCAATGAACCATTTCGTTAGGAACCAATGAACCTTAGGAACCAATGATATTTCATACTGCTTTCTTTTCACCTGCCAGAGGGAGAGCTAGAAGGTGCCCGGCAGTGACATGGTTGAAGGCCTTTGGCATGAGGACAGGTTAGACAAGCTCCTATCAGGAGCCTGCGTAGCACCAGGAGAGAGGGAAAGGGAGATGAGACGTGTCGAAGTACGCTTGGTCCTACCCAAGGAGCAAGCAAAAACTTCAAGGCTTACATTTCTGTGATACAGGCATTGATCTGTGAAACAGCTCGAAAACACCACTGAAAATCAGGGAGCAATTGTTACTTAGCTTACGCACCACATCATCTGGCAGATATGAGGTGAAGAGAATGCTTCAGTGGG
The DNA here is from genome assembly GCF_036417535.1 of Chlamydotis macqueenii. Taxonomy (NCBI): domain Eukaryota; kingdom Metazoa; phylum Chordata; class Aves; order Otidiformes; family Otididae; genus Chlamydotis; species Chlamydotis macqueenii. The sequence goes on from NC_141557.1 coordinate 123,101,540, forward strand.
AAAGGGTGATTTTAAAATAATTCCCCTGTACTCCCCTTCCTCCCTTTGGGAACTCTCCACTTACTTTGAAATGTGGTGCAATGCATAGTTTTGGTTTACCCCTGATTTGATGTGGTTATCAAGGCACATCTGGGCCCATCATAACAGAGGAGGTTCTCCTAGTTTTATGCTCGTATGAAGTCCAAAGGGACTCAGTTAAATTCAATAGCAGCTGGATCTGCTTCCATGGTCTTTTTGTTTATGTGTTGGATTTAAGCTGTATGTTCTTCTCTCAGTTTTCTTCCTAGCACTTGGGCTTACTTGCCATGTCTTGCCTCTTTTCACTTCCAACTCTGTGATTTAATCAGTGTGAACTGACTCCTGGCTTCATGCAGAGCTGGGCTGGGCTCAGTGGCACCTAACTGTGCCTGACCACATGTGCCCAGCAGATGACCAATGTCTTTGATCAGATGCTACTTGGGGCAGGAACCCACAGCTTGGGTATTGCTGTGCTCTCTCTTGTGGCAGGAATTCCCTCTAAATCAAGCTCATATGCTGTGCATACCAGTGGAGCCTACCTCCCAGGGCACCCAGCACGTAATAGAGACAAACACGCTTGGTGCATGCCTTGCAGCCAGCCACACCCTGCCAGCAAGCTGGCCCAGAATCCTTAGGCAGGTGGTGAGAATCAAGTCCAGAGCACCTCCTTGACAGGCTTCGTCTTCAGGTATGGATGCTTCTAAGATTCTGCAGAGCCTCGTAACACGGCTCCTGGCTGCAGCCCAGATGTGGCAGCCACCAAAAGCTAGACAGGTTTTGGCTGCTCCTGAACGCATGGGTCAACTTAAGTGATAAAAAAATCTTTGGGTGACTATGACGTTTTCTAGAAAGGGGTGTATATTTAGAAAAGAATGCTAAACTTTTCTGATATGAGTTTTATCTAGCTCTAGCAAAAACTCAGTTTGGGAATACTCGCCTGCTTTCTTTTCTTGTTTTGATTTTTATTCTCAAGTACTAATAGAGGCAGTTAAATAAAGAATTATTTTCAAATGTGAATCACTCACTGCTCGGCACATGGCTTGCAGTTAGAAATAAGCTTTTAATCATACTCAGATGCAAAACAACTACCCAGAAAATTCAGATGTTTTTTTTTTTCTTGTATAAAATTTAATTCAACCCCAACTAGAGATTATGGAACAACACACACATGTGCATGCAGGAAACATTGAATTTTTGCTGTCCTAGATTCAATGTCCTGACCCTGAAAAATTCATTTTTTTTGGACTAATAATCTTCAAGAATATAAGTATACACTACTCAGTCACACATTTCATTCAGTCAAAATAAGATTTTTTTTTTGGTTAATTAATCGTGCAGAATGTCTTAATTAAGACTTAAGAAATTTATGATCTTGTAAAGGAGGGAAAATGCTTCCACATTTCATTTTCTATATTATTCAAATATATAGAATATATATTTGGAAAACATTGACTGTTTTATCAGGTTTTTAACATCAGGACACTTTAGAAATGGTTCAGATTAATATGGACGAGGCAGTGCGTGCAGGCATTTTAGGCTACCTGTGTCAGCCACGATCTGCGTTCCCTGTGGACACTGCTGTGAGGGGCATGTCATCACTCAGCTGCCTACAGATCCTATATAGACTTCCCGTGCCCTGCAGGCAAGGAATGGGCTCATTGTTAGCAAGCTGTCAGCAGACATCATGTAAGACAATGTGGGATATGTAGCAGAAACCTTTATGCAGCCCATCCAGAGAAAGACTAACAAGAGCTCAGGCATCGCCATGTCCCGTGCTCTGGACGTTGCGTGGCCCATGGCATAACGACCTCAAGGACAACGATCAGACTTTTGTGACTGAATGTACATTATCTCAGTGATTCAGTAACGTTATATAGTACTAACAGAAGATATCATCAATAAAAATTAAAATGGTGTTGTTAAAAGGTAATATCAAAAGACTGAAAAGACACTCAGGCAAACTTGCTTATATGTTTGAACAAATATTTGAGGACATTCGAGGCAAAGTTCATTTGTTTTTAGTTCCCTGAATGACAGACAAATGCACCTGCAGGTCCATCATGAAACAAACTGTGTGTAGCCTATTTGGAAAGACAGACGGTTTTAAAAGAAGTCATATATGCCAGATATTCTAATGATGCAATATATACTGGTATAATTCTCTGATTCTGCTTTTAAACTTTCTCTTTTGCTAGAACCTACTTCAGCCCTTAGATTAAATAGCTAGGGTACTTTGATAACAGACCAGAATTATAGTGCTCTGAAGCAAAATCTATGGGCAGTTTTGTATTAAAAGGAAATCAAATTCTCAACAATTGCAGTCTGAAATATCCCAGCCCTAAAAGTGTTAAACTGCTGATATTAGAAAGTCCGTTAATAGAAAAGTGATACAGCACTATTGCGTGGAGGGCTGCGTGTTCTGGTTACGCACATGCTTTTGCTGTACCTCCTTTTACGTCAGCACCAGTTTTACAACTTTGCCAGTTGGCTCCTTTCACTTTTCATATTAGCTTTTATTCATTATGCAAGCTGATGTTAACTAGTAGCTCATGGCTTAGCGATTATTTATGTTTTGGTGTACTTATGTGATCATTTTAAAAAACAGCATGAACAGAAGAAACTTCGCAATCTTTTATTCAAAATTCTCATGTTGAAACAGTCATGCAAGAGAAGACAGAAAAGAAAATAAACAGAAGAAATGCTCCCCTGAAAGTTCATTTTTTGACTGGCATGTTGATGCTGCTTGCTTATATTCTGCAACACTAAGATACTATGCTAGTCTAAATGTACAGTTTTAGTCTAAAGACATGCTTATTCTTCTGTTTAATACCTAGAGGGTATTTTTCATGATGAATAAGGATATGAGGCAATAAGCAGCTCATGCAGGCAAATATATGCTTCCTCATGTGAGGCTCACTTAAATATGCATTCAAAGTGTCACATACATGGCAATGTGGAAGAGAAGATGCCGCACAATGTTATTTTTTTCCCTTTGCTATTGAAATACTGAACTTAGGTTTTTTTTGCTTTTGATTCATTCATACAGGTTTAAAGAGTTATGCCTTTCACTTAAAGGAAATAGCATCTGGAGATGACAGAGTTCACCACAACTCTCCCAAGGCTGGAGTTGATAATGCAGAGTTACTGGGTAAAGACGACTTGACTTAACGTATCTATCTACATGTGCATCAATTCTACAGTTCACTCTGCTTTTCTAATTTTTCCCACCTGAAATTTGCCTACGTCTGTCTTCTTTTCCTAAGGAGAAAAAATTATGTGGTTAGGGCTCTGTGTTCATCCAGGAGGAAATGGACAAAATATATTTCCCAGCCATGTACGAGATCTTTTACAGCCCGTAACTGCAGTAATAAACACAAGGCTCCTGTTGTCTGTCAGATCTGTTCGACATGCAGAGAGAATGGCAATGAAAGCGTGCTATAAATTTTGACAAAAGCAGAAGCCTTTGCAAGCTGTATTTTCTGACAACAAAGACTCCTGTGAAGATGGAGGGAAAAAATTGAACTGATGTGCTGAAAAGCTCTCTGTCGGTACAACTACTTGTTGGAAAAAGTGTTTTCCCTATAACTGAACATCTACACATTCTTATTTTGAGAGATTTTATGATGCTGCCTTTCATGTTCGAGAATTTTTTTCAGATATAAAATAGGCCTAAAAATTTTCAGTGTCTCCAGCAGTGTCATCTAATTAATTCTCTATCTGCAGATCTCAGTTTCCCAGGTCTGTTCTTAGGATGGCCAAAAGTTATACTGCTGAGTTTTCCTAGGATTCATCAGGAAAGCCTGCACACAGTGATGCTGACTGCCAGCAGAGCTGCACGTGCGTAATAATTAATCAGTAATGAGATTGCTCTTTCAAGACACTATGAAGAAAATTTGCACTGAGTTTTATGTTGCAAGCTTCTCTCTGACTCAATGTCGATATGGGACCTTTAATGTCAGACTTCAAATCTCCAAAACTGACTATGTGGCTTGAGTTAGATAATTATTTTCTCTTGAAAACTCTAGTAACACTGGCTTTCTATACTGGCTTTCCTACTTCAAATGCTCAAAATTTTCCTTCTAAGTTCAAGTGCAAGCCAGTCACAGTCTGAGCTGTGTGTCAGCAAGTTTCAGTACTAAAATGTCTCTCAGTAAGAAAGTCTAAGGGGTAAAGTCTTCACTGACTTCACTGATCATTTACTTTCATTGCATTCAGGATGAATTTATGTTTTTCTGAAAATTACCTACCTGCTCCAGCTTCTGTTAGAGTCAGAAACACCAGCCTTTGCAAACTCGGCAGAGGAAGTCCTGACGTGTTCCCTAATTCACACTGCATGGTGTCTCCATGAGTAGTTGGGTGCATTCGAAATGTGTGAACCTCTGCTCTGCACCCATGGCTGATGTTTATTTGTGCAGTGGCTGTTCGTCTGAGACTTGGGCATTCTGATAGCTGAGACTAGTAGGTATCCAGAAAACAGGGGGTTATTTCATGAAGTTTTAGGAGGGAAAATTGCTGCTACAGGAGAGAGGCTATCACTGAACGCGTCTGTACTTCAGATTTTTAATTTTTTTTTTCTTTTATTTTGGAAGAAGCAAACTCTGTTTTTAAAAAGTTTCTGTGGTAATATTAAATACTGCCCATCTATTTATTTGTTTTTCAACACAGTGCTATCTTCTATTGAAATATTCGTATCTCATCATGGCATCCAACTTTCTCTTCCTCCCATGTAATTCCATCACCTTTCTCAATAGTACTGTGTATATTTTTATAAACCCTGAAGGCAGTGTTAGAAACAGTCTAAACTTGGCTAGGTTGAGATAGAAATGCTATGTAATATTTTACAGTGACAGGAAAGAAGCCTGAGAGAGATAAAAATAGAACTGAGATACAAACGCGGCCTACAGGGAGAGGCTTTTATCAGCATGTGGGGAAGTATCAGAAAGAAAAGAATAAACTCACTAAATTCTTTAATACATCTCGAGCGTTACTGCACGCAGAAGTTTAATCCTTCTAGAATGCCGCAAAGCTTTTTATAAGACAGATAAATCTAATTACGTTAACCTTCTGCTGATTTCCCCGTTCAGCACAAGTGAAGAGACGTCAGGCTAGTCTCACGCACCTTGGCGTGGCATTGCGGCTCCTTAAGGAGTGGAGAGCTCTCACTGTGGAGACCTCCAGCATACCAGGAGGCCGGTGTTGGAGGGGAATTTCAGCCATGCAGAGACCGCATTCTCTCTCTGCACCTGAAGGGACTAAATACCCACAGAAAAAAAAACATGCTCAGGGTAGGAGAGTTTTAGATTTAAGTCGGGCTGTGCTGTGTTTCTCTGTCTGGGCATGAGAGCAGCAAGAATGGTATAATGCTCTCTTAAATAAGAGGTGGGTTTCCTTTTTAGGTGACCTTCTGTACTAGCTAGTCCTTTCAAAGAAAGGATTATTAGTCAGACTTTAATTCTAGGTAGCTGACTAACACAAACAACTTGTCTGGCTCGAGATACACGATCATACTGCACAGTACTTCCTTGCAGCCTTTCAAAGGAGAATTTGTGAACCACCGTGGTAGCTACTGCTATAAGAAAGGCTTAAAAGGAATTATCTGCTCTCAGGCCCAGTATGAAGGGCTGAAAAAGCAGGGAGTGCTTGAAAAAAAGAGCAGATGGTTAAAAACCAGCTTTTACAGAGCTCTTCTTACCACTGGCCACGTGTAGAAAGACAGAAGTTGAATTAAAATGTGCCATGAGAGATAGTCTCAGCTGTTCTACACACCGCTTTCTACTCTCTGGGCATTTGAAAACAAATTATATTTAAATCGATTTTATGCAGATAAATGCCTTTATAATATCAGTACCACCTGAAGTAGGCTTAGTGAAAATTCAGACCTTTCTCCTTTTCCCAAGCAACATATTTTGGCAGATGGAGGAAGAAGAAAGGGAACATGCTTATATATGAGAAAAAAAAAGCCATGCAAAAGCCAAAAGTCTCTTCCCTCAGACTTACTTGTCATATTAGAGTGTGTCCCAAAGTTTAGGTTAAATAATCTCTTTCACCTAACAGGAAAATTGTTATAAACCCCAAAAAGCTAGGCTTAGAAAGCTGTAGCAGTTACGTTTTTGCCTTACACAGAAAAATGAAAGCACCCATTTCTGTGGCAATGTCATGCTGGAATAAAATTCATGTCTGTGAAGTCAAAGAGGTCACAGAACAATGAATTTATCATTAGAACTGTTGATAACAGGCATTTATCAAGCTTTTAAATGCTTGAAATATCTTACCATGTGGCATCACTTTCCCAAAATTAAAGATTCAAAATCAGAGATAGCTAGTATGTAAAGCATCATCTAAAACCAGCCTTCTACCCAGCTTCCTGTCTTACACAGCTGTCTTGTTTGTTCAAACCATAGTCTTCAACTGTGTTGGCTATGACACTTTAAAAATACTTATACACAGAAAGTTTGAACATCCTTACTTGCCCAGTACTCTCTGATGACTCAGTAGGAAGCCTTTAAGCAAACCCCCTCCCCAAACCTCCAAATGTTTGACCCATCATTATATATGTAAGCACATGCTTTTCTCAGACCGATTTTTGCTTGAATCACTCTTGTCCTTGTCAACTCTCAAGCTGTTAAGTTCTCAAGAACAGATTCTGGTAACACAGGGAGTAAACTTTGTTTAGGAAAAGGCTAGAAAACTGTACTCCAAAATCATATTTAATTGTACCCTTAATTTGAGAGAACACTTGTCTATTATGAATCATTAGAGTAGCTTGAATGATGAGTCATCAGAACATGATGACAGAAGAGTTGTGTTTCAAGGAAAGCACAAATATTAAGCTCTGACACATTTTAAATAAATAATAGTATAGTCAGAATGATAGGTGTTATACTGCAGGCAATTATGTTCCTAGGGTCTCATTTAGGATTGGACTTTGCTGTTATTTGCATTGAGTAGTGACACAGTTAATGAGACTGCTTGGAGAGCTGCTCTCTATTAGAGTCTCCAAATCAGGGTTGTTTTTAATATATTGTCCTTTAGGTCATGATCAGTGTTATCTTTGTTTATTGTATGGTGTTTGGAGATATCATTGTGATAAAAACCTAAATATTGCATTAGTTAATACAAATTCAAGTGGGAGTTCACTGCTTCCTGTTGCCTTAATTTCTTATCCATCACGATGACTTTCTCAGATGGAAAGCATGTGGCAGCATAGAGGTAGTAAGTTCCTAAGCACACGAGCTAGAGAAATGAACTAAGAGAAAGGGAACAAAACACTCTTGTGGGTTGAATGAGGTGTTTGTACCCCGTGTTCGTTGTGGACCCTTGAATTCTATGGAAGTGGAAGATTAAATTCTCCATTTTGCAGGATGGAATCTCTACCCTATCTTTTAAACGCAGACTCATTCCCAATATGTTCAGAGATACAGACTTCACCTACCCATTTAGATTCTGGCCAGAAGCTTGGTCAGAGCTTCAGAAGGCACAAAGCTGCATCTTCAGATAAAAGAACAAATGAAATCAAAATATGCTACTTCCCCAAATACATTGGTCAAGTTGCAGTAGCATGGGAGGCTTTGGTGACTAAAGCTTTGGTAGAAGAGAAACTAGGTGTACCAAACTAAAAGGAGGTCCAATACTTCCTATTGCTGCTAATCTGCTTCCTAATGGAAAAGGAGAAATGTCAGAGTACAGATAAGAAATTGAGGTTACTAGAGTTAGGACTAAAAGATTGTTTAAGGTGAAGCCTGAGTTACACTCACTGTGTTTTACTGAAGAAGCAGACTCATCGCTAAGGGATGCACTGAGATCCTAGACCCACAAAAGACCAGACTTGTTCTGGAGATGTTGCAGTGGCTGCAATGTGCACAGCGGTAGCCCAGTGTCCTGTCCTCAGCCCTAGGATAGCAGTAGACATCTGCAGATGTCCCTGCAGAAACTGAGCTGTGAGAAAAACTGCTAATAAAGAGAAAGCGATGAGCCTGGTTCTTCAGCCCTTTTCCACCATCCCAAGTGATTGCCATTGTTGTATTTGTACAACAGGTTGTACAGTACAGAGAGTCTCTGACCTCTGAATCACAGAACACCAAATGCCTTACTGTAGCTTGCAAAAATCTTTAGATCTTTAGTGCAAAAGACCAGAACCAGCAAATCTTCAGTGCGTGAAAGGAGGACAGGAGAAGACAGAGGAAATTGGTCCCAACTGGATGTCCCAGGAATTCGTCAGATAAAATGCTCAACCGGTCCTAGGAAGCAGCATATGATTTATTCTACAGAGAAGAGTGAAATCTTGGGGATTTCCCTCAGGCAATTCTGAGGGACCCCTTTCCCATATTTGGTCAGTAGTTTAATCACAGATAAGAGACAGGAACCAAAGTCCCGTTTTCCCAGTGCCATTGACAGGACCACGCTGTAGTCTATCCCCACTGCTTCAGAGGAGGGCAAGCGAACAACTGTCAGGTGCTTTCCTGTTTCTTGAAAATGGAAAAAAGTCTTCCCGAGCCTTGCAGATGAGCAGCAAAGAAGTGAAGAATGGAATTAATTAAATACAGTAATTATTTGTTTTGACAGAGCAACAAAGACCTGATAGCAAAGATTTTATTCAGTCAGTTGAACTATTCAAAAGATGTTATTACATTCACTGAGCTCTATCTCGAAACAAAAATGTTTTCTTGCCTCTACTCCAATTAAAAAGCTACTCCAGAGCCTTCAATACTGTGATGATTTGAGCATCCTGATACCAGTCTAAATTCACTCATGCTTGGGATACACTCATGTGATGCTGCAGAAAAACTGTCCTTTAATGGAAATAATTCTTTCTGTGATACTTGTTTCTCTTTGTTTAGAGAATGTGTTAAATGAACTATCCCCTTACTCTGTATTGTTAAGCTATCCTGATGTTTTGCAAATGGCAGACTTTCTACACAGCTAATCATCCTGTCAACCCTTTTCTCTTTGTATTTGCTTGAATTGACGTTTTCTGAGCATAGGTGTTCCTCATAACCTGCTTCCATGGTGGGCAGGATGGGACTGCCCCAAAGAAACAGAAAGCCAGGCAGTCTCTTTGATTCTGTTTCTTTTCAGTCCTGCTTTCGCTTGTCCAAAGCTCTACTACAGCAGAACAGGAGTGGCTGATGCCCTCTCTAAGTCAACACCTACAGAAGCTGCAAAGTGAGGGAAAAGTGCCCTGCACGTACAGTACAGATTAAACTGCTGTAGTTCCAAGACTTATACTGAGCATAGAAACAGTTGGGTTTTTCTGTTGGTCTTTTCCATGAGCATCCAGTCATTCTTTTTTTTTTTTTTTTTTGGAAAACTAGCACTTATAAAAGGCAAATAACCAAAATTAATCATGTTGCTATTGTTCATATTTCAGAAACAAATATCCATTTTTTAAAAGTTTGAATTGAGATAAAAAGTAATAAAGGGCCTGGTCTTGGTTACATCAGTATAAATCTTTCCCAGCTGTGACAGTGTCTGTGGAGTTGAAAGACTTGCTTTCTGCTGACCCCATATCTTAGTGTGCGTCCTTTTGTTCTGGCCTGCCTCTCTCTCCTGACACATTCTGCCTTTCTGTCTCTTACCTTCTGCTCTCTTCCTTCTCTCTCTGTGCCTTTACCTGTGCTTTCCTGACTGCAATTTCTATGAAAGTTAAGGAGTTTTAATTGAAAGCATGTTGCATAGTTGCTGTAGTGCAGAGGGTTACTCTTAAATATGTCCCAGGAAGAAGAGTCTGTAAGATCTCAATGTAGTTCATCTCAGGATTTTACCACCATGGCTCAAAAAATTTTTCTTTATTTGGTGTTACTTTCAGACTTCTTTTTCTCTGAGATTCAGAAAATTCCTTTCCCTGAGTTGTCAAGGATTTTGGGGGCCAGTACTGTTAAACAGTCACGGACAGACAACAGTATGTGTACAACAACTTTACACTGTGTATACAATGAAGGTGGATCAGGTAAGTATATATTGCAGCCTGTGTTCACTAGGTCCAGTGAACTCTGTTGCACGAGCACTTTCACGCAAGCGTTTTCTGTCAAGTAAATCACCCTTTATTCATCTTCTGCACATAGTGAGTGTGTGTGTAGTTGTGGCCATTCAAGCGATTTCACAGGGCTCCGCTGTGTTTCCTTGCTTCGCACAACGCTTCTGTCTAGAATCTCAAAAAATTCTTGTGAGAGAAAGAACTATATAAAGCACCATGAGGCTGGTGGTTGCAGTCGGTTGCAGTCAGAATTATGCTAATTTCTGCTGTGACTCTAAATCTCCCTGAACAACTTATTTTCACTGGACTATTAATTGCCCGTAAAAGGACAAGAGTTATGTAGTTGAATTACTTGCTCCGGCAGGAATACGATAGTTTAATGGAAATGTAACAGGCAAATCTAATTTTTCTATTACATTCAAATATTTTTTTTTCTTCCACATATTTAACCTGATTCCTTTATTAGCTCAAACCATTTGCTACACTGTTATCCAATTAAAACTCCAACTTTTGAAACAAAAATTGGCTCTTTACATTGATTCTTTAAGTTGGCTTTTTGCCTGAGCTACACATTTACTGGCAAAAAAAAAAAAAAAAAAAAGCGCATTCATATGTAAATTCCTCCCACCAGCTCTCAACATCGAAATCCTGCCTGCTGACGAACAGAGGTCCCCAAAACCAGGGTTATCCCATGCTAGGGTTGGTGGTTTCTGCTCCCATCAGTGGGTGAGGAGCGCCGTCTCAGCGTGCTCCCACACCTCTGATGACAGGACAGTGGCTTTCTAAAGACGCTAAGTCAGACTCTCAGTCAGGGGAGACTTATCCACACCCTGATGTACTGCACACCATCTGCCAGCCTTTCATCCCTTCAGTCAAAGCATTTCCTTGGGAAATTATTTTTTGTAACGGAATGATTGCTTGTACTCTTTTATTCCTGCATCTCTATAGAAATACTGCTGCAATTGCATTCTCGTACCTTAACATACTTGCCTAAATTGACCTAACCTTGTGAAAGTATACCAAATCCAAAAACTGTAAAGATATTGAGTATTCCAATGCAGCAATTAAGGGAATTTTTAATCACTTCAGATGTAGAAACTGCAGCATTCAGTAGGTGACCTTGCGAGTTAGGTCAGTGTACAGCTCTGTGTGGCAGGGGACCAGAGCTCAAGAGCAGAGACCGTGGCACAGACACTGTGGCTTTTTTTGAAAGTGCAGGAGAAAGCCTCTGTAAAACACTCATGACCTTTTTATTTACTGCTGGCTTTTATTCAAATGTGTTGAGGAACAAAGGTGAACATTTCCTGAACCTGGATAAAACCAGATATAAATTACCATCCAGGGAAGCTTGTCCACTGCTTCTCTCAAATTTAGCAAATGGAAAATATTTCTCCATAAGGCTCTTGTTCTAAAAATAGCTTCTCCCAAATCACAACCAACTGATCTGTATGTTCATTGTAAAAGTGTGGGTGTTTGAAATACTAATTTTTTTCCACATTTTAAACCCTAATTATTGTTTAAAATATTGAAAATACCTTTAATTACTGAACACATTACATATGATTCAGTTCAATTTTCATGTTTCAGAGTTGATTTCTGCCACCTCAGCTCTCAGAGGGATCTCTGAGGTCCATTTATTTCATTTATTGAAGTAAATGAGACCTCCAAAATACTGAGAAATTGATGGAGATGTGGAGTGGAACAGCAAGGACAGCAAAGTAAGGAAAATTTTGAGTGAATCAATGTGTTTTAAGCCTAGATACGAGCCAATTTGTTTGTTCTGCTCAAGTATCAATTTATGTAGCTGAAAATCTTAGAAAAAAACCCTCATATTTTAATCTTCTTTCTTTCTCTAAAAAAAGAATTTGAATGAATTTTAACAGCAGCAGCTGTTTTATCTCAAGAGATAGATAACTTCCTTTGAAAAATATAAACTACTTAGCAGACAACTTGCCATCACTAGGACTTACTAAGAAGTTCAAGAGACTGACCAAAGTGCTATGTAGGAAAGCCAGTGCTGGTATCATGTTCTTTCAATCTAGCAGATTTTGGAATGTAATTTTCAGAAATATGAAACTTAGCCTGCTTTTTTTCCCTTATGTTTCAGATCACTATATTTAGGAGAAGTGAAAGTTTTGATTAACCCTTTCATATTCGTGACTTGTATCTTGATAGCATTCAAAAGTAACATTTCAGTTGCCTTTTTATTTTAAAATACTTTCTGCATTAACTCTTCAGAAAATAGTTAGTTTCTGCCAAATGAAAGCACACTTGAAGGTCAGAAGCACAAATAAACCCGGTCAGGGTTGAAATCCCTCCATCAGTCCCTCATTGCTCCCGACAGCATTAAGCAAGGGACAAAAAGGCAAATGTTAATAACGGAGTGTCAGCTTGGATATTTGTCACTAATGTTGAATATCCTTGCTCTTGTGTGTACTTTTATCAATGCCCTTACATTCTTTTAAAACATTCTTTAGGAGAAAAACTACCATCTACCAGCGGTCCTGGTTATCTGGGGAGGTCCCGGAGGACTGGAGGCTTGCCGATGTGACTCCCATCTACAAGAAGGGCCGTAAGGAGGATCCGGGGAACTACAGGCCTGTCAGCCTGACCTCTGTACCTGGGAAAGTTATGGAGCAAATCATCTTGGGTGAGATCACTCGGCATATGAGTGGCATCCAGGGGATCAGGCCCAGACAGCACGGGTTCACGAAAGGCAGGTCATGCTTGACCAACCTCATTTCCTTTACGACTGGGTGACCAGACTGGTGGATGAAGGAAAGGCTGTTGATGTGGTCTACCTGGACTTCAGCAAGGCCTTTGACACGGTCTCTCATAGTATTCTCCTAGGGAAACTGGCTGCCTGTGGACTGGGTAGGTATACCCTTCTTTGGATAAAGAATTGGCTAGGGGGCCGTGCCCAGTGGGTGGTGGTTAATGGAGTCAAGTCCAGCTGGCAGCCTGTTACAAGTGGTGTCCCCCAGGGGTCGGTACTTGGGCCCATCTTGTTCAATATCTTTATTGATGACCTAGACAAGGGGATTGAGTGTACCCTCAGTAAGTTTGCAGATGACACCAAGTTGGGTGGCGGTGTTGATCTGCCTGAGGGTAGGGAGGCCCTTCAGAGGGATCTGGATAGGCTGGATCACTGGGCTGAGCTGAATGGCATGAGGTTCAACAAGGCCAAGTGTCGGGTCCTGCACTTTGGCCACAATAACCCCATGCAGCGCTATAGGCTCGGAGCTGAGTGGCTGGAGGACTGTGAAGAGGAAAGGGACCTGGGGGTGTTGGTTGATGCTCAGCTGAACATGAGCCGACAGTGTGCCCAGGTGGCCAAGAGGGCCAAGGGCATCCTGGCCTGCATTAGAAATAGTGTGGCCAGCAGGAGCAGGGAGGTAATCATCCCCCTGTATTCGGCACTGGTGAGGCCGCACCTTGAGTATTGTGTTCAGTTTTGGGCCCCTCACTACAAGAAAGACATTGAAGCCCTGGAACGTGTCCAGAGAAGGGCAACAAAGCTGGTGAGGGGTCTGGAGCACAATTCTTATGAGGAGCGGCTGAGAGAGTTGGGATTGTTTAGTCTGAAGAAGAGGAGGCTCAGGGGAGACCTCATTGCACTCTATAGCTTCCTGAAGGCAGGTTGTGATGAACAGGGGTTTGGCCTCTTCTTCCAGGCAACAAGCAGGACCCGAGGAAATGGCCACAAGTTGTACCAGAGGAGGTTTAGATTGGACTTGAGGAAAAACTTTTTCTCTCAAAGAGTGGTAAGGCACTGGAACGGCCTGCCCAGGGAGGTGGTGGAGTCTCCGTCCCTGGCAGTGTTCAAGAGGCGGCTTGATGAGAAGCTACAGGATATGGTTTAGTAGCTGTGGCAGCAATGGTAGTGGGAAGACGGTTGGACTAGATGATCTTATAGGTCCCATCCAACCATGTGATTCTATGATTCTATGATTCTATGTAAGAGGAAAACAGCACAATGTCAGCTAAAATGTGAGATATCTTCCATGAGAAAATATCCAAACAGTATAATTCTTTTGAGATCACTGTGAGGACTCTGAGGATTTCTTCAGATCTTGAATCAAGCTCTGAGGTTGCATTTGTCTGTCCTTGATGAATCCCCTCTAATGTTAGACTATTCCTTGAGGGAAGTAACACAAAAAAGGAAATTATAAAGGGAAAAAAACCTATGGAATGTAGTGTTGTATAGTATAAAGTATTTTCCTAGGTGCCCTCAGAGATACTGGGCCACTTGATGTTTTCATAGGGAAGGTCCATGTCCCCTATCACTTTTCTTGCAGGTCAGGAGAGCTGGTCCCACAGTGTCCAGTGCACTCCCACTGATGGCTTATTTTCATTTGCTGTTTGAAATTTACCTCTCATAGAATGGTTTGGGTTGGAAAGGACCTAGTCCTTTCACCTAGTCCAACACCCCTGCAAGAAGCAGGGATCAGGTTGCTCAGGGCCTTGTCCACCTTGGCCTTGAATGTTTCCAGGGATGGGGCATCCACCACCTCTCTGGGCAACCTGTGCCAGTGTTCCACCAGCCTCACTGTAAAAAAATTTTTCCTTATGTCCAGTCTGAATCTGCTTCTTTCTATATTTCTTCATTAAGTTAACAAAAAGAAAATTACATGTAACTAACAAGTTGTAGTGGGGATGAGCTTAGTAACATTATTAGCAACCTGGTCACATCACTAACCACATGTCATTTAACTAGTCACCCCATTTGCAGTTGACATCAGATCTCAGGCTCTGCCTACTGGAGGTGTCCCGGGGTGCCAAGACCAGATGGTAGGTTGGCTTTTCTCTGAGCCATGGCTTCAGGTCAGCTCCTTCCCTCCCCTGTGACAGCCCAGTTGTCCCACAGCCCAATCTCACTTCTGCATCTTTCCCAGTCTGGACAGAATCCACTGCCCAGGAAGGGTGGGCAGCTGATCTGGCACACTTTGCTACAGGGTGGAATCCCCCAAGGAAATGGTCTGGCTTGGACCAGGTCTTCCCAGGCTTTGAATTTGGCCACTGGGACAGGAACTGGGTTGGTCCTGGCTGTATTTCTCTATCACATGCTATACTAGGGGTCAAGCAATTTAGGCTCTTCTGCTGAGCCTGTTAGAGATGGTTCCAGAGGAAGGACCCTATTGGAAGGTGGTATCCAGACCTGTCCAGCATTCCCCCCATCCTGTCAGAGTTGTCTACAAAGCATTCATGTTATAACATAACCAGCCTCAGCACATAAGTTTTTGGCAAAGAGAAACTGCACTTGTGGGAATGGTAGAGCTGATGGAGACAAACTTAATTTTTACCATGTGTTATAGATGTACCATGCACTGTATCATTGTCCTGTCTTGAAGTCTGGCAGAGATTTAGAGTTTTGAGCCACCACTGCCACTGTAGCTTCAATGAGGTGGCCATAGCTTTTGTTTGTTTCTCTGTTTCTGTGTTTTTACACTGGTAGATTGCTTTTATTTATTCTTTGTAATGTATTTCTCTGGTCTGGCTCCATCAGGTTAGCAGAAATGAGCTGACCTACGACTAATACACAATAGAAGAAATGAAAAACTTCTTTGTTAAAATTCTAAAGAAAGCAGTTTGTTTCTTAACCTGCAATAGACTTTTGAACTGTGAAATGATCAGTGCAGTCTGCAGTACATTGTAGTCTAATATGACAGTTAGAAACCTATATGAGGTGAAATGACCCTATGGGAGAAGAGCAAGCACACAGCCGTGGAACAAGCCTGCGCAGTCTGGATGCAAGATGTTCCAAAGACAAACCTGGGCATGGGTTCTGCTCTGAGCAAGGGTTGAAAGATCCTTAGCAAAAGATCCCAGCCCGTACTCTGGTCCCAGCAGAGTATGGTGTGTCCATTATCTCAGGAAGGTGTCTGTCACCAGGACTACAGAGAGGGAACAAATGATGAACAAATTAATGAAAGTAATGTCAGAAAAGTTAGAACATTTTGTTTCTTTGAAATACAAGCATTTTGATATTTCATTTTAAAGTTCTAATTGCATAAACCAATTTTTAAAAGTAATGTTTTAAATCTACTAAAGCTGAAAAGTTACCAATAAATATTTGGTTTTGCTGTTCAAAATCGGGTTTGTTGTTTCTAAATTTTGTAGAGAAATCTCTACCATTTTTATTTTAGATTGGTTAAAAAATGGCTGTTTTCTGCTCATTCTAATAACTAATGCTAGTGAGAGCAGGGTCAATAAGAGTCAGCAGCGTGCCCTGGCAGTCAAGAGGACAAACTGCATCCTGGCGTGCATCAAACACAGTTGCTCAAAAGAGGTGATTATCCCGCTGTAGTCAGCCGTGGTGTGGCCTCACCTTGAGTGCTCTGTGCAGTTCTGGGTCTCACAATTTAAGAAGGATGTGAAGGTCCTTGAATGCGTCCAGAGGAGGGCAACAAAGCTGGTGAAAGAGCTAGAAGGAACGTCCTACAAGGAGCAGCTAAGGACTTTGGTTTGTCTAATCTGGAGAAAAGGAGGCTGAGGGGCAACCTCATTGCTCAGCTTCCTGAGGAGGGGAAGTAGACAGGGAGGTGGTAAGCTCTTCTTCCAGGTATCTAGTGACAGGACTTGTGGGAATGGGTCAAAGTTGCACCTGTGGAGGTTCGGACTGGACATTAGGAAGCATTTCTTTACTGGTAGTCTGGTCAAACACTGGAATAGGATTCCTAGAGAGGTGGTTGATACCCTGTGCCTGTCAGAGGCATGTTCCAACTGAAATATTCTATTCTATTCTATTCTATTCTATTCTATTCTATTCTATTCTATTCTATTCTATTCTATTCTATTCTATTCTATTCTATTGTTAAAATCTGTCATAGACACATATGCTGGAAATATAGACACTGGAAAGATTCTCTATTTCCTATTTGCCTTCACTGCATTGTATGGAAGTAATTTGTTTAGAATCTCAACAAAAATAATAAGTCATTTTTCAATAATTGCTAGACAGGATTATTCTCGTTGGGAGTTATACTCTTAGGCACTTTACTAAGGCTTAGAAGATACACATGATGCACTAAAAATTTCTGAAATATTTTAAAAATGCTTTTTTTTTGTAACTCTAACACACTATGTATTTAGAGGCTTTTTTTTTTTTTGTCAGAATTACTTTCTCAGTTTCAGCTGTCATTAATGAATCGTCCAAATTAGTATTGGATTGATACAATTATAACATAGTACTAGTTAATAAATCCATTTGGGCTATCTTATATACAATATTCAGCAAAATATAAAATATTTTCCAGAATACATTCTGGAATTATATGTTATATCAGTATCCTGAATATAATTAGTCATTGCTGCAGAGTAAATACAGACTGTCTCAAATGGACTTTATTACTATTTATGCCATTCATGACAAGTGGTTTGTGCAGTGTATTACTGAAAATTAAATTTGCCATGAAGCATATGCCGTTTTAAGCACTTCTGTTCAACTAAAAATATCACAAAATTAATTTGCAAATATAACTTTATATTCATTTAAAATATTAGAAATAGCTTCTGCAAATTAGGTAACCATGTTTCTAGCGAACATTCAGCGAGTCTGTGTAGATGTGTTCGTACACACAACAGACTAACATTATATAAAATATTATAGTAAAATAATATAATTATAGTGCAAGCAGATAATAGATAAACATTTTTGATGGTTTTAAACATTTCCATTAAACACTACTAATTTCCTTTACCTCTAAACTAGCTGGTTTGGTAAAATTACTCCACAGTATTTCTAGACTGCTTTCTAGCCTACACTGATTCAACTATCCAAATTTCTGGATATTGAACAGAGACAGAACTACTAAATCTTCTCTCATTTATTTGGTACTAATAACCTGTGAGAAATACTTCTAACTTTTCCATCTGGAGAGCAGATCCAAGTGAAGGTTGCTGCATTGTAAATAATCTCTATGACACTATAATAAGAAGGAAAAAAAGTGTTCGAAAGAAAATATTTTCATAGATATCTTCATGACTTTCTTCTTCTACCCACAGCAAAAAGAGCTCATCTTCACCTTTCCTAGAGTGGCCAACACAGTGAATTACTGAATTATTCTTCAGTCTATATTGAAGCAAATAGCACATTGTGAAGATTTTAATCTGCAACTAAATCAAGAAGCCTTTTTTTTTTCTGTTTTTAATTGCTTAGCTGAAACTGTACCATGTCTAAACATGCCTATTGCTACCACTCTTTCAGGAATAATTTCTCTGTGGTCCTTGAGATTATATTGACTCCTGCAGCCAAAAAATCTGGTGGATTTTGTGTAACATAATTTAGCAGCATGCCAAATTTTAGATAGTTCACATTGGTTGTCAGCAGAAGCTATAGTATGTTCTGGATGATACTGTGGAGAGGTTGAGAAGAGGAAGGGAAAAGAGGGCTATTGACTTTCCTGCTAAGAGAAGAAATTAGAGAATACTAGTGAAAACTGAATATTTCCTTAAAGATCAGTGATGGCAACCTTACATGAGGGAGTGCCTGACTGACTGGTAGCTAATCCTTTCTTTAGAAAACTGCTGAGGGTGCATGAAGTTATACTGCAGGATACTACAATTATACTACAGCAGGAAAAAGATATATGATAGTATAGAGTAATTAATGTGTATCTTCAGATATAGATACAAATAGAAGAACTGATAATGACTTGAAATTCATAGCCAGTGCTATGCCACTGTAGCAAAATATGCAAAGTACGATGTTCAAGTTATCCATCTATGGCAGTCCTCTATTCACGCATGTGAATTGTTTGAAACAAAAGCAGTAGTACATCTATGCTGCACCAGGTGAAGAAATCTACCGCTCCACTAAATACTGTCAGCTACTTCTTGTATGCTGTGACTGAGGTGTTTAAATGGAGCCATGGAGCAGACAACTGTGGTAGTCAGATGTAGCCTTATCCTCTAGAATGAACAAAAGTAAGTGAAAAAGAAAGGGAGTAGATGTGTGTAGGACTAAGCCACCATCAGGGAGAGGTCAGAGGAGAGGATATGATTGAAGACTGAGTGTGACTAAAGTAATTTACTGATGCTCCTAAATTGAAAAATTTGACTAGCAGCAGTGGCCATTGGAAAGTCATATTCTAGCAAAGAAAATGATGATGAAAAGTAGATTTTGTGAAGTGGTCGGTGCATGCTTTGCAAGAAAAAAAAACAAACAAAAAAAATCCTTGAAAGCAAAATTGATACTGTTAACTGTGAGACTCCACTCTCTATTGTTAAGTCAGTAAATCTTGTAAGAGATCAAACCAGAGAGAACTGGTTTTCTCCTTGATTTTACCTTTTTATTTAATCATGAGGAAGGCAAATTAGTGTTATTCCATTAATAGTTTTTTTCCACAGATATACTCGAGCAAGCTAAACAGAATTAACTAAAGTTTTAAATCTAAAGCACACAGAGTGACTTACATTAGATCTTTGTGTGGTAGTGGTCAAAAACTGTTTTCCATTTATGAAAATTTAATTTGCTTCTGAACATTCCAAACCATTTCATCCTGAATGAAAGTTTTTGAGCAGAAGTCTAACATAGTTTGATATGTGTGTCATATTCATACCTTTGGATAAATGAACTGCTCCTTCTTAGACAAGTCCTGGGGAATTAGACCTCTACAGAAACATTTAGGTTATTTCTGTGGCATAACAGAACTTTGTGCCAGATTCTTGGTTTTAGTATATCTTTTGAGTGATATATTTAAATATATAGTTCAAGAAGAGAAGCACAACTGAAAAATACTACCTTTGCCCAGCATCGATGGGTTAACAATTTACAGCAAAGAGATTCATTAATACTACATGACCAACTTTTTTTTTTACAAAATACATAGAGGATAAAACATAAAGCCTTATAGTTCAGGATTTACTTTACAATTCTTGTGTCAGGCAAAGCAGCATTAAAGCTACATTAGGAGATTTTTCTTGATGTTTTAGCATTTCATGAGCCATATAAAAGGTAGACTAAATAGCTTTATAAGGACTAGTAATAATGAAGATGGCTTTTTATGCACATCTTGCAGCAGGATGCTGCGCACATTTCCACAGCCGCATGAAAGATCTAACTACTTGCAAGACAGTAAGTACAGAAAAGGAAATGGAGTAGGATGGAAAAGCAGGAATTATAGTTAAAACCATGACTTCACTTATGTGATTGGCATGCAGGAAACTATTATGAATTGAGCACTGAGAAGGCTTGTATAATACAAGTCCTATAACCCAGCAATCTTTTAATTTCTCTGTTCCCACTGAAGAATATTTAGCTTGGGAACTACACAGAGATTTTAAAACAAGAGGCTATATTTTCTTTGTGAATAAATTGGTCTTCTTAATAACTATTGGTTGAACATACTAGGGGGAATATCATTGTGTTGAACACTTTACGTTAAAACATTAGAAAATGATCAAGACAATCTCAATGAGAAAATATTTTCTGTGCAACTTACTGCATAGCACCAAGACAATTTCTTAGGAATGCATTATGAATGTGTTATGAAAACTACATGCAAAGGAGCTATTCCCCTGTACTGAGCTAATGGGAAAGTCTTAAGGTCCATTTTGAAGGGAGTATTTTAAAAAAATGGCATCGTCTTTTTTACATGAAAGGAGGAAGAGATGAAGAGGCACTGCTTTCTTTGAATAGCAATTAAAGGTGTGGGCAGGGTGCCTGAATTCTCTTTTTAAACAAAGAGCTGTTCAAGACTGTGAACATAATGCTGGCATGGGAAACTATTTATCCCTCAAACAATACTAGGGAAAAAAAGAAATAACTGTGTCATCTGAAGGTAAAAAAGTGCCTTAGGAAAAGGTTTCTGACTGACTCTTCAATCTAACTGCTTGTCAGTAACCTACTGGTGAGAGTGCTCTCTCTGCACCCCCTGAACTCCCTCCTTGCCAGTCACAGGGCACGTCCTGATGCATTGTCCTTCCCTACACCATGGAGGCACAACTTCAAGGTGTGGATAGTGAGATGCTTGCTGTTATCATGGCTATGTTTATACCACAGAGTGTACAGATGCTACCTGCTTTATAGTGCCACGAGTTTATCCCAGATGAATGATCAGTCCACAAAATCACACAAGAATGGAAAACCTGGGAAATGGATGGGGTTTTGCCTATGATTTAGGCAGATGTATGTCTTGACATACAACATTACCCAACATCTGTATCAACAGGGAACATTTCACATGGTACAACGAATGGGCAATAGTCTACACTTGCCACTGGAGAAATTCTCCTGTGTGGGGAAAAGCCTTCACAGCATAAAACTGAAGCACAGATTTTCTGTTTGAGTTAAGGAAGGAAAAAGTTGCTACTTCTCTGTTAACTGCTGACATGAAATGTCAAAATTAAGCTGTTGAACATGATAAGCCTTCAGGCTTATTTGAAAAAGGCTATCCACAGCTGTCCTTTCCTGCAAAACAATGATTGGTAAGATGCTTATCTCCTGAGACCAAATCAGCCTGGTCCTGGAGAGATCAAAGCAAAATAACTTGGCTCACAATGGTTGTGAGCGTTGTATGTTGCAATCTTTTACCTTTAGTTTTCCAAGGTTCTTGATACTACTACAAACTAAATAAAGACAAATTTAATAAAACAGGATTTCAAGCTGAATAGAATGCCATGTCCTATTCAAGATTAAAGAGGGGGAAAAAATTGGATATAAACTTATCCTATATTGAGACATTAAGTTTTCTCATGCACAAGCTTGAAGTTCTTGTTGCAACTTATCTCCTAACAGTGTCTGTGGACACTGTCTCACATGTGGAAGTTGGAAGGCTGAAGTGGTTCACCTCCACGATCTCTACCTCTCCTCTGGGGTGTCTGATTGCACCGTAGAGCTGTTCCTGTAAGAGGCTGCCGAAACTAAACTGGCAATGATTTTGGCTTGTTTTGCTTTACTGATTGTGACACTGGAAAGCTCTGGAGCTGCCAGCTCTCCTGTTGAGCTATGACAGTGGCAGGGTGGCACCTCTCACAGAGGAGCTGGATGGGCAGGTTCGATATGTTACCCCATCACCTGGCCCAGTTTAATCCACACTATATTCAAGAAGCTAAAATACCATCACTTGGTCCTCCTTTCTTAGGTGCACAAAGTCCAGTTGACTTCAGCAAACTTTTGCAGGCAAGGCCTGTAGTGCAGTTCATCTGAGACAGGCTGAATCTACACACTGCAGCTTAGCTAGTGTTTGAAAAAAAAAAAAAGAATATTAGCAGTGACAGAGACCGAAGGACAATTGAGAGCTGAAATAGTGCGCTGTCTGACAGACAGCAATTAGCTGAAAATGGAACTTCTTTGCTTCGCTTCTCTTCATTTATTCTCACAATTCAGATCATACATTTTTCATGAGAAGCAAATGTCTATGCAGATAAGTGTCTGCAGAGAGTGCAACTGGGATGCAATAACCCATTTTGAACTCAGATATGAGTACCCTTTTGAAGCTAGTAACTATAATACTATATTGTAATGGCTTAGGAGTCATATAATGGAATCTGTTTTGCATCCTGCTTCTCTAACAATACACCAACCTCTCGATTCAAATGAAAAACATAGATCAAGAACAGAGAAAGACATTTCTCATTTATTCTCATCCCTTGACTGATACTTTCAAAATTACAGCAAATTTCACTTCTTACCATGTTTTTCTTGTTTTATGTTTACGTTCCGTATTTCCACAACAGAGCAATGAAGACTAAAGCAAGTGGCTTTGAATGTCAAGGTTGATCTCAAAAGCTTTACTCACTTCTAGTCCTCATATCAATCTCTTGCCCATTTCTTTGAAAATGTATCCCCATGTTTACGCAGAAATTATTGCAATTTGCAGTGTAGTGGAGAGTATTCATATCACTTGGATTTGCATATGAGCTACAAACATAGAAGACAAAAGCTGTCAACCTCCTTACACAGAACACAGGAAAATCTGTTCTGAATTGAAATAATTTAATAAATCTACTTAAAGTTTAAAACAGTGTTCATAAACATTCTATTATATCTTGACAGCTATTTCTCAAGTGGAAGACAAAACACTTGTTTTCAAAATACACCCACATTTTTCAGAAAAATTGCCAGCTCCTGCTTTGTCCCCCACTGTAGAGACCCACTTCACTGTCACTGTGGTATTAAAGTGGTCACTTTTCCAGGTTTGAATGCACAAAATGCATTCTGGACATGAGCCAATTTATTGACAAATTCAGTTGAGGAAAGAGGAAGGAAATAGAGGTAAAAAATTAATATTCTTGGTCCTGGCATTTGCCAGAGTGATCATCAGCATAATTTAGGGAAGCCTAATACAATGTTTGAATCTTCCCTTATGCCTGGGCACCATCAGTCTTGCAAGTATTTCCTTCCAACGTTGCTTTTGTTGGAGATAAAAATGGGCCTAAAAGTCAGCTCATGCAGAAGGTCACTGATTTCAGTGGCAGAATTTCACTACAGTAAGATGCCTGAGACCAAACTGATCCTCTTGTTCTCCCCTAGCCTCCTAGATTTTTCCTCTTACTATACTTTTTCCCATTATAAAGTTAGTATAAATGCAAGACAGAGTAAGGACCATTTTCCCAGGCTGTTTTAGTCAGAGGGCTCACTACTGCTACTGCTTCTCCGCAAAGATTTAATAAAATTAGTGACAAGGAATGGAAACACATAACGTCATTAACAGAGACTAATAAGCTTGTTGTCCTTAACTAATCATATTTTAAGATTGCTTGTGCAAGATGCATACTCAGAGGGCCAAATAAGACAAACCATTAAAACATGCCAGGATTGTTAGTTATTACAGCAGGCTGAAATCTCTTTAATTTTCAAAATGACTTCTAGAGCATGGAAGAAGCAAAATAAAACAGAACGAAAGCAGTTTACAGGAGCTGTGTAATACGTGAATGAGTGTGGAAACTTTCCAAGAGTTTTAGAAGTTAGTCCTAGCAAACTTGCTCTTCAGGGGGTATCATAATGATTATCGCTCCTGGATAAAGTTTTACCTTCACGTTCTTCTTTGATCATAAAAGGAGCTACTGTGCAGTGCATTGGGGTTTCTTTCTGCTCATTATTTTTGCTACTGGAGACTTTTGTAGGAAATATCAGCACTCCAAGAAAATCCATGCATTCTTTCTCCAAATTACATGCACTCATCTAGTGTAAAATAAGATCAAGAAAAGGAAAGCAATTTTTAGATTTTAGTTTTGCTTCTTTCTGATTGCAGAGTTTCAAACCCTGCTGCATGGAATAATAGGAGAGAGTAGTGTTTTATTTTCTAGTTCCCAAAGAATGAGAATTATGCTACTTCTTCTAATAAACATTATGATATCTGTGTGTCTGTAGGAACATCTCAGCCTCCAGGATCCCTGTAGAATATGATGGAGCCGTTACTTTGGCAAGATTCAGAGAGGGCTGTAGCTATCAGGAAGATCAGTGCTGAAGTAGCTCTGTTATCTAAGCTGGTGGGATGCAAAGTAGCTCCAGCCATGCCCACAAAGTGGGTGTTATGAAGCATCCTGACATATCAGAAACGTGCAAGGTGACCAGGGGGTCAGAAGAGACCTTTCTGCACCATACAGTAACATGAGGGCAGCTAAAAAGTCATAGGGTCACTAGCTGGGTGATCTTTCTCTGGATACAATTGTCTTTTTTTCACCTGGAAGTTGTGTCTGGGAGGAATGGGAACTATATTTATTTGGGATTCCTGGACATCCTGTAGTATCACTGGGGCAGAGTCTCTCTGACTAAGCTGATGGATATCAAGAAATCACAGACAAGAAATCACAGAGCAACATCCCTGGTATGTGCCCACTAGGTCTTATGCATTCTGAATATGTAAATGGTGTATGTTTAAATAATTTGTGCAGCACATGTGTTTAACCAAACACATGTAGATGCCCTGGACTCACTGAATATCTGCCATGAGGCATATACTCACCTATTTCTATCAGAGAGATCCATATCGGAGACAGTCCAGATGACCAGAGGGCTGGAGCACCTCTCGTATGAAGACAGGCTGAGAGAGTTGGGGCTGTTCAGCCTGAAGAAGAGGAGGCTCCAGTGAGACCTTATAGCAGCTTTCCAGTACCTAAAGGGGGCCTACAGGAGAGACAGGGAGAAACTCTTCAGTAGGGCCTGTGGTGATAAGACGAGGGGTAATGCTTTTAAAATAGAGGCAGGCAGATTCAGATTAGACATTAAGGAAAAAATTTTTACAATGAGTGTAGTAGAACACTGGAACAGGTTGCCCAGAGAGGTGGCTGATGCCCCATCCCTGGAAACATTCAAGGCCAGGTTGGATGGGGCTCTGAGCAGTCTGATCTGGTTGGAGATGTCCCTGCTTCTTGCAGGGGGTTGGACTAGATGACCTTTGAAGGTCCCTTCCAACCCTAACCATTCTATGATTCTATGATATATTTATATATGTCCACATATGCACACACATATACAGGCCTTGTTGATACTAGTTCTTAAGTTCTGCCAGAACTTGAGGTGCTTTGCACATAATCATTGTTCACTAGCAGGTGCCCATGCCCCGGAGCACATCAATCCTCTAACAAGCTGAACAATTTCACCCAGGAATGCAGGCCAGACTGCTGAAGCGGGATTGTAATACAGCCAAAGGTAATGAGGGAGAAGTACTATTCGCCTAATCTTAACTTTTGCGTCCAAGCAATTCTTTGGACCACCTATGAGTCAAGAATTCATTCAGATATGATTATTTGTGAAGTGTCCACTAGACCTGATTGAGCCTGAGTCACAAATTGTTCTGTGTTTCTTCAGCTAAAATTGACCTGCTTTGGTCTACTTTATTTGTGTCATCTTTTGTATTCAAACCACTTTTTCTGTGGTCTCCACGCTCTGTGACACCTTTTGTGTCTGGGCCCCAGCAATTCTTTTCCTGGCATGTCTTAATACATATTTCCTGCCAGTACACTTTCCTGCAAGCTGTCTGGGAATAACTGGGTACAAAATAGTATCAGCTCCACAGAAGAGTGTGCAAAAGCGTAAGACAGGAGAAAGACTGGACATTTATTATAATATTTAAATTATGAAAAATATTGACCTAATAATTGACTTGAGATGTAGGAAGAACAAAAAAAAATACTGTGGTACACTTAAAAATTATCTTTTTTTTTTTTTCCCCACTGTTTTGAGATACATATCTTTCCAAACTTTTGAGTTGTTCTTTCATCCAGGAATGACTAAACATAGCACGATTAGCTCCTTCCAGCTCAAAGGATATGTATTTGTCATCCTTTCAGAGGAAAGAACATAATAAGCAACTCGGGCTTCCCAAAATTAACCAGAGAGCACAGTTTGCAAGTGCTACTGAGATTGAAACAGAGTGAGATTTCCAAATGCTTATTTTGGCTTTGCAATTGACACAAGATGGTTTGGTTATGTTATTCAGTGACATGGCTTCTTACCAGAGTTTTTACAAGACACTGCAATGGTTTTCTTCCTCCTACTGAAGTTTTTACTTTGCCAGAGTAATTTAAAATAAACTGCATGTGTATTATAGTCAAGACATTTACAAATTAAGGATTAAATTCTGTCCTTACACATTTGTTACTATGTTTTCTTTCAAGATTTCTGTAGAAAATGTGAGAGATGATTGCAGTGACAGAGGTTTCATAATGCTTTAAATCTCCTTATAGCTATTAAAACCAAAAATACTATGCCTCTTGTATCAGACATGGAGTCTAAAACTGAGGCTTTTAGCTTCCAACTGAGTTTTTTCCACTTTCGGGTTTCACATGTGCTCGCTAAATAGCAGAACTAAGCCAGGAGCATTTATTACATTGGATGTAGTTCCTGTAATAAGTATTCAAAGTACTGTAGCCTTAAACTGAAACTTTCTTTAAAGCTCCAGATCTAAATAAAACAGAAGAAACGAGGGGATGCAAATGTTCTTTCGTAATATTAATTGAGAGTAATTAATCAGTAATTAGTCAAGATTAAGAGTAATTGCAGTGGCTCAGGTTGGGAACACAAGCCAGGTTTATTCTAGGGGATTCATTTTTTTTTTCCAAATGGCTTCTTAATCTAAATAATGTGGCTACTTGACTATTTTTGGTAGAAGAGGGTGGTGCTCTTAATGGCACTTCAAGGTAGACATTCTATTACTAATATATCTGAATCACCTTTCCCCCCTCATTGGATAAGTTCCCCTCTGGACTGAAAATCTTTAGTAAAAGTATAATTGCCAGAGTTTAGGACTCCGGTTCAATCTTCCACCCCTGGGATTAGAGAGGTTAAAGGCATGACACAATCACACCCTGTTCCTATGGTAACTTTTTTGGCATTGATTCTTCCAGGCAAATGACAATACTGGTGAATGTTTAAAGAGGAGGATTTTAAATGTCTGTTTGAAATACTTCTCAAATCCTGCTGTTGCCTGAGGGAGAATAATAATAATAATAATAATAATAATAATACCAATATTAATAATAATAATGTTCTGACTCATGCACATTGTCTCTAATTCAATTTTTAAGTGACTCGACATTGATTTAACTGCATGTCGAGATTAATTTTGAACTAGGCACTATAATTGCATCTGACCTGGTAAAGGCTAGAGGGGTGATTTTTCAAGAGTAGTTTTGTTTTGCTTTTGGTATTTATTTTAAAATCACTGAACTGACGCTTTATATCTGGAGACTGAAGCTTGCCGGAGGCTATTGTGCTAGCCTTCATCAGCCTGTGACAGAGGAAGCGGGGTGTTATTTTGCCCTTAGGTGCATATTCCAATGCGTAGCGTTAGATATCCCAGCTTGTGTCCATCATCACAAGTTTTCGGGTCCTAGTTGGGATCTGCTTCGACGCACTGAGGCTGGAGCATGGCGAGAGCAGAACTTTCTCCAGCTCCGAAGCAGCATCTATTTAAGTCCGTTTGAAGAGCAGCCTCAGCTAAACCCCAGTGGTAGGTCTTTGCGGGAGGGGTAAAGAGAAGGGCTTCTCCCCTGTTTTCTTATAAATCCTACCCAGTTGGACAGGGGCCCCACGCTCTTAGAGGTCAGCAGGAAAAACTTGCTCCTTCCTCTTGCTATGGGGCAGTCCTGCTGAGCAGCCTGGGGTGAGGACCCAGCATAAAGCCATTCCTGCAGCTCTTGATGCTGATTGCAGGTACAAGGAGCATTACGTTGGCAGCGTTTTTTCTTGCCCTGCTCTTTACTGAATTAAGCCATTTGATCTTTTGCACTGCTTACTGGTTAGCCTTATCAAAGAAACTTCACTGGCATGTTACCTGTCCTCCTTGACTGCTGCTAATTACTTTTCAGTTCATAAGTTACCATCCTCCAAGAGTATAAAAAAGAACACTTTTCTCCAATAGTGCTGAATGCCTTACATAAAACCCCGTTGGTTTTCCTCTTTTAAAAATACCCCAAAATACAAAAATACAAGCAAATGAAAAATAACAATACTTCAGAAATGAAAATATTCATTAAAACAAGGACAGGATGGAGAAAAGAGAAGCTAAATTGCAGGGAACAGGGAGCTGCACAACTCTGGGGCTGCTCTGGTAAAAGCTTTGTCATGCATGAAGTTTGAGCCGATGCCAAAATACTCACAACCCAGCAAAAGATGACAGCCAAGGTCTGAGAAATAAACAGCATCAGTTCTCGCTCAAAATTTATAGTAACAATGAAAATGACAGAGAAAATTTTGTACTATTTTTCAAAAAGATAAAAGAAAAATACCTTGTATTTTATTGAACATACTCCCAGAGCTTTTCTTCATTGGTGACTCCAAGTGGCAGAGAAATGATCATTACCAACTGAAATGCTATTTGTGAAAGAGAATATCTGGCACCATGGGGAGATAAAAGTGTGTTTTGCCAAAACCTGTGGTTGCTTATAACACTTAAAACACTTAAGAAAGGGCTGTGGGGAGATAACGGCCTATTGAGGAGAGTAGTTCTCAGGAGCCCTCTCAGTTACATATCCTAAACTGGACAATTCACTGCACTGTTTTCACTGTCCGAGTCCAAGGATTTTCCTCTGTAAACCTGGAAAAAGAAAAAGGTTATTGTTACAGACAGGCAGCATGTTGGCCCTTCTGGGAAACAGTTGTATTGCTAGACAGGTTTTGCCTACCATGGAACCAAAACCTGTGCTACTAAAGGAGCAGAAACTACTAATCATTGCTTAGCCTTCTGAAATAGTTTCATAAATGAAAAGTGACTGCTGAAGTGTTCAAGGGCTGAAATGCTACGAGACATAATGTGAGCAGGTACAGTGTTGTGTCACCATTGGAGCCCACCAGCAAGCTTCCAAGTATTTTGACAACTTGATCAAGCATACACACTAATTTGCCTGTTTATAATCACTGCCTTAATCCAGCCTCTGGGCAAAAGAAACTGGTGATACTGAAACAAAGAGCTGCATTAATTAGTAATAGTTTTATGCAGTAAACAAATGCATATAAAACATCATTATTTTTTCCCAGCCCCAGAGCCATTCTTTTGTCTTGTAACAACAGTGATGTCATCTTTCTGATGTGTCTAACTTGAAGAGGGATGCTAACATTAGTTATGGCAGGTAGATTAGATGTCAAGGATTTTGTTTTCCAGCTGGGATCCCACAGTCTCATGTGGTACCGCATTTCTGCATTGTTCTGTTGTGAGGCACACTTGTCACCCCTGACCAGGAAAAGATCCACCCGAGATCTGGGTGCTCTGTCACCTGTTCTGCTAGAAGTGGGTGGTGAGGAAGAGAAACACAAACTCAGTAACTGTGACATATGGGAACACAGTTTGAATTAGAACCTTAAGGAAGCTAAGAAGAGTCAAAACAAGTATTATCATCTGTATTTTAATATTTTAATTAAATACTTAATAAACAAAGATCTATGCTATTTGTTGGAAT
Source organism: Chlamydotis macqueenii (assembly GCF_036417535.1). Lineage (NCBI taxonomy): Eukaryota > Metazoa > Chordata > Aves > Otidiformes > Otididae > Chlamydotis > Chlamydotis macqueenii. The sequence goes on from NC_141557.1 coordinate 123,131,373, forward strand.
CAAAATTATTTAAAACTCTTGTCTCTGTAGCAATTTTACTTTAGGAAGAGCAAAAGATTTCCAGTATTGTACAAAGAGTTGACTTTACATTCTGTTTTGACACAAATGTTCTGCCAGCAGCTTCCCTAGGCAGAAGCATTAAGAAAAACTAAAGCAATTAGACTAAGGCAGTGAAGTTAAAGTGTTTGGGACCCTTGAATAATGCTCTCTTTTAAAAACAACCACCACCCCCCCCCAAAAAAAAAAACCAAACCCTTACAAAACAAAAAAAAACTTTACCAAACTATGACTTAATTCTTCTGTTAAAATAATCTCATCTTAATAATTTTCTGGGTAAAAATCAAAACCAAGTTTCTCTTCTGAAAGTCTGTGGGATTTTTGTAATCACTTTTCAAATTCTTGTAAAAACTTCTGTGTTAGTGTTTGGGCAGGAAGCAATCAAGGAGAGCTGAAGTGATGAGAGACTGACCTCACTCCAGCTGAGTGGACAATTGCATCAGCAAAGCAATCTTTCCTAATTGAAGAAAACTATGAGAGGCTGGTCAAGCAGCAAGAAAGAGGAAGACATTACAAATCCAAAATGTTCATTCCAAACCCACTGATATATCTCTGACTCCACAGAAACTGAGGAGAGGGGAAAGTCATCCACGGGAAGCATTCATGGCATCTTGAAAATGATGACAGAAAGAGAATGAAAGAAAAAAGAGGGCTACTATTCCTGCCTATGCCATGAGGCCAGCCACCCTCACACACCCAAAGTGGGCACCTTTGAATGAAATCGTAATGAAAGAGAATAGAGCAAGGACTGGTTGCAGGATGTCAATGAGACAGGACTTTCTTTTTGCAGAAGAGTGGTCTTTGGCTTTGTGATTATAATTTCCAGGTTTTCTGCAGGATATACTTCAGACAATAAAAAGAAGTAATGGAGAACGAGAGGAGCCTTATAATATCTCCTCTGTCATTTGAGCCTGGTGCCAAAGCAGGGAACTAATAGTCACAGGTGGGCTTCCAGGTAGAACATGCATCTGGTATACTACTACAGTTAGGTTTCTAAATACAGAATAAAGTGGGTGTTGATCACTACAGAAGGTTGCCTTTCAGTTACAAATGCTAAAGTATTTAGCATTTCTGATATTAAAACTTTAGGTGTGCCTCTGGGAGCCTTTCTAATTGTAAATACCTGCATTTTCAGGAGTTTTCTTTTGTGCCCTAGCAAAGGAAAAGAAACTTTGGGATGAAGATTCCTTGTCTTAATTCATGTCCTCCACAAAAGCAAATAAGCTGAACATAAGTTTCTCTGGCTGAATAGGGCATATTTCCAGGCACAAAGATTCCCGTTATTCTTCTCTGAGAAATATGGATGATGAATTTTTTTTCCCTTTCTCTTCTAGCAAGCAGTCCTTACTCTACAAAATTTTTCTGAAATACAGGGAAATGGGCAACATACAGCTGACAGTAGCAGGCAAGCTATAAGGACAATTCAGTCTGGCTCACTTACAAGGTTACATGGGGGAATGAAATGGACTCCCAGAAATTCCTGGAAGTAACTGAAGAGCCAGCAGAGGCAGGCTGGGCTTGCCAGGGTGCAGGTGTGGATGCGTACACTGGTGATGCAAGTAGCGGAGGTCCCAGTGCTCTTCTCGCACAAGGAGAAGGTGCCAAGCACCCTGTCCTGACAGGGAAACTCATTTTTGCTGAGCTTTGCATAGCCACGGATGACTGATTTCCACACCCAAAGAGAGCAGCAACATCAGTGCTACAGTGCAGCCTGCTGAAGAAATTCACATCGTCCTAGGAAATACCCTTGAGAAAGGTGTGGACATGGGCTAAATGCACTCATTAAAGCAGTGAAAGGAGAGACAGTTAATAGAAGCAAAAAAGATTTACTGAGGCATATAGGTCAGGAACTAAGACACCCATAGGTTTTCACTGAATTCTACAGCGACAAATCACTCTTAAAATACTATGGGAATTACAGGAAGAGACTCCCCTTCTTGCCTGTGAAATGGAAGACTTCAATCCTGACCAGTTGCTCATATCTACTATCCAGCCTTGTCCTGTGTCCTGACTGGGTTGGGTATCTCCTGGGAGGAGAACCCAGCTCAGAGCAGGTACGTGGGTGATACAGCCCCAGGGAGGCTCAAGGGCTGGTGTACAGTCCATCAGCTGGCTCACTATTGCAGATGCTGTGTTCTAAGTCCTTTCTTTCAGGACTAATTCCTTGCTCCTTGGGCTCTCAAAGCTCTCCACAATTTGTTGTGAGCCAGGAAGAGGCAACAAAGTCATTAATGCCTTACCCAGATCAACATTCAGTCTTTTTGTATTAGCATTCACCAGACAGCAAATTATAAAACAGAAGTTTCAAAGAAAGCTTTTGCTGCCTGTTAGCAAACCCCTAAGTGGCGTGCCTGAATCAGAGGATGGTGTCCTGCCATGATAACATCTGTGCAAAAAACAATCCCTCCCACTCACTTCAGTGGGGACAGTTTTCCACATGAGATTTTCTTTGGGCTGCAGCACTGATTTTGTTATGTTTATCTGAGAGCACATTATGGTCCCTACAGAGGCAGCAGGGCTATTGTTAGCCTTTGGTGTTGATATACTTGTAATTCTAAAATAATATTAATCTGATGGCGTCAGTAAATCTGATGGCGTTAGTAGGACCCGGTTTCAAAATTAAGCTTTTTTTTTTGTAGCAGAGATTGCTTGAAATAACTTCTGTAATTTTTGTCTTTAATATTCACCCCTCTTGCCATATATGCATTTATAGTCTCTTCTCTATCACAAAAGGCAAAATAGCTCCATGCAAGCACTTTGCAGCCTTCCAGGCTGTTCACATCCCAGATGATTTTCAATTTCTTTGAAGCGTGCACACACAAACATTAGAAAGCAAAAGCAATAAGCTTGCATATATCTCATGCTAGATACTGTTACATCCCCTTTGCGCATGGCCCAAGGCACAAGAACTTCCAGGTTCCTTCAAGATCTCGAAGATTTATTTAAAATAAGTTCTGAATGGAAAGAGCTTGACTGGGGTCATGTTCACCTCTGTAGATGTCTGTTCTGGAAAATATTTACCCAAAGATCTGACTCTAAGAAACATCATGCAATAAAACAGTCACTGTAAGACACATCATGCAATAAAGCAGTCACGCAGAGCTTGTTTGTGCGAATGACTTAAACGAATAAATGCTCCTTAGATATTAATGATGCTTCTGTTCCACTGACATTAAACATCTGCAGCCCTCATCAGCCATTTAAGTGAAAAAGTACCTGCTTGACATTAATCACTACCTTCTAAAATAATGCTCTTCATTTTAAGTCATAGTCCTGACATCCCAGCAGAAGGGTAGGGAAGTTCTGAAGCCAAGCAGCACTTTACAGTCTGAAAGGAGAACCAGCTTGTGAGCATCCTGCCCCCATGTAGTTTGCCCTCATTCATAACAAACACCAAGGAAAGAGAAATACTGCAAAACTGATGGTTTACAATACAGAAAAACATGCTTTTAATTTTCTTTCTTTAAATAAAAAAAAAAGTTTGGTTCAGGAACAGGTTCAATATTTCAGCTTTTCCTTTAACCCATGGCTTTAACTCCATGGGAAGGCAGGAGCTGTCGCTTGCACTGATGTGGATTTACGACGATGCTCTACTTCCCCTCTGTGGCAGAGTTTGATAGCTGGCCAGCCATGCAGCAATACAGGAAGGAATGGAGGAGGTTTGTACCTCTGTTTATTAAAGAATCTTAATGAAAAAAAAAAAAGAAATTAAGAATAATTATCAAGAACACTTTCAATGGCATTCATCATTTCATTAGTCATTCATTTTTGCTCCCATCTTCCAACTTTTTCAAAACTCTTTCAGTCACATACATTGCAGGTTTTTGAAAATCTTCCTATTATTGTACTTCCAGACATCAGCTTCCCAGCTGTGTGGAAGAGGAAGGATCCTGGGGAGGAGGATTTGCACTGCAGGTGGGGGCCTTCAGCAGCTCCCGCCTTGCACGCAGCCACACGTGGGGCTGAAAGGGGCATCGTGACCCTTGTAGGGCTTGTTGGTTTGGGCACTGCTGTATGCGTGCGCCACTGCTGTGGGGTCTGAGCTGGTATGTCTGCGTGACATGCCACTGTGGCACGTTGCTGTACCAGCTTGGTGGGGCAGCTGGACCTATGTGGTGGGACAGCCTCTCGGGGGTCTCTGCCCTGGTGCTGCTGGGTGCAGCAGATACGCTCCTTGGCTCAGCTCCATGATGAAGCTTTTAAAACAAAACAAAACAACAAAAAAAAAAATGCAGGCCCAGGGAGCCTTTTCCAGAGTCTACACTGAAGTGTTTAATAGGGGGTCCATCCAGGTGTGCAATTTCCTTTTCATATAAGGAAACTGGATCCCAGCATTACAAGTCAATGTTTTCCAGGGGCAGAGAGTCACAGTTAAACCTCTCAAACAACTAACTCTTCTCTGTAGGGAGAACACCAACAACCCACAATCAGAAGGCAGAGTAAAATATGATGATGAAAAATACTTTTAACTAAATACAACTCCAGACACACCCATTGGCAACAACTGTCTGCTTATTTTATGTTGTTCCTAGAAGACAGTGTTAAATTTTAGGTAATTCAGTGATGCATTTGTATAACTTCTATTCCTTTCTTTTAAATGTAAAAAATGATATTTTAATTTCATTGCTCTTTTCTGACTCTGAATTCTAAAAATACCAGAAATTCTTTTTGGTGAGCAGATTCTCTATAATTTATATTTGGAGAGTAGATTATCCATAATTTATTAAATCAAATATCTCCTATTAATCTGAAAGCATTTTATGTCTCCAGAAAATGCATATGACCATAACCTACAAGTTAATTATTACTGTATCTCAAGAAACATAAAATATTGGTATTTTTAATAATGCAAGTAAGTACATAATTAAAAATGGAACAGCATCAGTTTTAAAAATATAGACCAGGGAATCCCTGAAATTTTATTGCCTTTATTACAGTGATTTATAAATGGTTTTGTCACTTCAATTAATGTCATACTCTTCTACATCATCTGTTTTAATACAGGTTTGGTTTTTTTTTTGTCTTAACTGCACTAGATACTGTATTTAAAAAATAAGATGTGCTATTTCAGCTGTTGCTCACAACTTTCCTTTCTTGCTTAAGCCCCAGTGCAGGTTGTACAGATCTGAGGCAGACGGAGAGGTGCATGGCACAGTTACTGTCCTGAACAGGTGGAAAAATAGCCTGAAAATCCAGACCAACTTTGCATTGCCATTGCAACAGATGGGGCAGCTTGCTAAAGAAATGCTTCTGAAATCATTAAATGGCTCAAAAGGGGAGAAGAAGAGGCTTGAATTTTGACACCGTGTGGTGGTGAATGAGATGATCGAGAAAATACAGTCGGCATCTTTGTACACCCTAATCAGAAATGAAAAAAGCTGGGACATTAGAAATACTCTGTTTTAATGACCTCTTAACTGAAAGGTGGTCATTTTGGGAGATTCCTGGGTAGCTATCCTATGGTAAAGTTCCTTTTTGGACTGATCTGTATATAAGAAGTTGTTTGGGAGGGTACTCTGCCCACTGACAGTATATGGTAGTGTTTAAAACTAACACTTAAAACTGACTGTTGTGGGATGGAGGCACAAGGATTTGAACAAACCAGCAATAATAAAATGAAGAAAATATTCTGATAAAATGTGAGCCTGCTCATTGTGGTAGAGTTGGGAGAGGTAAACAGGAAACTACTACTGGTTGTACTGGGTAGCAGACTTGCCCAAACTTGCAAAAAAAGTAGAGGCAGGAATTTGAATCTCTAGAATTGCAACCCGTTGCATTCGTGTTTTGACTTCTCTATGAAAGTCAGAACTTAACGTTTTTTCAGTACCCAGGATCATATCAATCGTACAGCTGAAGCTGAGAGGTGGGCAATCCATGCTCCTTTCTCTGATCCTTTGGACACTGAAGCTGGCAGGTCACAATACAAAACTTGAAACAACAGAACATCTTCAAGGAGTGAACAGCCAGCCTGGGATTTTTCAAAAGCAGCACCATGTGAGGGTTGCAGAAGCCTCTTCGCACAAGCATCTTCCATAAGTCCTTTTACGAGACTGGTCATGAAGCTATAAAGATGATCTATGGTCCTTTCTTAATTGTTAGTATATTGAAGTCTTCTGTCAAGCAACATGAAGGTGAAACATTTTCCAAGACTGACATAACATAGGTGCCAGAAGAGCTATACATTGCCTCTTCACTTCACTGGAAATAGAAAAAGAATATGATCTTACAATTGCATTTTAGGAGTTATGAGCACAAAGCGACAGCGGGTCAGAGTCATGCAGGCAGTTTCATGGCAGGGGAGAGCAATCCAGCTGCTGCCTCCTGCATCCTCCTTCCGAGCGACTGCCTGGCCCTGACCTGAAGCGTTTCCCTGTTTTTTTGTCAGGTGAGTGGTTGTGCTGCCTTAGAGTGCTTAAACAGCTCTGCACAGGGTCAGGCGAGTGCTCGAAGCAGCAAGAAGGCAGAGAAGGGCTGTGGGACATATACTCTGCCTAGCACAAAAAGGTCTATTAAATTCCATTATTTTCTGCTAAGAAACTGCTGGATTTGGAAACAGTCCCAGTTTTGCCTGTTCTCCTTTCTCACTGATTTGTTTGCCCTGCTTGTCCTAGCTACAGTTTATGGAAGTAACTGAGTTATACAGAGGCGGTCAGTAAAGGGCGTATTTCTGTAAAAGGCTGAAGTTCATGTCTACTGCTCCTACTCATGTTCTCCTGAACTACTAGGCACTGTTTAAACAGCTGATGAGAAAGTTGCCTTAAAAAAAAAAAAAAATCAAAGAAGGCAAATAGTAACCAAATTAAAAAAAAAAAATTTAAAAAAACATGAAATTCAGGTCTCCTGTGAAGTTTTAATTCAGACCTGTTTTTATCTTGCATTAAGCTACATGTGCCTACTTCCACAGTCATCCTCTGCTGATCTGACCCAGCAGAAATGCTGAATGCTCATGGCTTTAAAGAAGGCACTGAGAACTATGCTGTAACTGTTTGAAACCTTCCATAATCCTAGGAGATCCAAAAGCCCTGCCAGAAAGCATCCCCCACAACTAACTGGAACTTTTTAAGCTTAATCTCACATGCTCAAGAAATGTTGGGATCAAGGGATTTCTAAAGGCTGCTAGTCCAATCTCCTAGGATGCTGCTCAAGCACGATTGTCACCAGCTGCAGATGTGGTTGCTTGCAGCTTTGTCTAGCCAGATCCTGAAAGTCTGGAGACTCCACAGGCTCTCCCGGCACATACTACCCTCATAGTGAAGCAGCTTTGGTAAACGTCCTTTGTTACACCATCTGCCACTGCCAAGAATAGTGCAGCCCTGGTATCTTTGCAGCTACACTTCAAGTTACTATTAAATTGCCCCTCAGCCTTCTCTCCATGCTAAATGAGCCCACCTCCCCCCTCAGACTTCCCTGGTACGTTTTGTGCTCCAGGACCACGACCTTCTTAGCAGTCTCCTGCTGGAGACTCTCCAGTTTCTGCACAGCTCTCTTGCAGGAAAGTAAAGAGCAACTCGGGGCACAGTGTTTGGGTACAGTCTCACTGTCACCAAGTACGGTAATAATTCCCTTGATCTACTGGGCATGATGCACCTGGCATGTTCTTTGCCTTTTTTGCAGTGTGACAGTGTTAGTGACTCATACTATGGCGTCCACCACAAGGTTGCTTTTCTATAAACAGCATCATTCCTTCACCTCCCTAGAAAAAAAAAAAAGCAAAGTCGTGGAACATCATTTTTTTTGACACTTCTTTTTAGCACTTGTTGAGTGACTGTGTGATACCTTAGCACTCTCAAAAAGAGTGAATTGCTACAGTAAAAATATATGTAAAGCTTAACCTCATTGCCAGGGCACAGCAATAAGCTTATTAAGATCATTATAGGTATAAATTCATGCTCATTTTTAAAGTTGCCATTATATTGTGCTCTAAAAGGAGTTTTCTAAATGTAATTCAAAATTTTGTAAATAAAAATGCAGGCAGGAGAGAACCAATTGCTCTCTGAGCGTACAAGCCAAGCCAGTCCCAGACTCCAGGCATGTATCCACAAAGAGGAAGAGCTGCTAATTCCCTACAATTTGCTCCTTTCAGTGCAAAGTGGAGGACACACTGTACTTACAGATAAATGCACTTCTGCCTCTGCTTCTACTGTCTACAGCTGAGGAGGAAAGAGCTGAGACTGCTTAAGTAAGTTCACCTAAAATCAGTTCAAGCCTTTTCAGGTTAATCTTCTCCCAGCACTGCTCTCTTCTTACTAGGATGCTCGCATGTATCATGAACTTTGAAGAAAAGAGAGGAAGTGGCAATTTGGAAAGGCTTTGATTTTCAGATCAGATATAAGTCATTTAATGCTTCCCAACAAGAGAGAAATTGAAAACAGATTTTGTCTTCAAATCTACTTTCACCATCATAGAAAATGTTCCACAGACTTATTCCCTTTCCTTTTTATGTGCAAAATATTTGGAGTTCCCAAGGGTTGTACGAGAAAGAAAAACAGCATTGTCTCTGAAGTTTCAGATGTCTAACAGCTTTATTGATTAAAATGCTCAGAAATATACCTAATCTACCATCTACACACAGAAGGGAAACTCAAATATTAGTTTTGCCAAAACCACAGTCCTCTCTGAGACAAAAATTGGGACATGATGGTTTAGTTTTCCTTTAAATTCCCATCTTGAATTTTTTTTTTGAGGTACTTCTGTGGGAATCCACCCTGGAAGGGTTTTCAAAGGGTCAAGTATTTGCAGTTTTCATGAAAGACTCACAAACCCTTCCACTGTAGCAATCAGCTCCCATCATAAAATACTTTTAAGAGTCTGCAAGACACGAAAAAATCCTGAGACAAAACTACTGTCACCTGCATAAACAGCAACAGTTTCCACTTAGGGGTATGAGGAGGACACATTGTCTGAGCCCATCTCATGTTCTGCTTACACATAGGAAGACTTGAATTGCTATATTATGGAATATAGTTATGCCCTTTGGCTAATTATAATTTTTTTTGGGGGGGGGGGCAGCGGGTGAGGGGGGAAAGGCTGTACTGAGGCAGTGGGAAATGGATGTAATCCATCTTCTCAAGTGCCTCAGACCTGAGATGCTCCACCCAGCCCATAACCAAGGGCACCATAACAGTGCAGGAGGAGAAGCTTGAGCCTCTCTGTCCCTGCTGTCGGGGCAGACGACTACCAACACCAAAATGCCGAGTCTCTGTATTTTAAATTATTATTGGCGAGGCAGCCATTTTAAAGGATTAGTACAATGAACCACTTAAACTGAGAAGCACATGATCACATTGATCTCAGGCGGTCCCTTCCCCATTTTATGAATACTTTGTCAAGTATTTTAATATTTAATATACTAGATAGTGAAATACAAGATTTTTCCATCAAGAGAAAAACTTTTCTGGAGATGCTGCAAAGACTGCACTGCTGATTCTGAAAATCTTTATTTTGTATTATCTGTCCCATTTTTTTTACAGGGTCACTCATAAACTAGGACACTATGCAGTAGGTCCTTGAACACTGGAAACATCTTTGAAACATTAATTGTTCATTATCATTTCAAACAAATTTCTTGTGCTTTTTCTATTCTATTTTTACAGCATGAAACTGAAATATTGAAACATACAAGAACGAACTTTGTATTTCTAATTAATTCCTGTATTAATGGATGCTAGTTCAAGTGAAAAAAAAAAACAACCCAGCAAACCAAATAACAATGTAAGTGGCTCAGCTATGCTGTTTTGCTGTTTTGGCTTAAAAGCAAGAGTTTTATGAAATACCAGTGACAGAAGTTATCTTCTTGGCTGTCAATATGTCATCATGTTTTTTCACCTCATTTTGATAAGAAATTCGCAGTCTAAATACTTGATCTGAATCTATATAAAGCAATCTTAATTTTATTTCCACATAGATCCTCCTCTGTCCCTCTCTTTCTCCTCCCAGTGTCCTGGACATGTGACTCAAGCCCCAGAAATTCAAATCACATTCCCACAAGTGATTGCGGTGATAAAACTCAGGAATTATTCATGTAGGCTTTTTTTTTCTCCCCTTGACTGCAATTCTAATAAGAAGGCTGAATCTCAAATATGGAGTTTCAAAACTGGGTAGTAACTGTTCTCATTTTCCTTTTTCTAGTGACTCAGTAGATGTGGCCTGAGGAAAATTGCACCTCTCTTTTTTGGTAGAAACCATTCCAAGCTGAAGTCAGCAACAGTCATCGTTGTAATGGGCTCCCCGTGAGGAAGATTATTTCCTGTATGACTTTGTTTCCCTAACACAATTTCTGCAGGTGAAAGTATTAGACACGGAAACAGAAACCCAGAGGGTGTCACTCAGAAAGGATTTTTTCTCCCATGACCCCAATTAGCGCACAGAATGAAGAAGCGCCGCTCCCAACCCAGCCCCGCAGTCAGAAGATAGAGGCGCAGCACAGCTCAGCCTGGTCCCCGTTCAGGCAGGCAGGGTTGCAGAAAGCGCCTGCGATGAACACAGACCGAGAAAGAGTCAGCGATTCAAGGCGTTTCAATTTATACTGAAGATGGCTGTCCAAACAAATGGAACATGCCTCTTCTTCTTTTTTTAAACATAACACTAGCTTTCTTTTTTTTAAAATTCCCTTTCATCTCCCAAACTAGATAAGGAACTTAGTTTTCATACTATTTTTAAGTACTGTACTTAAATATGCAGCTATATATAATTAACTTGCACACACAAATGACAGCTCCCAAATTAGCATCATATTTGGACACAGATGTAAACCCAAAAATGTCCCAATCTCTTTTCCTCACTGTCAGCTCTCTCTTTAAAATCAGGATGCCTATTTTTTTCTAGCTCTTTTTTTTTCATTGTCATTGTTTTTAGACTTTTTGGTATCTGTACCATACCTCTGGCAGGCAAGGACCCATTTACATTAGCTCTCACCATGGGAACAACAATCTCTGCAGCTGAAGACTGGAGCTTGGGTTGTAGCAAACAGATGTTCCTCAAAACTCCTCTTTCTTCTTGCCTCAGCTTTAACTGAGCAAGAATCTGTGGAAGCCGAGAGCAGCACACGCTCGCTTTGCCTGCACAGCTGGAGCCAGTGGGTCACAGACCTTTTGTCTTTCTCAGTTCCGCAGGCAGGAAGGTGACAGTCACTAGAAGTCTATGTGGTGCAAATAAAACGCAATGCAAAGGAACTAGTAATAATACTACATGTTTTATGCTGAGGGTGGTGGAATACTGGCACAGGTTGCCCAGAGAGGTGGTGGATGCCCCATCCCTGGAAACATTCAAGCCAGGTTGGATGGGGCTCTGAGCAACCCGATCTGGTTGGAGATGTCCCTGCTCCTTACAGGGGGGTTGGACTAGATGACCTTTGAAGGTCCCTTCCAACCCTAACTCTTCTATGATTCTATGTTTACGTTGTTAATATAGTACTGGAAAACAGTTGTGGAGAAAAGCACCGCAAGCTTCTTATAAAAAGCTGAAAGAGAGAATTACTTTTTTTTTTTTCCTTTTCCCTCCATGTGAGAAATTAATACAAAAGACAACAAATGCCAGTGACAGAAATAAGAAAAACCTCAAAAAAATTTCAGCAGCAAGTAGCTGATAAAATATCAGTGCGTTCTCTGTTCTTGCTGGTACAGTGTCCAGAAAGAGCCTAGAAAGTTATGACGGAGCTGCTTCAAGAGGCCCCAACATGCTGCAGCAAGACATAACGTTTCCAGAGAAAGAAGTTGACAATAGCTCTTGTGTGCAAAAAAAAAAAAAAAGAAACAGAAGCCTATTCTTTGCTAGCTGGAAGGAAGTTCAAATGATATCAAAATATATGGCAATTTATATTGGCTAGAGAACCAAGCATTGGTATTTTAGTGGTAGTATGATGGGATGTTTCTATTGCTTAAGGAACAGAATAGGCTTTTTTATTTGTTAAACTAAGCTGATAAAAATTTGACTGATACGGGAACACCTAGATTTTAAGAAAGAAGCCCAAAAAGTAAAAGGGGAGAGTTTACAGAAGGTCATTGAGTCATGCTTGTAGTGGGTGAGAATAAACATATAATTTCCATGAGACTGAAATGCAGAAGTTGTTGAGCTGATGGAAGTGGAGGAGTCTCTCCTCCAGCAGTATCAGACATGAACAATTAACTTGAAGTGGCAGGTGGTGTGGTTATGTCCTTAAAATCCCGCAAAGCTTGGATGTGCAGTTGTCACAGCTGACCTTATTCTCACAACTTACCGAAGCAAAACTTGTAGGAAATGAGCGTGCACACAGATGTCTCCATGGGAAGTTCACACCATGAGTTTCAAGCTCTAGTTACAGATGTCTGTGAATTCATGGGTTAAATTTTAAGGAGCCTGAAAAAAAAGCTGCTTAATGCAAAATGTAGTACTGGTAGCTTAAGCTCACTGTAGAAAAGTCTGCACTTTTACTGCAATATTAAACCAAATTAAAAATACAAGAGAAAGCATGAATTAGAAATAACAACAATCTGACAAATTGCACAGTAACAACTCAGTGCAGCCCTCCGGATCAGACCCCAGAACTCTAGGGGTGCCCTCTTAAGTAAAAACATGCACCACAACCGAGAAAAACTGGTACTGGTAAAAAATGACAGGCATGTAAACGCATAGTCCCCCAAACGCTGTCTGGCTCTTCAGGCCATTCATGAAAAGACAGAGCCCTCTACTGGCCTCTGTTTTCTTTTCCCCACAAGTCCTTTAGTATTAAGAGATCCAAGTGTCAGTGCTAAAACTTATCCTGCCATACGTAGTTTTCTTGGTCTAAATTAGTAAAAATACATAGCTTTCTTAATAGGTCTAAATCTATCAGAATGGAGTGCAATTTAGGTTCCAAAAGGGCCTGTTGCAATAGGACCAGGAGTAATGGTTTTAAAATGGAAGGAGGTAGATTCAGAGTAGACATCAGGAGATTTTTTTTTGTACACTGAGGGTGGTGGAACACTGGAACAGGTTGCCCAGAAAGGTGGTAGATGCCCCATCCCTGGAACCATTCAAGGCCAGGTTGGATGGGGCTCTGAGCAACCTGATCTGGTTGGAGATGTCCCTGGTCCTTGCAGAGGGGTTGGACTAGATGGCCTTCAAAGGTCCCTTCCAACCCAAACTAGTCTATGATTCTCAATGATCAGTTTCCCTATTTTGGAGCTGAAAGTGCTTAGTAATATATACAATCAGTGCTAGTGCCAGAGCACGATTTTAGCCATGCTAAAATGTAGCTTTTGTAAGTACCAACTGGACTGTGCTGGCTCAATTTCGGTTCACACCTGGGGAAAGATGAGAATCAGCAAAGCAGACCAAGGCCAGCACTGCCAGGATGACACACAACTTCATCATATATCCAGTCTTGCACATAGTGGCAGGGGTGACAATCACCAGAGTGGAAGCTGCACCCAAGAACAGCTCAAAATGCCATTCTGATGTGGGATATTAAAGCATTTTTAGAGTTAGTCCATGGTTTCATTTATGAAGAGCGAAAAAGGGCTAGTAATGGTAGAGTGTGGCAAGATAATAGAAAATAATGGAAACAACAGACTCAAACAAAAAGAAGTAACATAATTAGGAAGAGTCTTGGAGAATACATTGAAAGGAAAGTTTCTTCAGATCAAGGAAAAATACTGTATGTTGTATGTGGGATTTGTAAGCACTCATTTTTCACCACACAAATCCAGCAACTTTCAGAATAAAACACACACATGAAAGCAAAAACAGTGGAGATTTTGACCTGTACTTATCATGAACTTGGCTGGACCCCTCAGTAACAATAATCCCTCAGGCAGGAAGTCCTGCACACATGATGGACATAGCACAGCTGAAGCAGCCTGACATACATTACTGGAAAAAGAAGGGAAAAAAAAAAAAAAAAAGCTGGTGCACAAAGAAACAATAGATACCCAACAGAAAGACAAGATATAGGAAAATACCCTCACAGATTAGTATTTTCAGAGACTTTATTTATAGAATCGTTATTTCAATTTGGCACACAATTGGAAAATGCTAATACAATTTGGTGGGACAACAGGAAAAATGCCGGAGTGTTGCTGGCCTTTTGGGGAGAAAATAGAAACGTGAATTACAGATAAGGAACAATCGAGCTTGAAAACAACATTATCTGAAAGTGGGCTCTATCAGCTGTAGAACAAAAAAAAAAAACGTGAAAGACACAGAAGCTTGGAGACACTGGATGGTGTTTCCAAGTCCTCTCATAACGTAGACTGAAGCTGCCAAAGGTGAGTTTAACACAACCCAGGTTGTTTGCTCTATCGGCAGAAGCAGAGCTTTTCAGAACTTAGTTTAATTTACTGTTTGTGTTTTATCTGGCTTGCTTCTGCTCACATTGAATTCAGTGGGAATGCTGCTACTGACTTCAGCAAAATCAGGCCTTTCACTGAGGGCCAGTGGAGCCTCTTTCAGAAGCAACGAAGCTCTGCACTCAGAGAAATGCCGAATGCTTGTAACATTACACTGAAAAACTGTTTTCCTCTCCTCCTTTTTAAGACAGTTTAACTTCTTCTTAGTCCATTTGCATCTTTTCTGCATGTCCAGTACCATCAATCACATGAACCTAAAGGCAAGATGCCTTTATTTTGTTGGCATCTATCACACTTTTGATAGGAACAGCACCTTAGACCTTGCTCCCAAACATTAACAGCCTGGGCGTAAACTGGACAGTTTGTTGCTGGGTCTTTCTTGTTTCCACATCCAATCTCTTTTTTTTTTCATCCACATGGACTAAGAAAGGAGCAAGGATCAGGAAGGAACAGAAAAGTCAGGAACAGTAAAGAGGGAAAAGTGGCTGTCAATTGCTGGTTCCAGAGGGAGCCTTGGTAGGAAACCGGATGAGCACTTCTGAACCTCTCTCAGAAGAGCTGAAAGAGCTGGTGTGGCATCTGAAAACCATGAAGTATAAGGCTTCAAGAGCTTCTTGATACAACCTGTGAGCAGCACGACCTGCTTGTAGAGTGGGAAGACACTCGCAACAGGTGCTAGCACTTCATGATAAGAGCTGCCATACAGAAGGGGTGGTTCAAAAGTCAAGCAATCTTTGAGTCCTCAGTTACCACAGTCCTATCTCAGTGAGCTACATTACAGCAAAGTGGATAAAGCACAGTTTTATCACTGAGGATAGCAGGTCAGAAGATAGATAGTGAATGATATTTTTGCAAAGTCAGATCTGTAATTGTTTGTGTGAAAGGGCCTAAATCTCTACAACAAGGCACTGAAAAAAGGCTCAGCCTGACAGGAAGCCATCCCTTTGGGGTCTCTTTGGTCAGCTGCAATCTCCCCTGCCTCTCATCCTGCTTGGGCTTAAAATCAGGCAGGCATTTATCTGTGGTCCATTAAATCTTAACTGTTTGGTTATCTAACCCTTGAAGGACAAGAGAAATGAAACTATCAATGTAATTTAAATCAAGAAGTGGAAATAATGTCTGCTACAACTTCCCCAGCACAGCCATCTGCTTCTTTTGTCTCCGCTTCTCTATTTACTTTAGAAAACAGACCCACGAAGGGGTTGGGCATAACTAGGGAGACAGTAGCCTACAAAAGCAGCTTTGCCATCAGGGAAACTGCAACTGGAATGACATCCACAAGACAAAGCAGCCAGGCTGCTGGCATAACATAGACAAGGCCCAGGAAAACACTCAGCCACTTCTCCTTGCGCTGTTCTCGGGGGATGCAGACTCCTTGTTTCACACCGTTAAAGCAGGAGCATCCAGTATTGCACCACTGTTGTACAACTCCCAGCAGATAAGAGAATGCTACAAGGATGTTGAGATACATTTTTTATAAACAACAACAAAAAAAAAGCAGATATGAACTCCAGTGCTGACTCCCCTCCATGCTCCTGATCTCCAATCACTGGCCATTAAAAAAACAAACAAAAAACAAACAAAAAAAAACCACCCCAAAAAACAAACACATTCTCACACCTGAAGCCAATTAGAAAATCTGTCCACCCAAAATGCCATGAAGTAAAAGCAAATACATGAAATATCACTAGATGTCTTTGCAGCTTCACCTATACAGTTAATTCACCAAGTAAGCCATCTCTGCTAAATATTTTCATTATTAAGTGCTCTATAGATCAGAACAAAGAGTTTTTATCTAAGTCCATCTGTAAAAGTCTGGCAAATAGGTTAAATTCAAAACCAGTTAAGTACAATATTCAAGCCTTTTATTTCTGTGTCCATTTATTTAAAAAACATTCATTCAAGGAATGAAAGTTAGGACTCTGGGTACAGCACAAGGTATCATCTATGCTACCATCCACTCTTTTTAGCAGAATGAAAAAGAGAAAAACCATACAACTTCAGAATAATTTAACTTGCAATTATCTTAATCATAATAGCCACTCAAAAAATCCACCATTGGAAAACCAATGTTAAGCCAATACATTCTCTTACTTCCCTTGTTCAGAGCTAGAATAACACAGTAAATTTTTAAAATTAATTTTTAAAGAAAAGATATACTTTTGTAAGATCCCCCTACACCATGCAATTGTTTTAAGTAGCATCCCTAAAAATGATACAACACTTTTATATGGAAAAGGCTAGAGTGTAAAGAACAATGTTCTAGCCTTCTAGCCTAGCAGCGAGACACACGTACAGTGTGAATTCCTACCACTCTGGGCACAAGCTTAAGTCAAATCTGCACAGCTGAGACCAAACAAATACTTAAGCCAGAGCAGCAAAATGTTTTAGAATGGAGTGTAAACACTGACAAAGAAACAGGACATACTGAGTGTTAACAGTATACAAACAAATATCAAAGTGCACTGGCACATGTGCACTACGCAAGCATTTCTGGCTACTTGCTGGTCTGCATAATTTGTAGTTATTGTAAAAGGACATCAGAAACTGATATTCACCAGATGCTTAACTATGCGCACATCAGAGCAGCTCCTCACTAAACTAGGCTGGGAGACCCCAAGCACCACCTCAGGCCTCAGCTGTGGGACAGCTGTATGAGCTCAGGCTGTTCCAGAAGTAATTAACTGGGCACTGCACTCTCACCTTTTCTTCCTTTTCACAAGTGAGATATGGCCAATAAGGGTCCACAGTGAAACGTACTGAACACTGAGATCCATTGCAAGAAAGCAATTCAGGATATAAATGGCTCTAAACAAGCATATGTCTTCCTAATGGAAGACCAGGTATTTTAGCCAGTATACGGGAGCAAGGAAACGAGGGCTGAAGCTCCTCTTCGTAGCTTATCTTCCTAAGGAAAAATAATTTAGGCAAATACTTCTGTTTACTGCTCTATACCTTCAACTATGATGCAAGAAAACCCTTGTGTGGTATGTTAACATCTTATTTTTCATTTCTCATACAGAAGTAAAATCTGATCACAGCTTATGCGAGGAAGTGATAGAATCGTACCCAAAATAAAAGCAGTCACATTTTCACAAGGTAAGTTTACACATGATTTCAACTTGAATCTAAAATGACAACCTGCCACAGACTTTGTCTCCATTGCCTATTTAAATATTGTGCATTCAACCTCTGTGACACAATTAGGTTTTTATACCAGGCTAACTATGGCTATTTCTCATATTTAAATTTTAATCTGTGCTCTTTAACTAATAAACAAAAGAGCAGCTTTTTTTTTATTAGGCTTTAAGTCATTTAAATCAGCCTGAAAGAAAAAAAAGTTATAGTTGTCCTGTAAAATATTACTAAAGCCTTGATAAATATCTGGATTTTTATTCTTCGCTGAGGTTTGGAAGCTCAACAAATTTTCAAAATAGATCAGCCCCTTTTCAAAAAGGGCATATTCACTTTTTTTGTGATAGCATATAGTAGCTTATTAAATTTAAAAAATGGAAGTTAAGTTGCTTTGTGTATTACCTACATGTGTAAAAGCTATTTTCAAACAGCAGCAATAGTGTCAATTTTGAAAAAAACAGTTATTTAAAAAAAACCTACCCGTACCAAAAGGCTAGTAGGACTAAGCCTCAGTCTACTTTTTGCCAGTAAGTTTACAAAATAAAAGTCTGTATCTGTAGTTACGCAACATCTGAGGAGATCTTTTGGAAATGTGAACATTAGCTAGAACTCAAAAGAGTTATCTAGACATGCTCCACTACTGACATAAGGAGCAAAAAATCTCTTTTGAACCAGAACAGCAGTACGATGAAAGAAGTTAAAATCAAAGCAAGAAAGAATTTTGTCTAAACAGCCTAAGCTTATATCGAATAAACTTTGAACAGAAAACATCTGTATTAACTAAGAATTTCAGCTTTCTCGAGGAGAGATGGGGAGCTTATCTATGGACAATTCAAATAAGAGGTACATTTTAACCTTCTGTAACCCTTCAGAGGGGTGGAGAGAACAATACAGAGGGTTGCATCTTTGCAGATAGAAGTCCACATATTTTAGAGATGCAACAAATGGTCATTTGATATCAGAAGTCTCACGTTCTGTTCTATACATACTGGATTGACAAAGCACATTTTTCGGTAAAGTTTTGCAGATCCTGCTGTACTTCAAGTGCCACTTGTTCTTCAAACTTGCTTAAAGAGATTCACACTCAAATGGTCTCTCTCTATGTAAATTTCCACAAACCAAGTAACCGCAAGCTGTTTGGGGTGGCTCAAGACCTTTCTGCAGAAAACAGTGCACCTTAACCTAAAAAGACAGCAAGTTACTTCCAGGGTTGTAGAAAAATTGCTGGTTTCTCTCTCATGTTGTAAATGGAAAAAAAACCAATCAACTTACTTTTTCTGTTAAACTCATTCCATATTACTCTGTCCAATTAAAAAAAAAAAAAAAAAAAAAAAAAAAAAAACCCCAAATACTGAAGGAAGAGGCTGCTTCTATAGGCACAAACACCAAATGATGAACATGACCTACATTAGAGAAAAATCTAGCATGCATCTTCACGGTATGCAGAAATCAAGGACAAGAAGTAACTTAAAACTATACAAGGAAATATTGCCTTCTTTTAAAAACGTATATGGAACTAATTACACTGATTGATAAAACACTGATATTCACAACCCATTTGAACTAAACTGGTTTACATCTTCAGGAAAAAAGTCAAAATAGTACACAACATTTCTTTTTTTTTCCCCTTTTAAAAAGCAGGAGGAGTGCCACACCATCAAAGATAAACTGTTGCTGCATGTAAATTTGTGTCAACCTTCTTGTGCTTTCTGTTCAGGGGATACAGAACACAGGGTTATGTTTCCTGCTAAGTTGTTTAGAGAGTTATCAGATGCCTATACATATCAACCTTTTTTCCTATCTTATTCATTATGGAGTTGCTACAACTACAGTAACAAGATGTAAAAGGTTCCAAGAAATTCCTGTGAAAACTACTTAAGTTATTTTATGAATAAATTTGGATTTTCCTTTAGTTCACCTACGTTCACCACTATATACTGTATATGCACCTTGAATATAAGAACTGCATGAAAACAGTCTGAAAAAAAAAAAACAAAAAAAACCCATGGAAACTGAAGTGTGAGGCAGTCAGTCCCCTTCCTACTTCTGATTATTATTTTATTCTTTTTTAAATACCACCGTTGAAAAAACCTAATGCACGATATAGTCCCCAAACCCACACCAAACTGCTTTGCTTTGCTGTGCATCTTTCTCAGCAGGTTTTCACATCTGCTTCTTCAGACAAGAGCATTTGGAGGCTATAAAAGCACAACTCATACTTCTCCATCAGTCAGGTTTATTTGTGTGATGTTTTTTCCAGATCTGGAAGTTTTTCAATTAGTGCTTTATGGTTCATGTTGATACTGGCTATTAGTCCTCCCTCGTTGCCATCTGAGCCAGTGTAACTAATTTCTTCACCAGTCAGGGTAGTCATATGGCCACCCAATGCTCTCAACACTGCATTTCCAGCACATATGTCCCACTTCTTAATATAGGTGACATGGATATACACATCAGCTTCTTCTTGATTCTTCTCAGCCACATCAAGGAGGGCTAACACTTTATAACCTAGAAGAAATGGGCAGAAGTGGAAAAAAAAAAAAAAAAGTTATACCAAGGTTTCCTGTTGATCACAAAGGACAAATCTACTAAGAAGTGTTAACACGCACATGCAAGATTTAGGAAAATGATGTCATTAATTATATCATGCCATCCAGTGTAACAGCAAAGGCATCAATAAACTTTTTTATTCCTCTGACTTGTAACGAGAATTTGAAAATGGAACATCCCCCTGGTCTACACACACAAATTTTTTCCACTGCACCCCAATTAAAGCCTTGGGTATTTGAAATACGTTATTTTTAGACAGCCTTTACCAATATGCTACAGAGACATGTCTAGAGACATATTAAAAGAACAATACCAGAAACTCAAATATAGTTATTTTTCTCTTACGTTCACTCACTTATTTCTGTGTCTCTGTGTTATGCTGAAGTCTACCTTTTTCTTCCCAGCTTTTTATTACAATAGAAAGAAGATGCATATACCATTCTTTAATAAAGCAACTCAGCCTAAGGCATTCTCCTTTATCACATATTATGCAGTACAAAGCTATTGCTCAAAGCAGTATTCTCTCTTTTAAGGATTTTTTTTTTCAATTTTTCAACTGTTCAACCAATATCCTTGTTTCATTACAATGTTCCTTTCTTTATCTTCTTATACAGAGTCAAGCCCTGGAGAAGATCTGCTATAATCAGTTATACTTTCACTTCCTTTATTATAAGAAAACTCATTTAGATTCATTGTCAAGAAGCTATGCACACAACCTGTAAGGAAGCTCTAGCTTTTCATATTAAAGACACAGAAAGATACATTTCTGTAAAATCCAAGTTTTGCATGGCTTTTCTGAGACTTTAAAACAGTTATTGCTTCATACTAGTGCCTCACATATTTGCACTGTCAGTAACATGCACAAGGATATTGTGTAAGATTACAAGAAGTAAGGTAAAACCTCTTTGGACTGAATATGAGGCAGATAAAAAGGGACTTCAGTGGCATTAGTTTTCTCTTCTTACATAAATGCAAGAAATAGCATGAAACGTTAATGGCTTTTTATTTAAAAATTATTTAATTAAACCTACTACTAGTTAACTAACAACTGACAGATTCTATTCCATGATTCTGTATGTGGTCACAAAAGCATTGGTGCTTTCAGTGAACCACAACATTGCTGGTCTAGGCTTAGATTCACTAACACACTAACTTGTGAATAGCCTGAATTAAGTTTGCAGGTAGGTTTCTATACACAGGAAAAAGCTGTGCCCCTTCTGTGTCAAGTGCTTACTTTTAGGGATTTGAAGAAGAAAAGCTAAGAGGAAAAAGAGGAGATGCCACAGTTACATCCTTTTGTCTAATAACAACTATCCCATTAGATCATCAGAAGCAATGAAATGAACAGGATGATTAAGGAACCAAACCTGCTCCACCAGCGGGGATTATCACAGTCTTATTTCCAAATGTCTGCCGTGCAACCTGCTCAACTTTTCCTGCGTGGGAGCGGGATACAATAATCGTTGGAGTTTTCTCATTGTAGGAGGAACGAGCTTTTACGTTTGACCCACCATCCACCATCGCCCAGGCTACAAGAGAAACACAAATTCTGGTAAGGTTTACAAACGACAATCTCTGTTAAGTTTAAAAATACAAGGATACTTATCTGAGAAAATGTAATCAATGGCTCTGACTTAATTTCCCTCCCTACTGTGAAAGCGATAGGGTCAACATAAGGAAGTTGTGCAAGCCCACAAGTGCACAAAAACAGAAGAAAGAAATAGCCTTCCCCACAAACAGAAGAAAGAAATAGCCTTCCCCACACACACACTTTTGTGCATACAGCATTATTCTATGCTTGATTATTCTTGTGTGATACTTCGGAATTTTCCCTTTCACTCTTTTTTTAGAAGTAGTAATATTTAGAACTTGCAATTGAAAAAGCTACTGAAGTTAAAAGAATGCCTCCGAGTCAGAAACA
This sequence comes from Chlamydotis macqueenii, assembly GCF_036417535.1. Taxonomy (NCBI): domain Eukaryota; kingdom Metazoa; phylum Chordata; class Aves; order Otidiformes; family Otididae; genus Chlamydotis; species Chlamydotis macqueenii. The sequence continues at coordinate 123,153,339 of NC_141557.1, forward strand.
GATCCAATATTTCCTCAAAAAAACCTTTTTATAAGAAAAAAAAAGTCCCACTACCCTCTGCAGATAGCAAAAATATTAGAGTCATTTTATTCAGAAGGATAGTAATGTTAAGGAAGGAAATAGCTCAGATTAGTAGTACTAAGGAAAACACCTGATGGTGTGTTTCAGAGGACCGGATTTAGAATACACAATCTCCCACTTGTTTCATCATGAGGTTCAAAACTAAGCTTGGTAGGTGGCATCCCCTAACCATTAATTTGACATTTACTTAGCAGAATAACCAGCAATTTCATCTCAGCAGAGGGCCAGATTGTATGGCAACAGACTGAGTTATGTGTAATAATGATGCTGAGTGCCCTTTATTGCTTTGTATTTGTGTGGTAGTATTAGGAACAATCCTGCTCACAACATAGTGGTATTTGGGAAATTAATACTCTTCACAGAGAGTGACAGAATCCATTGCATATCATCTGATGCCATGTCTGAACATTTCAGACTTCACTGTTATTAAAAGGAGATAAATTCTCAAAAATACAGTGCTAAAAAACCATTTCTTCAGATAGATGTTGATACTTAGAAAAATACGTTCCAAAACCCCTCAAGATTCTTAAAGCATATTGGAATATAGCACATACTTAAATGACTGGAAATTAAGTTCATATTTAAAGACAATAAAATATTTAGTACAAAATATTGAGTGTTCAGGGGGAAAAAAAAAAAAAAAAAAAAAGAGAAAAAAAAATATTTATTCAGTCTTAGTTTCTGTGCCAGAGCTACTGCATAGCTTCACAACTCTAGAGGTCAGTATTGCCTAAGGGAAAATGAGAATAGAAATTCTTATATCAAAATATAATATGTAAGACATGAATACTAAAACTGCTTTGAAGCTTTCAGAAGTGCATACACATGGCCAAACTTGCAGCCATCCTCACCAATACATCATTAATACTAGAGAATTAATTAGTTCAGTGTTGTGGCATTACAAGCAAGTTGGATAATCAGTAAGATTATGCCAGACAGTCTTGCCTGTTAGATACAAACAGTTGCCATTAAGATCTTTAATCTATCTTTGTTATTCACTCTGAATAAACACCAGCTCCTGGGTGTACTGTCACAGAATCAAGTTCTTCTGCTGAATGAGCAAAGCACTTTTCTGCTAAAGACTAACAGCGCACATAAGACTGGTCACTATGTGTAGGTTTCACTTTCTTTGGTTTGCTGTAAGCACTCCATTTGAAGGGATCTTAATTCTTAAACATTTTCAGTTAGTTTGCCTTAAATGTATTAATTTTTTTTTTTTTAATGTTAAGCAAGGGCAGCATCTTCCTTCACGGTTTTATAGCACAAAAGACATTTGCAGCTCTAATTCTGAGGTCTGCAGCAGTGCACTTTTGCCCCAGGTACAATTTTCTCATTTATATCTACAGATATTCTCTCAAACATCAAATTTTGTTTAACACTATGACTGAAGATGCTAGAAATATGTAAAGCCATAAAGGTACCTGTATATGCAGAGAACGGCTTGTGTATCACTCCTATTACTGGTTTACCATCTACAGCCACACAAACCATTGTCGTGACATACTGTCGAAGATCCTCTGTGGGCAAAATAAGAGAGTGAGCAAGTTTACAGCCAGATGCCAAGAACACAAAAAGAAAGCAGACGTGACATCACAGAAATGTTGTTGTTTGAGGACTAATCTACATTCTTCCTCTTACAATTACGTAACTTAGTTGTATCTTCAAATAACCTTGCAGTTTTCAAAAGACTTTTCAGTTTTCCAGCAGTTTTTCCTGTTCAGTAGATGTAACCTATACTCTACCAGATCCAGTGCTAACAGCTCTGTCTCACGCAGCACATGTTTTCATGGAAATCTGTGCCACTATATTCTCCCTTCTCTGCCCCACTTTCTGTCTTCTATTGGTTCAAATATGATAATTCAAATGCCAAAGAACCTGCAAAGGTGGTGGTATCAATGAAATATTTGAAAAAAAAAATTCACTATTTTTCTACTTGTTCTGCAGTACTTATCAGGAACAATTTTAGTTGGATTGCCTTGAATTGCTTATGTGACAAAATATCTGAAGAAGGGGAAGATTGAATTACATGTGCTTTTTTGAAAGACTATGACAACATTTTTTATATCAAGTTAAAAAGAATATTTACTTAGTATTCCCTTTAAATAAAGAAAAAAATATATTCTGAGATATTTAGTGTTGCCACAGTAATAACAGAAATAAAGAAATGTGTAATTCCAGCAGAATCTATACATGACAGTTACCATTTCTTTTGGCAATTACTTAGTTGCAAGGAATACCAAAGGCATTTCAGAGTCGGTATATACAGAAGTAAATGTTACAGCTTGTTATATAGAGAGATTTCATTACACAACTTGTTAAATTAAAATCACACTAGCTTTGATATAACGCACTTTAACAATAGATGCCATTTTAAATACTTACTATTTTGTCTCCAGTATAAAAGGCAGACATCAGAATTACACACATGATTTGTCAACAAGAATCAGCTACCTGTGTATTCTTGTGTAGCATCTAACGGATCGATCCAGACAGTAACACTTTCTGCTGGAACCTCTTTAGGCTGTATTTTTTGTTTTATGTCATCAGGAATAACGCGATCCCAAGAGACTGGCTCCTGATCAGTTGTATCAACACGTTCTTCAGAATTTATCTGTGGTAAGACAACAAAAATAGTTACATTAACTTATCAGATTCAGTAACTGTGGTACTTGGGAAATTATAGGTTTGCTCATACCTTTTCCTTCTCCCTTCACCTCCAGCTAAAAGTGCCTGAATTAGTAATTTTTCAGCAACTCACAAGCTACTATCATCAGCGACAAGCAATGGAAAACCACAATCCAGAATCTTACTATGAACCACACCACAGCTGGACACTGTTTCTTTGGCTGCAGCTCTTCCTACTGAACGTTCTCACAGTATGAATCGCAGCTTCTTTAAAATCAAAAGTTAAATGCAGTTGCTTCAAAGACTACAAGCAGTAGTCTACCTGTACTACTTCTTTGGAGAATCCTGTGGTATACAGGTACAGCAGGGGTCTAATATTCCATTTATACAGATCAGTAGATGCAGATTGAAATGTATGGATAGTTTATCAACAAAAATGTTGCGGACTGTGGTATGACTTGCTGGAGTAGGAATCCCAGTATATATTCCTGCTTCCAATACCAAGTTACAACTAGCAATTTAAGCAGCTCAGGTGGATGTATCCATTACATAACTCTTAGGAATAACATTCCATACCTGTCTTTAGAGTAGGTTCGGATAAGGACCTAAAGACCCATGAAAAACATTTACAAACAGCAGTTAACTGTCACATCTAAGCCTACTGTCGCTTGCTGCCTAGCTTAATGAATTTTATTTGGGACCAGAAGGAATGGTCCCAAATGTATGCTGAACAGAGTTTGGTCCAGTATTGGAGCACGCAGTCCCAGTTTGCTGGATGGAACACTGTTCTGCAAAACCCAATACAATATCATTGTGACTGCAGTAGCAAGATATTTTTGGCTCACAAGAGATGCAGTTATCATAAAACACTGTACATAATGACCTCTCACATTACAAAACATCACTTAACCTGGCAGGAAGAACTAACGGGGCAACACAGGTCAATCTGTCTTGACCGATCCATATCAGCTTATCGCCACTGCAAACACGGTGTACAGGAGAGCTGTAATGCAACTGGACATAAGCAGTGCTAACAGGAATCTAGACAAGTTCATCCCATTTACTTTTAGCACCTCAGTTACATTAGGAGACTAGTATTTCTATGCTCCTTCTACTGCCAAAAAAACCGAAATCATTGCTACTGTGCCTTTCAAGCTTCAGCCTGTGTGAACCCTTCAGGAACGCATTACTCCACTAATTACTCAGTAGGACTCAGCCATGCTTATGGCTTAGATGTGTCAGCTATATGTCTGAAGTTAAGTGTAACCAATTTGGGCTTTCAAAACACTTCAGAGTATCAGGAACACAAACTTTTTAATTCTTGCTAGCTAACTGCAAAGGTGGCTTCCTCTACTGCAATTCTAAAGGGATGCCAAACTGACTGGCTCTGATGTCCAGTCAATGCTAAATAGTAGGTGCACACGGCATGCAATGTGTTTACAACCCAGAACCACCGACTTCCCTTTACTCGCCACAGATGGAGTCAAGATTGCTAGCTCAGATTCAGGTACCTGACTGATAGAGCAGATGCATCCCCTCTGACTAAAACAAGTTATTACAGATGTTGCAGGCAAGTGACACTGAAATACAATGAAACTAAAGAAAGGATCAGACTACGTTTGAATGTTAGAGACTTTATATCAGAAGGATTTTTACATAATTTACATCATGACAAGAAAAGACATCACACACCTCAATTGTAAGTTATTGGCAAAGGATTAAGGGTCATTTTTTTAAAGATAATTAAAAAAGAAAAATAGCAAGCGGAACTGCAGCAACTCCAGCCATACAATACAGCTGTCTTCTCACGTAAAACCAGTATTTGAAGCACTGTATCCCAAACACTGAGTCCTTGAAGTTGCCGTGACATTTACAAATCAAACATCTGTCACTTCACAATACACCTGACAATTGTGTTTCTCCTAGGGAAAACAGTCCTGCAGAGTCAAGATGCCGACTTGGCGGCCTCAACACAGCCCCCGGGCAGTCTGAGTTCCACTACAGCACATTATGCACCACCATAAAAACATATTTCCTCCACTGAAGGAAGAGGCCTCAAAAAGTTAAAGGGTTGGAACCAATCCTCAAAAAGAAGACTATATTGTTAAACCTGTTGTTACAGTACACTAAAATTAAAAGACTGAAACTATCTGAAAGGTATTGTCTTCAGGGAAAGACCTCCTACTAGTTCAAATTTTGTAGCAGTGGCCATGACGCTGCAGCATTTATAATGCTTGTGAGGAGCCTCTCTCAATAACCATGATTAATATGCCAGAAAAAAAATAAAAGGGAGGAGTGGACAGGGGATGGTAATAGTGATGAGGTTGCAGAGCCATCGGGAGGGGAAAAAAAAAAAAAAAAAAAAAAAATCAAAGCAGCTGGGTCACTAGTTCTTCCATTCATACGACCACTTACTCTGTAGCCTCTGCTGAATATTCCACAAGTCACAGTTCAAGTAGGAATTCATAGCCATTCCACCACACACAATTATTAAGTTTATTTATTGCTATGAAGCTACATTATAGGTTTTGCAAGACACAGTTCCCTGAGAGAGGATCAACCTTTAATACTGGGATCTTCTCTTCCCCTCCTGCTCTCTTTTTTTTTTTTTTTAAAGGCATGAGAAAACACCCAGAAAACACGTCTTTGTGTTAATATGATGTTTTGTTCCTACTTGTCATTCTCATTTGCTGGAAGCCTCCAGAGGCCATGACCTTGTATTTCAAGCTTTTCTGTAGTGATGTAGGTAGGTAGCTGACTGCATTCCCAAGTCCTCACTCAGAAACTGGGAGTAGCCATGGCAGAAAGACAATCACAATGCCAAATGTTTCAGACAACTGAGCTTGTTCCAGCAAGATACTCTGAGTCAATTAAACTGCTTCATTAGTGTAAATAATTATAAAGTCTGCACGCTTGTTATCATATACATAACTTTGCCCACTCCTAATAGTCAGATTTAGATAGCAACCCATTATGCAAGAACTTGAGGCAGCAAGCAGAAGACCAAAATAAAGAGCTATTTGGGCTTAGCCAAGCCTGAGAGCTGTAAAAGCCCATCTCAGGAAGTTCTGTAAGCTGTCACCAACATCGAGCTTAACTACATTTCAGTAATCTTTCCCAGTTATGCTTGAGGGGAAAGTCCTCCTCATGAGGAAGACCTGCATCAAACACAGAGATTTAATAAAATTTATGAGTATCAGTGAATGGAGTACTGCTGAGAGGTCAATAAAAAAAAAAAACAACATTTACAAATGATGCAGCCTGGCTGCATCTCATCAGTGCAGAGCTTCCTTGAAACAAGTCTGTGAGGTGCAGGAATCCCGTAACGGACAAGGGATGCTGCTTGCAGGAGCCAGCAGCAGATGTCAAATGGCAACACCAGGATCAGTCCATGGTGTGCCTTCCAAAACACTCAGGCATTCCCAGCCTTCAGAAACCGAGCACACAGGAAACACTCTCCTCTGGCACGTTGGTGATTGGAATACGGATCTACTCAGGGACACAGGAAGCAACTCGGGAGTGTACTACAAAGACATGCAAATAAATGCAGTGCTCTGAACAGCCAACAGTCCTGACCATGTAAAGACTCCAGAGAACCTCACAGTGGCTCGTTGTCCTGCGCTGGGCTACTCCCTACCAGCACTTCACGATGTTTATGTGGCAGCTCATCACCCAACCAATCTACCTGAACAGTAGATAGCTGTCCATGGCGAGCTGAACAAACTCAGGCTTCTTCCTGGTTTGAAAGAGCAGGACACAGCTGTAGTTTTGCTTTAATTCACCAATTAAAAATTGGTGAAAAAAAATGTGGTAAAAAAATTAAATAGAAGTTTCTGTTCAAATACTTTTTTTTTTTTTTTTTTTTGCATAAACTTCAATACACGAAAACACAACACTTCTCTTAGAAAGTGTCTGGTGGAATGTGAATTTTATTTAAATTTATTACCCCTCCTCCTTCCCTACATTCTTATCCATCTCAATACCAATTTTGTATTTTAGTAGGCAAATAATCCAATATCTTGAAAAAAGATTAGCTCTTTATTTCTGAGAGTGTCAATATGCCCATCTGATAATTAAGACCTTTCAAATCCAAATCTCAGTGCTGTTTTATTAGAATAGAAAACAAAATGAAAAGACTGTAAATACTATCCCACCTGTATCATAAAGAAGAAATACTAATTAAGCTACTCAAGGTAAAACCGAAACAAAACAAGCTTTACAGTTTAGGTAACAACAAAATACAATATTCACTAGTCAGAATATGAATATAAGAGTATTCCATGTATTACATTTCAAGAATAGAAACTGGCACAGGTTGCCCACAGAGGTGGGTGGATGCCCCATCCCTGGAAACATTCAAGGCCAGGTTGGACAGGGCTCCAAGCAACCTCATCTGGTTGGAGATGTCCCTGCTTCTTGCAGGGAGGTAGGACCAGATGGCCTTTAAAGGTCCCTTTCAACCCAAACTATTCTGTGATTCTATGGATAAGTCTATTCATTTGAATGGGACCATAAAAATGAAAAGCCTGGAGGCTCAGACAAAACAGCGTCTTAGGGGAATGCTAGTAAAACATTAACAGTTGTTGAACTTTGTTTTCTGTTTTGTTAAGGCACTAACTCTGCATGACATACACAGCCACTTCATCAGTGATTACGGAACCTAAACATTATGCATACCCAAGTTTCAAACTTAACTTTGCCATCTGTGACAGGAGATGGAGGAAAGGAGTGGAGGGATGGAAGTAAATAAGTAAATGCAAACATTTAGAAACTATAAACCAACAATGATTCTGACACCTTCTTATGGGCTGACTGAGAGATATCCCCTCTGGACAGTGGAAGATATTTTATCACTATATGCACCCTCTGGACTAACATCCAGAGCGACTAGTAAGAGGATACCCACAACTACACACCTTGAAAGGCATACTGACCTACTAGGTGGCTGCACAGGACTGTACTTGATTTACTGTTATTTGACTGTGTTTCAGACATGTTGCAACTCAGGGGAGAGCAGTTCAACAAGCAGCCTTTGGGTCTTCCCCTGCTTTTGGGCCAAGCCTCACACCTCGCTACTGCCCTTACTCACTACACTACAAGTCAGACTTTTACCTCCATTTGCTCAGCTTCTCTCTGTTTTTTTCCCCTCAAAAGCATAAGAGATGAAAGCTGTCTCATCTTCTCACAGCAGCTGTACATATACAAATTGTGTGAAAGAATCAGATGCCAAAACCTCTGAATGTAAACATCCACTTGACAAGTCAGGACATATACATATGCACAACAGGAAGGCACTCTCCAGGAGAGCAAGAAACAGCCAAAGCACTGTTTTCAATAACTGAGGAAAGTATCTAACTCATCCTGGTTATGAGACAGGGCTCCAGAATCTGCTACAGAAGGAAGGACATGCATTCACACCAAGACTTAGCTCACCTACAGCCAGCACCACTCATGATCCTTGTTCTGGTTTTGTTTAGTGAGGGGGGGCCTAAGGTGGTAGCTTCTGTATGAAACTGCTAGAAGTCGCTCCCCTTTGTTCAGTGGACTCGGCCAGGCCTAGGGCGGACCTGCTGCCGGCCAAGGCCGAGCCAATTGGTAGCAGAATGTTCCGTGATAACGCCTCTGCGATAACATATTTAAGAAGGGGAAAAATGAAAAAAAAAAAAAAAAAAAAAAAGAGAGAAGATGTGAAGCAGCTGAGTGGGAGCAGAGAGGGGGAGGCGCGAGCCTCATGGGCCTTGCAGGCCTCACCCTCTGGCCTCCCGACAGGCAGCTGACTGGGCCCAACTTGGCCTGGCCTGGCTGCAAAAAGTGGAGAGGAGATGAGATGGATGATGTGAAGAGATTCTGAGAGGCATCTGCCTGCCTGTTGTGAAAAATTTTTCTTGTGAGAACAGCTGCAGATGCCAAGGTCAGCGAAGAAGGAGGGGGAGAAGTAATGCAGCTCCTGGCCAAGATTCCCCTGCAGCCCATGGTGCAGACCATGGTGGAGCAGGTTGTCCCCCTGCAGCCCATGGAGGTCCACAGAGGAGCAAAGATCCACCTGGAGCCTGTGGAGGACCCCATGCTGGGGCAGGTGGATGCCTGAAGGAGGCTGTGGCCTGTGGAGGGCCTGCTGGGACAGCCATTCTGGAGAGACTGCACTCTGTGGAAGAGATGACCCACACTGGAGCAGTTTCACAAAGGACTCTGGTGTATGGGTGGGACTCCACAATGGAGCAGGGGAGGAACGTGAGGAGTTCTTCCCCCGACAACGAAGTAGCGGCATAAAACAACGTGTGATGAACTGACTGTGACCCCCATTCCCTCTTCCCCCCTGTGCCACTCGGGGGGGAAGAGGTAGTAGAGATAACGTTAAGCCCGGGAAGAGGGAGGGGTGGGGGGAGGTTATCTTGTTCTCTGTCTCATTCTCCTGCTAGCTTTAGTAATAAATGAATAGTTTTCCCCAAGTTGAGTCTGTTTTGCCCATAACGGTGACTTTAGGGATTTTCTCCCTGTCCTTATCTCAAATCTTGAGCCGTTTTTCTTATATTATCTCTCCCTATTCTCTTGGAGGGTGGAGGGAGTGAGAAACTCCGTAGTCTGGTCCTGATCGGGGCTGAACTACAACAATCCTTTCCTTCCGATTTGTGAGTTTGGGGGTGGTTGTGAGTTTGGGGGTGGTGAGTAGCAGTTTTCACTATGAACGAAAGCTGCTTCCTGAAAGCTTGTTACTTGCCACTGAAAAGAATGCAAACTCAGAAATAAAAACACTGCTTTCTTTTTTAAGTTTAAAATGCCTTTACACTTTAAACAACTTGAATAGTAGCACTGCCACCATAGTCAGAAATTCTGGTTTTATTCAATACATTGACATATTTAAAGCCAGCTGATTCCTTTTCAAAGGGTTCTTTTCCTCCTTAGATTATCACAAATATTAGAAAGGAAAAATTAGCTTTTACAGGTGATCATCTTCATGCCTTTCAAAAAGGTTCCTCTTGCTAGGGTCCAATTTACAAAGAGTTTTAGCAGGGTAGATTATGTTAAGAAAGGATAGAGAGGACCTTGCTGAATCACGTGCTTCTCTAAATAAACAGCTTGTTAAAAGGTAATAAAGTATAATAAAAATACAAAGTACACCTGTATATACATGTGTTAGGTATAAAAATGTGCTAATATATAAAACAATAAAACGTATAAAAACCCACTGGTCTCATGTCATTCATTTGAAATGAAAGCAACACACACTTCCATAACAATGCCATAACACAGAAAAAGGAGGCATGCATTTTTCAATGCATAGAACTCCAGACAGACAGAGGTTCTGAAGTCTCCTCCACCACCAACTACATCTTCATTTATTTTAACAACAAGAAGTCACTTCACAGAGGAACAAGCTGACAGGATGTGCAAAGAAGAATAAGAAACCTAAATGTCAAAAAGTATGGTAAGTGCTTATCAAAGCTTGTTATGCAGCTTTGGTCATTAAGCCAGCGGGAAGCAGAGTGAAACAAACAGGTTTTTATAAATGGTACACATACATCAGATGACAACTCTGATTAATGGAAGTGGGTGAAAACAACAAAAATGCAACAGAAAGAATGAGCATGGACCACAGAAATCACAGGGTTTACACCAGTAATCTGTTGTAACAACTAGAATTTAAAATCAGTAAAAGTAACGCCACTTGCTCATTAGCTCACAAGTTCTTTCAGTAGCCGGTAAAATTCTCCATTCCAGTTCTGTACAGATGCAAGTCCAGTAAAAAGAATGGGATGACTAGCTTGTCACAAGAGTTGTAACACTACTTTTACTTTTAACAAAACAGCCAAATAAGATTGATAAATAAACAAAATGAAGAAAACTTTTGCATTTTGTGAGTGCCTGTACTACTAAAAAAACTCAAATCTTAAAATGCTCAGCTGACAGATTAAACACCCCCAGTACAGACTCAAACCAAATGAACAACTTGTAATTAAATCTGAAAAGATAATCACAGACCTTATTATCATCAAGTTACAGGCTTTAATTTCATTTTAAGTAGACAGAGCCAGCCTAAATCATCTAGCATCAATTAAAATCCATGTTAAGAGATGCATCTCCAGACAACACCTATTGTTGAGATTTCAGATTAACATTCACACCTCTTCCTTAGAAACCTGTTGGCACTTCTAAAAACATCCAGGTCAGAAGAACATTAGTTTTGTTAAAAACCCTACCACCTGAGGATGCCATTCTCACAACATGAAGAGACAAACAAGTTACTGAACAGCAAAGCACTGAAAGGCTTCTGAAGTAGTATTTTGTTTTTTAGACCTACTTCTTTAATATATCTGTCTTTCCCACAGAACCAGATGCAGAGCTTGCCATCTCAGATGAAATTCCAGTTTTCCAAATATGATAGTTGACACTGTGGTCAGAAGCCTCTAAACAGCAGGTTTCAACCTAGAAAGTACTTCAGGTAGCTCGATTAAAAAAAAAAAAAAATAGGAGTGCCTGGAGACAATAGTCTTCAAATAGTAGAATTAATTTAGAAGAAAATCTCATTAAAAGTAAAGCTGACATCTTCTTATATTTCCTCTTCAAACCCTAACACCCAATTCCAGCATTATAATGCACAAACTTGAAATTAAGCATTTATCCTCTGTCTTAACTGTGAAAGAGACAGAAGAACATCCAAGTGCAGGGCACTGGCAAGACCAATAAAAAGACGCTTGAAGAGAAAGACTTGAGTTCTACCACAGTTACAATTTCAAACAGCTGGTGCAACTACAGAACCTAAGTCAATGCACTTATCCAAAAACAGCTGAAAATGAGAGTATAGGAAAGAACTCCTTCTGGCAAGTAAGACTGAAGTCTGCATCCTGTGAAAATAATGCTAGTATAGGGCAGAAGCAAAATAGTAGAATTCTGTGGGTCACTTTAACATTGGCTTTTTTGTAGTCTAAGGACAGAGGAACTTTGGCCAATCACCTTTATTTTATATTTTTACCTTGGATACATTCAAATACCAAGCTCCTGGACAAGTAGCATTAGAAAAAAAAAGGTATGATTGCAATACATGGCACTGAGAGATAAGCTCTTTCACCAGATAATGCTGCTGAAGCCCTGGGTATCATGAGACCATCTCTTCAAGCAGAGAAGCTCTTCTGGGCAGAACATACTAGTGCTTCTAGCCAGTCTAGCTGGATTTGGAAACACTGCTTCCCCAGTCCTCTCTCTCCTCAGCAGCAGGGCTACCTTGACCATCTCCTTAAGCTCCTCGCTTGATTCCCATTCCAGTCCTTCTTACTGCACCACCACTGTGCTAGCACAAGGAATAAATGGGGCTGCATTGAGAACCATCCAGGAAAGCAGTGAAGTAACCCAGAAAAGACAAATTAAAAAAAAATGAAAAGGCGCAGAGGGGATGATTAGAGCTGGATCAGAGCTTTAACTCATTCTCAGCATGACAAACAAATAGACAAGGACAACACACTGGTAGCGCAGAAGCAGTAAACACCTTGAGCCTGTAACTGCAGTTGAGGACTTTATCAAGAGAAATGACTGCATATATCTTAGTATGAAATGCATTTAAAAATAAAATGCACAAACATACTTCATAGAAGATTTGTGTAAGTATTAATTGCTCGATGTTGAGTGTGATCAGAAAACACCAAGTCATATTTGAGCTGGAAATAACTGACTTGCCCCTTCCTCCCCTATCTTTCTCATGGCTATTTCTGAGGGATATAACAACAATAATCAATATATTCAATCTACTACACAGTGATAAAGAATTGATCTGCTCCTCTTTGGTCTTACCTAACCTAGCTGTGAGAAGTCTTAAACTGATGCAAATGCATCTATTTATATAAAATAGGGCAGCTGATGTAAGCAGTGGGGTTCCTCTTCCTCTGTAGAGACAATACCTTTGCTTAAAAGAAAAGAGAAAGGCAAAACATTTTTCTGTATTTTTTTTCCTCTCTTCCTTTCCTCAGATTCTGAAAGCTTTTTTATAAATCACAACTGTCAGGACTGTAAGACTCCTTCCAGATTTAATTCAGCTTCCACAAGCCAGAAGTCCAACTCTTCCATCTTCTGTTAATAATCATGCCTGAAGAGAAGATCTGTTTCAGACAGACAGTTTGCATGCTTACCCTTATTATGTCAAGTGACACAACGCAGCAAATCCAAGGCTGCTCACTGACTTCAGTTTATTTCTGTCAAACGACTTCTCTCCCTAGTTATTTTTAAACATTGTAAAGCCATAGCTATTCTTAGTGGGTAATTAATGGATCATTTCCTTTGCATTATATGCACATTTTTATGCTGTTTTGGTTTTTTTCCCTGCCTGCAGCATTTGGCACTGATTTAAATGTTGAGGTACCCCCGTTAGGCTCGAGAACTTCACAATGTGAGCAAAATAGCATTTTGCATTAGTTTACTCTTGGAATTCTTTTAATTCTTTCAGTTTTTGTTTGACAGCTTTTGTTAGCAGCATCTTCTCCAGCAAGAACAGCAGAGGGGTTTTATTTGTCTTTTATTCTGATGCATCCCTCTGTACTCAGGGATAAGGCTACAGGTATAAAGTATGATGCTTCTTACAAGATGCAGTCTTACACTACCTCACATGAAAGGTGTCTCAGGAAATCCTCTATAATCCTCATATCCACACCAACTATAACTGCAGCAAATCTGTTCCATGAAATAGTAGCAGCTTTAGATGCATTCTGCTGAAGGTACACGTGAAGGATTTGCAGACTGAGACGAGACCTTGTCTTCACACCTGAGAGGTGTATAGTGCCACACGGATGAAGTAAACTGAAGGTTTTTTTTTTTTTGTTTGTACAAATGTTTATGAATACATCTTCAGCATAGTATAGACTTTAAGAGGCAGCACATCTTATCAGTATATACAGCTTAGTGGATATTTTTTTAAATGTCTGATGGGATAAGGTGTTATTATCCAGATTATGTACTCAGGATACTAAACATCCCAGAGCTGAACTGTCAGATTTAATAACTCAAGATCAGCCAAAAGATTTGCCAAACAAACTCCTCCTGGTCATCCTCAGTGCTCAAGCTCAGTTAGTCTAAGGGGGATGAGAGAGGAGAAAGGGAGGAGGGAAATATATACGCCTAATTTTTCTCAAGTTCCACAGATGTACACACACATTTTTGTCTTCACACTCTGTTTCAGAGCATATCTGCACTTTAGAAAGTATCACCTATTCTTAAAGACCAATAGTACAGGTCAACTACCAAAGTTTTTTAAATGGAGATGTTCAAAGTTAATGTCCTCTGAGAGGAAAATGTGCAAGTCGGACTGTCACTGCTATGCATCCCAGGCACCAGAGCAGAGTTTACGCAGGTGAGCATGGACACAGACCAGGCAAAACATGTCACGGAGCTCTTCAAACAGAAAGCGAACTCCCGACTTCCTCTAGAAGCACAGAGAACTCTGATCTCTAAACTAATAAAGCGTTTCCTTCTGTGGAAGGAGAGAAAGCATACAGGTTTCAGGCAGCAATACAGGCACGCTGTAATGCCAAGCTCCATGAGTACCAACTGATAACAAGGGACAATACTTTTTGTTCTTTTAACGTAGGGCTTGAGAAGGTGGCTTGCCACTAACGGAAAAGCCAGAATCTTCAAAACACAGCCTTCATAATCTCTGTAGAGAGAGGTTAAGCACATACCAAGTATATTTCAAATACTGAAGAATTTGGTGTTTCCTTTAGATTCCATATTCAACGTGTTCTCTACAAGACTTTAAAAAACACCACCAAAAAACCAACAACAAACTACTTGAGGAACAGAGACTGAAAAGTCATGGAGCAGTAACTAAGCTCAACTGAAAAATAAGAACTACACTGCTTTTTCTTTCAACCTGTCCGGGAAAAGCATGCAATCATCACCTCTGAAATCCAAACACAGGGTTTTCCATCAGTTTCAAATTACTGTAAAGAGGTAAGGAATTTAACATCAAGAGACTAACGAGGTGTTCCCATTTACCACAGCTCAAGTGGAAACAAAGCTGACAACAACCAAAAAGCCCAAGTGCGGCTCTGGTTTGGGTGCAACCTCAAGCGTTAGACCCAGGTTTCAGAGGCGACTGAGAACAGAGGGAGGCGTACACCTCTGAAAGAAAAAGTAAATTTACCTTGCCCACGTAGGCAGCGATCCAGAGCGTGACACAGCGGCTAGCTTATTTGCTGTCCCGCAGTCACCAGAGCTACGATCTCAGATATCGCAACACCCTGCCCCCAGACCTCAAATTCTCAACCCCTTCTCCCGGCTCCTGGCTCTCCCTGTAACTTAGGGCAGTGAGAACAATATAAGAAAGTAACAGCACTTGGTGTTCCCCACCCCGCCCCCCCCCCACCCCCGTATCATGCCAAACCCACAGCTTTCCCCTCGCACGGTTTCGCTCACACAGGACCCAACTCCTTCCCCCTTCCAACCCAACACCCGCGGCAACAAGTCCGGAGCGGCGCTGCCACAGAACCAGCAAGAGGGGAAGGAAAAAAGCCAAACAACGGCGAGTATTTCCCGTTACAAAACGGCGGGGTGACACGTGTCCGCCCGCAAACGGCCGAGCCCTCCTCCCTCGTTCACCTCAGGCGGCCGGTAACGGGGGCGCCGGCCCCGCCGCAGCACCCCCCCCCCCCGCCCCCCCCCCGCCCCCGCCCCGGCCGGCACCCACCTGGACGGCGGGGAAGGCGCCCTTGAGCAGCCGGAACATCTTGCGGTTGGAGAGGAGGTCGCCGCTCGTCAGCTGCTCCTCGGCCCCCTCCCGCGTCTTCCCCTTCGCCTTGGCGTTGAGGACGTTGCCCTCCCGGACCCGCTTCACCTCCTCCCCGCCCTTAACGGCGGCCAGGATGGACGCGGCCAGCAGCTCCCGCAGGTCTACAGCGCCGGCCGGCCCGGAGCCGCCGGGGTTGTCGGGCCCGCCGGCCGCCGGCTCGCTCAGCATGAAGAAGGCGAAGCGGCCGGCCAGGAAACCGGAGTAGAGGTGGTAGAGAACGCCCAGCCCCAGCAGACAGAACACGGCCATGCCGAGCGGCGAAAGGCGGATCCCCATGGGGGCCATGGCCGCGGGGGTTGGGGGAGGCGCGGCGGTGCCGGACGCTCACCACAGCCCCATGGCGCCGCCGGGCCGCTCCGCTCCCCTTGCGGCGGCGGGGCCGGCTCCACGCTCCCCGGCGGGCGGACAGCGCCGTCTGTATCCGGGTCAGGCGGAGGCGGGGCCGGCCGCCCGCACTGAGCATGTCGCGTTCGGAGGTTGAGTTCGGGGGGCTCGTACTCCTGCGGCTGTGCCGGCCTGGGGGTCCCTCCCTTGGCTGCCGTGGGGGTGCCTGATAGCGCGCACCCTCCTCCACCCGCCGGTTATCCTGAAATGTGTGGTCTGGCGTGGGTTTTTTTGCTTTATCTCCTAAACATCACGTCCCCGGGTGGGAGCTGGAGGCCACTTGGCAGGACAGCTAGACAGGCCGGGAAGGAGCTTTCTGTTGGAAATTGCATGAATTGCCACTTAGTTTGTGGCCAGCAGGTCGAGGGAGGGGATTCTGCCCCTCTACTCTGCTCCTGTGAGACCCTACATGAAGTACTGTGTCCAGTTCTGGAGCCCCCAACGTAAGAAGGACATGGACCTGTTGGAGAGAGTGCAGAGGAGGCCACGAAGGTGATCAGAGGGCTGGAGCACCTCTCTTATGAGGACAGTCTGAGAGAGTTGGGGCTGTTCAGCCTGGAGAACAGAAGGCTCTGGGGAGACCTTAGAGCAGCCTTCCAGTACATAAAGGGGGCTTATAAGAAAGATGAGGAGAAACTCTTTAGCGAGGTGGTAGAACACTGGCACAGGTTGCCCAGAGAGGTGGTGGATGCCCCATCCCTGGAAACATTCAAGGCCAGGTTGGATGGGGCTCTGAGCAGTCTGATCTGGTTGGAGATGTCCCTGCTTCTTGCAGGGGGTTGGACTAGATGACCTTGAAAGGTCCCTTTCAACCCAGACTGTTCTGTGATTCTAATTTCTGAAGATTTGCTTTGAGCATGAGTGCTGAGCATCTCTCATTTTTCACATACTGGTTGGGGAACTTTGGGATGCTCAGCCCCTTTGTGCCACAGCTTGCAGGAAATGGGCTCCAGGTTAAGATTTCCATTCATTCAATAAAATGAAGCAAATCCAAGTGGTTTTTTTCCCAGCCAAGCGATGTACTAAAGGCCCACTTGTCTTACTTTATACTTTGTCTTTGCACCTCAGTTGATTTGAGGGAGTGTGAAACTGTGTGTTGATGACCAGGATGGACATCTGAGGTGGAAACCTGGAAGAGTCACAATTTTTTTTTCTGTTCTCTTTTCTAATTCTCTCTAATCATATTGAGTAAGCTATATGAGAAACAGAATAATTAAATTAATTCAGCATTGTTTGAATAGAAGGAAGTCATTGCTGGGGATCATGCAATATAGCAGTTTTCCTGGGATCTTGTTGGTTGTGTTTTGTTGGGTTTTTTTTTTTGTAAAGTGTTAAACTTGCATAATCAAGAATGTGAAAACTAGGAAAGACCAAAATTAAGATTGCCCTTGCAAACTGATGTTCCTATGTCATCTCTACATCTCAATTTTAATGACATCTTCAATTACATGGTTACATACTGTTTCCTGCAGGACTTCACCCTCTCTGAAGTGTACGTGTATGTGCAGGGACTGCAATCAAAAGAAAGGACTGTAGGAAGAGAAAGCTTTGCATTTGAAAAGGGATTTTAAAAAGTTGGATTTTACCCTTAGCTATGCTGGGATTTATATGCTATTAGTCAAAAAGTAGAATGTCCATGTTTTCCAGCTTCCCATTCTCTTTAAGATACAAGTTTTTTTCTATACAGTTGCTTCTTTGGCAGAAAGGGGGGGCTTGAAAGGATACACTGATCACTTTCCTTAATATTGATTTCATGATTCAGCATTTCATATACTCGTAATTAATGGTAAAAAGCTCTGCAGCTACACAGAGTTGGTATTGGATAAAGAGTAAATTTGTGTCTGTAATAAGCAATGAACGTAAGACTAACAACCAGGCATGCTTGTAATGTGTCCCCTTTTAAAAAATGCTGGGCAATGTAAGTAGTCAACAGCTGCGCTGCCTGATGCTATCAGTAACAGTTTATGTGTGTTCAGTAAACAGGAATTTTAAACTGGTGGAGGAAACCCAGGAGAAGGAAGGAAACCTGCAACTTTCTGAACTGGTTTCTAACTTAATGGAAAGAAGGTAAAATACTAGGCTTTTCATCACACTGAAGTTTGCAAAGACCTTACAGAGGCATAGAAAAATGATGGATTTATTACTTGCTGCTAACATTTCTATGCCTGCTGTAAATATTAACAGTAATGTAAACTGTGAAGAGGACAGTGCACAGAGGGCTCTTTATTTCAGAATGTACCATCTGTGCCAGGTTTGAGAATAAGCAGTGGTTATTACTGAATATAGTCACATAACCTGTAGACAATATGCTGGAATCCTTTTTCTCTGTAATAATCTTATTCTGTAATTACCAATTGTCGTAGTTCAGGCCCAATTGGGACCAGACTACGGAGTTTCTCTCTCACTCCCCAAACCCTTCAAGAGAATAGCAGGACATAATGTAAGAAAAACGGCTCAAGGTTTGAGATAAGGACAGAGAGAAAATCCTTAAAGTTACCGTTATGGGCAAAACAGACTCGACTTGGAGAAAAACGTTCATTTATTACTAAAACTAGCAGGAGAATGAGACAGGGAACAAGATAACCTCCCCCTACCCCTCCCTCTTCCCGGGCTTAACATTATCTCTACTACCTTCCCCCCTGAGCGGCACAGGGGAGAAGCAGGAATGGGGGTCACAGTTCATCAAGCGATGTTTTACGCCGCTACTTCGTCGTCAGGGGAAGAACTCCTCACATTCCTCCCCTGCTTCCTTGTGGAGTCCCTCCCACGGGCCACAGTCCTTCGTGAAACTGCTCCGGCGTGGGTCATCTCTTCCACAGGGTGCAGTCCCTCCAGAACAGCTGCCCCAGCGGGCCCTCCACAGGCCACAGCCTCCTTCAGGCCTCCACCTACCCAGGATGGGATCCTCCATGGGCTGCAGGTGAATCTCTGCTCCTCCGTGGACCTCCATGGGCTGCAGGGGGACAACCCGCTCCACCATGGTCTTCACCACAGGCTGCAGGGGAATCTTGGCCAGGAGCTGCATTACTCCTCCCCCTCCTTCTTCACTGAACTGGGTGTCTCAGCCGTTCCTCACAACAGGCTGGCAGACGCCTCTCAGGATCCTTTTACATCTTATTCACTTCTCATCTCCTCTCCACTTTTTGCAGCCGGGCCGGGCCGAGTTGGACCCAGTCGGCTGCCTGTCGGGAGGCCAGAGGGTGAGGCCTACAAGGCTCACACCTCCCCCTCCCTGCCCCCACTCAGCTGCTTCACATCTTCTCTTTTTTTTTTTTCTGTTTTCCCCTTCTTAAATACGTTATCGCAGAGGCATTATCACGTGACATTCTGCTACCAATTGGCTTGGCCTTGGCCAGCAGTGGGTCCACCCTGGGCCCGGCCGAGTCCCCTGAACAAAGGGGAGCGACTTCTAGCAGTTTCCTACAGAAGCTGCCACCTTAGATGCCCCCTCACTAAACAAAACCAGAACACCAATGCAGTTTTTTAAGGTCTCAGTCTGGCACCTCCTGCATGGTTTTCCCAAGATCCCTAGATCGGGTTCCTCATTTTTATCCAGGGTGCTGTTGACTTCAGCTTGGCTCCAGAACACCACAGAGATCTCTGCAACATGTTCCTGTCAGATGTTGTAAAGGGAGTTGAGGCAAGGTTTTCTTTATGGCTTCAACCTGTAAGATGAGTTTCCAGAGATCATGATGTAGGCATAAAATGTGAATAGATTTAAAAAAAAAAAAAGTTGTAATGGATCATTCTTAGCAAAAGGAGATTTTCCCCTTTGCATGAGGGGTGAGGTAAAAATTTAATGGAGATGTTCCTTTTGAAAATACAAAATTATTCTTTTGTACACTGTTCTGATAGTTACAGGTCATTGCCAGTGGGGTCAGTGCTGGAGAGAAGGAGAGAGGCACAGCCGTGCAGAAAGCCCTGGTTTATGCAGTGACTGTGTGAGCAGCATGCCTGAGCACAGGGAGTTTGGTTTCTCTGACTTGTAGAGTCTGTAGCAAGAGTGTATAACCTAGTGAGCTTCTGTCCTTGTCTAGGCAGGCAATTTTTTGTCAACAGTGCTTTACAGGGTAGTATATCGCTGCTTTGCCAGCATCAGTGCTGACTCGTGTGGAAAAGCAGGCAACTCCTGCATCTTCCACAGCTCCAGCCATGCAAGCAGGGTAACAGGGTCTGTTGGCAGAAACAGACATGCTGTGTTGCTGGTTGTTTCTCTGTGACTCCGGCTTACCCTGATGGTTTATGAAGCCACTCATGGACAACCTCCCTGAGCATTAAGTTTTTGTGTCTGCAGCTGCAGTGTGTCTGTGGAAAAGACAGGGAGTCCCTCAAGGTTGGAGCTGGGTTTGATCTGCAGGGCATGAAAAAGATCTACTGTGTCTGTACTTCTAAGAAGCCAAGAAAGAGCAGATGGTTGTTGGATGGGACCAAAGTACTCGAGGGGAACCTGCTGTGTAAGTGCCAGCACTTCACAGTAAGAGCTGCAGCCACTTCACTTGCCTGTCAGAGCAGGGAAGGTAGTCCACGAGGGAGGTCTGTTCCTGTTATCGAGTGTAAAGTCTTTTGTAGTGTGGGGTAGCTTTCCTTTATATTGAGCATTTGATTGGTGCAGTGTGTGCATGGGGAGCTCTGCATAGTTGTTGTTGGGCTTTTATAATTGGGTTCTTCCTTCGTTCCCCTTCCTTGCTTTTCTCCTATGTCCTGTTCTTGTCTCGTAATTTTGCTTTTAACATCACCTCACCCAATCTTATTTGCAGCAGCAGCAGTGTTCCCAGTTATAGCTAGCTCTTTCTTATATGCTGGCTGGCTCTGCAGAGCTGAGAGCCTTGGGAGGGTTGTGCAGAGATATATTGAACTCCAGGATATTTTTAAAGGACTTTATTTAAATTAGCACGGTATGTAGAATAACAGCAGAATACTACCAGGTGTGCGAAGCATGAAGGTGGACTAAACAGGACAAAGAAGATACATGAATGTCTCTGTTTTAGAGTGTATCCCAAATAGGGGTGGGCCAGGGCTTCTGCCATGCTTTTTACTACCTACTGTTCCTCAACCAGAGCGTGAAGTGGGTGCTCAGACATTTGCATGGGAGAGGCACGTAAAGCTCCAGTTGTAGGGGCTGCTCGTGTAGTGTAGAAGATGCCAGTGAAGTAGTAAGATATGTACAGAAGGACTCCATGGCTGCTGCAGGAACTTGATTAGATGACTTCTGGTATCTGTTCACCTTCCTAGACCAACTTTATGTTTATCTGTAAGAAACAAAAATTGTGCACTCGCCACATGACTTCCCATGGCTGCCGTAGAACAATCCACCACTGGTAAGAGCATGAAAATCCACTCATCCATTTCTTCTCAGTGCTACTGCAGTGTTTTTCATGCCCTTACACTGCTGTGGATTCACCATCTGAAGTAATATGCATTCTTGGGCCAATTTTGGAACTCACTGAGAGAGACAGGCTGTGTGAAATCTTGCTCAATTTTGTCTGGCGTGGTCTCCCGCAGAACAGATGGGTTACACCTTTACCTCTGTCTGTGGGCACTGCAGCTCTAGTTGGCGGCGAAATGTTGACTAGTAGGACCCTTGCCAAAGCATATGTGGTACAGATTAAGTGGGATGGTCGTTAAAAGCGTGAGACCACCTGCAGGATGGGTCCGGAGCCTGGTGAAGGCAACAGGCCTGGGCACTGCTGGAGGTGAGGCATTCTGATTGCTGTGTTAGATCACTGTGTTGGTCAAATGCCTAAGGCCCGGCTGCCTCCACAGAAGAGAAGAACGGAAAACAACTATTTTAGGAAAGGTCTCACAGAGTGAATTTCTCATTTGGTCTTGATCCTGGATCTGTCTTGAGGTCCTGTAGGAACTGAAGAGTCCCTGCATACCTGTAGCCCAGCTTTTCTCAAAGGTTTCCTCCCCATAGCAGTGAGCTCCTTGGCTGTGAATGCTTCCTTTTCATTAGTGGAGAAGAAATGGATCCAAATCGAAATATGGGAAGGGGCCATAATCTGCGGTGCATGTGTAAATTACGTCTGTTTTCCTCACCAGGACAGGATCCAGCTCCCGGAGCTTGCAGCATGTCACACTGCCAGAACTAGAGCTGTAATGGGCATTCATAGTTCCCTGGTACGTGCTGTCCAGAGCCTGTCTCCTGCTCCAGGTCTGTGTAGCGCTGATACTGAGATGTTCAGCCAGCAGCAATGCAGCAAAGCCCCTAACTATCTGATTGCCAGGAGAGATTGCTTTGCCCTCCTGCCTGCTCACTTCCATGAGCATCTCTGCACTGAGTAGCATCCGGGGAATGCCGCTTATGGCAAGTCTGGCTCTGTGCTAGGGCTTGGTTCTGGCTTAGGGACAATGGCAAGATTGTTACATGCAATACCTGTGATTCAGGGGAAGTCCTAAAGGAAAGCTGAAGAGCCTGGTTCAAGAGAGGGTATCCAAGGTGAAAGAGATGCAAAGTAGCGTGCAAAGTGTGACAGAGAAAGAGAGAGTTGGCTGTGGTGAGGCTCCAGGAAGAAAGAGCGTGGTCCAAGCCTGCGTTTGCAGAAGAGCGGCTGCAGCCAGGTGCTGTAAGCTCAGGAGTCAAGGAGTGGGAAGGACCCCGTGGGTGGTCTGGGGAATTCTGTTACAGGCACCTGTGGCAGTAAAAACATGGACTCCGTGGATGGTGTTCCAGAGACCTTTATTGTTAGTCAGCATTAGTCTTTTATAATCTAAGTTACACGCGAAGTGCACACACTTAATCATCTAATTTGATTGGTAGCAATATACTGTTCACGTGCCTTATGCTTCATTTGGATTGGTTTTAGTTTTTTAGTTGTCTTTACTATTTTTGCCTTTGATATTTCCTTATCTTGTTCTAGTTGCTGTTTTTTGTTATTGAGCAAGTGGTGTTCAAGGACATAGCCCAAATTCGTCAACATCAAACAGCTGTGCTGCACTCTCTGCCTCCACAGGCACCTGCTGCTTGATCTGATATAAAACTGGTTTGTCAAAATTTTGTGAACAGATTTTAATGGACATGGTGTTTACAAAACAGATCAGCACTCATTTGACTGCAAAAGTTTTAATGTACTCCTTCAAGACCTTCTGCTGTCTTACAGGTACAGTCAAACCTGGTTTAGGATAATGGGAAAGGGTAGAATTTTACTACCTTGTTGAGTCACAAATGTGTTAATAGGCTAGTTAGGCACAGAGCTTAGCAGCTATTCTGCAAAAAAAAAATACTGTATCTCCAAGGAAATGAAAAAGTCTTTAAGAAGTCAAGTGTAGAAATATCTTCTGAATAAGTAAGAAATTAAGAAGTTTAGAAGGGAAAAGACTGAATTTGTATGGGACCCTTAGAGGATTAGAAGAGTGAGCTTATCTGTAAAAGCTTCTGTGATACATAAAAAGAGGCTCTGTAGATACAGCCTAAGCTATATGGTATGCAGAAGACTGTAACCACAGGAAATCTGAAGAGGGAGATTTGGTTTTTATATTTGATCTCGGTGCAAAAAGCTTAAGCACTTGTAACTTTGTCGGTTTTGGATACTGTACAGAGAAATCCTTTTGTTTGGATTGTAAACAGCTTGAGAGTTAAATGTGATTTCACTGGTAACAGAACTCCAAGGCTGTGAAGAATCTGAACCACAGTGCACTGGCATTTCAGCTTAGGAAATGCCCAGCACTCCAGCACAGGCAAAGTGCATTGAAGCTGTGCAGAGCAGTCCGAGAGAAAGTGCTACAAAAATTAGGAAAAGCAGAAATATCTGCTGGTGGTAGGAAGGAAACTGCTGTGATGATGGTGAAACAGTAGGGGAGACACTGAACTGCAGGAGTATTAAGGGAGTTAGTGGCAGCTGTCAAGCACAACCTATACTTCAGTCAAATAAATTACTTAGCGTAAAGTTTAGGAGTCTGAGATAAAGAGATGATTTTAAATAACCTGATAGTAATTTCTGGTCTTAAATGCAAAATCTTCAAGTCTGTAAAGTGGGTGAAAATGCTATTAAATTAGAACAGCATTTGCTTATGAATTGGAAATATCCATTAGAGTGAAATACCCGTTCAATTTATGCAGGAATAGATGACTATGTAAGTACAAGGCAGTGAAGTATCACATTTCACAGCTTTGTGGGGAGTCTCCTTTAAAACTCTATTATTTAGTGCCTGAGAGGTTTAATTGCTGATGGATTCTAACAGGCTCTTCTCAAAAGGGTTGTGGTGGTAAAATCCCCTCAGCTAGGCAGAACTCTGTTTTAACACCGCGCTGGTTTAGAGGCACCTCTCAGACCTGTCATGGTAATTCACAGATTTCCTGTCCGCCCAAAACAAGATAGCATATTCTTTGCTCCCAGCACTGCAGAAAGCTTCAGAAATGACACTGAACGCTCTCAATTGCTCAGTAATTCAGTGGCAATCACAGCTAAAGGGTTTTTTTTCTCCTCAGTTTCCACCCACGCCTGCTCATTTCTGGCCCCACGCTCCTCTTCTTCCTCTGGTTGTACCAGCACAGCTGTTCTTGGAGCTCTCCTGCAAACTGGGACAGTGTACCAAGCCAGAGTTAAAGGAGTTTTCTGTCCCTGTGTGGGGGGGACCCTTAATAGAAATGCCTGTGCTCTTATTTGAACCTCTGAGGTTACCTCAAAAGGAAGTAATAAAATCTAGATCTTCCCACAGTTAATCCATTTGAAGAAGATAGTCTTGAGGTCTAAGCTAGTTCAGCACTCCTGGCCTCAGCCCTCAAAATGAACATCTGGTTTCAGGGTACTTGTGCTTTGCGCTTGATGAGAAACACCCGAGTGGTAAGTGCCTGCTGGTTGTGGATACTCCTCTGCAGAGGACTTGTTTGCAGCCAGAAGCTGCACCACATACTTTTCAAAGGGGAAATGCCAATGTTTTGTTCTGAACAATAGGTCTGATGGCTACTGGCTGGTCTCTTTGCTCAGCATAAAGATTCCTTTTTTTGTTTTGTTTTGATTTTTTTTTTTTTTACTTGCTTATTTACTAGTTACATGTGAAGTGTCTTTTGTAAGAATTGCACAGGGGTTGAGTGAATACTCTGCCTGCACTAGTAAAGGCCTCCATTCTGGTTGCATAGTTTGGAGTACTCCTCCATGTGAGATGGCCCCAGATCTTCTGTAGTAACCAGGATTTCCAGTGCAAATGGCCCACAGAACTTACAGCAATTATGAACTGGAAGAGCTGCTGTAGCTCTAGGCATCCAGCAGCTCAGTATCCAGAGCTGGTGCCTGGGTTTGGATTTCACTCTGTTTCCCTGGACAGCTGATGGGCCTTTAGATGGTAATATGTCATCAGATGGATGTCTTTGACTCTATTTGCAGTGCCATATCAGAAATAACTGTCCATGTTCCCTGCAGAAGGCCTGATTACACAGCATGTCTCCAAACTGTCATTGCCTATTGGTTTTGATGTGAATTGAAGATAGAATCACAGAATCATAGAATGGTTTGGGTTGGAAGGGACCTTTAAAGATTGTCTAGTCCAACTCCGCTGCAGTGAGCAGGGACGTCTTCAGCCAGATCAGGTTGCTCAGAGCCCCATCCAACCTGGCCCTGAATGTTTCCAAGGATGGGGCATCCACCACCTCTCTGGACAACCTGTTCCACTGTTTCACCACTCTCATCATATTTTTTTTTTCTTTATGTCTAGTTTAAATCTACCCTCTTTCAGTGTAAAACCATTACCCCTTGTCCTGTCACAACAGGCCCTGTTAAAAAGTCTGTCCCCAATGATCAGTATCATCAGTATCAGATGATCAGTATGACAGAGATCCAGTTAATGGTTAAAGAAGAGGCTCTAGTTAAAGCTCTTCTCTGTATTTCACAATGGGTTTCATACTTATAAATAATTGCAAGGGTATATTTACAAAGGAAGAAGTGAGATTAAATGATAATGAGCTTAATCACATTATAATTGTCTTCTTGAAACTCATAGTAATTACCTGCATTTGGCTTTACCCTTCAGCCATGCCTGTATCTCGTTTCTTATCTTCTAACTCTCCTAATCAAGCCCTCACTAGTTTACCTTGTTGTTAATAATATTAATAATGCTAGTTTTGGTCCTGACTGCGTGAAACATTTATGTTTATCTCTGACTTTTTTTTCTAATATGATCCTGATTAGAATACTTAATTTGCAAAATATGTTTTTTAAGTCCTAAAGTTTTATGACTTTAATTAGGAAAATTAGGTGATTGCAGGTGAGATTTAAAGACTACCCAGGAAGACACAACTGAAAGAATAATTACTGTTTTGTCCTTTTAATACTTTTCTAAGTGTAAGACAAGGCAGATGAGAAGCAGCAGTGGGAACAGAGGAGGATGTTAGCTGAAGGATGAAGAGTGTAAAGTAACAGTGTGTGCCATTCGCAAGTATTTATGGGAAACTTTTTGTCTCTGTAGATATCATTAGAAGGTGTGACAAGTGTTTTTGCTGAAACTTTCATAAATAAGTAATGGCCACTGTTAAAAGTGCCATCTTTCTGCTCATACTAATATTGTTGTTATAATGCGTGCCTAATTGTGGAGCTGTGTTAAGAATGGCATCCTTTTGGTTTTTACTGGTATTGGATAGGCAGTGCCTTGCTCCACATTCTGAAAGAAAGCTCTGCACTATCATGGTATCTTCACATCAGTGAAATGTCTGTAAACAAAGAGGTTCTTGTTTGTCTGTCCTTTGCCTCAAAGAGTAAAACTGTTGGCTGCCTTCCTTTGTTGTTTTTTGAACGTGAACATGTTTTTTTGCTATTGTCTTAGTTGTTTTTCTGCACTCATCTCATTTTAGTCTGACTTTTACCCCTAAGAATAACTGTCTGCAAACAAAATTTGGCTAATTTTGTTCTAATGACAGTGCTTCTCTGGAATGAATTAAAAGTATTCCAAGGCGCTTAGAGAGCCAAGGCATCAAGCACATTGAATCCAATACAGTAAGGATTTCCCCACAAATCCCACCTTTGGCCTCCTTTTTTCTTTTAAGTGAGTCTTTTCTGGAGAGCAAGACACCTCTCTGAAAGGTAAAATCTATATACAACCACTGCTGTTAAAACACTTTGCATCTCATGTTAATATTTTCTTCAGTGTTTGGTCTCATGGCCAAGAACAAATTTAATTCTTCAGATTTCCAATTTCAAAATGTTGTCAGTGCACTAGAAAGGCTTCTTGTGATTGCTCTTCAATCGTGGTGTGCAAATGTTGAATTTTGAAGCAAATTAACAGTCAAGGAGCTGTGAAATGTGTGTTGCAGTTTCAGAAGGAGAGAGATGAGTTTGCATGTGGCTGATGCTGCTCGGATTCCCATCCAGGTTTGCTGTGGTCGGTTAGCACATACTCTGCACGTCTCTAACCAGCTGGATTCATGCATTAATAGCAGAGACGTGTAGCGTTGTTGAAACTCTCACAAAACTGTTAGAGTGTGTTAGAAACTGAGTACAAGCAAATATGTGGTTCCAGACGCTGTATGTATCTGGAAAATCTGAACAAAATGAGATGGAGCCAGACTGACAGTGCTGTTCCGATCTTAATATCGTATTATACACCATATTCCTATGTGAACAAGAACCTGTCAGCCTGGAATCAATACCTGGGGTTTTTTTTGCCTATCTTGTGTATGTGAGACCAGCACCACTCACAGATACTGTTCCACTTTCTTCCTCAGAACTGCTCTTGTAAATAGGGGCTGCAGAATTGGGGTCCCAATGTACATCTTGCAGCATAACCCTGAACTTTTAGATATTGATGAGAAAAAGATAGGGAAAATTTTTTGTTAAAAACAAAACCCTAAAGACAAGCTTATCTACCTATACCCACTCAACTCTGACTTTTTTTTAATTTTTTTTTTTTTTTTAATGCTAAACATTTAGATTGACATTCAGGAACAAACAGTTAAAATAGGTCATGTTGTTCTTCCACTGAACGTTAGCAGTGCCTTCCCACACAGTAAGAGGTGTCCTTAAATGGAAGAGCCAGCAGTGTCAGGAGGAAACGGAGCCTTATGCTTGGTTTGTAATCTTTGCTTAAGCACAAAATATGTGCGTATATATATATATAATGAATGCTGTCTTCCAAACAATTCAAATAGTACTTTGCCAAATGTGACTGCAGTCCTACTGCTGTACAGATACACTCTCTCACAGAGTTTATTTCTCTGCCACTGTAGCCTAAGTAATATAACATTTCCATGAACTCTTAATTTCTTGTGGATGCATTTTAAGATATTGGGCTACATTTCATCAAGTTGCAGGTTACCTTGTTATTGTTGGTCCCTAATTTTAGAACATTAAGACCCTTAGGTTGCAAACTTACCAGTCTCCCAAAAAGCTGTGTGTTGCTGGCACTATATTTCTGGTTTAGTAGTTGCTTACCCTATCGCAGCATTATTCAAACCCTTTCTGGTCTGATTGCTCCCAGAGCTGTTGCTTTGTACTGCACAGCACTAAATAAATTGATCTTCTGTAGTCCAAAAGGCAGTGGAATAGGAGATTAAACTGGGATGTCATTTGTATTAATTTCCCAAGGAGGAAACAGTGAACTTACTTGAATCAGACTGCTGTTGCTAAGATACTGGCATATGAACAAAACTTCATGGTCAAAAAAAAGCAGCTACCACATGTGAAAGAATCAGCCCTAGGCACTCGGTCGCTTTGCACGCTAGAAAGCTATCATCCATCAACACAATCACCAGAGGGCTACATGCGCTCTTCACAGGCGCTTTAACATACTGGTGGTGGAGCTCAACAGAGGTGAATTTGTCCAAAAAGTGTTTAAAGGAAATATCCATGTGTAAATTTGTCACGTTACATTGCCTAAACAAAAACTGGTTTAGCTGGTGTTTCAGGGATTTCTCTCTATGTGTATGTACGTATGAAAGTATTACACAGGCAATAATTGATGCTTCCATTCATTGTGTATTTAGACCTGCTCCACAGGGCAGGCGAGAGATGGTGGAGCAAGTCAGAATGC
Source organism: Chlamydotis macqueenii (assembly GCF_036417535.1). NCBI lineage: Eukaryota > Metazoa > Chordata > Aves > Otidiformes > Otididae > Chlamydotis > Chlamydotis macqueenii. The sequence goes on from NC_141557.1 coordinate 123,182,155, forward strand.
TGACTGAAAGCCCTTTATCTTGTATCATTCAGAAATCTCCAAGATTCTCAATAATTAAAAGTTTTTAGTTATTAGGCTACAAACAGTGCAGTTCATCAAAAAGATTCAATGAACTGTGAAGTGAGAAACCTTACTCGTTTGGCTTTTTGCGATACAAGCAAAGACAGTAAATGATCTTGTTCAGGCAAACACATGATTAAACATGTGACAACACACATTAAACATTTGATGTGGGAAACAGTCAATACTAATGGAATCCATTAGTGGAAATATCCTCCGAAGCATCTGGTAGTTGAGGTGGATTGAAAACAGTGGGTACATTAACAATCCGGTACGGTGGTGAACACTAAAACCCTTCACAGCAGCAGAAGGATTAGCAAAAATAAAAGAATCGCAGACTGTGAATCAATGGGACTTCGTTAAAGACATGCTAAAATGACTGAAGAGGTAAACTGAACGTATTTTTGTTACCATAGTTCAATAAATGTACTTCCTTCCTTGTGCAGCGTAACTAGCCCTCTGTTGTCAATGGTGTGTGGAAGAGCTCTATTTGATGGGAAATGCAATTGCTAGAGAAATCCAGTAACAGAAATAAATCTATGTTGAATAACTGGAGGTCAGACCAGAAAACAAAGCTAAAGAAAAGGGAACCTATGCCAATTATTTCATAAACTATTTGTAGTAGCAGTATCATTCAACCTACTTCAAACAGTGTTGTACAGACTATGCTGAACTAGACAAAATTTAATATTACTTCCAAGAATGGACTGCACTTCAAATACCTACAAAAGTTTGGTGGTTTTGAAAACTACCTGTCAGAGAAGTGGAACAGATTAGTTTATGCATTGGAGTGGTGGTGGTTCTGTGGTAAGGATAGCTGGAACATCCTGGGTGTTCACACTCGAGGGCAGGCTGATCCCATGCATGAACTCGTTCCTTAAGGTCTAATCCTTTCCTTTTCTCTAGGCACTAAGGAACTGTGTCCTACCAGAGGAGCTAGCAGAGAATTACCTCTTGCCTAGATAAACTCTGCTAGTGGAAGCAGAAGTCTCCCCCTTTTTTTTTTTTCTGCCTCTATGCCCATTAACAGGTACAGACACTTTGCAAGCCTCAGAGCATGCATGGTATAGCTTCTAGCTGGAGGAATACATATTTTAAATAATGTATGTTAACAGCTGCTCACATTTGAACAGTTCACTTTCTAGCAAGGGTGAGATGTTTGCTTTTGGTGGATGTACCTACAAGGTGCAAACCACCTTCTGCTGCCTGCCTGTCCTGAATTCACTCAGCTGTTACAGGCAGCTGCCACATCACCCTTGCTCCCCTGTTTGCCTAGGTTACCTGAGTTGCTTTACTGAGCCTGCACAACCAATTCTGTGACTCACCTACTTGGTTCTTCACCTGTCTTACAGGAATGCATAATTTCAGTCTTATTTTATATGCTCTGAGTCAGAGAAATATCTGTATGTGTATATATAGATAAAAATATATATATATATTATAAAATAATATGGCAGCAAAACCTTTTGGGGTTTACAAAACCAGAATGTCATGTGGCTATTAACCAATATGCTGAAAAATCACAAAGTTCTAAATTGCTAATATAGAGACTATGAGCTTAGAAATTGTGCTATATGCTTTACTGAGCAAGTTCAGGTGTAGCTGGACATTTTTGGGTCTTTGAGAAAGTCCGCTCCTGTGGTCCAGCCCAAGCTCTCACTGAGTTCTAGTCTGTCAGGTGTGTTTCATGGGTCTGAGATCAGTCACTGCAGTTTTGTGATCATAATTGAGCTCTTTGCATTTCTCATCTGACTTACTCATGCTTTGCTTCCTGAGGACATCACTAATTTGTGAGAGGTATAGGGGTGTTCAGATTGCATCTAGAATACTCATTTAGTGAAGTTGAATGGCAAGGTATTTTCAGTCAGGGCTGTGATAAGCTATATAAATGAGGGAATATTATTTTTCCTGTATTGTTGTTGCTGGTGACTCTTAACTGTTGGTGAAGTATCATTGAAACACAGATGTCTTTCTACATATCCCTTGCCGTGGGCACCTTGCAAATTTAGCATCACTTCAGAATGTTACTTAGGTAACATTGCCATCTGGACATTTTGGAGAGACTTACTCACTCCTGAGAAAAGAGTTGTTCACTCCTGAGAAAACAAGTCTTACTTATGGAGGCTCAGCTCGATGTCTTTGCTGAGGCGAGGGAGGTAAAGCTGTAAATGCAGCCTGCACGATCAGGCACATCTCAAAGCACTCACTACGCTCAGTCCTTGTTTATAAATTTTTATGATTTAACCTTCTATTTTTCAAAATTCTGGTGGAATTAGGTCATTCCAGAGTTGAAGTTCAGGCCTTAATCCAGCCTCTTGGAAGCCTCTTTTGAAGGGACTTGTCGTGATGGCATCTCTTGGGCTGGCTGTTCAACAGTTTACCCAATAAAGCAGAGAATGAATCACATGAAGTCACCTGTTTAGACCTGCATTTTAGTAATGCTGCTTTGCATGCTGTTCAGCCCTTTGGAGCTGCTAGGTTTTTCCTGTTTTCAGAATAAAAAAAAAAAAAGAGGTATGAATAAGAGTTATATTATGCACTTTTAAATGATTTTTTAAAAAATTATATAAGGTCTCTTTTTATTCCAAGTTATCCTGATGAAAATCTGGAATATTCTATTTGGGGCAAATGAAATCAAAGTAGTGGAAAACAAAATGTAAGTGAAATCAGAATCTAACACAAAAAGCTTAAGAAATCTTGGAATAATTAATCACAATAAAAATTAATCAGGTCTTAAATTTCTTTCACAGTCATTAAAATGGTATTTAAATCAACATTAGCTAAAATTAAAATATAACCCTGTTCTGGATGAGGAATAACATTGCTTGCAAGCTGCTTCACAGGGAGCCATTATATATGCATTTATTTGAAAACATTTCTACTTCCATCTTCCTTTTTAAATTACATTAGTTGAAATTCTCCATAAAATTAAAATGTGTTGTTAAAGTGCGGATGAGCAGTACTTCGCTGGAATATATTTTATTGCCTATTACACTGCCTTGAACCTAGAATAATTATAGCAATGAAATTACAGCAGATTTATGCCACCTTCAATCAGAACAGAATCTAAGTTTGGTGTGATTTTGATGTCATGTTACTTTCTCATTCATATTAAGTGATGCTGATGTGTCTCGGGCAGAGAAGACCAACTCAGGCAAGACTACCAGTGCTGTTATGTTATGGAAAGTAATTCATGTTTAATTTGCTTTCGAGATGTCGCACCGTCTTGTTGAAATACTTTCTACTTTGAGGCCCTCAAACTGCTGGAATTCTTTGTGTGTGGTTCAGCCAAGTCTCTGATTTTTGTCATTTCAAAGCGGCTGGGGACCAGGGCGTTGGAAGGAGGGTCCCCTGTGCCAAGAGGGAGTTGTTCAGCACAGGGCTTTGCCGGCACTGCCCCTAAGTAACAGCAGATGCAAATTGCGGCGGGAGAGCTGGAGGATGAGAAAAGCGCACAGCAGAAGAGCATAGTGGTATCTGGGTAGATATTGTAAGGGGGATGGGAAGAGCTGGGCTGGAAGTTCCTGTTGGGTTGAGCTGCTTGAAAGCATCATGGCTGATTGCAGCTGTAAGGAGAGTTTTTCTTTGCTTGCTTTCACACATCTCCCAAATTGCCTAGCACTTATTCCAAGGGCCACCACTGCTTTGTGAGAATGGAAGACTGCTTCAGAGACAAATGGCACTTATTTGCTTTATCCTAAAGCCAAGCATTTTGTCGATAGGAAGAGACAGTCAGGACTGAGAGTTTCATGTATTACAAAGGCAGTTAAGCGTCTATATTTTGTAATGGGCAAGGGTCTTGCACTGGGTTTTCCCGAAAGCATGACTGTATATTTTTAAAAAATGCAGTAACATGCCTGCATTCGCCACCCTGCAGCCTGATTTCAAGATGCCTCATGATGAAACTTATATTTTGGAGAGCTGTCTCAAATCCATGTAAATTTTTCAAGTTGAGACAGCTTGTGTGGGATTCATCTCACCTACATTTGTAATTCCCAGTAATGAGGCTCTATCTTTTGTCAGAGTGAAACCTCTGGATTGCATTTATCTGCTTGTAAGATAGAGTGAATTGTTCTCTCAAGCAACTTCTTTTTCTCTATTGTCTATACAGGCAACCCGGAGGACAAGCTAGCTCTTACATAGCTAATGTCAGTTGAAATGTATTCTGCTCACATTATACAACATCCCTAAGGAAAAATGTGCCCACTCACTGCCTCAATATCTTTCCTTCACATTATTGTGCAAAAAGTATTTAAACTGTTTGTGAGTGATCCTGCATCAGTCAGAACTTTGAGGTAGAACTGCACCATTTCTTCTGTGAAGGGATCGGCCAAAAGGTTCTCAGTCTCCACAGGCTGGATTTTAGGACACAAGGTTTAAACTAGAACAAACCCCCTCCCATCTACTTGGTGAAGCATGCTAAGCAAAAAGATATAGAAATAAAGTGGCCCTTCCTCAGCATATTTTTGCAGGCTGGGTCCATTTCCTCTAGTTTTACTTTCCTGTTTCTACACCTCTAACCCCCAAAGAAAGCGCAGAACAACTTCTCTTTGAAGGTAATGTCCAAAAAGGAACTGAACTAAACTCAGACTAATTCATTCAACCTGCCTGGAAACCCTCAGGCCCATTTCTCCCATGAAACTCGTAGAAGTCACTGCTGAAGTGACAGTCCTGGCCATGCCCCGGGAATAAGATTTCTTGAGAGAACTTGCACACATGCCTGAGAATATTTTCCTATCAATTACGCTCACTTACATGCTATCTAGTAGATGTTGCTGACTTGCGTCTAGTGGCCTGGTAGCTGTGGAAAAAGTCACAATTATAACTGGCTTCAGTATATAGCATCTTTGTTCCTGAGTTCTGCAGAGAAACCAAGGCTACAATTATCTTCCTCATGAAGTCCATCCAGAATGAAAACAGAACAGTCAGCCAAGATGGTATCGGAAGCTTATTTATTTGGCTTTTAGGTGCTTGATGTCTGATTACAGAGCATATGTGAATCTTTTGTATTCCATGGACATTGAAATGTGATTACTTCTTCTTTTATTACTTGCTTCTCAGATCAATATTTTACTTGCTTAAAGACAAGAACAACTTGCATAGGTAAAGTTCGTGCATAGGAAATTAAAGAAACTGAATCTGAGATTGCTGTAAATGAATGGCGTCCTCATTATACATTGTATTTAGATTTTCTGTCCTATTGTATGTGAAACCTCTATCTCCCTGCAGAGGGAGTTCATAGTGTGGAAACAACTACCTAATGTTTAGCAATTAAAAAAACTCATTGCCAGTAAATACAGCTCTGAAAATAAATAAACAGATATTTGAGCATTTAACTGGTAGTAGAATTCCTTTTCTGGGTAAGCATGTACTGCTGTCTGTGTTAACTTGTGCCTGAGATCACAAATAACCTCTCACATCACATAGTGATTAAATAACTTTTACTTCATAGCATTTAATACACTTTCAGTAGTAAGTTAAAACTTCCTAATATGTATCATGGAGCTGATGAAACATCAATACTAACGACATCGTAACTAAAAAAGTCCTTGCAGATAGCTCCAAGGCTCCCAAGGACATCATGACTGCATGCACACAGCTGGCTTGAGTTACTTTTCTCCTCTTTTTGTATGTGGTGTTTTTTTTTTCTTTTTTTTTTTTTTCTGTCAGCTGGACCCCCAAAATTCAGAAAGGAAGAAACTTTGTTTCATGAGGCAGAGGAAGTTTTGTATCATGCTGTTCATTAAGTGAGGGTAGGTTAGTCTTTAGGTAGACCTTGCATTTCACTTTTGAACAAGTTTCTGATCTCACTCATTGCCTTATCCATGAAGCTGGAACCCACTCTGACACTCCCTGACAGAGTCCTGGTGGATTTGAGAGAGGAAAACCAGGAGGCCCAGCTGCATACATCAGGTCAAGCACAAATTGGAGCAAACAACAGCAATCTCGATAGTTAACAGCATATCAACTTGCAAATTAGAGGTGGAGAAAAGTGTATTTTGTGGGAATAAAAATTGATGGAAAAACCCCATACCCTCAACCCATGCAGTGTCTTGCTGAATGCAAAAATCATTATCAGTTTCCTCCAGAAAAAAAAACAACTTAAAACAGCAGGTTTAGACATATGTATGTATATATCTGGCTAGAAGCTTCTGAAAAATTCCCCCCAAAGCTTGGCTGAAACCTGCCAAAAACTTTTCTAACCCCAAGAAAAACATAAACAAACAAAACCCAGTTTTGAGTGAAGCAGCTACTTCAAATGGAAGTGCTAATTGAATCCCAAATCTGATAAACAGATTGATGGAAACATTTCAAATAAGCCTTCTGGTGAGAATAGGCTCAGGCAACCCATCAGGGTAGTGGCTTCTCCTTGAACTGCATTGGCCCCAGCTGCGCAGTAACACATGGCAGGGAAGAGGCATAAAGGCCTGAGGGCTTCTTACACGATGAGAGTGAAAACAATAAAACATGGAGCCAGACATATTTCGCATTTGCAAGATTGCAAGATAAGGGAAGAGTGGAGTCTTATTTCCACCATGCACCAGATTTATTTCCTCCCTGGCTAACAGGGATAGCACAAGGCTCAGCTCTTTACCAGAAAATTTCAGAGGCTGGGGAGCAACGTCTTGTTTCTACTTAATCACCATTTAATCATCTGAGGTGGTTGCCAAATTCCTTCTGAGGGTCAAAATTAGGGTTTGTTCAGGGAATTTTTCTCCCTGGACATAGCTTTTATGAAAGCAACACATATGACGAATTGCAAAGTAATAGAAGCTGGAGACTGAAGTTAAACTTTCTGAAAAGGCTGAAGGAAATCTTGTATTTTGGTACCCAGTGAATCCTGGGTAAACAAACATGAAACAAGCTGATGTCATCCTGCATATAAGCATTTACTGCAGTGATGTTGATTATCATGTGTTCGTTTGCACCAGGCTTTCCCATTTCCGCTGTATTTTTGCAGAAGGCCCCTGCACATATTTATTAGCTGGGCCATGCTCAGAGCTGCAGGCTTGGAACCAGTCTGAGATAGAGCTCTTCTCCTCTACCGGATGGGCTCTTGCGAGCATCTACTTTCTGCTTTGGCATCCCACAAAATGTCAAGGCAAGGCCACACAACAGCTTGGGTTTTTACTTTTAGCTATTATCTGGGGCCCACCATGTGTGAATGTTACCTTCACTGAACAGGTCAACATTTCTGCTCTTGAGACCAAATGGAAACCCTGCTATAAAGGGAAATCAGAGCTGTTTTGGAGACACAGAGATGAACAGCAGTATTACTACCATTTCTGCTGCTGTCTGGAAAAGGATGTCTCAAGACCTCCCATGATGACATCCAGACATCACTGAGGAAAAAAAAAATCCCTGGTTTGTATGCAGAGGAGATAGAAAGTGATTTGGGCATTGGAAGAGAAAATAGATGTGGAGAGGGAGGCTGGGAGCAGCTGGCACCAGAAATGGGAGAGTTGGCTCACGGACATCACAGTGCCGTATTGGCATTGAACGCTTTGGTGACATGGGGTGGGTTCAGCCCAAGGTGGCTACCAAGTGTTTGCTCAGCACCTTAGCAGGTTTTCAGTCCCAGTTTCACTCTTAACGCTACCTGTGCCAATTAGGTTAAAGCTAGCTTGGCTACGTTAACAAAGGCTCCATCTGCAGAAGCAACTGCAATGTCCATCAACCTGGAATGGGCATATGGGAGTTGGAGACCAGATAAGGCTGAGCCTGGTTGAAAAAAATTGAGACTAAGATGAGAAGACTAAAAGGTGGGGTGGATGAGGTAAGAAATCTGGTGCTGAGGAGAACAGACTGGAATTGGCTGTGAGGAGACACTCTCCGATTTGATGTGAGGCAGTAAATGTGGGATGCACGCTGAGCAATGCAGAAAGCGCAAAACAAGAAGTAATTCCTCTGTCAGCAATCACTGCTCAGCCAAGGCACAGAGTGCACTCATGCCATGTGACAAGAGCTGTATATGAGCATGTAATGAGAGACAATGTCATTAAAAGTGCACAGAAAGAGGCTTCATGAGGGCTGCACAGGGAATCTTAATCACAGCCTTTCTTGACTTTGAAGCAGAGTTGCCAGCCACTCTGTTGTCACAGGTTTTTCTGTGCATGAGATAAGCTCCTGTAGATTGTCAAGTAAAAATATGCTGTATGCTTTTGGGTGTAAGTGAAAAAAATCTGGATTAGGAAGGATTTCTACATCTTCCACAGCACCAGACGGGAAATTGACTGTACAAGTTTTCAGTTTGTTAATTTTTTTTCCTGGAAGAGTCCCATAATAGGTCCCATGTAGAGGCAGAATGTCAGAAAAAGTGGCTTATTGAATGGCAATAATATAGGGAAATTTACTTGGTGAATAAAAGCCCCATTACTCTAGAAGTTGAATCTTGTTTTCTCTAATCTTTTTTTTTTTTTTTTTTTTTTGGTGAGGGACGGGGGGTGAATTATTTATCTTTTCATCTCCTAAAACATGCATTATAGTTGACAAGATAGAATATGCCTCTGTCATGTAACATTTTTTTTTGACATGGTGAATTAAATCTGCTGATCAATAGCCTGCTGAGTTCAATAGATAGATTTGATCTTTATCCTTTGGCTGAGGTGCTAAATGCAAACTCCTTTCACTGATATTAGTACAATTAATGCAGATAATCTGTTATTTACTCTCTGATAATCTATGCTATCTACTGTCTAATAATCTGTGTGAGACTAAAACCTGATCTGATGTCACACGTAACATCAGCACCATGAAGAGATGTGACATTCAAATGAAAAATGAGACTGTTTGAATGCCTTTTTGTAGCTTATAGGAAAGTGCAGTATATAAAATTAAAAATATGGTTTTTCCCCCTACATTTCTGAAACTTCTGTGACAGGTGTTGTCATATAAAAGTTCTGGCCTTTATCTCCAAGTATTTTCTATGTGAAAATTCAGCTAAATCTGTTGACATATGGAAGTCAATAAAACATGACATTACAATTCATCACGTTGCTAGTTTGCTTTCCAGTTTTTTGTGAAAGACCATCCCGGCTGAACACTGGAAGACAGGACTGGACATAGGGCAAGGCAACTCAAACAATTGCAATGCCCAGCCCCCTATTGCCACAAGAACCCATCATACATTTGTGAACTTATTTTGTTCCGATTTAAAATTCTCTTGTCCTTTACGAGGCGATGCCAGGCTAATCAGGCTAATCTAGATGCTGCCAGTCATCCTGGAGAATGATGGTCCTAGCAAGACCAGCCTTCAGAAGTCCCATACCCTGGACCCCGGGGGAAAGTCTGGAGCAAAGAAGATGTACCCTTAGTGACAGAGGATCAGGTTAGGTCAGGTACAACAGGATCAGACTAGACAATGCTTAAGCCTCTGTACAAGAGAGACATGGACATATTGGGGAGTTGTGGCCTGCTGGGCACATCCCAGGTTTCTGGGCATATCCCCAGTCACCAGTCTGGGTTGTTCCTACCTCTCACAGCTTACCAGGTGGCCAATGCAGCTTGTTGGCAGCCCTCTCTGCTGTCAGGCTGCTCAGTAAGCGTAGTGTGTTTCTTGCAGGCTAGTCCAAAGCAGTGGCCTCTACTGGTCCCATCTGGCAATGATGGTGGAGTAGGCCACTTGGCAGTCAAGTTTTGAAAAGACATGTAGGAAGGGCCTTTCCCCATCTTGCAGGTGGGTAGTTCTGCTGCATGGGGGCTGCTGCTGCCTTTCCCACAGGGCATGTCCTCCTCATCGCTCTGCAGCAGGAGACACCTGAGTCCTCATGAGTGGTCATTCCTAAATGATGTCCCTCCTTTGCACTCCATGGCAGAGAGGCAGCACTGAGACGGTCTGAAAGGGCTTGCATTGTGGTTGTCACCCGCAGGTTTTTGCTCTGTTTTCTCTGCAGCACATGGGACCACGAGGAGGAGGGGACTGCCCTGGCCCTTTGCACTGTGGGGGACCTCGGCTGCCTCAGAGGTGGCTGGGGAGTTGGGGTCCAGCTACAGAGGGGCTCTCTTTGGCCAGCCCCTGGCACCTCTCTGCAGGAAGGACAGCACACTGCCTCAGTCCCACCAGGTAAGCAAGCCTGGTGAGAGTGTCCCATCCCTCTGACTTCTCCTGGGTTCACCAGTCCAAGCAAGTGGGAACTCAACTAAAGCCGTCTCCTCCCCATGTCCCACATCGCCTACCTGCAGCCACCCCTCCATCCTGCCCCAGGGAAAGCAGAGCTGTCCACTCATGCTCCTGTATCTGAGGAAGGTTCACCTGCCGCAGCGCCTGTCCTCCTGTGTCCCCTGTGGGTCCTGATGGCTATCCTGCAGGAGCAAGAACCATCCACCGAGGGAATATTCAGGCTTGCGGCCAGTGAGAGAGCCTGTCGGGAGCTGAGGGAGGCCTTCAGCAGTGGTGGGGATGTCCACCTGGGAAGCCAGCTGGTAAACCTGCTGGCCATCATCCTGAAGGTGAAATTCGGGGGAGAGTGGCACAGAGGAGCATTTCTCTAATTGGAGTACTTCCTGAAGGCACTGGAGATTGCTCCACGAAGCGACTCTTGTCAGCAGGGGAGAGAGGTGGCAATATCTCAGCAAAGGTCATACTTCTGCTCTAGACCAGGTGCAACCAGGGAGCTTTCCTTTGAAGTGGGCATGGGTGAAATCAGGAGTTGGAAAGCAACACTGTGCTGCCTTCCTGAAGCGCAGGAGCATTGACTACTGGCTTAGGGCACCTGGAAAGCTATGCAACACCACTGCTGGCTTCCACCTGCCTTAGGAAAGCCTAGGCGACATGTGTTGACAACATCTCATTTATTAATGTTATGTTCCTGTTCCCTCAGAGTGGCCAACAGGTTGCCTGCAGCCAACCTCCTACCCCTCCTCAAATGGTGCTCTCCCTGCTCCACAACATCAGCCAAAATTCTGCCGGCAGGATGACTGCCAGCAACCTTGCCATCTGCACTGGGCCAAATCTACTGAGCCCAGCCAAGGACCACCTGCTCCCACTGGAAGTGCTGGTGAAGGTGACTGAGAAGGTACGCTGTATTCACCAGCCAGCTACAACCTTGCGGGCCCATTAGAGCTTTGCTGTTCAGAGGCACCTTGCTGCCTGCTCTCTTGAGCAAATGCTTGTTGAGTAGCTTCCTGGAAAGGCAGCCCCACAGCTGCACCTTTCTGTGCAAAAGCAAGGGCCGGTGTCTACTCTGTCTGCAAAAACCTGGCAAGTGCTTGCTTCTGTATAAGCAGTGGTTTTTGGTTTTCCTTCTCTTAGCTAGAAACTCTTATTCTGAGACATAACTCTCTCCACTATGGACACAGAATCCAGCAGAAACAGAGTCGAAGCAGCTCCTCTTCCTAGCATTAGATCTGTTGTGTGTCTGAGTGGGTATTTTTCCATCAGAATGATACATCATAAGGAAAAATTGACAGATGGTTTGTCAGGTATATTAAGCATGTGTTGAATCAAACCAAATACCTACAAAACGTCACAGAGGAAAAGAAAGATTTCTAAAGAAAAGCCTCCCACCTCAGAAGGGGATACTGCTGCCAAAGGGATATCCACAGAAATATTTATTGGGAGAGCAGAAGAAATGCTGGCAGAAAGAAGTTGGCAAGCCTTTCCTTGCTTTCCGTTCCCAGCATCTCTTAGAGCTCATGCTCCAGGCTGAATAGCCTCCTCCAATTAACTGCCTGTCACACCTCCATGTGAAAATTGTGTTCAAAAGCAAGAAACAGTTAATCCTCTTCAGAGAAGATCCTGTGTATTTGTGTCTTTTATGAAAAGACTTCGTTCTGTCTGTGGACTAAAGTCCTCTGAAAGGGCAAGCAAGGTCACCCATCAGTCTGCAGCTCTGCAAAAGTTCAGAGTAAGGCTGGTGCAGGTTTGCCGTTGCACTTTGCGTTATGATCTCCTTAGAAATTGCTCATCTGAGCTGCCTGTCAGTAGCTGTCACCTTCAGAAAAGTTCAGCTGAGATCCTAGTTCATCAGAGTCTATTTTGGGGTGACAATTGAAAAAAATCCAAGAAGGCTGAGTAGAACAAGAAACCCAGATGTGTAACAGACTCTACTGTTCACCTTTCAACACTTTGAACCCTGCTGTAACTATATGAAATGCTCCCATGGCGCACAAAGATGGCCACAGATAGGAAACACGCACCTGTGTTTGGGAGAAAATGTACGTCTGAAGAAAAATACCACTCCAAATTTTGCAGTTTTCATTTTGCACTTGTTGAAGCTCTGCTTGTACAAAGGTAAGCAGACACCCTGGCAAGGTCACAAGAATCACGATTTTTAGTTCTTTGACCTGCTCTCTAAATAAAGAGGCAAAGTGCTCCTTTTTTTGTTCATGTTAGTTCGCAATCCTAATGAAGGCTTGTATTGTCTGAATCCCAAATACACAGCAAGGATTTCTTCCAAGTAGAAGAAATGAAGACATGAAGATATATTGATACTTTTTAAAAAGGTCATATTTCCCCTGAGGTAATTTAGAGAGAAAAACATTTAGCTTTGGTGCAGAAGGATCTGGTGCTTTTGTATTTTTTCCCTGAACTGCCCTCTAGAGAGCAAAACAGTCCAGGCTAGCTCAGTGCAAAGGGATCAAGCCAGACCACTCGGCCTGGGGTTTTGCAGAAAGTGGGATGCAGGTCCTGGGAGCAGCACAGTCCTGGCCGGCTCGGTGGCTCTGCCCGAAGGAGCGTGTTTTACCTTTAAACCTGGGTTCCCAGAAAGAGACAGTGGGGGATGCTGCTGCTCAGGTTTTGGAAGTGACAATGTGATAGCTACCTCGGGACTGCCTCGTGAGCCCTGCAAAGGGGCCCTGTAAATCTGTGTAAACCTGCAGTTCCCTGAGGTTATCACACGTGTTTTGAAGGAGACGAAGCAATCCCATAGTCACTGCCAGCAAGAACTTTCTCTTCTGTGCTATGAACAAATGCCTTTTATGTTGTGTTTTTCAAAGAAAGGGGAACAAAATCGCACCTATTCCTGCCTTTACAATCCTGTCAGTCCTTTCTGACTCTGTTGTTGCATGTGCAGATTTATTTTTCCTAGTGGGCAGCTGACCTGTGACTCCTGGGCTACCAGGGGTGTGATGCGGCCCCAGTGCCTTCATGGTAAAGGTGAGGGGAGTCGAGGTGAGGTGAGAAGAGGAGCCCATGCCCTGCTGGTCTTATCACTGGATTGCATTCGGACAGGACTGAGATGGATCAAAAAGGGGTGCTGTGGGGCTCCTGCCCACCATGTGTCAGGGCTCTAGTGATCCCACTGGTGTCAGGGTTCCAGGGCATCTCTGCATCACCCTCAGAGCCAACCCCCTGCAAGAGGGAAAAAGTCTCTTGGAGGACACAGCAGGTGCAAGGGCAGTGCTGAGTCCTGTGGTGCCTGTCCTCCACCGGCTAGGGTGGGAGCAGTGGGTGCAAGATGTGTCTGCCATGGCAGGAGGCCTGGCTGTCTGCTTATTCAGCCCCACAGGCACATGCCCACCAGCTGGCAGAGCTGACAGGTGGCTCCATGACCAATGGAGAGCACTGGAGAACCAAGTTCTTCAGTGCTGGATCACATTTTGAAAATTATTTGTTAGCCTTCTTCAAACCACAGACTAAAGTGATTAGGATTTGAACATATTTTCCATGTCAAGATTGATTCTAGTCATGGTATTGTTGATTCTGTAGCTTTTGAAAGAACAGAAACAGCTTTTCTTGACTAGGTCATCAAATAGGCTGATGTATCTGGTAGTTTATCTGAATGAGTCCCCACTACCTACCTTGTAATTGTGTCCATAACTTGAGTCAAGCAAAGGTTTTTCTGTAAAATAAATACATAGAGCTGTTTCAGGGAAGATACACCCAACTGATGTAGGATTTATTTCCAATGCATTGAACTCTGCAGACATATGGACCTTGAAACCTCATCTCTTCTGTGGGGTCTTGGAACATATTGAAGTGCTTTGTTGGTTAGCAATGAGTGTAAACATTTGCTTGCACATGGAAGGGCTTCAATAATCCCTCTTACTGGTTAAAAACAACAGAAATATGGAACTGCATGTGACAAGGGGGAGAAAATGCCGTTAATGATTCTCTGAGAAGGACTTTGAAGCCTGGGCTTTTGTGCATTAGGGCCTTCTTTACTTTGCATTTCAGATTTGCTCATCATTTTAGCATTGTTTGTGAGGAGGAAAATATTATTTCTGTACACATGCTAATTTATTTACATTTAATAAACAGCATGAAATCCTACTACACTAATGATAATTTTGCCAGAGTAATGAAAATTGGAAACAAATGTATGCCTGCTAAAATAAGCCTAAGCTTGTGTTACTGTAATAAAAACAGTAAGTGTTTCAATTGTATACCTTTTTAGCTACAGCAATTGAAGAGTTGCTGACTACCATACCCTGACATCCAAAACACAACAGACTTACCTTGAAGACTTTATACAAATGTAATATTTTTAATATGGCACTCCTTTAAATTATGGATTGTTCAGTAATAGGTTTGTAAATGAAAGCATAAAGATAGAAATGTGTTCCTGCTTGGCGAATTGAAAAGCACAACGAGATTAATAAATCAGCTGTTAATAAATCAGTATTTGTTGTCACTTCCCCTTCTGTCTCTCCCTCTCCTCGCCCTCTGTACAGCCCTTCCAGGATTCCACGTGTTTATGCGAGATACTTCTGCCCAGGAGATTGCTGTATGTGTTGTCCAGTTTGCAGCTAACAGCACAACTGCACACCTTCAGGAAATTCTCCTCCTTCCGGAGTAAATCTGAAATAACTGCATAGACATCACTATACCAGGATCTGGTCAAAGTCCAGGTTATGGCATTAGTCATGGTCCTGGATTCTCTCTTCCAGCAGTTGCTCTGTGAGACCGTTTGCCTTGAAGCTCTGCCAGGGGGTTAGGACTGGGCACATGGTCACAAAATTGGGATGGACAGGGCCATGTAGGGTCACAGTTACTCCTTCCCTAATGGATGGGAAGCACACTCCACGTTAGCACTAATGAAGGAGCAATGGTTCCTATAACCCTGCTCCACAAATCTTCTACTTACAAAGTTTTGTAAATAGATCCCTTATAGACTATGGCCACAAACATTGCCAACTCCCAACCAGTTGAATTTGACTTCAGTATGCACCTCCTGGAGCTGCAGTACTTCTTTCCACACACACTCATGCACACTGTTCTCCCTGTAATCTGTATCCCCATCCTAGGAACTACTTTTTGCCTGCCACGTGCTTTACCTGTAATACACTCCTACAGGAGAGGATTGAGAGGACTATTAACATGATCCCAGCTAAAGGTGAAATGATTTCTGTAAGTTATTCTTCTATTTAAAGAGGGTCATAAAAATTATATTTCAGAGTGTCAACAAAAATGCAACTGTATGATAAAACAGGAACTATCAGGCTTCCCTCTCCCCTGCAAAAAATCAGCAGCAACCTATAGACGGGAGGATGTCATGGTCTGACCAGAGTCAGAGTTGTATCACATGGACCTGGTCTAAAATAGCTCTAACAAAAATCCAGCCTCACCAAAGGAAAAAAAAAAAAAAAAGAAAGAAGTAGATATATCCAGTGACTCTAACCAGACTACACCTATAAACTCAGTATCTCTCTTCAGGAAAATGATCATTAAGACCATGAATTTTATTTCTGTACTGGGCTTTTTTCAAGCTGGTTAGGTTTTAGAAATTGGAAGTTTATTCAGGAAGAGATCCATTACAGAATGTAGCCTCTTTCTTTTTTGGTGGTCAAGAGAACGCACAGCAAAAGGTTACGTCTCCTAGTGTGTGAGCCGATGTTCACTGAAGTCCCTGGACAGCTTCACCAGGATTCCCGTCCTGAGGCCATTCTTCAACCTGTTTCAGTTGGTTAAGAAATACACAGTCATACACAGTGACTTACTGTCACTGTCCAGGGCAGCATATTTGTCCCAGGTGGTATTTTATGCTCTACTGCCTGTTTTAGGGATGGGGACGAACTATCCATAATGAAAGTGCTTTTAATCCTAACTGGAAAAGAGCAAAGATGTGATGTTTTACAGCCTCTCTGTCTTAGAGAGCATTGATTTCAGGCAGTACAAATAGGATTTTAGTACCTTGCCACATGCTAGGAACACCTATGTCCAGTTCTGTGGTGTCCTTTGCATCAGCTGAGGATCCAGGATCACAGACCACAGAATTCAGAAACAGGTATGGGATACAGGGTTTTTTTTAAATACTATTTTCAATGTTTCCCAGACCTAAATACTATTAGGCAAGAATACAGCCTGTAAGACCAGTCCTCCTCCTTACTGTCTTACCATATGTAGTCTTAGTTTCTTTGGAGTTGTCTTTTAGCGCAAAAAGTATAGCACATAAATGACAGCCTTTCAACCTAGAGAGCTATCTAAAGTATTAGCAATATTTAACTGATGCTGCATTTTCAGATAATGGACAGATTAAATTCCTTCACTAATTCCTATTTCTTAATTTCCACACCATCTCCTCCTGAAGAATCATAAAAATGCCACATTTCACAAGATCTTTGTTTATGCATGTTCAGTTGGAGGCTCCAAGGGCACTTCGTGAAGGCGTCAGTGGTGTGGAGCTCAGGTCTAGGTTATTCTAGCACAAGAAACTGCTCAGTCGTTACTTTTGCTTTCCCTGATTTCTGCCATGTGGTTTGTTCCTTCTCAAGAGAAGACAACCCCACTGGCTACAGCCAAGTCAGCCACTGTGCTTGTGGCAGCAGTAAGCACATGGGCCAGAGGAGTTAAGTCTGTTCTGCAGCAGCTGTTTGTGATGGACCCAACTGTCCTTAGGAAAGGTTTCAAAACAAATTGCCAGGCAGCATGCAAACCAATTTTTACAAGTTAGAGTAGCCCCTCCTACTTCAGCTGGAAGGTCTCCAGAGAAGCTGGAGAAGCCAAATTCACTAGGATATTAAGTCATCATCCTATGAAGTAGCCTGTGTGCAAAGAATGAAGCTTTCCTTTCACTGGTATCGTACAACAGGACTTGCCTGTTTTTTCACTGTGAGTAACCACACTTGATCATACAGCTGCAAAAGCTATGGTTGTACTTAAACTGTGTATTTTCCTGCGTATATCTGCATCAAAATGTTGTTTGTTACCAAAAGTATATTCATCTTCTTAGATAGTATCTATGGAGTTAATAATTTCAAGTCCTTTCAAGGTCTTGTCTTCCTCAGAAGGGCAGGTATCAGTCGCGGCATAGACAGGCTGTTAGGGAACAGAGATACAGTACAGAAACAGGCCCTAGTAATCCATTTATCTCCTCTAACTTCCTTCTGTGCTCTACTGTTGCATGACAAGAAGGTCCACATTTGTGTCTGGATGGATCCTGACCATGATGTTGCCTTCCTCTTGCAACATAACATTTTTCCCTATCCCTGGAAAGGCCAGGTTGGATGAGGCTCGGAGCAACCTGATCTGGTTGGAGATGTCCCTACTCCTTGCAGGGGGGTTGGACTAGACGACCTTTAAAGGTCCCTTCCAACCTAAACCATTCTATAATTCTATGTTGAGGCTTTGTTTTGAGGTACAAAATATGCCAAGGAATTGATGGGAAGGAGGAATTGGGAAAGCCAAGTTCAATGACGCCCAGAAACCCTTGACAAATGCTAGTGGCTTGTGCTAAGATGAAATAGTTATGTACTTCCATATCTCAGTGCTTTCTGACTTGGCAGAGAGCCTACATCAGTAGCAGGTACAGATTTATTTTTACCAGTGAGCGGCTGAGCTGTGGCTCCTGGGCTACAAGGGAGGCCATGCAACCCTGGCATCTTCTTGGTGGAGGAAAGGTGAGATGAGGAGAGGAGGAGAGGAGAAGCACGCATGACCTGCTGCTCTTTCTGGCAGGTTTCATTCATGCATGTGTGAGACGGAATGAAAAAGGACACTGTAAGGCATCTGCCCACCTGGCGCCTTGGCAAGTCCATGGCAGTTCAACTTGGTGCAATCCCTTTATCCAGAGTGAAAATAATCAGCCTTTTCTCTGCTTTCATTATGACCCTGCCCTCTGTCAAATGCCCGTCCGATTCTGTCTTGCTTTCCCATGCTGAAATCCCAGTAGTCACTGCATTGTTCTCCTTCTAAGCTTTCCTGAAAGCTCATTTCTTCTGTGATGCCTGCAAAGTGATCAACACTGATAGGCTGCTGCTGCTGATTTGTGGGGTACTAAAGCACGGTCATCTTAGTTTATAGCTCTGTAAGCAAGTGAGTTTTCAGTTCCATAGCTTAACCTGAAAAAAAAAAAAAAAGTTATGTTATCTGAAACCAAAGCTTTTAAAGTGTTCTCACCATAGCCAAAACAAAATTCGGTTTCTGTCTGAAAAAGGCTTTTCAGGTTGTTTCAAGAGGAGAGAGATAACAGAGGTTTGTGTTTCCTGAAATTATCTTGATGTCTAAGAAAAAAAAAAAATTTAAGAAAAGTATTTCAGAATGAAAAAAGTGGGAAAAATTCAAAATGTCAAACTGAAACATTTTATCTTGTTTTGAAGTTCTGTTTCAGTTCTTGGGAGGCCAAGCCAATCTGATAAATTCAAAATAAAAGTGTTCCAAATCAATCTTTCCATACACTTTTCAGTGTGAAAAAGTGCTCTCTGGAAAATCTGAGTCAGCTGGAGTTCATTGGTGCCATCATTTATCTCCTCGTTCCATTGTTATCTCTTTGAAGCAGAACCCTCCACACATGGTTAGATAGCAGCTAGGAAGATGGGGTATTGTTCTCTCACTGTGGCTTGTGTGCCTAACTGAAAGAAACAAAGGGCTGGGATTTCCAACCCAGTGAGGTTAGAAATGCCCGCCTTTTTCAGGTCCTAAGTTTTACCCTGTGATCAATTTAGCTTGCTAAATTGCTACAGTTCCCCACACTGCATTGCTGAGTTTCTCCTCACTCGCTCCCAGCTCCCACCACGTGAAAGGCAGCAGCTCTTCTGCCCACCCACGTCACTGCACGAATTTCCGAGCATCCCCAAGGAAAGCTCATGTCACAAGAGTTTTGCACCTATGCCACCAGGGGAAGCAAGAAGCCAAGAAACACAGAAAAGTGTAAACAGCATGGATAATTACCATATTTGTAAGGTTTGTCTGAAGATACTAAAATGCATAGTAGTAATCCCAATTTACTGCTTATTACAGTAACAATTTTTTCCTTCTTAGATGTCAATTTTCAGATTCACTCCAACCGCCTCTTATTTGTCTGATTATTCTGATCCTGTAGGTCTCCTTGCCCATCTGGAGGTGGATTGCCTGAGTTCTGGTTATCCTTCACTTTCTGTAGTCATTTACAATGATGATTTATGCCCCTGAGCTTTGCCTAGTTTATAATGGTACAAATGCAGTAGACAAGGGTGGATTGCATGTCACATCTGTTGCCCAGATGTCTTGCAATTCTCATTCCCTCTTCTGAGAGACTAAGGTCAGATCTGATAAAGATGTCCATGGCTTTGCTTGTAGTGCTGGTGAGGAAACCTCATCTCATCTGTTATACATGAAGTTCCTTGTCCAATTTCCACGTGCACGGTGCGCAGGCAGCAAGTGTCCTTTACGTGGTGGTGGTGAAGAGCTGATACTCACGTGAGATGATGAAGTCATATGTGCCTGGGACCTTGAATGGACTGCTCACAAATTCTGTACGCGTAATAAACTATTCCAGTTTTGACAGCTTGTGGCTTAGCCCACACCTCTGCCTCCACATCTAATTACAAGTCTTATCTAAAGATAAACAATCTCACAAAATGCTTAATCCTGCAGAAAAAGCCCAGGGAAGCACGCTATTAATGCTGTGTCAGTACCTTCCAGTTCTTTCATTAGGGAAAACATTTTGAGTGAGAGATAAACTAGTGAAAAGCTGTATCGCACTTAGGGGTGCCCCAGAAGGGTTTATTTTTCCTGTAAAAAAAAAAAAAAAAAGGAACAAACTTGCTCTCTTTTGCATATGTCATTATATACTCTTCAGAGCAGGGACTGGAACATGACTTTCCTACTTTCACCCAGTAGAAGTCACCCTCTCCCCATTTTTTTTTCTCTAAGAACAATTAATATTTAATTGAGGGTATCCAAGGGAAGAGTTCCGAAAGAAGAAATTAAGATAAACCTGTTTCCAAACTGTCTAAACTGCTGACAAGGCTACTTTCCTGAGAAGTGGATAAGCCAAATTCATGTTCCAGTTCTGAGTCACAGAGAGGGCATTTGAATGGATGAGCATGACTGGACTGGAAGAAGAGCGAAGTAACTGTAGGAGATAATATATTAGCAGGTAAATTGCAGACTTTGTGTCCAGGTAGGTTTTGGTTAGCTAAAGCCTTTGCATAAGTCAGTGATTAATGACAACTCTTCAGGAAAAATAAAAATAAAATTGAAAAGCAATAGTGTTGGTGGGGAAAAAAAAGTTCTATGTTTGAAAGAACTTGTCCTGTTTTTCTTGCTTTAAGGTATGTGTAATATCTTTGATTATCTTAGGAACTGACATTTTAGAAAAAATCAATATATTGGAAGCAGGAGGTAGAAGAACAATTTTCTTCTCTAGAATCTCCTATGGAATATTTGAGTTCAAATTGCTTCAGTCAAAAAGCAATGTATCTGATATTTAATTAAGTATAAAACCCAGATGACAAATGGTCTTCCAAGTCTAATCTGGAAAGGCCAGTTATCCCAATCAAAAGAGAGCATGTAAGTGTACAGGGCTTTGAGAATGGTATTAGCTCAAGGCAATTCTAAACTGTTAATTTGATTCTTGTCAGGAAAATTACAAATGAGCAATTTTAAAAAATGCAGCAAATGTGGTGGTGGTCAAAGTTTAATTAGAAATTATGTACCTGCTCAGTTTTTAATGGCAATAGCCAGAATATTATAGTACTGTAAAAGAAAAAAGAAAAAACTGATAAGCCTCAGAAAAAAAATGCTGTAATTTGAATAGCTTTCCTGAATACACATATTTAATCTCAGTTTCAGCCAGAGCATCTGCCACTCATCCTGGAGTGAATCAGTGTGTCAGCACCACAGAAGCAAACCTAAGAGGAGGGAGATGCTAGAAGTCATCCCCATATCTCATGTGGAACAACGTATACCCCCCTGCATTAACAGTGCTATTCTGCAGAAATGTTAGTCAATCCTTTCTTAAAAAGAAGAGTTGTTTTGGAGTTTAGACATATAACAAAATCACGAAAGTAAGTTCATCAATTTTTGTTTTATTCTAGGATTTTACCATTTAACAATTATGAGAACACAAGAAGAACCATAATGGTTTAGACCAAGGAGCCATCTAAGTTACTTTTTGCATCCCACAGTGATGGCAATGGGTGCCCAGTGATGAGGAGGAACAGGACAAGCTCATTTGACTTTTCTCCTAATACTCTTCCAGCATCCAAGCATTTTGAGCTCAGGGAATTTCCTGAGTGCTCTGTGATTTTTCTATTTAGTAACTGGCAATGGATCTCTCTTCAAAGTTTGTGTCCAGGCTCTACTTATACCCACATAAGTTTCTCCATCCCCTATCTAGGAGTGACATAGGCCTGCTACACACTGAGGGATGAATAATCTTCTTTTGATAGTTTCAAACCTGGCTTTCACTAGCTTCCTTTAAAGCCTATAAAAATTGCACTTGGCCTTTGCTTAGTGGAAGAACTTTTGATGGTGGTGGCCAGAAAAATACGGACGTCTGTCTGTTTTGTAATATTTTTCTTTGTTTCATCAGAAAGTTGTTTCCATTGGAACGGTTCTTTCCCTCAGACTATGGGTTATTTCAGAATACTATGTCACTTTTTTGCCATCAGACTTCACCTGATTTCTTCTAAACCACATTTGACAGAAGAAAAAGGGGCACACTACATAATTCATTAGATACCAGAAGAGCATTAAAAATGTATTTGACAAGAACTAATCCCACCAGGAAATCAAATAACAGCTTATTTCCTCAAAACAATCTTGATGGAGCAGGCCTGTATTTAAAAGTTTGAGGGGGAAAAAATAATTAATCATGCTGCTTATGTTAAAAAAAAACCAAAAACACACCAACAAAAAACCAAACAAAAAACCCATGGCAAGGTCAGTTGAACAGTAGGAACTTAATGAACCCACACAAACAGCGCTGTACTCAAACCCAAAATACATGTGCCTTCAGGCAGGAGCCTAAAGAAAAACTAGTTTGTTGAATTATTTAGTGAACATGGCAGATCCTGGATAAACCCTTTTTTCATTTGCTTGGCTATGGATAAATGGCATGTATAGGTAACCTGTGCTTGCAGGCGAGCACTTGCCGTCCTACAGAAAGAAACCATAGAGAGAGGCCGGTGATGTGGCAGTTGCCCCTGGTGCTTGTGGTTAAAGGGTGATCTTTCTAAAGACAGAGGATTTACTTTGAGTTCCTGCACTGAAACAACATTGCCTTATGTCATGATATTTATAGCAATTCACTGTATGCTTTGAGCAAAACTGTCAAGACATCTCCAGAACCCATTTTAAAATCAGCCAAATATAAACTATTGATCGCCCGGCTATTTAGATCTCTTCCATTTGACTCCGAGGATTTGACAAGAAACATGCTGCTGCATAAGATCTGGAATACAGTCTTATGGAAATTTTCAGAAGAAACATTTCTTGTTTCTTATTTCTTTCTTTTTTCTTTTTTTTTTTTTTTTTTCTGTCAGAGAAAGCCAGTATGGAAGAAATCAAAACATCCTGTTGAATAGTGTAACTTTGTGGATCAGTTCAACAGAAACAAGGCAATTTTCCCAGGGAAATTTTCTCTGTTTTCCTTCTCGTTTGACATGCTCCACCCCAGCCTCTCTAAAAGGCAGCTGCCAAGCCCAGAGCTTGGCATCCTGGGCCAAGAGCCTCAGGGTTTCTTATAGTGCAACGGGATGTCTTCTGTAGGTGAGAAGGGAAGGAAGTCGTGCAACAAGGGTAACCTCATCCTTTTCTGATTAAGTGTCAAATATATTTGGGATATTTTTCCTATGGTTTTTTTGGGGGATTTTGACCTATTAAACTTGTTTTTTAATATGAGCAGTTTTGATGTGAGGGTAGATGGGCACTGAAGAAGGCGACAGGAGAATGGGAAAGGGATTCCTTATAGCTTGGCAATTTGAAATTCTTAATGGGTGAATGATTTCTTTCCTGTCCCAAAAGCAGCTCCTGCAGTACGCAGTACTTTGTAGGAACAATCTTCTCAGATCAATGACCTATCTAGGACAATATACATTTCCAAATCCTAAACCAGATATTTAATTATAAGATAGTTCCTTTTTAGTTGCCTTCAGGTACCCCATTGATACTCCTGACATTTCATCAATAATTCTTTTTCCTCTCAATCTGAGAAGTGCATGCATTTCCAAACAGTTATTTTGCCAATTAGGCAACTAAATGAAATGACCAGAGGTGCAAAAGTGCTTAGCCCTAAGTCTTACCTCTTCAGAGCAATGGTAGCTGCTATGTATTGCAAAATGATGAAACCTGTGCTGGTCACCCACATAGAAAATGGCTCATCGTCACTAGCTATGATTAAGATAGGAAAAGAAATAGATTCTATAATGAGGAAAAAATTTAAAAGGCAGATATTTGATGCAAAACAAAACCAAAAAATTACTAGTTTTCAGTTTTCAGTTTTTCCTAGGCACGTCATTTACTGTCTGGCATAAATTGAAATACAAATTTGAACTACAAAACCAAACTGAAATACAAAGAACATAAACTGTAATACAGTTCTAACTCTAGATAAATGTGAATACCTGTATGCAAATTTTGATACATTTTAATCATATGAAAACCAAAAGTAATCAAAACTGCTCAGTGCAAGTAACTTTTGGTGCTTTTGTTGTTTGTAACATCTTTATTAAATAAGATAATACCAAGGATTTCTTGTTTTTTAAGGGATGCATTGAGTGTTGAGCCATTTTTTTCCATAAGCAATTTTCCCATTATCAGATTTGCACTGAAAATTGGTAGAGTTTCCTATGAAAAATTTATAGATTTGGAAGCAGTTCTTCACTACTGAGGCTAATTATTCAGTGTAAGATAAGAGAACTGAATGTCTTGCTTTGACATGTTTCTGAGATCTATTAAAAACACTGTTTAGCTCCCAGCCAGATGCCACATTTCACTTACCATTTGCAAACCTTTTATATAGATGACATAAATAAATCGGTAAAAGTGAAATAGTATTGTTTAGCATTTTATTTTTTTTTTGGTAATTTAACCTATTTACATTTAATTTTTCTCATAAAATGTGTATATTCTGTTCCAGAGCTGCACTTGGGTCACAGAGTTGGGGGCTGTAACTCTACATCATATTTCCAAATTCAGTCAAGAATGTAGCTTCTGTCGGTTTTTTAACAAGAAAAAAAGGATATATGTGGATTTGAGGTGTGATGGAAAGGACATTAAGAAGATGCTGACTTAGCCTTTCTCTAGAATCAGGCTTAGTAGGACATAAATTTTCAAATTAACTACATTTATTGGCTGTAGTTTCACATTTTAATGTGAACCATACCATGAAACTATATTCATGTTTCATTTTATTGAATTATATAATGAAGATTCAGATCACATTAACCAAATTCCTTCTTCGTCCCCATCCCTATTCAGTGAATCTGGGTCTTCAGGGTCGCCTTACCAACAGACTGTGTCTTGACTTATGTCCTGCAAATAATTAGTATGAGCAGTGGTACTTAAACTAATAGCAGAAAACTAATTACCAGTTGAGATGTTCACAGAAACAGAGACCCAAATACTTAGATATGTTAAGTAGCATAAGTTTGTAAGGTAGCTAAGTAGTTACCTCAACTGTGTTGAATATTCAGCCGTCTTCATTAATTTTAACTGAAAACATGGAGTGATTTTCAGCAATGAAGGATGAAACAAAGTGTGAACAAAATCCATATTTTCTTTCTCTTGGTCTCAATTTTTAGCTTTTATCATGAATCACATGTAAAGTATGATCCATCAGAATACCTGCAGCCTAGTCACATCACTGACCATTCAGTACTCTATTATGTCTTCTTGCAGAAAGTCATCTGATTTCTCATGGACCACCACAACTCTTTCTGAGCCTGAGAAGCAGAGTGATTTCCTGATATGCTAATTGTGAATTTCAGAGAGAGTTAGATTTCCAAGGCTGACTACTATCACTCTGGAATAAATTTTAAATGTTTCTGTCAACACCTGCCATAAATACCAATTTGCATAATCCACCCTTTGCACTTCATGTCCATGATAGCACTATATTTTTTCCTCTTGTATTTCAGAGCTTTAGTAGATGACTGTGGCTGCTTTTCATATTCTGGAATAGATACATTTTGTTTGGTGATGATTCCTAGTGAAGCAGTTCCGAAGAAACCTTTCCAGTATGCATCTGGGTTGAGATAAGGTGTTTTATGAGTAAAATAGAATCAGAGAATCACAGAATCGTCAAGGTTGGAAGGGAGTTTTGGAGGTCATCTAGTTCAGCTTCCCATTTCAAGCAGGGTCACCTACAGCAGGTTGCCCAGGACCATGTCCAATCGTGTTTTGAATACTTCCAAGGCTGGAGACTTGACAACTTCCTTGGAAAACTTGTGCCAGTGTTTGACCACTCTTATGGTAAAAGGTTGTTTTCTTGTATGCAGTTCGAATATCAGGTGTTCTGATTTGTGTCCATTACATCTTGTCCTGTCAGTAGTCACTACTGAGAAGAGTCTAGCTCCCCCATCTTCATTCACTCTCATTAGGTGTTTATACACATTGATAAGATGCCCCTGAGTCTTCTCTTCTCCGAGCTGAGGAGTCCCAGCTCTTGCAGCCTTCCCTTGTGAAAAAAAAAGAAGGAAAATTTCAACTTATTTTCTGGAAACTTTTGGAAGATTTCCCTAAATAAGAAATTTCAGACTTTAGTCTTGATCTAGTTTTCCTCATAAGCCATGCAATTTCAATTTGGTGGGCAAGTGCCAGACTAAATAATTAATAGGGTATTAATTTGGCAGTTCTCCTCATGAAACTCATCAGAGTGCTACGTTATACATCTGGAGATTTCACGTGTGTGTCATCCAGGCTGGATGCTTAATAGCATAGCAATGGCAGAGCAATGCCACAGTTACTGCTTGAGGTATGTGTATATTGATGACTCGCACTGCGTCCTGAGTTTTTGGATCTCTCAGGCTGTTTTGATGAAAAGCTATTGACAAAGGTATGAAGATGGAGTAAGGAATAACTGTTGGAAGAATCTGCCACAGTGTTGCTCTTGGTGGGAAGGTGTTAGTACTGAGAACTTCATAATGTGGGATATCGCTTATCACTAGTCCAAAAACCAAAGGAAGAAGGTGCTAACATCTATCATCTACCACTAAGGTAAGCTGTAGCTGAAAGTGTGTGTTGATTTGCCTGGTCAAAGAAAAATCTTTATCCACAGTTTCTCAATGCAGTAGTCAAAAGTGACCTTGTGCTACAGCAGCAGATAATTTTTGATGCCCTGATTTGCGAATCGTCCTTGCTGGGCAATGGATAAATCTCTCTGTGCTACTCGGCTTTTAGAGGACATTACTTTCCAAAAGACTCTTGCTTAGTTCATAATTTTCTCAATGATTTTGAGTACTGTTTTCTCCTATAAATGGCGATACGTCTAATTAAATTACACCACTAATGTTCAAGGAACTGCCACAACTGACAGAAGTGCCGTCCCAGCTACATCATGGTACTCCATTTCCATTTCACTTGATAAATGTGCTGCTTTCTCCTGTTCCATCTTTGCTTATCTTGACTCAGGACTTTAAAGGCCGAGGGCCTGACATTCCCTAGCCCTGCATTTTGAAAATAAATGTAAACCCTGCAATCTATTATATGCATATTCCTAAAAATCTGATCTCTCTGAATCTGCAGAAGGTACGTGGTTGTCCAAATTTTTTGTGAGCCTGTTCATTGTTAATATTATTTGTGGTACTGGGTGGTATTGTGAAGATTAGAACAGCTGTTGCACTAATGACTGAACAAACACGAAATAGAAATGCTTGTAGATCACAAAGCCCCAAACCTCCTTTCATCCTAGGGAAGTTAACCCTCCAAGCATAGGCTTCTGTCTCCTTGTTTCTCACTGTGTATGTGATAAAAAAAATTTCAGTACAAGGTAGTAAATGTTCTGCTTAATACAAGCTACACTTTTGTTTGGCTGAAGAGGTGCAATTCAGAGACATAAATCTTTTTTGTAATTCATTAATTGATATCTGTATTTTACCTGCGTAGTCAATTACTATCATTCTTTCATGCCTCCTTTAAAATGACAAAACATTTGACCCTTATTTTCCAGATCCTGAATCATAATATGGAGACATGCATCCCCATCTCCTTCAGGGAGTTTATTTCAGTGGAAGTGTGGATTTCAGTGATTTTCTAGGCCTGTGGGAAGCAGCAAACTGCAGCTTCCCAAAGTCTGGGTTAATAACGCCCTACCAAAGACAGTCTGCTTCCTTCACCCACTGGCATTTTTAATCAGAAATAGAAAGCAAATGCTAATGAATAAAGCTGCCATAACTCAGTCCAGGAAGAATTTTTTTTTTTTTGTCAGATAAAATAAATGTCTCTGGTCTCCCTTATCAGGGCCTGCCAACTAATCTATGCTGGAAGAGGAATTTTTCATGTCCTAAACTATTTTCTCACTAATCTTATTTTAAGAAAAATAACATAATGAGAACTTATTTGGGGCACTTGGTATATTTTTCTTAAAGCCAGATGAAAAAAGGAAATCTGGTATTTGTTTTATTTCTACTTCAGCACTTCATCTGACAGCTTGACATGAAAGCAGACATGAGAGTGCAGCTCATTCATCTATGTATAAGATATTCATCTTAAAGGATCACAAAACAATTTTATTCTCCAAATTATCAAACACAGTCTAATTGACAAAGATGGATTCTGTGTCTAAAAACAGTTTGGAGATGTTATTCTTGTAGGAGGGCAGTATTTTGTTTTTCTGGACTCTACTTTAAATGTTTTTCTTAGTTAGCTCTGTTGGCTTTTTTTCCAGGTTGCTTAATAAATCTTTGAAAACTGAATCCTCAAATGTTATCTCCTGACAGTGAGTTCTGGGACAGTGACCAACAAAAAGCAATACAGCTTGAGTGGTATTTGAGCAAGCTACTGCCCCAGAAAAATAAAAATTGCTTTATGAATGTATCTGTCTCATGGTAGTATGATACGAGTGTATCTTGTAGCTGGATTTTTGACTTTTGAAAGCAGAGAGTGCACAATCACCCACTGGGCTGCCAGGATGGCTCTGAGAATGTTGTATTCTGACCTCTATCATGAGTTTGATCAGATTAAGGGCTGCATGCTTTGACATTAGGTGAGAGCATTCAGACATGTGAGACATGAGAACAGCCTTCATGAGCTCCGTGAGATAACTCATGCAGTGACAATTAATGCTTTGTAATTTAGGATCACAACATCCAAAACCCTGTGAGCCCAGCAACACAAGTACAGTTTTCCTCATCCCTTCCCTGATACGTACCAGAAGAAAAACATCAGGAGTAGATATTAAGGCACTGGAAGATCCAGACAAATTCTGCAGTGTTGGGAATTTATTAAAAAGCAACTTTAGCATTTTGACAAATGGATAAAGTTCACTGATTGTATTTTCATGTTTTATTAGAAATCTCTTAGGTTTCGCATGTTCCAAATGTCAGATGCATTAGGCATGTTTCTGACACCCCAGAGCAAAATAAGCTGTGAGCTTCAGATTCCCTCTTCATCATATGTTTGTTTGCTTAAGGTCCTTTCCCAGTTAATCTCAGCTAGAGTTACTGGTTTCTTTGGTTTCAGCTGGAATTACTCCTGTAGGATCTTTCTGTAGCTCTGTATTATAATAATGAACTTTTTAGGGGTTTGGTTTTGCTTTTTTTTTTTTTTTGACAAATTTATTGAAGGACTATTATCCTCCTGACATCCCAGGTCATCCCAGTGTGTCACCTCCTTCCAGCTCCTTGGTTCCCGCTCTGCTGCATGGTCATGGCCACCTTGCTCCTTGTCACCAGCCTCCCCAGCTTGCAGCAGCATCATGCCTGCCTCTGCGGGAAGGGGTCTGGGTAGGTGTACCTAAGTGAGAGGAGTTGAGAGGCTGGAAGTGCATGAAATGGGAAGTATTTAGACAAATTAATGAGCAGTTGCTATAAGTGAGTCACCAAAGTATGCACACTATCACAGGGTAGGATCTGTAGTCCACTGAGGAACTGGTTATTCAAAGTGCAAATCTGTAATCTTTTGCAATGTCATCCCTTAAATAGCCTTATGTTTTCCTGCAGTGGTCTGCTTGTCTCCTCCAGCCACCGTTCAGGACTCCCGTGCCTTCCATCAGGGGATGGCCCAGCCTCTGCTCAGGGCTTTGCAGGAGCCTGCTGCAGGCTGTGAGCCCACCAGCAGATCGGTGGGAACACTGGGGCCATGCCGAGTGCAGTGTAAACCTGGGGTCATCAGGAAAGTTGTGCAGAGCCCTTGGCCCTGATCCAGAGCTTCCTGAAGTCAATGGGAGTCACTCCACAGACCTGCCCAGCCACGCATCCCTGGGGCGATACAGGTCCCAGTGGGTCACTTGTGTGGAGACAACTCCACCTTCATAGAGCTCACGGGAGGACCAACTGTTTTTCATCTGTTGTTACTGCCTTTCAATGGAAAGGAGTCAGAGAGAAACAAATAGCCTGTCTGAATCTTTATAGGTGTCTGACAGTACTTTCTGAATGGCAATCCTCTCCCTCAGTATGGACAAGTGAAATACGTTGACATTAACTGCAATTCAGTTTCCCATACAGTAGATGGAGTTTTATATTTTTAAATGCAACAACATTGTGTCAGAGAAAGGAGAGGTGGCATAAACCCAACCAAAACACCAGAGCCAAGCACCCATGAACATGAGAAAGTTTCCTTCTGGATCCAAGCGTTGGAGAGTTCTGGCAGGCCCACCTATCACAGAAACAGACGTGAGTAATTAATAATTGACTCCAGCTAGCTGCTCCCTCCTAGATAAAATGCTTGAAGATTAATCACAAGGTTCTGAATCACTTTTATTTGTGGGTTTTTTGGGTTTTTTTTGTTTGGTTTTTTTTTTTTTTTTTTGCCTGACCTCTGAGATTTCTGCCATATGTGGGAGGACCATCAGGACCGTGATATGCAAAGAAACTACATGGGGAGAATTCACTGTGACCATTAAGTGTTTTGTGGTGCGGCTGGTAATGATTTGGGGTCAAAAGGACACAGCAACAAGTCTGTTCACAAAAAAAATCTCTTATTGGATAGATTTATATGGAAAAAAAATCAAGAGTTAAATAATCGTCTTTTGTGCGCCAGTATGTGAATCAATAATAGTGCTACTAATTAGTCCCAGACAGCTTCATACAGGCTCAAACCTCTCAGTTCATGATTCGAGTCTATCTCATTTTCCACCAGGTTTCAATCGGACAAGTATTATCTGAAGTCACATGAGGCAGTGTTGTTAGCTAGCAGACAGCTGTTCTTCCATGACTAACTGTCAATGTACATGAAAAAAAAAATCATGGCATCCTTCACTCGTGTATACAAACGTAGATCCTCTGAAATCACTCAGATTGTAATGGAGTTACAACAGCCAAGTATTTAACCTATAAAGCATTCAGATGAAGGTGCTGCTTAAAGAGAATTCATTACTGGTACATTTTAGCGTTCTTGGCCAGTTTGTCAGTGTTAGACATCTCTAAAAGTAAATTATTATCATAGAGTATACTGTTTTCACGTCTGTGTATGTTTTAAAAATACAGTGAGAGCTAGTTAAAATTGCTTGCTCTGTTGTCCTGGGAATTTTGCATCACTTCAAAGTGACTTATGTTTTGTTTTAAGCTTTACAGTCTCCATAAATCTTACAGGTCCATGAGATGAATTTTTTATTGCGGAAGAGAGTCCTGTTGTCAGTTACTAGCAAAACCTTGCAATTAAGTACATGGCTGCAAACACAACGTGTAATGACTCCCTGAAACCTAGACAGGAGAAGGGCAACGTGCTGGAGAGTGTTATTCTTACTAACATCTCTCCTTATTACTTTCATGAACATTTGCTGAGCTATCTGTCCTCAGCTGCCAATGCTTTTTCATGTTGAATAAGTTTCCATTAAAACCACCATTGAACGAGTGGTAGGGCTGCAAGGTAAAGCACTCAATCGTCTGTAGTGCCACAGGCACTGATTGCCTGTACAATCAAAGCTTTGCACTTGGTTGCACAGCTCTCAAGCATGTGCAGACCAGGGAAATCAGGGAAAGCTGGGGAAAATAGCAAGTGAGTTGGATAGGGAACTCTAACTGATGCCCCTGAGAAGCATCTTGTAGCCCTTGTACACAGAAGCCAGTGACAGCCCATATGTTTGTGGACAGGCCACCGCTTCATGTCCTCATATTCCTGTTAGTGTGCCCAGCTGCTACAAAGAGGGGGAAGAGGAGGGGGTGTGTGAGCTTTGGGAGAGCACTGGCACTGAGCTGTGTGTAGTCCCTTCCTTCTTTCTCTTGTACATTGGCATCCTTTTGCGGGCTGCACAGGAAGAGTTTGAAAGCTGCAAGTATGACACAGGACACACTTAGGGGATGTCATTACTGTAGTGCCGTGTAGGTGTATCTAAAGCCTGCAATAGTAAAGTAACACCATCCTACATTTTGTAATTGCCCAGGGCTTCTGGTAATTGCTCTCTCTTCAGAGTCAAGGGATGATAACCCTCATCACTGATGGCTGCAAGTTTGAACCGTTTGTTTGTACTCCACTCTGGAGATATTTGAATCTGACTTCAGACACTCTGACCTCGATGATCTAAACTCTGAATCTAAGTATTATGAAGTGTAGGATCCAGTCAGACTGTTCAGGTTTAGCAGTGATCTGAATTTAGCAAATTGTCTCATCTGAGCAAAATACTTGCTTAATATTATGCACTTAAATCTAATTTAAGTTTCCTGCCCTTCATTAATTGCATACCTGATTTTGTTTCTGCTTCCTTTTTAACTGTCACATAATTGAACATAACATCTACTTTTCCCAAGCCACTGGGCACATCTGCTACGCCTTCTACCATACATTTAGTGGTTGTGTTGCAATGGATTCCCAGTCTGGCATGTTGCAGTACTCCAAGGCTTGGCTGGTACAACGTCAGTAAGTGCTTTAAGGAAAGCGGAAGAGTCTAAGGATTGCTTATGCCTATAACCCTAGGATAATCGGCATGCATTGCAAAAGAGGGAAATACATTCTGGTTTTGTTTGCAGGTTGCTGCTCAAAGGTTAGCTCATTTATTAGAGTATCTCAGAAATGGAGGGTTAAGTGCCATCTCTGGAGAGCGGCTTATCCAGTCCCTCCATGCTGGGGCAGGATCAGTTATCAATACTGAGAGCAGACTGGAAGTGAAAAAAATATTTTTCTGAGACAAGCAAAATGCAAAATAAAGTAGATTAATTAGAAGAGCTTGACTTCAAAGGCTCTCTGGTCTTTTATATATTGATCACAGTGTTCCAAGATCTGCATGGTGCCTTACTCCTAGAAAGATTCCTAATTGAATATTGGACTATATTCTGATGAAACCTCATGTAAATTGCAAGAACTCAACTAATTTGTCAGTGTTAACTGAATGTCAGAATTAAAGGCAGCTGCAGTGCTCGGTTACTGTGCAAGTTCATGATTTGAACCTTCTTTTTTTTTTTTAAGTGAAGAAATAGAGTTGCACAGATTCACAAGTGTTGTGCATGGTCCAAGAGACAACATGGAGATCCGGAGTCTCCATGCCTTACTGCTGCGAAATGGAGCCATTCCCACTGAAGTCAATAGAAACAGAAAGCGTTTGAGACATGGTGTTTAGGTGGCAAGGAGAGTGGGAACCGAGCCTCAGGATGTTAGTGCCTATGTGAGTTAACAAAGATCAGGCAAGTGCCTCAGTCTCCCTGTGGAAGTAGCAGAGATCTGTTCTGGCAAGTCTTCTACCTCTCCTCCCCAGGGCTTTTGCTTTGTTGTGTCCATAGGGCAGGACAGACTGAGAACCTTCTCATCCTGTAGGAGATGGGTGGCAATTCTGTTGTCAGGGGCTGTGTGATCTGATCCACTGCAGGTGATTTGGTCTGCACAAGCTGCTACATGCACCTCAGCATGCCAGGAGAAGGGACACTATTGGTCTGATGCTGAGAGAAAATTTTATTGTGAGTGTTGTGGAAGCTGAAATGAAGGGTTAGGCACGAGTGGGAGAGAGACACCAAAAAAAATTGATAGGCTGTTAATTCTGACCCTAACAACAACTTATTAGCCAAAGTAAAGTTATTTTGGCAACTTTGGAGTCAGAGTTAAGGGAGAGAGTTTTGTATTCCTTCCATTTGCTGTTGGCCCTGCAAAGAGAAAGAAAGTTCAAAGGCAGCCATGCTGTGTTTCCTTTCTTGTTGCCTTTGTCCTCACCAAGCCTCAGGGACACAGTGACTGGTTGTGTGCAGATGTCTGCTTGTGAGCAGCCCACCATGAGCCAGGGGTGGCCTCAGCAGCTGGCTATGGGGCTCGTCCAGCCCTCGGGCTCTGTTGTGTACCCCTTGTGCCCTGGAGAACAGTAGTGCACATATCAGAGGCACTAATTGTTTCTGAACTTGGATGAATAGTTTTAGTTGAAAAAAAACGAGGGAAGATACTGAAAAGCAGAAGCATTCATTGAGACATTTTGATAATGAAAAATATCAGCCTATTTAGCTGGACGTTTTTAGATAAAAGCTTCGCATTTTCATTTCAAGAGCACTGTTTTCATTTAAAATTTATCTGCATCTAAAAGAAAGAGTAACAAGAGAGGAATACAACGGAAACATTGATTTATCTTTTGCCTGAGAAAAACCTTGAAGGCTGACGTAAAAAAAAGTTTATCTGGGCTTGTTTTTTATTATTGTTGTTTTGCTATGTAAAAATTAAAAAGGAAAGAAAATATTCTGCTGTTTTTTTCCTTTGTTCAGTCTGGTCTCCATCTTCCTTCGCACTCCCACACACCAATCCAATTGGGCTAACGCATTTCTTCGACCAGCTCTAGACTTGGAGGAAAGAGTGCCAAGGAATGAGGCAGCCGTTGAGTAACATTTATTCATCATCCTTGTGCTTTCTGTAAATCCTCACCAAAGATTCAGTTTCTGATAATCTGTCTTCTGGCTGCAAACGGCCCGACCAATGACTCAAGTAGTGGCACTCAGCAGAGTCTCATTCTGCGGTGCGAAGTGGAAAGCAGCAGCCTACACTTGGTATGGTCCTAGTGAGTTATAAAAAGTCTATAGTTATAGTTATAAATCGTCATAAATAGTATCAAAAGGCTCTTTCTTTTCAACAGCTAGTAAGACTGCTCCCCTTATGGGGAACATTGTAGATGGCAGGCAGTGTATATTCCAGTGAAAATTACCTGTGCTTGCCATGTGAAATTACAGAGTGCCTGCCTCAGACATGATAATGACCTTTTCATCACATTACAAAGGAAGGCTTACTTCATCAGCTAAGCATGACACGTTCATATATTTCCATTTTATTTTTACCTACATTTGCTTAGGTGAAGCCCTGAGCTGGCTGTAGCTTCAGTGACCCATCTAGGGAGTTCAGTTCTCACTGTTCCTGGTGGAAATTTCTTTTCTTATTGTTGTTGTGGATTACATTATTATACTAGCATGTACTGTTTGAATGGCTATTGTTAATTACATCAAACTGTTATCTGAGATTACATATGAGTAGTTACAGTAACAAGACTACTGTAATCCTTAGAATCATATCCAGAAACATTTTTCCTACCTAGTCTGTCCAGAGAAAGAAACTAGGCAGCCTGAAGGAGAGAGTGAGAAGTGTGCATTTGAGGGACAGAAAGATCTTTAGAACTGTAAATTCCTTTAATAGATCAGAAATATTTGGCTTATTTCAGCAGCATAACTGTGTTGCGTTGTGAAATGGACTGCAAGCATCTTGTCCTAAAGCCATCAGGGGATGCCTTAGGTGATTTCTGCTCTCATCTAAGTAAATGCCCTGTGGTCCATAACTGTGAAGATGTCCTTTGCCTCACTGATTCAATCTGGTTTTCTGTGAGCATCTATTTGATGCCTTTTGTCTTATCCTCTTTTTAATACTATTCCTCTGCTGAGCTGTCTCCTTTCACTTGTTAGTTCATGTCACTTTATGCTGATGGTGGACAATTTTATTTTAGTCCATGACAACTTTGATGAAGAAGTGGTTTTGTCTGCAGTTACGTAAGTCTGGTCTCACAGAGAGCATGGACACAGTTTGGGCCAGGAGCTCTGTTCATGAAAGAGCAATGAGATATTAAATGAACATCATCAAGTGAATTGATGTGACTATCTAGCACTTATTGAAGGCCTACAGAAGAAAAATGTTTCCAGGTGATTCTCTTTAACACAAGCTTGCTTTGCAATCACTGATGCAGTTCAAGCAATTCAGAAAATATTACCTAGTTATCGTGATGGTGCAGAGCAACTTGAATTTGCAGATGAAGTTCACTGCTTCATTAACTTTTCACTTACCAGTCAAGCTGCAAACAATGTGCATGTTAATATTTCTCTGTTGGCTTCACCTAAAATAATCTGATCATCTGTTTTGTGACTCCTGAATCCCTCTTTAAAAAGTTATTAAAAAGGGAGTTGGAAAACTTGCCTTTTACAGGTACCAGACTGCGGTGATACTTTTCTGTATTTAGCCAAGCTGAATTTTGCTTATTGTCCACCGTATTCCCTTTGTACTGCCAGTACAGGCTTTTTGTCTTTTCAAGCATTTAATCTCTATTTTGCTGATGGCAGAGTTCAGCTTATTTTGCCCTGTGTTTGCAATACTGTTTTCTTCAGAAGCTGCAGGTCATGGACTGACCTGCAGATTCTCACAGACACTTAAGGTCAATGTCCTGTTTTTTACCAGTATACTATTGTCGTCTTTCTCTTGCAAAGCACTTAGTATGTGTTCAGTGAAACAGTGGTACTAAACTTCTTTCTTAGTGTGCTAAAAGGTTATTTAGTACATTTATATAATGTGCCTGGCCATCCAAGGTCCTGCTGTAGTAAAGGCTTTGGCTTATCCTTGGCATTACGCACTCTGAGCACTGCCACTGAATTGAAGCTATTAATTAGCCAGAGGCATCAAGATCTGTCAAAGCATAAGCCTTTGTGGATCCAGTGCCTTTAGGCAGACTGGTAACTTATTTGAAGTTATTTACATAGTATTGGTGTTCTGGTGGCAGAGGTAGCCCAGAGGTATAAACAAGGCAAGTATTGCAGAGAGGGAGAAAGAATATTGTGTTTCGCCAATAGTTATAAAGGCAAGTTTCCTTTCAAATACATGGCCAGGATTTGTACCTTCAGCAGTGTGGATGGAGGGAATTTGTTCCAGTAGCATAAACTACCTATTTATTTTGCTCCATTCTCATGAGACACCACCTGGAGTACTGCATCCAGCTCCAGAGCCCCCAAAACAAGAAGGACATGGACCTGTTGGAGTGAACCCAGAGGAGGGCCACAAAGATGAACAGAGGGCTGGAGCACCTCTCCTATGAAGAAAGGCTGAGAGAGTTGGGGCTGTTCAGCCTGGAGAAGAGAAGGCTCCAGGGAGACCTTATAGCAGCCTTCCAGTACCTAAAGGGGGCCTACAGGAAAGACGAGGAGAAATTCTTCAGCAGGGCCTGTTGTGACAGCACAAGGGGTAATGGTTTTAAGATACAAGGAGGTAGATTCAAACTGGACATAAGGAAGACATTTTTTTACAATGAGAGTGGTGGAACACTGGAACAGGTTTCCCAGAGAGGTGGTAGATGCCCCATCCCTGGAAATGTTCAAGGCCAGGTTGGACGGGGCTCTGAGCAACCTGATCTGGTTGGAGATGTCCCTGCTCCTTGCAGGGGAGTTGAACTACATGACGTTTGAAGGTCCCTTCCAACCCTAACCATTCTATGATTCTATAAATGTGCAGTGTGGGGAGAATAAAAGCCTTCACACACCAGAGTTGCTAGTGAGTCTCCCTGAATTCTGTCTTTGAACCTTTCACTTCTCAAGAAATCAGTGTTTGGATTGGAAATCATATTTCCAATGCTCAATCTTATACAAATCTACTGGGAACTTTTTCAAAAAGAGTTAAAAGCAAATTTAAATTTTAAATAACTGTTTGTGTCTGTACTTTCAGAAATCTTTCATTTCTTTTCTGGTCATCACTGAACCAACCTGGCCTGACTAAAACTCCCAGGTAAACCTTGCTGTCCTTGCTGATATACTGTATTTGGCCTAATTTTATCTTATTTATGTGAGAGGGAGATGATTGAGCAACTTGCAACGTGAGGTTCTACAGCTCTTTTCTGTGGTGTCTGCCACCTCTGCAGGCACGCTCAACACTCACCCAGAGACTTAGTCATCAAGGCATTTAAGTATCTACCTGAATAGCATTAAAGTAACCGGGAATACTTTAAAGGCTGCTTGATGAGAGGGAGGACGAGCCCCTTTTGGCCTGAGGAGCACAGAAAGAAAGCTACTTTGGTGATATGACTGGTGACAAAGCAGAGGGTGCCTGTGTGAGGAAAGCACTGCCTGTGAATAACTGCAACTCCTGGGGCAGCAGGTCAGTGCTCCACGACCCATGAAGGCCACCTCAGCTCCCAGCACAGCCCTCCTAGGGACACCATGCCCACCCTGGGAGGTAAGAGACAGGAAATCAGCCTTGCCTGCACCTACCCATCATCTCTTTCCCTCCTTGTTTATTTCCATACAGCTGTTTTACAGCTGTAAAGCAGCAGGTTGACCCCTGACTCCTTGTCAACACAGCAGTTGTCCAAATCTATGATAAATACAAAATTGCTTGCTAGCAGCTCCTTGACTCCAGCCCTCACTAAATCTCTAAGCAGAAAACGTGGGCAAAAGGTGCTGGAGGGGCAAGTGTGCACCATCCCTCCTCTCGTTTCCCATAGTCATTATCTATTCTCCTCAGAGAGACTGGACTCAGGAGAAATCTTCCCGAGATTATGATTATGTTTGTACAGCTTATTAAAGCATTGTTTGATATATGTTTAAGGCAGGGCTCAGACATACCTTTTAGAAAGCTTACAATGCAGGCAGTCCTGTGCTAATGCAAACAGACGTCCCTGCATGACGAATTAGTAAAATAAATGTCATACTTTGTAAAACATAAAGCATAAAAAATTAATGCAATGCCATGCCAGTTGCATTTTTGGCATTCCAGTTTATGAAAATCTGTGCCATACATCTACTTGAATCTCCCTACTGCTGCTTTTTCTAATGGTCATCTTAGACACAATATTATGTAAATGATGGCAGAAGTCCTCCTCTAGCACATCAGTTTTACCAGCTGATTTTCTTGGTCTTCAAGTAGGATAAAACCTTTAAAGAAATTATTACTGCTGTTTTTGTGATGCTCATTTTGTTGCAGGCAGGAAGAGTTTTTGTTAAGTTTCAGGTAAAGCTCATTTTCCTCAGAGCTTTGCCTGGAAAAGTAGACTTTTCTTTGGTGTTTAGGCTGATATTTCAGAGAGAAAAAGGTTTTGCCTCTTTCATGTTTGCTGCTTTGCTAGGGTTAGACCAACTTATACCTGCAGGGAGTGAACATTTCTCCCCAGGCACTCAATAATTTATTTTAAAGAGTTCAGGCTGCTGCAGGGTTCATTCATTCAATGGTCAAGTGTCTTGATTTTGAAATGTACCAGTTGGAAAACAGACGTCCTGGTTTGGCTTTTGACAAGCAGGCCTTCTAGGTCTTGCTGCTCTTTTAAATAAAGTGAACTTGAGAGCGGAAGCTGGTTATTTCTCCCTGTGACCATTATATACTCATCCTGTTTTACAGTAGGTTACAAAACAAGGTGGATTTGGTGGTCCATGCACAGTCTGCCTAGAGATGCAGAACTGGGATGCAGAATTTTAATGATTCCCAAAGCAGAAGGGTGCTCACTGCCTGCTTGCTCTGTAAGCACTTTACACAAATCTTTTAAAAGCATTAGGAAAAAAAAAAATAGTGAGTCTGGAGCTTCATTCTGCTGTCAGTGATGTGAATCAGGATGTTCACTGACAAAATCCCTGTAAACCAACGTGAGGTCAGAATTTGGCCTGTCCGTTTGCACTGCGGGGAAGTGAATTGTCCAGACTGGGATGCTCACTGATGAATGCATCTGGTCATCTGTGTAATCGCTTTGCACAATGGGATTATAAGCCATGTTTATAAATATGGTCTGTTTGTTTGCGTGATTTTGAGTCACTGGTTTGATACTCAGGCCCTGAGCTGAGGCACTCACAGATAGGAGCATACGTTAGATACAACTCATTAAGCTGTAATCTTTATTATCAGACGCTGCCTCCACTTAAATTGCAGGAGGGTGTGTGATGGATTTTTTTTTTCCACTTTCCTAGTCCATCTGACTTTTTGTACCCATTCAGAAGCAACGAAACAGAAAAGCTAAAACAGGAGGCCAATACGCTTACACAAAGGCTAAATAAATTCTGCCAACCTCACTCTCCGGATTGTAAAGCAGAGATGCCTTCAGCAAGGCATAAATGAGCTCTTCATACTGGGATGCTATGAAGATCTCCAAGCCGAGCAGGGTATTCAAAAAGGGACCTTCTGGAGGAGCACTGAGACTCATATTTGGGAGTTTACCACCTGAGCATGCTAAGTTTGCAGACGTATCTCGCTTGCAAACCAGCCTTTTACCCTGTGAAGAGAATGGCACAAATCATGCAAAAAAACCCCAACCCTATAAAAATGCCATAAATCTGCTGCACATCATGTTTTTAGCGACCTTTGAAAATTATTTTTTGAAGTCTACTTGCACTATTTTATTTCCCTAGGGCTGAGTCACTCTCAAGAAAAGGAAAAGAGCTTTTGTAGAGTCATTGCTGAAAAGGAAGATAGTCCAAACTGTGACATCTTGAATTTACTGCTGGAAGGAGAGAGGGAAGAGATCTGCAAGACTGACAAAAGCCTTCACATATGTTGTGATATTCAGTCACATGAAGCCAAAAGCAGGGCTGGAGACGCTACCTAATTTGCTCAACAAAAGAGAGGAAATACGTGTGTCTCGGAGACTTCCACCCAGTGCTGTGGGGATACTGTCTACAGCTCCCACTCAGGCTCCTGCTCTGCAGCCTGCCTGCTGCACCTGTGAAGACTGAGGAGGTTGAAGACTTGGGATAAAAATCCCTATTGGATGGGAACTGCTGTCAGCCCTCCTGGGAGGACCTCAAGCCAGGAGAGGAGGAGACATCATGTGAGAACGAGCAGCATAAAGAGGAAGAAAACCCATTTGCTGTTCTAGAAAAGCTAATAAAAAAAAATAAAATGCTAGGAATAGAAAACACACCATTAAAACAGATACTCCTGGCAGCCCAGTGCTCTGGTAAGCATGTGGTGGCAGGCAAGCCTCAAACCACATCATCTCACACAACAGGCACCACTCTTCATTATTATTGTTTACTGCATCCATTGACAAAACGACTTACGCACACGAATAATCCACTTAAATTGATGGGAAAAATCCTGTTCTGTGCATCCAAGAATTAATTAATGGAGTCTTTGTT
Source organism: Chlamydotis macqueenii (assembly GCF_036417535.1). Taxonomy (NCBI): domain Eukaryota; kingdom Metazoa; phylum Chordata; class Aves; order Otidiformes; family Otididae; genus Chlamydotis; species Chlamydotis macqueenii. The sequence continues at coordinate 123,222,718 of NC_141557.1, forward strand.
ATTCACCTCACAGTAGCACTAGTACCAGGAGGTGCTGAGGATCACCCAGGTCTGGATTCCTGACATCAAGTGCTGAGACAGATTTTCTATAGAGCTCTGCAGTGCAACTCTGAATTGGCCTAAACCCACCTACTAATAAACCTTCTGACCTGCAGCGCTTTAGAAAAAAGACTGCCTGCATAGTGGAAACCTGGCTTAATCCACCTTGGGATTTGGATGATTGTCCTTAGCCAAATGTGGCCTTGGGGGGAGGTCCAAAATGTTTGCATAGATTGTCAGGTCCCCTTCTGTTTTCTCCTCTGGCAGTAGTGTTCGGATTATTTAAGAAAAAATATTGATCATCTTGCAATTTAGAACCTGACTTTGAATCTCAGTTTTCCTCTCCTGCACAAACATTTGAATTTGTCTTGGAAACTGGTTCAACGACATAGTTCAGCTGGCACTGACAACTACTGAAAGACATTGTAAGGCTTGACAAAAGGAGCATAAAAAGGATTAAATCAGCCTTAAAAGTGTAAATATCTGTAATGTAATGATCTTCATGTTGGAAATAAACACGTGCGTGTACATGCATGAACATATGTAATATTTATACATATATAATAAACATATACAGTGGAGATTGATTTTCAGGACAGTATTACACACCTTGATGCTATCACTTCATGTACAAGTTTTGCTGATTCTTTCCTCAGGAAAGGCTTCTAAAATTTCCTCCCCATACATGAGCTTTGAATTTTTATTGCATATACCATGCTAAATTAAAATTGATATTTCTGTGCCACCTGCAATGGAAGGATTACTGTCAGGGTCTGTTAACCAATTTAATGCCATTCAGAGTTAGCCGCAGGAAGGAAAAATGTGAAACTTTATACCATAAAATTCAATACTGCATTTAGAGGAGTGAGAAATTCTGTTACTTGGCCCAGTGAGTCTTTCGAATGCTCTCCTGGAGGAAAAAAACAAACTTGTCTTTTCTTTAGATGCTGATCAATTTATTTGTTTTCTCTGGTTAGAAATTTTGTAGAAATTTTGGGTTTTTTTCCATGTCTTTTCCAGTCTGGGGCATTATCAAATGCCCAGGGAGGTCTCTTCCTCTACTGCGGTGGTGCGTGGTAGAGCTTCTCTTGCTCTGGCAACGCCTGCTTGTGAGAGAAGGATTAGGAAAGCAGTATGCATGGTTTTGGGTGGGCACTGTTAGTACCATCACTACTCCTCCCATGTGGGGAGCGCCTCCGAGCACTGCTTACCTCTGGGGCTCAGTGACAATCACCTTTCTAGTTAACTCCCTGGAGAAGACAGCCTTAGAAATGAAACTCAGCTGAAAGGCATTGATTTTCCCTTAAAGTCACAGTTCCTCCCAGCTGTGGTCTGGCTGGTTTTTGGTGGAAGGGTAGAGGGTGTGAAAAGCTTTATGGAGTTCTTATTCTCAGGTGTTAGAGCTGTCACCAAGCCCACTCTCTCACATAGCTCCTGACAGGTGACATCTGGCCAGAAGCAGTGGGACTGTGACTGCATGAAGCATTGGCTGGGCTGGCTGAATGGGCGAAACTGCAGTAATCCCAGAGCACTGCCGCTGGCTCCAGCTTTCGGTAAGTTATATGGTCCTTCTAAATTAGCTAGCATAAGCTAGCAATGATCCATCACCCTCAAAATGGTGGCAAGTTGGTTGTAAAAATGTAGGAACTAATTTTAGTAGACATAGTGTCATTTTCAAGAATTTTCCAGGATGTCAGAAATCTGTTGTCTACTAACCCGCCTGTCCCCAATTTACTTGGACAAATGTTCCCTTTAAACTTTCTTGTTTTCTAGCTTTAAGTCCTCACACCTGTGTCCACACTGCAGCTGAAACATCTGTTCTCCAGTTTTGCAGCTGGAAGCTGGAGTCCCTCTCTCTCCTACATGGAGTATAAAAGGTGTCAGTTATGTTTGGATGGGGTCTGAGAGAATTCTCATTATTCTTCCCCCAAAATCTTTACGCCCAGATGGTTGTGACTATCATGAACAGACCTCCGTTCTGCCCCTGGGGGAGCAATGACAAACTGCTTGGCCAGAAATAACACACTAACAATTTGGATATCCAGATCTTAGTGAAAAGAAGAACAGAAATTAATTTTGTTTTGGCCTTTTTCCTCTTTATTGTGTATATGATTTCATTGTTGTATCCTTTAACTACATGCTTTGTCCCTCAGGGTTTAAATCTTAATTTTCCTGAAGGCTCCAGCTCACAATCTTCCTGCAGACTGGGCTGAAACATTGTGTGGTGGAGCGATACACCAAAATTAATGGAAGACAAAATTGTATTTTTCAGGCTTTAACATGGGGGCTGGAAAAACTGTTTGACACCATGGGCTGCACAGCTGCTGGGGAAAAGTGCTCTTGTGCCAAGAGAAATGTTCCCAAACTGCCGCTGGCCCTTGTTAAAGGTGAATGTGTTTCTAGCTCTAAGTGTAGTGAATATTTGGTGGCAAGTGTTGCTGACAGCTTTTAGGTGTTATGGCCTTAGAGGGAGAAGTAGGTCTGAGCATGTGCTTAATCCATAGGCTAGATCCATCTCGTTTGATAACTGGAAGAGAAGGGGATTTATAAGGAAAATGATACGAGTATAAGGGCCTTGAAGAGCTGAAGGGTGGCAGGATGTTATTTCTGCAAGGCTTTGGGGTTCTGTCCTTGACTTTTAGGATTTTACCATTTGCTAGTTTCTTAAATATTGCTTTAATGAGAATTACTTTTTGTCTTACTTATGTGCAGTATGGTTATGTGTAATTACTAAGTCTTAGTTTTTGTTTCTGTCCAGAGATGAAAGGAGCATGTTTGGCTGGTATTTTGGCCGCTTAGAAGAAGATCATAAAACTACCAAACCTGGATTCTGACCACAGTCCCACTCTGCAATAAAATAAAAGACAAAGTTCGTAGGTGACTAAGTGGACAAGATTTCAGATAATTTTCTCTTCCTTTAGCTGTGCTTATTTTTTCTGAAAAGAGATTTCCCACCATTATACTCTCAGAATTGCCCAGTCAGAGAAATCCTTTCAGCTGTATTTTACCAAACGTATGATAGATACTGAAGCCTTCAGCCAATACAGCCTGGCCTCTGTGGCCGTGTACGTACATACACACACAGGTCTCAGCCAGTCTCTGCTTGAGTACAATACCATAAACCTACAAAATGTTCAGTTTCCAAGGAAACAGAAAGCTCCACTTTTTGACAAATCTACACAATTTATTACTGATTTCTACTACCACACGACTTTCTATTTTCTCCAGGTATAAGAATATGTGTTTTCTAACACAAAATGAAATGAGGAGCTGGCAGTTTGCTGTAGGACAGAGCTTTTTCCAAGATCACCGTGGTTTTACCCTAACAGTGCCTAGCACTCATTCACGTACCCCCCAGAAAAGGCACTTGATAAGCGTGGTTCAGAGGTGACCTCCAGAGGAAGTCTTCTGGCTTGCGGCCCTGTGACCTTGGACCACGTATTTAAGGGCGTGCAGATAAGAGCTCGCTGAGATTTTTCAAAAGCTCTTAGGCACCCCTTTCACCTTGAAATCAACTCACTACCACAGCTGCAGCCTGTCAAGAAAGTGAAGTGAGAGCTAACAGAAAAATCTCTTCCTCTATCGTATGGATGTGCTGAAAAGTATGGCACTTGTTCTTCCTACCTCTCACCAGAGGAGTGCTTGATGCTCCAGCAAGTGCCTAGCTGGATGGCCAGCCAGTAAGAGCCACTCTGTGCTAATGCTACCATCTCTGCCAAGATATTTTGCTGAGCTTGCCATGTCTGGGTGCTCCCTGCCTCCGGGGACAAGGGAAAGGGGGGCAGCATAGGATTTTATCTGTTGTCTCAGTGAGAAAGCTAGTGGTTCCCACTGGTCAAACTGGTCAGGCTCACCATCAGAATCCAGCTCGAGTGATGCACACTGTTTCCCCAAGGCAAGCATCTGCGCACAGGGTAGCATTTTAATGCCTGGTGCGTGGACAATCAGGACTAAGTGTACATGCGTGGCTACTGCAAGAGGACTGCGGCAACCACAAAGATGCTTTTTGTCAGGCTCTGAGAGCCTGTCTTTTAGATGAATTATTGTGCCTGAAAGAAATGTTTCAGGCTGAAGTGAGACTTACTTCTATGCCCCGTTACAGTACATAACACAACACTCTCAATAGGGAAACTTGCACATTTACCACATGCAGTGAAATGGAGGAAAGGGGAAACCATTAGCTGGCACACGCTGCATCCTTGCTGGAGCTACAAAAAGCTGCGGGGCTGCATTAGGGGCAGACAAAAGCCAACTGTGTTTGTAAACCCCAGGGAGAATGCTGTAGGATCTGCTTACCCTGAAGGATTGAATGGCAAACAGCTAACACACATTTTAACCAGCGGCATTACTGCAAGTTTAGGAAGCTATAGTTTGTGTTTCAGAAGTGGATAAGATGCTGAAAGGTTTAGAAGAGGGCTACAATTTTCAGCTAGATTAGAGTTGGACTGGTATTTGGCTTTAAAGTTCAAGGGCAAATGAAAGCTAAAACTGGAAATTTGGGTTTTGTATTAAGTTGCTGTTTTCCCATAACTGTTAAGTTCTCAGATCACAGTGCCAGAAATTAAACATTTCTGTGATTGACTTTTAAAAATCGGTTAATCTTGGTCAGTCCTGGCAAAAGTAGGAAAGAGGGGCACCTCCCAGAACCCCACCCCAGCCCCAGACCACCACAGGTTCACATCTCACATTTCCATGCTCTACAAAATGAGCATGATGGGGATTCTATGTTTTGAATCTGGTCCATCCCTAATCGGCATGGACTTGAATAGTATCAGGACCGCCATATGCTGAAGTCATGCTGCTAGAAGCTTTCAAAGTGCTGCACTTCTGGGGTAATTTTATCTTTTTATAAGCTTCATTCAAGCTGTTTTCCCAAGAAACACACAACTCGGCTGCACCTTATCTGCGGTTGATCCTGGACAGCCTAGAAAAAGTAGTTAAAATCTTCACCTCAGGCCCCAGACAGCAAAGGACCTGTCATTGCTGCCTGTAAGTAATGGCACGTGGCATCACCACAAAATTATTTCAGAGGCAGCACCCATGAAAGAGCATCCCTTTTTAATATGAATTGATGGTTTTAAAGTTTTGGCATGATTTGTTGTGCTTGGGTTTTTTTAGTTTGTTAGAATCTGATTTTTCAGTAGGTTAATTTATTTCTTCTTCAAGTTTAAACACACTGTATTTAATCACTGTAGAACAAAACACGATAAACCTCTGAGTTACCTGGTCTGATTTAATTCATAACTGACACTATTTGAGGAGGAAATTGGACTAGATGACCTCCAGAGGTCCTGAATTTTCCTGTAATTGTAAATAATTCTAGGAAGGTTGTGATGAGAAGTTTGGAATTTGAACTCCCACATTGCACTAGTGTCACCACAATGAAAAGACCTTGCATCCTCTTCTGACATTGCTGTCCTGCAGAAAAAAAAACCGTAAGTTTAAACAGCACAGTGGCTGTCAAATGTAGAGTTTCTGGTCTCAGTTCATATTAACATCATTACTTGCAGATGTATTTCCTAATAACCATATATGTTAATTGTATCCAGTTCAATTCAAGGCAATTTACTCATTCTGTTCAAATATTGTTTTATAGTAATAAATAGTAATTTTTGGAAGCTCATACAAAACTATCTCAAGTTATTCTGAAGCCAAATTAAAGTGTTAATGTGGTTAGGGAAAATGATTTTGAATTAGTCACATTATTAGCTGTTCTGGAGACAGGGGAAATTTGAATCCTGGTGGATTAAATGATTTGGCTGTGAGGAAATATTTGCTCAGGTACAAAACTGTCATTAAGGGGATGAGCAAGTGATGATGGTTATGTTGCTTTATCTCACTCCATGATTTTCTTTCTAGAACTTTATTTGCCTATCAGGATACTGAGTGGCATTGTTAAAACACGTTTAGGGAAAAAAACCCTGTACAGTAAAATCAACATATGAAGGCTAGAAATTGTCTGGAACACAAACAAAATTTTAAAATGGCAGAATATATGCCTATTTCATGGGCAGAGATCCTTTATGACATAGATTTATTTTTCTTAGAGAGTGTTCAATCAGCTGTATGCAAAACCACATAGTATCTAAGTCCTCTCCTCTCCTCTCTTCTCTACCATTGTCTCTGAAAGTCAAAGCAGATTTTGTGTGAAACAGTTTATTTATTTTTGGAAAACATCTAGACTAGGAGAAATGTGCCACTCTTGTATGCACCTGTTTTCACTTGGGAAGAAAAGTCATTAGAATTTTTTTCTTTTCATTTTACTTTACACTCAGTATTAAACTTCTGTTCAGTGCTGCTCAGTATAGAAAAGTTACCTTAGAAGGTAACTTTTAACTCACTTAGATATTCTAATTTCAACACCTGCTGAGGGAATACAATTTGTGACCTAGGCAAAACACAGTCCTCTTTAGTGGCTAAAAGGAAGCTTAATTTTTCAGTAGATCTGAAAATCGGAGTTGCTATAAAATAATAAAAAACCTTCATACCTTAACATATCTACTAACTCTAAATTATGAAAAATGCAAAAATACTCTTTAAAAATATTAGTGGAGTGACAAAATCTGGAAGAAAAAAAAATCCTAAAAGACAGCGATGACAACAAAACATTTAAAAATTGTATTTAAACATTTGCTTTGATTTTGGTCCATTTTTAAAATATTTGTACCAGAGTTTTGGCATTGGAAGTGTAGTACAGGGTCTTCATGCCCTTTCCTTCTGCTATGGACTGAGAAATCTGGACTGTATCTTCCACTGAACACTGTGCTTTTGAGGAAAAAAAAAAAAAAAAGAAGTACAAGGGGACCTAGACTACTGTTCCTTTTGTGTACCACAGTAGCCCGTGCAGATAGAAGTTAATTTTGAACTGATCGAAACCAGGATGCTACCCACAAATGAAAACTTAGGAACTAAATGCTTTCTTATAAACAAAGGTAGAGCAAAATGTTATAGAAAAAATTCTCTTCAGAGACACTTCTACAAAAAAAAAAAGTTGCTGGCTAGCTCTTTTTGTTGGAGAGGAGTGCATTCTGGCAACACTTTTCTCCATCCCCTGACAGTTTTTACTCTTGTGCCAGGAACTGGGGTCACATAGATACATCCATGCTGGTCCTATGCCATCATGGCATTCTAGACATGAAAAGGCTAAATAAATACTTTGTGACAACCTCATCCTGTGATCTGAGTAAAATGCAGTTTATAACTTCATTGTAAATAAAGAAATTAGCCAATTGCTGTGTTGTTTGAATCCCACTGAAGAAGTCAGCTAGTGTTATCACAAATGAGAATGATTGATGAAACAAACAGCAGGAGAAGAGAGATGACATTTCTGATTTTTTCTTTTCTTTTTCTTGGATGAGGAAATGAGAAGAAGATGTTCTCCAGCTGTGTAGAAAGAGAGTTCAAATGGCAATCACTACCCCATTTTACGCAAACCACTGGATTCCTTGGAGGGTAGATTAGGATCCAGATAGTTAATGAGGAGCAAAGGAAAATTACTATTTTTACTAAAGACATACTTCATTTTGCTGGCTGGAGTTAGCTTATATTGCTGGGAAATGTGGCATACTCAATTTGTTCCTATAAAGCAGGGGAGATAAAATGCTTTAAAATATTACAAGCTAAGCTATATAATGGGGTGTAACTCTTAAACTCCCTCAGAAAAAAAAAGGGAGTTATGACAATTTGGAAAGTGTCTTATGAGTTTTGGTTGATGTGCCATGAATGACTGTTTGAAGCTGCCATCTGATTTTGGGACTGGACACTACGGAGGATCATTGCGTCTCCAAGTTCCCATTTTTGATGGAGGTAGCCTGATGCCTGAACCTGAGGAAATTTGGCCTGAAAATGTGTGAATTTTGAAAATGAGTTCTCTGTCCCTGAGAAAGTAGAGGCATTAATGGTGCCCTGCTCTGTGGTGACGGAGTTTGAAGGGTCAGGGTCTGCAAGGAAATCAGCCAGGGGAATTGCAGATGGGGACAAGCATCAGTTTGCAGCCCAGGCACCTTTTAAGAATAGAATAGACCAGACCAGACTATTTCAGCTGGCAGGGACCTACAACAATCATCTAGTCCTTTTCCATAGGAGAGCCAGAGGAGACAACGTGCCCCCATCCTGCAGGAGAGTGGTGGATGAAGATCGGTTGCATCAGGCCAGGCTCATCCGATATCCTGTCCTTCAGAAAGGCCTCAGAAAAAAATGCAAATCCATGGGAAGGGTGTAACAATACTTTCCCACAATACTTTGAGTTGCAGAAGTAACCTGAATTGCCTCAGGGCATTTCTCCCCTCTGAAAATCTGCTGTGTGCTGATACAGCTCGGGCACATGTATAGGCTTCTGTTATTTTTTATCTAGGCGTGCAGGCTGCCTATGTACTTACTGTGTAAAGCCGTGATCCCCAACACACGGCAAGTTGTTTATGTGGCCTCTGACATTGCTTGCAGAGACAGGAAATAAAGAAGTTAATTCTGAAATTTGCCAGGGAATTTGCAGGGGAACTCGCAGGGGAAGGAGATGCCTCTGGCATGTTATGTGGTCAGCACAAAATGCCTTGCTCAAGAGCTGTGGGAGTCTGAAAGGAGACCTACTCGGCAGTATCTGCTGAAACTAGGCATAAACATGTTTCCAAACTTCCGCAGAGCTACTCAGCTTGTTTGCTTTCACCCCTATACCTCTCTGCAGAGATGACTGGAAGTGGAGCTCCAGCACGGGTTTTGCTTAAGCTACTAAGTGGTCCAGGAGCTCAGCTCCAGTCCTGAGAATCTGATGGTCTTGGACTGAGAAACTACATTTCTGCGGAAAGCTACCAGAGAGCTCAAAGAGTGGGTAAAAAAGCAGGACAGTGTTACAGCTACTCAGACTGAGGCAACTGGGTCTCACAGTGCTGGGACGCAAACATAGCCACCAGTAAGCGGCAGAACATTTCATTCTCTTTCTTTCCATCTGCATGCTGGAAAGGTAGCGGAAAGCATTAAAATGTTTTCAGAGCACTGAGACAAAGATTTTCACATAGTAATCGTAAGTAGTCCTCTTCAAGGTGATATCAATTACATTATCGCTAGAGGAGAGTGAGGGTATTTCTGCCACGTGGATTTCTGCCCTGCACTGCTTTGGCTGCATCTGGCTCATGAATCAGATTTTGTACACAGCCTCGTGAACTGCTGTTGCCTGTCCACATGAGGATTCTTTTATTAATGAAGGTTTGACAAAGGTTGAGCGTTGTTAAATTCAGGTGGTGCTAGGCCTTATCAACAGTTAAAAAATTTGTCAAATCACAGCCCATCAATAATCACAGCAGGCAGCGCTGTGGACTTAGCTCAATTTCAGATAATAGCAATGTCGCCACTGTACTAACCTGAAAGATAAATGGAAATTAGAATATGATTAATCATTGTTAGCCTAGCTTGGCTGATGCATGTTTGCATTTTAAGTAAGGTACATGTATGATTTTGTTGAAGTCACAAACACCTATTACATGTATACTGCCACACAATTTCTTTCAGATTTGGTTAAACAGAATGAATGATTTTTAGAGGAGTTAGGCAGTTTGAATAGTTTGCATTGCCATCACAGACAAGAACAAAACTTAACAGTTTCCCCACACATCATGTGTATGCGATTTTTAGCAGCATTCATTTTTACTATCAAAAGTACACCAGAGGTGATTTAAATAATTGACATATTATGAAGATTCCTTGTACTTTTTCTTATCTCTAATCCCATAGCTTTTTCAGTGGAGGAAAGGTGAAAGAAAGGCAAGGGTGATATTTAGTGACACCTTGATTTTTCAGGATTAATAGCATTTTTCTGATAAAGACCTACATAACCAATGGTGAAAACCAGAAATCTACTTCATACCTGCAACACACTGGCAATGAATTCAAAGTTGGATGATTTTGCATTTCTTTTTGAGTCCTAACATTACCCTTGGCAGGGTAGATACCTAAATATCTGTTTGGAAATAGATATTTCCATGAGGCTGCAGCATCTATGAATTTTGAAGACAAGAAAATTTTGTAGAGGTGAAAGATATCAAAAGCTGCTTCAGGCTTTGTGGCTTCCACTTATACAGCCTAGAGATTTTTTCCAGCTATCTGGATTTGATGTGTATCTTCTCCTTTGAATATGATTGTGGGCAAACTGGTTCTGATCTTTATATTGTTAGTTAGCAAAAGCCTTTGAGCAGTTCTAAGGTGCTGCATACCTGTTCATCCAGCCTTCTGGTGGAAAGATAAAATATTTTGATGTGGCTTATTGGAGTTCTGTTTCAGGTACCTAAAACCCTACTCTACCTCCCATAGGTCAAAGTTTTAGAAAAAAAAAATCTTTCGTGCAATGATGTCTTGTTTATAGGAAAAAGGAGCATGTTTTTCAAGAGAATCTCAAAGGATGTCTGAGAAATGTATTTCAGCTGCAGATTTGGACTAATCTAGGCAAATGAGAGTTTGAATCACTGGAATTGCTGTTTCCTTGAACTACAGTTCATTTACTATCGGACTATTTAGGTTTTAAGAGTTTATTTAGTGGATGACAAAGTGACATTTTCAGTGAAAAAATTGATCACTTTTTGCAAATAAAAATTTTGTTTTGTTGAAAACTCAGTTTTAGGCTGTTCAGGGAGTAATTTTCTATAAGATAAATCTGAGACTTGCATTTGTAGTAGTCCCTCATGCCCAAACCAATCTTTTCAAAATGGACCCCAGCTTTTGACTTTCTCAGCTACGGCCATACATATCCCTAGCTCCTGCAGCCACAGCAGTAAGGAGCAGCAGTGAGATCAAAGCCATGAACACTAAAGACATCCGTATTCTCTCCTTTTCTATGAAAGAACACTTCACTTTTCTTGGCAACAACCCCAAGGCTTTGAGACTTATTGCTGCCTTCCTGAGCTTCAGCTGTGGTACTCTTCAGAGGAACCACATCATAACCAGCGAGACAAGAACTCAGAAGTGCTGAGCTGTTTCATCAGCCCCGAATCTTTATTTCAGTCCACCAGTTTCTCCCCACCCAAGTTATAAAGATGTTTCCTAATTCTCTCTTCCAAGAGCTGGAGAATTAAATATTGTCTGGAGTTCCTGACAAGATCAGTTACCATTTCCAATAACCTTGTTCGGCTAAATTTCAATTTCCTGGGTGGAGGTGTGAAGGGTGTATATTCTTCTATACGTCTATACATGGGTGCAGATGCATGTTACAGTTCTTCAGGCCATATAGTTATATGTCTCCATATGTGTTTGACTTCCCCTGATGTTAATGGAAGCTATGAGTGCCCTTGTGGAATAATGTTTTAGAGAAGGGAATGTTCAGCTAGGTGGACTTTTCCCGTTACTACATTTTATTGCATTTCTGTAAGAAATACTTACTGTGGGAAATGATCAGAAAATCAGCTTGCTTAATGACCTGATCCAAGACCTGTTACAGGCTGTGCAGTCAGTGGATAGTTATCAGCACCAGAAATACCTCAGCTTTCTAAAACCGTAGGACCCCTTTGTTTTACTCACACATTTATTTAAGGCAGCTAATCTCAAAAAATGAGCATGAGTAGAGCTCAACATCATGCACTGCATCTAGTGAATGTCATCAGTAGATGTAAGGATGGGTGGAAAGCCACCATCCTTAAAAATCAGTGAAAGTATTAAAGAGAATAATCCAATGGCAGGGGCTTAAATACCAGGTTCACCACTGCAATTTAATATTGACACTATATCCATTCTCTTCCATTTGTAGTTTTAAACTGCAATTCATTATTTAGTTCAGCCAGTATAAAATACTATGCAGGAAGACAAAATGTATTTCTGTCATAGCATCTTGAACTCAGACCGAGTTCTGAGTTCTCTCTATACTTGTTACCACCACTGATGTGAAAATTGTCGATTTTGGAGCAGTATCACACTATCGGCATAAAGCTGAGAAGATTCTTTAGGACTTGGAGACTGGCAAAAAAGAGACAAGACTTGAGGGATTTGTATCATCAGGAAGTTGTGTGAAATGAAAGAGGTTTTTGTGAACACTCAATGGTCAGTATGAAATAATAGAACTTCAGAAGTGGTTTTAAATTTATCATCTGAACTGATTTTTTCTTTCAAAATCTTTACATGAAGCAGTTAAAAGAGTGTGAGCTAGGAGAACACTTCATGCCTGTATCATCAGCACAACAATTTTCTGTCGACGTTTGAAATTACAGGCAATTTTAACTACATGCCAGAAAGAACTGGAGGCTGGCTGTCTCAGCAGCAGCATTGCCATGGTGGTTGAGCTATGGCAGCAGGAGAATGCTTTGTGATGGAGCACCTGAAGCTCTCCAGGGAGCGGAGGCAGAAGGAGAGGGACTTTGCCCACGTTCCTTTGCCAGCACAGGCAGTGGGGTTGTGGTGTGCGCAAGCCCTACAGGCACGGCAACGGTGGTCTTGGCTCAGCAGTCCAGCGTGAGGCTGGTGCCACTCATGGTCCCTGCTGGTCCACAGGCAAACGGAGCTCAGCAAGCAGGTTGTGAAGCCCTGTGGTGATAATTGACTGACCTGTGCCATGTGCAGTGCCTGAGGGACAGACACTGGGATCAGGACATAAGCTGTAACTTTCACTCAGATTCACTTCTCCATTCTATTTCCTTTCTTTTGCGATCTACACCGCTCCACTTCTACTGCTATGAAGGTGTGGTAGAGACCAAGCAATATGTCTTTTGTGCACACAGTATGTACATACATCATGCCTAGTGACTTAACTCCTCCACCTGGGCTCTGGCACTGGCTTCCAAACATTCTACAACTGGGCTTCTGCTTCTGGTAATGAACCTTGCTTTTGTCAGCTTGTTACCCCAAAATATGGTGGGACATGTATGCTGAAATCCTACATCCTGGGGAGCAGCAACCATGTTGGGAACTACAGCTCTCCTCCTCTGCCCTACAAAGCCAACTGTGAGCACTGGTGGATCCAGCCTGCGCTGGGTCATGTTCAAAACAATATATTCACCATACTATTCACCATACATTGTTTACTCTTTTATGCCTTTTTGCATTCAGAAGTTATTATCTTTCATTTCTTCTGTGTCTTAATTCATACGCTTTTTGTTAGCCACTTCTATTTTCCTTTTCATTTCTTATATAGTGAATTCCTTTTCCTCATAGCTACTGCTTTTTTAGTTGTAGCTTTTCCTTTTTACGTACTTTTCCTTTTTTTTTTTTTAAATGCATATTTATCTTTTAATTAAATCACCAGGAGGCATATTTAGATCCCCCAGGGTTCACTTTGAACTACGAAAAGGAAAAGGCTTACTCTGTGCTATAAACAAAATGTTAATTTGAATTAATTGAAGGAAATGCTCTGCCTGTGATAGACTTGTTTCTGAATAATTAATCATTTCAGCCAGAAAAGTAAACATTATGGCCCTGAATTTTGCTTCTGGTCCTACCAGTGTCAGTCTGTAGCAGCTCTGCTGATGTGAGCTGAATTAGTCTCATTCAATATCGGTTCAGCCAAAAGCAAGCTCTGGCTCCAAACCACCATGGGGAAAGTACATTTTGGTCTGGGTTGTATCCAAACACTTTGTACCACTGTAAATACTCTCCCTCACCTCTAATGCCTCATTTTTCAGAGGAATGGTTTCCCTCCTCATAGCTGAAACATGGCAATAGCCAGGGCAAGGAGCAGAGGCGGATGGGGCTGGATATAAATTTATTCAAACATTAATTAAATTAGGCAAATTAATGAAAATAGCTCTTAAATGCAAATAGATGATTCCAGATTCCTGTTGATTTGAGATATTGAAGATGCACGGAGAGGCTATTTCCCTCACCCTCCTAGTCCTTCCCAAAGCTTCTGCTGACAGTTTCCAAGTGGCACTTGGCAAAACGACCCTTTGGTTTAACCCATGACCAAATATGTGATCGTACTCATAGCTGGGAATTTCCCATGAAACCAAGAATCTTCAGATCTCATGTACTGCATAACAGCACAAGTCTTGACAGCATAAGCACAGCAGAGGAGAAAAAAATATTTGAAGTAATTTCTTAATAGTTAAAAGGAATTACCCTGTCCCTCCCATTGGTCCTTTCCCAAGAGGGAAAGAGGGACTTAACATATTTGCCAATTCTATTTCTAGTCTGTACAGATTCTTATAGCCCACTCATCACATTGGTATCCAGCCCTTTCCAATGGCATTTTTCATAAATTCTGTGAAGATCAAATCGTTCTTGGGTATTATCTACACTCAAGCCATGTTTACTGGCATCAAAACAGCATTAAAAAAACCACAACAGGAGTCTTATAATGCAGGTGTGCCAATGAAGTGAAAGGCAGGTTAAAAATAACTATTAGTTTTACATATAACTAAAGGGAAAAGATGCATATATTTTAGAGTGTGTAAGAAAATTTTGAGTGAAATTACTTGTTCCTACCCAAATTATATTACAGTGATGAATTTTTAGTTTTTCTATGATATAGAGTAATATCAAGATAAGGAAGTCTTAAATATTATTCAACTTTAATAGAGAAAAAACTCTTAAAGCCTATCAGTCTTTACAAGGCACTTACTGTTTCCTGTACATGAGGTGATTCTTAACAAGGATTTGAAGAAAGGTTATTAGAGTCTTCTCTCCCTGGAATTAGAAAACTATGAGGTCTGAAAAAAAAACCACCCTGACTTAAAATTTTGATCACAGATTCAGAAACTGATTGGAAAAAAATAGATTTGCAGAACAGTGTTATTAGTATTGAAATCAGTAGTACCTCTAAAGAGTCATAATTCCTCTCTGCTAACAGGACACTTAAAGAGATTTATTTTCTCCCACTGAATAATGTGAGTCTGAAATATATCTGAAGAGTGATTATTTTCACAGTGAATTTCTAAAGTGTAACAGTCAGGAGAAAATACCTGCTTTATGGAATTGCCCTTTGAGATAGGCAGTTTAACCCTGCATTAGTGGATCTGTGCATACTTTTACCATTGTATAGCTACTGATGTTTTGTAGTGTTTTAGAATCCTGAATGATTATGTATTTCTATTTACTTGCCAGATTTTCTGCTAAATTATTCTGGTTAATTCAAAAAATATGTGCCAGAGAAGAAGAGCTGTCCTTCATGCTGTGCAGAGAGCTGCTGACATGCTGATGTTGCTGTGGTCTTATTATTCCTCCAGGAAAAGTAACTGAAACCTCTAACCATTGACTTTGAGAAGCCAGTGAGGTACCCAACAGTGCTACTGGCACCCAACAAGCTGTATAATGTGGTGAAAAACACCCAGGAGCAGATATCCCACAAAGAAGTTAGCCTCCTGAATGGGTTCACAGACCTTGTGTTTAGCACACAACAGCTGGCAAAGGCCTCAATAGAGAAAAAAAGTGTCTGCCTATGAAGGTAAGAGTTTTTTGTGAACCTTGTTGATCTGGTTTAGAGATGGGACTTATCCAAACCTATGAGCCTGACTCCTCAGCCCTGCAAGTGGGTGCCTGACCTGATGCCCAGAGCTGCTGTTGATCTGCACCAGTCAAAGCCACTTGTTCTGCCTCAGTTTGTATCTCAAAGCATGTCTAGAAACAACTATTGACTAAAAGAACCTTTTCTGAAGTATACAGCTTTTCCCTGGTCTGTACTTTCTAATGATTATTTCCAGATTTTTCTTACTCTTCGCTGATCGCTTATTTATTTCAGTAACCTTATCTCCCACTTTTCTGTGTGGATTTGCAGAATGTTCCTTAATTCCCTTTTTAACCCTCACCTCTCTTTTCTCTATTTTCTCTCACTCCTTCTCTTTTAGCTCACTAGTTCTCAAGCTATTTATTACCTTCAAAAAACTCAGGCTTCAAATCTGTCTCTCCCACACCTTCCTTCTCCTGTGTCAGAGTGTTACAGATAAGATGATTGGTCCAGTATCCAATTGAACTTGACACATGTTTGGAAAACTAACTCTGCTTTAATGCTTTTAATTAAGAAGTCCCCAAACCCTTAGCTGAATCCTGACAGCTGGATGTGGTCTGAAACACAGTAAATGAGTTTATTCATGTGATTGCTGCAAGAATTCCTGAAACATGGCAGAAAAGACCTGGGTGGGTATTGTCCATTCATGCTGGTGCTCCTGAGGTGCCTTTTTGGCTGACAAAGTGCCAAAGCATCCTGCCTTCATTTAGTTTCCTGAAATAATTTTCTGTCTTAAATTCAGCTCCACTAATGATCACCAGAGTGTCAGTGCCAAGCTGGATACAGTTGGCTACTTGTGTGTTAACCACAAGGTCATCTAAATATTGCTCTGAGCTACTCAACCTACAGAAGAGGTTCTTCAGATCTGCTCTCATCCATGCAGGTGCAGAAGGCAGCTAACTATTACATCTGCTCTCTGGAACTGAGTTTGTAGGGGGAGCCAGAAAAGAGACACCTGTTTGGAATAGGATCGCACAATAAATCTTTGCCAAATTGTGTTGCAAGAAGAGTATGAATGAACAAAAACTGGAAGAGGAGACAGACAACTCTTTCCTCACTAGCAGAAAAAAGAAGTAGGGTAAGAGGGACAAAGCTGTTGGGGTTGTAAGAGACATGTACAGTGAAGAAACTGGAAACCTATTTGTAAACTTCAAGGAAAGGTGGATGATACTGCTGCACTTTCTCTCAGGTCCTTGACAGTTTACATTGTCTACCAGGGAAGTGCAGTTTGTTCAACTTTGACTGAACCATGGGTCAGTCTACATTGGGCTATTAGCTTTTCATAGAGCGCTGTATCTGCTTTTGTTCCTCACCCAGGGTTCTTTATTTGTTACCATTGCTGCAGTTTCCCTACAGAGTTTGTCACTTCTGCTGAGTGACTTTCGCCACCATTCGTCACTCTAGCAAGAACGTGCCTCTCACACCTGTCAAGTGTCCTCATCACCCTGCTGCCAACTGCTTGTAGCACAATGATGAAAAGGTGCATGTACAATTAGAAACCAGGCATGCCTAAAATACATTCCTGGATGCTCATGAAGCTGAACTAAAATGACCTATAATTAGGACCCCACCATTGACTTATAAATAGGACCCCCAGCATCTTGATTATAAGATTTATTGAGATTTAAGTCTTGATAATATGGTCCTTGTTTATTAGCCTGGATTTGCCCAGATTCAGAACACCACAAAAACATTTTTTTTACTTTTAAATATCTTCTCATATCAGTTAATTTGGTGAAATTTAAGCATGTGTTTCAGGCTAAGTATTGTCCTAAGTGCTGCCTTAGATACAACTTCTTTTTTCCTGCCTCCATGTTATAAATCATGCTACAGCTTTTTAGCCACCACTACTTTGTCTTTGATTTTTTAAAATTAAAGTGAAACAAACAATTGCCTCTTCAAGACACTGCATTATTGTGCTCTGTAAAGTGTATAGAGCAGATGTTTTCCTCTATCTATGTGACCTTATCTTTCCATTTGACTTCTGCTTGTTGACATAGATTTTAATTGCAGATCCTTCTCACAGCGAACAGTGATAAATCTTCAAAGGAATGTAACTATAGCTCTAAATTACATGAGTGTATGTTTAGTACCTTGGGTTACCCATTAGCTCAGGACAGTAGGTGATTCAGGAGAGGAAGTCACTAACAGAGCAGCAGCAAGGTTATTTTGAGCCAGTTTCCTTGTGTGTGCTGTTCCTTTGGTCTGGAAGACACAACATTATACCATAATTTGGGCTTAATTTCATAAATACAGCTTTGCCTTTCACTCTGATTCAGTCTTCCCTTGCTTCACATTTTCCTGGCATTTCCTGCCAAGCTACATTTTTTCTTCCTTAGCAGATTGCTCTCTGCTATCTCCTGGTTTCTCTCACACCAAGTCCCTTTAGGCATCGTATCACTTCTTTTGAGCTATACGTCCATTTGAACCGTAGCGGAGTGGAACGGAAACTACAGTTCGAGGAACTGGTAATTTGGCAGGACCTTGCTCATGCCGTAAATCAAACTGACAATAAATCACTAACTATTATTTGATATGGCTAGAACCAAAATGTATATTGACTTTGGAAGAGTCCTTTTTTCCTTCTATCCTTCTGAACAGTCATGTGTTTCTTTTTTTTTCTGTCCAAAAATGAGGACTAGCAATATTTTCCCTGGGTATAGGAAATTAAAACACCTTTTCATTTTGTATTCTAAATATTGTTTACTTAGGCTAATGTTTTCATTATTGTCCTACAGCAAAGTAGCTACTTAGAAGAGTGGGTTTTTTACATCGTCCTAATATATTAATTCTGCAAAAAGAGAAAAATTGGAAGAGGGAAAGTGAAAGGTTCCTATTCTAAGCCTGTTTTCAAGCCTTCTGGCTTCCTAATACTGAGGGTGAGATCTGGGAGTCTGAGCCAGCTGAGGTTGAAACTTGATCCCAGTGAAAGTAAAAAGAATGCTGTTGAGCTGCAAGTCCAGGTTTTCTGTGCTGCTGAGATGTCTCTCTGTTATCAGTCTTGGTCCTCAGGGAAGCTGCAGATCCAGAGCACATTTCACCTGGGGCAGCAGCAGCAGCCTGGGTGTTCAACTGCCCGTGACAGGTCAGGAAATGGAGTAATTTCACATATTAAAGATCTCTGAGAATCCTGATAGCCTGCAATAGCCCAACTTAAGGCATTGCCCAGAAGCACCAGATGTCAGCAATCAAGTAGCACAGTAGATCAGCAATGGCTTCTGGCACGACACAGGCTGATAATGCCAAACAGAAGGAGGATTGTGCAGAAAAACTTGGTTCCAAGGTTGGGAAATATTAAAAAATACAATTGGATTGTCAGAAGCGGGGTGTAGAAATGTTTCTTCCACGTGACTGGTTGCGTAAATGCTATTTTTGGTAACATATCATCATTTATGGCATTGTGGAATGTTCAATTTGCAGATGCTGCTAAGTGATAAAATGGCAGAGTTATCATTTAGTGTAAATTCAGCACTTAGGAAGTCAAGATCTTAACAGCACTGATGTGTTAAAGCGCTCTTTTGTCCCACCACTCTACCAAGGCACCTCTCTCTTACTCTGTTGTGGGGAATCCTTGTAAGAAGTGATGCAGATTTGAGTAGTGCAGATCCTTGGGATATGGAGGAGTGGATATTCAGATAATACAAATTGAACCTTGCTCCCTGTGCTCAGGAGACAGTTTGAATCTACATACAAAAGCTATTTTAAAAAGCGACCAGAGAATTATTAGACTTCGCAAGGAAGGTCTTACAGACTATCTGAAATTGGCTTTTTGACACTAGTTTAATTAAAGCCATATTTAGTTCTATTTCAGAAAGATAGTAAAGTCCATTCTGTATTCCCAGCCAAGCCCAGTGGAGTCACTGGAGAATTTATTTAAATTTCTCTTCACTCTGTGAAAAGTAAATGAGTTCTGTTTGCAAAGATTGCGAATACCTCAAACTCCCTGCTGTAGAATATTACTAAATAGCTATTTTTACACAGAAAAGTCTCAGGTAAGAGGGACTTTTATGAGAAAACCTTCAAGATTTGTTCTGTTATTACTGAACATATGTCTTCCAAAATGTTGCCTCATTTGTTCTTGTTGAAAAGAAACGTCGAAGTGCTTGAGTGTTTTGAGACAGAGCAGTGATTTCATTTGGCTGTTTTACGGTGTGAGATTCTGTGATGCTACTCAGCCTACAGCAAAGCCCCTGTGTTTTATTGCTATCACATGGAGTTTACCCAGTTATCCAGTCTGCATATAACAACCGTCTTTGCCAGCAGTGCCAGACCATGCGTGATGTTAGCTGTAGCGTCACCCTTGTGCCACAGAGGGTGAGGTTTAATTGAAGTTTTTCCTCCACACCCCATTATTATGAGGTCTGTGAGTCAAACTCTAGATGTTCTCTAGATTTCCAGAGAAAGGCATTTTGTCTCAACTAGTCACATTTATTCTTGCCTTTCTAAGCCCCAAGGTCCTTAAATTTGGCCCAGCTTCTTTACATAAATTTAAAACAAACTTTCAAAAAATATCCCCTGAAACCCAAATCTTTGAGTTGTATTAGGATGGATTCTTGTACTCAAATCCAGTTTTTGCTTAAATATAGAAACTTTGGCAAACATTTACTCTATAACAAGTTATTCTTTTTTGAAAAACGGAATCAAAAGAGTTCTTTGACAGTTAACCAAGAGCCCAGAATGGCTTTAGGAAAAGAAATATTCACTGGTTTTGGAAAGTACAATATATTTATAGCTGTCTAAAATACCTGATGAAATGTTGTGGTGTCCTTGGAAAATATATAGTAAATGCTTGGGTGTTGTTTTTGTTTTTGTTTTTGGGGGTTTTTTTTGGGTAAGAGAAAAAATATATTCACTTTTAGCTAACTTAAGAAAAGCCAAGTCCTTAATCCTTATTTCCTGCTGGCAGTTCTTTGTCATGCTGTGTTATGAGTGAGTGCAAAGATGGTGAGTCAGATTTTGTAAATGAGGGGTGAGAAAAATGGGAATTGTATTTTAGAAAAAGAGGAAACAAACTGAGACACAGAAATTGTTTAAAGCAAACCTGCTTTCAAAAATACTAGCTGTATAAAAATGAAGGGAGCACAGATTCTGCACTTCAGGCTTACAAAAATTGTTGAAAACTAGAATGCTGAGAAATCAAAAAAATCCATTAAAATATGCTGATCTGTAAATAAGTACAGCTAAAAAATGGTATAACTTTTTCTAAAAAGGAGAATATTTTATGCATGGTTAACCAATGATAGAGTCACTTTTCATATGCTTAATTTTTATGTAATGTGATAAAGTTGCAATTGTTATTGATTACATTAATTAGCTTATACCAAGGTTTTTAATAGTAATTGTTATTAAATACAGAGAAAATCACACTGTCATTTTTAATTAAACACAACTATAATAAATATATGGGATGAATCCATTTTCTATATATCGGACCATGTTTTAAAGTCAATTATTTTTGTTTCATAAAGAAATTTTACTGCTGTTTAGTGTATTGCATCTTTTATTTCTTGTTGCCATGTCTTTCTGGATTTTAGAGGTAGTGTATCTCAACTTCCAGTATCTTGTTTTTATTGATAAACTGGGAGAGGAAAACCAATTTTCTTTGTCCTTGTTTTCTGGATGCTGTGTGACATAGCTATAGCACTGGACTACACTAAGTAACTGAAATAAAGGCAATTGTTGGTCAAGAGCGGTAAAAGATAAGCTGTTGCTGAAAAACATTATATCACCTTTGCATGCTTTGGTTTCAGGTTCTAAGGTGATCATTTGGGTCTTCACCTGTTTGATGTCCTTTGAAATTTTGGCTGCATATTTGGACATCTTGAATATAATTTTTCTCTAAGTATGTTTAAGCTATTATAGACAGCTCAGGGTGCTCACAGGTATAATATTAAAATTGATTTGCATTAAATTTGTTTTAAAAGAAAAATTACTTTTTAAAATTTGAAAACATATTTTAATTTATCTTGACAAAATATTAACAGTATGGAGAGCTCAGAAGCTGTGGTGCATGTTGGAGAGAACTGTGGAGCGCTCCAGACTGATATAACCAACCAAACGCCCATGCTGTGCTCATCGCATTGGACAGGAGTCCCAAGCGTTGGGACCTGTTAACAACTGTTCCCTCTTGGCATCTCCCATGCTGTCCCCTAGGAGAGCAGCGTGCACAGTGGAAGGTTTTCTTCTGAACTCTTTATATTCTGCATATCTATATATACAGCCTACACAGATACGTCCATATTCTTCAACAGACCTTAAGCTAGAAAAGGCACTGATTTACACGGCTACATATTGCTTCAGATGATTGGCTTTGGGGTCCCTTTTTAAGTCACAGACAGGTGATTTAAAACCATGAACACCTTAAAATAGCTACATAATGCCTCTAGACCTGCGTACAATCTAATTTAAGCTGGCTATTAAACAGGCATTATTCACCAGTTTTTCCTCATATTCCCACTTTTCAGAAATCCATGCAGTATACAAATCAGATCCCTAAGATTAAATTAAAACTTTGAATATGTGTATGCTCTCGTACTCTTGTGTTTACTTCTTGGCCCTAAGGAGACCTTGTGTAACGTTTCCCAGGGAGCTGGAACAATCCTTAAGGGAGTTGGGTAGTGAGAATCTTGCAAGACAAAGTGGAGAATTGCCCAGGCAATTGCTGTAGGGATGGTATGAATTGCTGTTACTATGTAAGCCTTTGCTTCCAGTTATCTGGTTTGTATTTATTTACGATGCATGAGTTATACAACTTGGACAGCATCTTTCAATTACTTAATAAAATACAATATGTAAATGCAGGTAACATCCCCAGCACTCTGCTTTCAGTTCTTATCTACCGTAGCACATTTCCTGGGTTTTACTCCTTCCAGCGCTGCTGGTAGTAAGTGTTGATTCAAAAAAGAAAACAGGAAATAATTCTTCATTTCAATAATTCGTGGAACATGAACTGAAACTATGATATCTGTGGCACATGAGAGCACACATCTCAAACTGTGTTATTAGTATTCAGTGCTGGGACTGTAGCCCTGGAACATATGCTTAAAACATTGCTAAGCCCCTTCAGAATACCATTTCAATAGAAATTCAGTAATCTGTTGAAACAAGTCAACATAGAAAATTATGATATAATTGGAACTGTTTAATTGCCTGTTATGTCCTTTAGTTGATCCTCTGAAACAATGTTATTAGTATTTAATGTGAAATTTCTGCAGTAAAAAAGGTGAATTTATTGGGTGAAAGGACAATCTTCCATTTCACAAAATACAACTGGCAGATGGAAACATGAAATAAAGTGCCTCCTGCCAGCTTTTACTATACCTGCTCATAAACCTTCCTGCCTTGAGACACCAAAAAGGGTTTCTTTGGGACACTTACCATTTGCTGAAGGATCTGCTCTTCCTCCACCTTTACAATGATACAGGCCTTTTATAATTTTTAATATATTATACAGCACTTCAGTGAAAAGGGTGGCTGAGCGGAATACTGTAGCTCTCATTGTCAACACACGAGCATGCCAGAGCATACCAGAGGCTGCTGTGGTGTTTTGGTCCCCTAAAGAATAATATTTGACATAGGATTTACAAGTACAAAAGGTTTACTGCTGCCTGAGTGGAGCTTGTTTTACTGACTCTCTCCCCAGATTTTTAAATCTATGCCCCATCACAAAGCCCAGCCCTCCTCACCTTGCTCCTCGTTGTGTAACTTTGCAAGGGCAGACACCAGTTCCTACACAGAAGTGTGGCTGTGCTATGAGAAGAAGCATCCTCCAAATGCAGCAGATTTCAGAGCCAGTGATTTACTTATGTCATGCTTTTATCTTGGATTTTCCACCACTGCCTTTGCTCTCAGCAAAGTTTATCTTTTTTTTTTAAGTTTATGAGTTTATCTTACGGTCATGTAATCTAGCTTTGTGAGCAGGTGCTGCTGCAGATGACCAGATGCAGGTTTTCTTCTACAAATACAGAAACCTTTTCTCCTCCTCCTCCACCCCATAATACACCTCTGCAAGGACCACAACAGATTACATTCAGTCCTGGATCCCAAAAGCTTTTCTCTGCAGAAAAAAATATTTTACAGTTTAGAAGTCCATTGTTTCAGATTGTGGATGGATAGAAAAAGAAGACTTAAACCACTACATTTTCTCCACCTTTTGGAGGCACCTGCAGAGCCAAAGTGTTGGTGTCCAAGATCGTAGTGCTCAGAGGCAGCTTGTAAATGGGTGGTTGCTTCAAGAGGAGCATAAGATTTCCTTTGTGCCAGACACAGTTATTTGCCTGGCCCTAGCCCCAGGTATTTACGTGAAACCACTGCTGTACACACGTGAATACTTAAGTTATTTGTTAACTTAAGTGCACGGTCAGGTGTCCCACAGAACCAGGCTGATACTATTTCCATGACAGCCAGAGGCTCCTATGCTGTTCTACCTCATTGGCAGAGGTTTGTAAGAAAGGATCCCAGTATGATTTTACTGGAGTTGACAGTATTTTAAAGGGGCTGTTAGTATATTTAAATGTGGAAGGGTTTCTGTACAGAAAAGACAGAGTGGAGCTTTATGCGAATTTTAGCGCTATCCTTTCGGTTTCTTCAGAGTTACGTTGACATCCTGTTAAAATGTTCATCAAGGGATCACTATAAATGTGCACTGTTTAAAAAGTAGTCTTCTGCAGGCATTTTGGCTGCATATTAAATGATGCATTATATAAAATTTTGTGGTGGCTGTTAGATTTTCATTGCTGTAACATTGGAATGGCTAATACAGCCTGAATATTTTTTATCATCTCATTAAAATTCAACATTCCAGAGTCTCCTTAATTTTTTTAGGTAATTCAGGAGTAAAGGATGTATTGTCTAATAAAATTTTTCATTTGCTGTGCTTTGTATTATGGCATGAAATAACAGTACAACACCATTAGGGGATGTATTTGTTGAGATTACGTAAATTCTATCAAAAAAACCAGGGTTTTAAAATCCAACACGACCACGTTATGGCTTTCTCGCAAGACCCAGCAGCAGATGTTGTGAGGTGTGCTCTACAACACCCCCAAAAGGAGTTAGAGCCATCAGGGCACAGCTGCTGACTGGGTGAATTCCCTGTGCACCCCAGCTGCCCCCAGCAAGCCCTCTGCACTCACTCGCTTTGCAAATCTCATTGCCTTTTACACCACAGGGTTTTAAAGTCAGGTGTGGAGCAGATGAGGAGGGAAGAAGCAGCCCCCCCAGGCTGAATGCCAATGGGAATTTGCAGTGCGAGAGGGGACCTGAGAAACTCCAGGCAGAAAACCTCCGGAGAGGAGCACCCACCTCACCCCTTGGCATGATGAAAGTATATAATAAGTAGAAAATCCAAGCATGGTTTCCAGCTCACTCAGCAACTTAGCAAAAGTGTCTCTGTTTCATACGTAAGAGGGTTTAAGACCTTCAGATTCCTTGGCCTTATCTGATTGTCAAATTTTGCATATTTCTAGGAATGAGGAATCTGTGCACAACTTCAAACACTTTGTATTGTACACAGTTATGTTTATTTTTAAAGCATGGTGTGCGGAGAGAACATTTCAGCACAAATGTTGCATTTCTTTAGCTAATAATTGACACGCTTTAACATGCATTTTCGATGGTAACTAAGAGGATTTAGTTATATATAAATATATATCACCTTTGATGTCAAAGATTACCTCCTCTCCATCTGCAATTACTGATTTCTTTCCCACTTTTATGAAGTCCTGCTTTATCCATTGTGTTAAGTGAATGTTTGAGGAGCTGGACTGTAACCGGATAACATGAAGTGACAACAAACTGCAGCATTTGGGCAGAAGCAGGTGGCCACAGATAGGGACAACAGCAAGAACTTATAAGTTTAAGTGTGTGCGTATATACATACATGTAGATATGCATATACGCACCACACACACACACAACAGACATTTTAATGACACTTTTATTCTCCAGTTGAAGTGTAATTTTTTTTTACTCTGGATAATTTAATACATTCTCTACATCTGAATCCTGCTTGACTCATTTTAAAACTTCTATAAGCTGTTTATAGTCTCAAGGGAAAAAAAGATAAACTAAAGAAAATATACTGTGAACCTGAAAGACACTCAACAATTGCCTAAATTCTGTCTTTAAAGAAAAGGAAATTCAAGCATGTTAAGCATGTGTGCCACGTGCATCCCTCCCCGGCCCATGAGTATCCTCCATACCAGGATTGTGTAGGAGCCTTTCAGTGGCTGCTCCCTTGCCCTCCTTCCCACCCCACCAGGTACTTCTCCTGAAAACCTTTTCCTCCCTTCTGTCCTCTGACTCTTAGAGCCCCCCTTGATCTTTTGAGCTCCCTTAAGCAGAGTGACATGACTTGTTGTTGAAGTGCTGCCCCTATCAGATGGTCACCGGGGGCCTTCAAGTGTTTGTCATACGAAAGGGAGAACAGCAGCGCTGGGGTGAGAGGTGACCTGTCTTCTCTGGCTTCTGCTCAGCTCCTGCTGGGAAAACCAACGGGATGAAGTGGCTTTATAGAGAAAACTCCCAGGACCCTACTTACAACTCAAGCTTTGGGGAGTTGCTCTCTATTGTGTATAACTTTTGACCAAAATCACTATTAAAGGACAATCTCCTGTGCAATTCTCAGAGTCAAGTTTTACGATTCCAGGTAGAGCTCATGTCTTTCAATTTTTCTGTACAGGTGAAGATGGGATAGTGATATAACGTGCATGCAGTCACTTAGCCTGGGATGGGTGGTAATCTCTTTAGAAATGAGTTTGAGTGTCTGACATGAGACTTATCTTCCAGTCTATGAGCTATTATTAACTTCTTAAATACAAGTCACACAAATCTGATTGAAATTTTGGAAAAAATAAAGAACTAAGTGGGACCAAAGGTAAAATAATTGCAGAACACCAGTTAGCTTACTTCAGCTAGAAAGGAATGAGAAAATCCTATGCCTTTTGCAACAAAGGCAATGATTTTTATGATGATCTTGAGAAAACTTCAGTTCTTAAGCAAATTAATACTACCCATCATTAATATCTAAGAAAAACTATTCAAAGGGACATACTGTGAAAAGTGGCACTCCTAAATCACCTGTGTGCTGCATATAATTACACAGATAGGATGTATACGTCTCAGCACTAGTGTTTAGTTTTGGGAAGATTTCCATAGTTAACTGCCAGATGCTTGAAAGTTCATTTTTGTTCTTGAAATATAGTTGGAAAAGCCAGGGATTAAGAGCTAACACTGTAATTGTACAAACAGAGCATATATGTGGGCTAATGTATTTACTTCTTTTTCTTCTTTTTTTTTCCCAGAGTTAGTAACCTGAAAAGGTAAGGTTCTACTTATGCTTCTGAAACAACATAATTAATGTCTTTGTGTTCCAGATTCATATAAGGGACTTAACATACAAAATACATTGACTTTTTTTTTGCTTTAAATGTCTGCACTGATGTATTCAGTGTTTTTCTTATGGCTCTTAGTTGCTCAGGTATTAATTTGGTGCTGAATGAATTGTTCATTCTGAACAGAGAACATAATACAAAGTAAATTAAATTTTTGAAGGCATTTTGTGAACAGATTATGATTAAGAAGCAGTCAAGTACTGGAAACCCATTCACTCCCCCTACTCAGACCCCTGTTACTGGGTAGCTGGGTCATGCTGTAGGGGATGGATTAAAAGTAATTCATTATTCTGCAAAAGATAAGCTTGAAGCTGCATGTGCATGTTTGTGCATGTGGACATTTCCCCCTCCCTACCAGCTTCCTGGAGTTTATTAAAGCCACTCGGTATAAAAGGGAGGAAAGAACTCATAGTTTTTTTTCATTAGATGAAGAGAGTTTGGGATTTTGAGCTTCTGCAGTTAATAGATATTCTTAAATTTTCTCATGGCATCTTTTGGCAACTCTCACATTTTGAGATTTCATTTACTTCTCCAGCTGTGCAATTTACATTCTGGTAACACAGGATGGACAGCAATTCTTGATTCTAGACAGTGGCAGCAGAAGATTAAATAGCCCAGCCTGTTCCTCCTCAGTCTCTGGAATTTTTTCAATTAACTTTAATCAGGACTTTTAAATTCTGGTGTTGAGACACTCTTTTAATATTCTGCACTCTTCATTAAAAAACTTACAGGAGAAGGAGGTCTGAAACCAGTGTGTAACCATTTCCATGGGTGTCACTAACTTGCGCTGCTACAAAAGGGAAGCTCATGGTAAGCATCAGGGAAACTAGCTGTCTGGATGTTCTTACTGGGGCAGATTTCCAGAGGAGAAACAGAAGCTGAAGAGTGTTTTCCATTCCAGCAAGGCCTCTCCTTTGTAAAGGCAAGTTGAAATAAGCTATTAACTTTCTAATAAAGTCCCCTCCCAGACTAGATATTATTAATCCATGTCACTCAGTGCCAAGCATCAGATATCAGAGGGCTGTTGCTTCCCTAGACTGGCAGTCTTCTGATGCCCTCTCAGAGCCCATGTTTTGTATAGGCTGACACTAGGAATTGCACTGGCTGGATGATTTCAGTTAGATCAACAAGCACTAACTTGACATTTCCTTGGATAACTTGACCAACTATGAATAAGACTCCCTTTGCATTGCAAAGCTCTGCTGTCCCTGTCTGCTCCTTAGGCTTTGCAATGGCAAATTAATTTTATTCATAGTTTGGGGAGAAGATGAGGGCAGCAGATGCAAAACTCAGAAGAGTATAATGACATGGACTAGAGCAGGCTACTGCTTTTATGGAAATGGCATGGTCAAACAATGGACCCAGATAAGAACAGGTATTGTAGTTTATCCTTTGTCCAGTCTTCATCGCTGCTGTCTGATTGATCAACACCGTAGGAAAAAAAAAGGTGCTACAGAAAGAGCCAGGGGGTCCTTTCCTCTGAGGTGTAATAACAAAAATTGCAAAATCATGGGGCAACTAATTTTTATTTACTAATAAGCACTGAATACTGTGCTGATTAAATGTAACAGGAGTTCTCTGTCTCTTTTCTCTGAATTTGGAGACAAAAAAATTGGAAAAAAAATTGCTGCAGGTTTCATTTCTCGAAATAGCTACAATGGAGATGTTTTCATACAGAACAAAAATGTTATTTGGAAGCATTTATTTTCATTGCCTTACAATAGTTTGTTCTGTGCAATGTGCAAAAACTAGACTCCTGTGTTTGCAGCCATACAGATGATCTCAGCCTCTGCATGCTGTCTGCTCTCACAGGCGCTGTTTTGCTTTGTAGCCTCCTTTTCCGTGGGCCTGAAACGCAGATGCAAAGAGGTGCACGGGGGGTTGCAGAGACAAGCAGTTCTCGCTGTACAGTCCCTGTGATGCTGCAGAGCATTGGCACTGCGGATGCTTGTTTTACGTAAAACAAAGGATGGCCGTGCTGGAGGAAAGGACACGATGTCCTGACCAGTGTGGCAGGAGGTCGGACTCGCTGAGTAGGATAACAAGAGCCTTTTGGAGACTGAAGTAAGGTTTCTAAATATGAACTGAAGAGCTCACATGTGTCCTCCTTTTCTCAAGTGCTGAGAACACATTGCTTTAATGGCTGTTGCTAGGGCTTTAGCTTTCTGAAAGGCAGTTAGAAGAAACAGCTAAGCCAAGACTTGGTTGGCAGCCAGAACTGGGGAAAGAAAAGTGTCCCCATGAAGGGGATTTGGTCCAGCACTTTACACTCGTGATAAATTTAGGAATCAGTGGCTAAATTACCCTGTTGGCAAGTAAATTGGTAGAGGGCAAGTACCGGTAGGTTTTTGTTTTTTCCCCCTTACACTTAATCCAACACTTAAATGGTCAAGAGATTTGGATTGATTTGGTTTGGGGTTGTTTTGGTGGTTGTTCTCTGTTGTTCTTTTTTTTTTCAAGTCTTAACAGAACAGGCTGTCTTCAGATCCTTCTCTGCTTGAACTCCACTTTGCCCTCCTATGCAGGGGTAACTTCAGGCGATGGCTGCTCCAGTGCAGAGCCTCCCTGCTGCTGACATCCAGGCAGGTCTGGGATGAGGGGCACGGCTCAGAGTCATGCTGGTGATAGTCTTCTCCTCACTAACATTAGTATCCTTTAAGGAGTTTAGAATCATAGAATTACAAAATGGTTTGGGTTGCAAGATGACCTTTAAAGGTTATCTAGTCCAACGCCCATGCAAGGAGCAGGGACATCTCCAACCAAATCAGGTTGCTCAGAGCCCTGTCCAACCTGGCCTTGAATGTTCCCAGGGATGCTCTTTTCTGGACAGCACACCAGTGCAACTTGCCTTCCTAATAGAAGAAACTCAAATGTATGACCTTTCGATTAAAGAGAAACCCTACTGTCTATTGGTTTGGTGGGGTTTGTGGGAGCTGTGGCTTTTGCTGTGTGTTGGGCAGAACCGGGAGCAGTCACGCTCGGATCACAGCGAAGCTTGTCTGATGCTGAGCATCCTTCCCCTTTTTCCCTGCTGTCACCAGAATAATTGTGATCAAAACTAACTCAGAAATACATTCTTCTATTGTTTGCCTCAATAATTGAAATGTTAATTACTTAATCATTGAAGAGACTTTTTTTTTGTTCTCTTCTATAATGTAGTTATTTTTTTTAGAAATCCAGGAATCTATTGTCCTAAGAACTGACTTTTTTTTGCAAGGGAAAGTAGAAGATCAATTTGTCTCCCTGACTGTAAGATTTCCTTGCTTTCTAGTGCTGCAGCTGTCATGATATGCAAGTCTGTTTTCTCAGAATGACATGCACTTGGAACTCAGTACAATTGTGGCTGTCATTTTTCTACCCACCCAGAGACACCTGGGGTATGAGTTTCTCTTCAAGCGTTTAATCCCCAGAATAACATGCAACCACCATGCAAAATCCCTTGTTTTCTGTAGCTAACACTCTTCCCTCAGCTGTGTAAGAACCAGTTCACCCTTTCTCAGCATCATGAATGTGGCAGATAGGGAAAGGCAGTAGCTGGAAACATGAACAGAGGGTAAAATCCCATCCTGTTGACTTTATCCTGACCTTTCACAGCACAGCTGCAACAGCTCCCAGCTGAAATAGATGGAAAGGCAATTCCACGCCGTAGAGTCCTTTTTAACTGCAGTGAATTCAACTTTCATGATCTTTTCTGGTCCTCAGACACAGAACACATTCTTGATTAATTCCTCTTAATATAAGCTGGGGTGGCAGCTTTAAGAGACCATATCAGACCTTTACGTTGTCTCCACTCTGACCTCAGTGGAGACAGGAGTTTTACATTTACTGAAGGTGAGCTCTGTCTATGCCGAGCGATGGCACAACAGCTAGGAAATACCTCCTGGATGATGCTAACATATTTTTTTTGGTTGTTGTTCTAAAACACTTCTGTATCCCGTTCCCCAGTTAAAATCCACAGTATTGAGATACTCCCCTCAACCAGGGCACTGCTCAGCGTAGGCAGGGGCAGGAAGAGGAACAGGAAAATCCTGAGGAAGTCTTGCAGGGCTGTCACCAGCCTGTATAGGTAGGGAGCTCTAACGAAAACCGTCACCATGGGGCAACAGCAAGCGCGGGTTGTACTTCCCATACTGATTTCACCAGTGAGATTATGTTAGGGGTGCTCCTTACACATTGCCTCGCCTGCAAGTTACCTTGGTTTAACACTTCAAAACAACCCTTCAAGCATGTGTTTTGCATTATTCTCTTTTCTTTTTCCTCAGTAGAAGTTTTGTCTGCAAAATATTGACTTAGCAGATCAAGAAGTTATACCTAGATTTCTCCATTAAAAAAAAAAGCTTTCATATTGAACTTGGGCTTGGGGACTGAAAATTCAGTGTTAATGCTGCATTTTATTGTCTTTATTGCTGACAAAAAGTTATCACACGTCATGCTTTTAAAGGAGAGTTTGTGGAGCTGGCTCTCTCTGGGATACTAATTTTAATTCCTGGTTATTTATTCTTTCCTTTCTTTCTATACAGACTGGTTGTTTTTTTTTTTTCCCCATAAGGAATGCATATCTATATTCTGATGCAGCTATACCTACTGTACGGCTATTTACTCATAAATCTACAATCCACTACTGACTAGTAGAAGAACAAAGTTGGTTCAATGAATTACGTCAATACACGCTATTTCAGGGACTGACTAAAACCAGTTCCTAAAACAAGCTGAAAAGCAGCACCACCTTGTTCTTTGATTTGCATTAGAGAATTTTGTTCAAACACTTGCAATGACCCTGATGTTCCTATTTGCACAGTTATTTAAGACTTCTAGAAATTTCAGCCTAAAACTGCTATAATGGGGTGGGGAGTCTGGTTACATCATGAGGTGGTTTCGCTAGTGACTACTCTTTGGATTGCCCAAATCATTCTCAAATATATCAAAGACCACTTGATAATTTTTAAAGAAATGGTGATGTCTGCTATGCAGGACCTTTTTCTTTAGCTGTAAAGGATAAAATATGGAATTTCATCTTTTTGAATATGTTTGAACACAGAACAAAGTATCCCTGCATCAGCTGTCTGTTCACTGCCCTTTCTCTTGCTTGTAGTAACACTAAAATAGTATTTGGGGAAAAAATTCCATCAAGGCCTCACTTAAGTGCTAATGAGCTTTTTATTTAACATCTGTTTACGACACATGATACTAGGAGTTTGGCTTATCCAGCAAAGGTTCAGAAACTTTTTAAGGTACAGAAACTTATATTTCCAATCAAAGCAACTGGTGTTTTGATTTTGAAGTAACAAATACCTATAATGTAGGGCTGATGAATTATTTATGTGTCAAAATAATTCACTGAATTTTTAAAATCAATATATTGGCATAGTTTGTTACTGAAAAAAAAAAGAAAGAAGTGAGATATATCCAGTAATTAAATGAGTGAATAACAAGTTCCAATTAGAAACAAAATTCATATCACTAAATGGGAACTCTCATGAAAAGTTCATCTTAGGAGTTTATTTTTCTAATAGAATCATGTCCTATACTAATAGGTCATTCAGCCTTATAAAGAACAAGATTTTAAATTGGCTTCTAAGAGATGAGAGATTCAGCTGAAGTCTCTATGTTGTATAAAACAGTGTGTGCTGTTAAAATAACGATGTCCAGTCTTACATATGTATACTGTGAAGACTTTTAGAACTGTGATATTTGCTATTCAGCACCAGTGAGTGTGTGATGGTACATTTATACACGCTTATTAAAAAAATCAAATCTGACTACACAATTTCTTCTGCAGCTGGACAAGTGTGAAGATGTAGAGCCAGTGTATGCTTTGAGCAAGGAGAAATAGGCCTGAAGACAGCGCCAAGGAGTACAGCTGACTTATAACAAGTACGCTGGCATTATCACAGGTGTCATTCTCTATAATTTACAAGGCAGTTTGCATTTCTGTTAAGTTGAATCAGTCATACTTATAAATGGAGAACAGATTGTAAAGTTACATGAGTGTACAACTCTTAACTTGTAGGATAGCAATAAAAAATTACTTATTTGTGTTAATAGGGCTGAACAGCCTTCAGATACTTATGGAAGGAGATGGAATGGCTATTTTTGAGCTGTTGGGGCTGGCAGAATGAAAGCCAAGATTCATACTCAAGGTGAGAATCTTGCAATCTCTACTTTATTTAGCAAGGCAAGTAGGTTAGTTTTCAGCAGAACACACTTATAGCCTTCACCTAAATGTTTGCTACCTGTTCAGGGTATTATTCCATGAACATGAATAGTATTGCTGATGGCTGAGCCACAGACAATCTACAGCAGGAAAACTGAGCAATCCAGAAGTGTATGGACAGAGTTATGATGCCATGACTTGTCATGAACTCCATTCAGATGGAGCTCTACAATTTATGCACAGCCAAAAAATCAAGTGGTAGGCCTGAAGGAGACCAAGGGACCTTGAAAACCAGCATGGAAGAATAACTTGTGGATTTTATATGGGAATTTTCTTTTTAATTTGAAACTTGATGCTATTGGAGCTCTGTCAGAAGGACTCTGAGCAAAGACAGTTTTACTGGAAATATTCTTGCCAAGGGAACAAAAAAAAAATCACCCTTGCATGTTTGATTTATAATTAACAGGAATAAAACTCTAATTACAAATGTATCTGCCACATCTAGGCATGGTATAAATATTTTATGCAGTGCTTCAAAGTTGCATATAATTTGCACTGTAAAACTTGAGTTTTATAGTAAATGAAGTTATTAAACCTTTAAACAAGAAATTCTGAACTCACATTTATGGAAACACTGGTGTGTTTGAGCAATGATCCCATAAAATACAGCATGTAATAGAAAATGCTTATCGCTCTGCAGAATGTGCTGGAATATAAATGTCTCTTAAAATTGGTAAAAATGAAAAGTTGAAGGTTGAAAGGACTTTAGATAAACTTTAGTTTCTGAATTCTGTTCTCAAACATATTTATAGATTATATTTATCGTTTTAAGGTGTAAGCTGTTCTTTAAGAAGGGACATCACCCAGGTTATTCTTGGGTCAGTTTGTAGGTTTAGGACCTTTGTACCTACTGAACTGTCACAGAAATGCCATTATATCTGTTTGTATTTCTGTTGGTGGCTTATCTTGCCAGAACATAGATTTGAAGGACCAGCTGTTACAGGACACCTCAGCTGTAAATGGATGGAAACCTTCTGGGAAGCATCCTTTGATGCTGATGGGGAGCCTGAAGCACCACACTGCAGCTACCGCAGCGAGGTCCCAACTCACAGGGTTTTCCCGTGCTCAGAGGCAGATTTGAGTGTTGAGCAGCCTGATTTCCAGAGGCTCGGGGTTATGCATGTCACTTCAGCCAGCCCTGTGGAAAGTGGCAATCCTGCTGTGTAACCTGTGTGCAGTCTGGCAGATGGCGTAGGTGGTTAGTATTGATTAGTCAACGGTCTGAAAGATATCTGCCTGAGAGTGGAGCAGAAGAGAGCCGTCAGACATCTGCGCAGCTGCAGAGAGGATATTCCCATGAACTTAGCATGGCCATCTCAAAAGTTATTGTGTCTTACATTTTTGGTAATTAAAGGCTCTTCCCAAAAAAAGCCATTAAGTGCCCATTTCTCCTCCTTTCCTTCTCCCTTCCCAGGATTGAACAGATGATGCAAAACAGAGTCATAACATTTCATACAAAAGATACTACAGCCAATAAAAATGCAGAAGGCATTTTTAGAAACCCTGAAGACCACTCAATTATTATTGTATATAGTGTATATGTAACATATTAATGTACACAGTGTATCAAGTGGAAGGGTTCTTGATGAAGCTCTCATTAATGACATTACAAAGGAGGAAGAAAAAAAAGTGAAACATCTAAACAGGCCTGCCAGAAAAGGTAGGCAAATGGGGGATGAAGTAGCAGAGGAGATACTGAAGTGTAAGATTAAAAAATATTTTTCGTAGCTTGGAGCTAACTAGTAATTTCCCCTTTCTCCTTCTCTCCCACCCCAAGGTTAAATAATAAATGTTTTTGTTTCACTGTGTGGACAGTTGATTTCTAATCTGAAAAAAGTCCTCTTTCACAATAGAATTTCATGTAAATATGGATCAACTCTTACAGGAATACTTTTGCCTTTCATAATAATTTAATGACTATTCTGGTCAAACCGGAAGTGTCAGAATGGGAAAGGAGGACTGGAAGTCAGTGTTTACCTTGCAGGATTTCTCTCAGTCCTGATAAGGTACTGTAGGGTATTTGTGCTGCTGACCTGCACTGTGGTTTGTACCTTTTGCCTCTTCTGTGCAACAAACTTCAGAAGAATATGCAATGTTGAGCAGCACTTTGTCCTGTCTACACAGAAATACTGTTCTGTGTATAACTAACGGTGAAAAAACTATATATCTAAGGGGAGTTCCTATACTACCTCAAGTCTGCCACCCTAACAGCAGTTGTGCCCTTTAGCAAGGATTTTCCTGCCTGTTTCCTCTTTCTTGTCCTCCTCTTTAATGCAGGAGGGCAAGATTTTCAAGAAGTTTGCTCAGCACAAAAACCAAACACTTCTTACATAAAGGTGGTATGTGAATTTCCCGTCGCCAGCATAAAACACCACCAATGTCCTCTTTTAAAAGACAGGCACATGGTGGTTGAAGCTACTACTGTGCCCCAAGGTTGGACGCCTAATTCTATGTATGAGGATGAATAGTAGGAAGTGGGGAAAATTATGAAATGTAGAATTGCATGCAGAAGTTTGCAGGGCAAGAGAAAATAGTGTAATTCATCTAACGAAGAAATAAAGTCAAATTTGGGATGAATTTTGTATCCAGATGAAGATCCTTTTCAGGCTTTTAATGTGAGAATTTGTATCCTTTCTGATGGGGACTGGGACACCAGAGTATTATCCCTAAACACCAGAGCACTGTAAATAACTCAATATTAATGAGGTTTAGCATTTACTAGTAGAGGGGGAGCAAAGAGAAAAAAGTGATGCCTCGCCTTGCGTGCCATATCTTTGCACCCCAAAATATGCATGTCATGTTGGTTGACACCGCAATCAGACACAGAGCCAGAGCTATTACCTCCAGTAATCACTAAATTACATAGCTTTTAGCCTACAGATGTAAAATCATCAAGCAATCATGATAATACAGCTCCTGCACTTGAGCAAGCTTGGAGTTCATTAGCCTGTGTGCATTCACTGAAAGCTTGTGATATTTTATCAGGAAAACATTTGCAGTGAAGAGCTAAGTACCAAAGCAATCCATATTTTCAAACATTTCCAAAGGAAGTGGTTTTGCGTCTTTAAGCTGGAAATAGAGAAATTTCTAGGAACTTGGCTGTAACAACAAGCAAGAAAGGTGCAATCTATTCTTTAAATACTCTGTCAATTGTTCCCATCCCACCCATTCTTGCTCCCACAGAGCGTAATCTGAGAAGCATCTCACACAAAATATGATGTTGGAAACAGATGTCTGGATCTAGACCTGACCTTGAACAAGTAAAGGAAAGGAAAAAAAAATGTGTTTAGCACAGTAGATTGGAAAAGAAGTGTGGCAGTAAAAACACGGACTCCGTGGATGGTGTTCCAGAGACCTTTATTGTTAGTCAGCATTAGTCTTTTATAGTCTCTCAAAGTTACACGCGAAGTGCACAAACTTAATCATCTAATTTGATTGGTAGCAATGTACTGTTCACGCGCCTTATGCTTCATTTGGATTGGTTATAGTTTTTTGGTTGTCTTTACTATTTTTGCCTTTGATATTTCCTTATCTTGTTCTAGTTGCTGTTTTTTGTTATCGAGCAAGTGGTGTTCAAGGACATAGCCCAAATTTGTCAATGTCAAACAGCTGTGCTGCACTCTCTGCCTCCGCAAAGAAGTGTGAAGGATATTTCTGTTCCCTAAGGGGAATACAATCTGATAGAAGGTACCAATACAGAAAGAAGTAAATTAATTTACAGCAAAGAGAGGGTTACTTTACAAATGGCATTCTTATTTAAAAAAAAAAAAAAAAAAAAGAGAATCAACAAAACCACACCAGTGCTTGGTGTGGTTGAAGGAGCTGGTTGAAAGTCTTGGTGCAGTCTTATTACATTTCAGTAATAGACATGAATAGCAGAAGACAGTCTACTTTCAATAAACTTAGTCCAGTCATTTCCATTTCTTTGGAAGGTGGAAAGCTTGTGACCAAAGAGTAATTCTTACAGTGCACATCTCTACATCTGAACTAATCATCTTGGTTCCTTTTACAATCATTGGAGAGGAACGGGCAATGAGTGATGTAGGATTAAATTCCTATATTACAGTTTTCCAATTCTATGTGTAATTCAAATTTGCAATACATTTCTAAAAATAGATTTTTTAAAATAGAAATTCGTAATAGAAACAGAAGTTTTATATTACACCTAAACATATAGGAGATAACTCCTGCCTTTGCATTGTCCTATTGGAAGGGAAGAAGAACAAACTGGGTTGGGTTTTTTCCTCCCTCTACTTATGTCACTTCAATTTTTGTGTCTGAAACGGATTACTGCAGAAGCCCTGGCAGCCTGTAGATATTAAATCATTAAAGTTCTTCCTCATGTATGATGAGTGTGTTTCATATCAGAGGCTGTGACAAAGTTAACAGGCAGTATATTCCACTAATTGCTATTCATAATTGTCATCTCAAGCTTGAACAGTCCCAATATGCAGAGAGTGGAAAGAATGAGAAATGAAATAATCTGAAACAGGAAGCTTACAGGCTGTTGATTTGCCTTCTTATTTCATTTAAATCTGTATGCAATTCTGGAATAACTTTGCATATTTTCTCTCAAACCTACCATCAATGCATCCATTCCCAGGGCTCTGATCCCTGCAAAATCAGGAGGTGAACCTCAGCAAATTGACCATGCACACAAAAAGTGGTTCTGTAAAAGTCAGTTCTGCCCTGCAGTCTCTGGAGAATGACATTGATCTCAGTAGCATGCATTGCAGCCAGGAAAACTGTCAGAGACTGCCCACAGACTCAAGCCCAGAGCCTCTTGTGCTGTACGATGCCACGAATGGGTGAATGTCTCTAACTGAAGAGTCAAAGAACCAAGATGTCCTTAGACTACCAAAGGAGTTAGAGAGTAGCAAATAGTGAGATATTAAGGAAGAGACCTTAAAATGCCAGTCTGGTTGTACTGAGGAGAACATTAATGTAGACATCTCCACTGCTAGAAATTTGGTGTCATGAGCATTTGTAGATTGGTAGATTTTTGAGCAGTGCCAGTCAGTTTGTGGCTGCTTATAGAAAGCATGCAAACACTGCAGGAACACCAGAAGGAAACTGCCACACATGTACTGGTGTCTGCCTAAAGTCCCCACTGAGGTGACACATGTACGCAACTGAGTGAATGAGGCTTCAGGTGGCTATCTCACAAGCAGTTTTTCTAAATGAAAGCAGCAACCCTACTAACCCTACTAACTGGTGCCAAAAGTATGGAGAACCAACTTGAATTTTTATTACTACAGTTTCACAATTTTGCTGAGCATTGCAAATACATTAAAAGAACTAATATAGGGAACAAGCTATCTCCTCGTGCCTGAGAGACCAATTCATCATCTCAGCTTTTGTTAGGGCATGGAACATCTTCTTCTAAAAGGGATGACACAGGAAGGTATCAGTATAAAGGAGTTTGTGTCAGATACCAGTGATGAAAGAACAAGAAGTTAAAATATGAAAGGAACAGTTGGTCTAACCACTGCAACACTGGAACTGTCGAAAGTGAAGGAGCCTTCAGGGAAATGAAGAGTGGAAGGACTAAAGATGGGACAAGAAAAGTCAAGCTAGAAATAGAAAGGGCATAGACTTGTTGGAGCAGGTGATCATCAACAAAGATGAGCAGAGGGCTAGAGCACCTCTCCTATGAGGACAGGCTGAGAAAGTTGGGGTTGTTCAGCCTGGAGAAGAGAAGGCTCTGGGGAGATCTTAAGCAGCCCTCCAGTACTTAAAGGGGGCTTATAATAAAGATGAGGAGAAACTCTTTAGGAGGGCCTGTAGTGATAGGACAAGGGGTAATAGTTTTAAAATAGAGAGAGGTAGATTCAGACAAGGAAAAAACTTTTCCAGTGAGGGTGGTGGAACACTGAAACAGGTTGCCCAGAGAGGTGGTGGATGCCCCATCCCTGGAAACATTCAAGGCCAGGATGGATGGGGCTCTGAGCAACCTGATCTGGTGGGAGATGTCCCTGCTCCTTGCAGGGGTATTGTACTAGATGACCTTTGAAGGTCCCCTCCAACCCAAACTATTATGTATTTCTATGATTCTATGAAATACGTCAGGCAAAAGATGGAACATGCATGGCCTTGCACCATAAGCTGATGGACTTGGGTTCGTATAGGATCACATCTGTGACAGTGTCTTATCTTGTTCTTCTCCTTTGTGGGGTGTTTTTCATTCTTATTCATCCCTGCTCCTTCCTGCATAAGGATATAACACCTTCTAATACTTTTGAGAGAGCTGAAAGGCTTCTCATACTGGAATTGCTCCTAAATATTGAATTCTGGACTAACAGCAGCCTGGAAAGATGTCTCCTAACACCATTACTGCGTTGAAGGGGAATTCTTGCAGGAACTTGCAGTGACTTGAGTTCACTCCACACAGGCAAACTGTTTAATGGGAAAGCCAAGTCAGAGCTTATAAAGCACTGTTTACATGGAGTTCAGGACAAATAGCACAAGTATTGCATATCAGTACAAAAATATGTATCACTTACGTAGACTCACCCCAGTCTGACTTTATAAATTGTTAATAAATAGTGCCAAGGCTTACCAAAATACTAAGTCGGCTTAATGATAAACTAAAAGCTTTCCATTTCCTTGCCTTGAAATAACAACTCCCATGTGTTTTATACAGTTATTACCTTCGGGGAATTTAGACTTTCATAAGTGCTTTGGCTATTTACTTTATTTGCTAATGGAGTTAGCTGAGCTGTGATGTGAAGAAAGTTGAAAAGGCAAAACCGGCTTGTGTTTAGAAGTGCCTAGCAATTTGCAAAGGAAATAGTAAAAGTAAATTAAAAAAAAAAGCAAGACTGTTACTTCTAATAATGCAGGGAGATGCATTCCCTCTAATTTAGCTGCCAGCCTAAGCACGCTCACAGAGAATTTTTAGCTGAGCAGCCCAGTTTGCTGGCTGTAATTGTTCAAATTCCCCCCGGGGGAAGGCAGGTATGTCTGCAAACCTGCAAAGAGTCACCTTGGAGAGTTTGCCATTTCCATTGTTTATTGA
Organism: Chlamydotis macqueenii; assembly: GCF_036417535.1. Taxonomy (NCBI): domain Eukaryota; kingdom Metazoa; phylum Chordata; class Aves; order Otidiformes; family Otididae; genus Chlamydotis; species Chlamydotis macqueenii. The sequence continues at coordinate 123,262,791 of NC_141557.1, forward strand.
GGCAATTTTCAGGTCTTGGGAAGACAGCCCAGTGGAGCTGAACTGGTGCCTTGCAGAACACGTGTCAGACAGGTGATAGAACTCATCGTAGGCTCATCCCCAGCTGGGGGGGCTTGACCCTGTGCCCCAAGAGCTGCCAGGTTCCCAGGCATGGGTTCTCTGCACTACTGGAGTTCACACAGTTGGGAAGTTAAGACCCAGGAGTGGCTGGGGGAGACTCACCCTGTTACCATGGGGAAGATGGCCTAGGGAGAAGATCCTGGTTTTGGCTGGCTAAAACAAATACACCTTTCTTATGAGATCTTGCTGGGATAAAACCTATGAACAGCCTGATGAGGAGAGGGCGAAACCCTACATGAGTGATCACAGGGAGTGTTTCTCACAGCTGGTCTGACACCTCAGGGAGATGCTTGCGTGGACTGGACTTTGATGCGTCTATTAACATTTCCTTCCTTTCCTCTTGGCGAGATGACAGAGATTCTGTAGATTTTGGACAGAGGTAGACTCACTCCATCTGTGCTCAACGCTAACTTGAGTCCTCTCTCAGGCCCTTTTGTGGGCCGCCTGGGAGCCCTGGGAGTTTGTAAGGCAGCACCGAGCCCCTGCTCATAAACCCTGTTCCCAGGATTTACAGCTCTGGCCCAGCGCTGTGCTGACATCTTCATGCAACTTCCCTTTCTCCCCATCTCCTCTGGCTCAAACATCCCTTGATATACAACATAAGCATACTCCTGCACACTATACTGACAGTATTTCACTTGTGTGTGAGAAAAACAGCAATCTGCCTTATTGTTTTAGTGGCATTACGAGCACCCTAGAAGCTGTCCAAGGGCAGAGGTTGAGTCTTAGTGCAGAATCACAGATATTCATTATTCTAAAAGCCCTGTTATGATCCCATCTGCTGTTTGTTTGCTACAGCATTGCCAGATTTCAAACTGTAGGAGAGGAAAATAGAAACTGCTGCACCAAATGAAGCTGTTTCATGGGCTGAATTTCATTAACGTAGTTTTTAAAATGGGTTTAACTCAGGCTTTTTAGATGTTTCTGTCAAATCAATTATTTAAACAGGCACAAGATGCTAGATACCAAATGAGGCAAGCATCTAAATCCTCAGAAAACTAACTGTTAAAATAGCTCCCTTTTTCTTTTGCTGTTTTGCTTCTGTTGCCCATGCTTAAAGGGCTCCATGCAGTAAGTTGCGCTATTAAAATGACTGCGTGAGTTAGAAAGAGAAACTCATCTGAGAGAGCTCAACTAAGTACCAACCCTGTTTCTGCCTTCTGAGAGACCTGAGCTTGCAGGGCAGCTCTGGGGCATGTCCAGCCCTGAAGTAATTCAAACACTGTCAGGAAGATGTTGGCAGCAGGAAACAGGCTGCTCTGGCAAACATCACCATTTTCCAGCATCACTGAAATGTAAGAACTCAAATTAAGGGAAATTACTTTGTCTTTCCAGGAAAACAGTTTATAGCTTTAAACAAACTAAGTAAAAAATGCACTGTCATCCAGCTCCTTTATTTACTTTAAATCCTCCTGAGGCTAACACCGTGACCTGAGTGGACAGGAGTTTATTTAATATTGGAGTGAATGGGGCTGCAGGAAAAGCTGTTGGTCTGGCCAGCCCATAAGGTCCCAGAGCTGAATGGGAACACGGACCGTAACCAGAAATCTTGAAAATCTTTAAAAAAGCCAAACAGAGGAAACCAGAAGAGCTGGCTAAATGCAAGCCGGAGCCAGGCTGAGGTACAGCTGAAGAAGCAAAGCTTTGCTCCCTGTCTCTCCCATCCGCAGGTGACCTTTTCAGTTTGGAGGACTGTGAGCCCACCTGATGAGCAGGTTCAGCGCAGGCTGTGAGCTCCAACAGAACATGATTGAATTTCCCTTTTACTGCTTCGCTGTGCAGTGACCTGTTGAGTTTGTTAATAAACTGCTATGCTTATTATTGTTCCTCATTACAACAGATGTTATCAGCGTCCTCCTCCTCCTCTTCTCTTCAGCAGATTCAATCACTTTATCATGGCAATGTATTAGTAAATTAGTACTATAACTGAGACACTTTATATATTCAACTGTCTGAAAGACAGACTTCTTGCCTGCTGCTACAGGCCTGAATATAACCCTGTTAAATACAGATGCTGTGCAGGGCTCACGAGTTGTGTAATTATTTCCACAAGCTGTTTTCTCTATTAAGTACAATTTTTAATTCTTTTTTCCTCACCGCCCTCCTCAGAGGGTAAGAATTCTCATAAACGCAACCTTCAAATAATCATGTTTTTACTACCAGTATATAATTTAATTTAAAAGGAAAGGAGGGGGAAGTTTACAGGGTTCTTATTATCTGGCTGTTACATTTCATGATTAAATGCGTTAAAGCAATAATTCAGAATGAAGGGGTAGCACTGAGGGCAGGAAAGTTTACAGTGTAAACACTTAGTGAGCCATGCTGGATAGCCAGGCCTCTTATCTTGTGAAAATGATTTATAGAAAACAACTTGATTACATTTTCAGCCCTACTACCACTGGGTGATTAGATGAGAGCTCTTTCTTGTTATGGTTGTCTACTTTAACTAAACTTAACTCCATCTGTTTTTCATTTAGCAGCCACCACCTCTCTCAGGCAGGCAGCTGCCAGGTAAAGAATAATTTGGAGGCTGATGCTGCCGGAGGTTCACAGCCCTTGGTTCGGCTCCCCGGCCTCCCACAGGCTTCCTGCCAGAAAGTCTGACATCACTTAATCCCTCAGCAAGTTCTCCTGAAATAGCTCCTCCATCTTTGCTTATTTAGACTACAAATTTCTCAGGCAGAGTCTCTTTTGCTGGACTGAAACAATTCGACATTCAGGCACTAATAGAGTGCAAACACTATAAATGTGAATATTTGGTATCATTACACTTATGTCATGTGATAACACAATTGAAAATGGTATTAGCAGGTGTGCTTGAAGGACCTGAGCATCACTTAGGTCTTATCACTATCACAGATGGATGAGAAAAAAAAGTAACCTAACATCTTCTGATTTATCTGATTTTAGCTTGTGGCAGGCTCTTTACAGCAAGGACTTCAGTACTTGCAACTGTGTTTGGAAATGGCATGTATGGAAGAAATATGAGGAGAAAAATTAAAAAATAAGGACACTTTCAATCATTTTTCAATGCTCAAATGATTGCCATCTCTGCTTTCTCATGTGCACATATGTAATTGCATTTCATCTTTATGCTTTCCCAACTGCAAGTAATATTATGTAAAGCCCTTTGGACCTAATTCTGCTATCAGAAACACTGGTGTAAGTCCTGCAAGACACCCACAGTATGCTTGCTGGTGTTTATGAGGACAGAATCTTCCATATGCGAGTTGTAAATGAACATGCATGTTCACTGCAGATGGGGGAGATGTTCTGGAAGGGGAGAGAAACACCATAATTGATCAGCTTGAAGGTTTGAACATTTGTTTTTGACATGAAGGAGATCCATAAGAGGGCCTTAGGCACTGCAATGGGGCTCAAAGTCAGATGTGAAGACTTCCTGTGAGGTACACAGCAAGTAACAGAGAGCTAGAAATGGGAACTGAAACTACATAAACCAGAAGAATTCCCTCCTATAAATACTTTATAGGCACTTTATTCTGAGATAGAGATGTACTTCCCCCTGCTCAGGGTTCACAGCTCAGACCTTTGACCCAAACTAAGGGTTTGGTTATCTATCTTTCTTTTGAAAGAGAGAAAAGACATCCATCCCTCCAAAGGAGGAGGAGAGGATCCTTGTCCACCCTTAGCATAGGGACCTCTCCTGCGCTGCACCCCAGCAATCCAGGCTCAGGCCCTGAGGGTGAGGGTTTTAAGCCACAGGACGCCCAGGATGAGTCTGCGTCACCAGGTGTGCTCTCTGCACTCTATCTCCCAAGGAACGAGAGAAAATACTCACCACGGAGGAAAGAGTAGTCGTTTGGCTTAGGAATTAGAGCCACCACCTGAGGCTAAGGAAAGCTGGATTCTAGTCCTTTCACTGAATGATTAATGTAACATAATATAACTGTGCAGTGGGGACTGGGTAGCACATAATTTATGCTTCAGAGCACTGTTTCTCAGCAGGCAGGTGGGTGGGGGGTTAATCTTTAAGCTTTATCCCGAGAGCCTGGCTAAGGAAACCTACTGTAACAGGGATGCTATACTTTGCTCCCCTTCGAGGGTGGACCATGAATGTTCCCATCTCTTTCTTTCCTTGGAGGCACCATGTTTCTCATCCAATTCCCTGCTTCAGTTATTGGAAACTCCTCTGTCCCCTGGCTAGGAAGTGTTCTCCTATAGTTTATCCAAGCCACAGGGAGTGAAGGTTAAAAATGTTAGTTAAATAAATCAAACTATATGCTTGTATGTCCAGCTGAAAGGAAGGGGAGAGGTTACATATGCATTCAGGGAAGCTGTTAAAAGTGAAGGTTTTGTGGCTAAATAGAAGGAAATGTGTGCTGGGGAAACCTATTTCCCTGTTTAGTCTGTTTTCAACTATCTCCCTGTGGTTTCTGGTTTCATCCAGGGCTATACCCTCAGGCTAAGGTATTAAAGTTTCTAAAGGCAGTAGGAAAGGAGAGAAATAGAGACACACAGACACTGCAAATGCCCTTAAAGTTAACTAAGAAATGGGATATAGTGCAAGAAAGGCAAGAAACCCTCTCTGCCCAGAACATTTCATGCCTCAGTTTCCTTCTTTGCCATCACCATGTACTGTCTTTTTTCTAAAGATTGTTACAGCTATTTCATTTAAACACTTAATGTATGTCATTGCATTACACATATTTTTGGGGTGCTTAGACAATAGATTGAATTTTTATAGTAATAGCTATGAAATATCATTATGCCCATTTTAAACAGAGGTGAAGAAAGTTTTGGTGACTTGCTGGCTATAGTTCTGGGCCAGGAGACTTAAGGCCCATTCATAGGTCTTAGAACCTGTTCTATACCCGTATTATCCTTCTACTCATGAATGAAGAAGTTGCAATGGGACCTAAGTGGCTGTTCCCATCTCACAGAATATTGCCTCTGTTTCTCGAAAGCCCTTTGGTAGGTGTGAGAGGGAGGAAGGAAGGCAGAGTAACTGGCTGAGGTAAATAGGCTGAGCTATACCACATCTGCCTTGTTACACTTCTACCAAAAAAAAAAAAAAGAAGCCTTTCCTGAGCTAAGAGAAGCTGTTTCACCATTTGGCTATTTAGCAACTTCCCCATTCCTATACAGTAATTGCATTTCTGTGTATCTGTGCAGAGCTGGCTGTAGAGAATACGGTTACTGATGTTTCCTTCTCCGGGTGGTAAAGGCTCTGGCTTGAGGGAAGATATCCAGAATGAAAAGGTTTCGTTGCCTCAGTCATTGCTCCCTTCCTTATTTTAGCTGCAGTGACAATGTGGACTTCATTGAGCTGCTGCACATTGTGATGACGCTAAGGTGATCTCCTCAGCTGCCCACTGAAGTGACTTTCGGCAGGGTAATGAGCGCGATGCTATGGCACGGTTGATCTTTACATCTTTGTCATGGAAGCTAAGGCTGAGGCTAATCCCACTTTACTATCAGTCATTCTGAAGATGAGGTAACTCGATCATAGCTAGAAAGAACTTAAAGTTGATGCTCAAACTAAAATTAATGTCATTTATTTTAGTGACACCATGTAAGGATAAATAATCAAGAGCACAATATTGCAGCTCATTCGTACCAGAACTCTAGTGCATGGATCTGCTGCATTACAAACTAATAAATTGTAATTCTGTCAATATTTACCGTTCACTCACAGTTAGAAGAATCATTCACTTCTGATATTCACAGCAAGCTATGAAGCTAGGAAAAAAAGGGGAAAGAAAATGAAGTCTGTTCTCCTGTTCCTTAAGCTGTGGTGGAGAACATGGAATTTTGCTAAAAAAGAACCTCAAAAATCTCCATGTCATGCTAATAAAGTCTATGTATGATAGGTAGAGAAAAGATACATCAACACAAGACCCCTAGTTTTCCAGTAGGAAGTCTTTCATATATATGTGGGAAAAGCAAAGCAGATTAGAAAGGTGGCAAAATCTTATTCTGCCCTAAAAAAGCATTTTTGCTGATGGTTTTCTGAAAAAAATGTTAAAACATCCAAGCATTGTCAGTTTCCCAGACATCAGTGTACAAAGATGAATACAAAAAGGTGACTAGAGCAACTGACACTAGAGGAAAAAAGAGGTAAAGTCTCTGACCTGAATAAGAAGGATACACATTATTTCTTTTCTAAGTACTCTGTCTCATCTATCAAATACAGCTCTCAAACTTTATCCCTGGACATCTAAAAAATCAGGTAAATAATTCTGGAATTGCTAACCGTTTTCTCATGGAGGAATAGTGAAGGTGTAGGAAGGATGGGAAAGGGTAAACATAACGTATCTAAAAAGATGGGGGAGGCAAAGAAAGGGGAAAGTAAAGGAAAGAGATTAGGGAATTACAGAGCAGGGAGACAACTTAAGTTTCCAGAAAACTTCTAGAACAAATACTTAAACAAGTTCTGTTTTCCTGAAGGTCATCAAAGCAAGCACCAGTAGATATGAATTTGTTAAGAGCAAATACACTGTGTTTCATTCTGTGACAAGACGTCACACTATGACTAAAGTGCAAGCACTATAGACGTGCTATAATTTGACTTTCATAAGACTTTGGTGCTGCTTAACATGAAATTTTCCTAAGCAAGGAAATACAATCCAGAAGAAACTTCTACAGAGTAGTGCAAAAAAACGAAGTAATAACATTTTTTTAATCATTGCCTAATTGCTAAAAGGGGCTACTCTGTCAAGAGGTTTCCACTGATTTCATATTGTGTCTCACTCCAGTCAACATGATCATTATTGACTTGTATGTAATTATGCATTAAGTAATGCACAGCAGAAAAATTAGGCTATTGTGAGAAAAGATAATCATACTCAAGAAAGGTCTTCATGACATGTAGCAGTCCTGTTCTACTCAGCTTGGGTAGTGACTCAGCTGGAGTGATGTGTCCATGTGGCACATTGCTTTTCAAAAAATCTGGATTAAATGGAGAACTGGAAGGACAATAACTGCAAGAATATGCACAGCAAAGTAGAAAAGTCTTGTTTAACACTAAAAAAAATCTGGGATGGGAGCAGAGGAATATATATCTTCCAGGAGGGTATTGAAGCAGAGAAACATGCTTTCACTACCTGTGTGGTGGATAGGGCAGGAGTTGTTTAAAAGATAGAGCAGAGCAAGATGCAAAGAACAGAGTGGGCAGTGAAGCGGTGGGAAAGAGTGGCTTGGAAAAAGGCGTGTATTGGGTTTATGTGGCAAAATTTTGTTAGCTGGGTGGCTACAGGAGTGGCTTCTGTGAGAAGCTGCTAGAAACTTCCTCCATCTCCAATACAGGCAATGCCAGCCAACTCCAAGTTGGACCCACTGCTGGCCAAGGCCAAGGCCAAGCCCATCAGCAAGGGGGGGTAGTGTCTCTGCGCTAACATAGTTAAGAAGGGGGAAAAAAAGCTGAACAACTGTAGCCAAAGAGAGGAGTGGGAATATGTGAGAGGAACAACTCTGCAGATGCCAAGGTCAGTGAAGAAGGAGGGGGGCGAGTAAAGTTGCTCCTGGCAATATTCTCCTGCAGCCCGTGGTGCAGACCATGGTGAGGCAGGCTGTCCCCCTGCAGCCCATGGAGGAGCAGAGATCCACCTGCAGCCCACGGAGGACCCCACATCGGGGCAGGCAGATGCCTGAAGGAGGCTGTGGCCTGTGGAGGGACCACTGGAGCAGCCGTTCCAGAGGGACTGCACCCCATGGAAAAGGATCTCATGCTGAAGCAGGTTTGCTGGCAGGACTTGTGACCCTGTGGGGGACCCACGCTGTAGTCTGTTCCTGAAGGACTGCACTTCATGGAAGGGACCCATTCTGGAGCAGTTCATGGAGAACTGCAGCCCGTGGGAAGGACTTACTTTGGAGAAGGTCATGGAGGACTCTTGCTGTGGGAGGGACCGCATACTGGAGCAGGGGAAGAGCGTGAGGAGTCCTCCTCCTGAGGAGGAAGGAGTGGCAGAGACAATGTGCGATGAACTGACCATAACCCCCATTCTCTGTCCCCCTGTGCTACTTGGGGCAGGAAGAGGTAGAGAACTTGGGGGTAAAGTTAAGCCCGAGAAGAAGGAAGGAGTGGGAGGAAGGTATTTTTAAGATCTGGTTTTATTTTGTTTTATCCTACTCTGATTTGACTGGTAATAAATTAAATTAATTTTCCCCAAGTTGAGTCTGTTTTTCCCATGACAGTAATTGGTGAGTGATCCTCCCCTGCCCTTATCTCAACCCACGAGTCTTTCATTGTATTTTCTCTCTCCTGGGCAGCTGAGAAGGGCAGTGTTAGAGCAGCTTTTGTGGGCACCTGGTGTCCAGCCAGGGTCAATCCACCCCAAGGTGACACCTGCAGCACTTGTAGTTTGTCACAGCATCACCAGGTACTGCAAAGCTGTGGTGATTCTGTCTTCTTGGCAAAGGAAATGGGGAAGGCGAATGACTCTGTAATTTCCTTCCCGAGCCAGTTTTCCATGGTATTTGACTGCCACAACAGAGGCTGAGACTAAATAGATAGATGAGGCTGTGCTATTTTTTGCTGGTCATCTTAACCTGTCTGCATTGACCAAAAGTTCTTATTCAGACTCTGATATTCACTGTTTTATATTTCTGGCAAGAGAAAGAGGCCTTCTAGTGAGAAGAGGTTAACAATTTCACCCACTTTTAGACCACTGCAGTAGTGTCACTAAAGTGCAAATGGGACTCCTAGTGCGTTTGATCTAACTTATTCTGTTTTCCACCTATCAGGTTGGAGCTTTCACTATTTCAGGTTTTCAAATATGTTGCTTTACAACATCAAGATTGAGAGCTTTTCCACCCTAAGAAAAAAGTCTTTACATATCTCCCAACTCTCATTCTCTCCTTTATCTCTGAGAGCAGTTTCCCAAGGGATCACACGCACTAGCGCCCTAAACAATTGAAAGTTTGCCTTTCTGATGTTTAGTGTCCTGACTACTTTTTGCCCATCCTATACCCCTCAAGACTGAGAATTCCAGCAAGGCACGACTGCTGCAGCCCAGGCTACCTCCAATCTTGTCCTCTCCAATAAATTCTTGCACATTAGTGAGCAACAGATCCAGCAGCACCTCTCCTCTGGTCGGGCTCTCCATGACCCTTACTAGGAAGTTCACCTCAACACACTCCATTAGTTTCCTGGACTGCTTGCAGTTTGCTGTGCCACTTTTCCAGCAGATCTCTGGTTGGTTGAAGTCCCCTATCAGGATCTGGGCCTGCAAGTGTGATGCTTCCTGCAGTTGAAGAAAAGAACTCTTCATCAATCTCCTCTCCTTGATCAGGTGGCCTGTAGTAGACACCAACCACTTAGTTGGCTTGGTCTCTAATTTTTACTCATAAGCTCTCAACCTGCACATTGCTGTTCTTCAAAGACAGCTCTGCAATCAATGCTTTTTTTTTGGCATAGAGGGCAATTCCCCAACCTCTCCTTCCTTGCCTGTCCCTTCTGAATAGTATACAGCTATCAATCATAGCACTCCAATCATGCAATTCATCCCACCATGTTTCTGTGACAGCAATCAGGTTGTAGTTTTCCATCTGGGTGATGACTGCAAGCTTCTCCTGTTTGTTTCCTGTGCTGCATGCGTTGGCACTTCAGCTGGGCTTTTGGCCCTATCACTTTTCTACAGGAGTTCTCCCTAATTCCCTTGAGGCAATTCACAGGTATTTCTCTGTTGTTTCCTAATGCCTCAACAACCCCTGGCTCTTCTTGAGTGCTTAGAACTCCATCCCCTTCCCCCAGTAAATCCAGTCTACACCTCTGTTTGTAAGTCCAGCCAGCTTGTTGCCCAGGATACTCATGGGAAAATATACCTCCGCAAAGAAGACAAATATCATTACCAGATCCAGATCTCACAATTACCAGGAATCTCTGGTTTTGCCCACCCCACCTAGCCCAGCACCACTTGTGGATCAAATAAGGAACTGGTATTGGATGCTGGAGAAAAAGAAAATGTAGAAAAAACTCATGGTGAATGATTATGAAACGATTTGCCTAAAAGGAAACTTTCTTCCCTGTTCCTAACCTTCAAGTTGTGTTTGGCAGGAGTTAGTGTGGGCTGCCTGACCCAACCTTTTCCACAGTGACTCAGCATTGCATTGCCTACAGTTCTTTGTAAAGCAGCCATAAGGTGAAGTCTGTTTTCTTTTCCGTGGAAATAGGGACAGCAGATGGTTTGTGGAAGAAACTAAACTACATTTCAGGTCCTCCTGGGGCTTGTTTAACTCAACCTTCCACATAAATAGTCAGATTGTGTTTACTTGACAGTGAAGAAATGTCTGTTTTCAAGTTCTTTTATTTTCAGAAGACATAAACGTCAGCAAAGGTTGAAATAATGTTCAAGCAGTTTTAGTCAATGAGTAAAAACAAAATCTAAATTGCAGAGGAAAGATAATAATACCAGCACTTCTGTTGTGAAAGGCTAAAATAAGGGCAGAGAATCCATTTCATAAACTTTCTGAGATTTTACAATAACAAATCTTAGTCTGCCATACGCAGATCTGAGCTGGTAATGAGCAATCAGACCTTTAGTTTCAGGCTCTCTGATCAATTTGTTCTGTCTTTATGTGACTGGCACATTTTAAAATTAATTTGCTTTGGCATTTATAACAGTTATTTCCAAAAAAATCATCTATACAGGCTTTGCATATCTTCCTAATGGTGAACTGAGCTTGCTAAAGTGTCAGAAATTTGTCACTTCAGTGTCTACTTACAGTCTACAATTAAGGCATAGGAAATAGCCTGTGATTTGCAATGCAGGCTGATATGAATTATGTATTTTCTCAAACAATAAACTAGGTTTATACATATTTTCATCTAATGCTCATGTTACAAATTTATCTGACACAGGGCTGTCAGTTTAAATTATCTTCCAAAGGGTCATTCAAAGGGATGTACAAACAAACATCCCAAAGGAGATGGAGATCTTCCAAAAAGTTATTTCACCTGTTATTTAAGGATTGTGTACATCTTGTCATTGAAACACTGAAATTTAACTCAAAGGTCTCCTTAGTCAGTATTAAACAGGGTTTTGTTTTTTTCCTATTTATACCATCCCTTTTCAATTTTTTAATGAACTTCACAAAAAGTTGTCTAGTAGATATAAAGATACAAAGTCCATAACATGGAATGAGAACCTAGTCAAATTCTGTGTAATGGCATTGTTGAGCTCCACAAGCATAAACCCCCCACCAACAAAACAACAGGGAATTCTGTGAATGATGGAGTCCACTGCCCTGCTGAAAAAAAAAAAACAAAACAAAAAAAACCCCACCATGATCTATTATTTGAGTTAGGTGTCTATCCAGTCTACCCTAAGGCAATCAAGGAGAGGAGCCCCAAGAGTGTGCTCTGGAGCTGCTCTCCTCCCTACTGGTACTGCAAGGTGTGTGTGGGATATATGGCCATGTGCCAGGGAGCGCTTACTGACTTACTCAACAGCAATCTCAAGAACACTTGTGTAACATCTGTTTTTACTGGAACAGTCTCAATGTGCCAAGTCATTCTCATCCTTGCTAGGAAAAAGCCTGCTGACACCGTCTCCCTGACCTGGGTTCCTGGGTCTTGAGTGATGAACTAACAAGTCATAACTAGGTGCCAGATTTTAGTTCATAATACAACCCTGGTATAGCAGTATCGTTAGTCAGGACAAAAGCTTTGAGAAATGTTTTAACTAGCTCTAGCTCTATTAGGTTATTAGCTCACTGTTAATGATATTTACATAGCACTTCTTTCTATTGCCAAATTAAATATACCCATAATGGATGGGGCAACATCCCAGAAAGAAAACATGTCTTATAGTTGTTGAGAGAGACTTCACATTTCAGTTTGTTTCTGGGGAAAAAAATGCTAGATAAATTTGTACTACATCATTTGGCCTCTGGGGACATAATGTCCTCCAAGAAGTAATATGGGACCTAAATAATACCTTTTCTGAAGAGAAAATATAGAAATATTATGCTGTGAATCAAAGACAAGAATGTGAAAGAGAAAGGTGCTTTCAGTTTGAGAAGATTGAAAGGAGGGCCAGATACCAATGAAAACACTATCTAGGAATGGATAGCAAAGCTTAATAAAAAAATACTGTGTTCAAACATTCCTGTCTGGAAACTTAAGAAAAGTGTAAATATGAAGAAGGAGAGGAAACCTTTAGAGTGATCATTGGAGACATTATCTGAGAAAAGCTTTAGAAGCTGAAAAAGAAATATTTTAGAAGGTGAATATATCAAAGTGCATGGTAACCTATAAAACTCGGTTGGAGATGTTTTTATCTTGAGATTTCTGCTAGAATTCTTTGCCAGATAAATCTCACCTTTCACAAGAGGTGATGGCAAGAAAATACTTTTGCAGAGGAACCAAGAGGAGCATAGCACAGTGGCACTGGAGCACAAGCCATCTTCTGTTCCAGGGAGACTGCCTGGAGCAGGGAAAGATAGGATTTTCAAAGCATCTAGACCCCCGTTACTACCTCCAGTGGTTATCTCTAGGTTGAATCCCCAACATATTTCAACCCTCGTCAGAGTTCCCACACTAGAGCTCTTGGATCTGTTGTCAAATGTGCTCTTTTTGCCCTCTCCTCTTTTAATGTCTAAAGGGAGTTTCAGTATAACTTTTGTAAATTATTGGTGCAGCAGGGAGCTCTTTGGCTGCTGGGAGTGGGTAGTTTCTTCAGAGCTGTCAACAAGCTTTTAGGAGATTTTGCACACCTGTTATTTATCAATGCTGAAGCCACATGATTCTCATCCCCTGGGATGAGGCTGTATACACATATGTTTTAAGTTATGTTTAAAAATTAATATTAATATAATCTTAACCTTGGAACTTCTCTTGCCACAGTGTAATTTTTTGTTACATGGGTATCATCACCTCTTTTCAGGAAAAATCATCCCAGTTACCTGAGAGATAATTCCCATATGCCAGATTTATAAAGGAAGGAAACTTGGAGAACATCCTGTTTCAAGTGGGAAACAGTGAGTCTTGGTGATGACAAAGAGCAATATGATTCATGTTGTCACATTTTCAGGTATTTCAGTTCCTCAGATATCACAGGTAATGATTCATCGATTCTTTACAAATTTCCAAGTGCCTCTAATGGTTTGTTCTAATAGCTGCTTTGTAATGGCTGTTAGCTTCTTACTCTAGAAACTAGTGAAACCTTAAAAGCACGCACTTAAGAGTTTTACAGCAAGTACAGTCCCCTTGCCTTTGCAAGCAACCCCAAAACCCCTAAAAAAAAAAATTACTGGGATTTTGGCTTAGACATCTGAAGTGTTCATTGCAGTTTGGATCAGAAAGTAAAGTGATCTGAGGAACTGAGGGAAAAAGACTGAGCGAGAAGTGGAAATTGAACACAGAAGCTGTAGGTGAGTTAGGATGGGCAGTTATCCTAGCTTTTACAAGCAGGGCAAAATTTTGGTGGATATGGGTACTGTTTACTTTTATACTGGCTCTTGAGAATTATTTCAAACCCCTCATTGATCTTTTAGGAGGCAGGAGGGGTCTCCACAGCACCTGGCTTTCTGTTCTCATTTCCTCTTTGCTTCAGACTTTTTATAGAATGATCCCTTTGCCCTATAAACTTCCAGTGAATCAAAACATAAAATGAACCAGGCAGAATGCAACATTCAGCCTCCCTCAACACTCCACCGCCAGGAATTCCCCTCTGTACTCGGAGATTTAATAGCAGAGCTATTGCTCGTGTAGCAACTACATCAATAGCAATCCTGGCAATAGCAATCTCATTGCTAACTTCATTTTTGTGACTGTATGGATGAGACCCTATCTTGCAGCATTCACTAGTTCAGTAATAATGTGGCTGTTCCTGCTGAATGTCCGAAATATATTTTGTGAAGCATTTACCTTTCCTTTTTATCCTTGTGTGGAATTGCTCTCTCATTCATATTATTTAGCAATTCACAAGTCTAGTATTTCTGTGCAAAATGATAATGTTTTCATATATTTAAATCACAATTTTATATTCCACTGACAATGTCTTTCGATGTCTGTTCCTGTGGATTCTTTTAGTACAGATTGTTGATTTTCCTGCCACCTTCCTCTCTGAATTTTAGTAGGTATTGTGGCATGCATTAGGATACTCAACTTGGAATTGGCCCCTTTTCCATATACAGTATAGCACTCCTACCTCCTCAGCTTCCCAGCCCTGTATCTTCTGTTTCTCTTCTCTCCTTTCGTGTAGTGCATTTATTCCTGTTCACTTTAGGTTTTGATTTAATATTTATTCCATTGACATTTTCAGCCTCTTTTCCCATATTTGCCTGTACACCCACCCTGCTCACCACGCATGCATAAGACCTTACAGTCGAGAGGGCCTGATTCCTCCTATTCTTTACTGGAAAAGCATTTGCATGGCAAGACATTACAATGCAAGAAAGTGTCTAATCACACTCTTTGACAGTGTGGTACTACATCTTATTTTCCTCCAAGGAAAGGAAGCCTGTTGTGATAGGACAAGGGGTAATGGTTTTGAAATAGAAGGAGGTAGATTCAGACTGAGTGTCAGGAAAAAATGTCTACAATGAGGGTGATGGAACACTGGAACAGGCTGTCCAGAGAGCTGGTGCATGCCCCATCCCTGGAAACATTCAAAGCCAGGCTGGATAGGGCTCTGAGCAACCTGATCTGGTTGGAGATGTCCCTGCTCCTTGCACGGGGGTTGGATTAGATGACCTTTAAAGGTCTCTTCCAACCCAGACTATTCTATAATTCTATGAAGAGTTGTCCAAGGACAACACTTCTGCAGTCCTGAGGAAAGGCTTATTCAGATGCTGGGTGAGGGCTGGGGTGCCACCAAAGGGTTGTGTGTGGATGGAGCACACTCACTGTCAGAGAGGTGCTCCTGCCAGTTAGTTGTTAAAAGTTCTTTCAGTACCTAATGAGCAGATATAAACTGAGTTGTAGAAAGTAATTATTTGCTAAATTCAAAATATTTCCAACAAGCAATAGCATAAGCCCTAGTTGCTCCTCAGTCAATTAGTCTGATCATCTTTATCACATACCATTGATGTTTACCACATACTATTCTACTGGGTTCAGTGGCCTTTGTGTTTTGAATAGCACTTCTTCAAAGCAGATTGTACCGCTCTGATTCAAGGATGACGAGAGTTTAGGAGATGGTGGATTTTCGAAATAGTTTACTTCAGGAAATAATCTGTCAGAGTGTTACTAGGATTTGTATCTTATTTCCTAGTAGAATTTATCTCATTCAATTTCTTAGGTTTTCTTACGCTTTTCTCACTAAATGAAGGAATATGTACTCCTCTCTGTTTTCTCCTTGTGAAGGCATTATATTCTGTAATCAAATCTCTCCTCAATCTTCTCTTTTAATAAGCTTACCAGATTTGAGCATTAAGCTTTTAACAGCAAGATATTTTCTCCAGAAAATAGAATAACTACCGTGTATCTTCAGAGCTCTCTTGAGGCTTTTAAACCCCACTGTAAATGCAGCCACCAAAACTGTGTGCTGTATTTCAGTACTACCCTCACCTATGTTTCACACACAGGGATAAAATTACTTCTACTTTGTGGATTACAGGCTTCAAACAGTCCTTTTTCACTAATGTGTGCCACTCAGAGGTATTAATGAGGTTGTCTGCCCTGCTGTGAATTTTAATTCTTTTCAAAGTCTCTGCTTTCCAGGGTACAGTCCTGCATTCTGTTGGTATAGTCCATTTGTTAAGAGATATTTGTTTTGTGGCTTCCCTGTCTTCATGATTATTTACCAGTTTCTCAAAGCCCCTACATTTCAGCAAGAGCACTTTTTCTCCTTACTTTGTAACTTCCATTATTTAACGATCACAGGAGAGTAGTGGGCCCCCACACAAATCCCACATGAAAGGTTTCCTGGACTGTTGACATTCATAATAGGATTTCTTTTTCACATACTGCTGAGAAGTGCTTATACAGTAACTTGCTCTGGTTTGTAGTTTACAAAATGTTACACTGGTTTTGCTTGTGAACCATTAGTGATGCGTGAATGCTCGAAGTCCTATATTCCCTCTATTACTAATAACTCCAAGGCAACCCAGGGTATGTTGAGGGCTCCACTTAGCATTGTTCTGCCTTTTTACCCTCTCTGTCTTTTCTAAACAAGTTACATCTGACTTTTATTTCAAGCACACAGAGTTTTCCACAAACTTTTAGTACTGTGGTTTAACAGTGTATTTAAGAGTTAAGTTTTCTGTTAATCTTACACATTTCATCTCTCCATAACCCCGCAAGTCATTCTTCACTTCATTAGATGGGTGGCTTTTTTCTTAGTTTATCATTAGCAGTACCTCCCTTCCATCTTTTACCTGTCTAAAAGGCTTCTCTTCTGAGTAAAATGGCCCCTTGTTCCAACAAGCCAAGTCACATCTGTGCTAGTAAAAACTTGCCATTTATCTTCCCTTGCCCATGCCCTGAGAATGAGCACAGAGGCAGCCACCTGGCCTTTCTTCCAAAGCTCACACCCAAAGCTTGTTATACCCTTCAAAGTCCCTCCTGACACCCTGTCTTTGGTTTAGTCAACAACATGTGGAGGTGTGTTATCTGCCTCTATTTTTCCATCTAGTCCTGCAATCGTGTTCCGTGTTGTTGTGCCAGAGAGTCAACCTCACCACCATGCTGGGATTATGTCCCTTGCCTGCATAGCATTCCCGAGTTTGTGCTAATGATTTTTTATTATCTTACAAAGTCTAGAAGGATCATTCGTGGTGGCTTGTTGTATACTGAAAGGATCCCTATAATTTTATTTTTGTTTAATAAACAACCGATATCAAAACAAAGCATAGCACAAACTGTGGCGTAGAGAGACCTAGAAGGGAAGTGCCAGACAGCTGTGCCTAGTTGGTGCTGTCAACCCCACATAAAATATATACTCTATAAACTGTGACCTAGTGTGATGATATTAAATCTACATTTATTTATCATGCACATCCTTCTTCAAAACAATTCTCTTCCTCTTGTTAATACAAAGTTTTGAAGACTCTTGAAACAATTGAAGTCTAAAATGAGAGGGGAAAACCTGGGTGCGAACTGTTTTTATGCTTCCAAAGGGGGAATGTATCCCAAATTATCGTTGCTTAATATTTGGCACAGATGACATTTAAGGAAGAGGAGTACAAAAGCATTATGAATTGCTCTGTCTTTAAGGGCTAGGTGTTTGCGTTTTATTCTTGTAATCGAGAGGAAGAATTTTTAAAAGAAATACAGCTTCTGCTTCAATTTTTCTGCAGAAGAGTAACTTCTGAAACGTTAATATAATTTTATCATTTTTGTGTTTTTCAGTGTTTCTATAATACATAAGAACATATGCTTTCACTTAGGTACTTCTTGGATTTTAAAAGTTTTCATGGAAATTAATGTATTGTGCCTTGCTGAGACATGATATGCTAATTCCATCCTTTTGTTAATTGTCCAAACAATTTCAGCCAGCTGAAATCACTGGAAAGCCTTAACTTAAGTTCTTTCTTTACTAAAATCAGAAGAAATTTTGCTATTAATTTCAACTGGGCTACAACGTGTGCTGCTCTTCAAACAAATGATTGTCCATTTAAAGGCATACAAGGAATATTTATTAAAAAAAAAAGAGACTAATGGATAGGGCCCTCTTTACATTGTAAAAGATTTTCCTGTTTCTTCAATCAAAGCCAGGCTGATACTTTCTTCAGTTCATTGTAGGTGGATTTGTTTGGGCATCTCTTCATAATAAGCTACTTTCTTGAGATGTCAAAATAAATGTAATTCATTCAATTATTTAAGCTCTAGGAACCTCATTATGTTTAGAAAAAAATGTGCTGTAAATTGACCTCTTTTAAAAACACTTGCTGTCTCAGAAAAGCTCCTTGTATAAATATTTAAACTGAGAACATCCCTTATTATTACCTTTTGACATGAGCTGCCAGGTGGTGGATATATTTATATTTTATTTTACTTTTATTTTATTTTATTTATTGGTTTGGTGATTAAATTTATATGAAAAATCCAAGAAAGTGCAGACAATAATAGTAAATATCAATTATGTAACCTCTCAGATAAGCCAATCCAATAGAATTGCAAGGAACCCATCCATTTTCTCCATGCCAAGCAGTAATTTCTTTCAAATATTATGCTACACGTGAATAAATTACATTAATGTTCTCTAACAGAGCTGTATCTTCTAGGACAAACACAAAGAGAAGATTAAGGGAGAAAAAGGACTGGCAGTTCTAGATCAACTGTGAAAAGCGTAAATGAAAATACTGTTTAACTTTACATCACAAATTCATCTGCTACTAAAGCTTAGCAACAAAATAGCTAACTCATAGAACCTGGATCTCTGAATTTTAATTCACTTCTGACCCTGAAATACTTGCCTCTCAACAGTGTTAATTTCCAAGAGATGCTGAATAGTTTTTTCCTGCATAATTTCAGAACAAAGTTTTAAAAAATCTACCCAGACCGTAAGACACTAAACCAAGAAAACCCTAAATGGTCTTCCCTCAAGAGGGGAATATGCAGAGATTCAGGGCTAACATACTACCTTTTAAATAAAATAAAGAAAACAATCTCTGAAAATAGTGCAAGTGAGATGCAAAATATTGTATCATGCAAGGAAGATAATCATGCACCCCAACCATCCTGGTTTCCATACATTTTTCTCACCATCATTAATCTTTTGGTAAGTCTGCAGCAATATTATATTAATGAGAAGCAACTTTAATACAATTATTTCATTTTCCAAACATAGTAGAGGATTTTCAACTACACTATGTGTAGAGTATAGAATGTATTTGAAAATGAATATATAAAGGAGATAGAAGGATATTTAAGCTCTCAATGAATCAGTTCTAGGGAAAATAAGCAGAAAAGGCTGTGTATGCAGGTGCAACAGCTTGGATATGAAGTGACCTTGTATTCAGAGCCTGCCCCTTTGCTCTGTTCGGAAAGAAGTCTCAGACCTTAGATCCAGTGGTCTGAAGCAAGAGCTAGTTAACACTGTCATCAAAACTTGGCCGTCTATGACTTTACGCGCCATCCTAAAGGTACAGTTGCCAAAGGTACAAAACCAAGCTTGATATGTTAGGCAGATTATTTCCCCCTGAACTTTCATTAAAGTGTCAAACAGCTAAGAATCTTTTCATGTGGAAGAGCTGCCCTCTCAGATTGCTGTGCACATCTCAGATGTAAAAGATTTGACAGATGCTGACAATTCCCTGTCTTACTTTTAATGTTATGATAAAAAGCAGTGTCCAACAAGACCAGTAGGGTGAAAATAGCTGTATTGTAGGGCCAGATTTAAAAAGAAAAAAACCCTTTTTTTGGTGTTTTGTTTTACTTTTTGTTTAAAAAGCTAATAGATGATCTTACAAGCCTTAATCCAATGTTCACAGAGACAAAAGTAGATCAATTTAAGATTTCTTCCTAAGTTACTATCTTGGAGGCAAATTCGTCCTTAATATACACATCACCATTAATTTAAGTGGAATTATTTTTAAGAGTAAAACAAGGAAGAGATTCATACCCTTTCAGTGCCTGGAAAAAAAAACAGAATGGACCTTACTGTATGACAGTCATATGTTATAACTCAGTTATGAAATTAGTTCATTTATAAACAGTGTCTTAAGACTACTGTGTTCATTAAATACTCGTGTTATCTGAAAAAAAAAATACAAATGGCATTGGGTTTATATGATTCGTCAATACTAACAAAAATTGGCAGCTTTCACAATTGGTTGTGTCATTTTTCTCATATTAATGCATAATACATGCAAATTTCTGAACTGAATTACATTATTAGAACTAGTGGGTCATGAAGCACAATTATTTTTTATCGAATGCATGTCATGAAAGTAATATAAAATCATTCTGCAGATCAGTTATTTTCTTTAAATGTCTCGAACTGTACTTTGAAACAGAGTTTTTTGCTGAAAAAAGAATTGTAGTCATATGTGAGCTTGAGATATTTCTGTCTTTTCCTCTTTAGGTGTTTTGTATTACTAAATGCAATGTTTTTTAGCTTTTAAAAGAAATGTTTCTCTTTTCTTTGCCTTTGTGTGGAGGCCAGCATGATGAGGAACTTCCTGTATTATAAGAATACAGCATGTGTCCAAGACTGAAATATGATCACATTCAGCCAAGGCTTTTTCCATGCTTTTGTAAAAGTTCTTTCTCAGTCATTACTCTGCTATCTTGTCATTGACTCTTTGCACTTGAACTTTTTTAAAGCTGGATGGGGAATTTTATCTCATCCTGTTCTCTCTACAGTTCTTTTCTAAATATTTATAGTAAAAATGAGCTAAATAAACACAATTACTTCCTGGTCTTGAGGATATTTTAACTCTTTTAGTGACTTTTCTCTCTTTTTTTTCTTCACTTATCCTTCTGACTGACATGCAGAAAGATGACAATGGCGTTTTCAAGCTGCACTGAAGTACTTGCAGCACTTGTGTAGCCTTTTGAGATTGTCCTCTACCAAAAAAAAGAAGAGCCATTAATAAATGGTGCTTGTGTCATTTGACTAGCCATTATCATTATGCATAAAGTCCTCCTTTGAAAAAATAATTTGATAATCTATCAAAGAACTGGATGTGAAAATTGCTCTTCAGCAAGATGACAGGTAGGTTGAAGTCGCTAATTGACCTGTGCTGTAGGTAGTCCTGTATTTTGTTAATGAAGCTGCTGATTGTCCGTAAGATATTTGGGTTTAAAAGCCAGACAATATTTTAGGAAACATTTTTTGGTTTAAAGTTGTTTTGTTTGCATTCTTGCTTGTTTGAAAAATAATTTATTCTAGTTTCCTTCCACAGACATTTCAAACACCGCAAATGTGAACAGCGAAGCAGAGATAAGACGTTGGATGTCTAAACTCCAGAAAAAAAAATTGCAATTCTGTATCGTGCACAAATGGAGTCTGTACCTCCATCCTGCACTGTATAGAGTTTATGAGCAGCTCTTAGGAGATCCTGTAAGATGATGTGGATTCAGCTCTTAACCAAAATTAGTTAGTAGGCAGACAGTGGTTTGCCATCTACATCACATATGGGCTACCACTACTGCCAGTGTGACCCACTGTTTGGATAAGTTCAGTCTGTGGATGAAAAGAAACCAAATATTTAAAATGAAGCTGAAGCTTAGGCTGGAAGTGAAGGAGAAGGTTCTGGGGAGGCTGTGGCCATAACACCATCTCTCTGTGTGTGGATATAAATCCCTACATCAGTTGACTCAGCATATAGTTTCAGGAATTCTCACAGGCTCTGACTTGCCACATGGAACAGACACCTGTGAATAAGTCTCTGCCATTTTCGGTTGTCCAAAAAGGTGCCCCATTATACACGTCGTAGGTACTTCCCAGTCAGACTGCAACGTTGCAACGTAACTCAGCTGGACAACCCCAAAAGGTCCCAGCTCACATGGATTGCTGCAGAACATCCCACATCCCTCTTACCATGTAAAGGGAACTTCTCCTCATCCACAACATTTTTCTATCTAACAGGAAACTAGTGCTGTGTTGTACACATAATTTATTCCAGAGAGTGGACGAGAAAATGACTCACACATGTCAGAGATTAGTTAAAATGCTTCTGGTAAGTATTTGAACATAGAGTAAAGAAAGTGGCAAAACAACTTTTACAGAGTAAAGGACAGATTGTATTTCTGTAGACAATGTAACCCAAAATGCTTTTTTGTCCTCAGGATATAAGTCATGGACTTCAGTAATGATGCTGGCACACAAAATTTTGAGCAGCTCCCACAGCAGCTTGACAGTCACAGAGCACAAGTCCTCGTATGAAATACAGTTGCTCCATCTGCTACTCCCCTGGGATAAGACACTCTTCTTACTTTCACATCAGTGTGGCGGGAGAAACACTCCTACTCACACTGGCTACGAAATACACATACCAGAATTGTTTTCCTGTCACTACTGCTCCTTCTCTTTGTTGCTTTACTCAGTGTCATTTAATTCCCCCTTCACTTCCTGTTATCTCGTCTCCTAACTGGTAATACCATCACTCTGGAAGAACTTTGAATAAAAACACTCTTTGCTTAAGTCCACCTGTGCCTTTCTTGCCTCAGTCAGTCCTTACTCTCAGTAAGGAATAGGTCATTCTGGCAGCCTTGTACACTGATGGGCAGCAATATATCAAAAGCTGTCTAGCGCCTATAGACTCCTTCAGTTGTCCCAAGTACTGCTGTTCTAGCAATCATGCAGTGAGAGTTGTGATACTTACCAAAGCTGTCTCACCCTTGTGAAATGCGATATTCAGGCTTCTCTCCTCTGAAAATTGCACAATCTGATTGATGTATTCAGAGACTGTGGAAGTTCAAGCCTTTCAAATACAGCTCTACCCATAATTGTAGCAGAACTCTTCCTGTTGAGAAGGATCAAGTATTACAAGCTGATGCACATTTTATTTGCACAGCTATCTTTGCTAAGTCCTCATCCTGTTATTCAGCCAAAGCCATTCTGATTTCATTGGCTCATTTTTTGCTATTCAGTTCTGAATCTATCTCAGATTAGACCTCTGTCAACCAAGCAATTGGGAACATCATACAGTGCTCATTTTTCCCCTTCTTAACAAATAAAGGCTCTGTACTATAATGTGTTTGACTTATAGGCAGGCTGGTTGGTAAGTAGGTAGGTAGGTAAATAAACAGGTAGACAGATAGCTTGATAAATAGATGGATTTCAAAGATTTTAAAAATTAAAACCCCTCTTACTTTAATGGAAAAATATGTCTCTAACAATAAGCTTCACGTCCTGCAAGCAACCTCTGAACTACTTGCAGCCTGCCATATCCCAAGTCTGTTGAGGCTTTTATAGAATCACAGAATGGCTTGGCTTGGAAGCAACCTTTAAAGATCATCTAGTCCAAACCCCCCTGCCAGGAGCAGGGACATGTCCAACCAGATCAGGTTGCTCAGAGCCCCGTCTAACCTGGCCTTGAATGTTCCCACGGATGGGGCATCTACCACCTCTGTGGGCAACTTGTTCCAGTGTTCCACCACCCTCATTGCAAAAAATTTTTTCCTAATATCAAATCTAAATCTGCTTCCTTCTATTTTAAAACTGTTATGTTATCTTGTAACCGTTTCCTATGTGTTACTTCAAAGAACAGGAGTTACCTTGTTGTGTCTGGATAGAATTGCAGTTGATAAAGACAACTAGATTTTGACTAAAAGGTCTTTTATGACTAAGATCCTGAGCTGTTCAGATATAGCAAAGACATCAGCCTGCTCCTGAGCTGTCTCTGCAACTGGAAGCAGTAGATTTGCACTGCACCTAAGCCAGTAAGCAGTGATAAAGTGGTTTTACAGTGTGTACTATCTAGGACAGCGCACGTAGCTTCATCTTCTGCTGCGTGCATGGGAATGCAATGCTCCACTGAGAATGAGGATTGTCATGTTCAGATGACATATGTAAGTCTGGACACAAAAACCTGCTTTCCCCTCATCTGGAAGTGATAAATATGTTGATGACTGGTCAGATCTTCCCTGGGGAAATGGAAGAAGGCTGTGTTCTCCACTTCTACTGTTTTCTGGTGATACAGATTTAGATAGAAACCATAACCAGGCTATGACTCTATTCTCTTCTCCCTGAAGCACAGGTAGCAGGAAATTTTATAATGAAATAAAAAGAACAGTCTCCTTGTTCTTATATTTACCTCTTTGATCAGCTTCACTCTTGTGCAGATTAGTTCAAAACAATTCTTCACTTGATTCCAGATTGCCTACAGATTTTTCTACATCTTTTTTGTTTCCTGTGAAAGCAAGAGTGTCTGATGTGGACACTATACTGCTTGTGCTTTTCTCTCTGTGCACCTTCCACTCCTTTGCCACTCAACTGCTAACATTTGTGCCTAGATCTCAAAGTATGCATTTGAAGTCCCTACTCAGAACCGAGCACGTCATATTCTTCTGCAGCCCAGCATTCTGTGGAAAGAAGACCAGGCAAAAGGGCCGAAGGGAGCCATAGGAAATTGTGACCGGGTCCTAGTTTGCATGACTGGGGACAAGGACCCAAGAGGTATCTGCTTCAGAAAATACCTTCATCTGCATCTTGTGAAAAAAAAGGCAGCACAAAGAGAAAAAGGGAATTATTAAATTTCTAACTGTAATTCCTAGATTGAGAACCCCTCGAGAGTCATCCTGTAAAGAAAGGCTGTAAAATGAGCTTTATTAGACACCTGAGAATCCAGCTAAGGGGAAGCTTTAATCAGTATTCAAATATGGAGCAACTTCATTGGACTCTCACATCTGTTTGGACACTGAAAGCAATCAATAAGGTTGCACAAATATGTAATAAACTGGAATTAATCAGTTCCTGTGCACACAGACCAGATGATCAGACCATTATTTAAGTATTTATTCTTGCAGAGGTATCTCATTTGTGAGTTCCTCAATGCAAAAAGATGCATTATTTTCAAGAGCTGTTACACTGTTACACGAAGTTCACTTAACTATAGAGGTGGCAAGGCTAGCACTTAAATGAGAGTGTGATTATCAAGACGAAGAAGTGTAGATGCAGGTGAAAGGTGAGAGACAATGGAAATGAGGAAAGCAGACAAGCAAAGCAAAACAAAGCAAAACCTTCTACAAAATTCTAAGGTCATTTCCAGGTCATACAATTTGTTTTAAAAAGCCCAAGATAAAAAACACCTCCACTCAAGGTGAGCTGAGGAACTTTGTAATGTTTTTCTATTTCTCCTTCCCAAAGGAAAAAGTAGTATTAAACAATGACTTTTAGATCCAAAGCTTGTCCACAAAGTAGTATTCCAGCTCCGTGATCAGCCAGGCAGATCAGCCATCAAAATGTAATGTGTTTTAAATAAGGAGTTTATCTCTAAGGATGTTCTTTCCTCAGTGAAAGAACATTCATTTTAAGGCACACATTGCACCAGCAGGTCGAGGGAGGTGATTCTCCCCCTCTACTCTGCCCTGGTGAGACCCCACCTGGAGTACTGTGTCCAGTTCTGGAGCCCCCAACATAAGAAGGATATGGACCAGTTGGAGAAGGTCCAAAGGAGGACCACGAAGATGATCAGAGGGCTGGAGCACCTTTCCTATGAGGACAGGCTGAGACAGTTGGGGCTGTTCAGCCTGGAGAAGAGGAGGCTCCGGGGAGACCTGATAGCGGTCTTCCAGTACCTCAAGGGGGCCTACAAGAAAGATGGGGAAAGGCTGTTTAGTAGGGCCTCTTGTGATAGGACAAGGGGTAATAGTTTTAAAATAGAGGGAGGTAGATTTAGATTGGATATTAGGAAAAAATTTTTTACAATGAGGGTTGTAGAACACTGGAACAGGTTGCCCAGAGAGGTGGTGGAAACCCCATCCCTGGAAACATTCAAGGCCAGGTTGGATGAGGCTCTGAGCAACCTGATCTAGTCAGGGATGTCCCTGCTGCTTGCAGGGGGTTGGACTAGATGACCTTTGAAGGTCCCTTCCAACTCTAACCATTCTATGATTCTATGATTCTATGAAACTAAAAACAAAACTACCAACTCAAAGTAGCTTATTGATTAGGAACCACTCCAGTCAAGACAGCAAAATAGAAAAGAAAAAATAAAAATGAAAGAAAATCAAGCCACATAATCTGTATTTCCCCTGAAGCAGAAAGGTGCTTGCTTTATATTGTTTCTCATCCTGCTTGGATTTAGAATATTTTTCAGTCTGCTTTGGTAATTGTTTCTATATATGAGGGAAATAAATATGCAGGAAATAAATTGATGATATGAAATTGCTACTACTACCCCTTGGGATAACTCTCTTGAGTTCTTAGTATTCACAGGATATAAGGCCAGAAATTAAAAATATGACTTTATCTCATGCTATCTTTTTTCTGAAATGAAGCATAACTACAGAATGACATCTGATGTCATAGCCGTTAGTTTCCTGGGTGGTCATTTGGACACACTTTGATAGCTGATGTAGAGAAACAGGCACTGGTAGGGTACAATCTCGCTCTTCTAAAAGAATGCACTTAAAATGGATCAGATGCATCACACTGTCAAAGTGCCTATTTCTGTCATTGAATCTGGGCGTAAATGTTTGGTCGGAAGAATACTCTCTTCATGTCCATCTAAGAAACCAACTCTGTCCTAACTCTTAGTGACTTGTCCTCTGGTTAACCCCTTCCTACTTTTTTTAAAGAAAATAAGATTGCATCTTGTTTTCGCTTTTTTTCTGTGACATCTCTTTGCTGGAAAATCTCTGTCCCGTGTAAGCATGGCAGTATGGCTAATCACAGCCTTTCATCCTCTCGTTGCTAAGCTTTGTACCCTTCAAACTTTTGCTGTTGGCTATTGCATCCACTCCTTTGGTCATTCTTTTAAGGTGTCTTCTTCAAACACTCTCCAGGTTTTCAGTACTTTTCTCTCATGGAGGTACATGTCCCCAGTCAGTTTCCATTAGATTTTTTTTTTTTGTCTCACTAAGTGTAGAGGTAATATTGGTTTTTGTTGCTACATGAGCACTCTAGGCCAGATTTTCACAGAGATGCTAGTGTTAAGCTCACTGGTTAAAAATTCCTGATATCAGTGGTTAATGATTCAGCTAAGTGTCATAGAATAAATACCCTCAATTATGAGTTTCTCTGCATAGAGACTATTGTATTGAACAATATGTAGCATGTTCTTCATTTTTATCTTTTTACTCTTTCAAATTGTCTTCTTACTTGATTTTCTGCTTAATATAACATACTCCTAGTATGGATCAATGTTTCTGTTGTACCACATGGTTATTATAGTGTAGAGCTAATGTATTTAGGTGAGTGACAACAGTGGCAGCATGTAATTTTTTTTACTCAGAGCCCATTTTTTTTTAGCTAGCCTTGTCAGGGATGCTGTCTTGGTTGTCAAAGAAGAAAGGTAGTTGCATCATAGGCAGGGAATTTGTCCCATTAGTTTAGCTGTGTCACTGAAGAGGAAGCTTTAGAGAGGCACCACAGTAGGCGTGTGTTGTTTCCTGGTTTCAGAATTTCATGCTACTCTTAGACAGCAGATATAATTTGTCAAGTATGTGTATATGTTGGATTATTTTAAAAGAAAGAAAAAAGATAAATAGTATTGCTCTGCTATATAATCATTCATCATCTGCAGCTTTTTCTCACTTATTTACGAGATGGCCCATGGCTTGGGCAACTTACTGACCCCTGCAAATTTTTTTTCTCTAAAGTCTTGTTTAGAAAATCTGGAGAGAATTATTTATTTTCACCCCACTAATACTTGTACATATGCAGCCATTTCCACAGAAACTTCTGGGATTCAGGTCCTGTTTGCTGTCCCACTGGCTGGAATACCCAGGAAAAAACTGTTCTCCTAAAGCTGCAGACAAAACCTGCTCTGAATTCTGCACTACCGACCTACCAGGAAGTTAGTTTTTGGATGTTATGGTCTTTCTCTATTGAGTTGAGAATTTAGACCAGTTCTGTTAAGGTGTGGTAATAAAGTCTATTCTGCATTTTTTTTCCCTTAGTAGACTGAAGTCAGCCGCTAATTATTTAGGTTACTTTTTGTTATTAGCTTCTTTTATTTTTTATGTTAATAGTCAAGAGAATTTCTTTAGCTTGTATGTTGTATCTGCCCAGTGTATAGCAATCCTATTTGGGACCCAGATGTCCATATGTTTCACTACCTGCATTGCATTGTCCTGCACAGCTGCTTTCTAAAAGAAATATCTTTTTCCAGCTTTTCAAGTACTTACAGCTTAGGCTGCAATTTTGCAATGGCCCTAAGTCAACTGAAGTGGTGTCTGTCTCCTCTAACCTTGACCATACATTCCCAATTCTCCTTTTTTGCCATCTCTACTACACATCCTGATGCCTGATGAACTGGTTCAGTAAAGCGATCTGCTTGAACAACAGCCCCAAAATAAGAAATAGTGATGGGTTTCTGACTCAAGTAGTTTAATGATTCATTTGTATGATATGGGCATTGGCAGAGGACTGGTGTTGGGAACATGTAGCCGGAGATAATCAGGAGAAGAGAGACATGGTTCTTTGACAGTGTCAGCCTGCCCTTTGTGCAGCAGCTGGGACCTAGTATTTGCCTCATCTCTGTTTGGAACACTGCTCTTATCTTTCTTGCACTCCGACCATCTTTCTTAAATAAATGTGTTGGCCATTTCCCTGTATTTCCACTACTTCAGCTCTTATTGTTTTACTGTCCTTCATGAGGAGGCCAAGGAGGCAGATCTGAGTTATGGGTCTGGCATGAGCACTGCAGCTTTTTACTGACCTTTTAATAATGGATTACAAGCAAGCTGGTAAAAGCTGTAGTCCAAAGAAAAGTCTGCTACCTTTATTGGTACCTAACATAAAGCCTGTACATATATCCCCCTTGACATCTGCAGTTTAGGAATTAGAGTTCTCTTGAATCATTTTGCTGTTTCACTAGGGAGAAAGCCAGAAGCTGAGGAACAGTTTCAGCAAAGGATGGGGACAAATCCAGCTTTGCAAGGGTCTCCTTCATTGCTGACTTCTTACACAGATAAAAGGTACTTACTCTTGATCTATCTGTATGTGCCTGGCCTTCCAGGGACTTGGTGACATTTGAACCCATTGTCCAACATCAGCCAAGTTTGGAAAGGTCTGAAGTTCTCAAAGAGAGCATCAAGTTCCTCGAGTGATTTATAGAAGGTAAAGAATGACTTTGTAATGAAGAAATGTGAGTGCTGTTTAGGGGAAGGCTTTTCATGGAGCACATATGCTGCTGAACACCAGAGGAACTTTAGAGGACAAAACCCTAGTAAACAGCACAAAACTCCAAGAATCTAATCAGAATCCATACTCTTTTAGAAATCAACATCAGTCTGCTAACAAAGGAATGTTGAAAATCAGAAAGCATTACCTCTAAAGCCCACTGAACTATTTATTATAGATCAAGATAGTTTCAACTGCATATTTATTTGTTGCCTTTTCTTTAGGTAAGCAGATTATCCACACATTCTTTTTCCTTTCAAAAAGTTCTCGGTAACAGTGGAGACCTAATGTTGTTGCAAAAGTTTATTCATTCATCTTGCATCAGTACTCATCACTGATACACAGTCAGTCTGAGGTTGGCAGTGATTCAAGGGCAAGCAGTCACTTTTCTAATCAATGCACCTTCAAAAAAGTCATTTACCATCCAAGTCTAGACATATAGCAGAAACCTACTTTTCTTTGCTCTACTTAACATCCAATCTATTCTCTAGAAAGCTGAGAGCAACTTGAATTTCCGTTGCCTCACGCAGATTTGGCAGGGTGCCATCTGGATTGTTAAGCTTATAAAACGCTGTCTCTGGAGTTCCGTATAAATAGCCTCCAAAGCCTTTGAATGGCAGAATAGATTGGCTTGCCCCGACCAAATCGTGTCATTCCTCTTCAGGATTCAACCTAAGTACGGAGAATGCTTTCTTTTAACTTCCATAAGCACCTTTCACCTATTGTTCTAAGTATTATCCGCCATTCATTTGAGTCAGGCTGTTCTTTTATCACAACACTCTCTGAACATGTCCCAGGTCTTGTATCAGCCTGTGTTTATATGATCGGGCTATTGTCCGTGAGCTCTGTGAAGACTGACACGATCTTGTTTTGTAAGGATGACATCTCAGTTCAGAAATCACTTCAATAATGCTCGCAAAGCTCTACACAATTTAATGCTCAAACTCACAACACAAATGAGGTTTTTCTGCAGGTATCAGAAGTACTGGATGCTATGTGTAAAGACTTATTTTTTTTCCTTCTTGCTGCTAACACTCCTTCACGTATTGCTGGCAATGGGGTCACTTATGACCCTCAAAATGTGCTTTCAGTGTATAGGATATTGCCACTTTGAAAGCACTAGCTGGGTGAGTCATTGCTTCCTATTGATAGCCCTACAGACTTGGGTAATTCTGCTGTGTCTCCTACTCCTGATAAAATTGCTCTGTGATGCAGCCGTAATGCATGCTATAGCACAGTTCATTTTGGACCTCAGGGACTTAAATCTTATCAGTCGGGGAGTGCAAGAACTCTAAAGGGCCACTGGGCCACTGTATAATTTAAAACCTAAAAGATTTATATGTCAAAAAAGGCCTATCCTTAAAGCCATTATTGCATCATTATTCCAGATTTGTTCTAAGGATAGATATGCAAACTGACACACTTGGCCTAAATTGAGCCTGTATAAAAAATTATGTAATATATAAGCAGCCTAATAACCCTCAGGTGTTCCAGAAGACCCTACTGATTAAGGTTGCCCATCACATTTACAAAAAATAGACTAAGAGACTGCTCTTAGGAGGGGCTGTTGCTCCTTTCTCTGCCAGCACTGAGTGCAAGATGCACTCAAAGAGTGTGTTTTACTTTTTCCTTGCGCCTTTTTTCTTTGCCCCAGTAGCAATATTGATCTAATGACAAATGCCTGCAATATTTTCAATAAGCATCCTTTCAATGCTATATCCAGGGCATTTTCTTAACAGCTGTGTCTTGCTTCAGTTTTCTGATACTTGTTTATGCACCTATAAATGTGGGAGAACAAAGAAACCACTCATAGCCAGCACGCAGAGACCACCTCAGACTACACATTCTAAGGCATAATGGTGAAACCATTCTCTACCTCTCCTTTGGGTCATCACTTCTGTAGCTGCAAAAGCAGTGTGGCCTGCCTTGTCGCCTTGTGCAGGACAGCCATTCAGTAGCAAAATGAGCTGTAGCTCCTTGCAAAGCTTTCTCTATCCGACTATATAAAATATTTGATTTAGTTGCAGGCAGCAGTTTCATGCTCTAGCCATCTAACCAGCTGACTTGCTTGTGTCCAAGCACTTTGTGGAATGACATGCTATTTTTGAAAACAGAGCTCTGGACTGCAGATAAGTTTGTCACAAAGTATTCTAGTCATGTCTCAGAAGCAGAAATTATCTGCAGCAACAGAAAGTGGTTGGCAATGATCAAAACGACATGGTAGCTCATTCTAAGAGACCACATAATCAGCTTTTTTATCTGTCCATTTGAACTGTTCTGTAATAGCATATCTTATTTCTTTCATTGTTAATAGCACATATTCCTCCTTTTCCTTTTTTCCTGAGACCTGAGCTGCCACACCACTGTTCAAATTATATTTTCTGTCTTTAAATTCCTCCTTCAGACCGAAGTTCCTAAAATAGTCACATCAATGCATTCATGAGACCTCCAGCCAGGTGATCCAATTAGTGACTTGTTGCTTGCCTTGGTAGGAAGACATGGCACCAAGGGTGCCCTTCAGAGGTTTTGGCTTGGTTTCTTGCTGAAAAGCAATAAAGAGTGGGTCCTTAGGTAATTTTGAGCAGACATTGAGCAGTCTGATCCTGCTTCGTCTTGGTCAAGTCTGCCAAGTTTCCTACTTGAATCCGGCCTATTCCATGTTAAGGAACACTTTCCCCTGGTTCTCCCTTTCCTCATCATGCTTCTCCTTGACTTAGTCTGGTCTTTCTTAGGGCTAACAGTTCAGAGAAGTCCATATTTTTCTTGGCAGAAGAGCTCTGCAGTGCAAATGTGCACAAAGCCCAGCTGTAGAGAAGAGCCACAGGAGAGAAAACCCACCACAACTAGACAATCAAAATAAGACTTGGCACTATGGAATCTCTGTCAGGGAAGCCAGAAAAAAAAAATTGAAAAAGTGGTGGAGAAAGAGAGAAAAGGGAATGGGAAACAGAGACAAAGAGGAAAAAGATAAAGGAGGTAGAAATGTGAATTAGGAAAAATATGGAGTGAGGAGGCTGGAGATTGTGTGACCACCTAAGTAAGAGGCAAATGAGTCATCTATATCACTGATGACTGCCTTGCCACCAAACTTCACTCTCTTCTTCTCCCCCCACCCTGCCACTCAGTTAATCTGAAAGCTCTGCATGCTGTAGCCCTCTTCCTCCTCCTCTGCACCCTAACCCAACTGACACATGGACTGAGTGGACAGACAAATATTTGGAGCCCTTCAGCCAACGTTGTATGTTGGCATTGATCTGAGCCACAGCAAGGGTTTGCAGGGGTGGGAAAAGGAAGCTCATCCATGAGGGCAAGGCCCTCTGCATCATTTGCTTTTCAGGTAGCCGTCATGAGATGTTGTCCTACTGCTTTGCTGACCTTACTCTAATATCACCTTCAGTTATGTCCTATGTTCCTGTCTCCAGAGGAACTGATGTCCATTGTCTTTTTTAAAGTATTTTACACACGCTTTAAAAGAAAAGAAAATGGTATCACTGCTTTCCCAAACACCTCTAGCGTATGCTCACTTTTCCTCAAAACTTCATCCCTCCAATCTTCTTTTCATTCTTGTTCATCTCTTTATTCTCTGATTCTCTCTCTGCCCTTCCTGAGAGATGGTGCACAAACCTGGAGAGGACCCTGCAGATCATCTCAGATTTCCAAGGCAGGCAGCAGAGCAAAGCAGTTACTCCTGGGGTGCTGCAAAAGACACAGCTACTGATATCTCTCACACAAAGGTTTTTATGTTTTTCTTTTCCTGCACATGCCCTTATATTGAATCTCAGGGAATGTGTACTCCGTTAGGCAACCGAGCTCTTTGTACTAAGGTAAGCCTCATCATGGGTAATTAGTACATTTCCAGCATCTCCTATTCAGATTGCTTATTGCTCACCAAGTCTGTCTATATGGATATACGGTATATTGTCACTCCAGACTGTGAGACAGTACCCATGCTGCAGGATCTCACCTGCTTATTACCAGAAACCAATAATTTAGGCTCTTTAGCACTTTCAGAAAATGTTTCCAATGTAGAAAACGTTTCAAATTTTCCAATGCAATGACTTAAAGTCATCTTCTTGATCTGTCATGGAAGAGACCACCTGCACTTACTGAGTTTATTGAATAGTGATTGAAGAAGCTTCTACACCCACCTGAGCTGTGATTCTAGAGACCCTAGAGATATCTCTTCAGTAAAGCTCTGCACCATTTCTCCATGTCTATGTGGCATGGAGGCTTCTGTTTCTTCATAACACCACTGTCTTAGCCCATACTTTCAACCTTCTTCTTATGTATATGCTAAATGATTAAAATGTTAGCAAGATGTTAATGAGATCTTGCATTGGTAGGAATTCCTCTCCATTCTGGGATATAGTCTGAGATCCTGTAGGACCTACAGATATATATATATATATTTCTGCTAGGTTATTCTCAGCCTGGTATTCTCCATTTTGTATTTGTGCATTTGATTTCTCCTCAAGAAGCATAGCATGTTGCACCTATCTTCATCCAAATTAATCTGAACTATTTCAGACCACCCCTCCCTGGATTCATCAAGAACGAGCTGAATTTGGATACTGGCAATGCTACTGGGCTTACTTGTGCTCAGGAAGTTCAGATACATATTCTCTGTTGGAGCAGCAAGCTCTTGAAAAGAAAAAGGAAAGTAACTGTTAGCAATGGACACCTCATGCAGCTCTCAGTGTGAGATGCTCTTCAGTTTGAAATGAACTGTGGATAACTTCATCTTGAGGTTTGTGCCGTGTTACTCTATAGGTGTCTATAAAGGCACTGGGCTTTTGGTAATATTTCTCTTGAGTATCCAAATTAGGCTGGCTGTCCTGTAATCCCTGCCCTCTTCATTTTGTTTTTTTAAGACGATGTCCTCCCCTGCTCTCCTTGGTCTGTATGAGATCTCAAATCACTGCCAGCTGCTTTGTTCCTTAAGTACCCTGACATGGATTTTGTCAGGCACTGCTGACTCAAATACATCTGTACAGTCTAAATATTCTTTAATTTACTTTTTACCCTGCTCTGGTCTGTGTTGCCCCATTTCCCTATTTGCTTTGTTTCAGTGTCTGGTGAAGACTAATCTCCTTCCTGCAGCCTGAAAGAAAGCAGGCACCTAATACTTCAGCTTTCACTGTATCACCTGACTTTTGTGCCTTTTTGTTAGGTAATAGATTTTCTTTGAGGTCTTTCTCTGGCTTCCTTTTCTACTTGCTGCAGCTCCAGAACCCTTTCTTACTGCCTTGTTGCTTCTATTGGATTGCATTTAAAAAAAAAATAAATAAACAGAACCAAAAACCCACCCTTGAGCTTTTCTGTTTGTTTGGGGTTTGTTTTTCTAGTTATGGTCATTTTCTTTATGGTCATCCTGTATTTTATACTTTTCTTTTCCCCGTGCTTTTGACTAGATATAAGTAAAAAAAATTTTACAATGAGGCTGGTGGAACACTGAACGGGTTGTCCAGAGAGGTGGTGGATGCCCCCATCCCTGGAAACATTCAAGGCCAGGTTTGACGGGGCTCTGAGCAACCTGATCTGGTCGATGTCCCTGCTTGTTGCAGGGGATTGGACTAGATGACCTTTAAAGGTCCCTTCCAAACCAAACTATTCTATGATTCTATGATTTACCATGTGTGGTTTTTTTGTTTGTTTTTTTTTTCCTCAGGGGAAGAATTGTCCTCATACTTTATTGTAGCAGTTTATCCTCATTGCTTTTGATTTATTATTTGTTCATTTTGCTTCTTTTAATCACATAGAACAAGGATGACCAAACAGTGGTATTTCACTACTGTGACTACTGTGTTGGACTCCCAGGTCCTTATTCTGTTGCTTTCTTGCCTTTCTTTCTCTTATTAATTAACTTTTGTTGTGAACATTTCTCACTACATTCTGCCATCAGGTTTCCAGTCAGCTCCTTTCTACTAGTTAGAACCAAATATAAAGTTTGCCTGCATGGCTAGCAACTTCCAAACCCTCTCTAAAACAAACTGGGGCGAATACATTGCCAGATGGGTCAGTGTTGCCTTTTGGACAGATGGATAGCTAGGTAATTAAACCTCGTTCTGCAGCACGACCTCTCCCAGCCGCTGTGATTACCTTGTGTTCCAACCTTCTTCCTCTGATCAACCTACACACTGGAACCGACTCTCTTCCTTTCCTCTTTATCTCATTCAACAAATCTACTTATTACTTTTATTTGACCACTAGAAGCAGCATACACATTCCTAACAAGCTGTTTAAGATGTCCTCTGTCTGCCTGGAAAAAGAACCTGGAGCCTCCTTTGCTATCACGCATCCCACCCATACCCCACCAAAATTCAGGTGCCAGTTAATGCTTATGTTTATCTCCAACTTATGCTCTTCACTTTGTGTTCTGTGCCCCCGCATCTCAGATACTCAGTAGATTGCTGTATTATCTTATTTTTTGCAATTTGCCATCCAATACCTTTCATTTTATTCTTTCCCATTTTTTTTGCCATCACCTGTAAACTTCTGTCACTAGCTTCTTTTAATCTGGCGTTAAAGTATTTAACCACTAGAGGATAATGTGCACAAGCACAATTGCAATAATACCCATTAAATTAAAAATGTCAATATTGTTTCTGGTTAGTGGTATGTAGCCACATCTAAATGAGATTATTCATCTGTGAGCAGATCATTGCAGTATGTTGCAGTACATCTCTGCAGATGTGAGATGTCCTCAAAATATCATTTAAGAAACAGGGATTCTTTATGACATGTTTCAATCATATTCAGGTGGGAAACATGGAACATGTTTATTTAAAAACAGTTATCTTCTTACAAAATATTTACCTAGAATTGTAGAGTCTGATGATCTAAGCATAGATAACAAGGTGATAAGCGTATTGTAGTTTATTACCTAAAAAATATAATTATTTTTTTCTGAGTCCTAGCACAGGCCATAGGATATTTCAGCCAAAAAAAAAAAAACAACCCTCACTACCTCATAAAAATAAATCTGTTAATTTTTTCTTTTTTTTTAATATAAAGCATCACTGGCAGAAACCTTATTTTTGTAACTCATGAGATTTTTACCAGCGGATATATCCAATTTTTGATTATAATGTGGTGTAACAAACATTCTGCAAATCAAAGCAAACAACCGCTGGGAGTTCTCAGGCCTGTTATTATCTTAGCTCTAGCAAATACAAACTCCAGGCTGCACATTTGGTCAGCTATAAAATGACTACAGATGTGAACCATATTTCATCAGACCTCTGTTTATTAGGTTGTCATATTTCTACAGGGAAACCCCTAAAGAGAGAGTTTCAGAGTTTTTCTCTTTGAAATGGAGGTTTGTGGATTCCTCCACCGGGGCAAAGTGAAGTTTCTCACAGCAGGAACATAGCACCCAGCATTTGCAGCACGGACCCCACTAAGGCCGAGGGCAGCTTCATCTGGGAGAGATGCTTCAACAGGCTGAGAGAGTTGGGGCTGTTCAGTCTGGAGAAGAAGAGGCTCTGGGGAGACCTTATAGTGGTCTTCCAGTATCTCAAGGGGGCCTACAGGAAAGACAGGGAGAGGCTGTTCAGTAGGGCCTGTTGTGACAGGACAAGGAGTAATGGTTTTAAAATAGAGGAAGGTAGAATTAGATTACATATTAGGAAAAAAATTTTTACAATGAGGGTGGTAGAACACTGGAACAGGTTGTCCAGAGAGGTGGTGGATGCCCCATCCCTGGAAACATTCAAGGCCAGGTTGAACGGGGCTCTGAGCAACCTGATCTCGTTGAAGATGTCCCTGCTTCTTGCATGGGGGTTGGACTAGATGACCTTGAAAGGTCCCTTCCAACCAAACCATTCTATGATTCTATCTCCACCGGCTTGTCAGCCCATCATCTGCTCAGGGGGTCCCAGCTGGGGCTACATGCTCTTCAGAGTAGAGAGGCCCAGGGTATTCGGGACCCTCTGACACTGGTTCCAATCGGCATAAGACAATTTTGCCCTGAAGGCACCACCCTGTGTCCTCTTGCCACTGCTGGTAATTCTGCATCAGGAACCTGAAACAATTTTAAACAGACTTACTTAAACTTTTTTTTTTTAATTCCCATTTATTTCTACTTCAAAACTAGAACATGCATAGCTACTTCCTTTAAAGAACTCAAAATTAATTTTGTTTCTTGCATTGTGCTATCTGGCTTAACTAATGATATCAATCCATTTCAATTCTCACTCCTTTGCTTAAATTACTTTCTATCTCTAGTAATATGAATACTCATCTGCTAATCAATACACTGGAGATATTCCTATTGATTTTTTCTGTCTTTTTCATAGAACCTGTTCTAGTAAATTATCAATTGCTGCTATCTAAATAATTTCACTGGATGCATTCATCTGCAGTAAAACAATTTCTTACTGGTTAACAAAGGGGAAAAAAACCCCCTTAGTTATATTTTATCAGATCTGTAAGGTACACAGGCTTGTGACATGTTCCTGGGGGAATTGCTCCCATCCCACTGGGACCAGTATGGCACAGCACATGTGGTCACTGGAGCCTTCCTTGACTTGCCTTCCATCCCTACCACTGTGCTTCCATTGCCGTGTCGATAATGACTTTGCTAGTTTTGCCATCATACTTAGCAGGCCATAAGTGGACCGCGTGTGGCAGTCTAAAATAGGTATAGTAGAGGGGAAATCAGCTCTTAATTGGAG
Organism: Chlamydotis macqueenii; assembly: GCF_036417535.1. NCBI lineage: Eukaryota > Metazoa > Chordata > Aves > Otidiformes > Otididae > Chlamydotis > Chlamydotis macqueenii. The sequence goes on from NC_141557.1 coordinate 123,300,229, forward strand.
AAATTATTTTTGGACTATGAAAGTGATTTGTCCAGAAGGACTAGCTCCTTGCAAGGAGTGGAGATGAGACTTAAATGATTTGCTCTTGGGTCACCTCTCCACTCAGGCACTCATTCAAAAGCCTTCACATGCTACCGTGCTGCACAGCGCATCTGACTGTAGAGCAAGGCTTGAGTGCTGGTGACAGCCTGGTATTGGGGGAGCAGATCAGTAACGAAAGAAGAGGAAAATAAACTGTTCAGGAATAACTAAACTGTTCTTGTGTCTCCCTGGTGTCGCTTCCTGTCTATTTATAAAGTAAAAACTCTTAATAAAAAATCTCATGTAAAAAGTGAAAGATTTGCACTGACAGAACTAGCCTGAGACTGGATTTTCTCTGTTTTTTCATAGTGGCCCTGTTTCAATGGAACTTTAATTTGCCATGGCAGATTCCTGTTTCAGTCAAAGTAGGAGATGAAAGAAATGTTAGCTCGCTTGCTCACCTGCTTACTTTACACAGACACAATGGCAGAGAGGCATTTCCTAGTGCCACATTGTGTTGCTGCCATCCAGAATTCTGAAAAGCTGAACGAACTACTGCAGATCTGTCAGAAGGATTATTTGGGGTGGGAGGGAAGTAAATTTGTTCTTCTTTCGCTTCCTGTTGCTGAAGTATTTTCATTCAGCAGTTTCATTTTTTTCAAGCTGTCCTTGGCAGCTGTGAGGTCTTGGAATTTTCCAGATTTGGAGATTCTTGCATCCAGTTCACAAGACTATAAGAAAAATGTTTAATAATTCAAGGGCTGATGGAAGTTAGAGTGTATTCAGGTGCTTCATCCTGTTGAAAAAAGCAAGCAGCTGATGTTACATATAACCCACTAAACAAAGCCAAAATGTACATCTGAGTTTTGGGAATTCCATTTCACTGGTATCTTTTCGTATTATTAATCAGATTAAGCTCATAAACTATATAGATGCACAACACAGCATTAGCAAGAGGCTTGCAATAATCCTTTCCCTACTTTTAACATTTGTCTGTTTGTTTTCATAGACATACCTATTCCACTTCTTGCTGCAGTATTTTCTGTTGGTCAGTGGTTTTATTTCCATACAGAAACCAGATGATATACATGAGACCATAATTGAGGAATGCAATACAGCATCGTTATTAAGCTTTTTCTTAACTATTAAAAATACGCTTTGATATGGTGAAACATTAAGCTTGTTGAATGCCACCATCAGGTGGGGAAGTCTGTCTTCCCTGAGAAATACAGGCGGGTAAGTCTGGTGGGTCCATCTCTAACGCAGCACATGAGAACTTGGCCACTTGTATGTGAGACAATGGCAAAGCTGAGGTTTGTACAGGCTTTGCTTAGCCTAGGAATGTTACCTGGCAAGTTATCTGCGTAGCTTTTCTTTCCACAAAAGGAAATCACTCCCTCTAAAAGTTATCACAAAGCTCCATAAAGCCTGCAAGTCCCTTTAAACTTTTCAAAACTGCCTTTTTTTTTTCTTGAAAAATTTGAAGTCTGGGAAGTTTCATAAACACCCAAAGATTTGCCAGCCAGAAAACTCTTGGCAGCTTTCCTACATTTTCACTGATTCTAAAGCAAATACTTGTAGAGCATATGAGGATCCCTACTGAATAACGATCATGCTACTTCTGTTCATTGCCAATTAAGTTCAGTAGTAAAATTATTTGGATTGCAGAAGGAATAAGACCGTATTGATTGCAGCGTACTGACGCCGGCTAAAATAAAAGCTTCATTAGGCATGTATCACCACCACCCCCAGAAATAAAAGGATGCTAATGCTGGATGTAACGCCAATAGCAAGGCATAGTAGCAGATCAGTGGAGCTGAAAATACCATAATTTGCGCAATGAGTGCAGAAAAGATGGCAATTGCTCTTTATATTTCTATTAAAATGACATAGATGCCATTGATAGCATTTTAGTGGCAATTTTGCCCTTTAATATTCCCGTGATGCAAGTTAGATTTATCCTCCTAAATGAAAGTGAGAACGGGAAGCCTAGGATGAACTTTCATAGCAGTTTGTGTGACATGTATGAAAATCACATCAAAAGCATGGGAAATTGAGATCTTCTGGAACATAAACATTTACTTAATGGTCTTCTTGCCTGCAAATCACAGGGAGCTATTTTTTAGAGTTAAATAATAGCCAAATTTCATCTTATCTTTTTCTGCCTGGTTATTGTTGTATAGATACTACACAGTGTGAGAGGACTATACAGAGAAGGCAGACACTCTTACACATTCAAATACACGTGTATTTTTCACTTGTAAGATCCACAGCTTAGTCAAACCTTTTGGATTGAAGACATGTCAGCTAACTTTAAAAGTCCTCGTTCAAGAAATACAGGATAACATCCCATCCTGATCCACTGAACATTGCTTCCTGATCCACTGAAAAGAGATCTAGTTCTGGTGAAACAGTAAGGACAGCTAATGTTTCTCTTACAATTATCATTTTATGTTTCACATCAAATATATTCAGTTAAGAATAATGGCAGAGGCTTTGCAGCAGATACACTTTGGGGAAGTCAACATAACACTCAAAATTGAAGTGCTTGTAATATGTAAGTGCTGATTAAGATAAGTTTATTTAATCTGGAACTTCTTGAGTGAAAAAATATAGACTGGATAATATAGAAAAGTAATATGAATTTAACTGAAGTTCCTTCTGGGTTTTGGGGGTGTCTTTTTTCAGAGCACACTTTTGCGAATGTTGCTGAAAGTTGTTTCAAATTGAAGTAATAAAACTGAACAGCAAAATGTTCCCATTTAAGCTGAAACAACTTTTTTTTTTTAAAAAAAAAAAAAAAACAAACCAATGCAAATACAATTTAGTTGGATTTCAGACAAAACTCCCTCTCTGCTTTCCCTCTCCTGCCTTTATTCAGAACTACCAATGAACCAAAAACACACGGTATTCAGAGGGTTCAGGGTTCTTGGATGGTGAAGAAATAATAGTTATTAAAGGGCTTTTTAAGGGATCAGAGAAAAGCACAATGGGAACCTAAGCATGGAAATTGAAGCCAAAGAAAATCGAATAGAAGTACAACAGAAATGTTTAATAGTGGTTGATTTCTGCTGGAACCAGCTACAGAGAAAGTGGTAGATTCAAGACTGTAAACCTTTCAGGCACACACTTCAGCAAAATGTCAGCCATTGGGCTCCATACAGAAGGAGCTGGAAGAAATTTTATGACCTATGATATACAAGAGATCTGACTGTGTGACCTAATACTCCTGTCCTTAAGATCCATTAAAAACAAGCCTTAGTGCCCCCCACCAGAGAAAATGAACCTTGAACATTAGGAAAAAAACACGTATTTTTGGTACAATTTTTGATGGATTATTTTTGTGAAGTTATAGAGAAGCTCTAGAGAAAGCTGTGCTCATTCAGAGTGTATAAATAACTCTCTTGCTGAGACTGAAACAATGACTCTGTGTATACTATTGGCAGTGCAAACCAAACGCAGTCTTTTTGAAAGAATGAACTATTCCTGCAATGTTTGCCAGCTGGAGAAGATTTATTCTCGTATGTTAAGTGTTTGCCTTGTGCTTAATTCAAAATATATCTTTGGTTCATCTTCTTTACTAAGAGCCCTTTTGTTTACAGTAACTGTTAACTTACTATAACAGCAGGAGCTGTAGACAATACTGCATTGTTTTGCATAGCTTGATGTTATCAGGCAGAACCAGACATTATTGTTGAAGCAATAACCACCAGCATGGCAGTTCACTTAAAAAAAAAAAAAAAAAAAAGAAGGGAGATAAATGTGTGGTTAAGAAACACAAGAATAATGGTATTTTTCACTGAAACAAAAGTATCTGCTTTGTCCTTTGTTTGTTTGGTAGATTTTATACCCAGGATATTATCATTCCTATTACAGTGAGGATTGAGTGCCTCATATGACCTGGGGGTCTTGTTTCACTTAACACTAGACAAACAGAGGAGCTGTGTGGTACCAGGGAAGGAGGAGGGAAAGAGAAGTGCACATTTTTTTGCCAATTGTGGCAGGATCGACTCTGTGATTTGACATGAAGTCAAGGCTAGATCCCATGTTTCATGGTCAACACCTTGTTCCATAGGCGGTGTCTTTGTCCCAAAGCAGTCTACAGTGCATTTTGATTTTTTGTCATTTTTGTGAGTCCTCCAGAGTGGAACTACATAGCATCAGGGCTGGCAGTTTGGGCAGTTGTTGCTTCTGTAAAAGCACTGAGCAGCTTCAGCCTGGGATGTAGCACATTTACTCCCTCTGTGGATCAAGTACAATGGAGGCATGTAGGGTACGCAGTTAGCATTGTCCTAGCTCACAAAAATTACCAACCTAGGACGTAGCAGGTTTTTGTGTATTTCCTTTCTGCTTTGCCCTTTTACACAAATTAAAACTATATTCCACCAGATTTGTTTAGGTCTGCAGTTTTGAATCAGCCAGTCATCTGTCCAAAACTGCTTTCTGACTAGGGAGGTCTTTTTTTTATTACCATGAAATATTCTTTCCCATGCATGGTCTGGCTTTCTCATGTGTTCAGTTATGCCAAAATGGACAACTTTATGTCAATTGTAAAATGGAGCCAAGCAAGTGCTTTCATATAGTTCTGCTTCCCATGGAATCTGTTACTGAATCTGGCCCTGTCTTTTCATTAGGATTTTTGCTTGTGTGGCAATCCATTTTCCAGGTGTGACAGTGCTGGAAGACAGCGAGAAAACATCTCCCTTTGTGTGGGGATGCAATTTTCTACTGGGAGGGTAAGAAGACCAAAAGGTAAATGCAATGGGGAAAAGCAAGTTATTTCAGTAAGCTTGAAAGAAAGACACTCTTTTAAGCCATACCCAAGATAATTTCTAAAAGATTGTATCTGCCTTCAAGAAGAAGTTAATTCTTCTGCGCCTTGGCTTGAACTTGATCTATATGTTGCATTGCCTGTTTAGGTGATGGTTAGGCAGTTTTTGTTAAGGCAGCTGGTCACATTTTTCGGAACTGGATGTCCTTCCTTGAGGCCATGTCAAATATTGTTTACTAATATTGGATATCTGAATAAGGTCTTTAAAGTATTCTTTATTGCTATTTACCACAGTGAGCTGGGCTTACAGTCCAGTAGTTATTTGCTGGAACCCACAGCAACATGAGTTATTTGTCCTCTAACACCACTATCTTTGTCCTTACTGAATATCAAAAACAGTTGCCAAAAACTTGCTATTAGTTTCACTGCCTCCTCTTGAACAACAGGTTATAAATCATCTTGTCCTTTTGCTAGCTTTAACTGTTTCTGCTCTATCGTGTGATGCAATTGTAAAAGTCCTTTTAAACATTTAATTTCCTATTCCTACAGGTCCTGATCCAGGTCTCGGAGATGCTACCATTCTTCTAATAATCTCTTCACCTCAGCATTCATAAATAAAAAAAAGTTATGTTCCACAGGTTTGTATCCATTTCCTTCTGAGATAAGGAAATTAAATTCTTCACAAGGCAATATGATTGTACACTGCTGGCAATGCAAGAATAGCCTCAGCTGTTAGCAGCTGCTTACCACTCCTGTCCCCATGCAGCAGCAGCACAGTTAGTTTAAATTTGATGTTTATTTTCCCCAATGTGTTCAGACTTTTTCTAACAGCAGAACAAAAAATTCCTTCCTTCTTTTCCTTCCCCTCCCTCCTTTCCTTTCTTCCTTCCTTTCTTCCTCTTTCTCCCCTTCCTCCCTCCCTCCTGTCATGACTTGGGTGTCCCTCATTATCTGTTCTCCAGCATTTTTTTTTTCCACATATTTGCCCATTTAATCATGGCCGTATACCTTGACATTTTAAATTCTTATGTACATCAAGAATTGCCTACCTGCAGTAAATAAGCGCTGCCATTCCAACTGAATTTAACAACACATATGCAGTTTTTACTCCCTCCTATGGAAATGAAGGGAATGGAGATGGAGTGTTCCCCTACCCCGAAGCCTCCTAGACACTGGGATTGACAGTCTGGGGACAGGTTGTCCATTTTGTTTGCCAGCTGGGGAGAATGTGAGTGATGGAAGGGGTCGAAATGTAGAGTCAGCAGCACTGTGTCCCCTCCACATGAGAGCATATATCCAGCCAAGCTGGGGGGTTTTATGGCGGATAGTGGACTAACAGAGGGTAAACTTCCTTTTGTGTAGAGTGAAGAGTTGATGGTTGTCTCCCTGTTTTCCCACCACCTTTCAGTTTAGACCTTCCACACATTGGTATGAATGATCTTGCGGTTTTTTCATAAGCATAGAAGTTGTTTGCTGGTTTCTACTGAATGGTCTTTTGTACAGTGTCTGCACAAGTGCCTGCAACTTAAAGACCTTTAGCAAGATACTCAATTTTATTCTTCAGCCCTAAGATGAGAGAATGAATGATAATAATTTGTGATAGTTAACCAAGGTTATTCGGCTGAACTATTCAATCGCTTAATGGCGATGAGGGTGCAATATTTTAGATAGAGCATCAAATTAATGTCTCCGAGTTCTCACCTTGAACATCATTCATTTCTCAGTGCACACTGCAAGATGATTTACAATGAGTTCTGGACAGTAAAAAATGCTTATACCAGTATCAAATTATTCTATATCTTAGGCAGTTTTTCAATTTGGGGGTTTATGAGGCGAGATTATTTCTCTAGATGTATGCATAACCATATATTAAAGCCATCTGGAACACACGTGTTTGTGATGGAAGGCAGATGCACTGGTTTTCACTTGGACCCTTTCTCTGTTCTCTATAATCTATCTGAGACCTTTTTCATATAAAGGTCAGAGGATCTCTCAGGTGTTCCTTATGCTCTTTAGATCGTGGGAAAGTGAAAAAGGTTTTGGACAGAAATTATCATGACTCTTACGTAATGGTTTTGTTGGTTGCTATTTTCAGTTTGATTCATATTTGAACTCAGTCAAGCAAGTCCATTAGACAAAAGAAAAAAAAAAAAGGAAAAAGAAAGTGAGGAGAACTGCTATTAAACTATGTAGTCTATTTCAATAATATGCAAAGCACAATAAACCTAGTTTTTGCTTGCTATCCTTGGGCTTATTTTGAATTGTGTGTTTTGAAATACTCCTCTTAAAATAATAAGATTTTGCTCAATTTCTAAATATACTATATCACTTTCTTTTATTTGGTTATTAAGTGGTATATTTTGTGGTTTTGTGGACAAGGCTCTTTTTACCTCTGCTCCCAGTCCAACAATCACAGAATACCACTGCTGACACAACCACATCTTGATTAGTTTTTGCAACTCCAATCAACTAATTTCTAGGTGGCACAGACAGTGTGAAAGGGTAATGGCTCAGTACAAAAATTAGACTTCAGTTCCTGATCAACTTTGGGTTGAAACTAAGAGATGTACTGTGTCATAAAATATGTGATTTAAATAATGGAAAACTTTGCTACAATGTAAGAAATCAAAATACTAGCAGAGAAGTCTACCAATTCTATTAAAAATAGTATGGATACAATACAGGAACTTGCTAAATAGCTGAAAGTCAGCTAAATGCCTCTTCCATTTGTACTCCTTTTTAAAAGAAACTCCAACTTTTGTCCTTATACCTAGTGCTGGAATATTAACATATGACCTACAATCAAGAGTGACTGTTGCCCTGATTTAGGGTTTCTTGCACAGTTCAGATTCGCTATGATGAACTGATAATATTCTTGGCCATAGGAGGAACTTCTGAGAGATTTCTAATGGTATCTTTAAAACCTCCTGTCTTATATTTACTTCAGTGAACAGAGTAACATCACACCTTAGTCTGTGCTATTTCATATTGTGGGATAGCTATAGACACCCTTTTAAGGGCTGGGCGGAAAGCACATGCTGGATAAGACTACAATTTAATATGCATCTTCCACCAGAATTTGATCCTGAAGGCTGATTTTCCAGCTCTGGCAGACTTTTACCTTGACCTAGCAGTCCTGGTGTGTGGCAAATTACTTCTGAAAGCATGGCCATTTTAATGAAAGGATGAGTATTATATCTGATGTTCTAGGATGTCTGAAACAACAGCTGGACTTCAGCCATGGTGCTCTCTTTCTGCTGGGCATGAAACATCTCAGAGTTTATGCCAATTCTTGCCTCCCGCTTTGTCAGCCACAAAGGAGCACAAGCCATCATGGCAGGAGACTCTTAGCTGCAGAGCGCAGATCATCCTTTAGCCTGCCGCTCTGCAAGCTTTTGAGGATCATTGCATTCAATCAAGGTTGCTATTATGATAAAATAAAACATCTCATTCATGTGTCAAATGAAACATAAATTGCTTATAATAGAACATATGAAAAATCTCCCAACAAAACTGTTTATATCCACCCTGTTCATGCCTTAGCCACAGAGTGATTCCGGTCTTCTTTAAGTCTAATCTAGACAACTTTTAAAGTATTTCTGTTAAAGGATTTTCAACTTTTTGGTTGCATTTGTCCCTTAAAGATTTATTCTTTATTGTACCATCATCTTGGTTGATAATTACTGTCTAAGCATATTTCAAGGCAGTTATTTTCTGACCGGTGAAACAAACCCCTTGCGGGAGTTCAAAATGTATCATAGAATCATAGAATAGTTTGAGTTGGAAGGGACCTTCAAAGGCCATCTAGTACAACCTCCCTGCAAGGAGCAGGGACATCTCCAACCAGATCAGGTTGCTCAGAGCCCCGTCCAGCCTGGCCTTGAAGGTTTCCAGGGATGGGGCATCCACCACCTCTCTGGGCAACTTGTTCCAGTGTTCCACCACCCTCACTGTAAACAAATTTTTCCTTGTAACTAGTCTAAATATATATATATATATATATAGTATCTTCAGCTGACGGACAAAATATCCAATAAAAGTCCATCTCTCTTTTGTTTTTCTCCTCCCTAGATTCTGTGTGCTCACCTTTTCTCCTCTCCTTTCATGCAGTAGTCAGCTCCTATCTGGAAGCCTTGTAGGGGTGTTGTGGTTTAACCTCATCTGGCAACTTTCCCACACAGCCATTCACTCGCCATCCCTGCCCCGCCCTGGTGGGATAGGGGAGCTAATTGGAAGGGTAAAAGTGAAAAAACTCATGGGTTGAGATAAAGCCAGTTTCATAAGTAAAGCAAAATCCATGTGTGCAAGCAAAGCAAAACAGGGAATTCACTCACCACTTCCTATCAGCAGGCAGGTGTTCAGCCATCACCAGGAAAGCAGGACTCCATCGCGTGTAATGGTTACTTGAGCAGACAAATGCCATCACTCTGAAAGTCCCCCCCTTCCTTCTGCTTCCCTCAGCTTTACACACTGAGCATGACACCATACGGTATGGGACATCCCTTTGGTAAATTGGGGTCAGCTGTCCCAACTGTGTCCTCTTACAACATCCTGTGCACTCCCAGCCTCCTCATTGGTGGGGTGGTGTGAGAAGCAGAAAAGGCCTTGAGTTTGTGTAAGCACTGCTCAGCAGTGACTAAAACATCCCTGTGTTACCAATCCTGTTTCCAGCACAAATTCAAAATACAGCCCCATACCAGCTACTATGAAGAAGATTAACTCTATCTCAGCCAAAACCAGTGCAAGAGGGCATAATATTTATTCCAGCAAGCACAATGGTGGTGGGAATTGAGGAGGATTGAAGGCTGTACTTTGGGCTGGAGCATGCTGGGGGTGTGAGGCAGAGGCTGGCTGCCTGCAAGGTCAAACCATTTTCACTCCCAGTAAAATGGCAAGCCACGTCAAGCTTGGGCAGGAGCAAAATGTTACTGCATTTTCCTTCCAGAGAGAGATAAAGGAAGCCAAGAACCAAGCAATGAGGAGCTGGGGTGGGGTGAAAGAGGATGAGACTTTTCCCTTGACTATTTTGAGGAAGGCTCACAGTGGCTGCAGAGGGATTTCAGGGCTGGTGTAGCAGCCAGCACGAGGCTAAGCTGGGATGTAGGAATTGGCAGAGTCAGGCTGGATGGGCTCAAAGTTGGCTTTGCTGGAGCTTGACTTGCAAAGGATTTCTGTAAGAGGGCTGGAACAAATTGCAGCAGTCAAAAGGCCTGGAGCAGAGCAGGGTGTGGGGTATATGTGTATTTGATGAGAGGGGAGCGCTCAAGCAGAGCAAACTCTCCAGAAAGAAGGGGGCTCAGAGGACAAAGCTTTGACAATTTCTATGTTAAGTGTGTTTTGCCTGCTTATTCTCTTCTGAAAGGGAGTAAGGTGTGCAGTGAATTTCTACATTTTATCGTACCTTTTGGATTAATGTGCAAATAAGAATGATACATTACTGCTGTGTGTATGTTAAAAGGCACAACGAAGACAAAGCAGATGGAAAGGCAAGATGGTTTTTGTTGGTCTTTCAGTCCTCAGGAGAATTTATTTGACAAGCTTGAGACACGGGCCCAGAAAACTGCCTTGGTGTTTATATTGGAGAGAGAAAAGACTGAGATTTGTGGGGCGAAGCATTATGCTGAGCAGTATACAAATGCATTAAAAAGGACTGACCTTGGGCCTTGGGACCCTTTACTTCCAGCGCATATTTCACTCTTTTTCTCTATTAAGTGACTGGAAACAATTTGAGACCCTTTATTTTTGGATGCCTGCTTGACAATTTTTAAGTGGGTCTTGTGTTTGTTTTTCTCAGAAAAGAGGCAAGTCACTCTGAAATAAAACCTGATTTTCTCATTCCTGTGAGAGTGTAAGACAGAGACACAATCTTCAGCAGGTTCAACAAGGGTTGAGGTAACATAAAGGGATAGTGAGGAACTAGATAAAGATGCATCCTCTAACATCCATAATGCTGTGACTGTGAGTGCTGGGTAAGTACCAGAGGAATGAGCCATGGAAAGTAGCCAGGCTTGGTGCCCTCCCTGAATTTCCCTTCCACTGCTGCTGGCAGGGACTGGCTGTACCAAATGTGGACTAAACCTATAGGGATTTCTGGGATGAACTTAGAGGAATTTAAAATTGTTAAGCTGTACTGAGTCAAAGACTTGAAAACTGAAGAGCATTGATTACTCCTGAAAACCTTGGTCAATGCAAACCTGAGGTTGAAAGCTGTGGATGTGCAAATGAGTTGTCCATCCACTTCTGTGAGCTAACTAGAACAAAGCTACCATGTGTCCTCTTTTGTCCCCTTGCCTCCCCTCGTTGTGATTTCAGAGGAGGAGAGTGTGGTCTCTGAAATCAGAGATTGGAGTTGTGGGTGGTCAGTATGCCTTTGATTTTTGTTTTTCTCCTTTGATAACATTCCTTGAGAATAGAACACCATCTGAATCCAACTCATCTTTTTCATATCCCATAAATATTATTAGATAGTCTTGTAGAATATTTTTAAATCTAGGCAAGCCCTAGTGAAAAACAGAGGGTACAGAAGAAGCAACATTTTCATTCCTACTTCTTTTTTTTTGAATTTTGTTATTTACAAAACTCCTCAACAAAGCTGTTACATATGGGAACAGTGACAAGGTTAAGATCCATGTGCAAATAAAAGAGTTGGCAAATAACATGTTAGTATGCTTTGCCATGGGGAAAAAAATGATCTGATTATTCCAGTTCCTTATATTTTACACATCCTTTTGTAAATAAATTAGTTTGCCCCTCCTACAGACACAAGCCCTTACAGATCTCCTCCACCTAGATATCTACACTCTTTGCCTCTCATTCATCTGGATGAAGTCTTTGCTATTGCTTTTGCCAGTTTGTCTATTATCTTGCCCCTTTGTTTATGTCCTCTTCTTCTTGGTCACTTTTCATAGACACCCGCCTAGCAATGTGCAATCACGGCCAAACTGCCAATGCCAGTCCGTGTTCAAATATGCGCATGTCAAGGAGTGGAAATGGGATCTGGTCTTAATCCAGGCAGCCAGAAGCGTATTTCTAATACATTGATGTTGTGTCGTGATGCATGATTGTGTATGAAGTTGCAAGTGGAACAGAAAAGGGCTTTGCAGTAAGATCAAATGGTGGAAGATGACTATGCTAGCAATTCCTGGAATACACATCCTTAGAAATCTTAAAGACATCTCTTTCTTTTGATACATTAGCTTACATTTTGCCAATATTAAGTATTTATTTTTCTAATTCAAGATTGAGACACCACACCACAGATAAAAGTTATCTACTAATTACTTTTGTCAAACCTATATCAATACTTGCAATATTCCTACCATTTTCAGTCTCTCAATGGTTTATTTTGCTACTAGCCAAAGCCAGTATTGACAAATGCACTTCTTAAATTGATCAAAATACTGATCCAGCCCACAGGTCTCACTTTCTGCTGCAGTCTTTAGAACATAGTGAGTTACAGTAAAGCCAATTATGTGAAACCAGTTATGACAAGAGGTAACTGATGTTTGTAATCCTGCTGGAAAGAGATTGCAGTGCAATGTAAAGCTGTGTAGGGATGCCCAGCTGGACTGGGGACAGACTGAGAGCATGGGATGCCCCTGAAGAATAATTTATGTAGAAAATCCAGAGCGTGTTAACCCTACTAGAACACCACACTAATGTAAGTCTAAGTATTTTAGGATCTAGTCTGCCATTAAATTGAGTCGTTTGAACATAGCAAGATGCTTCATAGCTGTCCCAGGTGAGAATGTGCTATGAAGCCATAGCCACAGAGATGAGAAGAATACCTCCCAAAAGTCAGTCAGCTATGTTTTACTGCCAGAAAACTTTACTGATGCTTTTCAAAGAAACAAAAAGAGAAGAGCAAAGCAAAGCCATTTGACTCTTAACATTATGCAAAAACAATGTGAGAACATATCAGCAATAACATTGCATATAAAAAAAAAATCAGCATTTTAAGCAGATGTTGCTACTGTAGAATGAAACCACTAAGCAAAATTTCAATAAATTCTAACATTATGAAGGCTGTTAAGCAAGACAAGCATGACACAGCCTTTTCATAGGAATGAGAATGCCCATCAAATGAGCCTTGAGGTTCTAAATAGATATACAGATACAGGCTTACTTTATGTAACTCAGGCATATTTTCCCAAATGGGAATTTTTTCTAGTTGAATCTATGCTCAAGAGACAGTTTCTCTGACTGTTGTGTTTCTAAATTCCCTTAGACAATTGCTATACACAAGTAATGTCTCGGTTTTCCATTTGCACAGGATAATTCCCTTGGCTATCACCGATCTCACTGACACCAACATTTGCTATTTGTTAGTTTGTCAGTCAGTCTATTTCTAAAAGATGGACTTGATTACAGCTCCAGCTGGGAGCTTTATTGAAGCAAATTCTTCCAGAGACAGTTGTGGTGAAATAAGATATTAGGAACTTCTCTGTGAATGCTAAGATTTTTTTTTTATTTTAATTTCTTTATTTTTACAGTTTGGGCATAGTGTTAACAGTTGTCATAGAGCAAGGAAAGAAGTTTTGTCTCTGAAACTGGAGGGACCTAATACTCTTTTCAAAAGGTATGTCTGTCAAGCACAAAGAGACCAACATGTGTCATCCTGGAGTGTTACAGACCCAGAGATTAAAAGGACAATCCCAAAACATGATGCGATCCCTTGTAACATTCAAGACACAAGGAAAGAAAAACCTGTATTATGGCACCAGTTCATGCTGGTGGCATGAAGTGTTGTCACCAGGTGTTCACAGAAAGTCATGAGACAGCTTGCCAAGCTGCAAATAGAAGTGCATTAAACTCAGTTTGTGTGGAGTTTCAATGGCCTGCATTTTTTATATATTACTGGAGGCAATTTTTGTTTTCAGTTTTGAGTTAGCACACAACTGAAACTCAGTGATGCTCAGCCAAAACCCGCAAGTCTTGCCTAGTTTTGAATCAAAATTCTACAAAACCACACTGTTTATCATGGTTTCTACATGAAGTCATAATTAACCCCAGGTTTGCTCAAAACTCTGTCCAAGTTAACTAAACATTCTGTAAACTGTGGGGAACCTGGTTGAAGTATTGGGTAAGTATGAAAACATGAGCTGATACTCGAGTTTGGTCTGATTCTAGGGTTTGCTGAAAAAATTTCAAATGACTATAGCTGCAATTTGATTACCTTATCCCAGAGGGTAGATGTTAATAGAGATGAATGTAACTTCAGAACTACAGAAATCCTTTAAGGGTTTAGTGTTATCCAGGACTCCAGATTTATGGCAGAAATACTAAAATACCCTCTCTCTAAAGAATTTCTATTTAGAAAATACTCTTTTTACTCAATTTGCTGACTTTCCTAATTAGAAAATCAAAAGTTTGCCGGGTGTGGTAGGGTGTTGGGGTTTTGGGAGTGTTATTGCAAGCATATTTTTAAGCAGTTTCAAGTAGATACAGTTAGTTCTGCTTTCTGATTTGCTATCTGAAGCATTCTTCCAGCGTATTAGCAGTAAATGTTCACTCACAGAATCATAGAATGGTTTGGGTTGGAAGGGACCTTTAAAGGTCATCTAGTCCAACCCCCCTGCAAGGAGCAGGGACATCTCCAACCAGATCAGGTTGCTCAGAGCCCCGTCCAGCCTGGCCTTGAATGTTTCCAGGGATGGAGGGTCCACCGCCTCTCTGGGCAACCTGTGCCGGTGTTCCACCACCCTCATTGTAGACATTTTTTTCCTGATACCCAGTCTGAATCTACTTCCCTCTATTTTAAAACCATTACTCCTCATCATATCACAACAAGCCCTGCTAAAGAGTTTCTCCCCATCTTTCTTATAAGGCCCCTTTAAGTACTGGAAGGCTGCTATGAGGTCTCCCTGGAGCCTTCTCTTCTCCAGGCTGAGCAGCCCCAACTCTCAGCCTGTGCTCATAGGAGAGGTGCTCCAGCCCTCTGATCATCTTTATGGCCTCCTCTGGACACACTCTAACAGGTCCATGTCCTTCTTATATTGTGGGCTCATGTGTATTTGGAGCCATTCAAAAGGAAACAAGAGAGACAGCGAGATAATGAGGCAGAAAAATAGAGAGATGGAGTGACAGAGAAAGGGGAAAAAAAAGTTTGTTAGGCCTCAGGAGGGCCCTTTGTTTGAAAATCATGAATAAAATTCTATGTCTGAAAATACTATTGGAAAATATGTTGCTTTGACAAAATATCATTCTATAGTGAAATCCTGACCTCACTGGAATCTTTGGAAGTTTAGTTTATCTGTACTGTACATAAGCTGCATTGGAAGCAAGGTTTCATTGTGAATCTCAATGCAGAGGATGTTTATTATCAGATGATATTTATTTTATGCAACAGATTTTGATCTAACTACGGTTCCTGGACTTGGCTGGGAAGTCCCGTGTTGGTAAATCCTTAACACTGAAGAAGACCGTATGAAAGGTCAGGACATTTCAAATATATCATCACATCCTAAACTCCCACATATGAACATATAGCTTAACAAATGTGTAGACCAGAGTTAAAACTAGATAGTAATTTCAATTAATTAAATTAAATATTTTCCAGAAAGTTCTACTTGGAGGGGAAAAAAAAACCCACAACACTTTCCCAATTGTAATGGATTGTTCTTGCTACAAAAAGCTATGAAAATCGTACAAGGGCTAAGAACAGCATCAAACCTAAATCAACAGCATTGTTAAGCATTACATTTTTCTAGATATTTCTTGTCACCTAAAAGTACAACAAATACTAGAGATAAAGTATTTGACTTCAGTTTGAATTTGAAACTGATAATTTTAGCACCAAGTGTACTATATAGTCGCAACCCTATTGCTTTAAAACAATTTTAGTATTCAGTACAGATGGAGCATATATATACATAGCTTTATTAATAACCACATAAATCTATGCCTTAATTAATTGAAAATCAACTGCTATGTAAAGATTTTGCACTACCTTAACCCTGATTTAGTAAAACAGATTCCCTAAATAGGAACTAAGCAACTGCCAGGAGTTTCACTATTTGCATCATTAATTCTGACCCTTATTTTCAAGACTCTCTCTCCCAAAAGCAATTTGTTTCAGTTATCATATCACACCAGAACTTTACACCCAATGCCAGGTTTCCAAAGATTTCTCCCCATATGGCAACTCCCTCAGCTACATTATGCACAGTTACTGTGCAGCAGTCTCAGGGAAGTGCGTCTTCTGCATAACCAGCTTCTCTAATAAGCTAATCACCAATATATTTCTGGAAGCAGAACAATGATTCTTTGTTAGTTATGTGAATGTGTTTAAGCTTAAAGTAGAAAAACTATTTTGTAATTAGGAATTCCTGGGTTCTCAGGACTTGAGTCTAACAGCCAGCACTTTTCACATTTCCATTTCAACTAGTGGAGGGAAGGGCACTGCACTTGTAAGTTCGGGAACTTCAAACAATTTGTGCATTCACAGATTTATTTCTGTAGATACTCATTTCTTGATATGTGCCCATTCTTTCTAATGTGTGCTAGGTATTGAACTCTAGATCCATAAAAATTCTTACTGTCTGCAACTTCCATCTTTATTTGTTCACGGAACTGAAGGGTTTGGTAGTTTGAAACCAGGAGGAACCCTGAGAAAAGACATTCGGCATTGCTCAGTAGCACCATCCCTGAGGGACTGTCTAAAAAAAAAACTAGTCTAGGGAAATCAAATTTCTCTTTTCTCTGTGATTACAGAAGACATCTTACACTTCAGATGATGATGGATTTACACTAGAGGAGCAGAAAAGCAATAATCCTTAGCATTGAGACGTGGAAAATCCTCCACAAGAGGAAGTAACCTAAAGCACTCATGTAAAATGTGTTTGCATTTCACAGCATCAGAGGAAAAGAAGATGATCACATTGCAAAAGAGGTAGTACGCACTGCAGCTCAGAATGGTTTAGCCTTTAGGGTTATTACACTGAGGAAGCCAACTCTTAACCATTCATGTTACTGGATATTCAAACTCTGTTGATGGGTCCATTATAGAAGCTTTTTAAACTAGACTGTATTGCATTTCTTCACATTTTCATAAAGAATACAAACGTCCCTTTCTTCATGGCACATGTACTTTCATAGAATCATAGAATTATAAGATCATTTGGGTTGGAAGGCACCTTAAAGATCATCTGGTTCCAACCCTCTCTGTCATAGGCAGGGACATCTTCCACTAGATCAGGTTGTTCAAAGCCCCATCCAACCTGGCCTTGAGCACTTGCAAGAAGACAGCACTCGCAGCTTCTCCAGGCAAGGTGTTCCAATATCTCATGACCTTCATAGTAAAGAATTTCTTCCTGATATCTAATCTAAATCTATGATCCTTCAGTTTAAAACTGTTACCCCTTGTCCTAGCACTAGACTCCCTGATAAGAAGTTCCTCCCCATCTTTCCTGTAGGCCCCTTTAGATACTGGAAGGCTGCAATAAAGTCTCCCCAGAGCCTTCTCTTCTCCAGCATGTATCCATGTTTGGTATTGCCTCATCCAAGTCCTGGACCTTGCACTTGGCCTCATCGAATTTCATTAGGTTTGCACAGGCCCACCTCTCTAGCCTGTCAAGGTTCCTATGGATGGCATCCTTTCCCTCTAGAGTGTCAACCACACCACTCAGCTTGGTGTCGTCTTTCCACATGTACCGCATCTCCTCTCCAATGTTCCACAAAATATCTCCCAAGACTATCCATCAAACTGGAGTAAAAGATGAAGTGTCATGGAAGTAGCCTGCCTCACACAAACAGGAGATATCAAATATCTTAGTGTCTGAGTTTCATGATCATGCAAGGGTTTAGGCTGTATTGTGCAGCTCTTGTCTTTTCTGAGTGTCAGTGTCATATTCTTCATGTGACTCATACTTCCTCAATGTATTGTTATGATACACCTGTCATTAGTCTATATATTTATGTGGTTGCATTTTTTCTTTTGATCTGGCCATTGACTAGACAGAAACTAACATGTAAATTTGCCAGGTAGCCAATACAATTTTGCTATAGGAAGATCTGACTATTTAAAATCCATTCCCTGTGAACAGTTTAAAACAATATTGCAAATGAGATATGCTCTAATGTATTCCCTTGTTTCAAACCATAACAGCACAAATAAGGTTCCTTCCAACTCAAACCACTCTATGATTCTATGAAATAAATGTGAGCAGCCATATGCAACTATATGGTCACATATACAAGGGACAAAACCTGAAGTGACAATAAGAGAGATTTGACATTCGCTGAAGACAGTTCATCTGGTGCTTGGAAACAGTAAACAAGATTCCTTAACAAACGTGCTGAAGCAGTAGCAACCAAACTGAGGAATGAGGGAGGCAGACCGCTAAAGCTATCCTGCCAAAGCCATACAAATAAAAGCAGTCATGTGCAGCTGGAGCACTCCCCGAGTGTCGCATCCTGGCTCTGAAATGGAAATGGCTGCCAAGCATTTGCTGAATGATGCTGTAGCCTTGCTTACAGCCTCCATTTATTTTGTGCTCCTAAGGCTGCAGGTTTATAGATCCCCAGCCACACAATTTAATGTTTTGTGCCCACGCACTTTATTTTATATTAAGATGCTCCCAAGTACCTTATTTCCAGGTTTTCGGCTGCTTTAGACAAATATTCTCCCTCCCTATTCCAGTCACTAGGCAGTCTTAAAGTTGCTGTGCCCTTGCCTCAGGGAGATCCTGAGGGTAATTCGTGGAAAAAGAGAGCTGGAGTAATGACATCTGTATCACTTCCCTCCATATTTATGTTTGGTTTTGCTCTTCATGATAAGTACGTTCTACAAGAAATGAGAATATTCCCCTCCATACTGAAATGTAACAGTATCTCCTCATTACAGATAGAGATGATTTAAAGCCAGTGCAAGGCTCAGTTAACCCTTCAGAACAAAATATATAACTCAGCAGGGAGTGGTAGTAGAAGTAATGATGTACAGTAAAGGCAAAGAGAACTCTTCCTGACCTGCGAGGTTCATTTCATACCAGGAATTACCAAAATTCTGCAGAACATTTCACACATAGCTTAGTTTTTCAGAGTTTCAACTCTGTTTCCAGACTGAAGTTGGGATAAATTTTGCATGAAGTTGTGCAAGACTGCACAAAATGGACAGCTGAGCATGTGAAGTTGTGTAGAACAATTTCTTTAGATTTCAAGGTGTGATTTCCAAGGAGGATGACTAAGGTCTACTTATTTTATATATTTTTACACATTCAAAGTGCATGTTAGAATACACGGTGGAAAATGTGGATGGGATTCCGTTATTTGAAGTGATGTTTACTGCCAGCTGATATGCTCCAAGGTGTGCAGTCTCATCTCTAGCTGCCACTCCAGAATGACACAGTTCTCTCAGAGGTCCTGAGTGATACCTGCCACTCTCATAAGGATATCTTTATCTATCTATCTCCAGAGAGCTAAAAGCCCATACTTGCCACAAAAATTGCCCCACAGCCAATGAAGGTTGTTGTTGTTGTATGCATGCAGGGGATGATCCAGGCCTTCAGATTTCACTTGAGGAAAATTCCAGTTAAATGAAAGGGAATTTATTTTTATATCAGGGTCAGACCTTCAGTAATATGGAGAACATGCACCCACTTCTGCCACTTCAACCTTCAGCATTTGGTTGTTGTTTAGAAATTACTTCTGTGAACTGCTGCATGTTTGCAATCCCAGGCTTCTAATGGAAGATGTGAGCCTTCAGCACCTTTCCATGTCAGAAACTAACTCCATTTGTTTTTGCTCTAACAATAAAATACTTTTTTCCATAATTAATCACTAAATGATGACTAAATTACACACACAAGTGAAGGGGAACCCGGCTTAGACATTAATAGTGGATAAGGGCCAGCTGTCAGAGGTGTTTTAATATCCAAGGTGATTATTACTTTTAAAATTTAAATATTATAAAAATATATATAAAGGATATCTGCATCTGATCTGCAGATGGTGAAACTCAGACTAGTTTCATTGTCGACTACAGCCCCTAATTCTAATTTAATAGGGCAGCCACATAATTAAATTGTGATTAATATAATTTATTTAGGATTAAGAGGCACATGTGTACTAAATATGAAATATATAAGCTTCTAATGACCAGCTGCTACTTAACTTTATTGTCTTTCTTAGCATGAACTCAAATGAATATCCCAAGCTGAAAGTATTTAGTACTGAAATTGTCATAAAGAAACACGAAAATTAACACTAGTTCTTTAACCCAATTAAAAAGCATCCCAGTTGCTATCAAATGTATTTTGCAAACCAGGATTATTTATAAATA
Organism: Chlamydotis macqueenii; assembly: GCF_036417535.1. NCBI lineage: Eukaryota > Metazoa > Chordata > Aves > Otidiformes > Otididae > Chlamydotis > Chlamydotis macqueenii. The sequence continues at coordinate 123,320,298 of NC_141557.1, forward strand.
TGTTATGATGGAAGGTAATCTAAAAGGTGGACTGAGAAGCATGATTTGAATAACTAATATGATGAAATATTGAATTATCATTGTAGTCCTTCTCTCTGTAGACATATTGTCTGAGCGTGTGTGTGTGTGCACTGAGCTGGAACTCCACTCTGCTAGAGCTGCCAACAGCTTGGCCTGCATGTGAAATGAATGACTGAAGTAGTCTCACTCTACAGTTCTAATCTCATATGCGAGTACATCTACAGCCTTTCATTTTTGTTTTGTTTTTTTTTTTTTTTAATTTGAGAAATACAAACACTTATCAGTAAGGGAGATGCTCAACAGTGTGTGTCAGAGGTTGCATCACAGTTCAATCCTCTTGACCAGTGTTGTTGGTTATCACCAGTTCAGAGAAATATGCGCTGTGGCTGTTTGCTTGACGTTCAGTACTAGTACTTCCTTGGTACCAGTTTGGGGGTTTATACAGGAGAGGGAGGAAGTGTGTATCCCCTAAACTTCTACCCTTGTGGGAAATAAAGTGTTTGGAACCCAAGTTAACAGTCTGTCTTTTCCATGAGTTTCAATGAAAAAAAGCTATTTGATATGCTTTAAAATGAATCACAGAAATCATGAGCCTTGTTATGTGAAAATGCAGTACAGATTTAGGACCATCTTTCCTGTTCTGTGGCTTATACTTGGTGGAATCTGCCATGCATATTGCCAGATCATAGTGGTACACACACTCGAAAAAATGCCATTTGTCATAAAAGTTACTGGAACCAAACCCAATGTCAGGAGACCACCAACTGAGTGTGACGAAAAGCACTGAGGCTAAAGATTTCTGGGTGACTGTTACACTTGGCTGCCCTTGTGGAAAAACACCCACGTTGCTGCTAATATCCAGCTATTTCATTTCTACAAACAGCGTTTCTCTCTCTAAATATCTATTTATTATTTTACAATTTAAAGTCACTACATTTGGGGATTAAATCATCACCTCTGCTTGCACTGAAAATGAGCAGAGACCTGCCTCCCTCACCCCCGACCGCGTCAGGAGGCACCTCCAGCCTCTAATCAGCAGTGTTTGCACATCAAGGATTGCTGCCTTGGGGAACCTGCTGAGAACAGTAAAATCGCTTAGACATTTCTTCCCTTACCAAAGACTGCAAATAAGCTTGCTGTAAAACCTGCTTTTCTCTTTCCCCACATAAGAAGAATCATATTAGCAGAAGCTGACAGTTCATTTCAGGAAAATAATGCTAAAATTACTATTCCTGCACATGGTAAGTGGTAGTTGTCTATGCTGTTTTGTAACCCCTAGTAGTCACCATATCAGGACAGAACAGATGATTCCTGACCCCAAAAAAATTACAGTCAAGTATAGGTCATGACACAAAAAATAGATTGGGAAACAATGAGGCAATATTGGTCCATGCCAGTAGCCCTACCATACCAGAAGCACAGTTTTACTTTTTTTTTTTCCAAAAAAAAACTACCTGGCAAAGGAATGTTTTAAGGTGGCTTTTAGAGGAAAATTCATTTCCTTTGCACATACTTATAGATTGCCTCTGTTGAATGTACAGGGCTGCCTAGCAGACAGCATAGAAATATTTGTTTTGGAATTGAACAACTAGATGATGAAAGGGCCCATGCTCAGGGCTGATCAGAAGCATAAACAAACAAGTAAGACGACAGTAGACTGCAAGAACACTGAAGACATCTGCAGAAGAAGGAGACAGAGATGGCACTAAGGTAAGGGTTGGCACAGGAAGAGCTCTGCACCGTGAAAACTGTCATCTGCTCCAGCTGGATGGTGATAGGCATTTGCTTAAGAAACTGTCATTGAACTGACTGAGATAGGAAGACAAGTTGGATAGTTGGATAAGAGACAATATCTCAAATGACAGAGGATGTACATTTTTAACATACATCATTATAAGTAGATCATATTTATTCTAAAATGCCAGAGACCTTGCAGCTCAGCTGGGAAGTAAACTTATAATTATGTGCAAGTTTAAATATGGTTTTTAAAATACCTAGATTTTTAACCCCCAGCAAAATTAAATTGCAATATGTGTAACCAATAATAAATGAATGTTGCAAAGTGATACCACGAACCAGCTGGAAGTGGGAACAGACATTGAGAAGATTGGGAAGATATACCCCATGATGAGCCTTCAGGGAACAGACAGAGTTAATGTGTGATGCAGAGCAGAACTCACAAACAGGGTTAACTGAATTGCAGCTGATGAGAATTTGGTGCTACAATGATATTCAGCTAAGATTTTAAATGAGAGGTCTTGGGCAGGGAAAGAGATTTGCAGGTTGTCTATATTGAGAGGATAATTGAATTTGTGCTCTGTTGATGAGATTAACCAGAGGTAAGATACAAAGATGAGTGAGCGTAGAAACAAGGACAGATCCATTTGGGATCCCCACTGAGAGCTAAGGGAAGACAAGGACAAGCTTCTGATGGCTATGCCAAAGAGAGTAAGGAGACCAGGGGACACCAGAGCCACAGGTGGTGAGAGGAAGTGCAATTCCAAGAAAAATACTAGAGCTGCCTCTGACAAAAATGACTGGTTTATCTAAGGATGGAGTATTTTTCTCTAAAATTTTGATTAGAAGACATTGTTAAAGACCTCATTAAGCATGGCTGCAGATGAATGCAAGGGGAAGAAGTCAGTTTGGAGAGACCAAGATGGAACTGAAATGCGTGACCTGAGATTATTCAGTAAGATTATAAATGAAAGGAAGAAAGAAGATACAACTGTAGCTGGAGGAGCAAATGGGAGTCAAGAGTGCTTTTAATACTGAAAAGAAAATAAACCTTGCAGTAAGAGGAGAAAAAGCAACAGGAAAGTGAAAAAAAAAAAAAAAAACCTGATGATAAAAAAGAAAAAAGCAGTAGGAAGACTGGGACATGGCATGGAACAGCGCTTCTATGGCAGTGCAGGTATGAGGAGAAAAGAGCAGGAGAGAAACTTGGGATGGGAAGGAGGAAAGAGTGAGAGGTAAAGGAAGGAAGATGAGGAAGACCATGTTGCATTATTACTTTTTCTCTTGAAGGTGTCAGGATCCTTCATGAAAAGAAGAACAGTAATTTTGAGAAACAAATCAAAGATGGCAGAAAAGGGAGAGGACTAAGGTAAGTGTCACTCTAAATATGAAAGAAAGCAGAACAATGGTGTTGACCTGGCAAGTAGATTTATCCAAATGTAAAGGGAAATGAGGATGGAAAGAACTGAAGAGCTAGTAAAGCTGGAGGTAACTGCACAGAAGGAGAAGAACTCAGAAAGGAAAGCATAAAAAACAAGGAAGACAAATACTTAAGCCAAAGGGAATGAAAGCCGTTGGCAGCAGACAAGAAGGGAAAAAACAGTCTGTGCTATGAACATATTGTATCGTGTCCATCATGATCCAGAAACCAAAGCCACCTCTGTGCACATTTCTGTCAGACAATTATAATACAGTTTTTGTGTTTCCATATCAAGGCTAGTGTGTTGTTGTGATGTTGCCATCCGGATTCTTGAAAAATGTGCTGACACCATTTGTTCTTTTGGCACGGGCTCAATTGAGCCCTTCTGGCACCACTGGTAAGGACCACTTTCCATCAATGGGAATAAGGTAGCAGTTTGTTTATATAGGATGGTTGTCCAGGGGATAAAGCAAAAAGGCAGGATCTTTTCTCCTGTGCTAGGATTAGCTCCACAGCAACAGAGTGGCAGAGATTGCAGCTAGAACTGCTTAATTCCTACCACATAAGGGTCTTTGTTATTGGTACACTAGGTGTTTATGTGGATGAAAAAAATACTCTATTAAATGTAATGCTTCCTGTAGAGGGAGAAGTCATTGCCCCACATTTTGCCAGTTACATTTATTTCCCACAGTTTGAATTGACAATGTGACTTGAAAAATAAAACTGCTGTAGGTTGCAGAAAGCAGATTTTGATGTTTATCTAGAGATCCCTGCTTCAGCAGGGCTTCCAGCTACCGGGGATCCACTGCTGTGCCCGGTCACACGGACCTTCTACTCTTTTGTGAAGTTTCAGTCATCTTTATCACATGTCCTTTTATTCCTAAAGTTCCTCAAGTGGGACACCAATAACCAAAAAAGCACAAGGGGATTGTTCAGGCAGTCCTGAGGTGAACTCAGTACCACAGACATTCAACAATTTCCTAAAGTAGGTCATTTATGTAAATACTTTTATTCAAGGGAGTTAACTGTAGGGATCCAAACAAAAAATCTGGGTTAAGGTTGTCATGGAAGATCACTTAGATGAGTGATACAGACAAGAGAGCAGATCAGGCTCTCCTGCTTATAGCAGCGTATTTACAAGGTGCTTCAAGTGATAGAAGATAGCTTCTGTACTTAATGATGAACAGCCAAGATGTTTTGAGTAGCAAGAAGTCCTCAGGAACATGTTTCTGGAAAAAAAAGTATTGTAGGTATTGTAGTGAAGACCTGGAGAATATAACAGTTTAATCCTTTCTAGCGCAAATACCTGAGCTAAGCTAGGATAAACTGAGAACATTGGTCTTGATCTCTTTGCTTTACTTCTCTTGGCTTTGAAAAGAACATGACAATGCTCAATTCCTCTGTACAGGTGAGCCAAACGCTAATTCACTCAGGACTGTACTTCTTTCTGATGCTACTGTAGACTGCTGTTAAGAGGACGAATTAGTCTAGACAATTATTTATCTTGAAATTTACATCTTTTTATCTCTGTCAATGTATAATGCCAGTGTCACTGTTAATGTTTGCCCCAGGCAAATTTGGTAAAGTAATAGCGATTGCTTAACAGCATCCACAGCTCTGGATTTTTTCTAAGCAATGATGTAATGCAGGTGATAACTGATAGTAGTATAGCATGCACGTAATGTACTGTTAGGTGTCGTGTGAGCTCTACCATGTTCATCTAACCACTCAGATTTTGCTGTTGTTTCTTTAGAAAACACAAAGCCCATCCAGGCCAGTAGGTCTACACAATGTCGAAACACTGAAGTGTGGGAAGCTTTTGGGGCAGGGCCATTCTGTGGTACACTGAAGTACATCCTGGCTGGGTCCTAAGCCTGTGTAAAGCAAAGCTGTCCCCTCATAGCTCCGTCATGAAAATGAGTATATTTCTCATGGGTGTCTGTGGGCCAAGGGGAGCCATTCTGCATGCCATCAAATTACCAGATGGGCATCTGGATTCAGGAAGGGAAACTACAGGTATTCAGGACATGGCATGGACATGCAGCCTCACAGCAAGACTGTATGATGAACCAAGGCCAGACATACTATTTAAGCCATTTGTGAAACCAGCAGGTGGAAATTTCTAACAAAAGCAAATAAGCAAACCTGTAATCATTACACAGACAAGTAGTCCCACTGCCTTCCTTGGGACCAATTTATATGACCAGAGGCCATTCTTTTGTACAATAGACAACTCAACAGCATAATGATAAATCATTATACTGACAGAATGGTCCCTTATTTTGACTACCACATTTTCTGTGTATGTATTAATTTGATATAAATTTCGTCTTTTGTTTAAAGTTGTTTTCCAAAAATTATTGATGGTAATATTTTAATGTGTTGTGCCTTACAGCAGATCTTAATATCTTTGGTACTGAGTGCATTAAAATACATATTCCTGGGAGAAACAAAGGTAGAAGTGGGTATCATTCACAGCTTGTGACTTTCTTTTGTCTTCTGCCTTTTCTGTTCTTACTGGGGGATTCAAGTCCCCTTGAATCTATTTCATAGAATCATAGAATCATTTAGGTTGGAAAAAACCTTTAAGATCATCAAGTCCAACTGTAAACCTAACACTACCAAGTCTATTACTAACCATGTCCCTAAGCATCACGTCTACACGTCTTTTAAATACCTCCAGGGATGGTGACTCAACCACTTCACAGAGCAGCCTGTTCCAGTGCTTGATAACCCTTTCAGTGAAGTAATTTTTCCCAATTAAAAGCAAGGAAATTTTTCCTAATATCCAATCTAAACCTCCCCTGGTGCAACTTGAGGCCATTTCCTCTCGTCCTATCACTAGTTACTTGGAAAAAAGAGACCAACACCCACTTCGCTACAACCTCCTTTCAGGTAGTTGTAGAGAGCAATGAGGTCTCCCCTCAGCCTCCTCTTCTCCAGACTAAAAAATCCCAGTTCCCTCAGCCGCTCCTCATAAGCGGCTCTAAAACCTTCACCAGCTTCATTGCCCTTCTTTGGACACATTTGCTGTGTCAATGAGCTGTTTTCAAGTTGCCATCTAGAAGGCAGGTAGCACAAGAGTCAGACCTCCCTCTTGCCTTGAACTTAATATCACAGAATATCACCCTGGCTTTACATCCTGGTGAATGACTCGGAGGCAGGTGTGTTTGGCTCCAGGACACAGCAAGTGCTATGCAGCTGCTCCAGATTTATAAACATCCCCTTTCCTCTGGCTTGGACCAGAGCACAGACACTTGTTTGATTCTGTGTCATCCCACACTTTCTCCCCACTGGGCAGCATCCCTCAGATCAAAGCTTCATTAAATCAATACTTTTTTCTGTCCCTTGCTTCTGCACACTCTGTCAGATCTTAGGGAAAGTGTCGGTACTGTCTACAGCCTGATGGTGAGGGTAGGTCACACAGGGCCTCATTTTAAACAACAGCAGGTTCTGTTCTGCTGAACTTCTACCGTTCTCATGAGCAGCATGAACAGCTGTGGCAAAGAAATTGGAAGAAGGACTTCTTATGGCCAAGGAGCACGCAAGGATTGTGTGGGTGTAGCTCACACCAGGCCATTTGGTCAACAGTCTCTCGGGAAGAGGGGATATTTTTGAGACATTTGCACAGGACCACCAACATGGTAGGCTCTTTATAAGCAAACGTGAGGACAAATGACCTCACATTTGTGCCCCATTCCATGTCCTGTGACTTCTAGATGAAAAGATGCAGACAAACAGTTGGAGTGAGCCTATGCTGCAGCCAGCTTCAATGTTTCCAAATACCTCCACAGGCTAGCAGCAGCCTGAGTGTAAATCAGAACAGCCTGAAGGCAGCCCTAATTTACAGCAATCCAGCCAAGCAATGGAAAGATGGAAAGGGAAATCCAAGGGAAGTGCTGGTGATAATTCCTGGGACTGAAAGATTTGGGTCAAACTCCAAACTGCCAAACTGAGCAGAATCTAGTTCATGTTTGGTTAGGACGACAGACCTCTACCTCCTTCTGGGTATCTTAGTGCTTTTTGGTAAACTAGGATAAAAGGGATGAAATACAAGATTAAAACAGACACCTGTAAAGGGTCCTTGAAAGACACAAGGGATGACTAATGCTGGAGAGGATTCTGAGAGCTAAGATGGATGGCAAGGGATAAATTAAGATGGAAGGTGGGGAAGGATGCTTGCTTTGTGAAAGTCAAAAGGAAAAAATGAAAACGAGGAAGTAAGGTAGACCAGAGCCTTGAAATAATATCTCTCAGAGTGGGTATGGATCGCTATGAATAATGCATTACTAATTACAAAGACGTAAGTGCAGCCGTGCATCTCATCTCAGGCACTTCAACTAGAATTTAAAGGGAAATTCTCATACTGTAAGAAATGTGTTAATATCTCTATTTCTATTAGAAACCATGTATGTTGTTGCTGTTTCCACTGAGAGTTTTCTTTCCCGGAGATCAGTTCCTTCTCTTTATGTAGCAGTGAAGCCATAAACCTGTGCCTGTGAACTGGCAATCTGTTTCCATGGAAATGAATGGGATGTCACAAATGTAGCACTATGACTTCATTTCAGGATTGTGTACAACGAGAAGACGGGCAGGAAAGGAAGGATTTCAGGTTATTTCAGGCTTTTATGACTGCCCACTGTAAATCCCATCTATCTGGGCAGACAATGGGAAGGAGGGAGAGGGTTGAACTGGACTGAGTCATCTTTGGGGTTGCTTGGGTTGGAGATGAAAGTTGTGATGATTGTTCCTTGTAAGATGGCTCCTCATGTGAAAGAAAAGCAATTGGCTTGTTATTATTTGTGTCTTAGTCGGGTGATATTTTCAATTTGTTGCAAGAGCTATGTACTCTTGTATTACAGTGTACTAGGGAAAAAAAGTGAATAAATTAATTGTGGCAAGAGAATGAAGAAGTAAAATGGAATAAAAATTTATTTTTTATGACACTAGAATATTTTTATTTATCTCTATATATACCACTCTGTCAAGCTTTAAATCATGAAGTGAAAGATAGACCCATTTCACACTATCAACTAGCACAGAGGGCTGAGCCTTCCTTTGAAAAGCAGTGAATAACTGGTTTACCAACAAATTCATCTTTTTTACAGGCCATTTTTGTTCAGTTGTACCTTCTCTGGTTTCTTATTAGACTGTCTCTGACCTGGCGCCTACATTTGAAGCCAAGATGAAATTCCGCAGTTCCTCTACTCCTTCTGCTTCAGTGTCCTGTTTATCAGTTGTGTTTACACAGCACATTGGACCATGTTTGCCTTGGCAGTTCTTCTTTTAGAAGTCAGAGGCAAGGGGTATGCAATAACTAAAAAGCTTTTTTAGAACCAAAGAATATTTATTTTAAGAAGGTCTTCCTTTTGAAGTCTGCCAGATTTTTTTTTTTTTGAGATCTTTGAATTCCCAGGCATTTTCCTGCCCTGGCATTGTCTTTTTAGCAACTGTTAAGTGTTTGCTGAGAGGTGGCTTATCTCAACCCATTCTTCCCTTTCTGTTTGTTTTTTTTTCTCTCTTCATATTTCCAGGTAAACTGAGCCAATGTAGTCGTACAGTGAGCATGGTGAGAACTAGGTCAACACACAGTATTTGTAAACCATTACAGAGCACTTCTAATTTTGTCACAGACATGGGAAAGGCTTGATGTTTACCTTCTTCCTCTGTAATGTGTTAAAAGGCTGACTGCGACACTACAAAATAAGTCTTTTGAATGCTGTCCTGTACCAGGTAGGCAAGGCAACAGAGCAAGGCAGCGTGCTTACTTACCCAGCCACAGCCCAACCTCAACAAATAAGGAGAAAATTGTGACCTCTTTCTTGATGACATTTTCCTCTAGCCATGGAGCGCTTGCTAAATGCCAAACATTAAAAAAAAATTATGAACTGTCTTTTCCCTTGCTGAGGACTGAAAACGGAGTCAAACATTTCCAAGCCATACATACGGCTTGTATTCTCCCATTGGGAAACAAGCATCCTTTTGAATGATACAACATGCTTTGCTGTTGCCTGCTAAGGCCCCACAGCTAATGCCCATGAGCAAAGAACGAGGGAGGAATTGAGAGGAAGCTGTATTTTCGCTCTGAATGGAGAAAAGCAAAAAGCAGTCTCTGTGCTTTGCACTAGGGAATGAGTAGCCATTATATTGGGTCCTGGAGGGAGCAGGTGCTTCCTTTATTGCTAGATCTTTGGGAATAACCAGATCTTTCAAAAATTTTGTATTTTGTCCATTGGCAAGGAGAAGAAGCTCTTTGATATGTCTTTTTTATTTCTGTGACTAAAAGAAACTGTGAAGCTGATCAGATATTTGACTTTGCCAGTGTGGGACTGCATTGCGCAAATGCTTTGAAATACAAATCAATCAGGCATCATGTATCAAATTCTAGAAGTGCTAGTGTTTACCTGGACAGAAATCCAGTTAGTCTCTGACAAAGATGCATTCAACATTTCTGATCTTCTTGATGAGAATTGAATTACATTTCGGTGGGGCCATTTCGGCTGTATGTTGTGGGAGGAGATCTTAGAACGTTAATTATCTTCAGTGAAGAGGTATTATAATGCTGTCACTTGCTAAAAATGAACAAATAATAGGGAAGAGATTTCCCTTTTTTACTGCGACTGTCTGCAGCATAAGTTTGCTTGACCCGGTGACAATTAATTGCACCCTAATTGGCTCAAGAGTGATGTTTTTCTACCTGTGTATAACCATTTCAGATGTGTACAGGATGCTAACAAAAAGAAACAGAGCACGTAACAAGTCTTCTGAATAGAAACATATTTCAGACTCCCAGGTAATTACTTTTACCCATGGTGAGCCATGTGTTATTCACAAATAAGAAAGTAACTGAAGAGATCACAAGCATTACTGAGGAGATACAAAAATTTCATGAAAACATGTGAAGAAGGCCTTAAAGAGTAGTTTGGAATACAAGATTGCATTGCAGAATATTATTCCCGGACAGTCCTACTGCCATGCAAGCACTATGCACTTAACCCCAGCACGTTGGTATAGATCAGAAGGTGCCCTTCTCTTCTGGCACCTTGATAGTTTGAAGCTCTCCAAAAGCCTCTATCACCTTTAAGAGCAATTAGATCTGGCACTGCCAAGTATGCAGGCACATCTCCACCCTAGCCCTTCAAAAGGGAGAGGAACTGGATGGATGCAGACCATTAGAGATGAGTGCAGTTGTACTCCCTGAACATCCATTTGGTCAACAAATTAGAACAAAAACATGGCGTGCATCACATAGAGCAATGTCTCAGGCTTCCTGATCACTTCTTTTTTTTCCTGAATCACCAATTTGTTTGCAGGCCCTATTTTCTTTCTCTTGAGTTACTTTGTTACTTTTTGACAAAGGAAAATGTCTGCTGTCACACTGCATTTGTGATTGAAACCCCTGGCTTGAAAACTGATGAGCTGCTTTCCTTGCATAATTTCCCTCCTGTGGTCTGTGCTGTAAATAGAAGGAAAAAACAGCAACCTATGCCCCATGGTCATAGGAGCCATTATTTTTCTTTATTTTTGCAGAATATCTGCAGATAAACAGCAGGAAATCTTTTACCATGTAATCAGTTAAAATGACATCAATTTAAATATGACAGCATTGCAATGTTTCGTTTAACTGCCAGCTGCAATTAAACATTGTGCATCTTTTATTACTTGGATTTCTGGGGTTGCAACAATGTATGGAATCTGTCCAAATCTAGAGAGTACTCCATCTTACAAGGCAGTTACAAATCATCTTACCCTGCCTGGGATCAATTTCAAATTTGAGTCCACCCCATAGTGAATTTTAATGCTGACAGAAGTCTTTCTTAGAACTTTCTGACTGCAATTTGCTCTAACACTACTTCTTTCTCTTTGGTTTTTAATTCTTTTCAGTCTGTGGAAGCATCTCTCATTCCTTAACTTACTGCTTAACTTCCAGGTTGATATAATGCTTTTCACAGCCTAGGAGTATCCTACCAAATTCTCCAGCCTTCATTTCCGTAAACCCAACCGATCTATGTGGTAGGTGGCAACTGAAGCTTGCTTTGCGTGTAAAAAAAAAAAGGGCTTAATCACTCACCCACCAAAGAACTGCAAAAACAGAACAAGATGTGAAAGAATATACTAAAAAGGTCATTGTTGTGTAAATACACCAAAAAAAACCCCTACCTCTTAAGAGCTCAGTTAAGATTAAAAACTGATTCTGGATCTGTTTTTGTTCTTTTACATTACCTAGAAAAAAAAGACAATATCCTTAGCAATATATTATTAGGTACATTATTCTACAGTCTTCTGTGGAAACAGATGTCTCTACTTTATGCACTGATGGCCCAGATCCTCCAATGTGTGCAAACTGTCCTTTTTCCACTGAAACTAAAGGTAGATCTCTGGATAACAGAATGAGTTTGACTAGGCCACCCACTATCTGATTGAAAAAGTGACTATAAGATTACCCAGCCATTACACAGGATTAAAAAAAAAAAGAATTAATGGACATTGAGTAAGAGAAGAAGGGCATCATCAGACTGCCATCAGTCTGGGCACATGACTTGAACAAGAAAGCTAGGAGGCTATTCCTTAGTGATGATCTTCCAATGTCATGGAAAGAGGGGGGTTCATAGAGTGAGTCAGAGTAGACTCATGACTTTGCAGCTCTAAATGCCCCTTAGGAGGAACCAGAAATAGATATCTTGACTAATTTAGGTGTCAATGCTCTCCTCAGAGAGATTTAAATTCTGCTTGTGGAAGCCAGACTGTGTTCATTTGGGATCGAGCTACTTCACAAGTGAAAGATATATATCTCTTCACAATCTTAAAAGGACAACTCCTCAGCTTTTTTTTTTTATTTAAATAATCCCACAGAACTGTCAGACCAACTCTCCTGGAAGTTTTGAATTAATAAGAGTTGAAATACCAAAGAAAACTTCTCAAAGTTATTTATTCAAACCTTAAACAAAGAAACAAAATTCAACAGCCAAGAGATTCCCAAAACTGTTGCTGTTGCCACATATGCAACCACAGCACATCCTAACTGCCCACAGATTTGAATGATTAAATGTTTGTTTCCTATGTCATGGTTTAACCCCAGCTGGCAACTACGCACCACACACTGCTGGCTCACTCCACCCCGCAGTGGGATAGAGGAGAGAACTGGAAGAGTAAAAGTGAGAAAACTCGTAGGGTTGAGACACAGTTTAAGAGGTAAAGCAAAAGTCACATGGGCAAGCAAAGCAAAATAAGGAATTCATTCACCACTTCCCATCAACAGGGAGGTGTTCAGCCATTTCCAGGAAAGCAGGGCTCCATCACGTGTAACGGTTACTTGAGAAGACAAATGCCATCACTCCAAATGTCCCCCCCTTCCTTCTGCTTCTCCCAGCTTTACATGCTGAGCAAGACACCATACAGTACAGGATATCTCTTTGGTCAGTTGGGGTCAGCTGTCCTGGCTGTGTCCCCTCGCAACCTCTTGTGCGCCCCCAGCCTCCTCGCTGGTGGGGTGGTGTGAGAAACAGAAAAGGCCTTGAGTATGTGTGAGCACTGCTCAGCAGTGACTAAAACATCCCTGTGTTACCAATGCTGTTTTCAGCACAAATCCAAATCATAGCTTCATACCAGCTACTATGAAAGAAATTAACTCTATCTCAGCCAAAACACCAGCATACTCTCTCTCTTTTTCCCTTTTTTTTTTTTTTTCCTTTTTTTTTTTTCCCTAGAGCTTTGCTGTACAGGAAATTCTTGGAGGCAGAAAGTAATCAATGTCAATAGGAATCACCAGCTGTGTGAACAGTTTTATGATGAAACTCAGAACACCAGGGTTTATGTTTTTAATTTCATATTTTACAGCACTTGATTCTGTGTTCAGGGTGTTGTACAATAGCCTTTCTCTGTCTTAGACAAAGGAGAACTGGCTATAAAGCAGAAATCTTCTGCATTACAAAGGAAAAAACTCAGGTAACTCTGTTTTTCTAGATCCGACTCCATGTGAATAAATTACCTTACATTTGCTTTCTGGGTGAAGAGCTCTGCAGCTTTATCTGCCTTCCGGTTTAAAAATCTGATCCAAAAGCAGCCAGGATGACTCTGTTGGTTTTGCTCATGATTAAGCGGCTGCTGTTAGAATGCAATCTCACTTTGACTTGACTGTGTTAAAGCCAGTCTGCAATGACAGCAGAATACCTTCCAGGGAAACTGCAGAGCCTTTGCTTCTTGATCGAGAAGCAGAAACAATCTTGCAGGCTGTTTCCTTCACCTGAGTATTGCTGGCTCCTCTGTTGGCTTCACTTGCATCCCATCCCCCTCCTCACCCTTCTGGGTCCTTTTAAGCGTGATGCCACTGGACACCTCTTTAAAAAAAAAACATGAAGAAGAAAGACAAGAATCACTTCAAGCCTTCTGGGGTTGGAGGACTACATAAGAGGACTACATTTCTGGAAATCTGCCCAGAAAGCAGATTTTATGATCCAATAGCCACACTACTAAAGCCACACTACTAAAGCTCGGCAGTCTGTGCTCAGCCAAGAGTTTTTTGATACTGACGGGAAAGCAAAAGAGCCCTACAGATTTTGTGGAGCAGTTCCTATGTTTCCATCCCCCTTTCCCCATACCCTTAGTAGCGGGAGAGTAGTGGTGGTTTTGTGAGCCCTCATGACTGCCTTAAAGACTTGTAGGGGTGAGGGGAACCATGGCAGAAGATCCAGTAGTAATTAGAAGTGTAAATGAAGCTCCAGATTGAAGCTGAAGGCATTGAAATCAACACAAACTAAAGCAACCCAGGGAGGCCTAACCACCACACACGGTCTTGAAAGTCTTTCTAGTTTCAGATCTTCAGGTGTTCAGTTACTTATTTAGGCCTTGTTATTATCAAAAGAAGAGTAAAAAGCTGCAAATATTACCAATTCCAAACATCTATAACCGTGAGGCAAATGCTTTACTTGTCTTTTTTACTTGCTTTCCAGTTCTATAACTTTAATAATTCAAGCAGCGTTGAGCTTTGAATTTCTCTTTGGAGTGGCAGACTAGAAGCATCTGGTTTTAGAAGAAAGTTGAGGGCCTTTTGAATATACGACTGAACAAGCTGGGATTTGATTGACAGGACTTGCTATGGAAAGCCTTGCCATGAACCTGTGGTGGCTGGCCATGGTGGTCGCAGGAAGAGGCTGGCTCAGCTCTGTAAGTCATACTCCTCCTTCCCTTCTGCAAAAAGGGAACATCATTAACAAGGGCTAAAATTTAAAAAGGCAATATACCATTTTTCCCCAAATGAAATTTCTGAAGGACAAGTTTTCTGACAAGCCCATTGCAAAAGGTGGTGTAAAGCCTGCTCTGAAAGGCTGAAATCATCATTCCAGCACTCAATCTGAACATCTGCAGAGAGAATTTGCTACAGTGGCAGCAAGCAAAAGGCAGCAGTGGGTGGTCTTGCAGAGAGACACTTGGAGAGCAAGCGTCTGCGGGGAGGTGTAATTCTGAACTTCCCAAATCTGCTCCATGAACACGTCGTCTGCTCTGCCTCTGGCTGTGGCTCTTGGGGGCTTCTTGCTGTGTGTGCTGGATCTGTGGCCTGCTCAAAATGGGTTAGGTTGTGGCAATCCAAACTTCAGGGAGAAGATGGTCCACATGAGAAAAAAAAACACTGTCAGTCTTATTGGCAGTCTCAGTGGAGAACCTGAAGAAGACCAGGGACAAGGAGTGATTATCGTAGGATGCTGCTCATCTTGTACCAGAGCAGCCTCAGAGGTGCGGAACATTTCCTATGGCAAAGTTCAGGGGAGATGGTTTGCAAAACTATCTGCAGAGCTGCTGAATCCCACTGAGTTCCCAAGGACCAGGAGGGCTGCAGGTCACTTCCAGCTTCAGAAAGGGCTTGAACCTCCATTCTGTATTTGGTCTTACTTCCCATTGATGCCAATGATGAATTTACAGGAGTTTGTTTGTGGGGAGGGAAACAAGAATCCAGTCCTCTGTGGCAAAACAGATGTTTTCATAGAAACAAAAGCATTCTCTCAAAGCTGCAAAAACATCAGGGATACAGAACTTTAACATCACAAATACTGAAGAATTCAGGCACTGATTTTATCTGTGACACCTGTGAAATTTTACTGCCTTTAATACAGTCACACAACTACAATTGACTGGGAATATCCGTCCTGTTGACAGAAAACAGGACAAAATTTGTGTTACTCAAATCTACTCTGCCAGAGCTGTTAGAAGTTGAAGAAAGAGACACCTTTCTCTTCATCAGTACTATGTACAGTACTCAAGGATGACAATCAAATGGAACGCTCACTGTGCTTGCTCCCACCCAGACAACTCTGAAGACACAGCTCCTGCTGTAACAGCATGTATGGTAAATGTTCACACCTAAGGTTTACATAAAGTTTCTTGCTTTTCACAGTGGTTGCATTTTGTGCTATCTCTTGTGATATAGAAATAGCACTTATCCTGAATACTCACACCTGGAAAGTAACTGCTAAATTTGGAGAATAAATTCTTAATAACTCTTTCCAAGCATATTTGCCAAGTATATTTGCGTGTATTTTTAAGCATAGATTTGCAAAGGTGAAGCCAAAAGCAGATATACAGTTTGTTGCTTTCTGTGACAAGACTAATCCAGACAAATATTCATCTAAAATGTGTTTTCATCAAGGTATTAATAAATAAAAAGACACTTTAGTCTCTGTTATTATTGGAAACCCTATAGGATTGTGTACATCCAGCATACACTGAAAAAGGAAATACTCTTTAATGCGTTTAGCATGGTGTAAACCATTGGAGCTGAAGAAGAACAAAGAACAGAAGTTTTCATCATCTTTGCTGACCTAGTACATTATGGTTTAGTGTGTCTGTATATCCTCTAGTGCGCTAGAGTAAAACAAAAACAACACAATTTGCGACACAAATAGCTTCTTGTTTGTAATATGTCTTCTTTATGTTCCCAGTATTTGTTTTGCATGAACATCTGCCACAGCTCAGCAACATGAAGCACAGAAGATATTGATTTGCTGAAGACATTTATTGTCATATGATACTGATGAGCTTTTAAACAACATAACAAGTGTTATAAAACAAGTAAGAAACTGGAGTGAAAAAGAAAAACCCTCAAGCAAAAAATACATATTTTTAATTTCACAAGCTCTACTAAATAGATTTAATTCTAATTTAAATCTACCAGGTCAAAACCTTCAGGAAATAGAGGTGCCCAGAACTAATGTACAAACCACAGTCATTCCAAACAAGCAAAGAGCCTGTCTCATTGCAGTGAAACTTTTTTGTGAATTGATATCAACTTAGCAAATAGTGATAGCTAAATTGTTTAAAAACTCAAAACATTATGATTTTTATTTCCGAAAGCTTTGCTTGGAATATTGCCCTAATGTATTTTTTAAACTCAAAGTGAAATAAAATGCTTCAATTTCAAACATTTCAGTACAAGAGTAATAAAAAAGATGCCTAGGATTCATACAGCTCTATAAGCAAGATGAATGATTTAAACATGTACAGAGATTTTGAATAGTTTTTAGAAAAAGAACCCCACAGGCTCCAGATCCTGTAGCGCAGCTTGACCACGATGAGAGACATGACCTGAACATGTAGATCCAGATTTGATAGGAAGGAAGGAAATGGCTCTTGTCATTCTGTATCTAATAGCTGTGACTTCACTGCAAAACTCACTCCTTTTACCCTCTGTTCTCTCCTGAGGACAGGTGAAAAACAGCTAAATGTAGCAAAGAGGCAAGTAGCATTTGGAGTGTAAGAATGATTCAGTGTGCTACTTCAGGAGTTAAAGCTGTTCGTTAGGCATCTCATTGACCAGCCTTGCAGTTCTGTCCATAACAACTGCCTTGGGCTTGGGGAGGGCTTCTCCCTGAACGTCTTGGCGTATTCCAGGGGCAGAGAAATCCCATCGCACCTTGCTAAAATCTAGTAGGAAAAACTTGATCAAACAAGGTTATTATGGGTCTGCCTCTGCTGTCTATGGAGTTAAAGCCATATTGACATCAATTGAAAGAGGATCAAATATTCTGTATTCTCTACAGAGTGAAGAGCTCCCAACAAAGAGCTTTGTGGTGCTGTAGCTAAGCAGCAGGAAATTTGCATTTTGTCATAGATGCCTGAGGGTTCAAGATTCTGCCCTTATGATGTTTAATTTAGCACTTGCAACAGAAAAACAGATAAAGCTACACACCATCTCTGCAAAAATAAATAACTTCTTCAGTGCCAAGCCTTGAGCTCACTCTAATATTTCCTCAGAAACTGAGATGGTTATCAACAACAGCAGTGATTATCAGCTCCAGGAATTATAACAATCATGTGGTGATGTGAACTCCATTGTGCTATGCAGCTTCCCTCAGGCCTGTAGGACTAACCTTTTCTCAGCTTTGGACCCTGGAGTGAGGAAAATCACCGCCTGATGGATAGCCTATTATTCTCACAAATGCCATTACAGGGCCTTCGCTGTCTCTGATGTCCACAGTCTATGCCTGCAGGGTAAATGTCACACTGGGGGTTTAGAGGATTTGCAGAAAACATTCCAGAACGAATGGACCCTATATTGTGATCTGCTGAAAGATAGCTTTGGTGAATCAAAGACGCAATTTAGGGGGAAAAATATTGCCCCATTTTTTAAAAAATGGTCATAATTTATCTTCAATTACAATGGTACATTAGAAATTTTCCTCATTAACATTAGGGGCATGATAAAATTGTTGGCTATTATTTTTATTAGCAAGACTGGAGTGTTTGACACATTGCACAGTGCCAAATACTGTGCTGTAAAGACAGGTCAGGCAAAGGTAATGTTATCTGTACTATCACTTCTATGTGTCCTTTGGAGAACTCAGGCATGCACTGATTATGGAAATCTAGGACAGAGCCAGGAACTGATTCAAAGTCTCCCATATTCCACGTCAAACAATACCAACTTCTGCTATCAGTGCTTCTATGACAAATGTGGTGGTAGTTCGGGTGGAAACTTGACAGAGGAAACGCAAGCAAGCAACATTTTATTTAATCAAATTGACAATCCAATCTGTTATCTGTCCATTATTAAATTAGGTCTTTTTTAGTTTTTTTTAGCATCTGTTTTGGATTACTTATTTATGTCATTTTAATCCACATAATTCAAAACAGCTTCTGTTCAAAACATAAGGGATTAAATTGAACCTTTAGGATGTACATCACCAGGTATTACATATCCCCCTCAATTTCTTTGTGTGCATGCTGTCCCTCACCTATGTTCAGTTTGCAGGTGCTGATCACAGGATGCCCTTTTCTCGTGTGCCATTATAATTCTTAAACCTCCCTTTGTGATCAAGTGGAAAAAAGACTTATGTGAAATAAAAATCCATAATGTGCACTTTTTAATGTGCCAGTTGATGCTTTCTTGGAGATGCAGGAGGAGCACCTTTGGACAGTAACTTAAGGGCAAAATATTGCCCAAAATGTCAATAGCTTGACATTGTTCCTTTTTGCCATTTATCTTGGTATGAGACTAATGATTCATTTTTCAGTGTAAAAATCTTCAGTTCAGTCCAGCTGAAAGCCTGTAGATTTCTGTTCAAAGCATACTTTGAAAATGTTACCTAAGCCATGCATCACCTGACTGGAACTCAATCACAGTTTTTTCATTTGTAAGAACCGCCAACATCCTCAGTCCTTCACATAGCACAGTCTGTTCTTGGCCATAGGGTTTCATTCCACAGCATCCTGCAACTGCAGCCCCACAGTGTAAAGAATCACACTTCTGCTGCTTCCAACTCAAATAAAGACAAAATCCAGCAGACAGCTGGATGAAAAGAAAAATCTGACTTTTAAAGAACTTGGAAACCTCCTGTTTAAAATCTTAACTCACTCTTCCTCCTTGCTGTGATTATATAGTACTCAACAAATGTCATTTTCCTGAATATTCTTGCATGCCTTGTGATACCCATGATGCAGATACTGGCAGACCCAGAGATCTTGGCACTCACATAGTGGGGTTCGAGGATCAGAGTGAGAAGAAGTTTGTATACTTCCTTTTCCTGTAGAGAGTGCATCTCAAACCTTTATCCAGGCCCCTTTACCCAGGCCCCCGCCCCATCCTGGATTTGGAATAATTAGCCTCTTACTGCTGCAGGAATACAGCACATTGAGACTGAGGAAACCTTTGAAGTGCTTTTCTGCCCAATAAAGTAGGTTTCAAAAAATACAAGGAGGAAAACTCAGGACTGTTTATGGATTGTTTGGATTTTACTTTCCCAGGGGAAGTGCAGAAAAGACTGGACCATGACTTCCCTCAAGCATCTTACAGAATGCATGTATGGCCTCTGTGTCTCTTTTACAGCCTGCCTCTTGTAAAGGAATCATTGCTTGTAAAGGAAATCCCATCATTTTCCCTTATCTCTGGGGTTTCCATCTCCCCGTACAGACTTTTGTCATCTGCAGATTGCAATACTAAGTTGATGCAGTGAAACCGATGTCTATGCAAATGATACCTTTGAGAGCAGGAAGAGTGGTAGAAGAGCTGTGCATGTGGCAGAGCTGGGAATCGTTGCCTAACAGCTGGGACTGTATTTTCAGGATACATTGCAAAATGTTAAGTGTCCAGCTTCAGCATTTCCATTCCAAATTTTTCACTGTGAAAGTAACAATAATAGAAATTACTAACTAGATAAAATCTGATATCTCGGGGTGGAAAATTAGCCATCTGTATGTAGTACTATCTTCCTTCTACAAATAATGTCATCCTCACCTGCCACATCATTACTCTCCTGCTTTGGGAAAAAAAAAAAAAATGCTCTACAGATCAGTCTTTACTAAGCAATCCTAGTTCCAGTGAAGTGGAAGGTGGAAAAGATGTGGTTGATTTCACTGGAAAATGAGCCTTATTATTTTTCATAGCATTCCACTCATTCACTTTGTCCACAGTTCAGCTCCAATGAGCTGTAGGACAGTAATTCTCTTCACAGAATCACAGAATGGTTGTGGTGGGATGGGACCTCTGGAAGGCATCTGATCCAATCCCCTGATCAAGCAGGACCACCTAGAGACTGTTGCCCAGGACCATGTCCAGACAGCTTTTGCATATGTGTAAGGATGGAGACTTCTCAACCTCTCTTGGCAAGTGCTTGGTCACCCTCACAGTTTTCCGGTGTTCAGAGGGATCATCCTGAGTTTCAGTTTGTGCCCATCACTTCTGGTCCTGTCACTGAGCACCACAAAAAAAGAGCCTGGCTCTATCCTCTTTTCAACCCCCACTTCAGGTCTTTATATACTTTTATAAGATCCTCCTTAATAAGATAAGCCTTCTCTTCTCCAGGCTGAATAGTCCCAAATTTCTCAGCCTTTCCTCACAGGAGGGATGCTCCAGTCCCTTAATCATCCTCGTGGCCCTTCGCTGGACTCTCCAACAGCTCCATGTCTCTCTTACACTGGGGTGCCCAGAATTGGACATGCCTCTATCTGTACACTTAACCAATTATTAATACTAAGTAATTAGAAATTTGAATTTGTCATGTTTTCCTTGATGTTTCATCATTATTTCTGCACATCATGTTTTATACTCTCTGACATATTACTAGATTTCATTACGTTTTCTCTAGGAAGAGTTAGGAGTACAGCCATTTACTGTTATTTTTCAGTGATTATTATCTGAATAAATGTAGATATCTTATCTTCTGAGAGGCTGAATTTGTATGCAGGCCAGACCAAATCTGGGTTACTTGTATCCCTGTCAACTTATATGAATCTCTTAACTTCTATTAAAGCCTACAGCCTCTTCATTGCCACAGTTCTTTGTTGCGTTTGCATCTAGAACACCACAGGGAACACCCACTGCATTATGTATCTCTTAGACTTTCTGGGTCAAACAGGGGCAAGGAAGCTGCAAAAGAACAGCATGCACTGAAGGAATACTGTAATTCCAAAAAGATTCCTTAATTTTGTAGAGTTCACTATAACTTTGAAAGCACATTCTTTTCTATTCGTTTTTTAAAAAGTAAATATTTGATCTCATTTTACCTGCAGAACAATCATTTTCAGTGCTGTTTATTCCACATACAATATAATCCACCCTAGATTATACCCAAGCTTCAAGGTCAAATGAGTTCTTTAAAACACAGCTCTCCTTTGGTTTTGCTGACTGTGATCCCAACTTCCATTCCCTCTCTCGGAGAGAGTTTCTACGCACAAATCCTTCCCACGATCCCTAATAAGGAGAAGATTGGAGATGGCACTTTATTTCTTTCTCCTGCTCCCACTGAGGTCTTGACACAGACCTAGAGACACACCTAGGAGAACTGGAACCTGGTGAGTCAACTAGAGGGGTCGGGGAGAATGCAGGAACTCCTTTTGGCTCTTGCGAGCCTTTTGACAGCATGCATATGCAAAACATGATGTAGTTCCAGCTTTTTTTCCCTCCACAGACCACCCACAACCACTATTACATGGGAAGAGAGACACACGGAGTTGTGGAGTTCCTGCTCTCTGTCTCCTTTTGAAGCTTTTCATATGCGTGGGCCTATATTTTTGTAGATCTTCCATAATCTTGGTGGTAAAACTTAAACATCCACCCGGAAAAGGGTCTCATTATGCCTGATGCATAGTAGAAGGCATTGTTCTCAAGACATTCTTCTGTTACATACCATGATTTGGGACATAGTTCATGTTTCCTATGGAAGTAGTCCCCACTTTCCACAGGCAGGACAGAAAATGAAATCAGTAACTCTTCTGCAGAGACATGTACCCATTAAAGCCCACTTGATAGGACTGGATCATT
The DNA here is from genome assembly GCF_036417535.1 of Chlamydotis macqueenii. Taxonomy (NCBI): domain Eukaryota; kingdom Metazoa; phylum Chordata; class Aves; order Otidiformes; family Otididae; genus Chlamydotis; species Chlamydotis macqueenii. Next base: position 123,342,224 of record NC_141557.1, read on the forward strand.
TGGAGTCATATCATTAAGTAAACACAATGAAGTAAAGCCAACAGATGTGTTTATTATCATGTTTTCCATTGACTGTAGACGTAGAAAATGAGAAAAGCTTCTAAGGCAGTAACTGGAAAATAATCTATAAGAGGATGAACTAAAAAGAAAACAAAAAGATGGAAATTGTGTAAATCTAAACCTTTTTATTATTAGAATAATTATGTACTTACTCAGGTGTAAGCTCAGCCCTGGGTGGTCCCTGGGAAACAACTGGCCTTCTTTTCATTCCTGCTCACATGCTTGGCGCAGTGAAGCTGGCCAAAGATCATTGCACGCAGCATCCTTGCAGTCCTAATGTCTTTGTTCTGCTCTCCTGAGGCTCTGCTGAGCTGCTACAACCTCTTTGCTGTTGGCAGACCAAGAAGAATGAAGACTCTTACTAAGCAGGGAAAACAGGGGGTGAATAAACCTCAAATAACAGAGCTGAAGTGAGGAACCAGAACTAAATGTCATAGAAAAAAAGGGCAAGTAAGGACAAGACTGGAAGAAAAAAGGAAAAATAGTCCTCCATCACCAGCAGAAGGGACACAAAGCATTACCGGAGAGGAGATTTTGGCTATGTATCCTGGTGATTTTAGAACCTTTTGTTCAGCTAATTGGCAAAGTAAATCCAGGCACAACAGGATTTAAATTCTTTTTCTTAGAAGGGACATTTCTCATAGTGAAAAAACAAATTGTGGAGCCAAAACTTGTGAAACAATCAGCATTTCTTCAGGTTAAAACAGCCAGCCTTTAACTCTCATCAAAGTTCGAATATATAAACAGGGAACATTACAGCCTCCATCTTTGGTTGCTTAAAGTAAGAAATTAAAGGCTGGGTTTTTTTTTAATCTGAAGAAATACTCCAGTTTACGGAAGATTGCTGCTTCTTTTTGGAAAAGATCTGTCAAAAAATGCACTGCTCCAGTAATGGGCCATCATCTGCTTCTACAATGCAACCTTACGTTTCGTCCTGCTTCTGGTTTTGCAGGGTTACATCAATAGGACAGTTCTCAGGTTTGTTGAGCAGCCTCAGGAACAGAAAGGGTGACAGTCCAAGGAACTGCTCAGCAAAACACCAGTAATGCCAAAATTATGTCACTTTTAGAAGAGATGCGAGGTCACTTCCCTTAAAGCTGAGAAAAGATTTTAACTGGGTCTTGTGCACCCTGGGTCAGCAGATGTTAAAACCAGCACAGCCTTAACGGCTATGAAGCTAGTTTCTCCGTCACTCAATCTTTCCCTAGATAAAGTTACACAGGGAAACAGAAGGTGAATTCACAAATACTGAAGTTTTCACTGGGACAGCTTCATCTGGAATTAGTTACATCATTTACCCACACATCCACAACCCTTTTCCTAATTACTGTTTTCTAAACATGATCTTTTAGTTCATGTTCATGAGATTAATTAAGTAAGCACATACGGAGTTCATTTAGCAATCTCATGTCCTTTGCAAACTCTAGTAAACTTTGCATTTTCAGGCATAAACTGTGCAAGCTTTCCCATAGTGACTAAGAAATACAGACACGCCAACAGACAGCCTATGTTTGAATTCAGATTGCCATATATCACCATCAAGATCAGAGCAGAGAGGTTGGTTTCACCTCCTCCCCTCATCTCATCTGCTTTGTTCGTACCTCACTTTCCTTGTCCTGGATCTGCAGAGCAGCTGTCAAGGCTGTTATCTGCTATCCATACTCCAGGCAGTCACTCCCCAGAAACAGCTATCAGCTGGTACCAGGCGAGAGCTGCTCACAGGTTCCTCTGGACCTGCTAACATCTGGAGAGCTCAAATTATTGCCATATGCTGGAGGAACCCTGCTTGGAAGGCCAGAGAAAGGTCTGAGCTGTGTTTGTAGCACTTAAAGCATCTTGAATGGTATCTGAGACCAGTTCCATAGGGAGGGACAGCACCAAAATACCTTAGATACGGAGGAAGAACATGTTCTTCCAAATGCTGCACTATACCCAAGTCTAGAGCATCTGGCCCTGAGGGCTATGGCAATACATCATAAAATATATTGCCCAAAGCTATTCATTAGTGCTGTAAAAGTTTTTTCCCTCCTGCAGTAGGTTTTCTCATTGTCTGCTAGTTTCCTGCCAAATTATTGGATTACAAGCAAACAGGCAACATGGCTTTTAAAGGCTTTTGGTAGAAATGGCTCAGAATGCATACATTCACATAAGATCTTGATTGAACATCACAAACTTAGAGGCAGTTTTCATAAGACACTGTTTCACAGAAAAATTCTCCGTCTCTCTATTCTTTGTGGTAAATCCAGATTAATTCCATCAAAGCCAATAACATTGATCTGGATTTGTACCATTATATCTGAGAGGAGCATTTAGCTCATAGTATGTATTAAATGATGATGAGTATACTATATACGCTTTGTATGCAAATGCATTTGCTCTCTTACCCATCCTCCTAAAACAGAAAATGCCAGAAACAATTTACCACTTTATTTTGCTTCTTTATGTCTTTCATTATGATGCAGTTGATGCGAGAGCCCTATCCCATCCAGTTATCTGCTGGAAACTTTAACAGATTCAGTATTCAGCCTTTATGTAGTGTTTATTTTGTTCTCAGTAGTTCACTTAGTGGCTGAGGGGGGAGTAGAGCAAAAAACAGAAAAGCAATCCTTTAGAGGAAAACATCTTTGAAAAAGACAAAGTCCTGGGGGAATTATTGGAACAGATAATGTATTTCTCTTTCTCTTTACTGGTAGGCAGATGTACTGTCAGCTACTTAACCCTTGTAAGTGCAGCATCTCATATCAAAGCTGTACCTCTTTTCTTTTTTGATACCAAATTATTTTAACAAGTTCAGAATCCGTCCCAAATGCCTTTCACTCACTGGGCTTTCTTAGTTTTCTCTGTGCTTGTTTGTTGTTCCTTTTTTTTTTTTTTTAAAGTAAGTAGGGCAAAGTTTCCTTAAAAGTCAGCCAAACAGAGACTATCATAAAATATGAACACATATGTGCTATAGCAGGCTGTTAGGATGGGGTGAGCGTGTTTCAAGGGCTTTTAGAGTACACCCAAGAGGCTTTAAACAGAGCCTTGCAGAATCTTTGCTAAACTCCACATGGCTGTCGATTGACTACATTGACTTTTTGCACAATGCATTGGTCACCATCATAAGGAACTGGAACTTTTAAAAATCTTTTATTGTGATCCAAAAGGTCATTCTGACATGTCAGGCCACATTCTTGTATACTCAGTTGTGCTTTAGCTTTTAGTGGCTTTTCAAGACTGAAAACTATTTAATGGGAGTAAAAGTCCTTATACATTTCCATTCAAAGACCAATGCAGCCAGGGAAATCTGGTATGAAAATGGAAGTCAAGTGGATGCAGCCCTTTGCAGCCCAATGCATGCAAGCTGTTTGGTTGTTTTGATTATTTTTCCTTTTGGAAGTACCACATGATATCAAAAAAAAGCCCCAGTTAGCATTTTGCCCTCCAGCACGTTGGCTGAATGCTGACATACTTACTGGCAGAAATATACAAAAAAAATAGGACAAATATTTCAAGGAAGGAATGCAATGTGAGGTCTTGTTACCCAGCAGCTATGTGCTTGAAAGGACATCTGACAGTCATTATCACTGAGAACTTGATGACCTTCTAATTATGCATTGAGGGAGAGGTCAGCAAGGTATCATAAGACTTATAAAGGACTGTGAAAACATCAATAAAAACGTGGTAAAAACCAGATACTTTAAAAGAATTTTTCTAAAATGTCAAAGTCATTTTGATTTCTGTCCTTCTATTCCATTTAAGACCTTCAGGGAAATGGCCAGCCTTTTTAATGGACATTGGTAAAATGAAACTCAAAGGAAAAATATCAACATATGTTCTTATTTGTTCTTATCTTGCCTTCAGCCATAGGAAAGAGGGATCAACAGTAAACAGGAAAATTAATATTTTCAAATGTTTGCATTCATCTCACTTTCAAATGTTAAGGAATAATTTTATGACAGCTGTGCTGTGAAATATTCCAACTGTAATTACTAGTGGCTGCCACGGGGCAAATTCTGAGGCGCAGTTTGAGTATGGCACCAGTAAGTCAACCTTTTGCATCCAAACTCCCTAAAATATTCTACTATTGTTTCTGAGGAACAAGACTCTCATGTCACTCAGTTCAACAGGAGAAGTACAAGTAGGGACCAACTAAACTTCATTTTTTTTTCACCTTCTTCAAGTATTTATTGTTTTCTTTATTACTGTGTGTGGCAAGATCCCAAACCTGTTGATTGCTGTGGTCTCTTCCGGTTTTATAAAATTATTTGGTTTTGCATTACAATTAGATGTCTTCCCAAAGAGAAATAACGACCCACTGGTAAAGTCTGTCTGGGCAAACACACTGTAAGAGTCTATTACAGTCTCATTGCAAGAAGTGAAAAAATGAGGGCAGAGACTTGCTCCAGGTCATTGAAGTGAGCTTAAAATTTAAACCTTGAGTTGCAGTCTCTTGTCAATAGTTTTATTCTCTGGGCTGCACCACTTACTTACTCTCTTGTTATAAAATAATCATGTTTGCCCCAGGACTCTCAGGACTCAAAAATCTTCTCCAGGATTTCTGACAGTGCTAATAGCAATAGGTGCCATAATCAGAGCCATTGCAGAAACGTAGGAGTAGGAAATGGCTGGGGAGAAGGTGACCTTAACTCCAACACAACCTGAAACAAAGAAAAGAATAACATGAAACTGCCTCCCTTGGCCACAAGATTTATGCTGAGCATGAGGTTAGGGAATAAAGAGGAGAAGAGCCTGGGACACTGGAAATCACCATCACTTCTCCCTGTCACTTCTGCCAGCCCAGACTGGTGGCTTCCGGGTGTCAGTAGCTTCCAAAGCTGCTGTCAGAAAAGCTAGAGACTCAACTCACAGAGAGCAACACACGACATACTTTGAACACTGTGCATAATCCTATCTAGGCAAGGAGGATCAAGGGGCTGGGAAGCTTGGAGCCCAATGGAGGTGGCTACAAAGTCCAGAAGCCAGCCTGCAACCACTCAGCTTCACCCTGTTTGCGCGTTGGTTGGTTGCATGCTGTTGGTGAGCGCCAGGTGAGCACATGCTCCAATGCCCACGGAGCCTCCTGAAAAGTCAGGGAATAAGCAGTGAGGACAAACAGCACGAAAACAGACCATGGGAGCAGCTGAATTTTCCAGTGAGCACTCTGCCACCAACACAGAGCTCCAGCCCAAGATGTGTGAACAGGCTGTTGTCCTGCAACATCTCTAGGTGCTCTCAGCTACTTGGGGAGCTGACAGCTTTTGCCACTGATGTGAAACAGGTTTCTTGCCTCCTTAGCTAGAAGTGTCGCTTCCATCTCCTTCAGCGTAAACAAACAAGAGCCCTGTGATCTCATGGGCACCTTTTTTTGTAAGGCATGCTTCTGAACCCACTCCAAATGCCTTCTCCTTACACATTCACAGACTACTATGGACTGGAAAGTGTAGGACATATAGCAGTGTCTCACTGTCAGAGAAAATAGCTGCCGACAGTTTATGCTTGTTCTTCAGAGGGTTTTTCCCTGTGATTTATTTAAGAAACAATTCTGATGAAATATGTACCAGACACTTTTAGCTGAATCAGAAATACATCTCCATACAGAGAATGGCAGAAATGCAACATCCCGTCCTGTGTGTGGAAAGAAACTTTAATCCTCACAGATCTTCTTTTTGAATAAAAGGGGACTCTGCTATTCCTGCAATATTTTTTCTGTACTACAACTGGGCTCTGTTTTTCCTGCTCCTGACTAGTGTAGAGGAAAGTATGGACCTGGAGGGAGAGCGACCCAGTGAGATGCTGCTCTCATTTGGCCCTTTGGAGAATTCTAGGAGAAGGGAATCTCTGAGGATGCTAGCTTCCGTACAGCTCCCCCACACGTGACTCTTCAAGGCTGTGATGACCACAGTTAGACCCTGTGATGTGGCAGTAGAATCATAGAATCATAGAATCATAGAATGGTTAGGGTTGGAAGGGACCTTCAAAGGTCATCTAGTCCAACCCCCCTGCAAGGAGCAGGGACATCCCTGACTAGATCAGGTTGCTCAGAGCCTCATCCAGCCTGGCCTTGAATGTTTCCAGGGATGGGGCCTCCACCACCTTTCTGGGCAACCTGTGCCAGTGTTCTATAACTTGCATTGTAAAAAAGTTTTTCCTAATTTCTAATCTAAATCTACCCCCCTCTATTTTAAAACCATTACCTCTCGTCCTATTGCAACAGGCCCTACTGAACAGCCTCTCCCCATCTTTCTTGTAGGCCCCCTTGAGGTACTGGAAGACCGCTATCAGGTCTCCCTGGAGCCTCCTCTTCTCCAGGCTGAACAGCCCCAACCCTCTCAGCCTGTCCTCATAGGAGAGGTGCTCCAGCCCTTTTATCATCTTCGTGGCCCTCCTCTGGACCTTCTCCAACTGGTCCATGTCCTTCTTGTGTTGGGGGCTCCAGAACTGGACACAGTACTCCAGGTGGGGTCTCACCAGGGCAGAGTAGAGGGGGAGAATCACCTCCCTCGACCTGCTGGCCACGCTTCTCTTGATGCAGCCCAGGATGCGGTTGGCCTTCTGGGCCGCAAGGGCACATTGCCTGCTCATGTTGAGCTTCTCATCCACCAGCACTCCCAAGTCCTTCTCCTCAGGGCTGCTCTCAATCCATTCCCTGCCCAGCCTGTATTTGTGCCTGGGATTGCCATGACCCAGGTGCAGGACCTGCCACTTGGCTTGGTTGAACTTCATGAGGTTGGCACGGGCCCACCTCTCCAGCCTGTCAAGGTCCCTCTGGATGGCATCCCTCCCTTCCAGCGTGTCGACGGCACCACACAACTTGGTGTCGTCGGCGAACTTGCTGAGGGTGCGCTCTATCCCACTGTCCATGTCGCCGACAAAGATGTTGAACAGGGCCGGGCCCAGCACGGACCTCTAAGAGACGCCACTCGTGACCGGTCTCCACATGGACATTGAGCCGTTGACCACCACTCTCTGAGTGCGGCCATCCAGCCAGCTCCTTATCCACCGAGTGGTCCGTCCATCAAACCCATGTCTCTCTAGTTTAGAGAGAAGGATGTCATGCGGGACAGTGTCAAAAGCTTTGCACAAGTCCAGGTAGATGATGTCAGTTGCTCGTCCCTTGTCCACCAATGCCGTCACCCCGTCATAGAAGGCCACCAAATTGGTCAGGCACGATCTGCCCTTGGTGAAGCCATGTTGGCTGTCACCAACCACCTTCTTGCTCTCCATGTGCCTTAGCATGGTTTCCAGGAGAATCTGCTCCATGACCTTGCTAGGCACAGAGGTGAGGCTGACCAGCCTGTAGTTACCTGGGTCTTCCTTATTCCCCTTTTTAAAAATTGGGGTTATGTTCTCTCTCTTCCAGTCATTGGGGACCTCACCAGACCGCCACGACTTCTCAAATACGATAGCCAGTGGCTTGGCAACTTCATCCGCCAGTTCCCTCAGGACCCGCGGATGGATCTCATCAGTTCCCATGGACTTGTGCACCTTTAGGTTCCTTTAGGTTCCTCATGATGATAGAAGGTTTCTGCTTCAGTGCCAGAGACCTGAGGAGATTGCAGAGCCAGGAGATACAGCTCTGCTAAGCGTTTTCCATGGGATACAAACAACATAAAATCATAGAATCATAGAATCACATGGTTGGATGGGACCTATAAGATCATCTAGTCCAACCGTCTTCCCACTACCATTGCTGCCACAGCTACTAAACCATATCTTGTAGCTTCTCATCAAGCCGCCTCTTGAACACTGCCAGGGACGGCGACTCCACCACCTCCCTGGGCAGGCCATTCCAGTGCCTGACCACTCTTTGGGAGAAAAAGTTTTTCCTCACGTCCAATCTAAACCTCCTCTGGTACAACTTGTGGCCATTTCCTCAGGTCCTGCTTGTTGCCTGGGAGAAGAGGCCAAACCCCTGCTCATCACAACCTGCCTTCAGAAAGCTATAGAGTGCAATGAGATCTCCCCTGAGCCTCCTCTTCTCCAGACTAAAGATTCCCATAAGGTCTCTTATCTAATTTTATATTATTAGCCATAGCTAACATGAGATGGAAGATTTAAACCAGCCAGTGCTATAATACACAGAAGTCTTTCAAGTGTCCAACTTCTGAACCTGCAGCCCCAGCAACACCCTCAGCAGACTGCTGGAGTCTCGGCACTGGCCACAGTTCTCATCTAACCCACCCTGCTGGTGTGTTGCCACTACAAAAAATCCACAACTTGGGCCACAGCATTCAATTTCATAGCTGAAAAATGAATGAACTAAGTAAATATTTACTGCATAGGGTCTGCCACAGACCTAGCTCAGTTTCTGTTTTCTCATAATTCAGGTCACAGCTTTTCTACCAACTTATTCATTGTTTGGGGAACTTTTGTGATTCTTGCGATCACAGAAGGATGGTTCTTGAACTGTCTTGTGGCTTTTCACTGACAGATATCTGAATTTTGCAGGGGTAAAGGCTGGTGTTTGCATGGCATCAGCTGGCACCATAAACCCAAGGATAGGATTAGTTCACAGCCCTCTCTTGACTTTCTGTGCAAGAGCATGTTTTACCTTTTGACTTCTGTGATTAGCGAGCAAAGTAATGCTTGTTTTAGCTTGATCCACAGTGTTAAGTAGCCAACTCAAACCTAATTTTGCTCTGTCAGGTTAGGGGATACAGCATACCAATTAATAATCTTGGCTTTGGCCAAAAATGTTCACAGGAGCACAGCTTGGTTCAAACAAATGGAAAGAGCTAAGAAAACATTGTTGAATATGTTTAGTCCAGCTGCAACTCAAAATTCACTACCTGTAGTTTTTTAATGATATTTTATTTTCTCTGCCGTTCTCTCAGGTCAGAATTGGGGCATGCAATTAGAAGCAGCAGGGACTACTTCTTACTATGTATTAACCTTTCCAGCACCCCATGCCCTCCCTTTTTACGTTGTACAGTAACAGGTTTCTGCTGATACAAACCGTCTGTTTTGGTAATTGGGCAAGATTCGAGTTCTAGAAGGAGGGTGAGCATCTAATAAATGACATCATCTAATATGACTGTTGAAAGAGTCCTCCTTAGGAAACTGAAAGGATAGATAATCAAAGAACTAATAAAGTCCATCTGGAAATCGTATTATCCCCAATAGGCCAAGCTTCATTTTGTTAACCCTCCTCAAGACCGGGCTATAAATACCCCTGGCCCTGCACAACAGTGCTGTATAAAACTCTCCAAATTTTGGTTGCCGTCTCACAGCACATGTAGTGACCACAAGCCTATGTCCTTAATGGTACTTACGTGCCTGCCAGGACTGTATGTGCACCAACAGGTCTTAGTGACCTCACCAGAGGTTCCCACATCTGTATGTGGGTCCAAGAGACCCATTTCAGCTCAGGCTTGGTCTTGCCTATGACCCAGTCTCCCGGACCTTGGACCTGTGTTGTAGCCTTATTTCCAGTCCTGTCTTTCGTTCCTTCTTCAGCTACTCCCAACTGGCCTCTCTGGATGGATCCTGGGTGTGGTTTATCACTCCTTTTATGAGATGTTGTTGATGAACCCTGTTACCAGCATCCAGCTCTGCCTGCTAGAGAACAGCATCCTCTTCAGTGAAGGCACTGTGCGCACCAGGGTTGCCCTTAGCTCCTGGCTCATCCCCCTGTCGATGGCTAACCATCCCCTGTAGGTGGCTAACAGCCATAGCATCTAGGATCTGGGTCACATAATCACTGTAGCTGACAATCTGCATGTACTGCTGTATGTGTGGAGACCATACCTAACGTTCACCGGCTTCCACCTATCCCGCTGCTAGCAGCCTTGCTCTTGAAGACTTGCTTTCTCCCTTGTTCCCTTTCTGTCTAAGATGTTCACATTCTTCTTTACTTTATCTCTAATTATTATTTTTTTTCTGCAAAATCTCTGACTGGAAAGTTCCAGGGATAGCAGCCCAACCTCGTGAGAAATCTGTGGGCATGCTGGCAGAAAACAGTTGATGGGACTTGTCATTTGTGTGTATAAGCCTCCTCCCCTGCTCTACATTATCTAGGTTGTTCAAAACATGACAGACAGTGATGTTGAAAGGGTAAAATACCATGATAAAGTAATGCACTGCTATTCAAAGCATATTCTACCCCATAGTTCCTCCCCCTGCTCCAAAAGTATGAGCATAAATCATGTTGCTGGTTACATTATCACCACGCACTGCAATCAGGCATTCATAAGATTCAAATCCACTGAAGTCATCAGCAGTCTTTGAGTTAACACACCCAAGAAGGTCCAAGAAGCATTCTGCAGTACTTGGTTTTCTGGTTTTGCAACATAGTTTGGTCTTTTGGAAATGGGGGTCAGCAGAGAGCAGGCTGAGTTGAAGATAAAAAAAATTTGCATATTTTAGTATGCTTGAACATCCATTTGGCCATCATTTTCTACATGCCCCTTTGCCATGATTCAAACTTTACCTCCTATCACTGATAAAGTCCCTGGTATTCATTCTTAATATAACAGAATGTTACCGTTATGTAATATTTATAGCAAGCCTTACCAAATCCTCTAAATTATCTAAAGTATGCAAAAATTCAAGCTATGCATCAAGGACCAAACACAACAGCTTTCAGTTGTGGGAAAGAGTGAGAAGTTTAACTCTCACTTTCCTGGATTTGACAGGCTTAATCCTAACCCACAACATTTGTTTTAGTGCATTTCTCTGTGTTTCAGGAAACAAAGGAGCATTTGTCTCCATTGCATGTGCACACAAAACTAACTTCAGTGTCTCCAGCAATTATACATAACACCCTGAAAAGATTCACTCCTGAACTGTGTTCCTCTTGTGTGGACACATCAGACTTGTGTGGCAGATGCATCATGTTCTTAGTCTTAGTCTTTTTTAGTCTTTTCCTAGCCTATCCTAAGAGTCTCTGATACATGTTGATTCAATTTTCTAGTCAGGAAGCATTGGACCAGGTAAAACAGCTTGCAAATTACCACAAAGTCAGAAAATTAGCCTCACAGGAGCCTTAAGAGTTCCAGCTCTTTGTATAAAAGGAGAATTCAGGCCCCTCCTGATAGTTTGTCTTCTGCTTTATTCTTGAAGACTTCAGTGCTGGCAATTACACCTCCTCCCTGCGTATGTCAGGATGTAGGTACTTGCTTCCAGCAGAAAGTTTTCATAGTCTCTGACCTAAATCTTCCTTGATATGATCTTATTTTATTCCCTCTTATCTGATTCACCGTGGTGATAGAGACAATTTATTCCTTTTCTCTTTTCATCTTTACTTGAAGGCTATTATTTTGTCTTCTTAATATTTTATTTTCTAGAATAAACAAGTCTAAGTCTTTTACTCTTTGCTCATAAGTCATGTTTTCTAGATCTCTCTCTGTTGGTCTTCTCTGCCTTATCTCCTACTGTTCCACGTATCAAATAATGAACGTCTTCACTTGCCTTAGATAGGACAGCCCTAAAACATCCTGGTGTTACCCATCCTACATGCCTAAGTCACAGTAATGGGGCAGATGGCATCGAGCAGAATGTATTTACTTTTTGCAGATACAGACTGACAAGGCAATGTTTTTCCTACTGAAAACATAATTGACTTAAAGAGACATTACAGCAGCAGAAATGTACAAGTTTCCATACTGTCTTACAGTTTTGGTCAACTCTAAGCCATACTTTTCTATGTCTAGTTTAACATTCATAGGCATTTTTATGTGTGTATGTACTTATAAGCATATATATGTATTATACATACATATGATCACACACACATACACATATCCCAGCATATGTATGTGCATGTATACATAGTGTTACAAATAACCACACACATATATATCCGGCAAGCAACACTTCCTTCACTTCCCTTTGTTAAATGTGGAAGGAAGCACAATCTTATCCACAGTAAAGAGCCTGTGCAGCACAGGACAGACACCACTAGTCAGCAGATTGTTTTTGCCTGGAGGAAATTGGTGAAATTTTACACTAAAGGGCAAGGAACTTTACTGGACCTTTTGATATCTCCTTCTGTAATGTCACAGAATCTTGTTAGCAAAAAGACAATAAAACAGGCTTGTTTAAATAACCCATTACTGTTCATCTCTTATTCAGACCACATCACCAAATAAATGACTGCTGTGCCCATTTTTTGATCAATCCTTCTTTGTTTCAGGCTGCCACAGAGGTTTTCCGGATTAACTCCCAAGTAAATTAACTAATTCCTGCTGAATGGACCACACTGAATAAAGCATCCACCCAGCAAAATTACATACCTGACAGGGACTAGGAATCTGTTTCTTGCTAAGCAGTACTAAAACCAAGATGCAGTCATGTAAATATTAGTATTGAAACACATAAGAAGTGATTGGATAAAGTGCATGCACAAACTGTTCTTCACTGACATATCAAGGTGGTGAATGAGTAGGTCTTGAGTGTCAAACAGTTTATCTCAATATTTAATATGAAGCAATTCAAAAAAGTTATTAGCTGAGCTTGGCTGAGCTCAGTTGGAGAGACTGGTGCTGCTGAAGGGGACAGCCCTCCTCCATCTTCTTCCTCTTCCTTCTCCTCTCCATTCTCGCCTTGCTCTAACCTCCCAGGGAGCTGATTCAACTCACTTAATCAACTAAGGGAAAAAAAACAGAGTAGGGTTTTGCTGGATTAGTGAGGTGCACTGGATCACCCTGGGGCCATCCTGCTAGACTTGCCCCTGTCAACCATGCTGTCATGGGCCAGGGCCTTCTATAGCTTCTACAGCTTTTGTGCACAAGATTATTACATGCCAGAAGTTGATGAAGGCCTACAGACACTACCATAAAACATGTGAAGATTAATGAGTTGCTCCATTTGCGTATCAATTTGGTAATCTTGCCCTGGAAAGTTGTCGTAGTTCAGCCCCAACGGGGACCAGACTACGCAGTCTCTCTCTCACTCCCCTCACTCTCCGAGAGAATAGGAGGAGATTTGACAAACAGAAGAAAACCAGAAGAAAAAAAAAAAAAACCAAACACGTGGGTTGAGATTGAACAAAAAGTAAATTTAACAGTAATGACAGAAGAAAACAAAACAGTGATGGAACACAAATACAGTACAATAGTTCACAACAGATCTCTACATCCATTCTCTTCCAAGTAGCAGGGAGCCTCCCTTCAGCACCCTCCTCACTTATATACCGAGCATGATGTCAGATGGGATGGAATAGCCCTTTGGCTAATTTGGGTAAATTAACCCCAGCTGTTAGCTAATTAGTTAACTATCCCAGCCATAGGGGCTACCAGCTTCAGTTCTCCACCCAGCTCAGGTAAATATTAACTCTATCCTGGCCAGAACCAGGACAAAAGTGCAGATGAATTTACCTTGGTGTCAATAGAGAAGGATGGGCTTTTGGGAGAGAGATTCAGAGCAGAACTCCAACTTCACGTTCCTCAATCAGCTTTTGGAGAAACATATGTCCCAGGGAGGCATAGGGAGTATTAGGCTAAATACTCCCTCCCAGCACTAGATGAAGGCTGGTTATGAGCACTCTTCTGGACACCCTAGTGATATTATCAAAGACTGGGGGGAGATGATTGGACCTAAAATCCTGAAACATAGGTATTTTATCTAAAATAACTTGCAAAAAAAAATATCCCCCAAGAGAAGATGCATTTTTTAAATTGAATTTCTCATTAGGAGAAGTGTTTATTTGTTGATGTGATAGTATGAAAGTGTATCTCTTTAACTGTGAAAAATAAATATAAATTATCAGTTCTCAGGCCTTCTTCACTAATGCTAAATGGAAAAATTACCTTAAAACTACAACAGGGATTAAACCCTTTTGTAAACTTTAATTAACAGTGTCAGTAATATTTATTGTATGATGCTGTTTATCAAAAAAATATAAAATTAAAGCTAAAAGAAAAAATACATATATTTAGAAAAATACCAATTGAAACCCACAGATAATAACTTGAAATATTATTCGTTTGTGAAGGCAAGCAAATCTTTACCATTATGTTTAGACAGGCAAGACTAAAACCCTAATTTTAACAGAGCCACATATCACCTGAAAATTTGGGTGGAAGCTAAAACCTACAAAAATCCACCTTCCTGGGCTTTTCTATATGAATAAGTCTCACTTCAGTGTACGGGACCACACCTCTCCGAATCCATGGTTAAAACCATCACCGTTCCCCATAATATGAATATTACATGAGTGTGTTACTTTACTGTGTCGTTTAGTGGATCTTCGGTCCCTGGTGCAAAAATGGTAGTCCCTTTAAACTTCAGCTGTATTTTACTCCATCTTGTTTTACTGTGGTTTTCCTTCCTTTAGGAAGACCAAGGCAGCAGCAACAGAGAAAGATGATTCAGCAGCCTACTGCTGATATCAGCAGAATCGTGGTTCAAAAATGTGAGGCTGGGCAGCAAAACTATTCTTCTTCTCGCATTCCAGAGAGCAAGTTGATTTTCCTTTTCTCCTTAGTGTATAATCTGACAGCAATGAGCAGACCTGATATTCTGAACAGCCAGGCCGATACGGATGACACAGAGCCTTCCTGACCCTTCTCCCCTTGCCAAGCCACAGCTGCACTGAATCTTGGCTGAGGTTCTGGCAGAGTCAGATCAGTTATTTCATTGCACATTTATTTTCCATATTCTTTGAATTTCTGGATTCAAAACACCATAATATCTAGTAAAATACATCTTTTTTACCCACTCTTTTGACTTTCCAGGATGGAAATGGAAGCAGGAAAGTTAGAAACTCTGCAAACTTGCCAAAAGTGTCTCAGAAGATGCCAGATTTCCTCCATTTCTAAGGGATGTACTTAGAAGAGAAAAGTTTTCACGTCTTGAGTTTACATAGGAGCTGATACTGTCCTGTTAAGATAACATCCTCTTCATGAGGTACCACCCTAGGCAAAGACAGTCCCTCAAGCACTGGCATCACAGAACCATTGTTGTTCAACTGCTGTCAAGCTCTGGGATCCCAGGTTGATAAGGAATGAGCAGAATGTACCCCTAGTACTTTCCTTACTGTTAAAAACAAACTTTGGTTTATATGCCAATGAAGTTCGTAATGTCAGTTTTGCCACTGGCAGAATATGTTCTGTGTCCACATAGTTCCTCTTGCAGCCTTGCTTTCTGCAAAAATAGCTCTGCACACTGAGTAAAATGCTTCCTACAAGTTTTAAACCGGAGGTATTGTGAAAAAAACATTTTGTATTGCATTGAGATGTCAGGCCAGGAACCAGTAACAGCTTTTTTTAGCAGCATGTCATGGGAACACTCAGCTAACAGAAGTGTGTCCTCAGGACCTGCTGACATGTCTGGAAAGAAGGGGCAGCACGGATTCTCCTCTACAGAGTCAGTGACACATTGCAGCCCTGCACAAAGTTAGCATCGACATATGCAGTAATGTCAATTTTTGTGCTGATGTGAAACTTCTTTTCTAGCGATTGGCACTCGGTGCCACTACAGTCATGCATAAGGCAAATACCAAAACCTTTTCTCCTACAGCAAGCAAGTGCTTACCCAAATATTGGATTCTTCCTTTCTTTCACGTAAACCAGCTTGAAACTATCAGATTTAAAGCAATGAAGAAACAAAGCACTTCTTGAAAACATGTTTTCACAAATTGCACTGTGGAATATATAAAAATGCCTTTACAAAAACATACACATTCCACTGTTCAGGGAAAAGATCATTGTTCCTAACTGTTACTGCTCACTCTGATGCATCTGTCCTTTAGTTTATACCTGCATCTGTCCTAGAGATATAATCCTAACAAATATTGTTCACGCCTACATGCTCTGGATGAAATCCTATTCTCTGCAACATGAATGGTAAAACAACCTTCAGTGCAGCCAAAATTTCTTCCTGTAATTATAAATACAGTTTATTCCCTGTCTCTAGAGTAAGTTCCTCTCTGCGTGACGCTGGCATGCTCCTTCCATCTGGCTCCTAACATATTAAATTTCCTACTTGTTTTTACAAATGTATAGCCAATGGTTTCCAGAACTTCATTCCTAGATCACTGACTTGCACACAATTTGTCAAAACTTAGTTAAAATATTAAATGTCCCCACTGGCCTAAGGATGATAAATGGGAGGTCTGTTCCTCATATTTCTTTTCTTAGGAAGCTCAAGAAACTCCATTTATGTGAACTGAAATCCACTATCAGAGACTAACCAAGAGAAACTTGTCTGGTAAGTGATACTTCTGTGCATTTGCTGATGTAGCCAATTAAAGTACTAACCTAATATCCGTGGGCTGGCACTGTTTCAAAATACTTCCCTAGTCTTTTCCCATGTATGACTGACTAAGGAATCCGGGTGCAACACTGACATGAACATTACAGATGTTTTTTTCTACATATCTGGCAGAGATGTATTTAATCATTGCTGATTAAAACTATAAGCCAAACAGTGATTATCTCTAACTGCACCCCAAACATAACAGGATCTGGTTTCAACATATCCCTGCTGCATGTCGTGCAGACACTGAGTGGCCTTAGATTTTTGCTCAGCAGGAACAATTACAAATGCAGACAGCACAGAGACTCCTCCGGCGGCTGCCCTGTGCCCGCTGCCGAGCGGTATAGCGTGCTGCTAAAATAATGACACTTGAATGATACTATGGCAAGTGAATAACACTTACTTTATCTCCATTACAGCCCTGCTGTAAGGATGTTTTAAAGAAAGAAAATCATTCTTATAATGTGATTTGTTGGATTCAGACTGGAATTTGTGCCACCAGCTCTCTAGCTTCATTCCTTCATGCTTCATCTGCCCAATTATCAAATCCCTTGTCGTACAAAGACACAATTCAGCTGTTCTAAGGGCTTAACTGTGCCCTCAGATACAGGGATGTGCAGTGCTCTGCATCTTGTAACATCAAAATGCACAGCAGCCAGTTTTCCCTGGGTACACAGAGAAGCATCCGCATCTGAGTACCGAAGTAAACAAGTAAACAAAATCAGCAAGATCATTTAAGGAGACAAACTTGCATTCAGATGCAATGAACTGCTGACCTCGTCAAACCAGGAACATACACCAAAACAATAGTGAAACATGAACGCTGGGAAAACAGATGCTCTGATTCACTTACACTGTCCTGCAAGAGCAGATATTCTGGATGTGCAGATGCACTCTAAACTATTAGAGTCTGTCCAATATATGATATTCTCTTTCATTTTGGGTAGCCAGCTATTCCTTTTCCTCTGAAATATTTATTTCTTGGCCTTACTTCCACATTGACTATCCCTCTGTCAGTTCATTGCCCTGATTATCAGTCACTTTTGAGAAAATCTCCATGATCCAAGATGTTTTATGTGTGCTTGCAGCTTTTACATCACATGTTACAAACAAGGATTCTTTTCTGTGCTGGAATGACCAACACGCTGATGCCGAGAAAACGTTTAAAGAGAAATACTGCAGAAAAAAAAACAGGATGCAGCAGAGTTCCATTCCAGAATGACACACCAAAACTTGCTTTTGACCAGTACTGGGCCACGGGTTTGTTCACTTTTTCCAGAAGTTTATGGTAGATTGCACTTTTTTCTACGCAAATTGATAGAGGTATCATTATAATTCACATCACTCACAGAAATGTGATTGAGGTCTGTGAAAGGATATTTTCTGATCTTCAGAAAGGAAGGAACAGTTTCAGTCCAACTACTTTGTGCCATCACAGAGCCCCAGACAACAAAATCGGTGCTAGCTGGCACCCATGGCAGTGACACGGATCACTTGACAGTCAAGGGCTAAGTGACAGCTGACAAAGAGTGATTGCCTGTCCCCATTGGTACCTTCTCCAAGAGACCCTTGCAGATTATGAAGGGAAGACTTCCCTGCCCTAGAACTGCGTCTGTAGGCAGGCATGTTTGCCAGCTTTCCGATGAAAGGTCCATTTCGTGGTGCCAAGGATGGTTTCCCCCCCATCTCCTTTAGGCATCTGCAATTCCAGGAAAAGAAGAGACATGTCCTGTCCTCCAGCTTGTCAGTGCAAAGAGTCAGGAGCCTCCAGGGAGTCAGAGCACTTAGGTTGCAATCCTGAAATAACCTGTAATAGGCAATGTCTGTCCCTCTGCCACGTGCACATATTTCCCCTGAAAGAACTAACCATGGAGAAAAAGCCCGTGAGTGGTAAAGGTGGGAACACTTGGCTATCAACAAGTGAAGAGAGGACTTCATTCCTCATAGCCTCCTCAGCATTTTGAAGCACTTCACCCTACAAAATGTTATAATAAAGCAAAGTTAAGAAATTAGGACAAAGAGATTTAAAGGTTTCCACTCCTTGATGAAACTGTTAGGCTTTTGTAGCATGTTTAGCTGTGGAGTACCCGAGCAGATCTATCCTTTAAAAGCAGCCTTCATTTTTACTGACAAGCTGAGCTGTCAGAATTCATTACGCATACAGGTAAAATAAAAATGCAGATCTCTATAGGAATAAATACCTACACAGCCAAGGTGCTGCTTTGCTATGGTTACTACTCAAAAATATGCCAGATATGAGTTCATGAAAACGTTCCTGTTAAAATAATAAATGAAACATTATGGACATGTGGCACGGAACCCTTCTTAAAAGGTTGCATGAAAGACACTATCGTTTCAGAAGCACGGAGTTTTCCCTTGAAGCATAGCGAGAGGTTGCTGGGCTCCTGAGAATTTCATTCTCAGTAAAATATTGATGAAGCACCTTTGTCAAAATCTATTTGGCAAACTGTATGCTGTATCTTGAATTACTGCATTTTATGTTTCTGGACACGAAGAACATCATCTTTCAAGATGCTCCAAAATAATAGTTGTAGTGAAATAAGGATATTGAATTTTGTTTTATTACAGTCCACTAGGTAATAAAACTGTCAGTGTCACATTTGGACAATTTTACTGAGTGGAATAAATACTCATAATGGTCAGTGTTTTTCACACTGTTTTTTAGATGCTCTCTGGCCGTTTTCTGGGTTTAACAGTTTTTGGCTTCACTGTCATAAAAATAATTGCCTTGAGAGAGCTCAGACTTACAAATACGAAAAAGTATTTTCTATTTGGACTAATATGACTGACTGGTAAGTCGGTGTCCCAGACAAAGACTAAAGAATCTTTTTTTAAAAAAAAGACTTGGGTCACTTCAGAGTGGTGCAGGTGTATCAATGATTCACTTGTACCTATATTTGAGGAACATAAAGTAAAGCAGAGAGGTGATTCCCCTCTATGGAGGGGACAGAGCAGAACCAGAAAAAAAAAAAAATCATTTAAGACTCATGAGATGTGCAGATCATTGCCCTTCTTTTTCACTGGTAAAAAGAAGACAAAGGAAAGAGCTTCCCACCTTCAGACCAGACTTTACAAGCCCCTGGGCTGCAGCCCAGCTTAGAGCTTAGGAAACTGCAGCTGGCCAAAAGGTTTACTGAGCTGTGTGCCTGCCAGTCTCGGTCTTTTCTCCATTTATTCTCTCTTTCACACATGGCTCAGACACAGGGAGTCCCAGGGATTTGTACACCAAAGCCCTTTGTGCAAGTCTCACCTCCAAACTGCTCACAGGTCGCTGGCAGCAGCAGGCTGTCGATCGGTGGAGTCAGAGGGTCTGATCTGGGTCCCCGGCTGGGAAGCAAAAGCACGGTGAATAGAAGAATAGGAACGTGCTCCTTTGCAATTAGGTATTTGTATGAAGAACAGCCTCTCTTGTGAAAATGATCATGAATAGTGAATGAAAGGAGGTATGAACACGATCACACTGAACAGCTGCTCAGAACTGGAACAAATGTTGGCGAATACTCATTTGAAGTATTCTTCTAGCTCTGGATTTTCTTTTCTCCCCTCAAATGTGGTCTCTACTTGAGTGGCTTAGCAAAATAAAGACAGATGGCAATGGATTATCTCTAACACTTCATTAATTGCAGTGCAGCTATTACAGTATTTCTAAAGAACTCACTAGAGCTTTGCCTGATGATTTCGTTTTAACCAAGTTGCATGCCACTTAGTGAGTAGGGACCTAATAAGAAATTGTGACATTAATTAAGAATGCCTATGTTAGTCATAACAGCATATAAATATATTAGTAAAATTTATGGTTGAATATATTGCGTATTTAGGAGAATTTTTCCGGTGTAAAATAAGAAGCAACAAATTCTTGCAGAGGCATGGCTGCCTTGGACTGCCTCGCAGTCATGGCACAGACAGTGAAAGGAACCAAGCCAGATTTTAGAGCCTAATTCACTCTGATGTCACTCAGCTCTCAAAATTAGGAGCCTAATTTCCTTTTTCAAATTGGCTTAGGCTCATACAGCCAAACTGAGAGATGATTCAAGGCCTAAAGCTGCAGATAAGACACAGTGAAATTACTAATGTGACCAGGTACTTGATTCTAATGACCTCAGAGGCTATCTGGAAATCTCTTGGATATATTTCCTTCTGTTTACAAAAATGTGATTCATCCAAGCCTGGAATAGAAGTAATAGCAGGTGACTTGAGTAATCCACTACCTTCAGATCTGAGGATAAGTGGCAGCACGTCTCATTTCTTTAATTCTCTTTTAGATAAGTGATAGGTTGAAATACATGTGAAGAAAACAACTGTTTAACAATTTTTAATAATCTTTTTTTTTAAAAAAAAAGCAGAGATAATGTGCAGAAAGGATTATATTCATAAAGGATCTCCCAATTCTGATAAAGAGCAGTTGAAGGTAGTATCTGATAGGCACTTACTTAAAGCATTACCACATTTCCCTTTTTTTTTTTTCCTAAAAATTGTGAGTAGTTCACCTACCTTGTCACTGCATATCAGACAAGAGTTTTGCAACACCTACATTCACAATTCAATAGAGTTATCAAAGTTCACAGAGATTCATCCAGTGAAAAGCTGGCTGTCTCCATCAGCTGTACAGCCAGTACAGTTTGTGCGTCCAAGGAGAGGACAGCTGTAGAGGTCAGAAGAATGACAACTGTGTGTCATGTGGATGTATTTGGACAGGAAGGAGCTAGGGAAATCAAAGATGGAGAAAATACATAAGCAAGTGAGAGGTGACGTACAATCACTAATATGAAGTGTTTCTGAGGAGGAGGGTCCCTTTGCACTCTGATCCCTGAGGAGATTCCAGTGGTCCAGATCAGCCAGAGGCACTCCTGGGGTCCAGAACCACGGTGTGATGTATCCTCTTGGTTCACTCAGCCAAAACCTACCGTGCTCTCCCCAGGCTTTCACAGGCAGCAGATCCCCTGGCACAGCAATAGCCAGTGCCCAGACCCCACAGGCAATAAATCACCTTGCCCCTTGGATCCAGGAGACGATCCCCAACCCCTTTCCAGAGGGAGCAGCAGCTCTTTTCCCTGTACTGGCCTGGGCAAACCTCCATCTCTTCCCTCCCTTTCCATGATGGTACCACTCCATCAAACTCAGCATTGACAAAAGAGAAACTGTTCATCTTGCCAAGTGGGATCTTCAGGTCAATAGGCAGCTACAGCAGAGAGAGACAGATTACCTTCTGGATGAGACAATGAAGTTCACCACTGGAACAGTCCAATCCTGTCACAAAGAAAATGGCAAATAAAAGTGAGGTCAGAAAGAGCAGCAAAAACAATTTGTGGTCTGGAAAGTCTGACTTAGATACTGAAATCTGAGGTGCTCAGCCTTAGTTTGGCTGAGCAGTAACAGCCATAGCTTGGGTAAGCAATAATTCAGTCACAGTCTAATAGTGCCAACAGGAGGAAAAAGATTACTGACTGTGGCTGGCTCTTTAATTTCGCAAAGAGAGAAGAAAATAGAAGAAAAGGAAAGAAAAAAAAAAGAAAATCAGATGAAACAGAAGCAGAAGCTAAACAAAATCAAACCAGAAATAGCACTGTCCTAGCAGCAAGGGTGGATAATCAGCCACTGGAACAGTTTGCCACTGTATGTGGTGAAGACATTAAGCCTTTACATCAAGGTTGGATCTCTTCTCCTCTATCCAAACAGAAGTTTTTATCTCTATGTAGAAATCACTGCAGTATTTTCTAACATGCCTTGTCCTGAACTTTGAACTACATGTTTTTTATATTTCCTTCCGGTCTATCAGACGATTTATGGATTACATGATCTTCATGTACCAGATTAGTAAAAAAATGCAAGCAGCACTAAGTTCACTTTTTGTCCTACTTCTGTTGTTATTTATTTAGAGGGTTCTCAAGAGCTCGAGTAAGTGCCAGGCTCCCTTCAGGTTCTCCCCAGATGAGTCCAAGGATGGAATGCAGCTGTGCCTCCAAGGGGGTGTTGCAATGCCCAGTGTCCCCTGCCTTCCCAGGAGGAATCTGCTGCCCTGGGTTGGACTTCACAGCTCACCCTGCAATGCATGAGGAGTGCTGGGTGCCTTGGGCGGGATTCAGGACAAGCAGCACACCGAGTGGGGAGATACCTAACCTGGATCTTAGAAAATGCTGCGAGACAGATGTTTATTTCTCCCTCTATCTGGCCTAATTCTGAAACGCAAGGGAGTAACAAATGCTACCACTGGAGTCACAGCTAAAAACTTGCTCTGAAATCAGACAGCAAGGTGTTGCTTTCAAAATGGAGCTAGGCTCATCCTTGCCTTTTAAAATGAAGGAGCTGACAGTTCTGCCCATCGGCAGCAATTCTCTGTCAAAGGGCACTTGGCCAAACACAGGAATTCTTCAGACCCTGGAACACGGGTTCAAACCCAGTCTGTTTTAGAGAATAGGTAACACTGTGAATGGGAGCACTTTCCAAACCTTGCACTGAATATATGGTGTCAAAAGTCTCGCAGACCATGAAAAGGAAAATTACTTGGAAATAGAGAAAGTCTGGCTTTTGATTCCAATGGAAGTATAATTAGATAGATAATTAAGCTTTTAAAGTACAGAACAAATACATAAGCACTTCCTTTCCTAATGGGCTATCATTATTTTTATCATGTTTCTTCTTGGATCTAGGACTTTTTCACACATCAGGTGCTCTCTATCATTGTGTTCAAATCACATCTTAAAAGTCCTATTTCAAATGGGTCTTTATTAGCTACAATGCATTTGTATCTTTTTAGTTTTAATTGTACATATGCAATTTTTGCAAAATCTTCCCAAGACAGGACACTGACTAACCACATGTTTTGAAAAGATTGAGTAACAATGGTAAATAGCAATAATTATTTTTTATAGTGTTGGGAATAGGGTTCAGAACAGAGACACAGAAGTGTCTGATTTTGTAGCAGCACAAGACTACATTTCTGAGGTTAGCATTCAGAGGTTGGGTTCATGCTGATCTTTTGACAGAAAGATTCTTTTTTGATTTATGGCTGAACAGGCACAAAGAAAGCATGTGCATAGTAACTTTCCATATAAAATCAAGGCAGTTCTTAAAAATATTTCTAGGAGTTTTCAGGGGTAAATTTATGAGCAACTACATTAGTGACTTTGTCCCATTCTTTCCTTTTTAATTTTCAACCAGTATAGGAGCATAGGAATTGTTATAGTAGAAATGCAGTCCAGTACTCTCAACTACTACCCAGCAGATGTTTCAATGTAAGATTTAAGAATTTCTCAGTAAGTGCAGGTGGGGTAGCTGTCCCTCATCATTATGTCTCCTCCTGATCCAAGAAAGATTAGCCTATGCATGAGATTTTCCAGCTATTTCACAAAACTGTTTTCATTTTTTATAATCACTTTTAAATCTTCTTTAAATTTCTGATTTCATTGTCTTTCCATTGTAGTGAGTTGCACTTTACAGATCGGTTATTTCACTGCTCTTTTCTGAACTTGGTCTTTTCTTCTTTCCAGCACTGTTCATTGTATTTTAGATGGGGTTGTACACTTGGTTACAGCATTATAACTTCTGCAGAGTTTATCACCCCGTTCTTATCTCTGCAGCATATCCCATCTTTTATTGACTGCATTCAGCAGAGCCTTAATGGTGCTACGGTGAGAACCTGGCCTCTTTGCTGGGCTGATAAGGTTAATTGAGAATTCTCTGATCTCTGGGTAGTTCATACTTTTCTCTTCAACCGGCATGATTTTACATTGCTTAACACTGAAATTCACTTGCCGTCATTCATCTGGATAACTGAGGTCTGAATTCCTCCCTAGCCTTCTGGTTCTTCCAAGTCACCTTGACTCATCTTTTCCCCAGTGATCACTCCTCCTTCCAAGTCATATATATGTATATATAGTAAACACTCTATCCCTAAACAAGCTGATGTATCCTATCCTAATCTTAACCATGCTCTTTATCACTGCTTCTCCACCTGCTCTTGGAAACAGGTCATAGGAGGCAACAGAAGACTACAGCCAGCTTTGCTGGGGACCATGCCCAGTCACCAGCACTTCTGAGCCACCTCAAAGCAAAACAGTCTGAGGGTAGCCAACGATGAGAAACACAGGCTGCAGGCAAGGTAAGGTGCTACCTATCATCAAAATGCACTACTTCACAGTAGCATTATGTCTCCAGCTTACACCATAAGTATCGACAAACTACCAAAACCAATCCACACATTCCTACAGATCCTTTTAGATGCTTTGGAGGGTTTGAGTGTGGGACCAAGGTTGATAATATCATACATTGTCCACATCCACTGATTTGATAAAGTTCCAGGAAGCAGTGCAATAGAAACTTTATTTAAACCTCTGCTATGACTGTATTTCAGTCTTTATCAGGCATTTCATAACAATAAAAAATGCATCATCATTTTTCTCACAGCACTGAAACTCTACTGGTGTTTTGTAAGGCCTGTGGTTTCTGTTCAAGAGAAAACCAGCTCATTTCCATCTTACCTAATGCTGACCTTAAACTGCATACTGCACTATTGAACAGTAGGAGTGTTTCCTATAAGACTTGGGAAACTCACATGAACTTGGTAAATCCACCTTTAATATTTCACATGGAATAAAGCTCCTGGGAATCGCAGCAGATAGTTTCACATGGAAATCTAATTGCCTGAGGAACAGTCCTCATTTTCCAGAACAAACAGGCATTCAGAAATAGAGCAACTATGAATTTGATCAAGTTTGTCCAAGCTAAAGATATATCATTTACAAAGCTATTGCTGTGCTACTGTTATGAAGGATCGAGGGAAAAAAGTTTAAAAAAAGCTCTGACAGATTTCACCCAACAGACAAACACTCATTAAACATTTTCAGGTACATCAAAGGTCAGTTAATTCCATATTACTTTTAAGCTTTTTACATACAAGGGCACTTTCAGCTTTCATCCTATCCTTTTTCCAGATGCATGAATATCAGAGGATTGCTACGCACAAGAGCTGCAGATTCACTGGAGGAAGGGAAGTTGGTTCTCCCAGGTGTTTCAATTCAATTTTTCACATTAGAGTTGTGATAAACTCCAGACACACTTAAAAAATATTTGCACTGTTTTAATTCCAACAACCAGACTGTTTGGGCTTGTCATGGATCATCTGTGCTGGAGATGCAGAAGCTGTTGCTGGTCTGGGTAGTGTTTTGTAGTGAGCTTTAGATCAGAGCAAGTGATTGACTCACGCTGAGCTTGTTCCTGCTTTCTTTGGCAGAGCAGCCTGAATTTTCATCTGAATAACAACCATTCAGCTTAGGCACCTTAAAACAGTGAGTTGAGGAGGCTGGCATTGCCTGTGCTGTAAGGAGGGAATTTGGGACAGCCAGCGCTGGTTCTCACTCCTGCCTTCTCCCTCCTTTGCAGTCTGACACCCCGGTCCTTTCAGCATGCATGGATAGCTACCCAGTGACGGAGCTGTGAAATACTTAATTGCTGTAATACTGCCTGGCAAAACTAGCAAAGGGTATGAACATATCAGGCAGATCTGAACACAGAATCTTTTCAAAATACCAATGACCCATTCTAACAGATCGAGTCTATTACAATATTTTGTTAAGACAAAAGAATGGAGAGTGGGCTTCCTGCTCTGGGAAACTGCTGAGTTTTTAAAAATTGAATTTCACTCCCAAATCAGGTCGAACAGTCAATACAGAAAATTTCCTCAACTTAGTCATCATTAATAACAAGAAAGAATTGAAATTACTAAAACATTTCAACACAAAAGTGTTTCATTTTTCTTTGAAAATATTATAATTCTTTTTTTTTTCCTACAAGTTAAATCAATTTGCCTAAGTAACACCAATCACAGCACAAACAGTTTGAATTTTTTGGTTTGAAAATAGAATTCATTTTCATAATTTCAGAACATTTTTACAAAACCAAATCCCAAATAAGAAATTCATTAAGATCAGTCCTTTTTCACAAATACCCTTGAGTCATCAGAGCAAAAGCTTTTGATAAAAAATAAATCAAATTTCTCTTTGCTCTTTGAGTAAGAATGAAACTCACTGTTTCTCACATCTTTCTTTTGCAAATATCAGAGAGCTCCAACTTTCATAACAACATGATTAAATCAGTTATTTTTCATTTGCATAAATATTGTAGCAATTGCTCTAGACTTTAGGGTCAATATTTTTATCTCAGTATAGGAACAACTCATCCTTGGGAATCTCCCTCTTTTTTATAAGCTTGTATAGATATACTTAAACCAGACACAGTACAAAATATGCTGCCAATGCGTTTCACGACCATAGCAGTTTTCCTATTATTGCATTTGATTAGGCTGCTTTATTCATTCCAATTATCTTCTTCAAGGTCAAAAACATCAGTCCTGCAACAGCTGTTTTCAGTGTGCTCTTCCTGTATACTAACCTATACCCTCCCAACAACACTAAGTCAAATAAAGTGATTAACCATTCATAAACAAAGTGGTGATGTATTATAACCAGAGAAAGAAAAAGAAATTGCTACTTCCTGTAAATGTAAAGGATGTGATTTTCAATAAAGTGAAGGGAAAAATGGCACCGTTCCCAGTTTTTCAAGGCTGTATGTGTAAGGATCCATTTATCACCTCAGTGACAGAAGTTCTGGAACTGCTGTCATTAATACTGAAGGAAAACACATTTGAATGTCATGTCAATAAATCATTTGCCAACTAGAGGGTTGAAGGGTTTTACATTTGTTAATCTGGCTGGTCTGGGAATAGAATCTACACACCATTTCATTCATTACTAGGAACAAAATAAATCCCGATTATTGCGATCATAGAATAAAAGAGGGAGCCTCAGCTTCAAAGATTATTAAAAATGCAGAATATGTACATAATAACATTATTAAATATGAGAAACGTAATCTATTTTGATAAGAAGTGATGTGCTTGTTTTTCTTATTCTGATACTATGTAGAAAATGTGCAAAACCCAATTTTATGCCAATTACTTAACAGAAAACAGAATACTTTTTTTTTTTTCCCCAAAATCGATTGTACTGTGTTTTGTTAAGAACCAGGCAAAACAAACGGGCACTGAAGCACAATCTGAAAATTAGCTAATCCAAGCTACTCTGGGCAAAGGACAGGGAAGCATTGCAGGCTTGCAAGCCTGTAAGGTCAACATCTGTCAACAGTTCACTCTCTCCTCTGAAATGGAGGTCAAACATCAGCATCTTGCCTGCTGTAACTGTGTCAGTGAATCAAAAGGGGCATATGTGATGGGTCCTCTCAGGCAATCACAACCTGGCTGTTTAGTCACTGCTATATTAGTTTATGCTCCATTTATGTCTTTCAGTGGATATAATACAACTTTATACAGCGGAAGGCACCATCAGAGCAATGAGGTGGAAGCCAAAATAGCTTCTTCCACAAACATTTTTATAATATTTGCATTTTAATTAAAATAATGATCATTCCAATCTTCAAAATGTAGGAGATGCAAAACCCCTCCCCACCACCACCTTAACCAAGTTAATCTCCTGTATTTTTGGAGTCAGGGAAAGTTTGAGCAAAACAAGACTTGTTCATACAGATGTTCTAAATTTTGAAATACGTTATGTTTTTAAAGGAATAAATAAACCAGTAAACAACTAACCACCAGAATGGAGGTATGGTGGACAGAGAAAAGGAGAAAAAAAATGTGAATTCCTGTAGAATGCTACGGCTGTACGGTGGTGGTGAGTAGTGTTACGTGCCATCTACAAATCTCTTGAACAATCCCACTTTTTCCTAACCTCACACTAAGGATTAGGAGGTTAGTCAAAGCATAAATGTGCACATACCATCCAGTGGAGAAAGAGAGAGGAGAGCACCCATAGGGGCCCCATAAATTCTGGTATCTGCAACCCAGGCCCCAGGGGGTCTCAGTGCTTTTGTGTCAACCCTCTTCCAAGGCAAAAGATCAAGGAACGATCTTGGTCTCGAATGAACACATAATACAGTAAATGTATAAAATAGCATGGTGCTGTAGGGTAATATAGATGAGTCTAATACATGTCAGCTTTATAAAGAAAAGGTTTGGGAAAAAAAAAAATTAGTTTCCCAGAGTTAGCATATTACAGCCAGTGATACAGCTGAATTTAGAAGACTAAAACTTTGGACCTGACAGTTTCTGAATATTTATGAGTAGCCTCAGTGTTGTATAGAGGAACAGATCAGGACTAGAAAAATATTGGTGCACCAACCAAGCATTTATGACCTGTGCCACTTACACGCAAGGCCTTCACAGCAGGAAAGTGTCCACACCAGCCAAAGTGACACAACTTTCAGATGCTGAACAGGATTTCATGAATGAGCAAGGACTGCTCATCAACAGGAAAGAGATGAGCTGCTGGAAGACATGAAATGCCTCCTGGAGCATGTGGAGCCACTGAAGAGCATGGAAAGCTACCAAACCTCTTGGATCATGCTCTTTGCTTTAAATGCACAGATGTAAAACTTGTCTGGCCATGGTGGGAAATGGCCTTGACACGCCACTTGTCAGTGATTCCAGAAATATTGAAAGGAAATATTTCTCCCCTTGGAGTTGATAGTTTCTTGGGTTTAGTTTCTCCTGCCTGTTTAAGTGTAGGGCACAGTTTCACCACAGTTAAGTTCATGAGATATGGAGATACTAACAGTGCAGAATGTATTCTAAAAATAAGGCCTCATTAATTACTAATTCATGAGATCTTCAGAGAGGGGAGTATGTCAGAATGGCTTATTGAAAAGAGAACATCTTATAAATAAACATTATATTACGCATATTAATTACTTTATTGTTTTTTTTCTATTAAGAGATCATATGAGAAAACA
The DNA here is from genome assembly GCF_036417535.1 of Chlamydotis macqueenii. NCBI lineage: Eukaryota > Metazoa > Chordata > Aves > Otidiformes > Otididae > Chlamydotis > Chlamydotis macqueenii. The sequence goes on from NC_141557.1 coordinate 123,371,282, forward strand.
ATGATTCTTGAAGGGACAATTAAATGGGGGCTAAACTGTTACAAGATTTAACAGACTCTGTTTAACATACCTTTGATAGGAAAACATGCTTGAAAAATGTAGTGAGTTGTTCTTCTGTTGATTTCTTAGTACTTCTTCTACCACAGAGATCACTGAAAATTTGCTGTTGTGTTGAGCAGAGAACAGTCTGTACATAATAGTCCTAACTGAAACTTCAGTTACACATTTGCAACATGAAACACTACAGTAGAGTTTCACTAATATAGCAGGGACCAGGTCTTGTTTTTCAGCAGTAACAAAATTTAACGTGCAGCACCTGGAAGATTTTAAGAAGTCTAATTCCGAAGAATTAAAAATTATTTTTTTTCTAAGTGTACTCAATGAGGTTACCTTCTCAAATAAACTGGCATAAAGTGGAGTTCATTAATCTGCCAAAATTATAAGCAGTTTCCCTTTAAGTTACATGTTACAGTAATGAAAATACTGATAAAAACTCTCATATTTTACGTGTTTACTGCAATTGGTATCCAAGGGGATGTTAATTATTTGAAAGGTGTAAACGTTCATTTCAAGAGAGCAATTCAGTTTTGGTTTAATATGATTGCACGCTTAGCTTATGAGAGAAATTTCACTTCCAGTTCATCCAAGTTTAAATGCTGGTGTAAGAACCTCTGGCAGAATTTCCACATTCAAACCAAGGTCTAGATTTGTGGGTTTGGCAGTAGGCCAAAATAGCCCCCACAAGATAAATTCCTTTTAATTTGAGGGAACATAGTAACATCACCAATGACTATGCTCCACGTGTAAGTTTAAAAATTGATGTAGGATGTATTTGATCATTAGAAGGTACAATCTTTAGTTTCCCTGTTTCAAGAGCACAAACCAACCTCATAATCTCTTTGAGCTTTGTAACACATTATTCTCCTCTAGCTCTGCCTGGGAACACAAATGCCCAGTCAGTCATTTCATGATGCTGGTAGCAGGGGTTGGAAGTGAACTGTTAATAAAACAATTAGGTCTGGGGAGTGAAGACTTGCTGAGGAGACTTTGAAGAGGTACACAAGGTATGGGTGTATATCCATGGAAGTCCAAGAGACAGATGGTCGATGCGTAGGAAAGCTATGCAAGCGGAACTAGCTCCCGTGGTTGGCCTCTGGCTTGCCCAAAGGCCCTCCTGCAAGTGGCAAGAAGATCAAAGGCTGGATGGATGCAACAGCGGACAGCCCTGGGAAGGCATGAAGCATTTTAGAAGGACCTAGATTTAGCTAAAGCTTTTTGAAAGACACTTAGTATGATGCTTCTCACTCAGCTACCTTTATCAGGTAGGTGTTCACCACTGAGGTCTTCATTTTAGGCTCCCTTTGTTAAAAAGAGAGAGAAATAGGCAGTCTTAGGTGGCAGTTCATCTGATCTGTTTTAATGTATTGCTGAGGAGGGGGTGAATTGCCCAGAAATGGGTATTTATGGTCAAATGAATTTGTCAAAAGGTCACATGAAACCCACCTTTACTCTCGGCTTTGGGAAGAAGAGATTTCTGAAGAGCAGTCCAGCATGGAAGGAGTGTGGATGGCTGTGGGTTGATTATATTTTCTTTTTAGTTGCTCTGACCATTACTTAATCCTGTGCAGAGTATTTTATTAATATTATGTTTAATGATGACAGAAAGTGTCAGATTCACCGTGTGTGCTGCACAGATGGTCCACAGTAACCCTGATTGTATTTACTGTGCACAGAGAGACCACTTATACTGCACATATGCAGGAGATTTGAAGCCTTCCAGAAACATCAGCCTCATCACACAAATGCCGAAAAGTTGATCCTCACATAGCAGAAAACCTGTGATGAAGAAACTATTCCAGCTTGGTTCTTTGTTATCCATAAATCCCAGGCAAATGTACGCATTCCTCACATGCCACCATACAGCTCTTCCAGAGAGCCAACAGGGCGTATGTGGGGAAATCCAGACACTAGATAGCCCTACCATTAACGTCATGAGGACAGCAATCCTTCAAAGGGATCAGTGAGCTAAACTACCATGACAGTAGACACTTGGCGTAGCAGACCTGTGGACGGCTGTGTCATTTCAGGAAAAACACTTTGAGGGTTGATTTAATCCAGGCTCCTCACAAAGAGCAAGCTGGAAAGTCATATGGGAATCCTGTACAAGACTGAAATTTCACCTCATATTTGTCCCAAAAGAATCATGTCTTTAGAAAGATCTGCCACTATCACTGAATTTAAATATTTTTTATTTTAACTAATCAATTTTTACCATCTAAATCTGGCTGCTTTTCCTTAGTTCAGTTAATATTTTGCATCAGTTCCGAGAAAAAAAATCAAGGTACTACATTTTATATATAGTGCTACTATTTTAACTTCATTGTTCAAAAGAAGGACTTTTTTTTTTTTTTTTTTTTTTGCAAAATTGCAGTTTCTCCCCATCTTTTGACTGGCTGCCCTTGATATTACACCACCAGAAGATTTTCTGTTTTCTACAGTTTTGTGCAGTTCAGGCGTTGTATACAGTGGTAAATCAGCATGAGGATCTCAGACACTCTAGACTTGTTCCTGTTTAAATTACACCAAAATCAGGTATTTTGGGCCATCAGGTGTTGTATGACACGCTAATGCATAACTGTAAGATATTAATCGAATCTCTTCTGAAATTCTACATGCCATTTTTGTCAACCACCAGATGACTAGAGCTTCAAAACCAGTTTGTTGAATTAAAGCAATGCAAGCTTGTTCATCCTAAAGTCAGCTATACACTTAAGTGAATTTTGCCCATGTGTATGACCAGATTTAGAAATGAGAGGTAAAGGAATCCTCACTGACCAGCTAACGAGTTGGCACATACTTTCTGGACCTGAAAAGTCTGAATTAGATATTTTCTCCTGGTATAATAGCACTTCAGGAGAATGTTTTAACTACCCCACCAGAGAATACAATGTGGTGTGTGAAGAAAAACTTAAAGCTATGTTAGCTTTGTGCAAAGTCCTTAAATATTTACTGATATAAGGCAAAAATACTCATGTTCAGTTTAGGAAGTGGGCTTTGGCTTGCCTGAAGAACAGGGAACAGAAATGAAATTTTCTACTTTATTCTGTGAATGGTTCTCAGAGCTACCCCTACATTTTCTATTACTCTCATTTGTTAAAGTTGCCCTGACTGAAAATGAAATGTTATAATTTTGGCATGCCTGTTCTTCATTGTGAAAACAGGGAACAAAACACTCTCATTTTGGCTCAAAATGTTCTTTTTACTCATTTGATTTGAGAGTGCCGAAAATGTAACCAAACTTACTCAAGAAAATAAAGAAAAAATAATTACACACTCAGTCCTCTAATTGGAAAAAAAAATAAAGAAAAAAAAAACCCTAAGAGTTATTTCATGAAGGAGATATTGAGAAATTTACAGGTGGGATTGTAGGATGTGCTTGCCACAGCAGTGGCCTTGCATAGAATGGTCAAAGTGGATCTTCACGCTACTGTGCTTCTTTAAGGTTTAATTTCAGGGTTTCTGGCTGCCAGTGTGAATAACAGGAGGAAGCTGAAATTCAACTTGCAGTATCCAAAGAAAAGGGAAGGTTTTTTTTTTTTTCCTTCCTTTTTTTTTTTTCTGAATGAGAGCAGCTTAAAACTCTGTATTGAGGAGAGATAGAGGAGTTGGTAGCCATGGGAACCAGGCTGATGCTGGTGTCTTTGCCTAAAGGAATCAAACCTTCCAAAACTCCCAGAAACATCTTTATAAGAGCAACAGCAGCAGAACTGACAACAGGAAGAACAGCTGTTGATGCTCTGCCAGTTGAAACTGGGAATATTAGGATTTTGGAGGACTGTGACTGTGATTTAACAAGAAATCCATAGTAAATGCAAGAAAATTCCAGTGAAGGTATCAAAGAACTACAGAAGACCCTGTGTAGCAGCTGTTGGGAACATGGGCTTGAAGGTAGGAGGGAATGACTCAGGTCTCAATTAAGTGAGATGTGTGGGCATGAGTGTCACTTGCATGCATACAGAGTGGAACACGGGGCTCAGCTCAGAAAATGGGGTTGGCAAATTTTAACCCTTGCACTGGAAAATAAACCACACAGCAGATTTTCCCCTGTGTGATAGGAACAGAGACGACTGGAATCCTACACAGCTCCTCTTTGGAAACGTCAGTCTCCCCAAAGCCTCAATAAAGTGGCACCACAGAAATGTCTGCTCGCAACTATAGCTGTGAAATTCTAAGGAGGCTGTTATCCATCACCACAGCAAGATGGAAAACAGTTTCACAACTGATTTGGGAGAAGAGCATCTCTAGGCAGATGGGATTCAGCCATGGAGCCTGCTCACAGAAGGCTGATCTCAGAGCACCGACCTGCAACACCTTCCCCTGCACAGGGCTGAAGACACGCGCCAGCACCTCTCCCCACACGTGCGAGATGCCAACACCTTTCTTTAACACTAGACCCTACCATTGCCCCAAGCTACTCCTGACCTGGCAGCATGCACAGATCAGGATGTTTAAAAATAAGAACCTAAATCCAAAGTTCCTTGCTAAAAGCCTAACAGCCTGATCGGTGAAGAGGCTGAACCTCTGATCCTGTAGATCAAAGGGACTACCTTGCCTGTGTAGAGCTGCGCTGACTCCTGGCCAGCACGCTCAGGGCATTGCAGAGCTCAGCTTTTGTGCTTTGACAGTGCACCGCGTGAGAAAATCCCCGGGTTTCCTTCAGGCCCATACATTATGTAACATTTAAATGCAGCAATGGGATACCTGGAGGAAAAAGATCCACATTTATACATGTGCTGTTCCATAAAACAGACTGAACCCTCAGGAGCTGCTAGCAATAACCTAACAGGCATTCACCCAGCCAGACACCTTCTGGGAACCTGGTTTTAATGCTGATCAATGGCAAAGATTCTGGAAAGTGACCATGAGAACTATTTTCTCAGTGTCATATATATTGTGAAACAGTGGGAGCTTCCAAGGTTTTAATGCAGTAGTTTCTGGAAAAGGATAGCTGGAAGGAATAGTAAAGATATGCAAAGGTGGCATTTGTTGGAGGCAGACATCCAAAAAGGGGGAATTTCTGGGAGGAAAAGACTGGTTAAAATCCAAGAGTCTGAGCCAAGCTCTTTAAGTTGCGTTCATGGCTTCTTCGTGAGTTTGTCGAACAGTTACTATATGATCAAGTCATGAAACTCCTCTTCCCTGAGAAGGTAGTAAGTATTTCTCATCACAGCCAAATTGTGAAGCTTTATTAATTAATATTGGAAATCCTGACTTGTAAATGTTTAAAAGAGTGAAAAAGGGTTGTCTTTATCAATAAAGAAAAATTCTTCTCCTTCATAAGCTTAAAATTTATTATGTGTATATAAGTTCTACTCATTATTCCAAGTACTCCTCCTATGCTGCCTAATACTTTAAGAATATATCCATTTTTTAGTACCAGACAAATGTTGTGTCTTTTTTCTCTCCTTTTCTATATGCCTTTGGCATTTTTGGTTTGGCTCCAGACACAAAGCAATTAGACTTTGCAGTATTTGCACCATTACTAATGCTACAATAACTTAGAGTAGTACCTGAGAAAGAACACAATTTTTTCGGCAATAAATACTTTACGGCATATGTTTTTACATTTCCATATCCATCTATCCATATTTTTATTTCTGAGGAAGTCAGCATTCATTATCAGAAATGCATTTTAAAAGGAAAATGGTAAATGCATTTTAAAAGGAAAATTATGGTAAAGCATTCTTTATTGGAGGTAGAGAAGAAATTGCAATAATTTTCATCCTCACGTGTTAGTATAAGGAGATATAACTGCTAAGCATTTTTTAACATACCCTTTATTTTATCTGAGAGCTTCCTTAAAAGTCAACAGAATAATGTCTCAGTCTGGAAAAGAAAGTTAATGTCTCAGCTAAAAATATTTTTAAAATTGAAATATCCGATTAAATTCAGCATCTTGCAAAATATATGTTTCTTTAAATTATTTCTTTTATGTCCTGAATGCAAAATGAACAAAATAAACCACTAAGCTAGCTTAAAGCACAAATTCAGTAGAATAATTACTTGTGTGCTTAATTGCAAGTATATGAGGTGCGCAATTCCGGTATCTACGGTGAGATCACTCACAAGTCTGAGCAAAACTATGTCTTTAAGTACTTCGCTGGATCAAGACTTTAAGAAAATTATTATTGCAACAGAGAAATTAAAGTCTCTCTGATGGAGCTCAACTGTAGTGAATCTAATGTAGGTAATACTGCTTATAGAAATCCTTTGTCGTACCTCCTACAACAACAGGCAAACAGCAGCATATTTTCTTCTTATTTTGAAATGTAATGAATAACTTTCTTCCTCTCCTTTTACACTATAAATATCAGGCATACATCTGATGGGTTTTGTATTTTGTTTTTGTTCTTAATAGTCAAGTCCAATATAAAGTAATTCTTAATATTTTTAGAGGATCAAAGTGAAAAGACAAAATCAACAAAAAAGGAAGGAAAAACAAACTTGCTTGGAGAGGGATGAAGATTACCAGAAAAGAGAGGGATGAAGTCAAATCTTAGCAATATCTAGAGAGAGATGAGGGGAGTAGGGAGAAACTACAGATGAGATACTGTCAGATAAAAGCTGTAAAAACTTTAAAGTCTTAAAAATGAGGATAAGGAAACCTGGATTTTATTAACAAGATATATGGGGACTCTGGTGACTGAACCTGAGTGTTGGGTAAAGTTTATTTGAAATGGTGTACATTGTATAGGTTAAAGAAAGGCCAGTTAAAGAGAGTAATAGGAAGTGGTTAATGCCAGTTATGAGACAATCACTGTCGGATTTTTTTTTATCACTGCTTGCCAGAAAGGGTTGTTATTTCGAATGTTCCAGAATAAGCAAAAAGATTTAGTGAAAGTCTCAATATGAGGAGGAGAATAAAGTAAAAAAGACCAAAGCTAATACTGAGCTTCAACATTGCAGAGAACACTGGTGACAGAGCAACATGGCAGGGAAGGCATTTTAGGAGGAAGTAAGAGAAGCTCCATTTTAGAGCTACTTCACTTTGAGAAGCAACAGGACATCCAAGAGAAAGGAGTGGAGAAACAGATGCAAAGACAATATGCTCTGGATTTGAGGGTCAGAAGCAATGAGGTGGGAACGAGAATAATCCAGGCCATAGGCAAAGAGCAGTGAGCAATGCAGGGTGAGAATCTGGAATTCCCAGGGAGCCACTGAAGCTTCCAGAGAGGCTGCTTCTAGGAAAATTTAGTTATTGGGTGATCAAAGCTGAAAGCAAAGAAAGCACATTTTTAATGGAGTTGGGGGGGTATGCTATCAAAATCTCATTTTGCCATCTCCAGAATGAGGCCAGGAGTTGAGAAAAAGGAAGAGAAGAAGTAGGATTTGGGAAAAGGGGGAGCTGAGAGAAATAAATGCAGTAAACTACATCTGGATCAGATGTCACTCAGCATGAGTAACACAGAAGAACGAGGAAGAAAATGAGAGAACTGAAATGTGAGGCAACTGCTGTAAAATCTGAAACGATCAGGTAGACTGTTTTAAACTTTCCTCCAAAGAATTATACCCTCTGCAGGATAAGGGCATGATCATCTAAAATCACAGCTTTTTGTTACACATCTTGAATGGTATTCGGCATGTATTTAATGGGATGCGTTGCAGTTCAGCCGCAGGTATAAAGCAAATGATGCATTTCTTTGCTTGAGGCTCTCATTATGCTCTGCAAACAATAAGAATGGAGATTTATTCTCCACCCACTGCTCTCAGGGAACAGCACGAGGGGAGAGGGGCACATTAGAAAGAAAGCACTACGATACTGATTATCCGTTTCTCCAAGCCAAATTTGTTTAGGTTTCTCCAGGCCTCCTAGCAACAGCTTTATTATTACGGAGTTATTACCCCCCAAATACTTCTAAAACAAGTATCAGATTAATGTTTCAGATAAGAAGAAAGTATATTCATTAACTCTCAGAGCTGATCTATTGAAACAGGAGCTTCCAACGAAACATGAAAGTATAGCTTCATTTTGATATGCTGAATTTTCTTTTGTTCTTACACTGTTTACAGTGACTGGCTAAGGATGATCAATATACAATACACTCACTACATAAATGAAAAAAAAAATTTCTGTTAGTGAATATTTTTCTTCATTATTAGCATATTCCATTTATTATCTTTTAATCTAGCTGTAGATATGACTTATCATACATATATGCATCGCTTTTGTTTACTTGCAAACCAGATTACTGCATATTATGTTGGAAGTAAACACATAGATGAAGAATTCATTTAGCTCTACAATAATTGCAGTTTCTGTTGTTTACAACATCTGGAATTCAGATTTCTCATAATTTCCCAGGAGAATTATGGTATAAGAAGTGAATTCATCTCATAAACATGTATTTTTTGTTTCACGGTAAAATTTTCAGAAGATGTCATGTTACTTAGACTCATACTTCCTAATAACTACTTTTTAAATCTACAAGTAGAAAATCTATTATGCAGTCTCATTTTCAAAAGTAACTTAAGCACCAACAAGTCAATGAGACTTGAGCTCACACAGCAGTTCCTGAAAAAAATATTTCTTCAAGCTTTGAAGGATAATAAAAGATGAGTGTATTAACTGTTGTTATACAGATCATTACTTACAATTTCATGAAGAAATGATACACAAAGGACCGCTTTCCTCATTTCCTGATTTTCCATGGTACAACTGCAATTCTTCAGGAGGGAGAAGGAGTTGTTTTAGTGCCGTTTCATGCCTTAACCATAGGTATTCCAAATCCCTCCCCAGAGGAATGGAGGCTGAAAACTTTTTTTGCCCTTTCATTATTTTGCTTCATTGTGGGCTGCCATAGTGATAAGGACTCCAGTGGGGCCAGCAGTCTCATAAAATCACATTGTTCAACTACAACACAAGTTGCAAAGGACTGGTGCAAGCTGGTGCTGGAGGACGCACATTGGCCAGCGTGGACGTGCTCCGCTCCTGGGGGAATGCGGGAAGCTCCTTACAGGTCTTCTTTACAGGGGACTCTTCTAAAAGAGAGGTGACAAAGAGGAAATAAGATTATCTACAGTGTTTCTAGAGGATAAGATTAAAGAGGTAGGAACTGTTATACCCATATTGCAACACCCAGGTGCTGCTGCGGGTAAAATGCAGCATGCCAACAGTTCGGCCTGCAAGGTCTTCTTAACATTAGAATTCTTGCCGGTAATTAAAGAATGTGACTCCCCTGCAGGCAGAGTTGGTTTATATTTGATTAACCGTGTTCCTAGAGATTGTTGTTCTATTCCTTCCTTCAATAAAACTGAAGGTAGCCCTGGATTAATTGTGAAAGAAAATATAATCTGTATCCCTTTTTGGTCAAGTGAAACTGGGTAGAAAAAATCAACACAAAAATAGTACTAAACTGTGTAAAAATTAAATAGTTTATTGCAAACACTGTGTTTCAAACATTTTTACATTTAGCACCTTTCTATGATTGAACTTAATTCAAGTGGAGACAGTTTCCATCACTCTTCCTACTAATGGCACATGTAATGGCAAAGATTTAATATTCGAAATATGGAATATTTAAAGTCAGCAAAGCTTCTTATACAGCCAGTGGTGCAAAATACATCAAAGTTTTAAAAAAGAAACCATTCAAAATGTCAAGATTACCATCTGGCAAGAAAGTTGAGAGAATACACAGAGGGAATAGATGCTTTCATATAAAGTCACACGAGGCTTAGGAGGATAGTTGTTTATAACACAAGATTTCTTATGAACAGGAGTGATTTGTAGCATAATGTGGGACAATGATTCAGAGGCGAGTGGTTCTAACTTCGGATTAATTGCATTTTGAACATTCGGTATCATCAGCAAAGATATACTTCAAGTTTAATACACTCCATATTTACAATACAAGAAAAAGAAAGAATAAAATAAAATAAAGTAATAACTTTTTTTTTTTAAATTGATATTAAGATTGTTTTCTTCCAGTGAATGTACTTAAAAAATGTGACAGCCTAAAAGGTGTCATGCTCTGGGCTGCCTGAGTACAGTGACACACGGGAAGTACATGGCTGCCTTTACTTACACGGGATAAATTTATACAAATTAAAAAATATGTCAATAGTACAGAACATAAAAAAGAGGATCTTTATCCTTTCTTAAAAGGAAATCTACTTAGCCTTACAGCAATGTTACAGAAAACAAAAACTTTTGGACTATACTCTTTTTTTCAAAAATTTTTATGACTTATAGCCTCTTCTCTGAGTGGCAAGAGAACGCTGATCATAACTGAGAGCTGCATCTGGTTCACAGTGAGGTCTGGGCCTGCGCTTTGTGACGCAGGCCCGTATCTCGACAGAACAGTTTTGATTTGTTTTGTTTTAACAGGGTGTCAAGGCAGCCTCATGAAGGCACAAAGCGCTGCAGTACTGGAATGTTAATTCCTTTTTCCTCAAGAAAGAGAATTATTAAAGCACCAACTAATGTTTGGGGCCTGCTCATTATCCAATCTACTATTATGTGCTTCATGCTTCTCAAAACTCCACCGGGGACTAAATGCAATACACTCGACAGTTGTACTAACGTTTCCTGCCTGGTATATTTAAATTCCTTTCAGCGTAGCAAAGTAGATGTTGCTACAAATCAACCTCAAATTTGATGAAAAGACAAAGGACAGAACATGTTGTTCCCCACATCCTCCATTTTGCGGGTACAAAACCAAGTTGTCCCTTGCTGGTATGACGACCCTGCACAACAACACACACAGTGCAATGAGAAAAGCTTGGCACCTGCAAAGTTCACACATGAAATCCCAGTAAGTTTTCAAAGTCTGAGGGATTTTAGAATTACTTGAGATCCCTTTTCACCAAAGAACAGTTAAAACAACAGTTAAAACACATGGAGACTTTTATTACCTAAGGACCCAAGTTTGCTTCTGCATTACTGAAAACACAAATTACAGTACAGCAAACAAATAATGATTTATTATGGACTCAGGAGGATTAGCAACATAGTTTTGTCACTTATGAATAAAACATATTAAGAACAGCTTTGTAAAACTAGGTAAGATAGAGCACAATAAGGCATATAATGAATAAAAGTCAGAAACTTTAACAGGCAAGAATATTTGTTTTTCTCTCTCCTTGAAATCAGCTGTATGCAACCTTCTTAACTATTTTACATGTTTCTGAAGAAACTTTCCTTAGTGGAGCACTGAACTTATTTGAAGTTGAATGTACCTCCTGAATACATGTTTAAATTTAAATCTAAAGCATTAACAACAAACAAATAATTCCCAAAAGGCTAACAGTGTTCTGTCTGTATTTTTAAATAGTTATGAATATTACATATACCTGGTCAAAATTCAGCGAAATGTTTGGGTAGCAGTTGAAGTCTATTACTGAAAGCATGAACTAAACATAAATTAAGTTTGAGCTGTCCCTCAAAAGGGATGCTTCTGCACTCAAAATGCACTTTGTATCTGTAATAAACACTGTAAAATTAGGAATTATGATTGTAAGTAAAGTTCCAAATATAGTTTGTGACTCTATGCCATTAAACATTGCACAGTGATTTTGCTGCAGCTGTGGACTGTTTTAAGGCTCTTTTAATGGGGTGTAAAATGCAAGAACCCAATCTTTCTTCACAGGCACCAACAGTTCCCATAATTTCATTCACGTAAAATCTCCTTGTTGCTAGTGAAAGTTTACTCATTGATGAGTAAAGTAGGATATATCCCAGTATATAGTAACTTTAATAAAACATCTCCCATTTGAACAGCTGGGAATTACTTTAGGAGTAATACCAGGAAGTCTGTAAAAGAAACAATAAATAGAATTTTTAAAATAAATAAATGTATTTAAAGAATAAATACTTTTTTATGGCCAACTCTTTGTTGTAAGTTATACTTTCTGTTTCTGTAACGTTACTATAATGCTATACCACACCTTTGCAGAGCATTCCTTTCCTCACAAAAAAACTCTCTTACAGTTATTTTGCACACCCTTTTAAAGATAATTCTGTAAGACATTGCCATTTCCACAAAACATCTACAACAAATGTGTGTGGTGTAAAATAAATACTTGCATCACTTCACATAGCAATCAACTAACACATTACTCCTTTAGTAAATCTGTTCTACAATAAAGGCACTATATGCCTAGCTGCAGGCAGTGCCTTCTAGCCAAGATCTCCCTGCTATTTACACACTTCATCATATCATTTTGCAGAGGCCTTGTGAAATGAGGAAATAACAAATATTTATTCAATTCCAGGAACAGAAGCGCAGAATGTATGTTTTCAAAGGTAGTGTCTCTGTTCACAGCTGTGGAAATGTGAGCATTTGGACACTATTTAGCACCCATGGTTGCTCCAGAACAGGAGCCCAGTGCAGCCGCTAGCCCACCGTACGCAGCCTTGGCTCCATCCCTTCCTAAAAATTCAATGTATGGCTTTTCTGCTGCAATTAAGTCGTATGAACAGCCAAGTACAGAAAGGAGGCATCTGATGCTCCACTTCTGTAATACAATATTAAAATCCTGTTGTTTTTTTTTTTTTTTTCTCATGGATGGACAATGTGTCTCTTCCATAATTTATGATATTTAAACATGCTGACTTGCACACTTTTCCTGTTATTACATTCAGTATGTTGAAAAAGGTGCTGACACGAAGTTTTATCTGACAACCTTTCTATGTAAAAGTGCTGTTTGAGGGTGACGATGAGACCACCACGTGGGAGCAGATGCTCTGCTTCAGCCATTGACCTATCCTGGAAGCCTCTCTTCTCTCACTCTTCTGGTTTTTTGATGTTAAATATTTCCTTTTGGGAAATACTTCAATGACTTTAAAGATTTGATCCCTGCTAGATTATGCCTGCTTCTGCTTTCAAAGAAAATAATGAGCAGTGTGTGAATAAGGAATACAGCAAAAGTACGTATCGCCTTATAGCTTATTGCTCTCATCACCATTTCTAGTCTACAGACACTTAACAAAGAAAAGCAAAAAGTCTGAATGAAAATACAGTCATCAGCTTCACTGGAGTCACCAAAAAAGCCCCACAAGTTCATTCAAATGTCTTCCCTTGCATAACTCATCTCTTGCTGAAATAACTGCATTGTTCCTATGGGGGTTAAAAATAATATTTGCTTTACAGGGTGACTTCATCACCATCCAAATTACTTCTACGCTACACATACCCACTGCCCCACCCACTCCTGATGTATATGTTAAGTAACTTCACAGAATTGTTTTTAAATTACAAACTAGAGTGTCTCACAATCAATGGGACTTCAACACATACTTGTTTTACAAAAGCACCCTTATTTCATAGGGTGCTGGAGTCATTATTGACTTTCTATAGGAATTCAGACTAAGTTTACAAACACTTCCTTCATAGTTTCTTTTTCCTGATCTATTCCACTGTGATTTCTTCCATCTTCAATTTTCCTCCTGCTTTTTTTTTTGCAATTTTATGTTAGCTTTGAGCCCTTTGTATGTCTATATTCCCTCTTTGAATACTCCCACTCCCTTTTATCTGTATTAGCTTATTTGTGCTTGCTTTTCCTCCTTTTTTTGGTTATTCATTTCTCTCTTCTGTATCTGCCCTCATCCCCTTTCCTTCCTTTCAAGTGGACAAATGTAGACTGTATTTACAGACTGGATTTTTTTTAAGAATAACATACCAAAGTCAGACTATAAACATTACTTATGCCTGATGTCAGTTATTCACTGCTTGTCACTTCCAATGCCCGCGTCCCCAAAGAGCCTCCACTGACACTCTGGCCCAAAGTACAAACCCTCTCCCACTTCATTTCAAAAAATAACAAAATCTTTTCATGTATGAGCTGTCAAAAGAAGCTCTTGGATTAGCCAGCAGAGAAAAGGACCCAGTCACTACCCACACACACTATATAATTATGAGCCACATAACTATTTGCAGCAAGAGCTGACAACCTTTGGGGATGGTGAGCCCCTTTTGAGCACCTCCAAAACAGTAACATGGGTTGATATATATATTATTCTTTAATACGCTCCTGACAGGGTATTTGATGCCCTCCTGAAAGCAGGGTTTGAGGGGACACAGCACCTGGAACGCAGCTGGAGCGTCGATGGAGGAACGCCGTGGGTGAGTACCAAGGTGGAATTGCACATTTGGTGTCAGAAAATGAATAAGGCCACGTTGTGCTGCTGCCCATTCTGCTGTCTGCTGAGCTGTTCTCGGCAGAGAAGCCAAGCGAGAAAGAAAAAGTAAGCTATGGAAGGTGGAGTAGTTTCGTATTCGTCAAAACTGCTTTAAATAAGCTCGCTTTGATAGCCTCTCCCCATAGAGGGACATTAATGCGACTCACCCTGGTAGCATCCTGCACCAGCTGGGGCACAGAGAGGGTGTGAGAGTGCTGCTGCCAGCTCCAAGCCAAAGGGGAAGCAACACCTCTCATGCAACTTAAAACCATCAGCCTTCTGGCCTCCTCTTGATGTAGGCTGGAAAAAAAAAAAGGAAAGAGCTGGTTCAGGGCAGCAATTCTCACAGATGAAGTTCCTGAGAAAGCAGAACCTGTTCCTTCCAGCAGAGTGCTTTAAGGAAAAGGAGAAAAAAAAATGCACATAGCTATGACAACAATACAAAGTTTCATGTGCCTGATCTTATACCTCAGCCTTTGATTACGTTTTCACCTGTCACATTAGTGTGTTACTTTGAATGCAAGAACTTCTGTATAACTGGCCTGTTCTCATACTCAGAAAATCACACAAATACAATGGATGCCAGGAAAGAAATACTATGCTTAATTTATCTTTATTTTGATATATCATAGTTGTTTAAATAACAAATTATTCATTTCTACATAAAACTCACTTCACGCTCACCTTTTAATATTCCTTCCTTCTCCTTAACTGTTCCTGACATCCTTGTAAAACTGATCCTCTTTTCTGAGAAAAATAAAGCAAATGCGTCTTTAGAAAGGGCTATAGCAAGCTTTCTTTCAGATAAGCAAACATTGCTGTCTGGATTAATGCTTTACCAATTCAAAACATTTTTAGTTCTTGAGAACAAGGTGTGTTGTTCTGTCCCTTTCTCCTTTTCTGAGCTAACTCTGCACCTCACATAATATGTGAAGTAAGAAGAGATCCGCTTTAATAACGGTGAGACCCTGAAATCAGAACTCACAACTTCTACTTTTATTCATATGCTGACATCCATGCTGTAACTCAGCTGGTTGAAGGGTACTCAGTCACACTTGGCAGTATTGACCCATCTCTCTTGATCTTGAGTTTTCTAGCTCCCAGTAATTAAAGGAGAAAGCCATGCAACAGGCAATAAATGACTCCCATAGTGACTCTCCCCTAGTGTTTACTGTGTGCTATAGGAACTGCTAGATCTTTCTCATCTCCCCTTCTGATCCAGCCTTCCCTGATAGCACCACTCCCCATGCTGGCTTGATTAGCTGAAGCGAAGAAATGCCTGCCTTGGTGTTTGAGAGCTGCGTAACAGCCAGAGAGCTGCAGGGTGATGTGAACAGATAAGGATGCTGGGGGCTTTTTCCATGGATTAATTTTGCTTCACAGTTAAGTATCATCACATTTTCTATCTGTTATTGATGCTGTTATTATGTGTCATTCCCTAATGCGGTCGTGAGTGTGTTCCTACATTCCTCTGGTACAATAACGAGAAATGTGATGCTTTGTGGTTTTAGTCCCTGTAATGAGAACAAGGCAGTTCTCCTCACACACAAAATTTGTAATTATACAAGACTATATTGTGTTACTGGCAAGTAATTAGAACTCTCTGTTGAAATGACACTATTTTATTACATATCATTAACATCAAATGTCAAAATTAGCATGACAGATGTCTGTATATGAAAAATGGTCCTACTTTTGTAAGTGAAATCAACAAAATTAACATCACTTTGAATATCAGCATTTTAAGATATTTTATATTATTGTTAAAGAGATATAGACACTGTTTTTGCCATATAAAAATCATAACAAGGAAATTCTTATTTTTAAAAACACCAGAGACTATCAATTTTGTCCTCTGCATGTATTATGCAGATTAAATAAAATAAAAAAAAAAACCCATGAAATGCCAAAGTGGGGGTGCTGAAATTACAGTGTTAAGCTCATACTTCACTCTATATTCTTAGAGCACACGGCACACATTAACTAATTTACCCTCCTCCTCTATGAAGTAAGTAATATTACTATCATATTACATACAGTGAAACTGAGACAAGGAACTGAAGTGAACGCCTCTTGGCCAGCCAGTAAGTAAAACGCTGGCACTGGGATCAGGACACAGGGCTCTGTACTGCAGAGCAGGCTGAGTATCAGGGCACCATGTACACTTCTCACTCATGGATTTAACTGAGGATGAGGACAGTAAACTACCTTTTCTTAGTGGAAAGGTGTTTTGCAATGATAGGCAAACACATAGAAACTAAATAGGATGTTCAGAGATGTAACTAACAGTTTCTTACTACCTATAACAGGTTTAGGACTAAAATAGGCATATAATCACTTACTATGTGGTTGCGTGATTCTTGTTTATTGGAATAATCAAGCAATCACTCTTGGAGGGCATTTACACGCTAGGTTCAAATATTTGTAAACTAGATAATCAGCATGTTTTTCATCAGGGGTCTGTAGGAGACATTAGTGAATTCAAGCCACAGTTCTCAAGGTACCTGTTCCTTGACAATATTATGATGCTGGTAACACATGAACGTGATGTGAGTGTGACATTCCCCTGGCAGCATACTAAATATGCCGCAAGACACATAACCAATGGATATAATTTGCAAATATGTATGGAGAATCAGTCTTGACAGTTTTGTTTACAAAGGCAGGCAGCTATTTGCTGAGAACAGAGATGACACACTATTCATCTTGCTGCTACTAAGCCAAAGGGATTGCAACTGTGATAACAGTTAGGTTTGATTGTTGGAATGCTTATGCAATGTTAGTAATAAAGGGTGTTTAAAACCATATCTTGTTTGTTCTTGGGCAATTGTATTTCTTATAATAATTTTCCTGGGGCATTTAAAAGGACAAGCCTAATTAAAGAACTGATACGTGTCTGGCTCAGCTTTAATGGGTCTATGTTCTCTAAGTAGGTGTATGTAGGGAAAAGGAGCAGACACATCTTTATTTCTCTGCTCGCGTGGGTTGAGGCAGGATGTCAAATTACGTAGTTGTGGCCTCACACCTTTCAGTTCCTCCATTTTGGCTGGGCTTACCTCCATGCACCTTCTGAAACTGGACAGTAAACACAACTGTAACAACCTTGTTAAGTATAGCCCAAGGTGATAGTAGAGAAAAACAGGAACAAAACCACTGCCTTGTGCTGGATCCTAAATATAGAGAAATTAAAATTGATGGGGAGAATGCAGTGACTGAGGGAAGACGACAGTGAGTCCTTGTATGTAGTGCTGAGGACTTCAGGGAGCTGAGAAGGGGGTTTCTGGGTTGCTTTTCGTAGCATTTGAGCACCAGAAGAATGAGTCAGCATGACTCTCACACCTCTTCTTTGTCATCAGCCCCTTGCTTCAAACAATACTGAGAAAACACTTTTCCCAGCACTCCTAAATACCTGCACCATTTACAGCCCCCACTAACATGTTGCTCACACATTTTCTACAGAGCTTATTATTAAAGTTAAAAACAAACAAAAAAAAAACAAAAAAAAAAAACCCCAAAAAACTTCCCAGTGCATAAATACAGGACTAGAGTGCCCAGCATCACCTTGTTTGTGCAAGCAGCTCAATGTACATGGAGGGTGGGAATGGAGAACTCAGCCTTTCATTGTGAAATACTGCTCAGTGAGCTTTGCTGAACTTGCACACACAGCTCAGTGATGTGCAGGCGTGGGGTGATCCAGCTGCGGGGACTAAAGCGGTGCTTTTCTCCGGCCATCTCATTCTCACCTTGGCAGGCGTGACTGAGGCGATGGCTGGATGGCCTGAGCAGGCAGATCAGGCTGACCATCCGAAATCACGCACATGCCTCACTCATGGATTTAACCAAGGACAACTACCCTAAATACTTGGCGGTGGTGGTGTAGCTGCTGCAGGTTACAGCCTGGACTGTTAACGCCTGGTCAGTAGACTGGAGGGACTCGAGAGTAAATACATCCTACAGATGTAGGGGCAAGGGCAGGGAGGAAAGCTACACCATTCAGTGCTTGAGTTGCCATGGCTAATTCAGCCTGGGTGCTGCACTGATCCAGGCAGCAGTTTGCATTTTAAAATTTATTTTGATCATTACACATAAGTTTACACAAGTAGGACAGATCCAAAACCCAAACATCCCGCAGCCAGGCCGCTGGAGCTAAACAGAGGGAAACGAGCTGCTTTGTTCTCAGTCATTCTTGCTCACAGTTACAGGTGACTTTGTGAATGGCAGATGCAATGCCAAAATACAACTGAAATTCTCTTTGAATGCGAACAGGCCTTAGGTTTAGAAGCAGCTGTGAGATGCAAACTTACTGTTAATGGCAGATTCAAGTAGCGTGAACAATAACAACACATTGTTTAAGGTGGACAGAGCTTGTCTTTGCTAGAGTTGTGCTGCATTAGAACAGGACCTTGAGAACCCGTGTTAGTTAACACAATTTTAAGTAGTGTCAGCTGTTTCTGAGTAAACCCACTGACAAGAGCAACAAATGCTTTATTCCTGGCCTTGTAAGGATACGGATTTAGGAAGACAGTTATGATCAACAGCTGGATTTTAAAATTTTTGTTTCTCAAAACCTTTCGAAAGCCGTGAAATGTTTTAATGGACTGACAAAATTAATGCTTTTTATAATAATATGTTCTTAGGAAAATGTAAAGAAGAAGTAAGTCTGAAACTAGGTAATTTTATGTTTATCTCTAGAGGTTCCCAGCTTAGTTCCAGACAACACATTTTCTTAATGCACGTGTTCTATTTCACTCCTATTGAGTAGTCTTACTGAATTAGATGAGCTTAATCAGGTATATGCAGGTTTATAGAATTAGTTTCTTGCCTGAGATATTATTTATAAATCAGAGGTTATAGCATCTCAAAATGCAAAGATCTGTGTACAAGGATAATCATTTAAAGTGCTCTTAAACATCATCCTGAGGCCAGAGTGCTGGTTTCATTAAAGGGATTTGGAACATGATGAAGTCCATGGGGGTTCGGGATCAGCTCAGGTCTGCGGCTTGCCTTGCAGCTGGGGGATCTCTAGCCACTGCTTCAAAGGGTTGGCCATCTGTCTGAGGCAGAGGCTAGGCTGATACCGGTCTTGATGGTGAGAATGAAGATTGTATTTTAGTAGCTATATTAAAATTAAAAGGTGAGACATTAATTGTATTATTCCATACTTCTTCCCAGAGGCAGCAGCTGCACAGTGTGGCATAATTTAATAGAGCTATCCATCATGTGATGCCTGGGTGTGAAAACCTTGCCAGTTAGCAGTGTAAGAAACAACTCTGTAGTTCATATTTCATTAGTAAGGGCACAATAGAAGTTCTATACACAAATGTTTGTATATTGACCTGGAATTACAATATTGGTAAGTCTCTGTTTTGATCAGGAATGGGGAAATCTTCTGGCCAGAAAGGTCACATAAAAGGAGATGCGCTGTATTTGCCTATTCCTCCCCCTATTACAGACATCCAGCCTAAAGAATGAAGGCCAAAATGCACCTCCTGTAAAAGGTGGTCACATGAGGTGAGGTGCCTGTGTATTGAACTCGTGACAAACAAGCAGCCTGTGGTGTGATAGGTGCTCCCTTCAGCACAGGCTATGGGGCTGACGGCTGGCTTCTGTCCTCAGTGAATAATGCAGCAGGCAGGTCTTGGCAGTACCCGGGATACATGATGTAGCTTATGCCTCCAGCACATTGGCTTTACTTAAGGCTGCCTGATGGCTTAGGCAGGCTTCTCCTCGTGTATTACATTGTTTTATATTTTCAGAGTTTTTTTTCCTCCAACACTCAGGAGGATATAAATTCCACTTTTTAAAAATTTTAAAATAAAACCAAAAATTTATTCCCCCTCCCCAAGACAGCTACAGGAATTGAGGTTCTAGTCACATACTTTGATTTCCCATTCTCTAATGCAGCTGTGCTAACATGCAGAAGCAGAAGGTCCTTGTTACTTAGGTGGAAGAGCCCAACCGTTGCAGCTTCCTCTCCTTCCTCACATACCCGTACCTGGCAATGAGCACCTCACGGGCCCCACAGATAATTTCTAGGCAATAGCTAAAGGAAGTCATAAAGCAACAGTTTCTCAAGAGCCTGTGGCACACCAGAGTGACCTGGTCTAGAACTAAACTTGAGGAGCTGGTTTAGCACCAAAAGCTTTGTACTACCCTACCCACAGCTCTGGGCCACCAACAAGGACGCCCAGCTGGGATCTTTTAACTGCTGGGGGGCTTAATGAACATTAAGGGAGAAAGAGCTTTTCAGGGAGGCTGCTTAGCTAAGGAGCTTCACTGTTTATGCCTGGTCTTACCATCCATCCAACCCTAGGATGGTCTAGTTTTGTTACTGCCTGCTGACAAGGTCACTTGTAGATAGATGGACCTGTAGGTTGAGTCATTTTGCTCATTCCACCTCAATACGAATGACTGAACTCTAAGTACCCTTCAGAGAGGTCTGTGCAGGAGCATTTTTAAGTCTGTCAGCCTCTTGTACATGAGAAGTGAATGAGGGGAAATTCTCCCCTTCCTACCTACTACTTTAACTGGTGTGACAGGACTGCATGTGTTGACTTAAGTACCCGAACTGAAAGACTGAAATCAGGAAGGTTAGAGGAGATGTAGAGGATGAGCAATGGAGTATTGTGGCAAAAGAAGTGCTTTCAAAAGCTACCTCAATGATCAGCGAGCAACTGGATGTGTAGATCAACAGGCAAACGAGTGGCAAGGTTTGAAAGAAATGGGACAAAGGTGTTTCTGAAATGCACTTTTTTTTTGTCTGCCAAGTGCAGAATGCTAAGAAACCAGGCTTTGCGATCCCATCCACCCTCTGCAATAAAAAAAAAACCAAAACAACTTAATTTAAGAGGAGTTACCACTCAGCTCCTGAGGCATAAACAGGCAGCTGAAGCCCTGCGTGTAGGCTGAGTTCCGTGCTGAATACCGAGCAATATTTGGCACAGGTGGACGGGGGTTTTCATCACAGATCCAAATTAACTTCACCGAAGTTACCCCAGGTCTGCCAGGGCGGGAGAGAACAATCTTCGGAGGGGAGAAGCGCCCAACTCGTCACCTCCCCGCCCCCCTTTCCCCTCCCTTCCCGGGCGCCTCCCGGCCGAACAAAGGCGGCAGCGGCGGGTTCCTCTTTGTGCAGCGCAGGCAGGGGAAGGGGCGAGCCCGCCCCCGCCAGCCGGGCCCGCTGGCGCTGGGCGGGCCCCACGCCCCGGCCCCGGCCCCGGCCCCCGCATTGAGCCTGGCCCGGCCCGGCCCGGCCCGGCACGGCTGGAGCAAGCACTGGCTGCGCGGCGGGCGGTTGCCAGCCGCTCGGCTTCCCCGCCCTCCGTCTCCTCCCCTTCGCTGCCGATCCTCCGCCCTCTCCTCCTCCTCCTCCTCCTCGCGGCGGCGACCGCGGATTTCTCGGCCCCGGCTGTGTGCTCTGCTCGGCGGCTTCGCCTCGCTTCTCTCCGGGAGGCTCCCGCGCCGCGCTGGCGAGGACGGTAAGGGCGGCGGTGAGGCGCGGCGCCGGGCCGAGCCCCGGCCGCTGCTTTGGGTTCGGTGGGGCCCGGAGCTGAGCGCGGCGCCGTCCCGCAGCGGTTCCCCCCCAGCTTACCGGGGGAGGCCCCAGGGAGCGGCGGCGGGCGGGACCCCCCACCAGCAGCCCCGGCGGGCGTCTGGCGAAGGGGCCGGGGGCGCGGGTGGGGTGCGGGGCTGGCGGCGCCGCGCTGCCCCCGGGGACGGGCGGGGGGCTCGGCCCCGCCGGGCGCTGCGGCAGCAGCCGTCCAGCCTAGCCCTGCAGGCAGGGGTCGGCGGGGTGGGTGGCTCCCCACCCGTGACAGCGAGCAGCCCCCGTGGGGTCGGTGCCCTGCGCGGAAGCGGGGCCGAGCCGGCTTCGTCCCCGGCCCCTGGGTGGGGATGGGGGGGCGGCGGTTCCGGCCCCGAGCGGGTCCGCGGCGTGGTGGGCGAAGCGGTTTTGGCTCCTGTGAAATTCCTGGCTAATGTCAGGGGAAAACATATGGCCCAGGAGAAAGCCGCTGGAAGTGATAGCTGTTGAGCTCCTCCGAGTTCTGTTTCCCCGAGCCCCTGCGAAGCGTGAACTTCCTCCCCGGGCGGCCGGTTCGGGGGATGCGGGGCTCAGCACATGGCTGGCGTCCGGGGTCCGCTCCGCGTCTGTCACAGCACCCCCCGAAACTGGGCCTGCCCGCGCCTGGAGTCACTTCAGAGCGTTCGTCTGACCCAAAGAAAACTTTAGCAGGGAGAGGAGGGAGGAGGCTTATCCATAAGGTAATTTACTTAAGTGCCTATTTTTTCTTTTTTTTTTTTTTTTTTTTCCCCCTTATTCTTTCCTTACTCGAACAAGACGTAGGTGGGAAGAAGGGAAAGCAATTGAATTACTTGTGTCCTAGGGTCCAATATATATGGTAGCTTATAGGGCAGAGAAGAAGGTAAAAACTTTCAAAGACCTGGCGCTGGCAAATTAACACCTCCAGTGAATCGTAGGATTAACTTTTTAAAACTTGAGTTTTACAGTCACTTGCGTGTTTGACTGCAGTTACTGTGTTCAGATATTTAAGGATGAAACGTCTCCTTTGTGCTTAAAATGACAATGCTATTGTGATTTGTAAGCAGCCAGACAACTTTTATCTTTAATGCAGACCTTTTTATCACTCAGCTGACAATACTTGCTGTGTCTGTAAATCTGCCGCTGATTTGTTGGGTGGCTTTGCAAAGGTCACTTAAGTTCAACTTCCTTTTTTTTCTGTAAAACGCCTGTATTGATTTAATATGATGCTGGGTCAGATTTGGCATTTATAATTTATTTTGCATTCGTACTTATGTGCTGTAAGAGCCATGCTTTATGAAGCAGCTTCTCCTTGGTTCTGCCTGTAGAGCCTGCTGGTTGATCTTGGGGTGTGGTGTACAGGGGGTGCGCAGCTTGACTTGTGTCTAATGCTAAGTGCCCTACTTATTTAAAAATGTTGAGAGCTCTAAAAGGGTCAGTGTAATCCATACCACACGTGTGCTCAACTGACCTAGAATTAACGAGATAAAACACTTTCAAGCACTTCTGGAGTAAAAGATGGCGTGTTATTTCGTCATGTGCGACTAACACGATTAATTGCTTTTTCCAAGCGTCCGGTGCCATAGTCCTTAGGTTAGAGGGTGGCTGAACACCCCACTTCTGCAAAGGTTTGGCTCGATACAGCGAGGCTGGTCATGAGAGTAGAAGGTACCTAGCAGGGTGAATGTGCTCCCTGGGGAGATGTACCTGTGGCCAGGGGAGGTGGGTGCAGAGACCACTGCCAGTCCTTCAGAGATGGCAGGCAGCCCTTGCTGTGGTGTGGGGCTGTTAGAGCTGACAGAGCTGTACGCCCTGCCAGGGCCCCCGTTTTGTGTGGATTAGTAACTTATGTCAGTTGATATTTTGTGCTGCAGTACTGAGTTTCCTCTCTGTGGGTTTCAGCCCCTCTGGGCAGGAGGTAGCAGGCAGGTGGCTGTGTGCTGCAGTGTAGGTTCAGGTATACCAGGAATGTGGTGGTTGGTGTGATTTACTGCCTCGATGGAACTGATAGCCTATGCCAGCGAGTTCACTCTGTTGCACAGAAGGCCTTGACTCTCCTCGTGGCAGTGCATCCATGTTAAGAAAACTGTCACAAGCTAAAGGTGAGAGGGAAACAGTGTTTTCCAGATTTGTGTGGAGATTATTGGCTGTCACTTTGCCAGAGCGGATCCTTCTGTGTCCTGCTGTAGCACTTGGCCACCAGCGCCGTCCTTCCTTGCACCTTGCAGGCTTCTGATGTATGCGCTGAAAGCATCACATCTCAAATTGTTGCTGGAGGCACTTAATATGGCAACAGTCTTCCAGTGGATGGAAGATGGGTTTCTGTTAAAGGTTCATGCTATGCTTCAAAATCTGGAGGGCTAACGTTGGTTTAAGTGAGGCAACACTGAGTTAAATTATAGAACATAGCCTTGCAGACATGTTGTAGTTGCTCAGAGCTACAGAGCACATTTGAGATACCATGCTAGCGTATGAAAGGAATATGTTTCTCAAATATGCTTTTGTAAGTATGTTTCCCAGTGATGAGATAGTTAGGTTGGAAATCAGTACACTGAAATATTATAGGGTAGATTTTGGCCGTTAATTGTGGTGGAGTGCAGAGTAAAGGAAGGCTCATGTTTCCAGCCTGCCCAGAATGGGAGGGTGTATCATTGAACTCTGGATAAGCAATGTCTCTAGTCTCTCCGTGGCTGACACTGGCTCTTGCTTTCCAGTGCTAGCTTACGGCTCCATTCCACAAGGCCTTAAGCCTATGTGTTGATTAGCCGCAAGTTAATTATTTTAAATTAAACTGAAGAGTAAATGTATGTCAGCTACAAGCGCTTTTATTTCAAGTAAGTTTTATTTTAGCAGGGCAAGTTCTGAGAAGTTAGAGGAACTAGTTTGTGAAGTCCACACAGCTGAAGACCTGTAGGAATTAGAGGAGAAGAGAGAGAGAGGAAAAAAAAAAGGCTTGGACTATCTTAAATGGAAGGTAAAACAGCTGCTTGGAAACTGCATTTTAAGGAGGAAGAAAAGCTTGCCAAATGGGGCTGCGGACCTTGCTGTGAGAATAAGATACTGCAAGTTACCGGAAAACCTGTAAGGAATGAAGCGAAGGAGTGGATTGATCATCGGAGAGCAGAAACTGTAGGGATAGCACATGAATTGCCAAAAGCTAGAGTCTGAAGTAATTTAAGATGAAGAGGAGGGAAAAAAAAAAGAGGAGAAGAGAACTTGGCTATGATGTTGTGAAGACCAGGCTATAGTTGAAAAGTATGTCTAATGCCTCCAAAATTAGCGGTTGTAATTAGTTTTAGATAGGGATGAGGATTTGAATGTGGAAGAAAGGGTGCCAAACAGAAATGACCAGAATGAATGTCTTATACCTGCTTTTGGATTTAACGCAGTCAAGCTAAGGAACCAAAGAGTCTCTGCTTTAAGGATCTGAAAGAGTTGGCACAGGAAACTGGATCCAGGTTAAAAAAAAAAAAAAAGGACTGGTTGTTATCAGTCAAGTTGAATGTAGCAGTTGTGATAGCAATACAACAAAATAAATGTATTTATTTTAAAAGAAGAGAATGAAATCTTCACACATTTTACTCTGGTCTCAATAATATTCAAGGATTTAGAACAAATTTGGAATGGAAAAAAGTAATTAAGTACACAAAGATAAGTGGAAAACAGGATAAAATGCATGATGGATTTGCCACAATTAGGTCATGGAAGACTAAAGTCATATTACTGGTTTAAATACTGAATATCCTAGACAAAAGGAGCAGAAGGCTTCAGTTCAATGTCTATATGCTGTGGCAGGCGTGACACTGAAAATGACTAAATTGGAAGTACGGGGCTTGACTAAAGAATGGTGAGGTGTCTCCTAAAGGAGAAATTGTGACTCTTTCTGCATAAATTAAGGAATTATTGCTCTAGACTGGTATTACTGGGGGGCTGGCCTTTTTACTTCACCGAACTGGCTGGGATGCAAAGGATGACTGCTGATGAGGCAAAGTTAGGAAACATAGTCAGCAGCGAGCGGGGTTGGATTATTGCACAGGAAGAACTGAATGTCTGTGATGACTGAAGCAATAGGAATGAGAGGAAGTCAAATAGCTCTAAAAGCCAAGTTATCTACTGAGTGATTATTAACAACACATCTGCTATCAGCTGGCCAATCATCCCTTAAAACAGGCCTGGAGGAAAAGACCTGAATGCCATAGTTAAGCAGGGATGACTGCGTTTGATGGTAGGCATGAAATGAAAGCAGATGTGATCCTCTAAGAGTTCTTCGCAAGGCATTAGGGAGACTTTGTGTCAAATACTGTGTTGTTCTGGTCACTTGTGTACAGAAATTATTCAATTCTAGTGGAACGTGTACCGGGGCATCCAGGCTACAAGGATGATGGGTGTGAACAGTTTGGAGTTACACGGGAGACTAAAACTTAAGCTATGCTGGCTTTTGTAGCTTAGTAACAGCAGAGAGGGGAGATAGCAGCTGCTTATAAACCCCCTCAGGCAGATTCTTGGAGAAGAGGAAGGGTCATAAACTGAAGGCTCATCTGTAATTTTGAGTTAAAAACTTGACATACAGGAGGATGATTTGATGACTTGTTGAATGAATGCTAGAATATTGTACATGGGAAATGAAAATTAGTTTCCTGACTGTCAGATTTGGGATGCCCTCCCAGCTGTACGTCTCTTAAATCCCAGTTTGTGTTTGTGTGTGACTTTTTTAAAGAAATGGGCAGTTCAGGTAACTGAAGCTACCATAACTTTTATGCTTTGATCTTCACTGCTCATCAACAGAAATAGAAAACACTTCTGTGAAGGAGGTGTGATGAGCAGGAATACTTGGTTTTGAGGAATATGTGTTGTCCAGTCATTTGATGTTGAATGGAATTTATAATAAGTAAAACTCCCATCTATGGCATTAGTAGCTGCTGCTTTTTCTTTTCTTTTCAGTGTATAATGGAGTGGAATCAAGTATAACTCATAAAATATTAGAGATAACCACAAATTAATATGCATGGGACAGAAAATGTATAAATGGACGTGCAGGCTAGACGTCAGGATGGCTGACTTGAACCCATAAATAAATGAAAAGATTATGCTCTCCTGTTGAGTGTGTCCTTGTATCCATCCTCTACCTGATTTCATGCTCTCTGGTCTTAGGAGTGCTCTGTGGCGCTAGCTGCATCCTTTTGTTTGAGGAACATGCTCCTGAAAACAGGAACAGAGAGGCTTCACCTGGGAAGGGACCCGGGCAGAGCCTTGCATGGTAGGTGAAGTGCAGGACTGCTGAAGACCGAAGGTGAGGGCTCCCAGCCAGGAGGACATGTGCTTGTCTGTGGCTTCGTTTTGCAGGTGTAGTGCCTGACCCAGGCACTGGTGCAGAGCTATACAAAGGCCAACACATCCTAGCTGCTGGGAACAAATAGAGATATGAGATCTACCAGTTCAAACATTTTCTCTAGTAACTCTGTTGAAGACTTGTGTGGTATACACTGATGAAGCACGTGCTGCACAGAAAGTGTAATGATGATGCATGTGGTTTGAAGGCTCCACCATGTTGACTTAATTTGATCATTGCTATAGCATCAGAGTCTGTCCATTTCTAAGCTTTCCTGTAGCTGGGGGCTTTGTATGCGCAGTCAAACTTCTGGAATTTTCAAGATGACTCTTCAAAAAGGAAGAAGAATGTCATCTGTGTGGACACTTCTTGAGAAGAATCCTTAGAAAAGATAGATGCTTTGAGTGTGTTTGTACACCAAAGCAAGATCAGTGTCTTGATATTGCTTTATGTCTGCTTGTTTTGAATTTATAAGGCGGATGTTTAACTTCCTTAGAAATAATCCAGTTGCAAACTCCTTTCCAGCATAGTTTTTAAAAATCCGAACTATTAAATTTTAGGTGTTTACTTTAAATGCATGTGTGTGTTTGGTTTTTTTTTCTTGTGGGTGTTTTTTTTTTTTTTTTTCTGTAAAGAGGAGCTGTGTAATGAACTCCATGTGTCAGCATCCCCCATAGGAAATAAATGTGAAGAGATTGTGTTGAGCCATCAAAAGAATAATTTAACAATCCCAGGGAAAATTGAATTTATTGTCTTGGTAGCTTTTAGCATGTATTATTAGGCTATTCACTTATTGTGATTTTTCATTTGCTCCTATTGCTCTTTTATATGAGTGTTGGGTGTATCATTAAAAAAGATGAGACTAGGGCTATGCTTTGCATTTGTATAGCATCTTTCACTTGACAGCCCTCAAGTTTCAAATATTAATGGATAAGGTGGAAAAGTTATTTCAGATTTACAAAAGAGATTCATTGTAAATTCAAACAGTTTCCAGCAAATCAGAGAGTGGAGCACTTGTCTCCTGATGCTTTGCTGTGTTCTTTAAAAATGAAATCACTCAAATAATTTCCTGTTACAATTTGAGGTCTTGGAAAAGTCTGCATTAAGAAATGGAAGGAAATGTTTCAAAACTCTTTGGACAGGGAAGATAACAGCAGTGTCCAGTATTGTCTGCAGCTCAAGCACGTGGAAAGGAAAATCCTCCTTCTTGTTAATAGGTCAGGGAACTGTGTGTTCATGGTAAACATGGTCAGACTGGGAAGCAGAGAAATGGATTGGAGCAAATGGTGTAGGAGATCAAGGTAAAAGCTGGAACATGCATATGTGAAAGAATACAAGAGAGAAAATGTCACTGAGAAAATGAGGATTATGGAAAGTCTGTGAATGAACAAACTGGTGAAGAGGGAAGTGAAGGAGAAATGCTTATGTATTACACATGAGCTCAGTGTGCACATTAACGTGTCCAAATGAAATTGGAAAGCTCATGATTTATTTATTGCTGCAATGCAATTGTGGGATATGTGTTAGCTGTTTGGGGTTGCACTGTTCGGAAGCGCACATTTTGAATGAAGAGAGGTTACAGTGGGGAAGGAACAAAGCAGAACCTTAGAGTAAACTGCAGGAGAACCTTTTAGATTTGAGCATTTGTAAATTAGTGTCTTGCGTAGTTCAAAAACAAAGCAAAGGAAAAGAGAATGATGGGCAGAAGAATGGGGAAAGAAAGGTTCTGCAGCCTTCTGGTGATTTAACTTTCAGATTGCCACATGGTGTTTTTCTGTGCAAACAGGAGCAGAAGGAATGTCCTTCTGTTGTGAAGGGACCGTTGTAGCAGTGTCTTCCTCTTTGCCCAGTGCCTCTACACAGTTTTAGACTAGTCTGTTTTAAATAGTTACCCAAATTCATGCGTGGACCCAGACCTTTGGATTTGTGATGACCTTTGTATGTTGTCTCTCTCTATTTAACAAGTTAATCTGAGCATGTTACCATTTCAGAGGTCAGGGGGCCACTGGAAATGAAACTTTCTTATGTGTGTGCATGTGCATATATATATGCAATTTAAATGGTTCTCCTCCATCCTAGTTTAAGTAATGGTTGGGTAGAGTGCTTCTGAGATTATAGAATCATAGAATGGTTAGGGTTGGAAGGGACCTTCAAAGGTCGTCTAGTCCAACCCCCCTGCAAGGAGCAGGGACATCTCCAACCAAATCAGGTTGCTCAGAGCCCATCCAACCTGGCCTTGAATGTTTCCAGGGATGGGGCTTCCACCACCTCTCTGGGCAACCTATATTATGATAATAATATAAATTTTATTTGTACTTTTTTATATATATAAAAAATAATGTTGCTGTGATCTACTTGACAAATGTTATTTCTCCTGCTGTCCACCCCCAATAGTTTTAGACGTATTTTTTAATCTCTTAATTAAGACCATCTTGTCACTGCCCATGCATGCACGTACTTCAAGACTATATTAAAAAAAAAATCAAATTTAATACTAAGACTTGTATATTAGTCATGTAAGTACAAGTAGTTAAAATGTGATGGATTTCCCTTGCATCTTGTGTTTAATTGCAAGATTGTTATCTATGTTGTTTTGCCTTTCTGAGCTGTGATATTAATGAAGTATATTGCTGTTGAGTTCTCCTAGTGTGTTAGTTTTGGATGTTGATTGCAGTGAGTGACAATCCTGAATGAATTTAAGTGCTAGACAGTGTGAATGGGACTTCATGGATTGCTTTTGCTCATTTTGGATCTTCTCACTGAGATAACTTGTGGCTGTCAGAACTTCTCTCTACATAATAAAACTTGATACAATATGTAGGGACTTACCGATAAATCACTTAATTCCAGTAATTAATCAGAAACTAGAATCCTGGTTCTGCAACATGTGAAACTTTCTGCAATGCATTTGTATAAGTGCTTGGGGGACACTTGTAGATGTGAAGGTCTGCTCACTCAGATTTCCCTCAAGACCACATATGCTTTACTGAAGGATTTCAGATGCTTTAATTAGTTTTTACTTTTTAAAATTGTTATTGTGATGTCCCCATCTTGCAATATTTATGCACAGTTGGGGGTTACTCCCATTGTATTGGGTCCTATTTCAGTAAATGAAATGTTGCATATTAGGTTAAACTTCAGAAGTTCTAGCTGAAATGAATCTTCTGAAATGCTTGGCTTTAAATACAGAAAGATTTTGGTCTTTTTTTCCCCTCTTTCTTTCTGTTTAATAGACTGTGAGGGAAAGAAGAAACTGACTTTAATGAAGCAAAGCAGTGCTCTGCAGAAGAGAAGGAATGCACAGTGTAAGCACTCAAATTTTGAGAGAAAATGTTCTCCTCTGATCTTTACTATAATGATTTGAGATAGTCACTTGTGACCAATAAACAAAACTGATTTCACTTTTTTTTTCTGATGACCTTTTTATTATAGCAAGTTTGTGCTGTCACAAAGGTTCTATTTTAGGAATGAGATATCAGCTTTTTTTTCTCCCTGTTTAATTGAAAGATGATCAGTGTCATTTCTGTCTTCCTTCCCTCTCCATCCCCCTTAAAATAAAACAAAACCTTCAGTCCTTAAACAAAAGTGTCTTTGTTTTTACATTTGTTTTATGAAATCACTTAAATCCTTTGGGAAAAGCTTTCCTCTCACAGGAAGAGGAAAAAAAAAAAAAAACCCTCCTAAAGCCAAAAACAGCAAGCCTGCTACCAGACATCACAATGTTTTGCTATCTGAATAGTAGCAGATTGCATAAAAGAAGCAATTTCTTGTCTTAATGAATGAAAAAGTGCAATTGCAGAAATGCACACAAGTGGACATATGGTTTTCACTCAGCAAATGTAAAATTAGTAGTATTCAGGATAAAAATTTGCTGCGTACCTTTCTCAGAGCTACTTTGGACTGTTGCTGTTGCGGCTGGAACTTTAAATGGGATATTTCAAAGCTCTGTGAGACGGGAAAATCAACAGCTCCCTTCTAGCCTTTCTGTTTTTTGTTACAGTAGGCAGATCTGTGAATTACCCGCTCCTGATCTAGGAACCTGGCAACTGGCAGCAAACACGAGCAAAGTAAGAGAATGAACCTTAAAGACCAAGAGCTATGTGAAATACCACCCTTCTAATTTGTGTGCATGGGGTTTATGCAGAAAATATACTAAAGAAGAGGAATGCTGATGAGGTAGAACAAAATTATTGCAGCATACTTTCTCCCAAATGTAATAAAAATGCAAAATGGAGTCATTGGCCTACTATTCGCAATCACCTGTGTTGTTATGTGGGCTGGAGGGATCAAGAATGAAGGAAAATTGTCCAAGTAAATGCTGAATGTGAATGAAAAAATAAGGAGGCCTCCCTTAACGCCAGGAAGTAAGGGCTTACTTTTTGTAGAGTAGGAAATCAGACACTGGACTAAAAGAGTTAGCTAGGACCATCCTAGAGGATTTTTGTAAGCATTATATGGAGAATCTGGAGCATGGTGGCCTCCCTGGGCTCCCGTGGCACCTCACATAGCATCTTCTCATGTCTCAGGCAGCTCTTGGGCTTTGCTTTAAGTTCCCTCTGCTCATGCCCTGCATTGCTGCTGTCCCCCATCTGTCTCTGAAACCTGTGCTGTGCGAACATTTACAGCATATGCTGGGCTGTAACTTCAATACTGCATACAATCCATACAATTGCTGTAACTTCAATACTGTGCTCATGGCTTACAGTGAGCAGCTGAGGTCACTTGGTTTGTCCACCTTGGAGAGGAGAAGATTGAGGAGTACAACTTCCTCAAGGGGGGCAGTGGGGAGGGGTCTGCTGATCTCCTCTCTCTGGTGACCAGTGATAGGACGTGAGGAAATGGTATGAAGCTGTGTCAGGAGAAGTTCAGGTTGGACGTTAGGAAAAGGCTCTGCATTAAGAGGGTGGTCAGGCACTGGAACAGACTCCCCAGGGAAGTGGTCACAGAACCAAGCCTGTCAGAGTTAAAGGACCGTCTGGATGATGCTCTTAGTCATGGTTTACTTTTGGGGAGTCCTGCAAGGCACAGGGTATTGGACTCTGATCCTTATGGGTCCCGTCGACCTTGAGATATTCTATGAAACAGCTGTGTCCTCACGACTGGTTTGTCCATAGCGTGATGGTGAACCCTCATGTTGCTTCCTGGACTTATTTTTATACCCTGACCTCGTAGGTACGCCTCCTTGCCCTTCCAGTGCCCAGGAGGGAAACTGTGCACTTTGTAGTGCCTTCTGGAATAGTGTCCTTACTACTTGTAGAGAGACATATGCAAGATGATTATATGGATGTTCACCTTATATTTGAAGCATTATTTCAGTGCTCTTCATGAAGACTAGGCCAGAGAATTATAGGCTTTGGGGATATAGAAGATGAATTAACTTGTGCTTCGCTGGCTAAGAAACAATGTTTTCATTACTTGGCCTAAAATGGAATAGGCAGGAGCTGTAGGGAGAGGCCCTGTCCCCCAGCAATGTTGGATTTGATAAAAGATAGGATTTCTCCTTCTAAACTTTCATTATCCAGGAACTGCTGTGAAGGTATCAAATGATGCTGTTTAGATTGTTGCAATCAACTAATTTGATTTTCCATGTTAATTCTGGATGACTGTTACTGGAAAGATTTTTTTTTTTTTATAAGGTGCCCTGCCCCCATATGTAATCAAATCCTCACACTCCACCTCCGAAGTACGTTTTACTGCATCGGGTGGGCTGCACTGCTCAGCCAGAGAGTAGAGGGGTATATTTGCCTCCTGTGCTATTGTTATGGTCAATACTAATCAAATCCTGCTAACGACAGTAGGCTTGCTTTACTGCTGAATAGCATGATATTATTATTATATGTTTTGGTCAGAGGGGATCAGTGGAGCTGTAGAGTAGGAGAGCTGCCTGCCCTATGGACCTATGCTTGCTCTCCCAGTACACTTCATTCCTGTTTTGCTGTGGGGCCAAAACATTTTTGTGGAAAACTCTGTTTCCTGTAGGTGTTGCAGCTGAGGTGGGAAGAGGTAGAGACTGGAGGGACAAAGACGGGTATCAGAAAAGCCCTGGTAGTATTTGCACCTAGTAATTATGCTATGGCTTTGGAGTGGACATGGTTAGTATTGTGGTGCTGCAGGCTGGTGGCATGTCACCCATTGCTGTGGTTTAAGCTTGGAAGGAATTGTAGTGCGAGTTGAATAGGAAGGCAAGGAGGCAGCTTGTATTATGGCAGTTGTGATACAGATCCTGTCTAATGCAAAGCTGGCTGCTGTGAGGTTCCAGTCTTTCTGCTATGTCTTTCCCATGCTTAGAACTTCCACTAATTTAAAGTTGAATTTCAAGTGAGAAACAAAACCTGTTCCTTAATCAGTGTGATTTGCTTTCTATGGAATACTTCATTCAGCTTTGTGCAAATTGTAGAAGCCATTTCATATTTGAAAATAAAGTCAGCTGGTTTTGATGTTGAACCAGACTGAGAAGTGGTAGCAATCTCCATGAAGTCCTTCCTCAATGAAGTATAATTTGGTGCCATAATATACTGAACTGAAAGAGGCAGTAAAATAGTTCTGCACTTAGTCCTTTCTGCATTACAATTCTGGAGTTGCAACAGTGGATTTACTGTTGTTTCCTTAATGCCTTTCTATTCCTGTTAGGCAATATATAGAGCACGATACTTTTAAAGTCCCCTTTAAGTCTTATTCTAATAACTGGCATGTTGGAGTGGAGAAAATATCTTCTTGTTCTTCTGTAGAGCAGTTGCATGGATACAACTTTTTTTTTTTTTTTCTTAAGCTGTTTTGTAGACTTGCACAGAGTTGTGCGGATGTTTCTAGGCTGGCATTTTTCTGAAGTCAATGTTAGAACTTACTTTTTCGTACTTGCAAAGGTTGTAGTCTCTGACAATGAGATATACCTTACTTTAGTTCTGTTTATCTTGTTCATCAAGTCAAACAGCTCTTAAAATTATTATCCATGATCGAATAGCTCATTGGCACGACAATTAATCAAAGTATAAATGAGAATGTAAGAAACTCTGTGCTTGCCACACTACAAGCTTCTGTGGCACCTCTAGTGAGTGTTCTCGAGGGATAAGAAAGGGGCGTGGGTTAGTAAGGATATGGAGGAGGCAATTACAGTGCTAGAGTATGGCTGGGTTAGTTCTGGCTGCTGGGCTTTGTACCTCTGAAGGCTCCTGAGAAAGAAGGGAGTGTGCCATTGGGTTGCTGTCCAGCGTCTCTTTCTTTTTATTATTATTATCATGTCTTTGATCACAACTTCACAGCCTTTGGCAGCTTGAAGTGTAGGAGAACTTCTTTCACCTACTCAGAAATTCCAGAACGCACCTGCTTAATTGTTCTCAATTACATGATGGTTTTTGTTTTAACCAATTCTTTTCTGACTTAGGAAGAAAGAAACGTATGCTCTACGTGGAAAGCTGTGTACAGCTTTTTCAGGTAATTTAAAAGCATGTTTCAAAACTGATCTGATTTATCTTGAGTAATACAGTTGATCTTCAGCCTGAGTGTGTATGAAATGTGCAGTGGTGTAAAATGAAGATGCCTGGTTTATTATGTTGTCTGCTTGTAAAATGCAACTAACTAGTCACAAGGGAAAATCTGCTTGGGGAAAAGATTCAAATTAAGTAGTGCCTCACTTACTCAGTTATTACTTTTCTGTTGTCTTAAATTTTTTGTTTTAGATTTTTTTTTCCCTTCTTACAATCTCTAGGACGTGTATTTAAACTAACCATTAATGCTTAATTTTTGGTGTCTGTAGTACTTCTGCCTTTATGCTAATATATGTAGATGAACAGGTCAGGACTTGACCTATATAATGAAAGTACCTTAATTTACTCCTGTGTACATTCCAGGGTGTGGATATTTAAATAAAAAAGGAAAAAAAAAGATGAGCTGATGCCTGGTGCAGAAATTGTAGCTGGAGACTGACACTTGTGAAGAGTCAGTTGTCAAAATAGCTGCTGTCTGTTGCCATTTTTTTCTGACCCTGCTGTAAAGGTAGCTTGTAGACACATAGCAGCAGCCAGGCAGAGGCTGAGTGCCTGCTTGGGGCAGTCTTTTTCCAGTCCTCCGTTCAGTCTTGGTGGATGGTGTTGGAGGTGTCCCTGTGGCGGGGCATGCCTCATGGCAATGCTTCCCAATGCTCTTGAGAAGAGGCGTTCTCTGGGAAGTTGTGCAGCTCCTCATTGTGCTGCAGGTCCAAGTTTTCCACAGGAGCCCACAGTACTTGGCCTGGTCTGCCATTCCCCTGGGACTGGGACATGGCTGGCCTCTGGGTTGGATCACAAGGTCTACCTAGCCGACCCTCCTGGATCCTTTGGTGTCACGTACCTCTGGTTCTGAGAGACGCTCAGCCAGAGAGCCACAGCTGACTTCAAGGGCTGATGTGCTAGGAGCCCAACCATGCAGAGCACTTGCAAGTCGCAGCCAAGGTTTTGCATTGTAAAGAAAAAGTAGCAGTCCCTTCACATAAAATACCAGGAGGATACACAAAACAACGTTCCCAGGAAAATGCATGTGTGTGAGGCAAGGAAAGGAGTTGTCAGGGGAGCTTTTGTTTATGGCTTGCATCCCACTGACCGTGGGATCTGCAGCATTCCTCAACATCCAGGAAACATTGTATGGATGTCTACAGGTAATCTTCAGTCATCTTGGAGACAAAAGACTGAATCCTCTGCCCCATCCGTTGTTATTTTTGCCATAACAGAACGGTGTCCACATGTGTACACGTACAAATAATATTCTTTGTTTAAAAGTTCTAAATGTTTCTTTAGGGACCTGATATAATTTTCTAGGTGACCTCTCCCTTTCTGCAGCTGGTTTGGACCGAATCTGGGAAAACAGTTACAGTACATGGTCTGCATCCAAGGGAGAAGCGTTGCTCCTCTGGGGACCGTTAGCTACAGTGGGAACATTATCCTGAGCAGTGGGACTGGGCTGAAACTCATCTCCTGCCCTAGGCCTTGGAGAGGTGGCTCCCCAATGGCTTCTGAAGGGCACTGAACAGACTGGTGGCAAGGCAGTGCGGGGTGGGCATCTGGTGAAATGTATTCCCTAGGCCCCACTCTCTGGTATCTCTTCTAAAATACCTCAGATGCTTTTAATTTTCACTTAATGACTGGACTCTTGAGTTACTTTGTCTGGAAGCAGTTACTTCTTGTAGAAGTTCTTGCTGGTGGTGTAAGATAACTTGGCACCATCTATGAGAAAATGGTTATATGGGGAAGAGGTTATTTTGAGATTTTTGTCTTCTCTGGAGAGCTACCAAAAACTGGGAAGTGCAAAATATGTGTGTTTGGTTCCCCCCTCCCCCCCGAAATTTCACACTGCTTTTCAAAATAAATTCTTCTGCCTTTAAGTGGGTGCGTCCTTGCTCAAAAGTAGTGATTCCCAAATGTTCATATTTGAGCCAAGAATAATTTTTTTTTTTAATGCAGTCTCTTCAGAGCCTGCCTTTGAGAAAGAAAGAAGGAATTTAGCCTTCTCTTAAAGGGTTTATTCTCTTTATAGAACATACTGAATTTGCTTTTCAAAGGAAAAACTGAGAATTGCAGTGAAGACATTCTGTTGCATTTTTGGCTTGATTTTATGCAGGATAAAGCTGGTTAGTATTTAATACAGTAAACTGTTTTAAAAGGATAAGTTATATAATTACCATGAACTTTTAAATAACCATTAGTATTAGTACTTGATTGTTAGTAACAGCACACTGTAATAGTATCCAGAAATTAGCAGATACAAAATAAGTATCTGAGCCTTCCGTCTTACTAAGCTGAAAATCAAGGACGTGGCTTTTATCAGTAGAAAAATGGTTGCACATATAGTCAGATCTTTTTTGTTTATCTCTATTTGCATATCCTAATCATGTAAAAGTCTTCAGTTTGAAAGCTGAAGTGCTGTTTTATTTCTCTGAGTATTTTTTAGCATCAGCCCAGGGAGTGCCAGTTTTTAGGAGCTTGTTAACTAGCCTGTGACAGTTTCTTCATAGCTCAAATATGGCAGTTGGTGTCTCAGTGCTTTAAAATAATAATGAACACTATGAAATTCTTTATATACTTAGTAATGGGATCCTGTAGATTCATTTTGTACAAGCAAGCATGCGTACGGCATATGGAAACAAGTAAGTTCTCTCTTGCTCTGTGGACTGTAGCTGACTCTTCAGGCAAGAAAAGTACATAGTGGTAGAGTATGAAGTGGTATTAAACCAGTCTTGATAGCAATCACCTCGTCATCTGTACTTGAAGGGGAAAGGTCACAAAATAGCCTGCAAATGTTTATGCTTTCCAGTGTTAAATTGTGGTTTTATTGTCTGTTGGCTGCATAGAGGGTAGGAGTTGAACTCAGTTTTTAGGTAAATCTCACCAAATTAAATTGTTTTCTACTTTGAGAAGCAGCACCAAATGTAAGAAAAATGTCTCTTGCTGCTTTAGCATTTAAACTTTTCTGATAAAATGGCTTAGGACTGAAAGCAGTAGTTTCTGTCTCAGTGGAAAATGGAGCCTCCTCAAAGCTGCTGCACTGGAAAGTATATTGTTCTCTGGTTCTCCTTTTTTATTGCACTC
Organism: Chlamydotis macqueenii; assembly: GCF_036417535.1. Lineage (NCBI taxonomy): Eukaryota > Metazoa > Chordata > Aves > Otidiformes > Otididae > Chlamydotis > Chlamydotis macqueenii. The sequence goes on from NC_141557.1 coordinate 123,408,883, forward strand.
CATGGCAAACCTATAATCACAGGATTTAGAAACCCCTCCCCATGCGCTTTTTTAATAGTCAACCAATCTTTTCATGAAATAAAATGGGTCCGTGGACTTCTGAATGGCTGACATTCATTTAGCTCCCAGGTGCGCCAGAAGAGCTCCCAGTTAGCAACAGCGGGATTTCCTGAGGTCCTGAGCTCAGCTGGAAGTTTCCTGGTGTAGCACCTAATGCGACTTTGCTTCACGTTGTAGTATAAAAGTATCAGAAAAGATTGTGTGAGGCAAAAGGAGGCGGTATTTAAAGATGAACCTTGCTCTTTTACTGGTCATTTTGCAGCACCAGATAAATGATATGATCTTTTAAGATTATTTCATTGTTAGGGGAACTCCATTCTGTTTGAAGGATTGCTTGTCCTCCCCTCAGTTTGTGAAGACCTTTACCAAGTGCTTAGACTTCATCAGTTAATCCAGAAATTTACAGAAAGGTAATGCAAAGTTCAGAGTAGTGGTGTGGTGTGACTATCAAATTGAATTGTTTAGTATGTTCACAACAAGAGGTATTTTTTTTCTGTTTTCTTGAGCTTTTTTTTCTCACTGTCAATTCCATTCCCAGGAATCATGGGTTGAGCGTACATGTGTTGCATTCAGGTATCATTCTGGCAAGATCACTAACAAGCTGATGTGAGTGGTTATTGTTTGTTTTTGAGGGGGGCAGATACTCCACCTTCCTAAGCCAAAACAAAACTTCTCAGACAAAACTTGATTTTTTGGAAGTATTTAAATCCTGCCTGTGTAATGCAGGTGCATGCTCAATCCACGTGCTGCCTGGTGACTGCTCCCTCTGTGGACAGAGGGATTAGAATAGAGTTTCAGTCCTAATCCTGGGTTTCCTGTGTAGATTCACTTTACAGACTTATTTCTGTTTAGTTACCTATGTGTTAAAGAACATGTTTTCATTTATACTTGGTCTCAGGAAAAAAAAAAAGGCGCTAACAATAGCATTTTGATTTTTATTGTATTGATGAACTATGTTAAGGTTTATGCCTTTATTTTTTCCAGCCTCTTCACAGGGTTGCAGTTAGCCATGTGCTATGCAAATTCTTGCAGTAAAAGGAATTGGCTATCTGTTAATTAAAAATAAATTATAGCAATTTGATATTTCAATTATTTCAAAGTATCTAAATTAGGATCTGAAGTCTTATTTTTTTTTTCAATTAATGCCTTAGTCTACTTTTTGTTAGTTTCAAACTCTACAGTAAATATATATATGGTTTCTATGTGCAGAATGATATTCTGAGGAAAAAAAAAAAAGAGAAAACCCACAGTTATTGTTTCTCTCAGGGCTTGGACTGACCTTCAGTATTTTGTGAAATGTAAAAAATCATTTGATCACTTTCTTAGTGGTCTTGCTTTGTGTACTTTTAATGATCCATGCAGTTTGAAATGCAGTTGAGCATAGACTGAACTGCATCAAAAAGTAATATTGGCCAGGACAAAACCATGGAACTAAATTTGTTCATGAATATGTTTAATTGATCAAGAAGTTGGTAAAAGACTTTCCTCTTTACGCAGCTCCTTTTTTTTAATCCTAAACATTTTTGTATTTAAGGAGCTTTTAAATTACTCTATTATTATTATTAATTAAAACAATATCTAGCATACAAGCTGGTTTAAGCAGTAGGAAGACTGGTTTCGTGGTGCTCTAAGAAATTTAAAGGAAATATTTCTGAATTGTGTAGTGATGGTAAATGATGTCTTTTTACTTAATGAAAAAAAAAATACTAGAAGCCTAAGTTTCTGGTGTGGGTCCGTCAACCCCCCCCCCCCCCCCCCCCCAGGATTTAATGTCTTAATTTCAATTTCTTTACCTGTCTATTGAAAGACTGGGCTAGGTGCCCTGGCAAGACCTCTGAGGGTTGGAGTGGAAATCTAGAAAATCTAAAGTCAAAACTTCAGAGGTTTCAAAACCTCTAAAGTCAATAACATTTTTTTTTTGGCGTGGAGACTGAGTTAATTTAGATTTGCAATAGTACCCACTGCAGTGGTTGCTGCAAAAATATAAATCTGTGGTAAGACATACGTGAAAATGCATGGAGGTAAGTGTAGTTACAAGACTGCCTGGAAAAATTCAGATATTGATAATTTCACTGATGTGTTTCTGCCAAATGATCACCAATGTTCCCTCATTCTCACTAATTAAAAAGAAGCTTAAACTAAAACTAAACCTGTTTGGAGGTACTGCTGATTAACTCTTGTGTTCCACATTTAGGGAGCTGTGCCCTCTGCATGGGGTGGAAAGGAGGGAAGGGAATTCTTCCATCTCTGATCCATATATTTATAATCTCCTAATGTTATTGAAAGGTCTAAAAATATATTGGATTCTGTGTGAAAAAGAAAATTGAATCTGTGTTACTGTAGGAACAGTGTTTTAGGTAGTTTATGCAAGAAAATAGCTGTTGTATAAAAATACCTACAGAAGTGTAGAGTCTTTCTTTGGCATGCCTTTGAGACAAAATTAATTTGTCTCAATACAATTGAATACTGGGGTTTTTTTTTATTCTCATGGAAGTTCAGCAATAAGCCTTGAGCACAGAATAAGTTCTTTATCCTGTGTGATTTGTGTATATTTGTCTTCTAAATCTGTTTAACAAAGTAGTGCAAGAAATTTGGGATTAATGACATGCTAGTTAGCTTTGCTGAAGGAGGCTGGGACAGAAAAATCGGGAAATTCACGTTTTTTTGCATTAGGTATGATTAGATGGCACAAAGATTAGCTGTATCATGCGTTTCTTTTCAAACTGTTCCTGACCTCACGGGTGCAAGGAAGTTGTGATCCAGCTGTAGCAGCATAAATTTGGCAAAGAAAATAAGCACGGGTTTTGTGTGGATTTGTATATTGGCAGTAAAATATTTTCAGCTCACGGGCTTTCCTTTTACCTCTAACAAATTTAGAAATAATGTTGTTTTAGTGCCAAGTTGCTGTTGTTATATGTGCCTGGTGGTATTTTAGTGCTCTTTGCTGCTTTTAGTGCCTTTATTTTTTCCTCTGGATCCACTCTGACGCTTATGATATGGAAAGCTGTTAATACCAGCTTAAATCAGGTATCACTCGCAAAAGTATCTGATACATTATGAAATGTGAGTTTTAAATTTTGGTAACATGAAGTCTGAGCTGTAAAATCCTACTTTTAATCTAGGCTTATTTGGTTAGACTGTGTTAAATCCGTTCCTAAAAATACTCAAGCTTTTTTTTGTTTTGTTATTATTTTCATTTGTGATCAAATCTCTTTGAACTCTGTAGACGTGCACCTGTGCTCATTTTAATCCCTGTGTAGTTTTCATCAATTATCACAGCAGGCAAGAAGAAAATCAAATGGTAAAATGCTTTTGAAAAGTAAATAACATTCAACCTGGGGTTCAGGTTTCTGGTTTAATCAAATATCATCTGTATTCGTGTTCTTATACAAAGCTGGGTAAGGGAGGGGCATGAAAAGCCTTTTTTTCATTTTCATTGTGAAGTATCTGTTTTGAAGTGCTCGGGTGTACAATGAGTATAATATGGAAGCATTTGTAGAAGAAGGCTGTGTTGTGTGTGTATATGGAATTTTTTTTTTTTAAGCTAGGAGAAAATCTAGGTCAAGAGATTTCATTCTTTATTAATAACTTAAGGCTTTATTCAACAAAAATTATCCTCTGTGGCTAGAAAGCTTCCTGACTGGAGAAGCACTAGTGGGGGAGGAACCGGCTGCCCTCAGACATTGATGGGAACGTTTCCCTTTCTATCAGGGTGCTAAAATGCTCACCTTCCCCCATGTGTTTTTGATCGCCACCATAAAATCTCATAAGAGCAGGCTCTCCCGGTCTGCTTCAGAGCTGATGTAGGAATAGTTTTGTGTGGTTCTTGGTGCAGGGCTGTGCTTGGGGCTAGGGACCCTCGTTGCTTCCCCCATGTGTGTTTCCATTGTCTGGCCTAGGCCCCACGCCATGGCCTCGGCCTCATGGTGTTGCTGAAACAAGCACTGGCCACAGGAACAATAATTTTTTTTTTTTGTTTTTTTTTTTTTCCTTTCATGAAAACATCCACATCAGCAAAATAAATAAATTTGAAAGCTTGCCAATTCTTGTTTTAATTCATTGGGAGATACTAGAACACGAAATCTCTCACTTGGCCTTGTCTGGCTTTCCTGCTTCTCTTCCTCACCAGTCACTGCCCGGTGTATTTAGCTCCACAGCACCAGTGCCTCGGCCTGGTGTTAAATACGTAAACTGGAAAAATTGGGAAAAGCGCTGTTAAATATGTAAACTGGAAGAACAGGGAAATTCTTGGCTCTTTCAGCTACAGTAATCTACTGTATTAGGGATTTAAACAAACTCAGGGAAAACAGTTGTTACGAAGCCTTTAATTTTCCTTTAAGCTTCTCTGTCACCCTAGAACCAAAAGCAAAGGTAGTTAAATTAGGATAATTAATCATAGAACAACTTTCACAGGGGATGTAATGAATTTTCCATCAATTTGCAAGTTCTGTAAATTAAGATAAGAGGCTTCTCTGAAATATGCTGTTTATAAGCTATGGCTGCTGTACTTGACAAAAAAAAATAGGTTAAGTAAGTTAGATGCCATCTGTGTTGACATCTTGAAGTTTTTTCTGGAGTACGTGAAGGTTTAGAGAATTAGTCTATATTTCCACGTCTAACAGTGCATCAAGGAGTGCAAATTTAAGGGAAAAAAGGTCATTTTAAGTTAAACAGTTTGTGTTCAGGACTTCTGTATTGACCCTTCCCTTTTTTGCTGTTCCTGCCCAAGGTCTTGTGGATGTGGGAGGAGGGCAGAAAGCCTTCCCATCTGCTTCTTCAGCACCTGCCGATGATACCTATCTGCCCCGTAAAACTTGGTTTTGTGCTTCGCTTTCAGGGGAAGTCTTCCAATGTGTGGAGCTGCAGGTCCTACCTTCCCAAAGTGAGATATGCAGAAGCCTTAGACATTGTAGTCAGCCGGTGTGACTAATATAATTGCATCTTCTTAAATAACTACTGTAGATGTGAAGCAGACTTTGAAGCAAGTCATTTGACACCCACACAGAACTAAATTATAACATCCTGAATGAACTGCTGTGCAGTGTAAGTGCTAAAGTAGTGTCAATACAAAGAAAGTTTGTTCCCAACAATTCTTTGTATGTTGAAAATAACTTGAAATTTGCTGGATTAAAAAGTTAACTTGAGTAGTTGGGTTATTTGCATGTAAAAAGAGGGAAGATTATCAAGATGGTTAAAAACATGAAACACAGGAGAGAAAAATGTCAAATGTATTCTAAATATACCTGTCAAATTCTGTTCACATCCCACATATTTCATTGTAACTTTTATAGTTAGTGACCAAGTGGTGACTTTTGGTATGCTACTTTCTTTAAAGTGTCATAAAATAATCATTCTGTGTTTTGTGGCAAGCAAATTGTAACCTATTATGTCTTGAATTGCATCATATGAAAGCCTGCAGTAGGGTCTGAGGAGGCTCACCTCTGAAAATCTATCCCCTTTTTTATTAGCGCACAAACATAATAACTGGAGACTTAAATGCGTTGTTTGTACAGTATGAAAATGTAGTAGTAGAAATGATAGCACTGCAGTAAAGATCAAGGTAGAAATCTTTTTAGATGTTAAGACTGCATTTTAAACCTTGTTCCTTTTGTTTTTAGTGCTTTTGATACTTAATTTTTGTATGTTACAAAAGGACCTTCTTAGATGCTTCACATTTTTGAGCTTACAACTCCAAATGTTCAAATTCAATGTTTAGGGTTTAATACTTGTTTGGGTGCCTGTTTTTGTAGACAGCTTGCACAAAATTTTCTGCAGGAACATCCTCATGTCTGATACAGCAAACGTTATCAACTTTTACAAGGGAGACATATTGACATTAGTCTGGTAGAGTCATCAAAATACTCATCATCAGGAATAGGTAAGAGCCTCCAGTGAAAATACATATTTTGATATACAAAAATGTTGCATTTCTTTTTGGAGATCTTTTTGTAACTCAGATGACTAGCATTATCTTCTTAGCTGTGGGATCATTAGAAATTCCAAAGATTAACCAGTGCAAGTGTTAGTGGTCCATCTCTATTATTTAAAAAAGAATTGCTAGGTAGTTGCAGAATGAGTGACAGGGTAGGATGAGCACTCAATAGCCCTTTGGCGATACGGTATAAAAGAGACCTTACTTTATGGACTGATGACATGCAACTGGCAAGTTGCATCCTCCCCTGTGTCCTCTCTCTTCCCTTTTGACTGCTGCTGTGGAATAACTATCTACTTTATGAATTCTGTTCCTATTTTGAAAACTTTTTTTGAAATACTGTGTGCTCTTTCCTTCTTCCCTAACCTCAGTGCTGTTAAATTGAGGGTAAGAGTTATAAAAGGAAATCTGTGCACGTGGCAGCCTATGGAAGAGCTCTGTCAGGCTTTTTGTGCTGCATCTGGTGATACGATACGACTGCGGAGGAAAGTCCTCATTGATATTTTTATTTATAAGGTATAAAAAAAAGTGTCAAAAATTTAGGTTTATGAATTGTCGTAACAGTGTGAGAATATAGTCTCTTAAGCTTCACTCCTGGTTTGACATGTGACAAAAAAGTGGCCCAAATCAGGGAATCAAGGTCAAATTGATGGAAGTATTCTGGAACTGTTGCCAGTTTTATACCTTACCATAGTGGCCTGATACAAGGTTGATAAATGTTTATAAAAGAAGCAGTAAGTGGCTTAAGTCCTCAGAAAGGAAGTGTAAAACCTTCTGATTCGAACTGTTGATTTATGCTGCTCTTAGCATTAGTAGTTGGTTTGGCTCCTTGCCCCTTGCCTGTGTTTGCCAGCTTCCCGCTACTTGCAGCGAAGCAGTTGCCTGGATTCGCTTCCTCTGGGATATGGAAGTGCTGTAGCAACGCACTGAAATGTTGGGTAGCACTAACTTGTATTTTCATTAAAAACTTTTAACCAATAACCGGATTTTCATAACTAGCTTTAGACAAAGAAACATCAACAATCCTGGGATCTTACCATATTTTTTACTTCTGTTCAGAAGTGCCTTAAATGGCCTGTTTCTAAGCTAGAGTTCCATCAGTATATGGAGCTGTTTCCTTCTCTACGTCTCAAAAATGTGGCGTGCAGCATGAGAGCGTTATTATTAAATGCCTCTGATGAAGGTAGACTTTGCAGAGCTGGCATCTTGTGCTTAATCCCTGCTTTTGTAAACATCTACAAGGTTGTCCCAAGCACTGAGCCCATGGCTGAGGGGTGGGCTCCGCTTCTTGTAGTCTGGGGAGGAAGGCTTTTGGCAAGACGTCCTGCATCCATTCGTCACTGGGCGTGATGCAAGGACTCTTTCCACTGCCTCATTAAAGTTGTATCATTGATATCCTATACCCAGCACTCTTTTTCCTGCCAGCTATGATACCGTTTTACTGTTCCTATCAATCATGATAGTGAAGTATTGGAACAGATCGTGAAGGGAGGCATTAAACTGCTTGTAGTCTTTTGTAGTCCAATATTTGGTACATTTAATAAAGAGCAGTGATGGTTTAATGTCGTTTCTAGGAAGAGTTTGTAGTGCGTGTACTTTCAGGTGTGTTGACCAGAGCCTCCCTGAGCCCCCAGCTTGATCAGTAGTGGGTGGTCCTGGGGTATCCACCAGGCATGCACTGCCCTGGGAAGCCTCCCTGCCTTAGATCTGATGCGGATGAAACCTGGGTGCGAGAGCCAAAAGATTTGAGCTGGGTTCCCAAGCTTGACTGGTGACAGGGAGGAGGACTGGCCACTGCAACAGGCGCTAAATCTGTGCCTGGCTGAGATCAGTACGCTGCTATGTATTGCCTTTACACCTGGCTTTTTTTTCAGTGTTGGTATGTTTTATAAATACTTTGGAGCTCACTGTCTTGTGCTTTGGAAAATGAGTCTTAGAAATAATCTCTGATTTATGTCCTCTTTGTATGTTTGACCTTGTGGCCTGACCCCAAGTCAAAGCTTTGCATGTCTTATTCCCAGCAAAGTGGACTGTGAGGTTTTTTGGAAGCCCAGCTGTAGAACTAGTATTTCCTATCATGGGCAGTATATCTGTTTCATGTCTTTTACTACAAACATTTCATCTGTTGACTGATGTAAAGTCCCCAACTGGGTTCATCTGTCTGTATCCTTTCCTCCTCCAGCTGTAAAACATCTGAAGAGAAACAATTACAGCTGAATAACCAGGAAACAGGTTAATCTTCCTGGTTGTATGGAGTTGTGAAGTACTGCAAGAGAATTGCATGTTCTGAGTGTGACGCAGGTAAGAAAGTGCCTGTCCTTGAATAAATATAGATTAAACCGAATTCTTGCTACTTTGGAGTTTTAATAACTTGCTGATGAAAATTCTTTACCTGGAAACTCATATGTAGAAGTGTAAGCTGGAGAGTCGTTCAAACCAGAGGAAAATTTGCCTTTACAGGCTTTAATGTCCGTCTATATTTCAGTCATGCCTAATGAAACTATAAATCAATGACTGTTTCCCTCAGCTGATTACTCTTGCCAATTGTATCTTATTTATTCTTAAGTGCATAACTTTTTTTTTTTTGTCCTCTGTGTTTGCAAATTAATTATTTGTACTTATTCTAGTTCTCAAGCTCATATTGTAAATTTAGTTCTTTTGCGCTGGGCAGTGAGCAAGATCTGAAACTCCTCCAAAATGTGTGCATGGCTTGGTATTTAGTCACCATCTGGCACTTTCATACTTCCCGGACTTCCCACAGTTCTGACAAAAGTGCTATAATGCCTCTAGTCTTCAGGTACTTTGGAGAACCACTTTTACAGTTTCTTGGTGTCATTCCCTGGCAAGATTGCTTGGGCAAGTTTTACCTCAGCATCTGTGTCCTGAAAACCTGAGAGCTGTCTTGATTCGATCATTTCATGGGATTGGATGTCAGTTTTACTGTTTTGAATGTGGGTCATTGTCCTTTGATCATACCCAAGGAAGAACTAACACATTTGATGTGGTGGTTCAGTACCAGGGTAGACGGCTTAGGATGCCTCTTGCACAGCTTGTCTTATGTGGATATGACAAGATGAGAGGAAAATAAGAGGCTACAGAGAATTTGTTTTATAATTTGCATAAAAATACTTCTTCTCCAACTGTGGCTGGATTTGCAACAAGCAAAATGATGAGTCCAAATCTATTGAAGGCATTAAATAGTGTTTGTCTAGCTTTGATGTTGCAAAGACTTTTGAAAGTGTCTATGCATTCTAGAATATCTTTCTTAGAATGATAATGGTGTCACTATTAAAAGCCAGAGAGAGTTGTCACCCTTGTCAGGTTTAAAATCTGTCTCATGTGTAGTTCACATTTGTACTTCCATGCTTTTCTTAGGCTAATTAGAGTTCTGGCTCTATTCATTAAGTCCTACTAGTTTTTTGAAAGTTTGTGAGAAGGCAGACAGGGTAGTGTAACATATGTAGTTCCCCCTTTGGTTGCATGTAATTACTCTCATGTATATTTTCATTAATGTCACTTCTTAAAATTTCTCCCAAATAGCAGGCAAGGATGGTGATAGCATATAGTTGCTTCTAATGTCTGTCTTAAAGTCAAACCAATTACTTAGCTTGCATCTCATGAACTGCAAAGTGGTTATGCTTCCATGGGGACTATAAAAAATGAATAAAGCTAAATTGCAAACCCCAAAAAAGGACAGTTCAGAATTTGGTTTACTTCAGGTGTTACACCCAGGCTGTCATTTATATTTTTGATATAATTCTTTAACATAGTGTATGCTGATGTGTTCACTAGGTCATCAGTAAAGACTCAGAGTACACTGTTTTTTTATAAATGGAAATCTCCAGGTCTGTGTCCAAGTCTTAAAACCACTTTCAAGAACTCCAAACTATGAATTTTATTGGCATACATATATTGGTATCCCTGAATGAGTGATTCCTAATTGCTTTAATGATGCCTTTTTTTTTTTTGGAGCTTATTTGACTTTTATTAACTGCTGGAGAAGTCCCCAGAAACTCTTATAAAGGATCTCTTCTTTTGCCTTAATTTCAACTTCCGTTTCCCTATTTTATGGTTCTCTGTAATGTTTATAGTAATAAGGCAGCGTAATATTTTTCTGTTCCCTTTCACAGGGAAAACATAAGAAACTTCATGTTCTGTTTGCATTTCCTAGTCATATTTATTTAAAATAAGTTATGGTACCAGGCCCCTTCTTAAGCCTGCCTTCTCTTGTCACTTGAGTCACTATACTTTTTGTCATATTCCTTGTTTTCCGTACCATTTCACAGCCTTTCTTTCAACTCTTAGCTTGGCCATCGTCACCGAACCCAGGAACATTCACAAGTATACAGGCTTTCTTCTTCCAAGTCCCTTGGCGAAGAGGTGTATATTCACAGAGACTGAAGATGGTAGGAAATTGTACATCAGCATATAAACTCCGTTCATAAATTCCCAGCTGCAGTTTTTAGTCAGTACTTCTTGAACTGTGTTTGTGCTTTCACCTGGGGAGTACTTCGAATCATCTGCTGCTTTTCATCCAACTGTTGTTCCTCAGGTGCAGGAAGAGAGTGGCAGGATGGAAACCTATCAGGTCCAACCACACTGCTGCTTTGTTAAAGTACTGTAATTTTGCTGCCTTCCATTCCCCTCCAAGACAATCTCTTCCTCAAGAGACACGCCATCTCTTTTTACTTGTCTTTGGAGTCCTGTTTTACTGGGCTGCCCACTGATGCTTAAGAGCCCTAATTATTTCTATCATAGTGTCTATACTTGAATGTTCATTCATTTTTTAATTCTAGAAAAAGAAAACCCATCCTGTAGAACCAGGTAGCATGCTGACCAGAAAACCTGTTTTTCTGTGTTCCTTTCCTTGTTTTTTTGTGGGTTGTTTTTTCTTTGTGTGTTGGTTTGGTTTTTTTTTTTATTACTTTCACTACTGTTTCTGATTAATTCCAGGAAAGTGCTAGACTTCCATTAAAAGGTTCCTACAATAAATGCTTTTTTTTTTTTTATAATTTTCCCTTATAAACTTGTTAGAAGTCCAGTAAGGAAGACTGGAAGGACAGAATCTCTGATTTTGTAAGTAAGCATATGATTACATTAAGGACTCTCTTCTGTTTTCCTGATAAATGGTGCAGCAGTGCATTTGGATCATAAAATGACAGCTTGTCTGTACCTGATGCGTATATTTCCATGGACACAGAGTGCTTCATCCATAACTGATACAAATCTTAAATGAAGCCCTCAGTCTTGTATACTAGAAAAGAGAGTATCTGAGAATGTGGCCAGAACACTAATGAAGGTAAAACAAAATTCTGCTTTTTGTCTTAAGCATGTTTTTCAAACACACATACAAACCAGCAAGCAAAAAAATTGATGTGCTGGACTTGGTAAGCTGCTTCTAGTTGAAGCTTTCTGTCAGTATAATTAACATTTACGGGATTAGTGTACCTTCTGCTTCTGCAAATGTACTGCAACTTTCCCTGACAGTATATAGTGGCTGGATAGCTGTGCTGGTCCAGAGTCTTCTAGTGAGATGCTCACAGCTGCAAAAATAGTGGTAGTGAAACTGTGAGATTTTTAAAGATGTTGCTACCTTCCAGTTGTCCAGGTGATGTAACTCTTGCTTGGGAAAATTAGCAGTATTTTCATGAAGCTTTGTGGTGAGTAAGGTCGTTCTTAGTTTCTTATAGGTGTCTTTCTTTGCGATTAAATTTATTATTCTTGTTGTAAGTTGGGGTGAATTTTTTAACAGCTGTGTATAAAGCCAGAAAATAGGAAAGCTGGTTTCCAGCTCAGAAGTAAAACCTCCAGTATTGAAGATACTTATGCATTTATTTTCCCGCAAGGGTAATACAGAGTAATACTTAACATAACACTGTGAAATACGAACATGTTAACATTAATTGTGGGAAGCCTGACTTTTGTTTTTTCTTGATTTCTTTAATTTGATTCCTCCATCTTTTCAGTGGTTTAATGCTAAATAAGTAAGCACGTTACAGCTTAGTTTTATTGTTGTTTTTAATGAAAACATGTCCATCTACAGGCAGAGAAACTGCCAGAATTAGTGGATATAGCCCCTTCCTAACAAAACTCCACTAATGTGTCTGAAAAAGATGTTTTCTAAATTGACTAGACATTCCAATTTAGGTTTGATGTCAGCTTTTTACCTGAAAGCTCTAGAGATGTGAGAGTAGTGACTCAAGACCTCCCGTCTGTGAAAATGTAGGGTCTGCATTAAATAGATCAAATTGTTTTGGCATAATATCCTTTGGTAAATATTTCCTCATTTCTAGTGGTATGTATGGCTCAGATCGCCTATACCTCATCTGCTTTGTTAAATAACTTAATTCTCTCTCAGGATCTGTGCTCTGTTTGGCTGCAGAAAGCATTGATATCTCTTTTGGCACAGAAAGTATATCTTATTTATTTGAGTAGCTAGATTCTTCCAGCTGCCCAGTTTCAATTTCCTGACTTCAGTTTCTCCCCAGTGACAGCGATTAAGGTAATGCCTTATCAAAGCATCAAGTTATCAAATGCTTAATCGTCTGCTGCTGAGTTTCCATATCAGCTTATTTCTTTGTCAAGAAATCCTGCATTTTTAAATACTTTAGTTTGGATTATGGAAACCTCAGAGTAGACTTGGGTGAGGTTTGAAGGTTTAAATTGATGCCTTTGGGATTGTTAGAATAAGAAGCCCATTCATTCATTCATGGATCCTTCCACATTAGACTTGGCCTCTCTTCCTTGAAATGTGTATTTTTATAAGTACTAAAACTTTGTTTTCAGACTTAGCAAGAGAATGAAAAAGAGGAAGAACATAGCAAGTGAGGATGAAAACTCCTTCTGAAAAAGAAAGCACAAAGATTTGTTGATACTGGACAGCGAAGCAGGAAATGACATATGTCATAAAAGGCTCCAGCTTGTTGGATAAGGGCTGAAACTCAGGATGTAGTCTATAAGTACAAAACAGTTTCATAAAAATATTTTTAAACTGTGGTTCTGAGTGCCTCAGAGAAGCTAACTGATAACTGTGCAGCTACATGCATACACTCATACCATACTTCATTCTTTAAACAGGAATATATTCAACTCAGTGGTGCACATTTCCCTCGGAGACTGGTAGCATTACCAGCACTAGATGTAACTTCGGGAGCTACAACCTGTATTCTTTGCAGAGTCTAAACCAGCAACTTAGTGGAGAAGGAGAAAGCAAGGGACTCCAATTTCAGGGCAGAAGTGAAGGGTTTCCTGAAGCTGAATATTTTATTCCACAAAAAGACACACTTTTTTTTCCCCTGCCGTATTTTGTCACAAGTTTTTCTTTATAAGCAGTGCATCTGGCAGCCTTCTAGGGATTTTGGGGACGTCTTCTGTCCTGACCAGTTGATAGCTGTAAAAATTGTCACTCAACTTGGGGACAAAAGTGCTTATACTTGAACTTACTCAAACTGTTGGCCAAGAAACATGGCTGGAACAGATTTACTAGCTGCAGTTAATGGCCATGTTCCTTCTTTTTCCCCCTCTGACTTGTTAAATATGAACTTACAGGGATCTCAAACTATGAGTTTAATATCTGACATCCTTTAGGTTGCAAATTTAACATTAGTTTTGAGACTGAAATGTGTGTCCATTCAGAATTACTGCTTAAAATACCTCATTTGGAATATCAGAATAATTTGTAATAATACAAGAGTGTTTTTTGGTTGTTAATCTGTTGTTGGGCCTTGTTACTGTACTGAATAAGGCAAGGCTGGAAAACATCTGGGTTTTTTTATCCTATGTTTTTAAAATGCTGTGGGTTTTTTTTTTAATAATAACAATATTACAGCAGTCCCATAATAACTTAGTAGCTGTAATGCTACATCCCTCTGAATATGCTTATGCCTTCCTCTTCCTCTTGTTTTTTTTCCTAATTTATAAGCACTTACATGAAGATGCCCATCTGTTTCTGAAATCCCTCCATTGTTGCTCGTTTCATTTGTATCGCTGTTTAAAAGGCAGCTGGTCTCCAAGACAAAGCTCTGTCCACCCACCCAATGAACCCTCATTTTAGGTGTATTAATGTGAACACCCAAACTCAGTCAGGTTCCCCAAAGATTGGGAGTGGGGTAACACAAGGTAATTGATATTTGACAAATACTGCTGCTTGTGTGGCGTGTTAACTGTGTGAGACAATTTTTTTTCCTGAATTTGTGCTTCAACAGTTTCTGGAAATATTTGAGATTTTTGTTAAAGGAACCCCATGTTTCATCACATGATCTGTAACCTGATTGCAGTCCTGTTTCTAGGAGTGAATAACTGATTAGAAAATTAAAATCATTTGAAACTGCTCAGAAATGTTTGCTTAAAAGAAGCTGCTGTGCCATCTGGTTGTGCCGGTAAGGTACTTGAGCACATACTGTCAAATAAAACCCAACACAGAAGTCTCAGGTACCCAACTACTTTTCTTTTTATGATCTTACCTCAGGTGGCATGTTGAGAAAAAGAACATAAACCTAAGCAGGAATTTAGGTCACATCTTGTAACCTACTAAATTCTATATGGCTGTCTTGCATGTAAGAAGCAGCAGTGAATTGCATTCATTTCAGGAAGGCAGTCTTGTTGTTATCTTTCCCTTCTGATGGTGGAGTTTAAGGATTTTTATTTTGGATTTTTTAGAGCAAAAAACAGTGTTCTGGAGTGTGTATTTAACAAGGGCTGCTTTGTTAGCTGGGTGGAGGTTGTGCACAGGGATGTAAGGTGGTTTGCAGGCTGGGTTTCTTGTCTGCAGTGGCAGAGCACTCTTGACTCCCTCAGGAAGATGGTGGCTTTACATTGTGTTCTTTGCTCTGAAGCATTCCTGAAGCGTGTCTCTGAGCAGTTTCAGTATGGGGTAAATAATGACGTGAGAGAAACTCAGAATTGATACCTGTAGGTCACTTGTTACGTTTCAGAGCTTGGAGATTATGCTGTTAGGGCTAGCAATATAAACGCTAGAGATGATCTACAGCTGACCAAGTGCTTGTTCGGTATTGCTAACTAGCTCTTTGCAGCCCTTCTGTCTTGAAAAGAAGACCTACATTTCTGATTTCTGAAATTTAGGTTGTTTAAGCCAAAAGATTCGACTAAAAATGATGCATGTTGCCTGTACTAAAACTATGACACATGATGATGAAGCTAAATGCCTTCCCTGTTCCTGTCTCCAGGCACTGCTACAAGGAGCCTCTGGAAGTTCCAGGGTGAAGAGACCTGCCTCTGTCCAGAGACCTCTGCTAATGGTGAAGACCTCCAAACAGGCCAGGCAGCCTTAGCAGGAGCTCAGAAATCTTACATGAAGGTAGAGAGTCATTTTTCAAGTGAATTGAAGTGGCTGATACGGCTTTCAAAATAGGGATTTCTTGTCTTAGGGAATAAACACACAAATGCATCTCTCAGCTTTCTCCTCCTTTTGTGTGCCTTGCTGCTTGCTACCCTTTACAAATGTTGTCATAGCAAATGCTGGGGGAGGAGGGAAAAAACAACGTGGTGCATTGTAGAGCCAGAAGTAATTCCTTATAATATTAGTAGAAAGATGTATCTGCAGTTTGTTGTTGACAAGGGAACAGGCTGTTTCAGAGCTCTACAGCATGCTCTGTTTTTAGAAACATATCCCAACTTTAATTGCTGCATTCAGAGCTCACTTTGAGTGGCCACAAAAATATGGAAACACTCTCAGATGTCTTCAGCAACAGGAGGAGAATGAGGTTTGCATATGATGAATTTCTGTTTACCAGCACTATAATTATTTCTTAGTATGGTCATCCAGAACTCATTCTTGCTTGTAAAGACAAATGTTGATGGATGAAAAAGAAATGTGACCCTGAGAACTTTGTTGAACCTATCAGCACTGCAGAGCCAGGTACTTTGAGAGATTTGACTACACTATGGTTTTGTTAGATAGCCAGGATTTTGAATGTAGTGATGATATATGCAGAATCTTTCCTTCATACTGACGAGATTAATTGAACTTTGCGTAGAGAGTTGGCTGAAAAAAAGTGAGTAGTAGTGGAAATGTTTTTCACAGATTTCTTCAAGATTTAACTTAAATATTTCTAAAGGTCTGCCAACTTCTGCATTTTTTTTTAAATAGCTGTTGCAAGGTGTTAACTTAATTGTTGGAAGATTCCTTAGATAAATATTCTTTGATTTGTCAGAGAAGAATTGCAGATTTTTCTTGTTAATCCTTGATTGATCTTTCTATTTAGGCTGGAATTAGGGCTCTGAACTAGACCAAAAGTCATTGTCCTAACATCAGTAGAGTAAAATCAAAATTGGCATGCGGTTTCCCATTAGCATGGTCAGTGTTTCACCCCATAACCTTCCCTTGTGATTTGTTGTATGTGCCTGGGAGTAGACCACCAAGCACCGTGAGGCCCACTCATCCCTTTCTCTCTCCTTCTCGCTTCTTTGAATTCAGTTTCAACTGTATTTCTCCAGTCCACTAGCAAGGTTGTCTTGAATAACTGAGGCTACTGTATTGAAACCTTGGCAGAGCAGAAAACCTGATGATGATTATACAGGGATTTCAAACTGGAGATTAAAAAAAAAAACCCAGAAATACTTCTTTTCTTACTGTTTACCTTTGTTACATTTGCCTTAGGAGTACAGGAAACAATAAAAATTGAGATAAACATGCACTGAAAAAAAAAGAGTATTTATTCTGACTGTTATGTTAAAAGTGCAGTTTTACGTATTGAGAGAGTAAAGACTTCATAGAAGATATTTGCATAATCACAAGGGGTGCATGCATGCTGAGTGGGGTGGTGGTGGTTAGGATTCATTACAGAAGTGTGAGGTACTGTCAGTTTTTGGTGATGCAGTGTCCTGGATTGAAATGCAGCCTTGAATGCTGTCACTGCTTCCAGCAAGGCAGCTTGTTCTGTGCCTTTCTGTCTCGTTTCCCTTTGTTGGAGGGGTGTGTTGTTAAACAGAAACACATGATATCAGACAGCCAAATGTTCTGGTGAAAATCAAGGGCGCTTCATAGCTGTGAAGATTTTTATATTTGCCCTAGATTCTTTTTTTCATTGATGCAGCTGTAACTGTTGTTGTAAATTATATGAATAATTGATCAAGGAGTTCTTGTTACCTCAAGTAATGTTATGCTTATTGCTTCTCAGAACTGTGCTGCTCTTTGTTGTATTACAACATTGCTCACTGCTCCGTGTGTGTGGTTTTTGTTTCCTTAAAGTTGTCTTCTGCTCCCAATCCCTTCACTCTCCCCCTTTCCTCTCTTCCCTGCAAAAGCGGGTCAGTGTTGTTTTTGCTTTAGTGTTTTCTATGATTTAACTGAAAAACCGGGTCTTTTTTAATTAACAGCAACACATTTAAAAAAAACCCCACAACCCTGGGAACTGTGCAGCACACACATCTGGTTTCACATAAGCTTGAATTGCTGGCTTTACAAACATGAACCATGTAGTCCTTGCCGCAGAGTTAGCTAAAGTGTTCCGTAACTTGAGACTATATTTGAAATAAAAACAAAATTGTATAGCTTCTTTACCATACTAATGGAAAACATTTAATTTACTTCTTCAAGCCAACCAAAAGAATGACGCAATGCTGCTCAAGCAGATTTACGGTGCCTTTCCTCCGTAGAAATCAATACAGCTTGAAGGTGCTGCTATGGGAGCTGGCTAGTTGACCATGATCCAGCTGCGTTCAGATGTAAACTTCTGTACCACAAACCAAACCTGATTATTTTAGTTCGTTCAAGCATCTCTGTATCTCTGAGATATTATGGTGTTGGATTTTATTCATGGCTTTTCCATGCTTTATTGCTATTACCACTAGATTGGAATTTCATATTATTTTTTTTTTCTCAAATTGTTCAGTTATTTTCTGCATTTCCTGAACTAAAGTACTTAACTATATGGCAGTGATATTAGCAAAAGCAACTCTGTGTACATGTTGTATATGCCTTTCAGTGGAGTCTTTTTTTTTTTCTTTTTTTTTCCCCTCAAAAAAAACCAAAAAAAAAAGGTAAAACCAAAATTCAGGCCTTCATTCAGTGGGAGTGTTAAGGGCTACCATAATAATTTTCCACTTTGCACAGAAGCAGCTCTGAACAATAAATGTTCTTTCATTTTCTACTGCTAGAGGAGGTAAAATGCAACAGTGTTGTTTTGTCTCAGTTTAAAAAAAAAAACAAAACTTCTTAAAATAGAACTGTATTTTTCCTGAAGAAGTTAAACCAACAGTGCAGATTTTCATACTACACCATCTTTTATGCCTTTTGTTTTCTTTCCTATTCCCCTCTGCCCCCACTAAAAGCTTTGACTTTATTTAAACTCTCTACTGTAAGAGGTGTTGGTGTTTCTCTCCTTATTTTCTTCCTTAATGGGATTTCAGTCTTGCTTAAGCTCTTTACTTCTGGCAGAAATTATTTTCTAAAATAGCCATTAGGATGGGGTCCCTGATGCTGCTTTTTCCCCAAGTACTGTATTTCACTGGGAAGTCCTTTGCTGATGGTCTGTGTGCTGATCATGCTAACTTCTACCAGAAGGAAAATAATGACTTAATACTTGTCCACTAGCTTGCCAGAAGTACATTTAATCTTTTTCTTGAAAAGATAATTTCTACTTCAATTTCTCAAGTAACTTTGATCCAGGTTTCTTTATTGTCTAACTATTTTTTGCTCCCACGTACTTAATCTCATGGTGAATAAATAGTTTGAGAAGGTGTTGTAGAGGAATTGAGGTCCATTTTGCAGCGGTAGCTTGGGATGTGGTGGGTTAGCAAAAAGGAAAATAGAGATTTGAGTTGTACGAGAGTCTGGGGTTGGAGGGTTTTTGAACTTTTTTTTTCCTTGAGAGGATGGAGAAGGTGATAATGAATGCAATTAAGATGGAGAGCAGTGTTGCTGATAGCTGCATTATTTTCTTTGAAAAGGCTACCATGTGAGATTTGATAGAGAAGTACGTGAATGTAAATTACAAATATTAATAATTTTTCTTATCTGGAGGAAAACAATGAAAACGTATTTACAGGCCTGAATTTTAGTATGGTTTCAAACATTCTTTAAAGCAATTTTGTAAATTTTCAAACTACTGAATAGTTTTATTGATAGTATAAATACTGAATTTGTAATACTCTGTTAACAAAATCTTTTCTGGGTAGTAGTCTGGGAGAGCATGCAGTGACATTCTGGTTATGTTATGCTTTCTATAAATGTAAGGACAGTTTATATTCAGTAGCTGCTAACTTTGATATAATAGAGATTTTTGGATATTAGATATTGCCAAGAAAATTTGAACAGATTAATTTTATCTTCTGAAATGTTTCCTGAAGATGGACAAAATGCCTTTGCATTAGCATCACATAGTCACAGTGACAAATCTGGATCTTTGGTGTTTGTACTGTCATACATTTCTCCCTGGCTGCTGTTTTGTAAATCTTGTGTTCAGAATATGAAAGTACTGGAGGTACTGCCCTCCAATGCTCTTTCAAGGAAAGACGTATAAAGAACAACCCACAAATCTTTAGAAGAAAGAGGTATATTCCCCCCCCCCCCTTTTTTTTTTTCTTTTGGTGAGATTTTTTCCAATATTCAGCCATTTCTACTCAGACTAACTATTTGGAATTGAAATGCAACTGACTTCAACAAATTGAACACATTTTGGCAATATATTGTGCCCATAGGTTTTCAGTTTGAATGTTCCAAAATTGTTAGCGTGAAAAGTCTGTCACTTAGTTTTCCGTTTGCCTTTTTCCCTACACTAGCACTGGCAGTCCAGGCTGGAGTATGCCATAAACACTTTTAAAGCTACACTTTGAATAAAGCTCACATTTACTACAGTGTATTTGCTTTGCACGGTTACAGTACTAGCACTGTATTCCTATAAAAACACTGTAATGAAGTTGTTAAGAAGAAAAGAAACGCTTAAAACATTTGCACTAAAGTTCATGGAGCATGAGATAGCTACGCTTAGGATGCTGGTACTTTGAAAGGATTAAAAAAAACTTCTCAGAAATAAATACATAAAAATAACATTCCTAGACTAGCAAAACAGTGTGTAAGTGGTGAGAAGAAAGGCACTAATTATTGTATAGAGAATAGTCTGAATTGAAATGCCACAGTTGAAGCCATTTTAGGATCTGACCTTCCTATGTATGAATTGAAAAGTGGGGAAAAAGTACAGGGCATGACCGAAAAATGTTATTCTTGAAGCTTCTTTGAGTATGTTATGTCTTATTTTTATCTAGCCTGAAATTTAGTTTTCCCTCTTGAGTCAGACCTGAATAAACTGTTTTGTCTGTTTGTGTTGTCCTCATGGTTCCAGCTCTGCCAAACATAGCTATTGCTACTTTATTTTAAGAATGACTCTTGCTTGGAGTTTGAGTCCTGCTGGAAACAGAATGCTGTCAGGAGGATGCAGTCTTGCTGTTAAGAAACTTAAATAAGATAAGGCTAATCCTATTGTATGCTTCTACTTTAGCAGTTAGTGTAGAAACTTCCCTTTCCTGGTCATGGCACCATACCATTGGCTACGTGCCTTAAGGGATTTTTTTCCCCCATTTTTTGCTGAGTTGTTGGCTTGGCTGGACATTAATACTCATAATGTTTCAGACAGTTATGGATCATGGCACTGTACTGGGCTTATTTCCAGATTTCCAGGAAAAAAAAAAAACAAAACAAAACAACAAAAAAAAAAACCAAACCAAAAACAAACCCACTCTCTTGTTTTCTATGTGTCAAAGAAGGTGAGCTAAAGTGGGTGTACCTATAGTCTCTTTGTTCATGGCACATTTAGGGATTTTTTTTTATGCTGGATGTTTGATTTTAAGTTTGTGGTTTTTTGGTTTTTTTTTGGTGGTTTTTTTTTTTTTTTTTTAATCAGTAGAGATATGGTAAGAATTAGGATGCTGAATGATTGTGAGCTTTTCCTCAGGTGATTTAAAGTTTCAGAAGCAGAAACTCTGTGCACATTGCAAAAATTTTTGAATTGCCATTTTGGATTGGTACTGAACCAAACTTCATTATCATACCTTCAGGAAGAGCTAGTATTGACTATTTAAAAAAAAACCCAAATGCAAGAATTCTCCTACAGGTGTAGGACTATAATCTGCTCCCAATATATGTTTTTACCTTGATCTTTTCCATTTAGAGATCAAACTGCAAACTGACTTCAGAACAAGGTTATCGGTTGAGTTGTCTAAACCAGCCTTGGGCTTCTTAAAATTTGCAGCATAATAGAAGATTTGTAGGGAATTAGGGTATTAGAGTGTGTCTTCTTGAAATAAATTTGTTTCAAAAAGGCACGCTTTTGAGACTCCTAAAAATGAGTAACTTCTGTAAATGACTTAATCCTAAGCAATGGTTGCATGGAAGTAGGTAAATAATTAGCAGTTGGTCTCTTCCTTTCTTCTAAAGAATCTGCAACTTTTTAGAGACAGGATGGTTATCAGTAGGTTTTGACTCACTAGGAAGAAGGTCTAGATTAAGAGCAGAAACTCTTTGTTCTTGGATCAGCAGCTAACTTGTGTGGCCTTGGGCATGTCCTCTTGTCTTCTTTGCACCAGTTTACCACTGTATCTGCTGTTGTCGCCAGCACCATAAAGTTCTTTGGAAGCTTTGGAGTCAAAATACAATGGAAACTGTTTATTATTCTGAGTGGACTCAACTTTATTTGCTATGCAGTTCCTCATATGGCAATGTAAAGTGCAGTGGAAGTATGCAGTTTAGCCCATAAAGAACTTCAGCAAAATAAAACCACCCTCTGCAACATGTATTACAGTAAAGTGGATTTGAAGAAAACAGAGTTTTATTTTAGGGGGACCAGTCTGTTTAAAGACACTGCGGGCAGATGAAGTTATTTGGTTAAAAATGAGAATGCTATGACCATAATAGTTAAAACAAGAGGGAAAGAAAAGATCTGTTCTGAAATGAATACGTGGCAGTCTTAGTTTGCCTGAGTCTTTAGCAAAAGATTTCCACTTGTGTTTTCTGCCAAGTAAATTAAACTTATGAAGAAAAGCTAGACTCCAAGTGTTGGACTGTTGGTATCTTTTAACAAGGTTAATGTGGTGAAGCAGAATATTGATAAAAGCGAGGTGACACTTAACAGTGGACCAGCTGAGAGATCTTTGTGTTCCTATGTAATGTGAAGATTGAGTGTCCTGTAAGCTTATTGTTTTCTGTTTTGTACTTACTCCTGCACGCGTGCCAGGATGTGCTCCGGGAAGAGGCATAAACTTTTTTCCTTTTTTTCTTTCACGAATACATTTATTTCCTGTCTGGAGCTGGAAAAGAGGAGCAACAAGAGGGGTTTTGTTAAATACAGCAAAATCTAATTACAGCTTGATTTAAAGCCACATTCACACAATGGCTGAGGGGTGAGTTCACTTCCACAAAAACAAACTCGTTGGCTTCCTACTGTGCATTGGAGAACGTGGAGATGCATGTCTTGGAGAGCAGCTGCCTCCCTCTTCTGGCACTAACGTTTCTTACATTGTGCTCCAGCTCTGCTACGTGGTATAAAAAAAATATGACTGTAATTCTGTGCAACAGAATACCAATGCCTGAATTCATTGGTGTATACTCACCTTACTGATTATGCTGCAGGTAGCACACGCTGTGTTACGTGTGGTAGACTCGATGTCTGTTTTCTATGAGCTGCAGAAATCTTGTTCCTCAAAATGAATGGTTGTTTCCTCCATTCTGTATTTTTGACAGTTGTGTCCCTGCTGATTCAAAAGAGAAAATGTACTCAACTCACAATTATCCAGCATCCCTATTTGGTGACCCTCAAGCAGGAGCAAAGCAGTTATGCATGGTGAGGAAGGAGGTGTTGACAGGAGGCCAGCCAGCAGGGAAAAGGTGTTGCCTTGGAAGAGGGAAAGTGGTGGTAGAAGGTGGCTGGTGGTGAGACTGAAGTTGCTGTGCTCCTCAGCAGCCCTGCTGAGCCGTGTTTGGAAGCTGCTTAGTGAAAAGATTTGAGTTTAGTGGGAGGCTGGGGCAAGCGGGACAGTTGGTGCTTCAGGACACAGGGAAAGTCTTGGAGAAGGAGGAACAGGCATGGGGCAGGATGGGAGGGAGCGGATCTCTGTAAGGCTGTGTGGTGTCATGTGAAAGGAGAGGCACCAAAGCTTGCTCAGGAGAGAGTGTGACAGACACACTGGTGAAGAGGCAAAACTAAGAGGGCCAGGCTTGGACGGCATACAGAAGTAAAGCAGTTGAGGTAGATGAGGCTCTCTGAGCTGTGTCTCTGCAGTGTGTTTAGTGTTGCAGAAAGGCCAGAAAAAAAGGAGGGATACAGGTCTGTGGAGGGCTTGTGAGAGAAGTGGTGAGATGAGAGAGTCCAGCGGGGCATTTCTGATGGGTAAAGAATGAGTCAAAATCAACAGTCCTTCCTGACAATAGGTGGGCCAGTGTGCAATGAAATGGGAAGTTGCAAGAAGCAGAGAGAAGAATGGGCAAGATCTTGTAAGATTAATGTTTCTTTCACCTCTAGAATGATCTCCTTCCATTTTTTGTTTGATGTCTGCTCATTTTACACTTCTCAGAGGATTTCAGACTCAGCCATGTTATCGTGATATTGGTGAACTATATCTGAAGTTAATAATGGGGGAAACAGGACCGCAAAGTTTGCTATGATACTGAAAGAGGTCAATGAATAGTATGAAGACAGTCATATCTCTATGTATAGCTATATACAATTGCACTCCTAAAACTACAAGAAAGTCTCTTTGCCATGAAGTCATACCTAGGGAACTCTGCCCATCTTGAGTCTCAGATTTCTATTCGGTTTACACAAACTTCTGTAAACGTTAATTCACTATTTCTTGCTTCTTCTCCAGGTAGTTCTGGGCTTTAGTTAGGTCCTTGCTGGAGTTCCTGTATTCAGTGCTTTGTATTTTCTCAGAGAAGTAGTCATGTGAAGGTCATCAACTGCAGAAAGAGATACAAATTGTCTTTTCCAGCACTGTTTTGCCTGTTTGTATGTGGCCTTCAAACCTTAAGGTGTCCCACCCTGCTAGGAGGATCACCTTGTGATCTTCGCCTTTTCCATATAATGTTGAAGTTTTGACCTAGTAAAAGCAAGGAGATGAGCATTAATTGAGATAAAATGAAGTCCTACCCTCCACTAGTCCTCTCCAAGGCAAGGTGGTGAAGAAAGTGGTGATGGGAAGAAGGAAAAAATCTTTGAGCATGTGTGGGTGTCCAGAAATCAAAGTCAATGTTTTGTTTGGCTGCCAGCTGGATAAGAGACCTGCATTTACTTTGGAGAATGGTGTCCAGTGGAGTACTCATTGTCATGACCCTTGTGGTCCCTGTCTGGAGCTGTCCCTTGTCTCCCAGGTGGCTCTGGGCACTCACTGATGGAAGCCATGCAGATATGGAGAGGAGTTTTGTAACTTTTGCATTGTTTCATGTTGACTTGAATTTCTGCCGTCAGTTTCTCTAGAGGAGGTGACTTGAGGGCCAGAGGTGTGTGGATTGGGTCTGCTTTTCACTTAACCATGATTAGTGCTGACCAGTAGCACTACAGGCCATTGAGCTGTGGAGAAGGCAGAGGCTATGTGTTTTCTGCACTGAAAAGAGCTCTTCATGGAGGGAAGCAGCTCTCTTTACATGCAATGTGGAGAGCCTTAAGTGGGCTTCCAGTGGACTTAAGGCTTAAGAAGACTTAGGTCCTCCTGAAATTTTACCACTGTGATTGCCAGTTCTTGGGCTGTCTCCCAGCTTACCAGAAGTTGCATCATTCCACCAAATGCAGCTTTTCAAGATAGCCCTTATCCTTCCATAAGGGTAGCTAATGTCGTAGTGGTTATCATGGTAGGTGATCGAGAGTTACCTGCTATGTGATAACATCAAATGTTTCCACTCAGGTCTGTGTCTTAGAGGTTTTTTTTCTGTTTGCTTGTGTTTTTTTTTTTTTTTTTTTAGAGTGTCTTGAATGAAAATAATCCCTATTTAATTTTCCTGAGGAACTCGTACTAGACACTCTGGTTTATTGAAGTCTAAAGGGTACAAGAATAGAAAGTAATTTTTCAGTGAACTCATTTATAGCTGATTTTATTTTTTCACTGTTGTCTGAGTCCTCCTACTGTGGCACCATGGCATGAGAAGAGCTTGTTACCCCAACAATTAACAAGCTTCTTAATAGACTTTATAAATACTCATGCTAGATAAATGCACAATCCAGAACCTAAATCAGCCTTTTCTGATTTGTATGTGCCAACATCTTCAAAATAGTTTTCTGATCTATAAGGTGTTTTCCGGAAAGAGACATGTTTATGTTTATGCAAAGATCAGTTTAATATTGTCTGGGGAAAAAAAAAAGGCTTTGCTTTGTCTGTTTTATTGCTGCTGACTGTTGCAGCCACAACTTGTAATTTAGATTAGTTTGAGTGCTGTAAACTTTCAGAGGAGTGAAGTATTTTCTCATGTGTCATATAAACAATATTCGATCGGAAGCGCTCTGTGGTGGACTGCTTAAGCAAAGCAAAAGTAAGATACATGACCTCAGCCAAAAATTAGTCAGTCATTTCAGTGTGATTAAAGTTATCTCTATACAGAATTGCTTGGCATTAAAACGTAACCATTCTGATATCCAAGCTTGATATAGTTGCATTAATTCTATGTGAAGCTTCCTGTTACCTGTGCATTATTCCAGTAGGGTTTTGTCTTCTGTAGAGCTTTCTGTTTGTTGTCTGTCTTCTCTTTCTGTGTTCTGCTAATAAGAACAGGTTTGAAGAAGTGAATAATCCTACATACACCTTGCTTACTTTCTGACTGTTTCGAGTTATATCTTGATAATTTATTTCTACAGGAACATGTTCTTTTGCAATGCTCATTCACTTGAGTTTTTACTGTGGTAGGCAGCCTCTAATGAAAATGTTGACTCACCTGAGTGATATCTTTGTTTTCTTTATTTTGTAAGTCAGATTGCAAGATAATTTTAAATTACAAGTATTAGATCACATTTTCTTGAAGGATTGCTTATGTTTATGCCAAGTTACTGCATGCACTCACCTATTTTAGTCACAGTCGATGTTTTAAATTTCAGCGTTAAGGGAAGCAGAAGATGTTTATGTAGAGTCCTGAATGATGATAGCTTTGTATCTTGTTAGCATAATATTCTGAGTCTCCTCAAAATCAATGGTACTCCTTGTGAAAAACTTTGTATAAAGAACAAAATGGGTTAATATTTTAACATAAAATACAGGTAATCTTGTAATCTAATGGGCAGAGGGGGGAAAGATCTAAGAGATGTAGCCTGGATATGCACATAATGTAGTTTTCCATTCTTCTGTAGATTGTGCACCAGCAGCCTTTCATTTTTGAATGCTTTAATTCTAGTGCAAGTACTCAAATGACTCACCAGTTATTGAAAGCATCAGGTAACTATACCTATATTTAGCTTTGTTCTATCTTCTTATCCTTGTTTCTATCTTCATTTTCTCAGTTGTAAGCTACAGTGAGTTTCATTAATGTTTAGAAAAACAAAATCCCAAAACAATGTGGGAAGTGTTCTCATGAGTTCAGCCTCTGCAGGCTCTTCAGACTCTTTCTTCTGTTGGTCAGGGCATGTGGAGGCTAAGTCCTCTGTCTTCTTTCATGGTACTTTCAAACACTAAACACTTAACTCCACCTGCCAACAGGCTACGCTTTTAAGTTGGAGATGATACCAGTTTTAAGAGATGTCTTCTCTCTGCTACTTGCTATGGGGTCTGCCCTGCTGGTGCTGTCCCTAATAGTGACCAACTCCAGTGGTGCCTTCATTTTGTGGTCAGTCTTTGCAAAGGCATGACCCTGGCCTTAGCTACTTTCCTCTTCCATTGAGGAAATGCTGTGTGCTGAGACTGTATTAACCACAGATCAAGGTGTCTGACTTTTTAGCTTATTACATCAAAGTGCTGAATTGCAGGGGGTCAGATGTGAAATCAATACTGGTTTTGCATCCAGCTGTCTTGAAGACTATGTAAACTAAATCTATTTATGTGTGAAAAGTTATGTCCACACTGGAAAAAAAAATAGTTAGTATGAGCTGCTGCTTGTGTTGCTGCTGGGAAAGACCTTGGTTGGATAATTTTGTCTTTAAGGGTAGCTATGGGTAAGTTCCCCTGAGATTTGTAGTAGTGAGATGCAAATAATGTATGCAGCAATGACAATTTAATTTTTTTTTTTTTCTTACAAGTTTTGTAGATCTGCCTCGAGCAGGCTTTCAGAGCAGATGAGGTGAGTGAAGATATACTGCCACCTAGAAGGCGTACTTTGTTTTCTGGACTTCTTTAGCTATTAATATCTGCTAGGTGTGGATTTTGTTGCTCCTTTCTTTTAGGCACATGATTTTTTCATTTTCCTTTTGATTTTCTTCTTTTTGGCTTTTTTAACAGAGGATTTCTGAAGTACAAGCCAGCATCTCTTTCACCACTATCAGCTTCTACAGATTTCAGGCTTTTTTTTAAATCTCCAATCCGTCTCGCATATCCCCAGTTAGTTTGGCCTGGTACTTTTTCCTCTTCTATTTTTGTTTACTTGAAGTTATCTGTGAGTTCTATCAGACATTAACTCAGACTTCAGCTGCAGGAAAGCTGGAGAGATGCCATGGGATGTGAAACATGAAATATTCTATACATGAGATATTCTGTCATTGGAAAAGCTGGAAAGAGTCTCTGGTTTTACTTCAAATATCTCCTTTAATTGGGAGTTAAAGAAACAGGCGTAGAGAGGCCTAAACCCAATTGTGACTACGTCAAAAGGTGAAAGATAACTTTCAGACTCTTTCTTTATGCAGTCTTGAATCTGTAAGTGTAAATTTAAATCCCATGTTCTGAATGAGTAGATTCTTCTAAACATAGCTAAGTCTTTACCCTAACTTCTAAATTAGAATTTTAAAAGGATATTCATAGATTCATTTGTTTGGGTTTTGTCTCATTGTATTGATGAGATGCAAAGCAATAGCAGAAGCTACTGTTTCCTGATGAAGTGTACTAATTTACCACAAGAGATTATTATATTCTAAGTACCCAAAGAGAAAACAAGCCTTCTAAATTCGTCTCAACATCAATATTTCAAAGCTATTTCCATTTGTTTTTTAATGAAACAGCTACCAAATTATATAAATGCAGTGGTTGTAAGTACCCAGAACAGCTTGAATACTTTAAGTGAGATAAATGGTTAGGCTTTGCAGGTTAGCCATGCACATGCTGTAGCTTTATGTGCTGAACCGATCAGTGTGAAAACTTAGTACTATGTGCAGGGTTATTTACGTTGTTTCCCCTCGCTTCTTCCAAATACGAATATTTACGCTAATAGGTGAGATATGGTGGGATTGCATGAGACAGTCCAACTGAGCATAGAAATTGTTGATGGTTTTTAAGTTCTGTGGGGTTTTTCATAGTTATGCAGTTTCTGTTCTAAAATCTGAGTAATATGTATTATGAAGTCACTGTTAAACACAGAACTTGGAAACTTGCTCATGTTTCCCTTCTCTAACAACCCTTTTACTGTGGTTATGCTGCTTATGTTTTGACTATAGACTGCTGGAATTTGCTTTGAAAATATCAGTATTTGCAGATTAACTTTGGAGCAGCTTCTTTTTTAGACTGTTATTAATGCAGAAATTTGAGGAGCAAGGAGAGACTTTCTTGGTCAGATCACTAAGGCTACATTATCATAGACCATGCAGGAGGTACAGTTCTGACACAGACTGAACGCTTCAGTCCTGACTTCACTTAATTTTGAGTGCTCACCTTTTGAACTTATTTTTCAATGTTTGTACCTAATTTCTATAGGAATAAAAAAGGATTATTGTTATGCTATTAAGGTTATGTAGTGATGGAGTTTGATTTCCCTTTCCACCTCTGACGTGTTTGGGACTTTCAGACTCACCACTGAGATATCACCTACTTGAGGGTAGTAGAAAACAAATGATCTCAAAAATGTGCTGTCCTTCACAGGACAGGACAGTACAGTATTAGAAAAGATAAGACATTCTTCCTGCATGTTTCTGCTTGCAAAATGTATTTCAATTTGTGGTGAAGACTGGGTTCAGACCTTAACTACTAGGTCTACAAGCTGCCCCAAAAGTTAAGTACGCTCTTCTTCAGGAGCATTATGTGGAATGAAGAGTCCTGAAGACTCTTTCATAAAAGGACTTTTCGCTTGCTCTGTTAAATAATTAAGCATCTGTTCCTGGAGCAACTTTTCATTTGTACCAGCAAAATGCTTATGGTTTCTTGTAAGAAGTCCGTGAGACTGGGTTCCGGTATAGCAAGTCATAGTTGCTAGTTTTAGATGGAGGAAACTTCTAGTCATTAAATGAACAATCATTCTAAGATTAAAATCTAAATTTATTTCACATTTGACTAAAAAGGCTTCAAGTTCAGTAGGCTGTCTTCAGACTTGTTAGCCTTGAAATGATAACCTAACCAAAGCCGTTGCATTCAAAGGTAGTTTTCTTCTGGGATTCATTGTGCTGAACATCTTCAGCTCTTGTGTAAAGTAATAAGATCTGAGAGGTGCTGTGAAACTCTGAATTGTGGGTGTGGACTGGAGACTAAAAGTCTCGAAGGTTTGCAGTCTTTGAGCTTGCAGTGAGCTGGCTGGCAACAGGGCAGTTTTTGAGCGAATGCCTGTACACGTTAGCATCTGTGAGAAACCGCTTTATGTTCCAACAGTCGCACCTTGATTTGCTTTCTAAGTTCCATTTTGGAGGTCAACATAAACATCTTCTCACACGGAGAGATGCAAGAGAGCAGAAAACAGTCTTTGAAGAATTAAAAAAAAAAACAGTAGTCTTTAGAAAGCTCGATGGGTCTTCATTGTCATCACACAAGATCAAAGAAAGCCTCAGAGCTGCG
This sequence comes from Chlamydotis macqueenii, assembly GCF_036417535.1. Classification (NCBI taxonomy): domain Eukaryota; kingdom Metazoa; phylum Chordata; class Aves; order Otidiformes; family Otididae; genus Chlamydotis; species Chlamydotis macqueenii. The sequence continues at coordinate 123,438,704 of NC_141557.1, forward strand.
CTCTCTACTCAGAATTGGAAATAACATTCTTAATTACAGAAGTAAGCCAGTCTGATGAAATTTCTCCTTCAAAGGGAGGAATGCTGCACTTCATCCTGCAGCTTTTGCATTCTTTGCAGCATAGCGTTTTTGAAAAATTACACCTGTCCTCTAATGGAAGACTTGCATTTAGAGTTTTCCTGGGCCATAGATATCTGTTAGATATACTCAGCGTCAGATTGTCACCCATTGCAGTAAGGTGGTCATAGTGAAAAAGATACTAAATAGAGGAGGAAAAGAAAGTGCCAGCAGTGGTGATGAAGATTAATATTGTGGAGGTGCTGGAAGTATACTTATTGTATAGCAAACTCCTTTTTTCTGTTTTTCCACTGAGGAAAATCTGTACTTGTCTGTCAGCTTTCTGGCTTAAGTGACACTCTCGGGATCCCGATTTTCCACCACATCAAGTACAAAAAATGCATCTCCACTTACGAAGCCCTCTTGTGGCTTGTACCAGTGTAGATTTAACTTCCCATGTCCTTGTGAGCAGTTGACTTTTGCTATCATTATACCTTGTGTTAGGACTTCAGCATCTTACATCAATCCTGCTGTGGTTTTTTTTATTGCTCTCTTTTTAAACCTGTGTGTTACGGTCTGCTAATTTGTCTTTCTCACTTGGCTGTTTGGAAGCAGAGGCTGCTTTTTCTATACTATGTTTTGCAATCTTTGGCTCACTGGGGTCATGATCATTGATTTTATGTGACTCAGGCATGCACTATATGGAGTCCATGGTCTGGATGTGCTATTTAAGGCTATTTTTTATGCTTACTGTGTTACTGATAAGCAGCATGGTCCCTTTCTGTGGTCCACCAGCTTTGCGGCCATGTAGCCGGGCAGCCAGAGGTCATGAAGTGGTGGCTGGGAAGCACATGTGTTGAACCTTGAAGCTCAACCTTGAAGCCTGACATTTGTGACTTCCTGAGAAAAGTTTATATGGCAAACAGTAGACCTATGTTTTATTTTTTTCTATGAATGGTGATGGGTCTTGTGATGAGTTTACCACCGATTTGCAGACTCCCAAACTCTTCCCAAGCTACTTGCTAGGGAAGGAAAGAGCCCAACAAATAACTACTGTAAAGTCAAAGGTAGTTTGCAAGAGAAAAAGAAAATAATGTTAGATACGTTTCTTTAGGAAGGAAAACTGAAATGTAGAAAAACTTGTGGAAGAGAAAATTGTCCCCTTATCTTTTAATCCATATAAATGTAAAAAGTACCATAACAAAGTCTTAAGATTTTGTTGTTGTTATGTATACATAATCATGGACTGGTTTAACTTACTTCTGAAAACCTAATGAATGTGTTAAGCCAAGTAAAATATTCATTAGAGTAATTGCTTCAGTTCAACCTCTCAAGGCTACAGCTTGCAAATATTCACACTATTGCCTTTAGAAATGCAGCATGTTGATTCACCAGCCTTTTTGCTCAACTCATTTTCATTCCATATGTTTATTATACTTTGCAAAATATAATTAAATAACTGAGGTAGCAGTTTCCAAGCAATATTTGGTATATTTCTAAGTCAAATTTTAAGCGATATCCAGAGTGAAACCTGTTCAGTTGCAAGACACATGAGAAATTTTGAATTTTAAATATTTTTATATTTAAATCAGTGCATATATAAGTACTTACAAAAGTGATCATAGTAAAAATTTATTTGTTCCAAAAATAGTAATCTGTCTGTTAACATACTTAGATGTGCCTAAATGAAGTGTGAAATTACTTAGTGTGCAGTATGCCAGCTAGGCAGTTTTCACTCCAAGGTGCTGGTTTCAGTGTCATACGATGAGTTCGTCGTACCCCCATAGATTTTCCTCTCTCCTCCCCTCTGTGATGGGCATCTGCCTCAGACCATATGGTTTTGGAAAATTTGGATTGAAACTTTTCTGTCGAGGAACAGGGCTATAGAAAACCTAACTTGATTTTAATTTCTAAAAACACTGTAGAGACTGGAGATTTCCATGCGGAGGTGCAGGAACTTGAAGCTTAGCATAGGCGGATAACTTGTGCCAGGGACAGGCTTTTGCTTTTGATGAAAGTCTGTCAAATATTGGCCAACTCACCTATCTTTCACAGTTTGTTCGCTTCCAACAGAGACTTGCTGGAGCTGAGGAGTCTCTTGTGACTGTGTCCTCATGAAACCTCTCTTGGCCTCTTTTGCTGGCATGCCCAGCCGTGTCCCTATACTGTCCCGAGTCTGGTGCATGGTCCAGGCACTCACCACGGGCAGTGGGGCAGGTTGGTGGAGCTTTGTGTTGTTCTTAGTTGTAGTTTTAGCCACTTGCCTTTGCTGAATGTGAACCCTTGCAAACCACTGCTGGCTCTAAACTGGCTCAGCAATACTGCCGAGGAACTTGTAGTATTTTAAAGAAGCGCAGTTTATAAAAGTTGATGTGCTCCTCAGATGATGTAATCTGCAAAGGAAGACTTAATAAAATAACCTTCGTTTATTGCAACACAGAACTTAATGCTGACTGCAAGTTTAATCAAGAAGCAAAATGTCACTCTTCCTGCATTTCATTTTTATTTCTAGCCGTATATAGCTTTGAGAATATTTTTCTTAGAGATGAAGTCTGCTAGCACAGAGTGACTCGTTATGAGCCATTTTCACTGGCAGATTAAGAAAGCTATGACACAACTACTTACATATTGTCAGTAAATATGGTCTTGCACTGTTACCACATGGAAGTCCTGTTCCATTAGTAACATTTTATGTAGTAGCAAATACAAATTTTTGTACTGAAGTAAGTATGATAGATAAAAATGTTTATAAACAACCTTTAATGTCATGCACTTGGACTCTGCTTGATACTGTATGGTGCTGGTGATAAGCATAAAGAACTATGAAAAATGCCGGTGTGGACACGTAAGAATTTGTTATTGCAGTGGGGTTTGGGGTCTTATAAGTATGATGTTTATGGGTGTGTTTTATGTGTAATGTAGTGGAACATCTTAAAAATGCGTTGTAAAGTTTATATATGCATAATGTTGTAGCATTATGATACTTTGGCAATATCGATTGTGAAAAATGTACTCTATCTCACGAGAGATAGCTGACACTGGCATTCCTGAGGAACAGGCTATGGGTTTCCACCTTGCCCATGGTGCTTGAATACCTTTTGGTCAGTGTAGAGCTTAAGTAATTCTGTGAACCGTGTGGGAACAGGAAACTTTGGAAGATTGTTTTCTGACTTGTGCTAATCAGAGTGAAGATTAATTGAAACATGCTATCAAGGAAGACGGAACTACAGGTGCCTGTATCTTTTTTATTATTGTTTACCTGATACTGTAAAAGCTGTCAGCAACTTTCAAATACACAATGGTCTCTTAGATCGTAACATTCCTTCATTTTTTGAACTTGCATATTCATGAGATGTGTGCAGGCTTACTTGCGTTAGTTGCCCATACTTCTAAGAAGTATTTGCACATGGTAAGTATTTTCCAAATGAATTCAGTTGATTTGCATAATAGCAAAAGTTTCCTTGGCATTTCCACCATAACCTCTTGAAAGCTTATTTAGGACTTTAGGTGCCAATGCACACAGAAGCCCTCCAGTCAGCTAAGAATCTGCCCACATGTAAACGTAAAGGACAGAGGGGGTCCTGTTGGCTTCTGTAGGGCTACTGTGTGGTGAAAGCATGCTTCTGGTGCCTCGCCAATCTGAGGGCTGTGTTGTAGATTGTGAAGTCCTGTGCATAAACTGATCTGAGATCTACTGTGTATATGATGCTGGTAATGTGTACGTTCAAAACAAGAATTCCTACTGGCAGAATAAACTGGTGCATTTTATTGTCTCCTTCTAATAGACCTAGCAAACTACAAGCGCGCAGCTTCTGAAAGAGCACTCCTAGATACATCCTTTTTTTTTCCAGAGATACAGACAAGCCCCCTCATAGGCAAATCATTTGGAAAAGCGAGGGGGAAAAAAAAAAAAAAAAAAAAGGCCAAACGGGTATTTTATCTTTATGCACCCAGACAAATAACAGTCCCAAACATTGATGCTCTCAGCAAAAAGGTGTAAAGCGTTCATCTCTCATCGCCTCGCGCGCGGTGCCTCAGCAGCCCTGTGCTATGGCAAACGGCTATAATTAGATTAGCAGCCTGCTAAGCGGCGGTGACAGTCGGCGAGCCCCAGCGAGCATGTGCTGGATTCTGCATGTGCCTGGCGCTTATTGGTGGGCGAGGTTGCTGCCTGCCGGTTTGATAGGTTTCCCCAGTAATCTTTATGCTGCATTACAGACATAGATACAGAGGTACTGCCTGCACGCAATGGGAGAGGTGCTCCGCTTGTCGCGTGAAAGCAAGCCCACAGATGAAAGGCACTGGTCTTTGTTGCAAAACATCAGTACTTAAGGACTTCTAGCTGCAAGCGGAGAGGTCAGTGAAGGAGTCTTACTTGGTGGTAATTACTTTCAGGTCTTTATCTCACCGGTAAAACAGTCATGCATGAAATGAATACCGTTAATCATGTCATCTATTTAATTTGATCTTGCTTTCATTAAGATCATGTGTACTCTGTCGGGAGAGCCATCAGATTACAAAACATATCGAAGTGGATTTAGTACAAAAATAGAGTGTATTTATACAGGAATATTGTTTTCATTTGAAATTTTGAGCCTGTGCATGTGAGTGATTTTACTGGTTGCCTTTTGTTATGCTAATGGAAATATTTCTTCTATTGGGATGTTTTCTGCAGAGCAATTGAATTGGAGCCTTTATAACTATTGGCATATGAAGATAAATCTCTAAATAGTGATTAGCTTAGAGAATAATTCTGTGAAGTGTTCTTTAATTTGATCACAACCATAACTATCTTGATGGTTCTCTTGCAACAAGATAGAGGGATGATGAGTAATATGCTATTGTTCTTTCAACAAAGATGCTGGAGCCTTCATGTTTGGGTGGATTCTTTGTTTCATCTACTGGGTTTTATTGTAAGTGGCTTTCAAAATGAAACTAAAGCCACTCTGCCTGGTAGATTGCAGTATATCCTATGCTTGCATATATATGTATTTTTCATATATATATATATATACACACATATATATATATAAATTCAGCTCAAAGGCTGAATTTTGGCCCAAAGCCTTGTCTATTGTCAGAACTGCCTTCAGCAGTAGAATGAAACAAGATATGTATGCCAATCTTTTAATCTGTGATTCTGAGGCTATTACAGTTATTTATCATAGTGTCATACTCATTTAAGTTCTTTTCATACTTGACCTATGCATCAATTGATCACAACTTTTCCTATAAAAAGCATGCATATTTTATGAGCACATTTTACAGTGAAAGCTTTTCAGAACAGAAGGAAGCAAGCATTGAAGTATAAAAAAAAAAGTCTCTTAATATAGTCATGCGTCATTTGATGACTTTTGAATATTGATGCGGACTGTTGAGACTTCAAAGTTAATGCCCTTGTCTGTGTCAGACTCCAGAGCCCACATGAACTTGTATATTAAGTCACCAGTCATCTGGCTGGCTGGCTGCCACCATGCGTCTGAGGTACGAGTAGATTGTCTCAGCCAGGATCAGAAAAGTGTTAGAAACAGAAGCTGTTTTGGTATTAGTCTTCACTCTTCCTTCTGCACCTATCCATGGAGATGTTTTTCCTGCTGTATAAACCAAAGCAAAATTTAAGTTGTTCACTCGTAATCTATGTAGTATGAAACTGTGTTACCTCCTGAGCAGATACCCTTAGAAGTGGGCATTTATTCACTTGCTAACTTTATATGGCTGTGGGTACAGCAGATACGCATGCTTTATTATTTGTGGTAGGGTATTCAAAAGGAAAAGTATTTGGGAGGTTTAATCGCAGCTCATACCAGTTTCTTTGAGTTTTTTTCTGTTGACTAAAATAGTTACCTTGGTATATACATTCACTTAGGTTTTATTTCCAAAGCTATTTTCTTCAATGTGGACTTGGAAAACGGCATTTTTGCATATTAACAATTGAGCCTGGACAAGGGAGGACTTGGAATGTGAAGACATGTTTTTTCTCAGGCTGTTTCATATTCCCTTGTTGCTCCAAATTATCAACCAAAGGTGTCTTAAAGAGGTTCTAAGTTAAACTGTGCCTTCTGACTTTAACAGAGGCTTACCTGAAGTAATTTATCTACATCTTTGTGACCTTTGCAACAGCATCCCATGAAGGAGTAAATAACAGCAATGTTAGTAATGAAGAAATGTAGAAAGTAATATCTCCAGCTGAATTATATGCTTACCATATCCAGACAGTCTATTTTCAAGAGAAGAGGGGCTGATATTTTCTGCTCCATGTATTGAGCTATCACTGTTTGTTAGTAACACAAGGCACAACTGGAAAAATGCTGTAAAAGTTAGCATATTTTTGGTGGTGGATACATGTAATACCACCACTCACTGGCACTGAAATGCTGCACCAGCAGTTATTTAGGTGTGGACATCTGTACCTCCAAAGAGAGCTGTAAGGATCTATGCAAGCATCACCAGAAAAAATGACAGTTGTGAAACTAGAACTGGTGACAGTGTAGCTTAAACTAGGACAGGTGACAGTGTAACTTAAACTTGTGATGCCACAACAGCAAAGAATAAGCTACTTTGTTATTGCTTCTCTTTTTGTTAAAACCTCAGTATTCTTCTGGGTAAATGGAAAAAAAAAAAAACAAATTGAAGCAACAGTTCGTGTGGATTACTCTAAAAAAGTTCTCATCTTTGTTGCTAGAAGCATATTTTAACTATAACTAGTGTATTGCTACAGGAAACATAGCATACTTCAGATTATTCTCAATGAAATTTTATATTTGCCAGTGAGTTTCTTGATGTAAAAGTTTTTATTACACTTTGTTAGGAGATGCATGCATAGCATCTTTGCTATGCACCTCTGCAAACTAGTCTTATTTCTGATATGTTGCCCTGTAGATAATTCTCCAAATCCTTTGTTATGTGAAAGGGAAACTTTTCTTTCCAACCAGGAATGCAGCATGTGTGTCTGTATGCATATGTATGGTAAGGGCACAAAAGTATGTTACAAAAATCAAGGTCTCGGATGTTTTGTATCTATGCATATATAGCTGGGAAAGAATCACTTACACTCTCTGACACTAAGGTATGCTCATGTAGAAATTAGTGTTAACACTTTCCGTGTCACACCAGTATTCTTATTGTAATGCAACAGAAATATAAATACTCCTTGAAGAGTGCTGTTTTCAGAAACACTAACTTTGGCTGCTGGCTGGAGATGGATATATGCGATAAACTGAGTGCTTGTAATAAGCAGTACTACACTAGCTCTGATTTATTAAGGCATTATATCTTTTACTGCTATGTGTGTAAGTAATTTTTGCGTTACCTAAAACCATACCCTTTCTAAAGGGGAAAGATGATGCTTGAGGTTAATACTTTTTTTTTTTTGTAGTCTGTTAGCAATGAAAGAGATACTCCTGAAAAACAGTCATAGGGATTTAAAGTATTACCACAGTGTTTATTTTGCAGGATTTGCACTTACACGCCTTACAGTTTTTAAGTCGAGTAGCAGTAAGTAATATTTGTGTAAAGGTTTATAGTAGAATGAGAAAAGTGACATGCCCTAAAGCTCTTTTTTTCCTTTTCCTCTGTTTTTGGAACCAACTCTCAATTACTACTTTGCTGATGAAATATCTGGCTGTTCAAATGGTTGAGACATTCAGTAGCCCATCCATAAATACTTACTGTAACGCTTTGAGAGTTCATGGGAAATAGGTAGCCTGTTTTATGTATTTTGTTGGATGAAGGAACTGGGCATAGGCAAGGTCCCTTGGTGGGGAAGGTCTGCCCTGCCCCTCCCCTCCCGCAGGGATCTCACTTGCCTACCACAAGTTATTCTGAGGACTAAGTGGAGTCAGAAACTTAAACAGTGAATGAAATAGACCCAGCTCTAGGCATCTGCGTGCCAAACATTTGCAACATTTAGAGGAAGGTCGTGTATTATAGAGCAGGGAATGGAAGCAGCAATGGCTTTTTCTTGCAGTTCTTACGGTTGCAGCAGTATGGTGAACTGAAAACAAAATGGATATTATTAATTTTTTTTTTTACACTTAATCTCCTGTTATGATTAATTTTAATTGTACTTAAATGTATTACCTGCGGTATTAAGTGTGGCTTGATAGATTTAATGTAGAATGCACCCGGCAAATAGTAATCCTGGATGCTATTGTCTGTGTAATCCCGGTAATGAGATTCCTGTCTCATTTTCCTGTTGTCTTTCATGGGTGTGCTTCAGCCACCTGTAGGCATAACTACTTGCTACAGCCTTTCTACAAAGCAGCTGAAGTTTCCAACCCAGTTCCTCACTTTGCAAATAAGTCTTTTTAAACATGAATTGTCCATACCATTCTGTATCAGATATTATTTGGCTTTATGTCCTGTCCTACATCTGTCTCATACTTCTGTTGTATATAGGTTTATTAATTGAAACAGTATATTATTTACACTGCTGATGACTATATGGCCATCTGTTTTTTCTGTCTGTGTATCTGTTGGGTCTTCTAGAATTATTTTATTGTATTCATTCATACCTTCCTAATATGAATGCGTGTACTACAAAATCCCGATTAATGGCAAAGGATATTAAATTCTTGTCTCTTTTTTGGGAGCTTAGCATTTTCGAAGTTGATAGACTAGCCCACAAATTAGGCTGTTCTGCTCCCTGTTTAGGAAGTCTGTAGAAACATTCTGTAGCAGTTATGCATGCGTAATACAGCTTGTATGGGTTATTAGTGCCATTTAACTGGAGAGAAATGTGAATATCCAGGTTTGTAGTGGTATACCCATTTTCACAAGTTTGTGAATATTTGCGTCTTGCATCTGTTTAAGGTCCATTGTTAGAACTGGTTCCTCTAAGGTCCTGGTGTTTGTTTTGCAGGTAATGATACTGAAGGAGATATGTTAGTACGATGAGATGTGTTGGCATGTAATGCAAATGCATAATATGATACACTCCTGTTCCAAAGTGTTTCCTGCCTGTATAATCTAGGCAGAAAAAAGCTAGAGAGGCAGGGAGATACAAGGACAATACAGGTGAAGTGTCTTTTACAAGACCACGGACTGTGGGCTTGCAAGGTAGGCTGAACAATCTGTGCTTTAGGATCATAAGCCATCTGCAAATGTCTTTAAAAAGAGTGAAAAATGTTGTAAGATTGGTATGACTATTCTTGTCTGTATAAGCACTTATAGTACAAACTTCCAAGGGTAAGGATGATTTCTTTCTGTCTCGGTGTCATAATTGGCATTGGGTATTTTGGGCATTGCAGTCATCTGGAAATGAGTGTGCAGCTTTGTATTTCTACAGTGACATTACAACAGCAGCCTAGTCAGAAGATGCATGAGGGACTGGATAAGTTACATCCCTTCGTCTTCCATTACAGTTACGTCAGCCCTACTGCAATCCATGGTTCTGTCCTTGTCCATCCCCCCCGTTTTCCTTAGGATATTGTGGAGCGTGGAGATTGTTATTTTGGCCCCTACCTTCCCAGGGACTGGGTGACACCCAGCAGAGGCACTACGATTGCTGTTAATTTTATGGGGAAGGCACGTACCATGATGGGTGCAATAGAGCAGGACCTCAAAATACACAGTGTCATTGTCCTTCAGCGTTTTGGTGCTTCCTGTTTCTCTCTTCTCCACAGTTCTCTTCTTACTTTGCTGCCGCCTCCTTTCTAAATTTGTCTGCCCCATTTTCCTATTCAAATCTACGCTTTTTTTTTTTTTACCTTTCTCCAGACTTTGTCTCTCTGCCTTTCAGCTTCTGTCTGCCGTTCAATCATGTGCTCTTTGACATGTTTCCAGCCAGTGCTCCCTTTTGGGGGTTGAATATCCAAAAATACCTTATTAGGTAGAGGTGCCCAAGGGTGGCACACAGGTAAAGAAATTAAGTCCTCTTACCAAAGATGTTTGATATTTTTTCATTTATTTATTTCTTGGAGCAAGATGTCCTTGGCTCCTGCTTGGAAAGCTGGTTCTGACAAATACAAATCTTACCCCTGACCTTTCCGAGTCTCACATAGCTGCTTTTTTTCCTTTCAGCCTGTTACCTCTGTGCTGAATGCAAGCATCTCTGTTCATCTTCCTGTCATTCTCCTGTCATCTCTAGAATCAGGCCTTTGTGAAGTGATTAATGAGCTTTTCTGATCATTTCTGGAAATGGGGCTCCTTTTCTTCGTGCCTCCCTGCAGGTACCCCACACCAACCGTGCTTTTCGGTAAGAGCTTGACCCGAGGAGCTGCTGCTGCCCCTCCTGCTCTTCCTAGGTGTCTCAGGCAGTGGTGGCACATTACTGACCTGAATCTTAACAGCTTCGCTGTTGCCTGCAGGGCTCCAAGGCATGTGGATGCTTACTGCTTTAAAGTCACATCTCTTTTGCTCTCTTTTTTTTTTTTTTTCTTTATTTTTTTCTTTGTACCAGCTGCTTGGCACATTTGTGGCATTGAGGGCCTAAAGGATCCCTCTAGAGCCTCTCCACTGGGAGGAGGTTTTGCAGAGTGCCTTCATTAAATCCTCACAGAGCCACAGCCAAGCAGGTCGTGCCCCTATCCCGTGCCAAAATATAGAGGATTTGGGTTCCTCATCTGTAGTGTGGCTTGATGATGTTTTTCCTATGGTACGTGTAGAAAAACTGGAATGCTTTCTTTCAACTGTGATTTTCAGCTCTCTAAAGAGCTAGAGATTTTGCTTTCCTTATGCCACAAAGCAACTTAGACTTTCTTATTTTACTTCAGCATAACTCTGAAGCCTAAATTTGCATCAAAGCATGTCTGCAACTAACTTTTAAAGCACATCCATTCTTAGAAGACATCAACAAATACTAAAATACTAAATCCATCTGGTGTTGAATTACCATTGGGTTTTTTTTGTTTTGTGGTTTTTTGGTTTTGGTTTTTTTGTTTTTTTTTTTTTTGGCAAGCTTGCTGAAACTGGATTGATGCTTCCCTCATCTCCAAGTATGTACATCTGCCATTTATAGCAACTCTTACTTCTGGCTTTTGCAGAACATAGTACTGGAAGTATTAGGATTCTATGCAGAGCTTTTTTTTTTCTTTTTCCATGTTTCTCACTAAAATTAAATATGGAATGATGAGTTTATATAGATACCTGATGGAGGAGGAGTAAAGAAGATGGAGCCAGACCTTTTCAGTGGTATCCCTTGACAGGCCAAGAGGCAACAAACTGAAATACAGAAAATTTCATTTAAACATAAGAAAACAGGTTCCCCAGAGGAGTTGTGGAGTCTTCGTCTGTGGAGATATTCAAAACCCAAGTGACACATGGTTCTGGGCAGCCCGCTCTAGGTGGCCCTGCTTTCACCAAGGGGTTGGACTAGACAGTCTGCAGAGGTGCCTTCCAGCCTCAGCTGTTCTGTGATTCTTTGACTAAAGGTCTCCAAACAGCAGACCAAGCAAGCCTCACAGCTCCAGGCAAGTTATTTTTTCTGTGTTAGTTCTGCTATGCAAAATTACTTCATGTTTTATACCTATCCTTAGGTATGAATGTACACATGTATAGATATGTATACACCTACCCATTTCTGGCTGCTGTATAAATGTACCTGGAGGCTAGGACAAACTGGACAATATCAGAGATGGAAAATGGAGGAGGAGGATGTTTTTATATTTTTTCTTAAATATACAAGTGCCATTTCATGTAGGCCGTGCTGATTTTCTATGCTTTATGCAACCATTGAGTTATTTTTCCCTTCCACAAGAATATGCTACATCTGTATGGTAAAAAATACTAGGTGAAATAGCTTTAAAGAGAACTTAATCTTTCTTGAATGATTTCTGTTGGGCATTACTTATACATAATTATGTCTTTGTATTGGTCCACATGACATTTCGGTGGGCAAAAAATGCCCAGAAGATCTGTGTGAGAGGAGACGAAGAGACTCAGGGTTGGAAGAAGGAGGTGCACCTTCAGCTAAACTCCCCTTTCTCAAAAACATATCTCCAAATTAAGTAGTAAACATGGAAAAACTGGCCTGAGTTGAGAATATTCTACAGGCACTTTGTATTTATGCAAATGCTTTTTGGAGTCCTACATATGCATAATTACTGCTCTGCTGGTGTTCAGCCTTGTTGCTGCAGCCCACGGTAGCTGTGTAGGTCTGACAGCATTGCTGAAAACGAGGAAAGCTGGACAAGGCTGACTCCTAAAATTACATTTAGTCTCTTTGGAATATACAAATGAAGCATGAGGTGACCCTCGGGGATGATGTTGGAGGAAGTTGTCTATGAGCATTCTTTGCAGCATGAATTGGGTAATTTTGTGGGGAAAAAAAGGGATACTTGCTAAGCTCTTCATAGTGTCCCTTCAAATCCATGAATTTTGCCTTACAGCATGAGCACAATTTCTTCTCTTCACCCCCCATTAAAGTCAAGTGTCCCCTTGTTTAAATGATCACCGTCACTAGTAATATATTGTTTGGGGTTTAAATTGTTGTCTTTGTATACATCTTGCCCAAGATCAGTGACAGTGTGCAGAAATGAGGTTTTATATTTGTAGTTGCAGAAACCATTATCTTTCTTCCCATAACCGTTTGGATTTTTACTCTTTAAGTACGTGGCAATGCTGTGTTTTCTTTTCTGATGCTCTGTGTTCAGTGTGGGATTTACTTTTTCCTGCTTGTTCACAGGTCTTGACATAATATCTTAAAAATATTACTTAGACATTTCTAAGACAGTGAAGCTCTTGCAAAAATAATAATAAAGTCTGTTTTGAAGATGAAAGAAAACCAATCCCTATTTATGAGAGCTTGCTTAGTTCCAGGCTTACCACAACAGCTTCAGTCACAGCCACTAGGAAGTTCTGAACTTTTTTTGTTGTTGAATTTTCAAAAATTAATCAGATAAATCCTTTAAACCTTATGAACTTAGGGTGGGTTGACCCCAGCTGGATTGCCAGGTGCCCACAAAAGCTGCCCTGTCACTGCCCTACTCAGCCAGACAGGGGAGAGAAAATCCAGTGAAAGACTTGAGATAAGGGCAGGGAGAGATGACTCGGAAATTACCATCACAGGCAAAACAGACTCCACTTGGGGAAAATGAATTTACTTTGTTACCAGTCAAATCAGAGTAGGATAATAAGAAATAAAGACTAAATCTTAAACTACCTTCCCTCCACTCTTCCCTTCTTCTTGGGCTTAACTTTACTCCCAAATTTTCTGTGGTCAGTTCTTCACACATTGTCTTTGCTGCCCCTTCCTTCTCAGGGGGAGGACTCCTCACACTCTTCCCCTGCTCCAGCGTGGGCCCCCCACAGGGTCACAGGCCCTGACAGCAAATGTGCTCCAGCGTGGGCTTCTCTGTCCACAAGCCACAGGTCCTTTCAGGAGCCCACTCCAGTGCAGGCCATCCATGGGGTGACAGCCTCCTTTGGGCATCTGCCTGCCTCTGCATGGTGTCCTGCACGGACTGCAGGTGGATCTCTGCTCCTCCATGGGCTGCAGGGGAACAGCCTGCCTCACCACTGTTTGCATCACGGGCTGCAAGGGAATCTCTGCTCCGGTTCCTGGAGCACCCCTTTTTCCTCCTTCACTGACCTTGGTGTCTGCGGAGTTGTCTCTCTCGCACATTCTCACTCCTCTCTCTGGATGCAGTTTGTTACACAGTTTTCTTCCTCTTCTTAAATATATTATCCCAGAGACAGTACCATCTTTGCTGATGGGCTCGGCCTTGGCAGGTCCATCTTGGAGCCAGCTGGCGTTGGCTTTGTCGAATATAGAGGAAACTTCTAGCAGCTTCTCATAGAAGCCACCACTGTAGCCCCTCTGCTACCAAAACCTTGTCATGCAAACCCAGTACATAACTATGCTATTTTACCCCTATTTGTTTCATTTTAGTTTAACAGTTAGGCCTTACGCTTGAATAGATTACTTTCTTTGGTCCATGCAGTTGTCTTTTGAAAATCCTTTAGAGGTAACCTATAGTAGTGGAGAAGCTGTCATGCCAGGTATCACAAACATGAATGCAGAAGGAATGGGTTCATACTGACAGCTTGTGTCTCCCTTCCCTGCTCTTCTTTTCCCTTACTGCATGTATTTTAAAACCATCCCTTCCTCTGTCTGTCCTTCAGCCCCTTTTCTTCCCAAGTCTGTAATGCTCACGTGTGCTGCAGATCAAGGACTGTTTGACCAAGAAGAAAAAGTCCTGTTTCATACTTTAAGACGTAAAACATGCTCTTTGTTTCCTTTTCATGATATATCTGGAAATGTTGCAAACATTTGATGTGAAATTCTTCAATAAAAGTGAGATCTGCCCATAAATCAAGCTGCCTTGCAAGTCAGAGTTGGGCTTCATGCTGCCAGCAGCAAGCAGTAGGCTGTCACCAGTGTGACTGGCACTTTCTTATGTGGTCCTGCTCTTTCAAACTCCACAGGGATGAGGTGATGGAGGTAGCAGAAGGAGTTCCCATTCAGGTACTTGGGGTATATACGTGGTGTTCCCCAATGAAAAGTTTACTAGTTTTGGGGATTTGATCTCAGATCTTCAGAATGGTTTTAGCAATATGCTGCTTCTGGAAGCAACATGTACCAGAGCGCGAGTTTCCTGCTTTTCCTTGCAGCTGGAAAGGAGTTTTCAATAAGTGTGAAGGTGTTGGATGAGTTTCTTTTGTAGGACGTTTTTTGTCCTACCAGTTGGAGGATCTAGTAGTGTTGGAACAACAATTGCAAGTTGCACAAAGGCATATCCACACCAGGTACTTTTGAGAAGAACACTGGGACAGAGGTGTAACTTTTTGAGGTCATTATAATAGGTTGCAATCATGACAATGTTTGATTTCTTTTAGCCAGAAGTACCAACAAAAGCACGATTCTGTACCTTGTGCCACTATATCAGCACTCTTGCTCTGCTACAGAAAAAATTGGAAGCTCTGCGCATTTTTATAAAGAGGACAAACTCAGCTACAGTGATGCTTATAGGGACCCTGTTTGCATTTTGTCTTCAAAATGGCGTTTATCACATTTAGAAAATAAGTTACTGTTACTGAGAAACAGCCTGATGAGGTTACTTTTTACTACTGGTTTGTTTCAATTTTTTTTGCGCTTGTGGGAGAAGTCAAATGGCCCAGTTACGAATGCAGAACTGAGACAACCTCAAAAAAATAATTGACTTTTTCCCGCTCAAAGAGCAAAACCATAATAGGTGTAATTCTGTTTCAGTCCCCAGTGTATCTAGCATGATTTTAGCATATTTTTGAAGTCCAGGGGGATTTCCTTAACATTCCTGTTCCCCATGAACTGTCATCTGAGGTGATTTGTACTGCTTAAAGTGTACCCTCCCTTGAAAGTAAGTCCTTAAATAGTCTGTGTAAGTTTTGAATCCTTGAATTGCCTCTGATGTGGTTAGATTACAACCTTTATTTCTGTATGGATATTATTTTTGTGCGTGTAACTTTTAAGTATATAAAAACAGGGTTAACAGTCTGTTTTCTAAGTTGTCCTCTGCTCAGCTGGAATCTTGAATTTACTTTCAGGATCTTTTAAATTCCTGAAGTGTCCCAGTGTTTCTTATCAATAAAGGTCACTTTCTTGTGTAGTTAATGCAATTGCTCTTAAGTTAGCCTACTGAGAGCCTTATGTCTTAAGGAGCCTTTATGATGATCTTTCCAGACAAAGTGGCACTTATACCAGCTTCATAATTTCTCCCTAAGGTAAAAATTCTGCAATCCACTTGATTCAGAAAACATCTTTCTCTTCCTTAAACTTGTTAATCTTTTAAAATAATAGTGAAAGATGGACACATAAAACCAGCAGTCATCAAATAAGGTATTAGTGGACTAAAAACTGACCAGTCCTTCCTACGCCTGCTTTATATCTCCCAAGCTCCCTGCAAGCAGGGGAAGTCTGTCTTGAAGATTTTCCCAGTGTAGTGTGTCCACGATGCAGCCTTCCCTGCCTGCCTGTGCCTTGAAACCTTCCATCCGTGTCTCTCATCTTACTACTGAAGTACTGCGCTGTTGCTTTTCTAGCTTGGATGAAAGCAGCCTTGTTCCACTTGTATCAATTCTGAATGTTGCTTGAAAGAGCATTTCCCAAGCCTGTGGCTTTGATCATATCATCCCTCTTTACATCATTTTGTTGGTTCTTTCTTCTCTGTTGTACTCAGTACTGAAACTCTTGATAAGATATCCTGGCATTATCTACCATCTATCATTTATGAAAATACTGGTTTCCTGTCTCCGTAATGCTCTTCTAAGTCACTTGGTCGTTACGCTTTCAAACAGTTATCTTTTTGCTTTGTTTTACGTCCTTTCCACCTGGGAAGAGCTATCACTGTTAAGTCAGTTCAGTGTTCTCTGTGTTATGGTCGTGTTTTTTAATTTACCTTGTATCACCAAGCAATCTTGCAAAATGAATATTAGTAACTTTTCAGTTAAGAACTAGAAAAAGGTCTTTTCAGAAGGACCTGCGTTTGTACTTGTAACAGTGCCTCTGGATAATTGTATCTGCTTGGAAGACTTTTCTGTGCGAGTGGTAAGCAGAAGCTTGTAATGCAACAGAAACTTGCTGAGGTGTCTTCACTGATTACAGAGAACAAGCCTAGTCCAGTGGCATTTCTAGATGAGTGGATTTGTATGTGATACGAATTATCATCAGTTAGAAAAGCAAATTGTCCT
Organism: Chlamydotis macqueenii; assembly: GCF_036417535.1. Taxonomy (NCBI): domain Eukaryota; kingdom Metazoa; phylum Chordata; class Aves; order Otidiformes; family Otididae; genus Chlamydotis; species Chlamydotis macqueenii. The sequence goes on from NC_141557.1 coordinate 123,455,366, forward strand.
GGGAAGGAAGATAAAGAATAACATTAATACAAGATCAAGGACAGATGAAAGAATAATGAAATGAAGTACAATTTGTTATGGTACTATTTGGTATTGAAGAACCTAAACAAACTTGGTAGGTATTTTCTGGAGCTTCACAAAATAATTTGTGGAGGTATGGTGGCTATGGGAGCAAAGGTAGCCATGTCATTTTGGAAGACCTGAAATGTTGCATTGTGACCTCGCAAAGGGGAAGTGACCTGTCAGGAGCCAGGAATTGCAATAATTATTGCACTTCTTTTCCACTGACCAAGCGCTTTTCTTCGTATACGAAACAGGAGTGACATGGGTCCAACCCACACTGTGGTTCCAAGCATTAATTAACTATTTAATACCATTCTAGAAAGCCAAGGGGGTTTTGTTGTTGTCCTTTCAGGTTTGGTGGTGGGGTTTTTTAACAGATGCCTGAAAGTCTTAAGTCCAGTTTTGTTTGCCACATTATTCAGGACTGTGCTTCATTCACTAGCTCCCAGTGAAGGCGGTTGGCAGTGCTACTGTGTGGTCATTTCATTAAAAAAAACAACCACCCCCCCCCCCCCCCCCCCCCAAAAAAAAAAAGATCAAAAACTAAATAACACCAAATCTATTTATTGAGGCCTTTAGCTGTATTTCCAGTGTTCACGTAAAAATTAATAAAAATCACAGGGCTATTGAAATCATTGGGACAGTATTAAAAGAAATCAGGAAACTTCTGAACATTAACTGCTATTGGCTATTTAGAAGAGATCTGCAAACAGTAGAATTCTTAAGAATTTTATTACTTCTTTTTGATATACCAAGAATTATGAGGATAAAGAATGTAATGGGTCCCTTGGAGGTGTCAAGTGAGATATTTGTGAAACACCATCACAGAGTTTTACTTGGTTCTACAACACTGTCAAATAAAACTCACTGGTGATAACTTAGAGCAGTTTTGAAAAAGTACTGTGTACTAGTTTAAAAGAGGGAGGGAAAAGACTAAAATGAAGGAATTTTCTGGTTTAAGGATTGAGGTAAGCACGGGAAACAAGATACATCTTGAGGTTCAAATGCAACTCTGATAAGTGTTTCTGTTTCTTAAAAATATGGTGGCATATTTCTTCTGGGCTCACAGTGGGGCAGCATTTTTTTAAAAGTCATTTTGTGGTAAATGTAATGCATGAGAGAAGTGCACAAATACTGGAAGGGTCAGAGAAATACACAGAACTGCCAATGCTGGCCAGATTCACAGCTCTGGCTGTTTCCCTTTGGTGCAAGTGGGAAGCTGGGACAGGGAGGGGTCCCTCAATGGCCCGTGCAGCCCCCTGCACCGAGGCAGCTCAGCCCCAGGATGGGGTTCCCTTGGCTGGGCTAAGCCAATCCTGTCACCCTGGTGCATTTTACCATCGGTGGAGAGAAATGGGCAGGTGTGAGTACTGCTTCTCTGACTGACTTGGGTGGTGGAGGTTGTCCTTCTCTTCTGCCGGCTGTGGAAGGGATGGGATAGACGGCTCAGACGTGACTGCAGTTTCTTGGCCTTGTTGCTCCTCTTAAAAAGCTGTTTCTGAACCTAACTGCTGCAGTCATTAGAAACTTCTTAATTTCTAGCATAAATTTTTCCTTAGCATAATATTCTATGCTGATAAATTAAAACTTGTTGCACTATGATGCAATGTAGCATTTCCCTCCCTACACTTCCCCCTGCCTGTATGTACTCTTCTGTGGAGTGAAGCATCTGTAAAACATAAAATATTTTTTTCAAGCATAACTTCCTTGTATCATCTCTTCAATTTTTTTATAAATTATATGGACCTAGTGGCAGTTTATGGAAGAGCAGTGGAAGAATCTTTGTTGCCCATCAGAATCTGTGCATACACATATATATCAGGTTTGAAAATCTGGAAATGCTTGGCATGATGGTGGTGCGTGATCATGGAGGCCACAAAGTTTATGCGATTTGGCCATCACTTCCCACTGAAACTGTTAAGAGGCATGGGAATTGCCGGTCATGGTCACTGCATATTGCTTGGCTTGGGAAGAAACTCAGTCTCCAGCACAAGAGGGCTGGTTCAGGGGCAGCTTTTCGCTCTCAATTGCCCTTTAAAGTGTTTGTGGTTTGTAGGTGTGTGGTAACCGAGGGAGGGGTGTAGCCAGCCTCTTGACAATTAAAAATAACCTTGTTACCAGCACACAGGTACTTTGCTGTGCCTCTCTGTGTTTTTGGGATGGATGAGTAAGTGGAGGCTGGAAGCAAGTTTGAAAGGTGAGGAGAGATGTGCTGGTGTTGGGGCTAGGGGCATCCCGGGGCTGAGATGTCTAACAGCGTGGTGGTGCTCCTCATATCACCGTCAACATGTGCAGAGGTGTATGTGCCAGTTCATTGAAATCTCTTTGGTTTTTGTAGCGGTTGCTAAGCAACTGCACAACACTTTGAAACAGCATTTTCCTCCCTTACCCTGGGAGTGTCCTTGCAGCAAGAAGAGGAGAGAGGAACTGAGGAGCCTGGTCAGGTGGGGTGGCTACCCAGCAGCTGCTGTCCTTCCACACATCACTGCCAAGGTGATGGAGAAGTGCCTGGACTCACACTGCACTCCCCTTGTGTAAATTTACAACTCTCTTACACTGTCACAGCAACTTCATTTTTTTCATGTGCATGAATATTACCCGTGACAAGAGAAGATGCTTTATTTTAGACATTCCTCTGACAAGGAGCAAAATTCTCCAGTAAAACTTTGGTATTGTAAGGTAGGCAATGAAACATGCAGGAAAGAGACGTAAAATGAGAGCTCTGCTGCTGCTGAGCCACCAGTGCCCTTCACCCTTGGAGAACGGGTGCACTCTTGGCGTGGGCATCAATGAAAACTTTAATTTTTGTATCCCCCTAGCAGTTCACATGGCATAAAAATAGCCAGGCGTGTGAACCATTTTAGCGGTTGGCATGCTAGCTATTAAGATGTAAATTCTGCTGTTGGTATTTCAAATTATTATTTCCCATAAATTATGGTTTACATGTAAGGATTACATTCACATTAGTGCAGCTTGAAATTTCTTGTGACATTTTGAGCACTCGCAGGTACAAGGCTTTTTTAACTTTTTAGTGAACAAGTAAGTTTGTGGGGCTTGTAACTTTTTTTTGTTCGGGTACGTGTTCAGTGCTTTATGTGAAAATCCCTGAGCTACTTTTTTTTTTTTTTTTTTTTTGAGTTATAGCCTATAAACAGTAATCAGCAGGAGAGACGGCCACACACATGCACACAAATCACTGCAGTGTATGGCAGACTATGTAACTATGCTAAACCCGTTAGGTTTAAAGTTAGGAAGTCAAGCAACCTGAAGATGGTCAATGCTAGATTTGAGCTTTATGTGTAGCTTCACTTTGGTGGCCTATTCAGGCACATGCATTTTTTGAAAAGGATATTGTGTACTATTCCCTCAAACTCCACCTAGACAGCAGAAAGTCACTCATACCTAAATAAGTACCTCCACCTTCTAAATCACATGAATTAAACTGTAGTGCTATATATGTGTAGGTATATATAGAGAGAGTGTGTGTGTATACATACATATATCACTACACATATATAAAGTCTATTTTGACTGATGTATTTTCCCCGGTGGAAGATCCTTTGGACAGGAGAGCAACTTCTTTATATCTTCTGGATGTGATTTTTTGGAAAGCTAAAGGTGGAAGGGGACAGGGATCCTGGCTCCCTTACATGCAGCTTTGCATGGCAGAGGAAGGCAAGGAGCAATCCTGTGCTTGTATAACTCTTTTTGGAGGGATTTGCTTAGTGTCTTTGGACACTATTTCCTCCATTCCCTCCAACTTTCTGAGAGGAATATAAATTATAGCCAGTTGTTTCAGCAAATTAATTAAAAAATGCTTTGGCATTACCTCTCAACTATAAATGATAGCATCATCTGAAATAATAAAAACTAGTCAGGTAGGCCAAAAATAGACAAGTTGAATATTTGACATATTCCCCCACTAATAAAAGCAAGTTAAAATTCCGGTTAATTTTCATAATAAAGAACACTCTAATTTCACAAATCATTGAATTTGACTATCAGCTTAGAATGTTAGTGCTATTGGCAAGTGATGTTATAAACTGATACATCTAGCTCTTATTGACACAACCATAAACCAATGATTTTTTTTCTCTTTTATTTCAACACAGTAAGAGTCAGAAAAATTTCATATAATCTCAATATTTTTCCAAAGATTATTATGACCAGTAAGACCACAGGAACACCCCAAGGAGATTGTTACAGCAGGCTTGTGACAAAAAAAAATAATTATGTACAATGAGATGCTATCTTTTAATAGGAAATATCCAAATATGAGTCTTCAAGATTTTAATTCAGATACTTGGTGCCATTTGAATAAAGGCTATTGCGTGAAAAGTTACTGGAATGGTTGGAGCTCCTTGTCCTCATGGGATCCTGTGGTAGCCCTTGTGCAACGGCAATGCATGGTGTTGACTGGTTGTGAGGGCTGGCTGCACTGAAAGCATTTACTCTCAAGGTGATATTTGTTGGGTTTTCTTTAGATATAAAGAAACTTGTATTTTTATCAAATTTGTGTGAATGTAGGACAGTGGTCTGTGTGGATGTGATGACCGTGAAGATGATGTCTTTTGAACATTGAACTTTATATGAGAACGTTTTTAACTTGGATATTCTCAGTCTGAAAATTATCTGATCAAGGATGGCAGGTTGACTTTTAGGGCATCTAGTGCTGTTTAACGTGCCCCAGGGTATCTGAGACAGCATGGTGGGCAGGATCTTGTCGTGTAAGAAGCTCTGAGAGTGAGATGTCACTGCGTTTTAAATGGTATTGTGACAAGGAAAGAGTGTCTTCTGCTTGCAAGCAGTCTGCAAAAGTAAAACCAGAGATGGAGTGTTGAAACTGTGTGTGTCTGGGAACTGAAACTACAGAGACCCTTAGCAAGTCTCAAGAACTGCTTGTTTTGGTTGCTGCTGGTGGTGATTCTTTTTCTGCTTACACAGGACCTATTTCCTGCATGAAAAACAACACAAATTCTCTATGTATCTTAATTTTTAAAAAGCTGTAGGAATAGTTAAAAAAAATCCAAACACAAACAAAAAACTCCAACAGAACCCCAAACCTCCAAAACTGAAAAAGGAAGAATTTTTATATTGCTTGGTCACCAACTTGATCATAGTGGATGTATAAAAAGTGGTCCATTTTGGTAGTACATTATGTTACCATGGTAACATTGACTTACTAATTTAGAAACCCTTCAGGCTACTTTTGAGAACACTGACATTGCACTAGTACACCAAAACATGAAAAGACTTATTGTCAAAGTAACTGCTAAATGTTTAGGATGAGCCCTGTGGATACGTCTGGACCTTTTTCTCCCAAATTTCTATTGGGATTCACATTGTTTATATTATAAAAAAGATCGGTGACCAGAAAAAAAATAATATTCATTTACCTCAATCTTTGCACTGTTTTTCTTATTAATTTGTTTTCTTTCTTTTTTGGAATTGAACCTTTATTGTCCCATTGTAAAAGCCATGGTAGATGCAACTGCTTAGTCCCCTCGCTACAGGGGCCGGTTATTAGGGATACATGCTTCCTGCTCCCGATACGTGAACTATATAGCACGCTCCAAGTCCTGGGTATTAATAGGTTCTGCATCATCTTATTGGCATGTGATCACATTTTTTTTTCCCCAACAGTATTGATTTCTATCAGTTGCACTTACGTTGGGGAGTTTTACTACCATTTTTTTTCTGCATATTTGGGGGAAAAAAAAAAGCTAGTGATTCAAATGTCCTATTGAAATGCTTATACTTCTCAATTAATAAAGAAAAAAAAATTTAAGATGCCAACAGTATGGAGGATGAAATGCTAATATTCACTGGGAATGCAAATGCCTGTTTCCATTATGTCTGTCAGTGTCACTCTTTCTTACTACATTTATCCTTCCCCTTACCTTATTGTAAAAAAAATAAACAAAATCACCTGTTATACTCCCTGTCATGGGTATCTTCTTATGCAGTGGAGTAATTCGTAGACTCACCTCCTTGAACCTGTTCTCATAACACTCTCTAAGGCTGCTGTGAGCCCTTCTTTCTTTCTGAAGCTGGTGAGAACTGTGGTTGTGTGGAACAAGCAAGGTGTATGCGTGCCTGGGGTGGTGGTAAGTTATGGTCTTTTTCTCCAGATCTCACCACTGGGGATTTTCAGCAACGTGTCTTCACTCACATGCTTCTGTGTTACATATCAATATATGTACTCACAACTGGATTTGTCACTTCTTTACCTAACTCAGTTATGTTAAGTAAAGCCACTCTTAGCACGGGAAGTAAGCAGTATGTATTAGATCTCAGTTGAATTGATTCTGCAGTCTAACTAAAGAAGATTTTTGCCAGAAAAGAAGTGACAAGAAGATTGGAATATCAAGAAATACAGTGAAAACAGAGTTGACTGAACAGTAACCTCCTTTGCAGAAGTATATATTTAACCAAATCGGCTTTGTAGTGACTTGGTCTGCTTCTTGTTTCATGATAATTTCTTAAATCCTTTTTTGAAGGCAGAGGTACGTTTTAATCTTGTTTTTTAGGTAGTACTAAATTGACAGATCTGGAAATCAGTAGTTAGGATTAGATCACAATGCCAGCTTGGCCAAAATCTAGGCTGTTCTAGATTGTGAACTTTTATTAAAAAAAGAAAACAAATAAAAAAAAAAAGAAAAAAATTTACAGCTCTTCCTGGTCATCAAGATTACTGTTAAACCTGTGAGTAGAATGCAGCTGAAGTGGTCATGTCCTCACGTGTCTCTGTTCTACCCAGAGCTCAGAAACGTTTCATCTGCCGTACCAGCCTTAGAGAGCGTTGACTCTGAAGCAGAACAATTGCAGCCATGTCTGGAGGTTGCTGTCTCTTCTCGTCTGAACACGCAGCGAGTGTGCCTGTTTGCAGTACTCCTCTGCAGGTCGAGGGGAAAAAAAACCCCAAACCAAAACAACACGATACTGTGCTTGTGTCAGGATTTCAAGTTATGGGAAAACTGTTAATGATGCATTTGTAAGGAGTAGCCTGCACTGCGAGCAGGGCATGTCAGATGGAGATAGTTACATTACATAAAACAATTAAGATTTTTAAAGAAAAACTGAACAAACCTATAGGAAAGCATTCACATTTGCACAGTTAAATGCACTCAGAATTGAGCCAGGTTATAAATTATGCTGCTTTTTCTTGCCCCCCCCCCCCACTTTGGTGGGAGAACACTATTTTTATCCTGGATCAATTCTCCATCCTGCTACACCCCCGTAAGCCATGGGATGTTTCAGAGGAGAGAGAAAGGTCTCGCTGCCACGCAGGAGGTGGGCAAGCCCGTGTTACTGCTGGAGTACAGCTTCCTGCAGCTTTATTCCAGTGCAGAGGGTGCAGCGACCCATCCTCCTCACCATGCCTCAGCCTGATCCTGCCCAGCCGCTTGATGTGGACTGTCATGGTGATGTACTCCTGGGCCAACATGGCCTAATTTGAGATCGGAAAGGTAACAATCAGTGCTGGGATGATACCTAAGGAAGCCAATCTCAGGCTGGGATGGGCTCCAGACCAGATCTCAGAGTTAGGCTGGGGCACGTACCCTTGGGTCTCTTCCAGGGGCACTTTGGTGCTGGAGGTGGTGCAGAGGGGAGCGCTGGTGGGGATGGAGATGGAGCGGGTAGGAGCCCAGCCTGGGGTTTGAATTACGTTACCTAGCAAGAACAATTTAATATTTCCATATGCTCCACTCCTTATAACTCAGTTACAGCAGCAATGGCATTTTGGTGTTATCTGGAGGTAAAAAAAAATAGTAATTACTGTCTATCTGGTTTTACTTGCTTAAGTTGCTGTTGTCAGAATACATTTTAGTTGAGGAACTTGTGTCCTACCTGAGCACCCTGTTTAGTTCTCCCAGATCCAGCTCCCTTTTCTACTAATTGTATTTTTTGGAGGTCTGAGGCTTTTCTTATCTGTGATTGCTAAAGGACCAGTATCTCAGGGTTTTCTGAGCTTGAAATAGCATTAGATATTAAATATATTGAAATAGCACTACAGAATCACAGAATTTAAACAAGGAGGTGAAAAGATAACCTCAGCGCAGCTTATAAACAAGGGGGAAGTTAAGCCACTGACATAATGCTGTCTGACGTGGATATAGCGGTGTAACAGGCAAGTAAGACGTTTCCAAGGCAGTCACTCTGAATTTTATCGGAAAAGTGATTAAGCCATTTACCAGGAGGAGTTACCGCTATTGTTTGGGGTTTTTTTGACAAAATTCCAGATTTGCCTCCAGGGTTGCTGTACCCAAACACGCTGCTCCATGTTCACCCACCTGCTGATAAACCACAGGTTTATCACTAGAGTGATGCTGGGAGCAGGTACCCTAGTCTACTTGGTTTCAGAAGGGTTTTGGGGATTTTTTTTTTTTTCCTTTTGTTTTTCTGGGGGTTTTTTTGTCTTTTTGTGAGTGTGGTATTTCCCTGCTCTCCAGTGAGGAGACTAGTACATAAGAAAAAGCAGAGGCCTGCCTCCAACAGAAGCAACCACCAGCTGCCGTGCTGCAGTGCAGAATGTGAAAGCAGAGGCTGGTTTTTTTTCTTTCTACACCCCAAATCCAAATGCCCGCTCACGGCCTCCTGCAGACTTCCTGCTGCAGGCTGTTTGTGGGCCAGTTTGTGATCTGCTGATATGGGCAGCGTGGCCCTGTCCTGTCCCCATCCCTTCATCTGGAAGGAAGACTGGGGTTCATCACCGCCGGGGTGTTGAGGCTGTCCCTTCCCACAAAGGTGGGGTGCTCTTACCCACAGCCCCTCTGCCAGTGTCCTGTTGGGCACTTAAGGTCTGGTTTTATGCTCTAGTGCAGTACAGAGTGGTTGGCTTTATAGGAGAATGGCCCAGGTTCCTTTCCAAGCACGTTATTTGGGTCATTTTTTGTTTTGCTGTATATTTTTCTGCAAAGGCAGCATGCATCCTCTTCGCTCCAGGGTGTATTTGTGTTTGGTTCATCCTAGCTTGCCCTAACACCTAAGAAGCTACTGTGGAACTTCATCCACCCACTGATGCTCCTTGTTGGGAGAGAGACGGCTTGCAGGGCTGCTTGTTGACAATTTTTGTTCCCAGTGTCCCAAGCTTTTATTTACCTGCACATTAATATTTGCCACATGAGGCTGGGTTTTGCTGTTTGTGTTGATGACACGAGTTGCACGTTTTCTCGCAGTCTAGCAAAGGAATAGACAGAGAACAGAGCTGTTTTCAGGACTGGAATTAACATACCATATGGTATCTACATCACCTTTGTCTTTGTATAATTGTTTACTGCAGAAAAATTATTTGAAAGTGTCTTTGATATCCAACCCCAAGTCTTCGGTGCAAACAATTTCTCTTTCTTCCCCAAGTTTCTGCATATTGTGTGCCTTGTTGTTCTTAGACTAGCAACTAAAAAAATAACTCTTCAGGTGCTAAAGATGAACTGTAACTCTATAAAGAATTATTTTCTGCTACTTCTTCCATTTTAAGTAGCAATGTTGTTTAGTATTCCCAGTAGGTTGGCATCTCTTGAAGTGTCTATTTTTCTCAAATATGGCAACATAATCTCTGATCCATAGGTCTGTTACTGATGTTTTCTCTTGTTTCTCCTCAATTTGCTCCTTGTCATTGCTTTATTAAAGAAATCAGTCTAAGCTTATATAATTTTAACTATGGATTGTAGGGGTTTTTTTTTCTTCAAAATAGGTTATATTTCACTTGTGCCAGTATTTTAGGACTTTAAGTCAAAATTGCTTCAGCAAAAATAATCTGATGAGCAGTGTGATAAAACAGGGTTTAACTGTTACATCTTTCTTCAAAAGCTTTGTCCTGCTTTGCCTCTCCAAAATACTTTAGTTTTGTCCTTTCTAAACTGAACTGATGATATGGAGGGAATTTGGAGGGAATTCAGATGCCATACGAACGACATTCAAATTCAGAAGAGCTGAAAATACAGGTTCGGACAAATATTTGAAGTTCAAAAGAATCTAAAGAGGTCAGGAACATAAAACAAAATGCAAAGCTGTAATTAACTTTACGAAAGATAATTCCAAATAAAACTATTGCAAGTAATGGAGAGACTTAAAAAGGGTAATGCCAGAAAAATCTTGGGAATAATACCAGCAAAGATCTGAAATATAATGTGGGAGGATGTTACAGCTGTTGGCCGTATAAGGATGCCCAACTGAGTGTACTGCTGGGGGGAGCAGTGGCTCTGAAGGTCTGATCCTGACCCCCTGGAAGTTGGTGGAGGATCCCTATTGATGTTGGCCAGCATTGCAACAAGTGCTGTGTTTCACTTGTGTGGACACCTCGAACAGGCAGTCAGTTGTAGATGCTTTATCCCTGGGAGTAGATCAACGATATTGGAAGGATATCAGGAAAGAAAAGCACAAATACAAGAAATAAAATTGAAGTGAAAAAGAAATTTTCAACTTAGGTGGTTGTAACAAGAAACAGGGGTTAACAGAGGAAAACTATAAACAAAACTTATTCAATATTCATTTTGTAGATGCATAAGCCCAGGGAATTATCTCCTACAGAAACTGAGAAGAGACTCTAGCAATTGTGGTCTCTAGTACTAGATCTAGCAATTAATTAGCTAAGAGATGGTAGAGAATAACCTTCAGTTAGCAGGGTAATGGACTGGAGAAGGGCTCAGCTCTTTTTCCTAATGTCTGTAATTCCTAATTGCTTATTCGCCTTTTATATGTGTGAAAGTTATAATAAGACTGCCTGTCGCACTAGTTCTCCTGCAAATCTCTCATCAGAGGAAAAAAAAATTGTAACCCATGAATGAACTTTGCTGTTTCTCTAAAAACCTATTAACTGAATTAGATTTATGAACTCTACTTATTATGACAGGTCTGGTTTCTGTTGTCATGATATAGAGATGATATTGGGTTTTCTTCCATTTGTAATTTCATTCTCAGCTCTTTCATGTAACCTATCTTCATTTACATAAAATGACTTTTTTTTTTTTTTTTTCCCCTCAAGTTGGATCTTTTCTGATACATCTCCTTACTATCTTTTCTAAAATTGAAAATCAGTCTCCAGGTAAAACATCTTCTAATCTGTGCACTTATCCAAAACTTCTTAAAATAAAGTTTCTTCTCCTACCGTAACCCATCCAAAATGTTTTTCTCCTTTGTGAATCATTTGCAATGCCCCATGTCAAGCTCAACTACTTTAGTTGCTTGTGAATATTCAGTAGGTGTAGCTTCTCCAGTGATCCCTCCGTTAATCTTTGGCTAAGCCTACAGCCAGTGAGCAAAAATCCTCACAAGTCATCTTCCCTTGGATTGCCTGTGCTGCCTGTACCCGGGGAAGCCCACGAGGCAGCGACGCAGCTTTGAACCAGTAAGATAAGAATTACAGGGCAAGCTAAAATACCTCATATTGCTATCCATTAAGCTTTTCCCCTCTGGATTCATGTGTAGTTAACACCACAGTCATGCAGGAACCTATCTCCTGTGAAAACATGCTAGCTGCTGTGTTGCACTTAGCATGTAAGCCTTATGGTCGGGTGTTTTGTTGTGGTTTTTTGTTTGGTTGTGGTTTTTTTCAGTGTTTTTTTTTTTTTTTTTAAAGAACTGCAGGAAGAAAACCACCAGATGTTGAATCCAACAACTAGAAAGCAGTTTGAGTAGGCACAGGTGCAGAGGAGCTGCTGGAGCTTGCCCTGCCAAGCTGCTCTGGGATGGCTTTAGCCAGTGCAGGAGGCTCGGTGCTGGGGAGCTCCCCCTCCAGGGAACAGCAGAACCCCAGGGGAAGAGGGTCAGGGTTTTTCCCCATTTCACCTTCCACTAGCATGGGACCTGGCTACATTTCTTACCTTCCTGCAAAAAGCAGTTACTTCCTCAAGGAGTTTCACTCTCTTGAATATGACATGACTGGGTTGGCTCATTTGCAGAAAAGTGGGTCGGCTGCCAGTTTGACAGCCGTGGCGCCCAAAGTGCCGTATTTATCATTAGCGAGGTCCAACCTCTGCGCTGGCTCCCCTCCGGCGTTTGTCAGCGCTGAGCGAGGTGCCGGAGCAGCAGCAAGCAGCCTCCAGCAGAGATAACTCTTATCGCCTGTGCTGCTGGCTCAGCTCTACTTTTCCTCATGTGGTGACAGTTTCTGCCAGCCATCGGTCCCCTCGTCATGTCCTGGTCATGCAGGCAGTGAACCTGGCCGAAGGACGTTCATGCAGTGTTAGTGTTTGCACCTTCAGCCTCCAGTGGCAAACTTTGGGAAAGTTAATTCTCCTTCCCGATCACCTCAACCCTTTCCTGACATGTTCAGCGTTAAGTATCTTCTGTACTGACTTTGTTCTTTAAATTGCATTGGGACTGTTGTCTCACTTGAGCAGGAAAACAAGCCAAGTGTGGAAAAACATGCAGTCACTGTTTCCTGGGTTCCCTGGGTGACCTAAATTTGAAATGCTCCGTACTCCGCTGCTGATCCAGCGTCCTCGGGCTGCAGCCTGTCTGTCTGCCGCACTTGCAGAGCAAGAACTGCTTTTATTGAGGAGCAAGATCTCTGCCAGTTTAATCTATTGAAATGTGGACATCAGAAATCTGGAACAAAATGGAGGGAAACAGAGAAAGCAAGAGAACGAAATGCAAAAAAAAAAAAAAAGATAAGCTTGACCAAAGCAGAAGAGCTTGCATTTTGGTCATACTCTGGGGTGTGTTTCGGCAGTTCAGTTTGTTCGCTTTCTAGAACAGGCATGAAATCACTATATTTGTGTGTATAGATGATAATGATGAGTTGCAAAAGCAACACATTAGCTTTTTTAGTTGGGAGCATAAACTAAGAGCTATCTAAAGGCAAAAATGCCTCTAATTTATTTATTTATTTATTTGGTTGGTTGGTTGGTTGGGGTTTTTTTTGGGGAAGAGCTCCTTTTGTGTTGTGTGTTTTGCCATTGCCCGCACTAGTGCTGGAAAGTATCTTTGCAGTCTGCATAAATAGGTTCAGCAAGTGGTCGACTGTGCTCGGTGCTTCCTCCAGGTCACGGCTGCCACGGTTCGCCACTGTTTTTTATGCATGCATGAGCACGGGCACACACGTACAAGGTGTAGGAGTGCAAGTTTTAGAAGCACTTGGCAACAGCCCCCGCACATGCCGATCGTGATGCCTGCTCACAGAAAAATACAGAACAGAAAAAGCCAGAGAGGTTTTCCTGAGGACTAGTAAGATGCAGCTTGTAGAAGCATGCCTCATTTTGCTTTTGCTGTTAAAAGCAAATATGTTTTGGTTTGCTTCCTGGCCACAAACTGCTCCTGACTTCATCTTTCCTGACCCTCAGTGATGGCACTAGTACTCCAGGGAAGGGATCATGTCATTCCCTCTTGGACAAGGGACAAACCCTGGGTCAGTGGTGATGGATAATTTTTGCAAGGTCTGTCTAACCAATAAGAAAAACTGTTTTGGTTGTTTTGGTAAAGGTTTTGAACACAACAGAAGTGGGGCTTTGGGGTGGGTTCTACCTCCCCACATGCCTGCTTTTCCTTGATTATGAGAAGTTTTCTGGGTGGCTGTACTGGTTGAACAGTCCAGAGGAAAACAGCAGCATTCCTGCAGGGACTTGCAAGAATTTATACTGGGTTTTGCTGACGCCTATTTTTATATCAGAGATGGTAAAAACATACTGACATATCTAGTCTATCTGCTTAGGAATAGGAGATTTCATTTCCATACGCATCCAGTCTTGCAGTGGGTTTAATAAGTTGGGTTACTTGTTTTAGCTCATCTGTACTTCTCCCTTCCCCTAGCGCTGATCCAGAAAAGGTCTTGAAATAGAAGGTTTTTGGGGGGAGAGGAGATTTGATTTGCATCACAGAGGAAAAATTGAAAAGTCTCACAAAATTTGATGGCTAGATTTGATACCCTATAGCTTTAGTCAATCTAGAAGTGTTTTGTTCTGCTCTGTCCAAATCCTAGTAATTTGTGGGGATGCTGATACTCTGTTATTTTCATTCTTTGGTATCTTAATCTAGAAAGTAAATAACTTCTTTAATGAATGGGTTCACTCTATCTCTGGCAGTATTTTTGACACTTATCACTTACTCTTACCTCGCCCTATCACGAGGTAAATTCTGTTTACTCTGTATGAAGGATGTCTATCCTCCTTTGCAGAAATTGCAAAGTATACTGGGGACGAAAGCAGTGATTTTTCTGGAGTCCAGGGTAGAATATATAAATAAATACTATAAACACATACACGTATTTATATTTAGGTAATGTAAAAAAAAAAGTTTGTGTTTCCAATGATCTCTTTTCAAGTTTTGAGTTTTCTTTGCAATACTGAAATTAATGGCAACACTTGGCATTTCATCTGATGATGAATAAAAGAAGATAGATGAATCCAAGTGAAAGAAAAAAATAAAAGCTGTTTTATAAGGATTAGTAAGATACTGTTAAAAAAAGATCATGAACTTTTACAGAAATTTTCACTAACAGCCTGGTATATATTTATCCTCCAGTGCGTGCATGGTGTCATGTGAAAAAGGTGGAGTCTGCTACATTGATGTAATTTGGTGTTTCACTGTGAAAATGTAGCACATATACATTTATTTAGTAGTTTTGGGGGTTTTTTTCCCCCAAGTTACTGTGCTTCTATATACGTAAAGAGAAATATACATACGTATTTGTCTTGCACGTTTACTGACATCAATTTCTTCAGAAATACCAGTAGCTGTTCACCTTTGTGCACTGTAGAAAATGGGTATAAATTCATACTTGTTAAATTTTATTTTAATCTACTGAGAAGAAAATGAACAGATTTACCCAAAAACCATGCTCAAAAAAACCAGAATACTGTATGTTTTTGCTGAAGTTCTGTAACAAATACAGACATCTAAGAGAAACTAGGAAGAAGGAATAAAAAAAAACGTACACAGTCGTTCATTTTAAGTTTCATATCATTACTGCCAAAATTTGTGGTCTTGACAGATTTTTCTTGTTGTCTTTTGCCTTCCATACATTTTAAAATATAAAACTTACAAACCCAATTATTTGGTGTACCTACTTATTCCTGTTTTATCTTATCCTTTTGCTTTTATCCACATATTTTAATCCAGAACTCATAATAATATTCAAGCTTTAAAAAAGGTTCACAAAATCAGTGATTTAGTGCATGGTTTGTCACTTTTAATTTCATAACAGCTGTAAGATAAAATAATAAAATCTTTACAGTACAAGGGCAGGTAGTTTTTCTGATAACCACTTTCCATATAAGATTACAGCTAAAAAAGAGTGGAAGTGCTGAGTTTCATAATTCACAGAAATTTGACACTTTTAAAGTTTGTATTATAGCAGCACTTCATAGGCTATGGATAGGGCTGGCTCAAGTTCTGTTGTAAATCTGACTTTACAAGGCTTTTATATTCTGTAGGCTACTAAAAATCACTCTAGGATTGAATGTGTGAAATAAAAAATGTGGTGTTTCTATTGTACTTTAATGCTCAGGGCATTTTGTCATCTTGAATATTTTTTTCACCAAAATTTCCTTGTTCTTGAATTTTGGAACAAATCTTAAAGCTTACCTTCATGTCTCAGGGGGGAGGGGGAAAAAGAAACGGGAAAAATAAAAAAGACAACCCAGAATTACTAGACTCATGTTTGCACAGTAAAGTTTAAAGTATCGACATGAGCTTTTGGCACTGGAGAAAAGGGCATAAGTATTTAGCATGAAACAGAGAGTAATAATAACTGATAGCATTTTCACATGGTTAGAGCACAAGCCTCACTGTGAGCTAGAGAGGATAAGCTGTAAGTCCCAGAAAGTTAGGTTTTTTGGAAGACTGCCCCTCTGCTCTGCACGTGTCTCCTTGTTTAAAAAGTCCGGGTCAAGCAGAAGAGGAAATGGTCCGACCTGAAATTTTTAATTTTTACATAGTTTTTGCGTAGTATCATTTGAAAAATTCGTCTGCTTGGCAACATAAAATGAAAGTATTGTGTCATTTAAGTGATCTCGACGCAAGGCCGTGCAGGGCTGCTGTAACAACTTTTCCAGAAACTTCACTCCCTTCGCTTTGTGGCGGTGAGGTGAGACCAGTTAATAGTTTGGCTCAGGAATGCTCTATTGCAATTAATTGCATGGCATTTCGTTGCTATTGGGCGAAGAAGGGAGAACTGGGGAAGCTGTTGTCTCTGCCCACCGCATGTACCACACCATGAAGACCTGAGGGAGCCCCAGCAATCACGAAACCTGTGGCACACAACGTATTTTGGACAACGGCGCACTGTTACTTTGAGTCTATATATAATGCAGCCGTAGGGCTGTGCTTATTTGGGCCAGCAGAAATAACCAGCCTTGCGTTGCACAGGTACATGAGACACCTGCCAGGAGAAGAAGGGGAAATTAGTGTAGGATAAAAACAACTCCTAAGGGCAGCGCGTCCTGTCACCTTGGTCCCTGGGAAGGTGGCCAACTGCCAGCTCCTCCTGTCTGGCTCCCACATGGCCTTAGGCCTGGCTTAGGATGCACAGGCTGTTTTGTCTAATGTCGTTATGTTTAGGCAATTGCAGAAGCTTGTGTAAGGATCCAAACAGGGGTAAAATAAGTGATTCAAATTTTTAGGTATTGCCTACATTCTGGATCTCAAAGAAACTATAGTCTACAGCCTTCCTCCCAATTAGACAAGAAAATCTCGTCTTCCCAGTAAACACTGTTATTTCAAGGGAGGGATGGATTTACCTGTGAAATTTAGTCCCCTGCAGGTATACTCTGTGGAAAAAAAACAAAGCCTTTTATTAGTATTATTTTTACTATAATCAGATCTACAGGTAAAAGGAACACTTTTGGATCTAACTTGTCTAACGTGAGCTTACAACTGCCAGGGAGCCGGGGACTTGTTTCCCTAGCTCTTGTCCTTGAGGAATTACTGGAGAGGACAAGACGTTCCCCCAAGAAGCAAGGCAGGGACAGGAGCTCAGGTTGGGCACACCAGGGCTCCTTCTAAAGAAAGAGAATTAAAGTATCTTAGGTTTGGTGGTATGAATGGTGGTATGAAACTCTACTGACATCAATTTACGTGCTTTGAATCCACGTTGTACTGAAGTAATTCTTTATCAGGCAGGGCAGTCGTTCAAGTCACTCCGATATTGGGAGCATGCATGATAGCAAAATCCTTTGATAATGATAATACCTGGTTGGATTATATCTGTCTGCATGTCAGAAGCATTAGACATAGGAGGTTTTGTTTTAGGAAGTGTAAAATAACGTGCCTACAGGCAGCTGTGGTGTGAGGAAGACTGTGGAGGACGGTTCCACAGGTGTAAGACGAAAAAAATGTGTGCTCATTTTAACCCTCTGCGCCTTCTGTAGTTTCATTTCAAAGTACAGAAGCTGTACTTTATCCAGTTTCTATTCACAGTGACGGTTTAGTTAAGGGGCAGAAACGCGGACAAGTTTGCACACAGAGTGGTTGTTTGCTTTGTTTTTAACGTGCGTTGGTATCAGCAGCGTGTGGTGAGCTGGCAGCACAGCAAGTCCTGTGATAAGAGTGAGTGTCTGGGTAGTAGACCCCTCCCCATGCTCCAGCTTGGAATTTTCTGGATATCTCCTGCTCTGAATGGGATTGAATGTAACTGAGGTACGTTATTACATGCAGTGAGAAAACATCTGGGTGATTTTTTTTCTTGAGAGGTGCTGTTCAGATTTGAAGGGAGGGGAACTCAAAACTTCTCTGTGTCAACATCGTGATGTCAAGTGCCTGCTTGTGTGTACTGTCTCCACTTGGACTGTGGAGATCTCCAAGTCAAGCCAGGTTTAGGCACATACATTTTTAATGACATAACCCACTGTGGGTGGCATTGTGTACTTGTCTACTTACCAGATCAGAAAACAGGAGTAGTCTTACTAAGCCTTTTGCCACGTGTTTGTTCAGGTTGTAGAAGCACAGCAGTAAGGATTGCTTTTGCATTGTGTAGAAAGTGAGTTCTTCCTTGGAGATCTGCTTGTTTTTACTTTTGAGTATGTGTGTGGATTAACTAAAGAACATGTGTTCACACAGTTGTGCTGTTTAAATTAATGTGGGGTGACTCAGTGTGTATTCACTGCTGTCGTCCCACAGCAACTGCGACAGACCATTTTATTGTCTGAAGACAATGCTAATAATGGTAGCATTAAAACGACATTGTAGTTTCACAAGATTATATTCTGTTCCCAGAACTGTGAAGTGACTAAGAGATTTGCCATCGTCAGATGGGGGAACAGGAGCTGACCTGCAGTGCAGGCAGCGCCCTCCGCTTCGGCTGGGCTGGGCTGCCCTGCCTCTCTCTACTCCTGCTTTCTGGGACCTGGACCAGGGTTTGTCACAGCAGCCAGCACCTTTGCAAAGCAAGCACTCCAACGTTCGTCTGTGCCGAGTGCTGTCGTAACGCAGCCACTTCCCAGGGCGATCCTACCCTGAGCTGCTTTTATCTGACGGGTGAGCTGTCCACCAGCATCACACGCCTGCCGACCCATCCCGGACAGTTCAAACCGTTGAGAGGGGACACACTGCTTCTGGCCGCCCCTTTCCTATTGCTGCTGTGGTGCTTGGCCCCACCAGGTGTGCGGTTTGCTAAAGGAGAACTCGGTAATTAGGTTAGTGCTTTGCAAATTAATACATTTTGAATGCTATAGCACTCCTGTAACTTACAAAACACCAACGCAGAAGTGAAGCGTTTTACGTTGGTCATGCTTTTCTTTACCGTGAGCTTTGGTGGAGGGATTGTAGGATGAAAGCAACGTGGCTGGGGTGACTAGTGGAGGGCAGCTGTGCTGCCTTTGTAACTCAGGTATTGCTTATAAATGCAAGTAAGTTGTCAGTACAAAATTAATAAACATTACATGTATGTTACTAATCCTTAGCATCACCTCTTATTGTGTAAACATAATAATAACTTCCTTATCAAAAGAGTTGGTAATAATGCTTGGAACTTGAAAACAAGGATGCAGTGATGGGAGCCATCTACATTTATTCTTTCGTAGGAAATACTAAAAGCAAAACTTTTCCACCCTCATAAGTACTCCTCTTCAGTGGGTCCCTGGTGTACTGTTGTAACAGTCACACTGGATAATGACAGCATAGACAACATGATGAGAAAATGAACTGAAGAAGACGTTGGCAGTGCAGAGACACTGGCTGGAAATCTCATCAACCTAAAACCACATTTGTGGTACCATGGCTTACATACAGTGTGGACAACGTCTGCAGCATAAAACCATCTGGAGGTTCATTAGTGAGAAACATTGACGTTACCATTGCAAAGTTGGCTTCATAGGCGTTAGTAGTTAGCAGATGACAGTGAATCCAGAGCCTGAGATCTTGCACTGAACGTCTTTCAGATGTGCAGCCACTGGGCAGGACTTGGTTCTTTAATGACTCCCTTTCCCTAGCAGTGTTTCCCAGGAGCCGTGTGACAAAGTACCAGAGGGTTGTGCTTTGATTTCAGTAGCTTCATTATGGAGTTGTGCTCACTTCTTAAGATAGATGTTTTTAAGATGTTGTTTGCGTTTGATTGGAATAATGAAAAAAAAAAAAGCTGATTTAAGGAAAATTAAATGGGAGAAGGGTGTCGCATGTTTTACAGTCTTGAGATTCCAGGCATTCTTGCTGTGAAAAATGAGAGTTTATTTAATTAACCAGTTTCTGTGTGGGTTTGCTGAGTTGCTTTAGTTTGTTTGTTCTCTGTCAGTTTCTAATAATGCTATTATTTATTTTCACTACACAGAATAAATGAGTTTGGTGATGTCTGTTGCTCGATGCCTGCTACAAATACTGCTTCTGAGTTGTATCACCACAAATATTTGTATGTTCTTGCCTGTAATGTCAGCAGAAATGTTAAGGAAAGCCAAACCGTTAGCCTAACTCGAGAATGTTTGTGTATCTTCTGTTTTCTTTTGATAAAATCATTGTGCGGTTCCACCTAAACGTGATTTTCCATGAGCTGCAAGGAGCAGATCACATCGTTATTATCGAACTGGCTAGTTCAGTCGATGTGATACGTACCACAGAACTTTACATGGGACCCTTGGTGTTTTCCCTGCCTAGTATGTGTTTTCTGGCATCAGAAAATCTCCTTTGATTAGACAATTTCTAAACAGCAGTGTTTGTTATACCCGCCACTTAGTTCTGTCCCAACATATTCTGTATGTCCCTGCATTTCTGTGGCACCAGTACAGTGTATTTGAGGCTCCCATAGCATATTCAATACTACAGCATGCCAGCCAGGCTTGCACAGAATGACACAGCCCACCAGCCCCATGTTTAGCCTCTGCTGACAGTTAAATGTTGGCATCAGCAGCTTCTTGTCCTTCTCAGCCCTTTCCTGAACTGTCTGTTAACGAACTGCCTTGCAGAATTTGTTACAGGTGCCTGCTACTAAAAAGGAGAGATTATGCTTTTTTTTTTTTCCCCTAGTTAGTCCTTGTTCTGCTTCCTCATGTTTCCTTGATTTTTCTCAAGTCATCTTGTTTTGTGTGCTGTTGACAACCAAAGCACTGAGAGATGCAAAAAGCAGAAGAGCAGAGGAAATGCCCAGTGCATACTGAGAAGCAAGTATCTCGGTCTTTCAAGAATGGAAAAAAAAGGAGCAATAGGAAGAAATGGAGATATATATAGTGATTAATTTTAACATGTACCTTGTAATATTTATTACTATGTCTCCCATGTTTGGATCACTTGCTGTTAAAGATGGGGTGAGGCGAAGAGATGCTGATATTTGGTACCACTGAAGCAGAGGTAGCAAGGTGAGATCAGAGAACCGTGCAGGTTGGAGGGAGCCTCTGGAGGTCACCTGGTCCATCCTGCTGCCCAGGTTGGGTCCCATTGGACCAGGTTGCTCAGGGCCATGCACAGGACAGTTTTGAGTATCTCCAAGGTTGGAGGTCTGGCACACTCTCCGGGCTTCGGTTCCAGTGTTTCACCTCCATGACAATAAAAAGACTTTTTTCCCCTGTATCGAGCTGGAATTTCCCACGTTGCAGCCCTGGCTGATGCCTCCCCTCCCTCTCTGTGCACCTTTGAGGACAGTCTGTGTCCCGTCCCGTCAGGCAGCTGCAGACAGTGGGTAGGTCCCCCTGTAGCTCTCTCTTTTCAAGGCTGAGCACAGGCAGTGCTCTCACCCTCTCCTGCACTCCAGCCCCCAAAGCTCTCTCTGGTGGGTCAACATGGGTCTAGCATCGGACAGCCAGCGCTGCTCCATGCACTGTGTCTACAGGACAAATTCTCCTTCTTGTTCCTTTTTTTCCATGTCAGCTGTTCTTAAGCTCTTCCTTTTTTCTACCATTTTGTGCAACATTTCCAAAAAAGTATTATTTTCAGATAGTTGCATATAATATGCTGTCACACCAAATTCTATGTATGGTAATAGAAAAGAAAACAGCCATTATTATTTCTTAGCTCCATTATTTTTATCTCCCATAATGTCCATTCTAACAACTATCCCATCCAGCGAGTCTTGATCATGACTTTTTTTCTTGAAGAACTTAAAGTGTGTTGTCTAGTATAAAATTAAATATTCTGCAGTCAAATGCAGACATCCAACCCAAAAAGGTGGATGCTGCTCCAGCTCCAGGATCTAGGTGTAAATCACATTCTGTCAGTGACTGAAGTGGAAAAATCACTTTTAAACAGTGTCTTCTGCTGCTTCTCTATATTTTTTTTTTTTTTTTTTTTTTAGATTAGGTTGCCCCTGGTATTTCAAGAGCCTTTATAGAGATACCGTGTACTCTCGCAGCAAATCCAAACACAGTTTAGCAGGGCAAAAGCACAGCTGGAGACTGGCTCAGTGCCCAGAGTCTGCTTTTAACCTCTGCAAAGGCCCTTTTCTTCCTCAGTGCCGAATGTGATGTAGATAGTTAATATTTTCTAGCCAGGGGAGGAAAAAAAAAATAAAATTTCAAGACAGAATTTCTGAATTTAGGGAATCACATGTTGTGAGTCCCGGCTGGAAAGAAAGTATTGGTTTGTAAAGATCCTAAGAAGTGGGATCAGGCGTATTGTAAACATCCAGGTTAACGACCTGTGAGCTAAGGCACGTGGTGAATTCTAATGTAATTTTTTTAAGAAATCCATTATCTTCCAGCTGAAAATTCGCACACAGTTATTTTGTGTATATATTCTAAAAACTTTTTGGATTTCAGAGTACATAATGCGAAGCAGCAGGTTTCAACTTTTTTTGATGGGCAGACCATTAAATGTTGTCTAATGTATGTATGAATTCTGTAGGGTGAATTTAGACTTCGGACAAAACATTTTGATCTTATAGGTATTTCTGATAATTCCTCTGGAATAATCCACAGACTCATCAAGGATCTATTCACTAGAGGTTAAAACACATAGTATGTCAAGAGATTGCCAGCTTGATTTTATGTTATTATTTCTCACTGACTGAAGAAATTGGGTCTGTCCCTCCCTGAACCAGAGTAATACCAACACAATATCAATCCATTCTCAAAGAACTGTTGCTCAGAGCATGATGCTCCTTTTGGACCTTGACATATAATGTGCATCCCTTTACAAGGTATATGAATAAAACATTAGAAAGGTAGAGTTTGTGACCTAGTTAGGAGTTATATGCATGATCTCTTCTCCTTGATTGAATTGAGGAAACAGCTAAAGTAGAGCGGGGGATATATTTACATATGACAAACCTTGTCTTATTTTTTGGTTTGGTTTCTTTTAATGAAAGGGGCATTTATGAGTGTGTATGCTCTTTTGATTTTGAGCTGAACATAAAACAGCTAGACATCAGAAGACTTAATATGCACAGCGAAATTAAATTAGGTAACTGCATAAAAATCAAAGGGGTATTTTTTTTTTGTAGAGGGGAAGCAAGAATCCCCTTTTGGTACTAGAGCACATATGTAGCTGAGTCCTATTTTCATCTCCACCTCTTCACCGAGTGGTGTTGGCAACAGATGCGTATGAGCTGCTGCCAAGGGTGATGGACCAGGGATATTAGGAGGAGTGGACTGTATTCCTTACATTTGCATGGTGCTTGCTTCATGAAGCAAAGGTGTGAGGTCCAGTTTTTCAAAAGGTAGCCTTTAACTTTGTATGTTCCAGTTTGAATTGCTACATTTGATTTTCAGAGATACCAAGCACCTACTTCTTCATGATCACAGTTTAACTTGTGGATGCTAAGTACCTCCTCAAAAGATGCATAAAATCTCTGAATTTAGGCTTAATTAACCTTTTCCATTAAAAGTATGGGCCTAACCTTTTCAGTACCTGAATTCCCGTTTTTGTAAAAATTATGCAAAAGTGTATCTGTTTATAAAGATGTTTTTCTGACTGTATTATATACAGTAACTGTTGAGAAAGGTAATAGGCTTCAGATGTGTTCCAATTACAGTTGTTAATTTCCAAAGTTCAGTTTTCTTTTGTGGTAGATTAGGCAAAACTGAGTACAATTAGATGTGCTGAAACATCTGTTCAATATTAACTCTCAGAATGAGAGGCTACCTGCAATTTTTTGTTAATTGTAATTTTTGTGAGACTTTAAGCAAAAAAAAAAAAAAAAACAAAACACAAACAAACAAACAAACAATGTGTACAAGTGGAGAAATGGAGGATTCCGTGGTGGAAAACACCAGGTACACTTTTTGAATGAGATAAGAAGATGGCACATCCAGACATGAGTATGTCACATAAACCATCAAACCTTTCAAGTCACCTTTTGCTGGCAATACTAAAGCCAGCAAATTTTCTCCATGATTCATGCAGGCAAATGTCAGTAATGACTTGAATTTCATTCTTTTAAAAATTTCCATTTAACTTTTGTGGCTCTGGAACTGTCTCAAGGCTTGAGGTGGTCTTTTTTTTTTTTTTTTTTTTTTGTTTCCCTTGTTATGGTAACTTTTTAAAAAAAGGAGTGAAGTGAATATTTTTACAAAGATAGATGACAGGGAGGTTGTTGAACACAATTTCCATCTTGTGTTTTCAGTCATGGGAAACCTGTTGAAAGTAAGCTGTTATGTCGTGCAACTTGTGCAAGCGCTTTCCAACCACCTGCTGCATTACACGCACTGTGTGCTCCTCAGCAAAGCACCAGCTGCAGCTTGGAGCTCCCTCTCTATTCATTTACAGGTTGGCCAGCTTACTGCTTGGGCACACGGTGTTCCTCTCTGTATGTCTGCACATGTTAGTGTGTGGTACCCTGATTAAGGTTTGTTGTCATCCAGATAGTTCAAATAAAGTTGCATGTGTGGTTTTCACTTTTCCTGTTGTGGTGTTTCTATGGTTTTACTGTTAAGGGTCAAGACTTCACTGAACCTGGGTGAAAGCAAAAAGCAGAACAGCTATGGAAAGTATATTTAGGTATAAATATTTTAGCTTTTCATAAGGAGGGCAGAGTGCAAGGTGCTTTTAGTTGTCATGATGTTGCCAAGTGTTGCCTACTTGAAACTTGTTTTATGTAATTTCATACCATTTTTCTTTCATTTCAGTTTCCGTCAGCAAAGAGAAACACTCTTTGTTTTAATTATTCTTCATTAAGATTCAAATCTCTGATTCTAAACTGAGATAAGCTGGCAATTCTCAGGTTGTGGATGTCTAAGGAAAAGCCAGAAACTGGCTCAGGAAGTTTGCTCCCTGGTTTCCAGCAAGTAAAAATAGCGAGAGTTGGGTACGCTCTCTGTATGCTCACCATGGTGCCTGTATGCGTACTGCAGGCACTGGGCTCACCATGCTCTGAGATGCTGAAGAAGACGTGTCCTTGGCAATGTCTTTGAGAATTCGTTGTGAGATGTGTCCCTCTACTGATAGCATCCAGGGTGAGATGTCTCCTTCATTCTTCAGATGTATCTCAAATAAGAAATCCAGATGTTAGGCTAGCCTCTTTCTCCCTTTTAAAATTCTCACCGGGATCTTGCTTGCATGTCAGACGCATTGTTGATACCTTCCTTTGAGATTTTGAAATTTCAAATATGCAGTATCAGTCACAGTGCTCAGTGATCTGGGCCCCACAGTCCTTTTTGCTCATAGCATAGTGTTTTTTATTGCAAGCAACCATCTGAAGGGACCGCTGGTGGGACAAAGTGGAGTTTTCTGGCCCCACTGATGGAAGTGTACATGACATCAGAAGGATCAGGTATCTTTAGAGATAAGGCTGATCCACAGAAATAAGTATGGATACTAGCCAGAAAGAGAAA
The DNA here is from genome assembly GCF_036417535.1 of Chlamydotis macqueenii. NCBI lineage: Eukaryota > Metazoa > Chordata > Aves > Otidiformes > Otididae > Chlamydotis > Chlamydotis macqueenii. The sequence goes on from NC_141557.1 coordinate 123,480,553, forward strand.
TAAATCTTTATTTTTGTATGTTGTCTTAAAGGTCTTAGTCCTAAAGGTCTCAACCCTGTTATGAAGAGACACGTTATTTAATGTCTTCTAAGCATGACTTGTCACTAGAACATCCTGGTACTACAGATGGAAGGACAGCTTTGGTCCTGCCAGCACAGGACCTAGCCTGGCTATGGATTTCCTCGAGTCAGTCAGTCTTGAAAAAGAGCACCACTCCTCCTGAACAGTTTGCATATCCTTTTGCTCGCCAGATAATTTAAAAAAAAAAACAAAAACACACACACACAAAAAAAATAAAAACAAAAAAAGCCCCACCTGAAAATGGTAGAAATATTTAGAATTTATTTAACTGCAAAATTATTTTTGAGATCACCAGATCTTCTTGTAGCGGCTGTTAGTGTTTTTCACTTGACCTTGATTTCACCAGCAGATGAGAGAGACTGTTGAAATTAGGATAACGAGCAATTGTGGTATGCCAGCTGCCCAGCCATTGTGGAGTGTTTTTTCCTAGGCATTTCAGAAGGATTTTTTGGAGACAAATTTGAATGAGACTGTGGGATTTTATAGAGAAAAAAGCAATAGAGAAATGTCCATTCAGAGGAGAATGTGACAGTTCAGACAATTGGTAGATTTGAAAAATATTGAAGAAACTACTATTTTTTTACAGTCTTAACTCTAATCCACAGTTTGTCTTGGTTTGGGTGCTTCCTGTCCAGGTGTTAGGCATTTTCTGCCCGTGCAAAGGAGGGTACATCTTCCAGCTGAAGCTCAGGAGGTAGCTCCTGACATGGCTCCCTTTCATGGATTTTTGTGATTTTGAGAAGTCTGATATCAGCTTTCCTTGTGCTGTTTTAGATCTGAAATGTCTTAAAGTCTTTTTTATTTTTTATTTATCTTTCTTTTTTCTCTCTTTTTTTTTTTTTTTAAGAAAATTGGAAAGATAAGGACAGTTACTTTAAAGACTTACATTGAGGCCAGAGTTCAACTACATCCCACGCACTTGTCTAGTAAGAGCCAGTGACTGATCAGTTCTTTGCATGGGTATCAGCTACGGTGTTTTTGGCACTCTATCAGCATGTCTGTTATTGGTTTTTAGGAGAAGTACTGCGGGACCACTTATTGTTCCCAAATCAAAATATTGTGGCGACCAGTCTTTCCTGTTGAGGTGATACTAATCTGCTAGCACTGGCCTAGTTAAGTTACTTAAAGGGGGGGAGGGAGGGGGGAAGTCTAAGAAAGAGAAGCAATGAGAAATAAATGGAGTGGTAACTGTGCCCAGCTGACAGTGCACGCTGCGGCAGCCGTGCCAAGCAGGGTGCCCTGTTGTACCCTGCCTGTAGGAAGCAGGTAGGTCTGTGCATCACCAGGAGAAGCAGTGAGCTCTCTGTAGTCGTACGTATTAGCAAATATTTTCAAACTCTACTAGCGTCCAGTGTAAAACTGTATGGCAGCTTGCCTAACTGTATTTTCATCTGAATTGTACATTTGCAAGAGAAATTAAATCCTTGACCTCCATGTCCAAGAAGAAATCCAGGAAAGAGTTAAAAAACCACCAAAGAATCAATTATATCGGTTGCCATCTGTAAGTTCTGTTACCTCCTTGGAGGCCAGGCATTTGCTAATGGTTTAGTCACAAGTACCTGGGCTCTTTCAAGCCAAGGCTGGCCACGTATTGTACTATGAATTCCCTAGAGGGTATGGGATGGTGCAGCTGTTTCCTTATCACCTTCCTTCTGCCTCGTGGAGAAGACAAGCACACATTATTTGCTGGTGGCCTTTCTGGGTTGCTCTGCATTGGGGTTGGGCTGGACAGGGAGATAGGTGAGTGAACCAAAAGTTTGTGACAGAGATCTGGCATAGTGCATGTGGAAGGGATGAGTTTTTTCTAAAGACATTAGAATTATACTTGCATGACCTATTTGAACTTGAGAAATATTCGTGTGACACCTCTTATAGTAAAACAGTATAATTAATTGGAAAAGGAGAATTTGGTGCCTTTAGCTGTCCCAACAAGTCCTCACTCATGTTTTCTACTGAGATTTATGCTATATTCTTCATTTTCTCAACTTTTTCTTGAAGTTGCATGTTTATGTTTGAAAATATTCACTGTAGTGTACCTGGTCCCTCTAAACTGTTTCAAGGATGTTGTCTTGATTAAGAACTTTGTCTAAAATGTGTCATGAAGGGCACTGTGCTGGTCTGCTAAAGTGCTAGTGGAGATCTGTTACGAGAACAGTTCATCCACTTAAAACAGTGCAATTCATGTATGATTCTACTGTGGGTTGTTCATTGTGCACCTACAAAATCCAGTGCCACCTGCCTGAGGATTTGCTCTCCCTTCTAGCGGAAGCACCCGAGCCCTCACAGATGATTGTCCGCAGTGGTGCTTCATGGTTGGTCCCATCTCTGCATGAAATGCGTAGACTGCAGAATATTGTGATGTCGTATTGAAGAACTCAGATAGTACTTGGTCTGACTCCATATTACCCTATCAGCCTTATCCTTTAACAGTTTTGTCACGGCACTTTTGCGGATGCTAAATGGAGTTATTGCTGTTTTATTCTGTAGCATGAGCGTTGAAACCAGTCATGTGCTTAAAAGCTGCGCAGAACATTAATCTGCTTGGGTTTTCATTGTGTATCTTCTGTGGTCATTGCTGTCCTGGGTCCGTATCTGAGTTCCGTGAAGCCCGTGTGGTGCATCCCTTCCTAGTGATTTCACAGGTTAATGCACGCGCTCTGGAGAAACCCTTGAGACCTGGAGCAGTATGTTTATTGTGGAACCAAAGGATTGTGGCAGCCCGCTGTACGAGAGCTACTCCAGTATTAATACTTGTACTTTTTATTACTGTGACCTCTTTCTGGCACTTAGGAGATGCAATAGGCTACACATTTTTTAAATGGTATACACTGCTGATTACTAAACAAGAATATATTCCACTATATAGTTCACACTGACAGTCACATCATAAATGTGTTGATCCCTGTTGCTGTTTGAAATAGAAATCTAACATAAGTGTTACATATTTTGAAGAAGTGATAGAAACTTTTCTAGTCTTGCAAAAATTTTGAAGGACTTTATTTTTGTGTATAGCTACTACCTCATGAATAGTTTTCAAGTCCGTTTGAATTAGTAGTATTGGAGTAAAACATATATATGTGAGTGTTTATGTCTGTATACTTGTGTCAATAAAAAAAATTAAGTGTATAGATGTCGATATGGGAATAAGAAAACTTTTTCTTGTGCGTGCCCTTACATGTTGTCTGTGTTTTGGAGCTCTTTTAAAAAACCACTGCGATGGAGAGTCTTCCTCAGCTTGGCATTTCTACCCTTCTGCTGAGTGTCACCAGCCTCGTAGCAGGGTTAGGAAAACTGCTTCTAATCTTACTGCATCAGTGCCCTCCTGCACAAAAACGTGCAGAGGAAGGCTGCATCCTACAGCAGAGCCGTTTGGCTGCCAAAGGAATACACAGATTTACTTTTCCCTTAACTATTGTATTTACGAATAATTAATTATAGGAAAATAATCTCAAAAATTTTAAATTATGTGCTTTTCTGTCAGCCTATTGTATAATGAAGATATTTACAAATCTTTTTAGCAGGTGACACAAAATACAAAGGTTTGGATTTTTTTCTGCATGGTTTTTAATAACTGATTTAAATCCAAAAAAAAAAAGTACCTAATAATTTTGGAGAGAAAAAGGAGAAGAGACTGCGTATGACGTGAAACATATATGGACTGGCTAGAAAGGAGTAGTGTTTTGTAAATATATTACTGCCATAGTTTAAAAAAGCATTGTCTAAAATAAGTGCTTCTGAAAAGGGGAAGAGGCTAATAAAAATAGCAAAATTCATAATTTGTTAGTAATTTTGCACCACCAGTTCAACATTATAGTTCTTCCATGGATAGTCACTTCAAATATGTGTTGAAAAATAAATAACTAATTCCTAATAGATGTATGAAAATTTAGTAGTAGTTTTTTGTCGTGGTTGTTACTTTGGAAAATATCCTGTCAGGTTTCTGTAGCACCTGGCAGGGAGGTGGGGGGCGGCGGGGGCATAAGCACACAAACTTTTTGCTCTTTGACCTTAACTCTGAGTATGGGAGGACATTTAAAAGTAGATCATCATTCTAGATTCCCTGTTTTTATGTCAAAATCAACTAGCAGCTACCCTGAAGTAACACTAACGTTAACATGTTGATGTTTTTTTTCCGTTACTTGCAAAGTAGCTGAGAGTGATGGTTTTGGGTTTTTTTAAAAGTATTTTCTCTCTTCTTCATCTGGAAATAGCCAAAACCAAAACAAAAGGGATTGTTTATCTATAACGAGAACTTAAAGTGCATCATTTTGTGTTGTCCTTCATGAGGGAATTAAAAATTTCATTTTGAAATTGGGTCCTGTTTGCATTTATACATTGACACACAGCATGGCTGCGTTTCATCTCGCACGTCGGATACTGTGGCATATGTGAGCTTCTGTTCTGAGACTTCCCAAATGACTTTTTAATTAGTTGTTACTAGCATAGCTCGTAGCTTTTCCGGTGTGCAGCTATGATCATTGTGTCACTTATGTCATCTTTCATGTGAAATAGCCATGGTTGCTCTTGTTGCTGCCTTGTGTTTCTTCCCCTGCCTTCTCGTGGCGTGGACCAGCCTTAGCATCTGGTTTCCATGACCTCCAGTGTCACAGCAGCACTGATGTGTACGTGCCTGATGCATTGCTGCTCTGTTGGGTCTTTTTAAATCCCTTTTTTGATATTTTGTTTTTCTTCTTTTTTTCAGAATCCCCTGGAGCATTACATTCCTCTGTTCAGAGCGTGGGCCAGAGTCTGGCATTGCACTTTTACAGGTACCTTTTTGAACTAAAATGCACAGTTTTTCCTGGGGTTTGATAACAGGAGGGCAATTCCAAAAAGACTTTACTATGTGCTCTTCTTCTGTTCTGGGAGGTATTTTCTGGTAGTTTCTGAATTTCTCTTCCTTGCCATTTACTGATTGATGAGATTGGCAGATTCATTAGTTGCAAATATATCCTTCAGTAGTGTTTAGGAAAGATTGAGGCTTGCTTTTGCTAGCCTCAATCACACAGCAATGTATGTGTCAACATGGCAGAATCCTTCCTGGAAATATACAGTAGTTCCAGACTTTTCCCGGTCTGTTATTCCCAACCTATACTTTGGTTACAATCTTTCCATTCAGCAGATTGCATTAACTTTTTGTTACAGAAACCTTCAGTGCAAGTGAGCGCTTCTAGCCTTAGTCCTCCAGAGCTTTCTGTTATTTATCAGGTTATTACTAACATGCTCAAAAATAGAAGAAAGCTTAAACATCTCTGAGCAGGAGATGAGCATTAAGATTTAAAATCTTCTATTCATCATTAAAGCTCCTCAACAAAAGGGGGAAATCCAGTGTCAGGAATAATGGAAAAATGTCATACATCGAGTAGCTTCATCCTTGGTGAGTAAGAGGAAACTAGCTGAAACCAAAGAGGGCAGGAGGGGACAGGAACCACCGTACATGTGACACTTTGTACCAATGATTGTACAATTCTTGAAAGACTAGTAGGACACTTCTGGTATTTCACTGTAGGAAAAAAAAATCAGTAATTAATGTCTGATGCATCATGTATCAAATCAGCAACACTCTTCGCTAATACATAGTTTTAATTACACACAGTAGAAGGTGTTTTGTGTTCATTTGTTTCCAATCACCGTATTCGGCTCCAGAATGTAAATTTGCATCATAGGGGGTCTTAAATTAACAATTGTCATTGTTGTTTTATTTCAAGACAGAAATGTTAAATCTGAGAGTATGCATGGCTAATTTAAGGGTCAAAATTTATTCCCAGAATGTGGAAAAGATCTCAGAAACCATTTCTGTCAGCTGAAGAGACTGGGAACTTGACATTCCACACACGTTGTACTATGAAATTAAAGGCAGCAAAACTGTCTTGGCTATGCCAAGGACTGGCACCAGGAGCATTCAAAGCTTTGTAAGTGATCTGTGTTAGTTTTGTGGTCACAAGTTAACCTACACTAATTTCACAGTCACATTTCTTGTTTTTAACTTCCTGATGTCATGCCATATGGGATTTATTTCTGCCTTCTTAAAAAGGGAATTCAATGTTTGGTGTATCTGTAGTTGTGCTGGAGATATATTACTTGTTTTACAAATGGAAAAGATTGGTTCCATGATTTATGATGAAGGCAGCATTTGGTCCTGGCTGCAGTGACACAGCCAGCCTTCCCTTGTTGTTAGCTTTTACAGAATGCATTGAAACTGGCCCAGATCAGTGATGAGCTGATGCTGGTGGGTGAGGAACAACAACTTTGCTGGAGGAACTTGGTTTCCCAGTGGTGATGGGGACAGTGTGCTGGCAGGGCGGCTGGCCGGGAGAGGTTACCTTTACACAGCAGGCACAGGCGGATGAAAAAACAGACACCACATGTTCTCACTTAAGGCTTGGTACCTTGTTTCCTGGATTTCACAATTGGTCTGGCATAGGCAACTTGGCCTTGTGTTGTTCAAGTTCATTTTCTCTAGATCCACCAACTTTAAAACTTCGCTGATAATAATCTCTAAAGAAGTAACAATTTACTGGGGTGAAGCAGTAGCTACAAGCTTGGGATACTTGCATCCAATTTCTGAGTTTGAGAGAAATTTCCTTTGTTGTTTTAGGCAGTCATACTCAATCCTGTATATAATTCCCTGTTTGGAGATTTTGCTTTGTTTACAGGAGAGGGAGAACATATTAATGTGGCTGTGTATCACAGCTCTGAGAAGACAACAGATATATAGCAATGGTGAGGTAAGGTAGTCTGATACTATAAAGGAGCTTAGAAATGGAGAAACAATTTAAGCAATCTTTGTATGCCATAGTCTCAGGCACTTGTGAGGACAGGGTTGAGAGCATCCCTGGTTCAAGACACCCCAGGGTCAATCCTGTTGTGTGTCTCAGCACACAAAAAGGACGTGAAAGCAAGCTGAAGCAATGCCAAAAGGAAGAACTGGATTTACTGAGGAGGCTACAGCAAACCTCTGCACTCGTTCAGTTGACTGGCCAGTGTTTCTGGTTGACTGGATTTCCTCCACAGTTCATTTTCTTCTTGAAATGTGCAGGGCTCCAAGGCTGGTATCCTCCTGTGATCTCCTCCTGACAGCCATCCCAGTGCCAGCTCCTCTGCCACCAGCCTACTAGGCATGGTGGACAGTCTGCTCTGGGCATGGAGGCTGTAGGAGAGAGGAGAAGACTTATTTCTCAACTGCAACCCAAAAGTGGCCTGGATTGGTGGGAGCTTTGCTTCAGGAGGATCTTCACTGGATGATACCCTTCTCCACTGCACCCTTATACCAGCTCTATTCCCTCTGTGGGACATAGGAACTGTGAGGGAGGTGATAAGGAAGAGCACTTGAAGTGTCTCTTCCTTTTTCTCTGTCTTTTTAATCTATTTCTGCTTCCCAACCCATTGTTCAGTGCCCCGCTTTTCTCTTCCCACCACCTTTTCTGCTCTACTTTTTTCCTGGTGATTGCGTTTCTGCTCTGCCTCTCTATGTCTTGCCATTTATTGCTCTTGTGTCTGTCCCCACACTCCCAGTTCCAGGTCTGTCGACCCATACCCACACTCCCAATTCCAGGTTGTTTTTTACGTTGGAGCTGAGATGCCTGAACCCTCTCTGCAATGTCTCCCTCTCTGCTTGATTAAATGCACTGATTACAACTCGGTACAGTTTTTGTTTTCTTTAAGACAGTGAGGTTTTTATGGTTTCTTAAAAGCTGTGGCCAGGAAGAATTTCCATCATCATCATAACTTCATCAGGGCCCTCAGGTATGCAAAAACTACTCAGTGTGCTGTCTGGAGTGTCTGACTTCTTAAAAGCATCTAAGAACATTGTTTTAGTCAAGAGTCATTACATTAAATGTCAGTAATATGAAAACACACTTTGAGCATCAAGCTTGGATATTAAACAAAAGCTTGGATGCTCATTAACAAGTAGCTAACTGGATATTCATCTTCAATTAAATAGGTTGTGAACAGTTTGTGAAGATCTGTAGTTTTAACATGTGAACTTGGTGGGCACATATTTTTAATGCGGCAATTAAGAGGAAAATACACTCAGTGCATTCTAGTAGCTAACACCTCAACAACTCTAGTAAATGCAGCCAGTGTAGTCTAAGGGGTGACACACGCAAACATGTCATCAAGCCATGCACATACAGTGTAAGTACTTGTGCTGGGTTTTACAGCTCTATCATTCATTGCAACATCATAATAACACTTGAAGACCTAAATTGCATTGTGTTTCAGTGGCAACATTGGTATTTTTAACCACCTGCTTGAAGATGTCCTAAGTGTACAGACATGTCTTCAAGACATAGTGTTATACACTCCTTTCATTTTCCTTCTTGACTTCTAACACCATGTATCTCTAGGATTGCGGTTGGAGAAAAGGGGAATGAACTGTCCCGTGGTATGGGAAAATGTCCAGTTATCTCGAGAAAAACATAGCTCTACCAATCAAAAATAAAAGATACTATTCATGGAGTTGCTCTGAAGGTTGCAGTGCCCTGGAACACTGCAGTAAATCATGTGCGGTTTGTTTTTGTTGGTTTTTTTTTTTATTATTATAAAAGGACTTGGGAGTGCTGGTGGATGAGAAGCTTAACATGAGCAGGCAATGCGCCCTTGAGGCCCAGAAGGCCAACCGCATCCTGGGCTGCATCAAGAGAAGCGTGGCCAGCAGGTCGAGGGAGGTGATTCTCCCCCTCTACTCTGCCCTGGTGAGACCCCACCTGGAGTACTGTGTCCAGTTCTGGAGCCCCCAGCAGAAGAAGGACATGGACCAGTTGGAGAAGGTCCAGAGGAGGGCCACAAAGATGATAAGAGGGCTGGAGCACCTCTCTTATGAGGACAGGCTGAGAGAGTTGGGGCTGTTCAGCCTGGAGAAAAGGAGGCTCCGGGGAGACCTGATAGAGGTCTTCCAGTACCTCAAGGGGGCCTACAAGAAAGATGGGGATAGGCTGTTTAGTAGGGCCTTTTGCGATAGGACGAGAGGTAATGGTTTTAAAATAGAGGGGGGTAGATTTAGATTAGAAATTAGGAAAAAAATTTTTACGATGCAGGTTATAGAACACTGGCACAGGTTGCCCAGAAAGGTGGTGGAGGCCCCATCTCTGGAAGCGTTCAAGGCCAGGCTGGATGAGGCTCTGAGCAACCTGACCTAGTCAGGGATGTCCCTGCTCCTTGCAGGGGGGTTGGACTAGATGACCTTTGAAGGTCCCTTCCAACCCTAACCATTCTATGATTCTATGACTTTAAAAAGACCTGATCTGTTTTTACATAGTCAAAACTTTTATAGTGCATTTATTTAAGAAAAATAAATGGGCAATATTTCATATATGTAGAGTTTCAGTGGTCAGAAATGGTTAACTCAGGGCAAACATGGTGTAGAAATTATTTTTAAATAGCCATGCTGACCTTACTGCAGTAATATCTCGTGTTACAGAAAAGGCTGTTTAATACAAAGAGTTTTGACAAACAAGACCCCACAGCTAATCAGAAGAGTAGCTCAGAGTCCTCATTTGTCAGAATTAGGCCACTCTATTGTACTCCACTGGCTGAACATTATCATTTTTCTAATGGTGCTGATTTTAGCAGCATTCGTATGTTCATATGTTCATATTCTGTTTTTAATTGTGCCTACTCTACTGCCTGTTAAAATTGTCTTGCAGGTTCTTAATATCAGTAAAATACCTTAATTGGCTATATTTTAATATTAATTTCTAAAGATGAAATGATTGTGTTAGTATATAGAGTTTATTGAAAAGAATTTTCCATATAACAAGATAAGAGCAAGCTGTTAAAATAAGAGAGAGAAGATTTAAATATAGATAATCTATATGACTTTCTGATTTCTTGCTTGTAAAACTTTGGTAAATATTGTAAGAAATATTCCATACGCTTGTGCACTATTTCTTTCAAATATATTTTCGCAACAGGTAAGAAACTTCAGAAAGATACAGCTTTGTTTTGAAACTTTGCAAATAAGTATTTTTAAAAGTTTCTGTTACTAATTAAATCTCTGACTAAAGGAAAGGAAATTCTAAGTATGATGTATTTTTTCCATTTATAATAGCTCTTTATAGTTTTGGGGTTTTTAAAGCATAAATTGTTGGGATTGTTTCTGCTTTGTGGGCTTGTATTTGTTTAATTTGAGTCTTCGTGTATTTGAACATTTCTGGAGTTCTGCGGGGTTAGTAACTGCAAGGGAGTGTCTAATTGCAGCTGTCTTCATTGTGGATTTGTTGTTATTCCTCAAATAAAATCTGTTTATACCTATGATACTATGTTCCTTTAAAACATTTATCATTGTAAACAGTTTTTGAAAACTTTTCTCAGTAAATAAGAGTCTAAATATGGCAACTTCAGTTGTCAGAGCTTTTGGCCTCTTATATCAGAGTCTGGTAAATTTTTTCTTTTCCCCTGGAAAGGAGCTGGCAGCAGCAGCAGGTATCCATTTTTGTCCATGAGATCAGAGGTTGCAGCACTATTCTGAGAAATGGGAGATGGGATCAAATCCCCAGTCCTCGAATTGGGGGAAGTTTCCCACCTCCTGAGGAAGAACCAGTTGATGGAATATTGAGTGGCTCTTCCTATTTCAGCTGAAATGTCCTACTTGCTAGAAATTACTGAATTGCACTGGAACAGGGTTAGTAACCAAATTTCCCTACCAAGTAAGTTTTCCCCATGTAAGCTTTTTTACTCTTTCCTTCGTGGTTTTTTTTGGTTTTTTTTTGTTTTTTTTTTTTTTTAAGTGGAAATCTTTGAAAAGAAGTGCTGGAGAAGGACCTGTCTCTACATATGGTATAGCCTAGTACTTTGAGCATCTGTCCTGGAGGGCTGCTTCCAGTCTGCACTCCAAGTCAGGCAGGGGAAAAGGAGTTTTCTTTGTCATCCTCGTCATCCCTGACTGCATTTTTAGGGCTGGCAGGTACCTGCTTGATAAGACGGTGTGAATGAGCGGTCAAGGAAATCCATGGTTCCTCTATAGCTTGGGAATTAGCCATCAGGCTTAGCCCCAGGACATAGCTGAGGTGGTGCACTCAGACAGAAATGCTCAAAAGTGATTCTCAATTTATTAGTTTAAGGAAGAAAATACTGACAGAGGAATACATGCTTCAGGGTGAGATACAAGCCTAAACATCAGCTACCCAAGACAAAATGAACATTGTTGTCACTAAAATGGTGAATGTGAAATAGTGGAGACTTGTTTCCCTACAGAATTTGCCATTTTAGGTGTATGTGTTTCAGTGTTCGTTAGTTTTCAGTGCTCAGCTTGAAGTTGCTTTTACAGGTTCACGTGAAGCGAGGTGCTAGATTTCCAAGGAAAGCTATGTTTTCTTGCAGCAGTAGCTATGAAGGTGAACCTGCTGAAGTCAACTGATCATGGGTCCTCAAGCTTTTGACTACAAGGGCCGTGTTGGTAGACACACTGCACATTTAATATAAACTTTCAGTTTGAAAAGCTATGCTTTTCACTTTATCTATTTAAGTCTGGCTTGATTTCTTAGTATTTCCAAGTTTACATGCAGAAGTTCCTCTAAGCCAAGGTCACTTATGTTTTAGGGTTCATTCCATAATGCAAGTTAAGACCAAGTCTCATCCCATAGTTGCTCTGGTGATGACAAGTATGCTGCACTAGAATGCTTTAATGTTCATACAAGTTTTCAAACACTTAAAGAATTTAGGACTATGTTTAGTTTACCTCAGTGTTTTAAGTAGTCCACAATTAGCATTTTGAAAATATTGCTGTCAAAATGTATGTTCCATAGCTGAGTTATTTTTTTTTTTTTGTAAGGGATGCTGCAGAAGTTACTGAGCTGTTTCCCACCTGCCTGTTTACTGATCATGCTTGTGCTTTCGTTGTTCTCTGCAGGGCAGAGGATGTCAAATTTTGCTGTGTGGTCATGGGCCACATGGGTGACTGATGTGTGGAGTCTGCAAATCCTGCTAGTGAGGCAGCATACTAGAAGGACAGTGCTTTGCAGGTGTATCTCTGCAGTTCCACAGATAGAAGATTCTTATTTCCTTCTTCACTAGTGTATATGATTAACCTGAACCTGTTACCACAGGGATTTGAGTAGCTTAAAATACATCTCACTCCTAAAATGGACTTGTTAAGAATTACCACGGATTTGAGATGTGAACTAAAATGACTAGCGTTCTGTTGAGAACGTTTTTGCTGAGCTTCATAATTAAAAAAGTTTTGTTGTTTTGCTTCCCTCTCTTTTCACCCAGTGTGCAGCAATGAGCCCCCAATCAATTATATGTATATTTTTTTTACACATGGAAAATTTTACCACTAAGAAAAAAAAGTAGTTTTCCAGGATGCTGAATCCAAGCATGGCTGTGAAGGACAGCTGTTGGGAGCAAGGAGATGAGATGTGTTCTGGTTTTGTTTAGTGAGGGGGGGCCTAAGGTGGCAGCTTCTGTAGGAAACTGCTAGAAGTCGCTCCCCTTTGTTCAGTGGACTCGTACGGGCCTAGGGCGGACCCGCTGCTGGCCAAGGCTGAGCCAATTGGTAGCAGAATGTCCCATGATAACACCTCTGCGAGAACATATTTAAGAAGGGGAAAACAGGAAAAAAAAAGGGGAGAAGATGTGAAGCAGCTGAGTGGGGGCAGAGAGGGGGAGGCATGAGCCTTGTGGGCCTTGCAGGCCTCACCCTCTGGCCTGCCGCGCAGCCAACTGGGCCCAACTGGGCCCAGCCCAGTTGCAAGAAGTGGAGAGGAGATGAGAAGTGAATAAGATGTAAAAAGAATCCTGAGAGGTGTCTGCCAGCCTGTTGTGAGGAATGGTTGCAGATGCCAAGGTCAGTGAAGAAGGAGGGGGAGGAGTAATGCTGCTCCTGGCCAAGATTCCCCTGCAGCCTGAAGACCATGGTGGAGCAGGTTGTCCCCCTGCAGCCCATGGAGGTCCACGGAGGGGCAGAGATCCACCTGCCCATGGAGGACCCCACGCTGGGGTAGGTGGATGCCTGAAGGAGGCTGTAGCCCGTGGAGGGCCCGCTGGGACAACTGTTCTGGGGGAACTGCACTCCGTGGAAGAGATGACCCACACCAGAGCAGTTTCACGAAGGACTGTGGCCCGTGGGAGGGACCCCACGAAGGAGCAGAGGAGGAATGTGAGGAGTTCTTCCCCCGACGATGAAGTAGTGGCGTAAAACAATGCGTGATGAACTGACTGTGACCCCCATTCCCTCTTCCCCCCTGTGCCGCTGGGGGAGGGGGGAAGGTAGTAGAGATAATATTAAGCCCGGGAAGAGGGAGGGGTGGGGGGAGGTTATCTTGTTCCCTGTCTCATTCTCCTGCTAATTTTAGAAATAAATGAATAGTTTTCCCCAAGTCGAGTCTGTTTTGCCCGTAACGGTAACTTTAAGGATTTTCTCCCTGTCCTTATCTCAAACCTCGAGCCGTTTTTCTTTTATTATCTCTCCCTGTTCTCTCGGAGGGTGGGGGGAGTGAGAGAGAGAGACTGCGTAGTCTGGTCCCAATCAGGGCTGAACTACGACAATATGCTAGCTTTTCCTATCAGTAGAGGAGAAGAAAGGAAAAGCGTAGTCCAGGTAGCACAGCTCCTTCGACCAGAGCAGAGCAGGAGTTGCTGCATCTTGCAAAAACGATACGGTGTGATGAGGTAACGATTTGAGGAGGTGGTGATAAAGAATCAGAGAATTAAGAATTCCTCTTTTCCTACAGAAGGGGGACCAAACAGCTGGAAGCCAGTGCAGCAGGGACCTATCTTGGGGTCTGATGAACCTCTGAAATGTGATGGAGCACCAGGGCCAAGTATCTTGAATTGAAGAAAGGGGTTGTGTTGATTTCTAAAAGTGCAGAGAGGATGCTCCCGAAATTGTGTTTAGAGAACCATTCTCATAAAATGCACACTGAAATAGAAGTATTCACATAAATCTAGAGCTATGAATGTAATAATAAGTTGCATTCCTTATTATACTTTTTTAGGCTCTTTTCTAATCTTCTTTTTGTTTAAATGAGAGGCTGAAATTATTCCAAAGAGTGCAGTATCATGTAAGTAACACAGGAGTCCAAAGAAAACAGAACTGATTTCCATTACAACTTTTACAAACACAGCATGTAATATCACTCTAAATAATAAGATTCCTTTTTTTTTTCTTTTTTTACACTATCTAGTTGGAAGAAAGAGAAGCTGCATTTGTGCAACTCTCTACGCCTTTTGAAAGAACTCAGCCGTTTCATGTTTGGGGGCCATCTATAGGGCAGTATTTACCCAGAAGCAAGTATCGCTGAGAGTGGATTCTTGCTGCTGGGTAGGAAATGTAACGGTGCTGGATTTCAGAACTAGAAAGAAGCTAAATACTTTCTGAAGATTTTTCTTTCAAAGAGGCATCTCTATCCAGCTCCCAGTGAGCACTAAGCATGCATTACAGGGGCAGTATGTAAGTATAGCTGCTAAGTTGCTTTCCCGGCATTTGTACCTCCGTGGATTTTCCAGAAGCTATTTCCCCATAACAGTGTTAGCGTTTCTGGTTATGGCAGCATTCTGCTTTAAACCTCATCGTTTTAACTGCACAGAGAAATAGAAAGAGTGCTGAGTGGTGGCTGGTTTTTGTTTACCGACAGTTCTATCTTAAAAGTCTTTGAGTGTGATGTCAGAGCAAAGCAGAATTAGTGTAAAGTATCAGCCCATTATACGTTCATCTATGCAAGTTATTACAAAGTTAACGCCAGTTGTAGTTTGAGTGTTTTGGTTGGAAGTAAAACATCAGCAGTGAAAAGTGACTGCCTTTGCCAAAGGTGTTATCTTCCCCCTTGGTGGAAAATTCCCACCTCTACATAATTCTGCCACTCTTGATTTTAGGTTACTGTAGTTCACATTTTTATGACCTTCAGAAGGCTTAAACATCTATTTGAGCAGATACTGCTCTTCATTTATTGTTCACTGTTGCACATTTTAGGGGGAAGCAGAGTTGAAAGTCAGCACTTTCATTAGTATTTTGAGTCATGGTAGATCTGAAAGATTATTCCGTCTCCTCATGCTTTATCTTGACAGTTAATATTATGTGAAACCAAGTCTACACCCATATGCATGTTTATCTAAAATTGGTTTCAAAACTGAAATACTGCTGCCATTCTGGATGTGGATTATTTTATGTCAATTTAAGCCTAATTTATTTAAGCTTAACCTGCATTTTTAAAGTTAGTAACACAAACGTGAGATTTGCAGTGACAATTATCCACTGAAGAACATTTATCAGGTTCAGACATACATGTTAGTCTATCTTAGTGCATAGACCTATAGCAAGTCATTCTCAGTGAAGCCCTCCCTTACAGGCTTTGCAGGGACAAACCAGCAGCATCTTCATAATGGGACCCACAGCTGTGAAGTGCACCTCATCATTTGCAGAGCCTGACATTTTCCATCTGTGTCCTGTGTTCCTGTGCAGATTTTGTTTTGTAATCTCTTTGAGTCCTGTTGAGATCATTTGTTGATTACTTACGCTGGATTTTATGTAATGTTTATGGTGCATTTTGAGGTAGTGGTAGTTATATTTTATCATCTGGAAAATAAAATTGACACGGGCCTTTAAATATCAAGGAAAGCAGAGTAAAAGCTGTCAGCCTGCTTTTATTTATCTGTTGTCCTTCATCCTACCTCCTATAAAATCCCTTCATCCACTGTCCCAGAGTGATGAATTAAGAGCACAAGCTTCATTGTAGCTTTGTCAAGTCAAGCTTTGTCCTCTCTGAAGTCAAGAGCAGAAACTCCACAAATTTCATTTGGGCCCCATTTTCACTGTTATAGAATCATAGAACAGTTTGAGTTGGAAGGGACCTCTAAAGGTCATCTAGTCCAACCCCCTGCAAGGAGCAGGGACATCTTCAACCAGATCAGATTGCTCAGAGCCCAATCCAACCTGGCCTGTTGGTTTTTGCTGCTTTGTTGCATCTCAAATACTTTTAGTGCTCTTCTGTGGATACTTTTAGGCAAAGACTGGCTGAAGCTTGGCCAAGGTGTAGGAGCTACAGGACAACACGGAACCAGGGAGGGAAGCGCGTTGTTTGCTGTCCACTAGCATCATTCAGTCTGTGTTTAGAATGCAGCTTTAGGTGTGAGAGAAAAAAATAAACTTGAATATTGTACACTAACATTGTATTAATAGCACTACAAATAAATACTTGCCAGTGGGGCTGGTTCATAAATTTCTTTTAAATTTCAAAAACCTGCATATTTAGAATATATGAAACTGTTAATTCCAAAGTTTCTGCATAGTTTATATCCTCCTACTGTCCTGGCTTTAAATCAAGGAAAGAATATTTTATTGAGGGTTTATTTGTAGTTGATGTTGGTTGTATAGCTATTGCTGCTCTAGGCTGTATTGTGCTCCCCTAAGTCACGCGGATAGTGTGTCTGTTATTTAAATGTGACTATCTGACAAATCTATTACAAACCTAAGAATGATTAGAGCATGATGCCTAGAATGAAAAAGTGTTTTGAATCTCTGTCGCAAAGGAATCCTGAATTGAAGTGTCTGGCTGAAAATACAGCTTTAAAAAACCAAAACCCCTCTATCCCTTTGTACGTTTTATATTCTACTCAGCAGATCTGCAACAGTCGCTGGGTGTTAGGAAAGCTCAGTTAGTAAGAACTTTAAGAAAGGTTTTACTAATATATGCATAGTATTAAAATAAACTATGTTTGAAGTTTTTAGCTTTGCTTCTCTTTAAATAATCTTGTAAGTCTAGCAGTTGTTATAAGGAACAGCAGCACCAGAAATCTGGAGTAAATCCTGAAAAACACAGTTCAGTCCACGGAAGAATTACACCTACAGAGTAGACATTGATGTAAACAGAGGAAAAGGACCATTTCTTAGGTCCATGAGTATATTTCACACATTTCCTGGGAGTGGGTGAAGAAAACCTATTTGCCTTTGAATTTCTGCAGTGCAAAATTGGTACTAGAGCTGTTGACAATGGGAAATTCAGATGCCTAAGCAGTGAGTTTCTTTGGAGTTTAAGCCAGAAGAAAGCCATTTCTGTACCCCTGTGGCTGCAGTGATGATTTTCGCAACTGGAAACTTAAGTGGCACAATTTAGTCTACCCAAGACTACGCTGAACTGCTGCTGCTCAGCCTTTTTCATTACCAATGAAATTAAGAAGTAGCAAGGCTCTCTAGTTTTGCTGCTGTGTTTCAGGTGCCTGTGGACAGCAGAGAGGCTGGTAGGAATTGCTCTCACTTTCCCAGCTAGCAGCAGAATTAGGCTGCAGCTATCACCAGCACAGGCAGGAGAAGTTGTTTCATTAGCCCTTTATATTCATCCACCTCTCTTTCATCCCACTTTCTTTTCTGTTAGTGTCTGGTTAATCATTTTTAGCACTCTGAGATAAGAGTACTGAATAAACTTACCTGTGATGTTTGAATGCAGCACCCCGGTGAAATGGGGCAATTTAAACAACGCACAAAGCCGTAGTTGATCCCTTTTTTGTAGCTGCATGTCCCATAATTTATACCAGCAGTATCACAGGTACAAAGCCTTCATGTCTGGCCACATAACCACCTGGATGTTACTCCCCTGGCCCCCTGTGCTGGCCCAAGTGGACATTTCTGCCCTGGCTCCTCACCAGGTCTTTGCTTTTTCTTTCTAGGCATGCCTGAAGCTCATTGCCAGTCACAGCGTATTTCCATTGACTTCAGGGCACTTGGCCCTGTATGTGCTTGCAAACAAGCACTCATGTTCTCTCAGATGAACATGCATGCACGGTGGGATTTTTTTGTCTTCTTTTTTTCCTTATAAAAGTGTGGCATTGAAGCCAACGTGGATGCTTAGCCTCCTAAGCAATGCTTGCTGGCATTGACCAGGGTTGTCCTGATTGAGGAAGTTGTTAAGTGCTGGGGAAAGACTTCCAAAAGCAGCCCCAATCCAATGCCTTGGTTCCCACAGCTGGGATCCATAGAGGTGCGTGGAGCCGCTTGCCAGGAGGAGAATGGAGTTGGCAGCTGTCCTGTGGGGCAGGACCATGGTGGCCTTTAATGACGATGGCCAAGGAGGAAATGGAGGGTTGTGGTCTTGCTTATTTGAGTGATATTAACTCCATTGGGTGACAGTGTTTAGTACAAAGAATTGGAGTTTTGGTTGTATGAGGGTTTTTCTTCCTCCTGTCAAGACCCCTGCTCTCGCATAAGTTTGATTTCTGCACACAGGTATCAAATGTACATGCCAGTGTGGTATTTTTACAAGCACTTCGCCATCAAGCTCTGAGCTGACGACGTGGAAAGATTTGATTTGTGTGTACAGAAGAGAAATGTGTGTGTGCAGATACGTGTTAGAATTGCCTTCAGCACATTTGGAAATTTGACACTTAATTTTGAAATAGTACCAATAAAGATGTTGATTCAAATGAGGAAAGCGAGCTTTTTCTCTTTCAGAAAGACTTAGTTAAAATTCAGGAAGTCGAACTGCTGAGGAGTTAGCGCTAGGATTTATAAAACAACACTGAAAGGGAGGCTTAATTAACATTTCACTACCCTTTCAGTTGCACTGAATACGTGCCTGGTTTATCACCCACCGAAATATGTTAGTTTGTGTTTGAAGAATGCTTGTGACAGTGAGCCTTCAGGAGAAAGCTCAGCTTTTTCCTATAATCTCATTGTAGCATTTTTATATTTTATTTGCTTGCTTTGACCTTGGATGATTTAATTGTATGTATCAGGTATTTCTGGGAATCAGTGCTTGAGGTTGTTTAGATTTTGCTGTTAGTGCATCTTTAGCTGGAATTTAGATTTTTGGTGGATTTTTTGGTCTACACGATGTATTGATGGCACACCCTATATTAATAAGTTGGATATTGATGGGTGAGCACACATAGGATGGCAGTACACACGAAAGCAGGTCATCACTGGGAAGGATGCTGCTCTGAATTCCTTAGGATGAGTGCAGAAGTAGCAGCTGCTTTCCTTTCTCTCCCTGAAGAAGACAGCGATAACAGAAATGGGATATTAAAAAGGGCAGCATAGCTTAATTGGGGCAGTAATAAAACAAATGAGGCCCATTAGCACAATCACTGCTTGAAAAGGAGATTCCATGGTAAGTGTCCTTCAGTGCCTCATGTGGGAAAAACTGCTACAGCACTTGTAACATCATCCATGGTGGTGGATTTTACACTGTTGTGACAATCCTAAGTGATAGGATCTTAAAATAATTTAGATGAAGGTAAACTTCATTGGCACTCAGTGCTTGGTAGAAAGCTGGAATGATTATATCTAAACGTGAAGACAAGTTTTTCTTTCAAACCCCGGCAAAATATTTTTGTGTGCTCCCAAAATCTTTCATCACAAAACAAAGCTTTTTTTTTTTGTTGTTCTGTATAAGCCTGTAAGGTGATCGCAAGAACTTGGAAATCCTGATTTTACAGCTGGAGCACTGGCGCTTTGGGGACTAATGTTCAAAGACACTTTGAACTGGAATCGGTGGCTTTAGCGAGACGTCCTACTTTTTAATTGTTGATTTTATATTAGATTAATGATGGAAGGTTGTGTATTGTGCTTAAAGCGCAACGTGTCTCTGTTTGCTCTCTGCTTTTTAGACCAGATAGTTTTCTGGAGCATTTAATGAAAAAGAAAGATACACTTAATTTCTTAGATTTACAGAGTACATTGCCTATAAGGAGAAAAATGTTTGGGGTCTGCAGATAAAATATGTACACAAGTCAACTAATCAAAGCCAAAGATATTAGTTTGAAAGTGCTCTTTCATTGATCTTCAGGAGATATATAGGTCTAATCCTATGAATCGACACATTTTGCTTCCCTTTCTTCCTCCAGAAATGCATGGCTGTATCTTGGTGGGGTTTCGTTTCTTAAATTTTTTCTTTTCCAGTGTAATTTTTATAAATCCAAGCTTATACTGTAAGCGATGAGCAACACATTTCTTGCAAGCTGCGCAGGGGTGCAGAGCAAGAGGGGAGCACGGGCACCCCGAGCATCGCCTCCCGTGCGCTGGGGGCTGCATCCCATCCGGCAGTGGGAGAGGAGGGCCGGGAGGTGGCTGTTGCTATCGCTCTGATGTCAGGCGCTCTCGCTAACATGTGGTTGGTTATTCTGCGTTTCAGATCACTGCCGGTAGCGGAGCACAAAGGGAACGGCGAGACTCCCGCATCTTTCAGCGAGAAGAAAGGAGTCGCTGGAGCGGACTAATACGGACTTGTGCCGGGTGGCCTTGCCCTACAAAGGCTGCCTTCAAAAGAGAAACGCAGTGTTATTTAATGAGCTGTGAGATGAGGCGCTACTGCTGACGCTCAGATCCCAGGATTCATCGACTATTCATTGTGCTTAATGTACATGTTTCTGCACCGTGCATTTAGGAGATCCCAGAGAAGAATCCAAAACGGCTGCGGGGGAAAGACCACCAAACATGCCTACAGAAACACTACCGACAGGTAGCATGGTGAAGCCGGTCAGCCCTGCCGTGACTTTCACGTCCGCCGTTCCTCTCCGCATCCTGAACAAAGGACCCGACTATTTTCGCAGGCAGGCAGAACCTAATCCAAAAAGACTGAGCGCAGTGGAGAGGCTAGAAGCCGACAAGGCAAAATATGTCAAGAGCCAGGAGGTCATCAATGCCAAGCAGGAGCCTGTGAAGCCTGCAGTGCTGGCGAAGCCGCCAGTCTGTCCTGCGGCCAAGCGAGCACTGGGGAGCCCCACCTTGAAAGTCTTCAGCAACAATGCAAAGACCGAGAGCGGCGTCCAGAGAGAAAACCTGAAACTCGAGATTTTAAAGAACATCATCAATAGCTCCGAAGGCTCCAGCTCAGGTTCAGGGCATAAGCATGGTCCCCGAAACTGGCCACCCCACAGAGCTGATTCGACAGAGCTGAACCGGCACTCATTTGCCGAATCTTTGAAGGTTTACCCCACGCAGGGCCGCAGCAGCCCACAGGAGAGCAGCTCCAACATCAGCAGAAGGCTCCTAGATCAGTCAGCAGAAACTTTCTTACATGTCTCTCACAGCTCCTCAGACATTAGGAAAGTAAATAGTGCAAAGCCCTTAAAAGCAATACCCTGCAGTAGCTCAGCCCCACCTCTGCCTCCAAAGCCCAAGATCGCTGCCATCGCCACCCTGAAATCCCCAGAGATTGAGGCAGTCGAGTCTGGATGCGGAGTTAGTAGAAGACCCTCCCTACAGCGATCAAAATCAGACTTAAGCGACAGATACTTTCGTGTCGATGCAGACGTGGAGCGATTCTTTAACTACTGCGGACTGGATCCTGAAGAGCTTGAAAACCTCGGGATGGAAAACTTTGCAAGGGCTAACTCTGATATTATATCCCTCAACTTTCGCAGTGCAAGCATGATTAGCTCAGACTGTGAACAGTCTCAGGACAGCAACAGTGACCTTAGAAACGATGACAGTGCCAATGACCGTGTGCCATACGGTATTTCTGCCATTGAAAGGAATGCCAGAATCATCAAGTGGTTATATAGCATCAAGCAAGCTAGAGAGTCACAGAAAGTGTCCCATGTGTGAGAGAAAAATCCACCACAGAAAAAGCAAGGACTGTTTCTCTGTCTGTGAATATTCAGTTGTGAAGGGTTGTGAAGTCTACTTGAAGTCTTGTACACTTCTCAAATCTCTTTGTGTTGCTTGTTGTGCAATGTTTCCAAGTTGCATGCCTGTCAACATGTGAGCTGACCTGGCTTCCACTTGAACAATAACTAACTCCAAAGCCTGGCTAAGCATACACATTATCTGCCAAAAGTTTAAGACGAGAATCTGATTAGGGCTTCAGTATAATCAAAGTGTTTACATGGAAAGGTTTTATGACTTCTTTGGTATTTATGTGGTTCTTTGTGGATTTTATATATGTCACTTTTTGTCTTAATACAGATGTTGTCAACTGACGTAACTGGTTTCTACGTTGAAACGGAATACCTTTGGGGGGAAGAAAAGCAAAATTGGCCAAAATAAGAGGTTTAGGCACGTGACGATAGGCAAAGCAGCCTTATCTCTTGTAGAAAGTGCATTATTGGCACATGTAAAACTCTTTCTGAAAGACAAAGAATGCTACGTTCTTAAATTATGTATTGTTGTTAAACTATATATCCCTACTTGTAGTAAGGGACTGTTCAGTAAAGGCTTCTTTTTTCTAGGTAAGCTCCCTCAGTTTTACAGCAGAAGTAGTCTAGTGAATCTGCTTGACCTCTCATAAACTAAATGAGTCTTGCATTTGGGTTGGTTTAAGCCTTTTAATGATTTTGTATTATCCCTGTTGGAAAAGCTTAAAGAAGGATGCCGTCAACAGATGAAAACGGCGTAGGTACGGGATTTTGTGGGTTTGATTTTTACTCAAAGATTCCTGGTCTTAAACTTTTGACAGGAATGATTAGATCCTATAGCTGATATTGAATGCCTTTATTAGTCAAACACATCATGACTACAAACTCCATGCTGTCTTTTATTTTTTTTGTAGACCTATTTGAACAGTTAATGAACAAAACCGGAAACACACAGCCATATCAATGTATCAAGCCTCCTATTCAGAAGTAAATACACTCAGTAGCTGAACTATATCTGAAAAATTGTGATTATGTTGTCTTGCATATGTTATATCTAAGGCTGTGAAAGTTTGTAACAGCTCTAGGAAAATGTAGAAACATGACAGTATGTAGCTTTTCTTATTCTTTTTCTTTTTTTTTTTTTTTTTTTTACCTCCTTATGATGGTTAGTGCTGCAGGTCAACCTGTTACAAATCTTTTCACAATCTGTGTCTTCCCAGTGGTTTAATTAACTGTCATTTCAACTGACAGTGGTGGTGTGGTAGCGGAGAAGTTGAAAGTACAGTGGTCTGCTTCATTATTATTGTATACATGCTTTGAAGTAAATTGCAGCACTACCTTATACTTCATCAGCTAATAGGAAACTTTTTTATTGTGTAAATGCTGTAAGACTTTGTATATACTTCAGTTGTTACGAAATCTTTAAAAGAAAGAGTGTTACGCTAATAAATAGCTCCTGGTGCAGGTACGGTAGGTTTTTTGTTCTTTTTTTTTTACCCTTCCCATTCTTAAAACTGTATCAGGAACTCAATTGCAGTGTGTTTTAGTGCTGTAGAAGGTCTTGGTTAAATAATAGTTCCAGTAAAAGGTTTCTTTTACTAAAGTGCTTTTCAGAATATAATTTTTTATAAAGTAACTATAGCAGCATGATCTGTCTGAAGAACTAGAAGAGATTTTCAAGACTCCTAAAATAGCTTGCTTCTTCCTTACCTAGCAATGTTAATGTTCCCGTTTATGGCATCTGTTCATAATGAATCACCACAATCTTCTGAATTATTCTTCAGTAGTGCTTATTTATATATTTGAATATTAAAGATGTTCTACAAAGTCGGATTCTATCTTTTCTCTAAGAAGCCCGTAGCCCAGCTTATTACAGATAGCCACAGTTTATGCAGGTGGGCCTAGAAGCGGAGCCACGCAATCATTTGGTGCCTATGGAATTACCCTACATCAAGTTTTATGTAATTGTTTTCCAAGTGATTGTTCATGGAGGGGGGAAAAAAAAAAAAAAAAAAAAAAAGCACACATTCGGTTTCAGGAGGCTACTCTATGGTTTTTACAGTCAGCTTCACAACCTAAGACTTATAAAAATTCCTAGTTCAGTCAAAAAAAAAATGAGGAGCTGTGTATTTCAGCTACAGGCAGATTTGTGACATTTTAAGCTCCATGGGTTTCAGTTGGCATTGACATCACACTGGTCTTTCAAGTATATTTTTCCAATAGTAAGTTCTACTCAGTTCAGTGACTATTTGCCAAGGAAAATAATGCTTAAGGGATTAAAGCCAAGTGTAATGCAGCTGTACAGCAACAAAATAAAGAAGTTAAAACTGAAATAAAAATGCACTCACATTGTTCTCTCTGAAGTGTTTTAAGAATGATGATAAACATGCTGTCTCAACTGTCGTCAGCCAAAACCAGTAATAAAGAAGCCTTTGTAACTGGAACATGGATTAGAGCATATGCTAGTACTCTGAACTTGTTTCCCGTGGTTTGTTACGAAGCTGTAGGCTCTTGAGGAATTGAATTCATTTCCTTTTAATGCCACGAGGGGGTTAGGCTCGTGAGCTATCTGTAAGAGAGCGTTTCCTCACCCGAGATCTTAAGCAGCACCTTTGACACGCAGCATAGCGAGGCTCTGACACCGCTCTCCCTGCTTCTTAACAACTTGCACGTGAGTAAGATTCAACAGGACCCAGACCTTCAGTCAACTGAACTTGCAGCTCTGGTGAGGTTGCGGTAATAGAAATCACAAGAGAAGCTCATCTGCTGCAAAATGTCTGCAAGGCTTTGAACATGCAGATAACAATTGCCTTCATTTGTCGCTTTACTACAGATAGGATTTATTTATTTATAGGCTTGCTATTACCTGCACGGTTGTATAAAAGCCACATTGTTGGTGTCTGATCTGTTTTTGTTTTCAAATGGGAATAACCGTTTTGCCTTTGCAGACATGTCGAGAGGATCTGTTGTCTGCTGTAGGAGATTCCTGAGTGCCGAAAGGTAAATTTGCAGGGACCTGTAACTAATTCAAAAGCTTCATCAGGGACCCGTTCTGGTCATGCTGCTGCTGCCTCCAGCAGTCATTTACTCAGGTGTGAAGCGCACAGCGAGCATCCCTGGTTAAACAACAGCTCTTGTTGCAGCAGCAGCTCTTGAAGAAGATGCAAGCCTGAGGCATCCTGTGGAGGCCAGCACTAAGCCCAGTGTTGGCAGTCCTGGCCCCAGAAGTGAAGAAAATTGCAGTATGTTTTCAGTAATCAGTGTGAATTCACACTCACGCATGCATAGAAGAAACCACCACAGAGGTTTCTGGTGGTTCTGTTATTCTGACTTGCCAGGGAGGGAAAGGAAGAGGAAAATGCTGTGGCAAAATGCACTTTGAAAAGCTATGTACAGCTTTGTGCAGAGATAAACCATTTCTCTGAGTGAAAGACATGGGCAGCAAAGTAAAATGAGTCTTTTAATCACTTCATATTATATAGTAACAATGTCATGAGAGATGAGGGAAACAGGCTCTGTGCCACAAATTTACATTCAACAACTGCAAGTACTGAATTTTTTTTTTTTTTTATGAGTACTGTTTCTGCAAGGGAGAGCGCTGTGCTGTGAGTGTATGCGCAGTCTGAGTGACCGAGGGCTTTTGAAGGGTAAACACAGAATGATGATGCTTTTGGCAGAAATTCAAAAATCAAAAGACACGCTCAGACAACAGAGCCAATCAGTATTGCTGACTTATCTCTTTTTACAGCAGTTTATTCATCCATGGAGGCCATACACGTTTGATTCCAGTCATTCAGTGAAAAACAAAGTGCTTAATGGAGCTCTGCAGCACAGAGCTGAATAATTTCGGTCTGCAGGAGAACAGGAAAGGAGCTGAACTTTAAAGCCAGTCTTCCTGATATCTATTGATTACGGGATGATAATGTTTAGTATGTTATTTTCAGAGTTCACTTGTTTATAAGAAACTTTTCATTAGGCAGAGTAGACAAACCAATAAATCTGGGAGGTGCCAGTTTTCCAAGGCTATAAAACTCATGTTTTATGTGATTAATGGTGCCACACCAGTAGCTGAGCACACCAGGCTTAGAATATAAGAGCATCTGGAGCTTTGTTGCCATGAACAGTAAGGGTCCGTTGCCTGTTTTGGCAATGAATATAAATGCAAATATAGCGTAAGGTCCCTTTGTGCTGTATAAGAGAATAAATCGGTCAAGGTGTTTTGTCCTAAATTGTAATAAAACTCTATATTAAAATCTTTGTTCCGAAGGCTTAGATGTTAACTGATATTCTGAATTCATCTGACATTCCTTGCTGTCAGCAGAAAGAGTCCAATAATCTGTCCTTTGAAATATATCACCTATAGCTTAATGGGAAAGGCCATTAAAATTGTCTGTTCAGTGCAAGGACTTTTATCTCCTGATGATGGCATCTGTTAAGTGAAGCTCTAAATAAGCAAATTTCAGTCAGAAGTATTAACCCGTGAACACTTTTTAGTTTTCTCCCTGGAAGCCCAAGTGGTGATCAATAGCTTTGTCCTCGCATTTGTTAGAGTCAGCACATTGTTGCTGAAGTGCTGGGATGTTGTCCATTTGGGGCACAGTGCAATCTAAAGTGGAGACACCTACGCCACAGCATTTCTGTCTTGCCCTGGTGGGTATGAGCAGCCATCAAGTATATTTTATATCTGATCACTTAAGAATTTGCCCATCGAAACTCAGTATTAATAAGTGGTGAATTTTTTTTTTAGTTTTCATTAAAACCAATCAATTCTGTAACAAAAACTGTAGTCTCTTAAATGTCATTTTTCTAAATTTAAAGTAGTTTTCATGATGATCTTATAACAAGAGTAAGAGTGTGCTAGTATCTGTGCTATTATTGCTTCCTACTTTTGGCACTCCAAGCCTTCTCCACCTTCTTGGTGTCTTGCCTTTTCTGAGTTTTCCCAGCTTCCATTCTTCCTTTCTACATTTTCCTTTCTTGTCTTGTCTGACGTTTTCATCTTCTCTGAAATGTATGACTGAGGTCATCATCTTCTCCTTGCTTAGCCTCTTCCTAAGCAGCCTCATCTTTCAGTTACGTTAATGCCCCTGAATCCCAAAGCAACTTTCCCACAACTTGTCCTGTCTTTTCCAGCCCCCATATTCATGGCAGCCTGTTTCCAAGAGAGTCACTCTGTGGCTGCAGTTGAGCTGCCATGTCCTGAACAGATAGTGGTGTATTTAATGGATTATTTTTAAATTTTCTAACGTGCCATGCTATTTGCAGGGAAGATGAAACAGCAAGAGATGATTCTTCAGGAACAAGTAAAACACTCATGAAGAACGTGGTGCCAAATGTATCTTGAAATACCAACTTCACAGTCAAAAATTGTCTATATTTCTTTCTCTGCTGTGTCTCAGTTAATGTATATTCTTGCTACTTCATTGGCTCTGTATAAAATGCTGGCTTGAGGACTGTGGTGTGCAAAGGCAGCACAATTTCCAGTTGAAAGACTGATGCGGGCCCGCTATCCAAGCAATAGTTACCATTTTGCCCTCTGCCGTTGGGTGTCATAGTAACTCTCTGTCTTACACCTGTGGCATTTGGACCACTCGCAGTGCCTGCTCAGTTCCCAGGCAGTCAGCCGAAGAGCGCTGCTGAAAAAGACTGTCGTGAAACAAGAGGATGGTGAAATATCCAGGAGAGACAAGGTCTGTCTTCACCTGGCTATTGTGGGAGACTTCCAGCTGTGGTAGGAGAAGAGCAGGTTTGCAAGCTAAAATCCCCAGGCTGCCGTCTTGTCAGACCTTCGACCCCCGGGCGGCACACCTCGGCCCTGCGTATGGGAAAAGGGTGTCTATGTGTTCATCTGAAAGATGGGATAAATCAGTGTACGAAGGGAGTAGGCACTTGGTGAAGCATGCTGGTATTTCAGTAAATGCCTGCTATTCATATCTTTAAAGAATGAAGAAGAGAAAAAAAAAAAGTACAGGGTTGAAATTGGAGAACAGCTGTGTATGCAAATGCTTTCAGATGAGATGCGGAGGTGGGTAGATAGTTTTGCTTTTTAAGAAATGAAGCTTTTAAAAGATCTTTTAATAAATGACCTGCTTTTCAATTATGTTAATCTTTTATGAAGTCAGTCTTGCCATTCTGAACTGTAAAAGCTTTGCTACTCTCAGCACTGAGCATTCAGAAGTGTACTGACAGTGATTTGGAGTGGTTTTGGGAGTGGGATAAAAGGGATGCTTAGCTGAATGTGAACTTTATTTTCCTAAAGTTTTTGTGGATGGTGGTTTTGTTCTTTATTTTAAGTAGATTGGGTGGGACAGCAGAAAATTAACCTAGTCTTATTTATTAATGTTGGCCTGCAAATAAGACAGGTTCAGTTAATGTGTCTGCATGAAAATCAGAGTATTAGATTTTGGCAAAGGCTTGGTTTTCTTTATCCAGGTTTTGCATATCTTGGAGCATATCGGCTTACGCAGATCTGGCACCAAACTCACACATCCCATCTGAAAATGCTTTCTGCGATCTTACGGCTTTGAGTCCATCTGCTGAATTTTCTTTTGTGTTGAAGGACTCTGAACAAAGAGCTGTCAATGCTTGCCATTTCCCATGGTTTTGTTTCTGGCGTGTTTGACAAATGAGGTTTTTCAAATCCTTTCCTTCAGACCGAGTGAAAATAAGAGCTCTATATCTGTATACACTCCAGTATTGAATTTAGGAGGTAGAGAGCAGGCAAGAAGTCATATTGGTTTTTTTTTTTTTTTTTGCTATTTCCTAAGGAAATTGCAGAATTGAGGGTTCTTTCCCTCTGAAATGCCATATGGTGAACCAAAGCCAAAGCAGCTAATAAAACCTTACATGTCTTCCCCACAGTGGCCTAAGGAAACTTTAAAATAGAATGGCTGGGTGCTTCATCTGGGAAGACAGTGAAAAAAAACTGATACCCAAATACTGACCCCATTGAATTCAATGGGAATTTCACCACTGATTTTAAGTGGGATGGGCAGGATTTCCCCTACTGTCAGAGCTTAATGTTTTGCCCTATTTGGGGGTGGGTTTTTTTCCCTATTGTAAATCTAGTGTATTAGTTTTCTACCCCTTCCTCACAGATTCTTCTATCTCCCCAAACAGCACAAGGGGGAAATCCTTTCCAGCACCATAGGCCGGAGCTGTGGGAGCAGGGAAACCTCACACAGATGTGCAGAGATCCCTCCTTGCTTTTGGACAGACTCACAGCAGCATGACTGGAGCACCTGCTGTTTGCAGCGGTATTTGCCTGGGCCATCAGCCTAGCCTGGTTCAGAGGGTAAAAAGACAGCGTTTTCTCTGACCTTATTCATCTTCTTGGCTTGCAGATGTGTCCCGTGGTAGCCTGGCATTTTTAGAAGTGCATGGATCTTACCAAAATGGTGTCTAGTAAAATTAGTCACCCGAAGAGACTGTTTCAGACCCTTGATACCTAACTGATATGGGTGCCAGAGGATAAGGCCCTGATCAAAACACAAGGAAGCAGCTGCGAAGTCACCATCTCATCCTTTGGCTTGGAAGGAGAAACCGCCCTGGATCTAGGTGTGTTGAAATTCCCCATCTACGGCTCCTTCTTCCCACTTGGCCAAGAAATTTGTTCTTGTATTGTATTCCTCTGCTGTGGCACCACTCAGGCCCCTGATGAGGACTGTCTGGGCCACCGGTCTCCCAGAAGATGCTGCCTACATGTGCAGCTGCGTGTGTTGCACTGAGGCTATCACTTCATTTTTCAATTACTTTTGCTATATTTACCTCCAGAAGAACTGTGTAATGTTCTGCACTGAGCTATCTTAATGAAAAATATTTTTTCTGGAGGGTGTAGTCTATGAGATGAGGCAAAGAAGAGCTTTTGGTGAAGGACAATATACTAGTAGTGGTATCAGAAGGTCAGGACCTAACTGCCCAGCACAGTGTGTCTCTTCTTACGCATAGGTAGCACATGTTGTAATTTGTTCTCTGAAATTTTACTGACTGCTAATGACCAGCTTATGGAAAAACTGGGAGTTCATGAGCCATCATGAATATTCGTATCAAACCTCCAAACCTCAAGGGTGCACCTATCACTTATCTCTAAAAACCAATGAGGTGCTTCAGGAGCCATGTACGACTGGTGCTATTTTAAAACAAACTCGCCCTACCACCAACCACATTTAAGTAATAAACTGCAAAGTAGTCAGCTGTGGTATCAAAAATCTTTATGGGAGGTTATTTATTCAAGGCATCACTTCTGGAATGTTCAGGGCAGACCCTGCTCCATGGAGGTCACCGTGGGAAGGCGTATACCTTTCCCGTGGTTGTCCTACTTCCAGCTCCACTACGGAAGACGGAGCAACGGGAGTGCTTCAGGACCCAGTCCCGACAAATCCCCCAGCACAGGCTGAGCCCTCCTGCACTGTTGGGACTCAGGAATATGTGTGGTTTAACACCCAGAGGCACCTGTGGAATTAGAGATTTTTCAGACGTGCTTATTCCCATGCGAGTACCACACAGAGCTGATGCTCGGAGGCAGACTGGGTTTTCACAAGGCTGCTGAGTGGACAGACGTGTAACGCTGTGAAATTGTGGAATGTGTTGAAAGCCTATGCAAATGGGTTTCCTGAACACGTGTTCCACTGCACAAAAAACCAGCATTTCATGTCGCTGAATTCATGGCAGAGCACTCGGATTCAGTAGATACCGGGCAAAAGTCAGCGGTCCGACTGACTGACTGAAGCAGAGACCCGGTATGACTTAAGGAGCAATGAAGTCCTGCAGCTGCATCAGCCCCTTCTGGGATACGGCCCAATGTGCCAGGCGTGATGAAGGCTGGGAGCGCTGGAAGGAGGAGGGATCAACTCTATAAAGCCATGCCAGCAGCCAGGACTAGGCAATTAATTATATGTTTAATTTAGCATTTTAAGGAATCATTTGTATCCTCATATTTATACACAGGAAATCTAATCCATTGGCTTAATGTGTCTGTGAATGGTGGTGGTTTGTTTTAATTTTTTAATATTATTTTATGTTAGAGAAATAGTTCAATATAAACACCTGGCAGCTATTGACACTCTGCACTTTTTCTCACTGTGCCAGATGATAGCAGGTCCTGTAGGTAACAATATGGAGTTGTTAGCTGGGTTGTGAAGGAAAAAACTTATTCAGAAAAAAGATTATTAAAACAAAACATACAGAAGCTTTTGCTGACTGATGCTGACTGTTTCACGTGTCTTTCCTAACAGCTGCAAGTTGTCAGGGTCCAAAAATAAGTGTTAGCCTTGCTGTCTATAAAACCATCAAACAAGGAAGCAGGAGAGAGAGCATGACTTTTTAGAGCGACCTCGATGTTAGCGTATCCTGCTCATGTC
The DNA here is from genome assembly GCF_036417535.1 of Chlamydotis macqueenii. NCBI lineage: Eukaryota > Metazoa > Chordata > Aves > Otidiformes > Otididae > Chlamydotis > Chlamydotis macqueenii. The sequence goes on from NC_141557.1 coordinate 123,511,503, forward strand.
CTGCCTGGTGAGGGGGGACAGCAAGGGGAGAGGCTGCTGCTGCAGTACATGGTCTGCAGGAGAACAGAAGGGGGAGCAGAAATGTGATCTGACAATAACTTTAGCTGTGACGGCTGGACCATGAGGTCTTCCTCGGGAGCAGTCTGCAGGAGCAGAGCTAGTCGGTGTGTTTAAGTGAACGAGTTTTTCAAAGCAGGGATGTGGAACAGTTTCACTGCTCAGTGCTCCCAAAAGTTCTGAGTGGTCATGGCCCCCTGCACCGGCTTTTTGGTTTTTATTGCTGCTCTCACGATATGTCCCTACAGATTCATTTGTAATGCTTCTCTCATTCCCCTAAGTGGGCAATGCCAAGATAAGAATACTGGGGGTCTTTGTACTCTCAGCAGCAAAGCCTAGCAGAGATGAGAGCGATACGAAAGGTCCAGGAGTCCAAGAAATTATCCTTAGCCTGTTCCCTTCAGAAACCACCCCCTTTGGGGGAGGCACCGATGTGCAATAGCGGAGACGGGAGCTGCATCCTTTAAACGTTTTGGAAAGGAATTACCAGCATCTTTGAACAAGATGCTAATCCCAGGCTCCCTCAGAGCTTCTGCTGAAAACAAATTGCCACTTTTTTTTCGGTCCTGCCCTTTATGCCACCTCAAACATTTTTACTGCTGCAAACAAGCAGCATTTCTGCAGTGATTTAGTAGGTGTGGGGGGAAACGGCACATTCAGGAGCTTGTTGGCAGAGCTGTGTCCTCACGTGTCCCTTCCCACTGTGCTGCAGGAAGGGACCATTCTGCAAAGCAATGCTTCTTGCCTCCATTTTTCCTCCGTGCTTCACCGCTGCGATTTCTTTCCCACATCCATGTTTTCACATCAACTGCTCAGGAGCTGAAGTTCCTTTCTCCTGGACCTCATCATTCTGATGCTGAGTGGTGAAACCAGAAATCAGAGCTGCAGCTGTTTGCCAGTTTGGCTTATCCTTGAAATTTTTCTAACAACAGCTTGACTCTCCACTTTATCTATGACCAGCCATATGAAGCTGTTTCTTGAAACATATCACTAAAATTTGAGTTTTCTCATTGCTTTTTTTTTTTACTTTAAGCTGAGGCCATTTATCTGTCTTCCTTGATATTTTTAGTCTTTGAGTTTCCTCAGGTTGAAACATTTATTTATTTAGGCAATGGTTTCTATGTATTTTGAAAGATGGTCTACTGTTTGTTAATGGTGTGGTCCAGATAACTCTACTAAACTCTTGATATGCAGGTAGGCAGTCTGTTGGATAAATATGCATTAGTGACTCGGATGAAGGAACAGTAAATGTATGGGAAATTTTAGAAATAAATTTTTGAGAAGCAGTTTGGAGCAGTTCCAGTCTATCTGAGCGCTGCAGACCTAACGCGGGCTGCCTGCATTTGCAATGCACAGTAAAAATTATCAGAAGATTCTGATTCGTAAATGGACTGTGTAATGTGTTCGCAACAGACCATTTTCCCATAAGAAATAACTCATTCTGAGCCCTGTTTATATTTCAAAAGTGTATAACAGCACTCACATTGAGAAAATTTTCTGTGGAATCGGGGAAATAAAAAAAGCCACCTTCAAGCTAGAGGAACCCCAAAACAAATGATTTGGTTGAAACACTCCTGCATTATTTCTAGCAAGGAATTTGATTGACAAGTGAGTCATGAAAGAATGGTAACTTTGCTTGCAGGGATTTGTGGTTTCTAAGGAAGCCAGGGCAGAAGGCCTCTGCTGTCCCAGCCCATTGCTCAGGGGCTGCTGCTCACAAGCGGAGTTAGCTCCATCTTCAAAATATGGAGGGCTTTTGCCCACATGGCTGCTTTCAGATGGCTGCTGCTTGACCAAATTGTCTTTGCCCTGCTTCCCAAAGACAACCCTCCTTCAGAAAACATGGGCAATGGCAGCTGTAGCATGGCTGTCTCTCCTGGTGCTGCTCTGTGTGGTTATGTCCTGACATCTTTAGGAATACGTGTTTCACTCTATCTTGACAACCCCTGCACCACACTGAATGGCTTACGTGGCCTGTAAGAGACATACACTTTGCAAAGCATGAAGGTGTTGCATCACAATATGATAACACGGTCGGTGATGGACGGTGAAGCAGCTGGTATCGCCCTGATGTACCAGTTCACATCTGCCATGCAGGAATTGACTTGTGTCTGAACTGGGTAGCTCCTTGGAGAATTCACAGCCATCAAAATCAACGTGTTCCATGGTCAAGTCACCTCGGTGGGAAATTCTGTGCTGTGAGGCCTTGTTCTTCTGTGCCACAAACACTGATGTTTTCTACTCTGTGGGAGCTTTCAAAAATCTTTGGAAACTGAATTTTGAGATCTTAGTCTTTTCTGGAGAGGACTCTTTCCTGAGGCAGGGTTGTTTTTGTCGGCACAGCTGCCAGCTGGTATTCCAGGCTGATCTCTAAGCTCAAGCAGACATTTACAGCAGTTACAACTACTCCTTTTCTTTCAGTTCTTTTCAAGAAAAAAAATCTACAAAACCTAGGCATATGTCCTTTGTTGTAAAATGTAGGGATAGAGACTCTGGAAAATAATTAGGAAAGGTTTCTATTTGCCCTCTCCTTTTCTGTGGCTCTCTAGGAGTGCTCACACTACAAAAAATGGGTCCATGGTCATACCAAATATTGTAAGATATGTACATATTTTGTCACATGTAAACCACTGAAAACTCTAAATAGAGGGAGACTACTGATTTTTCCTTTTACAGATTAGGTTTTGGATTTCAGAACAGCTCTCTGCATGTTGGCAACCACTGAGGGATGGGATTGGATTGACTATCTTCTCAAAAAAAGTTGCCACCTTGAAACGTGAACCTGAGCATCAAGATGCTGCATTTCAGCTTGGCAGTCTGCCCTGGTCAGGATTGGGACGGGAGACTTCTTTGGAATACTTGGACATTGCGTGAAATGTCTTTGACGATTCAGTATGCGGACTGAGATAATGTATCAGCGTATCAAAATGCAGCAGGCTTTGTGTTGCTGCAGTCCCAATATTTTTCTGACCACTTCTGCACAGTAAGCATAGTGTAACTTTGCTATAAAGAGGATTGTTGTCTTCCCTTTGCTTTGGAAACTTTATCCATTGTCTCTTTCACTTAATCTCTTTTCTTTCATTGTATTAAAAACTCAGCATATTCCTTTCCATCAGTAGTTAAATTTCTGGGCTGGTAGCAGTGATTCTTTGCATGTATTCTGCATTTTCACTTTGATTTTGAGTCCTTCTCAGTAATAAGCTATAAAAAACATCAGATTGTTATTGCAGAGGATGCCACGCTGATGTAACTGCAACCCTCTGTAGCTGAAAAATATCAGTGACAATTCTCTGTTCATCTAATCCCTGACTTCAAGAAATCATCAGATCAAAGCCAACCACTCAGCTGGTGTATGCTGGGGTTTTTTCATTTCCAAAAGAAGTACCACAACTTGCAGAGCAGAAAATCCCCTGTATCCTTCTGTAAAATCCTGCGGAATGAGACACGCGTATGGCTGTGAAAGGAAGCAAAAGCTGATAAAGTTCTGACCCCCTGTAGAAGTGAAAATCCTGTAATTTCTGCCACTGAGGCTCTGATTTCACTCAAGAATTACAAGAACTGCTGTCTTTAAAAAGTGGTTTTCCTGTTTAAACTGTGTTTTTGAGAAATGCAGCACTATCACCCCAGGTACGAATTTGCGTTAGTGGAAAGTGATATGCCATTGTGAAATGCAGTCTCCAGAAATTAATTCCTCCTGAGTGAGTTTTGTTATGTTGGGCTTTTTTCCCCGCTTTTAAATATACCCATTGATTTTTAGGCCGGATGAGCTCACTGTAATTGTTTTGTCTGACTTTCTCCATAACATCAATTATAACCAGGCATGAATTAATTCCCCTTTGAATTACAGACTGTATTTCAGTTGAGAAATCCTATTTTGGTTTGAACAAAGGCAGTGATGGAGAACCCACAACAGCATTTACTAAATCATTTCAGTAGTTAATAACCCCCTGCTTAGATAAATTGTAATCTCCTTTCCAGTCTGAATTTGTCCAGCTTCAAACAGCGGTCCCGAGGTACAGCTGTACGTTTGTTTGCTAGGCTGAAGAGCCCACTACCACAGTTTTGCTCACTGTGTAGGTACAGAGACTGTGATTGTGTCTGCCCTTCACTTTTTCTTGGGCAAACCAAACAGCCCTCAGATGAACAGTTTTTCGTCCTGCCTGCTCCAGGGTGTCCTAGCAGAACTGAGTAGCATAATCAAAATGAGAAGGTCCATCACCCATGCATACACCGTTGATGTAGCACTAATGAGATTTTCTTGGTTTTGTGCAGTCTTCACACATGCTGGAGCGATGGTCGAGCTTTACAGGACATGTTTGAAGCAAGTCACTCCTGGTAGCCTTACCACGGCTTCTTGCCCCCTCCTGCCATTCACGAGGCAGTGTCACCAGATCTGTCAGCACACCACCACGTGCCGTCTCTCCCCAGTCCACTTCAGTCACAGTGATCCACGCTAAAAAAACAGCAACCCACAGAACAACAGAAAAAGAGCAACACATTGTGCAGAGTGTTAAGGCTAGCCTAGATCATGGTGACAGAACGGGGTTGGAGAGCAGTGATGTGAGCAGCTACACTGGGTCACCTGTGGTCAAGATGTGGTGTTCAAGCTCTGCCAAAACTTCTTTTTGCTTTGTCCAAGGCTGTGCGTTTAGCACATGTTTCCATTGAATATTCCTTAGTAGGAATCACTTTTTCCTGAATATTTACACTTGTCTTAGTACTCAACTGAATGTTACTCAAGGCCTCCCTCAAATATGCATGACCTTGGATTAGTTGACAGTTAACCTCACCAGACATCATTCTGCCCACACACCTCACTGTGTCAGGTCTGTGGCATTCATCAGACTCTTTGCTTGCTCTGGAGGAACCAAAATCATTTTGTTCCATCTTCAGGTTTTGCTAATTTTTTTGTCTGTTAAAAAAAAAAAACAACAAATAGTTCTTTGAGGTTTGTAAGCAATCTCCGTTCTTAAGCTTGATCATCTATTACTAATAAACTTTTCTAGGTTTCTCTTTCAATGAGTTATTTTATAAACCCATGTCAGATTTTTGCAGGGAACTTTAGTGGTACATTTGTGGGAGCTGTCACATCTGTAATCCTCATTGTTGTCTTCAGACATCACTTAAAGAAAGCTATGGTGTTCATCAGTCTCTGTTCCCCAAGTGGAGTAGTTACTTTCTCCTTATAGCTCCCTTTTCTCTTCAGTTCCCTCAGAAATGGAGCCTTGATGTCCTGGTGCCTGGAGCACAAGCTGTTAGGACTGTTAGGTCCTCTCTAGTACACCACAAGCTGTTGTCATAGTGGAAATGTTAACGCAGTTGTGTCTTCATTATATTTTTGCCATGCCATTTTTAACTCCTCTGAGGCTCCCTAGGAAGATACTAAGAAAAAATAAAGTTATTTTCAGCATAAGAGAGACAAAACCTAGTGCTCTATGTGTACAAGTGTCCAGTTACTGTGGATGGGGCTCCCATCATCTCTCAGACAGCCTGACTTCTTCATGTCCTTTTTTTTTTTTCCGCTGAACTTTATTTCACTTGAAAGAGTGTTTTTTTTTTAATTTTTTTTTTTTACCTCTTACCTGTCTAGCTCGTATATCGTTGTTGGCTTTGCCAAGAGCAACTCTTGCTCTGTTAACGTGCTCTCCAGAATTCTTCAACTTGGACTCACCACAACCTACCGACTTCTGGGTTGGCTCAGGGTTTCTCACCTCCACACAGCACAGAAATAACATTACCATTGTCCAGTTAAATCAACAAGACAGCTTTGGGACTGTGCTTACAACTGTTAAACCCAAACAGAAATATTTCTGGAAACCTCAATAATGTGAGTTTAGAGTGGGAAAAGACTTGAAAATTCACCTGTCACAGGTGCTACTGAGTTTCAGTGTTGTATACACATAAATTGACCTTTAGTGGGCTTCCTAATGAAATATTGTGTGACTGCTGTTGTCTTAAAATTTACTACACTTTAATTCAGTAATTAGTGTAAGACTGTAATTACTAGTCTTTCAAGCAACACTTGTTAAAAAAGAAATTAAGTTTTTCCAAACTCTGATGATTTTATGATCACATAGATCAATATAAATCACAGTTAATTAAGCTCTTTATCACTTGAGTTTTCCATACACAATGTATGACAGCATTGCAATAGCAGGCAATATTCCTACCTTTCCATACCAATTTAGTCATATGAAAACAGAATTTAGTTTATAATAACAGAGGCTGAAAAACAGAATTTGCTTAAGTTGCCTGCTGCACAGTAGCAATGATATGATGCAGTGTTTATCTGCATGGGGAAAAAAAAATCAGAATCTCAAAAATTGTTTAAAAAAAAAAAAGAAAAAAAAAGCAAGCCAAGTTAAAACTGCATTTAAATCTCTGTTTCCTTTCCAAATCTTATCAGAGTTTTTACAGGGTATAACTCTGGCTGCACTATAATCAACAAAAAGCCTCTCCTTAGTTAGTTAAGAGTGCAAGTATTCCTCATATGTCCAAGCCAAAATGTGTTTGGACTTCTGTTCTTTCTTACAAGAACCACTATGTAATAATCTCTCTTTAGTGGCCGCTAAAGATCTCAGTATTAAAACAGGACAGAATTTACCAACATGCAATGCCTCGAAATTTACCTCAGGGACCCTCTAATTCACACTCTGTTCCACTTGCTATAGGGAGCTTGCACTACAGAGGCACGTGATGCCTGTTTCCAAGTAACTGGTGGTAAATGTAATGTAATGAAGAATTAAAAGTCTTTCAAATACAGTTTGACCAGCCTGCATTCACTGAGATGCCTTCTGCTTGTCCCAAGGAACATCCTACTGATTTCAGTGGAGCTGGGATTTCTCTATCAATTTTAAGTTTTCAATTATCTTACAGCCAGTGCATTGCTTTTTGTTGCTAATCTTGTTGATTTTTCTACCAGGCAGTGTAACTTGTGTCCCTGCCTAAGGTGTTCTCCCTCTCAAATGTCCTTAGACTCTGCCCTTTGTGGACCACACTCATACCTCCATGTGTGTCTGGAAAATGTCTATTGGGAGTAATACAGTCAGCAGAGGTGCAGGGAAAACTCTTCTTACATTATTTTACAATGTCTTAACACTTATTCCATTATTTTTATGTTATTTACCTTCTCCCTAGCATGTAGGTGCCAGAGTACATGGCACAACTGGAGAAAAGAAAACTCTAAGACACACTAACCCCTCACGACATCTGACAAAATGTTAAAATGTTGATGTTGATCTAAGAAAAGCTGTTACCGATCTCTACAAACCTAGTCTCTCCTGTATGCCCAGACTAACATGCCTATAGCAATACTCTGATTACTACGCAAGCAATTCTGGAGACTATGCATGAAGAGGGTAACCCGTAAGTACCTCATCCTCTGATAATTTTTATCAGCTTCCAGATGCTTTGTTTTCACAGCTACAGAATATTGTAGGAGTCTTTAAGGGGTAATGTTAAAAATAAATGCTGTTGCTCTTCAGTTTTGTTCTGAATCAGGACCCTGCAGGAATATCCCACCAAAATCTCCAGGCCAATATTCAACAGTCTTACAAATTTTGATCTTCAAAGAGGTATAATTTAAAATATAGATGTTTCTTAATACTTACAGGAAAAGACCACGACCCAGAAATCCCTGATGCCTAAGGTTCTCTTTTTGGAAGTTTGGTTTGTTTGTTGGGTTTTTTTTTTTGTTTGTTTGTTGTTTTTTTTGTTTACATTTATCACGTCCTTAGGCTTTATCCTCCATATGGGCCTTTGAAGACAACCAACATTCACACACGTGCCTCGCTCTGTGCTTCAGATGGGATTTTGGTTAGCAGAGAGTTTGAAACACGCAGTGAATTATACCAGCATAAGAGAAGCAGACTAGTGAAGTCCGCTTTGAAACATTTCCATTTCTGCTCTGGCCATTTCTGGAAAAGAATTCCCATTAAAGCACCCTTGTACTTAAATTAGTGAAAACAGCTTTCTGTTGTCTCCTGAAACGTCTCAGCTGAACTGCATTGTCCTGATGGGCTTGGAGAGATGAGAACAATCCTGACGTTGAGAATGCTTGATGGGGATTGTAGCTTTGGCAAAATTTGCTTGATGATAGTTCAGATTGCAAGCTGCTCTTCTCTGGCATTGCATTTTGTATTGATACACAGCAACTTTTTTATAGAGGGGCTTTAGGAAATGGTAACTTCTGATGCTTTCTAGGCCTGAGTTCAGAAGCAAAACCCAAGAAATTGTAGTTTCAGGATCAGCAGTTGTTTGTGTCCTTGGACAAGCTGAGATACTTTATGGACTGTCATTTCTGTTGTAGTGGATTAACAGGGGCAAGTTTAAGGTACACCATTTTATTGTTTGAAGGAATAACCATTTTATTGGATTTTATTTTCTTGTTTTTCTTAAGTGGGTCCCCTGTTCCCATACACTCCAGCAACCCAACTTTTCCTGTGGCATATTGGCAATTTGAGAATTGTTATAAACAGATTAGTAGCCATGCTTTCTTGATATTTGTAAACTCAGCCCCTTTTTTCTTGTCTTGAGAAACAGACTAAATAAAATAACAAGGTGGGTGTTGAATCCAGTTTGAAAAAGAGGAAAACTTTGTGAAATACTTTATTTTAAATGTTATTTTAGCAGGTGGAAGTAGCATGCCTATACTGTCAAAAAAAGCTGAAAAAGATCATTAAAGAGAAAAAAAAAAAGTCTTCCCTCAAATGTTACCAAAATGTCACATCACATAGAAACACTTTCAAAGAGGAAGATATATTCTGTCCTGATGCACCAGTTTCATAATATTGTGACATTTACATTCTAATGATAACTAAACTTTGATCTTTGGGAAATTATAGAGCAAAGAGCCTGATTTGCTGCGATTTTGCCACCTCCCTGAGGGAACTCGATGCAGCCTGCAAACCTCACAGGGGTTATGCAAACAGAAAAGAAGACGGTAAAAAATTGGGAAAGATGGTTGTTTGGATTATGTGCGCACAGAGAAATTATGGAGATTAACCAGGTCGAACACTGGGGTTTGGTTAAGGAGAGCTACACAAAACCCATGCAAACACTCTCCTCCACTTAGGAGAAGAGGAAATGGAAGACATAAACCCAAACCTGTCTATATTTTACTGACAGTGGGAGGCTAAAGGGATTGCTGAGCTTCAGTTTTATTCCTGATGTCACAGAATTAGCACTAACACAGGGAGAAAAGCCTGTAAAAACCCTCCTTAGGAGGGAGTAAATTACATAATTCTGCATACAGCTGAGCAGACTGCTCTCTGAGCAAGGTGGAGGCTACGGTGTCTCCATACTTTGGAAGAGTGTGCTCTCATGTGTCCTACTACAAATATCTACTTCAAAAATTGATCTCTAGCTTGACACGAAGTGCAGAAAATATTTGCATTGCTGGTGAAATACTGGCATTTGGATGCTGCTGCAAGGCAAATCTTCATTGTACAGCAGAACTACTATTCATTCTTGCTCCCCCCAGAGCTTAGAAGCAAACGCTTTTCCTTCACAAATTTTTCCTTTCAAAAGCCCAGCACTTACGGAGTTTTAAGAGATTATTGTATGAGCTTTGGGGCACTGGGACAATGTCTGCCTTTAGCGTGAGTGCAAGAGGAAAGAGTAATTGTAGCTGGGTTTGTACCCTCGGGTGCTGGATCCTGGCAGGTGCATCCAGTAGCTCAGCGATATGCTATAGTAAGCAGGTTCCATACAACAGAGGGATAGTAAACAAGGGAATAGGCAGTGCACAACGGCATGCAGCCAAAGATGTTGTTTTGCCTGGGTAATCACCTGCTACTGCATAACTATTCTGGGCAAAGCTGTGCTTCTCTAAGCTGAAGAAGCCTTCAGGTTCATTAAGGTCTCCCCAAGACAAGTACCTTCTGACCCAAAGTGAATTTCGTCAACTGCCCTTCAAAAGGCCATGTGGGACAGAATCAATTAACCTTTAAGAAGTAAAATCCAAGAAACATTTAATAAATTCATCTACTCCCTCCTGGCTGGAAATTTTGCTGTAAGAAAAAATCTTCTTCATAGTAGATGAATCTTCTTCAAGTGATGTGTATTCCAGTAATTCAATGACACTGCTCATATACATCTTTCTGCTGGAACTGATGTGTAGAAAAACATCTGCAATGAGAGAAATATGGTTTTTACCACTAGAATTCTTGCATAAGCTCTTCATACAATAATTCTACACTTCAAATAATATAATATTACACTACATAAAGGAATGCAATCCTCACACCTGAAACTGAAAAATGCCTTTTGTGATTGGCTTGGAGTCTTTAACTAAGGGTTAGAAAACAATGTTCTTATATGTAGGGAAATTTCTGTAAAAGGAAATACAAACTTTACATACTGTTCCTGGTTTGCTTTGTTAATAATACTCAGTTAATTAATGTTTTATATTTAATTACAATAGATAGCAATTCATTATTTCAAACAGGTTTAAAACCTAACAGGCATCAGACTGCAGAGCAAATACCCTTCCTTTGTGCACAAAACCGCTTCCAGCTTCTCAACCTTTTGTAATGTAAGTGCAGGAAAAATAATTAAAAATATGTACACAAAGGGAGATACACTAGAACGTTTTGTCTATTCATTGGAGCTGGATAGTCAACATGACAAGAAAAATTAAACTGGGATTTAGAGACACTTTTTTACCTTGTAGAATGAAGAGCTTTCAGGATTTTACTTTAATTACCTTCTTGTTCAGCTTTTCCTTTGTTGTCTGAAATCATCAATGAGACTTTTGTCTTCTATTTTCTATTGCTATAAATCTCTTGAGCAAAACTGCTGCCTTCAAGTAAGAGTAGAATAGAACTGGCAACAAAAGCATGGAAATGTTTAGGCAACAGATTCCATTAAGAAAAGAGAGGGAGAGAAAGTGAAAGAAAGTACATCTGACTGACGGAAACTTCCCAAATATTTTCATTTCTTTATCCTGCAGAAAGTTTCTGACCTCCTGGGAAGTTTCCCAGACCTCCTGTGAAGACAGTAGGGTAGGAGATGGGCTGAGAGGCTGTGGTGCTCCGCCCTGCTCCCTCTGCCAAGCTCTGCTGCAAGGCTATGCCAACGTTGCTCTGTTCTCTTCCAATTCTCTTACCCTCTTCTCACTCCTAACCTGGCCCTAACCAAACTCCTAAACTGTCTTGGGAAGGGAGAGAGCTAGCGGAAAAAGAAACACACTGAGAAAACCTGCTGGCTGACCCCCTGAATTTGGTACATTCAGGTCACTGCAGCCCACACAATGCAGCAGCTGAAATGCACTTTGGCTCCCTTAGTATTCCCAAAGAAGCCCAGGGTAGGTGGGTCCTTCTTTCCCAAAAAGTTATTTGAGAGAGGAAAACACAGAAAATAGTGCCTTAGTCCCAGACAAAAAAATATATGTATATATTCAAGTGGCTATGGCCCCCCTATCAATGGCAGCTGAAACAGGAATGGGTCGCACCTTAAACCTGGAGAGGTCAGCTTCGAGCACGGGTACCAAACCTACCAAGGTGCTGTAAAACAAGGCCGGGCTATCTAGCACAAACGTCTCAAACTAGAAGTGCCATGGTGGAGCTGTGAACTTGCTTGAAAGGCTTCATGCAGAACCCAGCAGCTTGTGCTGTGAAAAGTTTCAGTTTTTAAGAAATAGCATTACTCTGCCGGTCGAATATGCTCACAGAAAGCCTCTGATCAGCTGGGAGAAACAAGATACCTGATAAGAGAAAGCTTAAGTCAGTCAGCACCTAACACAGTCATATGAAAAAAATGCAAAAAGTGGGGTCTTCTACATCTGTCAATTATGTTTTTAAACAGTGCTTCTGCTGAGGGGGAGAGGGGAGCAAGATCTGAAAAGGTTCTTCAGCATGTATAAAATCTAAAGATTTAAGATTCCTTGATGATATTTTGTGTGAATGCAAATGGTACTTCTCTGGTCTTTGTTGTCCTTTTTCCAAGTTTTTAATGGGTTTGGCCTCTGGGTCCTTTACTCTTGAACAACTCTAATGTAGTGAATAATAGGTATTACTCCAGTTGTTCTAAGCTCTAAGAGAGAATTATTTTCACCTACTGCAGCAACCTATACCATCTCTGTGAGCAGCCCTCACTGATGTACTGTACTTAACGGCATGGTGCCCAGTGATGGGTGCAGGATGCAGCTCTTGGGCACTTTTTCATTCAGTCTGTCTGTTGGACCAGGGAGACACTTTCATCTGGGACACCATCAATTTGGGTTCAAAGTTTAGGTGTGTGACAGAGACTATTTTGTGCCTCATGAAGTAATTTATTTCCTCTGGGCTTCACATCTGAAATGGGGAAAACCATGCTGATGAGAGGGCTGGAGTATCTCTCCTATGAGGACAGGCTGGGAGAGGTGGGGCTGTTCAGCTTGGAGAAGAGAAGGCTCTGGGGAGACCTTATAGTTGTCTTCCAGTACCTAAAGGAAGCCTACAGGAAAGATGGAGAGAAACTCTTCAGTAGGGCCTGTTGTGACAGGACTAGGGGTAATGATTTTGAAATAGAGGGAGGTAGATTCAGATTAGATATTATGAAAAAAAAGTTTAAAATGAGGGTGGTGGAACCCTGGAACAGGTTGCTCAGAGAGGTGATACGTGTCCCGTCCCTGGAAACATTCGAGGTCAGGTTGGATGGGCCTCTGAGCAACCTGATCTGGTTGAAGATGTCCCTGCTCCTTGCAGGGGGGTTGAACCAGAAGACCTTTGAAGGTCCCTTCCAACCCAAATTATTCTATGATTCTATGTTTCACTTGTATGAGGTCAAGGTAGTATTAATTTGCTGAGGTTCAGAGGATGACAGGACTGGATCAGTGCTTAGAAGACTTAGCAGAGTCCCATACCCATCTATATAATGTCTGAGAGATATTTGTTGGGTAAACATTGTGTTGGGGTTTTAAAAGGAGCTGGACCATGGCGTGTGTCTGCAAGCTCAGAAGAACAGGTGTCACTCTGCAAAGTTTAAGTAGGACTTTCAGTCAGCTCAGGAGGAAAGCCTTCCCCTTGCTTTCTTGTTGTCTGCCTCTGGATGGCTTAAAGGCATTACAGAATACTTCTACCCAGAAATAAATGCCTCTGCAGAAGACAAGATTTAAAAAGGTCAATTCTTATCATGAGGCTACAGTTTAATTTTGAGTTTAAATTTAATAGCAGCTGCCTTAGCCCAATATATGGCTTGTAAAGTGAAAGCCTGCCAGACAAAATACCTACCTATTTCCCTATCTGTCTGTCTATCTGGTGTTTATTCTGTTTTATGGCCCAATCAAGAGAGGAAACAATAAATGCACAAGTGTCTGTGAACTACTTTCCCAGGGAAAGCTGGTAGAAGCCGAGAGTTCTGTTCCTCTCATTAAGGCTAGCAATCTTTATAATTGACAGTCTTCTTTCTTTCTATACATGGCTCCAAGACCCAGTGCCCGCAGCTCTCCACTCTGCTGACAGCCTCAGGGAGCGGCATGCCCAGACCGGCAGGAATCTCTCTCCCCAGATGTGCCACCTCTGCCCACATCCTTGCATGGTGCTGCCAGCTATTGCCCTCTCCCTCACCACCTGGGAGCGGGGACGGCATTTTAGGAAAGAAAATGTGGTACCAGACATGAAAGAGGGAGAATGACCGAAGCCAATTCTGCCTCTCAGCAGTTGGGTTTTGTACAAATCGCCCAACTGCTCTCTGCAAACCATCTCTGTGATGAATTTTGACCCTCCATACTTGTTGCCTGCCAGAAACACTTGTGAGAAGATGCCAGACATCAAGAAGGGCAGAGGAGCAGCCGTGACTGGACTCCAGCCATCCCAGCTGGCGTGGTGGTGTGTGTGAAGCCCCAAGAGTCTGCCCAGGGACAGGCTGGTGGTGGAAGTAGCTGGCACCATGACCTGCTTTCCTTCTCCCAAACGGCAGTATCGGGATGCAGTAAAATGGGGAGCCATTCCTGGAACAACAATGGTGGGCTACAATCACATGAACTACTTCACCACTGAACGGCTGGAGATCATCAATGTTTTTCTGTATGGAATATACGGCTATTTTCATTCTGCCTTCAGTAATGTTATGCCACTTGCAAGGAAGAGCAACCCCTTCTGAAGCAAAACTAGTAAGCAAGTGAACCAGAAGAGCTGTACAATAATTGGAAGGGCTTTGACTTGTTTGTGTATTATACCACATCTTCCCTGCAAATACGTGTTGTTGTAATGGTAGCTCTGTAACTCTTTTATGTTAATAATCTACTGGTAAAAGTCCCTCAGTGTGATGTGTGCACAGGTAAATTATCCTGATTAGCCCTTCAAGAGGGGCTAATGAAAATCACATTAGCACTGTTTAACAAAAAGGTAAATAAGGAAATCTTTTGGAAGTGGGTAAATATTTGGCATCAGCCATGTGTTTCTGTGAATAAACCTTCTCAGAGTGGCGGCTGCTGATGCCACTGTTTATAAAGAGCCATGCATGCAGGTGAGGAGTAAAAACTTACGTTGATAAAATGGATAATGTCAATATTTAGGTTTACAACTGATTAACTTGCTTATACAGTACAATGTAGTAATTATACTTTCAGGTTTATCTAGAAAGAATTAAGTCATTTTCAGGACAATAAATACAGACCAGACTTGGCAAAGTCACCTAATTACTAATCCAAAGTCTTCATCGGGTATTTCCATCATTACCAAAGTTGTAACTGTAATGCTTTCAGAAACTAAGAGGAAAAGTGATGAGCCTGAGGGATTGAATGAACATAGTTATCCAGAATACCTATATATGGCCATTCAACATAATAGCCTGTGCAAGATTAAGAGAGGTTTTATAATCTACGTGCTTTCACTAATGTTGTGAGAAGAGATATATGAGTGTTCCTTTGAAAATGTGTGCAGTTGTCTGTCTTTCTGGATATCTGCAGACTGATCCTGCACGGATTTTTAGAATAACTCCAGGGTGGAAGTCACTGAGGAAAGGACTCATTGTACCCAGAGATGGCTCTCATTACACTACATCCCACAGGCAGCTTTCCAGCAAGGAGGAATAATTTGAGTCAGAATTGTGTATTGGAATAGAACGACAGTCAGGCAACTTTGAAAAAGATCTGCATTTTACAGCACAAGCTTCTATAAGATGTAAATGTCCAGATATTTAATTAAACAATTGTTGGCTGATTATCAATATTAGTACTGTCTGATGTTTCTTGAGGATACTATAGCCTTCACATGCAGTAGTAGCCTCTTTTTTTTTTTTCCATAAAAAAGGATGGATTTTTAAAATAGACTACAGCATCTTTTGGCCTGCATAATAGTAACTTCATTCCTTAAGCTCTTCTTTTCTAAAGTCAGAAGAAAATTGCCTTCTCTCCACCTTGAGTATTGCACTGTTGGCATGGAGCATCAGTTACAGATAGGTTCTGTCATTTCCCTCAGACACATGAATCATAGTCATTACCAAATGTAGCAGTCCTGATTGGAGAGCAGAAGGGTGGGATAGGAAACCTGTTTGATGCAGCATAGCAAATCCTCTGTTGAAGTTGGGAATCCTCCAAGTTCCTATCATTTGTGTCTCCATGCCATTCCAGCGTATTCTCAGATGAAGGAAAACATAACCGTTATCTTTACATGTCTACCTAAGAAGAATTGATTTCAGTCACTAGAGAGCTATAATTGCCAATGTAGACAGTAAGTTCAACTGCAATTTGAATACTGGACTCAGAAAGAGCATTCAAACCAGCAGCGTTTTATCTGCTATCTTGGGATGCTGTAGGAGGGCAGCAGAAAACAAACAGCTGGAGTATATGGTTTTTCTCCGCACTCAAAAATCCTTTTATTGAAGAAGGAGGACAGAATCATAGAATCATAGAATCATAGAATAGTTAGAGTTGGAAGGGACCTTCAACGGTCATCTAGTCCAACCCCCCTGCAAGAAGCAGGGACATCCCTGACTAGATCAGGTTGCTCAGAGCCCCATCCAGCCTGGCCTTGAACGATTCCAGGGATGGGGCATCCACCACCTCTCTGGGCAACCTGTTCCAGTGCTCTACAACTCTCATTGTAAAAATTTTTTTTCTCATATCTAATCTAAACCTACCTCCTTCTAATTTAAACCCATTACCCCTTGTTCTATCACAACAGGCCCTACTGAACAGCTTCTCCCCATCTTTCCTGTAGGCCCCCTTGAGGTATTGGAAGACCGCTATCAGGTCTCCCCGGAGCCTCCTCTTCTCCAGGCTGAACAGCCCCAACTCTCTCAGCCTGTCCTCATAGGAGAGGTGCTCCAGCCCTCTGATCATCTTTGTGGCCCTCTTCTGGACCCTTTCCAACTGGTCCATGTCTTTCTTGTGTTGGGGACTCCAGAACTGGACGCAGTACTCCAGGTGGGGTCTCACCAGGGCAGAGTAGAGGGGCAGAATCACCTCCCTCGACCTGCTGGCCACGCTCCTCTTGATGCAGCCCAGGATGCGGTTGGCCTTCTGGGCCGCAAGGGCGCATTGCCCACTCATGTTGAACCTCTCGTCTACCAACACTCCCAGGTCTTTCTCCTCAGGGCTGCTCTCGATCCATTCTCCACCCAGCCTGTATTTGTGCTTGGGATTGCCACGACCCAGATGCAGGACCTTGCACTTGGCCTGGTTGAACTTCATGAGGTTGGCACGGGCGCACCTCTCCAGCCTGTCCAGGTCCCTCTGGATGGCATTCCTCCCTTCCAGCGAGTCGACGGCACCACACAGCTTGGTGTCATCGGCGAACTTGCTGAGGGTGCACTCTATCCCACTGTCCATGTCGCCAACAAAGATGTTGAACAGGGCCGGGCCCAACACGGACCCCTGAGGGACGCCACTGGTGACCGGTCTCCACTTGGACATTGAGCCGTTGACCACCACTCTCTGAGTGCGGCCATCCAGCCAACTCCTTATCCACTGAGTGGTCCATCCATCGAACCCATGCCTCTCTAGTTTAGAGAGAAGGATGTCGTGCGGGAAGAAGAATTTCAGAAGCAGAATTTCAAAATCTGTGTCTCTGATGAGAGAAAGTATGTTTGAAAGAAATTAAAAACAATCCATTGCTATGGCAAAGGGTTTCTTCTGTACCCCTGCCAAGATCATTGAATGCATAAATCCAGAGAGAATACGGACCTTGAAAGACAGCAGCTCTGCTGTGTGCCCACAGCAGCTCTCTTAGGACTCAGAAGGGTGAGAGAGCTTTCTTGCCCTTACAAAGCTGGTAAATACAACTGAAAATGTTTTTCGTAACATTTGACAGTTTGAGGCCTCACCAGCATATAATGGGTCTAGCAATATCTGAGAGATTGCTGAGGACAATGAGTCAGTATGTCCATGCTCCTTTCCCAAGATCCTAGGTCTCCTTGCTTCAGAGATCCCACTGTGAACTTTCTGTGCTGTAGCCTTTCAACAACTGGGCTTGCTGTCAGGCCTTTTGAATTCAGGTCAGTCTGTTCTCTGTTTTTTTCCATTTCTGCTTTGCAAGGCAATGCTATTGAGCAATTCAGCATGTATGCATGGGTTAAGCACTTCAAAAGTAGTCCTGTCTCCAGCCAGCACCCTTCTCCCGAAGCAACTCATACAATTCCAGAAGTTTTACTGGGATGGAAGAACATCAAGGTGTCAAAAAAATAAAAGCTTGGTGGAAAAATACAGTTCTGTTTCAATGCTCCCTGGCTGTCTCCTATGTGTAACTGCCTCAGTGCCTGTTGACACATCTGGTTACCTGCTACAGGCACCTGAACCCCAGGCAGACATTTGGAGATGAGAGCTGTGATCTCACAGCACAGAGTCTTAGCACTGTGGTGGGGAGCCTGAGTACCGTGAGTGCTTCAGCTTCATACCCAGGGACACTCAGAAGTGCTGGTCTTGCTCCGCTGGTGGGGCTCTTAGGCTTTCCAAGTTGTTTGTTCACAGAGCAACTGGAGGCAATCTGTTATCAGGGGAGTCAGAGGCCTAGAGTACGTATCTTATAAGGAAAGGTTGGGCTTGTTTAGTCTGATGAAGAGGAGGATAGGGGCAATCTAATAGCAGACTACTACTACTACTCAGAAAGCAGTTGTAAAGATGATAGAGTCAAATTCTTGGTAGTGGTAGACCATGTAACAAGTGGCAATGGCCACAAACTCTGGCTTGGGAGACTCAGGAGGCACATTAGAAAGAAAAATACCTTTACTGAGGTGATAATGCAGCACCAAAGCACGTTGTCCAGTGAGGCTGTAGAATTCCCATTCTTGGGGGTTTTCAATTTTAAAAAATATTGGACAAAGCCATGAATAACTTCATGCAGTGTTGGTGATTGACATGCTTTTAGCAGGAGGTTGACCCAGAGACCTCCAAATGGTGCCTTCTGACCCACACTCCTATGAATCTGTGGTTATCAGAAAGCTTCTAGGAGCTCTGCTCTACAGATAAGCAGGATCACAGGCAGAAACAGCTTGTTTGTTTTTCAGAGAAGGATAAACAATCCTCAGTTCTCCCAGGACAACTGTATTTTTCCCCCTTCTTCCTCAGGTTGCACACTTACTGAATTTCCTCTCTGTGATCATTTCCAAGAGGTCTGAGCTTTTTTCTGGCTTGTGATGGCAAGCATTTGACATCTGCAGGTTTCCTGTGGGATGACGTTAAGAATGGTGCTCACCCTCAGTAAATCACTGTCATAGCCAGGCAGGCAGCAGACAGACGCAGGTAGAGAGCTGAGCTCACCAGCACAAGCCTGCCCCGCGATTCATTGCACTGTTTCAGCAGATGGGCCAGATTTCAAGGCGTCTCCCCATCCAAATGCTGCAGCTTGCAGGGTGAGATTTTTCTTAACTTCAGCACAGAGTGTGCTGACCAGGAGGGAATTTGGAGCTCTAATCTCTGTTTCCACTTTTCTTGCTGCAGAAGCACGTAGGGTTATCTGCCAGAATCAGAGCATTTGCAATAATCTCGGCAAAGTTGCCAGAAAACCTTGCTGCTGCCTGCACTTTACCTCAAAAAAATTAAAGGGCTTGCCTTTGATTTCTTTTTAACCACTCAGCAGCAACAGCAGCACAGTCGGAGCATGTAAAACAGCTCCACTGAGCACACCAGCTGAGTCACCACTTTTTGCCACAAAACCCCTCACAGCAGAAGCTGGAGAAATCAATAACTCTGTGCAGTTTGGTAAAAGTGCTGAGCCTGTTCAAGGCTCTGATATAGAAACACACCAAGTGTTCATAGCAGGAAAAGCAGCTCACCTCATTCACACTTGGAAAAAGACTTTACGTTTAATTGGCCAGGCCCATCGAGGTGCAACCTCCATGATGAGGGAAAGTGACGGGTGAAGAAATACAGGAAGGAAGTGAAATCGGTGATACCACCAGAAAGGGGAAAGATCAGCTTTCAGCATTGTCACTGAGCCTTGGAAAGCTGTTTATCGCACTCTGTATTGCATCTCGATTCCAAACACATAGCCTGCGTAAATACACAGATCTTCTGCAGAGGGAAAAGAGGAGCTTTTCTTAAAGTATAACGCTTAGCGGTCTGAAGGCAGGGGTACCACAGGGTAGCTTAAATGTCCTCTCCCTTTGCAAGTCACTCTTTAAATCGTGCTGTTTCTGGGAGATTGTGCTTCCATTGTTCTCTATGGAAGGGACAACAAATCCCATACGAGTAGGGGAGCCTACGCTACTTTCCCTATCTATGCAGAGACAGCTCTTGTTCTGCGGCATTGCCAGTGGCTAGAATGAAGACTCAGGATAACAGCCTGTCCCAGTCTTCTTACACACACACGCTTATATGCATTCTCTATTCTACAAGTCTCTTCTAAGACACTTGCCAATATTGTAAATATTGGAATGGTTTTAAACTAAAAAAGTGTGGATTTGGACTAGATATGGGAAGAAATATTTATACAGTGAGGGTGGTGGAACATTGGAGCAGGTTGCCCAGAGAGGTGGTAGGTGTCCCATCCCTTGACACATTCAAGGCCAGGTTGGACGGGGCTCTGAGCAACCTGATCTGGGTGGAGATGTCCCTGCTCCTTGCAGGGGGGTTGGACTAGATGACCTTTAAAGGTCCCTTGCAACCCAAACTATTCTATGATTCTATGATTCTAT
Source organism: Chlamydotis macqueenii (assembly GCF_036417535.1). Lineage (NCBI taxonomy): Eukaryota > Metazoa > Chordata > Aves > Otidiformes > Otididae > Chlamydotis > Chlamydotis macqueenii. The sequence goes on from NC_141557.1 coordinate 123,531,615, forward strand.
GAATATTGGCCAGGGTCAGCCATGCTGCTCCTCCTTTGACAATCCCGTGAAATTCTTTGCATATCACAGTGATTTATTGTCTTACCAGCTCTTATGTTTGTCAGACCCACTGAACATTTCACCAGTGTAAACATGTTAAAGCATAACACTAGCCATCCACTACACAAGGCAAATTTATATGAAAATAGCCAAGTCTATCTTTCTATACACAATTTTTCTCTTTTCCATCTTGCATCAAAGCACCCACTCATCTCACTTTCTCCCTCTTTTTTAACTTTAATCTGTGAACAAGCAGAGGCTTCATCCAGGAGTATAAGACTTTCTATAGCCAATAAGCAGATGTTCTTCATTTGACATCACATCCCAGCACACATTCATCTCTTATCTGCTAGCATCTTATGATTATAATCACAAGATTCTTCTAATTATTACAATATCTTCTTTATTCAGTTATGCACCTGGTCTGGGGAAACTTGATTGCATTCCACAGGGCATTTGAGCTCTCTGACATTTTAAACTCTATGATTGCTGCAGTAGCAGTTGTGACCTCCTCTCTGAAAATCTTTAGCGTTACAGAAAGAAATTGCACATTTGAAGCAACGCTAGATATACTCAGCCCAAAAAAGTGTAACCAGTTATAGCTGTCCCTGGGGTGAGCCGAAACACCAAGCCTCCTTCCAAGAGGCCTCTGGAATGGTACCACAGCACCCCTGAGGCTACTGTTCTGTCTTTCTTCCCTTTTCACTTTTCAGTTTAGCTACTGACATCTGAGGAATATATGCAATGCACCCTAAATGCATACACAGGCCATAATAGTATTGGTTTTACTAGGCTTGAGTTGACCTCTAACATTTGACATTTTTGGTTTGAAAGAAAACCATGCTATTTGCCTTTTATGACATGCAGTCTTCTTAAAACCATTCAGCTTCCCCACTGTTTGTTGATATTGAATCCATGGTCTGCAAAATGCAACACTTCTCAGCTTCTGGGAATGAAGCTGTAAATGGTAAGAAATAGCTTGAAGGAATAATAAGGGGTAGAGTAAAGCAGAAATATCCTCAAATCTCCTCAGGTATCTTGATCTGCATGACTTTCCCTACTACCAGTCACTGACAATTTTATTTCTTCTCTGATAATTGCATTACAAGGAGAAGTCAAAGAGCTGGGATAAGGCCAAGATGTATGCAGCAAGACAGGGAGAGTGCAAGCACCCCACCTTAAAAACAAATCTTCCTTTAAGGAAAAGGTTTATTTTATAATCTTGGGTGCAGCTTGCACAGCAAACATGTAAAACCAAAACACACTTACAGTTACTCATCACATTCTCTTCTGCTGAAATTATTTCTCTACAAAGAAACAAATAAAAAACCCTCCCCTTGTAGGACACAGAGAAGCACCCAAAATCTCCTGCCTCTCATCTCCAGTATCCCCCTAGTCTGAGGGCAATACCAAGCATCTCACCTCCAGTTTTGAGGCCCAAGACCTGAAATTCTTTCCAAAGCAGGAAAACTTTTTTAAGAATTTAAATCTGCTTCCCACAACTAGCAGAGACACTTCCTGGCATGGGATGCGGAGATTTCACTTCTCCTGCTGCCTGACTGCACAGGAGTGCTGGCTTACCTCCAGCAGAACAGTCAGGGTGGACACAGCTTGCTGTGAGGCCCAGCTAAGAAACTCCCATAAGGCTAACATGTTGATGACAACCCATCATAGGATGCATTTTATCCAATTTCTTGATGCTGAATTGCTTTTACATTTTCAAGCCAGACTGGACAAAGCTTTAGAGTCTGCACTGGGAGAACCAAGCCTGGTGAGGCTCTCAGGCAGTCAGACCAGCCTTTTGAGACCTTCCTTTCTTGCCCTACAGGAAATTGTAGGGAAAACTGCTTAGCATAAGGTGAACAAGGCACTGAAGCTATGATTCAAGGTATCATTTTAGTGCCTTCTTCCTCGGCCAAAAGAGGATAGAATAGTTTGGGTTGAAAGGGACCTTTAAAGGCCATCTAGTCAAAACCCCCTGCAAGGGCAGGAACATCTCCAACCAGATCAGGTTGCTCAGAGCCCCGTCCAACCTGGCCCTGAATGTGTCGAGGGATGGGGCATCTACCATCTCTCTGGACAACCTGTTCCAGCGTTCCACCACCCTCATTGTAAAAAATTTTTCCTTCTATCAAGTCTGAATCTACCTCTCTCTATTTTAAAACCATTGCCCTTCATCCTATCACAACAGACCCTGCTGAAGAGTTTCTCCCCATCTTTCTTATAAGCCCCCTTTAGGTACTGGAAGGCCTCTATAAGGTGTCCCCAGAGCCTTCTCTTCTCCAGGGTGAACCCCAACTCTCTCAGCCTGCCCTCACAGGAGAGGTGCTCCAGCCCTCTTATCATCTTCATGGCTCTCCTCTGGACCCTCTCCAACTGGCCCATGTCCTTCTTATGTTGGGAGCTCCAAAGCTGGACACAGTACTCCAGGTGGGGTCTCACGAGAGTGGAGTAGAGGGGGAGAATCACCTCCCTCGACCTGCTGGCCACGCTTCTCTTGATGCAGCCCAGGATGCGGTTGGCTTTCTGGGCTGCAAACACACACGTCTAGGATGTAATATTAACCCAGGGATTTATCCTACTTGGGGATAAAAAGACAGTAGAGTGTGGTTCCTCCATCATTAAATACATTAAACATGAAATTGTAAAAGCTGATTTTCTCAGAGCATTAGCATGACGGGCAGTGAGTTCTTAGCAATTCACTTTGTAAAGTCAGCTGTTCTGGGGTAATCATCCTTCACTGTGTATTTTCTCCTTACACTTTTCTATCCTGCAGACGGAAGAGTGCAGCTCTTCTCTGCAATTTTCCTGGCTATTTCTTCATTTTTACTTTAAAAGCGCTCTCTACTTGTTCTACCCCTGCACATTGCATACTGTCAGTCTCCCTTTTTACAGAAAAGAAAGGCAAACTTCCAGTAAAAAGGAGATTTATTGGTTTGGGTTTTTTTTTTAATGGCAAACCTCTCAATGTGTAGACAAGGCATCTGATGGTCCTGTAGGCTTTCAAAGCTACCCACAGGTAGCAAGTACTGTGAGTTTTTGACACTCCACATTTGTGCTGATTGACTGAACAAAGCTTTCTCTCTATTATTGTGCATTTGCCTTTAGAGAACCATCTCCAGGAGGGTTCTGCACTCTCCCTCCAAGCCTCTATACGTCCAAATATATATATAGTACACCCCTTAGAGGCTCCGTGCCATTTGTTGCTACTACAGCAGCACCACAGGGCTGCAATGAGGCTCTGGACCCACACTGGCAGTCACTCTTGATATACAGTACCAAGACTGGCTGTGGACTTAAGAGATACAACAAGTGAGTAAAACACAACACACAGCACAGGATAACAGTGAAACGGCCACAATTATTTTGCAGGTGGACAATTCTGCCCTCATCAGCAATCCTGCATGTGGGAGCAAGGCTTCTGTGAACTCATCCTTATCTCCATGCTGCCAGCATCATGTAAATGTCCACAAAATCACATACACATAAGCACACAAGCTTGCAGAACATCTTAGGCTTTGGGATGATGGTTTTCAGTAGCTTTCCTAGCTGAGAACAGACTACAGTCATTTCACCGTGATGAATGTCTAAGGATTAAAAGCTTCTGACTGAAGAGTGGAGATTTCCCTGAAGAGAGGAATTGCCAGTCTCACAGCAACGGTTGTGGGCAAAAGCAGAGCAAGCATGTTATTTGGACATTTGTTCTTGTTAGTTCTTTTTTCAAAGCAGATTTTTTAGCTACCAACCCACATACTTTTTTTTTTTAATGTATTCACAGAATACTATCTACTGATTTTTTTTTCTACAGTGAATCTATTATTTTGGTGGAAAGGTTCTCTGTCGTGCCCTTCCTCCCAAGTCAGGGTGGATCCTGGTAGAAAGCTGGAGGTCCTACCAGTGGAAGAGGAGATGGCTCCATCCATACAGTCAGTCCAGGACTCCTCCGCTAAACCTGCCCAAAATGTGAAACGTGCCCATGTATGCATGTGTGTCCTCCACTAGTAACCATTCCAACTCTTTTCTTCCACAAGCTGAGTAATACTTCTCACAAAACAGTGATCTCAGTTGGTGTCAGATTAATTCAATTCAGAAACTTGGTAGGAAATTTTGCAGAGCAGTTATCAGACTCTAAACTGTTCTGTACTCTAATCAGTGGGATCATCACTGAGGTGTTTGGGGATTTCTATTTTGTTTGATATTTTGTTTATATATGTGCAAAGTATGTGAAAATGTAATCTGTACAGTAGGCTTCCTGAATTGCCTTTCTACTATTGATATAAGAATGTGACCACTGTGCCTTCACAACTTTTCTCCAACAATACTAGGAGATCATATATAAGTGAAACTCTAGAGGATGGATTCACTGGTACAGAACTGAACTGAAACTGGGCTGGGAAAAATCAATGTAAGTAAAACCAAAATGAGCTCTTTATTCCTCAGTGAAATAAATTTTCATTTCAGATTCAATTAAATATCCTATCTAAAATAAAATATTTCATTATAGAGGGACAATTTAAACTGGTTTTTTTTTAGTGAATAAAATATTCAGCAAATCAAACATCTTTCCAATAATCACTTAAAAACAGAGTACACAGAAATGCTGATAGGAACACCTAAGTTATATGTGCTTGTGACTGTAGTATTTGTACAGGTCAGTATCTCAAAAGGGAAGAAAACAACTTAATAATAACGGTATAAAGCTAAACTGTCAAAGAGTAAAGATTTTCAGTTTCACCAACACTTATTTTCCCAGAAACTTGGTTTAAAAGTAGAAGAATTCTGAAAACTGAAAGGGTATTCATTGTGAAATGATTTTACATTAACTTGATAAATAATAAAATAATGTATGAAGATTTTTGTGCCCTTTGAGGGATTACTCTTTACTGAGTTTAAAACGATAATAAACCATTGAGAGCCTACTGAGCTAGGTAATGAATGTAACACAGCAATTTAAGAGTTCATTTCTGAAGCTCTATTATATTTTTCAGAGATTTTTTATCTTAGTGGGGTTTTTATGGTTGTGCAATTGTAGCAATTGAAAGTAGATTATAAAAATGATTCTCCTCCAGACCTTTCCAGGGGGAAAAAAGAGATGGAATCTGAATTATATTTCATCTGGGAAAATATGGAAATACAATTTTCATATAACATAATGGTTAGAGTGCCTATACCTGCAATCTCATTATTATAGGAATTATGCACAAAATTTAAATTAAGTCAGACACACTTTCCTGGTTCTTTCCCTCTGCCCACCAGCATCGGCAGTGCAGAGAATGGTATATCTGACACGCATGCGAGCAGAGAGATGGGTCTTCATCACCACAGGTTCACCAGTGGTATGAAGTATTAATGTCCCCTTCAGCAGCATCTGCCCCACTCCACATGACAACAGAAGCTGTGCTGGTGTCAAGACGTCTCCCAAGGTATGGCCAGACCCAGCCCAGTCTTTGCAACAGGAATTTACAAAAATAATTTATGGAGATGCATAGGTGCTCAGGTACTGAGTGATGAAGGAAGTGCAGAAAATTTTCTGTTCATGCTGAAGAGAAAAGGAGAGGAAATAGTTAAAGTGGAGGGGACTAAAGAATGAGAATAACAAATTTTAGAAGACATGATACCAGGAGGCTAAAGGAGGGCAGGGCAACTCTGGGAAGCTCATGCCTGATGGAGGTTTTTTTCTAAGTCCTACTATTGGTTGGAGAGAGAGAGCAACACCAGAGGCAGAAGGTGTATCTCTGCTGTTTCCAGCTCTGACTGGAGCCACTGGACTTTAAAAAAAATGGGTACTCACAGCCTGAGAGTGTATATTTATCAAGAGGAGAAGAAAAATGGATTTTAGGAGAGGAAGTTGAGATCCTGTCTCAAGCAAGATGATAGGTAGCAAGTGAGAGAAGGCAAACTCAGCATCCTCATAGACACAAGAGGTGAGAATTATGAGGAAAAACTGCAATATGATGGAAAAGAAGGCTCTGATAATACAAAAGCTTAAGGAAAAAGAAACATCTGGCTGGTGATGGGTAGCCATAATACTTAAGTCAGAAGGGTTGAAAGAGAGCGAGCTTGTTCTTAGGTGATATTACCCACCTGTGGTAGGAGGACAGCACATGAGCCAGAAAGGCAAGGATGCTGCAGGTGAAATAGCTTCAGGAGAATGGGATGGAAAACAAAAAAAAAAAGCCAAAGTTTCTTACTTCAGAATTTGGTTAGATACTGCAAGCCCTTCTGCTTTTCAGCTATGGTGGAGAAGGAATTATACGCTTGCATGTCTTGAAAATGCATAGTGGCATTAATGAGAAAAGTCTGCGTGATCTCAAGTGTGCTGTCTCCTGTGAACACGTAGGAGCCTCATTCAAAGCCCGGTATCTTGGCAGTCTCTGAAACAACACACAGAAAATACATTAAACTCAACTACATTATAATGCTGTGTAAGCATTTGCCAAATTTCATTCATATTCTGTAAATAAAAATCCCATTATCTGAGCCACAGTGACCTCTGAAATCGAGGAGCAAAGGATATTGATACACTCAGAGGAAAAAATCTGTGATGCTACATATGCATGAAAGGACTTCGGCTGTATCAGCATTGTTAGCTGGGATAACAGACCCTCGTGGCATGACAGAGCAGGGGTCACCTTGCCGAGAGCGGGACGAGGACGGAGTGGCCATCTGCACATTCTTGATTCTCTTCACAATAATCAGAACCCATTTTTTTCCAAACATACTTTGCACGCAAACGCGTGTGCTTAGCATTTATATTAGTGACATATGTGGCATTGTTAGAGCCGCAAGCTCATTAGCACGTTGATGTGACATGCCACCTGAACAGAAGGAAGCTTGCAGGGCAGGGATTAAAAGGTACGAGGAGCTGGCTGAGGGCAGAGTAGATGGTGGCAAACAATAATACTATATCTAGCACCAGGGAGAGTCCTACTTTTTATTTACCGTGTATTTTGATCAATGGCTCTAATAACCTCACATCTGAAGTCGTACAAAGAACAGGCATGACCTAAAATGGAGATTTCATCTGAGCTCTGTGGACCAGCCCACAGCTGACTAAAGGCAATGGCTGCAAGTGCAAGCAGAAAGAGTTTGGATTAGGTTTAGACAGATCAAAAAATCAAATTAAGGAAACAACAGGAAAAAGAAGACAGCCAAATTCCTGAAGCAGCATTGGCATTCACATGTGACGAAAAGGTGGGAGAGGTACTATAAAAAAATGCAACTACTATAGATAATAATTATTAAAATATCCAAGAGAACAAACTGCATCTATAGTATTAGCACTTATAACTCAAAATCATGAAAGATCAGTGTGGATCTTGCTAACCAGACTGAAGCTAATCTCAGGCAGGGGCAAGAAGGGAGAAAGAAAAATCTAAACTATGCGAGTTGTTAAAAAGAAATAAGTTTAGAGCTTTGATGTGAAGAGAAAGACAAAAAATCAGCATTTAGCTGTAGTGTATGAGCTGGCAGCTGGCTCTGAGCTAAGGAAAATGAAGGTTACCAATCAGTGAATAGCTTGGACTAAGACTGAAGTAAAGTAAACTGCGTGGATGACATCCGTAGCACTATACAGCGCTTAATTGCATTGGAAACTCTGGATATGTAGAGAATCCTCATCTGTATCTGCATCAGAATAAATAACGTAACCAAAGGGAGACTGGTTTCTTGCAGTGACTTTCTCTCTATTTGAGGGTCCTCAGCAGGGAGCTGAGGGTGATTTAAGTACTTAGATGCACACACAAACCACCAAGAAAGGAGAAAAACAGTGCCAGGACTGATGTTGCTTTCTGGAGCAGTGGGCTGCTTTTGTGCTGAAAGCTTGGCTGGATTTCATCTGCTTTGTTCAAGCAGAGCCTAATAGCGGCTCTTTGAATTAGAGAAGAAAGGGGACAACGGACTTCTGCTGGAACTAACTGTTGCACGACCTGACGTGAGGCAGAGCTTTGAGGTAGGTCTGCTTGCACCTTTTCCTCCTAGTGAGCACGTGAAAACTCTTTCAACCTCTGCAGCTCTGTTTCACTGAAAGACAAGCTAGAGGAAAGTCACTGTTTCAGCCAAGGAAACTCAAATCAGCTGCATCTGAAACAGATTAAAACAAAAAGTCTTGTAAACAAATCTTTTCCTCCCCAGATCCCCAACCCCCTGTTTTTCAGGGTGGGTCCTTTCCTTCAGTCTTGCTTGCAGGCCAGCAAGTTTTAGTGGCTTCCTAAGTGCAAGAAACTGTACCCAGTGTCTCTTTCACTGGGAGAACCTCTTTCTTTCTATCACCTTTGAGGTCTGGCTGCGTATCTGCCACCCCTGCCCTGCTCAGGAGCCTCCAGCCCCACTGCCATGGCAGGGTCCCTGCTGCAGCATCTGTCCCCAAGCAGTCCAGCTTGGGCTCCATGAACATCTCCTCCCTGCCAAGGCTCTGCCTGCCCCAAGCACAGCAGCCCAGACTCGTCTCACAGCAGAATACATTGTACCTAGAGCACAAACGGTGAACACACAAGTAAAACCCATCACCCCCTTGCCACAGTTCAATTGATCTAGGAAGTTAAACCAACACAAAAACTCAATATCAGAGGGTAATCAAGATGAGTCCCCTTCCGCTGCAAGCCACCACATCATGTGATATAATATAATAAAGAACAATATGTAATATAATACATCATATAAACCACGGAGTCTACTGGATGCCTCATTCTGAGAACAAAAGTAATTGAAGAATGAGTAAAATTATACTCCAACATATGCACATGGCAATGGGGCAGAACCAGAAGAATAGCACTGCCAGAGAGCGTTAATACAAGTGTAGGGCTTGTCTTGTGAAGACACCAATCTTGAAATTACCAGTAAATGAGGGTAATGCAATGTGGAATGATAAAGGATGGATATAAAGATGAAAACAGTAGTGAGAATAGATGATAATCAATACACAAGAGGGGAGTTAACACAAAATCGGTTGCGACACTGAACTGTGGCTACAACTTAGCTGGTTTCTGAGCTTAGCTAAAGCTGAGCTTGATACTTGATACCTGAACATAATGTCAAAAATAGATTGGCATCAGCCCATTCCTCCTCATCCAGACAAATGCACTGTTCAGTATTTCAGCCACACACGCACGTGTACATAAACACACACAAAACCAAGATATTTTGATTTGGTCATCTACTTTTTTTTTTCATTTTCCTGCATGTGGTTCTTCTGCATGGTGCTAGCATCCCACTCAGGCTGTAATTCCGACTTAACGGCAACCACCACAGGTGTTTGGTGACATTTATGCACCTTTTGGTTATATTCAGGTTGCTTTGCAGTTGCGTGGATAACTAGATCATCTCACAGTTGCAAGCTGCCTCTGGAAAGGTTAGAACCCATGAAGTCTGATTGAGTTTGATATTGTTATTATCTCTGCTGTACAGTCAGCGTATCACAATATTGCTGAATTTAAGTGCAAGATGGAAATGAAAATGCACCATAATAATCTAGCCATTTTACATCCCACTGTGACTTATTTATTCTTTCCTTGCTTTATTCATGAAATCTTTCAGTTTTATGCTTAGCTCTTTTTCCATAACATTTAATCAAATTTCACTTTATTTTTCATTTTGTAGGTCTCATATGGGTGTTGTTGAAACTGAAACCAATTAAGTAACATCTGCAGACAACAGAACGCTGTCAAGTGTGAACAATGAAATTTCTTCTGAGAGAAGAGAGTGAGCACAGCGCACTCTCAACAAGTCTGGGAAAGCTTCGTCCAAACAAAAGCTAAGTTTATGTCTTTACTAGAGCTTCCAGTGTGTTGCAACCTGGCTCTGAAAAGCCAAGACAGAGCTGACTCAGCCTTTGCAACCAGCAATACTAATTAAGTATAGCCCACTACCAGCTAGCCTGGTTTAGGTACACTGTATTTCAGCAATATGAGAACAGAAGGCAATGATTGCTTGCTTATGAAGACGATATTTTAGTTTAAACTAATTTTTTTTTCCTTTTTTAGTTCTCATGATCTCACTAGAGAGCCTTGTAAAGGTTACATGAAGACATTTTCCCTCTCTCTAACCTAATTTAATTCTTTTTATACTTCATCTCAAGTCACTAGGATTGTCGTGTTTATGGGATAATTACCATATCCCCTTAAGGTTTTATTACCTTAACATACTGGTAAATATTCTCAACCCTAACTCTAGTTTAACATGTATTGGTAAATAATTAATATGTAGTCTATTCAAGTATGTGGTGTAGCAGAGAAATTAGACATCAGGAGGGTCTCTGAGGGAGAGATGTACCCTGTCCACACTCCCGTCCTCCCTGTAAGAGTGGCCAAGATGGATTAGATCTGAAAAAAATGGGTACCACCATGTTTCTGGCTCCTTCCCACTGGTAGAACAGACTTTAACACAGAGCTGTCAACCTGAAGAAATAAAAAAAAAAAAGAGATGAGGCTTCCACATCAGGGGTTTAATCATGTGGCTAAAAAACATATTATGGGGGAAAGGGCTGGGGTTTTTTTGTGCTTGCAAGTGTGAGGATAAGAAAGTGTGTTTCCCTTCTTTCCTTTATGCAAGATGAGCTTCTCACAAATCTTATGTCATTAGCAGTTGCAGCTCTAAGGAGCAAAAAAGAAATACTTTAGTAAAGGCTTGAACACTAACACTGCCGGTGTCTGTACACATCACGTGTGTATCCAACCCAGCTCTGAAACCAGCTCTGCACCGCCGGTGCTCTGGCTGTCACAGCAAAGGGGTCAGCACAGACGAATTGCCAAATGTCTTAACGCAGTCCTGAGTGGGTTATTTTGCAGCAGACCGTGTAAAAGCCCCACTATTACCCTTCACTTCATGTAGATGGATGCAGGCTGGGTGCAGGGCAGCTGCAGGAACAGCAATGTGGACCTGCCTGGAGGGAGCTGACTGAGTCCCTCATCTGTGGCTTCACAGCAGACATGCTGTCCATTCTTTTGCCCAAGCAGAGATGAGAAGCCTTTACAGTTTATTTGCAAAAATAATATTTCCCTTTTCTTTATCACAAAGAACAGATACTGGCATGACAGCCTTACACTCCACAGGCTTATTTTTCTTCAGGCAATGGTACCTGAGCTCTTGGTCCCACTGGTACGGCCACGAAAGGAGTCACTAATTATAACAGAAAACAGAAACTACAGTAGTTATTACTCACACATAATGTAAGATGCAAGAAGACAAGTGCCACAGATGAAGCAAAGACCTGACATGGGCACCTCTGAGCTACCTTGCAGCACTTCCTAGGAGGGGAGCAGCCTTTACCACACCACTGACTGCCAGGGGCATGATCAATGACAGAGGCTTCTGTCACCTTTCAGGAGCACTGAATTCACCAGCAAGGCCTCTGATTGTTTTTCAGAGAAAGAAATTTTGTTCAGTAAGAACTGATGGTACAGAGAAATTTTCACATGGGGTATCTCCTGACACCACAAATCAGTGCAATACCATCCAGAAATAAAAGCAAGGATGTTTATGAACTACGTAAATGCCAATGGATAAAATTAATAACCCACTCAATTTATTAAAAAGCCTGTATTTTTGCATTTTTCACCTTTCTGTTTGCCTTGCAGCTATGGGAAATGCCCATCCATACAGGCATTCATTTTACTAAAAACTTCCTTTTTTGTTCTGACATATCTCCTTATGTCTTCTCTCTTGCAATCTCATCATCTCTGCAGTGAGTTCTTTAAAGCAGTTTCTAATTTTATCTTGAGCTGTGAAGTTTTTGAAGATTCTCTGTTTGAAAAAGGCTGCAAGAAAAAAATAGGCTGAGCTGAATAAATAGTTCTTCTAACATTTTGGTGTCTCATGGGTATAAGAGCTGTTCAGAAGGCGGGGGTAGGACGAGGCTCTGGAAAATGACGAGCATATTAAAGCTCCCTTGCTGTTTCCTGTCTGAAACACGGCTTTAGGTCACACAACCTTCTTAACCTAGGTCAACTTCATTACAGATGTCTGATGCAGTCCTTGTGATGCAGCAGCCCAACAAAGAAAAGAGATGAGATGAGTGAGAGGGATCGGGTCATAAGCTTCTCTTCCGTGTAACTGCAGACATATGAACAAAGGAAATGTCAACAAAGGAATAAGTCATAATTGTAGCAACGAGTCAGGTCCTGTTTTGCTGTGAAAGCTTTGAGGAAATAGTTTTACTGCTTTTTGACAGTATGTCTGCCTTTAGAATAAGAATAATACTACCTATGTTTACAAAAACACTCTGAAAGGCTCAGATAGAAAACATTACATGAGTATTACATAGGTATATTCCTAAATTTCTTAATAATGTACATTGGACCAGTGCCTAGTATTTGCAATGTTTTATTAAAAATAAATTTAAATAGGTAACATTGCTCAGGTATTTTGCTGAAGTAGCTTGGTGGTAGGCTTGCTATGCGTATTTTTAAACTTCAGAGTTGCTCACTTAAAGGTAGTGCTTCACTGATTGCCATAAAATAATTGGCACAATGCAATATGTTTAACATGGGAAAGAACCAAATTGTAGTTTTTCTTCAGCTTGGCAGGTGTTGTACTGCAACTTGTGTACTCTAAAGGGTCCTCTCAAATCCTGCAAATCTACTAAAGAAAATTACTCCACTACTTCTGAAGAAAATCTGATACAGCCTTAGAGTATTTGGGGGATAAGTTATTTCCTTTTCTCATAACTGAAACAGGTTTTTTCAAAGTTTGTAGTTGTTTTCACTTCCAGTGTTTTCCCCAAACACTTTTCAATGTTGTCTGTGGGAATAGTCACAAAGCAATAGAAACATGCCAAACATATTGATTACAGAGTAAAATGGTTACCCTGGCAACTAAAAATCCTAGGAAAGCTCTTAAAACTTCCTTTCTTTCTCATGTGACTTCTTTTTATATGTTTTTTTTTTTCCTCTGGTGTTTTCAGAAATCATGAATGTCAGATATAAAAGTACTTACTCCGAATATACAGCAATAGAAAAAAAAAGATGATTCATACCTAGATTATCTGTTCCACCAGGAATATAACTACCCACGTTACTGCCTTAGTAATCCATCACTTGCATAACGGGCAGGCAATTTTTGTAATTTTGGGGGGCAGAGTAACCCTCTCCCACCAATTTCTAAATCTATATTCAGATGTGATCTAAGGAAAAAAATTCAAGGACTAGAATTTTCCCAAAGTCCCAAAGGCAAGCAAGATGAATAGTGTGAAAGAATTATTATTCACATAGCAACCAAAAGTTTGCTCTGCTCTGTACAGTGCAAAGGAAATTAATAGCCTCTCTCCATGGGTGTTTTTGACCAAACGGTAACTAGGTGTGACAAAAACCATGACATAACCAGAGGAGCAGCAGGGACCAGAGCTGGTGGTGGTGGGTTCACGCAGTTCCTCGGGCTCATTCTAGGCACAGCCTGATGGTGCAAACGTATTTTAAAGTGTGAGCAGTTGAAAATACCCGTGAAGCTGATTTGGGAGCACTTTAGATGGCTTGTTTCTCTGTCTCCTGCCTGGTATCCCCAGACATGCAGAAGACTGCCTACTTACTGCTCAAGTGACCCTCATGAGTGGAACCAGCTTTTCAACCGTTTTGATATTTCATAAGAAATTACCTTCACAGGCATTAAGCAAATGCTTGCTGATCCATTCATTCCTAAGCAGGAGCTGTAACTGGACTATGAGGAAAGGGGGAAACATCTAACAGTGATTACATTAGGGTTTGGGTTTTGTTAGAATCAGGGAGTCTAAGCCAGCAATTCAAAAAACAAGGCACTACTGTTCAGGCTTTGATATGCTGATTTTTTCTTCATCCCTGAACAAATGGTGGTAGGATTTTTTTGTCCTTCTATACTGGCTTTCCAAATAAGAATGGTTTTGAAAAGCTGCAATTACAGAGGTTACAACCAACGTGCAGCAACACAGCTGGCACTGGAACGTTTCCAGAACATAATCACCTGTCGCGCGTGCTAATTCCCACCATGATGAGGGCCCATTATTTCCAGTGGGGTCCGACAGATCTATTGTTAAAAATGTCATCTCTTAATGGAGAGGACTGGGATTGTCTGGGCCCTAGCCTGCTTTCCTATGTCAGCTTGTGTTAAGAAGGTATGTTATTCCTTTGAATGATGGCTTTTTATTTGTCCCAGGCTAGTATTGTCAATAGAAGGCTGAAGAAAATGTGATTAAGCTACATGGAACCACAAATTAGCTTGCCATGAAAAGAAATGGCACAAGCAAAACTTTTCAGTAAACATAATCCTAAGGAGAACTGAATAGGGTATAAAGTGTGGGGAGAAACACAGTGGTTAATTTTTAGAGGTGGAATATTACTTCAATGCAACACAAGGCAGTCCTCTAACTCCCTTTATTCAAACAGATGTTTGCCTTGTGCTATCCTTTGCATTCTCAGGGCTTTTCTGTCAGTCTTGAGTGATAAAGCTCTGCTAATGCCCTTCTAATACACAGTCTCCTTTACTATTTTTTTTTCTCATTGAAAAATGCAAACCTCTCTAGTAAGACAGCAATGTTTGTCTCACGTACAAGAAGTTGGAATCACTGTCACTTCTACAAGCAGCCTTCTGCTGAGAAATAGAATAATGATAACAGTGAGCACTAACATTTTGACATGTAGCAGTCACAGGACTTAATAGTAACATCAAATTAACCTACCTCCGAAGGAAAGGAGAGAGTCCTCAAAGGAAATACGGTCCCACTTCCCTGTAACTGTCATCACTTTCCTTTGCATGGCACTGATTTGGGGATGTTGGATGAAAACAGTGAAGTCAGTCTTAGGATGACATCCCAACCTGACTGATTTTGCTGCACAAGTAGGGCACAGCGTGTTTCCAATTGCACTCGCATTCACCTGCTGCTGTGGCAGAGCCCAGTGCTGTCTCTACCTATCTGCCACAATCACCAAGGGATGATGAGCTGGTCAAAATGGGAATATGAAGATTGTTCATCATTAAATACCAGAAGTTTGTATGATTTTTCCCATCAGTGTTTGTCAGCAGCCAAGTTTATTGCACTAAACTCGACACGTTTTTAATTCTGGCAGCTCTGAGGACTGCTGCCTTCCAAAAGCCAGGTGAGTTTAGCTTCCCTGCAGGGTGGGAAGGTCCTAGATTTCCCATGTCCCAGCATGTCATGCCAGGTGGCTCTGCCAAAAGCTGAGAGGTTCCCAGAGCTGCTCTGCCCTGCTCTGCTGCCTTTCATCGCCGGGCAACCTGTGCCAGCCACGCTGGCTGATGGCACTCAGCTGCAGGCAGAAGCAGCAACTGCTGTGGATAAAGTGTTCATTGCCAAAGGTCCTTCTCCACGCATTTGTCAGGGCATGATTTGTGGAAGCAGAGCAGCTCCTTCAGCCTCTATTAGACTTCCCAAAGCTTGGACCAGGCAGGATTTGCGTGGACGTATCCTAATGCAGCAAGAGCCAATAGCTCCATGTATGCATTTAGGCTGCTTTTCGTGCTTGATCACTTCTTTTCATTTCCTCTTCTCTTTGATTAACAACAGGTCTACGTGTGGTCATGAGCTGCATCCTTTAAGAGCTGTATCCTAGAAAGTCACTGGGCACGAGCGGCCACAGCTACAACTGCCACATGGCTCACAGTGCGATTCTTTAGAAAGAAGCACCTCCAGGGAAGTTATGGGGAAGGGATGCTCCTGCCTTTCAAGTGTGCCTGTATGGGGGTGTGTGCACATGTAGGAGTTGTTCTTATTACTCACTCCTTGGAAGTGAACAGCACGTCTTGTTGAATGACAGATGAGGCATTAAGCACAGGCTGCGGTGTATTGGATGGGAAGTGTGTCGGTGCTCTGTGGATATAGGTGACCCAACAACCTCCTTCTCTGCTCCCAGCCCTTCTCAGGGAGATGCTGGACCCAGACTATTCTTTCATTTTTTGAGTATTTGCCTTTTCATTTTCTCTCATCTCTCTCTTCCCTTTTCTGTGCCTAGTAATTATCTGTTACTTATTATATGAACAGGGCAAATTTACTTCATTACTTGATCTGAGGCCCTTAAGTGGATACTGCTGCTGAAAGCCCTGGGAAGAAGGTAGGCTTGGGAGATGGTAGTTATTGCTGACGGCCACAGCTAATTACAGATGCCAATGTGGGAGTGTGGAGGGGAGCAAAAGGTGAAGGGAGCGAGCACTCGAAACGGCATAATCAGCAGACATGGCTTGTCATCAGCAGTGCTATAGCAAGCAGTATGGCCAGTAAAGCCCTCTTTAGCCCTCTTTTATTACTTCCTAATAAAATAATATAAAATAAAGTGTTATCTGTTTCTGCACAAGAAATTTAAAGAATACTGTATTCACTGTTCCCATGATTTTTCCTCTCTGATTTTAGGATTGTCTGTTCCATGTGGACTAGTGTATGCACAAATAAGTTAAGCTCTTATCTTATGCAGCCAGAAAGGAAGCCAAAGCCTACAGTTAGCATACAGATTATTTGGAAAGTGAGGTCCCAGGGTGTTGTGGTTTTGTTTAGGAGGGGGGGCCTAAGGTGGTAGCTTCTGTAGGAAACTGCTAGAAGTCGCTCCCCTTTGTTCAGGGGACTTGGCCAGGCCTAGGGCGGACCTGCTGCTGGCCAAGGCCGAGCCGATTGGTAGCAGAATGTCTCGTGATAACGCCTCTGCGATAACGTATTTAAGAATGGGAAAACAGAAAAAAAAGAGGAGAGAGGAGAGAAGATGTGAAGAAGCTGAGCGGGGGCAGAGGCGCAGAGGGGGAGGCGCAGGCCTCATGGGCCTTGCAGGCCTCACCCTCTGGCCTCTCGCCAGGCAGCCGACTGGGCCCGACTTGGTCCAGCCCGGCTGCAAGAAGTGGAGAGGAGATGAGAAGTGAATGAGATGTAAAAAAGATCCTGAGAGACACCTACCAGCCTGTTGTGAGGAACGGCTGCAGACACCAAGGTCAGTTCAGAAGGAGGGGGAGGAGTAATGCGGCTCCTGGCCAAGATTCCCCTGCAGCCTGTGGTGACAACCATGGTGGAGCAGGTTGTCCCCCTGCAGCCCATGGAGGTCCACGGAGGAGCAGAGATCCACTTGGAGCCCGTGAAGGACCCCGCACCGGGGGAGGTGGATGCCTGAAGGCAGCTGTGGCCCGTGGAGGGCCCGCTGGGACAGCTGTTCTGGAGAGACTGAACTCCGTGGAAGAGATCACCCATGCCGGAGCAGTTCCACAAAGGACTGTGGCCCGTGGGAGGGACCCCACGCTGGAGCAGGGGAGGAATGTGAGGAGTTCTTCCCCCGACCATGAAGCAGCGGCATAAAACAACATATGATGAACTGACTGCAACCCCCATTCCCTCTTTCCCCCTGTGCCGCTCGGGGAGGGAAGGTAGTAGAGATAATGTTAAGCTTGGGAAGAGGGAGGGGTGGATGGAGGTTATCTTGTTCTCTGTCTCATTATCCTGCTGTTTGTAGTAATAAATGAATAGTTTTCCCCAAGTTGAGTCTGTTTTGCCTGTGACGGTAACTTTAAGGATTTCTCCCTGTCCTTATCTCAAACCTCGAGCCGTTTTTCCTTATATTTTCTCTCCCTGTTCTCTCGGAAGGTGGGGGGAGTGAGAGAGAGACTGCGTAGTCTGGTCCGATCGGGGCTGAACTACGACACAGGGTGACATAAATCCTGCCTAAGATGAGCAGAAAGGCTCCTAACCTTTTTATTTTCAACTGCATCAGGTTTTCTTCCAACTCCATCAGCTGATCTAACAAAAGATATTGACTCTCCAAATGAATGTTGCCTCAATAATACCAAACCACACACCTGAAACTGCCACCCATTTCCAAATGTGATGCTGACAATTGTTCTATAGCCAACAAAGTCACTCTTTTGCAAATATGTCAGACGGGACAGTAACAGTGATTTGTACTTTTTGGTAATAGCCTAATGGCTAGTGGAAGTAGGAAACCAGAATTTGAAGTTCTTCCTGGGCTAAGACAGCTCATGCACATGTTGACCAGTTCTGGGTAAATGTTCCAATATTGGTGCTGTAGGAGAGGTCAGATAGATAGAGAAAAAGCAAGACAACTGCCATCCCTCCATTTAAGTTGTGCCAGTATACAAATAGTGAATGATATTCACAGAGCTAGAAAGGGAGAGGTAAAAAATGAACAAATGTTCCATTAAGTTCAGCCTGGAGAAGCAGGATGGACAGATGAGCCTGGCAGAAACTGATGCTACTTCTTTACATTTGGTACAATGTCCTTTAACACAGCTAGACAAGGCTGATACCTCAACAGGCTCATGCAGGGCTAGAGTGAGCATATCTCACAGCAGAACATGGTGCCACAAATGCTTGTCTCAAATTCTGGAGCAGTTGGTCCTCCAAGTGATTCTGACTGACCCCAGAAAGCCTCTCTTCTGTTCATGCTTTCATAAGATATCCACATGTTGTTTCAGAAAAAGCACAGTTTATTATATCTGCAGTGTTACGCACATACCTGTGAATCCCTGCCTTACCAAGCTTTACAAATATTGAAGAAGGCAGGGCTTGCTACCCAATATTTACTTTTCACAAGGAAGTAGTTAAGGGTTGTTTTATTATTTTATTTTCCATTGTAAATAAAAAAAAAAAACAAATTATATACATACCCTCAAGATAAACAAACAAACAAAAAGAACCTAATGAAATTGTCACTTAACTTGACTCTTCCTCTAGTCTACTTAATTGAAAGCTCAGACACAAAAAGTAGTTTGTATTAAGCACCAAGATAGATTAATTCCTCTACTTTGATGAGTTGAAAATCCTTACAGCAGAAATTACTGGTTAACAGACTCCATTATACACTGGGTTTTCCAGTAAGGCTTCAGTCCTGCAGAGATTTAATGTCCTTGAATAGCTTTTTTTTTTTGCAAGACTCAGACCTTCAACTTCAGCTCTACAGTCTAATTCATCTACACATATGTTCTGGTTTTGTTAGTGGGGGGGGGCCTAAGGTGGTAGGTTCTGTAGGAAACTGCTAGAAGTCGCTCCCCTTTGTTCAGTGGACTCAGCCGGGCCTAGGGCGGACCCACTGCTGGCCAACGCCGAGCCAATTGGTAGCAGAATGTCCCGTGATAGTGCCTCTGCGATAACGTATTTAAGTAGGGGAAAACAGAAAAAAAAAAGAAAGAAGATGTGAAGCAGCTGAGCAGGGGGCAGAGAGGGGGAGGCGCGAGCCTTGTGGGCCTTGCAGGCTTCACCCTCTGGCCTCCCGCCAGGCAGCCGACTGGGCCCAACTCGGCCCGGCCTGGCTGCAAAAAGTGGAGAGGAGATGAGAAGTGAATAAGATGTGAAAAGGATCCTGAGAGGTGTCTGCCAGCCTGTTGTGAGGAACGGTTGCAGACAGCAAGGTCAGTGAAGAAGGAGGGGGAGGAGTAATGCTGCTCCTGGCCAAGATTCCTCTGCAATTCGTGGTGAAGACCATGGTGGAGCGGGTTGTCCCCCTGCAGCCCATGGAGGTCCACGGAGGGGCAGAGATCCACCTGCAGCTCGTGGAGGACCCCACGCTGGAGCAGGTGGATGCCTGAAGGAGGCTGTGGCCCGTGGAGGGCCCGCTGGGACAGCTGTTCTGGAGGGACTGCACCCCGTGGAAGAGATCACCCACGCCGGAGCAGTTTCACGAAGGACTGTGGCCCGTGGGAGGGACCCCACACTGGAGCAGAGGAGGAATGCGAGGAGTTCTTCCCCTGACGATGATACAGCGGCGTAAAACAACACGTGATGAACTGACCGTGACCCCTATTCCCTTTTCCCCCCACCCCGTGCCGCTCGGGAGGGGAGGTAGTATAGATAATGTTAAGCCCGGGAAGAGGGAGGGGTAGGGGGAGGTTATCTTGTTCCCTGTCTCATTCTCCTGCTAATTTTAGAAATAAATGAGTGTTTTGCCCCAAGTCGAGTCTGTTTTGCCCATAACGGTAACTTTAAGGATTCTCTCCGCATCCTTATCTCAAACCTCGAGCCGTTTTCCTTATGTCATCTCCTCCTATTCTCTTGAAGGGTGGGGCGAGCGAGAGAGAGAGACTGCGTAGTCTGGTCCCGATCAGGGCTGAACTATGACAACATATAAACTGCTGACTACAAGAGAAGTAGAAGACGACCTGTACAGCCTTGGATTTGAGTGATTTAAAAGTCTTTGATATACGAGAAGTACAACTGGGAAACAGCATTTTGCACATTACTGGCACTCTACAATAGGATGTATCTCCATACAGATTATAGCCGTCCTTGTAATCTTGCACAATTATTAGAGATGTGGATTGCATTTTAGGTACCTTCTCCTCCAGCTAATATGGATTGCTTACAACAGCACTTAAACAATAGCAGTAGCAAAAGTGACAGAGAAACATGCAGAAGTCACTGAAGACACTGTCAACAGCCTGTGTGTTCTTGTATGCAAAAGGAACTCCCTCATCTTTGCTATTTATCTGTCTTTTCCCTGAATTAAAAAAAAAAAAAAGTCAAGAGAGCAGGAGATCAAGAAATTAGGAGAGGAACACTCGAACTGAAATTGAACAGTTTTAAAAATAAACCCAGCTGGAGGCTTGACAATTAGGAATGAGACCAAATTCATTAATATCAGCCAACATTTCTGTTGGGTGACTAGTGATTTTGAATTCCTCACTTTTCAGATCCCAACTGGAGAATTCCTGAGGAACCTGACAATGCTCAGTGCCGGACCTCTGGAAATCTGATGTCTTTCATCAGCCTTAAACTGAGCACTCAGAATTACTACTTGCTTTTGAGAAGTATTAGTCTTTGTGAATGTGCCTCACAGAAGATAAATATTTGTCTTTTTATTCTCGTTTCCCTTCCTTGTTATGTTTCTGTAGTTGTTTTGTCAAAGGCTGCTGATCAACCACATCAAATGGATTCTGTTGTTGAGGTTTAGCATAGCAGTGTCCTTCAGGGTGGAGCAAACTGAGGGATTAGTCCAGTGAAGGAATCTACGAGTAACTTCATGTACGAAGGAAGTGTAATCCCATGAGTTTTTCCCCACGTTATGGGTGGGTTGCAGATCAACCCAAAAATTAGAGTTAGCCCTTGTTTCAGTTGCAGATATCTGAGTGTATCTGTTGTCAGGCTAATTCAGGCTTTAGCAGAATCTGTTAAAAATATGTTATTTGCTCAAAAACCAGCCCATCTCCTTCTGCCATTTGAATCTAACAGATGTTCAGAATCCCCTGAAGATTAGGCTTGTGGAGAGAGAATACATGAGAGTAAAACTGCAGGTAAAATCACAAAAATAAATCAAAAACCTCCCATCGCCATCCACAGAACTAAGACATCACACTCGGTGGCATTGTGCAGAGCACTTATCTTTCTAAAAGCAGCCTTTATGCATCGAAGCTTCCACGGCGAAGCTAATTTATAATCTGCTCAGGATCTGTGTACGAGTGTGTACATTCACAAGTCTGCCATGAAAATTTTCTACCAGCCAATCACCCCTCCAGAGCAGGCTGGTGGCTGGCAGAGCAGCTAATTACTCTCGCTAAGAGAAATCTGCTAGCTTGATTAATGCCTGTTTACCAATTGTTGCTGTTACTTCAGCTGTAATCTCAAAAAAGAGTTTGCTAGGGATGACTCTCCTGGAACTTTGTTTTTCAGTTTTGCTGTGCAGTGATATCTCATTCTGCATTCCCAGACACAGTTCCCTGGCATTCCAAGTAATGGTAGTGATAGTGGTGAGTGTGTAGTAATTAGTGTGGTGATTGTGTGTCACCATCCTCTCTCATAACAATTCATCTGTAGATCTCAAACTTCTTTTGGAAGGAGGCAACATCATCACTGTTTAATAGATTACTATATCAGGACATTGAGGTTAACACCGAGGCTTCCACTTCAGTTAAAAAATTCCACCATGGATAAATAAGTACTAGCTAAAAGACACTAACATTGTCAGCGAGTACCTGAGAGTCTCACTGAAGTTAGCAGAAAAACTAACATTGATTTGGTTCAGACTGCCAAAGTAGGAAAAAAAAAAGAGGATAACTTCAAGACTGCTAATCTGCTTTTTCCATTTCCATTTCCAGCTTCACTGAAAATAAAGATCTGTGTCCCTATGCATAGATTTACCTTAATCTCTAAGTGTATATTATTTTAAAATTAGTTTTTTTTTTTTTAATTGTTTAGGAAAATAACAATGATGTTCAGCATTTGGCTTATATTTTATATCACATTTACAGTGCAGATAATGGCTGTGCAATAACTGTTCAGCAATGCCTGTTCTTTCTGTAAAATCTCATTCTGCCTTAAAAGGTTAGTTACAAAAGACTGGATGGACACAGTCATCACAGCTATGATTTTGGTGACTGCTGTAGGTGAAGACCTTCTTTTGTTTATGGCACTGGGTTATGGGTGAAGGAGTCACACAGACTATAGAAGGGCTCTCTCTTCCCTTGCAAAGGGCCTGAAGTTAAGTGGTAAAGAATATACCATCCAATTTGCTGTTCCAAGACCTACCAGCTACTAAATAGTGTCTTGTCCTTCTAAAATGAAAAAGAAAGAGCAGTTACTGTCCTTTGCAGAATTTCAAGTGCACTTTAAATGACAGAAGTGTTTGTCCACCTGCACAAGCCCTGTTCCAGCAATAATTCACCCTGCCAAGTAGACTGTGCTTGTAGTTCCTTGGGAAAATCAGATTGTGTGAAAATGCATTCTGTCTTTTTTTGCGGGAGAAGTATTCTTCAGCTCTCCCCGTGAGATCATTCTAGGGGCAGGAGCTGGTACCGAGCTGAGCCTGCCAAACATTTTCTAACTTACACTGGTTGGCCAGGGCTCCCACCAGGCCCTGTGCAGTTAGGGATAACGGGAGTGCAGCTCACTCTCCCTTCTCGTGGGAAGGAAGCCATCGAGAAGGGCTGGCAGAGGGTCAACTTCAAGATTCAGAGTCTCCCTAAATCCCCACAGAAGTGGTGCAAAAGAGTATTGCAGAGCCTGTACATTTGACCCTGGTATACCTCCTTCATTACACCAGTGATGTTTTCTGCAAAGCATTTATGCTCTAAATAGCATATTTGCATTTCAGCACTTAAGACTGGCCATACTGAGGACGAGGAAAGCTCCACCAGTGTCCAATTTCCAGCAGCGGCCAGTAGCAGCTGGTTT
This sequence comes from Chlamydotis macqueenii, assembly GCF_036417535.1. Taxonomy (NCBI): domain Eukaryota; kingdom Metazoa; phylum Chordata; class Aves; order Otidiformes; family Otididae; genus Chlamydotis; species Chlamydotis macqueenii. The sequence continues at coordinate 123,554,725 of NC_141557.1, forward strand.
GGCAGGGTACAGGAACAAGGCAAAGGCAGCAACATCTCCTGCTGCACTCCCTCAGCATTGCCTCCAGCAACCTTTGGCTTAAGGACTTCTTGACCCAAAAGTGGCATCCTTGTATTGGCACATGTGTGCGAATTAACAGGGCCCTGTGCACAAAGGGCTCTTGATAGGTGGCAGCGTCCACTGATGCCAGCGCCCCTCCGCCAGCACATGACCAAGTGCACTCAGAAGCAGCCTGCGGCCGCCTGCCTATATCCTTCTTGCTCGTAATGCAACAAATCGTAAAGACTGAAGCATGTGTTCAAACGGGCTCTCAGCTATAGTGCTCAGGTCTAGATCTGTAGCCAGCTTTTTTTCCCTGAACCTGGCTATGTTCCGACTCAGTGCTCTGGTTTGGTCTAAAGCTATGGTTTGTGTCTGAACCTGAGCCCAGAGTCTGCTTGAATAGAATCTGTTGTTCTCTTTTGAGACTATCTCAGATAGCAGTGCTCCCAAAGGAGTGACTTTGTGCCTTTTGAAACAGCTCTCCGTCCCAATGAAGTCTTTCATCCCAAATGCCCTCAGAAACAGCCATGTGAAACAGTTCCTTCGAGCAGGAAACTCAGCTCAGACTGAACACAGGGCTCAATATTTGTGAACTTCAGCTGCTTTTTTTTTTTGCAAAAGTTTGAAATATACAGGTATATTCACACACCCAAGAAGCTGGCAAACCTTACCTTACTTCTACGTACTGGAGTAGGAGAGGGGAAGGAGGAAAAGGCTGGGAGGAGCACACCTGGCCATGAGGTCCAGGAAGCGACCGCTGATTCTGTGCAAGCCTCAGTGAGTCAGTGGGGCAGTTCATGCACATCTCCTGGGAAACAAAATGTATCACTTGTATGCCCTTAATCCAGAAGTGTTTTACAAATTTTTTATCTATGCTTATTGATGAAGCAGAGTACAAATGCGGTGAGTAATGGATAGCAAAGACTGGGAGACAGAGCTCAGGCAAGATCCAGCCTCACAGACGGCAGTCCCTGTGTAGGTTGCACATGTGCTGCTGTGCATGAAGCACTGATTCAAGGAGTTAGGTACCTATTTCAGCTTTCAGGAGAGAGTATTTCTCTGTAGTGAACAAATTATGGGATAAAGACACTCGAACTGGACCTTTTCTATGAGAAAGTTAGTGGGCCCTCTTACCTTCAGATCTGTCCTCCTTCTCACCTGTGTTGACACGCAGGCTTTCTGGAAATAGTTCCTGTCCCAGTGATATAAAGGTAATGTATTTGCTTAGGTTGATGTTTAAGTTTAAAAACTAGCTATTTCTGTCATCATTCCTTAGCGAGCCAAACAAATAAGTAAAATAAAATTAGTGCTCCGAGGACCTTTTTGACATTTCATTGTCAACACAGCAATAAGGAATCTCTGACAAAGCCTCGAGGCAAATGATTAAATTCTCTATCTGTCACACCAAGGAAAAGCTGCTCCTCTTGGTAAGAAGGCTGTATTTGTTGTCCCTCAAGGACAAGGTGCAAAATAAATTCATGATTAGAAGCTATAAAGCTTTATTGGTTGCATGGTCTATTTCAGGACAAAAATAGCTCCTTTGGGTTGGGTAATAGATATTCCTTAAGCGTCAGTTGTCATATTAATCACAGAGATTTCAGAAAATTCTGAATTCTTGCATTTAAACCAGTAGCGTTTCCCTGGGAAACACGAATGCTGACAAAATCTGTAAAAGTGAACACTGTTAACATCATTTTCCTTCTCAGCCTTCAGTTTATCACTATCAAATCTATTATTTTACTTTTTTCTACATCTGAGTAATTTTTAAAAGAATCATTTTGTTATTTTAAAAATAGCCCCCATCTTGGAAAGATGTTAGAAACTCATAGTGAAAATGCCCTGGAGATCATGTTGTTATGAACAGAAAGAAAATGAATCACAAGGTGCCATGGAGAAATCAGATTGTGTATATCAAAGGCACTACCTTGGAGAAGAAAATGTTATTGAGAGAACTGAAGCAGAGCAATCACAGCTGGGGAAAAAGTGAGGGAGTAGCAATCACAAATCTCTGGTGCTTTTATTCCCATAGCAGAGGTCACATTATCAGAGGCGAATGTGAATAACTTGCACTCCTTGTGCAGTATGTAGGATAGGAAACACTAGGATTTGGAATTGGTATTTTACATTAGAATAATTAATGGACAGGGCCCAAAACCAAATTGAAACTTATTTAGTTTTGCTGGTGGTAAATAAAGGAACAAGAAAAACGTGAAGATGGGAGTATCGAGTGGCAAAAGACCTAAGCAACAAGTGTGGAAGATGCTATCTTCTTGGAGAAGGGATTCTTCCAAAGCAGCACTGGGTGTGCTCAAAGCTGGTACAGGATTTAGAAATGCTGCTTGATTTTAAGAGAGAAATACATGACAGTGAGCCAAACTGAGGGTTTTTTCCTCATGTTCTGCCAGAATCATGATTAAAGAAGTCAGAGGATTGTGTTTCTCTGGTTTGGTTGTATTATTTGCCGCTCACATTTAATAACAAAAGATACTAAATAAAAAGTTAGTTAGTCAGTTCCTTGTGCCTTTGGCTTCTCTGAGGCATTGTTTGGTTTCAGGAGTCCCCACTAGCAGGTTTTTTCCTGATGACAGCGCCAAGCTCCAGGCTGAGGCAGTGGGTAGAGCGGCTCTTGCCACAGTCTGCCCTTGCAAGCCCACTCCTGCCTGCTGCACTGCGAGGCACATCTCTGCTCTGCACTGCAACTGAAATCAACCTGCTGGTTTTAATGTCATCCCTGGACAACGCTCGTTAGTATTTCAGAAACCGGCAAACAAATTCTAACAAACCTAGAGAGTATCTGGCAAGTGAGAAAAAACCCAAACCAATAGAGAGAGGGAAGAGAGGGAGAGGGAGAGGGAGCACGAGCAGGTCGGAGGTGAGGTCAAGTGTAAGAGCGATGTGGAGGAACTTCTGGAGTATTTGTTGGCAGTAGCAAAGCCCTTGGCTGCCTGACTGCTGGATTAATTCCTAAATCCACTCATCTGTTTTACAAAAGACAAGGCAACGTTTCTAGAGTTAATCATAACCAATTTATGTTTCCAAAAGTGTCAAAATGTGATACAGAGAGAGTGTTTCCTTGACTAGCTTGTCCTATTGAATACAATGGCTTATTATTATGGTTTTCATTACAGTGTGATTATTGCCTCATGTGACTGGAATGAATAACACCTTCCCTGTTTAATTAAGCTGTTCAAGATTGCATTTATACTTGTTGAAGCCATCACTCTTCTTTCCTGGGTTATCATGGCTGCACCTCAGCTCAGAGGAAAAGATGAGTAAATTACTAAAATATGGTTGCCTAGTTGTGAATTAATCCACCCACTGCAAGTGCTAACTAAATGTAGTGGCGGCCATCTTTACTGCGACATCAACCTCATCATCATCTCCACAGATGCACCGGCTGGTTGGCTCAGTCTCAGGATTTTGATATCTGCTCAGATAGCACACAGTAGGTGTAGATATTGTACAATGTGTGGAAGGTATTTATGGGAACTTCCATTAAATGAATTTCATAAAAGTTATCCATTATTCCTTCAAGGGATTTATTAAAACCATCTGCATGTTAAGCTTGCAACATATGAATGAAGTGCCATTTGCACTTTGCCTGTAAGATTTCAAAGCAGGGGCACCCCTTCTGCAGCATCAACCTGGTCTCCTGTGATGTATTTTGAAGCTGAACTCTCAGACCAGTACAAGATGTTGCAACACATGCCAGAGTTTCCCAATATTGCTCCTTAACTTCTTCACAGACGCGCTTGCTTAGTGGTTGTGCTCTGGGAATTTGGCTAGCAAACTTTCTAGCGGTCTGGACTGTAATGAGAACACTACTACCCAGTGTCTCTGGCACATGCCTGTCTCCAGTTCTTCATAAACCAATCATGTGCTGTTGAACTGGAAACAATCATTGCCTGTAACAGTTTTATGTGTGAATTAATAAAAAATAAATAGAATCAGCACTTGGGAGTGTTACACATAGGAAAAGCTACTCTTCTGTGCAGGAAGACAAGCCACAATGAACTGCATATATATAGCCAATCTCTTCCAGGGAGAGTCTGTGAAGTCTCCATCCTTGGAAATATCCAAATCCCAACTCAACACTACCTTGGGTACCGGCTCTAGCCGATCACACTTTGAGCAAAGGATTTGGTCTAGATAATCTTCAGAGGTCACATCCAACCTCAACTACTCTGTGAGAAAACAAACGGGTACTAAAAAAAAAGAGTGGAGTGATCTTCCTAAAATATATTCTATCACAGAGTTAAAGAACTATTGCATGGTTTCCTTGTGCAGGAAAATACAGAGAAGCTGCCTGAGGAACAGTAGAGAGACTGAAAAGATATACACATTTTAAGAAATATTTGACAATAGTAAGGACAACCTCTTCCAGAGGCTTAACAACCTGGTCTTCATTAACCCATGTTTCAACCTGACATAATTTCACTGCTTTGGAAAATTATTTGTGCTCTTCCACATACCTGTGGTGAGCATAGCATACTCTGCCTTGTGTTTCTCTTGTCTGTAAGCAAAATTATAGCATGTAAAAATGTACATATATGAATGATGACCACATGTTTGCACACACTTGTGTCCGTGACAGATTTTCAGTGACCGGGGGAGCTCACCAGACCATGTCTCCAGCTAGAGACAGCTCGGTCGGACAATTTAACGCCCTACACATCTATTTCTTCCATAGGATTTCTCAAAACCAGCCCACGCTACTCCGTGTGATCTCTCAGGCTTTCCTTGGAGGGAGCTGGCACACCGGCCTCCTCCATTCAGTCTTTGTTGTTTTCTTGCAAATCTGGACAAAATCACCCCCTGAAGTGATGCCACTCTGGGCAGCTTTTAAACTTCGAGGGACATAATGCAATTTGCAGATGTTTGTACACTACCCACTCCCAGCTCAGGCCTTCAAAATCTTGCTGAAACCCCTGGTAATTGGTGATGAGAGCATTTCCATTTAAACAGCAAATGTTACAAACCACATAATTATGTGTCACTGGAGACATAATAGCTCTGTCCCTCCATTTTGTCTCCTGATTTCTAGCCTTCTTAATGTATATATATCCCAAAGCTTTGCATTAAACCAAAATAATTTGTTTCTCTTTTGAAAGGGAACCTTCTGATGGGCATCTGATAAAGCCATCAAAAGCCCTTGTCACTGTGTGCCATAATGGCCCACAGGAGTGTTTGATTAGAGCGTTTTCCTTGTCACGTCAACAAGCTACGAAATATTATCTGCCTCGGGAGGCTAAATGTACGACTTGAGGGATAAAAAGGTCTACTGTTATTACATGCATAATCTTGTGGCTGGAAATACCCCAAGGGATTAAGACGGCTCCCTGGATGTATGGAGTGAGAGGTTATATGTAAATTAGTTTTGTTTACCAACATTGCTGTGCTGTAATTATTCTATCCAGCTACACTTAAACTTAGGAATAAACTAGGGAATACTCCAACTGTGATATAATTGCTTTCTTATTTATAGCAAATGTTTTCCTTATAATGGGAAGGAGGAACCGGTGTTGATAATGAGGTGTCCGTGTAGACCTTAACAAAGGAAGCTCAGTACTGATATTAAACATTAACATTTCTTCAAAGCTCCACGCCTTGGCATCCTCTAAGACTACTCACCCACCTAAAATACCATCTCTTCCTGATAGGCAAATAGCCCAAGAAATCCAGGTCCACCTGAAGCAAAAGAAACTGCTCTTGCTGTCTGCTAAACTTCATTAGTGCCATGTAATGCTTTTTTTTTTTTTTTTTTTTTAGGTATTGCATCGGGAAAAAATAGAAACAGTAGAATTATGTGGTGCTATGTAGAAATACTGCTGAATATACCAAATAAGAATGTGTAAGGTGAAGAAAATAAAAAGAAGGAAGAATTGTGGCCCTGAGAGTGCAGGGACGTAAAATATTGGCTTGCTTCTTCATTTGCTTTTATTGTGGCAACACTGATGTAATTACCATCAATCTTTGACAATAAGCCCCAAATATGTATTTATCCTGTCTGATAGATGTATCGCTTTAAGAAAATGTTGCTTTTCTTGGTGGTAGAACAGTTGTTATGGTGACTCCTCTTCTTCCCTCATTTAATACAGGAAGCAGAGCACTAAAATAAAAATAATTCCATTTATGGAATTTATAAGAAACCCACTCTGAAGCTGTAACTCAAGAGAGAGATCTTTTGGAACAGTTAATGACATATTTATTTTATATTATTTGGCTCTTCATTTTAGAATGCAAACTTTTGTGTAAAGATCTAGTAATAGGAAATATATGGAAGGAAACACATTTTTCTATGGCATATACTATATCATTTGCTCATATATAATATTTATACAGTATTGTAGGCACTGAATGCACAAATACTTTTTGCAGCTTAGGTACTTCCTGAGTAAAGGTTACGTAAAGCTCTGTTTGGAAGACCTCATCAGGAAATAAGCTGGATTATTTTTTCTCCTTGATGATTCAGTTTTTAACACCACTTTGTAGTTTATCTTATACGTGCTAACTATAGTCACAGTGCTATTATATTAAACAACAAGTCTGTAATTTCTTGATGGCACTTGCTCATATATTTCACAAGCTTTAAGCAGCAGAAACCCCCAATATGCTTCTTTATTTTCAGTTTTTCACTTAGCTCAGAGTTGTTTCTAAAACTACCTTAGAGATTTGATTCTTCATGACCGTATAAATTACTTGACATTTTATGCCAGCTCACAATTTTAAACAAATTTAACCCAACCTACCTGATAAGTGCTGGATTTCTACTTTATAACTAATAAGTTGAGGCAATGAGATGTGCAAGTTAAACCGAGATCGAGGTTATGTCCACAGCCAGTGCAGACGTGATTTTGCAAAAGCTCGCTTTATCTACAAGAATTTAAGCATAACCTGTATTGGTCGAAGCTTCCAGGTGGATGTCAAGGATAGGCAGCTCTGTAGAGTGCTTGATCACTATCCAGTGGAGATAATGCCCCTTTGAATGTATCTTCACTGAAGCTAAAGAACAATTTGTGCTTCCACAGAGCAGGAGTGAAGGAGGCAGAACATGGGCTGAATTGGCTATTGCCAGGAAGGGACAGCAGGAGCTGATGGACACGGGGGGTCAGGCACAAAGAGGGAAGGAATCTGGGAAATATCAACTGCAAATTTTAAAAACAGGAAAAAAAAATCAAACAAAGGGAAAATACCCTAAGTAGCATACAAGTCAGGATGCAACTGGGGATGTGCTTGGAGAAGAATGAGGGCTTGCCAGTTGGCAGAAGTTAAATCAGTCACAAAAAATACACAATGTAATAATAGTTCTCATATGAAAACACTAAAAGGTATCTGTGGTGAAGTGTTGCATTTGAGTTACTGTGAGAGGATAGTTTCCCCAGGAAAAGCATTATCATTTTATCAGCCTCCTATAGGAAAGTAGCAGCATCATAGTGGATAAGAATTGCTAAAGTTGATAAGGACTAGAGTATCAGTATAACTTTTTAATGAGTAATTTATCAGTCTTACAAGCCCTGATTTTCATTAACTTCATCTGCAGGTGAAGACGAATTACTTTCCCAACCTAGGGGCCGGCAGCCACAGAGCCTCCCCTTATCAGCAGCGGGCCATTCGCTTAACACGCAGCTCTCATGGCAAGAGGGATCCATACTTCTTGGGAGTACCTCGGTCTGGGACAGATGCAGTGCCAGTGCCACCTGCTGAAAGGCTGTAGGCACTTTTAGGAGACATCAGGGTGTGCAAAAAGGATTTCCAGCCAGTCTGGCATGTTTGCATACTTATCTGCTTAAATGCAGGCTGTGTATGAGGAGCTTTAGAGTTGTTCCACCAAAGACAAATCTGTAAGTGCCCCTGTAAAGTTCCCCAATACTGCTGGAATGTAAACCTCTACTCCATGCCTGCATGCAAGCACAAGGTGGTTCCCATCCAGCATCGTCTTGCTTGTATGCTGAAAACACAGCTCCTGTGAGCCCTACAGCCTTTCTCCCCTGGTTTGATTGACCTTACTTTCTGTACCCCTACACTTCCTCTAAAATCCCAAAAAACCACCATCCTCTGGCTACTGACTGGACCACAGAGTGTTCATACCTGGTGTCTGGGTAGAGCTACCTGTAGGACTTGGACCACAGAGGCGTACCATGGTGCCCACAGTGCTGCCAACCTCAGCCCAAGGCACCTATTTACGTGCTAAAAGGGTCAATTTGACATTAAGCCCTCACATCCTATAATATTCTGTCAGCTTCAAGCAGAGCTCCTTTTGCTCCCAGCCACCTTCCTTTTTTTATTCCTAAAGCTGCACCAGCTTAATCAAATAATGTGGTTTGGAAACCAAATTAGACCAAGGAGTGACATCCTCTGTGTGGACCCCCTGAGCTGAGCATCAGTGCTGCCCAGAGCAACTGTCCTGGTTTCGGCAGTGACGGAGTTAATTTTCCTCTCAGTAGTTGGTGTGTTTTGAATTTTGTATGTGAAGAATGTTGATAAAACACCCTGATGATATGAGTTGTTGCTAATGAGGCCAAGGACACTGTCCAGCTTTCCAAGTCTCGCTAATATGCAGATGCAGGAAGCTGGGAGAAAGACAGACAGAATAATTGACCCAAACTGGCCAAAGAGAGTATTCCATGCCATAAACGTCATGCTCCGTATATAAGTGGGGATTGCCTGTGGCAGAGGGGCATTCTTTTTTTTTCCATCTTCATCTCTCGCTTGCTCACTGGCATCATTCCCTCTACCTTGCTGGCTCCCTTTCGCTCCTTTGCTTGCTGCTCGGTTTCGTTTCCATGATCGCTACTCGGGATGGGCTGTATCAGTCATTGGGACATTGAGTGGTGAGAAAACATATATTGTTCACTTTGTATATTTTAATATCCTTATATTCTGTTATTATTGTAGTTTTCCCTTGTTATTTTAGTAAATTGTCTTCATCTCAACCCACGAGTTTTCTTTTCTTTTCTTCCCAATTTCTCTCCCCCATCCTGCTGGGGAGAGGAGGGGGTGAGCGAGAAACTGTGTGGTGATGAGGGCTAAACCACCACAGCAACTCAGCCCAGCCCCATGAGAGGGAGGCTTAAATAGGCTTGAAGAGGTCAAGCAGACAGACAGAATCAGGCCGACAAACTCCAAGTCAGCCTAATAGGACCCACTTTAGATCAAACTGATGGCTATACAGCTTAGGTTCAAAGTGCAACCAGAAAGCCTGCTGGGTTTTTTTAACATTTAAATCAGGTGACTGTGGCTTTGGAGGGCTGATTTTATTCTGCCTTTGATTATCTTGAGCATGCTATTCATAAAGCCCCTCAGTTGATACCTTACTAATCCATAGAAGCTAGGTTAAAATGTATTTTAAATGGATACCTTTGCAGTGAAATATCTTAAAATTCTTCACTTAAGGGCATTCAATTCAATTAGCTTGTAACTTTCATATCACGCTACTGTAATCAGTATTTTGTAAACATTTAATTTGCATTCATGAAAATTTGACCTATTAGTGGTATTGGGAAGCAGGAAAAGAAGACTATGCCTTTCTGCTGTTTGAAAATAAAATACCAATGTGATGAAAGAAAAAACAGATGCCTCTGAAACGCAAGGAACTGAAGACCTGCAGTGGGCCCCTTCCACCTGATCCATTAATTCCCACCCATTCTAGCAAGACACGACAATCTATGGGCTTGCAGGAATGAAGAAACAAACCCATAACCCACCACGAGAAAAGGGATGCCTAAGGATGTTCTTAATATAAACTCCAGGAAAAAAAAGTTAACTGCTTTTCTAGTTTTGATGCGATTGAGTATTCTTCAGGAAGCTGCAGTAGAGACTACACACAGGGCCAGAGAAAAGGAAACTCTGAGTCATCTGATTGTAATAAATACTTTTATTGTAATAATTGCTGTTGGAGTAGACCACTGAAAATGTCCATCATGATTTCAAATACCTCGACCAATGAAACCCATGTAGGATGGTTGAGATTGCTAATACCACCAGCCACTTTACTGGAGAAGGTGATTATCACAGTGGTATTAACAAAGGGATGATAAGATGTGCAAAGGCAAATTACCTGGAATTAAAAGTGAAATCACCAAAGCAGAAAAAAAAAGGCAAGCGATGTCTTGGATGAGAAAAACAAGCCATTTTTAAGGAATAGCTAATGAGATACTTCAAGAACACAGAAAATTTCCTTCACTGTTTACCATAGTGGCAAACTAAGCAAGCACTATTGCAGATTTACCTGGGCTAAATGTGTATGAAAATGAACCAGCAAGAATCTGTGCTCCTCTTTATGCAAGCAAAAAATACAAAATGTTGAAGAGCACATCTGCAGCGCTCTGCAACATAAAAATGTGTCCCAACACATTGCCATACCAGTGATATATCAAACCAGAGGGAAATTAAATTCAACTTTCCCTCCTTCTGTGTTGCTGCCAAGGGATAAAAATACACCATAGGCTAAAGGTTCTCTGCCAGCCCCAGCCAGTTACAACATAACATACAATTAACTTTCACAGCTGGTCACAGGCTTTGTCAGAAACCTGGGGAAAATAAAAAATCCTGTGTGTTGAACCTGATTGTGAATGTATTTAAATATATCTCACTAAATGTCTGAGTTACACTTGCTGCTAGCCAGGTTAGGTGGTTGATGGTGTGCTTACAGGACCACATGGGAACAGTACAACATGATCTATCTAGTCAATAAAACCCCTTAACTTCCATGGTCTAAATTGCTTTTGTTGTTACACTATATGCAGCTGCAGTGAGATTACTGAAATCATGCCTTTTTCCTAATATTGGCTTCAATCCTGCCCCCAATTCCACACATGCTCACAATTTCCCAACAAGACTTACACAGCATTTGGATCTCACCTGTTAACTCTACAGCCAAAGTTATCATGGTTTTATTGTATTATACCTACCTACAGGCATGGCAATCAAAAACTCCGCTACTGCAATATTTGTCCTTTGTTGGGCCCAAGGAGACATGGACAGAATAGGAAGTTCCCACTTACTGCTCAGAAATATTTGCACAAGGGTTTTAAACTCACAGACTATCACTTGATGAATTTAAGCCATCTGAGAGAAGACTTTCTCTCCTTATAGTCCTTGCATGCTTGCTTTAGAGGTCTGACTGCGTGTGTTGGACTTGGAGCATTTGGATCTATCTGAATTCATCCGTATCGGTGTGATTTCAATGGAGACTCCCCAAACCAACTTTTGTAAAAGGATGATCACCTAATGTTATTTGGGCTTCTGATTGCTGCAGTTATAAATCTAAATAGCAGAAGTGGTAGCTATTCAGAGTGATGAATGGTACAGCTCCTCTAGCTGTTTAGATCTGTTTATTTTAATTAAAATTAACTCCTCTACTAAGTTCTAGCACAAGATAAGGTGGTGGGTACCAGATAAGGTGAATCAAACCAGATTTAATAATTTCACTTGTGTTCTTGTAGCTGTAGTGAAATTAATGCAAATTTTGCCATGGATTTGAGTGAGGTCAGAATGTAAACACCAACACATGCTGCATATAGAAACTTTTGTCATCTCCACATCATGTCCTGAATAACAGCAAAGATAACGTCAACCTGTCTTTGCAATGCACTGACATAGTTTAATGCCCCTGGTAGTGACCTAAAGACAAACAGTGCTCTATTGATTGAAGCTGGTGGAGAATGAGTAAACTGTAACTTCGCACAGCTAAGGACATGCAAGTATGCTTAACTGTCTCAAATTTATTAAAAAAACCCCACAACTACAATATATTTATATATGTAAGTATGTGATCCATTTAAAATAACTCTTAGATATAAATGTGTGACTTTTTTAACTTCTATCTTTCTTGGCATTTTCTATGTATGTCCAGAGAAAGCTTGATATTATTTGTACAACAGTCTTATGTGAACCATTTAGTTTCAGATTCCATTTTAATTATGTTTTTACTTGTAATTCACAGCACGATGTTGCTGCTAGCAAGGAATAATATCTCAGCCCTCCTGAGACTCCTTTAACATATGTACATTCCTGTAGGAAGGCTGTGAATCTAATGGATAAAGCGTCTGTTTTGTTTGAAGATTCAGAACAGCTCACCTTTAGCTTTTCTAAAAGTTCAACTGCTTCCCTATACCTATTATTAGGAAAAGTTAGGTTAGTTCTTAATTGTACTTAGTCTTGCTTCTTTTCTAAGGCAGATCTTCATCCCAGCTATTTTATGAGTAATGGAAGCCAACACAATGTGGAAAAAATAAACACAATAATCTTAAACTGCTCCATGGAATAGCTTTGTTAGGAAAAAGAAAAAGCTATCCCAGTATGTATGTCCATCCATCTAATAATCAGCACCATAAACTCCTCCTCAAAAACACCTGGCATTAGTAAGATGTGATTGTTTCTTGCTAACAAAGGCCCCTACATCTGTTTGGACTTCCAGAAAACTTCAGCCTAAGAGCTAGGCATCAGAGACAGTAGTAAACAATCTAAATAGTCACCCAGGAATGAAAAAGCTGTTTCCAATTTCACTGCAGATGTTGTGTATAACCCAGCCTCTCTTAAAAACACATATTTATAGGTCATAAAAAATAAACTCATATGTAGATCTCTCTCCTAATAAGTGAAATGACACTGAGGAATGTTCGCAGGCACAGGAACTGAAATAATCTGTACTCTTAAACCTCAGAAGGGTCTCTGGCATGTTTTTGGCATTCTCTGATTTGCACTTTCTCTCACAGTTCCCAGGCACAGTTTGGGAAATGTATAAGCCAAGGACCATTCCCAACAGGCAGCTCATCTGTTTTACCAGGTAATAGAGTACAACATGGGATATTTGATTCCAGTTGTCACCGCTGTCATGGAATGGGCCCAGGTAACTTTAATTTAGTAATATAATAAACTGTTAAGGAACCCCAGTCCACAGTGAATAGAGCTAACTTACCTTTGCATTTAGGCTGCTTTGGGGGTGAGAGCAGCCTTTAGTTTGCACGTCAGTATTTATACAAAGAACCCCTATTTCCGTGTAGCATGTTTGACTTGGGTAGAGAGAGAGAGAACATGCCTACTTTGTTGGCATGTTTCATCTCTTTGCACATTCCTAGTAGAGGAGAGAAAAGTTCCTCACTCTTGGAATTTGGAAACTGTGTTGGATATAAAAGCTAACTTCATACATCATTGTTGCTAGGAGTTGTTTGGGTTTGTGGGGTTTTTTTTTAAAAAAAAAAAGAGCCTAGCAGATTGTAACATCCTGATTCATAGACAACAGGGTCATGTGAACCATAAGTTTCACTGCATTGTTCATGAACTAGCAGCTTCTGACAAGATCCTGTTACCCAGCAAAAGCCTCTTTAGTTTCCTGAAACTGGATATTCAGTCATGTGGAAAATCAGCTCCCCTTCATGCCCATTTGCAATTTATATAATTTGGGAAAAGCTCATTTCTGCATTTCAACAAATACATTTTACGGTTCAGTTTCTAGGTTCCATTGCCAAAATGATGTTCCCACCTGTGGAAAGAAATAATGGCAGGCACTTCAGGATGCCTAGCTGTGCAGGAAGCACCCAGCTCACGTCCAGGCAGCTGGCTGTGCTGTGCTGATAGGTAAATACTTTGTGTCTATGGTGACATACAGCTCTGAACTTTTAGGTCCTGGACCTAATCCCACTCAGCACTTTGCTTGCAATTTTTGTCTCCCTTGTGAAAATTCCTCAGAAGGGAGCTGCTTCATTGTTTCCCGTGGCTGCTTCCTTCCCCTAAACTGCTTTTACCCCATGTGGCATTCTCTGACCTGCACAGCTTTATCTGCCCCAAATTAAGCTTCTTGGTGCTGCATTCCTGCTTCCCTCATTAGAAAACTTACCTCAGCCTGGAAATAGAAGACTTCAGATAAAAGCTGCCATGTGCTCCCAGATTGTATTAATTAATAACCAAGATAAGTGTTTTTAAAAAGAGAGGGAGACAAAACATATTCTTCAGACTTTTTTTTCTTTAAAAAAATATCATTCTGGAGGGATATCTCTTTCCCCAGAACAGCTCCTAGCCAGATTTTTAATTATGAAAGCCTCTGCCTTCCAAAGAGCAGGCCAAGCTCTGCAAAGAAAAATTAGTTCCTAAGGAAGTCTGCAAGAATATAAAAGACTGTCCCTCTGAGATCACAGTGAAGGTAAAAAGGAGCTTGTAATAGCATCACATCCTAACGGACTCCTTCGGCCAAGCAGGAATAACTCTGCAGGCAATATTACAGATCACAGTCAGCTAAGGACTGGTGTGGCCTGAAACTGAACTTCCTCACATGATATCAAAATGCCTTCCCGCTGCCTCCACTGCCGCAGCATCCACTTTCAGTGGATTTAAACACAGCCAAAGTGGTGAAAGCAGAGTTTATACAAAAACCAAACATTTACACAGTGGAAAAGATACTGTAGGCATTGTCAACAAACTGCAGAAACTGTGTGACAGGTATGCTCTGCGACCTTGTGCTTGTCAGAGCTTTGCATGAGTTTTGCCTGCTAAATGCAATGCATCAGATGACATCACTGCGAATGCTTCCTTTGAGTCGTGGTTATGGTGCAAGCTCCCCCTGCTTTCCAGAAGGGCTAGGCAAGCAGCTAGCTAAACCTAGCTAGGTCTTGGAAGAGCTTTTTCTTTTTTGAATAATGCATATCCATAGGTCCTCACACACTAAAGAATACCAAAGTGTGTTTTAATGATACACAACCTCTAGCACTGGCATACAGCTACTTGGAGGGTGAAAGAGGACAAGCAGCCCATTCGGTATCGCACAGCTGCAGCATTTGGAGGCAGGGAAATCACGGCCAAGGACAGAAAGGTGAAGCTGCTTCATATATTAGTCAGATTTTTAATGTACTGCTCTGATGGAACCGCAGCTTTTGATGTCTGGTCTTGAATATTCAGCATGTAGCAAGCTGAAGGGAATTCAATTTATCCAGTGAAGAAAGGAGAAGAGAAAACTCAGTTCATCACAGTAGTTTTAGCAACTGATGCTCAAAATGTTACCAGCTGTGAAAACCTGGAAATGCCACTACCCAATCTAAGCACTATCAGCACTGCAAGTAATGCCTAACACTCCCTTTGAGCGCTCCCCCATGATGCTGTGAACTGTCTGAGAAGGCAAAAAGGGGATTTTATGTATCACTACAGGTGGGTTGTGACATTTCACCTGTGCTATGGCTTCTCAGCCACCAAAGCAGCCTCAACAGTGCCTCGACACATTGCCTTCTGTCCTCAGCTTCCTTCCTCTCCAAAGACCTCGACAAGGACCTTTGTGGAAGGGCAGTAGTCTACTCGTAATCTTTGAGAGCTGCTTGGCTTTTGAAGGGATGCCTGGGCCCCATGTTTTGTGTGTGGCCGCCCCACAGACCACTACATCCTCCCCTGATCAGTGGAGCCATGGCACTTCCACCAAGCCGCTATCCTCCACAGTGGGGCTGGTGGCCTCCTTTCTCACATGAGACTGAACTTTGGAGCTGGGCTCTAAAGTCAGTGAGGCTTGCAATAAAGCCAGAGGGATGATAAAAAGATAAAGTTACCTCTCAGAAATGCCTATGGAGCAAGCAGAGCAGACAACTGACAGTCTAGAGGAGGAGGTGCCCAGGTCCATGCAGCTACGTGTGCAGCTTTCCTGTGGGATGAGCTGGGTCAGGACCGGCCATCTGGGTCTGGGTCCGCTGTTGGGTGACACATCAGTCATAGCTCCCTTGCTCCTCTAATACTCTGGCAAAAATGCCTCACCGAGTGAACCTACCCCCTGCTTTACTCAGTGTGCCAGGTCCTCCCAAGGTGCTTTTAGAACACCCTCTGGTCACACAGCGTATCCCACAACTCATGGTGGGATACCCAGGAGAAGAAAAGGTGATATAAAGTTGAGACTTCCCTTTTAGGGTCTGAAGTTATTCTTGTAATTCATTTCTCACATAATTTTTGAAGATAAAGCAATGACACTGCAATCCTTGGCCAACCCCAATGCAAGGGGAAAGAAAAAGTAAAATAAAGAAGCAGAGAAAAAAGAAAAAGCACTGAAAGCTGTTGTTATATGGCTTACAACATCAAAAATCACTAGCTACAGAATTGTCTGTGTTTTTCAGAAAAAAAAATGTTCTTTGATTAATAATTAATGGACTCAGAAAAGTATGTACTACAGTATCAACAACTATCAACAATACAATTGACCACATGGGAGTACTAGGAAATAAAAAGATACTGTAAAGAAAGAGAGGAAAAGCATCCCTCGTGCTATCTCTTGCATCAAGACCCTCCCCATCAGAGATCAAATACAGAGTTACAATGTAATTTTAGATGGCTAAAGAGAAAATGAAGTCCTATGGAGAGCAAAGAGCTGGAGAATGCTTTGGTCTTCTATCTAATGAAAACCATTAAAATGAAACCATTTTTTTCCCCCTATAATGAAAGATACATATCGACATGTGGACACAAACTGTGAAATCTCTCTGATTGATGAAGTGATTCAAAAGCAATGACTGCTGCCTTCAACCCATGGAATAAGAGCCTGCAAAAAGAAAGAGAACTAACTCTGGAAGGGTCAAGGGCTATGATGTTTAAATGTCATGCCAGAGAAGTCTAAGCTGAAGTCCATCTTCAGCAAAAAGAAACTATCAGCTAGAGACTCCTGATAAAAAGATTGTATTGGAAATACTTCACTTCAGTGACCTCTATGAACTATGAGAGACATTCACAACCCCTGAAAAATGCTTGTTGTCAGCTTCAGCCTTTCAAACACAACAGAGTAATATCAACAGCCTGGAGTCCTGTATCAAGCTCTTCTGAGAGGCTCTGAGACTGATGACTTCATGCGAATTTATCAAATTTTGGAGTCTGCTCCAAGCTGATTTGGAAGACGGGGCACATGGGAAAACGGGAAGCTGATGGAGATAATATCCATCTGATCATTTCCCTTAAGATTTTCATGGCTCAGTTTTTCATGAGAAAGCTTTCTTTTCAAATTAAACTCATCTATACTTCACACAAGAGCAGGACTGTTTCCTAAGTGTCTCAAAGACTCAAGGGCCGAGGCACTCTACATGTTTCCCGTCCGATCCATTGCCCAACAAGGCATTATAGCACTGTCTTTCAGCCACATACAGACATGTTACGGCAGGAGTGAGAACACAATAATGTAAAGCGCTTGAGTATAGAGTATATTTTCAGCCATAGGAAGCATTTCAGAAAAACTGGAATCAGGGTTTGTCTTGTTTATTGAGTTATGAGGACTTCTGGTTCATACTGAAGTGTGCATTTTACTGGAGGTGTTAAAACACAGGGCAGCATCGCATATACTCTTAAGTCATACTGAAGTCACGCACAGTGATTTTTAATGCATCAGACTGCTATTGCATTTGTTCAGTGTGGAAGCACAATACTTTTCCTGAGTAACATTGCAGATCACTTGTGGCACTACAATTCAGCGTGACTTTCCCTCTGCTTTGTGTAGTGTTCACTGTTACTTGTATCTTCTTTAGTTCCTTGCCCTATTCACCCCACAAGGTACAGATTCTTTCAGAACATGCTACATATACAATTTTGAATATATTTTCAATGCAGTAAGGATGTATGCTGTGCACACCTCAGCTGTGCTCAGAATGTTTTATGATCATTATTAAAAAATCCAGCACTGCACACCCTGCAACACAGTGCACTAAGGTTCATAACTAACTAAAACAAGTTATAGCTAAGGGACATGCAGGGAGAAGATTGGTTTTGTTCACTTCTCTCAAGGAGAGCAATACAGAATGTTTACATTTGTATGTAGTTTTTTAACATAGGATCTCATTTATTTTTTAAAAATCTGTATTATAGATTTATATATTATCTCTATGAAGAACATACTTCATTTTGGTCAGGAATAACAAGTACATTTTTATTATATCTTGAGAAAAAAATCTATGATTTAATGTTCTTTTGTGTTGCCAGAACAGTGTTTGCATATCAGTGTAAATGAGAATGAGGTCCTATAGGAATCAAATGTTTAGAAATCCTGCATAGTTTTTAATAAAAAGCTTCCACATAAGAATACAGAAATTAATTAGTATCTGAAAAGTATTGATTTTCTAATAGCTATTAGGATAAGGAGATAGTAATAATCCTTTCTTACCCACATCCCCCAAGTGCAAAATCTGAGAATTTGATTTAAGTATTAAATGCATTCACATGACTTAATGCTATAAGAACTGAAATCAGTGTAATCAATAGGGCAATGCTCACCATTTCAAATATTGTGCCAGTTACATGATGAAAATGTTTTCCCATAGCAACAATCAGAAAATACACATTAACATTGAAATCATTAAGATGTCCCTGCTCCTTGCAGGAGGGTTGGACTAGATGAACTTTAAAGGTCCATTCCAACCCTAACGATTCTATGATTCTATAATATTTCTAAGTTTAAACAGAGCCTGAACTTGTTAAATTTACCAGTGGCTAATCAGTATGAAACCTATTCACTTTGCATCTGTTTGTGTCAGTTGAAGCTAGATAGCAGATATTTGATTGTTCATGCAAGCCAGTAAACACGAGAATTTACTGAAAATAAAGGGTAGTCTTCTGATATAATTCTTATTGCTAAGGAAACCATTTCCTTTTGCAACAGGCTACAATACCTATTATATCTCTGGTGTCTGTTTCATTTGCCTCAGTACAGTTCATTTCATTGCGTGGTGGTAGAAAGAATTTAAAGTCTCATCACTAGTAATGGATAAATTTAAAAGCACTGCCTGGTAACTGAATCAGTTTCTCTGAATTTCATCATATAACCTGCATATATTTTTTTTTTTCTGACAGCTGATATTGTTCATAGGCTGCTGTCTTTGACACATCTGTTTACATAATATTCAGTACCTGGGAACTCATATGAATATTCTAAATAATACATGCAGTGCAGTGAGGAACGAGTCCCTTTTTAAAAATTGTTTTCAAGCAACAACAACATACACATCAGTGTGTAACATGCCAAGTAGGACGCTACAGTGGGATAAGGGTAGCAGACTGGAATAATGTAACTGAATTGCTTTGTACTGTGTGATCAGGACTATAATGTTAAACAAAAGAGGGCACAAAAGTGAATTTAGACACCAGAGCCCTGGGTACCCACATTACTTAATTGTTAGCCTGCTCTGTTTTGGACCATTTCAATGGAGTCTCTCAAGGAAAAATCTGCTCAAGGGGAGCCAAACGCTAAGCACTGTGGATACAAAAAAGTCAGTGCCACTTGGCCTCTTTAATATATCGGCTTACATACAAGTGGTAGTGTATCTGCATCACAAAATGGAGGGTCTTGCATAGGTACTCAGAGTCATGGGAACCTGAGTGCCTGCATGGGTCAGTGTGGGCACTGCTGCCTGGTGTTACATGGGTTTTGCCAGCCGGCGGCCAGATGCAGCCCAGATGTGTTGGGTGGTAGAGCCTGCTGCACAGTGAGACTGAAGCTGGACATAAGGTGACACATTTCAAGTCACTGCCTGGTGCTTTGTAGCCCACAGTGGTTGTTGTTGAAGTACTGTATTTTGCCAGAGAAAGAGGATCGTCTTCTATCAGTTAATTAGTATGGAAATCATGAGGAACCTTTTGGAAAAGCTAGACTTACTAACAATATCTACTTGACGTTTTGATTCATTTCTACTGCTGAACTTTCTATTCTGTACATTGAATGTTGCTTAGAAAAGTCCCATGATATCATTTCCTTTAATCAAAACTTTTTCTCTTTTAGCCTGGAAAAAAAAAAAGGAGGGGATAAGTCTGCTACTTTCTCCCTACTCAGCGATGTGGCACTTGCACTCTTTGTTAGTTCTACCTTCAATAACTTCATTGACGTTTTTGGACATGACAAGCAACGTGATTGTGACTAGCAAGTAGTGATTTAATCGCATTGGCTTCCACAAATGTTTTCTGTCTGCTAATGCTGTTTGCCTACAGAGCTAACGATAACATTTTCTCCAGTCGTCTCAGCTAAGTCTGCTCTATCACACACAGCCCTGTTCAGTATGTAACCACATGACATATTCTTGGAATGGAGTAGAATAGCCTGTTGTATGGGCTTTTAAGACTTAGCTGCCTTTGGTGAATCTCAATATAAACATCTATGGGAAGAAGAGGCAAAAAAGTTATCCATTCTCCTCATCGTATTTTTTAACATAATAAAAATCACCAAACTTAGCCTTACGTTTATGAAATAAAATATTGCTAAAATGTCAAGGTTCTGTCCTACCTTGACTCTAGCCTCAGTCTAGCAAGATAAATTTGACTTGCAGAATAAATAATCATAATACTTAAAAAATAAGTCCAAGTAATACATATCCGAAAGACCACTTACAGCAGCAGGGCTCCTTTGGTACTTCACGGGACAAATCCCTCCGGCCTACCACATTTCACAAGGGAAACACAGGGAAGACTGCTAGATGAAGCATGTAGAATTGAAATATTTATGCAATAGGGAGAAGTGAGACTGCAGGCATTTCTTCTCCATACGCATTTGCACAGCCCAGCACTTACTGTTTCATCAACATAAAACATTGCAGGGGGCCCTCAAACTGTAGGCCCCCCACCTCAATCCGACCACTATAGCTGACAAGGCTGGACCACCTGAAAGGTTTCACTGTATTGTTTTCGAAGCTATAATATTTACAGTGTAGGTAGGATATTTCCATCCTTCTCCAAAAATAACATTTGTCCCCAGTGGCTGGGATTTTCAAGGGCAGCTAGAGGAATCAGGCCTGCTGCTGAGGGTTTGCAAGATATTAGATCCAAAAATCCCTTGATGCTTCAAAAATGCCAGTCGCTGTATATCATCCAGATAAACCTTGTTCTCAAGTGTAGCCCAGGCAACAACATAGCCAGGCCCACAGATTTGGCATTTCTCTGGATTTTCCCTCTATCACTTACCTATTTGCTTCAGGCCCACTAGCTCCCACTGCCTCAGGGATGCAGTCTAGCACCTGCTATTCAAGTGAGGAGAAAAAAAATGCTCCTGTATTCCCTTTCAATACACAGGTACCTTCTCAAAGGAAGAGGCCCACATCCCTATGCAATGTCCTGAATCTTTCCTTTTTTAAAAACAACCTCCCCCATGCAGAGGAAAATCCACAATTCTTTCCCTTCCCATGGCACTTTTGCCCCAAGTTTCATCTTCGGAGCACAGCCGGGTGCAATGTCTTCAGATGGCTTGTTTCGGCTGCAGCGGTGTGTGGATACAGGGTTTTGCCTAGCACTTACAGAGAACCCTTAATGCTGCTGCTGGTACTGTTGTAAGAAAAGGATAGGGGGCTGTAAAACCACTGATTTTGTTAAATTGGAAAAACAAATGAGAACATCAGTGTTAGGCTACTACCAGCAGCAGATGGAGGTCGGAGGGAAAACAATAAGCAGAACAACATCAATGCACCAGCATAGTCAGGAGAGGTTGATGAAGTGGCTTGTTCCTCCCCACAATTTCCTGAAGATGTAGTTGCTCAGGACTTATAAAATTCTCTTGTTAAATTTAAAGGGCCTTAGGCCAAGTGCATCGTAGTGTTCAGCGCCTTTCCCATATGCCTGGCAAATAAATCATCTTGCTTTTTGACATTTTCCGTGCTTGATAAGCAGTGGCTGTGTCTTACACAGCGGTGTGAGGCTTGTCAGATTGGTGTAGTCTGAATTGAAGAGCAATTTCAACACAAATGCCAGCTTTCTGCAAAAGCCTTCCTTCAAGGGAGACTTGTTCCCTTTACGTTCTCCGCCACTCTGCGGGGGTCTGTTTATGTAGGTGGAATATTTGTAGACAGAAAGGTCCTGTTATTTGGATTTAAAGATTTTATTTTAACACTTCATATGTATTTATACCATTCCAGGGTTTCATATCTTTAAACCACTTAGATTGGTGTTTTGAAGTCTGGTGGGAACCATATTTGTCACTTCCTCAGGACAAAGCGAGGCAGACACAAAGCACTTTTCCAGCCTTGTTTTGTATTCTATAGCCCACATATGTTGTCTGGACAAAAGCATAAAGTCCATTAAAATTAGCATTGCACAAAACCACACTGAGCTTCTATGATTTCTTCTGTTCTTATGTAAACTTGCTTAGGATTAATTCTTTTAATTAGAGTATAACCTCCTAAGAGACACATATATTGCATAATCTTGTTTCTTTCTCAGATATTTCTCTTCTGCAGTACTATGTTTCTTATCAAGTGAATTTCGGGACTCCTTGCCACCCATTCAAATGAAATTTTAAAACGAAACAGCAAATTAAAAAAAGTATATATTAAGTATATCCATCACTAAGTCATAGAGCTACAAAAGTATCTCAGGTGTCCCTAGAGGTCTCTCTTCCTGGATTCCCATGAGGTAGTCACCTAAATTCCTTTACTGTTCCATGTCTTTTAGCAAATGTAGTATCCCAGGGTCTATATTATTTTTAATAAGAGTTCCTTCCATATTTTACATTCCTCCAGCTGTAAGTTTGTTTTACTTGTTGCTGAATCTAAAGTCAATGAAGTAACACATTTAGCTTTATTGTTAATAAAGAGAATTCATGTTTTAGATTCTCTAGATGCTCTGCTCAAATTTTCATTTGTAAACCATGATGTGAAACAGCCTTCTGGAGCCTCATAATTTCCTTTCATCCCCAAATTTATTACAGCAGTATATTTTGATCAGCAAAGCAAATTAAGAATAGGTTATGCTGGTTTAAACAGAAATATTAATATGTCATGTATAAATTAATTCACTGCATTCCACAGCACTAAATGCAAATAATTTCATTAGCCAGTTTTTGTCTAATTAAAAAAAAATTTTAGAATACATTATATAGTGTTCTATATCCTTTTAAAATTTATTTCTTATATATTACATCACAACAGAGCCATTGTTCCACTTTCCTTTTAGTCATTTTGTGTTTGTGAGCAATGGTTTAGAAAATTCTTTCAGCAGCTACTTTCTTTCAGCAGAAATATCCGCCTCCAAACTGTATCATTATACAACCTTCAAGATGCACACCAAGTAGAAGGAAATTTTTAATGTACTTGGCTTTGTAACTTTTTTTCAGAAATTTCTTTGGCATCAAATATGCTATTTGCAGAAAAGAGCATGACTGTCACTGTTCTAGATCAAATTCTTCAGTTTTTAGCCTGTCTTAGGGACATATTGGCCTGTTTAAAGTCACAAGAATATTTCCCCACCTCTCCTCATCTCTTGTTCACCACATTTACTGTTACCAAATATGGTTTTTTGTACCCATCTGTATTTTTGCAATCTCTGGGCCAGTCCATTGACCTATCTGGAACTCTCACAGTCTGCAATACTGGCTAAGGACTCTCCTATTTAATAGGTAACAGCCTTGTCTGCCCATGCATCTGGGGACTCAAGTAGCGGAAAATGGTTGGAGGAAAAAAAAAAACAATTAAAACAGTTCACTTTTTCTGAAATGACATTTTTTCACCACTTCACTCTTGCCAGAACACTTCTATACTTTGTTCAGAGTCAGAAAACAAACTTTCTTTGTATGTGTTGATCTTTCAAGAGAGTCAGAAAACTCTTCCTGTGGCCAGGAAAAGGCATTGCTGCACCTTTCCAGTCATGCTGCAGAGCATCTCTGCCAGAGCATCAGTCTGGAAGCCCTGGGCACTGGTCTGGGAAGACAGGAGCAAGTTGGGAGGGAGCTGGTTGGAGGGAGCAACCTCTCTCATCCAATTCGGATGTACACCCTGTTCTGGTGGCAGGGCTGAGCGATGGTGATCTACTCACACACTACACAGTGAGGTGCACGCATGGCATATCTGTTAGCCCTAATAGGAGTAAAAGCCCTTTCAGCACATCATTCTCCCATAAAGGTGCAACTAGACTTGACAGCCACATTGCAGAGCTGGTGGCTCCCAGTGCCATGGCCAGACCTGTCTTTGCACTGTTGTGATCCTTAGAGTTGACTCTGAAGCAAATGTAGTAAGGTCATTCTTGTTTCATCCTCAGAATCACCACATAACTGCACATGGCACTATCGTGAGCACAAACATCACCTGTGTATCCATACCCCAGCTTGCACATATGTTGTATTAGTGAGTTAATGCTAAATCTGTCTGCTAGTGACTATAATAAATGTTAAGATTTTACAAAGTAAAAATAGTTGATAATAGCATAGTGGGGGATGGGAGGCTAGCCATAGCCTGAGAGATAGTCACTAACTCCTGTAGTATCAGCTCTATATTATATTAGAACTATATTATATAGCATAAAAAGTAATTCAATATTCAACAGTGCTTTGGTGTCCGTTCTGTTGAAGTCAATGCAATGTACAGCAGACAAAAATACTCATTAACTTGTCTCATCTTTACCTGAAAAGAAGTTGCTTACTCTCAAATAATCACATAGGTTTCAGGAAGTGAAATGACAAGTGACAATATGACAAAATATGACTCTACAACAAAATTAGACTCTACTTTGGGGAAAATCAGTAGATTTTCTGTAAAGTATTTGAAGAGAAATATCTTTTTGGTAGAACTGAAAAGTTTATTTACTGTGAAATCGAAAGACCATGTAAGACTCTCCAGAATACTAAAGCATAACGAAACAGAAAATCAGTTCTAAATGTACAATCTTTCATTATATTTCAAGGACAACATACTTTATGAAAGTTGTGCTTCTGGATTCTAGTGAAGAATATGGCCCTTTGTGTCATTTTGACATCTTGCACGAATCTTAGTAGACAAACTCTATAATCCAACAATCACAATCAATGCCTTGTTACGCCATTGAACAGAAAAAGGGTTCTTTGACACGATGATTCGGTGTTATACATGCTAATGTGAGCCATAGCATCTGCAGAATAGCTCATGAATACCCCAAATACTGTTCAGCACTCTAGTCAGAGACGTGTTTTACTTAGCTGTAGTGCCAAGATGCCGTTTCATTAACCTTATTTCTCTTTCTTTTCTGTAAGGCATAATTCTGTTGTAGCTTAGACTCACCAGGATACGTCATGGATACCAAGTAGGGTAAATAGTATTAACATAATATGCACAGTCTGTGCTTCCAATTTCCATGCTTCACACAGGAAGATGTGTAATGACTAAAGTCTGACAGTTTAATTTATTCAGCCCTATTAGACTGGTCTGTTAAAAAACTCTTCAATTTCAGATTCATTTTCATTTTCTTAAACCATGAAGAAGGAAGTAATTTACTTCCATCCTGCCTTAATTTTGAACCGACCTATACCGCATACAGTTAATGGAAGAGCTCAGATTTTTCAAATGTCAACAGGGACCCAGTCTCTAGTCTATATTTAAAATTCTGACCACTTCTCGGTATTGACCTCATGCCACCGTCTGTCAAGGTTAGAGAACAAATGAGTCAAACGTATCTTCAGAAAATGAACAAAGTTAGAAATACTGTATTAGAAGTAACTTTCCAGGATGCAATGAGGTAGTTTGCTTTGACAGGAAGAAAGCTGTTTCATCTTCAATTTTAGCAAAGTTAAAAGCAAAACAAAAGAGAATCTATACTATGTCAGAAGTTGATGGAAATAAATTCATTGCAAAAATTGGTAAATGTTAGCGTATGTTTCTGGAACTGAAGTTTTTCAGAGACCTAACCTCAAACCTCAGTTCAAGTCTCCGTCACAGGTTTGTACTGTAATCCTAAACAAATCACTTACTTATGGCCAGATTCTTCAGAGTATTTAGACATCAAATCCCATGAGACATTTTTCTGTGTCTGTAGCCACCTTAATAACTAAATCAGCTTCTCTGCCACGAAGTTCATTTCTATTACAGGGAGGATAGGCGTGCTGACTTTGCTCACAGATGTGGTGGTAAGTACATGAAATACTAACGTAACTGATAATTTTGGTGAATTGAAATACTAACAATATTTGCCTGTAAATCTCAACTTTCCAACATTCACAGAGCTCAGATTTTGAGTTTTGCTTTGTACAGTCTCTGATTATTAATTTCTCGCAAACTTCCCCTTCAGTACTAACAAAAGGTACGATAACTAATTATGTTGGAATAGCTAACCTGTACAGATCACATTACAGCCGGAAGGCTCCAGAGTTCATCTACATGTGAATAAGCTTCGGACTGTGCTACCAGCATAATTATTCTGATGCTTGGACTGCTCCCGTTACATTATGCCTCCTTCAGCACTCTTCTTTTTAACTTCTTCTAAGGTACTGTAACCTAAATCAAAATCCCCAACCGTCTTACTTGAACTTTTTATAAGGTTACAATATTCACTTAAAGATGGGTAATCTAGGTCATGATACTTTATTTCTGGCACATGTAAGAACACACATGAACAGTTATCACCATATGGTTGATGAGT
This sequence comes from Chlamydotis macqueenii, assembly GCF_036417535.1. Taxonomy (NCBI): domain Eukaryota; kingdom Metazoa; phylum Chordata; class Aves; order Otidiformes; family Otididae; genus Chlamydotis; species Chlamydotis macqueenii. The sequence goes on from NC_141557.1 coordinate 123,581,065, forward strand.
AGCAACTCATCAAGTCACAGATCACAATCCTGAACCCCGTAATCCATACTTCACCTTAAACCAGCATACATTTTTCACACAATCAAGCCTCTACAACACAAATTCCACACAGCGGCCTCCTTGCTTAGCATCAAAAGCAGCTTCTGATGAATTAAATTATCCAGAAGTTCGACTGTGTAATTCAATATTCCATTCATATTTGGGTAGAAGTGGAGAAGTTTTGAAAATTTAGGGGATATTTAGACAAGAAAATTGAGCTTAATGTCATTACTAATAAGAGAAATACAAAAAGGTCTTTCAATGGCCAAAAATATGCTCATTTTTAATTACTTAATGCAGCGATATTCTGTTTGCTAATTCACCATATTTTTATCTTTTATTTCCTTTCACAATAAAAATCAGTTCATTTGTTTCCTAATACAAATATAGCATCTAATTGCTTCACAGACATGCTGTGCCAGTGGCATCACGTCAAAAGAAATCTCTCTGCTGATCAAAGATCTCTATCATAGAATCATAGACCAGTTTGAGTTGAAAGGGACCTTAAAAATCATACAGTTCCAACCCCTCTGCAAGAAGCAGGAACACCTGCCACTAGACAAAGTCACTCAAAGCCCCATCCAATCTGGCCTTGAACACTTCCAGGGATAGGGCATCCACCACCTCTCTGGGCAACCTGTTCCAGTGCCTCACCACTCGCAACTCCTTCTCCTCAGGGCTGCTCTCAATCCATTCTCCGCCCAGCCGGTACTTGTGCTTGGGATTGCCCCGACCCACATGCAGGACCTTGCACTTGGCCTGGTTGAACTTCATGAGGTTTGCGTGGGCCCACCCCTCCAGCCTGTCAAGGTTCCTCTGGATGACATCCTTCCCCTCCAGTGCGTTGACCACACCACACAGCTTGGTGTCATCAGCGAACTTGCTGAGGATGCACTCAATTCCACTATCTCGTTATTGTTTTGCTCCTGAAGTGATATGCTGACAGAGCTCACTCACAACATTTGCTCTGGCTCTGCTAAACCAATGGCAATGTATTTCAAGGTGCTGTGGCTCACTAGTATATTTCATTCAGCCTGAGGAACAAACAGGAGGAAACTGGAGCTCCATGCCCAGTCAGAAAGTTATGATATAATAGGAATAACTGAACCATGATGGGACAACTCACATGACTGGAGGACCTCTGTTTTGTAAAGACAGGCAAAGAAGAAAAGGAGGAGGAGTCACACTTTATGTTAAGGAGAACCTTGAATGTATAGAAGTCAACTGTGGTGATTGTGGAAGCCCTACTGAATGCCCCTGGGTCAAGATCAGCAGGCTGATCATTAAGGGGTATCTTAGAGTACGTATCTGCTACTGACCTCCAAACCAAGATGATAAGGCCAACAAAGCAATATTTGGTCACTTAAGCAAGCTTCAGGTGAGCAGAACCTCATTCTTATGGGTGACTTCAACTACTCAGACATATACTGGAAGAACAATACAGCAGCTCACATGACATCCATCAAGTTCCTGGAACGTGTAGAAAACTGCTTCCTCATACAAATGTTAGATGTGCTAACCAGAAATAAGGCACTGCCGGACTTGCTACTCACAAACCAATAAAACCTGCTTTGTAATATCTTGGTTAGTCATAGCCTTGGCTGCAGTGATCACAATATTGTGGAGTATGGGATCCCGCTGAGCACGCTGAAGGTTAGTACTAAGACAAAGCTTTTGGGTTTTAGAAGAGCAAACTTCAGCTCGCTCAGAGCTCAGTTGGGAGGGATTCCATGGGAAGCTTCTATGGAGGATAAAGGAGCTAGCGAGTGCTGGGAGTTTTTCAAGAATGCTCTCGTGGAAGCACAAAAACAGTTCATCCTCTTCAAAGGTAAGGGAAGCAGGTGGAGCAAGAGACTCCCCTTGGCTTAACTGAGAGCTTCTGAGCCTCTTCAAAACCAGAAGAGAAGTGTACCAGAGACGGAAATGCGGATGAATAACTATTAAGAACTACAAGGGCATTTCCAGAGTGTGCAGATATGCAGTTAAAAAAGCAAAAGCTCAGCTTAAATTGAAATTCACCAGAAATACCAAAAACCACAAGAAAGAGTTCTTCACAAGCAGAAACAGAAGGAAAACACTGGCCTGCTCTTAAACAGGAGAGGTGAATTAGTCACCAACAACACTGAAAAGGCAGAGGTTCTCAACACTTTCTTCACCTATGTTTTTATTAGCACTGTTAGGCCTCAGGCCCTGGGAACAAAAATCCAGATGGATGCAAACACAGATGCACTGTCAGTGAAGGAAGAGTTGATATGTGAACTATTGCAGGAGCTTGACCCCTGCAAATTGATGGACCCTGACAATATCCACCCAAGGGTGGTAAGAGAGCTGGCTATGTTATTCTGAGGCTGCTCTTCACAATCTTTGAGAAGTCATGGAGATTGGGGGATGTCCTAGAAGACTGGAAGAAAGATAATGTCACTCCCATCTACAAGGAGGGCTTAAAGGAGAATCTAGGAAATTATAGGCCCATCAGTCTTTCTTCAGTCACTGGGAAAGTTATGGAACAAATCATCTTGGGGGCTGTCACAAGTCAAATGAAACATGTCATTGGGAAAAGCCAGGAGATTCACAAAGGGCAAATCATGCTTGACAAACCCAATCACCCTCTACAACAAAGTAGTATGCCTGGTTGATGTGGGGTGAGCAGTGGACATTGTCTACTCTGATTTCTCCAAGTCTTTCAGTAAAATTTCCCACAGCCTCCTCCTAGAGAAACTGATGCATTACAGTCTAGACAAGTGGTTGTGCAGCGGATGGGGAACTGACTGACAGGCTGCACCCAGTTGGTAAATATCTCCTTTTCAAACTGGCCCCAGTATCAATCCCTCAGAGATCGATACTGGGCCCAACACTGTTTAATATCTTCATAAGTGATCTGGATGATGGGATCAAGTGTATCCTGATGAAGCTTGCTGATGATACCAAACTGAGTGGGGAAGTGGACACTCAGAAGGGAGAGTTATCCCACAGGAAGACCTGGATAGGTTGGAAGAGTGGGCTAACAAGAATCTTATGAAGTTCAACAAGGACAAGTGTAAGGTCTTGCACCTGGGAAAACGTAATCCAAGAGTGCAGCACAGGCTGGGATCTACCCAGTGGGGGAGCAGCTCTGTGGAAAGGGACCTGAGGGTCCCAGTGGACAACAAGCTCAATATGAGTGACCAGTGTGCTGTTGCGGCAAAGAAAGCCAACTGGATGCTGGGTTGCATCAACAAGGGCATCACCAGGAGAGATAAAGAAGTCATTACGCCACGCTACTCAGTGCTTGTCGGGCCACACCTGGAATATTGTGTTCAATCTTGGCCCCCGCTATAGAAAAAAGATGTGGACAGAAGAGGACCCAGAGAAGGGCCACAAAGATGACCAAAGGACTGGGAAGCCTGCCAAATGAGGAAATGCTGAAAGAATGGGTTTGTTCAGCCTTGAGAGAAGAAAGCTTAGGGGAGACCTTATCACCATAGTGTTTAAAGGGTGGCTACAAAGAAGATGGAGACTCCCTTTTTACTAGGAGTCACATGGAAAAGACAAGGGGTAATTGATATAAGTTACTCCTGGGGAGATTCTGATTGGACACAAGAGGAAAATTTTTCACAATGAAAATGATTAGCCATTGGAATCATCTCCCCAGGGAAGTGGTGGATTCCCCAAGAACGGACACTTTTAAGATTCAGCTGGACAGACTGCTGGGCCATCTTGTCTAGAACGTGCTTTTGCCAAGAAAGATTGGACCAGATGATCCTTGAGGTCCCTTCCAACCTGGTATTTCTACGATTCTATGATTCTCAGACCAATGACAGCTACTTGGTGAAGCTAGCAATATTGAATGTAGTTCCAGAGTCACAAGGGTAGAGATACGTAAAAGCATCCCTTAACAAATCAACAGTTTCTAATAGTGGCTATACTTACAAAGTTTTGTTAGCAAATTGAACAAAAATCCAATAGAATAAGAAGCTGATACCATGTAATATCAAGCAATTTCAAAGAAGGCAAAAAAATGTTCTATAGCCACTGACTACTTGTGCTGCCACACATAAGATTTGGACTATGCAAAATATTCCAGGAGGAAGAGTCTTTACAGGCAGTTTGTCTCCATCATAACTGCACTGCCTCTGAATATTCATCTTGGGGAGGGTTTGCCTGTACTAGTGTCTCATCATCTAGCATTACACTGGAAAATTATGAGTGTTCAAGACTCCTTTTTTAAAAGTGCTTCTTGATTAAATGCAAAAGAAGTCAGAGAGATGAATCCATGTTTGCATAAGTACACCGGAGGAAATTCCCAACAACCTGTTTTTTGAAGGCAGACTGCCCCATGAACAGCTTGTAGCTCTTAAATCCAAATCAGTTGTTGTGGTTTAATCCCAGCTGGGAACTAAGAACCACACAGCCACTCGCTCACTCGTTTCCCCCACCCCACAGTGGAATAGGGGAGCAGAATCAGAAAGAAAGGAAAACTCATGGGTTGAGATAAAGACAGTTTACTAGGACAACAAAGGAAGAAATAAAAATAATAGATATGTATTAATAATTCTGATGATAATAATAATAATAGAATATACAAAACCAAAAATGCACACTTTCTCAGTGCCCAATGGGTGATACAGCCCATCCTGAGCAGCAACCATGGAGCGGAACCAAGATCGATCTCAGAATGATTCCAAGTGGTAAACTCAGAACAGCAATTTCCAGGATTTCTGCCTCCCAGCCATACCCCACTTACATACTGAGCTTGTTATCTATGGTATGGAATACTTCCTTTGGCCAGTTTGGGTCAGCTGTACCAGCTACACCCCTCCCAGCTTCTTGTACCTGCACATTAGCAAAACCTGAGAAGCTGAAAAAAGTTCTTGTTCTCTTAGTAGCAACTGAAATCAGCATTATCAGCATTCTTCTCATACCAAATCCCATACTAAATCCAAAACACAGCAGCTACTGGGAAGAAAATTAACTCCATCCCAGCTGAAACCAGGACATCAGTACAAAAGTTTGAGTTGACTTTAGCAATTCTTTTAATAATGTAAGTCCTGCTAACATTGAATGTCTGTGCTGTAGCAGCCAGCACCTCTTCACTGATGAGCGATGAATGACGGGACGTCCAGCTTCTCGCTTCACCACCGTACATAGGAACCTCCCTCACTGTCCATCCTGGGACTGTTTTTACCATATGCTTTCACAAGCTCGACCACAATTTTTTAACAGCCGTATTTGACAAGAATACAATTTTGCATTGACCAATCTGAAATGTAGTGCCACAGCAAGGAAGGTAGCAAGACAGTGACTTCACTCAGAGGGGAGTTACTATTACTAGGTGAATTTGGAGAATCTCAGGAGTATTTTCACGGTCATCTGTGGGGGAGAAGAACAATGAGGCAGGACTGTAGAACTGCCTAATTTCTGTCCCTGTTATAAATACAGTTTGGCAGAAATTTCTCATTCAAGTGATTTTTTGACTGCAAAATGTCAGATTGTCAGAACTGACATGTCAGTGAGGGAAGGGCTTTAGTTTCAACAAATATTTATTTTTGAAAATATTTTGGGGAAGAAGCACCACATTTTGAACCTGTCAAAATATCTATTAGTATCATTATTAACTGGAAGATTCCAGCTCTCCTCTTCTAAGTTACTTATTTTGAAATCTAAGCTACTTCAAGCTATCTAAACTAACCAAGAAATCATTAAAAATAAATGACCTACTTAATTTTGCTCATGAATATTTTTCAAGTTTTAATTTTTCATCCTGATTTGAGCAAGGGCCAAAACCGATATTAAAAAAGGAAATGAATAGAAGAAAAATATTTTACTTCCAAAAATAAGTTGCAGTCGACTCCCAGCTGCTCTAGTTTGCGGAAACTTGCAAGTCAATCTACCAAATTACGCTATACCAAGTGACCCTTCTTGGCATTCCTCTGCTTTTGCTTTGTACAGGCTCACTGGAGATGATGTCCCTTTTTCCAGGATTCTTTCTTTATAGAAATTTTTCAGGTGATGCCTTTTTCCAAAGTTCATATATACTGAAACAGCACAGGTGGTGTTTGTCATCCCTCAGCTTGCAAGGTGTGGCAGGATCTACAACTCCACCATGGGCTGTCCCTGCTAATGCAGATTAATGGGAGGGTGATTTGTAGATCCAGATTTCTAGCATTTGTCTGTAAGTGCCTAGAAGACACTGTTGTGGCTGCTGAGTAGCAGCCAACAGCTGCCTCTTGTTATTCACCTCCTTTAATTCTTCTTTCCCTCCTCAATGCTTCCATTTACTGCTTCAGTAATGAGGGAAGATTAAAGAACTGCCAAAGACGAGAAATGCGAAATGTAGAAATGAAAGGAAAGGTTGCACGGGCAGGATGCCTTTAGATGACTTTCTAGATCCTGTGCTGAGGTGAAGGTCAGAAGCTTAAGTGGATGAAGTGGATGAAGCTTAAGTGGATGAAGTATTGCCCATGTTCCTTGGTACACTCTTATTTCACTCTCCAAAAGAAAATAAAAGATCAGGTCAAACTGTGTTCCAAGAAGGAAGAAGTAACAAAAAGATAAAAGAAACAAAGACCAAAAGGAATAAGCATCCCTTAGGGTCCAGAACACATCTGATATGTGTTATTTATTTCCAGATGTGTCTTTCTGAGCCTTACTCTACAACTAGAATCCCTATTTTAGAAAAGGCAAAATTTTAGTTGTTTCCAAAAGAACTGAGGACTTAATAAAATTTTATAACACCTAGAGCAAATAACGTGAAAGCAAGCATGAGGACTGTGTGTAATTCCACTTTAAGAGACAGAAATGTAACAGATTCATTAATTGCAATTACCATTAGCAAATTAAAGAACAAATTAGTATTTCCTGGGATTAAATCCCTTAAGATGTGTTGCCTGTACTTCAACTGATGCTCCCTAACAAACATCTCACCTTAACTTATGGTAGAGCTGTGCACTGACAGACAGGAGGAAAAAACGACTCAAAGACAACTGATGCTTTCCACAACTAAGTAGCCATAAGACAATCATATTAAGAGCACTTTGTGGGAAATATATTTTTCTTCGAATAATTCAGAGGGTAAATGATTCAATTTCAGATAACAATTCAAAGTAGTAGGGATGCTATTTTATGCAGAGACTATTTCTCTATAATTCTTTTTCAAGTGCCTGCCATACAATGCAATGTAAGTTTCAAGCATCTCTTTGTGTTTGCGGTAATATAGAAGTATTCCCGTAGGTGTGAACTATATTGAAGGTAAAGAAACCACCTCAGCTTGACCTTTAGTTCGTTGGTAGCATTTTGTCAAAACTTCTGAGAATTCCCATGACTGCTACGTAACACGTCGTTTGCATGAACCAGTGGAGGAACAAAATGCTATATATTATCTTTTTGTTCTTTATGTCTATAGAACTTAGTACTGTGTCACCTTGGTACATAGCTACAGCTCTTAGCCCCCACAGCAATAAGATGATAATATTTAAAATTAGAAAGTGATGTAGTAATGGCATCAGCTGGGAGGAAAAGTTTTGAAGTGTTGGCTTTAAAGACGAGTCTGTAGATCCTGCTTACTGTTTTATCAGCACCACCTACTGGTACCTCACACTCTTTTTCTTCCTAATTCTGTCTGGAAGTTTTCTCTTTACATTTTATTTGAGCTTTAAAAATACTTGGGGAGCATTAGAAAGAAAGTTTTTTCTTTCCTAAACTCTTCTGAGACCATGCAGAACAACTTGAGCTGTATGGAATAGAATAAGAGGCTTATCTAAACCTCTTAAGCTCTGAATTAGGCAAAACTTTCTCCAGAAGCTGTAGAGAAGACCTGGAGAGTTGACTTCCAGTTTGCATAATTTTTTCACATGTAATCTAGTTCATTATATTTTTGTAACTGAGAAAAAAAAAATTGAATTAATCAGCACAATGAATGATTCTGAAAAGATTGGTAAATACACATCATTTCACTGGTCGTGACTGTGAACAGTCCCAGCATTTCAAAGGGGAGATTCATCTCACCTAACACAGGCATGTCCAGGAGTACGTTCTTGAGTGGGTCTGGCCAGATGTGGTAGCCACATTTTATCTCAGAAACTTCCCCTTGTTATTCTTGCAACAGTACAGTACGTGTCACGCTGAGATTGAGGCGCCTCAGCTCCCCCAGAGGGAAATCAGTAGGCATCAAGAGGGAGCATCCATCTCGTGCTGAAAGAGACATCAGTGACTCTTCTGAGGGGTCTCTGATTGCAACAGGTGCTCTACCAAACCAACACTGCAAATGGAAGCCAAAGTTCCTGTAGGACCTAGAAGCTGTATCTACAGAAGGCCTATATATCTCTGTATTTTAGACACATTAAATTACTGATAGTTGCATGTTGTTTTCCTGAAGGGACTGCCAGGGGAGAGTCATGAGACTGTACTGTTGTTAAAAGCATCAGCAATACAGAAACTCAGGCTTGGGAGACATTTCAAAGGCCATCAAATCCAGTCCACTTTTATTATTACCTGATACAATATATCAATGTTTTTACTAAATTGAAGTTGAAATCTATTTTCTTTTTGCTAGATGTCCAAATCTAGCAAACAAATGCCCAAATGAAGCAGAGAGAACTCATTCATGCATCAGAATAGAGAAATGTAAGGATAATGAAGCCTATTCACTGTTCTGGCATGCAGCAAGCCAGCCACGCAGGACACATGCTACTCTGGACAAGCCACAGCAGACGATGTCCCTGATCCAGGTGATGGGTCAAAATAGGTAGCTAAGAGACATGGCAGGAGAGATGGGACATTGCAGTGCAAAGGCACTGGGGACACAAAAAAGCTAATGATATTTACAGAAGAGGCTAGAGGTACTGAAAGGGCCTTAGGGAGGATGGCAGAAGAGATAAAACCCTATTATTTTGGTTTAGATATCACTGAGGAACCGGGGAGGGATATAATGGGAGGAGGTATAAAGGGAGAGATGGAAATAGTGAATGCAGGAGACAGATTTGTGGGAATGTGATTTCCTTAGTTCTGTGGTATAGCTTGTCTAATATTTTTATCATTGCAGCTTCCCCCTTGGCAGAAGCAGTGGGAGGTCTGTTGCAGACTCGCCGCCTGTGGAGTTGCTCTCACATCCATGTAAATATGCCCTCACTGCTTTTCCTCATCAAGATGCTTTCCTACCGCAATCTTCATCTTTCTCTGTACTTTGCCTCTGTTCCCACTAGCTGCCCTGAGGGAGGCAAGGAGATAAGGAGATAGCTAGTAGAGCGTCAAAATGAAGTAAACATACAATAGCTCTGGCAGGATTAATTTAACTTTCTCGATTTTCAGAGCATTTGCAGAAAGAACAGAAAGATTTTATTTTAAAATACCCTTAAAAATGTGAGAAAATGTCTATTCTGCTTTTTATTTCATGCGTATTTTATGTGGAAGATCTATCTGATATCTTTAAATCTCCCTGTTCTTTTGTGTATTTTCTTGAACCCTTTGGTCACATAGGGTCAACTGCAAAGTTAAGGTTCTCAGGGATCCAAACGACTTGTATCTTCTTTTCACAGGTATTGAAGTGGCCAGCCTTGTTTTGTCCACTGTAACAGGAAGCAATTCATTTCTGCTCCCGTATGCTACAGCTGGAGCTGTAGTTTTGGGGAGTTTCTTTTTCACTCAGTTCTCTTTGCTCTTCATCTTTCATTTTATTCTACTGCTTCTGTTTTGTTAGAAAACTTTGCACATGTGCAATTCTTGTCAAATAAAAGCCAAACACCTGTCACTTGTAGATCCCCTAACTGAATGATGCATCATTAAATCTGTTCAATATCCAAGGTAAATATAATCAGGAAAAAAAAAAAGTGGTTAGTGACAAAACAGTTGGAAACAACCAAACACCAGTGGAAAAATTAAAACATTGTTAGTGTTTTGCAATTATTGTAATATAATATTTGTAAGAAAATCCAATGCAAATTGCAGAGTTAAACTGAAGAAATTCTAGGTTGGCGTGATGATGGAATGGCAGAACATTAGACCTCAACAACAACAAAAAGTATTCAAGTATTTTAACATACTGAGTTTGAGAAATGTAAAATTAGTAATACTGAAATTAGTAATTCTGATTAGTAATACTGATATATATTAGAATTCAGAAATTAGTAATACTGATATATATTTAATGGACTATGTTCTGTTTGTTTTGGTGGTGATTTTTTTTTTTAATACAAATGTGAATCCCTCAGCCCCTAAGAAATTTCCTTTGATTTATCATACAATGTTATCAGTTACAAAACAGCTGGTACATTGTGAGCAGAGCCCATGACAACCCATTGTGTTCACCCCAAACCTTTTTTTTTTCCTATGTTATTTTCTATGGGAAATTTCCCTCTAACACAGTTCACTCCACAACCACAAAGCACAGAGGTCCTCCTCCCTGTTGCACACTTCCTTTTCCACCACAAGCTCCATGAGACTGCAGCTTCTGGAGTAGCAATACAACCTGGGAATTAGCTGCTGACCACTACTCATAAAATGGGTCTTACAGGACCATGCAATTTGGGCAGAAAACAAGCAAATGGCTTTACATAAAAATGTTATATCAGCATCCACTCATCTGGTGTTTGAGTAAGAAAGATATAAATTTTCTAATCAAGAAGACATTATACTTCACTGTAACTTCAGAATTGCCTTTCAAAGTTTTTATCTTTCATTCTTCAAACTTCAGTGTGGGTTTTGTTTTGTTAATTAGAAAAAAAAAACCTCCACTATATATTCAGCCTTTAAATTTACCACAGAAATGCCGTGAGAAGCTGAGTCAACTATAAATGAGGCATTCAAAGTCTAAATGCTGGAGAGGCACAGCAAATGTCCAAAGTAGCTCTAGCAAGAACACAGTATTAAAAGGTGGAATATTCTCAAGAGCTACAGATATCCTCAGATTTCAGCAAAAATCTCACTCCTAAAGCTCTCCTGAACTCTGAAACATCTTTTCCAGCTGTCCTGGTTACCAGATCTCTACATCAGACACTTCTCAAAGTTTCAGCAACAATATTGTGCATTCTCAGAGTAATTATAGAGTGCACATCATGACAATATTTACTAGCTTTCCCTCTCACTGCTAGCCCTCCTAGTCCAGAGCTGCTGGTAATCCAACCCTGGGCAGCCCCAGGACAGACAGGATCTGGTTTGGCAGGTCATAGCTGGACTGAAGCTTAATCAAAAGAAAACATTATTTTCTATGTAAGGCTTAGCCTCACCATAGTAAAAACTCTGCAAAATACAGCAGCCAAGTTCAAGTTTTGGGAACTCGCATAAAAAAACCACATAAAAGTATCAACAGCTGTCCTGGTTCTGCCAGAATACGTCTTCCTTTGAACCCTTTTCATCTAGGAACATTGTTGACAGACCTTTCTGAATACTCCTGAACACAGGAGGCTTTTCCTCGAACGGCAGAAATAGATGTTTGACAAGTAAGCACAATCCAGACAGTTATTCTCTAACTCCTCCAAGAAAAAGGTACCAGATTGGACAGAAGATCCCACAGGCTGCATGCAGATTACATGCTGCCAGGTATACCATGTTAAAGAATGTACTATAACTAAGTAAACTAACTAAACCCTCTGGTCTTTCTCTCTCTCTCTCTCTTTCTCTCTCCCCCAAGACTTTTGTCACTTTAAATATACACTTCTTATTTATTTTTGAAGATGCTTGCATTCCTGTTTTGTAAATTATAGAAAATTACCTTCCAAATGTACAAGCTACCTAGTAGATGAAATGGTTCTTTCATAATGTGCCAATCTGTAGCTGTTTTGCATTTTATTTTTTTTGGCTGGTTTTGTTTTGATCATATATTTAATTTGGCATCACTAGTCCTTGAAGTTCAAAGACCTGGCACTACATCGTCTGTCTTATTTCAGTCTCGGTCCAATGAGCATTTACTCACATCAGGTTTCAGGTCCCTATCTCAGCCTCCAAGCTCATTGCACTGGTTGTTCCTTAATGTTTAAAACCTATAAATACAAATTTTATTGTCTATCCTTACCGTGATCACTCTTTTTAAAGCCTCAAAAATGCTTTATTTTAAATGTCTTTCTAAAAAAGCTATTATTAATTTTACCTTTGTTCTAACTTCATTCTTCTTTCCTTCTTCTCTCTTTAAGTTACATGTAAAATTTGGAGTGGTGGGTGAGTTGAGTTTTAATAATTGCTTTTTGTTATTTTTACTTGCATTTTAATTATATTTGGTACTGGACAGCATCGACTGCAGCAAAATTTTGAGAATAAAAGACGATTTGTCCGTTACCCAAGTTGCTCCCAAACAGAAGACTGTAAATGCTGTTAGTTTTAATCTCATAAAGAAAAATAGAGGACAAAATTTAATTAAAGAACTAGAGCTGCCAGATAGTAATTAACTGCTTTAAATCTATAGCTGTGTGAGAAAACATTGGTCACAATAATAATGTTATGCAAATTAAAATGGCTGCTTGGGATAGACAGATTTAAATTTCCAGATCTCTTACTATATAAATTTCACCGAGAAAAAAAATGATGTGCTAATCTGTATTAAGGAGGTCTCTTGAAACATCGTTGGCAGTCTTAATCTAAGAGGAGGCAATCACAGAGAAAGACAGACAGGAATAATGTAAATGTTTAAGAAAGATATGTCTGTTAAAATATGGGACATCTAATCACAAAAAAAATGATTTAATAATAAAGTTATTTGGCTTTTAAAGCTATTACAGTTTAGACATCCTCTCTGCTAATTCAGTCTGTATCACCACAGGACATTTTTACCTGGCGCACCACGTATCAACCCAAGGAAGGCTCAGTGAAACAACATGTGACTACATTTTTATTCTTGACATATTCAGCAAACAAAGGCTTCAAGTACAGCAGCCAACTGAATGGGAATCTTATTTCTATCCAGTTGTTTTGTTTTTTTTTTTTTCCTAAAGCAGAGTGTTAAGAGTTCTTTACAAGCATACATGATCAGCTTATGCAGTTCAGAATATGGGAGCTATGTGAAATATATTATATATGCAATATATTTTTATATATAAAATATATAACCTCAGTGGTGCTGCTCTTCGTCAAACACCAAAAAAAAATTTATGAAGAAAAACCCAATCATTTCCATCTATGTTCTCTGTAAGAACAATATTGCCATCAGTTAGAGCAGGTAGCATTGATGCTTGAGATAGATCTGGGTACCGGACCACAGCTTTTTCCCTGTTGTTCTTGGGCTGAAACAGACTGCTCTGTCTGCGTGCTCGCCAAGGGTTTGTCTGACTGCAAAGGCACAAATATAAGTTTTGTAGTCTGGCTTAAAAAGTCCTGGGTGACCCCAACTCCAGTAATCACCGTTTCCAGCATTTCTGAAATGTAAGCTAGCATCAACAGGGTCCAGACAGATTGGTTAGAGAAAGCGGTGGGTGCTTGAGCTGAACGGCACTGGAAACAACTGAGGATGGCTAGCTGGCTATTCCAGCTGCAGCCTCACAGCATTTTCGTTCAGCACTCAGGTCACAGTCACCAGAGTCCCCCTGCATGGCTCAGCTGAGGGTAATCAAGCATTATGGGTGACTGTTGGACAACTAGTGATTTCAGCTGTCAGTCCACAATTCCAGATGAAACCTCAATTGCAAACTGTAATCACTTGCATATTCACCGGTTCAGATTGCAAAACTTTTCAACTGCCAGTCAGCTGAATGGGTCTCACTTAGGGCAGTGATTTATTTGTGTGCAGACATTATGGATCTGCATCTTCATGAAATACTGAATTGGAAACCAATCTATTGATTCATATTTGTACTATTATCAACACTTCTTTCCCATTATACAGGAAAGCCCCTGTTTTGTGTTAAAGAACAATGTTTGCAGTCAGCCTGGTTGTCGCAATGTCTTGCCCTATAATCCAAATGGCAAATACTAATGTCTGCTGAGAATTTATTTTAAGGATTTATTTTACTGCCTGCTTTCTTTCTTTCTTTCTTTCTTTCTTTCTTTCTTTCTTTCTTTCTTTATTTGCCCTACGTTTTTTTCTTGGGAAACTGAAACTATCCACTTTCAAACATGACTTGTTCTTCATTAGTTATATTTAGGGTCATCCTGGGTCTTACTTATAGCACTCTTTAAAAAAAAAATTCACTGTAGGTTAGCACATAAAATGTTCATTCAATAGTTGGTTGTACCACTTCTGGCTAGGATGGTATTAATTTTCTTCATAGCAGCCCATAGTTGCTGTGTTTTGGATTTGTAACTAAATCACTGTTGATAACACACCAGTGCTTTGGCTATTGCTGAGCAGTGCTTGCACAGCACCCAGGTTTTTGTTTTCCCACTCTATCCCAGCAGCGAGTAAGCTAGTGGTGAGCAAGAAGTTGGGAGGGGACACAGCCGGGACAGCTGGCCTCAAGTGGCCACTCATACCATACAGTGTGATGCTCAGTAATAAAAGCTCAGGGAAAGAAGGAGGCAGGTGGGGTGCTCATGGTTATGGGTTTGTTTCCTGTGTAACTGTTACGTGTGATGGAGCCCTGCTTTCCAAGAAGCAGCTAAACACCCGCCTGCCAATGGGAAGTAGTGAAAAAATTCCTTATTTTGCTTTGTTTGTGCAAGCAACTTTGCTTCACCTATTAAACTATCTTAACCCATAATTTTTCAGCTTTTGCTCTTCTCATTCTCTCTGCTGTCCCACTAGCAGGGATCAAGCGAAAAACTCAATGGGCACTTAGTTGCTGGCCAGGGTCAACCCACGACTTCACAGGTAGCAGAGATCTTTAAATAAGTTTTTACTTCTAAGTTTCTAGTTTTAGTTTCTGACAGACAACATTGCCAAGTTTGATATTTTACTACAAAATTATTTTTAAAATAGCATTTTTTCAAAGTTTCAGAGTATCTCATCCCATGACAAACTCAACTTCCTCATTTAGAAAATAACTTAATCCCCAATATTTAAGCCAGAAAGAAAGCAAAATCATAGAACCATAGAATAGTTTGGGTTGGAAGGGACCTTTAAAGGCCATCTGGTCCAACCCCCCTGCAAGGAGCAGGGACATCTCCAACCAGATCAGTTTGTTCAGAGCCCCGTCCAACCTGGCCTTGAATGTTTCCATTCCAGAGTCTCACTTTCCATTCTTCCACTCCAAAATCTCACTTTTTAAACCTCCCTGGTATTTTGGCACCCCCAAGCCAGTACTTTGGAGTCGCTCAGAGTCGACACCTGCCAGGCTGATAGCCCTTTCTCCTCCAAGTTTGCTTTAAGCATTTAAGTGAACAACCCTGTTTGGTTTTTAGCCACCAGCAATGGTGTTTTACAGTTCTGCAGAGAGCCTTGCATGTAAAAGTAGATGGAGAAATTCCCACTCTGGCCACTGAGCTGGCATCATGGAGCGAGGGCTACCGGTCTCCACCAAGGCCCAGGCCGGCCCAGGCCTTTCAGTGGGCAAAACCCTTCTTCCCGCCGGTGACAAACCCTGCGTCCCCAGGGAAACGGCCCGGTGGGCGTGGCTAGGCCGGCCCGGCCCCTCCCGTTGCCATGGCAGCCGCGCTGGCGGCGGAAGTGCCTGGCGGCGCTGGCCCCGCCCCGCCCCACTCTGCCCCGCCCCTTGGCCGCCGTCACCGCCCTCGGAAGATGGCGGACGGCGGGGCAGGTGCCGCGCAGCAGGAAGAGGAAGTGTCCGCGGTGGCGGCCAGGGGTGGCCGGAGGGATCGGCAGCCCCGGAGCAGCGGCCGCCCGCCCAGCGCCCGGGATTTGCAGGTGAGCGGGTGGAGGAAAGCGTCCGGCTCCCTCGGTGGGGCGGGGCCGAGCCGAACGGGGCGGGAGCCGTGTGGCCTCAGGGGCGCCCCTGGCCTGCCCCAGGCCGCCCCTGAGGGGAGCGGGCGGTGCGCCGTTCTCCCGCCCCCCTCGTTGTCAGGGTGGGCCAGGCAGAACTGGGCCTCTGGGCAGCGGCTGCCGTTCCGTTTTTTTCCTACTCCCCCCCCCCACCACTTTGAGGCTGGGAAGGGAAGGACGGCAGTGAAGGAGGAACAGGGACGTTAGGAAACGGTGGACGGTCAGCTCTGCAGGGAACTGGAAGGGCTCTCCCGACACTTAAGTGGCTGGGTTTTAACCCAGCGCCATCGTGTTCCCTGGTTATTTGGTAGAGGTGCCCTTCCCCGCAGGAAAACGTCCGTCTCTGCAAATGTGGTGTAAGACTCCGGACGAGATCTTTTCCCAGGTTTACGTGGGGAAAGTTTCGAGAGAGTGTGATCACAAATGTAACTCAGTAGAAATGTACTTAAAGGCTTGACTGCAAAGACTTTTAACTGTATTCCTTTTTGTGTGTTTGACTTTTAAACTGTATGAACGTTTAAAATACTTCAGCAACAACTTGATTTGAAAACAGGTGAAACAGTAACTGCAGCTGCCCCTATTTTATTTAAATGTACGTACTTAACAGAGAAAGATGGCTATAGTTTTCTTTTTCTTGGTTACTATTTGGGATTTCATAGGTTCTTGCTGAGATTAACTTTGCTACAGTGTGTAACAGTAATAAAGTTTGTGTTAATAATTTTAGTTCATATGGTCTTTAGTCAACCGAAGCAGGCAACATTTTGGGTAGGTGATTATTGATAAAACGTTAAAAACTGAAGAAGTACCCTCCTGGGTACAGAGTAGCTGTCCACCTATCTGTCCATTCAGCTCATTACTTGATTTGTCGTGGCACCATAAGAGGTGCAGTATAGGGAATATACAGAAACCTGACCGTGCCCTTTTATGCTCCCTCAGCATCCCTTAGTCTTTGGATTAGGGATGGTACAGGGTAAGTCTTTGCTTGTTCTCTTTGTGACTGCTTATGCACTTGTTATCTATGACTTACCCCATCAGCTTTACATATCTAAAAGATATTTGTTTGTATATTCAGAAAGGATGGAGATCTTCAGTGGTTTTCTTGAGCTGTCTCGTTACTCAGTTTAACTTTCTTAATGGGTGTAATTCCTCAGCACACATTCTTCCTCTGCAGAAAATGCCTCACAATAATATGGAATTAATATCCTGTGTTCATAGCAGTGTGTTTTGACTGACGGATGATGTTTTGTTTTATTTTAATGTGTATTCCTTCTACATAAAACTGTAATGAAATTGTAGCCTAGTACCTATTCTGATGTGTATGATAAAATGTTAATATCACTTGCATAGTGGGAACAAAATTATCTGGGGACAAAACTAAAGTTGATTTGGCAAGCAAGGTAGAGTATTGGACAAAAGTAAGATTGCTAAAAATGATGTTAGGTGTCCCTTGCACAACTTCCTAAAAATAAACTTGCCAGTAATATTTGGGGAACCATTGGGAAAAACTTGGTTTTTTAAAGTATGTGCAGTGATGTCTTGAATTCAAGCCAGCAAGGCTGAACTGGTTCTTAATTCTAGGACAAACTTATTTGAGTTATATGTAAAATGTTTGTAAAATTTATTATTTGCTTCCCAGTCTTATCAGAGAATTACCTGGCAACTTTATTTCAATTTTTTAACATTAATGAGATGATGCTTAATATATGTGTGTATATACTCTTGTGATTCTGAATCTAATACAGGCTGAATGTAGGTAGTGAAGCAGCATGAACCAAATGACAGCAGAGTGCAAGTTCCAAGTCACAATGGCATTAAGCATTGTGTGTTTTTTTTTAATAAAGCAGAAAGGAAATAGAATTTAGAGAAGTAGTTGGGGTTTCTCATGTTGATGTTTCTAATTTTCTGGTGATATGCACGTTTTGCATTAGTTTTTGTCTTACTTCTGTTCCATATCTAGTGCTAGAATTACAGACTTCTAAAAATAGTTCTGTTTCCTACAGTTGGCCTTGGCAGAGTTGTACGAAGATGAAGCTAAAAGGCAGTCATTGTGTCCTGACAAACCAACAACTACAAAGATCAGTAACACAAAAGTACCACAGAGGTGAGATCTGCGTTGCACTTCTGAGATTTGTTGAATAGGTACTGTATTAGCTCATAAAACTTCATCAGACTTACTTGATCTCCTCCTTGTACAAAAAGTGATCTACGGCAGTGAGTTCTTGAAATAAGGCACAGTTTATGTCTTCTCAGAATACTTTTGAAATTGTTTTTATTTAGGAGCCTTTGTGCTGTATGGTATTCCAAAACACTTTAAACCCACTTGAGATAAGATTAAGATGCTATAACTGAAATGTAGTGTTGCTCTTTGTTACATGGATAGAATTTGGAAATTTGTTGTATCAAAAAAATGCTGCATTTCTTTGATTCTTCAAAATTCAGCGAATTGGTAGTTTGTGTGAAACCTGACAAGTGAGCTGCTTTGACTGTTGTACTTACATCAGTACCTGATGAGACAAATACTGATTTGAAAAATTATCAGTAGGTTCATTAGTAGGCTCCTGTGGGGTGAAAGAAATAAAAAGGGCTTCTTAATGAATTTGTCTGGGTTTGGCAGGTGGAAGGAAGGCACGTATCTATGTATAAATCCAACTTTCACTGGCCTGTAGTGTTTGCAGTTCATATAGCATTTGAAGAGTCAATGACATTTTAAATTCTTTATAAAGAAATCTTGCCAGCTTTTAATTAATTTTCCTTTAAATTACTTTAGAGAAGGGAAGTCTTTAAATCATTACTGTCAGTGATGCCATGATAGGTCTTGTATTTGGCTTGTCTTTCAGTCGCTGCTGCCGATATGGATCTCTGTTTTAAAGGAATCTGAGTAGCAGAAAAGATCTTAGTCACCGGAGCCATGCTTTGAGTGCATCTGCAAATGCAGATCTTCAGGAAGAGGGATTTTAGCACAGTATGAGACACTTGGAAAATAATAGCATTTTTGGTGAATCTTGTTGCTGGTTTTGGTGAAACCACCTAAGTTGACTAATCAGCTACACAGAACACAGTTTATGAACAAATAAAGCAAACAGCTCCATTTACCTGGTATGTATCATGAAATTCCAGCTTCCCACTCCAACTGAAGGAAGAGCTGCAATACAGTATCTCAAATACTTCAGTGTGACAGCTGTTGGCAAACACTTGCTCTTTGTTGGCAATCATACTGAAATCTGTTTGAGAAAGAAGAGATGACTGCTATTTGCATGGTATCCAAAATGAGATGTTTCTTTTAGTAGACTTCCGTTTGCTCTCAAGTAAGCAGTGTACTAACTCCAAGGAAGCATAGTGCTGCTCTTGAAGTCATCTACTCGACTTGCCTTCCACAATTGCAGATACAGAAGAATGTCTCAGGGCCCAGCTGGAATAAACACCATACTATATATGCTGTCATATATGCTCTTTTAAGAAACTTAAGACTATTGGCACAAAGATACCACAAAACCAACAATGCAACAAAGGAAGAAAATAGAAGAGATTAAAGTGTTTCTAGTGCCCATAACCTAAGTCCGTAACAATAACAATAACAATACATCTTTTTTCTGAGAAAGTGATAATAAGCGAATCCTTCACTGGGATATAGAATTATATTGCACTAATACTTAAAAAAGCAATGGCCTGCTCTGCTACACCTTGATTACAAAGGTATAGTAATCAGACAAATTGCATAAATCTGAACTGCCATTACTCATGTAGCAGATTGCATGTCTGTTCTGATCGTGTGGTAGCTGGCTACCTCATATATGTCTTGCAGTAATGAATTTTATCATCAAGTACTGCAGGATAAGAGCTTATAGCTGTACAGCTTTCCCTGGCATTTTGCAAGCTGACAACCCTAGTTTGTCCTGTGGTGGCTTATTGATTTGTCCATATCATAAAACAGAATCAGATTCTGCATTTCAATCATCTTTTGAAAGTCTTTGCGATGTTGCCATTCAACATATTTTTAAAATTCTGTAAAATAAAAGTGAGAACTACTGCTTTGTAGGATCCTTGTAGGCAGGGACTCCAGGACATCAGAGAAAGCCAATGTTGATTTCACTAGGCAACTTGCCTCTTGACAAAACCAGTGAAAATGTCAAAAGAATTTGAAGTATAATTAATTCTGGTAAGCTAGATTCTGAAACAGCTGTTGAGCTTGTGTATTACCTATGTTATCTGTAGGACCATGAGTAGCATAAAGCAGAATTCACCAATTTTATAGTATGCTAGAGTAGAATAGAATAGTTCAGTTGGAACAGACCTACAAAGATCATCTAGTCCAACTGTTGCTGAAACACGCGTGCCCTTTCCTGCTTATTTGCTTAGAAGCATCCATGGCTATGTACTTTCTCTAAAAAACAGTATGATGAGAACAAAAAAAAAACCCCAATAGCTTGATATCCTTAGATTTTGAAAAATAAGTATTTTCAGAAGTTAGATATTAAGTACTTAGTGAAGTGTATGTACCAGTCATTTTCAAACTTTTTCTTTTATTCTCTTGGCAGTCTTAAAATTGATTCTCTTAGAAGGCTGAGAAAACCGGAGAGAAGCATGAGCGATGACAAAGAAAACCAAAGGTATTTTTAAAACAAACAAACAAAAAAATGAACAATTGTGAAAGTAATTGGGGTGTTTTGTGATATTCACACTTTGCTCCCATCTCTTTTTCAAAGTACGTGTGAGCTAAGTCTGTCCTGCGAAGAGCTAGTAACTACAGAGATGCTATGTGACTTATTAGAGTAAGTCTTAGCTGTACACTGCTGTAGTAAAACTGTATTTAGCAGAACCTGACTGTAGTGATCTAGGACCTGTAGATGTCTTAACATGTGACTGTATGGATGTAAAGGTTGTAATTCACACTTGAACTCAAAAGCTTTTTTGCCTTTTCTTAAATATCCTGAATTGTTCTGTGTATCTATTACTCAAATATTTCAATACTTCCTTTCTTTCTTGAATACAAATTCTGATGAGAATTCTTGTTTCATTTCCTTACCACTATAACTCTTTAATAATTAAAGATTTTCCATATAAATGACAGTCGGGATAATAAATACAGTTTTATGTACAAAGGAGAGATGATACTAAGGGGTTGCAAGTTATGTGAAATCATAAAAGATGTATGATTGTCCAGCACCTTCATATCCACTCCTAGTTTTGGGTAATCATAAAATATGGTGGGATCAACAGCATTTTGAAGTCATTGGCTGGAGAGACACATGGATTAATTCATCTGCCTTGCCTGAAGTGGCTAAGTGAAAAAGTTAAGGAAAGTGGGAAGGACTTAATTTATATTAACGCACTCTCAGATTTGCCGGGTTTTGTATTTATATACAGATTTTTTATAGCATCCATTACATTGGTATTTAGAGATTTATAGCACCTTCCTCAAGATAATGCTCAAGGAATATCTTCATAATCAAACAGATACAGTTTTGAACTACTAGATCTTTAAATTAAAAGATCAAATTGAGGGGCACTGTTCAGGTTTTCCAACAACAGTTCTAAACTTATTTTGTCAAGGCAGTGTTAGTTGTGAATCTGTATTCTAAGCATCCCAGGCACAGTCCTACGCAGAGGACACCCCGGAGGAAATTGGTCTTTCTGGGAGCAGGTGGCATCTGCATAAGAAGAAGTGTATAAAGCCATGGCTGCATCAGGACCACGTTCACTTAAAATATGGCCTTGGGCCCTAACCTCTGGGATCTGTTCCAGAAGGCACCTTGGTAGTTTTGTTAGTGAAATGTCTTTGGAGCAGTGCTGCTTGGATTGTTGGAAGGGTCAGAACCAAGTGGAAAATTGCTGTGATCAGAATGAAAAGCTTTGGTGCAAAATTTGGCTCTTTGTTGTTTTGTTTTGGTTTTTTTTTTTCTTTTGATGGGAAGAGGAAAATTATGCTTGTCATTTAAAACATTTTTGCTTATGAACATCACTATTCTAAAGATTCTATTCAGGTGACTCGGAATATAGAGGATTACAGATTTCTGGGGCTTCTAATAGTCCAAGTAAAATTGTTGCTGAACTCTTCAAGGAAGCAAAAGAACATGGAGCTGTCCCATTAGATGAAGCTTCAAGAGCATCTGGTGATTTCAGTAAAGCTAAGGTAAAAGTTAAAAGATATTTTGATCTCTATTTACATTAGTCTCTCTGAAACTTATCTAAGCATGTGAGAGCAAATATGCCTTTTTGTGGTTTGCAAATAGCAGAGGATTTTATCAACACAGATGTGTATTATCTGTGCTCAAATAGCTTATTCTAGAAAATAAAGTGGGGCAAAACCACATAATTTCAAGAGAAATCATTAGAAATTAACCTGAACTGGAATTATTTGCTTCATTTGTAATTAAAATTGATTAAAAAAAAAAAACCCAAACAAACTACAGTTGCATCCCAATCAGAATCTCTTATCTATTGAATTACTAAAGTCTGAAAAAAATCTACAGATTAACATCACATAAAACCTGCTTAGCCTGATTATGGTTGCCAGGTATAATTTTCCACTTAGAAAATATACAAGTTAGAGTAGTGTGCTTGATTTTTATTACAGAAGCAAGTTTGATGCTTTTACTTGCACCTAGGTAAGAATTTTAATAAACTGTTTCATACTTATTTCAGTAAGCTTTTCTATGTATTTTTTCCAGTCATTTTCTGGTGGTGGATATAGATTGGGTGACTCATCACAAAAGCACTCCGAATATATATATGGAGAAAATCAAGATGTAAGTAAAATTCTGAATAGCAGGAAACAGAGTCTCCAACAGATGTCTGCTTAATCATCTTTACAGCTTGAAATGCCAGTATGACTGTAATTATGTCTATGAGGAAAAATTAATATCTAAATATTAGACATGTGTTAAGTAGAAATTGTTAAAGTGAAAGTGGTCACAGAGGACAGATGTTCATTGGATACCCCTAAGGCCTCCATTGTGGAATTTTCTGATATAAATTACTTTGAAGGAATATTTGCTAAGAATTCCAGTTACTTTTCCTCCAGCTGTTGTTCTACATTCTCTTAGCTATGCTGAATGTAGCATAGCTACATTCTCTTAGCTATGCTGAAATTTTAATCCTCTTAGGTTAGGAATTGTTTCTTGCTGTGGCTTGCAAAATACCCAATCTCAAACTGGGAGCATGGATGTATTCCAGGAATGGTGAAGTAGCAGGTTAGAGGCCTTAGGAAA
This sequence comes from Chlamydotis macqueenii, assembly GCF_036417535.1. Lineage (NCBI taxonomy): Eukaryota > Metazoa > Chordata > Aves > Otidiformes > Otididae > Chlamydotis > Chlamydotis macqueenii. Next base: position 123,604,087 of record NC_141557.1, read on the forward strand.
ACTGTCTTCCCTTTCTCTCCTCTTGCTTAAAAGGCAGGAAATGAGGGAAAAGGGGAGAAAAGCAGTTTTTTACACTTCGCCATTCATGTGAACGGCTAGAGCAAATGTTAAGCTTATTTAGAAACCAAAACAAGACGGAAGTCAGGCCGAAAGATGTGTTTCAGGCTGAGGGGTGCTGTCATGTCACACCAGGAGCTGCAGCCTTCTGCCCTCCTAAGTAAGCCTTCTGCCCTCTACGTGATGGCTGGCTGTACTGAGCTGCAAGCCTGTTGCAGTGGGTTTACCATAACTAGAGGGATAGCTGACTAAGGGAAAGTCAGTTTTACTGACTAGGGAAGCCTTGTTGTGCTGGACTGCAAGGCAGTGGTGTGGGCTCTGAAGGTGAAAGGCTCTGGCTGGACATACAGGTGCACAGCAAAATAAGAAGGCAGTGAAGGAGGCTTGTTTCCGGGATTTCTCAGCATTTGATCTGAATGGAACTAGTATCAACTTTATTGGAGTTCAGCATGTAATAATTTGAGAAAATAATAGTTTTCACTGTAACTGATCTATCAGCAGTAATTTTTAATTTTATTGATTTATTTAATTCATCAACAAGAAATATTTACTGTTTTTGAAAGTGATTGGAACACTATGAAGATCACTACACAGTCACTGTTTATTATCTGTTATGTCTTGGATAGCAGATTAAGAGACTCTTTTGCCCCAAGTGTAAAAGTGGTCTTGAAGTAGGTAGTGGTCTATGACTACTATTTGCTTTTTTAAAGGATTCTAACAATGGTACTTACAGTACAGTGCTCTGTTCTTCTTTTGTCATTTGCATCTTGTTTGTAGTCTGCAACAAAATCTGTTAAGTATAGATCAAAAATTGTATAACTAATCTGTATGAAATTGAAATACCCTATTTTTCTATCTTCACTTTTTTTATTTCACTGTTTTTGCTTCATAGGTTCAAATTTTGCTGAAACTTTGGAGGAATGGCTTCAGTTTAGATGATGGCGAGTTGAGATCCTATTCAGACCCAACAAATGCTCAGTTTCTTGAGTCTGTTAAGAGAGGGTAAGTTAAAATGGCAACTTTTTTGAGGTATGTCTTTCAAATGAAGGGAAGAAAAACCTTTCTCCACATGCTTATAGTTATTAATGCTTCAGACTTCTCTGCCTAGACCCATAAAATATATTCTGTGTTTGTCATTAGATACATGAGGCATTTAAAAATTTGGAACGCTTTGGTTCCTTGTGGTGGTTAAACCCTGAGTGTAACTTGTTACAGACAGCTTTTAGTTTCACATGTTTTGTTAACGCATTCTAGGTTTTGACTGTCAGCTCCCTAATTATTTTTTTTCCTTCCTTTAGAATGAAATCAATTCATAAAACAATTGGACATCTGTGACTTAAAGTAAACATACTAATAGTATCTACTCATACTATGTACTGTCTAAAGTTTTTGTGTAATTTTCTATTGCAGTTCAGAACGTAATGGGAAACTTTTATTTTTGTAATTAAGGGAAATTCCTGTGGAACTGCAGCGACTTGTTCATGGTGGCCAGGTTAATTTGGATATGGAAGACCACCAAGAACAGGAATATGTGAAGCCTAGACTGCGGTTCAAAGCTTTCAGTGGCGAAGGGCAAAAACTTGGAAGGTAAAAAATGCTAGGTTTTCTGTTCTGTGTTCATATGCTATTGCAAAAGCTGGATATAATCAACTAGGAGACTGTTGGAGAATCTAATCAGATGGCAAAAGCAATATAAAATTGTGTGCCACAAGTCTCAGCCCTGATTCGAGAGTCACCAGTAATTATGAAAGTTTATATATAACCTTAAAAAAATGTTGTCTTAGTCCTCTATTGGAACTGCTCTTAGATTTGCTAGATGCTTTGTGCTTTGTTGTGACTATGAGATTTCTCTGCCTGTGGAGAAGAGAGGAGGTTCTGTAGATAAGAAAATGCGCACATCTGTAGTGTGGCATGTTTGTTTATTTTGGTAGCTTTTGAAGTCTCAGGTATGTAAGCAATGAAAGGAACAACCAAAAGGTTGTCTCCAAGCAGATTTATATAACTTTTACACTAAATGTAAAAGGTTCCAAGCAGTAATATAAATTACCTGTCAGTATCATTTGTGCTCTAAATGGTGGAGGATGCCTAGAATCATAAAGTAGTGCTCCTGAAAGCAATTACTAAAGCAGTTTGGGTCAGGTTAATGCTGTATAATGGTGCATGATTATTTTTTAATATAGTCCATGAGGTACAATTTATAAACCTTATAATTTAATAACTAATTTAATAATTAATAGTATCATTTAATGCTCTGTGAGCATAAACAAGGATGGTTTTGGTTGTACTTGATTACCTGTTTAAAATCATGCAAATGTAATAATATGCACAGTTATAAGAAAAATAAATATGAAATATTGCAGTCATTGACAAGAAACTGCAAAAGCATTATTTTTGTCTCTATTTAAAAAGCTGTATTTATACTTAGTTCAGATAACTTGGAGAGAATTTTCATTGCTCATTTGTAATAGCTATACATGGTAGTCATTCAGTGAAAAAGACAGCTGAAGCATTATTCAGTTCTGGTTTGACTCCGTTGGTAACATCTGGTTTAATTTTTTCAATCCCCTAGCCTTACACCTGAAATAGTCAGCACACCATCTTCGCCAGAGGAGGAGGAGAAATCCATTCTTAATGCACCTGTTCTGATTGATGATTCCATGCCAGCAACTAAAGTTCAAATTAGATTAGCTGATGGAAGCCGATTAATACAAAGATTTAATCAAACACACAGGTAAATTGATTCTGCATCAATGCAGGTAACAATAACTCCTTCATAAGTTTATGTTTTGTAATTAAATGAATATCAGCAAGACCGCAAAAATGGGACAAATACAATTCCACTGAAATGTTAAAACTCTATGTCATTTTCATAACATAGATATACTGATAAATTGACTATCAGAGCAAAATTCTGCTATTGGAAACACACGTTTTTTGATAACTGCAGAGTCACAAACTTTTGTGACCTGTTATGTCCTGTGGTTTGTAAGGACACGGTACCAGCCATAGCTGCTCTCAGGGCGACTGAAATCTGGACAGCCTTGCTATGTTGTTGTCCCAACCCTGGGCCCTTCTTGAGCAGAGTATGTGGCTGACCTGGATGACTCTCTGAAGGCATTTTATTGCAGTTTTGGAGTATAGTCTGGATTGGAATATAGTCCACACTACAGGCAGAGATATGCTTTGGCTAGTAATCAAGAGCTCCAGGTTTTTACGTTGTTATACTTGAGACTACAACTAAACATGACATGGGTTATACGTGTAGACTGCAGCCCATATGCAGAAGGGCATATGGACATAACATACTTATTTGCAATTCTGGCATGTAGGCTAGGCATAATGCTGAGAACCAGTCTTTGTTTTATTTTGGATTGCCCTCTCCTAGGAATTGGCAGTGTGTGAACTTGGTGGATTTTTTAGATCTGTTAGTAGTTTGCTGATTAGAGTTTGGCATCAGTTTTATTGACATGTTGGGGCGTTGCCACAAATGGTGTTGGCCTAAGAGGTTGTGTTAGTGCAAGGTTCTGCAAAGCTCTGCTTTGCGCTGCACGGCTGAAAGAACTTTGGGCAGAGGGCAGAGATTTGGGCAGTAGTTCCACCCACACTGCACAGCAAGCAGGGTTCAAACTGGCCTTGGTCTGAAATCTGCACCATGGTCTTAGAACACAGCTGAAACTGAGCTTGAATCCTGCCTTGGAGGTGGTCTTAGCATGGGCCCAATTCCATGTTCATATTCTTGTGTCCTTTCTTACTTCTGGCTCAGAATAAGAGCAGAGATAATGGGCAGCTTTCTGCACCTGGCAACATACACAGAGCACAATGAGGCAGTTTTAACTGAGGTGCCAATAGAGAGGAAGATACAGCAATAATTTTTCGTATTTTAGTAGACCTGATAGTACAGGCCTAGATCCTTTCTTCACAGCACCTGCTGGAGAAGTGGCTTAGATAAGCAGTAGGGCTGATTGGGAGCCCTGATGTTTTTTCTTTTGCCTGCATGAAAGAGTAGAAATGGTAAATTTCCCAGTGGTATCTGTAACCAAGTGTGTGTTGACAGAACCTTATTTTAATCATTATTAACTTAATCTTGGATGTGGATCTCTTTAGTTATCCTTGCCATATGTATGATCAAAATCAGCTACTAAAGTGCATTGCTTGTATCATAAGTCTTGAAGACTGATAGAAAGTTGAAGTCCCTGCTTATTTGGCTACAGTAAATCTACCTACTTATTGGTTACAATAGATCTTCAAAGATTTATTCTCAGCTTACCGTCTTAGGTGAGGAACCTCAAATTTCAGTTTTATCTCTACAATCTTATTTATTTTTCATCCATGTCTTATAAAACTGAATTGTTCTCATTACACTGTTGATGTGATTGTTTTAAGAACTGTTGTTCAGAAATTCAATGCCAAGTGAAAGTAGAGGAAACCTCTTGCTATTAATAGTTCCCCTCTGCTTTCTCATCACTGTCACCATGTATTTTTAGATTCCTCCTTCCAGAAATAATTTGGCCTTTTTGGAATATACTAATTAATAGTGAAAATTTTGACAGCTGGTGTTGAAATTACTTGACTTTCTGTGTTAAGTATCAGTTTGCAATATGATTTTATGTTACAAATTTTATTTCTATTATTTGAGAAAACAAGCAACATTCATTTTAATTTTTCACATTTTGTAGGCAAGAAGCAGAAAATTCTAGGCTACAATCATTAGTCATCTGCATCAAATGTAAATGTAAAATCAATAAGATATATTAAATGGTTTAGTCTGTCAGGAGATTTTGTGTTCTCTGATCATCTTAATGTTCAGAGCTTTATGTCAAAGCTGAATCGTACATAGTTTTCATGTCCATATCCTTTCCACAGGATTAAGGATATTCGAGATTTCATTATCCAGTCCCGTCCAGCATTTGCAACAACTGATTTTGTTCTTGTGACTACCTTTCCAAATAAAGAGCTAACAGATGAAAGCCTGACACTACAAGAAGCAGATATACTTAACACTGTGATTCTTCAGCAGTTAAAGTAATCTTAGAGTTGTTGGTACAATATAGGGAGTGTGCTGTATTGTCATACAATATGTTTCCAACAGATGAAGAAAAGGAAAGATCGGCGTCTTTTTTTATTCCCTCACTTCCACAGATCAGATTTTTGGGTTTCACGTCTTCCAGCTAAAGCATATCTAACTTTTTCATTTCTCAACATTTTTCAACCTTTTTTCAGTGTTAAAGTTAAGCTTTCCTATGTTACTGTGTTTCAAACCATATCTTTTACTAAATGTGAAATGAGATAAGACTTCATGACTCATCATTATTTTGAGGGGGGTGGAGGGAGAAGCATTTTTCTGAAGGGGACAGTATCTTTCATACAGTTGGTAAGATTTGCACTATGGAAATGTTTTATGCTGCATTGACAAACAGCCATTTGAAAACTTAGCCTGTAGGTTATGTTTACCTTCCAAGCTGTATTAATATTTAAGTGCTCTGTTTAATAGATTGACAGATAATTAATGCCCTAATATAATTTTTGTATATTCTGTTTGTAGTGTTTCATGGTGCAGTATAATATTTATATTCTAGTTTTTATGTCATTTTCCTTGTATTGTTGCTCATGTGAGTGAATCAGTTCTGGAGATGCAAACCTCAGCTATTGCAGACTGTAATAGATTCTTCTCATATTTGTATTGTAGTTGTTCTACTTGTGAAAATAAGTAAGATGTTTTTCTCTTGAAGTTAGAGAAATTGGAGAGACCACTGTCATTTGGAGAAATGCTGTGATTTAGAATTCATGAGAGTAGGCCTGCGGTCACTTTGAACCTGAATATGCAGTTGAACCCTGTGCAGCTACATGATTCTTCACATGAAAGGTTACTTAAATAACCCCAAACAAAAAACACTGAGGTGCACAAACACAGAAATTGTTTATGCTTTCACTTGCATGCACAGAAGTAGACGTGTTAATTGGTCGTGGATTTTTGACCTGAATTTCAGGTCTTTATATTTGGAATTTTGGCCAAAGGCATTTTGTACTATTCAGTGGGGATTTGCTTGTGCAGTTTTCACTGTACTTGTTTGGAAGCTGCACAATTAAATCCCTTAATCTTTGAAATTATATATTTTTTCAAATAACTTGATCCTACGCTGCAGTATGCAGGTAGGAATCTTATGTTGTGGGCAAACTAGCTTCTGTGTTTTAATAGTATGCAGTTTTATAGTACTTGTGGCTTTATATCAGATGAGTGGATCACACTCTAAAGGAGGGTAAATGGGCTTTATCTCTTGTACCAATATATGTGTTAAAAATGCTGTTTTCACTGATTATTTTATGCTGAAAATATCAGTACTTATTTATTTATGCTAAGTGTATAGTTGCTTAGCATACTTGATTAATCTTGCATTTTTACCTCAAAGTAGATATTTGAGTAAATTTTAAACGTGTAATTGTATTTGAGGTATTTTGTTTTGTAATCTGGATATCTGCATGATTTTAATCATAATTCATTTCACATGCTAAGTAATTAAACTTTTAAGCTAAAAAGACTACGCAACACTTCTTGTTTTCTTCCCAATTTATGTTGTGATGAAGTGGTGACTGTGTTGCATGCCAAATATTTAAGCCTAAACTGAAAGGAATGAATGCTTACTATGCATATATTTTATATACTAACACTTCTCTATATAAATGCAAGGCCACAGTCAGTATTGTGGTATCAGTCTTGGTCAATCAGCAGTTTGCTACTATTTTATGTTTATAAATCTATTTATTTCAGTTCAGAATACAGGTAAAGTCACATTGCTCATTACTTCTGAAGACCATTATTAATTAAACACTGATGTATGAAGGACAGTGGTTAACTAAATTGTATTTTTTTTCTCTTATTTTGCCAAGAAACACAACTGCATCGTATTACAATCTCCTTGTTTCAAATAGCTGGTAAATTTTAGTGTTCAGTAGCAGCTGACAGTAACTGAGGGTCCCAGTAGTTGACATTGTTTGGTCAGGCACTAAGAAAATATATTAATGCTCATGTTTAAATATTTCACTGCTTCTCAGTACTTTAAAACCTATGGAATTTTCTGTCTCATAATTTTGTATCATACCTTTTATAACATTAAATTCTCACTCCTGTAGCTAACACCGTGGCGTTTTTGGCACAAACACAGTTGTTTGAATACAGACCTATGTGGATATGCAGTTAAGGCTAGCTACAAGGGAGAAGGGAGACTGAAACAAGGGAGAAGGAACTTAGTAGAGGATGACAATCTTTCTCTCACAGCAAGGCTGCTGAACTTCTTGTAAATTCCTCTTAGCTTCCATAAAATACAGGTAATAATCCTATTGCTTGCCCTTGTAGACAGCTTATGAAAGGCTCAGGGTTCACCTCTGCTTGTCTTTTCCAGAAATCCTTTGTCACACAAGAGCCAAAGAACCCAAAACTGAATGTTTTCTTAAGAAAATCTGGAGCTGAATACTTGTGCTTTTTTCTTTTTTTTTTGGCCACTACTCTCATCTTTGTAATTGTTTATTCTGGGTAAACACAATTAGAGTTGTTAGTCTGGGGAATTTCGTGTTTGTTTGTTTGTTTTTAGCAGGGTATCAAGATGTTTGTAAACATTCTGCTTTGTTCTGACTACTGGACACACTTGTACAATTAGTTTATATTTAGCAGCTATATCATACTGTTCTCTCTCTTTGGTGGAAAATCTGTCCAATATTAAAAGAACCAAGGAAGAGCATGCAAGCACTCACAGGTGCTGTTAGTAGCTCTCTGCTTAGTTGCTTGCATTAAGCTAAGGCTCCCATGATTGTTAAATTGTATTATTCTGGGCAGGAAGAACAGACTGAGAGATGCACTTTCCCCTTGCTTGTGGTGATGAAGCCTGACAGGCCTCAGCGTAGGCAGGTGCTGTTCTATGAGCACATGAGACAGTGAGCAGCAACAGTCTGGAATAATAAATACTGAATTCATGGCATGGCAAAAGTATTAAGCTTGTGGTATTTCTCTGGGATGGATATAATTGGAACGGGTTCTGAAGAGATTAAAAGTAGGACTGGTATTATTTAGCTGCTCATGAACTATTTGAAAATAAACTTCAAAAACCCAAAGATTAGTGCAGTGATAAACAACAGCAGGCAGCAGCTATGATGAACATTCAGTCAACTGTGGCAATCGGATCAGCTGCATCCTTAATACAGCCAAATGTCAAGTTACGAACCTGGAACCAACTGGGAAAAACACCAACAGCCTGGAAAGCACTGGCCCTGGAAGGGAGTTGGATAATGGTAGGAAAACAATGCAGCAGAACTATTTACACCCCTCTGGGTTTTACAGTTGTCTTTGTGACTGGGAGATTATTTTAATCCATGTGTTTGTTATCGGTGAGTTTGATGCTGTTTATGGTGCTGGTCTTGCTTCTTAAGAACTTCAGAGTTAGGACCAAAAAAATCAATGGAAATGCTGAATTAAATATCTTACCTTAAAAGAGCTCAAAACAAGTAGCTTATCAAGGAGAAGATTGAGAGATTAGGTGATTTAAAGTGGGCAGTTACTTCAGAGAGTCTGGGAAAAGTATCATAGGACTGTTTGGTAGAGAAAAGCGTAACAAGTTAGAAGCTTGTACAAAGCTGGAAATTCAGTTCAGGTATTTTCAAAGGGAAATTAAAACACATTTTTCAGTAGCTGAACTACTGGAATGAACCAACCTTGAAAATAAAGTTCTCTATCTTCTGGGTTTTTTTTTTTTTTGTTTAATTCTCATTGTTATGCTGGCTTTCTGTAAGATTTGTTTTAATTAAACTAAATTTATTTGAGTTTCGCTACTGAAACAACAAGGGTAAAATAAGGTGGCTTAGTTTTTGGAAAGCTATTATTTACTTTGTCTATTCATACTTGCAATTAATAAATTCTGCTGTATACTTCAGATTTAAGGCTGGAAATGTTACGTACCTCACTGTGCACCTTCAACATTTTCATTACAGACATTGCAAAAGCAGGTCTACTGAACTTCAAACAGATGATTAACAAAACTCTGATTACAGACCAGAAGTCACCTTCTTGCATTTCTTAATTGCAAGCTCTCCTCCTTTAGTAATGGTCTTGTTCTGTCTGTCCATAATCGAAGAGCTCTGTGGCAGCACATCTGAATGTTAAGGGAAAGAAACTAAGTTTAAAAAGTTTTTCATCTAAAACTGAGAAGTGGGGAGGTTATCTAGTTCTTTTCTGTTTGCCGGAAGCTGTCTGCCCTTGAGTTAAGTGTGTGGTCTATGAGCTACATATTTGGGCTCTTTTTCTGGAGCATGAGGAGATAGATGTGTTGTTCCAAACTACACTACGATAAACTGAGCGAGATGTTCTTGACTGTGAAATAAAAAAAATATTCTTCTAGGGAATTACTCTGGAGGAGCTACTATTTTACGTTTATAAATCTACCTCAGTCCAAATTAATTTGGTGAGATCTTAGACTGTTTAAATACTAATGAGCAAGTACTCCTAAATAGGAATACCCAGGGGTATATTTTCCTATATGATCCTTTTAGCTGAAGTTTGAATAGAAGGAATTACTTATGCAGGGCTCTGAAGCCGGTATTTATTTCATGGAATTCTTAGTATCTTACTATGTGCTAATATAAATTTTTTTATTGTCTATTTTAGAAAAAAAAAATAGTATTCATAGTGTTTACTAGCTCTATCCTAAAAATTACCAAATTACACTTTGAGGAAAAAATAAATTTTCTGACTTTCAATTTAAATTTTAATTAACTTTTTTTCATGGTAATAGCTGTCTACAGTGTTTTGGACCAATGGAAGCCTTAGAACTTTACTGCCTGCATTGTGCAAACCCCACACAAACGTTCCATTTCAGTGAACAGAATTCATTTCTATTTATTCTGCAACTGTTCCAAATTAAGTTAAATTGAATCATCATTGATTAGATGTTCACAACATAAATATCCTTACAGTCCTGTGTGCCAATTTAGTTAATCCATTTTAAATTAGATTTTACAAATAAAAATCTCTGCCTGAATGTGAAAATTGAAGTGCTAGGTTTTTGAAAAGTTTGCAGTTAATAGAGAATAACTTAGATAAGATACTTATTTCTACTTACATTTGACTTCTCTTAGCAAATTAGTTCTTGTTAAAAGAAATTGAGAAATTTTCAATGGAGAAGACTTTGACTCTGCATGCAGATTAGTGATACCACTTTTTGTCCATGAATGAGCACCTTGATACATGTGAATACTTGTTTCCACTTTTTTATTTATCACCTTTTTTATATTGTTTATCTTGTTTTGAATATGTCATGTGTATGCTTTCAACTCCTTTAACTATAAAATTATATTCCTGCATATTTTTATTAATGCAGTGCTACTTCCCATAGCAGTCCCCAAATCCTGTAATCTAAAAAGAATCATTGAAAGCAGAAGAGGGAGCATGAGTGGATATGGGCAGATGGTTATGTTAAAATGCTCTTCCCTAAATTATTTGCTCCTGCTTTTATAGTCCAGTAATTCTTTTGGTTTTCTAAGGAGTCTTCCTGAACATTATTTTTCCTGGAAACAGACACAGATCTTGGATGCAGTTGGAATTGCTTGGTAGCCTTGGTCAGCGCTCAAAATATTGTAGGCTAGGATTTGGTCTGTGTGAAAGGAGTGAATTCTTCATCTGCAGAGAGCAGACAATTAGACCTCAAAAGGATCAACTCGGAGGAAAAAAGTGAACCTGAATCCTATCTTAAATCCCAACATTGGGAAAGTTCAGATGTACCACTGTACTGCAAGCTGGTTTTAAGATAGAGGCTGACAATGTGCCTTGGTAGAATTAAAAAATTAAGGCCTGGAAATATTCTAGGTTTCAGCATCAGTCACAACCCTCAGTGGAAGACTAAGCCTAAGAGGCAGAACAAGCACACTCAGCAAATGTAGGGAGGAGAGGATGCTTGTTTAGCGAAGACCTGTAACACATCCCAACGGAAATAGTCACTGTTCTGGGAGACGATGTTAGCTGGATCAAAGCTGGTACTCCAGGCCGCTGAGCTTCTCACACCTGCTTTCCTTCATTCCTGACTACCTGCTAGTTGGTGTCTCTGCTGGTCATTCCTGTTCAGTAGAACAGTGCCTGCGGTGCATCAGTTCTTACAGACAATTGCAGTGATTTGCAAGAGTCTCTTACAAAAGGCAGACTTGAAGTTTTCTTTCCCTCAATACCTTTCTTTATCCAGTTTCTTCAGCATAAGATCCCAAGATACACTAAACAGACTCTTAACCTGGGTACATTAAGCAAGTTTAGATTGTCTTATCTTCTCAGCATGTCACTTACAAATACTGCACTTGCCCTGCTTTTTCTTTTTAATTGGTTTTAGTACCTGTGCCCTAAACAAAACAAATTATACAGTCAAAATTTTGCTGTTTTCCCTGTGGCCTTTCTGGTAAGCTTATGGTGCTGGCAGATAACTTCTACCCAAGGACTCCAGCCCTGTGGAGTTCACATGAGGGCAACTCTCCTCCTTCTTCAGGTCCCCATTTCACTATGGCAAGATTTTTTTTTTTTTTTTCGCTTGGTTTATTAGCAGATAAAGTTTGGTCAGTCATTGTGTGTTCCAGGCTGCACAGAGTTCTCCAGTGTTCCAATGTTTCACATTTAAATCTGACAATTCTTTGACACCTCCCCAAGGGACTTTTAATAATATATGAGGTTTACTTAGTGCTTTCTGTATTCCTGCTGTTGCAGAGCTGAGCCTTTGGAATACAGTTCTGTCTGGATTTTGTGGGTTTTTGTTTGGTTTTGGATTATTTTTTTTTCGTGGTATCTCATGGCCCAAATTAAGAAATAAAGCTTAGGTTGCACGTATGATAAAGATGTGGAGTAGGTCACAGAGTCAGTAAATAAATGTGAGAAAACTAGAACGTTGAAAAGATTTTGGAAGAACTTTGATTCTCCATATTTCTCATCTAACCTGCACTGACCTCTTCCACACAGCAGTTTTTACTTGTTATTTGCTCAGCAAACCGTTATCCCCTTTGTGTACAGAAAATCCCTATAAGTTCTGTATTAGAGGCTTGAACTTGCAATGCTTACTGCCCGTCTTCCTAAGCAGCTCCCTGGAGACTGTGGGGCTGCCCATAGGCACTTGTGAGAATAATGAACTTCAGGTTTAATGCTCAGCTCCTAAGCTTTCTGTGGCTGATGCTGTGTCTCTCAGTGTGTCTGCAATTCCTGAGAATACTGGCTACCTAGTTCTAGTTGTGTTCTGGTTTTGTTTAGTGAGGGGGGCCTAAGGTGGTAGCTTCTGTAGGAAACTGCTAGAAGTTGCTCCCCTTTGTTCAGTGGACTCGGCCGGGCCAAGGGTGGATCCATTGCTGGCCAAGGCCAAGCCAATTGGTAGCAGAATGTCCAGTGATAATGCCTCTGCGATAATGTATTTGAGAAGGGGAAAACAGGAAAAAAAAAAAAGGAAGATGATGTGAAGCAGCTGAGCAGGGGCAGAGAGGGGGAGGCGCGAGCCTTGTGGGCCTTGCAGGCCTCACCCTCTGGCCTCCCGCCGGGCAGCCGACTGGGCCCAACTCGGCCCGGCCTGGCTGCAGGAAGTGGAGAGGAGATGAGAAGTGAATAAGATGTCAACAGGATCCTGAGAGGTGTCTGCCAGCCTGTTGTGAGGAACGGTTGCAGACAGCAAGGTCAGTGAAGAAGGAGGGGGAGGAGTAATATGGCTCCTGGCCAAGATTCCCCTGCAGCCTGTGGTGATAACCATGGTGGAAGTAGGTTGTCCCCCTGCAGCCCATGAAGGTCCACGGAGGGGGAGAGATTCACCTGCAGCCCGTGGAGGACCCCACACGGGGGGAGGTAGATGCCTGAAGGAGGCTGTGGCCCGTGGAGGGCCTGCTCGGGCAGCTGTTCTGGAGGGACTGCACCCCATGGAAGAGATGACCCACGCCGGAGCAGTTTCACAAAGGACTGTGGCCCGTGGGAGGGACCCCACGAAGGAGCAGAGGAGGAATGCGAGGAGTTATTCCCCTGATGATGAAGCAGCGGCATGAAACAACGCGTGATGAACTGACCGCGACCCCCATTCCTTCTTCCCCCCTGCGCCGCTCGGGAGGGGAAGGTAGTAGAGATAATGTTAAGCTTGGGAAGAGGGAGGGGTGAGGGGAGGTTATCTTGTTCTCTGTCTCATTCTCCTGCTAGTTTTAGAAATAAATGAGTATTTTTCCCCAAGTCGAGTCTGTTTTGCCCGTGATGGTAACTTTAAGGATTTCTCCCTGTCCTTATGTCAAACCTCAAGTTGTTTTTCCTTATATTATCTCCCCCTATTCTCTCAGAGGGTGGGGGGAGCGAGAGAGAGACTGCATAGTCTGGTCGCAATCGGGGCTGAACTAGTTGCAATCTTCAGTAAAACTTTGAAACAATAAACAATTAGTTTAATGACAACGTCATTGGTTTCTCCAATTCTAGCTCCTAGTACCTGAACAAATTCTAGCTCCTAGTCCCTTGACTGATACTGCAGCATCAGTCCCATGGATCTCCAAGTTGATGCATTCATGGATAAAATCTGTAGCTTCGGTGTAAAGAAAATGTATGGAAGAGAAAAATATTTGTTTTCTCTTTCTTTCTCTTTTGAAGATGCCGTTTAGCTGAACCCATAAAAAGTCAGAACATGTCAACCTGGCAAGGTCTGTTTGCCTTGGTTGTCTGTATAGGCTTTATTACCCAATCGACTGCGCAAGCAGCGAAGGTAGATGTGACCTGGAGTTAGTGATTTCCAAATAACCTTTACTCATGGCCAAGGCCACCAACAAACACACATTTAATTTTACTAATTTTCTTAGAATAGTAGTATATGCAAGCTCAGATAGTGCTGCTGTCTTTGTACAAACACAGTGACAAAGTATTTGTTAAATGCTGTTACAATAGGGAGATATCTTTATTATGGAGAAAACTACATTTTGCTAGTAGACTTGTTTAAGTCTACTCTTAGACGAACAAATTAGTGTATTTTCTGAAGATTGATAGTCAATAATATGGATTTTGTGTAATATATTCATAAGAACTTGAAATTTTGTGTAGTAGCAGTAGCATTGTTATAGAAAGCTTGTCTACAGTTATAAGGATATTTTAATTCTGCAAGACAAGATAAAAAAAATCTGTAACTGTATTGTCAGACAGGAAAAAAAAAAATTTGGATGAGAATTTTATAGATGAAACCAAGCAGGGGTTGCCAAACCTGCTGATCTGATGAAATCAGACTAATCTTCAAGAATGAACTATACTATGGTTTGTTCAGGATGTGGTAAGTATTTTGTCTAAATTCCAGCAGTGAAATATGGATGCAGATTCTGCCAATAACTTGTACTTTATAACAAAAGGAAGAAGCAGCTGCTAATACCAGTAGAGCCCTGTTTTCCTTTCTGATTTGCCCTTACATAGAACAGTTGATGCAAATCGGTCATAGCAAATTATTAGGGAGAGATTTTTCCTCCCTTCTTTATCCTGTCATTCTGAAGGAGGAACAGATTGTCATCTGTATCAGGTATTTCTGCTAGAAAAGCTTCAACAGATGAGACAATACAAGACACTGCCTTCTTACTCCAGCTATCATAGCACCCACGGAGCTTGCAGTCTATGCTTCCCATGCAGGTGGCTGCCCATCTTTCATAAATGTCACGCTTTTTCTTGTATTCTTGCCTACTTGAGCATCTGTCGCTGCAACTGAGGGAGTTTTCTGACAATATATTTTAATTCTTTACTCACAGGGTCTCGTCTTTTATGTTGCACCTCATCCATTTTATTTGGTCTTCCGCAGCTAATGCTTCTGCTTGGGTGGCTATTTAGGCTGATTATGTAGCAGTTTATTTTCTGCTGAAAAATTACTTTCTTGAGGATAGATCATAATAGTTTGTATCCCAAGGATTTACCTTCTTTCCGAGAGACAATTTTTTGTGCATATTTAAGAAATTATTTGGAAGACATATTAAAGTAGAAGAAAGGAAAACAATTCTTCCTTAAGTTAGTGGTAGAAGATTGTCACGTTTGATGCAAACGTCACTAATGGTTTCTGCTTTCCACACTCTTTGCACTTCCCTTTTTTACCATAGCTAAGCTAAATTTTTTATATAAAAGAACCTGCATATCTTTTATATGGCTTCTCTGTTGCCACTACTCTGAAAATATTGGTATCTGGATGTTTCTCAGGACTACTCTGGTCAGAATAAAGTGCTTTAATCTGTAGATAGAGGTAAAAGGCAAGATTTGCACTGGAAGGATGAGCTTATTCCCTTACTCAGTGAGCTAAAATACTGTGAATACAGGGGATTTCATGTCCACTGTGGTATTTCATTAGAATGAAGTGAAAGGTGACAACAAAGGATCTTGGCTAGCACGAGAGGGGATGGTGGCTGGTCCTCACTGCGATACATCATTATAGACTTCTTTTGTCCCCATTGCTTTTTATGTCTTTTGCATATTAGAACATGCCTCTCTTTCCTCACCATTTTTGACTAAGTGGATGATTATCACCTTTAACCTAAGTTCAGAGCACTTTGACAGCATTGCCAACTGTCACGGTTTCATCCCAGTAATGGGATTTTAGCTGTCATTGCAGCTGATCTGTCAGCCCATGACGTGCCAAAGATTGCAGATATCACACATAGCTGTGGGAGAACTTCCTCTTTCTATTGTTTCTTGTATTTTTTTTTCTTATTTCTCTGTTTCCTAAAGCAGAACAGTCAGACTAGATTGCTGCAGAAGTCAGCAGGAGTTTGTTCTTATTTTGTGAGCTGACAGGATTTTCTAGATGAGGAAGTTAAAAGGAAAAAAAAAAAAGCTGCAGCAGCAAAAAGTGACTCTGCTTATGAACCTCTTCCTATGAGCTCTGCATCAGTCCCTTGAAGATTTCTCTTCCCTGTTGCAGTACCAAGACCGGGATAAAAGAGGAAGGATGAATTTGGCGTAATTCATGAAAGCTACCTGTTATTCATCTGTACCCTAGGGTTCTTTCACCCTACTCTCCAGAATTAGTAAGGGACAAGCAGATTAGGTTGCATTTAAACCCATGGTAGTACAGGAGATCTGTGGAGTTGTAGGTGAGAAACATGAAATAGAAGGTAACGAATTCCCTGGCTGAGGAAAAAAAAACAGACAAATGTGTTACACATGTCAAATGAAAAGATGGAGGTTTGTGGACCTGTTGAGACCATTGTCACCAGTGACAACTCTTAGAAAAAGGACTTGGTACACCTTATTTCACAAATGATGGGAATAAGTGTCAAGAAAGGGAATGATCTCAAAGACTAAAGCATAATCATGGCCACCAGACTCATGACTTTATAAATTTTTGGAATATGACTCTATTTTGGGGGGTTGGACTAGATGACCTTTAAAGGTCTCTTCCAACCCTAACGATTCTATGATTCTATGATTTTCAATTTTGTATTAGCAAGATTATTGTCATTTAGGGTAGAATGTAGTTCTTACCCAGAAGAGTTTTCCAGGTGTCTTCAAGTTTCTTTAGAATTCTTCTTTTGAGTGATATTATTGATGTAATTTCTTTCTGAGTTTGGGAGGGAGAAGTAATGATGAAGGTGGATTTGACTTGCACCAAGGAGCCTAGCAAGACAGGTTCCTTCTGTGAGTAGAGACTGTTCTCTATTGCTGTTTATAAAATAAGCAAATTAATAAAATTCTCTTGTTTATAAGAAACAACTGCAGCAATAAACATAAATATGTAGAAGCTTATGAGAATAAACAGTAAACAAAGCCAAAAAATAGCATTATAAAATAAGTCAGTGACTTTTAATTGTGATTAGGAATTTGGATAGGTTTTCTCTATTATATTTCAAAGTAAACAAAAAAGATGCAGCTCTATGCCTGAACTTTTACTGCGCAGGGTTTGTGTAACATGCATCTCACCAACTGGTTTGGACAGGATGGCTGCAATAGTCATGGGACCCTGCATACCAAAATTTAATGTCAGCAGACAGGAACATCTCTGTAGTCTGAAGGATCCATATTCGTGCATACAGCAATAGATAGAAAATCATTCTTGGAATCTGCCTTGATATCTCTCTTCCGTGATTTCAAGTTAATAGAAATATACAAAGCCACTTTCTGCACTTCTAGTAAAAGTTATAGAGGAGACTTTCAAAAGCAGTACACACTGGTTTCTCTTCTTACGGTGGAAGCTTTAGATGAATTTCCCACTGATGTTGATGAGACTGGAAGCAAACCAGTGACAAGAGTCTTGGGGAACTTTTACTGTGTAGGAACTCCAAAGAAGTGGCTGGTAAATGTTTTCAAAAGAAAATGCTATGTGAGTCTACATGGATTTCAATATATGAATGCATGGTAGGAGAAAGTTAACAGTTCTATAGTTAAAATGGGAAAAGCAGAAGTTTTAGTTACTACAGAAGCTATGAAAATAATTCATTTTAGGAAGTGCTGGATTATAGCCATTTAGCAGATCTGACCTAAGTAAAATACAGCAGAATCTTCAGCAAACCAAAACATTATGACAGCCAGTATAGATCAAATGAAACAAAGTGCTGTGCTTTTCATCTTTTAACCCTTTAACTTGAAGTAATTTTGAAATGAAAGAGCTTTTTAAATGGGAAGAAAACCAGAAACGTATCATTTTGAATACAGTGAAAGGAAAGAATTAATTTGCTTATTTCCAATTCAAGCAATTAAGGAAATACAAACCCTATATAATTTTGATTTACTGCAATTTGGTTGTTTTTCTTTTTTTCCACAAAAGTTGCTGGCCAAACTGTTTTCCCAGGGCTGTGCAATCTTGACTTCCTTGGCTTATGCATAACTTAGTTGATGTGATGCCTAAACCAAGAACACTGTCTCTCCAGGATCTCCTTTCAGAGAGTAATTGAAAGCAAAAGTCTCCAGTGGAGGTTTATTATTTTACATGATTGACAGCTATTGTTCCTGCAGAAATCAAAATTTATTTTAAAAGCTGATGACCAAAACTGAATTAAAAGCCAGCATTTCTTTCACAGTCCTCAAAACTCTGAGACTGGGATTCAGTGCAAAGAACTGACGCACTGACTAGGACACTTAAATGTAGGTATCTATCCGTAACCCATTTACGTGTGAGCAAGGTGGCCTGCTCTCATTCTAGTCAGTAAAGGTTTAGGGCTTGATCAGGTTGCCATCCCACACTGAGATCTCAGAAGGTTTTTGGTGTCTTAAGACAGATTTGACACTTGATTTATGGGATCCATGCCTGTATGAAGTGGAGATACATGGGATACCATAGGGCATTTCAAATAGCTTTAGATACCTGTGTGTGGACAAATGAGTTAAACTGCCTGTTAGTCCCATCATCTCAGTTTAGAGGTTTATTTGGTTTACCCTGAAGTAGATGTGCATACTTTGGTAACTGCTGGTGTTCAGCTGTCTGCTTGTCTCCACTGACTCTATTAGGAGTTTTGAAATCTAGTTCACATATGGACACCTACAGATAGGTTTCTTAATCTGTGAGCTGACGCTCATTCTCGCTGTCACTCTCAAAATAGAACTTTAAGCTTTTAAAATTTTCCTATAGTCTTTGATGGCACAATTTAATATTGTATTTTTCAGATTACATTAATTATTTTGACCAATATATGTGGCACTCAATTTTTTCTTTCCTTTCTTTTCCACTCACTATATATTCATTGCAAAAATCTATGTTACACTGGAGCTAGGAATTTAAAGTAGAGACTGTTATCTTATGAAAAAAACCTGCCTCAAAAATATTATAATTATAGAATCATAGAATCATAGAACAGTTTGAGTTGGAAGGGACCTTTAAAGGTCATCTAGTCCAATCCCCCTGCAAGGAGCAGGGACATCTCCAACCAGATCAGGTTGCTCAGAGCCTCATCCAACCTGGCCTTGAATGTTTCCAGGGATGGGGCATCCACCACCTCTCTGGGCAACCTGTGCCAGTGTTCCACCACCCTCACTGTAAAAATTTTTTTTCCTTATCCCCCAGATAAGCATAACAAGCAGTTAAAATTCTGTGTTTACATAGTTACTTCTTGTTGCCCAGCATATTTTTAACAATACATATATTGTAATAATGTCTCTACGGTGCTGGTGATAGTTGCATGTGTGTTTTATTTGGCAGACTCCAGATACATTATTTTCTGTATGTTTTTACTGGTAGTCCTCCACACAAAGGTTCAAGGCTGATTGATGGTCCAGTTTGGTGAACTGATCTTTAGCAATAGCTGTAGTAGTGGAACACCTTAATAAATGTTGTTCAAGGCCAGTTTCCAAGGCTGAATGTTACCACCTAATAACTTTGATCAGAGTGGTAGCAAATATTTGCACAAGTACATGCATGTGGATTCAGTCTGAGGTATCTTACTTACAGCAATAACTGTTTGGAATAGGGTCTGTCTGAGGTCTGCTCTGGAAACAGAGGTTCATGGTTTCCACTAAACTGACACTCTTACAGGGTTCTCCTCCTCTTCTTCTGACTCCATCCTATCCTATCTCCTGAGACTCGCCCTGTCTGTCACTCCTTCCCTTAACCTTTTGTTCTCCTTTGCTCTTTTGTTTCCTAATGCAGGCTTACTCGAGTGGTGATCCTGCCTGTTCTTGCTTCTAAGCTTGCTGAACACACCGTTTAAAATCAGATGCTGGAGTACAGCTTTTAAGTGCTGTTCTGGCTTCCTATTAATTGAATTTACACCTGCTTCACTCAAGTGACACTGCTTCCCAATGTCTTTAGCCAGGTCAAGTCTCAAAACCAGTACCTCATCCCTCACCCTTGCTCACCCATCAGCAATCTCTGTCACACTCAGTGGTAATCCTCTTCTTAAAATGTTATCTCTTGACTTCTGCATAACTACTGTTAAGATACAGCCTTTCCTAGCCATTCATCCAAGCGCTCCCTTCTTGCACTGTAGCAATTTTCTAGTGCTCTCCTGTCTTACTACGTTCATTTGTATTTTTGTCATTTATATCACTGTGATCCCTCCTCCCCTGACACCTTCTCCTGCATGCTTTATATTGCCAAAGATAAACTGCTCTTTTTTTTTACTTTCAAGAAGCTTCATAGCTTAATCATCACCTATCTATCACCTGATATTAACTTGTCTGATATTAACAGATCTATGTTTTAGATCTGACCAGATCAAGGTCCTTTAGTGCCAGTGATAAACTTGGCATTAACCAACCTGTTGGTCTCTTCAGACCACTACCTGGCATGCTGGCAATGCTGCCTTGTTGTTTCCTTGCCTTCCTCTAGATGGATGGTTTTCACCTTGTCTTTTCCTTAGATTGTGACATCCTTGGGAGAAGCATGGTGGTGTTGTTCTGTGTTGGTATAATTCTTACAGCAAAGTCCTGATCTGTGTGGAAAAAAAATATGAATAATAAATAACAATAGGAAAAACATTATTAGCAGGGAGGCCAAGGAATAAGCATGTAACTTGTGCCATCATTTAGCTTTAGAAACCACTCCCGGGGCGAGATGGAGCTGGCCCTTCAGCGCTTGCTTCTGCCCTGCCTGCACCAGGAGCCTCAGCAGTTAGCTTGGGTCTTCTGAAATGCAACCAGGCATCTGCCTTCTGGCATTGCAATGCCTCCTTTAGGAACGTAATGTCAGCTGTCTGCAGACAGCTCTGCAGTGCAGCATATCTCTGGGTATCTGTATCCGGCACCCGTAGCATCTGGTTACCGTTTCTGCAGATTCTGCAGAATTCTTAATGCTTTATGATACCATCAGATTTCAGGAAAAGCCCCTTGACTATAGCCTCTTTATGTAGCAGAACCTCTTCTAACTCCAGACACATGACTTCAGTGGAAAGCAGTTGTTTACACAGGTTTGCTGGGTCTAAATAATACCCATAAGAAGCTAAGGTACCAAGAGTATGAGGCACAGTTAACAGGACCCATATAAATGACTGTTTCTTGCATCATTAATGGTGTCCCCTGGCATTCTTAACATCAGCTTTCAATTCTCATAAAGATATTATTCCTTGTTCCAAGTTCGTACATCTAGGAAATAAAATAGCCACGAAATGAGTCAATGTGGAGGGTGTATGAACTCCCACACCTTGACTGTTTGCCTACCCTGAGGCTTCACGTACTTGGGCAGAGCAGTCAATCTGAAATGTCACATAAATCAGAGAGGAAGTCTTTCCCTCAGCATAAGGAGCGATTATCATTAAAGAAGGGAGCAGAGCTGAGGTCACGGTAGGTCAGCAAGGCCCAGATCTCTTCTTGCCTGCTAGTGCAACCCTTTGGGCAATGTTCCTCACCCTGTGCTTCAAACCAGTCATGCAAGTTTATTGTGGTGAGTGATAAAGCTTTCCCAGGCACCAAATGTTCAGATCTGTCCACAATTCTCTTGCAGACTCTGTTTTAGCTTTTGAAGCAGTCTGTGCAATATAGGCCAGATGTCCATATGGAGCACAAGCTGAGAAGAGACAGGAGAGCTGGCACTGATCTCTCTATAAACTGAGTGAAAGGTGAGACTGGCCACAGTGCAGCTGGCACAGGCACATCAGAGGAGTGGTAAGGACTGGGCCCCGTGCTCCTGCCAGCTTCACACAGGGTGTTCGCCAGCAGCCAACGTGAGGACGGAGGCCTCCCAAAGCCCTCCAGAACCTGATAGAAAACCAGCTGTTTTCTTGAAAAGTCCTGAGCACTTGTAGGTTGAGCCCCTCTGAGAACAAGTCCATTACTGAGGAACCTTAGACAGAACCTGAGGAAGCTCTACTCATGCTTGCCATACTCCTGGGTAAGGTGGACCTCTTGCCTTACCTAGGGTGAAGTGGACCTCTAGCCTGACCTTTTCCAGCCTACGGTCTTTAATGATGTTCTGGTGGATGTTTATATCTCTCATGTCTCCAGCTACTGGAGACTGAGAGATATCTAATCCACTTCCAAGCAGCTATTACACAAATGTTACTGAGAAATAATTACATAGCTCCTCACACTGAAGAGCTCTCAAAGCAAGAGTGATTCAGTCAGCCAAGGTGTTTTAATCTTTCAAAATCTCTATGGGATCCTACTATCTGATGAGATGAATTTCAGAAATTAGTGTTATCCTTAAAAAGATAAGTAGGGTCTGCAGAATTTTCAATTTTCAAAATCTGTGGCTCTTTAGTGAATTGCTCTGAAGTGAACTCTCTCCTTTCGTGACACGTGGACCACTGAAGATCGTTTGATTTGAAATGTGTCCCACAGAGTTGTCTGTCTTGGCAGAAAAAAATTTAAAGTCAACAACAGTTAGCAAGCTGGGTATTTACACTGACAGCAGTCCATTTAATAGTATGTAACCTTTTTATTGTTTAATTCTAAGGTTATTATGAGGCAATGACTGCTTTTACCACCAAACCTCCTGTATGCAGCTAAAGAGTGAGAGACTGTAGGTGTAATTATGACCAAGCCCCCTCTGTGTGCTGTTTAACTGTGTTGGCCTTATGTGGTCATATAAGAGCAGATCTTGGCCCTGTCTTCAGGCTGCTGACATGCGACTGTAGCACTCTGTGCAGCTCATAAATGGCAAATTCCTATTTGTGCTGCTACAGCTAACCATTTACACTAAGACCATGAACAATATCTTTTGAAGCACCCTTATCGACAACTAAGCTATAGTTATCACTAACATTTATTTCATGCTTTCAGAAAAAAATATCCCATGACTTTTCCTGTTTTGGCTTATTTTTTTTCTTCAAAAACTTGCATGAAAAATGTTATAAACACCAGTTTATCCAGTATTTCTACAGTGAAATAAAAAAAAAAATTAAGAACTTTAGGTAGGGCACATCTTTGTTCAAAACTGCAGTTACCAAAACCACTGTTGACAAGTTGAAGAGTGGCTGCCTGAACTTAGTGGCAGCTCTGTTACCAGGTAGCTACAGTTCTGCTTGTTTGAGCCCAGAAGTGAGAACTGAGAAGAGCAGCAGCTTTGACCCTCAGCCCATCAGGATCCACAGACCAGAAGACCCTCTCCCTCTGCCATTGGGGAGCTCCTGAAAGCAAGCCTACACAGATCAAGTCACTGCACAATGCAGTGGCAGCTTCTTTCTTTTAAAATTTGGCTAGGATGGTTTTAGCTTCATCTTGTCAAGCAGTTCTAGGCTGAACCTTAAGCTTGAGAAAATGACCAATCTGCTGCAGCTCACAAGGGCCAGGTCCCAACTGCTGAGAGCCCCCTCCACGCAGCATCCTCCTGCTCCCAAACCAAGCCACTGCTGCCTGCAAGTGTGGCTGCTGGTGCTGCATGCTCGCATTCCTGGAAGGGAGCTGCTGGAGCTCAGGCTGCTGGAGACAGATAATTCTGCCCAAGGTAGTTTTATGTGACCCTTAACATCCAGCAAAAGCTTATCTGGCGTAGTTTCTCTGTGGATGAATCCCAGCTGGTGAACAACAGCTATGGCCAGCATGGTCTCAGAAATGTAGAACTGTCTTGTTTTCTGATAAGGTGTCTTGTTTCATTAGTACAGTCATCATGTCACCTCCAAGAACTCCATGATGAGGTACAGATCTCTTTTAGCCTGAAAATGGTAAAACATTTTCACTGCCTAGGTTTTATCTGCTCAAACAAAATGCCTCATTCTGCTGGGTTATGAGCCACCTGCTCTCACTCAGGTGCCTGTTTCTTGCTCCTAATCCCAAGATCACTGTGCAGTGGCACCCAGATAGCCCCACACAGAGCTCATCTGGGTCCAAAAAAGCTTGTGCACTTAAACTCCTTGGTGTGCCTAATCTATAATGTGCTTGTGCCTCCCTTGGGAGCTACCCCTTGCTCTTACCCACCCTTTACAGGATAACCACGAGGCCAGAGTCATTCCTGAGATGTGGGAGAGACAGGACTCTGTTCCCTTCTCTACCTCAGGGACTTCAATCTCATGTTGGAATTGGATATTTTCTCAGCTAAGGCAGCACTTTAGCTATGAGGCTGCTATCAGGGAGTCATACAAATCATCCTGTTGAATCTGTTCAGTTTTTCAAAGAAGAGAGACTACAGATTCCCGTAGAAGAGGAGTGAATGTCTGAGCTAACCTAATGGTTGGGGTCCTCACCTGGGAGGTGGGGTCTCTGCCCCGCTTCTGCCCATATCTCTTTATACATTTTACCTAGAAAGTATGTAATGTGAGATACACAACCCATGGCATAGGCTGCCTCCTTCCCACCAGCCTGGATCTGCCCAATATTTTTCTAATTGCTCTTACAGTCTTTAGTCTTATGTTTTTTGGTCTCCTGCGTTAAGGAGATCTGCTATTAGGAGAGGCAGCAAAGAGAATTGCCCTTTTATAACCTTGCAGTGTCCATGACCCTGGCAAGGCAGATGACTATCGATTGCTGAAGTATTTGATTACATTAGCTGAGGCATAGCAGCCACAGACTTTGTACTCTTTTCTCCCCTCACTTGCATCTCCATGACCCTGGTAACAGGGGTTTAGCTGAGGTTAGAAAGTTAGCAGCCACGGCAGCAACTATAACTTGCGTGTAGCCTAATATAAAAAGAAGATGAATCCCTGTCCAAAACTGTTCAAACTGTTCATCTCTATGTCTTTTGTCTCAAAGTGGAAGAGTGCTCAGGAGCTTATACTGGATCTTTTCAGCTGCGTAACACTAGCCTAACACTAAAAAGCGGCATTGCTGCAGAGTCTGCTGAAGGCACGCTGACATACTCCTTAAGTCACATGAGTTCAGAACTGGGCACAAAGAGCTGGTTGCCTCTGTTGTTTTATACACTGACTATCAATCCACTGGTTATGGGTCCAGCTCTCCATGGTGAATTGCTATCCCAGCAACAGAGACGTGACGGGAGGTGATGAGGGCCACACTCCCACAGGAGTTTTGGCTGGAGTACCTGAGCCACCCCTCCGGGTCCCTGTGTACAGTTCGGCAACAATGTTGGCTTCTGCCAATTTATGATGACTCTGCAGTTAAGGCATTGGACTTGGGTGGGATGGATACAGACCCTGGTGCGTCCCTCTGCTGTGGTTTGTTAGCCTGGGAATAATCTTGCTGGTTCTGTTAGGAAATCTTTGAATCAGCTCTCCATGACAGTAATGTGAGGTGTACTAAAAAAAAGTATGCAGATCTGTATTGTTATTGTTACAACTTAGTTGTGTTGCATGAATGTTTTGGAGTTCTGGCCATTCCTTAGTCATATCTGCCCTAGGAGGAATAACTCTTTTTTTCATTGGACTTGGATTTATTAAGATTTCTTTGAAAAAGAAACTTTGTATTTTGCATATTGGAGTAATTTTTAAAGCAAAGTTGTTCATCATGTGCATCAATAGGTATTACATTTAAAAAAAAAATAGTTATTTTATTATTTTAATCACAAATAGACTTTTAAAAGCATCAGTTTAGATTATTTCCATAAGAAGTTTGTAAGGAATTATGCAAGTTGCAATGAAGCACTTTTTGTTTTAGGCTGCAAACAATTTTAGCATTGACTTCAAAGTCAAACATGAATTTCTAAATAGCAGTCCAGCCTGACAGATCTTTACAATTTTTATTTTCTTGCGCTTCATCTTCTTGGTGCAAAATAGGCTGAAGGCTATAGACAAAACCTAATGTATCTGTAGCATTTACCTGCTACATTCTGAACATTAAAGACTGATCTAATCCTCACTGAAAAAAAAAAAATTACCAAAAAGTGAACCTCAGACGGAAACAGAAGCTTTTCCCTATATGTCTGCTGCAATGAAAAACGCGGCATGGTTCCCCTGAACTTCCGGTTAAAATGTTGAAGTGCCTGTTGAAGGGCCAGAGAGACCACACCAATACCTTTCCTAATACCCTCTGTAGATCTGTCCATGTGGCAAGTAGCCAGAAGGAATGAAAAAGGAATGTAACAAGAGGATGATTCAGTTGTTGAGCAAAGAGTGAGTTTCAGAGTCCCAGGAAAGAAAACAGGCCTCTGACCTAATGCCTGTTTGACATAGTGGGGAAGACTGGGTAATGAGATCGGGCCAGTCAAGCAAAGCCCTGAGGACGTAATTCCAGTAAACCAGGATTATCACACAGCAGGGGAAGGAAGAAGAAGTGTCAAGCAGCCAATGCAAACACGGAGACGTTGGCTTTTCTATCTCTTGTGTTGTCTCTGAGAGCATCGACACTTGGGAATAAAGCCAGTAGCCTCCCCACAACGTTCAGAACTTGATTTTAATCTGCGAGGTGAATCCTGCAGTGGTTTTACCTTCCCCTCAGCTCTCTGCTGTTGCCATTACTTGGGTAACTGAAAGTCCCATCAGCTCTAGGAGCTACTGAATACTTAAATTTCTCATAGACCAACACAGCTGAAAGTAAACATTAAACCACAGCCAGAGCAGTCTGGAGCAGTCAGTTTGAAGGAGACAAGAGGTTGTAAAAGACAACTTAGTTTTCCAGGGAACCTAGAATTAGTTTAGCAGTCATACTCTTATCTTTTTTTTTCTGCTATTGTAATTCTATGTTGAATTCCTTTTCATCAAGGAACGGTATTTTGCTGAAAACATTGCATAGCCTTGCTACCCTCAAAAACTGCTGTTTGAAGCAGGATTTGTTTAAGAAAGGGGGAGTAGATACTCACATGGCAATAATGTGTGCCACGGTACATGTAATTATGACAAAGTCAGGCTTTCAGGTGTTTTTCTGAGTCAGTGCTAACTTACATTGATTGCATGTGCTGTAATTTATACACATCATAAAAAAATATAATTGACAGAAGTATGAAAACAAACTGAACCTAAAGACTGGATACTTCCCTTACCAAGAGAACCAAAGTAATAATTCAAAACCACTTGCACTATAAGTAATAGTTTAATATTATGTGTATTGGAAATAGCAACAAATTGGTGTTCTCTGTTCTCCTTTGAAAATGAAAAATGATTAAACAAAATTACAAACACAACACACAGGTAATAAATAATCACACACTACAGAATCCTTTTATTTACCTTTGAATATTTAGCACAGTGGATACTGAGAAGAGGAACAGATATATAATTTAAAACAGTTCTAGGACTCAGTCCAAAATTCCATGTTTAGGAAGAACTCTATCAGCTAGACTGAATGTCTTGCCAGACTGTGAAATTTGAAAATATCAAATAGTCTTGTATCTCATCTACTGTGATGAGACTTACTTCGAGTCAAGGACAAAATGTCAGCCCATGAGTCCTTAGAAACATATAAAACCAGGATAGCCACAATATTTTAAGTCCATTTGTTCTTTTCAGTGGCAGATGATAAGAAAGCTCTTTCAGGTTGAAGGTGTTTCATTAAAAATGTACTTTTGTGGCGGCTGCTATCTATCCGTCATTTGCAGCAGAAAAGGAGAGGGATATTGCAGAGAAACAAATTATATTATCCTTGGAACAATTGTTCTTACAGATATGCCACCACTAAAAGTGAAATGTGTGGGCATACTACCCATGATGACTTTAATGGAATTGGACTAGGAAGATTTAAGGAGCATGACTGATGGAGGCTTATGGACATACAGAGTGCAGAGAATGGTGCAAAATCCAACCAGAACCACTGGTGAATACATGGTGGCTATTTATTTATCTCCACATTGGAGTTTGAGCTGGCTAGTTTAAAGTTGGCTTAGGTGGCTTTAGCGTAAATCTTTGAGAATGTTAAGACATTAAAATGACAGTCTAGAGATGCATTTGCTTCAGCCGATGTCATTTATTTTAATACAGTTACAACTTTCTGAAAATACATATATTACAATGAATATAATACAAGTTTTGCAGTTTCACTAGAACGTGAACTTTTTTGTAGATTTTCTTCAAGTCTTTTTCTAGTTTTTCATAAAACCATAAAGGTACTTCCCCAGGAAACTCTCTCTTCCCCACCATGAATCTGCCCTTATTCAACAAAATTTGTATTTCACCTGTGGGGAGAACCACCATCCCCAACATTTCAATTATAAAAAATAATAACTTTTAATTCCAGTTGAATTTTGACAATTATTTTGAATTAGCTGATGAAATTCTAACTAACTGTGGGAAAGTATTTGCTGACAGAAAAAAAAAATAACTACTGTACATGCACAATTCAGAATCTTAGCTTGCATTTCAAACTTCTTGGTAAAAGGGGAAACATTTGGATCAACACAGTGCATTCAACCCACTGCCTGCTGGTATGGTAATGGTATTTTATGTGTTTTCCATTAGACCGATGAATTAGAATCTTCTTATAAATTTCCCCCCAAGGCTTGCAATGTTTCATTTGCATATATACATAAAATATATATAAAGTATATGTTATATAGTGTATTTATATAGTGCATAGTTTATGTGTATAATATAAAATATATATTCATAGACATTTCAGTCTATACCTGAAATCAATGTCATTGACTGGTTGCAAAATACCCAGTCCTGCACGGGATTGATCTAAAGAAGGACATTGCACATTATTGTCTACAAGCTCTATCTCAAAATATGAAAATATCAAAGCCAAAAATTGTTTAATTTCATGGACAGCAAATAACCTGCCAGGGCATTTTGCTATGCCTGTCCCAAATGGCATATAATAATACTTTAACTTGCGACCATTGCGGTAGAAGTCAGTCTTTTCTTCTCCATTCTCATTGAGAAAGCGATCATATTTGAATGTCTGTAATGAAAGCCACAAAAGAGTTACCTGACATTTGAATACCTCCAAAGACTAGGTAGAATGTCATTAAGACACAAAATATGGGCTGGGAAAGAAGAGCCTCTAGCAGTAAGCATTGGACAGTAGCACGAGGCTCCCCAGTGCTGTTTTGGAGAGGGTAGCTCCTAAGAAGTTCTGGTACGTGGGACATGATCCCAGGTTCTTGGCTGATAACTCTCCTTTTCTGTTCTGACCTCTTAGGATTATAACCTACATCCTTGTTCATGCAGCAGAACTGGAAGATTTCTCATTCTGTGCC
The DNA here is from genome assembly GCF_036417535.1 of Chlamydotis macqueenii. NCBI lineage: Eukaryota > Metazoa > Chordata > Aves > Otidiformes > Otididae > Chlamydotis > Chlamydotis macqueenii. Next base: position 123,633,012 of record NC_141557.1, read on the forward strand.
TTTGGGAAAACACGATTCTTATCCTTATCCTCCCCCAACCCCCACCATGATGGTAATCTTTCCTCGCTGAGGAAGGCAGTAAGTAGAAGGCTCTCTTGGGCTAGCAGCACACTTTTTGGTCACACTAAAACATGTTTTGCAGATAGTGCTTGCACAGACTTAATTATCTTTCTTGCCTATCATTACATCTCCTGGCGTAACAACAGACTGTCTGGAGTACAACAGAAAACCAGCCATGGGGGCACCCCTGATAAATTCCCTACTTAAAGGCCTGTTAGCTTCTCCTAGAGCTCAGAGTTTAGTGCACTTTGATAAATACTTACCAAGGGATCAGCATAGATTTCGGGATCAAAATGCAACAGTTGAGGATAAAGAGCTACAATATCATCACTGCGAATGTTGTAAAAATCGTTCTCCAAGTGCAAAGTGAAATCCTCCTTGGCAACTCGGAAAGTCATGGATGCACTCGATAGCCTCATTGCCTCCTTGATGATGCTGTCTATAGGAGAGGAAAAGGAATGATTATCAGTGAAATAGTATGTGTATGCATTTTGAACTATTTCAAACACATTATCAAACCCTGCATTTATTAGAAGAAATATTTTTAAAATAACTTTCTAAATGGCCAATAAAGCATCTTTCCCATTTCTTTTTAGAATTATTATCCTTTCTGCAGATAACATCGAGAGTATAATCCACTTTCCCCTAGAAAAACACTTATAATTGATGAAACGGAATATTTGAAAGTGAGGCACATTTTCACTCTGAGATAAAGAATAAACCAATCAAAACTGGAAACATAACAACAAAAAAAAAAAGAAACAGTGCAGCAACTAGGATTTTCTGAAAATTTAAGAGGTGGTACATAGAAACCAGCACTCAGAAAAACTAAGTTGAGATTTTTTTTGTTTCAATATAAACTGATTATTTTTTTTAAAAAAAAGCAACAGTAGTTAAAGGGTGACATTTTCAAAACCCTCTGTAGCTTGGATACTTTTGAAAAATGTCCCTATAATTAAGAAGAAATAAAAGTAATGGTATTAGAAGATATTGCTTCACATCATAAGAATTGGGATATAAAATTTTGCAACACTCTTTTATTTAATTCAAAGTCATTAATAAACAAAGTATTGTTCTGAACTGTGTCCAATATGATGTAGCTGTGTAGCAGAATTGAGACATGCCATTACTGACAAAAAAGTGCTGTTCATGTGAATTTTGATACTCTCAGTACCACCTGGGACTTTGGGAAGACTGATTGTGTTGGCTATTGCTACGGAACGCATAGGTTTTTGTTCTAGTGTTTGTTGGTTAATTCCATAGTAATTCTGTAGCAAGCATTTACATGGCAACAAATAGAAGACTGAAAATTGTGAGGTGATTGCTGGTACTTCTGGATAAAATAACCTTACTTAGTACTGGCATATTATCCAGCTGTTTTCGGTTCAAGGAAATGTGTTTGCCATCTAAGCTGATCTTCTCTCCAGCACTTTCCAAAGTTCTTTGCACTTCTTTGGTAGCAGCTCTCATTGCTTCTGGACTCCTGAGATTAAAAGAGCAGAAGTATAAAATAATTTTACACTTAAAAATGCTTTAAGAATGGGTTTTGCCACTAACTTTCTTCCTGACTAAAATTTAGTTTCTTAGCTGACAAGTACCACATTCTAAAATGAAAATGTTGTAGCAAAATGCTGCAATTACACTTTTTCAGGTCTTGGCAAAGATACGATAGCTTTAAAAAAAAAGGAAAAGAATTCCAAATATTTGATTCTGTCTCCAATGACAAGTGGGACAGAACTGATGTGGGTAACTCAGCTAATAAACAGTAATGTCACTAAAAAGCAATGCCAAGAATAAGAAATAAAACAATCAGTTGTAGATTAGGAAATAGCCCCACTGCAGCTAGAAAGTTTAGGAACAGGATCATAGATCAGTTTTATAACATCACTTATCCTAGATGACATCCTATTATATGACAATATTCTGTCTAGCTGAAAAGAATCTTCTAATACTGAAAGTCCACGTAATATCCTTCACTGTCTAGACTTTCTTACAGACATGTAATATATGAGCTATGGTGAAATACGGACAGATAATAATACAGGATGCAATAGTGTCTTGATGAAGGCACAATCAACCACAGTGTTAAAAGGCTCCAAGGCCAGAAGACCTAAAGCCAATGCATTCTTGGAATGAAAGGTACTAAAGATCCTCAGATATTACCATTGGCGGGTGGATGTGTGGGTGCAAGCCACCGGCTAAATAAAAATGTCAGCAATTTAGATACATATTTAAGAGTTTGTCATGCTGAGGTAGATTATACTCCACAGAGGCCCACTCTAAAATGGACATTTAATAGTATTATCGGAACTGTGCACTCCTCTCATGAGTAACAAGCTCAGCAGCTGCAGTCTACATGTCAACCTCAGTAGGATCTATCAACGCATAAAATATTTTCCATTAAGTATCTGTGAAAACAATAATGAAGTTAAAGCTCATTTTGCCTGCTCTAGTGAGATGGTATAAAAATGTCCATTTATACTGGGAGCCTTCAGTACAATTCATGTTCTGACTGCAACCAGCACTTTTAATGTCATATCATACAGATTTACTTCAAAGCTTTCTTGACAAAGTGTAGCATTGCCCTGGAGTGGTTTTATTTTCAAAAACTTCTACATAATTGCTCCGTGGTACCACTGCTTGGTCTCAGACAAGTGAAGGGGGGTTCTGTAGAAGTCCAAAACAACATGCCACTTCTGTTGTAATCAGCAAGCTTTTTGACACTGATGAGATATCAGGCAGTGGAACTTGCCCGTATTAATGACCTGGTTTCTAAAAGACAACAAACATTTTTCTTGTTTGGAAACAAGAAGCATTGAGACTTACTTAAGAAGATAGAACAAGCTCCAGAATGTGGCAGGAATCGTGTTGGCTTGCGAGGCCCAGAGCACCGCCACGTGGGTCTTCGCTTTTTCCATGTCATCAAAGGTTGACAGAGTGTCATTCAGGAACATGCGGAGGGTGACAAGCTCAGAGAGGTTGTCCCTCTTCAGGAGGTTCTTGTGGAGGAGTGCCTCTCCCAGCTTCTCACGTGCGCTATGAGCACTCTTGAAGAGGTGGATAGGCAGCCCCGCCACAAGGGCTGGAAAGATCCTATCAAATTCCTTGAAGTTTTCAAGGGCATTTAGGATATGAGCTCTCTCAGTTTCCTGCTTTGATGGTAGATTTTTGTCATGATTTGAATTAAATTCTTTACCAAAAAGTGTTAAAAAGCCAGACTCGAACATCACCTGGCAACAGAACTTATAAAGTCCTTCTGTCACCCAGGCGTTAGACTGAAGTTTAGGTGTTCTTGACTGCAGCATGACGTATTGTAGGTTTTCCATCATTGCTTCAATGAGGGCATCTAGGGCATTACCTTGAAGGGTTCTAATGAAAGTCTGATGAAAATTTTCAGTGGTGTTTCCCTCTGCTGGGTCAATGCTACCGTGCCCAAAAGCCTGTCACAAAATAAATTGTATGTATGATAAATAAAGCCTCTCATAGCCTTGATGATAAAGTCTAACAGAAATTAAAACCAAAGTACAACTTTATAGCTTACTAGAGGGAAGCATAATAAGCGCTATTAATACTAGAACTGATACTTTCTCAGTAAACCACAGCAGTTAAGTAGGCAAATAAAAATAGATTCAAATAGATGCTTACAAAAAAAATGGGCTTGGTTACCTAGACCTTCATTCGTCTTCCATTAACATCAACAGGAGACTTTTGCTTCAGTAAGAGTTTGACTGAACTCCTACTGTGTTGCATCATTTTTTTAAGGTATTAGGACCAATAGTGGTGAGCACCTCTTGAAGAAGGCTTCAGCTTCAGCAAGCTATGTTATAATTTTGCAGATGGTGCTAATTGTATTTCTACTTTAGCAATTTGGGATGCTATATGACTGAATAATGTAATTCTTGGACAATTCAAATCACTGCAAGTTTCTTTTCCATTAAGGAAAGGGAAAACAAAAGACCCCAATGTTTTAAACCAATAGAAGTGCAGAAATGTGAACCCAATTCTATTTCAAAGGCATAGTTATGATACAAGGATTAACTGAGTATGATTGTCCTGCCAGGAGATACTTTGCATGTTAGATAGATAGATATTAAAACCATTTTTAAAGTGGTACCTTGGCAGAAGTAGCAAAATGGAACTTTTTCCAGTCCAAGTGTCTCCCCTGGCGTATCAACGCATGGTATGAAAAAGGGTCAGTGAGGAAATGAATGTATTTCCCTGCTACTCGGCAAGTGAAGATGTGGCCATGCTTCTTCTGCTTTTCTCTGAGGAATTCAAGGGGGTTGGCACCAAACTGCAAGGCACAGCCCAGGTACGGCAGGAAGCCATTTTCAAGTGGTGGCTCACCTTGTCGCCTACAAAACACAAGCAAAAGCTGAATTTAGAAGTATATATAAAGATCTCTGCTCTAGGACCACCAGCTAAGTAAAATGATGATGCTACGCTTTTTGTAATGTGAAAAAAATGTAAAAAAACACCCCAAAGAAATAGTATGACAAAAAATTGTCTCCCTTTTAAGGGAGCAAGCCTATTGTAAGGTCTATGTTATACAAGAAAGAATAACTTTAACAGCCTGTACTATAATAAACAGAATAAAACACAGTTTGATTATGTAATTTCTCTTTTCCCTAGATCAGGACTATATTTTAACTTATTTAAATGCAACATTGTTGCCACTAGCTAACATGCACAGTTACATAATTGTCCCATAAATGAATAATCCATCCCACTAGTATTGTCTGATACAATTTTGGGCAACAGCATTCACAATTCAATTTGAATACCAAGGGGAATAGCCTTTTAGTGTAGAAAGGTTGTTATTATTGGCATTATCCCCCTTGGACCAGATCCTGCTGAAAACAGTGACAATTTTGCCATGATCTTCAGTAAGCGTAAGAGTTAGTCTTTCAGGCAAAGTGTCATTAAGCGCATGCTTTAAGTTAAGCATATGCTTAAAGCATATTTTTTATTCTCAGTCAGAAAACTACTCTCCTGCATAAGGACACAACAGCTGCTAAAATAACTTTCAGATAACACTTTAGCTTTTCTAGTAAATTCCTGATGATTAATATCTAAAGTTAACTATTATCACCTTTGATTAAACTTTTTAAAGTAAAACAAAAAAAAAGACTGCTGAAAAATACAAAAATACAATAGGTAAGCAAATTACTTGCTCCTTATGTAAATATGCCAGTAAGATAAATGCTTTTAAGGAATAGGTATTTGACATAGTAAGGTACATAAGTATTATCTGCATTAAACTGTGCCACTGGATATGATAGAGTGATAATATGAAAATGTTCGTAAGTAGGGATTAAACTATCATTAGATATAAGTACATATTAACTGTGATTATAATGCAGGTAAAACTATAGCCCACTAATTAAGGAAATCAGAATATGCATATTCATCTTTTAATTACCTCATTTATGCATAGAGATTTGTATCTACAGCTCTGTCTAGGCACTACCTCACTATTATTAAAAAGCCCATACACAAAAATTCTGTTGTAAAATAGATCCCTCAAAAGACTAAACTGCAGTGTCACCCATGCTATCCTGCACCTGTCCATCGGATAGTCTTAAGACAGCACTTCTTTTAGTTATATACACAGTATATTTGACAGAAATAAAGGCTAGGTACACAGAAGCATTTACAAATTGATTCCTTACCTCCTCCTCCTCCTCCCTAGAAGAAACCAAAACACACAACCGACTATGATCACTGTTGCCCAGATCCATGATGTTGAGAACATTTCTGGTAATGCCCCAAAACTTCCAAGTAGAAAACTAGTAACTACCAGTATGGCAGGAGAGGTGACTGAGAATGATACAGAAGACAGTTCACGATTTATATACAGTAGGTGCACCACTGTATCTAATGGCCTTCAGCCAATCAAGCAAGCTATTGATTAACCTTTTCTGGAGAGAACCTGTTTTGTCTCTGTTCTGACATCTTTCTCCAGAAAGCTTCACTGGATTGATGTAGACAGTTGCAGACATGGCCTTGAGCTGATGTCACCTATCAGTAGTGGTTCCAAAGTAATCAAACGGCTGTAATAGCTGATAATTTGAAGGTCCATCAGGTGTGTTTTGATCTATCCTGTGGATTTACCAATTGCAGTTTATAGTTCAAGTTTAGCAATATATTAAATGGCTACTGACAGGTGTCCAGAAGACTCAAGCTGGGCTAAATGGTGGCTGCAGTTCTTGTCCTTCAATGGTCAGCTTGCTCACCTTCTCCTTCTTGTAGACTGCCCTGGCTCTGGTGTGCCCTTGCGAGAGGGAATGGCAGGGGGTCCGGCTGCCGGTGCAGTGATGGACTTACTCCTCCTAATGACATATCTCTGGCAGAAGGGGAAAAATGGGCTTTCTATAATGCAGCATGTGAGAGAAGAAACTGCAGCATGTGAGAGAGAGACAACCATATTGTTTGGGGTTGGTTTTTTTTTCATTGTCCTTGAATCACCTTTTATTTTCCCATTTAATTCTGCTTTCTCCAAGATATACACCACAAATTAGGTCAACAGTCTTGGAATATGGTCCTGTTTCAGGAAAACACTGAAAAATTTATTGAATTTTGTCATAGTATAGCCCCACTTAAGACCAAGCTATGCAGTCTCTCTCTCACTCCCCTCACCCTCCAGGGGAAGAGGAAGAGATAATATAAGAAAAAAGGCTTGAGGTTTGAGATAAGGACAGGGAGAGATCCTTGAAATTACCATTATGGGCAAAACAGACTCGACTTGGGGAAAACTATTTGTTTATTATTAAAACCAAAGCAGGATAATGAGAAAGAGAACAAAGTAACTTCCCTCCACCTCTCCCTCTTCCTGGGCTTTATGTTCAATTATCTCTACCTCCTTCCCCACCCTGAGTGGCTCAGGGAGGGGAATAGGGAATGGGGGTTATGGTCAGTTAGTTCATCACATGTTGCTTTACGCTGCTCCTTCTTCCTCGGGGGAAGAACTCATATTCCTCCCCTCTCCAGCGTGGGGTCCCTCCCACAGGCTACAGTCCTTTGTGAACTTCTCTGGTGCGGGGTTCTTTTCCACGGGGTGCAGTCCCTCCGGAATGGCTGCCCCAGTGCAGGCCTTCCATGGGCCACAGTCTCCTTCAGGCATCCGCTTGCCCCAGCATGGGGTCCTCCATGGGCTGCAGGTGGATCTCTGCTCCTCCATGGACCTCCATGGGCTGCAGAGGGACAGCCTGCTCCACCATGGTTATCACCACAGGCTTCAGGGGAATCTTGGCCAGGAGCCGCATTACTCCTCCCCCTCCTTCTTCACTGACCTTGGTATCTGCAGCCATTCCTCTAGCAAAAAATTCTTCGCGATCGGCAGGCAGATGCCTCTCAGGTTCTCTTCACTTCTCATCTCCTCTCCACTTCTTGCGGCTGGGCCGGGCCAAGTCGGGCCCAGTTGGCCGCGTGGAGGGAGGCCAGAGGTGAAGCCTGCAAGGACCATGAGGCCTGCACCTCCCCCTCTCTGCCCCCGCTTCAGCTTCTTCACATCTTCTTTTTTTTTTCATTTTTCCCCTTCTTAAATAAGTTATAACAGAGGCATTATAACTGAACATTGTGTCACCAATTGGCTCGGCCCTGGCCAGCAGTGGGTATGCTTTAGGCCCGGCCAAGTCCGCCAAAGGGGAAACTTCTAGCAGCTTCTTGCAGAAGCTGCCACAGTAGACCCCCCTTCACTAAACAAAACCAACAAAATTTTCAGCACACAGAGGACCAAGCTCCCTTTTTTTTTTTCTCTAATTCACTACTTTCTGCTTACATATATGCCTATGAATCCATTTTCCTTGATTATCCACATTGAGTTCTGTCATACTAAGTCCTTTCTAATGTACTGTATAGGCGTATTCCTAGCCCTGAAGAGGTGCCACTTCAAGTATAACTGCTGCAGCATGGCCAGAAAACCAACAGCAGAGACGAATATTGCTAATTCAGGGAGAAAATTATCTAGATGGGGAAAGGAAAGAAAGGAGTCAAGAAGACCTGTGTGTGAGAGAGAACTGGGTTAAGTGGGGGACCTACTGCAAAGGGCCAAATGGGAGATTGGAACAAAACGTCTATTAGCTGTGGGCTGGCGACAATCCAGGCATAAAGTAACTGCAGGAGGTACTGCAGCTGCCCAAAGGTCAGCACTGGGAGTGCTCCTGGGCATCCTCCTGTTTGGTAGAGAGCATGTCAGGCTTCTTGCTGTTTTCCCTCAAGGCTAAGCTGCGGGGAGTAGGAGAGCACTTTTGGAGCTCAGAAAGGGAAAAAGGGTAATTTGGGGTGGATTTAGTGATCATTCAATAGAAGTTCCCTCCTGATTTTCAGTTAAAGACTTCAATAAAAGCTAAGGAAAAAGTCATGACGGCTATGCTGCTTCTTGTTTGAAATGAACAGGTATCATGCCTAAATTGCATAGTGAGGGTTGTTGGATGGCCATTGAAAAAAAGGCCATGGCTATGTTATTTCTCTTATGGTGCTAGTTTAATCAAGTCAGATTAAACCTTTTTTCCATTTCTGTTGCTAACTAGTGGGGGTTCAAACTTTGGCTTGCTCCTAGCACCTGGCATTGGGCCACCAAGGAGGCAGCTCAGGTAGCATATAGTGATGTCTCATTAGTCACTCAGGGCCTAATATGTTTCTAAGAGAGAAACTGATAGGTTTTAGTCACTTCTTCAGGCTCACTTTTGTACCAGTTTTTGTTGGTTTCCCTCCAGCTGTGTGATGAAACACTAAAGATTTGAACCTTTTGCCAAAGTCTGTCACTTTCAGCACTAGACTGAAGGTATTGAGCTTCAGGCCAAGGAAGGCAGTGAAGCACAGGGTAACTCTGTGCACATGCCAGTACATTTGAGGCAACTTTAAAGTTTCTATACTGGAAAAAAACCCTCTTTTTTTACAGCATTGAGTTTGCCCTAACTTAATCTAATAGCCAACTCCCTTTGCATGTCAGCTCAAGATCCTGTCCCTCATCACATTTCCATTTAAGCACAGATGTTCCTTATATTTTCCTAGAAAAATTTATTTTTCATCAGCTGAATTTAGCCTGTTATAACAGAATTGCTTTATAAAATCTATGCTTTCCTTCCTGCTTGTTTCCATTATGGAAGATTTCAGTTCTGGGTGTCAACTTTGACTATGTCCTGTCTTCATCCTAAACAAGTGTGATCATTTTATTATGTTTTTGTCAAATTCTTATTACATGTGTAGGTCTCAGCCTTTTTATGTCCAAGCAACATTGAAAAAGAGAGCTGGAAGCTTCTGTCAGTTTTTGTACCTAATACGCAGGAATGAAGTTATACCTGTGGCTCCTCACACTAACTATCACATGTTGCACTAGGTAGAGCTGCCAGTCACACATGCCTTTTCCTTACATGCTTTGGGTAGTTGTGTTGCAGTGTGATGATAACATCACCTAGATTATTATAACATCACTTAGGTTATCATTTTGTTATCACAAGATCCTGCTGCCACAAGAGGTGTAACTTCTCTAAAGATGCCCACCTTCTTTCTCTTTTTGATTTGTACAAATAGTACTAAAAGTGTAACCAGATGTAGGAAGAGAACAGAAGCTTCTTGGCAACCTACCTTAAAAAATTGCTCTTTCTGTCAGGAAAATCAAATGTGCCCCCTCTTTTCCATTTAAGAGACCTTTATGTAGCAGTGCCCTTGATAAATAACTATGACAGAGTTATGACAGAGCAGAGTCACTCTCACATATGTTGTAGCTACATGGCTTTTATTAGTCGTGACCCACATATCCTATTTAAGTAGACAATAATAGCTGAGGTGAATCCTTTTTTCCAGGGTTACTGATGGCTTCCTAACTTGAGGTCACTGGTGCACAGAAGGATGTGATGGAGTTATGAGAAGCTGCTGATTACATGTGGCATTAAATAGCAAATTTGCACACAGCCAACTATAAAACTTGCTTATTCACCGGAAGTAAAGATACATTACTGGAAGGAGGTACACCCTATAAAGAAATTATTGACTTCTTTTCTCTTGCACGTGTTGCGAGAACCAGGTTAATTTCTTTCATCAACAGATCATGGAATCATAGAATCATAGAATGGTTAGAGTTGGAAGGGACCTTCAAAGGTCATCTAGTCCAACCCCCCTGCAAGAAGCAGGGACATCCCCAACTAGATCAGGTTGCTCAGAGCCTCGTCCAGCCTGGCCTTGAACGTTTCCAGGGATGGGGCTCCACCACCTTTCTGGGCAACATGTTCCAGTGTTCTATAACTCACATTGTAAAAAATTTTTGCCTAATTTCCAGTCTAAAGCTACTCCCCACTATTTTAAACACTGAAACCACACACACACACACACACAAAAAAACAGCTAACAGTGCAAATGCAGCCCTGCAGTTCACAGACCAGGAGCAGCACTCTGACATGCTACAGCCAGGAGATGCAATCGCAGCTATGAAACATTTCTGCAGCTGCGAAACATGTAAAAGAGATCTTAGAAAGGTGGAGCAATACGAAAGGAAAGCCTAAGCAAGAAGTGTAGAAGTTGCACAGTACAGCCACTTGTAGCACAGAACCTTCTGCAGCCAGACAATTGCTAATAAACAATTATATATCACCACCTACTGGTAAACCTCTTCAAATGGCACTTGTGTGTTGTATTTACAGCAGTCATTGAACTTTGCTAGTCCGTGTTTGTTTCTTGTTTCTACAGAACAAAAATGGAATTTATTCTCCATGCCTTTGTATTTTTCTTTGTATTTACATACAAGTATGGCTTTTATGAAAACTATCACCCCACTAGTTTCTGGGGAAGAGATTTAGGTTTATTCAGTGTGTGATTGTTTCGGAGGCAACGGATTACCGTCTGTGCTGATATGCTGGGTAACATCACTGAGGTTCCCGAGGGCCAAGCTGAAACTCTGGCTTTTCTGGGGTCACCACGAACGTTGCCATTGACTTCAACAGAATCAGGGTCTTACTCTTCACTAGCTGTAAGAAGCAGCTATTTTTAGAGATGAATGACAGCTGTCTTCACACAAGATCTTGTACTGAGGGGACAGTCCAAAAATTGAAGGTCCAGCATCATTGTTGACTTGACACAGCCACCACATGTCTAGAAACTGGAAAGCATCAGCGATGCTCCAGGCACAGAAGGGACCATGCTGGCTGCCATGTCCACTAGCAACAACAGACCTGACCTCCCACCACAGCACGCCATCGCCCAGCCTGCCTTCACTGTGATTTTCCAGAGATCACCACCAGCTCCCAGCTGTTCTTTGGCAAAGACCTGCCCTTGCAAGCCCTGAGCCTCATCTCCATTGCACTCCAGTTTTTCTGTGCTTCCCCTTGAGAAAAAAATTACTAGTAGGAAATTGAATTATGGCACCTCTTGACGGCTGCCTCTTCTGACCCCATCTTATTTTCTCCACTGTTTTAAAGCTCTGTTGAAAGAGCATAAACTAGCTGCTGTTACCAAGCGATCGTGCCAAAAATGTGCTATCTTCCACAGAGATACTGCAATCCCCAAACTAAATCAAACAGATCTCTAGCTGGATTCACCTTTTCCCTGGTTTTCTTGGGTCAATGGTAAATGTGAAATTCTTGTATACATAAATAAGAATAGCATATCTAAAAGAATATGAGTAAAACAATATTAAAGATGCTGTAGAGAATAATGCCAATCGGTTTAATTATTTAATGATCTACACGATCTATAATAAATTCATGCTACTACAGTATCACTCTACAGCTCTACTTTAGCAACTGTCATGGCTGTTCAAAGGGCAGATTTTGTCTACATTGTACTCTGCCTTCTGCCAACTTTGTGAGTCATCTGGCTCCAGGAAAATAGTGAGCTCAGACTTCTTTTTTATTATTATTTGCTTTTCTGTAGATTGTTTGAATGTAGTATGGTAGAGAGACAATTCCCTTGTAACCTGATATCTTTGTGATACATTTGATGTTTGTCATTTTTTTGGTAATCATTATGAAGCACTCTGTTTATATGATGCCTTGTATTTACATCAGGATAATCAACATTGCTGGGTCATAAAGTTGGACAGGCTTGGGAACTGCGTTTATTTGCATCCTGTTTCAGGACAATTGCCCCTGAGCATTTAAATAATAGTATGGACAGATGTTTCCTCTAATGACCAAGATAATATTTACGTATTTATCTCACAGTATCCTCTGAATGTGCTCATATACCAAATAATTAACTTTGCTTGCTTGCACCATATCAGTTCATTTTCTCTCTGGGATTTTCTTTGTTCTTTTGGAATGTCAATTCAAATTCAGTAACTTTCCATTAAAATCTGGAACTTAGAGTGCCACTATCTTCCCTTTAATATGAAGCATTATAAACTAAATCTCATTAACAAATACCATCCTTTAATTTGAATGAGAGTATTTTAATAACATGTTGCATTCTGGCATGACAGGTTTTCTTAAAACTGTAGGAAAGGGAACTACTAAACCTATGGTTGCTGGTAATAACTGAGAATATTAAGTAAGTTACTTTTTTCCAGGTATCGCAGATAAGAACTAAAGAAAGAGAGCAATTATGAAAGCAGGGACAAAAGAGAACTGAGATGGGAACGCAAGCAGGGTAAGGAAATTGATGCAGAATAAACCACGAGGAGTTACATTACTTATTTAGTGCAGCAAACTGCACGTTCTTAAAGCAATTTTTTTTTAAACTCTGGAGTCAAATTGTGTCATTTGATAACAAAACAGCAGCTTCTATATTATCATATTACACCAAAAATCCTAATTGCAGGGAGAAATCAAAGCTTAGATGTGATTACAAAAATGATGCAGCTCACTACTGCCAAATAATTATTTGGAGAAAGGTAGTTCGGTAACAAGCCAGCAGACGATTACCACTGTACAATTCTCTGGATGGACACGACAAGCTATTCCGGGCTGCCCCAGCAGATGGAGCAGGGATGCAACAGCACCTTCTGCCTTGCTTTCCTTTCTTTTGCTTTTCTTATGCTACTGCTTTTTCGTTTTTTTTTTTTTTGTTTTGTTTTTTTTTTTAAAAAAAAGAAGAAGTAGACCGTCCTGTCACTCATATACTGTTGTAGCTTACTAGTTGCTCTTTTACAACTTGATGCATAGATGCATCTGCCTGAGTTAGCCATCTATTAAGTCCAGCTCTTAATTCATGTCCCCTACTTCATCATACTCACAACTCACTTTACATCTCCATTTAGAAGCCACGGAGATTGGGATGTTGGAAGGTCCCTATACATCCAAGTTTATGTCAGCAGTAGCAAGTGGTATGAGACAATAAGAGTGGATATGTAGAGCGAAATGGTGCTGAAGACCTGATGTCCACTCTATCCATATTTTGTTTGGTTTTTTTTCTTCTATTTCACACTAGCTCTCTGGCTCAATGGATTGAATATCCACCAGCAGAACAGACTACATGTCCTCCTGTGTTGCAAAGGTTTACATTCATCTAAAATAAAAAAAAAAAAAATACACACTTTGTGAAGTCCAAGCCTGCCTCACCTAATGCAAACCAAAGCATTATAAGAGGGGACATCTGGAAGGTTTGCTTTGCACTCTTGATCCAAACTAAACTGCTAAAATATGTATGTCCAAGTTCATTTCTAGAAACATACATAAGACCTTCCTCCTTTTTACTTACATACCAAGTAAGATACCAAGATTTAGGTGTCTTGCTGGACACCTAAATCTCATGATTGTCAGGGAAAAGGTAAAAAGTTGGCCAAGTAGGTCAAAACAAAAGCTCCAAATCAGCAAAGAGGCTCAATCATCACCAAAAAGAAAGCACCAAACCCTTTCAGAGATACCTGGGCTGTTGGTTTAGCAGACACCTTAAATGGAGACCAAAGGACAGTAAGAAAGAAGGGTTGTTTTACTGTTCTCCTCTCCAAGGCAGCCATCTAGATCTGGTTTTAGCTTTAACAGACTGGCAGATAGCTGCAAGGCTTTGGTGACATAATAGGAGAAGGCAGAAAGTGGCTGACCAGTATGTAAAAGACCGGGCGAGCGTGTAAGAAAATATTAAAAATAACAAGTGACATCCGTACTTGAAAACGATGACATCTTCAGAACCATTCTGTTGTTTACAGCTATTTCCATCTTCTCTGGGCAGGTGCTGGTCTTGCAGATTGGGTTTGTGCCAGTTCAGCAAACCTTGCATCAGGTTGCTGAAAGGTTGGCTACACGCTCCTTTTGCTCCCAAAGCAATCAGCCTGTGCAGTGGCATCCTCCATTGCTGCCATATGGAAGGAAATCCAAAGGTCTACCACCTTACTGGCAGGAGGCCATTTTGGATGGGAGCCAGCTGGGGATCTGTAGTCACAGTGCAGACTCATCCTTCAGGCTATGGCCACCTCAGATCTAAAGGGAGACAAAGGCCAATGGGGAATCAGTAGTTGGAAACTATCAGTGAGTTCCCCTTCATGGTGATTTCAGTGGCTATTGTGGCCACTTTGGGATAGGAGGAGTCTCCAGAAGTTTGGGCAAAATGGAGAAGCTGGATAAACAATGCCAGCTGGAAAGGATCTGCAGCCTGGAAATGCTGAGGGCTGCCTGATGGGCAGAGAGAAGTTATCATCACGGCTTTCCTCAGTTTCTCTCTTGTTTCAGGATCCTCTGCCACTTTATCCTTGGATCTACATATGAACACAGCGATCGTTCTCTGAGAGCATCCTTGGTGGATTGCTGCCTAGGTATGGGAAATTTTGCCTAGAACAGTTGTATATAAATGACATAAATGTGTCTTTTAATGTAGATCTGAGCTTCATTTGACTGTGCAAAATGCAGAGAAGTAGATGAAGTGTCGAACACACACCGATGTGACCAACTCACATTTTACTCCTCCAAGGGAAAAGACATGTGTCCTTCTACTACTAGAATTAATTTAACAGTATCCTTTCCCCATCTCTATGTGCTACTTTTCTTATTATAGTATTTGTTGGAGGATACAAGTGAAGAATTGAAGAGTGAGTGCCTTTTTATATTGCAGCAGAAATCTGCCAGCCATAGCTTCAATACTTTCCTGAGATATTTTTTCTTCATGATCATATTCTATGCAGCCAAAGCTTTTTTCTTTCTTTCCTCCTTTTTTAATTTTTTTTTTTTTAGGTAAAGGGAACTGTGGCAGTGAACAAGGTATTCACTGTGCAGAACAAAGGAAAAATAAGGCATGGTGTTGTAATAGATGTAATATGAAAGCAACTTCAAAGCGTGAGGCTGCTCAGCTGTCCACATTAGATTAAAAAGAGATGAAGATGGGCTACATAAACAAGGTGTCCAAAACACAGCCCACTAGCTTTATATGTGAATCAGCGTTCTGGCCTGAGAACATTGAATTGCAACTGAATGCAGATGGCTGATTTGAAAAATTAGCTCTCTATGCTGATGTTTAACAAGTAATTCTGATTTTCCACCACCAGAATGACTGTAATATTGCATTTTACACATTTCTCTCTCTATGTTTTTATGTTATTTTTTAACTTAAATAGGCAAAGATAAGAGATCTACCTCTTATGGCTTTGCTTTGCAAATGAAAAGACTTAAACCACAAGTAGAAAGACAAAAATGCAAAAAAGAAATACACAAAAAGAACATGGTAACATAGGAAGAAAAATCTGATGGATGAGAGATGACAGGTAGGTGCTGCAGAGAGCAGGAGCTGAGGAAGATAAAGACGAAACAGAAGGTAAAATACAAGCATTGAAAGAGCTGGAAAGTTTACAAATGGCAACAAATGACTGCTTTTCTTAACAAATTGACAAATATTGGTTACCTCTGTAGCCATATGACTCAAGACTGATCTCATAAGTTAAACAGGTTTGGTGTAGGTGTAATCAGAAATGCGGTGGCAGAGTTCCAGAAAAAACACTCCTGAGCTACAGAAAGCATTTGACTCGCTGAGTCAGAGTGGAGACAGCTCCCCAGAAAAGCGAGGGCGCTCTGCCAACACCAATACATGCCTTTGGATGAGCTGCCTTCCGATCGCTCATGGCAATTCAAGTTCCCACGGCAGTCTCCCCCAGAATTTTCAGGCTAGTCTAAAGACTTCCAGTGGTGACAGATGCAAAAGGGAAATTCAAAATTTGAATTATAACTGCTCAGCTGTGGTAATTTGTGATCCAGGAATGATCTGGCACAGAGGACGAGGAGGCTGAACTGCAAGAAGAGGTTAAACTGGCTCGAAGTAGGAATGCCAGAGACAGAACAGACTCCTTGCAAGGGAGTGAAGTTTCCCTTGGTAATGAGATAAAAAACAGCCTCAACATTGTCTTGTATGCATCCTGGAATGTGAGTGCTGAGGGACCCAAGCTTAGGGGCCACCTTTGGACAGCAGAGGTGGGCTGGGGATGGACCCAGAGCTCGGCTGAGGTACCCTAGGCAATTGCTCTCTGGATCGGTGCTGGTGCAAGTGTATATAAGGAATCTGCTTGTGATGCATCTTTGCTGATTCCATGTAGAACCACATATTGCGGTGAGACTCTGCCCAATGCATTGTGCATTATTCTTTTTTCTTTATAATTAAGAGCAGATGAGCAGATGTGTTTAATTTGCCTCAAGGGATACAATAAAAATTCTCCAACAGATGCCACTGATGAGCCTTGCTGAAGTGGTTGACGTAGTTCAAGGGGTGGTTGTTGGCCCCATTTCTCCTTCCCCTCTTCTGCCAGCGGTTACAACCCCAGTAGCCAAAGCAGAGCAGGTGGGCCATCCACCTCTGTCCCACCACCCCAGCCCACAGGGGTCTGCTGAAATTTATCCTTAGCAGCATTTTAAGACAAAGTGCCAGGCTCCCACTGAGGTGTCAGAGCTCATGCTTCCTCATGCCACGCTTGCCACAAGCACTTACGCCCAGTGTTCACAAACTGCAAAGGAGAGGTGGCTGGGGTGTCCTCCTCGAGCATACTGTTTGCCTAATGATCTCAGTGGGGCTTCTTGGGCAGTAACACTCAAGCCCATCCAAATTCCTGCTGCATTTTCATTTTCGGCTGACTCTTGTGTATCACTGCAACCCAGTAAAGGCAGAACACAGTGGTATGCTCTGCCAGGCTATTTTATTTACATATTTTGAGGGCAGAGGGATCTGTCTGTAGTCCTGTAGTCTGGCTTCATTCTTCATCTAGACTACAGAATGTCAGCTAAGCCAGAGACCATAACCTTGGCCTGAACCAGACTGAATCTAATGTAAATGTATAAAATGTTGATTTAGAGACACTGGGAGAAAGGAAAAAACATTGAATCCCTGGGGAAGCAGTGAAACAGTAAAAATTGCTATTACTGTGAAATAGACGCCTTATTTCTACTATGCCTACCTTCTGTTTCTAGTCTTTACAACAGGAAAACAAAAAAATATAGATTTTTAAACATTGAAACACGTATGTTAGATAGGAAAGAGCTTTTTAGGCTATTTAAGTCCTTTCCAGCGAAGTCCCACTTGTAGGTTAGGCACAGGAAGAGCACAGTCACCCCTCCCACCTGCCTGCATAGTGCTAAAATCCACCCCTTCCTCAGCTCTCTTTCCTGTCTCTTCTCTCCTAGGCCTGACTCAGGGCCGTGCATGAAGGAGCCTGTTGTCTGCGGGATCTCTGCTTCATCTGTTGTAAAGGTTGGAAGGTGTCTAATGAATGAGGAACATCTTACCGCTCACGCCCTGGATGGGGAGGCTGCAGATTTGGATGCTGTTCCCACCTCTGCCGCAGAGCTCTCCTGCGGTGACAAACAAGCCTTCTCGCCAGGCTTTCCACAAGTGGTTCCTGTATTTTCCTCATTTTCCAGTTGCCTCACAGAGGCCCTAGAGTCTCATTTGCAGAAGTGTTGGGCGCACGCAACCGTGAGTGAAGTCAGGAAGGTGGTGATTTAACAAAAAATCTTTTGTATTCTCATAAACATGAGACACAAGTTAGTAGAACTAGGAGCTCAAAATAATGCATTATGAGCATGTTCAGCTTAAATGCCTGAATTCCCTGTCTGTATCATGGGAATTATGACAGAAAATTAGTAATTGTTTGCATAGCACTCGGACACTACAGTGTTACTTAGAAAAGACGGTGACAACATCAGTATTTCCATCTTTAGAGCAGAGTTTGAATAGCAGACAGGAAATCAGGCATGAAACTGCCAGCTGAGCAGTGGAAAATTATACTTTCACTGAGCACTATCCACGCTGTGGGCTCAGGAGAGGATAATGAAACTAATACGTTATAGTGCCCTTAAAAGATGGGATCAAACATGTATGAACAGGGAGTGACAGCAAGGTGACCCAGGCAATTTTAATTCTAGCAGTTTCTAATGTTAAGTATCCTACTGGAGCAAAGATCCTGTAGTGTAACAACTTCTGTGTAACAGGATTTTGTGCTGAAACTCTTGTTTCTATACACAAACTCCACAAATTCTCGTTTACAAAGTTGAGAGGTGTATTGGCACAACTCAGTGCAACACAGCACAGTTACCTAAGCCGGTTTGGGGCAGGTTTGTTCTAGAAATACAAACAACACATCAGGACACTCCTTGCACCTGGCTTTGAGCAGGACCATTAACGCTCTCACAACTACCCCAGGTACAGAACTGCTTCAATACAATTATTCTACTTCCAGTACTGATAGGGTGCTATCTTGCACAGCTTGTACGTGTTTTGAGTGACCATTGATAATGTCTCATTGTTAAATGGGTGGAGAGTTTCCTAATAAACAAAAGCACAACTTGTTTTCAGTTTCAAAGGACAAATGTGAATTTTTGTGTAACAACTGTTATTTTATTAAGATTTTTGCAGCAGCTGAGACTGATATGGATCAGTAGGTGGTTTCTACTGTTCTTTGAAAGTTGGCACAAGACTAGTAAAAAAACCACAAACAGTATATTGACAATGGAAAATTACTACACATTGCCCATGGGTGTTCTATTTTTAACAAGCAAAAGCTTGGCCATTTGTTCCACCTCTCAAACAACAGATAATCTTTTCGCAAATTCCTCTGGAATTAATCAAGAGCCATTTGTTTGGGCGATTGACCTCTGACTCCTTACAGCTCCCCAGTCTCCGTGCAGTTCTTAGAAAGATGTGGCCAGGCCCTTCTGCTGCTCCCCTCCAAACTCTGGGGCACAGAAGTATCTCCCTTGTCCCAGGTCCTCAGTTCACATCACAGACTGACTGAGGCACATACCATCCCCTTTCAAGCTTTGGTTTCCCTGGGAAGGAAACAAGACTAGAATAGTAGCTGGTATTGCCTTTGGTCTGTGTGTTTGAAGGATGAGGACCCTGAGACATGACAAACTGCACTGGTTGCACAGATTAGACATAGCCATTTTCCAGCAATTATCTTTCTGGTTTTGTTCCTATATTTAAATGAACTAGAATTTTGAGAAAGCTTTTCAGGACAAGGTGTCATAGTTTAGCCCTAGTCACCACATAGTTCCTCACTCTCCTTCCCCCTCCTCAGTGAGATGGGGGAGAGAATTGGGAAGAAAGGAAAACTTGTGGGTTAAGATGAAGACAGTTTACAGCAAAGGAGAACGACAATAATAACGAAATACAAGGACACTAAAATATACAAAATGAACGATGCTAATTTCTCACCACCCAATGTCCCAGTGACTGATACAGCCTGTCCCAAACAGTGACCATGGAAACAAAAGCAAAGCAAAGCAGAGAGAGGGAGAGAGATACCCACCCCAGACAAGCCCCACTTACATACTGGCATGGGATACTCTCTTTGGCTAGTTTGGGTCAACTATTCTGGCTGTATCTCTCCCAGCTTCCTGCACCTGCACATTAATGTAACCTGGAAAGCTGGACAGTGTCCTTGGTCTCTTTAGCAACAACTCATAACATCAGGGTGTTTATCAACATTCTTCATATAGGAAATCCAAAACACACCGGCTACTGAGAAGAAAATTAGCTTCATTTCAGCTGAAACCAGGACACAAAGTTAATATTTCTCTGTCCAAGAACTGTTCTTAAGCAAGAAGCAACCTCATATTGTTCTTCAGAATCTTTATTGAAATTGTGTTTCATGACATGTTTGAGATGAAGGTGACGAGATTCACTTTTGTTACCAAGGTGGATGTCCTCCAGGTGGATATGGTGCCAGAGTTACTGCCTGTAACCTGGACTTTGATTGTTCTTAGATTATCTATTGGTAATAGTGCACACAGAGTATGCCCAACAAGTAATAGACCATTGTGTTTGGAGCCAAGTGTTTGGGCTAGGACATCATCATAAAGAAAATTAACATCCGTTACAGTCTCGTGTGGAAAATCAGGAAGTGTGCGTTGACAGCGCAGGTCTGACATCCACCGACAAAGGCTGCTACCTGGATAACAGGCTGTCTGAAAAGACCACAACAAGAGATAAAGTAATGCAGAAAACAGCAAATAACAACATAGTTTTCTTGAGAAATGGCAATGAGAGGGGCATTCAACATCAAACCAAAAGAAAACATTGCCCTTCAGCTGTCAGCAGCAGTGTCCAGCAGAATTGCACCACCTGGACAACAGTCAATTCCATGCAATTTCCATGGTATATGGACACTACAGTGGTCTTGATTCTCCAGGGTGGGTACACAGCTTCATGGCACTGAACTCGTTCCAGGATGAGAGTTACACCTTCATTCTGAGCACGCAAAGTTTTAAACCTTTCACTGCATTTATGTTAAAAATCACATTTGGCTATGCAGAAAATTTAACGCTACAAAAGCAGGCCTCACCTTCTGGCCTCTCACCAGGCAGCCAACTGGTCCCAACTCAGCCCAGCCCGGCTGCAAGAAGTGGAGAGGAGATGAGATGGATGATGTGAAGAGATTCTGAGAGGTGTCTGCCAGCCTGTTGTGAAGAACTTTTCTTGTGAGAGAAACAGCTGCAGATGCCAAGGTCAGTTCAGAAGGAGGGGGAGGAGTAATGCGGCTCCTGGCCAAGATTCCCCTGCAGCCTGTGGTGACGACCATGGTGGAGCAGGTTGTCCCCCTGCAGCCCATGGAGGTCCATGGAGGAGTAGAGATTCACCTGGAGCCTGTGAAGGTAGTAGAGATAATGTTAAGCTTGGGAAGAGGGAGGGGTGGGGGGAGGTTATCTTGTCCTCTGTCTCATTATCCTGCTGTTTGTAGTAATAAATGAATAGTTTTCCCCAAGTCGAGTCTGTTTTGCCCATAACGGTAACTTTAAGGATTTTCTCCCTGACCTTATCTCAAACCTCGAGCCGTTTTTTCTTATATTATCTCTCCCTATTCTCCCGGAGGGTAGGGGGAGTGAGAGAGACTGTGTGGTCTGGTCCCAATTGGGGCTGAACTATGACAATAAGGCAAATGCAGAATAATTATGGTAATTGAGTACGAAAGCCTCTTTCTGAGCTTGTTTTGGGATTTCCCTGTCGCTGGTGGACTTTACATCACGGTTTCTCTGGGGGAGCTTCTCCAGGAAGTATGATCTGCCCACGGATCACCCACTCCAATGGGTGAAGGCCCATGCAGGCACTGGGCTGTGGGCCAGGTGATGTGATCACCTCGGCTCTTGCCTGTTGCAACTCACCCATGCCAGGCCAGGAAATGTGCAACACAAAGCTGATGCAAGGCAGTTAGCAGGGTATACCTTACTACAGGAAAAAAAAAAAAAGTTGGAAAATGAATAGAGGAGGACACTTCACTTCATGAAGATGACAGCTGTGAACCACTAAGGGCAAATGAATGACGCAAAGGCAGTACAAAAATTCTTCCAGTACTTCTTCCGGTATCTAAAGGGGGCTTATAGGAAAGATGAGGAGAAACTCTTCAGCAGGACCTGTTGTGATAGGATGAGGGGTAATGGTTTTAAAATGGAAGGAGGTAGATTCAGACTGGACATTAGGAAAAAAATGTTTACAATGAGGGAGGTAGAACACTGGCACAGGTTGCCCAGAGAGGTGGTGGATGCCACTTGAAACATTCAAGGCCAGGCTGGACAGGGCTCTGAGCAACCTGATCTGGTTGGAGACGTCCCTGCTCCTTGCAGGGGGCTTGGAGCAGATGACCTTTGAAGACCCCTTCCGACCCAAACTATCCTGTGATTATATGAAAACTGAAGAACGCCAGCGGCGAGCCATCGCGTGAGCAAAGCAAGCGAACAGAGGGGTGCGCTGGCGGCCGCGGTGGGGAGAGAGACCCGCCACCGCCGCCCGGTTCCCCGCCCCTCCAGCCCCACAGCCGCTAGCGGAGAGACGCGGCCCCGGGCCCGGCCCACTCCCGCCGCCGCCGGCGGAGCATGCGCGGGGCCGGCCCCTCTCCGCCACCGCCCCCGCTCCCCTCATAGCGACGCTGCGGAGACCTTGCGGGAGCTGCGTCGCAGCCGCCCCTCTCCCCGCTGAGGGCCCCGACGAACGGCAGCCGCTGCTTGGATCGGAGGTAAAGGAGGGGCTGGGGTCGGCTGGCGGGGCGGCCTCCCCCGGCGCCCTTTGTGCGCGGGCCGGGGTGGGGGGTGCGGCCCGTCCTCGACGGCCTGAGAGGGTGCGGGGCGCTGCGGGGCCGGGCATGGCGGAACGGGGAGGGGGCGCGGCGGGGGAAGCCGGAGCCGGAGGCCGGTGACGGCTTGGCCGCGCCGTTTGCGAGGGCACTGTGTGTCTGCCCGTTGCTGGGGCAAGAGGGGCCCGCCACTCCGAGGCGCTCCTCCGGCCGCCACCGGAGAAAGCAGCGGTGAATAAACGGCTGCGTGCCTGTCTGTGTCTGCCGTCCTGGGGTTGGGGGGCTGGGGTGGGGGGGTGAAGGTGGGGGCTGTCTCCTGGCCTGTCGTTCGGACTGCGGGATCATTGCGTAAATGACCGTACTTCTCGGCCGGTTCCGGTAAGGAGACCCGGGCACTTGTAATGCCTTCTTTGTCGACTGGCTAAAGGTTGCTGCCGGGGTGGAGTAGAGGTGACGCGGCTTTTGGGACGGGGGAGCCCTCCTTCAGGCGTGAAATGGAGGCGGCGGGTTTCAGAGCTAAATACATACTGAGAGCAGTAATTATGTCTGTATCAGAAGGGAAACGCTGAGTTATTGGTAGAAAACGTCTCTTGCAAAACAGTTGCTCGGTCCCTGATGTCTCAGCCTGACCTCCGGGAGGTTTTGTCCCGGATCTGCTTTAAAGATGACTTTTGGGGTTCATAGGCTTCTAACTTCTGGAGGTGGAAACCAGTGTTTCAGTAGAGATGGTGGCTTTGTGGCCTGCTGTACTCTCTCCACGGGCCACAGTCAGAAAACGCTCGTGAGTGGCATTTTTTTGTTTTGGTTTGGTTTTTTCCTCTCTCCCAGTATTGGCTGCTGGTGCTTTCAGACAGCAGTTGCTACAGGCTGGCCAGAATTGGGGTTCAGCTGGATCCCACGCTGCGTTCAGCTCCACGCTTTCCGACCTGGAGAGTGCGTGGGGAAGCCCATCTCCCAACGGGGCTGTTCGGGATCTCTCCCACCGGCAAGACTTCCTGCTGGCAACCCGGGGTGTCACGAGTGCTGCCTTTCCACGTGTCTCGGGCCAGTGTCCCGGCACTTCCGTTTGGTGAACAGGATCTGCTTATTGGGACGTGCTGACGGACACTGGCGGTTGGACTTTCCAGCCAAGGGTGTTGAGAAATGGGGAGAGGTCTTCATTCACCACTGAATTTTGTGGGTTGCTAGCTGAGTTATGGCTATCCCTCCTGCCCCACAGTTTTCCTTTGGCTTTGACTTTTGCTTTCCTAAACAGTTCTGTTCCTCATAAAATGCAGGATTGTGGAAATGATCAAGGAAAATTATTCTGATGTTGTTGTAGATTTCTGAGAGAGAAGGAGGTTTTAGTGATTCATGTTTTGTGGTAGCTACTCCTCAGTTCCTAAAGCTGTTACAGTGCCCGCTGAAACTCTTGTTTGTACTGTGAATAATGCTGCACAGAAATCACGGACAAGTTCTTCTTGTGGTTACTGGTGGTCCATGATAGTCGCAGTTGTTACTAAAAAAAAAAAAAAAAACAAAACAAACAAACTGAACTAAATACAGTATTTCTGTGGATCTCATTACCTGATGAGAGGTGTTTGTGTTACAACTGCCTGTGCAGAAATTGAAAATACCCTTTGTAAAGTCACGAGCTCACTGAATGCAATTACCGTGGGAACAGTTATTCTAGCTATTTAGTTGGAAAACCAGAAATAGTAACTGGTGAGATTACGATGAGGGAGCTAGCCTGGCAACTCCTTGGTAGCTGTGACAAACACTTGGGTTCGTGAGCCCTCGGCTGGGGAGGAGCGGTAGCTGTGAGGTTGTAAAGTGGCAGGATAAGCCACTGGAGTGTTATCTTATGTGATCTGAGAACTGCTATATGTTTAGCTTTGCTAATGCTTTTCTACAGAAAGCACCATGCTCCTCTTTGTAAACTAGAGGAAGGTTGAGGTTGCCATCCACAAAATGCTGCTCCTGTACCCCTAATCACCCTGGGCTCCTTTGGAAACACGCTGTCCTTGGCCTGCCCTCTTTTCCTGCCTGGGAGTGTGCTGCCGGCGGGGCACTGACTTTGAACGTGTTCCAGTGCTTGGACCTGGATGTACTAGGGCAGCTGTAGTGTAAAAGTAGATGGTGAGTCTGGTGCTGCTTGTGACTCGACTGGTGTTGGCAGCAGAATGCAGTGTCGGGGCACCGCTTACCTGAGTGAGGAGTTTGCTGGGTTTGGGCTTGCATTTGCTATTACCTGCTTTGGGTGAGCAAAAGCACTTGGTTGCTTCAGGTCAATGCTGGATTAAAACAGAATTTTAAACTGGTTTTAAATATGTATGTTTAATTTATAAAGCTTCCAGGCTTCAACTATGTTTGATTTAGTTGCAATAATTAGTCAAAAATGTCAGTGGCAATTAATTATTACAACATAATTGGCCATGTGTTTGCAATTTAGATCTCTGTCATGTTTAGGGCACACTTTTTTTTTTTTAAGTTCTAATTGTAGTTTGACATGATACTGGAGCTGTTGGCCACTCTGCTGAACAAGTAGAAAAGATGTTGATGAACTTAGCGTAATATGAAGAGATGTCTATTGTGTTACTGCAAAATCACATTAGGCATCAGTGTGTGTGTTGTTTTTTTTTCCAAAAAATCAACTTGATATCTGCACTTAGAGAAGCAGTAGCTCAAAGGTTTATGCAGTGGTCACTTTTAGTCTGGAAGTATTGCTAAATTGCTACATGAATAAGGACCTCTGTTCTTTGGATGAGCAAATGAATCCCCAAACCAAAAGCTTTTAATAAAGCTGCCTCATTAACTGTGTTCTTAGTGCCTTTTGTAACTTGCGAAACGATATCACATTTTGTTGTTTTTCTGTTTCTGTCCCTCTCCCCTCCTCATTAAGATGTTCTCATATGTTGTTGTCAAATGTTTCATTGCAGTCTTGAAGAGTTCAGCTGACCTTGGTGAGAGTATGAGTGAAGGAGCTCAGGAAAATGAGATTTCCCAAAGCCTCAGGTGCCTGGCTCTAGCAGAGCTGGGTATCAGTGTGGTGCCTTAGAGGATGATGTGAAGTGTTTTTTTTTTTGTTTTTGCTTGTTTTCTTTTCCTTTTATTTATTTATTTATTTATTTTTAATTACTTCCTGATAAGTTGTCATAGGGCTCTGCCAACATCACATGAGAGCCAGCCTGAAGCCTCTGTGTGTTTTGAAACTCACTGCTGACTGAATCTGGCTGCTTTGTAGTCTCTTGATGCAATTAATGTGTTGCAAGTGGACATGGGAAGACAGTTCTCTTTAGTGACTTCTTACTGGAACATCAGAACTGATGAAAGTCTTCAGGTACTTGGGGTAACAGAGTGAAAGCTTCTGCAGCTGTATATAAAATACTGTCTTACTTGGGAGGAGGAGTAAGAGGACAGTGATTAGACTGTCATCATCATTCCATCCTGGCCTCCTGAAATCTCTTTGTAATACTTCTTGTGAAATGGTTTTCTCTCTGTAGGCTTTCTCATCCTTGAGACCTAAACTTTGTCAATGCTAAGTATATTAAATAAAGCTTATTACGCAAAGTCTCTTACTGATAATAAATTCCATTAAGACTACCTGTTTAATCTATCTGCAGTGCCAGGTATCTGTAGTGCTAATACTTGCAGGCTGCAGATCAACTGACTTGCAGGTCACTTATTTAATGCTTTATATCTGCTTTCTTTTTTGGTTTTTGAAGTTGTAATGCTAAGTAAATACTGACAACTAACCCTGTTGTTTGTTTTGTCTTGTTTCTGTTTGTGGTTTGGTTTTTTGGTGTTCCCTCTACCCAGTGAGACAGCATCAAAATGTCTCTCTATCCTTCCCTGGAAGATCTGAAGGTGGACAAAGTTATTCAGGTATGGTGAGCTTTAAGATGAGTTTTTATGACCATAATAGATGTGATCAGTTTTCATCTAGGGGAGGGGAGACTTCTAGTGCAGGTATCGGTTTGTGTTTTACCATCATACTCTAAAAAGAGAGAGACAAACTTTTTACTTTGTAGCTTGATATAGTATGTTTAATGCTTATAAATACACTCAACAGTGGTAAAATTTTGTTTCACATATTCTTTTTATTGTCATTTATCTTCAGTGTGTTTGATATATGTCATTTTTTTTAATATATAGATACTTGGTCTTAAGTAGATGAGCATAGTCAGTCTCTTCTCTTACTTCAGCTCTGACATGATGAATAGATATTGACTAAACTGATAAACCCACTGGGTCTCATTCCTGATGTCCAAACCCGTGGCAGAAAGCTTTCATGGTCAGTTAGGCGCAAAAAAAAGAGCACTGACTCTTAATATCATCTGGAATCTCAGACTTGTCCTCTGGCTTTTTCATGGTGGTGATCAGTTTTCTAAATATTTCCAAGATTATCATGTTTGTGTAAAAACCCTATATGTGTAAG
Source organism: Chlamydotis macqueenii (assembly GCF_036417535.1). Taxonomy (NCBI): domain Eukaryota; kingdom Metazoa; phylum Chordata; class Aves; order Otidiformes; family Otididae; genus Chlamydotis; species Chlamydotis macqueenii. The sequence continues at coordinate 123,659,897 of NC_141557.1, forward strand.
AATATTAACATATTTATTATTAGACAGGACAAGGATGAAAAAAAAATCTGTGAAATAAAATAATGAAAAACACTTTAATGGATAAAACTCTGTGAGAGATTTGACATGAATGTATTTCACAGGGAGTGTCTTTGCTGTCTTCAGCATTTTACCTAGCTTCCATTTTTCTTTCCTAAACATAAACTGGATTCCCTCCCAGTTTAAGCAGCAGCAGTGAGTTACACTGCATTTTCAGGTGGCTGCTGCTTCTGTCCTTGTCATTCTCATTGGGAAGCAATCAAGGAAACTGCACAGAGCAGCTTATTAGCTCTCCTGTGCTGTCCCAGAGTGGAGTGCCTCAGTCTCACCTGTGTTCATATGTGTGGGATGAGGCCTTTGAAGTTGTGAGCACTGTGTTGGGGTTTTTCTTTGTGTTCGCCTGACCTGCCCCATTCTTATCTGACCAAAGTCCTTTATCTACACGCAGGTAATGCTGAACTTAAAAACAGCCTGGAGGCAAGAATGTGCTCCTTCAGTCTTTCAACGACAAGCTGCTGGAGTTTGTTACAATTAAAAATATTAAATGAGGTCTTCCTACTACTTTTTTTGACCACTGAATGAAGCAGTGAGGAAATGGAAGAAGGGTATCTCTGTGCTGGTGTGGTGGTTTAGCCCGGATCACCACACAGTTTCTTATTCACCCTGCCCCTACCTAGTGGGACAGGGGAGAGAAATTGGGAAGAAAGGAAAACTCGTGGGTTGAGATAAAAACAGTTTACTGAAAATACTAAAAACTACAAAGCTAACAGGATATAAGGATATTAATATCTACAAAATATACAAAATGAACAATGTACAATTTCTCACCACCCGATGTCCGAATGACCGACGCAGCCCGTCCTGAGCAGCGATCACAGGAACAACACCGAGCAGCAAGCAAAGGGGGAGAGCAAGCTAGCAAGGTAGAGGGAACGATGCCAGCAAGCAAGCAAGAAGAAAAGAATGCCAAGGGTGCCCAAACGGATACCCGACAAGAAAAGGAATAACTGAAAATGATGCCCCCTCCCATGGGCAACCCCCACTTATATACTGAGCATGACGTTTATGGCATGGAATACTCTCTTTGGCCAGTTTGGATCAATTATTCTGTCTGTCTTTTGCCCAGCTTCCCGCATCTGCACGTTAACGAGACTTGGAAAGCCAGACAGTGTCCTTGGTCTCATTAACAACAACTCGTATCATCAGAATGTTTTTATCAACATTCTTCACACACAAAATCCAAAACACACCAGCTACTGAGAAGAAAATTAACTCCATCCCTGCTGAAACCAGGACAGTATCCACCCCTTATTCCATACCATTTACGTCATGCTTATAGATATACACACAGATATCACTATCTCAATCTATGAGCTATCCCTCCAAAGTCTGTTGAGTTAATTTAGTCCATGACTTTGGGCCCCATCTGTGATAGCAGTCTCTCAGGGCAGGAGAGATGGTATGTAGTGTGAAGTTGTTACATACTGCATCTGGAACTCGTAGCTGGTACCTCTGGCGCGGCTGGTGTATCACGTCCATGGTCTGCAAGTTGAAGATGTTGATCTCGAGGGGGTTGTTGGTCACCAGTTCTGACTCCATCACTGCTGCACATCGCTCGGTTTCATCGAAGCTTGTTCTTCACTGTTGAGTGTGATTCTTGCTTCACTACCTCTGATAGAACATAAAAGAACTACAGACATGATTATATACAGTTCAAATTATTGGCTGTTTTCACCTAGAATCAAATCTCCTTGAGGTACACATCGGACTTCCCCATCCTCCCGCATCACCCACCAAGTACATCCAGGTCCTTGAGCGAAGGCAATCCCACGAATGGGTTTGCCTTTGCCCAGAGGAGGAATAACCCAGACTGTTTTCCCCAACATATTCCTTACATGCACCACAGGAACTTTATCACCATCTACAGTATGTAAAAGTTCAGATTGGGCAGGGCCAGCTCGATTGATGGATCCCCGAGTGTTGACTAACCAAGTGGCTTTTGCTAAATGTTTGTCCCAGTTTTTGAAGCTTCCACCACCCATTGCTTTCAGTGTAGTTTTCAGCAGTCCATTGTACCGTTCAATCTTTCCAGAGGCTGGTGCGTGATAGGGGATGTGATATACCCACTCAATGCCATGCTCTTTGGCCCAGGTATCTATGAGGTTGTTTCGGAAATGAGTCCCATTGTCTGACTCTATTCTGTCTGGAGTGCCATGTCGCCAGAGAACTTGCTTCTCAAGGCCCAAGATGGTGTTTCGGGCGGTGGCATGGGGTACAGAATATGTCTCTAGCCACCCAGTGGTTGCTTCTACCATTGTAAGCACATAGCGCTTGCCTTGGCGAGTTTGTGGGAGTGTGATGTAATCAATCTGCCAGGCCTCTCCATATTTGTATTTCAGCCATCGTCCTCCATACCAAAGAGGCTTTAGCCGCTTGGCTTGCTTAATTGCAGCGCATGTCTCACAGTCGTGGATAACCTGTGCAATAGTGTCCATGGTTAAATCCACCCCTCGATCACGAGCCCATTTGTATGTTGCGTCTCTTCCTTGATGACCTGAGGTGTCATGGGCCCACCGAGCTAAAAATAGTTCACCTCTGTGTTGCCAGTCTAAGTCCACTTGGGAAACTTTAATCTTAGCAGCCTGATCCACTTGCTGGTTGTTTTGATGTTCTTCAGTGGCTCGACTCTTGGGTATGTGAGCATCTACGTGACGTACTTTTACAACAAGCTTCTCTAACCGGGCAGCAATATCTTGCCACAGTGCGGCAGCCCAGATGGGTTTGCCTCTGCGCTGCCAGTTGCTCTGTTTCCATTGCTTTAACCACCCCCACAGGGCATTTGCCACCATCCATGAGTCAGTGTAGAGATAGAGCTTTGGCCATTTTTCCCGTTCAGCAATGTCTAAAGCCAGCTGGATGGCTTTCACCTCTGCAAACTGACTTGATTCACCTTGGCCTTCAGTGGCTTCTGCCACTCGTCGTGTAGGACTCCACACAGCAGCTTTCCACTTTCGATGTTTTCCTACAATACGACAGGATCCATCAGTGAACAAAGCATATCGCCTCTCATTTTCTGGGAGGTTGTTGTATGGTGGGGCTTCTTCAGCACGTATCACCTCTTCCTCTGGCGGCATTCCAAAATCTTTGCCTTCTGGCCAATCTGTGATTACTTCTAAGATTCCTGGGCGATTGGGGTTTCCTATTCGGGCTCGCTGTGTGATCAGTGCGACCCATTTACTCCACGTGGCATCAGTTGCATGATGTGTAGAGGGGACCTTCCCTTTGAACATCCAGCCCAACACTGGCAATCGGGGTGCCAGGAGGAGCTGTGCTTCAGTACCAATCACTTCTGAAGCAGCTCGAACTCCTTCGTATGCTGCCAGTATCTCTTTTTCAGTTGGAGTATAGCGAGCCTCAGATCCTCTATATCCCCGGCTCCAAAAGCCTAGGGGTCGACCTCGAGTCTCTCCTGATGTTCTCTGCCAAAGACTCCAGGTAGGGCCATTCTCCCCGGCTGCGGTGTAGAGGATGTTTTTCACATCTTGTCCTGTCCGGACTGGCCCAAGGGCTACTGCATGAACAATCTCCTGTTTAATTTGTTCAAAGGCTTGTCGTTGTTCAGGGCCCCATTTAAAATCATTCTTCTTTCGAGTCACTTCATAGAGAGGGCTTACAATCATACTGTAATTTGGAATATGCATTCTCCAGAAACCCACAACACCTAAAAAGGCTTGTGTTTCCTTTTTGTTAGCTGGTGGAGCCATAGCTGTTATTTTGTTGACCACATCCATTGGAATGTGACGACGTCCATCTTGCCACTTTACTCCTAAAAACTGGATCTCTTGTGCAGGCCCCTTGACTTTGCTTTGTTTTATTGCAAAACCGGCTTTCAGAAGGATTTGGATTATTTTCTCCCCTTTCTCAAAAACTTCTTCTGCTGTGTTGCCCCATACGATGATGTCATCAATGTATTGCAGATGTTCTGGAGCTCCACCCTTTTCTAATACAGTCTGGATCAGTCCATGGCAAATGGTGGGGCTGTGTTTCCACCCCTGGGGCAGTCGATTCCAGGTGTACTGGACACCCCTCCAAGTGAAAGCAAACTGTGGCCTGCATTCTGGTGCCAGAGGAATGGAGAAGAACGCATTGGCAATATCGATGGTGGCATACCACTTGGCTGCTTTTGACTCCAGTTCATACTGAAGTTCTAGCATGTCTGGCACGGCAGCACTCATTGGTGGTGTAACCTCATTTAGGCCACGATAGTCCATTGTTAGTCTCCATTCTCCATTAGATTTTCGCACTGGCCATATGGGACTGTTAAAGGGTGAGCGGGACTTGCTGATCACTCCCTGGCTCTCCAGTCGACGAATCAGCTTGAGGATGGGGATTATGGAGTCTCGGTTGGTGCGATATTGCCGCCGGTGCACCGTGGTAGTAGCAATTGGTACCTTTTGTTCTTCAACCTTCAGCTTTCCCACAATGGAAGGGTCCTTTGAAAGTCTGGGCAAGATGGACAGCTGTTTATTTTTCTCTGTCTCCACGGTGGCTATACCAAAAGCCCACCGGTGCCCTTTTGGGTCTTTAAAATACCCACTCCTGAGGTAATCTATACCAAGAATGCATGGAGCATCTGGGCCAGTCACTATGGGGTGCTTTTGCCACTCATTCCCAGTCAAACTTACTTCAGCCTCCAATACAGTCAGCTCTTGGGATCCTCCTGTCACTCCAGAAATACAAATGGGTTGTGCCCCTTTATAGCTTGATGGTATTAGAGTACACTGTGCACCAGTGTCTACTAGAGCTTTATACCTTTGTGGGTCTGATGTGCCAGGCCATTTAATCCATACAGTCCAATAAACTCTGTTGTCCCTCTCCTCCGCCTGGCTGGAGGCAGGGCCCCTCTAGTCCTGTTTGTAATATTTTCTATTCACTTTCTGTGAATATGAATCAGAAGTTCCTTCCATAGGATCAGAGGTAAGATCAGCCCTTCTACGCTGTCTGGGGAACTGCCCACTGGAGACTGGAGCAGCAAATTGCCTGGAAGAACCTCCCTTTGTGATTGTTTTACCTCGCAACTCACGTACACGTGCCTCTAGGGCCGAGGTAGGCTTTCCATCCCACTTCCTCATATCCTCTCCTTGGTCACGCAAGGTAAACCATAGGTCATCTCGTCGGGTGTACCGTCTCCCTTGAGCAGGAGGAGGATGAGGTCTTCTTCTAATAGCTGAGATATTAGTCCGTGTAGGTGGGGAGCAAGAATCTTCGAGTTTCTCACACACCTCAGATAGTTTTTCTAACAGTTTTTCAAACTGGCTTTCAGATTTCTCAGTCAGTCTTTCTATAGCTGAGACACAGGCCCGCATCGGGGAAGAGAGATTGTCTTCATATTGTCGGAGCTGGTTAGCCACTGCACGTACTGGTGGCATCTCATCATCTTTCCAACTCATTGCTGCCAATGAGTTGGCATACGATGATGGTGCACTCTGTACAAATTTCCGCCACATGGGTCGGGTACATTCAATTTCATCTGGATCTACGGATGTCCGTGGGTCATCCAGGTTATGATAAATCAGCTCCCGAACAGCTAATTCTCTCAGAAACTGGATACCTCTCTCCATGGTGGTCCACTTGCTTGGGTGGCATACAATATCTTCCTTAAAGAAATACCTGTCCCTCACGCCTGACAGGAGTCGCCTCCAGAGGCTGCAGGCTGCTGACTCTCTTCCAATTGCCCTGTCAATGGCTGCTTCCCTAGACAGAGATCCCAGCTGCCTGGCTTCCCTGCCTTCTAATTCCAGGCTACTGGCCCCTCTGTCCCAGCATCGGAGCAACCAGGTGACAAGTTGCTCACCTTGATTACGGCTGAAATCTTTTCGCATATCTCGCAGCTCACTCAGGGATAGGGATCGGGTGACTACCTCCCCTTCTGTGTCTCCCTGATCATGTGATGGGCCTGGTTCATCATCATCTTTCACTATGCGAACTGATTTTTTGGTGTATTTCTTATGTACAGGGGCAACTGATACTGGTGTAGATGATTGGTTTTTCGGTTTCTCTTTGGTACTGCTTGCCGAGGTTTGAGTAGCCACAGTGTCTGGCGTGGGGGCTGAAGCAATCGCAGTGCCCGTAGCAGGGGCTGGGGTAGCTGCAGCACCTGCCGTAGCGGCTGAAGTAGCTGCAGTATTTGTAGCAGCAGTTTGAGTAGCCACAGTGTCTGTTGCGGGGATTGGAGGAGCCATAATACTTTTAAAAAACTGTTTAAACTTCATCAATATCAAGATCTGAGATAGCTGCAAGAGACTTGTCACCATGAACATGGTGGTAGGGGTATAAAGAGGGTATTCAAAATTCTCAAAAGCTGTTGAAATTAGCTTGGTGAGGTGGGGAAAGCTGTAAACAGATGTTCCCCCCGCGGCCTGGCTTCCCGGAACAAAACAACAGGTATAGTTCCAAACAACACCCACAAGATGGCTCCCGAAATACCCGGGTGGAGCTGCCTCTGCCTCCTCACTCTGCACACTGCCCGCCGCCATTGAGTACAGATATGAAAATGGTCCCGTTACCAGCAATCTCACTAAACAAATCAGTGCCGCATAGCACAGCAGAACGATACCTTTGATCCAACACACATCATTGATAAAGCGTGCACAAACACCGACAAACAGAAAATACGGCAAGTAGGGTGCTATCCAGTACAGCTCTAAAAACAACTGCGAGAACAAATAAAATAACATTGTGCCCAGTGATGACCAAACCGGCTTAATGAACACTTGTAACAAATCTGTTTTCAACACACTGTGTTCAAACCTGTCCTTATCTCAACCCTTCGGGACTGACCGGGGCTTGAACCTTGGATCCTCAGACTAAGGTCCGATGATCTCACGACTGATCTAGTGAGGCCCCTTCGAGCCCCACGTTGGGCGCCAAAAAGACTGTGGTGGTTTAGCCCGGATCACCACACAGTTTCTTATTCACCCTGCCCCTACCTAGTGGGACAGGGGAGAGAAATTGGGAAGAAAGGAAAACTCGTGGGTTGAGATAAAAACAGTTTACTGAAAATACTAAAAACTACAAAGCTAACAGGATATAAGGATATTAATATCTACAAAATATACAAAATGAACAATGTACAATTTCTCACCACCCGATGTCCGAATGACCGACGCAGCCCGTCCTGAGCAGCGATCACAGGAACAACACCGAGCAGCAAGCAAAGGGGGAGAGCAAGCTAGCAAGGTAGAGGGAACGATGCCAGCAAGCAAGCAAGAAGAAAAGAATGCCAAGGGTGCCCAAACGGATACCCGACAAGAAAAGGAATAACTGAAAATGATGCCCCCTCCCATGGGCAACCCCCACTTATATACTGAGCATGACGTTTATGGCATGGAATACTCTCTTTGGCCAGTTTGGATCAATTATTCTGTCTGTCTTTTGCCCAGCTTCCCGCATCTGCACGTTAACGAGACTTGGAAAGCCAGACAGTGTCCTTGGTCTCATTAACAACAACTCGTATCATCAGAATGTTTTTATCAACATTCTTCACACACAAAATCCAAAACACACCAGCTACTGAGAAGAAAATTAACTCCATCCCTGCTGAAACCAGGACAGCTGGTTCCTGTGAACCTTGATATAAGTTCTGTCACTTTACAGAGCAGGGTCTCTTCTTGCACACTGTCTTGCCCATACGCTTAGCAGAGCTTATGAACTTGGGCAGAGTGCCTTGTTTGGGTGACTACATTTGTAGTCTGTTGTGGTGTTTCACAGACAAATAAGACTACACCGGATAGAGATTTCTATAGGGAGCATAATAAATTATTCTGTTAAATTAGTTTAGTCGTTGCTGACACTGTAATCTCAAAGGTCAGTTTTCCTGAAATCAGTTCATGTGGGACAGATGCTTGTTGTTGTACCTAAAGATGACTGTCTACTCAGAGTTTAAATTAGGATTTAACAAAATTCTACCACTTGGTGAGTGGGATGTCAAGCAAGACAGCCTATGAGAAAATTAATGTGGGACTGGGAGGGAAGGGAGGTCGAGAACCAAGAGCATTCGATTACAGATCCCCAGTGGAGAGGCTTGGGTGTTCTTGTTGCCGTGTCAATAAGGAAGATGCCCTTCAGCAGTTACGTGACAGCATCTTGCTCCTACTGACTGTAGTAGGAACCACAGGGCGTAATGGGCTGTCTGCTGAGTCTAGCTGTGAGAGAGAGGAAGTAAACAGTGTTTTTTCTAAATACAGTTATTATCACTTTCCCTGATATTTTTGGTAGCAAAGGCTAAATTGTTTGCCTCTCCCCAAAAGTACTTTATAAAAATGCTGTGTTTTTAAATATGTCTGAGAGCACTCTCAGGAGAAAAGGGGTCAGTGCTGAAAGACAAAGTCTGTGTCTGCAAGTGAGTGAGATTGAAATGACTGCTGATTAAAACAAACGGACTTGTTACATGAAATATTCTAACCTGTTCTTCTTGTGCAGCATTTCAGTTGGAGACTATTCTTCTAAATATATCTGATACTGAAAAATAGTGAGTCATTCTTGCTCTGAAACTTTTTTCTAAAAACAACTTCCTGGAGAGTGCAGGACTACTCTTCTATTTTTGAGCATGATTTCCTTAAAAACATTAAGTAATGTGACTGTCATATTGTGTTAGTGATTTATATGTCATGTTCAGCATAATGTTTCACTATGCATTTAGTAGTTCCCCCCCACCTTTGGCGTTCAACCTCAGGAATGCTACTGGGATAGCTATTTCCATCTCACTTGACAGGCCTCTAAGGCCGTGGTTTTCACTGGTCATGATTACACAAGGCTAAAAAAGCGGTAGCTGAGGTATTGAGAAGGAAGGAGACTGGCTTACTTTAATACTGTCTCTTATATTTGTAAGTCAGTAAGCGATATAGAAACTAAGCTTAGTGAGTTCACTGTAGTGGCAACTTCTGTAGAAAAATCATCTTAGAAGGTCTATTTCTCTCAGAAGGTATTAAACTAGTAGCATTGGACTGTGTGGAACTTAACTTGCAGCCTATAAGGGACTGTGGCAGAACTCATGAATACTGTCTGTAAATGGTGAAGAGAGAAAAATGGCTGCTATCCAGCTGAAAAAAAATAATTGCAAAACACTCTGCCCGAGGTCATACCTTAAAACTTAAAGTTATAAAGCTTTGTCAGCTAACTTTAATGTGTCTTTAAGGAGATCTTATGCTCTTTAACTTGCTTAATGACAAAACCAGAACAGTAAAGCCTTTCTGTATTGTTACTGTAGCCTTATCTCTGAGGAAGAAACAAGTTGATCTACCGAACTACAGCATGTTGTACTGAAGTTATTTATTACAAAGAAAAAGATTAACTTCAGAGCTTCAAGATGAATAGTAACTAGCATGTACAAGAACAAAGAAAATACTTAGTCTCCTGGCTGCATAATAAAGCTATCATAGATTTTTCTTGTGCAAGATAACAGATGTGAGTTTCTTTGCTTTTAGGCTCAGACTGCCTTTTCGTCAAATCCAGCTAATCCAGCAATCTTGTCTGAAGCTTCTGCTCCTATTCCTCATGATGGAGGTAAGCTCATGTACTGTATAGTATCCTAACGTTGTGGAAAGCAGTTACGAAAGCCTACAGTAGAGTGAAAAATACCTATAAACTATGTAATTCTGTTTACTAAGAGTGAGACCGTGCCTTTTTAGAAAGGCCAGCACTCCCAAAACTGCCCCAAACCACCTTGATAGGGGTGCTATAGGAGTAAAAAAACCCCAAAACAAAAAAAAAACCCAACCAAACACCAAAACAGTGTTTACCTGTAAAATGAAGTTGTGGCAAACACAAACCCTTCACCTAACTTTTCAAATCCTTTTCCCTGTGAGCCTAACATAACAGGGTCTGCTGTTGGTACCATTTGAGCTCTTTTTAACTCTTACCTCAAAAACATAGTTGTCCTTATTTAGTAAATGTATTTTTGTAAACTTTAGAGAGCAGTATGAGTCTGAGTGCCTTTCCTCTCCATGTGAGCTTGCTTGGTAACAAACACACAAATATTTGTCAATAGAGAAATACCCAGGAAGATTAAATGTAGTCTTATCAGGCTATCAACATAAAGCTTCCAGCAGATTTTGAGATCAAATATCTGTTGGGAAATCCATCAGACCTAAAGCTGAATGACTTGTACCCCTTTCTCCTCCTTTTTTCCCATGCATGTGTACATCCACAAGGTGCACAGGTATGTTTGAGTTCAGAGCTCTGGGCTAGTAAGTTTTTCTTGGTCTAAAAGGCCTAAAACCTCCAACCAGCATGGCCACAGCAGCGCTGGAACAGCTGTCAAGAATGCCGATGGATCAGATACTAGAGCTTGGTCGAAGTAACTTTGTCTCCAGTTCTCCTCTTGGCACTTGTCTGTCTAAGATGACTTTAAGGCAGGAGTTTACATAGCTCACCAGAGAGCCACCTCTTGTAGATCCTTTCTGGAATAGGTAGTTACCTGGCTTAATGTCACAGACCAGATTTAATTTATGTTTGCTTCGGCAGTCCCTTCTTGGCAGCATTCTTTCTGCTGCCCAGAGTTTGAATTTTTTTGTGCCTGCTGGCCAAATGACATAATTTTGACATCACCTTGTGTGTGAATTGCTCAGGAGCTGTGTGTGGCTAAAGAGTGATTAATCACTTAATGTATCCCGATGAAAGGGAGGCCTACACCCTGTCTAGGATGTGCCAAACCTGCTGGGACTACCTCTGTCCTGGCAGAGGCAGGAGAATATACAATGTCAAGAGCTCTGGATGTTTTCTGTTATTTGAACCTGTGTCTGTTTTGAATGAGAATTGTAATATAGCCAGCAAAGATGCATCCTGTGTTGTGGTCTTTGAAGAACAAAAGAGAATAATAGAGTAGCTGCAGAAGTCTTGTGCAATGTTAATTGTGTATAATCCTAGGGGCTTGAAAATGAAAGCAAAAGACAGCTGTAGAAGAAATAATCAGTAAAAGCTTATTCATCAGTGTTGGTTAAACTGCAAGCTGATGGTTCCGTCTAGAAATAAGATCAAACAGGACAGCTCTCATGTGAAACAGCATGCAAACATCACCAGCAAAAGTATTAAAGAGCAAAAAAGTCTCTGTTACGCTGGAGTTCGCCTTGCAGTGACCCTTGTGTTCCTTCCCAGAAAAGTTACTTTAAGTTTCTGGTCAAATGTGGGTTCTTATAATAGCTGATTGTACACATGTACCCATAAAGGAACACTAGAAACCTAAGCTTTGTGAACTGGAGAGCCTGCTTGCTTCCAAGGCTGTCCCTTGCACCACCTCGCTTTCCGAGCAGCATTTTCTGTCGCCACCCATTTGGTGAGAACAGCGAGTGGACTTTAATGGACAGTTCTCATAACTGCCACTTGTTAAATCTTACCAGTTAATTATCTGTGGAATGTCAAGAGCAACATCAAGCTTATTTCCAGAATGGTTTGACTCAAGGTCTGACAAGTCTGTCACTTTAACTTCCTTTCCTCCCACTCCTTGTACCCAGCTCCTCTCAGACATAGAGGAATCTCCTGCTGGATATTTTAAGGACTGTGTTTGTTTTGTCTTACCGAGAAGCATGTCTAAAAGGACTTCATTTTGAAGCTGTGAGAAAATGACAGCTAATTTCTTGTGAAGACTATTAAAGCAGACTTCACTGTGAACCTTACAGCCAGGAGGCTGTCATGGAGTGAGAGGGAGAGTAGTTCCTCACTAATTGCCCAAAAGATTTGGAGCAAGGGCATGTCTTGATGGACTGCAGCACAACATTGTTTTTGGAACCTGTCACTGTGTGTCAAATGTTGCTTGTGCTGTAAATGATGAATGGAGTAACTGAAAGTAAAAGTTATCTGTAAGCTCTTTATCTCAGAAGTGCTGCTTGTTTGGTTTTTCTAAGCTGGGATAGAATAACAATCCTGACTCAAGGGAGTCTTCCATCCTAATTTTAAAATTAAAATACATCACAATAGCATGAAATATATTGAAGCAGTTGTATTTAAGAAAGCAGAAACTGTTCTGTTAAACCAACAATTGTACTAATGTTTTTTTGTTTTGTTTTTTTTTCCTATAGGCTTATACCCCAGACTGTATCCAGAACTTTCTCAGTATATGGGCCTGAGCCTCAACGAGGAAGAGGTGCAGAGAAACTTAGCAGTGGCAGCAGCTGCTGAGCCACAGGGTGTAGGTATCAGTCAAGCATATTTTAGAAAGCAAAAGTATAAGGACAAAATGTATATCTAGCATTCTAGATAGTAGACTGCTATTTGTCTTAAGTACCATACTTGACTGATAAATGAATTGTTTTGAGTAATAGTACCTATTTTTCTCTGATCTTAAACTGAGCCGTGTATTTCCAATGTTACGAGGGTGGGGAAGAGCTGGTGTAATTTGTGTGGGTATGTTTTTATTTTTATTTTTTTTTTGATAGCACTTGATATAAATTAATGTGTATAGCTATTTTAAAAAACTGAAACTAAATTGTCTGGCTGTTTTGTTTTAATCAGCAACTGGTAACACGGCCTTCTACTAATTACATGGTAGCTCCAGTGACTGGAAATGACATTGGAATTCGCAGAGCAGAAATTAAGCAAGGCATCCGTGAAGCAATTTTATGTAAAGATCAAGATGGCAAAATTGGACTTCGCCTGAAGTCTGTTGACAACGTAAGTACAGAAGCTTGCTTTTGCCTATAGAGATCTAACTGCTGGATTAAATTAGGAGCGAAGTTAGTGTACGGTCACAAATTGTCTTCTCTATAATGCTTGCTTATCCATTATTCAGAATTTTAAAATCCTTCGTTAAATCAGTAACTAGCTTTCCAGCTGTCTGGACTAGGATCTAAATTTACAGCAGCGATTTACTTCCATATGTTTTATAACACCTGAAAAATACTTGTAACTTCTTTTTTTTTTCACTTTAGAGCATGAAATTGTCCTTGCAGAGCTGCTGTGATACTTGCTAGTAATTCAAGACCTTTTTTTTTCCTCTGGGTTTGTGCAAACACTGGGCAGTACTTAAAGTTCAGCAGTATGCAGAGAAGTGCCTATTGCTTAGAAGCAGTTCCTCTTTTTATAGATTCTTGCAGTGTGTTGCTGGTGAGAAAAGTAAGGATAGTGAGGGCGTCATCTTACCTACATGTAAAGCGTAATTTTGGAGGAAGCTTTTTCAAGTTTCCCTTAACATGAACATAGCTGCAAGAAGATCCTTAAACCTGCTCTGGATCTTCTGTTTCAGTACACTTTGGTTCTTAGCATGGAAAATGTTATTCTACTTGTTGTTTTGGTTTTGTGGTGTAGGATTTAAAAAAAAAATGTACTCAAGGTTTCATATAGGGTTAAAGTGCTTTTAGTGCTTATAATTCTAACTCAGGAAATGCTGGGGTTTTCTCAGAGTAGCATGTTTCATTTTATTTTTTAAATTTCACCCCCCCAGCTCCCCTGCCCCAAAAAGTATTATCTACAGTTTTCCTTGATATGCTGAACTTGAGTTTTAGAGGTACTTTGGCTAGAAGTAGTTTTTTTAACACCTTGATTTTTTTTTTTAACCTAAGGTTGTAGCAAGTCATAATTGATAAAAAGTTGAAAACTAACGGGGTTGTGAAAGAAGGAAAAATCTCCCATAGAGTTCTTGGCGTTGCTGATCTATATGCAGTTGGAGAAATACTCTGATGTCTTGCAAAGGAATTACTAGTCAAATGTACAAGGAGATATGCAAGTTTACCACTAGTCTGTCTTGATTCAGTTTTTCAGATTTCTTGTTAAAACAGAATGGTATTTACCCTCTCAAGTAAGGCTTTTATGCTTGGTTTTTTGTTGTGGGGTTTTTTTTTATTTCTAGAAGTCTAGAAAGAACAGATTTGCCTACTTCCTAACTTTATGCTAGTATGAATTATCTGTCAGCCTCTTGAAGACGTCTTGAAACAGACCGACGTTTCACAAGTGCCTCCTGAGGAGAGATAATTAGCAAGTCCTTTTGTCCATTTGGTTGGTATTACATAGAGAATGGGAAGCTTTAAAGTGTTGTGTGTTCTGTTATTGGTCTTCATCTTTCATCTTTTTCCCCACTTTTCTTTTGTAGGGTATATTTGTCCAGTTAGTTCAGGCAAACTCTCCAGCATCCCTTGCTGGTCTGCGGTTTGGGGACCAAGTTCTGCAGATCAACAGTGAAAACTGTGCAGGATGGAGTTCTGATAAAGCGCATAAAGTTCTGAAACAGGCTTCTGGAGAGAGGATTTCGATGATCATTCGGGACAGGTAAAGCCTGCTGCAGATACAGATTGTCGTTGTCCGTCTCAGTGTGATTATGTGGGTTTGGATCTCCATTCACTTGAGCAGCACTGCAGGCATTAAAAAAAAATAAAAATCTTCGTACATGTACTTTAATAGTAAAGATCGTCAGAAGTGCTCCCTCCTGTGGGGAACAGTCAAAATAGTTGACTTGCAAACTTCCAGTGCACACCCCTTGCCTGGGTATGATAAGGCATAGCACTTTAAAGGTAAACGAATGAGTGGTAGCGCAAGTCAGACTCAAACTGTAAATTGAAGAGTTTTGTGCCTTTTTCTAATGCAACTTGACTTTTGCTTATACTAACTGAAAAAAAAGCAGTAGAAGACAGTACCAAAATATTCACTTACATTAAGGAGTTTAAAATTTTCACTTGCATTTTTATTTAGCATGATAGTTTTCTTGGGAACGTCATTGCTTACATATGAATTAATGCCAATTTCATTAAAAGTATATTTGAACCAATACTGATATTTAAAAAAAAAAAAAATCTGTTGGATAATTAGCATATAGCTAAGTGTATATAGTAATAATAGGTCAGAGTCAACATAAGGTCTGTAGGCTATGAGAAGACAGATGATATGTGATATGACTAGGTGTATGTCTTGAAGCTTTTTCAATGTTCTTTCTTCAAGAACCAAGTTTGACCCCATGGAGAGCATGCTGCGTCTAGGAGGGCAGCTGCTTCTATTGTGTGTTGAATCAAAATACTGTGGTACTAGATTCCCTGCTCTGTTTTGACTTCTGTGCGCAACTCCCCACCTCCTTCCTGGATTTACCAGCTTTTTAAGACACAATTTAAAGCTTTATTTTCTGTAAAGCAGTAGAAATGTTGTTAGGGAAGCCTTGTAGGTAGACTGCAGGATTCTGGAGTACAGTTGTTAAAACTGCCTATGGTATTTTGCCTACTGTGTAACTTTTGTAGAGCAAACTTAAATTTGTAATGGACACTTGTGTTTAGTTGGCTGTGGCTGTGGGTGGATGGAAGTTGTATGGGATTTTTGTATTATTTTTAATTCAGATAGTGAAATGTCTGTAAAGCAGGGAAAACATGTAAGGTCTATAAACAAGTGTATATTATGTAATAACATTAACTAAATGAAGTTAAACCCAACTACTTTTAATTGTAGTTGATGTATGAGTCTTTCAGAGTAAAATTACTTTCTGTAAGTCAAAGATGCTGAAATACTGGGTGGTTCTCTCTGTGGTTTAATAGACTGGAAACCTCCTTTTGCATGTTAAATGTCTTACAGGCCTTTTGAACGCATTATTACTATGCATAAGGACAGCACAGGGCACGTTGGTTTCATATTCAAGAATGGAAAAATAACCTCAATAGTGAAAGACAGCTCTGCTGCGAGAAATGGACTTCTTACGGAGCACAACATCTGTGAAATTAATGGCCAGAATGTAATCGGACTGAAGGTAAAATAAGTAGTGTGTGGTGGCTGTGGAGAGCTGCGAGCTTCTTGTGTGTGTACAGCAATTGTGTTTTGGAGAGATAAAAGGACTGCAATGTATGGTTTAATGTGCATAAAATAAGAAAGTAAGTGATGAGAGGTAACTAAACTTGATGGGAGGGACGTGTGTTCTGAGGCTTCTTTATGATTTTGTATCTGTGGGCAGGGCAACTTATTCTCTTCCTCTCTGCTTATACCTGGCTAGGCTGACCCTCAGATTTTATCTTTAGTTGAACTTTGCTGGCAAAACAAAGAATAAACTTCCTTCTGCCAGCCTGTGTCAAATTCTAGTAGGAATTCTGTGTATAACATCTATATCCCCTCTCTAGTCACCTCGTGCAAGATGCTGATAACCAAACACTGCACGATCAGTGACTTGCCCTGAAGGTTAAATACTCTAAGCGAGGAGCTGTGTGTCTCTGAAACTGCGTGCAATGTGTCTAGAAAAAAGCTCTTGAACTGCCTTTTTATTAGTCAGCTTGAGTAATGTTGCTCATATGATTTCTTGTTGAATAACAGGACTCCCAGATTGCAGACATCTTGGCAACAGCTGGAAATGTAGTGACCATTACCATCATGCCTTCCAGTATTTATGAGTATATAATAAAGAGGTAGGTAATAAACAAAGCAGCCATGGTGTTGACAGTGACTGTTGTTTGTAGGCTAAATACAACGTACTTGTGATAAGACCTAATTACAAACTTAACATGAAGGCTGGATAGGGAGTAGGGGGAAAAGTTGCTTAATCTGATGTTTTGGTCCAAACAACGTGGTTTGGATCTAGTTTTAAACTAATCGTATGTTATTGATGCTCCTTTGCCTTTTCTTTTCTTGAAAAACCTTTTTTCTAATTTTACTAAACTTAAGTCTCCAAGAACTTTCAACTACATGGACAACACAAGTATGTGTTACCTTGTAACTAAAATGTTGGTTTTAGTGCAACTAATTCTGGTGATGTAAACATGATTCTTGGCAGGATACTGTTGGCTTTTTCTAATCCTTTGGCAGCACTGGCTTTCTACAGCTAAATCTCCCTGCAAAAATATGTTTTTGAAGTTGCTAGATACTAATAATCCTTCAAGTATAATTGAGTCTTTTTTTTATTCCAGTTGGTATGCTGTTTCTACAAACCAGTTCTAACAGCCGCCTTTCCCCCTGCCCCCCTTCCCTCCCACTTGTGTACTCCGCTTGCACACATGCCCGCATCCTGAAAGATGTTGGTAACACAGCTCAGTTACTAACAAAAATGTTGAGTATCCTGGGCTTCTCTTCTGTGTGTGCAGTTTGGTGCAGCTTTTCTATAGCAACATATTTGTTGTCAAAGATAGCAGAGTAAAAGGCCAGTTGTTGTTAGCCCTTTCATACAATTTAATGACAAAGATACAGCAATTGGAAGCTTTAGTGGTCTTATAGAGTTGCCTTACAAAACTGAATGCCTTTTCCTTTTCTTCAGGATGGCAACTAGCATTATGAAAAGCCTGATGGATCATTCTGTTCCTGAAGTCTAAACTTGCATCATGTATGTGTGTGTGTACGTATATATAATGATGATTCCACTAAACTTGGGCTATTACACTCAGTGATTTTTCTTCTGCACATGAGCCTTTCTGGAGGCTAAGAGAAGATATGCTGCATCAAGCATTTGCATCTATAATGGCTGGGAATGTTACAGTTCAACATATCTTGTTTATTCACAAACTGTAAAACTGTAGCCTTATATGCTTGACCAATGTGAAATTCCAATTGTGTTATGACTTCTTTTCGTAGGTCTTTTATTTAGTTTACTACTACTATAAGCCATTGCAACTAAAGGAACCAGATATCACTTGCAAAGTTACGTGTTGTTACTTAGAACAATGCTGTACTTTGTATGTTTAAGACAAATGAATATTTTTACTGCTTTCTGTTTGCAAGAGTAGATCTGCAATAGCGTATTAGGAGTATGGCTAGTACTAGTTAACTTTTTGTTCTAGTAAATACTGTTTACACAAGAATGCCTGCTAAGCTGAGTAGAGCTGTGAAGGCATCATTCAGTAAGTAAGCGTATTAAATAAAAGTAGTGTACAGACACTCCAATCTTTTTATTACTTGTTATACAAATTGTAACTAATATGCTTATCTCTCGCCTTAACCATGTTCTTAAGGATTCAGAAATAACCAAATAAATGACTGAAACTTTAGATATTGTATATGTGTACTTCTTAAGATGAGCTAAGATAGGCTTGTTTAGTTGAAGTTTGTTTCAACCAACAAGAAAGACAAGATAGGAAATACAGTTTAAAATAGCTTTCTAAATCAGCTTTTGAACTACACAGTTGAAATGTTTTAAAAGGGTAGATCTGGGATACTTTAGACAAGATGTGGTGAACTCTTTTCATACCTTTGGCTTAATGTGGAGTAGCAGCCTATCTGTTCTACAGGACGTACTAATTGCATAGCTGCAGGTTCATTTTAAAACTGTTTGCAGCTTGCTGGGTGCACTGGGTCTGGTTGGGATGGAGTTAACTTTCTTCATAGTAGCTGGTATGGTGCTGTGTTTGAGACACGCGATTCAAACAGTTCTGATGACACACCAGCGTTTTTACTATTGCTGAGCCGTGCTTGCAATGTCAAGGTCTCTTCTGCTGCTTACTCTGTACTCTGCCCTCAGTGATGAGGCTGGGGTTGGTCAAGAGGCTGAGAGGGGACACAGCTGGGTCTGCTGACCCAAACTGACCAAAGAAGAATTCCACACCATTTGACATCATGCTCTGCAATAATTGGCAGGGAGGGGAGTCTTTCCAAAGTAGCTGTTGCTTGGAGACTGGTTGGGCATCAGTCTGCTGCTCATGGGAGGTGGTGAATGATTGCCTTTGCATCGCTCTTTTAAAAAAAAATTTTTTTCCTTCCTCTTCACTTAGTAAACGCACAAATTTTCCTAGCTTTTGCCCTTCTGATTCTCTTACTCATCCTGCTTCAGTGGGGGCTCAGCTGCTGGCTGTGGTCATGGGCATGTTCAACTGAGATTTTAAGAAGTTAAGTGATATGAAATTAAATACCAGTTTTGGTGAGCAATTTTCTTTTTTTTTTATGCTCTGTTCCAGATTTTGGATGTGCAGTTGAGAATTACTGAACTTCAGAGTAGTTTAGTTAAGTTGTGCATGTCAAGAAGAGTCTGTATTCTGGCCTCCTGTTTCTCAAATGAATTTCCCAGTTATGGTATCTGAGGGAAAAACCATTACACTCCTTTACACTTTACTGGTGATCAAATTCACTCGGGATCCATTTTAATTGGACTTCTTGGTTACTAAATGATATGTCTCTGGAACCACCATGGCAAGTGCTTACTGGCAGTAATTGGTGACTTCATGTAGTGTTGGCATAGGACCTGGGGCCTGTGGCAGTCATCTCTAAGTTCCCTGGCAAGCTGGTTTGCTTAGCTGTGCAATCCCTGGAGCCCAAACCAATGCATTATTGAAATGCTGATCTCTGCCTTTAACCCATGTTTACTTAAGAGCAGATGATTCAGCAGGGGGCAGTTTTATACCTATTCAGGCTTTAAAACTCCTTATTTCAACAAACCTATTACCATATTACAGCTTGACCAGTGGGGTTTGTGGTGACCTTGTGACTCCTGCCAGAGTACATGTCTGCCTGAAAGTTTAAAAAAAAAAAAGTGAACAGAGACAAAAACATGTTGGAGGAACATACCCACAGAGGAAGATAAAGACTTTTTTTTTTTTTTTTTTTTTTTTTGTTGTTATCAAACAGATAACTGTAACTACAGGGGAGATCCTCTGGAAATAATAGAGACTTAGAACTTCAGTACAAGTATTTAGTGTTTTCCTTCAGCTACAGCATGTAACAACCAGAAGTGAAAAAACTAATAAAAAACCCCTGTTGTTTTCATGCAGAAACTAGCTTGCATTGAAGAGTAAGCTGGGGTTATGTATATATACACAGGTAAACTTTGAGTTATGCTACAAGAAAATACTGGTTTACACATAATTCCTTGCAGACATCTGATTTTAAAAAAAACAATCACAACATGATGGTAGAACCTAGTAACAGAGTTAACTTGATTTCACTCCTCCCCCACCTTAAAAAGTTAAGGCTGCTTTAGGGGATGGAACAGCTGGCTGAGGGCTCTGTTTTGTGAACATACTTTACAGCAGAAAGCAAACCTCAGATGCACTGAAGAGCTATGCCGTGTATGCATCCATATTTAACCAAAAGAAAGTTAAACTATCTCAAAGAAAAGACAGTCTTAAGTCAAAAGTCAGGGGCATCACAAACTTAAGTCATTTTCTTCTGGTTTTAATCAGTAGGGGCTCTCCTAGTGACAAAGGCGCACAGCTGTGCCCAAAAACCTAGGTAAGATGGCATCAAGAAAACAAACATGAAGCCTATTGCTCGGGTACTTCCTTTGTGATTTTCAGGCATACTGAAGTACAACTTGAGTTATAAAATTGCACATTAGCAGGAACAGAATACAAAATACAATCACAACTGCAGAAGCTTGCTGCAGTAATAAGCCATTTAAAGACTATTTCTTTAACTTCACAATGGCTCCTTGCAGCAAATCACATCCTTAACTCCTACAGAGGAAGTAAGCTTAGTGCACCACTGCTTTGTCACTGGGTTAAAGACAAGAAGGGACCAGATAAAGCCAGCAGCTGTAGCTTTGTTTAGATGGTGTACTGAAAGTCCATCAACCAAAACAGGAATATGCTGAAGCTTATTAGGAGAAGGCTAGTAACAGAAGTGGTGAAAGGCAGTAGTAACTTCAGGCACAGTACTAGGGGAAGATTTGTATCTACACATTACATGTATGTATAACTTTTCTGTTAGGGGATCAGGGTTTTTTTTTGCGTGGTTTCCTTTCAGGCTAATACATTAGTGCTGCTTTCCAATAGGAAAAAGCAGTACAGAGTGTGTTCTTACTCTTCTCTGTGCCTTTGCGGAGAGTCACAGTGGGAGATGCAATAGTAGACTGATCCCTCCTCAAAACAACAGCTCCCTTAGTGTCAAGTTTTTGAAGTAGTATTTAATTTACCATTGTACGCATCTTCACTAGGAAGAGAGGTTGACTGCACAAGAGGTGCATACATTATGTCATGAGACATGGCATTACGTTGCAACTATCATTAAAGCCTTCTTCAGCCAAGAATGCAAATGCTTTTTTGCAATCAGTTCAAGCAGGATCCTATGATGTATTCTATGTAAATCAAACAATGACTGCCAGTTAAGAGCTCTTTAATTACAGAAAAATAGGTCTTTAATTTCATCTCAGATATCATCTTAGACAAGCATTTTCAGTATGATAGTCCATGAAAAACAAACACACACACTATGGAAGTTAAGAGCTCTCAGTGAAGTCACCGTAACGTACAAAGTTGTAGTTGAACAAAGCTTCCTCTCTGGTTGAACTTCAGCAGCCATCACTGCACACAGTTCAGTTCCTTTAAAAGGTTTGGCTTAAAATAAGAGTTCATTTAAATGTCTGGAGGGAAAGGCACTTAATATTGCAGTTTCCAGAACATTATTTGTTTGTCTTCCCCTCCTGTAATAACACTGTTGCACTGTTCATTCATCCACATGGAGGTGAGGGCACCTGGGGGAAAAACAAACAAACAAGTAAATCCAAATGCAAATACAAGTGGAACTGAGATGACGGGACAGATCTTTTTAAGAGAGTTTAGGATCATCTGATCGTTACTTTGGATTACATTGACACCACAAACGCTAAGAAGAATTGTAGCAGGCTGCTACGTGGCTGTTCTTTCTTATTCACAGTAATGATCTCGTGCTACATTGCCTCAGTTGACTTCGGGTAATAGAGGGACAGTGTCAGTGGCAGTGTAGAATGGGGATGGCACCCTGGCTAAAGAATTCACAGGTACAGGGGAAGGAGGTTTCTCTGGAAAGTGAGATTTTTTCACTCTGGCATTTAGACTTATATAAAAAGTGTATTCACATCTAGTATATATTTAGAAGCCCACTTCTAAAGATTCCCCTAGCTAAAGAATGATCACTATACAGGTCAAGTTCCTGCATACAAGCAAAGAGAAGGTTTGAAATAACTGTCCCGTGAAGGCAGCGTTAAAAACCAAAATAAATAAAATGGAGATAGTTTTTTGCCTTCACAAATCCTGGTTGCCAATGTACTGAATACTATACATTTAAGAAGCCTATAAATCCACATCCAAAACAATTTCTCTAGTGAACTTACTTAATTTGTTGTTAGACTCACGGTCTGGACCAACTCTGACAAAGTATACAGTGCAGTCTATACCACACTTTATTAGGGGTATGAGGTAGAAAAATGTTGACTTTTGTGATGTTTTGTGAATTAGAAAAATCCAAAGTAATTTACTTTTTGTCAGTCTTGTAAACAGCAATATTCCTCCATCGTTATTAAATGGACATGTGGACCCCCTAGTACTGTGCCTGGCTCATGTGGACCTACTTTTAGTTCTGGTGTTTCAGATAACAAAAACATCAAGAACAGCCCACTGACAGAGCAGAAGACTCTCAAACTTTTCAATACTAACAGAGCTGGAAAGTAGGAATCTTCCATTCAATCTGAGAATAGGAATAGTTCAGGCATACCTCTATGTCCTTTGATTCTTTCAGTTACTTTTCCTCCAAGAAGGTCCCAGATCAGTAATTCACCAGACTGACTTCCCGATAAGATGGTATTTCCATCCCATTTGAAGCATCTGCAAGTAAGTCTGAAATCAGTTCACTTCAAGCTTTTCTATAATGACAGCCAACCACTTCCAAACTGGCTGAGCCAAAAAAGAATTGAAAATGGAGGTACGAAACTGAAGGAAACTCTACCCTTTAACACAATACTTCTGGAAAGGTTATTCCTAAATTATTTTAAAGGGTCATGTCCAAGACTTGCTTCTCTGACTGCCCTAGACCCAGCCAGACCGATGAAACTTATTCCTGCAACAGAAGAGGACCCAGTCAGCTGTACACGTGTATGGTACCCCAACTGCTCTCAGGAACCACCACTTTCACTTCTGTCACTTCATGTTCCTGGAACAATCACTTGATGTGCAACGAGGACTTTCAGGGAAATAAAATAGAAGAAAAAATATACACATGCACATACATGTGTATTTAGGTATACACACACAAGAAACCGACAAGCGTACTCCGTGTATGGCTGCTGTATTTTTACTCCAGTAACTAAGCAAGCATTCCACCCATTTACCTGATAAACCATATAGAGCTGTATGCATTTTAGTTTGTGAAAAAAAGTGATCACTCTAATTATAATAGCCAATTTTTTTCTTAGATTACCAAAACAAAAAGGAAGCATTGCAAAAAAACCACACATATTAAAAAAAATTCAAGATTATTGACAGATGAATCAAGTAAGAGAACTGTCTACTTTTTAAAAAATTTCAGTAGCTCAGCTGCTGGAAGAGCTGCTTAGCTACAGCTCTCATTATCTTTTACGGAAGTTAAAGTTGTTGAAAAAATGTGAGTTATTTACTTAGATACTCATTTGATTTTGTTCCAGTTTGGAAAGCTTGACCATAATGTATGCAACATGCTATAATGTCAGCCTTTGCACTTTGAAAAGCAATTCAATAAAAGACAGTTACCGGTATTACTGCCCTTTCCATTCTGCTGTCACCAACCACCAAGTATCTCCACAGTTACCTAACTGGTTACGCAGCTTCCTAATCTGTAAGTTCTCAGAATTACCTCTGTGGCTCATCAGTGGTTACAGAAGAGATAAGCATTCCAGTTTGTACATCTATTACTTTAAAACAGCAGTCCTCTCCTGTGCTGAGTAGATGTCTGCTGTCTGTGCAAAAGAAGACAGGAAACGGAAACAACAACAACAAAGCACATTCAGACATTCAGTGCTAGTCACCAAAGCAGTATGCGATACAGCGCGTTGGATGTGACATTGCCTGACCTACTGATTCACTGTAAACTGTAGATCATTCACTGTAAACTAAGTCTCTAGCCAAGCACTGATAAACAAAACTGGCTTAGAGTCTAGACCACTGGTCTACAGTCTAGTATGGCCTTGTGTACAATTAATAAACTCATTATAATCTCACCACCTCCCTTAAAGTAGGAATTCCAATAACAAGAGTATATTACATGATATCAGGAATAGAATTCCCTTTGAAAATCCCAACGGTACATACTAAAAACTGAAATCCAACATACCAGGACTAAAAGCAGCATCAAACACAGTCCCAGAATGACACGGCAACTGGTGCAGCACTGTTGCTGTAGTAACATCCCAAACGCTAATGGTACCGTCTTTGGTTCCAGATGCTAGTACAGTATTTGCAGCGTTAAGGTTGATTATATTTACCTAGGAAGTTAAACAACCCATGATTTTCCTATTCTTTCACGTGAGCCATCTTGAGACAGGTTTTAAAAATACACAAAGCAAGCCCATTATGTGTAAGATGATATTTTATTTACAAAAAGCTTTTAGGTTTAATTCTGCAACCTCCTTAATTAAGTACAATTATTAAAAATCCTTCCTACAAAAAGTAAAAGCTAGGTCCCTTTGATGTTATTTTGAAATTATTTTTCTTTGCAGAATCAGAAATGCAAATTGACATTTCAGACTCCTTTTAGTACCCATACTCTCAATCTAAATGCAAGACCTTACCCTTTAGGGTAACATTCTTCTTTACTTTTAAAGACCTTCCTAGTCGTCAGTTGTTTCCAATTCTCTTGGGTATAGTTCTTAGATGTTATCGGAACTGTTTCAGTATCTGCCTATGTTGGGACCTGTTAATTTATGATTCACTGCACACAATGTGTTTATATATTTACAGTGAAATTCACTAATATATTTTTAGCATGGTAAATAACTCAGATGAATTCTTTTTCATTTGCTTGCCTTTGGCAAATATACATTAAGAAGAAGCTGTAACTTTGTGCATACAAGCTGAGCAAGACAAATGAAGAAACCGCTGTTGATACTGTTCAGTCCCCAGAAGCGGACCTTTCAATCAAGTAAGCAGGGGACACATCAGACAAAAAAAACCCCAAACTAAACAAAAAACCCCTACAGACACCCACTTCCCAAAACAACACACCCTTCTCAGCTCCCTAACCCAATCCTTGTGCTTTACCACTAGATCTTGACTTTGGTTTTAATAAGCAAGTAATTTTAATATTCTGAGATACTGTATCTCTACCCATGTACTTACACTAACGTCGTGTTCTAACTCTGCAAGCAGTTCAAAGTGGTGTTTTTTATTGCTCAAGGTCTCTCCAGGAACACAGTGCCACACCTACAACACAGATATTAAGTTTGCTCAAGGAAGCATTAGTGTAACTCTGGATGAGTTCTTGTACTGAATTCTCACATTACAAGGAGGGCTGCTCGTGTTAACTGTAGGTCTTGCCTACGTGGCAGAATACAGCAAGGACAAACGGCACCCAAACTCGTTTACCCTAAGCAGAGCCATGTATTAAACATGACTGCTGATTCCAGACAGCTTACAGAAGCCTACCTAAATATGGGTCCATCAGCGCACTGAATGTATACTTACCAAAAAGCCATACACAGAAGGCTTTGCGAAATTCTCTCCTGTCTCTAACTTCCAAATTATCTTTCCACCTAACTGTAGGCATGCTCTTTAGATTAGCAAGTTCCTGGTCCACTCAGATGAAGAGCATAAACATTTTAGAAGCCTATTCCACTCAGCAAACAAAATCACTAGTCAAGGTTACAAAACATGCCAGTTCCTCCAACAAATACAGTTTGCCACCAAAACCCCCACATTGAGAGTAAGTTTGAAATGATGAAATGTCTTTAAAGTACAACTGCAGCTTTGAAACACAGTGGAGATAAAGCTAGAAATAAACTTACTGTGATACTAGCTAAGTTTTTATTCTAGTACAACCAGTACCTGCACAAAAACTGCAAAGTTTTTGGCTGGCTGAATATTACAAACTGCTAGCTATTAATAGTTGTTGAAGTATAAAAAACCTACATAGAATCATCTAACCATAGAACAGTTAGGGTTGTAAGGGACCTTCAAAGGCCATCTAGTCCAACCCCCCTGCAAGGACCAGGGACATCTCCAACCAGATCAGGTTGCTCAGAGTCCCGTCCAACCTGGCCTTGAATGTTTCCAGAGATGAGGCATCAACCACCTCTCTGGGCAACCTGCACCAGTGTTCCACCACCCTCATTGTAAAAATTTTTTTCTTAATGTCTAATCTGAATCTACCTCCTTCTATTTTAAAACCATTACCCCTCGTCCTATCACAACAGGCCCTACTTTAGAATTTCTCCCTGTCTTTCCTATAAGCCCCATTTAGGTGCTGGAAGGCTGCTATAAAGTGGCCCTGGAGACTTCGGAGTGAACAGGCCTAGCTCTCTCAGCCTGTCCTCATAGGAGAGATGCTCCAGCCCTCTGATCCTCTTTGTGGCCCTGATATACAAACCTTCACAGTGGAATCCCAAGATGCAGAGTACAAACGCCCATCACGCCAACAGATCTTACTGACTGCATCATCATGTCCTATTAAGACATCTTGCTGTCTTCCAAATGCAATTGAATAAAAATATCTAAGAGGAAAAGGTTATAAAAGAATTACATTTTCAGAAAACTTAAACTTTTTTTCCAAAAAGACAAAAGTAACTTTGCTTCTACATTTTCTAACAGAAATCTACTGAAGAAAAAGTAGAAATATAGACACTGCATAACAATGAATTTTTATATAATTCTCTAAAACTATAAACATAGTGACCAAGGAACTCAATGTAATTCAATAGGAAGTAAATACACACATTTGATTGTCCCATGAAGAACTTATGACAGTGGTATCTCCTGGCAAGGCAGGAGATGACAAAGGCAAGATGACAAAGCCTGTAATAAAAAGAAAAAAAAAAAAAAAAAAAAAAAAAAAGAAAAAGTAATAATGTTCAATTTCTTACCCCAAATCAAATAGAAGTATATTAACATGCTTTTGGAAAACAAGAAGCATTTTAATCTATACACACAACATACAGGTGTTATATGAACACTAATCAAGAAAAACCTTATAGGCTGGACACTGAACAGCAAGAATACTTAATCCCTGGTAAATATAAAGGTAACACTGAAGTTCAGAAGCACATGCAGAACTGATGAATCCCCTTTTTCAAAATGCTGGTATTTCAAGGACACTGTATGTATTCCCTCACTCAGGAGAAACTGGGTCAGCTCTTCATCTTGTAAGCTTCTGTCAATTCTAGATGCAAACGGCTAACAGAAACTAAAAAGGAAGGTTTCATTTGATGTTTGTTCTCCATGACAGCTACTTATCAGCTCAGTTCTTTCAAACAACAAACGTAACTATATAATTCTCAACAAGAAACATTCTTTACAGACAGCAGCTCAGTTACATCATCATCTCTGAAAGCAGCAAGAAAAAAGAAAAAAAAAAATCAGCCTAGTGCTGATCACTACCTCTCATGTTTTAGATCTGTTCTAAAAAACAGTAAGCTGCTGGACTGTAAAGACTACTGCTTCTAGCATTGCTGCAACAGATCAGAATTACAACTACAGAGAGGAGAATAATTAAAAAAAAAAGTATACAAGGCCTCCTAATGAAAAACTGACTTTTGCTCTAGGATTCAGCACACAGCTCCCTTTTTACAGTGCCACAAAACAACATTCCTAAGTTTGCCTTGGCTAAAGCATTAGGAATTGCTGTATCCAGATTCACCTGCTAGCATATGCCAGGGCAGGCCAGAGGGTCTTGATCCTGCAGCTTACCTGGGGACCCGTTAGAGCATGCTATGGCTTCTGTCTGGGCAACCCATTTGCCTTCTTGTTCTCCCTAGAGGTGAGGGTACAGAGAGCGCTGATACATCCTAGTGTCTTGCCTCAGTAAAGGACTCTGAACATGACAATTGGGAGTGAATCTCTATGACGCAGGTCTGGCCACGGTGCTCAAGCACAGAAAATCAAATACAGAATCTTTCCAAGTGCTGTTCTCAGAGCAGGGGAAAAATGTTGTTCAGAGATTGCCGAGATCACAGCTCATTGAGGAAGGATGGCTCAAATTCACCCAGCATAGATTCAACTTCCTGTGCTTGGTTTTCCTCTGCTGGCTGACTCACAGCCTTCAAACACTTGGGAGCAGTAAGGCAATGCTGGATGTGAGCACATGGGGAGAATTTAAGCTTTATGATTCCGGTCCCAGTGGCAGTTCAAGATTGTTCAGGAAGGTTCCTCTGTTTATGCCAGACTATTTTTGTCCACCGCAAGCCCTTCCCTAGACAGCAGGGCAACTCAGAACAGAGCTAGCATAGCAGTAAAGTGCAACCATTTAATGCTCCCTTCCCATGTTGGCAGAATGCACTCTGTCTCCCTGGAGGCCTGACAGAATCTCAATTCACTCTGCTAAATTATTCAAACACGATACAATTGAGTAGGCAGGAGAAGAAAAGAGGCATTGATGTATGCTAAGAGCCATTTCTCTGAGTAGCTTTCAGAAGATTCCCAATGATCTTGTTTTCATTTTGACAGCAACTTACCATGTTTGAAAAGGACACACTTCTCTGGATTGTTTTTGATTCTTTGGAAAACATCTTCAGAGTTGAATCTGTGGATAACAGACAAAATAGACAGAAGGTAAAAGGACTGGTTTATGTTATGGAAGCTAGTAATTTTGCTCCTGTTTGAATATTCAAATACCTTACTATGAAAAGCACGTACAGCTTTCTCATAGTCTGAGAAACACGTTATAAAGCTTGTGACTTGAGCCTGGAACTAGCCTGTTTTGCATCAGTTACAGATGGACTCCCCCATGTCCATCAAACTTTAAGAGAACTCTGGTATCTAAAGAGAGAAATTACCACCTTCCAAAGCCTAGATACAGATAATATTCAAATCCTTGAGTCAAAGCGGTCTAAAACTTAAACAAATTCATGTAAGCTATTTAGTTACAGGAAACATATATGTAACTTAATTTCTGTAATAGGTGACTTGCAAAGGTGACAATCCAAAAGCCAAACAGAAGTAGCCTTCACATATGAATACTGAGATTACCTCAAACAGTAAAAAGGAATCGAGCATGAAGTGAAAACAAGAATATCGCATTTGGCAAAGATTAGGGCTGCTCCTTTCATGACTTTAAAAAAAAAAAAAACAAACAGAACTCACTGATTCCAGAAATACCCCATTTAATGTTGTCTTCATTTTGCTCTCAGTGAAGATATTAATGGGATTCAATCTAAACTACATTTCAGTTTCACGCTATTTTGTTCATAAAACATTAACCTGTATTTACACTGCACGTTCTAGTAAATACCTCTGCAATAATACTTACCCTGGGATGTAGTGAAAACAGAAGACCCATTGCAAGTGACTGCTATTCCAGTAATTGCCCTGTTTAATACAAATAAGTTTATCAGTGATTTCATCGGTTTTGAAACTTAAACACCAGGCTGTAAATTGTCTATAGTGGAAATCTGTTATTTGATCTCTGTAAGAGCTAAGACATTCAAGAAGATTAAAAGCACTACAGTGGTGTGTTATATGCCTAGAGACAAAAATATACCTTGATACAATATATGAAACACCAGTACAGGTTCCCCATATTATTCTGCAAGAATTTCAGCGTCCACAGAAAGGACATACCCATGTGAGAGGATAAAGAGTTTCACATTCAGTCTTTACAACTGGCGATAAGCTACAAAGAGAGTCAGGAACCTGCCTACAAGCAGATACTGGGTACCTTAAGTGTCAGGAATCAGAACTTGCCTGCCTTTTCTCCTTAAATTTGACACTGGCAAAGTTGCCAATGTCAAAAGTTGCCAAAGTATAGGAATTTAGACGTATAGCTTATGTCAGGGAGTCAGTTGTTAGGAAGCACAGAGCATTCTGCACAGTCAAAATTTTGTCATAGAGAACTGCTTCTATTTTTTTCTCAGCAGTCATCAGAAAAAAAAGAAAAAGAATCAGAGGCTGAAATTCAAGTCTGTTTTCAGGATCAAGATTTCTCTAACCCTAACAATCTAGTAACATAGGCCCTTTCTCACTACAAACATTACCTTGTTTTCTGGACAAGAGAATGTTTTTTTTTCCTAGATTGGCTTACAGTCACCAAGAAAGTAGCTACACTCAAGGTAGTAATAAATGCTCATACTAGTCCAGCCACTGGGACAAGGGATGGGGCCAAAGGAAAATCTGTTCTTTAAAATATAGCTGCTGCTGTTCATTGTTAGGTGTTTTCAAAGTTCACCTAAAGTGCCCGTGCTGACTCATGGCTCCCTAGGAATCCATCAGAATGGCAGTTTGGTACCTGGATTATCTAAAAAGCTATAGCTGGAGACTTGACAAGCTGTTCATAGAGCAGCAGCTCAAGGTGTACAGTAGCTGAACTTAAGCGGTTTAACCTTTCAAATCAAATGAGATGAAGTTAGGTCCTCCTGGGCTTATAAACAAATAAATAAATTGCAGTCTTTATCTAGCTTCTGCTATTACAGTTTCAGAGAAGGGTAATCAGTATCTTCTTTGGGTACTAACATGACAATGAACTCAGCTCTAGATCTGTATAAGGAACAAACAAAAAAATATCAAGCTGACAAAATATTTTTTCTGGAGTGATAACCCATCATATACTCAAACTCATTTTGTGTAATCAAATCAATGAATGGTCTCACAAAGAAAAGTATTCACCTTAAACCCTAACCCATCATTCAGATTGACACACAAATACTCCTCCTCCCAATTACATGGAACAACTTTGACTGTGAAAAAAAAAGAATAGTACCTACTCTTTGTGAATTTTATATTGCTCATCTAATTTTAGTTTGGCAATATTGTTCCAAGCAAGTGTTATACTTTCTTCTGTCAAATCTTCAAATGATTCTTCATTTGGAGAAACTGCAATAAAATGCTACAATAAAGTTTCATCACAAATAGAAAAGAAAAAGATAGATTTCAAATAACTAGGTAGCTGAAGTTGCAAACATAAATATGAAAGTACAGAAATCACGCAGAGCTCCAGGAATAAGAATTTTTTTGCTAATGCAGAGAGTGACAAAATCACCAACTTTTTTCCAAGCCTCTTCCCGACTGCATAAGCTTATAGAGTCAAAAATATGATTTTTCTCAAATATGATTTTTTTTTCCCAAAATCAGGGCTTTTAAACTGAAAATTTACAGAATACATTACCAAAATGGAAAAAAACCAAACCAAAACAACACAACACAACAACAACAAAAAACCCCACACCAAAAAATCACCACAATAACTTTTCTGCAGAGATGTTTTGGTGTAACACTGAGATGTCAAGAGCGTTTGAAACGGAAAAGTACCAGGAAAGCCATCTACTGCTACAATGTTGTAATAGGACCAGGTGTAATGGTTTTAAACTAGAGGGGGGGTAGATTCAGATTAGACATTAGAAAATTTTTTTTTACAATGAGGGTGGTAGAACACTGGAACAGGCTGCCCAGGGAGGTGGTTGATGCCCCATCCCTGGAAACATTCAAGGCCAGGTTGGACAGGACTCTGAGCAACCTGATCTGGTTGGAGATGTCCCTGCTCCTTGCAGGGCAGTTGGACTAGATGGCCTCTAAAGGTCCCTTCCAACCCTAACCATTCTGGGATTCTATGAATACAGCATGAGCTTTTATTATTCTGTTAGGAATGTCACAACATCATTTCACTGGACTGCTGGGGATAAAACACAACAGAATTGAAACAGTTAGATGTCAATTACTATAAAAAGGCCAAACCCTGTGATCTGTGAATTAATTACTTAGGCAGCATACCACCACATCTATTTAACACATATTAACAATATTATCACTGTATACAACTTTCAAAGCCACTCTTGCCATTTGGATGCTACAGGTTGCCATGTTAAGCAGCATTCATATTCACGTCTGATCTTCACTTCTCAGCTTAAAAATGAAAGCCATCAAATGGTAAGTGAATTGAAGACAATTAACTGAGAAAAACCTTTCAGTGCAGTAACTGGTCTGAACATTCAGTCCAATTTATAGTTAGACCACTATAAATAAGATGAGGACCACAGCATCTTAGTTTCAGAGAAATGGTGTAAATTCCACATTGCGCAGAAGCCTGTGATGGCATTATATGTCCTTTTCTTGAATAAAGTTATTCAATCAACACAATCCCTACAGTATGTAGGGAAAACAAAGTAATTTCTTTACAGATTTTAATTCAAGTCATGGAAAAGGAAAAAAAAATTGGATGCTTAACTTAAGTTATTAGGGGTTACTTAGACCAAGCCAAATGATCTCCCCAAAGAGATTCCCATTGAAAAACTGAAAAAGGCTTTACATCATTTACAATGCCTGTAGATACGGTCACTGAAGCTGCTGTTGTGTCAGCTTGTTTTGAAGTACCATGAAAGGCCAGGGATGATAGCCCTCCAACAGCTTCAACAGCAGAAGCTGAACAGTCCCAGAGGAGAATGCCTGTATTTTCAAATTTGAAACTGATCTTGCTAGTTTTTGTTTAACAGTTAGTTCATGGATTCCTTTTGAGTTACCTTACAGGGAAAGTGGCCAAGAGAGTTGTATAATGAGATCCTGTGGGAGAAAGATACAGAACTTCTCAAAATTACAAATCCGTTACATCATCAGTTTATCTATTAAACATTTACCTGGAGACTCAGTTATGGAAACACTGTGACTAGATGTTCGAGACAAGCTTTTCAACTTCGGTACTATCCTTCGAGGATGAGGAGTTGTAAACAGCTGTTTTGGCGTCTGTCCAAACTCCAAGATTTGTGTCAGCAGAGCTACTTTTTCATTGGGGTCCATAATACTTTAGAAAAATAAGATATTTAATTAAGCCAAGTAGGCAAGTACTTCCCCCCCCCTCCCCCTTTCCCCTGAAAGCATGGGCCTGCATATGCAGTTACTACAGCATTACAGAACTAACGTACCACAGATGTGAGAGACAGTCATACGAGAGCATAAGAATTTTGCTTATGTACAATGACAATATGCTCTTCAATTAAAACAAAAAAAAGCAATTTCACAAAAGCCAGACTTAAGTAGTGTTCAAGTAACAATATTCTAATGCATGCTAAAACTGAGAACTTGATGCTGGTTCTCTGCATATTTCTGAGTATAAAACATAAGAGCTACACCATTCACGTGTGGAGCACTTTTACAGCCAGCAGAGAACTTGGAGGGATACTGAGAAATTTATCTGACTGCTTTAACAAAAACATTTGGATTATTGTTAATTACCTGTTTAAATCCACTCCTCCTTCATAAGTTAATGGGTGAAACACTGAGGGGAAAAAAAAAAAGTTTATTTGTATAATGTAGATATAGTTGTATTTTTCACTCAACTTGGTCATATTTCAGCAGGTTATAGAGTTTGAGATCTTGTGTTTTAATCTTGAGTTTCTTACTTTAAAAAGTTTAGGATTCCTAAGAGACTCAGAGAAAATTTAAGAAGAAATCAGTTCTTTCATAAAGGAAGGATGATTTATTTAAGCTTCGTGAAATCCCTTTCCCCACTCCCCCGAATATAGAAAAAAACCACAGTTGCATAACTGGATCTCTAGTTATTTTCTAGACAGGTAACAAAATGTAGTAAAGAATGATCATAAAGGTTTGCCTGTTCACCTGTTCATTTGCTATAAGGACAGCAGTTACATAGTGAACTACTCTGGGGCCTCTGCATAAGAATATGTACTTAATCTTTTGACCTAACTTCATTCATACACAAGTCTCTTCTGTCTCTTATCTACTCAAGTGTCTGCAATTCATTACATTAATAAAAATCCACGTTGTAGCAGCAGAAGCACATTGTGTATAAGAAGTGCTCTCATTTGAGAGGTAAAAAGATAGGTGCCATAATTTGGATATTATTTACCACATTCAAAGCCTCTGGCACACTGTAATTGATACCTATGGCCACAGTATGACTGGATGACAAATCCTGCAAACCTAAAATATAACCAATCATGATTTAAGGCCATGTGGGGAAGCATATTAAAAAAGCCCAACAACAACAAAAATAAAAAAAAAACCAACAAAAAAAACTCTGCACAAAACAAATCATACTATCTTATCCTGGAAGTAGAAAGCACTGACTACCAAAATGAAGAGCTGCACATTCCTTCCCTCCCCATTGTTGTAGGAAGGTGTCGTGGTTTTGTTAGTGGGGGGGGGCTACGGTGGTAGCTTCTGTAGGAAACTGCTAGAAGTCGCTCCCCTTTGTTCAGTGGACTTGGCCGGGCCTAGGGCGGACCCACTGCTGGCCAAGGCTGAGCCGATTGGTAGCAGAATGTCTCATGATAACACCTCTGCGATAACGTATTTAAGAATGGGAAAACAGAAAAAAAAAGAGAGAGAAGAGAAGATGTGAAGAAGCTGAGCGGGGGCAGAGGCGCAGAGGGGGAGGCGCAGGCCTCATGGGCCTTGCAGGCCTCACCCTCTGGCCTCTCGCCAGGCAGCCGACTGGGCCCGACTCGGTCCAGCCCGGCTGCAAGAAGTGGAGAGGAGATGAGAAGTGAATAAGATGTAAAAAAAGATCCTGAGAGACATCTACCAGCCTGTTGTGAGGAACGGCTGCAGACGCCAAGGTCAGTTCAGAAGGAGGGGGAGGAGTAATGCAGCTCCTGGCCAAGATTCCCCTGCAGCCTGTGGTGACGACCATGGTGGAGCAGGTTGTCCCCCTGCAGCCCATGGAGGTCCATGGAGGAGCAGAGATCCACTTGGAGCCCGTGAAGGACCCCGTACCAGGGGAGGTGGATGCCTGAAGGCAGCTGTGGCCTGTGGAGGGCCCGCTGGGACAGCTGTTCTAGAGGGACTGCACCCGTGGAAGAGATGACCCATGCCAGAGCAGTTCCACGAAGGACTGTGGCCCGTGGGAGGGACCCCACGCTGGAGCAGGGGAGGAATGTGAGGAGTTCTTCCCCCAAACATGAAGCAGCGGCGTAAAACAACGTATGATGAACTGACTGCATCCCCCATTCCCTCTTCCCCCCTATGCCGCTCGGGAGGGGAAGGTAGTAGAGATAATGTTAAGCTCAGGAAGAGGGAGGGGTAGGGGGAGGTTATCTTGTTCTCTGTCTCATTATCCTGCTGTTTGTAGTAATAAATGAACAGTTTTCCCCAAGTTGAGTCTGTTTTGCCCGTGACGGTAACTTTAAGGATTTCTCCCTGTCCTTATCTCAAGCCTAGAGCCGTTTTTCCTTATATCATCTCCCCCTATTCTCTCGGAGGGTGGGGGGAGCGAGAGAGAGACTGCGTAGTCTGGTCCTGATCGGGGTTGAACTACGACAGTTATTTTGGCGCCCAACGTGGGGCTCGAGGAATTTGAGATAAGGATTGAGTTTAATTGGGAGCAGAAGGTTTTATTTTTAAAACTTACTCTATCGTGCTAAGTGTAAACTATCTCAACATCGGCTTTTACTTGTAATCCTTCAAAAGGATCAGGGCTTCTGGAATAAACACCCTAAAAATCTGATCTGCTAATCTTCCTTTACCAAGAGGACATTTCCTTATTGGGTAGTAACATAAATAGCTAAATATCAGACTGCTGAATAAGTAAATCATTGGTATTATTATTAGGTCTAGATAAATGAAACACACCAACAATCACATAACAACATCCCCTTTTGTAAGCATTTACAATGGCTGCATCCATGCTTAGAATAAGATTGCAAACAGTGAAACTTTCACGTACAGTAAAAAGTATATACACTACTGCAGTAGTACGTATGTATGCAAGGACAAACCTAGTCACCTGCACACTTTTTCCTTCATTCTTGCTCCTAAAGAGCTATAGCCCATTAGCCCTTTCTTTACCTTGCCAATTCTCTCAGGAAGAGGGGGGAAAAATTGCATTGAAATTGTCACACTGCAATTACAGTGTAGGAAAATTAAATATGTGTTTGTGTGGAGGTCCTACAGACTCCCATTTTTAACTGGGAAACACTAATTCCATACTGCATTGCCACACTGTGCTCTGCAAGCAAATAACAGCAACGCTGTAGAATGCTGTTGCTTCTTGGCAACATCTTCAAAGATGCAAATCACCACGAAGGGAATGGATTTTACTAGAGAAGACACTATTTCCAGTAACAAACAACTGCATTTCCTTTAAGGATCAAGCATTCAAAGCAAAGATATGAACGCTTAAAACAGATATGCTGTTATTTACCACTCCTGCCTAACTAAAGCACCCCCTTTTTTTTTTTTTGCTGTTTCTAGAAACTGAATATTTACCATTGTGAGCTGCAATTGCTTCACTTCCTTTCTGCTTGTAGCCAAATATAATGTCAATCCATTCATGAAGATGTTCTGATACATACTGACTTTCTAAAGCCTCCTGGCTCTTCTGAAGAAAGTCATCAGGACCTGGCAAGAGAAAGGTTAATTAAAGGATAATACATCCCATTCAGTATTGGTATCCATCTCTCTTGCTCTTGCTTCTTCAAAAACCAATGAAACCAAAACCACCCAACTCCCAACAGCCCACATAAAATCTCAAATTTGCTACAAAATTAAATGTAGCTATTAATTATATCAATATTTTAAAGCAAAAATTCCTTCAGAAGAAAACAGAACGGACATTTTTGAGATAAGAACCACCATCCTAGGAATCCAGGTAATCTTGAATTAATTCCTAACACAAGAAGTTCAACTATTATTACCTGATGCCCAAGGGGGAAGCTCTACGTCTTCAACCATTTTTCCACCCTGCCTTTTTCCCAAGTCCAACTTCAAACTGTTTACTAGAAAACTAGAATCATTTTCATAAAATTCTGGAATCAACTGGAAGAAAAGAATTTTTGAGATTAGCTTAGCTTTGATCTCTTAGTAAGTAAAATACAATCAGTAAAAACTGAAAGTTATCAAGTTTCATATGTCAAGCCCTGAAGTCGGGTGGTATATTTTCCAGGCTGTCTTCTCTGTCAGTAAGGAAGCACTGGAAAGTTCTTTCCACTATCCTTCCAAATACTTTTACGCTTCTTGACTACCTACAAGGCAATTCTCTTAGCTAAATTCAGAGTGGCATAAATATTTTTAACATGTAATGTATGACATATGAATCCACGATATCTAAGACTATCTTCAGAACTCTCATTGCATAGTTACCTTCTAATTTTTAAGACATCAGGTAAGAATCAAGACAAAAATATAGAATAAAACTAGAATGATGACAAAAGTTTCAGAGGTTAAGTCAATTATTTAAAGACCACCATAGCTAACCATTAACTATAGACTTTATTTTTGTTTTCAAAGTATCACTATACTAAACTCCTTTATCGAAGAAACATTATTTAACAGCACCCACTATCTGACAGCTAATCATCCTCGACATATTCAACAAGCTATGGTTTCTATAACACTCAAAAACTAATATAAAACTTCTATAGTTTAACCTCTCAAGATGTACTGTTGCAATACAGCCAAATCCTTATAAGATTCCAGCAGATGATAAATAAAATTGCATCTTAATCCACTCTGGTATTTTCCACTTACTCCAATAACATTCATAAGGACATGTCTGTTAAACTAAAAGCCAGAAAGCAGACACAGACAAGTAATCACAGAATTACAGAGAAGGAAGAAGTTATAAATGTTAAAGGATTAATAAAATGCAGTCAACAGCCTTAAAAAACCCCTGCACAATGAAAATCCACAAACAGCAAAACAAAAAACCAACCAAACACACCCCACCTCAAAACTCTGAAATCTACAGGAGACATCTAAGAACAGAAAGCTTAGCACAGATACCAAGGAGGACTTGAACCATTCTCCAGTCGTTTACCTCTTTGAAATCTGTTGCACCATCCAAACAGTTTTTCCAGGTTTCTGCAAGACTAGATAACACATATCAATCACACATTTGTTAAAATATATATATATGTATTTTTTTAAGGCTTTGTACTCCCTTGATGCATATTTGAAAACGAAAACCAACCTAGTTCTAGAAAAAAATGTAAACAAACCTGTTGAACATTCTGTCAGCATGATCAAACTTTCCATTCTGCAGACAGAGCATGTATTCTGGAGCTAAGGAGAAAGAAAGAAAGAAAGAAAAAAAAAAAAAAAAAAAGAAAAAATCAGCTTGCTCCAAACCTTGTCCCCTTTGGAGGTAACTGTCTGCTCAGAGTATGTAAAAGCTGTCTTACCAACTCTAACAAGATAAAACAAAACATAACCCGGAGATGAATAATGGCTCCCATACATGAACTTAGGCTGTGGCATTTCCTGATACCGTGTCTGAAACATATGAAGAAGAAAGAGAGTTCTGTTTAAAACCAGCACTCCTGCTTTCCTTCAATATTGAACACATACTCACAATTTTTTTTTTTTTTTTTTAAGACAAAGATTAGGACTACCCTTCAATTTTTTTTTTATAATGATAAAACAAACTCTAAATTCTAACAACTTAGCAGCTTTAATCAGATCAGTAAATCAATAGAGTGAAAAATTTGTCATAACTTATCTAGAATTATCAAGTTTTCAGCCTTTTTTCTTCTTTCACTTTCACATTTAACTACAGTGACTCAACTTCAAAGGAGTGCCAACACAGACTTCCTTTTCCACATGAAGTTTAATGAGAAAATGGAAGAACATATTGATTTAATTCAACCTGAAGGATTCCTTCCTGTCTTAAACTCCTATTATCCCTAAAAATCTATTGTGCTGGTTTTATTTAGTGGAGGGGGCTACAGTGGCAGCTTCTGCAAGAAGCTGCCAAAAGCTTCCCCATTGTCTGGTGGACTCAGCCAGGTCTAGGGCAGACCCACCACTGGCCAGGGCCGAGTGAACGTTCCCTGATAACGCCTCTGTGATAATGTATTTAAGAAGGGGAAAAATAATTAAACAACAAAAAAAAATACCAAACAAACAAAAAAAAAGAGATGCGAAGACCCAGAAGCAGAAGCAGAGAGGGGGAGGCACGAGCCTCATGGGCCTTGCAGGCCTCACCCTCTGGCCTCCCGCTGGGCAGCTGACTGGGCCCGACTTAGCTCAGCCCGGCTGCAAGAAGTGGAGAGGAGACAAGATGGATGATGTGATGAGAACCTGAGAGGCATCTGCCTGCCGATTGTGAAGAATTTTCTGTGAGAGGAACGGCTGCAGATGCCAAGATCAGTGAAGAAGGAGGGGGAGGAGTAACGTTGCTCCCAGCACAGATTCCTCTGCAGCCCGTGGTGCAGCCCATGGTGGAGCAGGCTGTCCCCCTGCAGCCCATGGAGGCCCACGGAGGAGCAGAGATTCCCCTGCAGCCCATGGAGGACCCCACGCTGGGGCAAGCGGATGCCTGAAGGAGGCTGTGGCCCATGGAGGGCCCATGCTGGGACAGCCAGCTCCTGAGGGACTGCATCTCATGGAAAAATGACCCATGCCGGAGCAGCTGGTGAAGGACTGCAGCCTGTGGGTGGGACTCCATGTTGGAGCACGGGAGGAATGTGAGGAGTTCTTCCCCCAGGAGGAAGGAGCGGCATAAAGCAACAAGTGATGAACTGACCATAACCCCCCCCTTCCCTGTTCCCCCCTGTGCCACTCAGAGGGGGAGGAAGGAGGTAGAGATAATTGAAATGAAGTTAAGGACGGGAAGAGAGAGGAGTGAGGGGGAAGTTGGTTTTGTACTCTTCCTCATTATCCTGCTTTGGTTTTAATAATAAACAAATAGTTTTCCCCAAGTCAAGTCTGTTTTGGCCATAATGGTAACTTCAACGATCTCTCCCTGTCCTTATCTCAAACCTCGAGTCTTTTTGTTATCCTTCCCTATTCCTCCGGAGGGCGGGAGGAATGAGCAACAGACTGCATAGCTTGGTCCCAAGAGGGGCTAAACTACAACACCTATCATAATCTAAATAAAATGACTTTTACTGCAGTAAGTATGAGGCAGCTAACAGTTTAAGGAAACAGATCTTAGAAAGAAAACTTTATTTACTGTTATGGAAAGCATATTATTGATCATGTTCTTACCCTTCACAACCGTATGACATTAGGAAGCTTTATGATTTTGAAATATTTGGTCTTTTTTGTCAATATAATGCAGGTAGTCTGGCAATATTTTTCTTTTTTGCTAATGTTTCATTAAGAACTAATAAAGGTTCCAAAACGTTAAATATAGTTATGTTCTGTAAATTCATGGAATCATAGAATAGTTCCAAGACCCCTGGAAGGAGCAGGGACATCTTCAACTAGATGAGGTTGCTCAAAGCCCCATCCAACCTGACCTCAAATGTTTCCAGAGATGGGGCAACCACCATCTCTTTGGGCAACTTGTTCCACTGTCCTACCACCCTCATTGTAAAAAATTTTTTCCTAATATCTAATCTGAATCTAACTCCCTATATTTTAAAACCATTACCCTTCATCCTACAGCAACAGGCCCGACTGAAGAGTTTTTCCTCATCTTTCCTGTAGGCCCCCTTTAGGTATTGGAAGGCTGCTATAAGATCTTATTTTGGAATAATTAACTTACATAGGAGACAATGATTTTATACAGAAAAGCCAAGAAACTGAGGACCTCCTAAGACTGTAACTATGTGTTTGACTGCTTATGAAAAGAGAGCCTGCCTACTTTAAGAAATGGAAAAAGTTTGTGCACTATTATCTGTATGTGGAAATTTCAAGTTGGTGCTCTTATCTCCATGGATCGAGATTTCCTCCCTTTGAAGTACTCTCCCTCAAATTCAACATTTTTCTTAAATGGAAATACTTAAGATTTCTACTACTTTGTCTTTTTTAATTCATACACATATTTTACATTATGCATTTAAATCCATCGGTCTTGAAGTTTTATATTTCCATATATGTTTAAAGTATTTCAGTGCCTGCTATACAAATGCAGTTACAAAAGATAAATTGATTTGGGGATTTTATTTTAAAAGTGAGTAAAACATTTAAAAGCAGATACGTATGAAACAGTAGTAAGAGAGAAAAAACAGATTCAAGTAATTTTAAATTAGTACTGAAAATCAGCGCTGATGAAATCAAGCTGAAAATAAATGCAGTACGTTCATAGGTCAGTTTGCTTCTGATAAGGTTTATAGTTAGTTTTAGATATCTACATAATTCCCAAAGTTTGCTTGACAAAGCTCCTTTTATTACCAACATGTACAAGGCCCAGAAATCTCTAGTACACAAAACCAAAGATATACATACCAGTAATCTATCCAGCCTTTCCTTATTCAGGGCACCAATTGGTTTACTAAGGTCACGGAATGTTTCAGGCTTTGTCAGATCTAAAAAACACAGACTCCATGCATTGATTCTACTAGACAGGAATGTACTCTAATCAATATTAATAAACAAAACAAACAAAAAACCCCAAACAGCAACAAAACAAAAACCAACATATAACTCCTCCAGTAATTTTCTCTGCTTCCTAACTGCAAAAGAATAAAGTCTTACTATAGATGGCTACTCATCTTCTCCCCTCCAAGCAGATGTAACCTCATACCTCTTGCTTACGAGCCAGTAGTTACATAAATGTGACAGCTCTTCTAACTAACATCACCTAGTCAATACAGGTCCTGCTACCTGAGGCACAAAACAGCTGGTATCATCTTTTTTCTGCTCATTAACTATTCTGTCAGGCTACAGTTAAGTTCCACCAAGCAATCAGCAGGTGCTGATGAATGCCATGAGATTCACCTACTCTACTCATTGTAGAGGGACACAATCCTCAAAAGGACAAGCTTCCAAGACAAATTCCACCAAGACCCTTAATCAAGGAGGCTGCTTAGGCACAACAGTGAAAGAACATCTGCATTCCATACATTTCAATGCATCCAACTTATTCCATAAAAAGCCATTTTACTGGTTCTTTGCATATATTAGAATCACAGGAAGCATTTGAATGGTGACTAATGCAGATTTTCAAAGTGACCAAGCAGATGCTTGGTATATACTCTGCATGTGAAGAGTGAAATATTTAACAGAAAAAGGTGAGGTATTTTGTCGACTAAACCCCAGAGAAAGGGTAAGCGCACAAGAAGACATCTAAGATCACTAGTGGCAGGTTCATTTTGACATACCATGAACTTTACACAGTATAAAACCCCTCGAGACATTTCAGGTTGGACATGATGCACTAACATGCATCATACATATGTCTTTTCAGATACACATACCTAATACTGAACTAGAGTAGTCTGCTATGATCCAGGGAAACACAGGATACTGGGAGAGATCATTGCAGCTTCTATCAGCCAGATTGTTGAGATGAAGAAGATACTGGTAATTTGATATATGTCCTCGTTGCCATTGCAACATGTAACTTTCAGCTGTATGCTCTGTAATATGATTTTCTGAAATAAAAGAAAACAGTAAGAGTTTTGAAGTTTGGAGTTCCACCCCCAAATTACACTGTTATTAACATTATGCAAGGTACTATAAAATAATTAAGGGCATAGTTGTTTAAAAGAACAAGTCAGAATTAAGTGGTAACTTCATGTTTCAATAGCTACCATACTTCATACATTTTTTGAGATGTGTTCAAACAGGCCTAAATTGCATTCAACAACAGAAAAAAACCAAACCACACAGGAAGAGTGCTGAAACCAAACAAAGAAACAATGGATGGGAAAGAGCTTTGTGGCTGGTGTCTACTACAGGCTGCCTGCTCAAGGGGAGCCTATTGATGAAGCCTTCTTTCTCCAGCTATAGGAAGTACCATGCTCGCAGGCTCTCATCCTGGTGGGACACTTCAATCACCCCAACATCTACTGGAAAAGTAGCACAGTGAGCTGTAGGCAATCCATAAGACTCCTGAAATACTTTGAGGATAACCTCTTAAGCCAGGTAACAGACAGCCCTACCAGAGGGGATGCGATACTGGACCTGATGGTCACCAACACAAGTGAGCTAATTGGT
The DNA here is from genome assembly GCF_036417535.1 of Chlamydotis macqueenii. Classification (NCBI taxonomy): domain Eukaryota; kingdom Metazoa; phylum Chordata; class Aves; order Otidiformes; family Otididae; genus Chlamydotis; species Chlamydotis macqueenii. The sequence continues at coordinate 123,702,487 of NC_141557.1, forward strand.
AACATCAAGATTGGAGGCAGCCTGGGCTGCAGTGATGGTGCACTGGTGGAGTTCACAGATCTGAGGGATTATGGGTCAGGTGAAGGGTAAAGTCAGGACCCTGAATTTTAGGAAAGCTAACTTCCAGCTCTTCAAGGAGTTAGTCAATAGGACCCCCTGGGAAACTGCCCTTAGGGACAATGGAGCAGAACAAAGCTGACAGATCTTTAAGGATGCTTTCCACAGAGTCTAAGAGCTCTTGATCCTCAGGTGTAAGAAATCAGGAAAAGAAGACAAGAGATCTGCATGGCTGAGTGGAGACCTGCTGGTCAAGCTAAAGGCCAAGAAGGAAAAGCACAGGCAGTGCAAGCAGGGACAGGTATCCTGGGAAAAGTAAAACGTATAGGGACACTGCCCGGTTGTGTAGGGATGGGGTTAGGAAGGCCGAGGTGCAGCTGGAGCTGAACTTGGCAAGGGATGCAAAGACTAATAAGAAAGGCTTCTACAGGTATGTCAGCCAGAAAAGGAAGGTTAAATAAAGTGTACCACCGATGATGAGCAAGACAGGCAAACTGCTAACAAAAGACAAGGAGAACGCTGAGGTACTCAACAACTTTTTTTTGTCTAAGTCTCCACCGGCAACCTCTCTTCCCACACCTCTCAAGTGGATGGACCACAAGATGGGGACTGGGGGAGCAAAGTCCCTCCCACTGTAAGAGAAGATCAGGTTTGTGACCACCTGAGGACCCTGAATGTACATAAGTCTATGGGACCTGATGAGATGCATTCCAGAGTCCTGAGGGAATTGTCTGATGTAGTTGCCAAGCCCTTCTCCATGATATCTGAAAAGTCATGTCAGTCAGGTGAAGTCCCTGGTGACTGGAAAAATGGAAACATTACACTAATTTTTAAAAAGGGTAGAGAGGAGAACCCTGGGAACTGCCGATCCGTCAGCCTCACTTCTGGGCCTGGGAAGATCATAGAAAAGAACCTCCTAGAAGCTATGCTAAGGCACATGGAGGACAGCTAGCATGGCTTCACCAAGAGCAAGTTCTGCCTGACCAACCTAGCAGCCTTCTATGACGGAGTGGCTAAATCAGTGGACAAGGGAAAAGGTATAGATCATGCCTATCTGGACTTCTGCAAAAAATTTGACACGGTCTCCCACAACATCCTTCTCTTTAAATTGTAGAGATATTAGTTTGATGGGTGGACTGTTTGGTGGATGAGGAATTGGTTGGATGGTCACATCCAGAAGGTAGCAGTCAACAGCTCAATGTCCTGATGGAGACTGGTGACAAGTGGTGTCCCTCAGGGATCTGTATTGGGACCAGTACTGCTTAGTATCTTCATCAATGACATAGACAGTAGGACCAAGTGCATCTCCAGTAAGTTTATAGATGACATCAATCTGAGTGATGTGGTTGACGTGCCTGAGGGACAGGATGCCATCCAGAGGGATCTCGACAACCTCAGGAAGTGGGCCCATGTGACCCTCATGAGGTTCAATAAGTGCAACATCCTGCACCTGGGTCCAGGCAACCCTTAGTATCAACACACACTTGGGGATGACGGGACTGAGAGCAGCCCTGCCAAGAAGGACTTGAGAGTACTGGAGGATGAAAAACTGGACACGTGCTGAGAATGCGTGCTTGCACCCCAGAAGGCCAACTGCATCTTGGGCTGCATCAAAAGAAGAGTGGCCAGCAGGTTGAGGGAAGTGATTCTTCCCCTCCATTCCACTCTGGTGACACTCCACCTGGAGTACTGTGTCCAGCTCTGGAGCCCCCAACATAAGGAGCAAGTCCAGACAAGGGCCATGAAAATAATCAAAGGACTGGAGCACCTCTCCTGTGAAGAAAGGCTGAGAGAGTTAGGGGATGTTCAGCCTGGAGAAGAGACAGCTCCAGGGAGACTTTATTGTGGACTTTCAGTACTTAAAGGGGGAACAAACTTCTTAGCGGGGCCTGTAGTGATAGGACAAGGGGTAATGGTTTTAAACTAAAAGAGGGTAGATTTAGACTAGACATAAGCAAGAAAATTTTTTTACAAGGAGGGTGGTGGAACACTGGAACAAATTGCCCAGAGAGGTGGTAGATGCCCCATCCCTGGAAGCATTCAAGGTCAGGCTGGACAGGGCTCTGATCTAGCTGAAAGTGTCCCTGCTCATTGCAGGCAGGGTGGACTAGATGACCTTTAAAGATCTCTTCCAACTCAAACCACACTACGATTCTATGAATCTTCTAGATTTAATAGAAATCAGAATTTAACTGGCTTAGAATGGTAATTTTCATTAACTACTTCTAAGAGTGAAGAAAGTTCAGATATTTGTGCGTGCACTGGAAATCCATCCGTTACAGGAACCTTCTTAATAGGATTTTTACTTGGACTTAACTGGGGGCCAGGGGCATCCACCCACAAGTCAGTTTACATTCTTTCAACAAAACACAGTTTAGCTAAGTGGATCTTATCTACTCCTTGCTTTGAAGATAAAGTGTTCTGTGGGGTTTTTTTTTGTTTAATTTGTTTTTATGTTTTCACCCTTTTTGGGGGGGGTGTTGTTCTGTTGGTTTTTGGGGGGAGGTTTGTTTTGTTTTTTAAAAAACAAGTACATATCAAGTTGCAAATAAAAATAATTAGTTTCACTTTGATATTGCTATCTCAGCTTTCACACTCAGCTCTTCAAGCACAAACAGAATATACGCAACTTCACAACATTCATTCTGAACTTTGTTTACTTTTATAAAAAATTTATAGGGCTAATACATCTGTTTATTATTCTCATTCTTCCCACGAATCAAGAGAGCAAAACCCAGACAAACTTTCTTTCACAAGGGACTACAGACTCCATTAATAAATAAATACTGCAAACCTATATATGTTGCAATAAGGAAATAGAGCTCATCTCGATCTTGATAGTTGTAGAATTTCAAGTAGATGTCAGAACATAGATCATTTTCTGTGCAAAATACTTCAAGTCCCTTAGAAGTTAAAGAGGGGGGAAAAAAAAGTAAATGAGAGCAGTTACTGACAAGCTGTAGTATTTTTTTTTTAAAACAGAATATTCTAGTTATTAATACCTAAAACTTAAGACTCTAAACTGGGTAACAGTTTTGCCCACAAAGTCTAACATTTTGATCTTTCCTGTTTCCAATCATAAAAGCATTCAGTTTACATCCAACTGAGCAAATAGATTTATAGCTGCCCATAGATTGACTCTATCTGGATTGATTAAGCACATTTTTCTTTCCTAAGTGAATGGAGTGAGGCACAGAGTTAAATGTCTACTAAGTTAAAATTCATTTTTTTGACAAAAGTTTTGTTCAAGACTGAAATTTGACTGCATACACTGAAAGCATACAACTGAGGTCCCACTGCAGCACCCTCATTATCCCTCAGTCACGTACAGCAGGACTCCTCATTCCACATTAGTCTCAATTTGAGCCAGTGATCAAGCTCCCTCCATTAAATCAATCTAGAGAGAAAATACACCATGGGAGAGCAGTTCATTCTATCCCTAGATAGGTGTTTGAGATAAATGGAATGAATTGCTTCCTGGAGGTACTCCCTTCTTCCTTCCCCTAGACTGACTGTTTATGAAAGAAATTTTTCATTCTTGACAGAGTTCACTCTTCCTGTTTTCATCTTTTTGACAACACAGTAAACTAAAACACTTAAAAAACAGAAAGGATCTTTGAGTGCTGTTCACTACTTAATCCAGAGCTTGTGAAAACACACAGGTTGTACCTAATGATGAACACAGTTTCAGCTGGTCATTTTAAGAAATTATATATACAGCAAGACATTTAAAAAAACAAAACTTTGAGCTTACCAGTGGCATTAGCCCATGTCTTCTTTTATAGATGCGACGCACATTTTGCAGTGTTATTTGTACTACTGGTTTCTGTGGGGGGCAAGGGAGGGGTAAGAAAAGATGGAGATATTCCAGAAGGTGTATGTTCTTCTACATTAACCTCTCCAGTCAATCTGAAGTTTCTGCTGACTAGAGATACTAGCAATATGAATACAATATCCATCCATGTCATTTTAGCAGTGGAGCAGTGGTGCTAAGCAGTTATGTTAAAAAGAAGCTTGTCTTTGCTGTTGGTTCTTGTCTGAGCAGCAAAGCAGTTTAAGAATAAAGAAAGAATAGTTTATTATCACCCGAGTCTGTCGCCAGTTATAATAATCATGCAAGAGAGGAGCAGAAAATAAGAAACTAGATTAAAAATAAGAAAGCCGTTGAATTGCTGCTGGGCAAACTGTTTGCCAATCGTGCCACCTGGTGGACGAAAACTGAATGGCATTTTATCATCTTTAGCTGTGAAACACATTTTCCTTGTCTGGACATACTTTTAACATATTAGTGGCCTGCTAAGACTATTGCTTCAATTTCTGTGACAAAATTCCAAAGCAGTAATCTGTATGTAACATGCATTCAGACTTCCTCTAGAGAAAGAAAAGATAAGTTTAACAGAAAACCTAGCTAAGATCTTCCAATAGAAACTAAATATACAAAAAGCTCTCACTAGGTAGGAACAGCATCACAGATCAAGAAATTTATCTTAAATGAAATGTTACAAAAAGTGACCTTTAAATATTAATGGAGAGTTAGCAAAGGGCATTTCTGCTTTGTCAATAGGAGGTCAGCTTGAAGCAAGTTAGCACAGAATAAAGCCTCAGAAGTAGAGATACACTGAATGCAACAGAGCAGCACAAATAAAAGGAAAACCAAGGAGCTTCTGATTATAACTTGAAAATAGAGTCTTCTTGGAGATGTGCTCCATGTGCATTTAACAGGAATAATACAGAAAGTGAAAACTGTCCACCAGAGGAACAGCGTGCTCACATCATATGCAAGACCATCCATGAGGCACTTACAGGATATCCATTAAGAGGCTGGAAGTACAAGTTAGCATCAGTAACACACACATGCCCTGGATTAGTCACCAGTGGTGTCACCATTTCTGCTTTACATTCCATATGCAGCGTTTCAGAAATGCTTTGAAATCTACGAGTGAAGAAAGGGAGTAAGTTTACCTCCAGTTCTTACTTAGGTAGAGCTACCCTTAAATCCTTTCGAAAGGTTTTAGGTTAGCCTATAACCTTGGCACATCAGAATGAGGACTTCACTACGCCTATTTTAGACATGAAGAAAACTCTTTGTTGAGATGTCTACTTTAACAGGCACTTTGGAAGGGAAAGTTTCTACATTCTGCACCAGTCTTACAGCAGTAAGCTAGCTGACTTTTCTATACAGAGCTTTATCTGGCATATACTGATGCCCAGTTTGCAACAAATTTACAGGTAAACAGAACAGCTGTAGAGATAAAAAAAATAACATGTTCATCTTCACAACACAGAATTTCCCATTCTCCATTCCAGATGGTTCAGAATACAAAGAAGATAACTCTTTGAATTAGAGAACTTGTGCTATCCCAAGCAAGCCCCTATTAAGTACTGATGCAGTAGACCAGTCAACCAACAAGCTGAAAATCATTTCCCAGTAGAAAGTGAATAGAAAGATACCTGTTTTTATCAAATGAAGTTCTAGCCAAGCGCGATTGCAGTATAGCAGTTATCTAAGGTGGAGGGAAAAGAAGTTAGTATGGTCTATGATTCAAATGCAATTACAATTTTATTATTAAACAGTGATACTAGAATTTCATTATTAAACAGTGATATCAGAAATAATCAAGTACTTACCATGGCAGCTTGATCTCCCATCTTATCTAGACAAGAAGCCCTGTAAAGCTGAAGAACAATGAGCTTTGAATGAAATTGCACAGAGATCTCCCACACAGCTCAGAAGTCCATAGAAACTGAGAGGGCTTTAGCATTCTTGGTGACAGAATACTAAAAGAGCTATTATTATTTCTTTTTAAAGTAGGATATCTTTGTTCATTGCTACTGTCACGTTATTACTTTGTCTATATACTACTACACTGCATAGTAAAAGCTAATAAGTGCAGCTTATGACAGCTGTCAGAACTAGATGCTGTGTTCAACTGCTACATTTTAAAAATAGATACTTCAAGAATTTCACCTTGAAAATAAATAAAGAAAACTCTCTATTAAATACCAAAAAAGGTGCTGTCATGAAGTGTGTAGCAATACCAAATAACCACATACCTGATGTAGAGTTTGCACAACATCTCCTAGTTTCCCAGCAACATCAAGTTGGAATAAGTGTTCTGTTCTACCCTAAAACCAAAAGTACTTTTACTACAAACAAGTTGAAAATCAAGCTCAACAAAAACCTCTTAAAACTAAAATTAAAATACTATAAAACTTGGTCAAAGTATGTCTTAAAAGGTTGCAGCATACCTGAAACATTCCAGCGTCAGATTTTAAACCTGATTTTTTTTTTCCTTTACAAATACATCTTTCCTATGGTAAGCTCTTTGTGCAGTATTTAGTCCATTATTTAATACAACACAACGTAAAAGCTTTGAAGTGATCAAGTTAATATAGTGTAGACATCAGTAAACGTAGAAACAGTACCTGCTCTATTTTAGTGTCAAGTAAACACATGTAAATACAGAACTAGTAAATGGCATGTTAAACAGCTACTGTATATCTTTTAGACAAAAGATACTAGCCCGTCAAATCTTTAAAAGACCTAGGCTATAAAAGTTATCATTCTCCTCTGCATGAAGAGTTTCGAGCTAAAAAGATCCCAAATAGAATCAAGACCTGTTTTGACCAGTCATTTATAAAAACACATCACCCAGCATATGTGGCATACTCATTTTTCCTCTACAAAGTTTTCCCAGCTTTCTTAAGTGTTATTTCACATTACATATTTCTGGGTTTGAATTAAGTATATTAAAAGTATGTGCACAGATCAACTGATAAGCTCCTACACATCAAGAGGAGCATGGCCAGCAGGTCGAGGGAGGTGATTCTGCCCCTCTACTCTGCCCTGGTGAGACCCCACCTGGAGTACTGTGTCCAGTTCTGGAGCCCCCAGCACAAGAAGGACATGGACCAGTTGGAGAAGGTCCAGAGGAGGGCCACGAAGATGATAAAAGGGCTGGAGCACCTCTCTTATGAGGACAGGCTGAGAGAGTTGGGGCTGTTCAGCCTGGAGAAGAGGAGGCTCCGGGGAGACCTGATAGCGGTCTTCCAGTACCTCAAGGGGGCCTACAAGAAAGATGGGGAAAGGCTGTTTAGTAGGGCCTGTTGCAATAGGACGAGAGGTAATGGTTTTAAAATAGAGGGGGGTAGATTTAGATTAGAAATTAGGAAAAAAATTTTTTACAATGCGAGTTATAGAACACTGGCACAGGTTGCCCAGAGAGGTGGTGGAGGCCCCATCCCTGGAAACGTTCAAGGCCAGGTTGGATGAGGCTCTGAGCAACCTGATCTAGTTGGGGATGTCCCTGCTCCTTGCAGGGGGGTTGGACTAGATGACCTTTGAAGGTCCCTTCCAACCCTAACGATTCTATGATTCTATAACTTGTTTAGCAAAGATGGTGGGATCCCTTGATGACCCCTGACTGTAGAATAAAAATGTATCAACACATTTCTGTGGGGTTTTCTAACTTCTCAGGCTAGGCTTTAAATAAAAAAACAAAAAAACAAACAAAAAAAACCAAAAAAACCCAACCAAAACACAACCAACAAACTGATCAGAAAGACTACATCAAGACATTGATTAATGGATACAACTGGATTTATTTAAAGCTGGAGGAAAGAAAACATGGAAATCTAGATGATCCTCTGTATAATGTACGTGATTTGAGCTGAACTGACAGAAATGGGAATAGAGGAAAGCATGCTTCAGGAAGCAAATGGAGCTGGAGTAAAAGGAAGACAAGAAATTCAGTAGCAATTTAGATAAAAGCCTTGTTAACATTTCACCCAGAGCACTATTTTCCTTCAACAAAGAAAGCATGGCTTTCAAAAATGCTAGTGGATGGTCTACAAGGACTGCTTACAGCCAACAATGTGAAAGCTTTTGTGAGCAGTCCTCTCTGTAGCTCTCCAGCCATATGTAAACACAATGGCTCAGTATTTTGTAATTGATCTGAAACAATCAATGTGAGACATGGAAGATAAAATGTACTACCAAATTCAGACACCCAGTGACACACCTGGAACTGGCAGTGATTCACACAGAAAAGATTTAGCAGCAATAGAAAAAATCCTGAGAGAGAGACTGAAGGCAAATTAGATTTCTTGTTTTAATATGCAGAAACATAACTCTGCTTTTGTGAAGTAAATACTAAAGGTTAACTGTTAGGAATGTTTTAGGTATGACTGAATCTTGATTTAGGAGAAAATATAGAAAAAAGCCTTCCAAATGGTCCTTTTGATTCTTTTATTTTTCACTGTCTTGGCAATGTGATAAGGTATTTGTATGATACTCAATAAATCTTGCACATAGAAGCAAAACAGAAAAAAAGAAGTACTAGAAAACAGGTTCAAAGCATGAAGAATTAATGGCACAAAGCAAACAAAGAAAATTTTAAAATCCTTGTTTAGACATATCTAATCACAAAACCAACTCAAAGCATTTGTTGAGAGAACAGAGACCATTTCTTGCCTCTTTGCTATTCATTACAGTAACGCAAATTTATGGACTCCATAATTCTTGACATTTCTTACGTGAACAAATATATTTAGAAATATAATTGTCTGCTTCAATTCTTGGACAAATAAGGTGTTTAAAGATTCTGCAGTCTCATTTTGTGTTTGTGTCTTAACCCGTCTTGCACTCTAGGTGAAAGAGCCCTACTTCTATGCCTTGAAGCCTCCAGGCTCAGAATCAGAGAAGACCCACCCCGTTAGCAAAAAGCAATTAGAAGTAAGCTCTGATTTCTGTTGTGAGCAGCCTTATCTGCTGTTTCTTTGAAGTGTGAAGCACTCAGCTGGGAAATATCAATTAGGAACCTCTCATCTCAGGTGCAAGGAGAACTGAGAAGAAGCCATTTAGCCAGGATGCAGGATCTACTGAACTCTAGCAGCCAGCTGACCTGTTGAGCCTTCAGAGCTGCACATCAAGGCAAACAGCAAGTGTCAAGTCTGCAGTATGTCCTCCAAGAAATATCACAAACACATTATGGAAGAAATCAGACACTTGTTTTATCAATATGAACAATTAGCTTTTTTTTTAAGCTTTATTGTCATATTCCTCAAATGATAATTACCTTACTCTTTCAGAAGTGACAACATAAATCCTTGCAAAACATTTGTTTGCTAAGAATAGCAAAAAAATTAATAATATATATATACATACTTACTCTTACTGTTTTATAGGGTGCAATTATGTTTCTTTCTTTAATGAGAAAAACCTGAAAGAGTAAGAGAGGTTACAGTTTCAGTCCTTAAAAATAATAAATTAAATAGAAGTACTGATAAAGACAAAGCTAAGAACACTGTTCAAGAAAGCAAAACAGTGGCTTGCAATATCCTGCTTTAGCAACCACAGATATACTGCAGAAAAACAATGACCTTTTATAGCAGCTAACTGCAAGAAAGGCGAGTGTCCAATTTAGTTCAGAGGCTTACTTACTTCTGCAGTTTATTAGTGGGGCTTATTCTAATCATATGACCTTCAAAGAGTTGCAAGATTAAAGCCAATAAGCACAGCCATCAGCCATCTCACTCAGTGGGAGGATACTCCCCCTCTTTTCTTCTAGTAACTCATGCCCTTAGGATTCTGACCCAATGGGAATTCCCCATAGGACAACTCATAACGTAAACTACTGTGTAAACCTTCTCAAATGAATCCCTTCTTCCACTGCCAAACATTTTGCTTCCAGTGCTAACCACCATGAACATCAGGTTTCCTCTCATCCAACAGCATGCTTTTGAACAGTTTTATTTCTCTAATGGTACTCTCACATCAGAGAGGATCTTCCCTCCTCAAAACCCACATGAAACTACTCTCCTTGTTCAGAACATTCTCACAACTCCTATAGAAAGACTTGACTGCTAGCACACTGGTTTGTAGATAACGCCTTACTATCTGCTGTCTGAAAGAAGATAAGCCAGAAATAAGTTGTGGTTTTGCTCTGTTTGCAGGCAAGGCTCAAACGTGCTAAATCTCAGGCCTGAGTGTAATACTCTGGATTGGTTCTGAACTGCACAAAACATGCCGGACTGCACTACTAACTTTCTTCCACTCCATGGCCCTAGAAACTTGGCCAATCAACGGATCTTTTCCAGTGCCTCAGCTTGCTTCCTACAGCTAGCACACCTGCGGTTCTACACTCTAAGGCACTGTGGCAGCAGACTCAAACCAAGAGCAATATTAAGCTTGCAAGAACAGATGCTGTACCATTCTCTAGCCAAAAGCCTTCTGGCTGGCACATACAGCCTTCTCATTTCCTACCGGCTGACAACGGAGCCAACCTTCACCACACGACCACTCCTAGCACTGTCCAGCCAGAAGAAAGTGAGCGGTTGCTTGGAAGCTTACAAGCTCAGGATGCCTCTCTAAGCGCTACATCAAAAAATAATGGCAATTACTGCCTTTCATCTGACATCAGCATGTACAGGTCTGAATCAGGCCACAGAAGAATACAAATCAGAATAAGAAACACCTGCTTTACACTCAGATTGCTCTTCTGCAGGATAATTAAACATTCTTCCACACCAAGAGCTCCAAACTACATGAAAAACTAGACAATATAAGTAAGGAAAAAAAGTACACAGAGCAAATACTTTAGCGTACTGTATTCATTTCCTGTTTTGGAGGAATTTTTCCCCAATTTTATCTTGAGAAAAAAAAATACTGAAGTAATCTCCAATTATTATTTCCATTTGCTGTATTTTATAGTCATTAGTTTCTATGTTGCCTGTTACGTAAAGGAAAGCTTCTTATCCAGCTATGCATTAACAATTTTATTTGAGCCTGAAGAGGAAAAGATGTTTAGGATGTTCCAGTTATTCACTACCTGCAGCTTCCTACAAGGCAGAAATTCTACTTTGAAAAAAATATTTCTAATTAGTCATGATTTATCTTAAGTACAACTAGTGAGTACTTCACACTCAAAAGTTCCTATGCCTTTTATACAAAATACCAAGGTTTATCATGCACCCAACTATTTCAGAAGATTTCCTCAGAGACATAAGGATGACTGGCAAGCTACACATGGGAGAGGCAGGGAATGGGGGGTGCTAACCATACTTGCAATTTTAAAAGTTAATTCTCCTTTCCTACAAGATGTTTTTATAATCATTTGTTCTTCAGAACATATACTAATAAATATGGTGGAACAATTAGAAATACCTTTTTTAAAAAACACTCAATATACAAAAAACCTGCCAACACAAGAAACTGACTACACAATACTCTCCACAGAAGTAGTTTCAAGATGAAATTAAATAACTGATTATTTTAACATAGTCCACAAACTTCTCCAGCATAGATAATATTAAATGCTTGAGTTCATTTTTGACTGCAGCAGTACTTAACTGAGCAAAGCTATCAATTTTAGGTATTGCTGAAGACAGACTTTAGAAAATGCTAGCATGTTTAAAAGATTAATTCCCACCTTATCTCTGTTCTTTTCTGTTTTGGAATCTTTTACAGCCTTGGAAGACCTATCAGCTGCAAGTTATCAAAGCCTGAAGTATATCCCTTGGTTAACATTAAGTATGAACATGTCCAAGTTAATCACAAGTGATGATTGAAACTTGAAACTAATATTTCAGGACAGCTACTGAAAATTATTTGGTGGACATACAGCAGAGTTCAATGTTTTCACAGAGCTGAATTGCAAGGTTCAAGATGGCTTTGCCATTACCACTACATGCAGCAGAAAGTAGGAGAAAGCAATATAGCAAGACCAAAACAAAGATGATTAATAACCAGTTTAATTTCAGTCTGTTCCCCTTTTTCATTCAATTCTAAAATTGCCCTAAGCTCCATTATAAAATGCACAGTGCAAAAAGTTCACTTTATCAAATCAATGACTTAATGAAGTCATTAAAGTTTGAAATTTCCCGCATCAACAGCTTCACATTAATGCCAAGTTCTTGACACTAATTAGGTTTTTTTTTTCCAGTTAACTCCCCATCCTAAGACTCCAGTTTCAAGAAAGACATCATTAAAGAATGTGACCTTGCTATCTATACATCAAGAATCTGTTATATGCGGGTCTTACCTGATTACATAAAACAGAAATCCATCCAGACGTATCCCTAAAATGTAAATAAGATATTTGAAGAGATGGGCATTTCAGCTTTAAAAGGAGTTAAATACCTATATACAGTAACTCAAATTCACGTACCGTGTGAAAGGGTTATTTGCTTCATTATCTTCTGGGGCTTTTATATTAATGCAGTCTCTCAGTGGTATCTGCAGCAAGTTATAAAAATGCGTACTCCTTCTTGAAAGCTTTTTAAAGAGAATCTTAAGTTACAAGAAATTGTAAGTTTGCACTGCTTACCTTGATAATGGGTTGGATATTGTCATCAGGTTCAAAGATGATTGACTTTGAACAGATTTTTAGAGAGCCTCTGAATTTTCTAAAAGGCACAATAAAAAAAACCAAAGTAGTTGTGTGTTAGCGATACATGAGACTAAGAATGACTCCATTAAATGAATGTATATAAAATTTTTGTACCTTTCATCTCTGCAACCTTTATTTATAATATGATTAGCTGTGTGCTGTTCAAAGTAATATTCTTCCAGGTTAAGAAGCAGCAGTGAAAACCTACAAATAAATTTAAAAAAACCCCATTTATTAAAGAAGAAAACACCATAACAGTTAGTATTCTTAATAAAATATATTGAGTGCTTGAGAAGTCTTCACCAATTTCTGTGCCGTGCCCCACACTCCAAGAATTAATTAATTAAATTAACTTTTTAAAGGAACAAACTCATGCGGAAAATCTGTGAAGAAGATCGATTGATGCTCTTCCAACATATATAACATTCGATATTTCATTCTGTTCATACGTCTCAGGTGGGAACTATCCTATCACAGCCAGGCTCTCCTCCCAGTAAACACTAATTTAGCCCTGATCAGGGTCTGCCAGTGAAAACATGCAATGACAAAAGCAGGGGCAGGAACTAATTGCTTGGAATGGAAGAGGTTAGATCTTTCTGAAGCAAAGCCAAATTACATTGTCTAAAGTGTTAAGTGAAAACGCAACCACAGTTTTTACAACATGGCTGAACCACTCGATGGATACTCTCTGAGGAAGTATTACCTTCCTCTCCAACTACATTTCTGCACTTGCTCTGTACCAGTGCCTGTTCAACTCCACAGGAAGCCTGTTTATGGACTAATCCAACAGACAACAAACCTCAATAACAACAAAAATTTTAAAAATTGAAATTTTCTAAAGTATTTAATTGCAGCATCATAGTAATGCCAGTGCTGGCATGAGGTAAATGCAAATAGACTAGATTAGATACAAGATGAAATTGCATTCTCTAATGCCTAACTTTAAAAACTGCTGCAAGTGATTAAAAATCACCAACTTTACTAACAGGGTGAATGTACAGTCACCTATGCATTTCGCCTGTGGGGAATAACAATAGATATTGGCACAGCAGGAGGAGCAGAAACATCTTCCATCACTTCAGTTGGAAGTACAACAGCTTGTTTGTGTGCAGCGCTGGCCCAGACTGGAGAAGTATTTAGTATTTATTTACATCCTCACTTTGAAGCTTTTTGTACTGTGTTTGTGACATGCTTCATGAGAAATGCCCGTGACAATGCTAATAAGTGCCAAGTGTCCCCAGAGCAGTATTCAAATAGCAGTAAAGATGTCAAGAGTTCACAAAATGAACCGAATGTACTGAAGAGCCTGCTCGTTAAGAAAGCCTATTTCATAATAGTAAAAACAGCATTATTGGAGAATACATCTTGTTCACGTGATATTTGTGTTGTGTTTGTTACATTAAACAGAACATAACAATAAAGGTTTACTGTAACTACAAGTAACAGTGAGTCCATGTACTCAAAAATCGCTTGTGTGTCAAAGACACTTTGTCCTAATGCTCTACTGCTTTTTCAAAACAGCATTATCGTTACCTTTCCTCTCTTGAAAACAGATATTTTTATGATGCCATTAAGAAACAACTGATGTCAGAAAACCCCTTAAGAAAATTCAACACAAGTCTCAAAATCTCTTCAGCCTCTACCCCAGTTGCTGTTATTGTGTGGTTCTTGAGTATTTCCAGTTTCCAATGCAGTTTTAGGGGCTTTGCATTCATATATTATTTCTCAGAAGACACAACTTCAGTTGCCTTCTGTTTCTCATAGAAGTCTGTTCTTCAGACTTACTGCCACCCATGACAGCATGTCCTATCAATGGGTATAACCTGAATTTCCAGGTTTCTGAGGCCTTGGTGCCTTTGAAGGAGACAAATCATTCTTTTCATATTTATTTTGAGCACTCATCTCCAGGAAGCTAAAATAGAAAAGTCTAGCTCTGCATTTTGAGGGGAACAAAAAAGGCTACTAGGAACAGCCTAGAAGCTAAGGGGGAAAAGGAGTATGAAACCATAGCAGTTACCATTATATCTCATCATAGAACGGTTTGGGTTCGAAGGGACCTTTAAAGGTCAACTAGTCCACACCCCTGCAGTGAGCAGGGACACCTTCAAGTAGATCAGGCTGCTCAGAGCCTCATCCAGCCTGACCTTAAACACCTCCAGGGACAGGGCACCCACCACCTCTCTGGACAACCTGCTCCAGTGCTTCACCATCCTTAACATATATCTAGTCTAAATCTCTACCCTCTTTTGGTTTAAAACCATTACCTCTTGTCCTGTCACTACAGGCCCTGCTAAGAAGTTTGCCCCCTTCTTACAGGCCCCCTTTAAGTACTGGAAGGCCATCTTTCAACACATCATCCAGTTGAAATTATCTGGGACAAACTTAAAATTTCTGTGATACTCAGATCTAGCAAGTGCTACTACATTTTGATTGAAAGCTTTTTAATAAAGCTATCTTAAGATATATAAAGAGTAATTCACCACCAGAATATTTCTCTTTCTAGTACATGTAAGCATATAAATTCAGCTTATTATCCACAAACCAAAATATTTAAATTTTAAAAGTTAAGAACAAAGGTAATACCCAGATTTGTTTAAAAAAAAAAAAAAATCTTATTCTACTCTCTTTCACCAGAGAACAGACACTATTGACATACGATGTTCACAGTCCCATAATTTTTCTTCCAAGAAAAATGGTAAACCCTGGCTGATAGAACTAATTTCTGAAATTCTTAATTCTTGGGCTCTTTCCTTTGTTTCCACCTATTCTTCTGACAAACTCCCCATGTTTTTATACTCCTACTTGTTGGTAGCACTGGTAACTGATAGACTTTTCTTTTAAGTTTTTGGTGAATGCAAGAATCCTTCATATATTCAAGATAAGCCATATTTTTACATCAAAACATTGGCCCTGTTATTCACAGTAACTACACCATGCTTAAATAAGCCAAAATACATAAACCAAGAGAGTTCTCTTTCAAATGTTTCAGGATAACCATCCCCTAGGAACCTTTGTATCTCAACACCTTGGGCATCAATTCATCTTCCCAAAATTGGAAGCTGTGGGCTACTGGGAAAGATCTGAGGTACACTTTCCCTGGCATAATCCTCACTCCTGCTGAATCAGATGACTTCATGAAAAAAATAATGCACGCAAGGTACACACAAAAACTCAAGGTAAACTCTTCATATAGCCTAACTATGTACTGTAGGAAACTCTAGGTTTCTTCCTTTCTAAACACAATATTTACTAGCAGCATCCAGGTTACCATTTTGCTATTAGTCTCTTTGTAGTTCTTCCACATGTCTACTCACTATCCAGTTTCACAGAGGCAGCATTGCTGTAGGACTCCTGGCTGGACACCAGCAACTTCCTACACTGTTACCGCACTCCTACTTTCCGATGTCAGCCTTGCTGTCTTGCAAAAGGGCTGTACTGCCGGCAGCTGTTACAGCATTTTTCTCCCAACATTGTACATCATATAGGCCAAAGTGGATTTCCCACATTTTGTCTTTCCCTCCACACTCTCCACAGAGCTTTCCAGGTGGTTCTGCAGCCTCTTCCAAGCATTTCTGTGCTTGTTGCTACTCTCCTACTTGCAAGTCCATTTACTCTAACTTCTTTTTCCTACATTTTCAGGCTGCAATGAGTCACTTCTGCAGGTGGACAGAGCCAGACATCAAATCTCTACAAATACAATCATCAACCTCTAATCTTCTCAAGCACCCATTACAATTACCATTACAAACTTACGGCCTGTCCAAAGATTCTGTCACAAAAACCGTACCTTTCAAAATTCCACCCTTCTTGGCCATACAGTATCCCTCAAACCACATGACATCACTGTCTGCTTCTTCACCAGGGCAAAAAACCATAGTAAGCTAAGAGAAATATTGCTGATCTTTTTCCTGGAGTCCAGATCAAGCCTATGTTTCACTCTTTTTCATGATACTGCCAGTGTGTTCCAGCTCCCTGGAGCTTTTCACATTTCTTTTTCTCTTGCTGTTCTCTTTCAATCGCTGGCGACAATAGTCTTTCTTCATTTTCATTCTACAAAGAAGTTTTCAAGTTCTAGTGAGAACCATCACTGCAGGGGATGATACTTCAGGCTTGCCAGGAGGATTAACAAGTATTTACAGATAGCAAGGGAACAGATCAGTCTCTGGTATGTCGCATCAGTAGGAAAACACAATGCTCTGAAGGCCTGAAAAAATAGGAAACCAATCACAATAGCTATACAATTAAAGCAATGGGGATCTTCAACATGCAACTAAGCAGTTGCACTTCAGATTTTGTCTTTCAAGGAGCTAAAGAAGGTACTCAAAAGACACCTCTGATAAAGGTGACTGACACACAATATTCACATGATATTAACTGCTGCATAGTCCTATAACATTTGGCTAGGATAGAGTTAATTTTCTTCGTAGTAGCTAGTATGCTTGGTGTAGATCTAAATATAGTAATTTAATTCTTCTGTGCACAACTGAAAAAACCCAAAACCACACAAACCAGCCAGTAGGAAAGCAATGTACGATGCCCTGTATGAGAAACTGATTAAATCTGTAACAGTGGAGAACCATATTTTAGTCTCAAGCCATTGAGTAGCTGTACTGTTCCCTGTGTCAAGTAATTAACAGCACACACTGTAAGCCTATGACTTATCCTAGAACTGGGAGATCACAAAGCCAAAGTCAAGTCAAGTCAAGTAAGTCTATCCTCCCTTGCCTTCAAGTCTGACCACAAGATATAAAAAAAAACTCAACCTCAGCAATTAGGCAGGCAGGCTGGTGTTCTGAGAAGGACTAGACACCTTCAATAATGCAATTGGTTCACCCCCCCCCCCAAAAAAAAAACAACCAACCAAACAAAAAAAAAACCAAAAAACCAAACCAGAACCAGAGAATAAACCTATAAACAAATATCATTTTTTCACCCCCAAAAGCAAGCCATAAGTATTAACTGGGCAATATATGACAACACTATCATATCTAAAATGAAAAAGTTGAGATTTTTATTTTGTCCTTTTAAATTATCAGCAAGAACAAGCACCTGGAAAAACAGTTCTGGTTCTAATGCAAACACTTGTAGTTTTTAATGAAAAAGCAAAGAGATTTATATGTGCCGGCTGCTCTCAAATCTTGTATTCCTGTAATACAGTAATAATTGAATATAAAAAAATTGTTCCAGGCAAACACAAAAGGATTAAGTTTCTGATATTTTTCTTAGCATCAGCTAGTGGCTTATTCTAATCAATTTTCAAAATGTATAACCCAATTGTTACTTGAACCTTCCTAAGTATAAATGATTTAATTAGCATTTATTAAAAATCTACTTAGAGAACGATAATGCTATATCTTCTCTTGGAAAGCAACTCAAACACCTGATGATCAAAATCCTTTGAAATCAAGCAATAAAACTCACACCTTACAGTGTATGACAGGATATTTTTATGCTGGCTTTTTAATAAAGACACATTTCACAGGTTCACGTTCACAAATCTTGTGGTCACCATGCTATTTAATGGCTCACAACAGACTAATGAAGTCAGTAAGCCACAGTCACGTCTTCAAGGATCATCTACCATTTTCTTTTGTATATTGAACCTGACATACTATTTTTTAAAAAAGCAATATATTATTTTGAAAATGACAAAGACAGACAAATTAGACAAGATTTTCGAAGAAAACTCAAACTCCATGAAAGTACCTGTAAGGAGTGAGTCTGAAAGATGTTCAATGCTGTATAATATAGCTCCTTAACAACACAGCCTTTATCCTTGAAGTCTCCCAATAGCAAAGAAGATTTCAGAAAACTTCTGAGAAGATGATATTTGCTTAATATACTTGATAATTTGAAAATCAAAACTTAAGCAAAAATCTTCAGTAGGTTCACCATTCCAGCTGAGCCTACCAACTTGTAACGCCTCAAGAACTCCTTACAGTTGTGGAGACAATCCACTTCCAACTGAAGAAGCTATCACATTAGCAGACAGACCAGAATACAAGCTTCCATTCAGAGCGGTGGCATTTCCTCAGGATAGTCCTGCACACGTTTAGTAACCTGAATCAGTCCATGGAAAGGAACAAGTACGAGTCACTATAATGTGAAAGGGCTGGAGGCAAGAACAAGGTGGCCAAGAATGAAACCTTAACCTTTGGAGGGTAGCAAGCCTGCACAGCAGCTCTGCAGTCAGAAAGGCTGAGAAAGCAGGTTTCACTTTCCTGGATGAAGGGAATTGGTAGCACCACTGCCACCAGGGCAAAGCCTTGAGCTTTGGGGTTGGTGGAAGGGTACTTAAGCTGTTACAGCTCAGGTTTAATACAAACTGTGTATCTGAAATCAACAGCAGAAGAAGCTGAGGGGAGGAGGGAAGAAGAACATGCTAGGTAGGGGAACTCAAAAACCAGACAACTTTAAAGAACACAAGGACTTTCCCAGGTCTGAAACAGAAGACCATTCAGCCACAGCTGCATCAGTCCTTCTAGGGGTGTATGTTGGGGGGCAGGGGAAAGGCTGTGGATAATCAGTATAACAGTCATACCCATCCCTCAGATAACTTTAATGGAGTACCCTAAAAGCTTCTATGTTTGAGCACCTTCAATTCCCACCCAGTGTCAGAAGTATACAGAACCTGGTGGAGTTAATCTTTCAGTAGTGTACGACGGAGCTGTTTGAGCCTAAAAAGCAAACACCTACACTTCAGGTGAGAAGTAAAAATATAAGTTTGCTTGAAGACTTATTTCAAATTCTTGTCTTTGTATTGTCCCAGAAATGTTGTATTAAGAAAATCTGAAAAATTCATATAGAAAGTGATGTGGATGATAGTTTCTTGTGAAAAGAACCAGTATTGGCTTGAGAAGCAGCTTGGGGGGGGGGAGGGGGGGGGCAGAAGCAGCAAAGCAGGCACCTTGCCAAGAAAAACAGAACTTAATGTACAGCAGCAGAAACATAGGGTTACCACAAGTAAGGCTATTAAATTAAGAAAATCATGAAGAACACTGGTTGCCGTTTTCTAAATACAAAGTTGAAAGCGTCTTGTTTATTTTTGCCTTTCCCAAAAGCTCCTACTGCCACTCAGAAAAGGTCTGAGGAATATGAGTCAAGAACACACCCAAGACACACAGGAAAACTAGGCAGTAGTAGGAATACACTTGCAAAACTTCACTTCATATGATGTCATCCCCTATTGGGATGACATTTGGGAACCCAAATGGCACCCAAACATTCCTAGCATTGTTCAGAGTATGTAACAAAGAAGGAAATCACACTTTACAAACTACAACCTGGGGTTTCCAAGTCCTGCCAAGACGCTATAAAATATGCTCCAAACAAAGAGTGTATTGTATCAGGCTTAGTCTACTTGAAAATTAGTTCACTGTTACTTTACTTGATGTTCATGTCCCCGTGTACCTCTGTTTGAAAAGATCTCATCTGAGATCCGACAACACAGAAGGGGAAAAAAACAAAACAAAAACCCAACAAACCCACAATTTATGTCATATACCAATGTCACCTACCAACTGAAGTACTGGCCTTGTTCACATCAGACGCGGGAACATATGTGCAAGGATCAGTGACTTGGCAAAATCCCACTTATACCATCCAGAGGAAAAGGTATCCCATTGATCCTGCTTTAAATTCTTAATCTGTGACTGAATTTATACTATTTCTATCACTTCATGAGAGAAGTACAAACTGGAAATATACTCAGATACAAGGGTTTCAAGTGGTTGATCGGACACATCTTGCAAAATCACTTGACCCAGTACTGAAAGTACAATCCTGACGACAGAAGCACATTGCCAGGGATGAAAAAGCAGGCCAGCCCAATTCAGCAGCAGCCCACAGCTATGCAAAACCCGTTCTAAAATTAAGCCTCCTTCTAACAAGAGCAAAAGTATCTATAGGCCAGCTGTGGCACTCATCTGCTGACACTTGAATAAAAGCCTTCATTATGTATATTTTGTTGCAATAGAATAAGATAAGGCTACAGATAAAAAAAAAATAAAATAAAATACCCAGATGCCCAAGCAATCTTCAAGCTAAAGATCCATCTGCAGGACCAACATGCTGCCAGTAGGTTGCTTCACGTGACTGATGTCCCCAACAGAAGAGATCAACCCCTCGAACAGGAAGCTGAACAGCATGCAAAACAAACCAGTGGAACTATTTTCTAAAAAGCTTCTGTACCAAGTGTTAAACTTGCCTGCTTTTGGGCACGCCAGCAACAGAACCAAGAACTCAATTTATAAAGCGAGCAACGACCTGTGCCAAACACCACACCACTTAATTTGAAGTTTTGTAACTAAAATTGTTTGTAAAAAAGGATTCCTGTTCATGTATGCTGAACATTTTAGGGATTAAATAAAGTGGGTAAGCATGCACACAATACTAATTAAAGAGAGGTATAATATCTTAGCTTTCTTTACTCTGAGTATCTCAGCAAAATGAAAATAGAGGTGAACACAGATGAAAGAGATACAGTACAGATGAATTCCTGCCAGAATGAACCCTGCTCAGCAGACAGGGATTTGTTTCATCAAATGTGAAGTAAAACCCACTCCTTGTTCTCAGTGTGCACAAACAAAAGAATACTGAAGTGTCTTGTGTTCTCCTAGAAAACTGAGTAGAGTCAGAAAAATACATTTATGTAACCGGATATTAAAGTGGTCCAACTAATTACTGAAGAGGAAATAACTCTTCCAGATTACTTAAAACCAATCTGATCTTCCTTCCCCCCTAAAGCAACTGCGTAAGAAGATTAACTTTTTACCTACTAAAGTTTCACAGTACCCTTAACCAGAACTTTTACAGCTTACATTTTTGTAGTAAGCAATGTACAAATAGCAACAACAAAAAACCCGAACAACCAAACCACACATGAAATGCACTTGCCACAAAGTTTCAAAAAGTCTTGGTCATCTCACTAGGAAATATTTACACCAAGATTACGCAAATCAAGAGAAGCTTCGACGCAGGAGCTGGTGTCTCTGTAACAATTACCCACTAGGAAGGCAAAAAGAAGAGCTCTCTGAGGCCATCGCTTCACTTAAGTGATAGAGAACTGGTTTTTTGCTGCTGTTCTAAGGCAGGATTATATGGAAAAGAGGAGACAAAATGCAGTATTTCTCATTTGATATTTCAGAGCTCAGTATCTTTTAAATCACTCAAATGTTTTTAAGATTTCCTAATTGAGAAAAGCACAGGAAGAGATGGAGGGGGAAATACCTGATATAGGGTACAAAATAGATAGAAATTTACTTGTATTTTACAGAAACATCAGTTATCAGGCAAGGGGAAGAAACAGAGAAATGAGTTTGCAGATATTTAGACAGGAAAAGCTACCAGTGCAAATGAGAACAAGACTCATCTTTCATTAAGTGCTCAAATTAGAAACTCAGTAAGATCCTAAAATACTTCCAAATATTTCTCATCAGAGACTTTCAATAACTGCAGGTCAGTTATGCTGACCGACATTGATATGCTTGGTTTGTTATCAGGGATTTTTAGAAGAGATTTAGATCCCACTTGGGTTCTTTAGGACAAACCTGATGAGTTTTGGCCTTTTTCTGAGCTTCTCAAAAGACTAAGCCCTTAATGCAGCTAATATAGTAATTCTTCTAGTTTTTCCTACACTTAAGATGTTTTATTTAAAAATTAAAAATTTTCTGTTTCGCTTCTACACAGGAAGTTTGTCCATTCTCCCTGCAGCCCCTCATACACAACTGAAACCACAGCAACCCACAAAAGCAATAAGGAAAAGATACACAAGACAAAAAGTCAACCAGAACATGTCATACTTTGAAAAGTTGTGGTATCTTTACAGGCTGAATAGCTATGGATAACAATTTATATGGACAAAGTGAGCCAAGCACTTTGTCATGCGGTTTTCTCACCAACAATAAACAGTGCTGTGTAACCAGCAGCATCAGAGGCATCAGGAATTTGTCCAGGGCTCGCATGGGACAAGCCTGCTGTCTGGCCCCCGTGCCTGCTGGCTCCTCGGTCCCTGCGGCGGGAGACAAACGGGAAGCCCTGCTCCCCCAGAAAAAAATATCCATGTCCCTCCTCTGCGTGACGCACGCTGACCTATTCCTCTCACCTTACCAATATCAAAATTGCAAAGTGTTGTAAAACTTTGTGACAAGCCAGATGCAGACAAGCCAGATAAAAGCAAGCAAGACACTAGCTAAAAACACAAGAGTAAATTCAGGATATAGTCAAGCACGTGTGATAAGCCTTTCTTGTATGTTCAGTTAGCCACAGGAACACCAAATAGAAATTACAGTCAGGGAGCAGGAACGGGGAAACTGAATTTAACACTTTGAAGAGCCGTCACAGCGTCTGTAATTTAAAGGCTGCCAACACACCGACTATAATGTTCAGTATAAAAAAAAACCCAAACAAACAAACAAACAAAAACCCAAAAAAAAAAAAACCAAAAAAACTCCATCTATACTGATGCAGAGCTGTAACTTCATACCAGTAACACAACTGAGAACAAATAAATAAAAATCTACAGACGCTGTTTTCATGCAGTTTATGCAAGGCAAGCAGCATTCATATTTTCCCTGGTCTGTTCCACAGCCTTGTCAGCCTTAACCCTCGGGAATCATTAGCCACCTGATTAAAACAGTGACAAGGAGGGCGAAGCCCAGCACGGCAGCTGATCCCGGCGCCCCGCCGGGGCCCCCTGCCCCTCTGCAGGCTGCCCTGCCGCCCGCAGTGCTCCGCCAGACCTCGGCCTCCGCCGCCCCGGCAGAGGGGACAGGCCGGGTTGGGGGGTGCTGCTGTAGGCCGGGGCACCGCCGCACCGGGCCCCTCTCGCCGGAGACGCAGCGGGCGAGGCCGGCGCTGCCCCGCGGGTGGCGCCCCCGCTCCCCGCCTCTGCCGGGGGGACCGAGGCGGAGCAGGGGAGGCGGGGGTCGGCGGGGCAGGGCCGCTCACCTCTCCTTGGTGTACAGCTCCCGCTCCAGCCGCCGCTTGCGGATGAAAGCCATCGGACCGCCCGGCCTTGCTGGTGGGGCCGCCGCCACAGCAGGCCAGGCCAGGCCAGGCTAAGGCTAGGCCGCGCCTCAGGGAGGCGGGGAGAGCGGGCCGGCCCGCGGCCGCAGGCAGGCAGCCAGCCGGTC
This sequence comes from Chlamydotis macqueenii, assembly GCF_036417535.1. Classification (NCBI taxonomy): domain Eukaryota; kingdom Metazoa; phylum Chordata; class Aves; order Otidiformes; family Otididae; genus Chlamydotis; species Chlamydotis macqueenii. Next base: position 123,726,065 of record NC_141557.1, read on the forward strand.
TGGCGGGCCCGGTCGGGGGCGCCCGCCGCGTTTATACCGCCGGAGAGGCGGGGGAAGGTGGCACTAGCAGCCGGAGAAGGCAGCTTGCCGGGACTGAGGGCTCTGCGCCCTCGCCCGGGCTGCGGCGTCTCTGCGGCCATGGGCTGCCCCGGGGGAGCTTCTCACAGCGGGAACGCAGCCGCCCACCCGCACCCCTCCCTCCATCCCTTTCTTTAAAGCTTCTGCTATTTTATTTTTACTGTTGCTGGCACGGGTTGGGGGGGCAGACGGCAGCGGGGGCTGGGTGTGGAAAGGCCCGGCCTCCCGGCCGCGTCCTGGGGCGGGCTGGGAGCTTGATGCCTGCGCCCAAAATCGTCTGCATGTGCGCACGGAGGGAACCGGCGCAGTGTTACATAGCGAAAGAGCTTATTTACTCGTATTTAAATAAAAATTGTAAACACAGTGCCATTGCAGTGAGATTCCTTCAGCCCCTGTTGGATGTGACAGATGCTGCCCAGGCAGGAGGTGGTGTTCTGCCAGGTGTTCAAAACCTAAAAAAAAAACTCTGTGGAAGGAAGAGGTAAATAAAATTCCTGACTTTGTATAAAATACTTTAGTTCATATAACTGCCATTGCATCTGAGCAATTTACAATGTGTTTGCTGACACCGTTTCTTGTGAGGTTGGAAAATACTGCTATTTGCATTTCTGTAAGTTAAAATGATTCACAGAGGGAATGCAATTTTTCACACAGGAATAAAAAGAACTACAGGCTTGTAGGCCTTAAGAGATTGCCTAATCTAATCTCTGTGCTGAGGCTGAGTTAGGCATATTTTGATCAGTCTTACTCAAACATTTCCTATTTGTGGACCTATAAACATAAATGTGAGAATTGTGTGTACTAAGAGGTTTGCTTTTGCTAATTGTCTCTCAGGGACCTCTTAGGTGTAGTTCACAGAATCTGAGCAGGTGAGAGACCACAGTTTGAAAACCAATTATATAATCCACAAGACCTATTTGTCTAATCAATTTGTAAAAGCACCTATTTGAAGGAAGTCTGCACCACTTGTGTGTAGCTTGTACAAATGTCTAACTGCATTTATGAATATGTATTTGTCCAATATCCAACCTGAATTTTCTTTGCTGCATTCCTTGTTGTCATGCTCCCAGTGGAAATGGATAATATTTGTTATGTTGTTCACATATGTTTTAATAAGTATGTGTGTGTAAATATATATATTTATTTATACAATTCTTTGTATGTGCAGATACCTATATATCATCTTCTCATAGACAAAACAATTTTGTTCACTTTCCTCATAGACTCATAAATTATTTATTCTTACAGCTTTTCTCTGGCTTCTTTCCAGTATGACTTTTGTCTTTAACTTAAGGTGTAAGGCCCCTTATAGCTGTCTGGTTGAGTCACCAACACTCACTAGAGTGCAGTAATTATGTCTGATGTATTACATGGGAGGAATGTCTATAAATACATCCCAGAAATAACTTGCTTTTTTTCTTGTGACAGAAACTTACTTCTGCTCAGAACCTTTTCTAACATATTGCCACCTAGTTCTCCCCATTTTATTTTGCAATTTTGAGTTCGTCTCAGGTGTAATATTTTGCCTTAGGCTTGACGATGTCATGCTGCTAACTGTAGACAATTATCCAAGTTATGAAACCAGTTTTAAAATCTGTTTCTGTCTTCTAGCTCCCAGGCTGGTGAAAACCAAGATTTTAAAAATATATCTATATTCTGTTGTATCTTGCAGATCACTAATGGAAATATTGAATAGAACTGAAATGACAAGAGGTCCTTATGGGATCTTACCGCAAATGCTCTCCAAGTTCAGTTTTTGCAAGCAGCATGCCACTTGCTTGGTGGTTTTATGAAAACTGTATTTCCTTTGGTTTTTGTTTTTAAGAAAACTGTAATGGGATAGTGTCTAAATTATACTAAACTGGACATCTATGATTCTTACTGTTTCTCTTTTTCTACTGAATCAGTGAAACTGATTGTAAAAACCACCAAACTTAAGTCCTGACAAACTTATGTTAACCTCTTCATCATGGAATTTTTTTCTAGAATATCCCTCAGGATCAAAATTAATCTGGATAGCTTTGGACCTGCTTTCCTTAGGTAGACATATTTTATGCTTTTCTAGTAGCCTTGGACCTAAATAGTCTTTTAGCAATTCAGAGATTTTTTTTGCTATATAATTAAGTAAAATTATTTGGGCTCTATGAACTTGAATACATATAATCTAAATAGTTTTTAACCCATTCCTTCTCTAAATTCTATAGTAAGATAAAATTAACTAGGTATCTGGGCACTTCTAATATATTTCCAGAACATTTTCTTGTTGCTCTTTATACCCCTTTTTACCTGTCACTCATTTTGTACTGTAGGCTTTGTGATTTTATTCTTTTATTCATATTCTTTTATGTTACTCTTCTGTTATATCTCCTTATTGTGATTTTTTTTTTCAAATCCTTGAGGAGCTCTTAATGTGATGTTAGCACAGTCTACTTAAGCTTCCCCTGCTTCCTTTTGTTCACATCAAGATAGCTTGCTATTGTATGTTTAATTAAAAATTAGTATATTGTTCTCTGTAGAAAATCTAGGTTAGCTTTAAATGACTGAGCTCAGGCCTAGACCATACAGAAAGGAGGTTAATTAACTCATGTAGAATGGCATGCTGTTATGATGAGCCTGCTTTTAGTACCCAGACTAGTTTGATTAAAGCTAACTTAACTATTTCTAGATAATAATGCAATCCATAGCTGGCAGTGCAGGCGTGCTTTTTCTTCCTCTTTCTCTTAGAGTCAGGAAGCCTATTTTGGTAAAATGTCACTTTCACCCAGTGAAAATGGGTGACCCATGAAAGAAGACCCATTACCTTGTTCCCTTAAAATCAAAATGAGCTCCTCCCTACTTGTCATGCAATTCTGGTAATGCCTCTTATAACTTCCTCTGTCCTATGAAGTAAAAGATCATCTCTAAAATATTACGGGAACTTGATGGACCTTTTATGTCCTGCCATATTGTTTTTCTAACTGGTATTGAAGTAATTGAAATCCATTGTTATCTTATGGGCAAGCGCTTTTTTTTATTAACTTTATTAGTTGCTCACAATAAGTCCGAAAATACATCAACTTCCTCCTTTTGAATATGACTATAATCCATTATGAAAAATAGACCGCAATCATGACATACTTTTACTTCCTCCTTTTCATTTTCACCAAGAAAATCTTTTGTCTTTTTCTGAATTCGATACAAAATGAATCATCCTCCCCAATTTTCCCGTGCCTATTTTCCTTAGCATTCATATGTACAACTGTCACTGAAGTGCGCCACTGTATTTCTGGGATGCTACTAAAAACATATTTTTTCCACAGATTCACTAGACTCTTGGCATTTGACTTCAGACATCCCAAGATGGTTTTTGTTACTTTCTTTTCTCTCTTCATGCCTACTTCTTTCTTCTCTCTTCCTCTCTCAGATTCCTTATTTCTAGCTCTTTGTAACTGTCCTCTTCAAACTCTCTTTCCAATGTTGTTAAAAGATCACCTCCTCAAGCCTGTGAGTCACTGTCCTCAAATGCTCCTTCCTGTCCTTGTTGAATGGACATCATTTCTTCCCAACAATATTATGGAACAATACCCCTTGATCAAAGAGTTCGGACCCTCTGCGAAACCATCCACAAAACTGTGCCTTTAAACCGAATATTTGTCACAGAGTGGACGAAACTCAGTCCTCCCCATAGAGGTATTAGTCTTTCTTCTGTCAAAGTGCTGCTATAATCCTGTAGATCTAGCTCGTTTCCTCCATTCTAGATTTGTGCCAGCATCTTGCTAATGATGTCCTTGTCTTCGCTTGTATTTTCCATGTGAGCACCCCTGCTCGCTTTCCTTTCCCTAAAGAAACTGGTGGAGAGCAAATAATTGAAAGAATCAGAATGACAAGACCTAGAATTATTATATTTTCACACTGGTAGTGCCACCTTAAATAAATAAAGGGTTCAATTCAGGCAATGCCCACATATCAGCACAAGCTTAAAGATGTACGTAGATATTTTTTTTTTTTTCAGGAATAGGTGATTACATATACATATCACCCAATATATACATTAATGTCATTATGAATATACGATTCACATCTCAGGTGTGGTGCTATACTTACTGTGCCAACAATTTTATTAGGGAGAGTTTTTACAACAGTGGGTTTCTGGCAGATAATCTTCAGGGTATTTATCAGGTAAAGCTTTGCCTTTCAGGTACCTAAAAAGCTTCACGAAGTACAATGCTCAAGTGTCCTATGTCAGTCTGTTCTATTATGTTGAGAATTTTTAGACGTGTTCAGAATAGGCTTAACCTCAGCTGTTGAAGTCAGTGGTGAAATTCCCACTGAATTGTTGGGAGCATAAAAGACTCCTGAGTGTATTTCAAGGATTCATCCAATAATGTATTTAGTCTGCAGGGTATGTCAATGGCCAACTCATGAGACGTTAACCAAAAGCAAAAATAGTAAAGAATATTTTAGCTTATTGTTATTAGAACTAGTCAGAAAACAGAGGCACATTTTTTCATTGAAAATACCCTAGCTACCTCTCACTGATTTTCAATGACATTTAAACTATTTAAAATCAATTCACACTTTTATGAAGTTAGCATTTTTTAAAAGATACAAATGAGTAGTTTTACTTTCAGTAAAAGTTTAGGGCAGGCTAAATTCTACAAAGCAAGTGCTATCTCTCAGTTCTTTGTGGCATACATTATCTTTTCATTGTATGTGTACTCACAGCCTAGGATAATAGATCCTTAACTGGTACATCTTGCATAGAATCAACAACATCAGCAGCAACAATAATTAGATGTGCCATGGCTTACCTGTTGCCCTGATCTAATTGATGACTTGGAGGTACATGCAGAAACTCTACTAATTTAAAAATAATCATATAAAGTTTACCATATAAATAATCATATAAAGTTTATCATATAAAGTCATACCATTGCAAGTTCTGTTGTGAAGACATTTAAACTTGTTTGTAATAGAATCATAGAATGGTTTGGGTTGGAAGGGACCTTCAAAAGCCATCTAATCCAACCCCCCTGCAAGAAGCAGGGGCATTTCCAAACAGATCAGGTTGCTCAGAGCCTCATCCAGCCTGGCCTTGAATGTTTCCAGGGATGGGGCATCCAACCACCTCTCTGGGCAACCTGTTCCAGTTTTCCACAACCCTCATTGTAAAAATTTTTTTCCTAATATCTAGTCTAGATCTACCTCCCTCTATTTTAAAACCGTTACCCCTCGTCCTGTCACAACACGCCCTACTGAACAATGTCTCCCTATCTTTCCTGTAGGCCCCCTTTAGGTACTGGAAGACCACTATAAGGTCTCCCTGGAGCCTCCTCTTCTCCAGGCTGAACAGCCCCAACTCTCTCAGCTTCTAAGGTTTTTTGACCTAGTTGTAAATCAATTTATATGTGTACACAAAGAAGTTTGTAAGTGTTTAACTGATTTAAATTCAATTTTAATTCAAACAGTTTTTGTCAATGAACAAATGCATAACTTACTATTTTACCTGAAGCAAAACAATCCTACAGGCAGGTTTGCAGTGTCAACATTCAAAGCTGTTCTGTAAATAAAACCATGAAGGCAAGGAAGAGATAATTTTGTATTGTTATTTTGCATAGCAATTTAAATTGGTGATTTTGTGTAAAAGTAATGTTTCTAGTGAAATCCCTCTGAACTACACCCATGATTAAGTGGCGTACTGAACTATAAATTGTTTTGATTTTAGTACTAATTGAAGGATTAGGTAGTTAATACATCTCCATTACGTCTCTCTATTCCTTTTCTAACATTACTAACAGCTCTTTTTCATAGGTTAAGCCATGTAGAATTTGAGGGCTGGGTTCTCAGCCTCTGTTTTGGTATATGCTGCTCAGATAGATCCCTGCAAGTGTTGTGAAGAGGACTTTTAAAATAGTGCAGGGTATAAGGTAATCCGGAAATAATCTGGTGTGCTTTTATATATCCACGCTGCTGGGGAATGCTAACTTACTCTCTGTAAAGGCATATAAGATTTAAAGATCAGAGACAAAATTTTAACAGAAAAGAGTATATTTACTTTATTAAAACTGATTTAGAACTCATGCTATCCATACTGGAAAAAATTACTGATTATGTTCATTGAGTAAGAACCCTCCTCACACCTTTGGTGTCCCAGCTACTTTCTGAAGCTGATGACTTGGCTCCCCTCTGACACCCATACGTACTTCATGTCATTAGATGCCAGTGTTTTAAGGAAAAACCTTTTAGTAAACTTGGTACATATAGTCCACAGGGCAATGAAGCTGTATTTCATATAATAGTAATGAAAATAAATATGGATATTTATGGTGGTGAGAGAAAACCTAAAAAGTCTCGAGGAGGGAAGGAGCATCTGTGAAGGATAGATACCTTATGCAAAAGTAATGTAGAAATACAGCCTTGCAGATTAAACTCTGATTTCTGTTTTGTCCACGACCATAATATATCACTTAAATGGAAATTTTAAAAGTAACTTGTAGTGTCGTTGGGTTTTCCCTGTTTTTGTATGGGCAAAGTTGATTTGTTGGTAGAATGTTAGTTTGCAGATTCATACATTGTTTTATTTATTTCCTTGTGAGCAAATGTAGGTGTCTTTATGTTTAAGAATATATCTGTATAAAACTCTCTGGCAAAGAGAAGTTTAAATCCCACTCTGTAAATGCTAGAATCACAAGTCTCCCTTTTTGGCCAACAAGTTCAGCGTTCTGCTAGGAAGTACCGTCCCTGGCAGGCGGTGGTTTGCTTAGATGTGGGGGAGGGAAAAGAAAGCAAAAGAAGAACTGAGATGCAGGACTAAAATGTTTAATTTGCTTAGGTAGGTTGCCTTTAAACCTTTTTAAAAGGTGTCAGCTAAGAATATTTTAAATGTCTGTATTTTTTCCATAGGTAATAGTCCCAGGTATATTAGGCCATTTATTTATTAAGTACTTCTACTCTGTATCCAACAGCATTCTTGCTGCAAAGAAGGGCTGTGATAGAATAATATCCACACTTTCATTTTAGTTCAGTAAAAGAAATCCATAGTTTAGATTAATTTTCAGACATACAAGCAAGTATGTAATATTTCTTTGATATATATTCTAAATTGTTGGTTGACTGTATCCTGTTTTCAATAAATCAGAACCCAGTTCAGTAAAGATAAAGAGCAAACCTGTGATAACGTAAGGTCTGTATAAAAGCTAATACTGTGTGATGAACTGGAGAGATACAAGATCAGCTCAGCCAAAGCCTGAATAAACGAATTAGACTGCTTACCCTATATTGAAGAACACACAAAAAAATGTATAAAGGCCCTTCCTTCTTCATTCCTATCTAGAAAATCTGACACATTCTGTATGATGTCTAATACAGATGTTCAATGAACATATTTCTGAATGTAAGACCAGGATTTTTCTTAACTGGAAAATGTTGTTTCCTCTGTCACCAGTCAATAGAGTTATATTTTATTTCAGAGCAGCTGGAGAAGTGACAAATGAATGCAAACAACTTCTATTCAGAGCAATTGTTTAGAACAGAATTTCTTCAGGAAATAATTGCACTTGGGGCACTAAAGATGGATTCTTCTCACCTAAATTTAGAATATATGCTAAGTCTCTAGTCTGATATAGTCTTGCGTGTTTCTACTGTACATCATGGAGAAAGGTGGGTGGTTCACCATTCTTACCTGAGGTGTCATACCTAAGGAGAATGAATTGTTTCTTATAGGATCTCCATTCCCTATGAAGAGAGTCCAGATGATCATCTTAAATTAGACATTCAATTTTAAGGTAACTACAGCTGGGTAAAATGAGCCATGTGCCAGGAGGTGCTTTTCAAAGAAAAGTCATGGATTATGTTACATTATTTGCTAACAACCACCTCAAAATTGCCCCAAAAGTTTAACTCACCTGTTGCCACATCACACACATGCAGCAGTAACTTCCAGCGCATTTTAAGCCTGTCAAAATCTCTGTAGTCACGCTGATCTCCTGAGTTATAATGATCAGGCATGGTTTGGACAGGCTGCCTACTGGGCAGCATTGTGGAGGGGAAATTCACTGGACATGAAGCACAGTGCTCTTACAGCTGCTTTTTAAGTTGTGCTTTTAATTGTGGTGGAAACATAGCCGCTATCAGCTGAGTGATTAGAAGGAGGGAGGAAAAGCAGTCTTCTGCATTTTGAGAGGACTGCTTGTAATTCAGGAGCAGAGGTGAAATTCTAGGATCTTGTGTGCTCTGAAAAATTTCCAAAACTAAGCTAGTGCTTCTGTTCAGTACTTATAAGCATATGGTAATTTCTACAGTATCACATCTAGAGCTCCCACTTGGTATGATATGAAAGAGAAAAATTCAATATTTGCTACTGCTGCCTCATTATAATAGCCTGACTTCAATAGCCTTCTGTTCAAAGAATTTGAACAGAACAGGGTCTGAGAAGCTACTTAGAACTACATCACTCAGCAATAGGCAGAAAATAAATTGAACAGTTTCTCATGCTGTATACCTTCCAATATTTAAACATTTTTAAAAAATTCCTAAAGGGAAAGACCATTAATGGAAGAAGCTGTCCAACTTCAAGGTACCTGATCACTTCTTTCAGAAGGATATTGGAGAGATGTTTTAGATGCTGAAGCAGTATTTGGCTTGACATTCTTGGGTGGTAAAGATTAAAAAGTTCATATGCTGCAATGGCATACTGTAAGTAACTAAGAATTTTTAAAAGTCTAAAGCAAAAGGCACCTACTCGTTTTCTGAGGTTTTGAACCTGAAATCTGTTGCTTGAAAGGAGCCTGTGTGCTCAGCATCTCTAATGGTCAGACACTAAAGGCTGCAGTACTTTGGTTGACAACTTAAGCAATGAGCTGTGGTGGTTTGGAAAGAGAGGAACAGAAGGAAAAAAAGCCACGAGTATGGTTTATCATCACTACATGGATCACACATCTATGTCCAACAAGTGGGATGCGTTTTTCTAGCCAGCTGTACCTGGGAGATGGATGATTTTGACTCTGGTTATTTTCCTTCCTCTGACTGCAAGGATTTGTTACCTCTTTATGTAACTAAAGGGTAAATTATTTGGGAAAGGGAGCATCTTTTCTTTTTTGCATTTGTATAATATGTAGCAGGATATTGTGGTCGATGACACTAAATCATTTACAACAAGAGAGCTACAATAGTTGGTGATTATGGCAAGTGGACCATAAGAAAATTAAGGAAACCAGCAAGACCCCAAAAGTCTAAATTAAGTTATGAGTCCATAAGCAGATGTCATTAGCAGAAATGTTATGATGGACAAGGTAAAATTCTACCTGTAAATTAGTGACAGCATTTGGTTGATGTTCAACTTTTCCTCTACTCTGACCACTGCTTCTCAGTCAATCATTAGAGCAGTTACCAAACTCTTCTAGAATTTGAAACTTTATAATTTATGGGTGATGTTTAAGTGAATTTGTCTCCTCAGAAATGTTTTTCAATTTTTGCCAGCATAGGCATCTCTTTGCAGCTGGTGCAGAAGTTTCTCTGGCTGATCTCTGCTGCTAGCTGTGCTCTTGTCACTGTAACACGTCTCCAGCTATGTAACAGCTCTTTCCTGCACAACCTTTTTCTAGCAAGACTTAGAAATGTTATTAAGAAGCAAATAGTTTTTAAATCATAGATGTTTATAACTTCATAGGAAAGTGAGAAACAAAGCAGGAGGAAGTATAATGAAAAGACAGGAAATTATCACATTTAAGTATACATTTAAAATTTAGATAATGTCTAAATACAGGAACATTGTTTACATGGCTCCCAGTGCACTTAAGACACTCTCGGCCAACACGTGAAACCACTATAAAAGCTAGAGGCTATGTGCAGAGCTTTCAATTCTTGCAGGTTTTTCGCAAAATAGATCCAACTGCAAACCACAGGCTCTTGTGAAATAGCAACACCACAAAGGTTTGCTCTTCTGTGTATTTCATCAGAAGGTGTAACTGCAAGTGCTGTCTACACACGATATAAGAATTAATTTGTAAAGGGAGAGAGATGGTGAACTATCAAGAAAAGTGTTTTACAAAATCACCTATAGTATTATTTCTTGGGAGTGCTGGTGGACAAGAAGCTCAACATGAGCCGGCAATGCGCCCTTGCGGCCCAGAAGGCCAACCGCATCCTGGGCTGCATCAAGAGGAGCATGGCCAGCAGGTCGAGGGAGGTGATTCTCCCCCTCTACTCTGCCCTGGTGAGACCCCACCTGGAGTACTGTGTCCAGTTCTGGAGCCCCCAACATAAGAAAGACATGGACCAGCTGGAGAAGGTCCAGAGGAGGGCCACAAAGATGATAAGAGGGCTGGAGCACCTTTCCTATGAAGACAGGCTGAGAGAGTTGGGGCTGTTCAGCCTGGAGAAGAGGAGGCTCCATGGAGACCTGATAGCGGTCTTCCAGTACCTAAAGGGGGCCTACAGGAAAGATGGGGAGACACTGTTCAGTAGGGCCTGTTGTTACAGGACAATGGTTTTAAAATAGAGGGAGGTAGATAAGATATTAGGAAAATTTTTTTTACAATGCGAGTTGTACAACACTGGAATAGGTTGCCCAGAAAGGTGGTGGATGCCCCATCTCTGGAAACATCCAAGGCCAGGTTGGATGAGGCTCTGAGCAACCTGATCTAGTCAGAGATGTCCCTGCTTCTTGCAGGGGGGTTGGACATGATGACCTTCAAAGGTCCCTTCCAACCCTAACCATTCTATGATTCTATGATTCTACTTTTGTGACTGCCAGGTAACAAGCACGATTTGTAGTGATACTTCACTCTACTCTCGACCACAGCAAGCCCTGGCAGACCACTATTATTGAAGCTTGCTTATTACTCACCAAGGCATGACCCGGGATTCTTAAAATGCTTGTATTTAGTGTTGGTGCGCAGCCCTTGCAACTTCTCCCTTCACTCTCAAGCATGTTTTGTAAAGTGTTTGTATTGCCTTTCTCCCAGTTCTAGGGCTGACATTTACCTGAAGGCTGATACAGAGCCCTTTCTGCTGGTGGAAGATCAGTATGACAGACTCAAAAGAAAACTCACTCACTGTAGAGAGAGAAGGATGCTGCTGAGACTGATTCTCCTCTAACAAATCAGAAATTTAATTTGTATTTAGGTATTACGTTAATGAGTGTTTTGAAATTAATTTACCTGTATTTTACATAGATAAAATCTGGAAAAATAATTTGTAGAAGTGTTTTCTTAGAAGTTTATGCTTGTTTATGCAATGTTTGATCATACAATAAGTGGACATACTAAAACCTAAATATTTTCCTTTATGTATCTGTTTCAGTCCATTTAGGATGCTTGTTTCTGACAGAACTAGCTTCTGCATTTCAGAAACCAAAATAAGGATTTTTACACCCAGTTTTTTATGTCCTTCTTTAAAAAACTCTCTATCAGAGCCTAAGGATTCCACCACAATGATAAAAATTGTTGTGAGTTTTCACCTAGGCGAGATCTGCTATTGAATTCTACACAGCAAAGATTTCAGCCAGATAGGTGAGTGAAGTTCTTCAGGTCTTATAAACTGAGGAAACAGAGGAGACCTTGACTTATCAATGAATACAAGAAATGTTGAAGCTAACTTTGAGATTCTTATTAGAAATCCCCTAGAAGTAGACCATCAAAAGCCTGTGAAGCTATTCCCCTGTACTTATATCAAAAGAATGACAGGTCAGCTTTTCTTAGGATAAAAAAAAATCTGAAAAAAAAAGCCAAATAGAATTGCTGTTTCACATTTTTGGTCACTTGATGGCACTAAACTAACACTGTATACATATTAATCACCAATAGCATAAGGATATTTCTGTGCCAGTGCATTTTTTTTTAAGGCTTGGCCTGATGAAAGTGCTTTGTTTTGTTGAGGGCAGATTTCAGACATGAAATAAATTTTAAAATAAACAAACATAAAACCAAGAAACAATTTTGAAATCTGACTGACTGTATTCTGTCTGTCTTGTTGAAGTTCATGACATACTACAAATACCACGATATAATGGAATATATAGCATTTCTGAGCAAAACAAAATCAGTTTTCGACATAGCACACTGAAGACCAAACCAAACCTTCCAGCTTAAAATCTGCGAGAAATATCTGCAAACTTTGGACAGGGGTGCTTCCACCAAAATATGTGGCCATCAGGTGGCCACCTACCTCAGGTAGAGCATGTGGACATCCTTGCCTTTTACATGTCTCAGTATGTACAGGGAAACTGTGACTGTTTCAGGGCTAAATCTTGGATTCGTTGTGTAAATGCAGAGGTGAAAGCAGGGAGAGCTTTGCTTGGATGGTCTCAGTTGGATAATAGGAAGCTCCTGGTGTGATAGATGGCTGAAGAAGGGATTACAGTCCACCATGTCTCCCAGTAAAGGCACCTCCTCACAAACTGTACAGCAGAATGTCTGTATTATCTTTATTTGTACTTAGAAATTTGTGAACTGAAAAATCCTCAGCTAAATAGAGCCTTTCTGTGAACTTTTCAGGATGTGATTAGAGTAGTAAGGGAACATTTTTATTTGAGCTTTCAAAATATTTTCCCATCCTACAAAGGGAAGAAAACCCGAATTTTTGAAAATTTTCACAGATCAGTAATCAAAAATGCTTTAGTTGGATCAAAGAACATATTTTATTCTGATAATGCCTTTTCTCTTTCAACTTTTTGAACAGGAAGTTACTCACATTTCAAAACCTGCAGAAGTTTTGAAATATTTTTTTTACAACCTCCATAGGCAATCTCTTATTTTGGAAATCTAAAGCAGGATATTTCAGCAAGTTGAAAAGGCAGAGAGGGGATTTTTTTTTTTCTTTTTCAAACAGGGATTGCATGCAAACCTTTCCCATAAATAGATTTTAATGAATTAGTAAACAAAACAAATTGTGGCACAAAATTCCCAGGCAGCTCTAGAAATGATGCTGCAGGTTGCAGCCGCTTGCCCCCTTTCTCACAGCCCTCCTGAAAGAACAGTTGTGACCAATGGAACAGCGCGTGCACAGAGGGACTTTCATAGAGTTGAGCATGGGAAATCCCATGACGTCACATGCGTCTCTCCTAGTGTAAGGGGAAGGAAATGTGGTCATTGTATCTTAAGGCAATGGTTTTTTTTCTTTTGATAGTATTTACAGTTAGGGTATTTTTAAATGTGTTTACATTCTTCTTTTATTACCTATTACATTTTCATCTACTTGCAGTATGGGAGACCTGGAAGGTACTCGTCCCAAAGGGAAAAAACCTCCTTGAATTCACCACCACTTCTGGAGCACCAGAGCATTTATCTGCAGGTTTTTTCATGTTGTCATTGACTAACTGCTACAGAGAGACAGTCGTGATGGACTTCAGTTTCTCATATCCTCATACTTTCCTATCTTAAATGATTCTGCAACTATAGAGAAGTATGGTGTTTTCTGGGAGTCTTGTGGACTTTACAATGGCTTCAGTTAAGTGGTATATTTGCAAACTGCCAGCCAGTGAATCCATTGTCAAAATTTTGGTTGTATTCTCGTATGTCCTTAACCGTGTTAAGTTTGAGGAAAAGGGTTGGCCAAAGCATTGCAGTGTCTTCCATAGTATACAAAGCCAGTTTCTGCCCTCCCTTCTGCTCCTGAAAGTTGATGGCTTCCCACAGGAGGTAAATGAGGACAAATTTGGCTTTCTTGGCTTAAAAACACCTTGTTTTCATGCTTATCTGATAATATACTCACTAAATTTAATCCAACTACAACAAACTCAATCTGTTCATGAAGCTGGATAAATGTGGGCTAAGCTAATATAAACCATGTGAAAAATCACACTGTTCTATGCAGTACCAGTCAAACAGAATTTGAAAAATATATGAAAATACAGAAATACGTATGAAAATCTTCTCAAAAATAATAGATGCAGGTCTAGTTTTTAGACGCAGATGTAGTTTTTACATGACAAATGAAAGTGTAGGATCTCAAGCCTAAATTCAAACTCGCAAACATTCTGCCAGAGAAACATGAGCAATGAAGAAAAGCTCAAGAAGTCCTCCTTTTAATATCACAGACTGTCGTATCATTTTTCCACTATTACATGTCTTAGTCTTTTATGCTTCCTGTACATGTGCTGGAATCACATAACACAAACCCTAATTTTTTATAGACCTGGTAAAAAATGATAATAATTTTAATTACATGTGAAGATTTTATTATGGTTGTATGTATGTAGCTCAGAAACCACCCTCTCCTTGTGTTGCTGAACTGTGATCATTTTCCAAATTGTCTTTTGGCCATACAGCATAAATTGAAGTACTTCTTCTTTTATGAATTTCTAAAAGGTTTTTAAAACATTGCAAAGGTAATCCATCTGTAAAGATTTGGATAAAAAATCTGGCATTCACTGAAAGGGCTGCTAGGGCGACTTTCAGGAAGACAGACACAGGGATACTTGGTGGGTCTACCTGGCTGAGGGGTGAGTTTGCTGCCCAAATGGCATGGGCACTGCTGCCTTGCCCCTCTGTGACTTCATGATCCTTATTCAAACAGATTTGCATTACATTTCTATCAGAATAAAGTGGGATAAAATGCAGAGATGACTGTGACTCAATCAGAACCACACCTGGAGACTCCCAGGGAGGCGTCTCATGTCCACTCACTCTGCTACTTACCTGTTTTAGCCCTGATCAGCCGTTAGCTACCTAACAGGGCAGACCCACAGCTCTGCTGTATTCAATTCTATCTTCTCTGTTACAATTATATACAGTCAGATATGCTAAGATTTATGCATCTGACAGACATTTAGTCTAACCAGCTCTTAATTGCAAACAATTTTAGTTGTAGGCCTTCCTAGCTGAAGAATGTGCTCATCAGAGTTTCATAATAAAACTAAAAGATAAAATCTTGGTCTCAGTGGGTAGGTTCATATTGAACCTTGAGGGACGGCCTAGCAAGGCCCAAGTTTGCAACTCATCCATCCAGCAAACCTGGCCCCAGCAGTGGCTCCCCCAGAATACACAGGACTTTGCGATAATACTTGGTTGCTTGTTAGATGCAAACATTAAATACAATTAAATACAAGGATTTAATTAATGTTCATAGTAATATGAAAGTACATTGCAACTTACCAAAACAGTGCATTTGCTGCACAAAAATTCAAGGAAAATTACGTTCAGGGAAGTGGATGGCAAAGGGATGAGCAGGGAAAGCAATCCCTGGGTGTCCACAGTTGGGGAAGGGACAGATCTCAGAGTTTGGTGTGTGGCCTCAGGCTTCTCTTGAAAGATGCACATGTTGAGATTGATGGCAAAAATCACATTGCTGTCACCTTATAATTCTGAACAGCCTTGTGTCTGAGTGTAAAAATGGGAAGGAAATTGTTGCATCCTCTTCTGTCCTACAGAGACTGAAGAGACTCTGTCCATATGATTTTACTCACTCTCTACTCAACATTTCCACCAGCTTCAGCAGAAGTCTAAAATAGGGGAAGTCCAGCTTTCATTTCTTTTTATGCCTGAAGTCTTCCTTTCACAGAGCCTACTCATTTTCACAAATTCACAGACTATCTTTTTACTTATAAGAAAAGAAAAAACCATTTAGTTACAGACTTCAAACAAACTATTAGTGCATGAGTACTGAATGCTGAATTCGATATGAAGAGAAAAATGTTGTGAAGCCAGATACTAAGCTAATGCAGCTTGGCATAGTTCCCTTAACACCAGTGGAGCTCTGCTGATTTACCCAAACTGAGAATCTGGCCCGTTAAAATTTAAAAACAACACTACAAGTACCTACTGAATTTGAACTTTGTGCTTTGAAATATAAGGCGGACACTTTATCCATGGGTCTCTGCAGTCTTTGGTTAAAATCCACTGGAATGTAGACATATTATTTTTGGCCACTGGAAAGTGCTCATATTGTTCCCTGAAAGAAACAGAAATATGTTGTGAATTCAAAAGAAAAATTAATAGAAAATTTTTTTAAAAGTAATTAAAATCAAGAAGGCTGTGGAGTTCACACAAAGGGCGTTCCTTCATCCCACGTTAACAGCTGTGTGTATGAAGATCTGCTCAAGAAGTCAGACTTAATTTAGCTGTCTTCCCTCAGCAATTAAGTATGGTAACAGTAGCAAAGACTTTCTTTTCCCTCTTTTCTAACTGTTCATTTTCCTTTTAATCTTTTAATTCCAGTCCTGAATAATGTGTGAAATTTCAGAAAGACTTCGTCTTTACCAAAGAAGCACAATTACAGTTGTGTGTGTTGACTGTGCCGTACTTCAATGATACCCATCCTCTCTACTTTGCAGTCTTTTTCCCTTCTGTGGGACCCCACTCCTGTGCAGCCCCATGGACTGGCTGCAGCGTCCCAGCAGAGACCACAGCAGTGGACAGGTGGCCATGAAGGCTCTCTAAAGAATATATCCCTGGAAATGTTAGGCAGGTAAGATGACGTGACCTGCCAGGCCATGGATCTCAGATTGGGCATGTCTGTGATGCCACATGCAGCACCGTAACTCAGAGCTGAAAAAAGGGATTGTTTTCCCATTATCTGGGTTAAGCATGATGAAATGGGAGTTTTGACTTTTCAGTCAGCAGTGGAAATCGGAATAATTAAATCAAAGTTAATAGTGACAAGTGGAAAACTGAACAGAGGATGTACGTACCCAGATAAACATATACACCCGAATCCTGCCTTCTTCAGCCACTGGAAACCATGGAAGTGTTTAATACACATCTACCCTGCTAAAATAACAGGAGTTGTGAAGGAAACTCATACTCTGATCATCTGTGCTGCTTGATCACTCAGTAGCCCACTGGCGTGATTTTGTCTTCTGTGAACCAGCATGCTCTACCACAATGGTCAGATTCAGATTTGGGGTCTGGTGGCATCAAGAACCATTCCGAACAGGGCAGTATGAACAAGAATGACAAGACTTGGCTTCCTACACCCCTCTCAGTTCTCCAGAGTTTTACTATCAGTTTTTGTACCCTCAAACACATCATCATATCAAACCCAAGGTTTGCAACCATAATTTTATTTTTGTGCAGCAAAAGCACTCTTTTGGTAAGTTGCAATGTGCTTTCATATTACTGTGAACATTTTGAGCACACGCAGACACAATGATAATTGTATGTTAGAGCCTCAGGGGTACCACACCAGGCCTGAAGGAGACCTGAAGACCATGTGTAGACAGGACCAGACCATTTTGCTTCAGGACCAGAGAATGGTCCCTGAGCAAGTGCTATTTAGCAGTACAGTCATAGTCACAACAAGTGCAGTATCAGGTTCAAATAAAGAATCTTAGCGCTGCAGAATAACTTATTCCTGTGAACTGACATGCTACCTCACAGAGCAGAGCAGGTTCAGGCATAGGAAAGGCCTTTACTCTATACATACTTTAGGTAAGCACATTAATGTAAGGATATACAAACAAACTAAAGTATCAGAGTATAAACCAGTGAGGCATGTGTTCTTCATTACAGTAATTCTTCTAAATAATGTCCCTTAAAAAATGTCCTCAATTTTTAGAAAAGTGCAACTCATTGATATGCTGTATTACATCTAACAAACCAGAACTCAACAATAATAAAGCCCCATGTTTTATTGGACAGAATGCATAATGCAACCTTTCCCATCTAGAGAGGTTCCTCTTTTCACTGCAATGAAGTAAGAATGTGAATAATAAACTAAACAAGCATCTTGCAAGTGGGAGATGGCTGTTTTTGAAAACATTAGGTCTGAGGACGTTTAAGTCCAGGTAGCCATTACTTGGCAGTGCTCATTCAATTCCTGTTGCCTTAAAAGTGTATTTAGTGCTGATCTGTGTGCTACAACACTTACGTATTCATGTCCAGTTATTGAAAGTAAATATTCTTGAGACAGACTGCTCAAGATTCGCTACAGAAAACCCTCTTCAAGCATAGCTAAACAAATACTACAAATCCTGTGCCAGGAGAGACATAAATATCCCAGCAACGAGAAATATATATTCAGAATGGCCTTAAGACACAATGCAAACTTTAAATTAGTTTCTATTGTGATAGACATTCTAGTCTAAAAGGTTCAGATTTTCTTAGGAACTATGAAGCCACCTGAGACCACAGGACTGCTCCCCACAGTGTAAGTCTGATGAAATGGTGTTGACATTAATACAGAGCCGAAGTCACACTCTGCCAATATAAGGACAAAGGCAAAGGCTCACTAGCTGTGTTAGACAACTGGTTTAGGCAAGAATGTGGCTAATTGCTGCATGTATATGTGGAAACGTGCTCAGAAAAAGACAAAATTTTGTTTGACATTTTATCAAAGATCTTCTGCCATGTTGCAAGAAAGCTGTTCTTAGGAATGCTGTCTGCTCTCTCTGTCTGCAACCCACAGACAGTATGGGATGTATGCCGGAAAGTGCATAGGGAAAGTAAACTTGCTAGAATGATTTCTCCTTTTAGGGACAAATAGGTCATTGTTTTCAATTCTCAGCTCCTAAAGTTAGGCACCTGAGTCCCCAGTTCAGCATCTAAGTTTAAAATTCTTAGTCCTGGTTCTCCCAGTGAAATTAAGAAGAATCGGTGATGCTGTAAACAGGCTTAGGGGACTGGTCCTTTATTCACTTTGTTTTTGAAAATGCAGACACGCTTCTCCACTGGAGCACGGCTCATTGTTCTGCAGATTATGCATTTGTAGCAGGTTGCATTTGGCCTTCCATTATTGATTATAAAAAGTTGAAAGCATGTGACTTTACATATATAGGTTTAGCTAAAATAACAAAAAAAAAAATCTTTCTTGATACTGTACAAGGCAGCAAATGTTAACTTAAAAAATTTCCATTTGCCATATGGTCTTCAGGTGATTTGATGTAATTCAAACCAGGCTTTCAGTAGCCTAATAGTTTTACCATACCACAGATGTTTGCATTCCCTTGAAATATATTTTTAGTTTGCTTCTCAGCCCTTGATTCTTCTGCTGGCATTAGAAGGCCAATTACAGAAGCAAAGCAAATTCCAAATTCAGTCCACAAGCCTACATTATCAAAACCCTCTCCACTGGAAAAATATTCATGTCAGGCTTGAAATACCTTAATCATATTTCTCTTCTTCATCCCCCAACACAGTATATGAGGATACGATGTAGAAGAGCTAGAAGCTACTCAGGAAAAGCTCTTCCCTGTGTTGTCTGAGTCATTTCAGAGAACTGTGATTTGGGTCTGAGCTTAGGCTCATGGGTTTGCAGTTTTAACATGATTATGCACATGCATAACTACCACCCATACTCGAGTGTACATACTGCAGATTTTAATTCAGTCGTTCCGAACACATCTTAGTTTGTTTTGTTGCTGTGTCTGAAGCAGCAATGATAGCTCTGCAAGAGGCTTTAGGGGAAAAGGGGTGGGTTTTTTTTATTTGCTGCTTTGATTTCTTAGAATAACAGAAGCAGTATTGTGAAACCTTTGAGTTCAGATGGGAAAATTTTCAAACCAAATAACTATGTATTCATAGACTGATGAAGTTTAGATACCAATGAATTATGTGTCTGAAAGTTTGGATGAGCAAGTCTGCTTCACTTTGCATAGCCATTTATTTGGGCTGCTGTCTAGCAGTTGATGCACGATCTTTTCCTCTCCAATCTACCTCATGTAGATCTGTCAGATTACATAGGGAAGGTAGTAATTTTACAGCATGAACATCTCTAAGCGTGGCCAATGTGAGCTAAGCAATCTATAGTTGACAGATACAAATGTTGTGTTCTGTTTTAACCATATGGATAAAAAATTAGTGTAACAGACATCATAGCTGGTAATCCCCTATTAAATCATGTCTTTTCTATCAGTTGCTCACTACTTTTCCCAGCATTGTTATCCATTTACATGTAGTATATACTTCTGGTGGTTTTGTTTTAAATGACTGCATTTTAAATAGTATTGTTTCAAATGACTGGAAAGATGATGGAGCAACTGGTTCTTTAAAAGATTTTCAGATTCTGCCACCAAAACGCTTCCAGAGTCACTATTAGTGAAGTGGGAGTTCACACACCCCAACTCACCAGGGGCAGTAGTGTATACTAAAACCACTTATCTTGTTATTAGCTTGGTGAAGGACTAAGCGTGTTTTATGAGAACTAGATATTGCCAGAAGGCTGAGCAGACAGAGCTGCAGTGCACAGGACATGTTAGCAGAACAAGGGGGACCACATTTAATGAGATACGACATAGACTCTTGTTCTGGTTTTGACAGGGATGGAGTTATTTTCCTCTCAGTAGCCAGTGTGCTTTGGGTTTTGGATGTGAAGAATGTTGATAAACACAGTGATGATAGGAGTTGTTGCTGAAGAGACCAAGGACACTGTCCAGCTTTCCAGGTTTTGTTAATGTGCAGGTGCAGGAAGCTGGGAGGGATACAGTCAGAATAATTGACCCAAACTGGCCAAAGAGAGTATTCCATGCCATAAACGTCATGCTAAGTATATAAGTGGGGTTGCCTGTGGTGGGGGCATCTCTCACTCCCTGGCATCACTGGCATTGCTCTCTCTACCTTGCTGGCTCTGTTTCACTGCTTTACCTCCTACTCAGTTTCATTTCCATGAATGCTGCTCGGAACGGGCTGTATCATTCATTGGGACATCGGGTGGTGAGAAATTGTGCATTGTTCATTTTGTTAATTTCAGTATCATTATATTTTGTTATTGTAATTTTCTTTTGCTATTGTGGTAAACTGACTTCATCTCAACTCACGAGTTTTCCTTTCTTCCCAGTTCTCTCCACTGTGGAGGGGGAGGGTGAGCAAGAAACTGTGTGGTGACCAAGGCTAAACCATAACAACTCTTGTCTGAGAAGAGCTCTTGCACTGCTGAGTTACCCATATTGCAAATCTTTACTCTTTCTACCTTAGCTTTTATTCCATGGCTCGCTTACTCTCTTTGCAGGTTAGCAGGTACAACCAGGAGCATCGCAACTGCTCGAAGATGCCAGGATAACAGTTGCGTCCCCTGTTAGGACCTGAGCACAGAAAAGGGAGAGCCCCTTCACTTTTTCTCACTCTTGTGAGTATGGGTATTTATAAAGCTCTTGACTTGGGAGGGGCATGAGTTGTGAATTGTCATTAATGCTGCTGCTAGGTATCACACACTCCTTTTTCAGCACTAACACAAGAATACTTACGGGAACTACAGTGAAACTGAACACTATTTCTGACCTTTTATTGATGAGATCACAGCTCCTAGTTCAAAGCAGGTGAAATAATAACTGCTTTGAGCAGAGAAAGTTAAATGCTATATGAAACTTCTTATTAAATAAAAAGTTAAAAATTATATTGCAGACATGTTGCTTCTGGCCAAGCTCTTGTTGGTATTCCAAAAAAATTAATAGCTGACCTACTGTAAAACCCTGTTCTCTTATTACTTTCTTGAAGCTTTCATCAAAAATAGATATCTTAAGTGTGTTGGATATTTCTGGTTCTTTTGATGATTTGATGTAACGTTAATCTCCACAATGCGGTTGTGTTAACACCTTCCTGCTGCTAAACCAAATTTCACCTTCAGACACAGGGGGACTGAATTTTTAGACAGGGATAATCCAGGACTCAGCAGTAGTGGATTTTGGAAAAGTGAGTGAAATATAACCCAAGCTGGGCTGACTCAGTTGGCAGGCTGAAGCCAAGACAGCTTAATGAGAAATGAGTCTTTAAAGATGCTGTGTGTTGATACTTCAGTCATGTGTTACTTTTCTGAAACTTCCAGGGGAGGTTGTGAGAACTAGAAAGCACTATTTCATGGCTGCAGAATAACAGATTTTTTTTCCTTAGCAACAAGGGAAGTCCATCTCAATTCATTCCGGCTCATCATCTGCTCTGACACCATTGATAATTGAACCTATTAAAATGGCTGCAGATTCCCTTTTCTTCAAGAGTACATAGAAATTAGAGTTGAATGTTTGCTCATGTATTGCAAAATTACAGGTACTGCAGTGACAGGAATTGTCTAAGTGCAATAGATGGGTATGCAGGCAGATAAACCATTCCTGAAGGGCACAAGTGAAGTGAAATATGAGCCATGGTCTTCTATAGCCGTTGCAAGTGAAGTGGGCAATCTGTCCAGCTACTGGTACCTCAGCTTCAGTTAGAGGAATAAACTCCATCGCAGGGGCTCTTGTAATGGGAATGTAACTTTCCCTTTCATCTCTTCGAATAGTTCGTTACGCCCATACATATATATCTATATATGCGCATGTGTATGCAGTATATAACAATGTGTCAGCTTCTGCTTGGAAAAAAATCTAAGCAGAAACTTCAACTAGTCAATGTTATAATGATGTGTTTATTTTGTGCACCTTGTTTGTGCAAAAAGGTTCTTGCATTTACTTATTTTTTGGAATAACTCAGGCTGTCCTTTGACTTGAAAAGTTCTTTGTCTATGTCTACATCAGCAAATGTGCAGATGAATAGGAGTAGCTCTGCAGAGATTCATACTATATGCATTTCAGAAGGTGTTACTTTGGGCTAATTCTATTCTGGTCATATGGGCTGAATGCCCGTTAGTGACTGGAGTACGTTAGGTGTGCTGCTGGACTTTTTTTTTTGTTTAATAATTTCTAAAAAATTTCCACAGTTGTGCAAGTCTAAGCATTATCCTTTAAAGAGCTGACAGCCAGGTCTCAAGGAGCTTTATAAATCTTTGCAGTTCCAAAGTGGTTGAAATAAATGCTGCTATAATTGTTTTACAGTTAGGGAAGTATATAAATATATAAATACTGAAGAATTGCATGACTTGCCAACAAAGAAAGTCTTTGTTTGAACCAGGAATATATTCTGTGTCTGTTGACTTCCAGCTAATTTTTAAACTTCTCTTCAGTAGTTTAAATACAGTCTCTTTCAGAACAACAGATGTCTATAGATTTATACCTCAAGCTGTGCAAAATAGTGTTGCTTATCACCTAATGGACAAAATGGGCATGGAGTACCTAGGCTACATCAGATTTGTTCTTTGTGACCACATGATGTGAAAGCAAATGCCAAACACAGCCGAAATAGGCTGATATTGCAATAGAACCACATTCACTTTGTGGTACTCTAAATGTCTATGCAACACACAGGCTTATATAAATCAGACATGCAACTTGTAAGTAAAGATATTCACCAGCAAAATGTTGTAACTGTCTTATTTAAAATGAATGAATAAATAAGAACCAGACTGTGCAATACATTAAGACAGATTTTTGACTTTGTAAATAACAGTGACATATCTCTGATTCACACTTATTTTTATTTAAAAAAAACCCAACCTTTTAAATCTTGTCTAGGTTAAAAATATTCATACAGCAACTTTTTGTCTTCTGCCAAAAGCCTGCCCTCTATTAGATCAATGACATTTCATTTGAAAAACGCATCTGGCTTCTGAGACTGCAGTGTCCATCAATGAAATTCCTGGTTGTGAAAGAGCAACAAGAAGGTGGTATAGCAGATAAGGTTACTGACATATCTCCAAATAGGATTTCCTCTGTGGCAATTTTGAATAGTCAATTTTGAACACTTATAAAGAGTTTCACAAATAGACAGTGAAACTCCATTATCTTCAACTGGTAAGGAGATAAGGTATTCTAGAGTAAAATAGATGGCTACCCCATTCAGTCTATTATTCTGCCTACAGATGTGTTCGTTGTCTGATTGGAGAAGTTTAAAAAAAAAGAATCTGCACAGCAAAGCCAAAATACACCTGGCCAGTTGTGAAATGCTGATTTCCTAAAGCATATTCCTTCCTGACTTCTGTAAGTAATCCGTTTATGCCAAGAAGCATGAGGTTTCATTATACTTAATTATCTTAGCGTAATTATAAATGCTAATGGTCACATAATTATCTAGATCTTTTAAAAATCCAATCACTCAACTCACTATTTCACTCAAAAGGTCTCTTGGGGCTGTAAATTCCATATTTTGCATGAAATAATATTTCCTTGAATTTGTTCTTCATTTAACTGCCGTTAATTACACCATATAATCTCTTCTTATATTTTGGAATAGAGAAAGACTGTGTGCTTGTAATAGTTTCATATTAATATCACTACATTTCAATGCTCATTTTATAAGTTAAAACCATAAAGGAATACATAAAAACCTAATGAATGAGTTGATGACAATCATAGAAAATAACAAGCTTTATAAGCACTATTACAACCACTGCCTTAAATCATCATGTAAGCAGTCTTATGCAAAAATATGTCAGGTCTGCAATCAATCCAAAGTCAAAGTATGGCGGTGAATACCGAAGAGATGAATCCACACTTTCAGACTGTGTGATAATCCCATTCTGCAAAAGGCACCGTAGAGAAGTCCTGCACAGTCTGAAACTGTCAGTACAGTCTCACAGACCCCGAGACCCCAGACCACTTAAAAGACTCATAATAAAGACTTCATTCATAAAGACTTTAAACTCTGTTTAAACTCTGTTGTGACAGGACAGGGGGTAATGGTTTCAAAATAGAGGGAGGAAGATTCAGATTAGATACAAGGAGATCACTTTTACAGTGAGGCACAGGTTGCCCAGAGAGGTGGTAGATGCCCCATCCCTGGAAACATTAAAAGCCAGGTTAGACGGGGCTCTGAGCAACCTGATCTGGTTGGAGATGTCCCTGCTCCTTGCAGGAGGTTGGACTAGCTGACCTTTAAAGGTCCCTTCCAACCCTAACCATTTTATGATTCTGTGATTCTATAATCACAGATGGATAATTAGCGCTTTTTAACTCACCCTTTTATTTTAGTATCTCAGCTCTGGGCAGCCCTCCTCTTGCACTATTGCAGGTAACAGGGTGTTACCATTGATGCTGGCGAGTGCAGAACTTAAAACAGCCCTTCTTCCTCTTGCATGGCTCAGTGCTGCTGTCACCAGTTAATTCAAGTCCACCCCCGCAGGTCATTAAAATCATTACATTTTTCATTTCAGAAATCTGTCTCTTACTATAAAGCCCACTCTTTTCTTTAGTTAGCAGTATGAGGAGTAACGCAAACAAGCTACTCATCTCCTTGTTCTTCAGCATTCTCCTTTCTTACCTCTTTCACAGTGTGAACCAGGTCCCAGATCTCCTTGCCAAAATGTGACCTTCAGCATCTTTTGGAGTGTTTGTACTCTTATTCCACCACTCGTTGAATGAAGTCAGCAGTGCTTACATGTGTGCTGCTGATTAAGCAGAGGCCTAAGCCCATATTTCATAGGCCCTCCAGTGCTCTTAGTTTTCTTGTCTCACACTGGCATCTAACCCTGCACCACCTGGGCCCAAGTGTTGGTAAAAATGACATGTGACAGTTAAAAAAGCTATAGCCTATAGGTCCTACAGCTGGATTAGTGACAATACTGGCAAATGAACTAAATACCAGTAGTTTAGCTGCCCCATTTGAAAGCAAGGATGCACTGATCCGACACAGAATTGGGAGACAGACAGCTCTAAGTGTGTGGCCCAGACACATCGACGATCTGCAGTGTGATGCAAACTGTCAGCAGTACTTCGGATATAAAGGAAAACGTGGTTAGTACTCTGCAGATTTTACACTGAGAAACTGGGCTCTACTGTGTTGCTGATTTGATTTCAGGCTAACATGTCAGTGCTGTGCAATTATCGCCTGAACAAAGCAAATACAAGTAATGATTTTACCATCAAGACTAGTTCTTGCCTAAAAGAGGTCAAGGATCTTTAGCTGTTTAGAAAAACATATCTCAGAGGATAAATCAAGATTTATAAGGCTCAATACTCCTTCAACTAGCTAGGAGTTTATGTTACATTTCAAGAGTATCCCGAGTTTTTAATCTTGTATTTTCTCCCTTGTGGCCACCCTTCTCATGTTTAATAATTGAAGTCACAGTTATATTTAAAAAAAAAAAAACCAAAACGTAGTACACCACAATATTTCTCCTTCTCTGACTCTTTTCTGGACCGTCACCCATTCTATCTCATGCCTTCTGGTGTCTTGCTGAAGCCCGAGACTGATAGAAATCCCCTAAAACTTGGCTAAGAGACATGGATTTTTCTGCCTAGGAAAGAAAAGATGATGCTTCATAGAATCACAAGATTAGATGGAAGGTACCTCTGGAAACTGCCCAGTCCAAACCTCCCTGCTCAAGCAGGGTCAGCTAGCACAGGTTGCCCAAGACTGTGCCCAGCTGTGTTTTGAATATCTTCCCTCTGCTGTCCTATTATGTAGAAAGAGAGATCATATTTTTAAGCCCATAGTCCAGGGGCCACCTGGATGCAAAATTTATTTTATCACAGATTTCATTTCTGATTGTTTGTCACTGTTCTTAATATGATATAGTGTTTGCATATCTTTGTGAAATCCACGGTGTCAGCTATAGATCCCGAAGCTCCTATTTGAAGAAGAACCTGCTTGTTATTTTGTTTGCTGTCATGGAAAGTTGTAACACATGAATAAGGATTGTGTGTATGTGTGTGTGTGTGTGTGTACACATATACATAAATACATATGCATATTAAAGTGTATGCACATGTGTATACATAAATACACACACAAAAGGTGTTTCCTTTGTGTGAAAAGTATTGACAAAGCCAATCTTCCCGCTTTCTCCAAAAGCATAGGAAAAAACACTAACGTTTGCCCAGCTGCAAATGTTGGATCAAATAAACATTGAAAACAGTAACAAGCAATAGAAATAATTTCATTTCTGTGCTTTGAGTAGCACAAAGGAAAAAATAGCCTTTCTCCTTCTGATGTCAAGTAGATTGCGGAACAGTTATGTAAGCTAAAAAGACATTATTTGCTTATAGACATCATTCCGCTATGAAAACAGCAAGTTAAATGATTAAAATTGGACTAAGCAAAGTCAAATAAACAGCACTAGAAGAGCTATAAAACATACCATTGCTGAACAATGTCATTATTATCATGCTCATGAGTACTTTCGCTTGCAGGGACAATGGGTCAGCCCCCCAGCTAAGTGAAAGAATGTACATTCACTTGAAATCAATGGGCCTACTTTGCTTGCATATAAACTGCTGGCTGTTCATTCCCCTACTGCTTCTACCCTTCTTGATGTGGTTCTTAATAAAGCTGTGCAACTCTTGTGGCTGATAAAGCTGATAGAGTGAAGCAGGGAACAATGGTAAAAAATAACTGAAAATGATAGTGTAACTGCAAATCTTAACAAACTTTATGATCCAAAATTGCCATTTTGAAGACTCAAAAAAATACAGAACTTCTGAAAATTGTTTCAGATATTCTCTCCTTGGCCAGCTTATGGCATCTAGGAGCATCTAGGAGTGGATATCAGTAACCCAGTGAGGTTTACAGCACAAAGAAATTGTAACCCCTTTAAAATTTGTGTATCCCATGGGCTGATCACCATAAATGGTGATGAGATAACTATAATCCCTTCTTTACAGTGAGCAGATCTTCTACACCACTAGTGTGACAATGTAATGCCTAGATGACCTCTTCCCAAAGCCAGTACCAGCTATTGGTACTTAGTGGGGAGTTATTTAGGAGCATTTTTCCCAAAGATCATTTTCAGTTCTGAAGAGGCAGTCAGCTTAATTCAGAAATTCTGTCACTGAAGCTACTTCTGATCAACTAATGTCTACTCAGAGTCCAAAAATTGCTTTC
Organism: Chlamydotis macqueenii; assembly: GCF_036417535.1. Lineage (NCBI taxonomy): Eukaryota > Metazoa > Chordata > Aves > Otidiformes > Otididae > Chlamydotis > Chlamydotis macqueenii. Next base: position 123,753,679 of record NC_141557.1, read on the forward strand.
TTGACACAGCATTTCAAATACACACACCTCTTGCATAGCTGCGCTGGCTCCACTTTTTTTTTTTTAAATTACATTGAACATAAGATACTTCTATTTGCCTTCATGACTCCCTCAAATTCTCTTCATTTTAAAGTCTTCATTAAACTGATCCCAATCCCAATAATTTATTATATTGCACATTCCTTATTTGTTATATTGCACGACTGTGTAAAGTGTGTACAGTTCAAGGAAGCCATTAATATGCAACTAAATAATTTTTAAAAATTTGTAAAAAATGTTGTTGTAAATAATTGATGTGAATTATTAATTGCAAATGTTTATGAACATTGTACGAAACAGCCCAGAAGCCACATTTCCCAAGTGAAAAAGAAAAGCCTAACTCACTGAAACAAACTTGCTTAAAGAAAGGATTAGAATTGTCCCTCTATTTACTGGGAGAAAGGAGAAATTGCTAGTAATAAATATTAATCATAACTGAGAATTTTTGAAACAATCACAAATTAAACACTAATACAATTCTTTCTGAAGTTTATTAGTGTAAAAATTGTAAGTTATAGCAGTCCAACAGTGCTGTAAAAAAGGTAAACATTTATTTTAGCATGTGTGTATAGCAAATAGTGTAGAGTATGTCAATGTCAAATATTTATTCTCCATTTGTAACTGAAGAATATGCTAGAGAACAGTTGTGGAAGAAGGTATTTTCAAATCAGTAATCTGGTCATCCCATGCCCATGAGTTTTAAAAGAGCTGGCAAAGGAACTCAACGAACGTTAATGCTGAAATTTAGTCAGTCTCGGAGCACTAAAGAAATTCCATTACACATTTTAAAAAGTTACCATTGCATTTTAATAGGTCAGAGGAATAGTCAAGGCAATTATGGTCCTATCAGCCTCTTCCTGTTCAAATAATAAACAGCTGATTTAGAATAAGCAAACCTGAGTTTGCTTAATATAGTTCTGTGCTACAGTTGCTTTCAAGTGCTAGTATCATACTAATCTAGTTAACGGCAATTCACATGCACAGATGGAAAACAGATCCTGTCTGACCAGCCTGATAGTTTTTTTTCAGTGAACTTGGCTGATAAAGGTAATGATGCTTGACTTTTAGAAGTTTTTGACAGGGTTCAGCACAACCTTTGGAGTGAAAGCTGGAATGATAAAAAGTAGTGTGGCATGTATAACTGATAGTAAACTTAATAACCACTCCTTGAAAATGTGGAGAACTTTGTTGGGCAGAGTTACTTCTTTCCACTGAGAGAGGATCTGGAACCATTTCATACCTTTGCCATTGCTGATTGGCTTTGCAGACAACAGGAACACTGTGCAAAAAGCGAGTGATGAAGAGAAAGGAGTGAGCTGCTCAGTGTAAGCAAATTTTCAGACAGTCACATGTAATGTCACTCAGGTTAGCCCTCTTTGTGAAAGGGAGACACCACGTCGCAAAGAAATAGCTCAGCACAGTACAAGTGCTTACTGTGGGCTGCAGCGCGGATGTGATCCTTGGACTGGGAACAGCGATCTTAAGACCTGAAAAAATTATATTCCCTCTTCATTTGGCATGAATCTGACTGTTACTGCAATCCTGTGTTACTGTTTTCTCCGCAGCCTGAGGAAAATGTTTACAATTTGGAGAGGATTCAGGGAACAGTCATGACAGATACAAAAGGACAAGTAAACATACCTTGGAGTGAGCGAGGGAGCGCAAGAGCTCTGTCTGTTTAGCTCAGCAAGGAGCAGATAGGAGGATGCCTTTGGTCACAGTCCATAGCTTACTGCAGGGAGAAAATAGGTCAGAAAAGAGGGTTCTTCGATCTGGGTGTAAATGCGTCAAAAGATCCAGCGTCAAGAAGCTGAGGACACATACACGCCGTGGTAGTTAAATATTTTAATTGTTTACCGAAATCTGTGGTGAAGTCATCTGGAAATCTCTCAGTTAAGATCACTCAGTTCTTTAAAGTGTTTTTTGTTACAGGCAGGAATCAACACAGTGAAGTCCTATGGCTAGTATCTAAATGCTGATCTCACAGTCAAATCCTATCTACAACATGCTGCCTTCTAGTCCTGCTTATTTATTTCACTGTCTGACAGGAGATGAAACCCCACCATTTTGGTACCTTCCCCTGCACAAAGAGAGCCTCTTAGAGCCAGGAGTTGTTATAGTTGCGTGGGATAAGCAACCAGGACCAGAATCACCTCTGCTATGCCATCTTGCTCATGGCTCAGCATTTAGGACTGCACCTGTACCTGCACTGGAGCGTAAATGTGATAGCCCTGTACAGTACCGGCAGGAAAGCAGTGATCACAGTGGTGTCTTCTCTCTACATAATCTTTGAGTCTAGTTGAACAAGTCTGTATAACTCTATTTAGTATCATTCTTTGGCAGGACTGTGGATGGCACGCTAAGGTCTATTTATTTAGTAGCACCAGAGGCAGCCTTATTCAGACAGCCTGAGAGCAGAACAACCTTACACACAACAAAACTCTTACTTCATACTTATCAGAGTTCACCAATGGACCTTAGATGCCCTTACCAGACCTAGTGCCCCGGCAACATTTTTCCTGATAACTTTTCCTTAACCATAGCTTGAAAGATGATTTAGGTTCAGTGGACAGACCCTTTCTGGGAAAAAAAAAAAAACTACCTTTAAATCTCTTTCACTTTCATCTTTATACTTCTGTTGTATTTTTCTTTATTTACTAGTTCCAGAAAGTGTTTTACAAGAATTTAGTTTCCTCTCTCAGCATCTGGATCTGGTTATCACCATATATAATCTTTGTACAGCATGAGCATAATAGTGTTTTGGGCAGTTACATGAAGGGCTTGCTGCGGGTTATCTAGTCCCATCAGATATGAATTTCAGCTAAACACTTAGCTGTTGGAATAAAAGAAGATTATTTCATAATTTCTGTTTTCTGAATATTGTGTTCGTAGAATTATAAAAGCTTGTATTCTCCTCGGCTCTTTTGTCTGTGCTGTTGTAAAGCCCAGCTATTCAAAAGACAACTGGACAGTAACACAGTGTTGCTTCTCTAAATCATGCAGATGCAGGCACAAAGGATGGCAGACACAGCACATTGCTTTAGTAAATGCTTTAATCTCAGAAGGGTGGGAGAGTATTTCTTGAAAAAAATCTGCTCTTTGGCCAAAACTGGAAAAAGCTTCAGGTTGAAAATTGAAAAGGAAGATGACACTGAATTCCGCACCATTTGGGAAGGGGAGATTAGGTGTAGGACAGTAATTGGGTTAGATTCCCAGTCCAACCAAATTTCCAAGTTAAACACTGAAGTCAAATATTGTGATAGTGCCATCTAACCCCAAGGACACCTTCACAGTTTAAAAAAAATGGTTCTTCTTCATCGTCTCCACTACTTCTACTGAGAAAAATCTTTCAGTCCTGTGGTTGAGACACTGTGCCGTGGAGTGGAACAATGGGTTGGTGCCTTCTTTGGAAATGGCAGAAAATAAACTCAGGTCTTCCACTTTCTGGCCAGAAGACTGGTGCTGCTGCTGTCACCTGAGGAGAGGAATTGGAGAAAACCCAAGGAAGTCGGTGAGTATCTCCTGGCAGCACAGAACCATATGCCACAGGGCAGGAGATGAGCAGGACTACAAACCTATCTCTATCCTCAACTTCTCCTAGTAACTACCTGAACTCTCTCAGGTTGCTAACTGCTGTGAAAGCTGTTCTGAGACACCTAACTTGCCCTGGGATCGCACTGAATGCTTGCCTGCCTAACTCCACATGAAAGCTTTCATTTCAGGAGTCTAGACACGTTAAAAGTAGGAACCTACTTCGGCAAGCTGCTGAGCTTTGTAGCATCAGTCTCCCTCTATATCTCATTAAAAGCACTGTAGGATCTCGGTTTATCAGCATGTAGGTTTTGTGCTGTTGAGATTAATAAACTAAAGCCTATAATATGGACAACAAATATTAATATTCTGTGAGGGAATGCCATGCTGGCCATCACCCTGAAGTGAATGGCCATTCCATTTCCTCAAATATACCAAAGGGCTTGAAATCCTTGCTACTCTTGTAGAACACAAACCAGACAATCTTTTTCCATACATGGTAAAAATCAGGCCTGATCATTACCCACTCTTGTTTTGCTGAGTAGATCCTTTTCTCCAATTTATTTTTGGTTCCAGCATTGTCTGAAGCTTCCTGAGTTCCCTGAGCTCTGTACACTCTTTCTTTTTATGAACAAAACATGGATGTCCATACGATGTCTCACTTACTAATCATGTTGCTTCTTTCTCATGTTGCTATCAGTAATACAAATAAGTAATGAAATCTGTTTTGTATGACTTTTTTTTTTTTACACCGTGGGAAGCTGAGTGTGAGCAATTTCCTCACGCTAACCTTCCTGAGTTATGTGGATGTCCTTCAAGAAAGCCAGGGATTAGAGAATGACTTCTTAGTTAGTTAGCGCTTTGTCAGCTCACCCTTTATAGACTACTGTCTACATTCTGGGATTAGATTTTATGTCCTGTGAAGACTAATACGTCACAAATACACAAGTTTCTACATTAACTCTTTGCCCTTGCTGCAGCACCAAACCACGTGCTCTTTGACAGACCCTTGAACACAGACACAGTGCAGCACTGTCTCTGGGTAGCAATGCCATCAGCGCATGCGGTGATGTCCCCGCTGCACAGCCACGGAGTTAATTTTGCATTGAAAACTGCAAATCTCTTTATTTGGATCAGGCTTGGATTAATTTGTCAAACCAGACTCGCAGGGCCGGCTATTATCCTTTCCAGGGAATGGTGATTAGATCTGTACATAGGTTGGAGGTCTAATCACTGTCTTATACAGTAATAATAAATATTATAACCTTCTTTGCTTTATGTTTTTCTGGCTGTGCAATCTGTCAACCAGTTTATCTTCTTCACTAATTAGGCTGGGGGCTTTGGGGGAATTATACTGCAACTCCTAAATCTCCATCCTGATTAGCTCCATGTTTACCTTCATCATTTGATCTGATAGTTTTTACTATTATTTTAATGCAGAAGAATACAATTATTAATACCCTCGGTGGGGGTATTGGTATAATGATAACGTCAACTGCTAGGCCGCTGCTCTGCTTTCCCAATGCTGAAAGTGGCTTTAAATGTCAGTAGAGTACTGCTTCTCTGTGCTTCCAGTTAGTGCTTATACATAGCTGTCGAGTGAAACTGCTTTCTCACTTGCATTAAGTTTCCAAAAAGCGTAAAGAAATAGATTTGCGTGGTAGATATGGGGATTTATCCCCTGTTGAAGCACTAGCCGTGGGGGCCAAAAGGCTGCTTTGTTCTGCCAGGAGAGGAGTTTTCAGATGGAGCAGAGGCACTGCCCACTGGACTGCATGGCCCCTGAAGTAAATGAGATCCATCCTTTGGTGACCATTGGATTTTGCCCTTTGATGGGAAGTAGAGGAAAAGTTTCCTGAGCAAAACTTTTGCCCTCTTTCTTTGGGAACCAAGAGCTGTAAGCAAGGGACAAGGCCACATAAATACTCACTCTTCGAGGAATTGTAGGAGGTTGAAAAAGCACTCTAAGAAATGTTTTCTAATTTTAAAATCTGAGGTTATGAAAGAAAGTGACAGACTACACATAAAAAAATTTGAAAGAAATATTTTCTATTTTGCTGGTAATAGCTAAGGGCAGTGTTTAGATCAGGTAAGCAAAGGGTGTTCTGGAAAATGGGCATCATAAAAATGCCCCTTAACTTAGGTGTTCATGTTCAAAGAATCAATAACTTTCTCAAATCAAATAACTCTACATATTTTCTTTTTTTTTTCTTTTTTATTTAAAAAAAAAAAAACAAAACAACAAACCAACAAGAATCCCAAACAGGAAACTAAATGCAAACCCACAAAATCTGCATAGAAAAAAATTAAAAATTCAAAGGATGCGAAAATTATATTTCCTATGGAAACAGTGCCTTGGCTGCAGGGTACATTCACAAACTCTTCTGTGTTCTCTTTTTCTGGTTAAATGAGTATCTTGATATGCTATATTGGTTTTTCATGGTCAACAACTATGGGAAAACATACTTCAACTATATTGCAGCCAACTAAAAGCTAGTATTGAAAGCTTCATTTTTATATTTCCTGATTTTTTTTTTTTTTTCAAAATGAACTGTGGAAATATAGCACAATATTACTACAGCTGCTTAGATTTAATAAAGATCTGAAATGACACAGAATCGAATGAGTTTTGTCAAAGCCCTGTAAGTGATGCTGCTCTAGTTTACAGACAAAGGAAATGTGAAGAAATGGAGGACCGTGGGATCATAACATCCTAGTTTGGGGAGCTCAGTTTAATTGTGACCTTAGAAGTACCATGGGAACCAGGGCCACCAGAGAAATGAAGGGTTTGCTCCACCCTAAAAGGCACCCATCTCTGATAGCTCCAGCAGCAAGAAATGATTTTTGGTGTGGAGCAGGGTGTGGGAGATGAGGGGGCACAGCTGGGGTCATGGGGCTTTGTGTTAGAGCCAGTCTGCAGGGTGCTCTGTCCCATTGTAGTCAGAGGGGAAAAAAAAATGGAAAATGAAGGCAATATCTCAACAAGAAGGTGTTGAGTACCAGGAATACTCCAGTAGATATTACAGAATTTCTTCCTTGGGTCCAAAGTCTAATGGATTTGTAATAACCTCAATCAAGGTAACTTAGAAGTTGATCAGCAAGGTGAGCTTGGGGGGGTGAACAAGTTCTGGAAAGGAAAAAGGAGAAAGAAGTTCCACAGCTCACTGCTGCAGGAGGGGCTGAAAGGGAGGTGGGGAGCCACCGATGGTGCCTTCCTGCAGAAGAGCACAACAAAGGACCTCTGGGACCAGATAGGAACAGCAGGACCTGTTCAGGAGTTTCCTGAGCTCCCGCACAGGAAGGCAACAGAGGGGGGCAAGGCAAAAGGAACTGAACTTCCTGCCTTGACCACAGCCAGTCAAATCTAGGGGTTTCCAATTTAAAAAAAAAAAAAAAAAAAAAAAAAAAAAAAGACATCGAACCACCTAATTCTCAGTGCCCATGATAATGAGGTTTTGGATAAACAAACAGTTTTTGGAACATAAGCTTCTTAGAGCATTAGGGAGAAGAAATCCTCAGATGTCACTGTAACGTGTCCATTCATTTTTTTTCGATGCAGTATGTCATGGAAGTGCAGCGGATGGCTGGTGTTGAGTGTAGTTCAATAGACTAGCACACTGAGATGGCCATATGTGGGGAAACAAACATCTTGGTGAACTTGGCATGTGACCAGTATTGAGTATAAATCTACAGAACAAGAAAAAGCAGCCCTTTGTGCCACAAGATTATTTTTAACTTGAGCTTTCAAGTAGCAATCAGAGATTACCTCTCATCTTTCACAGCGTGAATTTCATGTCTATGTTGTTAGGAAACACAGAACAATATGGAAAGCACGAAGGAAGAAAGGAGGAATTAAAGTACCTAAATTAGCTGAGTCATGGTTGAAATACAAAAAGGATTTCTGAAGGCTTGAGATTGAAACAGCAATGAAAAAAATCCCACATCTGTAGCTATGGGGTTACTTACTACAGTGTTTTTGATGGGAATTATGACAGGGTTCCTGGGGACTCTCTTGCTTCAATTAATTAAACTCACACTGAGAGGACTACTTCAGCCCTGCAATGATTATTTCTTTTTTTTTTTTCATGGGAAAGTAGGAAAAGCAATTTGAAAAGAATTTGGTGGCCTTTTTTTTTTTTTTCCATTTTCTGATGTTGAAGGCTTTGAGTGGAAACCAGAGCTCAAACCACAGGCCTGAGGCTGGGAGCAGAGCACGAGGCGAGAGGTGACAGGCACAGAGGGGAGGGCAGTGCTGGAAGAAAGAATGGACAAAATCTCTCAAATATCCCTCATATCAATTTGTTCTCATTTCTTTTCTATATTCCTACTACTTTTTGCTTCTCCCTCTGAATTCAATTTTGTCTCTGAGCTGTGATATGATTTTTCTGAAGAAACAGTAAATTGTTTTGCTTTGTTTTGCTTATTTGTTTTATTTTTAAGTGAGGCAAAAGGATAAGTCTTCCTATCCAGGAAAAAATGAATCACACGAGCTCCTGTGAGCACCAGGCAGAGTGGTAACTAACTCATCGGAGCCGTGTGGTCTTTCATCAGTCTGCTGTTCTCAAAGGTATCAGTTTATCTCCTCCAGGAGACACCACTCCCCAGATTTTGCTGCTTTCCCTTTTCTCAGAAGAAAACGAGGTTGTTTGAAGCTATCTTCCTTTGTGAAACAAGTCACTCAGCGCTGCGATATTGTTTTCTCTTGTTGAAGTTGGACATACGGTTGTGCATGTGGTAAGTATGAAAACACCACTGGGTGATAAGAAACATACAATTAAGCCCGTGAGTGATAATGAACAGATGCTTCCCTCCCACAAATGCTTTCTCGTATCAAATGAAATCTGGCTGCAAGATTTTATCAATTCTAGGAGTTTACTCAACTTTAGAGAAAAACGTGACCTACCTTGATAATATCCCATATGCTTATCTCTTGCCCTAGGGCTTTTACCTTTGTGGCTAAGTTCTTGTTGTTTCTGTTAAACTGATATTTCCAATCTCATCAAAATTAAAAACAAAATGGCATGTGACTCTTTGTGGGTTTACAATATACAGAGCTAGTGCACGCATGCTGTCTGGTGGCAGATCTTTCTCTACACCCTTACTAACTACTGAGATATTTTTCCTCTAATGGGAGTGGGTAGAGAGAAAACCAACCAGTTTGTATCAGTAACATAGCAAGGAGATACCCGTGAAATTAATTTGTCATCATATTTGATCCAGGGGCAGCCAGGATAGGATGCAACGATCTGTCCTTAACATATTGAAACTTCACTTTGCCCTGTGGTGTTACCACACTAGTATTTATTATTGCACTGCAAGAGTGCCTGGGCAGAGACTGGGACCTTTTACACTGGGACCTGTGCAGGTCTCAAGCAGGGAGCATAACTGTGGGCCCTTGCAGCTGTGGGGTGGCTGGTGTGACCGGGAAGGCAGCACAGCACCAGGGGTAGCGCGACATCTGCACCCATCTGCACTCTGGCTCTGCCCTGCTCTGCTGTAGAGCCACTGGTCAACCATTAACTGCTCTGTGTACCTGTTTCTTCCTTCCTTGTTACCTCTCCTGACATTTAAGATGGGAACCTCTGTAGGCAAAGGATGCATTTTGTCATGTGTCTGTCGAATGCCAGTCTTGGCTGGGGAATCTCAGCACTCCTGTGATATGAATAATAATTCCAATAATAAAGGAAAAGCCTGACCATCTGGCTGCTATTATGGTAATGTCTTGCTCCATGACAGTAGGTCACTCTGTGTAGCTGCTTCTCTAGCTCATTCTGTGTTGGAAAAGACTACTCTTCGGTCTTGGGCTAAGTCTCCATGGATTGAAGACAGAAAAGGCCTGTGGTAGTGCCACCTGTCCTAGCTACAGCACCTGAAAAGAAACCCACTGTCAGGAGAATATCACTCAGGGTTGTATGCTGTGATACTCATCTGTGAGCAACAGTTCAGCCACTGGTTTCACCCCCAAAGTGAGTGATGTCACTGCTCCTAGGTGATGATCTTCTCAGATCACTCCGTCCATGCCTATCTGGAGTCCAGATAACATGCTCCATCTCCAAAGAGTATGAGCTCATCTACTTTTATTTAAACATCTATGGGTAATGGGATTATGACGTAGTAGCAAAACTTTCCACTTGCTGGCTCTGGCTCCTGTGACATGCGCCAGCACAGCAGAGTGTTGGAGCATCCTCCCTGCGCACCTCACTCGGTTTGCTGCTTGCAGAATTGTTGTGTTCCTGGTTGGTGTACAGCAGACTTTTCAGTGTTTTGGGGTCAACATATCACTACAGCCATGAGTCCAACAATGAAAATTTGTGTGCAAAATATAAATTAGAAATTACTTATGAGCTGCATAATTTATGTTGATCAGAGCTTTCAAACATGACCTTTCTCATATTGTAAGATGAAGCGTAGCTCATGTGATGGTCATTCACATGGCTGAGTATAGTGCTACTGGTAATAATGCTCAGGAATGGGAAACTGTCAGACACTTAGCCTTACTGTTTACCTGTTATGTTCTCTCATTAGCTGTTTTATTTTATTCCATCTGGAGTTTGGTTTAGCTGTATGATATGTGTGGCACAAGCTGCATTTAAAAAGTGCTATTGCATTTGCAAAATGATTTTTGCTGTCTCAGAGAGATAACTTGCAAACTCAAAATTGAAATTAAAACTCCTTTCCCCTCATACGTACATACAACTCCAGAACAGACAGAGACCTGAGCGTAAGTGGATGAGCAAGAAAAGTTTCAGTCATCTTTCCTGCATGGTATGCAAAGACCAGTGCCACTGTTTGGCTGGTGCCTTGCTCACAGTGCTGGCCGGTGTCTCGGCAGGGCCGTTTGGTCCCAATGATTCACTGGGTGAGGCATGGAAAAGGTACAAGGGATGGCTATGTCCCTGTAGCTATGCTGTAGCTAAAGGCACACACCACAGGGAACCATTCTGGGCCCTGAGACCAAGCAGATTAGTGTAGTCCAGCCCCCTCCTAGACCAGGGCCAGCATTCCCTTGGATAGGCTGAATGCATCCGTACCGCACAGCCCTCAGCCCAAGGTCCTGGGTGCTACCATGGTAATCTGGAGCTGCAACGCACAGATCAGTGTGTGTGAAGGGTTGTTTTGTTTCTTTTTTTCCTCAAAACCCATGATGGAGGTTTTGTAGACCCCTGGAGTGAACGGCAGGAAAGGGGAGTTGTGTGTGGGCACAGGAGCAGGGTTCTTGGGGGTGATGGGCACGCAGGGATAGTGCTGGAGTACCATGTAGGGCTGGTGCCATCTTATCTATCCTCAGGGACAAAACGAAGGGTTTTCCATAGCAAAATTGACTTAAAACCAGACACAAGCCTGGAGTGAAGAGGAACTTCGCCCTAAGAGAGAGCCCAGGACTGAGCTACCATTTCAGCAACACAGATGTCAGGGCCCTAGAGTGAATTGGTGAGCTAAGTTATTTGGCATGCTGATACCCACTTCAAATCCCAAAGATGTGCTGAAGGGGAATACAGTTTATTTACCTGTGGTTTTTTGATCAGACCAAATTTGCTCATATCAAGAAGTCATCACAGGCTGTAATTTTATAAATCCCCATGGAGATCTTGCTGCAGCAGTGTCCTCAGGAGAAAGGCAAGTTCTCTCCATGGCCCAAAGCAGGTGGAGCATTCACATGTCATATTGCAAATTGGATGCTTATTCCTCTGGGAGCACTTCCTTTGTGTGAGGCAAATTAAATCTCTGGCTTGTCTGAGGACAAGGAAAGAAGACTCTGTTTTGAGGACAAAGGGGAATTTCAACCCTCTCTTGAAACACAGCTTAATTCATGTTAAGTGTTTGCTTCTGTGCCTTTACCTGCTTTATCTATTTTCTCTTTGGAAAAAAAAAAGCATAGCGTGGAATTAAGGCTTTCATTCAATTCATTCTGTGCTTGGCATCACTCATGTATTTCTGCACTCTAAATTATTTTTCTACTTTTTAATTTTATTGTATTCAAAACAATGGCAAAAGTCCATTTAGTCTTAATGATAGAGGATCAGGTCTTACTGGAGGAACATCTTAGGCTTTTTGACTTGTGTATGTGTCTCTCAAGAGGAAATGTTCTGATTCGTTTTGGGAAAGGCATGAGAATCTGGAGATAAATTTCTTCTCCCAAACAAGATAAAAGGAACCATTTGGAAAGTAACTGATGCAGGCAAATCAATCACAACAAATTATTCATATGATGAATTTCATTTTTTTCTGTTTGCAAATATGTACTGTAAGTCTGATGTTTAGAGAGATGAACTAGCTATTTCTCAATATGCAGCTTATTCATGAATGGTTCATTGTAATTCAAGTCATAGCTCTTTTGAGGACACACAGGTCATGGTTTGGGTCCATTTTCCCTGACTGTATGCACATTTTTCTTTCAGAATCTGTTTCCCTGGTACAAGTATTCATTATGACAAAAATCATAGTCATGATTATTTGCTGCTGTGATGAGAGTTCCTTTCCTTAGAGCATGGGGGGAAGGGAACATCTGCTCACCCAAAGCAATGTGCTGAAAAACTTCCATACAATTGGAAGTAAATTCCATACAATCTCAGCCATCGAGATGATTCTTACTCCATCTCAGATGCTTTACATGTCATACAGTAGTCAGTTCTTCAGGTGTGACTGAAATAGTTGGTAAAGGCTGATGACCCAGTTGATTTCAGAGCACAGAGGGGGAGTGGAGATAAGAACAGAAAAATGCTGAGGGAGGTGGATAAATGAAGAGGTAGCTTGGTACCTTTGCCTGCCCACCTGCTGCTGTGTTGGTGTGTTAATGGAGCATTTTGAGTGTGGAAATCCCCGAAAAGGCAATTATTAGACTCCTAACCAGCCTGTGTGAGGTATCTCCTGTAGTGCAGATGTTTGCTGTGCTCCTGGGGCTGGTCTCTGGGAGGGCAGGTAGCAGGGCCAAGCCATTATGGTGCAGCAGGGCTGCCGAGGATGGGACAGGCTCTGACCTAAAAGGAGGCAAAGTGCAACCTTTAGCTGCTGTCAATGGAAAGGTGAAGGTGTCGTCAATGACAAAAGGAGTTCACTAACTTCTGACCAGGACAAACGGATCTACGTCTCAAAGTCTATTGAGAACCATCAGGTGGGACAGTTACCCACTTCTAGTATAATGACCACTCCAGAGCAGAGAGAGCTCTCATCTAGCCCTCAGCGCCCACGAATGCAAACTCCTGTGCCCCAGCTACAGCCCATGGCTGTAAGCGATGTGCTGATATCTGTTTGGATTATGTCTGAAGAAAAAAAAAACCCCAACAACACAACACTCTCATTGCCATTTTCCTATCCAAATTTTTCTCATGATGCAGAAGGTGCACCACAAAGATAAGCCTTGGATCAGCAGTTATTTCTGACCCACAGATTATGTTTGCTTTTGTTTCGTATCACAGGACCTTGTGGCTGTTTTAGCCTGGCTTAGATTTTCCTGGTGCTGTTCATTAAACTGTTTTATTTTCCACCATTGCCTATAGGCACTGACATGGATTAGCCTTGGCAGCACCACGCAGGGGGCTTACACACCCTGATGCTCACTAATTACAACCTCCTGAACATCCCAACAGCTGTAATAATACAGTGATGTATATATGAAGTCACAGTCTGTCAATGTATTGCCCCTGTGGTGTAAATCCTGCAAGCAATTTACTCATGACTAGAAATTCCCTTATTGCATGGAGAGTTTTGTTCTTTGGAGTGGTTTCTATTTACATGTGCTCGGGTTCTCTGAATGTCCAACAGAATGCGATACTGCACGAACTCACATCTTGAAGATGCATGGGGATATTATTTCCTTCCCCCCCGCCCCACCTTCTTCTCTTGGTTTTGTCTCTCTCACCTTCTTCATTCCCATAGCTACTTGCCAACATTTCTTCTCCACAGCAGCTGAGGTACACAGTTCAGAAAAACAATAAAAGGTTTACTTGTTTGTTTTAAATCTCTGTGTTAACAGTTAATGCATTTAACTTGCTAAATACCTGTCAGTCTCTAAATAGAAGTTCAGCCACCTAACTTCTGGTGTGTGAATTGCTGAGTTACTGGTGATGAAGTGCAGTGCAGGGGAGGGCAGTAAATTTAGTCCTAAGTGAAACCCTTGAGCTTCGTGCAGTGCAGCTGTAGGAGCTTTGGTCCCCTGCACTTCTTCAACCAGTTGATCAACTCCTAACAGGCGGAATTACTTCATAGTGTAGTGCAGATGTAAGTTTTTAGGCTCTCCAAGTGCTGTGGAGAAGTAGGGAAAGGAGATAGGATTTTTTTCCTGTGTAATATGGACCTTGGAGGTGCTTGATCCTTCTCTTCTGACTACAGCAGGAGGCCAGCGCAACCAGGTTCCTAATAGTGTGCCTCCAGCAAGTGCCAGAGTTAGGTGTCAGTGTTCTGCACAACTGTTGGGCTGGACACTCTTGAGCACCTGGAGAGCTCTGCTGAAATGAGGGAAAATGGCAGATAGTGTCTGTTCTGGATTAACTGTGATGAGTGCGTTATTTAAGAGATTCTGGCATTTCCCGTGTCCTGCTCCACTTGGTTCCAAACGAGCTCTTTGAGTGATGAAGACCTCACAGAATTAAAATTACTCATGTATGCCCTCCTAACATCCCCTCAGCATGTGCATAGCAGAGACATTAATTTCGTTGCTAGGGGGAATTCCCTACCTCCAGAAATCAGAGTGGATTTGCCTGTGATAGCAATTAGGGTTTCCAGTAGTGAACCCTCTCCACATACACTGAATGTATTCTCCAAAGTAATGACATCAAGACAAAAAAAAAAAAGGAAGATGAAGGGTCTGCATCATTATGTTTGACAGAACATATACACTACTTTTGCAGAGATTGAAATAATCATAACTAAGCTCATGGAAAATTGCAAACACATAAAGGTTGTATGAAAAGATGCATAAATCAAATTTATGAAGTCATTTTTTTGGACATGAATTCTTTTAGAGGACTCATCAGCCACATTCTGGTATGAATCTTATTTGATCATAAGAATTATGATGATTAAAGTATTAGACACTAGTGAAAACTTCTCCACTTCTGCCAAAAAAAAAAAAGTTAAATCCAAGCCTTGAGGCAAAAATGTTAAAAATAGACATTTTTTCTATGAAACCATTTGGACGAATGAAACTAATAGGTTTTTATCTAAACCATCTGGTGGAGGAAAAGCATTAAAATGTTAAGTCACGTACTGAAGCCCCCAGAGACTTCTTTTGAGTGCTATAAGTTAAAAAAAAAAAAAAATTAAAAAGGAAAACTTTGTATCTTTTCCTTCATTTATCTGAGGCCTGGCTCCCCAGAGTCCAAGCTTTAACCAGTCAGCTTTGCTTTGGCAACCAATGTACTCCTGCCTGTCTTTGCTTGAAAGTTGCACTCCCAGTAATGCCAACTGAATTAAATACAGGGAAGCGATAAGTGGGTTAGGGTTTATGATTTGCTTGGGAGGGTTTTTTTTTCCCCTTAAATAAACCTCTATGGGAAACTCAGATACAAATGATGTTCACTCATGCTTTTCTGTACATGTAAAACCAGATTCTGAAACCTCAGTTTAAAATAACACAATTTATTGTAGTACATGAGATGTGTAACAGGACGTAACCAACAAAGACTTTTGCACTCCGTTTCCCAATTTGAGGCCAAGTAACCATGATCTCCTGGGCTTGCTTTCTACCCGATGTGTAGGGGTTTTGGTATGAAACAGAATCACAGACTAGCCTAGACTGGAAGGGATCTCTGGAGGGAACTTTCCTTATTGCAACTTGTGTCTGTTGTCCTTCTTGTACGTCTCCAGAAAGAATTGGTCTCTGTCTTCTCTGCAAAGACCCACTAGGCAGTTACAGACTGCAGTAAGAGCTCCTTTTGAACTCCTCTCCTTGAGACTAATCAGATTCAGCACTCTCAGCTGCCTCAACCTCCTGACCATCACGATGGCCTCCAAGGGATTCATTCCAGTATGTCAATGTTTTCCTTGCACTGGGATCACTTTCGGAAAAGCTCCCACATCTGGGCTCAGGTTCCTTCCCAGTCCAAAGATGACAACAGTAAAAGAAGCCAGGATAGCCTATTTCTGGCTTTTGACCAAATTTTTGTAAAAAAATTTTCTCTTGAGAGTTGAAAAGCATTGAAAAACCTGTCACCTGTATATTGCAGAAGCAGGAGCTTCTGCCAGGACCTTGTTTTGTGACTGCCTCCAGCCTGTTTGCAGAGGGCAGCTTCTGCCGGGGAGTCAGATGCAGGACAGTCCCATTCAGCTGTCACGACTCTCCTTGTGGGTCCTGTGGGTCTCCTTGGTGTGCAGATATATGTACACTTATGATGCTTTGTTCAATCTGATGCAGAAAGTCAGACAGGTAAAGGACTTCGCTGAGTTCTAGGGGGAAATTCTGTGAAAAGAGAGAGACAAATTATGTTTGGGGGATATGAACAGTGTAGTAAAAATTCCAATCTGATGATCTTTGAAATTTTAATCAGAAATTCCAGCAACATGAGACCAGAGATTACTCAGACATCTCTCTCTTGTTATTTTAATCTTTTTAGTTTACAGTTTAATTTGAAAATAGCACTCAGCTGTACACATACAACTTAAATGTGGAAAACTGCTGAATACAAATAAAACCTGGAAATCTCCTCCTATTTATTATTTGTAAAATCACCTGAGTTAAAGCTGTCCTTGTGGATCTGATCACTGCCTCACAGTTGCTGAACTTCAGTTATGACTAAAGCAAAAGACTGTTTTTCAAAACTCTCAGATCTCAGCTACTCTTCCTCTAAATTACTCTGTCTCCCTGGGCACATCACTTACCTTCTTTCATATTCATCTCTTTAACAAAACCATGTAACACATGCTTGTATGCCAGCAGAGTGGAGAGGCTGAGCTCATTATTTCAGAACTCTGAGCAGAAGTAGATATCAAAACATGAAGGCTTACACTACTAATTAGGGCATCAGATAGCCTTATTTATTCAAGTGATGATACGCTTTTGAATGAACTTTGGAACCTCATGTTGCTATCATCTAAGCCGTGTTATATAGACAGCAGGAAAAATCTCTCTTGCATCTTCAGTATTTAACGATATGACTGCACCCATGACATAAACATGGATCCGGGTGTTTCGTTGTGAAGAATGTTGGCATTACAAAAGCAACCCACAGGCTTTGTGTCTCCAGAGAACTTATATTGCCACAGTTGCTGTTCTAGCGTGGTAAGGTGAATGGCCCCATCGCCAACCCATGTTGGGAAAGGCTTTGGACGTTTTAACTTCCTCTGAAACCTGGAACTTTGGGAGCACTAAGGTCAGCATATATGCTGCGTGTAGAGCTGGGAAGTTTTTAACTGTAGGTATCAAAGTGTGAGAAGCCTGAATATTCACTAGAGGTTTTATTTTTCTTTCTTTGGTTTGTTTTTTTTTTTTGTTTGTTTGTTTTTTTTAAACTGGAGCCATGCAGAATGGAAGGCAAACTTCTTAGAAAGCTAGTTTAGAGCAGCATCTGAAATGCATGTTCTTGGAGCCTTCAGAGACTTCAATATTACAAGATGCGTGCCCAGCCTGCTGTGAAACAGTGGCGCATGGAATATCACCCACTTACATGTTTGACTTAGCTAAAGAACATATTTTAAAAACGTATTTGTCCTTGATCTATTTTTTTTTTCAACTGATTATGTATCCACCCTGCTGTTTAGTAAATCCAGCATTAAAAGGAAAAGTACTTTGTTTCCAGTTTGAAAATTTTTGAGCTAAACTTCCAGCCTCTGGACATTGCTGTGAGTCCTCTGGTTGCGCCTGCTGTGTGCGCTCAGTGTCTGCCGTCCCCATCCCCACTGTTCGGCTGGCTGGCGGTCTGGAAAACGCTGATGTTCTAAGGGTTACTGGATTACAATTGTTCTCTGCAAACAAAACTCACATCTGTTCTGACAACTTATTTCAGCCTGATGCAACTTGAAAAGGTCGAGATTAATCCCAGAAAATCAGACTTCTATTGGAAAGGCCAAATCAACTTTAATTGTAACACATGGCTATTTGTATTGGCATTTAGCTGCAGCCGTTTATCCTTCTTTCCATTGGTATTATTTGTTTCCAAGCTAGCTACTAAAGTCTACAATGCAAGCTGAAATGTTTTAAGTAACATAACAAAAATAACAGCTGACATCTTTCCTTTTACAGATTTCCATTGACCTAGGGTATTTTGTTGGGCATGGCTTTTATGACTTTTGTTTATCAGCAGGCTGAGAAAAAAAAAAACTTAGAAGAAAATGTTGGCTCATTTTATAAAGATTATTGGTGTCTACTGTAGTTTCACACACCCTCTTAGCCTGTTGGCTTTGTCCATCAGAGCCCGGGGGATGAACCACTCGCTCTGGAGTTCTGCCTCCAACCAAGCCTTGATCATGGGTGCTGATGGGTGCAGCCTTCACGTTACAGCAGTTGCAAGCTGTGGTTTTCTGTGTTGGTGAGGTGAGGAAGAGCACCATCCTTCCTTAGGCACAGGGGACAGGTTGGTGTGGCACCTCTCTAACCACCCCACTGGCTTCTGGCGGCTGCGATCAACTCAGCCGTCGAGCCATCAACCGATATCTGAGCTCTCAGATCCCCTGAAAAGTGACAGGATGAGAGACACGCGTTTGGCAATACTTTGCTTTTGCTGTTTGGCCTGGAGAAAGATACTCAAAGTGGTAAGATTGTTTAGCAACAGCTGGCAAGCACCCGGGTGTGAGCCTGATTTTCAGACATGACAGGCACTTACAGAATGTTGCCAGATACAGCTGTTTAAAAGCCTTAATAAACAACAAGTCAATACTAATCTTTGCCAAATTAATCTTTTCCTTGACAGCCCATCAGAGAAATTATGCTCAGACTTGTTGTAAACACACAATTGTCAGAGGGTAAGGATCTTCCCCGCAGTACACTGTGGATTTTTGCACACAGCTTGTTTTCCAGATAGGAAGGTTTCCTTTTATTTTCCCCTTCCTCTCTTTATTTTTTTTTTCCTCCTCTCCTGTTTTATTTTCTAGCCAATTACATGTTTGCCAGCTTGGTATTAGCCTGAATGAAATTTCTTTGTAAAGTGTCTATCGCAGCAAGCCCTTAATAGAATGTGAAATGATGACAGTCGCAGGATCCATGCAGATGCACATTTGCTAGTGGGTTTCTCTAATTAGGCAGTAACTGTGACAGACTCTGAAACGTTACAAGTCATTGTTCTCACTTGTCCTCTTGTCTGTGGAATAAGAACTACATTTGAGTTGTGATTTAACATGCTGCTGGGTAATAATAAAATACATGACTCTGCAAAGGAAAGCAAGCGCTAACTGTGAGACCTGACACAAAGCACCTCGTGTTCTCCGGGGTGCTCAGCACCTCCTGCAGGCTCACTAAATAATATTATATTTAAATGTAAAAGGACTTGAAGACACCAGATAAATAATTAACAGGGCAATGGTTGTCTATCTCTCTACCTATATCTGTATCTATACCTATATCTGTATCTATACCTACATACCAATGGGAGTTCTGGGGAGTAACTCCTCTATGGGCTACATACAGCTCTTTAGCTACTTCTCACCATGTGTGCAAAATAAGGATTTCTTTTACCAACTCTCTTTCCCCAGAGCACAGAAAGAGATCTCTAAGGATCTGCCATGTTTACAGGATCAGGTAAGAAACAGTCAGACGCAGTCTTGGAGATGGTAGCTCAGGTGGAGATGAAGTCTCAGAAGATTGAGGAAGGTGGTAAGAGCATGTTTTAGCTTCCAGTAATGAGCTCTTTTATTGTTGGGTTTCCTGTTTACGGAGGATCCTTGCAGGGAATATTTGGCAGAGACACCACTGGAATCAGGAACTGGTAGCTGGTGAGAGAGAAGTGGGCACGAATACATTGCATTTCATTGTGAATGGCTGGGGCCCTCCATGAATACAGTACTTAATTATTGCCTGTGGATGAGGGGAAAAATGCTACAGTAGGTTTCTTCAAAGAGCTTCTTTGGGTCAGAGGAAGCAGCTGGATGGGATTTCTGCTCAAACCTCTGTGAGTTTGGCGATGGAGAGACCGGGACTTACGTCGCCGGAATGGAATACTTGGAGAGCAGCAGTAAATTCAAAGAGCCTTTCCTTTTCAAAACCTCTGCTTACCTCGGTGCAAGCAAAAGGAATTTACATCTTCCCGAGTGGCTATGTTGCTAATCTTGCATTTTGCCTACCACTTTTTTAAAAAAATAATTTAAAAAGTATTAATTTCAATTAATGGAAGACATTATTTCCCTTGGCTTCTATCACTTTGACAGATGTCTTTATCATATTTACTTGCTGTTACTGTGTTACTTCAACGTGTAGGTTGTTTTGTCCCTGTGTGCTTTCTCATTACCATTGTTGTGACAGATGGTGACTTACAACCAGTGACCCGAGTACTAGTGTTACTGTGGTGCTTAAGCCACAGAGCTTCACTGAAGGATGGGGCACATCTTAATGAACTCCAGTGGTTTCACCTGCCTACAAAAGGATCTCAAACTTTCATGCTCCATTTATTGACAATTTGTACCTGTCAATAAGCAGTTAAAAACAAATAGCAGACTGCCCATTACCGGCAAACATTGCTTTTTCCCAAGGTCAGACATGAAGAACTGACATTTATGAATCAAAGTTGGATCTTTCTTTTGGAACAAAGTGGCTTCAGTATAACCCTGGCCAAAACCTGCTGCTCTTCCAGCATAGCTGTCCCCTCTGAACAGAGCCCAGGCACAAAACCACGCTCAAACCACCGGAGAGGTGAGGTGCTGCACAGAAAACACACCGCAGGTTTCCCTTCTTATAGACTGAGAGACACCAACTAGCCAGAGGTTCATACAGAATAAGTATTTTATTCATGATGTATTTTTTTTTATTTACATTAAAGTTTTCTTGTATTTTGAACTCTGCTTGGATACTGAAATTAACAACTTTATGTGACTGCGCACCTGCTCTCAAAGAAATGGAGATAACACAGTTCTTTTCCGTAAAAGAAAAAGGAAAACTGCCTGTTGAAATCAAAGTTGATTTTTTTCATCTTCAGTAATTATTGTCTCACTTTAGAATTAATATTGAGTGGAAAATGTAGTTTACTATAATATAATAAATAGAAGACATTGGGTAATTAGTAGTGCTGGTATATTTCTAAAGTACTAAACAGACAAACAATAAACTGTGAATTTAATCACGAGTTCCCACACAGTTTCAAGACAGGAAAATTAGAGCTCTCAGCTACAGTCATTTGAGTAATCACATCTGATCTGCATTATTTATTAGTTATTACATGCCAAGTGATTCTGATTGTACATTGCCTGAAATCAATGCAAAGCAAGCATACCTTTGTTTCTGGTTTGTTTTTTTAAAAAAATCAATGGCATTGCATAATGTGTATTTTATCTGAGTTGCTTTCTTTATTTCACATAGAAAATACAAATCAGTGGTACTCTCCATTAACTGGACAGGCATCCAGGATGAAATTCTCCAGAAATACATTTTCAGAGCTATTCTCAATTCAAAACATTGACAAAATACCTTCTTTTGGATTGTTTTTATCCCTTTTCCTGTGGCTGTTGAACTTACCTTTCACTTTAGGATCAATTTGTGATACATTCCCTAAAACTCTGTAGGACCTTTTGCATGTATAATAAAATGGTTGAAGAATATTGGGTAATATTTCTGTTGGTAATATTTTATTCCACTTGACTAATTAACCAAAATTGATCAAGTCTCAAGAAGCAGCATTATGCAGTTTTATTCAGTTTGTTTTGTTGATTCAAGTCTTAGAGTTTTGGGCAACTTCTTGCAACAATGCTTTAAAAAGGGAACTACTTAAAATATTTTCCTTTTTTTTTTTCTTAACAACCAAAGAAATACAGAAATAAGTATTGGTTACCTTCCTTTTCTGCCAATAAAGCAGGTTTGGTGCTATATACATCACTGTAAAAACTAAATAAAGTATTCACATCGGTTGTGAACAATTTGTGCCAGCAAAAGTTAAAGCGTCAAAGAAACCTCTTTAAAATGCTAACAAATTTACTTACAAACACCTATATTTATTATTTCATAAATAGGCGCAACAGGTTCCATAAAAAAGATTAAATACAGACACAGTATGAAGAAACAATAATACATAGCCATATGTAAAGGTTATAATTTAGCTGTCTCCAATCTGTTTCTGCATCTAATAAAATATCAGGTAAGCATTTGGCAGTTTTATACATAAAAGGACTTAAATGACATTTACTAACCAGTACACATAAAGTGATTTTCTTTAAAAATGAAGCATTTTTTAGGCAGTACAAAATAAATGTGTTTGCTCTTTATCAACATCAGGTTTTTTTTTCCTAGTTTTTTTGTGTTTATTTCATGAGACAAAGCCAATATTTTTTCATTAATATCATTTGGGAATATTTTACTTTTTTTTTCTCCAAATACTTTGAAAATATAGAACTATTAGTCAGTTGTTTAAAAATGAAGTAAAAATATGAATGTTTGCCAATTTAACCCTTATTGTGAAATCAATAAACTGGAATGAGCCAGTTTCAATTACAATTAGCTACAAAAACATTCACATTTTATACTCTAGGAGAGTGTAACATAGATGCTATTTACAAACTTGCTATGACTGCTACATCAAGCCATTTAAAAAGTCTTTAGTAGTTTCATATAAACACCCATTATGAAAAACCAATGGAAAATCCAGGACTTTTATCCGAGACATCTACAGTTGCTAAGGCAGTTACTATCGCAGCACTTCACAGCAAAAACCAACATAAAATCTGAATGGTCCAATTTCCTTCAGGGGAGAAGAAAAGCAATGTCCGTTAAAGGATCTCAGGGTGGGGTGGAAAGGAGAAAGAAAGAGAAAAAATGGGGGACGGGGGGAAAAGAAAAAGTAAGAAGCAAGACTACTTTTTCCAGAGTGGATGACCCACAAGCTCAAATAGTCCTAAGTGCTTAGCAACTTGTATTTCCTAATAAAATGCAGAACTGCCTTGATTGCATAAAGCAATCCATGATGAAAAGACTTCCCTGCATTCCTCAGTGGAAAGGAGAGGTGTTTTAGATTTTCAGGTAAGGTAGAGTGCTTTGTCCCTCTGCATGCCCCTGTTCAAAGAGAAAAAGAACAAATGTGATTTTTTTTTTAAATGTGTCAAATTTTTATTCTTATTCTTCCCAAAAAAATCCCCCACAACCCTACTGCATGTCATTAATTCCAGTACAGGTGCATTACCATGGTAATAGTAAGAAAAATCCTAATACCATAGTGGCATGTAGCAACCCAGAGACCACATCTGGCTCTAAATTAAATAGGATTGGGACATGGGTTTACGCCCTGGTTTGGGATGACCTGTGCTGCCGGGTTGGTAGCACTGACTATCCCTCTCTCACAAACCACATAAGCACAGCTGAGGGTTTAGCGCAGGTCTCGGAGTGATACTCCATAAGCACCCGATATGATGTGGTCACTGTCATTAAGAGGGCAGGGGAGCTTAGTTACATGAACATGGATGCCAGCCACTGGTATCTCTGGCCTATTTTATTTACTAGGACAGACATAGCCAAAACATGTTGGGTTGGCAGGTTCAGGTAAGCACACGCAAAGGAACACCAGACGCTTCTGGCAGAGCCAACTAGACCAACTCTCTACTGGAACCAGGCTCTACTGGAGACCTTCCACCAATGCACTGTGTCTAGCACACTTTTACATTCAGTTATTGCTGAGTTTTAGCTTCAACTGAAGCATACCAGTTCAGAGCCAGAAGGAGTCATTTATCAGTTTCTAATTTGGAACAATCTGTAAAAGTCAGGAAAAAACATAACACTTGAAGCAGAAGAAGCCTCACTGACGGGGCTTGGTTCACACTGCAGAGATTTTCTGGGAGAAAGGCTTTACTCTTAATCTCCTTCTTGCTTGCCAAAACCCAGGCACCAGTTCTGTTCTTCCACAGCTTTATGGCTTGCTTGATTTGGAGTCTGGGAGCAGCATAGAGGAAGCTATGCTGCACTGGCAATTTCTGCCAACGCAATAGCAAAGATAGGTTAAATCTAAGCAGAAATATTCACAAAGGCATATCTACAGGGTATATACAGGGTCTGCTCAGAGGAAGCTCCTGCTGATGGAAAGTTAACGCCCAGTGCACACGTTGAGGGCACTGTTGGCAATGACCACACATTGTTTTTTTCCAGAAGAGACCAGGAATCAAAGCTACAGGTGGCTATGGCCTGTTTGAGAGAGGACAATCTATTCAGAGCTCAGTTTAAGAGGGTATAAAAGTCTGTGGCCTGGGTAGGCCCCTACAAGGGCCTGCAGCACAGATCAAGACATTATGGTGGTACAGCATGGAAGCCAGGCCATTCTGCTGAACAAGTGGCCAAGTCATGGGGCAACAGTGATAGGTACAGGGGAAAGTGAGGCTTCTGTGCAGACTAGTTAAAGTCCATCCCAGTGTCAGCAGATTCTAGTCAAGGCATTTTTCTGAACTAGTAACCCGAAAAAGATTTGTGTTCAGTTCTAGTCTGAGTTCCAGAAAAACTTTAAAACAATAATGGAAGTGAAATTCTCAGTTTGAGTAAATGTAATGGGTAAAACTGGCCTTTAGTTCTGTTTTGTGTTCATTTGTCTGGGCTAGATTTGACACTTTGGTAGCAACCAAAAGCCTTTATCTGCCTCTGCTTTGAGGATTCATGTCAAGGGCAAGGGGAGGTCAGGTTGGTGGGCATGTTCACAAGGCACAACATCTATCATTTAAAACTCAAAAGATACCTTCTGTTCAGAATCTTAAATGGTTCCAGGCAGCTCCTCAGACTGTAACACGGCTCCACAAAAACCATGCTGCAGAAGAGCTGAGGGTTTGAAAGGGGCTACTAATATTATGGTAGAAGCATAGAGCTCCTACAGGTATCTTTTTTTTTTTCTAGTTACAGTTATGTGATCTTCATGTCATTCCCTTCCATGTATCTTGTATCCCATGCATCACTCCTGCATCTCACTGCTGTGGGTTTTCATGACCCAAACTAGTTATTTTCACTGGCAGCAAGCTCTCCTCAGCAATGGAGTACTTGGAGAAAACAGTTCACGCCATTTGCCTCTCAAGTAGAAGACAGTGATCTTAACGCTTCTTTCCTACACCTTCTCCCTAATATTTCAGTTCTGATTTTCTCTGGAATTGAAGTTCTCTAATTCCAAAGTGTATGTGCTGTGATAAGGTGACAACAATTTTTAATAAATGGATGTATTGAAAACTTGTTCTCCCACAACAGTCTAAGTGATGAATAAATACAGTGCCATCATAGGCGCACTTCTGAAATACTGCAGGGAAACGGGCAACAAAGCTGCTTCCAAAGTCTGATACTTGTGTCATGAATGTTGCTCAACACAAGGTGGCATTCACTGGCTGCTTACCCATTACTGCAGTAGTCATTATTCCAGTCCACAGTCTGTGCTGGAGGATTTCTGCACCCTGAACGAACATACTCCATTGCTTGGGTAACAACTTGTGCAGCTGTCGATGTTGGATTGATGATATTCTGATAATCAGGCTGAAGAGTAAATCCCTAGGGGAGAAAGCAAGTACATTACTATGTACAGAAACCAAGCAACAGGTTGGGTGCATTAAAAAAAAAAAAAATGGTGTGTACTGTGAAATGGTAGAATACTTCTTTTCCAGCTGTAATTTAGGTTATCAAACTTAAAATAGGAAAAAAGTGTAGGTGCTTTCTAAGTTTTAAAATCTTTCTGTGGTTTAAGAAATGAAACACTGCCGAAACGTGGTTAGCTACTACCCAGTCACAGGATAGAACTAAAAACGGACAGAGCAGAAACAATTCAAAACCAAGAGAACAACTCAATCAACACCAGGGCAAAAAGGTCTGTTTGCTCCTTAGAGCTTCCATTTAGATTAAACGTAAGGACACACACAAGTCGTTAATTCCCAGAATATGCAACAGAATCTTTTTGAAGGATGTAGGCAGCAGGTGGCTGGCTGTTTTATTAGACTACACCTATTCACACATTGTTCTCCAAACCCTTTTTCTTCATTCAGTCACAAAGGGACCATCTGCTGCTTCTTTTATTTGTACTTCTCTCTCAACTAAACAGAAATTCAACGAAAGCTTTTTAACAGTTGTTGGACTAATGTAGTGAAAGTAGCACAGAATAACTTGCTTTTTGAAATCAAGAAGACAAGAAAAAAAAGTGGAAGTTACAAAGAGAAACCTAACCTGCTCCCTGAAATATCTGTCATATGAAAAGTTATAATAATTTTTAGCTCTTTTGATACATGAGGATGTTTAAATACTGTGTTTCAAAACCAGGAGAACAACTGAAATTTCAAGGCTACTGTATCTGGTTCACCCTGTATAAATGTACATCATGTTCCTGTAAAGTTAGAACTACATTGGCTAAAAGTATGGGAATACTGTACAAAAGCAATTGATGTCTACTGAAAAAAAAAACCAAAACAAAACAGACTGAACTCCTTCCTGGGGCAAGGACATACATTTTCCACTCAAGTAAACTGGATGTGTAGCTGCTAAATCAGAAACTGAACTTGAACCAAGATTCCACACCACCTTCAATAAAGATAAATGGGTATTCTCAGTTTCTACCCGGCCTCCTCCACCCCCAGAAATGAGCTTCCTTCAAATATAACACAGCACTTCCTTTTCTACATCCCTCTTTCCCGGTGCATTATACTCCAGCTCTTTCCTGGAGACCCCGTGGGTGTTCTGCCCTGCTGTGCCTCTTATGTACACTGTCACCTCACTCCACTCATCCTGACTGTGGATTTTTGCCTAAGCCATAAGTCAGTGCAATTTTCTTCCATGCTCTCTTCCATATGGAGAATACCCCAAGTCACACCTCAGTACCTTAAATGCCCTCTGAAGCCTCACTTTGTCCCCAATGGCTCCAAGAAACATACTATTAGTAGCGGGTAAGTTTATGAGCTGAATTCAGCATCTAGTTGTCATGTCACACATACTGCCCTGCTAATAAGGTAAAATAAAAAACAGCCATGGTGACTGTAACCCACTGCCATGCTCTGTACACAGCCTTTTCACATCAGACTGGACGAACAACCTCCATGCCTGCAACAAATCCAAAGGAAACTGTAACTAAGCAGACTTCCCAATGACTTTAATTGGAGTTTCGTGTAATCAGAAAGCTGAAAAATTTGGTTTGTGTATCATTGTCATAAGTTTTATACAAGACATCACCCATAAGGCCTTTCTAATTTAGCTGTAAGAGGAAACTACGCACAGAAACACATCCTACCCTGAGGCACTCAGGTTTACCTTTGGTAGCAAAGCTCCTGAGCAATCTCTTATCATCTTAATGAAGCAATCACATATACAAAAAAAACCACTAGACAGGGCCAATAGCTCCAGAAGTGCTGCGGTGAAGCATGCAGGTAGGCTCAGAGACTCAAGTACTCATGGAGCAAGAAGAAACAGTTCCCTCAAGTCAGAGGAAGAGACCATCAGTGCAATATCAGTTCAATTTCTTCTGAACTTAGAACATTAATAGCTTAGATGCAGGAGGGTGATCCTGTGGTTAAAATGCCAGCTTGGTACTGGCTGGGGACTTAACTTATCCTTAACATCATCTTGCACTCTCAGCAAGTTCGCCGATGACACCAAGCTGTGTAGTGCTGTCGACACGCTGGAAGGGAGGGATGCCATCCAGAGGGACCTTGACAGGCTGGAATAGTGGGCCTGTGCGAACCTCATGAAGTTCAACCAGGCCAAGTGCAAGGTCCTGCACCTAGGTTGTGGCAATCCCAGGCACAAATACAGGCTGGGTGGGGAATGGATCGAGACCAGCCCTGAGGAGAAGAACTTGGGAGTGCTGGTCAACGAGAAGGTCAACATGAGCCACCAACGCGCCCTTGCAGCCCAGAAGGCCAACCGCATCCTGGGCTGCATCAAGGGGAGCGTGGCCAGCAGGTCGAGGGATGTGATTCTCCCCCTCTACTCTGCCCTGGTGAGACCCCACCTGGAGTACTGTGGCAGTTCTGGAGCCCCCAGCATAAGAAGGACATGGACCAGTTGGAGAAGGTCCAGAGGAGGGCCTTGAAGATGATAAGAGGGCTGGAGCACCTTTCCTATGAGGACAGGCTGAGAGAGTTGGGGCTGTTCAGCCTGGAGAAGAGGAGACTCCAGAGAGACCTGATAGCGGTCTTCCAATACCTCAAGGGGGCCTACAAGAAAGATGGGGAGAGGCTGTTCAGTAGGGCCTGTTGTGATAGGACGAGGGATAACGGTTTTAAAATAGAGGGAGGTAGATTTAGATTGGGTATTAGGAAAAAATTTTTTACAATGCGAGTTGCAGAACACTGGAACAGGTTGCCCAGAGAGGTGGTGGATGCCCCATCTCTGGAAACATTCAGGGTCAGGCTGGATGAGGCTCTGAGCAACCTGATCTAGTCGGGGATGTCCCTGCTCCTTGCAGGGGGGCTGGACTAGATGGCCTTTGAAGGTGCCTTCCAACCCTAACCATTCTATGATTCTATGATTCTATGATCTTTTCTCAAGTTTTCTGTGTGACCACAGCCAACTCGCTTTGGCTTTCTTCAACGAAGCATGCATGCACACATGGTTGGACTGAACTGATACCTCTTACATTAAGGATGGGACCACGGATCTGAACTTAATTCTCCTATCTGCAAAATAAAGCGTAACACAGTATTCATCTTGCACCTGGCAAGTCTGTTTAGTTTGTAACTGCCTGGGATTGGGGCCTGTTTCTTAGGACATGCTCAGGTGATATATTTTAATGTGGTGCAGAAGTATTCGAGCCAGGCTCCAGCTCCAGAAGCAGACTGACCCATGGGCCGCGCGGGCATGGGCCAGCTCTCGGCTCTGCGGATGTGGTCACCAGTGGCCAGCACCAAGCCTGGTTGAGGGCTACTGGAATATCAGCAGCAAAAGTAATAATGTGGGTGTGGGAAAGCATGCTTGTTAAGGCAAAATCATTCAAGAAAACTGAACTCAATATGAAGGACTGATAAAATATGGTGATGCTTAAAATTTAAACAGTAATTGTTTCGGCTTTTTCATCAACAGAAGAAATTCTGGAAATATAGACCTGTACACAGAGGGACACAGCCTTGTACCAGGCTTGTAGTAAATATTTGTGGACTATTTATGTAAGCCCTTAACAAACAATGATGAAATAAAAAGTGCTCAGAAAAATGAGAGCTTCAAGGTCTAATTAAACAATGCTGAATGTTTTTGCATTGTAATGCTCAAGAGAAAATCACCAACTGTTTTGTGACATGCCTAGAATTTTAAATTTCATTTTCTTGTTCCAGATTGAAATAAAAATAGGGAACTTGATAAAGATTAATTCGATGTCAGGAGGGACATTTGCTCTTTAATTAGATTTCTGTAGCCCTAGCAGTTTCGTTGTGCCACTGTAGCAAGTCCTAAAAAGCCTGCAGCAGAACTAAACAGTGATCCTCATCTCCACACTTTACTGGGAACTAATTTCATTTCCTGCCTGTCTGGAGAGGTATTTTCAACAGGCATCAATGTTTTTGTCTTCACAACTGATTTATTCATCAATCTCAATGTGATATTTTAAACCTTTAAATTACATCCAAATCCTAAAGCATCTGTTTATTACACAAGGAAATTGAAAATCTGTCTGTGTGATATCATACAAAGATTTTTTCCTTAAGGTTATAAAAGAAGTTGACAGATATTAATGATTTTTTTTTTCTCTTGACCTCATTCGAAGACAAAGCATAACAAAAAAGGGGAAGAAATCTGGACAAATACAGCAGGTCCCTGAATTTACTGTATATAATATATACCAGAAAAAATGAGGCTATTATTTTTGTCAGGCTATGCAACCATCTTGCTATACACATTTATTTTCTAAAGGAAAAAGAAATACCTAAAAGTAGACTGAAATGAGTTATTATTTAAAAAAAATAAAATAAAATGTAGCATACATTAATCTTCTGCTTCTTTGTTATGCACACACTTGCAGCCATGGTTACTAGACATTAAGAACCTAGTTTTGCTTACTCTACCTGTGGAGTAGACACAGAGGACAGAGATTTTAATGGGACTCACCATCCCACACAGCGCTTGGGTGAAGGACTTTAAGCAGGGAAGGAGATGCTTCCAGTAGGGCTTCTTAAA
The DNA here is from genome assembly GCF_036417535.1 of Chlamydotis macqueenii. Lineage (NCBI taxonomy): Eukaryota > Metazoa > Chordata > Aves > Otidiformes > Otididae > Chlamydotis > Chlamydotis macqueenii. The sequence continues at coordinate 123,783,416 of NC_141557.1, forward strand.
AGGGTTCCTTAACAAGGACTGGGCATATTTGGAAGGGGGTGAATCCTTGGTATCACCAGTCTCCACACAAAACAGCACAGTACAACAGGGTGGAGAGGGGGATATGATCAGAAAGAAGCACAAGTGCCTGTTTCCTGAGAAAGGAAAGAACAACTTTGCAAGAGAAACCAGGTTGTTGCTTCAGTTGCTGTTTTAGCCTGAACTTTTGAGAAGTTGTGCTAATTTGAATTACAAGGGTTAAGAGTCAGATCACCTGATCCCAACTAAGTAAAAATTAAACATCATGTCAAGCCTATGAAACAGACTGCAGAGAGGCAGTTCTGTATCAGCTGAAAAATAATAAAATGATAAGATGCTCACATGAGCATTTAATGAAAGAAAAAAAATCACACTCTTCTAATCTACTGGGATTCTTCCAGTGTGTGAAAAGTGGATGAAGGAAAAACTGCTACACAATGGATTTGTACTTTAACAAAGTAAAACTTTAACAGGGCTCTAGTTAATAACACTTATAGAAAAATATAGTGTATCTCAGAATTAGAAGTTAAATATCACCAAAATCAGGATCTAATTTAAATCTAAGTATGAGGATAGAACTAAATGGTCATTTTTTTTACAGTATAAAGGATTAACACTGTAAATGAGCACCCCAAAGGTCTACAGTAGTGCTCATTATTTAATTTATTCCTTAACTGTTTTGGAACAGAAAGGAATAGAGAAAAAATAGTCTACCTTTGCAGAAGTTGCAAAAAATATTTAGGTAACTTTAAAGAGAAATGATTGCTTAAAAGAAATTTTAAAATATTTACTAATGCTAGGCATATGACCAAAATTCTAATACCTGAATTTTCCTTTGCCTTGTGCATTTCAGAACAATTTGGATGCATTGCATCAGCTGCATACTCCTAAGAATTAATTGATTTCAAAAATAACAGAAATTGTGCAGCCACTGAGGATTTTTGGCTACCATCACTTCTGATCTTCTTGATGTGCTGTACTTTTTGTGGACTCCTGGAGGAGACTGCCCTTCTCCAGCTGGCAGTCTCTCTCAGTCTGGCAGCTGCACGCGTGCAGGCAAGGGCTGCTGGAAGTGGAGGAGGACGTGCTGTTCCCTGCGGAGCCGATGAAGATCAGCTCATTGTCCTGGCAGCAGTGGTGGCAGAACTCTCTCCCCAGGTCAGCACTTCTTATCAGTTTCCTCCTTGAAGTTACGCATAGAAGAAGAGTTTGTGGATTTCACACACAGTGGTTTTGGAGAATTGTGTCCCTGCCTGCCAGGACTGAGGTCTGGATCTTTCTGTGATTTTTCTTGGAGCTGGCAGTCCTTCAGATATACTACAAGCCAGTCTTTGATAAAAAACCATCCTCTATCTCCTGGAGAAAACAAGTGATCAAATCTCGCAGAGCCATAGTGTTAAAACAAGGGATCTGTAGAGAGCAGGGCTTCCCAGAGTGTGGTACTGTTGAGCATCACACTAGTAAGCTGCTAAGTACTTAAATGCTGCATGTTGGGGAAAAAAAAAAGGAAAAAAAATCAGGACCCACCATCAGTGGGATCACGTCTGCAGTACAGGTATCTGTCTGTAATGGTGGTATCCAGCCAGGGGAGTTTGCAAATGCCTGTGGCAGAAGACCGCTAGGAAGCTGTTGATAGACTTTCACCTCTCTTGCCTACTAAGCTTCATGCTGCAGTGTCACACGAGAAAATTTACCTCATTTCTTCTTAAAGTGTATCAGTCTGTTTGGTATTAACGGTGGTGATGTTTCTGAAAAGGAAAATGTCTCCTGTTGCAAGCCACGCTGCAGGGGGCAGGATGTTAATTAGTTTCTGTTCTTGCTGCTTACATAAATTAGATGCCCACTGGAGTCTTTGGAAAAGGCTTAGGGTGGCCACACCTTTACCACTGAGGAAATAAAACAGGTGAGGGAAGAGGAAGTGAAAATGAATTAAATGCAACCATGCCTTCTCCAGCTTTATCAGAGTACATATTCTCCCATTCCTCTTTGCTCTATTTATGTAGCAGAGTGGTCCACACTGTGCTGCTGGGGGCTGAACCTCACATCCAGAGTCCTCCTTACCACAGGCTGGACACACAGGGTGGTGCCTCTTCTTTTTCCTCATTGCTGTTGACTCTGTGCTGTGGCCATTGTCTGGAAGGCTTGCTTTTTTTTCCACTATGTCTTTTCCTCTTTAACATGCTCTGTGATCAGCAGAATGTTTGCTCAGTTTCGAGCAGAGGAGAGAGCAGTCCTTTGACAACTGTCAGAAAGAGGCCTTTACCTTCAAGTTATAGTTTCTTGACTTCTTGCTATTTGTCTCTTCGTGGCCAACCTGTCCTCCATGCTCTAATGCAGTACAAAATCCTGGGGATAGTATTTTCTAACATTTCTTGATTATGACTAGAAGGAGTCATATTTAAGAGACTAGATAGACTACCACTGTTCTGCTCTGGCGGGACAAATCACAGTATAGTCAGTACACCTGTCACCCTAAAATGTAACACACTTTTTGCTTTGTCTTTACCAATATCAGTCTTTAAAGGAAAGGGATTCTATATTTACACTCTGTTCACAAACTCTGTAAACTGCTGTATACTAAAAAGAAAAAGAAATAAAAAATATATTACAAATATTCCAATGTGAAATTACACAAATTTTCCAGAGCTCAAAAGTTGTATTACTTTGAAACAAAAGCAGAAACGTAAGAAATATGAACTGGCTTGTAGATGTTCCACAGTGCTTAAAAAGAAATGTAGTTAAGATTGACAGTGTAGCATTTCAACAGGTAATAAGCACCTGTCACCTTGAGGGAAGCTCAGGAATATCTCACCATGGCATCTTCATCATAAGCATCAGCCTTTCTGACTAAGGAATATGAGTTGGTAAAAAGTATTTAACCTAACCTTTCATGAGTTTAACAATGGAGAGCAGGAACAAAGAGGTACAGCATTTTTCAGTTTACTGTATTTGTACTTAGTAAAGCAAAAGACTCACCACAGTACAGGTCTACATATCGACTTCTAAACACTTGTTCTCTACAACCTAGTGTCCTGTGTTTTCTCATAAGCTGGAAGTAACTCAACTGCATGCCACACATCTCACAGATGAGTGAAAGTACTCTCAAGCCACTGACATGCAGACCATATGCTACAAGGGTGCACCTTGGTAAAAGAAAACATCAGAAGATTCATACTACCTTGCCTTTTTTTGTGGTATGTCATGGCTTGGAATAAAACCAAAGTGTTCGGATTCATACAATAATGATGCATGTATATATATGTAAGTACCTAACATCTGTGTTACATCTTTTGCTAGCCCTTACTGTACTATTAATTCAATAAGTAAAGCCAGATTTTCAAATCTGTTCAGTAAATTATGCCTATCAATGATTCTGGAAGAAACATAAGGGGTTTGATCTTCTATAGCTCTGCATTGGACAAGTAACGTACAAGTAACACTGAACTTGGCAAACAATCTGAATCTGGAAGACTGAATTACTTTGCAGTAAGAACTCACTGAAATATAACTATACAATCTCAACAGGCTGCTGTCACAGATGTTTCTTTTCATGTTTGGTAAATTAATCAGGGTACTGTGTTGAGTCTCTGTCCATTGCTTTGTCTCTCATTGCTCTGAGCCTTCAGGGTCAACCAGGATGGCATCAGGCTTAGGATCTCCAGACAGACCCTTCTGGCTCACCTGCCTAGGACTTCCCCTAGCTAATTCTAGCTGCCCAGGCTTGAGTTAGCTCCTGAATTTCTCTGAGACTTGAGCATGGGCTCTCCCAGGACACTCACACCAGGACACCAAGTTTCTAACTATCAGGAAAACCTTAAGGAATACACAACAGTAAAAGACTCCACATCAGTGTGGTCATAAGTCTGTTGAGTCTGTTTACTCTGACTGTGAAAAATAAGCTGGTCTAGGAAAAAAACTGTAAACACTTCACAAATTTTCCTTCCTGTCTCCTTTCTCCAAATCACTCCTGAGACTAAGATCAAAATCTTTGAAAGAATCCAGATCATCTTGAGCATACCTTGGTTTACCTTTTGAACAACTGAATTTATCAGTCAAGATTGCTTTCAACTCTTTTTTTTCTTTATCCTGCTTTAGCAAATTTCTTTCCCTGTTAAATTGTTCTCCCAGCTAGAAGCTATGTTTTGTGTTCAGGTATTCCCATCTCTAAAGACCAATCTTGAGAGGAAATGTTTCTGGCTTGGAAACATGCAAATGCCTTGTTAGCAAAGGTGAATTTATAGAGTTATTCAGAACATGCAGCAAATTCATGACTATGTATTATCAACTATAACTGACAAATTTTGTGTATACAAATTTTGTAGATACTTGCAACTCCATCTAAAAAAAAAAAAAATGTTCATTCTAATGCCTCTTTGGAAAGCAAGACCTTATTATTGGTAGTCAGATCTCATCCAATACAACAGAAAATTTTCTCAGCAGCGTTAATCTGCTCTAACCCTCCATAGGCCTTTTCCCAAAAGTCACAATACTATAGTTGGCCTGCATTCATTCAGAACTCCTAGGAAATGTATTGAGAATCAACTATCTAAAACACTGAGAATGTGAAAAAAAAAAAGTCACCCTACTGGGATACTGGGGACAATCCATTTATTTCTAGTAAAATAAAGGTATACCTATCTAGTAAAATAAAGTTATGAATGCAGCATAAACTAACATACTCATTTTCACTTAATCGAGCATGTTTAACATAATCTGTGTTCCTTCACATTCCCTCTGACTGTCCACGTCACAGTCAGCACAAGGATAACAGCACAAGCTACAACCATATCTTCTTCTAGACATGCCTGCCTTTTGTTTGTAAAATGTGTTTCCCGGAGACTTAACATTTCATTTCTATTCCAGGGCACTCCCAGGTTTCCAGATGGATCTACGGACACACTTCTACTTAAAGGATGCCTCCTGAATCTTGGGGGGAGACAGGGCTAGTGTTCAGAAGAATGTGATGAACATCGTTGCTAGCACAAACAGTTCTACTGAAGTTCCCCACCATCTAGGTAAACCCATTCATGTGTTCTTACCTTTGAAAGACTAAGCCCTCAGACCATACTATGGTGGTTTTGGAACTTTGCAAAATTAAAGCCAATCCATAGTTGTAAATGTCCCTCACTATGTCAACTTCTGGATGACTTCCCCCCCCCACCCCCCATCCCCCCCCAAAAAGTCCTCCGGATAACAGAAAAGCTCAAGCTTACTTGCTGCATTGTAGGTGAATGTAAAGCAGACTGGACCTGCATCGGTAGCTGGTTTCCAATGGACTGCTGCATTGAAATCGGCTGGTGTTGCTGGATGTTGAGATGCTGGTGCAGAGGGGGGCTGATCTGAAGAGGCGGCGGTGGGGACACGGCCATGTTTGCTATGGAAACAGTCACTGGCATTTGGTTGTTGGGTTTGGGCGCTATGTTCCTGGGGATATTGGCATGCATGGCAGTGATGTGAGGATTCATTCCTGATTGTTGGTGGTAGTGGGAACTAAGGTACAGTGCAGAGTGAGCCTGGGTGGGCCCATGAAACACCGACTGCTTTGAATTCATCATCTGAGGTTGTGGGGAGGCTTTAACATCAACAGGTTCACTGTAGCTCTGTTGAGAAAAACAAAAAGCAGGCAATGCTTAGAAGCTACAAAATGCTGCTGTTCTACCCCCCAGAATGTGTTTAAGAGTCTCACCATGGGAAAGCATGTTTCTGGACCATCAAATTGTCCTTGAAATTGAGTTTGAGAAAAAGAATTAATCCCTTTTACCTTACATTTTTCTCTTCAACATTGTAAAAAAAGAAGTTAGCTCCTCTGTTTCCTGGTCTAGCCTGACATTTTGCTTTTTCCAAACTTGGAACTGGCATCACTGACCTAATGACCTACACAACAAAGACAATCAAGCCTGTCACATTTATTCACATAAGCGGCCACTACTATTGTTCTAAAATTTGATGGTCTAGTTGAAGAGATTCAGGAGGGTGGGTTCCAGTAAAAGTCTACAATGATCTTTGACATGTCTCATTTTCCCATCCGCAAGTGAGAAATAAGAATTTCAGTGTTCTTTGCCATACATGTTGATAATTGCTACTACTGCTTTATCAGTTAGCTAACATGATGAAGAGGCTAAACTCCATCCACAGTTGTTCTACCGCATTGAATAAATACGCTAGTTTTTGTGCCAATACCTTTATTTTGAAGTATTCTGTGCCGGGATGCTATCCACGCCTGTATCAAACATGTTTCATGAGCCATGCATTCAGAAAGAATATTCTGAATAATTTCACTTTTAGCAAAACTTCTTTTGTTAATCTAGTTCATAAAGTTCTCAAAACTCTGTTTAAAACTGATGTCTATATAAACGTTAGACTGCATCAGACACAGGGAAGTTATCTTACTAAAGCTGGAAGAATACTGCGTAGAATATTAGATTTTTTAAAATGTTATGGTCTACCCTGATTCCTTAAAGCTGCTAGTAATAAAACCTTTCCAATAATGAATGTGACTTTTAATAATACTCTTTCTAATATTTATAACTTGTTACATTTGATTTAAACTCAATTTGTTGTTTTCCATACTCTTATTTTCTTAGATCTTCTGAGTGCTAACTTTGTGTGTTCAAATAATGCTGAAAAAAAAAGTAAGAATTAACTCCCATGAGCTTCTAGGTGGGAATCATAATTTGCAGTTAAGTCACACTGGGATTAATAGTCAGTGAAAGGTGAAACATGCTGGAAAAAAATGGCAGAAATGTCCCTCTAGAGAAAGAAGTCACTTTGTCAAAACAAGGGCTGAAAGATGCATATATGCCCTTATTCTGTGACCTCCATGTCATGTTTGCTCAGTTTACAAGTCAGAGTAAGTTTCATGTTACTCTCAGCACTCCAGGGTCAGTGAAGTCTATTTGTATTCTTTCTGAAGGATGTACTGTCACCAACGATCCGCTGACACGCGCGTTACTGAAATCGCTTCATTATACGCAGTGATAAAGATGAGAAAGACAACTTCATTTTCCCTAAGTATAACTGCAGTTCCCTTAGCAAAACTCCTCGTTTTCTCCAGTAAACTAAGGAAAATGAAATTAATATGATAAAATGAATGCAGATCTCTGCCTCTGTGGATCTGCTTGGCTCTGCTCACGTGTGGGTGTACACATGTGCAATATGTATTTTATACATGTTCACAGGATTCACATACAGGCATAAAAACTCACAGATAGTAAATCATAAAACCTGAAAACCGGTGAAAAATCTGCCATTTTGAGGGTTTTATTTTTAAAACATTGAATTGATATTCATCATGACACAAGAAATATTTCCTCTATCTCTTCCCAGTAATATTTGTAGGATACTCTTGTGAGTGTGGGAGCAAAGACTGGCAGGTTTGCCAAAATTTCAGAGATCCAGAAGGTTTGCTAATTAGCAGCACAGTCAGGACCTGCCTCTTCGCACATTACAGGGGGTGTATGCTGTGTTCTTTCTTGAGAAACTTGAAGTTTTACTGAATGCATCGTCCCCTTATGAAAACACCTTGCCTTTCTGCTTGGAACAGTAGCTGGCTGGTGCTATCTGGTCCAAGCAGGATAATCACTCCTGAAGTGTGTAAGGGTAGATTGGTTGAACAATTCCTCCAGGTGAGGAGGTATCAAAAAGCCTTTGCAGCACTATTAGTGGCATACTGATACATATTGGTATGTAATTTGTGAATATAAAAGTGCTGCCATACACCTCTTTAACAAAGATACAATGAACCAGCTTAATTATTGGGTAATGCTGAGCTCACATGTAAGTGATGAATGCGTGGCCCATACTGATAAAATTACAGAGATATCAGATACTCAGTATCAGTCAATACTTGAAATAGCAAATTCCATTAAGAGGAATTGTACAGTTTCTGGCCAGAGATGAATAAGACTTCCATTCCCTCTGAGAAGAGCATCTGCAAAGTGATCAGACGGGACTGTTCCAGCTGTCTCAAGCTATTCAATCAGCTTTCTATATGTCTCTCTACCTCCTGATCCAGTGAAAAGCACAACATTTCAGTTTCAAAACAAGTGTTTTGCTGTTACTTAGGACACTTTAAATCATATGTGATCTGAAGCCAAATTGTCCAATATCAGTGTAAAACACATCAATATTATCAGTTACTGGGAATCTTGATAAATGAACCCATTAAATGCTATTCTTCAGCATACTGCATTTTCAGCTTTTACTAAGCCTGGGACAGAAACACAGATTTTGTAAGTATTGCTGAAGCTAATGGAATAGGTTATGTAAAATACTTTGGCTTTGTTATGTTGCTTTGCTATCAAATATACCAAGAGGTGTATATGATGCATAGGTCATGTTATTACTTCAGGCACAATTACTGCTTTCATGGATTTGAGTGGGCATTGCACTTGTCCAGTACAGCACAAGACAGTCTTAGACAAGAACTTATTATGGGTAAAACTAAGAATTAAGAAAGAAGGGATTCAAGTGCACAGTCATGTTCCCTAACTTTGCAGGTTGGAATCCAGTCAATCTGTTCTTGCCCTACCCAACGGGAAGAGTACAGAGACAGTTCTTTAAAAAACCTTACTTACTTAATTAATCTGCCCAAAAGCAACACATATCATTTAATTTTTGGCATGAAGTTATAGGATATAATTAATTTACAAATATATACAGTGGAGACCAAAATTACAAATCTACATGTACAGGACATCAAACATGGAAGTCTAGTCTTCTACTAGACATGCAGTGAGAAAATTTTTTATCATTACTATCAGAACTATGGTATTGTAGACCCACCACTAGAGGGTGACAGAATATTATATTTAGTTAATGGTAGGAAGTGGTGTTTTACACTTATATCAGCGAATATACAGTAGGACCACAAAATAGCTTTTCTTGACAGTCCTTTATGCTCTTTGAGTATGCTCTTCAGCTTCCACTTGTTCTGGAATTCAGGTCAAAGCCATACTCTAAATCTTTCAAGTTCTCCATAGGCTAGGAGTAGGCTTTCTCATAGACCTGCCTCTCCATCTAACATCATCCATCTAATACTGTTCGCCTAAATTAAAAAAAAAAAAAAAAAATCAGAAGGTGAAGAGAAGATAGGTTAGGCCAAGGCAATGGAATGCTACAGAAAAAGCATGACTGCCATTCTGTCATTTAGGCACAACACAAACCCACCTTTTTATTTTAATGAGAATCTATTGTTTTACTGAAACATGAATAAAAAAAAAAAAAAGGACAAGCAGCATTTTGAAATCCTAAGAGAGTTAAAGTAGGAGAGAAACAGGGAAAGGAAGGAAACAAAATAAACACTACTGTAACACTAATAAATATAATTATATTAATTAAAAGTACTGGTGCATGATCCTCAGTTCACAAAATTACTCTACTTGATCAAACTTTCAAGGAAATGTGTGATGATACAGATGAATGAAAATCTTCAGAAAAAGCATTGAGAGTTGATCATTTTGCACAAAGTTTCAAGAGTGCTGAATCAAGTTGTTCTCCCCACATTTTTACTAAACTCATGTCTTTCCTTCCAATTCTAGGGCACAGTAAACTTTCCCATCCACCTTCTACTCCCCTATTGTATGCCAAAACTCCTTAGGCATACTTGCCAAATTCATAAATTAAATCAAGTTAAGGGGTTAAGTATTACTCATCCAGTTGTGCTATTCGTTCTTAAGGAGGACTGCCCTGGGACTCGTAGTCCTTCTTATCACAGACTGAATTCAGGCACAAGGAGTTTGTCAGTTCCTTAGAGGAAAGGGGCACTGGGATTTCCCTCACCTCTATCATAGTTTAGCCATAATCAGCAGCTAAAATACCACAGAGTCAGTCAGTCACTCCCCCATCACACCCCCTGCCCAACTTGTGGGTTGAGATAAAAACAGTTTAAGAGAACAATAGAGAAAAGGAAAACAGAAACAGAAAACAAACAACAAAAAAACTCCCCAATAACAGAAAATGCTGAAGCATTTACAGAACAGTAGCTCACAGCAGAGCCCCAGGTTAAGCTCCCTCCTGAGTAGCAGGAACCTCTCCTCATTCCTCCTTTATACATGATGTCACATGGGACGGAATAGCCCTTTGGCTAATTTGGGTAAACTTATCCCTGCTGTTGGCTAATTAGTAAACTATCCCAGCTGTGTCCCCCAGCCACAGTATCCCAGCTGGGGCCACCAGCTCCAGTTCCTCTCCCGGCTCAGGTGAAAATTAACTCTATTCTAGCCAGGACCAGGACACCCCAAAACATCCCACCCACTCCTACAGCTGAGAAATTATTTTTGGTACAGACATCCTGCTCAACCTAAGCAGTGTCAGAGAAAACAGCAACAGCCTAGTGATGCCAGCCTGGCATCTCCATGGCTTCCTTTGGGATATAATTTTCCTTCCGCTTTGAAAAGTTCATAGTTGCATTTTAAACCCTCACCTGTAGATTTGGGTAACCAAACAGCTGTTGAAATCTACACATGGGTTTGGATTCCCTTTCTAACTTGTGGCTGCCTTCTGGCTATCATTGGAACTTCTAACCCCACTTCTGTTGGAAGATAAACAACAGTCGTGTGATTGAAAGTAAAGCGAGGACATGTTCCAACAAGGCAGTACTCTTAAGGGCCTGATCCTTAGACTACTGAATTTAGTGGAAAGTCTCCTATTAACTTAAATGGAATTTGGATCAGAGCCCAACACTGTTACTTCAGTATCAATGTCTGGATGTCCATCTCATTTTTAATGAAAACCAGGTAGGACCTGGCTAACAGAGCCTGAGAACCATTCCCAGTCAATGAGCATTGCTTTTGATCTGTGTTTTTTCAGAAGCATACCTATAAGCTACAAGTGTCTATACTTCATTTTGCTTTTTTAACATGTTAATGCAGATACTGTTAGAAATGTTGCCAGTAAGTAGGACCACAGATACAGAGATATATATACACACATATGTATATGAACATCTTCAATTTACATAGTGTACACATGCTTTATATTCAGCATTCTTATCTACTACAGCATATGAAACCATAATCCATGGGAATTAAATAAATACTTTTGCAATAATTTCATTCTATTATGCAATGCTCAACTGATATTGCTGTTTGCAATATAAAATTAAAAAGTTGGTGTTGTCTCAAAGAAACTACAGTTGTTCTACTTACAGAGAAAAAAAAAGTTGTTTTGTTCTTATTCTATTGATTTAACACAATTAGGTAATGATTAAAGCCTTTCAGTTGGAGCAATATAATTTTAGCCATTTACAGACTAGACATTATCAGAATACTTCTTTATTAACATCAAGCAATTAAGTGCTCCTTTATAGTAAAATATTCAGTACATTCAGAATATTCAGTAAATGTGCTTGGTACTATGTGTCCTTTAAATATAGGCTCAGAGACCTCCTCAAAGGCAAAGACATGAGCCTTATGGCCAATATGGCCAGCATAAACTTTCTATCAATGCAAACAGCTTTAGTTGTGGGTAACGATAACCTATTCCAAGCTCAGAAGATTTTTTTTACATAGCCAAAATGGTATAATGTAGTTTTATTTTAAATGAGAAACAGGTGCTTCTCTTTAAATGAGAAACAGAGATTTGGCATCCTCTTGACATAGAAAAGGAACATGTAATCTGTGAGTATTTCAAAGCCTAGGGAAGGGTTTACCTGAATTCAGGTTTTACACAAATATGTGTCAGAAACCTAGGTAGTTGCCATACTGTCCCTTTTCATGATGGTGCTATGCTTACATCTAATGACTGGTGTCTGTCCTGCTGAGGAATTCAACAATTTTTGGACTCTATGATCAAAATGACGGTTACATTCAGGTAACAGCAGTGATTATGTCAGCTGGTACCAGGAAGGTCCAAGCTGTGCAGGCTGTGATCAAGCTTAGGCAGGCCTGACTCAGCTTTAAATGAGTTACCTTCAATACTGTGACAGTAAAGAGGTAGATAGAAGAAATTGGCTGAATATTTATGCAGCTCCTACAAAGCTTACCTAAGCTTAAGTTTGCATCTGCTGCCTTTGCTGTCTCTTTGGTGGAAGGAACATCTTGAATTGTTTATTCCTTCTCTCAGCTTTTCTGTGTTCACTTAATCCTGTCCGTTTTTAACATTTTTGACAATTTAGGTCACTTCCAACCCCAAGCCCGTCCTTGAAAAGAATCCCTTCTTCTAGCCTATGTGGGCTCAGCCATTTTATTAATAACCCTGTGAAGCTGTTTATGAGAGAATGACTTCTCTCTGGCAGTGTTTTCTCTGTCCTGCTTAGATCTTTAACTTCTTTAGAGATTCCTTTGACTTAACTCTATTCACTCCGGTAGAGAGAGAACTCATATGCATATTTGTAGTACAGCTGCCTTCCTACCTAAGTCACAGGAGGCTCTTAGCAAATGACGTTTCGTATTTTGTTAATTCCAGTCACCTATTGCAATAACAACATCTGGGACTCCAGAGGGTTCAGAAAGCTTTTTGACACATTCTTGATGTTTCAGAACAAAGGAGTAAGCCACGGGTTGTCATCTATAATTAGCCGAGGTGGCTCAGAAGAACATCTTCAAATCTAAATATACATTTTGTCATCATCTACAGGGGATTGTCATGGATTCATTCTGGATATGTAAGTAAAAATGGATGTTTTATGAATGTAACCTGGGTACATGTGATAAAGGATATGCAACTTTAATTTGATACAAGTGTTTTAATTCCCAAAATGGAAGCACTAGGCTAATAGTGAAATCTAGTTTTATTAACTCACTTCAAAAACAAACACAGTTCCTCTCCAAATCAAAATCTGGCTTCTCTCAAGCTCAAGACATTTCTTCCATTTTTAGCAGAAATTATGTGAGAGCATCTCTCGGTTTTCGCACTGCTGAATGTAAAGCTTCACATGATTTAGCCTCAAATCAAATTCACGGCATTAACTTAAATATAGTTTGCTCTACATTTTCAGCTGTAGCAGATAATTGGGTTTCTTGCTAGAGAAGAACATGGTTGGATTTGTGTTATTATCAGATTAGACAATTGTTTTATAAATATACATGTTCACTTACCAGATACTCTGATACATCACATACTTGCACATACATAATTTTATTTATGATTTCTTGAAAATTTCTAACTATATCATAATAACTCCAGAAAGAATGAAAGACCAAGGTATCACAGAAGCATGAAGTACATGCTGTAAAAGCCTTACATTATAGTTTTCCCAGATAAGAATTCAAATTTTTAATGGAAAAAAGGAAAAGCTGACCATGCATGTCACCATTCTGGTTTTGTTGTTGTTGTTGTTATTGTTTTATGGAAAATATTGCCAAATACCTTGTAGCACTTTAATAGCTACAAAAAATAAATATAATGCATCAAACATAAACATATTTTTTATTTATCCTTTCTATGATGCTTTTACTGAGAACAGCCTGAACTGTTTTATGAAATTCCAAAACATCTGCATAGACTGGAGCTAGATATAATACAGGAATCTGTGTCTGAGAAAGCAGAAACCAGGTGCCTCTCTGCCAGCAGCAGAAGGGTTGCTGTTCTCCATGAATGCAATAGCCAACTGATTAAAGCACTGACCAGGAGACACAACAGTTCAGTCACCTACTCTATCAAAAGATATTCAGAATTTTATTTCCAGAAGAAAGGCCCTAAAGCCCAGCAGCTGCTTATTTCAGGGAGGAGTGAGCCATGATACGGTGTTCCCCTACATCTGAAGCTTGACCATTATGCAGCAAATAATTTGAGATTCACTGGGCCACAGAAAACAAATCGTGGGGAGAACACAACTGCACGTCTGCATTTACTTAGGAGTGGGGAGATGCAAGATCTAGGAGAGCTGACATATTTTTTGCCTTTTTATATATTAGGCAAGTGCTCTTACCACATACATATAAGAAACAGGAAACTAACACCAAGTTTACTGTTTGAGTTCTGGGGTTTAGGTTGCTTTTAAAATTTTTTTAACATGGTCTCCATTTTGCTTTTTACTAGTAGCTCAAACTTTTTCATGTATATTCACTGCAGTCTCAAAAGACTATAATTCCTTAGGCCGTTCAATTACATTACAATATAGGCAATGCTGCACATGTAACACAAATATTTTTGGTGCCTAGAAACTCTCTGGTTACAAATTGGTGTGCTAATGGCATTAAGGCAATGCCAATCATACTAGATAGAACCCTATTTTTTATGAAACATTATTGCAAGGTGGTGAATAGGAAAGCTACATTTGTCATATACTTCAAGAAGCAATTTTACATGTCCAAAGGATTTGCACTGTCCACAAAACTGAAAAATGTCCAATGTGTTTGTTGCAATGCCAAGTGAGGGCACCATTTTGACTTAGGTACAACATCAGAGTTTTGAAATATGCTTAAGTATTTTGAATTTGAATAATATTCTCCTTGCTGAGAGGTTTTAGCTTCAGCCATAGCTGCTAAAATACGTCTGTATGAAATCTGAAGTTGCACCACTACACAAAGAGGATTAAAGATTCATTTGGACAGAGAGAACATAACATGGAAGAGAAATCTTTTTACTATTTAAACAGTTGAACTTCTACTGCCATAGTTAACATACCTACATGTACCACTTATATGCACATATATATTGTGCATGTTAAATACATAATAAGCATATATTATATAAATATAAATAGATGCACATATATAATAAATGAAAGTATTTAACATTTACCCATATATATCTATATTAAATATAGATATTTGAAAGATGCTGCAAAACTCTAATGTCAGCCAGAAAAAAAAATGCTAGTTAAGCAAGAAAAAGTGCTTGTTTTATGAAAAAAGTAAAATTGCAATTCACAGCATTTTATGTAATGCTGTACAAATTACCAGATACCAGAGACTGTATTTCTGGACCTGAATAGTACTAAAAGTTGCAACTAAGGGCAAATATAAAGACACTTGTTTACAATGCAAAGGCTTAGTCAGTACTATAAGCAATATGGCAATCTGCATAGCAGAAGATATAATGCTTTGTAATGTGATTTTTACTTTACATATCAATTCCTGTACACATGAACAAAATCAACAACAGCCCCATTAATTTCAATCATTACAAAAAAGGAGAAAAATGCAGGAAATAAACTGACAAATTAAATGGGGACTAATGCGTAACTGACATCTTTACAGAACTGTATGTTTACCTTGTTCATGGATGACAGTCCTATTTTAAAAAGACATCACTAAAGCATTTAAAAATGTACTAGAGATGGGCTGGCAATCCTATTACCCAAGCTGCTGGTGACAATTCCACTCTTTTCAGTTATGATTTTGTGAAGTAACACAGTCTGAAGTTATACATACTAGGTGTGTATTTGAGTGACCGCTGTGTGTGCGTGTGACAAACTCCAACCAGAACTCCTTAGCTTTGTCAAGAATCCGCCCAGAGGAAAGCACTGTATGTCTCCCAAAACATTTGAGTGCACTTCCTTGAGGTACAGTGCAAGAGGGACTTAAAATCTGGAAGGGACAATGACAGATTCTGTCAAAGATTAGTATCTCATCTTCCCATGAAATGACACTCAAATATATAAATGTGTATCATCTGAGAAAGCAGCTGAGACTATTCCTCCACGTGGGCCTTTCCCAGTACCGCTTGCTCTCTATGACGAAGAGCAGGTAGCCTGTCCCTCATGTTCATCTCCAGTTTCCTTCACTATGCACTCATGGCTATGGGTGTATGAAAGAGAAGTGAGGATGCTGAGGACAAGAGAAAGGACTAGGAGAAAGACTGGCTGAAGTAGAGGTTTGCTGTTGGGTGAAAGAGGAGCGAAAAAAGCAGAAAAAAGAAAGCAGAACAAAGGGGCTGAAGGGCTGAGTATCATGGAGAAGTCCACCATCCCCACCTGATACTCCACTCCCAACCTAGAGCTTGGGATGGAAACAAATGTTCCTGAATTTCATTATTCTGCTGTCAGGTAGAGGCTAAGAAATTGCCTGGCAAAGGAGATTTACCCATTTGTCTGCATTCTCCTATTCTGACTGTTCCAGTAGCTCACATAGCCAAGATGGGTGCAGTAAATTCAACTCCAATTGAGCACAGGGATAACATGGCATATGTCCATTCCTTTGCTTTTCAGAACATGCACAAGCACTCACTTAAAAGCCCTATGCTCACTAGTCCTTTGAAAACTGGAAATACTGAACGAAAAAAGTGGCAGAATCAATGCTCAAGAGTTAGGAAACTGGTAGAGCAGCTGCTTTGGGAAGTGTGAGGCACCTGACAGGGGACCTGAGCAGCACCCTTGTCTGCTTGTGCCTGTCTCTTCCTGCAGGCAGAGTCCTCTGGGAGGGGAGCAGGAAGACAGCGTGATAATTGGGTAACTCCGATCAGTCCAGCCTGCGGAAGAGGAGGCTCTGGGGAGACCTTACAGTGGCCTTTCAGTACTTAAAGGAAGCCTACAAGAAAGATGGGGACAAACTTTTTAGCAAGGCCTGTACTGATAGGACAAAGGGTAATGGTTTTAAACTTAAAGAGAGTAGATTTAGACTAGATATAAGGAAGACATTTTTTGCTGGGAAGGTGGTGGAAAACTGGTACAGGTTGCCCAGAGAGGTGGTAGATGCCCCATCCCTGGAAACGTTCTAGGCCAGGTTGGATGGGGCTCTGAGCAACCTGATCTAGTTGGAGATGTCCCTGGTCCTTGCAGGGGGGTTGAATTAGATGATCTTTGAAGGTCCCTTCCACCCCAAACTATTCTGTGATTCTATGACTGGGGTAGCAAGTGGATGTCTTGATGTGATGTGAAGCACCACTGAACATCTTATAGCTGCCAGCCAGCTGACCCACTGAACTTCTCCTATCAACATGAAAGCTGTAATATTGGTCAGATACTCTGAACAATGATGTTCTAGATGTCCAAGCAGGACACCCAAAATTACTGAAGACCTGATTTCACAATGTTTTAGTTGTGTTTGAAATTATAGACCATACAAACTTCCCACTCTAGAGTATTACTGAGAAGATTAATTTGCTTTTGGGTTTTTTTTATTTATTTTATTTTACACTAAAACACTGCTGAGGTGAGCAGCACAGAAAATCCTATAAAGAAGTAGGTTAAACAACATGCAGTAAATACAGCATAAGAGCTCCCAGGGTGAACACCTGATTATAAGCGTATGAAATGAGACTCACACAGAGTGTGGTATAAAGTGTAAAACATACCATGTGAACAAATCATTAATATTGTATTAAAGCATTTTTGGAAAAGGTATGCTACTTTTGGCATGTCTTAACTTTTGAAATGATGTCTTGGAATCTTAATATTCTCTAAAAGTAACTTTTATGGATGATAATATAACACAGGGACATAAAAGACCAGATGGACTTGAAAGAATCTTAATAATGTACTATATATATTTCTTCATGTTTACATGCATGTCTAAAGAACTACAACTCTTCTGGTGCCATATAAATATTTAACAATGATAATTCAGAATATACTGATATAGTATTACATCTGGATATTTTACATCCTTATTCCAAAACTGACTTGCTTTACTTACATGCTAGCTCTGTTGGATTCATTGAGCATGTTCATAAGAGTAAGCAATTAGTACTCAGTTTCATTAAGTTTATATTTTGATAGTTTCCACACTAGAGGAAAACATTACATTATGGGCAGAATTTAAATAATTGCTTAAAAGTTAAAAAAATGCTTCAGTGCTTTTCTGACTAACAACAAATTTAAATATATGCACAAATGGCTTCATGCACTGAACTGGTGAACAATCTTTTAATTTTTTTTCCTTAAAAAACCCCTCAGAAAATGCCATAATATACTTGTTCTATCTTTCAAAAATATCAAAACAAATACATCTTTTTTTATATTTACCTTTTCAAAATTAAGCTATATAGAGTGTTATGTAAACAGTCCATGATGTCCTGAATAATGACATCCAAGTTATTTGCACAAGTCAAAAGCTGACTTCATACATTTCTTCAAAATTTATTGGAATATTTTAAGGTTTCAGATCTATCTTTTGCAAATAAGAAGGCTATTTCAAAAAAAGGGGTTTTTTTTTGTGTATACATGGTACCCTTTCTGAAGGCAAGGAATATTTCTAGAACCAAACAGCTCTAAGATAGAAACTCAAGGTACCCTGTACATCACTTTAACTAAATGCATTAGAATTTATTACAATAGTTATAAAATTAAAATGCATAAGATAGAACCCCTAAAAATTAATGGGGTAACACCCATGTTTCAGACTTTTAGATTCAGGACAAAAACTGACCAAATACTAAGATAATGTAGAAAGACGCATGAAAGGTCCTTGTATGGAAAATCATACAGTCCTTCCCCTGAAAATGTGTAGAAATTCATGTAATATATAGAGAAGAAAAGTACAGGACTGACTGCCCCAAAAACATTTAAAACCAACAAGAATTTCTACTCGTGTCATATATGCCAGTCCTTCATACTGCCACCTTTAAATCTAAAATTAATTTTCTTTATGTAAGAACAAAATATATCTAAATTTGTTTTGACAGACTCAAAACAAGTAGTTCTAACTGGTATGATTCTTAAGTTGCTCAATAGCTTTTCCACATCTACACAGTGCAGTAATTTCACATTCTTCTGCATATTTTAAAGTCTATTATAAATTGTAAAGCATCTACTACAAAATTATGGGCACTAAGAATGTTTGTATAAATCAATTTAGAAAGTTGCTACTAGCTGTGTACTGGGGATACACTGGTGTGTTCCAGTGTAAGAGCCTTACAGTGACCCATGTTGTGCTCACACAAGGTGCTTGCTGGATGTAAAATGGATATTCACATTTCCTTAAGAAAATTTGCTATGTGTGCTAAGCTTGACTTTTCCTGTACTGTGATTACAAGGTAAAAAGCAGTACTTAAGAAAATCCAAAACCAGACCCAGGCATTTTGGGTAATGATACCTAGGTAGAACAGTGACTGCCTGGCATGGTATATTTGTTATACTGAGGTCTTTTCACCCGGTATCTCCTTCCTCTGTTGAACTGCGATGATACTCCCAGCCTGCAGAAGTGGTGGCTCTATGACCAGAAGGGATAGGATATCTTTTCATGGAGAGATGACTGTGTTTATTGAGCATTTGCACCTGAGTTTAAGGTGCTAACAAACAAGGCTATTTGCACTAAATACTATGGTGCTCAGCACCGTATAAATGCTGAAAATGGTTTGCAATATGTCACTACATATATGTGTGTATGTATATACGTTATGTGTTACCTTGGATACAAGGCTTGCTCTGTAGGCAGCTAACTGCTTCAGATATTCCTTCTTGGCAGCTTCAGTTTTCTTTTTGTATACCTAAAAACAAAGAGTGTCACATTGGTAAATTAATCTGGTTTTGTTTTCATATATCACCGGTGTGTCTCATGCATCTTCATAAAATCTTTCTAAGTAAACAGCCTTTCCTCCTCATATTGCTTAAAGAGTGAAATAATAAACACCAAATATTTTAAAGAAAATATTGTTCTAACTGTGAAACACCCTTTAACCACTCAGCAGTACTGAGAAAACAATATCCCTCACAGCATCTCAGGTTTAATTGTTCAAAGTGAAGCTCAGGGCGTACTTGCAAATGGGACCTTTAGGGATGGGGGAAGGTAGGCATGGGCCTCTCCACTGTCTTCTGCTTGTGAGACCAGTTAAAACCCTCTGGGGAAGATGAGAATGTGCAGAAAGACATTTGAGATAAACGAAGGAGGAGAGGACAGCACCATACAGATCAGCCAAGAGGCTTTCTCTCTTCCCTGCATAAACTGTTGGGGGCAGTCAAAGAAGCTTCATGGAGCTGCTAAGGATAATAAATGTTAGTCATTATTTCAGCCTTGATCCTGTTTCGGTCTAATTAACTTCTCAGGAGCATGGATCTATTTCTGTACATTTCTCTCAACTCACCAAATTATTTTAAATGTGGCATGTGCACAATCTCATAATAGATTAAAGAGCTTGGAGAATCACTTCAATTTTGCCCAAATTTCAAGATCAAATATTATCTGCAGGGTTAGGTAGGACCTCATACCATTACAGTAACATGATGTTAGAAAAGCATACATAGATATTTAGGGTTGAAAGTTTTCAGGAGGAGAACCAGTTTCTGACCCATGGAGCCTAGCTAATGACTTGCTGCTAGCCATATCAGTGACAGATTTGGGAACAAGTCAGCAATTCTCTTTGCAAATATGATAATGAGTTTCTCACTACTTCATGGTTTGTTTTTTTTCTTTTTTTTAAAAGGGCAGACTTAGGAGCCATGCAAGCATCTCAGTTTCATGTAACTAAGTACAATTGACTCCTAGCCTTCCATGTGAGAAGCTTAAAAAATATTCAAATGGAAAGTTTAAAAGTAAAGCAGACAAATAAAGGGAAAGACAATTTACTTTTTGAACTACTGTTATATTTCACAGTTTCTAAATCATATGCCCAAGGCAGAGATTAATTCATGTGTTCATGGGCATCTGGGATTCACAATACTACAAAAAAATGGAATGGCAGCTTTGAGTGTCTGCTGTCTGCTTCTCCAGTCAAGTGCACAATCTGGGCACTTGTGGAAAGCCTCCATGAAGAGAGCAAAGACCGTCCCCATCCCGCTCCACACTGCCTATTTAAAAGGGCTATTGGTTGGAAGGCAAAAGATGGGCCAAGCTCTTTAGGACAAATTTGGGGCATTCTCCTGAATTCCACAGCTGAAGAACACACACGTACACCTCCACCCCAGAAAAAGAAAGTTTATGAAACGTTAAAGTGATCTCTCTTTATCTTCCAATGCTCTAGTAAAACCAGAGCAGTCCCATAATAAAGAGTACTTGGCAGCACAGGGTGCGCACACAGAGGACAATGCAGTTGCAGACTACAAAGTGAGAGTAGTAGTGTCAGGATGGAAGGATCCAGTACAACAACATTTTTATAAAGAATGTGCTTATGCAACATTTCTTGTTTCACTGAGGCTTTGCTTTCAGAGACAGAACAATTCTCAGATACGGACGGGCAAAACTCAGAGTCTGCCTAAAAGGATTAAAGATTTTGCTTCCCAGGGAAGCAAAAGATCATAATGGAAACAGAGAAGTCTTAGGCTTCTAAAATTGTAAATATAAAGACAGAGAGGAAAAAAGATTGGTTTTAGCTGTGCAACTGTATCTGTGCACCCTTGTAATTTCTCCAGATTAAGATAAATATATACTGTTGGTTTATCTCCTGTTGTTTTTTTTTTTTTTTTTAAAGGCAGCAATTTGCTTTTTACGTTGTAATCGCTTGTGATTATTAGGAAAATGTACTGTTTGTTTTGAAAATGAATAAAAAAATCAGTCAACAATCTGTTCCTAGCTGCTAAAATGAATTTAGCTTGACCTACAGAACAAAGACTAAGTTACACCGTTTTGTATATTGCAATGCCTCTGCATCATTCTGATAGCCGGTTTAAAAAACAGAGCTGAACAAAGAATTTTACACAGAATAATGATCTTCAAAAGATCATGTATCTACTGCTTCCACATTGGGTTTTATTTTGCATTACACAAATATAAAAAATATACACTCCTGCTGCACTCTTACAGTCACAGCATATTGAAAGAGTCCTCTGGGAGCTGACTTTTCCCTCAACTAGTCAAACTGCACAAGGTTAACTCAATGATATGAAGCTAACAACAATTCTGTATACCTACATCCAAACATCACTACTTCACAGGAATATCATCATACAGCTGTTATTTAATTATTTCCCACCTATGCATGTACCATGTTCAGTGTACACATTGTCTTACTTTCTTTTCTTGGGTCTCTGGCAAGCCAATAATGGTCACATAAACATAATGTTTTCCATGGTAATATAAATATTAACCATGTAATAGAAGGTCATTATAGTAAAAAAGGCCTTCCTGGATGGGGAAAGGTTTTTGATGACCCCAACCTGCTTTGATGTTTTGCATTGGCCAGAATGGTCCCTGTAGGCTGGCTTGTCTGGAGGATAGTCAGCTCCTGCTGCTTCGTCCTTGTAAGGACATTGGCATGTCCTCTGAGGACAGCAGCTTGAGCTCTCATTGTCTATATGCTCTTGTCCTTTTGAAGACGCCCACTGTTTAGGTCAGCATACAAGTGGGTTGATGATCCTCATGCTAGTTTTGGAAATTCTGATTGGTCCTGGCTTATACTAAAAATTAGGGTAAGTCCTGCGTGTCTGGGGAGCTGTTAATTTTCATGACAACAAGGTCTGGCTGTTAATATTTTTCTCTGACGGCAGATGAACATGGCCCTGGCAGTGGCTACCAGTTCATGGACTTTGTGCTAGACTGGACTTGTACTGGGGGCTTATGAAGGCAGGGCAAGTGGGGAGCACCCTCAGCATTTGTAGCAGCACCTCAAACAGGTATAAGCAAGTCAGCTGCCCCTCCCAATCTCTTTTTTTTTTATGCAACTGCGAGAATTTTTAGCCCTCAGGCTTAAATAGTTTTCTGTTGTAGTAAGTGTAACAGAGTTACATCCTTGTAGCCCTTCTGGGGAAGAAAAAGGCTTGTGTTGTCATTCAAGTGTGCTCTAGAAAATGGCTGAAGCTCTTCTGAGTTTCATGCTTAGACAGTGCCAAATTATGAAACACATAATTTCCAGTAATACATTCAACATTTTTTCCTGTAACAAGAAGCTGACTTCTGTTCTGTTGCATTATCTGTAGTGCGTAGTGGCAATATTTAAGTTTATATTTAACATCTCAGAAATCTCTTGTAAGGTCATTTTCCCCTCCTCCGTCAAGCAAGCAACAATTATTAAATAAGTAACTTGACAGGAGCATATACTTATGGAATTAAGTCATTTTTAGCTTGCTTTAATTCAATTAACATGATAATTGAATGTCAACTGATTGTCATTCAGGCAGTAAAGGTCCATTCTGATACAGCAGCAGATTTGTTTCCTTACACAATATTTTATTTTCTGTATTGTCTCAGTTGTGGAAATTGAATGTTGGCAGAAAAAAACCATCATTTCTGTATATGCAGGGTGGGTCAGCTTAATTTATTCTTATTCTGTTCAGCTTGTTATAGAAACCCCAAAACACCAACATTACATTCATTTGTCTACAAATGGAAGCTGCTGGCATTATTTTCCTACTGTGCTTCATGAATGCAAATTTACACAGCATAATACACAGGTTCTTAGTTTACTATTTAACTACATTTCCAAAGTGCATCCAGTAAGGTAGCTTCAAGTTCCCTTACACTGTTCAGCAAAGCATGCGGCACTACAGAAGATACTTCCCGAAAGGAGTAAGTATGAAACTCTACTTTGTGCACGTAAATATATAAGATAGCATTTGAATTAGGCCAAGAAGAAAAACAAATGCCCTGGACTCTCCCATGGTAACGTAACAGCCTGGTACCAGTCCCCCAGGCCATCGCACTGGCATACTTTAGCTCAAGCTCCCTGGGCTGACCATATATGTGGGCTACCAGTGCTGTAGCAGCATAGATTGAGGGCTGAATTCTTTTTATTAATAGTGATATACATCCTTAAATTGGCTGCCCCAATGTTTCATTTGGAGATAGAGAGGTTGTTACATGGGTAGCCACAAGCACTCACAAATACTAGGTTTATTAAATTAAAACCACAGTAGAATATCTGTACTTCTGTTTTATGATGCCAGCTTCTGGTCATGTTTTGCTTTATGTATTTTAACTGCTGCTTAGTTCTTGTCTTCCTGGATAATAAATTCCTTGAGGCAGGCTTTGTGTCTCCTGTGCTCTTCTACATGTTGGATAATATGAAACTCATCACTGATATATATATATATATATATATATATAACTGAAACATACCTCTAATGCCTTGAGCCAAGTTTTAGTTCTGGTTAGTCATCCTTTCCCAATGAACTTCCTCTCAACTTGCTTGTGCAGGATTATCAACACATCACAATACACTACTCAGCAGGACTCCTACCCTGTCCCATGTGGCTTGCACCCTTGTTCCCTTAAGGGAACAGAGATCTCCCTTCCCGAAGTTGTCATCACAAAAGCCAAAACAGGCACTCAAATGTCTGCCAACACATCCTCAGTTTTGAATATCAGGTGCTAATGGAAGAAGGCACCAATAACTACAGTCCCCTTTGATACCAGAGACTTGGAGAAGGTGAGTTAAACTGACTGATGCTCTTAGGAGAAAAAGAAACTTTCAGAATTTGTGCCTCATGGTAGTCTGAAAAAGCTCTGTGTCTCCTAGCTGACAAAGCACATTAGGAAGAACCATGCTACTTCCCTGACTTTGCCTAAATAGCTGGCACAAGGGTGGCAAAGAAGGGGAAATTTTCAGTTTATCTTGTGGATGTCTCCTTAAAGCTGACACTTGCAAGCAAGTTATATTTGTCTTTTTAAAATTATACAAAGGTGCTCACATTTGTTTTGGTGGAAGTGTTCCATAAACCCCTCAAAATAGTATATGCAAAAATAGCAAATCAAAAAGCAACATGACCGATTTTGTCTTTTTGGTCTCACAGTGTTATTATCCATGGGAGTGTCATTTTCACAGGCTACAGTTACAGGAATGGCATCTGGTAAAATACAGTAGGCTGCAATCCAGAATTAAACTCCTCATTCAGATTGTCATTCCTGGCCCCACATACCTAGGCTCACAGAGAAAACTTGTGTTTTTTCCAAGTGGGAGGCATATCTCTAGTTTTAATCTTCTGCTCTTGCAGCAAAAGCACCTAGAGCTGCACACACTCGTCTAGAATATGGAAAGAGATATTCCCACAGCAGTCAGAAAAAAAAAAAGTCCTCAGAATTGCTTAATGGATACTGAAATATGTTACCATTTGATTTTTAATCTAGGTACATAGAGTAACAGAAAGAGGCCCAGGGCTAGCTATATGGCTCAGCAGTCTCTTTGACTGTAGAGCATGAAAAAGACACTGATGACATATGAGAGGCTTAGGGGAAAGAATTCAGTCCTTCTGGAATGCAGGGGAAAGATCGCAGGCCAAATTCAGCTCTAGCACAAAGAGTGAGACTTGATAGAGAACACTGCAAATTGCAGCCATTTGCACCAGGCCTAAATTTGACCTTATAGGCTTGATGCTTGCAGCTTACAGAAGCTGCACATTTACTGTACATTTTATCAGAAGCATGCTGGATGAAAGTTGGGTACAAAATAAATGACATTAAACATATGATTTATCTGGTAATTATTGCACTTGCTGGTGTAATTTTTTTTTTTTAATAAGGATGTGAGCCTGAATGGAGCATAATAATAGGGCCTAAATCCAGTTTTGTACGCAAATGATTTAAAGCCATGTTCCTATCAAGCTCAAATGTATGGATAAAGGGTGGGGAAGAGGAATGAGCAGAAAATTGAGGCTATTATTTATGCATGTTGCTGCAGCAGTAGTTGGAATCCAGAGTCCTTTTGGCCCAGCTCCTTCCAAGTACAACAAGAAGGCGAAGTGCAGTTAAAGTCAACAACCATAACTCGGCGGCCACGAGCAGTATTTATGTAGAAATTGCATCTCTTTTATGTAGCAAATGGATATTAGACATTCACCCCAAGCAGGGGGGTGTCTGATGTTCCCCACGACTTCAGTGCTCCTGGGAGCTCCACGAAGACCAAGCTGCCCCCAAGGTGGGCTGGGCAGGAGGCCAGCAGATGATAGCCTGCATTATCCTACACAGAGTAACATGCAGCAGCTCCTATAGCATCCAACTTCTTTTTTTTTTTTTTTTTTTTTTTTGTGGCAGAGGGGAAGGTTTCCCATCCTGAGTGCACAGCGTGGTCCTGCTCAGTCCAGCCCTGGGTTGGGAGAGGGAGACGCCAGCTGCCAGAAGTCGTGCAGCAAAAAAGTGTATTGCAAACAGGGGGCCTGGCACTGACTCCTTCTCAAGGCAGTGGAAGTTAAGAGTTTCAAGGTCTGGTCATGTGGAAACTAGGGCAGTAAAACAGTATGATGATATAAACATATGTATGTACATATATATACATACACGAGTTTGTATCTGTGTGCATGCACGCCTATTCTTGGCCCATTTGTGTTCCAGCACATTAAGCCCAGCTGCTTGCAGAGGAAAGGAGAAGGAGCAGACACCAGGGTGAGGAGCAGTTGTTTTAAACTCTGCACATTCCTCTAAAGCTTCAAAGGGGAGAAGCAATTTCAATGAAGGAAAACAGTGGATCTCCCAAGCAGGCCTAAGGTGTAACACTGGTAAAAGTGACTTTGTTTGTGCAGGTAGCTGGGAGGGGAGGTGTAAGGTTGCTCACTGCTCTGCCTGTTCCTGAATCCATTTTGCTTGTTAATTCACTTCGGCAGCGTGCACACACAGATGTGCCTTCACTTCCTATTCTCATTTAGAAAAATAAACAAAGCTAAATTTAAGTCTTACCTCACTGTTTATCTACTAAACTGAAGATGCATTCTCATCCTCTTACAAACGTATTAAAGTTATTCCTCGGAGTTTGCTTCATCAGCATGGAGATAATAATTTTTTTTAAAAAGGTCCTTTTTATAGGGGGAACAAGAGGTATATAAACAAACATCTGTGTGAATATATGAGCATATACACTGTAAATTTATGTTTCCAAAGTGCTACTGACTACCTTGACCTGATGGTCTGCATATCCTCTGGAGCTATTTCAGCAGCCACACTGCAGTCTCTGATCTGTCTGACGTCCTGACACCAGGTATTCCCCATGCATGGCCATACAACAGGAACGTGATGGCTCTTCCACCCATGGGATGAGCTCATTTGTCACATCAAGCGATGGGACAACGACACGGCATCACACCCTGGGAGGGATGAGGAGCTAGGTTAGGTGTCCCCAGAGGCCAGGCAAAAAGCCAAGATCACAAATACTGATCTTAGATCTGTTTCCCTCTGACTTATGGTGTCTCGTGTCATGAGAGGAGCTTTGAAGACATGAAGTGTTGGCCGGCATTACTTGTAAACCCCCTCCTGATCTACCAGATTCATCCTGACACTGGATAATATGCTGCTATATCTAAAACTTCCCTGTGATTGGAAGCAAAACTTAAAAAATATGCTTTGTTATTTTTCATGCCCAAATCAGTCTGGGTTATTTTTAGTGACCAAAATAGAAGCCCTTGAAAGCTTGTGGGTTATAGTGAAAACGGCAACAGCATCACAACCATTGACACTAATGCACGAGGACTTCAATTTACTTAAGTATTGGTAACATACAGTCTAAGTTCCATCAGATGTAAAAGAATAAACTGCAGCTTTTATCTTAGTGGGTCTTTGAGCACCAATGAGGAGTAAACGATTTGATTTTGTGAGCTCCGAGGATTTGTCAGCTGCCTCATAAGTATAATTCTGGCTCTTCATATTCCTGCTGCTTCTAATTTAGCAGGACAGGCTCATAATTGAAGCAAATTAACTATTTACACTTGCCACTTCTACCAGGGGAAGAGGACACATCAGCAGGAAAGAATGAGTGGGAAATTAAATTCTTCCCACTTGTGTCAGATCTGCCCTTATATAAACACATTAACAGTAATTTCATGAGGCGTCAAACATAGGAATAAATACTGAGGGATAAAATAATGAGGTGTTTCTATTGAGCTGAACTGTTGCAGCTAATATTACTGTGTATGAATTATGCAGCCTGAAAGAAGGCATATGTTACAGCACTCAAACAGTTGCTTTGCCTGCTCCTTTTGATCGCTAAGTTTTAGGTCCCCTAGGTGACTCTGTCCTTCTTACCGCTGCAAGGGGTTGGACTTGGCTGGACTTGATGATCTTAGAGGTCTTTTCCAACCTTAAAGATTCTATGATTCTATTTAAATGAACACATGGAAACATATACACACACACACATATATGTATGTACACACATTAAGCTGTTTACAGGAGGCCAAATTCATTCCTGCTAGAATTCCAGTTAAGTCACTGAAGTTACACCAGAGATTAATTTTGTTGAATGTTGAATAGACATTCAATTCCATTTTTAGAATAATAGCACATTTATTAAGGTCTTTGGCTGAAGTTTTAGTTACACTAATATAAACAAGAACATTTTGTTTGTAATTTGCCACATCTATTACAGCTTTACTAGGACTCCAATTAGAAACTTAAGGTTCATTTAGTACACACACATCTGGTACTGATTTAAAATGACTTTCCTTTTTCATCTAAGGACAGAAAATGACCTAAGTAGCCTTTTTACCCAGTTTGAACCAGCATTCTGTCTGAAAGCCGGAGTCGACCATTTAGCATGCTGAACCCTCTTCCCTGGGGGCTGTTTTTCTCCCCTTTGCAGTAAAAATGTGTGCAAAGGGCAAAGATGTACATAAATGAGCTATAAAAATGGGATGTACAGAAGCATAGTACTGACTAAGGAGAAAACAGTGTTTGTGATCGAAAGAGAGGAACTAGCAAAGCCACTGAAAATATCCCTGTGTTACGGCTACAGCACTGAGGAGAATGGATCCCAACGTACTAGTGCTACAGCTGCTTTCCATTCACAGGCTTTTTAATCTGAACAGTTTTAGAAAACATTTATAGTGAAAAATTAAGGAAAATCCACAGTCCCTGCTTCTGATCATGTGTAATTATTGTACCCAATTCAGAATTTGAGAAGAAACCATGACAAAGTCCACCATGACCACTAAAGTCCCTTTAATTTCTAGACTCCTCTGTGTAGATAGGTTTGGACAAACAAAACACAGACACACACCAGCACTGTTTGCAAATGGCGCTTGTACATTCAGAAATTCATGGGAACAGTTATAGCGTCTGACCCAAAATGCAAATATCTTCATATAGTGAAATGAGAGTGGAAGTACACTGGTATATGTTTTAATCTAATAAACTGCAATATTCTCACAGTAAGAGCATCAGACTGTGGTACATTTTAAGTATAACTCTCCCCTACCTTCAGTAAGGCATCCACTACCATCTAGTTCATAATAACGGTTCCTTTTTTGTCATTCAAATCATATTTTCTCATACAACATTTTCCTAGCTTCTTCACAGTTTGAAAAACATACGTGGTTCTTGCACAAACCCTTTCAAGCTACAGCCTAATATGTCAGGTTATCAAAGTTCTTTTGCAAAGGCTTGGACATACATATACTGCCTTTAGGTCATTACTGAACTGACTTTCAATACCTTTATTTATTCTGTGGTCAGTCTTCAGGAATAAATAAGAATTCTATGCATTTCAGAAAAAGCTGGCTCGGGTCATACGAACAAAGAAGATTCCATTTTGGCATGAAAACATGAGGTTATTCTTCTTTCTCAATAGCTGCATTATGTTCTACTTTCTGATTCATTTATATTTACTATTTAAATAGTAAAAGGAGTTCCAATTCAGGAAACATAATTTGGAAACATAATTCTATTTAAATTCCAGAATAAGCATTAGCTTCCAAAACATAAAAGCCAGAAGCTTTATGATAATTGAATCCTTTTCAGCAAGTATAATTCATCAATAAAGTATTCCTCTAATGATGTTATTGTTTCTTTATTTAACTATTTTTGAATTTCTGAAGCTTCCTCAATGCCAAATTCCAAATGCTGCATTAATAATTTGTATTTTTAGAGTCCAATTTTCCTACTAGAGACATAGGTTTTGTAACAGTTTCTAATGCTCTGGATATGAAAAATTAGGCCTTTAAAATACAGACTATCTAGTCAGTTAAGATGTCTTGTAATCACTACTTTGTACTATTAGATCCCTAATGGAATAAAGAATGAGTTTAAATCTATTCTAGAAAATAGGATTGCCATTTTTTTCACATAGGGACTATCTTTTATTCTTTTTGTACAGCACTAGATTAGAAAGGGCCTGTGCCTGGAGTTTTGACAATGTGCTTAATAGATGATAATGAATAGGCAAAATGAGTCAAAGAACAACAAAGATATGCTAACCCAGACTCTTGGAATAACTGGCTTAAAAATCTAGTTGCAGCTATTTTTTTATGGATGCGTCATGTGGATTCCAGAACACATCATTCTGCTGTGTTCCAACTTAAATTAAGGACACTAGAGATAAGGAAAATAAATTTTGTTCTGCTGTTCCACTGTAGGACTTAATTAAGTTATTGCTTCCACTCATGAACAGGAAATCCAAGGTAAACCTGAAATTTTAGGGTTTTCTTAAACCCTTTTCTTAAACAGAATTCTATGGAAAGACTTCCATTTTCTGCTGGTACTACTAAAATGACAGGTTCACAGGAAATGTGCATTTTATAGTCTTTTAGGTTTATCTCCATCACGTGGTCTTGGACTATTATTCATGAAGTTAAGTTTTCTACTTTGTAAGCCAAGCAAATACTATGGAAGGAGAAACTGCACCGCTGCAACAGCCACAAATTAAGGGTCATTATGAAAAATGGTGGAGAAAACCAAGCACAAGATCTCTCTAGAGAGATGGAAGATTAACTAGATTAAAAAACTCTTGAGAAGTTCAGGTCACTGCCTTTCACCATTTCAGGAAAATTTGGATCCACAATCCCACAGGCATGCAACACAGGTCCGAGATACAGATCTAACTACTTGGAGCACTCTTGAGATATGTGTTTGGGTATGCAGATTTCAAAACGGAGAGTGATTCTGTGCAGGTACACAGAACAAGGAGGAATGGCATCAAAACCTCTAGCTTGTGAACTTAACTAAACACATAGTCAGTATTTTTCCTGAGTCAAAGTGAACACACATCATCATGGTCCCAAAAAGTAATGTCTGACTACAAGAGAACTCTGTACTGGGAAATTCTAAACAACTTGTCAGATCAAGGATGTAACCTTGGCCTTTGCTGAACATATTAAAAAAGGCAGAAGGAAGAAACAACACAACAAAATGACCCTAATGTGCCAGGCCAAGTGAATTTTCTGATCCCTCTATTCAGAAAGTTACCTTTCCTCCAGCTATATCTTCCAAATGCTGACCTTATTCAATGGTGGATAGATATTAGACAGAATAAGCTTTTTTCTTTTTTTTTTTTAAGTTAGTCAATGAGTGACAAATCTTGATTCTTATTACACTTTTATCTTTAACAGGGATCTAGATGTACCTACAGCATCCAGTTATTAGCACAGAAAATATTTTTTCTTTTTTTTTTTCAAGTCCCAATGATTTTACCTACTGAAAAATCATAGCAATATTTTCTTTTTCATCCTTAGCCTTATTAACTATAGTTGTGTAATAATAACATACTCAATATGAACGGATGAGATGCAGTTTTGTGCCAGTACTTTTCCTCTCTCTATGCTGACATTAACCCTCATCCAGGTCTCCTGCAGCCAATATAACTCCTGCTTAGCATATCCTTTCCCTCCATATCTGCTTCTTTCTTAAAGTTCCCATTTCTTTACCTACCCAATCTGCCATTCTGTTGGCAGTTAGTAAAAATGCAACCAATAACAACAAAAAAGCAATGGTGTGATACAGCAAAGATGAATGGTATCTGCCAACCATCACAATATGAATTTGATGAGCTTCCAGAGTTGCCCACTTCTACATAGCATCCAGCTGACTTGGAAGGATTTCTGCACAGGTTCAGACCCAGCTCTGCCAACATCACTGCAGAACTAAGACCTTTCCATGGAAGATGGACGTAACTATGGGATGCGATGGCCACAGTCCACATGTACACTGGGGGATATCCTAGAACACTGCTGATTTGCCAGGGTCCTCTCTAGGTCTCTTTGGGTCAACACATCTGTAATTCTTTTCAGAAAAGCCAGGTGGGTCAGGAGAAGATGTGAGCCCAGCTCCCCTTCTGGCATTGTGGGGCAGGGAAACATCTGCAACTGGGAGCTCAGATATATGTCAGGTCCCTCTGCACAGATACAATTTTTTGGCAGCAAGGCTCTTCTACGCCACACTGTCATAGACAGGGCAATGCTGTCATAAAATCTTAGGCCCACTAATTTCAGCATAAAACAATCCTAATTATAGTCCTAATGCTTGGGACCTCTTTTAGTGGTTTCATACAGAAGAAATGAAACGATACTCTCCTTATCTCAGTCTCTAAATCATATTCCTGAGATGGCACATATTCAAGTTTCACCCTAGCAAACAAAAGAAGTTGCCTACAGTGCTTAGATGACCCTGATAATACTTTCCTGAAACAAAGCCTCTGAGCTACAGTACATTTTTTACCTGTTTTTGTTCTTCTCCTAAGCCGTCCCACATTGAAGCTACAATTTTAGAGACTTCACCAAAAGTGGCATTGGGGTTTTGGCCCTTGATGGCTGCTTGAGTGTCTCGAAAAAATAATGCATAGGCAGACACAGGCTTCTGTGGTTCATTTGGGTCCTTCTTCTTCTTCTTTTTGGGAGTTTTGGGTTTCTTTCCCATATCTGAAGCAGGCCTCTTCTCTCCACCATTGACCTGTAACACAGAATTAGAAAAGTACTATAAAAAAGGCCAATTTAATTCAGTCCATGCATCATTACAGCTTCTGTTATACACAGAGATTTTGGATTTTGCATGCAAAAAATGGAATTTTAGTTGTCATCTTTGATAATCCAGATGTTGATACAATCTGACTTAGTCACATGTAGAAATGTCATAACTATTCCTTTATATTTTGCTTTCATTGTTATAATCTCATTTATAGTTCATCTAGTCATCTTTTCACCTTTTCTAAGTTTTATTGCTAATGGCTATAACATGCATGTAATAAGTAAATTCGAATTAAATTAGTTTCATTATAGCCCAACCACCAGTACAACCACATGAACCACCTGCAGACAGCAGGAACGCTGTCATTTCTACCTCTTCCTTACCCTCACTCTTTCCCAGAACTACCCCAGACTAGTGTTCAAATTATTTTCTATTGCAACTAGTGGGAGGCCTCCCAGTGAATCTGAAGGGAATCTGATTGTGAACAAAATGATTCAAGTTATGGACACTCCCCTGCATACCTTCTAAATAAAATCCGAAGAAGCAAAGCTGTACTAGTACAGACAGTTTAGACTCTTCGGAGGATCAGTTCTGATCCATCTGGATTTAGTTGCACAGGTTTTTTTTTTCTCTGCTCATATAAAAGCAAATGGTTTGAGGAACGGAGGGAAAGAGTAGCATACGAAGAAAAGTGCACGTGCATTATTTGTGTGCCACCTGAAAAAAAACCTGCACATGAACACTTGTGCAGATTTGTTAAATGCAACTATGGTTTGCCACTAAATAGCTCAGAGACCCTGATCACCAAACCACCCTGCCTTCCTAGATGACTTAGAAGCACATAAAGGGACACTGTCCTGATTCTTGAATGGATTTGAGCTCCCTGACAAAGCAACTTCTCTTGATATGACCACTTAATTCTCTATACCAGTAGCAATGATGTGTGACCTTACCAGAGGGTTCAAAGGCTTTTTTCTCTTTTTGGCATGGCCAGAATACTGTGCATCATAAGAGTTTGAAGTATAAGAAGATCAAGTGCATAAAACATAGCTCTAGGCTAAGGATCTACTAGACATGACTTTTATCACATCCTTGTATTATTACTTTTTAATAATGCATATCAGGTGATGCAGGAGAACATAGGTGTTCAAATCAGTGGGACTACATGAGGAAAATGGCTGGAAATAACAATTTTGAGAAAAAAAAACTTTTTTATTTATTTTCTATATACACCACTGTGTGGTGTCCAACAGGGCCCAGGTGAACAGTGAACAACCTGGATCTCAGTAGCTTACTGAATACAGCAACAAAGTGATGACTACAATTTGAAAATGAAGTTGCTTGTCTTTTGAGCATTATGTTACGTAGATGCATCTTTAATATAAGGTTATTGGACATGCACCCTACTGAGAGCATTTTGGAAAATATGAAAAAACACAAGCAGTGTGCTACCTATCATTAAGTTACCCAACTTGTAGTCTCTTTCTATTATTTCATTCTACAGAGTACACAAAATCACCAGCTAAATGGTAATTAACTAGTTAATTTGGCAATATCAGTCTAAACTCTTCAGACAGTTCTGTGCAAACTCCATGAGCAAGAAGGCTTGACAACAATGTGTGTTATAGTTAAAATTTTACCTCTATTATTTGCTAAAGTTTTCCTCTTTTTAGAGTATTTTTGGACCAATAAGATTTAAAAGTTCTCTATATATTGGGATACCACATTGATTACACTACCCTGAAACTAGATGATATGCTGCAGAAACTTGCGCAAGAAGTTTTCTGGTAAGCAGAAACAGCTCTAAAAATCTTATTCTCCAACCTGAATGATCAAGAGACTTCAAAAACCCACTGTTAAAAAGAGAGTACTCACAGGGGAAATTCTGTTTGTCTTATATGAAAATAACGAAATAAAAAGAATACCAGAATTCCAGTACTAATAACCTTGCAAATGGCTGAGATGATGGCCTACCTTATGCTCCCATCAGTCTATTGGCTTCATAGACTCCACTTCTAACCACCAAAGCAGAGACAGATGGGAAATAAAATAAAAACCATATATATTCTGCTAGGCATAGACTTATGCCTCAAAATCCCTGGAGGTGTAGTTAGCTCATGGTAATCCACCTCCTGTCATGGCTTATTGCTTAATTATGGTGATGTATTTAACTTATTTATCACAAGAAAGCAATAATCTTTCACTTTAAAAAAGTGTACATTAACCATGTTGCACACATAATAGATCACAAGAATATCTAGTGTAGGATTTAAAACTATCAAGTAAGGCACATCGTTGATATCTAAGTGTCCCTTGAGAAGCTGGAAAATGTCTATAAGCATATTTAAAATAAACTGCAATAGTACCAAAGCCTTTAATGGAGCTAGGAGAGCTGTTTTATGCACACTATCTTGCAGTAATCGCTGTAGTTTAAAATAGATTTTAATCAAGCACCATCTGCATAATAGGCTGAACAGACAACACAGAATTCTACTTATAACTCTTATCATATAAAGTAAATATTGTAAAACCTCTACCACATAAAGAGAATATGCTGCAGCAGTTCCTTAGTAATCGTGTTTCTGTTAGTTAATTCTTGCTTCTTGCAGTCCTCTCACTATCTTCCCTCTAAAATACATTATTTGAAATTCTCTCATAAGTGATATTCAAATAAGCACAGAAGAAAACTCTGTTATCCATCTGTGAAAAAAATACATATTTGCAAACCAGTAACGCTTCCAGCAGCTCACAATTATGCTTGGCAATAACCAAATATATGCTTAAGGATCCAACAGTATGAACAAGAATTCCAGTGTTGAGGTGGTCAGAATAAAGCATGTGTTAAGTGGCCACTTTGTTTAGAATGTTTTTATAGTTACTTACAGCTCTCCCTTTTTTCTTCTAACCATGGTCGCACATATTAGATTTGGAAGAATTAAGGAGGCTTAGGGATGTATACCACTTGCAGAATCAATATCCTTGGTCTGAGACAACATTTCATATTTCCATGGACCTAGCAGCATTCTCACGGTATATACATAGACTTATAACTGTGCTACTGTTGTCACTGATCTTATGGTCAAGCAACCTCAGCTGTCTTGCTTTTAAGAGCAACAGCGTGTAGGCCAACTGAGCCCTCTCTAATGCAGCTCCTTTCCCTTTTTTGAGCAAGGGAACATATGATATCTAGACTCTAAAAGGCCTATATGAAAGAACCTTTATGCGAACGAGTATTGCCAAAAAATATTTAGCAGCTGCTGCCATTAGTTCTGTGTATGTTGGATAAAGCTTACAACAATTTGAGTATTTACCATAGAAAGAACATCCAAGAAGCTCAGTACACGAACAATTACATCAGTTTGTAAACTTTCCTTATTATTGGCATTTGGAATAGGTACATTAAGCTGAAATGGTCATTTCCTCCATGCATGGAAATCAGTGGTTCACTAGGGGGACAATTATCCTTCTAGCCCAAATATATATAAAGTACATATTTATTCATACCTTCTGTCATCCTCATTCTGTAAGCTCATGCAAACATGAGCACGACATGATACGATTTCTGTATTTTTTTCTCTAGACAGAAATAGGTATAGTTGTTAGGGATTCCTCTACCAACTCTGCTGTGAAAGGACCAGTGGATTCTCTTTCACACTCAAGGCTGAGTGCTCAGCTGGTACAAACTAAGGGAAGGTCAT
The DNA here is from genome assembly GCF_036417535.1 of Chlamydotis macqueenii. Lineage (NCBI taxonomy): Eukaryota > Metazoa > Chordata > Aves > Otidiformes > Otididae > Chlamydotis > Chlamydotis macqueenii. The sequence goes on from NC_141557.1 coordinate 123,819,480, forward strand.
CTGACACCGAGGGGATTTTCCATTTGAAAATGTACTTTGTCTTTTTGATCAATGTTGGTACACAGGCAAACATCTTCTCCTGCTGGTTAAATAGGGAGAAAGTCACTGTTGCTATTAAGGATATGGTGAATTCAGTTGTTTTTTTACACAGTCCTGATGGCAGGAACACCTTACTGACTTCATGATGCTGCTCAAATGTGGCGAGCTCCAGCAGCTCCTATGTAACTGCAATATGTTCAGTTCTACTGAAGGACTGAATAACTAGCTCTGGCCCTGATCTATTAATTAATATCACATATCTACATGACAGTTTGTAAAAAAGAGAAAATTCTGAATTTAGCAAAGTTATATTCAGGTTCTCATAAGAGACAGAACAATCACTCTATCTCTTGCTGTCCCCATCCAATGCCTTCTTTCACAGGGAGGAAGATTTTTGGACTGAGAAGCCTCCAAAGTAGCTCTGGGAAAATCTAATACTGTTGTGGCTGGGGAAAAGGATCTCCATGGAAAGCTGGTTTATTATAAGTACCAATATCCATTCATTGGCAGCTTCCAGGAAAAGCAGCGTGACAGAAAGATACACAGTGGAGGGGTTTAAATCATAAAGTACAATACACTAGCTTCTTACGGTGATCATCCAAACACTCTTGTCTTTTATGGAGGGAACTACACCATAAACATTGCATCGGCATGCCAGCCATGCCAGCCCACTGCCTGTCTCCGAGGGTGGCCAATTTCAGGCATTTTCAGGAAGACCTAGGAAATCCCACGGAAGATAGGTATGGCATAATCTGTCCCCATTAAGCTTGCATTTTGATTCCTACTCGTTGGAGGCTAATGTAAGCATTCTTTTCTTACTAACTGAGATGAATCTCCTTTAAAACACTTTTTTTTTTTTTAGCAGAGAAATTATAATTATCAATGAATTTTAAGACAATGTATCAACTTCAGCATACTGAAGTAGTTTTCTTAATTTTGTGTTATGTATTGTGCCTTTTCCCATTTTTTTTTCTGCTTAGACTGAGCATGAGAGAATTTTATAGAGAGTTTTTCAAAATAATATGGCTTGTTAAAAAGTTGAATGCTATATAAACTGTCTTCCACAAAGAAGGGACTAAGTTTTACTTGGTCTGCAGTGCTTAGTATTGAAAACATTAGCTTCAGTTAAGTACCGTCTGCATGAAACCACACCCCTAAACTTTTGGTAGTACAAAGTGTTGCAGTGGAAAAAGTACCTGAAAAATATGGGTTAAATAACTGAAATATTTGATAGAAGGAGAAAGCATATCTTAATTATTTGAGCGGATGTTTTCTCCAGAAGTGTAGAGCATCTTGCACACTCCCATGAATATATGTAAAAATATTAGCAAAGCAACAGGAGTAACAAATAAATTATTCTGAAAAAGTAAAGGCTGCCTGGAATTATTTTTACATAGCTGTATTCTAAAGTCTCCCTCAGTAAGGAAGTGCTCATTTAAAATGTATGAATTATTCAGTAATTTTTAAAACCTAAAGTTTTTGAAATCAGAGGAAAGTCATGAAACAAAACTTTTGAATCAGAATTTATTCAAAATGTAATAAAACATATGTCTCCAATTACATGATTATTTTATAGCTTGAGGCATGAAAAACAATATAATTTGAAAATAAATCAGACTTACATTTCTTGACTGGATTACACCTCCTCAGTGACTCACATTGTTTTCTTCACATTCCTCACAAGTCTGCAACATTTCCCCACAAGATATGGCCGTGGTACAAGATATTCACTATACCACAGGACTGCTATAACAGGACTGCTATTTCATAGTGACCATAAAATAGAGCTAAAGAGGTTCTCAATTTCAATACGCTCTATTCCTGATTTATGGGATGACTTTGTGCTAAGTCCCAATATTTCTGTGTCTCAGCTTGTGTATTTTGGGGAAAATTTTCAGGATTTGTGGAGGTTTGGGAAGATTTGCATGCAAAACCTGCTATATAAGTTGACATTTATTATTTAAACAAATGTCTTATTTATTATTTAAATTACTATTATTTCTTCATGCCTGTACTGACACTAAAATGAAGCTTAAATATGTCATGGTGGAGTGTCAGCACCTCTCAAATATAAATGCATAATGGGTCTTCAAGATTTTCAAGGTAACATTTTTAAAGTTTGTAGAGGATCTTTCTGTTCTGGTTGCTATGATGTTCTGTTTACTCATCCTGTGACCAAGTAGCAAAGACTAGTATATTGTACAGACTGTTCATACTTTTTATAGCAGTAACTTGATCTTTAACTAGGAACAAACATCCCTTCTATGCAAGTGAGAAAAGTCAACCTTTATATTAAAGTCCTAAATGAATAGCTGTCCTTTTAGTGTTTTACAGGATTCCAGTTTGCTCTCACGAACAAGAATTATGTCAAACACTCAAGCTGCCTGAAGAATTGACTGGAAAATCTAAGTTCTGTATTCATAACCCTTTATTCACTTCAGTCAACCACCAATAATGTATGAAGTATCACCTTAATAACTGTGGCTGTACGATTCATTTAGCAGATCCTAAAAATATCCACCATTTATATAGCAATCCTAGCATCTAAGCCTACCTTAGAGCTATCTTCTCCTTCATCTTCATGGACTGAACTGGATGGTGAAGGGGTTGCAGATTTGCTTCCAGGTGGAGAGGGCGAGTTGTGAGGAACACTGTTTCCACCCATATTCAAACCAAGCTGTGCACTGAGCTGGGACTGGTTAATAGTAGTCAGCTGCCCGTGCTGCATCATTCCTGGCTGCCTAATATCTGCAGGTTGAACCCTTGGCCTCATGGTTGCCATCTGAGGATGGGAACTATACTGGGCTCCTTCTGTATTCCGTAAATCTTGCATCTACAAGAGGAAAAAAACTGTATTAAGTATATCACTAATAAAGTGTTCTGTTCCTTTAGACCTCTGTTGGCCTGATTTGCTATATAAGGCTTGAAAGAAATGGCAAGTACTTAAATAAACATGTAAATACTGGAAATAAACAGAGTAAGAATATGATTGACATTTGCATAACACTGACTTATAAACTATTCAGGCTCCAGCCTCAGCCTGTGGGAATAGCAAAAAAAAAAGCAATGAAAGCTTGTTTCTTTACAGGGGAACAAAAGGGCACTGCTTTCTGTAACTGCGTGTAGAGTATTTCAGAAATGCTAACAAACAGGGACAGGTTTGCACTCTGAAGTTTAGAACCAGATCAGAACATGAATACCCTCGAAATTCAAGATGATTTCCAGATCCTACTTTTCTTCTTAGGATTTTTCTGTGTATGAGATGTGAATTTGGGAGCTGCAGCTTTCACAGTTTGAATATCTAGTATTAGGCCCAAATCTATTTTTCCTGGTGCTGCACAATGAGATACTGGAATTTTCAGGATTCAGATGACTGACAAGATGGATGCATTGATAGACTGATTAAATGATTTCTGAGTTGATTTGCTGCTAAGACATATATGAACAGAAAGCTCAGAAGTCGCGGGATTGACAAATGAATCCATTCTGCTATGTGGGTCACTGCTTCTTAGCATTAACGAGACATACTATTTTAATGCAAGCAACAAATTCAGTCTCTGCAAGGATAAGAATTAAAAGCACTGGAGGATGAAACTCCTTTCTTGTTCAGAGGTCAAATGTACTCTACACACACACTGCAGCAGATTGCCTGTAACGTCTTTTCAGCATCCTCATACGGAAACATGACAAATAGCAAAGAGTATCAGGGAGAAGCTCAGATTTAAGCTAAGGTGTTCTGTGGGTGATTTAAAATTGAAGTGTCAATTCAGAGCTGAAATAAAATAGATACAGTTGTCTTTCCGTGCATCAGACAAACATGGCGTACGTATTGAGTGGAATCTGACAGGAATTGTGTATGTTCCATTATGATAAGGACATGTGTTAATAGTTCAGTTTATTAACACAACCACATTTATTCTACTGACAGTCTTTGTTAGACATGCCATCTGAATTGTCTAAAGATCACTCAGATTTAAAAAAAAAACTTTTAATAGCTCGTGACCTATCTCTCTCTCACACAAACACTCTCATATATCACAGCAATCTGTAAGATACCTTTCAATCAGTAACACACAGAAAAAGAAAAGATAAACTTGTAACTTTACCTTTATTCTTATTATTGATAGTGTAGAAATTTTCCAATTTTAGGGAGATACTTTATGAGCTTGGGGATTGATTTTTGTAAAGCTGACTGGTTGGCAGTAAATCAAACTAATACTACCATTAGTTATGGCATACTTACCACTTTACATGTATGTGTGTCTCTGAAAAGTATTTGAAATGGCTTCTGACAACATGACATCATAATTATACCTGTATTTATATTGCTTTAGAAATTAATAGCTTTTGGTAAAAAAGGGTTATCGATACAAACATGTTCAAATTCATTTAATGACTACTAAAGCACCAGAGGAGAGGAGCAGAGACAGCTCAGTGTATGAAATCAATTGAAGGCTGAAATTTGAATCCTGGCAGATATTTATATTTTTAAAGATTGCTACTGACTTCTTGTCCCCTTCCCTGCAGTACCAGCTCCCCTCCTTGCCAAACATATTTGCCTTGAAAGCTATCATTATCTCTGCCTCTAGCTGACAGCCCCTACCAGAACAGCTGTGCCCGTGAAGCTGTAACCGCGGCTCGACCGTTTCGCTCCCAATCCAGCTGTTGGGCTGAGGAGCAGTTGAGGAATGGCGAGCTGGAGCGTGGGCTGCCCTGGGCCCTCTCGGCCAGTGTGGCTCACCAGCTGCTGCGTGGGGCGAGCGGGCAGGGGATGGAAACCCACACGGTCCCTCAGATGCTGAGGAGAGGGAGGCAAAACCCTCTCAAAAGCCCTGCCTTCACCCATCTGCATGGGTGTGTGCACCTGGGGCACCCACCATGCTGCAGGGGCTGAGCGCACGCTGCCCTGCTTGCAAATGCCTTGGGTTTCCACAGATCAGGGCTGGGAGGAAACCCTCTCATGAAAGGCTGGAAAGGCAAGACCACTTTTAAATAAGAATGCATACCCTAATGATTTTATGAACTCTGGAAAGCAAATAAGCACTACTTGCAAATCCAAACAACTCTGTTAGTATTTTGAATGAATTTGCAAAGTTTCTACCTCAGTGAAAGCAGGGCAAAGGTTGTAATTTTAATTACTTCTTCCCAAGTAAAATATAATACACTTGTTATTCTTCAGACAATCTCTCCTTTACTAAAATCTCTTTATGTGAGCTTCAAATATTATCAGATAGATACTGCAGAATGTTCTGTGTTTGTCATCTTTAAACAATATCTATTTTTAAACAATCTGTATTCACTTTTAGTTCCAGCACTGAACATACACTGTGTTTTCAGATAATGTGACACCAACTGGTTGGTACTGGATGTATTACCATACAAAACACATGTGTGTGTGTTTATATGTATTTGCAAGAAAACCCTTCACTAGTGAAATTCTGAGGACTGCAAATGAGGTGGTCCAGTAGAAAAAAAAAAAGTATTTTTCTTTTTTGTAGGGATTCAGCTTGTTGTCTGAATTTTTCAATCAGATGAAAGCCAGGCCACCTTTACAAAACCAGTAAGCAGCTTGGAGATGGCTTGTTTAAGAGCACGTGTTCCCTAGATTCTAAGCCAGAAAGCCTCACCTTAGGGACCTGCCTGCAGAGAAAGGGGTGACCTAGGAACACGCCAGCGTAGACCACTGCAGAGAGCTGTGGCCTTCAGCAAGGAGGATCCACATGGCTCTGCATCTGGAGATGAGATTTCTGTCTTGCCTCCACCATACATCACAGAGCCTGCCTTCCCCAATGCTATCCCTTCCTAGTGAAAAAGTGAGACTGTCTAAGAAAATGGAAACTGCTCATTCCTTGAATAAGAACGGGCAGCTAACCACATAACTGTGAAAAGTTATGAGATTATACTGTGGAAAGCCTGTGACGATGAATTTTCAGGTTTCTAAAGGATCATCAAACCAAGAACTGTCCCATCTTCCCTGCTAGGTTTGAGAACAATCCCAGCCATGAAAACCACACGCTTGGGTCACTGCAGCGGCATGACTGTAAACCCCTGTTTCAAACGCCGTGATGACTTTGACTTTGCAAGAACAGTGGCACTAACCAGACACATTCTCTGTCAGCACTGCATGCAGAGTATGACCAACTTCTTATAAACTACTTCAAAATCAGAAGCTTCCTATTCCTTGATCTTCCAGATGGAGTTTTACAAAACCTGCCAATGTGTAGCTGTGCTGGTGCCATATTCAGTATGCCGAAGCAATATTGCAAACACACTCTTGCTGAATACAAATCCTGCTGGCTGGCAGAATGCCAACTGGAAGAACAAAGTTAAAGAGTTTGAGTGTTACAGAGGATAAGGACAGTCTTAAATTGACGCCTTCCATGGTCTCTCTGATGAGGTAATAATGATAATATCTGGCACTTTAATATCATTCTCCATCTGTCAGTTCCGGGATGTTTCACAACTTGTGTTATATTCATATTTAGAACATGCCTGGTTTTATTTTGGTTTTACTAACGGGGAAGCTATGATACATTTCTCTTCATGGCTATTTTTTTTTCTTTTTCTGTTTGCATTTCACTTATAAGCAGAAACTGAGCATCCATCCATATAAGTGTTTGACTGCAAGTTAAAACACATACTAAAAGATGCTAATTCTCAGGTGTGTAGCGATAACCCTTCTAAGAGGCACACGTTTAGTGAAAAAACAGAACAGGATTGTCTGCCTGAAAACAAGCTCCTCCTGCCCGGCTCAAAGCTTCTAAGGTGGTAAGAATAAAGCGAAATTGCTTTAAACATCAGACTATCATTCTCCCCATCAACTTAAAGCAAAAATAAAGCAATGCATGCGATGCAGAATAGAGTGATATCATCCCTGCACAGAAACATTTTACTGCAGGACAATGTAAGTACAGTATCCTAATCACAGAATCACAGAAAATAGTGCTAGAAGGGACCTCAAAAGGTTATTTAGTCCAACATTTTATCTCACAGCAGGATTAGCTATACCTAAATCATTTCTGACAGATGTTTGTCTAACCTCTTCATAACCTCCCTAGGCAATTCTTGTGCTTAACTATCCTTACAGTGGAAAGGGCTTTTTTTCCGTAATGTCTCACCTAAATCTCCTTTGTTGTAATTTAAACCTACTACTTTTTGCTCTACTCCCAGTGGACATGAGGAATGTTTTTCTCCTTCTTTACAGAAAAGTTGTACACACTAGGAGGCTATTATGAATTTCCTTTCAGTTTTTTCTTCTTTAGACTAAACAACTAAATCTGAAGATTGAAAGACTTTTTTTCATATGCTGTGTTTTCTACAACTCTGATCATTCTTCCTGCTGTACTTTGGACTATGTCCAACAACCTTCATCTTTCTTGAAATACTGTGCCCCAAAGTCTACAAAATACAGATATTCTTATCTGACACAGCATTCAGATATAATCCTTTATCTCTCACAGGATAGAGTAAACAGCATTAAAACATCCCTAATTATCTGTCTTTTTGATACAAGCTGGTGAACCCATGCAAGATGCAGAAAGAGTCAAATTGCAGGACTCTTAACTAATACCCCACAAGGTGGCTTTAGGGAAGCAAGCATTTTTTTTTTCGGAGAAGCATTAGGCAGACAGTTTCAAAAGGAAAGTGCTGTTAGAAAAATAATTCCCACATTATTTTTCTTGTTATAGTTAAGAACTGTGATGCAACATCTCTCTCAAAAGCCATAAAAGTCCAAATTGCCCCCCTCTATTTACATTCATTTATAATAAAGGTTATCCTTAAATGAAAGAAGAAAGACAAGTTGCCTTAACCAACTGAAGTAAACACAACAGGTCTAAGTATATGGAAGAAAAACTAGAGATTATAAGCTGGAGATGAAAACATCAAAATATAAGGAGAAATACACAGTACTTACTCACTGAAGCATATGGAGATCACGTATTTCAGTACCTTGGGCAAACTCACATCAAGGCACAACAGATATTACTTCCATTACCACCACCACTTAGTTTTCTACTAGCTGGGAGCTCTTATGAACTTTTCTGATGGACACTGTGGAAGCAGTTGACAGTTCTTTGCTTCTTGTCTACATGGTCAAGGTAAGTCAGAGACCAACAATTTTTCATACTGTATGAAGCTATGTTTCAATCAATTAATTCAAATAAAGATTTTGGGAGAAAATCCCAAGGGATGTTAAGTGTTATCTATGAAAATACCCATAGTGTGCTTCCTTCTTTACTGTTGTCACCCATCTTAGTCACCATGTAGGCATCACAGACCTTCTGTGGTAGGCTGAAGGAGTTTTTATTTTAATCATATCCTCATTTATATCCCTGGGACAATTTGTGCCAGTACCTGTGCCATATTAAATCTGAATGTTTGTCTGTTGCCAGGTAATGCTACATTAAGTTGTAGCACTAACCCAAATAGTACCAACCTTCTGAAAAGTCATGAGATTTGCCTAGAAATTTTACTGGTTTTATTTTAGATGTTTTAATTGTCTTCTACCATAAGGCAATGCACATCTGCAAGATGTTTTCCAGTGACACAGAGATGCTCATTAAAAAAGATATTAAAAAAATGAATTCCTACATAATCACTTGACTCTCTAAGTCAAGGTTTCAAAAGAGAAGAAAAGACAACATTAAGCTGTTTGTGAGAGCTGGCACACAGAAGGAATTTTGTTTAGGAGACCATATCCACCATTTATGGTGAAAACAAACAATTGCAAAAACAAACAAAGCCTCATAATTTTTTAATGATCCAAAATGCAAAAATACTCATCATACGATCAGAGCTAAGTTTAAACTTAAAAGAGGGTGTAAAAATACAGATATGTCCATTTTAGACACCTTTCACTCAGTTCATACTGATATCAAGCAATAATACCTCATGGTTATTAAATGCATGTTGGTGGTTAGGTTTTTAGATTAATAGTAACTGAATCAAAATCAAACCATGCAGGTTTGTGTGTTGTTTTCCATCATGGTGATGCTATTTAGTGAGATAACTTAAAACCTGAGATTAACTTGAGATAACCAAGAACCACTCAAAACACGGTAAAGGGAATAATGAATAACTCAAAGCACCACCTAACAGAGGAAGGGATGTGATCTCATTTTTATAATTATCTTTTGTATCAGCTAACTTCATAATCAAAGACTAAGTTTTAAAGTAAGGGGGTATTTTGGGAATAATTTAGTGTTGTACACAAGTGTATTTTATATACTATGCCCAGTGCAATTTCAGGATAAAAGGAAAGGACCATTCAAAATTTCTGTTGATTAGGAAAACAGTCTTAAAATTAAACAGGAGAAATCTCACATGTAAAAAGAACTCTAAACTAAAAAAAAAAACCCCAAAAACTCAAACCTATTAAATTAACTATTCTAATCTTTCCAAAATCAGTCTGTTAAAAATTAAACCACTTCACATTGTTTTATGTAGTACTGGTCCTGTAAGTGATCTTAAGCTCCTTTAAAACAATTATATACTCAAAATTTGACTGCAAAATTTTATAGCACAATCACATAATGACAAGAGTGAAGTAATACACAGTTTCTATATTTCTTGGTACACAGTTAATTTGGTGACTATTAACATTCTCTTCTACTTTATGTTTTAATATCCTTTGAGTCACACAGGGCCAAGGTCTCAAAACTAATCATAAAAAACTACTGACTGCTATTCACTCTAATATAATAACCCTTTATTTAAAACAACCTCCAATAAATTTCATTATAAGAAGTTATTAAAAGGGTTAAAAACCTATTAAATGTCAAAGAATTTGCCTGACTCAAACTTCTAATAAAGAAACAGAATAGGCTTTCTTTCTGAATTATTTAAATCTTTACTGACTGTGCACCGAACCATGAAATTAGAAAAGTGTTATTAGAAGTGTTCTCTGGTTTTTATAAAAGTTGTAGCATAGAATATATCAAACCACAGTCTTTAACTAGACTAGTTAAAGAAATAGGTTTTTAATCCTGAATACATGGTTTTCACTGATATAAAGGGTCATAATTAAAAGTCTGGCCTGGAAGCTGAAGATAATAAAATTATTATTACAGAGGCATACATGTTCATTTGGTATATTCTGGACGCATGTTTCCATTTTAATTTGCACAAATATCTTCAATTTTGTTTGATCTTGCAAAGTCCACTAATTTGGATCCTCTCAGCAAACAATTAAGCTTTTAATAGTGACTCATTTTAAAGAATTAATGGTGAATAATTTGTGTTATCTTTTTCTCTTTTTAAAGTGTCTAATGCTCAGCAGCAGGTATAGGTTGACAGCAGACAAATGGAATCTAGGAGGAACAAGTCAAATATTCTAGCACGCATCTCCTGATAACAATATTATCCCTTCACTGCTTTTTTTTTTTTTTGCAAATAACAACAGAACCATTATCTATTTCACCAGTTATTTGCATAAAGAAAACATTCATGCATTTCACATTCATTTTAGTGATGCTAAAGAACTGAGTCAGCAGTATATTCACAGGTTCACTCACACACACGTGAATCAATAGCCTGCCAGCAAAAGAAATGAAGTCAGAAAGATGGTTGAGAGAGACAATATTGTTTCCTCTTCTTTTAGACAATAAAAATGGAAGCATCCAAGGGGCGTGAAATTATTAGATGTAGGAACACAGACTAGATCCTTGGAAATACCATGAACAGTGTGAAGTTATGCTGCTGTAGGGCAGGAGGGAAAAGGACTTAACAGTGCATTGCTCCTGGGACTGACCAACAACACAGCAGCCAGCATAGCATTGCGGTAACCTTCCTTGGCTTCTGCTCTGTTCTATTCCATTCTTTGCTATTCTGTTCTATTCTGTTCTGTTCTCTTCCTCTTTTTTTTTTTTTTTTTCTGTGATGTTCACCACAACAGTATCAAACCCCCTTCCTGCAATGAGCTGAGCCATGTGACTATTCTCTGTCACAAGCTGTTCGCCCTGTCTGCTGTAACAGAGGTACCCTGTCCACATCATCCATCTCTCCCCACCACAAAGTAAAGGAAGCTGTATTGGATACATTTATATTAATAAAACAGCCTGGAGAGTCTTTCTTGAATTGGTGTCACCCTCCAGTAGATTATTTGTAAATTTTCCAACGAATTTGCCGAGAGAGGATCTGGCCACACGAGAGCGGAGAGGGCTAAGCACAGTGCAGGACTGGGGAAGTAGTCAGTGCGTAGTTGTATATCTTTCAGTGATGTCAGTGCATCTCCCTCCGAATTCTGTCATACATATTTTGAATATTTCATATAGTAGTGTTAATATTTAGAAGACTGAGGGATTTAGAATTTAAATAAATAAATTTCCAATGAGATATTCATATTCATCACACTACAGATTTCAAAAGAAAGTGCGGCTTGCATAGCATTTAGAAAGTGTTTCATTTGAAATAAATTGGAAATATTAAAATTACACTGGAATGTTTAAATAAACGTATTTAAGGATGTTTACACTTAGTAAAGAATAACATGTGACTTGACTACAGCATTTATTATGTTAAGACTGACTTCATGCGAACGATTTGGGTTGTATGCCAATGTTTCTACGCTTAGGGCAATAAAGATGCAGTCATTTACTAACTTGATGGGTGTGAAAGTCTTTGAGGAAGATGTTGAGGCCTTGAATGACCAAGTAACCCTTTGAATTCTAGTCCATTCAGGCTCTTACATTGTTTTAATGAGCTTAGCTTCACTAAGGGATGGTTGCCCAAGCAGAAGCTACTAGACCTACACTCATTAATGACAGATACAACAGGGAAAAATACTGAAAGGTGAATCAGAAAATGTAAGAGCTATAACCGCAGATGACTTCGTAACTCCATACTCTATACCATGTTATTTCATGTTCTTCCTCAGTTCTTATTTCCGTTTGAAAAAGTTCCTCCCTGGATTTGTAATTGCTGCATTATTTCCATGCACAGTGACATATTCTGGAGCTTGATGGTGAACTGGGCTCTGCCTTTCTCAAGCTGTACACCATATGAAGTTCTAAAACAATGAATAGTCAGTTCCTTCTAGTTGGCAAGCTTGGGAAAAAAACTATGAAGTTCTCAATATTCTATATAAAGCAAGACTCATCTGAAATGCACTACTGGCTAACTTGTGTCCTTCTGTGTTTTCTAGGGTTCCTCTTTCTTTTGATAACTCTTCCATTTACCTATCCCAAATAAGTTTCTGCTGCTCATTGAGTTTAGTATCTTATCTGAAAAGCCACTTTCCTCAGGTTCAATGTCAAGAGTAAAGTGCAGGGAATGTCCGTGTGGGAAGAGACAGAAAATTCTTTCTAGTTAGGAAATCACACTAAACCAACTGAAAAGTTGGTGCAATATTGGGGTGTCTCATGTCTCCTGAGTCTACAGGAAAACTGTAGGATCTGAACTGCATCTTATCTTAGTCCAAAGAAATGCCAGTTCCCTCACAAAGCTGGACTCTGAAGCACATCAGCTGAAATGAGACATTTTTTAAATATTGTCAATGAGATTTAATCTAAGTATGCTGCTTCACTGAAAAAGGCTTTTGCAAGGGAGGAGAGACTCTCTTTCCAGTGTTGTTCATGTGTTTAGGCACTGGACAGAAATAAAGGGCAGAAGGATCTCAAATGAAAATCCGTTATCCAGAAGGCAGAGAAAGAACTAAAACCTGAGTCTGCTACATGCTCTGATCATCTCATTATCCTCACCATTAGGCTTGTGACATTTCCTGCTATTCCACACAAACATTTAATGGATCTCATTTCCATTCCAATGTGATACGAAGTTGTATCTTTGAAACCGGGTAACACAGGCAGGTCTTGTCTGCAATTGTCTATACTCTTCCTCTTGGGCACTGTGATGTGGAACTTCCTTGAAATTATTTCCTGGAGCCACAATGTCCTATCTGGGGTTGTGGTTTACAAATGGCATTGTGACTAGAACAAAATTGCCTACAGGATTAATTATAAGCAAAGTGTTAACATGAGTAAGTTAAGGAATGGCTGGATTAGGGAGACTCAGCTGGCTCTGAGTCCTGAAGGCTCATTGATAAATACCACCCCTGTTTAAGCAAACTATTTTGCTAGACATTTCAGTTTCGGATGGAAACAGTGCTGTGCTAGCTCTGGCATTCCCATACACAACAGTTGTATTAAACCAACCAAACCTTCCTTCATCTCCCTGCCACCCCAGAAATAAACTGCATAGAATTATGACAGCACATCATCCATCGATGGACATTGATGTGTATTTGCTGAAAACTAAAGGTTTTTGGGTGTGCATTTTCTGAATTTCTGGACTAAGTTAATTTTCCTTGATAAAGAAGATGATATTTTCCTGGCTGAAACCAACAGCCCTGAAAAAAAAAACATCCCACACAATTCTACTTTTTATTAAGTATAAAGTCATAACAAAACCCATAATTTAAACTAATAACAACGAGTTGGATGGTTTAAACTACATTAGTGAAAGGATCTTTTACCAAATCTTCCTGTTGCTATGTTGCAGTCCTGTAAATTCTCAGCGTGAGTGATAGCACTAATGGAAGTTGAAACAAAAAGTCTGCAAAATGTTTAACTCAGAAGAGATTGTTTTTCATACATGTGATCTTGCTATCAAATGATAAACTTACAGATATTTGTAACTATATTGTCATAAATTTCCCTTCAATATAAACCTAATGCCATAGTCAAATATTGTGGGGTTTGTAAATGTTAAGCACATGTGTTACTGCTAGGCAAGGCACTTTTTGTTAGTTATGAAAAATATGCTTGGCTCTCAGGGAAAAAGCGATTTAATGATATGCTAATAAGTCCATCATTCTTCTGTATTGTGTTATTTACAATTTTGTCTCTAAAACCTATTTAACATCTCCACTGTAATTATCCATCTGCAGCTTGCCAAGTCCAATATTATAATTCTGAAACAAGAAAAATCTCAATTATTTTATTTTCAACTATGTAGAAGATGAACAGATACCCAGCAGTTTCAAAAGATTAAAATTAGTAAATCTATTTTGCTTAGTGCACATTATATTAGCATGTGACAGAAGACCTTCCTGGGAACCTTCTTTTTAATTTACAAATATCTCTTTATTTTCCTGGTTTGATATTTCTAAATGCTGGATACCTTCCTTAGTAAAGTCTGATCAACTTAGCAAAACAATTTAAGAGAAAAGAAGTGAAAGCCATAACTTCTTCAAAAGGAATACAGTTTAGGAAACCACAACTTACAATTTCTTCTAAAACTCATTCAGTCTATTCTTTTTGATCCTGAAACCTCTTATTGTCCTATTCATCTTCAGAATAAAACAATATTCCCCATCCCTGGAAAAATTCAAGGCCAGGCTGAACGGGGCCCTGAGAAACTTGATCTGGTTGGAGATATCCCTGCTCCGTGCAGTGGGGCTGGACTAGATGACCTTTAAAGGTCCCTTCCAACCCAAACCATTCTGTGATTCTATGATTTATACAGTGATTTCACTGTATTCTGGCATGCCAGGGAAGCATACTGGAGTCTAGTTGGAATATGTTGTGATATAATAGTGATTTTGCATATCCTGCCTAAGACAGTAGCAAAACTGAAGGTACTTCACCTGTTTTGTATGGAATCCACTACAATACAGAGAAGTTTTAAGTGAAACTTAGGAAGGAACCAATTGCTATCTGCAAGGGAAAAAAAAAAGATGAATGAAGACGTTTACAGAACACAAGCTCAAACACTAAAAAAAATAAACCTGAAATACAGTAACTTTGTGTGGAAATGATGTCTTCATGTTGAAGAAAGAGAAGGATACATAGGTAATGCAGATTAATGAGAGACCACAAATTTGGGCTTTAGAGAGATTTTTTCAAATCAGAGAAGGCCATAACCACTGTGCATTCAGAATGGTGTTGTCTGGAGATATGGCCTTTCAAAGAAATAGCCCTGGTGGTAACCCTGGGAGCTACCCTGACCAGGCAAGTACTCAGATGCTACAGAAGAGGATATTTAACCATTGGAAAGATTAGAATTCACATAATCTCAAAATGACATGACAGAGGAATATCCCAAATCCACATTGTTTTGTCTTGTTCACTTGCCACAGACTTCAGGGGAGCTCTTCAAGCCAGTCTACCATTAAACCAGTGTGTAACTTCACATTGCGTTACCATAGCTCCTTAAGTTTCATTAGTACTCTAGAACAGGGTCATCCTCTATTAGTGATCCTGAATTCTGTAACTACAGAAACTCACCTCATCCTCTCTTACTGTTCCCAGCAAAGCAGGATTTCAGGAAGAAATTTTAAAATGTAGTTGCTGTGTGTGCAAAAGTGCATCCTTGACTGTTCACATAATTACTGCAATTATGAATCCAATTCAGGTAAATATGCAAGCAAACTACTAGCTAAGCCTCTAACTGGTAATTTATGTGTGCCTTTACCCAATCTGCATGGCCAATTTTCATGATTACCTTCCCAGGTTTAGTACACAGATCTCAGAACTCAGTTTACATAAAATCTGACTGAATAACTAATGAAGCACTGATGAAGGATGTACAAGGGACTAGTGGAATAAGGAAATTAGAAGCATACAGAAGTAAAATAAACCCAAGAAAGTCAACTCCAGCTTGTGCATTAGCCTCTGTTTACATTACATTTTGAAAGAGGAGGATATGAGTAATGCATTAGATAGGTCAAATTCCTTGAATTATCCTTCGTTCTCCTGTTTTCAATATGCGACGTACCCTTTCTAGTAGTCAAGAAGCACAATGATTTTCAGACAGACAAGCTTGACATATGTATAGTGAAATTTACAGTAAGTGAAATTGTCATTTTAAGTGTCTAACTCTTCATCTGAGAAAAGCAAAGGAGTTCCTTATGAATGTAAAGCCAAACCAGGGCCCCAGTGGTGTTTGCAGATAAGTAATTGAATGAGTTTACAAGTGTCCTCTTTCTCTGAAGAATAAAGGAAGCATGCTACATTCGACTGACAGAGGCATTTCAACAAATGATACTTCTGTTGCTACACTTAAAGCCATACTAATAAAAAAAATCTTGGCTTGTTTGTTTTGTGTTTTAAGAAGACAAGAGAATAAAAGCATTTTCTAGTGAAAAAGAAAAACATACCCAGATACTTCTGTTAACCTTGATCATTAACTACAAAAAAAGACATTGGCATTGCATTTGCATTCTTAGTTTCTAAGGAAAAGTGCACCAAAATACATAGAAAATATGCATGTTAGAGAAAAGAAAGGATCCTAAAGTGCCTTCTTTAGGAAGTAACTCTGTGAAAACTACATACAACTATGGAAACTTTAAAAGCAAGCCTATGCATTTGATTACTTCTCTGCATTTATAATGTTATTTTGTGTTATTATGTCTATAATATTTAGGGAAACATTATTTAAAACTTTTAAAATCATACATTTACATTTGGAGAATTTAGACACTTCTTTTGAAAATTCTGAGCTGCTTTTGCACAGTTCGGTAATGCTATGGTTGACCTTTATGGCACCTGAAATGCTTTTATTCTCAAAGTTGAGTAAACAGCATCTGTCATAAGAAGTATTTTTTAGGATAAATTGTTCAGGTATAGTCAGGTACAGAAGAATACTTTGCTCACCATGATAACTCCAATTAATCTTACATTATTAAATTTTACTTTTGCCAGCACTGTAGGGTCAACAAACCTGTAGGACAGTAAGTGGGGCTCTATTCTTGCTAAGAAACAGTAAACTCAATTCTTAACTGAATTCTAGATGAATTACTAACCTCTGCCACCTAAACCAATCCCATTTGAGCACAACAGAGAGAAAGGGCTGACATATAAGAAACAAACAAACCAGCAAATCCCTGCTTATAAGCAACTAACACTTGCTATGTCTTAAACGTATCGCTGAGATAATTTAGTTTGAAAAGTACTGACACACGATAAACATTGTTCCATATCTTACTATATCAGTAGTATTATAATGCTCTGAAAAATAACTGCACTTTTCAGTGTTCAAAATAACAGATGTTAAATCTTAGGTTTTAATGAAAACTATTTTGCATGTAAGTAGCTACGACTAGTAGTTAGGAAGTAATGAAAAACAACATTATGAAAAGAACCAAAGAAGTAGTGCCTTCTTCCTTCTTCTACACTGAGGCCCAACATCCTCTGTCTGTCTCAGTCTGGAGCCTGGCAAGCTGTCATTGCATCCAAAATGCTTTCCTTAATTTTAGAACAAGATAACAGAAGACTTGAACTACTTAATCTTGATATACTTGCATATAAGGTCAGTAAAGTGAACACACTAGAAGTACTCTAGAATGATAAGCACGTTATCAGTGTGATGCTCAAGTTTTTCAGCTTTTAATTCATTCTGTAATTTCAGGACTAGCAAAAATAAACATGCTCAAAAGGCAAACGTAAACACTACAAGTTGTTAAAATTCACTGGATACTTTTTAATTTCCCCAGCTGAATATTGATGAGTAGTTGTTGCAACATGGTAGAAGTCACGCTTTTCAGCTTTATCTCATTTTCTAATTATTTTGCTTTTAAGGTTTTTTTCCCCAACTTTTTTTTCCATGCTGTTTAATAATATGCATATTATGACAGTATTCTAGGACTGAAATTTTGGAATACGTATATTAAAATCAGAGCATCACTCTACTGCAGAATCATATGTAATTTCTACACTAACTCAGTAGCTGTCAGTTCTGATAATCTTTAGTCTGACTGGACCACTGTGGCTGGCAACTACTGTGAAAATCTTTACTGATGTTAAATGAAATGCTCTGGTTTTACTGACAACAATTTAACAAGAGGCATCTGCCTGTTACTGCTCTCTAGCAAATCCAAATGCTGTAATTAATATTTTAGAAAGAACAACAGGAAATCCTCCCCACCCAGCAGAAACTATCAGAATCTGCAAAAAGACGAATTCGTGTAGCCCTGCATCTGAGAATGGTCCTTTAGAGTAGTCTGTGACTTTTTTTAGAAAACAGATTCTGATTCAGGGACAGAAAAAACAGCATTTTTTTTCCTTTCTTTTGAGGTTGACAGGATCCAAACCAGGGCTACAGTTTCCCTGTATATTTTGAAATACTGATCTTAACAATTTACTTGCATCATGTGTGGGCGTCACATTTTCATAATAATTTTGATGAAATGCAAAGCCCTTACCTCTCCCACACAGACGAAGAAATTAATATCTTAAAGAACTGGAACAAAAAAAGTACTTTAAATCTACATTCTATGATTTCAATTCTTGTACCAGTGTCTTCCTATGGCAGAGATAAACACATTCCAGTACTTAATATAAGTATAGGAAGATCATAAATGCAAGAGAATATTTTAAAAGTTATGTATCGAATAATATATACTGATGGATATATAAGACATTATTCAACTACATCCCGCTTTAAATGTAAGGAAAAAAAACGTTCAATAACTAAATTAAATCCTGATTTTAATGAAGAATTCAGCAGGTATGATATAACTGTGCATTTTAAAGAGAGTTTTGTTCTGTTGGGAGTACAGATTGGATGCCACTTACACTAGGAATAACAGTAAAATACAGTAAGTGGAATTAGAAAGCAGCTTTCAATTTCTGTGATAACTCCTGAAAACTATTTATGTAGCAGATGTTCACTGAAAAAGTGTCATGCTACTCAGCCTTCTGAAAACCGCTAAATGAACAAGCTATACCTAACAGCTATCCCACTGCTATCTAATTTGCTCCTCCCAAATTGCAGCGTGTAGGCTGACCCCAATGATCTATCCATGTGTCCTTCTCAGAGGTGTGCATACATGACACATGGCTTTGGGTTGTTTTCCAGTGTAGTTCTGAGATGGCAGGTCTGGCTAGTTAACATGTGAGAATTTGCAAAGCTTGATCTCATCCGACATGCTTAAGAAGCAAAGCCTCGCTGAACTGCACATGAATCAAGGAGCTAAGCTATACTTTTGGCTCCCAAGGCCTCAAAAAGTCAGGATCAGAAATGTATCAACTGCTATACTATATCATATCAAGATGATCCCCAAACATAATTCACATTTAAATGTACACATCGATTTCCACTGTTATATATGGTTTTGCTTATCTTTAATATTAGTCTAAAATACTCTACAAAATGAGGCCTCGTGTTTTTAACTCCAAGTTGCTGTCACTGGTGCCCATCTACAGATTCTGTTTAGAAGCAGAACTATTTTCACTGTCTTTTAAGTCCAAAACTGCTTTTCCTTGCCTCTTTGGAAGACTATGTTTCGCATATATTTCACACTAGCACATTAGCAGCACACTTTAGATGCCAAAAGTGAAGGCACGTTTTGGTTCCCACTGAGCTTCAAGTGAAGTAAACAACTACAGGTTAGGGTCCAAACGGACAGTGGAAGAGTAAGACATTTCACATGTCTCCAGAAGTACCATGTCCCCCTCAGGCACTGTTGTGCCTGAAGCAGGAGAGAAGTGATCGCTCCTGGGGGTGCAATATACCCTCTCCTCAGCACATCAGAGAAAAAATTTCTGTTGGTTTCAACCAGACCTTAAGGGATGCATGTGTGTTGGAGGGTATTCTTGCCTCTTTTCCTCCTGTCAGTTTGTGAATCTATACAATGTTAGTTATAATCTAGCATTAAACAAGCAATTTCAAGTAATTTCCTTTCAGGTGGGTATATTAACAAAACTGAAAACAAAAAAAAAAAACCAGTAACAAAACTCAAGTTTCTACCTCAGTGTATAAATTCTTGCAATGCAAGAATATTCTTGCCTATCCATTTCTTCATCAGAGAAAAACCGAGCAAAGCGATGAATTTGAAGAACTTCTATATTTGTTTGATAAGATTTCTTTAGTTTTTAATTTATGTGCCAACAAATGTGCTTCTGTGGCAACCGAAAATTCTATCATTTGCTTCCAGACTGGAAAATACTGAGCAGAAGAATCATTTAAATACAATGTTACGCATATGAAGGCCATATTTTGGCAATTTAATTTCTTTTTCTAGATCATTACATGGAAATACAAAAATATTCTTACAGTTATAATATAACAAAACTTCAAATAAATCTCTTAAAAATCTATTTACACTTTGAGTTTGCAAAGAACATTTGCAAATGGTAATTATAGGACTGTGACAACTAATTTAAAGTTCAAGAAGACATGATTGGCACAATAAATAATTGGTTTGCTTCTACTTAATCTACATTAATGTAAACAATAAATCTTCTCTTAAATAAAGATTGTGTGAATCTTCATTTATCTTGTATGACAAGAGAGCAAATGTTGTAGCTTAATGAATGGAAAGAAGCAACAAGGTCAGATTTAAAAGCCTCAAAGGTCAAATTTCTGACATCTCCGAAGACTGAAAAAACCTAACATGGTAATTACTATTTTGGTCGAGTCACTGAGGTCTTTTTTTAATTTCAAAAAGAAAGGGAAAAAAAATCCCATAATTCAGTAACTTAAGAACCAGGACTTGGTATAGTCTGCAATATATACTTCCTCATATTACAGACTCCTGCCACAGAGGAAAAATAAAGGATACCGCAATAAGAATTCCATTTGACACCTCACATGTCTATTAAGTATCCAGCATATATCTACACCTGGAAAGTGTTCAGGTAACAAAGCAACAAGCAGTCTCTCCTAAAACAGAGTCATTGCCTAATTTAGAATTGAAAACATTTCCAGGGATTCTTATGCCTAAATCACCCTAGGTCTGGTGAGCTTACAAGTATTTCTGAATTTTTGCAGACAACAGGAACTTAGGCACTGATAAAAGGTCCAGAAAGCCACATAATTTTATTTTACATATGCATTGATTTTTGCCCAAATGGAAGACCTCTGTCATCTAACAGGGTTATTCATAGATTCAAAGAGTTGATCGGGGTCATTAATAACAATAGTAAACTGATCATCATTCCAATAGGATCTGACAATGGCTTTTTTTCAAAGTGGATACTAATGTATTGATGCCTCTGAAGTTCATTACAGCAGTAATAAATCATTAGCCTCCAGAAAATGATTTATAAGTCGGTTAAAATGCATTAGAATGGACTGTCAAGCCACTCTACTGAGATGATGAGGCTGGTACTAAAGAGGATTTTTTTTTTCAGGTTCTCTAACCAAAATGGTGATGACTCAAAGTAATCATATCACAAAGACAAAAATAAAACAAATCACTGCAATAATTTACTTTAATAGCATGTTTCAATCTTCATAAAAGGGTGAGTGAATTTTACTTTGAACTGCTAGATACATTCCTTTTATTCACTGCTGGCAGCAAACTCTTAACCTACAGAGCTCCAGTACTGACCCTGATGATTATATTTGTGTTTACTTTAACCAAAAGAACTGCACTGTGTGTGTAACTATGGTTACTCTGCAAGGGTGCCTGTGTAATAACAGTTCATTATAATGTATAAGCAGCCTGTCAAGCATGCAGTGCTAAGCCATACGATTAGTAATGATAATATCACAAGAAGTATATGGGCCACAACTCCATACTCAGAATGTTTATGTTATGCAAATCTGTTCCTATATTATATACATCACTGCTAGTTACTACTTAAGTAGCTTAACTACAGCTCAGACCTATCAATATGCAACTACAGAATGTTTTTACTTTCACATATGCTTTTAATTAATATCCATTGCAAACAGAACTGTTTATTCATGATATTCACCAAACTTAAGTCCAACACTCAGTCTTATACGCTCCTCTGCAACCTTACTGCAGTAGAGCTAAAGGCTTACTGTGTTAAACAGGGTACTTAGGGGTACTCCCTGGCTAACGCACACAATGTCATTCACAAGGGACTGCACAAGCTCGGTATCTCATGTCCTTTTCCATTCCTGCCTGCCATGACCACTGCATGGCCACACAGCACGGAAGGTGTACGTAAAGACTCACATCCACGCAGGGCAGGATTGTGGTCCTGTCATTTGAAGGGGCATGAGCATTGCTCTCCTTCCCTTTTGGGCCGTGCACAGGATGACAAAGACGAGTCAAAAGAGGCACAGACGATCATGCTGCTCCTTTGACCTACGTGCTGGCTAGTAAAGCCAACACATGGACAGCCATGAATGCTGTAGGGTCCAGCACCACCGTGGCTCGGCGTATCCGTAAAAAGACTCTGGGAAGTGCTCTGTGAGCTGTTGGGATTGGTGCTACTGCACAGCCATTTCCCCATTTCCCCTTCTTTCTTCTTCTTTCTGCACAATGTTGTGCCTAAATGTCAGAAATAAGCCCCAAGTGATTTGTCTTTACCCATTTCAACATTCCTTGCTTGAGGAAAAAGCTCTTACACAAGGAGCCCTTCAAGATTAAATACATTAAAGGCTTGTCTGTAATGCCTGGAATAAAATAATATAACATCTTCTGGAAATATATTATAAGAATTACTATGAACCCTACAGAAGACAACACAATAACATGTTATCCTCTCAGTGTAATTCAATTATAAGTGTGCATTGTATAAAGACCATGAAACATTTAGGGCCAGATATTCAAAAGGCCAAGTCTGTATATTTCCAAGCTCAATTTTGTGTTTGCAGTCTGAAATGGGAGGAGTTGTGCCTCTATCTAACTAATCTGGCTTTCAGAAGGTATCATCAGGGGTAGAAGTACTTTGGAAATAAGAATGCCTGCAAACAAAAGAACAAGGTCCTCTGAATAGCTTTGAATAATATAGTTAACATCATTGATGTTATAAGCTAATTTTTTTTTTTCTAATGTATTTGCTGTGGAATCTCTCCAGGCCAACTCTCCTTTCTTTAATTTGAAAGAAATCCCCCACAGAAGGGATGACAGGTTCCTCTGAATGCAGAAAGAGAGGGGTGGGCATGTAGTCAAACTTACAGAAGGTTGGGAGATTTTTTAATTGCAAGTTAAAAATGCCATTTTGCACAAAACGGAGCTCTCAGACCAGCCAACATGGATGGGTAGAACTAAAACATCCCACTGACAATTTAGTCCCAAGAAAGCATTTGGTAAGAACCAGAAAATATAACCTTAAAATATTATCATCTTACTCTTAGTTAACATTTCACTAGTGTATTTTAAAAAGGTTTTCCTCCACAGAGGCAAATGGTAAAATAAGGATGCCAAAAGAATAAATGAACGCTTGCACATGTTAACAAAGAAATAACCAACGAGGTAACCAACACAGAAGTCTTCAAAAAGCTATGGAAATATGTTTGAAAACTTCTAAAAATGACAGAATCTCTATTAGAAATAGCAGTAGAAAATGTTTATCTGATTCTATTGGACCCAGTTGATGTGTGCTTTGGGACAAACTCCAGGTCTTTTACATTGCTATGAAATTACCTCTCACAAAGAATCCTTGAACTACTCCAAGTCAAGGCAGTACTTTTAATACTTGATAAGTATAAATTAGCACAGAAGAGAACAAGCTACTGGTGGCCAACACAAGCTCAATAGCACATAGCAGAAATTTACACCCATTCAAGACATGGCACACAACTTGCAGACCAGGAAGAGAGTTGCCTTTAGTATGATTAGAATAGCGTAATTCACAGCAGTCTTTACCTGGCAGGAGCACTAGCCAAAATTTGCCTAACTCTGTGGTGCTGCTGCATCTAGATACAGCTCTATCAAAACAAACCTTCCTTTTGGCACTCTTCTGACTGTCCAGTCTTTGCAAATGAGTCTGTGACTGTTCTCAATTCCTGCCACTGGATTGCTCCTCCAGTTAGGCGTGGACATTTTAGTGGGCTTATAGATACATAGAAGGACTGAAGGAAGGGTGCAGGTCTCACCATGTAAGTTGTAAAATCTTCCCAAAAATATCTTTATATACAGTGGGGAAAAAAAAGCTAAAAGCAAAACAGGCAACGATCTTGCTCACTGCATGAATTCCTCCCATCAACCAAGACAGTAAATAACAACTTGTTCTGATGCTAAAGTGAAAATTCTGGTACAGACTGAGGTTCAAAACTCTTCAGTTAAAGTTAAAAGGAAGCAAAGAGACCCAACCTCATCCCCCATAAAGCTTGTGTTATGAAACATTTAATAAAGCTAAATCAAAGAAGTACAACACCCTATGCATGCTCCTTATTGCACCTTGCTGGGGTACAGGGAAATATTACCAACAGAAGAAAATCTAAAATTAAGAACTCCAAGACTACTGAAATGCAACTTACTTCCCTAGACCTCAGAGTACTGTTTACTTCCTCCAACTGACATATGTATGAAGAATTATGGGAAAAGATACGCCAACACAACATCTTCAGGAATTTGGAATGAATCTCACACCAGCATTACAGGAAAGATATTGGAAAGCCCTCCAGCTGCTCCACTGCAGGCCACCACTATGCTATTCTCCTGAAGCACTTTGAAGGATGTCCTTCATGGGCACGTTTAACTCTTATGCCTCTCCCCAGGCATTTTTGATGGCCGTGTGCTCTTTTCTGCTGCTGCTATAAACCCATAGTCCCCCTTCTCAAACCACATCAGCAAGCAGGAGGATTTTTTTTACCCTGTCCTAAGTCAACACTCCTCTTGATGGGGATTCTCCTGATGTAACATACAGCCTAGGGAAAAGAGGGATTGCCCATGAGCATAAGTGCGTAGGCATACACCAAGACATAGTGCAGATCTACAAAAACATAGCACAAAGACTTGCATGTTTTTATAGCCCATTCTCTACAGAGGGTAAAATTCTGGCCCTTTATACTCTAACACAGATGCTTGACACCACCTCCTCCAAGTGGAATATGCACCTGCAATGGCTGGGTGATAAAAGACATTTATCTCAATCTGCTCTGGAAAAACTGACAATGAGTGAAGATGAGAAATCCTTGATTAAGACCTGGGAAGCAGAGACTGACACAAATTTATGAGCTTTTTTTATAATATCTGTATTGTTTGTTGGTCTGGGTTTTTTTTTCCTACCCAAATAGATACAATAAAAATAATACTTCAATTCAAATTCTGCAGTGAGGAAGAATACAGAAGCAGAATAGCTTCTCCTATCTCAAGCAAAACAAAACAAGTATAAGGTTAAGAAAATGCATTAACTTTACAATACGAAAGGTAAACCAGATAATTTATTTGTACAAGGGAACCATAATACAGGATTTTTAAGTACAAAAGACTTTTTACATACTGTATTTTTAATTCCACCACTCTATTTTACTGCACCTTCCAAACACTTACTAAGCAAAGGTAATGTAGATAAACATATTTTCCCCCCCTTCAGACAGAGAAACTGAGGCACAGATAGAAATCTCTCCAGCAAATGTAAAACTCAAGAGCACTTCCATGCACAATGAAGGCCCTACCCAATGTCCATCAGAAGCATTGCAAGCCTTTCCAAATATTTTAATGGGACCTAGGAGTAGCTTTCTCTGTCAGTCATTAAGTCCGTAATCTGATTGCTTCTTTCATCAATCACTTTAACCTGTCTGTGTTTTGGACTGTGACCCTGTCAGAGGAACTACGCGGATTTCAGGGAATTGCTATGGAAGCATGAGGACTTCTCTGAAGGATCCTTCAGCAGTTCACGAGAGACATCATGTCCCCATCCTGTACTTAGTGCAGTAGGCAGTAAAGGAGATGGAGATGCACACCTGTTCTGAAAATATCTGAATATGATTTTCAACTAAAAGTAACTTTGCAGATTGCATACACTTGAAAATCTGAAGTTTCAGCAGTGGGAAACCAAGCACAAAAGACCTCATATTCCCCCTTCATAGAATCACTAAATGCCCTTCATCATTTTTTTTCCAACTTTCAATGTAAAGGACAGATTTTCACTTGATCTTCTCTATTAGCATCCAAGGAATCAAATCTCCTCTCAGATATATATCTATGTTATTGTTGACTATAATATTAGTATGAAGGCAGAATTCAATTCTATCATCAAACTTGTAAATTCATCTTTGACTGTGACACTCTCCTACTCTGTGTGTACATGAGCAAGTACAGAGGAATACTGCGGTTTACAATTCCTACTAACTAGAAGTCTATCTAGCTACCTGAAATGCCACCTTTAACTAGCTGGGCATCTTAGAGACTTATAAAAATAATTCGTATTGTGTGCACAAAATAGACACACAGCACATACAGACCAATACTAAGCTGAAACATTATAATCCAATGGTCTTTTAAAAGAAAATAAAATATCTCAGTACGTAAATGCACATTAAGCTTATGCCACGTGTAACTACTTTCTGTGTTTTGGAATAGCTGCTTTCTGAAACTTGCCATGGGAAGTTTTTCTGTGCCTCTGCTTCTGGCCATTATGTCAGTTTTTAACCCATACCCTCAATGAGGCTTGAGATTTTGTTTACACATTTTTACCTACCATATGTCTCCTTCTGATGGCTAAATTACAACTAGTCTTTTTAACCAGTATTTTAAAAGACTTGGCATAAACCTGAATAGCAATTGCAAAGATGATAGGAGAAAAAAATGCCTTTCACTAAAGCTGGACGTATTAAGACCCTTAATCAGTATATATACCTTTGCAAGAATTGCACTGAACACATTTTTCAAGGATTCTTCATTTACTAGTGAGAATAGTAAAAAATGTATTAGCTACCAAACAGCACTCACTGCCTCTCTGATCACTACCCAGAATTTCCCAATTTTTTCTAGTTAGTAAAGCAGTAATGCAGCATTTCTTTGCATGTCGGTGCCAAGTGAAAAGAATATCATGAGGTGGTTTTCTTGGCTATGACATTACTAACAGACTGTAGCATGTGTCAACAGAAAAACCAGTGACATGCCTTCCACTTTAATCAACAGCTACATTACACGCAAGAAAACAGAAAAAAATATCCTTTTTAATATAACTCCTAAAAAGATTTCTAAAATTTGATCTATGAAACAGTTCAACAAAATAAACCATGTTCACTCATGATGAGTTTGACTGTATTTAGATTACTTATTATATACAGATCATTATCCTTGATATAAAACTGTCACATATTAAAAAAGACTCTATATGCAGATAAAGGTTCCCCAGAGACTGTCTCAAACTCACACCATATTCCAGAGCTCTGTATATCATATTTGAGGCTTCTGAGTTAACTAGAAGTCATACAAAAGTACATGTAACCAGATAGCTTGTTATTGACTTTGTTTCTGAGGAAGCTTATGTACATTATTTATTCAGGCAGCTGTAAGAAATAGAGTGCTCTTATGCAACATGCTCCACATTTGACAGATTCACATAAAAGTATGCAGTGGTTACGTCAGTGAATTTGGTCAAATCACACTCTGTTTTTATTATATCCATGCAAAAATGCATTAGACATGTTTCTCCGATATAATGAGTTCTTTTGGAAGAGGCCACAACTAAAGCACTGCAACAATTTTGTGGTTACTGCTAGGTTTGCACACAAATGTATACTTTGAGTCCTTTTTTGGTGCCACGTATGCCTGGGTATTTCATAAAACAAGTCTTCTCTACGGCTTTAATTTTGCTCACTGCTTTACAGCAACTGGGGCTTTGCAACAGTGGTTAGTTCCTTGTTCAACAATTCTTGGTGATGTGCAACAACAGACAAGATTGACTCTATGTTCTCCAGCTGGCATAACTGTACATTTTCACAAATTAAATTAATCTAATTCCTTATATAATGTAGCTATGAGCAAGAACTGTAGACCTGGAACTCTACCTTTTTCTACAAAGCATGAATAATGATTACTTCTTAGGTGGGTGTATGCACATTCTTCTTTCATTAGATCAGTCTCACAAAACAAAGGTTGCACCATGAATGCCATGATTATTTTTAACATACTATCAAAACCTGGCAAAATTACTAGCTATCTGAGGTTACTAATTTATCACATCTTTAACCTAACTTTATCACTCTAGATTTAATCTCTTTTCTATGTCAACATCTGTGATGTGTCCTAAAATGTGGGAAATCTTACTGTCATATCAAATTTAAAACCTCACTTGCCCATCCAACCTAAAAGACTCGAATACGCCACTGCCACTGATCTGGAGAACAATGGTCACAAATCCTAGCTCTTAAAGATTTGCCAGTCATTTGAGATGTTCTGTAGGGCTGCAGTTCCTTTTCTAAACTGCTAGGAATTTCAGATGTCTGTACAATTTTGAGATTTTAATTTAAAAAAAAATCATCTGGCAGATACTGAATAGTAGAACAGTGCATTTAGTCAAATCACACCCTGTTTTTATTATATTCATGCAAAAAAATAAAAGCATTAGACATGTTTCTCTGATATAACAAGTTCTTTTGTAAGAGGGCCACAACCAAAGCACTGCAACAATTTTGTGGCTATTGCTAGATTTACTTACTTACAATATTACACAGTAAGTAAATCATCAAAATCACAAGTGGAAAAGAAACAAACATCTGTTCTGCTATAGGTATGAATGGAAACAATGGAATATAGCAAATGAGCATGAAGATATGTCCTTGAGAAGTAGTATTAGCAATCCGCCAGCTTCCACTGAATAATCTCCTCCTAACACCTTAATACTAATAATAAAATAAATTATCTATTTAAATGGAACATTTCGTCTGCATTCAATACAGCATTGTCATGTTGACACTAGTAAGTTAATAAACAAGTGGGTATTAAATTAGAATATAGGAATAAAATATACACTACTTGAATCATCTGAGTAGAAAATATGTATTTTCAGTCATAATTTTAAATTGTTAAAAACCTATTAGTAAGATCATAGTAAATACACAACTTCAATATGCTCTAATTCTGCGCAGTTTAAGCAAATATCAGTGAGAGTTTTAATTTGGATCTCCCAACAGCTAGACAGGATTATTGTGAGTGTAATAGTTTTATGTTCAAGTGGGATTCTGCTGTATTAAACTCTTTGTTAAACAAATCAGTCAAGCTCTCTCTCTGGAATTTTAATTTGCACCTTTGTAGAAGATGAGTAGTGTTTCACTTTTAATGTTTGATTATCAGCATGTACTTTAAAGAGGCAAGATCTTACCACTTATTACAAATTTTCTTTCATTTCCTTTTGTGTGGAATTATATTTTAGTCCAAAAAGGTTATTATTGCCTTTAGTTATGTATTTCCCAGGGCATTTAATTTGCAGTAAAAAAATGCTCTGTAAAAAAATGTTGCCATGTTGTCAACTTAACTAAAATCTGTTTTTCGTTAGGCTACCAATGTTTGCAATCATGTTAACTGCAATAGCCCCGTCCTTTACCAACAGCAGTCAATAGCAGTGCTCTCAGCAGCATCACCAGAATTGGTCTGGACACAGAAACACAGGTCTACAAACGTCCATGAGAAGGCAGCTCACTGCAAGACCCTTTGACTTTTTTAATGCTGTCTCATTCTGATTCTTTCCTGGAACACAGGTAGTACATAAATGAGTCATCTTATCTCATCCTGATTTTTAGATTTGCTTCCTTACTCTAGTTCCAGTCCAGAATTTGAGAAACACTTCTAAGCCAAGAAGGTCTTCTCCATCCTCCTGGCTCCTTATCCGTTCCTATCCGCTGCACTCAGGCTCAACATGCAAACTGCATGCATGCAACCTTGTTTGCTTTGCCAGAAAATGCAGCAGCAGCTCCAGGTTGCACCAAGGACTCGGCATTCATACAGACTCAAGGGCACTACACTCAGTAGATCATGATCTACTGATTCACCGTGCAGCTGCAGGGTTACAGTCGCTTCTCACCCAGGTGTTTGCATGGTAGTCAATGGAACTATCTCCATCAGGAAAGTAAGGTCTGAATCCCCAGAGAGATGGTGGATGCCCTATCCCTGGAAACATTCAAGGCCAGATTGGATGAGGCTCTGAGCAACCTGATCTGGCTGGAGATGTCCCTGCTCCTTGCAGGGGGTTGGACTAGATGACCTCTGAAGGTCCCTTCCAACCCAAACTATTCTATGATTCTATATTTATTAAATTGTGTAAGAACAATTACGTCACTGTCTTAAGTCTTACAAGAAAGACTAAAAGACTGTAGACCAATAATAACTAATAATTGGACATTCTTATGGGCTACAAAACCAAAAAGTTAAGGTCTTGCTCTAAATAATGCTGTGTAGAAGCCTAAGCTTTGGTCTCATATATTCAGATGGATGTTCTAGATATTCTAGAATGGGCAGGTCTCTCACTCTCTCCCTTTGTCTCATATCCTCATCAGACATCCTGATTCTCAGAAAAAAAGTTGCCAATAAAAGATTAAACAAAACCGATACATTCCTCTTGCCTCAACTTTGGTTTCACTTTCCAATAAGAACCTTTCTGCCAAAAATGCTCGTTTAACTCTGGCTGCTGTTGAATGCCTGAAGAGTGTCAGTGAAAAATTAAACATCTCCTCGCTGGTGGATGGAGGCCTACGATGAATGTATTTTTAGCCCGGAAACAAGCAGACAGTGAATGCCAGGTATGAATGTGCAACCACGTCTGACCTTTTCTAAGACACGGTTGCCATACCCTCTGGAAAGAGAGAAGGCAAGCTTATTTCACTCATGATGAACTCACAGGATCAAATTCAAACCTCTCCTTTTATTCACTGCATATTGGCTAACTGTCTCAAACTCTCTTTCAAAGGTAAAATTTAAGTCCTAGCTAATGTCATTCTTAATTAGAAATGAGTAATGACATATCATACGTAAGATTTTATTCCCGACTTCAAAAGGAGCTACCTAGGTTTGTTTGGTGTCTTTACTTTGAAGAAAATGTCTTTTATTACTTATTTTAGTACAACACATTAAAATCAAATATCTCCTGTAGCAAAACGATTCAAGTCCCTGGAACTCAAATAATTTTCTAATAAAAAATGCATGAGACAAATAAATGCACTTTATGTTCCACAAGAAAAGGCAGTTTCAACAGGCTAATGCTCAGAGAAAATTCATTTTATCAACCAGCCATTTCATTCTTTGGTGCTGTTACAAGCTCCTCGTGGTTGCTAAGCAACCATAATTCATCGTACCTTTTAATGGATACTCTGCTACTGCTGAGAACATTAAGGTGAAGAGAATAAATGCCTTGGGTGAATCTTGAAATCTTTCATTATGCATGTCATTCTATTTCTGTAATGCTATAATACTGAAATGTTTCTGTGGCAGGAAACTGAGTTGTGGTAATTGCATATTCCACTCATATATGTTTTGTAAGCAGAGCAGCACGTACTTGTCTAAAATGAGCTATTTCTAACATGATTGAAATTGGACTTTTCTACTTCTAAAGGTAGTAAATAAATCTGAGGGGGGAAAAAAAAAAGAATGAGTCTGGAGTAAAATGTCTTGAAATCTTCAGCAAGAGTGACAAAATCCTTTGGCATAAATTGAAAGTAATCAAACAGGGTTGATTGTAAGGCATAGTGGTGTGTGAATATATGGTACACAATCGAAAATGCAAAAAACACAATAAAGAAACCATATATCCTGTGCAACTTGCATCTTTTTATAATGTATGACAAAGACAGATACATGTTTGCTACAGCAGGCATCTCTGTATTATTTAAACAATCCTCAGGTTTCAGCCGAATGCAAATGATGAATATTTTGTGCATTTTCCCCTTCATTGTTTAGGACCTTTTCTCCTCTGGAGAAATACTTCCTTATACCAGGCAGGAGGGGCACCAGGATGAATACGATTTCACAATTAGGTTTGTATTTTGCAAATAAATAGTAAAGACATTATAAGGTAAGATAGAGTGCTGAGATACTTTCAATGATGGATAGCACTACAAAACCCTAAGATGGATTTGTTTCCATGGGTTCAACTTGCATTTCTGATTCTGATTATCTTCTCTTTCACACCTGTGTATAGCAGATGATGTACTCTTTAAAAAGCAGCTATAGGCAGATAAGATGTGAATAAGTTTTTTTTTTCCTATTTTGAACATCAGATTCAGGTTTATATTTTATTTATTTTAGAAAAAAAAATACAATTAGCTTTGGGGAGAAACAGGTTACCTTTTTTTTCTATGTACCTTTTAACATCACTTTCCTCTTCAGATGTCTGGGCTTGTCATTGGAAACGCTAAGGGACAAGCAATATTTTCTGTTCTTTTCCTCAACCATTTACAGCACTCCTCTACTGAACGCTGATGACCTCAAACTCATCTTGACGCTGCATGGGCAGTAATCCTGAGTTGTGCAGGGAGGACCAGTTGGAGAGCTCTTACAGTTCTATCTATTTTGATGTTGGAAGGGAAGGACAAAGTAAAACCTTTTGCTTATCCCATCCAACTGTTCAGGGGCATTTTAAAATGACTTTTGCGAATCTGCTATTTTTTTTTTACATGACAGATGAATTTTTGAGTATTTTGGCAATACTCTTCTTTCATCACATTGCACAAAGGTGGAAGACCTCTTCCTCTGAGAAACCTTTTGAAATCTGTCCCTCAGGAAAGCAATATGAAGGAAAAAGAAGGGGAAGACGCTGTACATATGCACACAAAGACAAAACTGATGAGGCTGCAGGATGGAGTTAGAGACTTCACATCAATCTACTCTGAAGTGATTGTACTTGTTGAACAGCACAAGGAGAAATCAACAAACAGTAATAACAGCAAAAGCAGGAAAGAGTTAAGAGGTTCCAAATCAAGGATAATGCAAGGTTAAAATAAATAAATAAATGCATAAATATGTCAAATCAAATTATTCCTTTCCATTTTTTCTTCCTCTCAAGTATTCATACAACTCCACTTTCTATCAAAAGAAAGCAAACTTGACTTTTCTTTCCCCCTCTTTGAAAGCATACTTGACTTTTCTTTCCCCCTCTTTTCTTCTCCTTCCCTCCTTATTCTTTCTTTTGTCTACTACTAGTGACAAGAAACAAGAATTTATGTTTTATAACCATTGCCTGATTATTTTCTAGTAAGGAAAATCTTGCCTTTCCTCAAACTACTGATGTCTCTGCCAAAAACATACACCTAAGTAAAAGGGTGAAGTAAAGGAGCAATAGCGTAGCTGTCTGATTTTCAAAGACTGTTTCACCCTTGTCAATATAATTTTCTGATGCAAATCGCTCATACCCTTTGCTCCAAACATTTGCGATGCACAGTTTCATTAGTGGAGTCTGCATGCACCTGAAAAATGGCTCAAAAATTGTGTCTCCTAATGATTCTCCTTGGTTTTTTTTTCTGCTCTTAGAGGCTGGTGATCCCAGCGAGTAACTACAGCCTGGAAAAGTCTTAGAAGGCAGAATACTGAACCACTTCTGACTATTCATATTCTCCTACTTAGGTTATCAAAACTATGGGAACAAATACTGGACTTCCACATGGGAATAACAGACATGGAATCACAGTAGTCATGCTTCAAAGTCTTCCTGAAAATCACTTTGTTACATTTCTTGGAATCACTTGATCACATGTATAGAAAGACAGGGAAAAATCCAAGGCATTGCATCATCTTAAATTGGAATAATGTCTTAGGCACAGCAGTATGATGAATGCTACTTACATCTTTCAAAAGACATATTACTTTCTCTTGAAACATTTAATTTTGAGACAGATACAAGCTTAATGTTGATCAAACCTACCATTTCTAAAGTTAAGAAAATTCATGCTCAGATAATTCCACGTTTCCTCTGGTGCAAATCTGCTGTGGCCAATGTCTTGTAGTTTTGACAAGGGTCAAAGATAATATAATAAAATAATGCAAAATTAATATTTCAAGCTTCACTGTGAAGTAAAGAAAGAGGATACTTACTATCATTTATCAAAGTAGGAAGAGAACAGCAAACTGAGACCTAACCACTGGAAGGTCACAGCCAATAACGCTTCTGCAAATAGAAATGGGTTGCAGAAGCATCAAATGCA
This sequence comes from Chlamydotis macqueenii, assembly GCF_036417535.1. Lineage (NCBI taxonomy): Eukaryota > Metazoa > Chordata > Aves > Otidiformes > Otididae > Chlamydotis > Chlamydotis macqueenii. The sequence goes on from NC_141557.1 coordinate 123,853,242, forward strand.
AATTACTGTTTGCTGGAGAATTTTAATAGAGTTCTACGTCACATTATAAAATGTTTAATTGTAACCCCATTTTAATAACACCATCTGATTAAATGAAAAGACGCCTTGCTGATCGCAATTACATCTGTCAAACTGCATATTTATTTACAGTTTGGTTTCCTAAAACCATAAGATAAAAAAAAGGAAACTCTATTCAGCTTGTCAGCAAACTGTAATTATTGTGTATCCTTCTGTCAGTTTCTGCATGAAACTTTTGGTTCTAAAATGGATCTAATTATAACTACATCAACATTTGTATAAATGCTTGCTTTCCCTTCTTTCCCCTTCACTCCCTCTCCCCTCTCCCTCCTTCATCAGTGAATCCTTTGTTGCAAACTCAGAAGGAAATACTTCTTCTAAATAAGTAACATTTGTTTCTCTATTTTATCTTTTCTATCCAATGTTATTAGTAGAATATAGAAGACTCTATTCAATGTAAATATTATTTATGGCAGTGCACCTTCCTAGCGCTGCACTCAAGCAAAGCCATGGGATTAGGACTCTATTGGGTTTTTTCTGCTTTGACATTAATGTCTTGAATATCAGCTGAGAAACTCTTTCCAAGTATATCATGTAGCTCATCTTCTACAAAGTCTATTTATTGTAATTTATAACCTTTCACAAGAAACAATTTGCCAGACAAACAAGAAATGAGTCCAAATGTCTGAACACTAGTGTATGTATCAACCAGTTACAGAAATTACATCTCAAAGAAAGGTCTATTAAATCATCCAGCCCATCTCCCAGCCAGTGCAGGACTTTCCCATACGTATATGTTCCAGTGCTTTAACAATACTTGGCAGACTATTCAGATGACATTACAGGGTGGGTTTTTTTTTTTTTCCAGCCTTCACCCATTGCTTATTTTTATCCCATTACTTGCAGTGACAATCCTTAAGTATCGTAGACATCTATTCCTTCAGCCCAACTTTCTAAGTAATGGATGATGCTAAATAAATACAATATTGAAAATATGCACACAAACAATTTCATAAAATAACACACTACAGCTGAACCTTCAAGAAGAGTTATTTTGCTCAGTGTAGGTTATAGGCTAATACAATCTGGATCATGATTACATGCTAATAAGATTTGGGAAAAGCTGATTATTTTTCTACTGTTTCTTAAATGGTCAAGTCAGCTGTGAACCAAAACAGTCCGAGTTAATATACATCCTCTTGATTATTTATTTCCTAGCTGTTCCACCAACATCTATTACCTATCATTCATTCTTAGATAAATATACATTTTATAAATATAAATATACACATATATAAGCAGATTTAAAAAATGAAAATAAATAAAAGACCGCTGAAAAGATTAAATGGTCTGCATCAACCCGCACTGACTGCTGGGTTTTATGTACACAATGAAGTAGGTGAATTTTTAAGGCTGAGAACCTGTACCCAGAGTTTGCCTAAGGAGCCCGTGCAGTTGCCATTAGAGGAATTCTCTAAAAAATAAGTTAGACAAACATCTGTCAGAAATGACAAACATATAGAGTATCCTGCTTTCAGGGAGATGACCTTTTAAAGTCCTCCCTTGGACTAGACTGAGGGAGGGACCTTAGGGTTCCGTCTGGACCAATTTCTGTAATTTGGTCAGTAACGCTACATTAAGGCTGCATTGAGTCAGGATGCAAGAGGTCAGGTTACTCATGTAACTTTTTCCTGTACCGCGGCTTTTCTATACTGTCTTTAATTATAAGATAATCAAAATAATAAAATTGTTTCAAAACAGTACATTAGGTGATATTTCTTCTCTTCAGTCTTGTTACAGCTTGCACTAGTTTTCCAAATGTCCCAAAGAAAACCATTTAGAATTATGATGGCAGTCTGTGGATCGTTAGTGACAAACACTTTCATTGACATACCCTTAATCTGATATAATCTAAAATCTAATTTTTTGCAATTTTTTAACAAAGGAAAGCATCTGCTATAGGGCGATCTCTGTTTCTGCTGAAACTCTGGGAGAGCCTCTACTAGAGCTGGACAGGATCAACATCAGGCCAGAGTATTTCGGAAAATCCCACTGAGATTTTCAGGCAGTCACACAGCTCCTAAAATGCAGTTTACAGACAGAGGCCACAAATGACAAAGTTAGTGCAACAATGCCGGCCTCAATTAAAATTACATGGGCTAGGCCATAGGGCAGAGAACTTTCTTTTCCTGTATTTTCCTCTCCCTGCCTTCATGAAAGCTGATGGCAAGTGAGAAGAAACACGTTCTATGTAACCAGCCCCTGAGACAGTGGGGTGGGTGTCTGGGGCAGCAGAGCATCAGACTCTGTGGTGAGACAGATACTTCTCCCTAGAGCTAACTGCACTTCAAGAGCAGATGAAACAACCCTCGCATCTTTTCCATGGCTCTTAAATAAGGCTGCTGTATCACTTCCAGGTTGCATGATAGCTTAAAGGTCTCAGCTATCATTACATGCAGTCACCATAATTGCTTTTTATTAGATGTGTAACACATGGCAGTTAATTCCTGCCTTTATTACATTTGAGGACTTCTGCTAGTTCTAATATTGAAACTTGTCTCTCACCATACTGCTGCCCACCTCTGTGTTACCGATCGTCAGACATGAAATCAGCTCCTGGTAAATACTTTCGTTATTATGAGTCCCACAACGTAGAGTCATCTTCTTCCTCTCCCTTAAGATCTGTCTCTTTCAGCCTTTTTCAACTTGGGACTCATCTGTATTTGTATATTGTGAATTACATTTTATTGGGTTTTTAATAAAGTAAATGTCTTTCTATTCTACAATATAGTACTTGACAGAGATGAGGGACTGATACCGCAAACATCTATTTGTACTGTTACTAGCATATTACCTTCTTAGCTAATTAGTGACTACAAAGCCCTTCAAGACACAAGAAAGGTGCTGCAGAAGAACAGAGTGCTGCTAGCATTATTTTTCAAATGCTGTGTTTTATTTTTTTTTGTAGAAAAAGTAACTTTTAAAAGTTTTGCCAGTGGTTATTTTACACTGTATACTTTCTGTCAGGCAACTTAAGCTGCACTTAATATCCAGATCAGCACTAAGCCTATTGCACTAAACACTTTTTATGCTACTTCGTAAGAAAGGGGAGTATAATAAAATTCATTAAACTGAGATCCCACACTTGAGTATTAGGGCATGTGTAGGAAACTGAAGCTTAGTTACTGAGTTAATCTCTGAAATTCTTTATGTGTGAATGAAGGTAATCTAAAAGTATATTAGAAGGAAGACTCTGAATAAAAAAAAAATCATTCTCATCAAGGGCCTGATCCTGTAAATCCTCCATGCGCTGGGCTTTTTTGCTACAGGACCAGAACATTTAACTTCAGCCATTTTTTCAGTTAATATAACTTTTTTAAGCATGAAGGAAAGACACCTGTAGCTCAGTATCTCGTCATCCATTAGGTATGCCCTGTCTCACCTTAGCAACTAGGCTACGTTCTTTATTAACTCAGATAGCAAAGGTACCTATTATATAAAGTTACTAACTGTCAGGCATTGCAACCTCACCCATAACCCGAGGACTTGGTAAAAATTTTCTATGACACAACTATGTACAGTACGTTGATTAAATCTGTTGCATCTGCTTCAATAATTTGGCTCTATTTGCAGTCTCTGTTTAACATACAATGTAGATCCCCAGTTTTGGGGGGAAGGAGGATGTTGCAGATGCCACATCCTGTCTTTTACATTCCCTTTCCAGCAGAGGGCTTCAGCGATTAACAGTGTGATACATACTCACATACATATATATACACATGTATGTTCATGTGAGAAAGGACATTTACATGATGCAGCTGTACAGACTTCGTATAAATGAAGGGGGGGAAATAGAGAGGCAGACATCAATCTAAGATGAATCTTTACAATAATGAAAGGATGAGGGCAGGAGTAGACATCCTTACACTTTAAGTATTTCTTAATTGCCTTGAGAAAGAACAAGGGACAAAAATAAGAAACAAGTTGGTTTTTTTTTTACTGATCATTATTTCTTCAACCTCAAAACACTATCAAGAAGAATTTTTTCTTCCCTTCCTGCTGCAAAAAGTCAGCAGAAAACTCAAACAATGATACTTAAAGTTCTATAAAACCATTAAAAGAGATAAAAACCCCAGGAGACTGTTAATTGGACCTTTAAAATTCCTTCAACTCAGAAAAACCAAGAAAGTAAAGAGTGTTTTTTCTCCCAAGTGAACTAAAAATTTTGCTAAATATCTATGACTCTACATAGGCAAGACTGGAAAACGAGAATTCATATTCTGTTCTAGCAGGTGACACCATCATGAAGCTGTGGGTTGCTGGTGTCCCGGCCTTCAGCAGTCATGCAGCATATCTGAAGTTCCAGCATGCAAATGGCAGCTTGAGTTAAGACAGTGCATGCCATAGTAGGACTGGTTTCATCCACACAACATATCTTTCTACTCCCTGAACAGGATGGGATGAGACTATGAACACAGTACAAATCCATGAAGGGTATATAGTTGTCTCAACTGCTTTTGAGATTCAAGGAATGCAAATGCATGGATTTAAATAATGAAACAGGTGGAAAGAGAGGCTACTCCACCTGATGCATAAAGTTCTCCCTTTCATCTGCACTGTGGGCTTTTCTTTCCATGTTCACAAAAGCATCTTCACAGTTCTTGAGAAAGACATTTCATTTCTATTCCATCTACAGGCCTTAAGATCACTAAGATTTTTTTTTTTTGCCAAAGACTGAGTCTTCAGAAACATTTCATTATCTTGCTGTTCTCAACAACTACATGCGATGTTAAAAGCAGCAGATTAAAGTCAACAATCTCTGCTGCTGAAACCCCTGAATTTCTGACATTTTCTGAGAGTTATGTTTTCTTTATTTGCATACTCTATTATCTGTTTTGTTTGACACTTGCAGCTATGATGCTGCTTATGCATTAATCACTCCTGTGAGTACTTCACATGTGAGGTGGTGTATAATCTACCACCCGCAACTGAAGGCTTCTCTCCGTGCCACATTCATCATATCTTAGCTTGTGCCTATCTGGTTAAAGTCTAAGAAAAAATAATTAATACCAGCACACATATTTTTTTTCCTTACTTTTTTTTTATGTAACAAATATATTCCTATCAGACAATAAGTAACCATTGAAAAAAGTTCCCCAAAGCATTTTTACAGAAGGTTGTTTTCAAAAATAAAATATGCCACAATATAATTATACTGAAGTTGTTTTGCTACTGAATTCATGAAATATGTGAACCACAGGGAGTCTCAACAAGCACACTGAAATAAGCAGAATGTCGTATTTCCCAACTGACAGTAAACCAACAGCTTCATTGGCAATTTTAGAAGTGAGACCTGGAATTATTCTAAAAAGAGTTCTGGTCATTTGTGTACAAATATTTTCCCTCAGTAATGAGCAAATATGTACTTGCTCTAGCTTTACAGTAAGTTCTGCGTACTTACAGACAGAAAGTATAGCTTTACCAGATACTTTAAGACCAGAAAAAAAAGGTAAGTTAATGAAAAACACTAGTCACAAATATTCTCACAGTAATTCTAGTCCTAGTTGACCTCAAGAAGGTGGGGTCCATTGATATCCTGCACCCACAAGGTGCTTTCTTCCATTCTGCTGACTTTCTCTTGGGAGGGAAAAACTGCAGAAGTGCTACCAGCTGAGGTGCTACCAGTTGAGGTGCTGTCAGTGATGTTCCCTCTACCATGAATGCATGGACTAATGTTTATTGCTAAGAGCCCCCGAGGGACAACATCTCTCATGGGAAGGTTCTGGTCCCTGGTCCCCCCTCCTGCAGTGAGGGGCAGTCATTAGACCAGTCCCAGATAGAGTAAAACTTTTTGTGAGATGGCCCACCTTGATTTCAACCCTCAGGTACAGGGAACTAATCACTTCCCATAGTACATTATCTAAACAATCGTAAATCTCTATCACTGTTAAAAATGTATGCTTTGTTTCCAGCCTAATTTTATACAGCTGTAATTTCTAGATATTGGATGTTTCAATGCTTTTTTTTTTTTTTGTAGCACAGTGAAGAGCCTTCTACTAGCAGATATGCAATATGCAGGTATTTGTAAAACCTTGATCAAGTTACATCTTAATCAGCTCCTCCACATACCCTTTCTGTTGTCCTTCTGATGACAAAAGACTGGAGCAGATAGCAGAAGTAAGGAAAGATAAACATGATGTCCCAGAGTCCTGGATGGAATAAATCACAATTCTGCTGAAGACAATAAAGTTATGCTGACTGATATCAGCTGAAGATTTGGCTTTGTGTTCCTATGGTTAGGCTGTTTGATAAAACATACACCAGCTATTGTAACCTTTTGCCACACAAGGCCTATTTCAGTGAAAAAATCCAGCTTGTAAAATACGTTTTGTTTTTTTTTTTTTAAAAAAAAAAAAAAGGAGGGAAAGAAAGATATCCTGCAAGAACATAAAGTTGCTTAATAAGAGAAAAAAACCCCAAACTTAAACACAAGGTGTTCCATGACCTTAGCTTTATGATTTGGTGGTTCTGATGGCAATAATTCACTGCAATAAAATTTGGGGTAGCAGCAGGTCTGGGTAGCATAACAGTAAATTTTAATGTAAACTGAAGACCAGAGCCTGGTAATGAGGCACAAATGTGAAGTATTCACCAGAGAGTAGAAGTATCTTCTATCACTGGCATGCAGTACAAGCTAGAAAAAAGTATCCAATCATGATTCAAATCTCAACACTTAGGTGAGAAGGGACAAATCTTTTGTTTTGTTATGAAAGTTTTTCATCTTGTTCATCAGAAATAAAAAATTTCTGTTTGACTCAGTAGTTTGCACTAATGCTTAAAGGTGACAAAAAAAAATCAACCGTATAGTCAGCCTCAAGATGAGTCATGAATACTGAATGTGAACTAATATGTATGAAGCTGGTAAAACAAAATCTCTTAAATACATTCCAGCTACAACAACAACAATCTCCTGTACTGGATTTATTAGCAACTGTACTGTCAGCAAGAAATACTAGCTTCATTCTACCTGAGATGAAAAATGAAAAAAAAAGTAGCTGTCTGCTTTCTTCACTGTTACAGAGTGCCACATTTTGTTTAAGATATTACTCTCTCATGGGCTGCATATCTAAAAAATATAATTCATGAAAAAGTATAATGTAATTGTTCAGGCTTTGATGAATTGGGGCATAATGTTAAATAATTATTCATTGCCTTTATTCTTCTGTCAAAGTGTGCACAAAAAAAAACCCCCGTTTTTTATTGCTTTTTTTTTAATATAAGGACATGGGCCTTTGTGACATGCATTTTATTTTAAACTAATGCTTTTATTATTCCACATCTGAATAATTACAGCTGACATCATCTAGTCTTTGGTGTCCTAGAAGATCTTTAGCTCTAGTCCACTGTTACATTTTTTATGCATTACATGAAATAAAATACCTCAAGATTTTCAAAATATTTATTTTAAAAACAGCAATGAAATTGTCTGTAATCACATTTTCTGCTCTGCTTTGAAAGCAGCATTATTCAATATGCCAGTGGTCTTTTCCATAACAGCAACATATTAGAAATTCATGCTGCTCTAATATATTTGAATTCATTGATGTTCTGCACTCCCTGTAGACCTAAAGAAACATTTTTGCTTCAGTTTCATATATCCTGCGCATTACCAAGTGACGTGGTGGTTGTCAAAACAGTTGTACAGTAGCCTTTGAATTCAAAGTGTGCCTTGACTGTATACTAAAAATTACAATAAACCTAAGTATATACATTATGCTGGCTTTTGTTACCAGCATAAGTAGAGCAGTTGGGAAATAAATCCCCTGATTTTATTGCCTTTTAACATCTTTTCCACTTTTAACTTCAAACTCCGAAATTTGAAGCATCCTGAGAAACTGAAATCTATTTTATTTCTTTCTTGTAAATTTTCTACAGAATACCATCATGACAGACATTTTCAAAGAGATCAGCACAAGATTATAAATGAAAGCATTCCAAAAATAAGGGGTTTTTTCCTCTACATAAAAACAGCAGTGTGATTTTTAACCTTGGTTTCTTGGGGAAAAAAGCAATCATCCATAGGATACACTAAAGAAGCTGAAATGTCTATAATTTTGTTGATAAAAAGAACACACAGTAAAACTCATTTTATAGAACACATCCAAAAGCATTTTTACAGAAAAGTGCACATTCTCATAGGGATGGTATATCCATGCATTTATTTGCCAATGTTAGAAGGGTATTTCTTCCAGTCCTTGGAATATTTCAGGAAAAACCATGCAAAGAGAGAAGTGCTGGCAGGCCAAGCCCCAGCTGGAACTGAACCAAACCTGCACAGGGCTATCTACAGCTGTAATAAATCACGAAGGGATCCCTATTCCGTTATATAGATACAAACATGCCTACAGGAGCACCAGCACATCTTCTTTACACACCTCTACCTACATATAATTGAATCCACTTAGAAACAGCAATAGAAGTCACGTCCATTTTGAAGGAGGACTTTAGAGAGCTCCCATATGTGGCCCACCATGCTGAGGCTGGATGGTGTGCCCACACCACCGCGTGACACATTCTGCACAGATCCTGTAGACTTCTGAACCCCCGATATCCAGACACAATGAGCATCTAAAGAAACCTGTTTGTGACAGCACGGTATAAATCACTGTGCATGTGCATGTATGTATACGCCTGTGTGTCGCTTAAGCAGCAAACAAATACACAAACATAGAAGCCAATATATGAGCTGACAGCAGAATAACGAGAAAGAGAAAATTTTAGTGATTTTTTTCTTTTTTTTTTTTTAAAGTAGTGGGAGTGCAATAGGAAGTCAAGTCAATAAAAAAAACTTCAAAGAAGGCTAATTCCAAATTTAAGTATCAGACACAGTAAATGGCAACAGGAAATTTTCATCTCCCAGCATTGTAAAATTTTTTAGAAAGAATTCCCACAGTGTAAAAAATCTGTAAGAAGCTGATCCCTAATAAGAATTCACTGAGCTGGTAGTGGCCTCTTATTGTGTGTGTTTAAGCACTTGCACAGAGAATTCTCATAGAGCTTGGGGCAAATCCTGCAATCCTTACTCAAAGAGATTTCATCTGCAGCTTGGAGGGAGTGCTGCACAGTATGAAACCAGGACTTCTAATGAAGGATTTTTAAGAGGGGTACATCCTCGATTTTCAGTCTGTCTAAAATCATGGAAATCCTCATCTGAAAACACCTGGTAGCTGAGATGAAAGAAAAATGCTACAGTCAGTTTACAAACTGTTTTCCTACTTTGTTTCTGAGCTCACCGTGTTTCCTTTCTCTCGTTTGGCTAGCATTAATTAACGGTTTGTCTATAAAAACATGAACTGAAAAGCACTCACTAGTTCTAACACAGGCAAAGAGGAAGGTATAATTGCTAAAATATCAACATGGGTTTAAAACTGGCTAAAAGGAAGGATGCTAAAAGAAAAAAAAAATAGACCAAATTAAATCAGATGCATATTGTGCTGCAGCTGAATTTGTCCCAATATATGTAAAATTTGCTGAAGATGTGAAAATAATTAGGGATAGAGAACAGCCAACAGATTAATTTCTAAGAATAATTTTTCTAAAAATACTTATTAGTGCCCTGAAAAATGAAGCGAGATACATGGCTTCCAAATACAGTAGTAAGCAGTAGTTGATAAACCAGAAATTACATGGCACCAAGGGTTTAGATAGATTGGAGAAACTTACACATTATTTTCTATGTGAGGCAATATAAATGTGATTTAGGCAAGTACGTGTTAAATGGATCAGAGTTTGATGAGATAGTAAAAAGGAAACTTAGATATGAATAATAGCAAGAGAAAAGAGTCATACTGAAGAAAAAATGTGAAAGGTTCTGGATTATAAAAAGCTTCAAAGCTAAGTAAAGAATGCTAACTCTACAAAATACTCTGTCTTCATCAATGGAGAGCCAAAAGGACAATGGGGCCATTCTATTCACTGAAGAAGTCACTGAATACACTAAAAAATTAACTTGAATTATCTCCCTGAAGTTCATTTCTCTCAAGCTATCAAATTCAAATCAGAGGAACTATACTGCCAAACAGTGTTTGAACTCTACCAAATTGGGATGTTAAGATCCTACCACTTGTACTAAAATGAGATATAGCTTAATCCTCTTGCCAGACAAGCCAGATTGAGTTAAAACTATTGCTAGTTAAGAAGCACTCTTGTGTGCAAAGGGCATGCAAGTTAGGGATAACAGTTGACTTAGCCCATGATGCTTCAAGGATCATGCTTTATTTATTGAGTGAATCCACAGAAATAACTGATAAAATTTAGTCCATATTTTCTTGAGATCTGATTTTCATTTTTTCTGATCTACATTAAGTCCCAATAGTAAAATTGCCTAGTTATATTATTCAGCTTTTTTGTATTTGCCCTTGACGCAATAATTCACTGTGATGATGTCCAAACTCTCAAGGCCCTTTGTTCAGAACTTGTTGCAAGAGGTTAATGTGGAACATCAGAGTTTAAATGAATGCATAGTTCTGAGCCATAGCCATGGCTCAAAAGAGGTCAATTCAATGAAATACTGCTTGTCTTGCCTGGAGTGCCAAGTGTTTCTCTTACTTTTTCAAGTCCTTTCACAGATCTGATTCTCAGAAGTCCACACAAGATCTAGCTCATGCACTTTAACATGTGCCATCAACTTTGTACAAATGCTAGAAAAATTCAAAACATTTCCACAAAGCATACTCATATTTCTCTACAAAAATCTGCCTCTCCCCCTCTCCTCCCATTATTGAATATAACCCTGGGGTCAGATTCTGAGCTCAAATATAAAGCATGGAACCTCCTAGTAAATCAATAACAAGCAGCACATAAGAAGCCAAGACTAGCCCCCCTGCAGTACAGCTTGTTGGACATCCTCAGAGGGAATATAAAGCTCCTGGAAATCAGTTTTATTTCATTTAAGTTGCAATGAAACCCTGTGACAAGGTAGATTTTTGTGGTAAACTAACTATTTTCTAGCCACCATGGCTCCCCAGTCCCTGGCTCTGGGGCTGTTAGTCTGAGGGGCTGATGGGGAGGTGAGCTTAGATCCCTCAAACCCCAAGCCTCCATATGCTGCCTCAGCCCCCAGGCTCGCAGGACTGATTTATTTTTTTTAGGTAATGTGATGGGGAATTAGCATGCTGGAAGCCTAAACAGCCTCAGTCCCTAAGCACAGGGCCCTAAGCCTCCCAGCCAGAACACAGGGCCCTAAGCCTCTGATTCTCTGGTGAGAAACCCAGACCCTTGGATCTCTACGAACGGCAGATCCTTAAATTTGGCTGTCCAGATCTGCAGTTCCTGGGCAGCCTATCTAGCAGAGTGCCTGAAGTGCAGTGAGCCCTACACAATGCCAGGCTCCATCCTGTTCCATGGGATTTTTAACTCTTTGGCCTAGAATTAGTTGTACATCAATGCGAAATAATGCCCTCCTCAATAAAATGGCTTTGTCTGGGGCTGCCATGCAAGAAGTATACTAATTGTTCGTGGAGTCCACTTGAAAATGTAACATGTAAAGTAGCTCTGCAGTTGTTGCAAGCAATTTAACATTCAAAGAAGTGATTTATAATATCAGGCTTCCCAAGATTACAACCATAATGACTATCTGACAGCATTTATAAGCAAATCGTCCAGTCATTTCAATTGGATTCTGGCTGGCTAAGGACTGGGAACTGTAAAAAGGCTGTAAGATTTGGCCTAGAATCAGAAATAACATTTGCTGTTTTCCAAACGTGTGGTAAACAAGAAAGGAGATATTAAATTTTTGTACATCTCTCAGCACATGCAAATGAGAATGGAAAGAGCTTCGTCAGACAAACACAGAACAACGGCCATCTGGACCCAAACCCTGCTCCAGCGGAAGTCAAAGCCTCGAGCCTCCTTTTGTCATTATTTACATCCATGTAAAAAGGGAGTAATTCTACTCAAGGCAGCTAGTAACACCCTGGCTTTGAGGAACTCAGCTGTAAAATCCCCACCGCCTCCAATGCGGGGAGGATTTGACATAGGGAGCGCCATGTAAAACCCAGAGTCAGGCCAGATCACTCCATGACTTGAGTGATGTGGGAGCTGGCCCCTCGGAGGATTTCACACAGGTCTGTATTTCCATGATTTTGCAACTTAAAGCAGAACAGAAAGGAAAGTCTAAAAATGCTTACCACAGAGAGAGAATTGGAAAGCAATGTCCCATCTTGGCCAAGCATGTTGGAAACTGTAATTTCAGGTAGATCCATGTTTTGTGGGTGGAATGGAAGGAGGCCATTGTGGTTCATGGGATGACACAGAGAGTGGTACCCAGACTCTATCTCATTCAAGTGCACCAGCGAGTGGTCAGGCAATGATGGAGGAGTTATAGGAGGTATGTTAAAGTCTTCATTTTCAAGACTTGGGCCAGGAAAAGACTGAAAAAAAAAAAAAAAAAAGGAAAGTGCTATGAAAATCATATGAACACTGATCAAGAATAATAATAAAAGTCACATAAAACAAACAAAAAGAGCCCAACTCACATACTTCTAAGCAGGAGCTTCAATTTAACAAAGAGAATATTTTAAACACCCATATATTACAACAGTGGAGTTTCACCATTATGCACGGAAGAAAAATTGCCTCTGAGGCATAAGAATCTCTGATACTTTCACAGCTTCCATTACAAAGAGATTTTTTTAAAAAGACGCTAAATTCAAACAGATTTCAAGGGTCTTATTAAAATTTTCCAAGAGCGTTCATCTAGCCGAATACCTTTTTCATGGAAATTGTGGAAAAAGGAATGCAATTTATAAAATTAACATTGGCTCAAAATGGTTCCTAAAACTCCCCGCTACTCAGATCAAGAATTACATAGTGAAGAAACGTATCGCTTTTAGGCTTACAGGAGAACTGTGCATTTGTTCTGCTACAAAGAAAAACAAATAAATACAGAAATAGTATATACTTAGTATGAATATCCTTTGTGTTTATAAAAATACATTCATGGTGTCTCAAAAACACTGATTTTTTTCCTTTCTTAATCTGTAAACTCAACAATACATACATTTTGTCAGTCATCTAAATGAATTACTCCACAAAGCAACTGTTTAGTCTTTTGTTGGCCGCTGCCATTAAGTCATCCAACTCAATCTGATCCAAGGAAAAGCCACAGACAAAGTCAGAGTAATGCACCAAGGTGGATAATTGCTGTTATTTATCTATATTCTTCGTACAGCAGGTAGGCTCATTTAGGGGTTAGGGGTGGGTATGCTTATATTTCTTAAAGGAAAAAGGTGAACAGGGTTTGATACATGATCCAAATCAAGAGTTAAAGGGATCAGCTGCAGTAGTTCAGCCCGAAAGCCTTCTCTGCTTTTCTGAGAACAGCCACAGTTCTCATCTCCTTTGCAAGTGATCAGCTTTTGCACTTCCCACGCCCACAGTCACAAGGTTTATAGCACAGTGACGACTTCCACCCTTCCTGCCCCTCTGCAGCAACGCAGCCCTCCTCTGAGTGCTTGGTTTTGTTAATTTTGGAAATGTAAGGATTTAAATACATTCTGCTCCCGCAAAGTGTCTTCAGGAAAGAAGAAAATGAGGGCACAACTTCAAAGAGCAGCTATTAGAAGAAAATATTTTCCCCAATATGAGTTTGCAAATGGACAATGTTATGGTGCATGAATTGATGCAGAAGGACAAGGGAAGAATCAATGCCCAATTATAAACAAAGGGGCTTTTCATTAGTCATCATAGTAATACTGTCCTCCCCGATGCCTGAGGTTACTCTCCTCTCTACGAGCATGGATATAAAAACTTAAATCAGACCAACAACAAACAGTGGTACATGTTTTCAATGAGCCACTGAACAGAGAACTTACTCTAGTGCACATTGCCATGGTTTTGGCTGCTTTGCTTGTTTCCCAATAAGGTTTACACCTCTGTTACCAAATATCTTAGTATGAAACAGAGTAGGAGGGCTAGACTGCAAAGGCCAAGGTAAAATCGCCATAAATGGAAACAACAGGACAGGTAGAGGAAAAGGTTTGGCAGAGATATCTCTGTGTGAGGACTTTGATTCTGCTCGTGCTTTCTGGATGTGATTCTCACCTCTGGCAGAGGAGTTTGGTCTCCCCTTGCCCTGCCCTCTCCTGAATGGGAACCTGATGTGAGCCTACTGCCATTTGTAAGTCATATTTGCCCTTGCATTTAGGGGCAACAGTGAGGGACAGAAGTCAAGGAAGGGACAACACCCAGAATGCTCTCCTGGGCCAGCACTATTCCACACAAGTACACTTAGATTTGGTTACTGTAATTGTGGTGAGCTTAGATCTGTGTAATCTACAGCTACCAAAAGGGATTCATCGCAAAAGACTGAAGACCTCAAAAGTTTTCTCTGCCATTACTTGCAGGTTTAAAGAAGTGTTAACCCAACATTTGTTTTATCTCTCTCATTATCCTACAGTGAAAACACCTTGTGCTGCATCTTTGCTAAACCTTCTAGAGGAGGAGGAGAGAAAGCATCTGCAGAGCACCCCATTCACCTAACATTTTCAGACAATTTGGTATTTCCATACTTAGTGTGTGTATGTAACACGTACAGACATAACTTCCTCAGGGAAGTTACTTCAACAGTAACATGACAGTATTCCATATTGTCTTGTCCAGGAGCACGGTTCAGACACTTGTAATGACCTGGCACACTGGCACATGAGAAACCAAAAGTCCTATATACATTTGCAGCAAACCCAACATACCTTAGAAACAAGACTCTTGCAACTGTGCATGGAGTGAAAGAGCGAGGAACAGGACACATTCTTGTCCTGCCAATAGCAGCTACAAGCTTCAAACACTGACTCCTGCTTTCTTGTCCTCTCTCTCCTTGCTATTGGGAAAGTCTTCTTGGGGAACCATGTGAAGTCCCCTTGATGCAACTGATCCAGTGCTGGCAATGGGCTCTCCTGGAACGTCGTGTTGTTCTTCCCCAAAAGAGACATTCAAGGGGAACTCCACCAGAAAGCCAGGCTCAAGGTTTTCCATCCAGCAAGAGCTCCCATTCCCAGGCAAGCCATCACCCTGTCCCAACCCTTGGGCTTTCTTAGAGCATCACCTCTTCCAATTCAAGCCATTTATCTGGAATTTCTAATGAAAGTCATAATCTACCATCAAAAGCATTAGGGAAGGCTACACTCCTTGTATCCAATCACAGTTCATAAGTACTGCTCATAAATATTAATAATAATAAATGGTGGTGTATAGCTTCTGCTTTGTTCAGTTTTTTCTTGGGGTGGGGAGAAAGGTTAGGATCTTTTTTACTCCCCTCAAGGTTTTTCTTTCATAGTTGGCTTTACTAACAGCAGGACTTTATTCAGAAAGACAGGGAATAGCTCCTTTTAATTCTACTCAACACAGAAAAACTAGCAAGCTCCCCTTTTCACTTTTGAATCAAAATAGAGTAGCAGTAAATGCTTTATTTACTTTAACACATTGCTGCTAGGAACTTTGCCAGTAGTTTCGCTTTCATCTCAGGACTGTGAGAGTGGATGAGGTGTTTATCAGCTCTTCAGTTTAGGGGAACTTCCTGGACCTTTATTACATTCCAGAGAGAAAGCTCTCTGCAAAGTAACACCATTAAACCCACTGCACAGAACTAAACAGACACAGGCTTTAATTTTACTTTATTATAAAGAGGATTTTCATTACACATGTATTTATTATAAGCAGATTTCAGTATATTTCAGATGAAAACTTGTCGTAGTCCAGCCCCGATCGGGACGAGACTACGCAGTCTCTCTCTCACTCCCCCCACCCTCTGAGAGAATAGGGGGAGATGATATAAGAAAAACGGGTTGAGGTTTGAGATATGGACAGGGAGAAATCCTTAAAGTTACCGTTATGGGCAAAACAGACTCGACTTGGGGAAAACTATTCATTTATTTCTAAAACCAGCACAATAATGAGACAGGGAACAAGATAACCTCCATCCACCCCTCTCTCTTCCCAAGCTTAACATTATCTCTACTACCTTCCCCCCTCAAGTGGCACAGCAGGAAGAGGGAACGGGGGTTGCGGTCAGTTCATCACGCGTTGTTTTATGCCGCTGCTTTATGGTCGGGGGAAGAACTCCTCACATTCCTCCCCTGCTCTGTTGTGGGGTCCCACCCATATGCCACAGTTCTTCATGAAACTGCTCCGGCGTGGGTCATCTCTTCCACGGGGTGCAGTCCCTCCAGAACGGCTGTCCCAGTAGGCCCTCCACGGGCCACAGCCTCCTTCAGGTATCCACCTCCCCCGGTGTGGGGTCCTCCATGGGCTCCAGGTGGATCTCTGCTCCTCCGTGGGCCTCCTGGGCTGCAGGGGAACAACCTGCTCCACCATGGTTGTCACCACAGGCTGCAGGGGAATCTTGGCCAGGAGCCGCATTACTCCTTCCCCTCCTTCTTCACTGACCTTGGCGTCTGCAGCTGTTTCTCTCACAGAAAATTCTTCACAACAGGCTGGCAGACACCTCAGAATCTCTTCACATCATCCATGTCATCTCCTCTCCACTTCTTGCAGCCAGGCTGGCGAGAGGCCAGAAGGTGAGGCCCACAAGGCCCATGAGGCCTGCGCCTCCCCCTCTCCACCTCTGCCCCCGCTCAGCTTCTTCACATCTTATCTTCTCTTTTTTTTTTTTTTTTTCTTTTCTTCCCTTCTTAAATACGTTATCGCAGAGGTGTTATCATGGAACATTCTGCTACCAATCGGCTTGGCCTTGGCCAGCAGCAGGTCCACCCTAGGCCCGGTCGAGTCCACTGAACAAAGGGGAGCAACTTCTAGCAGTTTCATACAGAAGCTACCACCTTAGGCCCCCCTTCACTAAACAAAACCACAACAAAGCTACACAGTGGGAACCTCAGAACTGAGCATCCTTACATTTGGGCTATTTACCGACACGAAACTATGAAAATGTTGTTTGAATCAAGGATGTCTTCCCAAATATGAAGAACAATATTCTATATTTCTGGTTAAATATTTGTGACACTTCTGCCTCAAATGATGGAAACTTCATAAAGAAGATGATCTTTCAGATGCGTACTCTGAGATCAAGAGATCTCATTATCTATGCCAGCTTAACCTATAATTTTATGAGAAAAGCTTGCCAGAATAAGATGATATGAACACTTAACGTTGATTCACTGTACAGCCCAACTACAAGCTTTTGCTCCTGAACAATGACCTCGTTGGTGCCCTTCAATTTATCTTTTATACCACTTAGCCTGGCCAAATCCAGCAACAAGCTATGCAAGGGGGATAAAACTGGCGGGGGGCAGGGGGTGAGTATGTCAAAGGTCAGTTCTTTACTTTAGCAACACATAACTCAAATTAGGGGTAAGTATCCTGCTGTGCTAATAACACACACCCACAAAATTCTACTATTTATTTTTGAGGAACCAGATACTCATTTCTATTAAAAAAAAAAAAAGAGGGAAATGCTTGCACAGCCTGCTGTGTAAGAACTGAGAAAAACGGAGTAAGGAGAAAGAAGGAAATAAAAATAAAGCCCCTTTCTACAGTGATGACTGCACATTGGCCAGCAAAACTTACTTATGTTTCAAAATAATTTTAACAGAACTTTAAAAAGTACTAAGAGCAAGGAAACCAAAGGAGATACCTCAAACAGACTGACCACAAGGGGCAGCAAGCATTCAAACATCCAATGTAAATCTCTTTGGAAAGAGCAGAACTGTTACTACACAACAGCACCAAAGACAACATACATTAAGGAAGTTTAATTTGCGTGCTCAGTGGATGTGTCATTCACCATGCATGCATTCAACAGAATCTAATAGTAGCAACAGTTCCTTAAAAATTGGGAATTTGCCTATAGATATTTAATTTAAACGAAATGAATGGTACTGCCAACTATATAGAGCGTGTCTTAATTTTTCATTTGCACCAAGGCTTCTGCATCTGAACTGTGGAAAGATGCCAGTTTTTAAAAGATAGATGCTTCAGGCTGCCTCCTCTTCTATTATTGAACACATTGTTACATAACTGCAATACTTATGAATCGAGAGTAATGTAAAAACAATGAGCTCATTAGAAGAGGAAAAACAGCAGCGTACCTTATGCACATTATGCACATTTGAAAGTTAGGATAATACATTTGACAGCAGATACTTCTAAGAGTTTTAATAGGATCAACCTTATCTCTAATTTCTATATGGAGGACCTTCAGAAGCAAGTGTTTTTCAGCTTCTTTTGTCTCTGCATGAACAAGGCTTGATAGCTTGAGACTATAATGCATTACTGTGGAAACCTTCAGTCTGCTACATAAATCATCTTAACACTCAGCAAGAATTGTCCAACAGTGCCATTGATACGTTCAAGTCAATGATCCTGCAAACAATTTTTTTTTGTGTTTCTTCATATGGTAGACAACAGCAATAAATCATATTCATTTAAAAACACACAATATACTAATTTATCAAGCAACAGCTATCAAAAATATATTACAGGGGAAGGTATAACTTTTTTCTATTGTGTTAATCAATTTCTCTAATTTACATTAGGTAAAGGGCAAAGCCTCAAGCAAAACATTAATATACCAGTACCAGATGAATTCTATTTTCAAGAAGCAGAATGTGCTGACAATGACATTATTGATTTAAAACAATCACAATTTCAAAGTTAACAGAATTATGTGAAGGAGTAGACTTTTTTTTAAGATCCCACTCCTGAGAGTCTTTTCGTTAATTACATTAATTTTATACATATACTATAGCTGTTTACAGGGAAACATGTTTTCAATGAAGGTTTTAAATGGAAATACATTTTAAAGATGACAATAAGTAGAAGCACAAATATTATAAAAGATTACAAGATCTAGGCTCTGCAAACACCAATACTGTAATTGAAGCATTTAAACTCCCCTTCAGACAAAGATCCAGTTGTGTACTTCTCCTATTTAGAAAGTTTGAGTAAATTTATAAGAGAAGTGCAAGCTTTTTTTAGAATTTCTGATCAACCTCCAAAGCAATTCCTTTGGAATACTGAAGAGCCTTAGGCACACACGGTGCATCATTAGACCTCCAACCTAGAGTCTTGTCCCACTCACCAGCACCACTCCCCAACCCTCTTTAACACATCCCCAGTGGGAACCCAAGTGTGGTCATTGTTCGACACCCTTTTCACTGTTCTCCTCTGAAAAGAAAGGCACTTGGTCTCCCACAGTGTGTGATGGTCCCTAACAGTGCAAACTCCAAAGAGCAGCACTGATGGTCCTTTAGCAGGACCCCTGCATAAACATGGCTCCTGCTTGTCCAGCATTTTGGGGATGCAGAGCAGGAGACTTTCAGCCCAATAGGTTTCTGCCATGCTACCTCCTAAAGACAAGTAGAGTAGCTCCCTATCCTCACAGCTACTGCTTCAGGCTGTTTACAGATCAGGAAAAGGAGGCACAGAAGAATACTCACAAGATTTTCTTTGCAACAATGGGAGCAAATTATTATTATTATTATTATTATTACTACTACTACTACTTCATTAATGAAAGATAAAATTCTTATAGTAACTTGGAATCCTCTTTGACAGGTTTTGGTCCATACTATCCTGTAGGCAGTATCACCTATAATATAATCTTGAACTTAACACAAGATATACTTCTATGAATTAATCACTACATTTGCTAAATATTCTTTTTCAACCAGAGAGAAAAAGGGTATTAAAAATAAAATGCTTTTTAGAGACCCTTTCTGTAAAACATACCTAAATTATGCTCACTACAACGCACTGGGTAATAAAACCAGCAATATGCATATTCAATAAGCAGAATTTACCTTAAAAAAAAAATAGGAGTCACATCTTCACAAATCCTGCTGCTTGAAAATATAGATGATACACCACATTTAACCTGTCAGAAGCCTCATTAGCATCATAGACTCTAAACCAGCAATCAAGACAGTGCGCTCTTCACACGTTTACATTTTTAAATGCTCTTAAAATAGCAGTAGTATAGATTTACATTTAAGTGTTTCTGTTTAGGGGGCAAATATTCTGTTTAAATTTCGAGATCCCTTTCGAGACACATCTCTAAAGATGCAATAACGTTGTACCCAGGGCACACAATGATGAAGGACAAAGAATCCTTTTTTTTTTCTGGTGTTAATTTTTTTTTTCCTTTTATTTTCTTAGAAAAGCTCAGGAACAATGGATTGCTTCTCGGTATTCAGAAGGACAGAGGGTCCTACCCGTGTTATACCTCTCCTAAACAGCTGTTGAAATTTCCAGAAAAATGTCTGATTTAATGTAAAATGTCATCACTTGAGAAAAGGAAGATCAAAACAGAGGCATGTGTGCTCTTTGCAATTCTTCTGATTTTACTTTTATTTAGACCTGTGCCAATTGCAGGAAAAGCTGAAAGCTGAGGGATACGAAAGCTCCCATCAGTGGCCTCACTGACTTTAACGCTTAGATTTTGGATCCAGGACTTTACAGCAACCAGGCCAAGGAAGGCTGAATATATGAATGAGTAAAGATTATCCAAGCAAATAAAACTGGCAGGATCTGGCCCTCTATTAATAAAGTGTCATGTAAGCAGTAAGACTGCTGAGACCTCAGTAATAAGCTCAATTGTACTAATGTCGTACCAACTATCAGTAGTGTAGTACCTATTAAGACATTTTTATAAACTGCAAGAAATATGCGAGCTATTACAAGATATAATTCTGAAAAACAGACTTCCATGTAACAAGCCAATTTAAGAGGAAAACAACATAAACAATAGTAACTTGTGTGCTCAAGTGAAGCATCTTTTTAATTTTGAGTAATGAAGATGTCAAGCCAAATGCTAGAGTAGTTTAACTTAATTAGGTGGCCTATTTTTCCAGGCAGCCTTTCATTTCCCATTGAAAACTCAGCTTGTATGCACGGCAACAAGAGCAATTTTGTCTGTAATGAATACCTCTGGGACTCCACGGAGTGATCATTTGAATGTTACACTGAAGACTGGTTTGAGTAACTAGTTTGGGCTTGTTGAGATGCCAGACTTTGTAAAACTAACTAGATTAATCAAAGCCTGCCATCTTATCAGTTTATTCGGTCAGAGGTCCACAGGTCAAACTGACTCTACAGCAGCAGCCTTTGCCAAAAGGGACAGTATAATAGTAATTGGTCTAATTTGTAGTTCAAATTCACGTAATTCTTCCAGACATTTTATGGACTAAAAAAGTTCATTTTATGTGAAGCTCAGTTGAAAAATACTGCCTTTAACATTTCCCATGGTTACGTCCCATAACTCACCCACACTGCTGAACCTGTACAGTTTCCTGGAAAGGAAACTACATAACTAAAATATATGATGTCTATAATCTGTTTTCACATGCTAAAAAAGTTGTACATGAAGGAGTAGAGGGAAACATTTTGAAGGATATTTTACACTGGTTGCTCATTAAACAGAAAGTTCTCTCATGTCATGCACAGCAAAAAGCAGTGCATTTTCTCTTGTGATATGGGAAAAAATACCTCTGGCTTTTGGACAGAGAATTCATCATTTGATGATTGATTTTCTGTTTACTTTTTTCATGGTAAAATAATAGCTTTGGTTATTTTTACTTTATTGATTTACAGTGGGCCTATCACTGAAGTTGCTATCGTCCTGATGCCACAGCTAAGACAAGATGCCACACTTCCCTCCCATTGGCAACTCTTAAGAAAAATACTTTTAATTGATGCACATTATCACTGTGTACACAACAGGGTCAAGTTCACAATTTTAGCATTACTCTAGCAGTATCTGACATTTACTTCTAAAGCCCCAAACTTCTGGAGCGAGGCAATTACCCTCCAAACCTGCTTTCATTAAAAAGTTTTTAGCCCTCATGGTTGTAAAGAAAATATAACTGCAAGGTTTCTACAGCCAGAAGACAAATAAAAGGATGAAAAATTCGTTATACTTGCTGAGGCTTCTGATATGATCTCAATTTTACAGATCCACGCTAATGATTTTTGAAGGCTGGAGAGGGATACTTTTGTTTATACAACTGTAATTATGGGTATGTTTGCTCAGGATCCTCAGGGAAAAGATTTTGCCCTCTTTAGTGTTTTTACAGCATGTGCTATTGAGCAGGCTTTAAATGAAAGAAGTATCAAGTAAAGGCATATTTAAGTAACTCATTTTTCAGAGATAAGTAGGTTATATACATTTCTTCTTGTGGTAGGAGTGCAAGTTCAATACTTACTGAACATAACCCGACTAAAATCAATTTGAGTAAGGGAGGGTAAAGTTGAGGCATTTGATCACAGAAAAAAAAACTAAAATATTCTTGAATACATACACTGTGCATATGCATACATTTTGCATTGAAGCTGGCAATGTGCGCTGGCAGCCCAGAAAGCAAACCACATCCTGGGCTGCATCAAGAGGAGCGTGGCCAGCAGGTCAAGGTGATTCTCCCCCTTTACTCTGCTCTGGTGAGACATCACCTGGAGTACTGCGTCCAGCTCTGGTGCCCCCAACATAAGAAGGTCATGGACCTATTGGAGAGAGTCCAGAGGAGGGCCACAGAGATGATAAGAGGGCTGGAGCACCTCTCCTATGAGGACAGACTGAGAGAGTTGAGGTTGTTCAGCCTGGAGAAGAGGAGGCTCCAGGGAGACATTATAGTGGCCTTCCAGTACCTCAAGGGGGCCTACAGGAAAACTGGAGAGGGACTTCTAACAAGAAGAGGTAGTAATAGGGTACAGGTAAGGGCTTTAAACTGGAAAAGGGTAGATTTAAATTAGATATAAGGGAGAAATTCTTCACTATGATGGTGGTGAGACACTGGAACAGCTTGCCCAGAGAAGTTGTGGATGCTCCATCCCTGGAAACATTCAAGGCCAGGTAGGATAAGGCTCTGAGCAACCTGATCTGGTTGAAGATGTCTGTGCTTCTTGCAGGGGAGTTGGACTAGATGACCTTTAAAGTTCCCTTCCAGTCCTAACTATTCTATGATTCTATGATTCTATATTCAAAGGTGCCTTCCAACCCAAACCATTCTATGATTCTATATGTATATATGTACATAAACATAGCCTTGTTAATGCACCTGTTGATGTATTTTTATCTGTGACTCAATTCTTTCCAAACTCTGTGCCTGATCCAAAGACATTAAAAGATTATGTTCTGCACAAAAGGGATAGGTAAGCTAACAATACCTCTACTTTTAACCATCCATTCAGGATATGAAAAACCTGCCTGGTGTTTTTCTTTCTCAGAGGCCATTTAAACCTACATCACTTATTTTGTTTTTGAAAGTGGCATCTATAGCCTACTTCAGAGAAATGGAGGAAAGAGAGGTGGACCTCCTTCTGTTGATACTCTGTTTTTGAAGTGAAAAGACAGTGGATCAGGAACAAGGAGGAAGGATACGGTCTAAACCAGCTCTGAATTGCAGTTAGCCAGTAGACTGACCAGGTGGCACTGCCCTCTCATTGTGGACCAGCCTCTCAACTAATGAGCAAAAGCTTTCCAGCTTTTGGGCAGGACTGCCCTGGACTTCAGGGTAATATGTACCCATGGGATTGCACTGGACCACTCAGTAATTCTCCATCTAAGAATGTTGTTCTTCCTGAATCCTCTCAAAGGCAGCCAACTTCTGCCTTGCTTTGCTGACTCTGGCTCTAGAAGAGTGACAAGAAAGAAGAACCACATCTTCTGGCAGGAATGGGATACGGTACCCTGAAATTCTAGTCTACCTACCTATTCTAGGACCAATACAGAGCAAGAGAGGGCAGCTATTAAGTAGCATTTATCCATCCCTACTTTATATGAATAATAGCTATTCCTTTAATACTCTGAGAAATTAAGGTATAAATATGAAATAAGAAGTTAGGGATATATCTATGACTATGCGCATACGGCAACAAAAGGCAGGGGAACCCTTTACTTTCCTATTAACATGAAAAATCAAAAACAATTTTGACATCCATGGTGCCCACTGTATCAAAGAGCATGCATACATATCTTATCTGCATCCCTCGGCATAGGTCTTGGAGGGATGAAAATACCATTTCTGTGCAAGCAGTATTCCTTCCTCTGCCTCAGGTGTCACTTTTCTTCCCACTGGGGCAATGGGGCTATTGTCCCAAACCATCAGGATCATGCAGGGCGTTTGGCAGCTGGATTCATTACCTTAACATTTATCAGGCCTCAGGAAGGCTACAAAAGCGTGCAATACTCCGTGCAACAGAGTCCTGAATTACATTCTGTATTGTGACTAGGAAGAAATGTAAAATAAACAATACAATTTTTTACTGTGCTGTGCATGGTCCACAAATTACAGGAGGAGGAATTACATGAAGAACAATTCATCTCTGAGATTCCAATTACAGGTGTGGGGAGAAAACAATATATTTTTGAGAAATTGAAATGCAGAGCAGTTGGCATAGTTTTATTTTAAAATTATAAATATTTTCAGATCGAAGTCCAATTAGTAGTGAAAATGTCATGTAGTTTTACTATGTATGTTTGTTAATATGGCTGGCATAACTCATTTAGGAGATGCCTGCAGTGCAAAGTCCTGTACTACATATATCATAAGCAAAAATACAGTACTTACACTTGCATAAAATGTACACAGAGACAACATTGCCAAACAGCCTTTTGGGACAGTCTAAAAGAATATCATTAATTTTTACTGTATACTTACACTTCTGGCTCAGTTCCAGCACTGGCTTTCTGTAAAAATCATTTCAAGTACAGAATTATGCTATTTGCTTGCAGCAACATCACAGGAACAGTAGTGAGCCATATGTTGCTACTTAGCAACTTAGTCTATAAGTCCCAAAGCATGTACTGATTTGAAAATAGAAAAGAAATGATAATTGTTGAGGGATGCTGTGAGGCAACTTGTCTTGGATTACCAAGCTATGCAGATGTTTGATGTTATAGAGTAAAAAAAACCAAAACTATATTTTTCCTGTCCAATGGCTGAGCTTTTATTTATGGTAGCCTAAAGGGGATAAATTGATTAAAACCCTTAAAATAATACAAGGTGGTGTTTTTCTGGATATGAACACTTTGCAGTAAACAGAAAGAACTGAAGTGTTTTCAGGGCAAGTGAAACATTTCTGATGTCTAAATTTCATTTTCTTCTGCAACAGAGTTTATTTTATAGCCCCTAAATTTATTGAAATGCTGGATTCTAGAAAAAGTTAGCGGGGAAAAGGCAAAACAAGCAAAACTAACTTCTCAGGGTTAGACGCAAAGCAAGGACATGGGCATGTCAGCGTGCATCAGGACCCCAAAAATCCTGCCTCTATAGACATTATAGTCTATAATCCTGAAGACAGCCTAGTGGAAATCCCATTGCCTCTGGTGTTGTATACCATGGCTCAGTCTGCCAACCTACCTCCCAAATAAGCTGTGTCAGACTCTGAAATTAGAAAATGATGCTCACATCTGACTCAGCATGATCAGCACTCAAATAAAAGTTTCTGACAGGATCGTGCATCTCCTAACATGCAGGATTCATATTTTAGTTAACAGATGTGGATCCATCAAGGAAAGTGGAGAAATTAATTCACTCCTCATTCTGACAGGATTCAATTTCTCATCTCTGATCTTGCAAGGGAACAATCAAGTTACTGGGGATGGAACGGAGCCTGCACTCCTCTTGCTGAAGTCATGCAACTGCAAGGCTTGTGAGGACAGATGCAAAATGGACACAGAAGAAAACTCTATGGATTAAATGACCAGGCTTTCATCTGGGAGAGAACATTGTCTCATCTGTTCTTATGGGATTATTTGTTTTATATCCAATAACAGCAAGTGGAAAATGAACAGTCAGTCCTGAAAACAGGGACCAGAAAGTACAGTCATATCCTTTCCTCTTCCTCTCCCGTAAGCCACACAATCTGGCATGCTTTCTTTTCAGATCAGTGACTATCAGATTCTGTCCAGTTTTAACAAGCAGATTGGATGTCGAAACGGTAGTCAGTTCACTGACTTTGGGTGACCACCAGATGTTTACGCTTGATAGGAACAGCACCCTATTACAGTCAGTGAAGACCTCGCCAATACTGTCAATGGAGAGCTGCTCAGTTCCTTGGAGGAAAGCCTAGCAGCGACCTACATCAGTAATTGGTTCAGGAAGGCTTCTCTTGCAGTTTCAGTTTTTACCTAAACAAGAGAGAGGCTGGATTTCCAACACACTTCCTGCTTCCTGCTCCCAGTGTGGTTTTTTGTCTCCCTTTTTTAAGGTAGTTATTATTGTGGGCTTTCATATTCACTTAAAAAATGACAGCTCAAGGCTGACAACTTCTCTCAAACAGGCATGGGCGGCTGTTTGACCATTGTGCATTGGGTAGGAACTTAAAATAAAGTGTTGGCAGTTGAGCAAACTCTCGCACATAGATCCCCCAGCAAAGGACAGAGTTTTGATACTTGGTTCTGGGTTTTGAACTTCACCCAGGAGCCAAACACCCAAAAGCTCAGCTTTGCCATAGCAAGATTTTAAGTCTTTAAGTCCCCTCTTGGTTCCAGCCCTTAGTAAGCATTCAGGGTTTTCTGTCATCTTTGAATTTAGAAATGTCATATTTGATAGATGTTTTCCTTGAAGACAAAATAATTTACACTTAAAATTTCTAGGCCTGGATCTTTAAAGGTAGTCTAAGCACCTTACTTCCACTGAAACCAGTGAATGTTAGATGCATAAATATCTCTGAGGATCTGGGTCTTGTTAGCACATGTAGAAACTGCATAAAAGATTAAAACTTATACTCTTAATTTTTCAATACGCCACTTAAATTATTTAAACTACATGCATACACAGTACAAAAATATCAACAGAAGAAAAATAATTCTGATGTATAATGTGGATTTGCAATTCTTTATTCAAAACTATTTAAGACAGATGTAATGATTCTCTGAAAGGTAACAGCTGCCTTATAACAGCAATCATTCACAGAGTTTGTATTTCTACTGTTTCAAACAAATTCAATTAGCCCTTGCACTTCAAAACCCTTAAGGCATAAATGAGATGATACTAGGCTGCTTTAATCTAATAGTAATACTAAAACTTGTCAGTACAGTTTTTGGATTAATGGTTAGAGAAAAATTAATAATATAATTTTTCATTTTTTAATCAAACAGTTCTACTCTAAACTACCTCTGGATCTTGGAGGGTTCTTAGCTGAATAAGTTCAATCATGCACAAATCATACACGCAAAGTATGGTTGGTCTCTAAAGGTATTTCAGAATAACTTCAACAGAAGGCTGGGAAGCAACATGGTGGAACGTTTTAAAGAAAGTCTTTTTAGATTGAACAACATAGTTCCCTGCCCCCAAATGAAGCTGTGTACTACACATCACAATTAGTTACACCAGTGTGGCTATCTGAAAAACCCTGCTTCTTGAAGACATTTAGCTTTGAATGTACTGTGACTTCCCAAAGCTGTTGATTCCCAAATTGCATCCTGCTCATCTACACACATTTACGATGCATGCAAATTTGTGTCCCACCTAACGAGAGCTCATCAAATAATCCTACTGGTCCTGTCAGAAGGAGGTTGCTCAGATTTGCCACTGCTGGGCCTGAGATATTGCATGACCTAGATCACAAGTCTGATCATTCAGGGCAATTTCTGACACAATCTAACTGACCTGCACCACTATCACCATCACTTAGTAACGTGGAATTAAACTGACCAAAACATATGAACTAAACAAAAATTTCTACCCTACATACAGATGTAGCTACAGATGGACAAACAGAAAATTTCAAACCTATTTTTGCTTTTCAAAAAGCAATTAACACCTTTGATTCTTAGAAATCTATAGCAATTTTGGGTTCAAGTAGAAAGGTGAGAGATTTTGTAAATACATGTAATATCAGAATACACCTAATATCAGAATTTAATGTGCATGTTTCCTCAAAAGGAAAAAGACTCAAAAATACCTGTAAAGCGTCCACATCACATTAAACCTTTCAGGCTCCAAGCTACAGAAGACCAAGTCATTGTCTTAACCCCATTGCTAATGGTATAACATTGGCAACATTTCTCAGCCATACAAGTAGTGTTTAAAAAGCAATTCTTCAACTACAACTGGCCTACAAGTGATTTAGTAATTAAAGATATTTGTGACATGTGTAGCTTATAATGATTAACTTGTCTGCAGTCAGATAAACAAATAACCTGCACCTGTAAAGACTTTATTTCCTGAAGGTAAAACAACTGTTTAGGAAAGATCATGCTGGCAAAACAGCTGCTTGCATTCTGGAGAGGAAACAAGGTAGTATCTTTCAACAAACACCAACTCCGGTGTTTTATCAGCTCTATCTCATTAACTGGAAACAAGGCTTAAATGCTTTGTTTATAAATTATGATTATTCCTGATTGCAGCAGTTACTGATAGTGCCACTCATTTGCAATGCAACTCTTTGAATTTGTTTAATTACAATTTGAAACAAGGCAGAGAAGATTAATTAACCCACCTGGCTGGCTGGCACATAGTCCTGGCTCGGCTCTGTCATACTCATATACATGTTCTCACCGTCAAACTGCAAAGGAAACAATAGTAAACATTCAGCAAACTTGAATATTTTTCAGCATTGACTGAAAAAATAGTAGCCATAAAAAAATATTACAGCCTGGTTTTAGAGACTTGTAATTGCATGTGTGCATCTTGTCTTTGATGTTCCTGTTGTCATCCTTATTGACCCTGGATGTCAGTGATTTGGAGTAATTAGCGCTCTAGTAATTACAGCTAGCAAGCAAGAAATGAATGGTTTCCTTTCATCTGCAATCTGTTTTAAAACAAAATGGCTCATTTTGTGCACCATGTATACATATTGCTGTTGGTTGTAATGAAGTACTAAGTGAATTGCACAGTTACTGAGAAAAGGAAGATGAGAATAGAAACTGCACTAAAATGCATCTTAATGGTTCCAACTTTAGCTTCTGAGCAGAACAAGAGTTGAAATTTCAAAACAAATTAAACCCCCTCCTATTGAAATGTTCCCATATCAGAAAGTAGGAAACACATTTCCAGACAGCTTTCAGACATCTGAATGCATGAAACCGTATACCTCCTGACTATGGTTTAAGAGGATAAGCTTGATGTGTGAACAAATCAAATTTATAATCCAAACTGCAAAAATACCCTACTATAAATGATAAATACCATTCCTGGAAATGTATACAAAGCTTTTTTGTTGTTGTTGTTCTTTTTCTCCCCTCAGCTGCAGTTAAGAAGTAACACAAACATGACAGAAAGGAGTTGATTAAAATTTGAAGGTCTAGATGGAGGAAACTGTCAGAACTGAAGCCTCATCCTGTACCAACACAAAGAAGTATAAAACTACTGATTTCTTATGTAATCTGGAAAAAGTCCCCAAAGAACTCTTGTCATGCCTGCT
This sequence comes from Chlamydotis macqueenii, assembly GCF_036417535.1. Taxonomy (NCBI): domain Eukaryota; kingdom Metazoa; phylum Chordata; class Aves; order Otidiformes; family Otididae; genus Chlamydotis; species Chlamydotis macqueenii. The sequence goes on from NC_141557.1 coordinate 123,882,636, forward strand.
CAAGTGGCCATGCCAGCAGGGCAACTATAGTCCCAGTGTCCGCTCAGGAGGTAGGGAAAATCTTTTCAAACCTTTCAAGTAAATGAACAACAGCAGGAATCCCCATCCCCAGTCATCAACCACAAATTTCCAGCTGTTACGAGGTCTGTTTGAAATAACTTTCACCTGACCCCTTCTGTGAATGCTTAGAGTGACATATTTTGGAAACGAGCCATTATTTTTGATGACGCGGTGGTATATTTAAAAAGCTCCTGCTTCTGAGCTTGCTCTGCTCCTACAGAAGGTGGCAGTGAAATATCCCATGGACATTTCTTGATCCGTGCTGAGCTTCTCAGGAATACGTACCTGCAAGGTACAGTATATTCAACTAGAGCAAGGTGGCAAAGTCAACCTGTGGCTTTGGCAGACAGCTCTACCAATTTTTGCTGAGGCAGCTGAAAAGGCTTCAGCTTCCAGCTGTTCATCCTCTTTCTCTGCCAGAGGCTACAAGGCTTGTAAGGGCAGCAGTAGAAACGAACAAGTGCCAGCTCCTGGCACAGCGTTCATGGTCTGCTCTTCCTGGTCAGAGCTATTTAATAGATAGTCACAGCCTATCTGTCAGAAGACCTAGTTTCATGGGAGGGAAAGGATTATGCCACGGGCACAGATCTGCTATAGGGAATAGAGTATTTCCAAAGTTTGATCAAGTAGAGATAGTTGGATTAGATCCTAAAAATAGGGATTGATGATTGTTCCTATATTGTTTCTTGTTTACACTTGCCATTTCTTTCAGCTTTCCCATTCAAGAATGTTCTTATTTATTAGCATTCAAAGTAGTTTTGGAGAAAATTTTTTAGCACTTGGACTGTTTGCACACTGGAAAAAAAAAATGCATTGCTGCTTCTACTCAGATGGACAGGTGAAATTCTGAAGAGAGTCTTCACAGCCTGCAGTTGGAAACCAAGCACTCCAGTGAAAGGCCTAGAGGAGCTCAACTTATTCAGCTTGTCAAACAAAAAGGCTGAAAGGTGCCTTGATCACTGCGATTGGTACTTACACCCTGGAAAAATGTCTTATAGCAAGATGTCAGCCTTCCTGACAGTGGTATAATGAGATCTAGTGTTGAGAAATGGGAGTTAGAGAAATTCAGCTCTGAAATAAGGTACAAGTTCCTACTTCAGACGGTAATTAAGCATTATGTCAACAGCAAACTCATAATTTCTTGGACATTTTAAAATGAAGCTAGATATCTTTTTCAGAAAAGATGCATTTCATATTGTATTTATGAGAAATCCTATGGACAGGGATAGTTACACTGGCTGGTTACAGCAGTCCTATTCTTAATTTCCCTCATTACCCTCATATATTTGCTGTACTACCTTGCAAACATTGCTGAAATTCAAGTATTATGTTGCATATGTTTAGTTGCAAAGAACACGAAATTTCTTTCCTTCTCTGCATACAGGCTGGATACACTCCAGGGTTATTTGAATTTATTTTGCCTTCCATTTTGCCTGTGATTTAAGAATCTTTATGAAGTATACTAATATTTCAGATAATTCCCTCTTTTGGATGTTTGGTCATTTGTCCTTGCTCCCAAGCTTGCAATCACCAAGTCTGCATTCACAGAAAAATTCCCTGAGGTCATTTTTCCACAAATCTTGGAAATTTTCATAATTCTGTGCATTGTTCTTGGATCATCTGCCTACATGATCAGTGCCTTGCTGCTAGTGGTGCCTCCAGCACTGATACGATCTTGGATCTCGGCCTTTCCTGCTCCTTGCTTGTGGCCCCCTGTTTAGCTCTGAAATGCTTTTGTTCTACCATTACCTGTGGGCTTAATGTGAACATTTATCAATGGAACTGAAAAGCAAAAATATACCTAAAGTTAAACTTCCTGGCCCTTTGGCTTGGCTTTAAATGAGAAATGACCTTCTACAATGTTTTGGATGAATTTGTTTGGGTAAATTCTCAGAAAAAAATATATTGATGCATAATGTCTGTAAAATCTGAGTGACCTGTTAACATCTAAATATTCCCAGCGGCTGTTTGATTTATTATTGAATTTCTTCAGTATCCAAACATGGGGTTTAGTCACTGCAATATTTAGCAGCTGCTTGTTAGAAGTATGTGTAAGATGTGTAATAGGTTGCATAGTTCAATAAGATTTGATGCAATATGTATTTTTTGTAGCGTTTATATTTGCAGGATGCAAATTTTAATGTATTAGCTGGCAGTAACACTGTTGCCATGTTAGTATTTGTACTACATTTACAAATTGATATATTATTATCTGCTCTTAGCCTAGTGCAGTGTGGTGCATGGCTTCTTGGTAGTTCCTAAGACTTCAGATGTGAGCCTGAAAAACACCCATAAACTTGAATGGCAAAGTATATACACAAGCACTGCCTACAGCAAGTACTGTCAGGAGTTGCCTCCTTTAACTTCTCATTGTTTATTAAAATGTTTATAAAAACCTGAAATTATCTTTTTTGTGTACCAAAATAAAACTAAATGTTTACTTCAATGCTGAATTGTTTATTCATCATCCCCTTTCCCAGCTACCACAGAAGTGTGGAATACAGATGACCTATATATCCCACCCCAGCCAAAAAATGGTACACAAGCCTTCAATAACAAGAAGTTTAGAGACACTGATGTAGTGCATTTTATCTATGCCCACCTTGCCCAAATGTGACTATCCCATATTGAAACAATAAACTGAGTAATAAAAGCCAACAATTTGATGAACTGGAATATCCTAATGTTGTTTTTTTCCCCCCATGTATATCAGAAGCTTCCAAAACAAGCTCCTAAACCCCACAAAAAAGCACTGAAACATTTCACCTTTTTATACACTGCTTTATAACATGCAGGCTCTGCAGCATGGCATCGCTCAACAGCTCTCCTCGAGGACAGCTTAACTCATACTATGTCCACCTTGAATTCAGCTTTACAAGTGAGATGATTTATGCAACAGCAGTTCAAAAAAAAAACCTATCTGGATCAGATAGTGAGTCAAAAGAAACAGATGCAACTCAAAGATGCCTCCAAGCACCAGATTTTTCTTCCAGGTTATACTCCATGCCTTCAAAATTGTCTTATTTTACTCATCATCCCAGGGCTACAGAACCTTGTATTCCCTAAACTTCCCTGCCACTCACTGTGCTTGATTTCAAGCAAAGCAACTGCACAAGCATCACTTAAACTGTGGATGATTCATCCAAACAGAACAGATGAAACACAAAGGCAGGCAGTTAAATTAACTGTCTTTTATGAACCTATGTATGATGTATATATATCATATGACATTTCATCTAAAGCTTTCCCAACGTGTCTCCAAGATCCTTCCGTATCATTAAGGGCAAATTTCAAAATCTTTCATTTTAATCTATTAAAAGTGAATGCTAATTCAATATTCTGATGTGTGATAATAACTACTCTTGACAACATTTCTTTTCATATTAAAGTGTAATGCATGAGAAGTTTGGGTGAGAGAAAACTAAGAATATGACTGCATTGTAATATGAAAAGATACACAACTGGGAGCTGTTTTTAATATCTATTCTGAATTGCATCATATTATTTATTTAAATAATTATTATTCTAAATAAAACATACAGGCAACACTACAGCATGGCCAGTTAGCATCTCCCTTAGAATAACCCTTTGTAAGATAAGTTACAATGTTCAGCAACCAACATGCACAAAATACAGTGCTGTTATTAAGTGCAATTTAGTCATATAAGTTAGGAACATAATTACATAAACACTGGCTGACTGTTACTGATGCAAGAGCTATGACAGAGTTCAGCAAATGTCCAGAGTGGTAAAGATGTTTCATTAGGCACGGATTTACCAAGGAATCCAAAGCTGGATTTTTGTCTCCCATTAGCGTGGCATCACATCAGTCATATGATGTAGTCATGGGCAGGAAGCCTGTTTTCAGCTTCCCACTTAGGTTGCAGCCAACTCTCTCAGTATTTGTAATAATGATTATAAAGCAGCAAAGCTTGCAAGAACATTCTTTATGTGCTTCTTTAAATGAAAAACACCCTAGGTGGACTATGTCACAAAAACGTTATAATCAGGTTGCATGTAAACAAATAGAGAACAAAATTTCTCATGGTGAGGTTAATTCAAAGAATCTTCATTACAGTCTACACACAGAGAAGAATTTAGAAGACAAAAAGGAAGGTGCAATAGGGCAGAAAAACCCTAGGACGGGTTGAAAGCCAAAGAGGATAGCTAGAAACAAAACATATTTATATACTAACTGTATGTGTGCATACAGTGATTACAAATGCAGAGACATACCTGCATTAGCTTCATGTAGTTAGTTCAGATGACAACTGCCATAGGGATGCACAGGTTCAACAGAGGCTTCCAGCCTAATTATGTGTCCTCCCCTCCTACTGGCTACTTTCTTCTATGCCAAGTCACCCGGACTACTTGGATTACAGGGAGAACAAAATCTCCCCCCTCTCTTTCTCTCTGTCTACTCACTCCCTCACACTTCTTTGCTGTGGTTGAGAGAAGTGAGGGTTTATTTTGCTCCTTTTTTATCCACAGTTTTAAACTTCTGAGGGAATTGCATATTTGCTTCCTCTTTGTATGCATATATATATATACGTGCCCTAAGTTCTTCAGGCATAGCTATATTAGCTAAAAGAAAAAAAAAAAAATCAAGCACATGATCCTTGAGCTGCTTCTAGTTCATACCAAAGCGCAGCACAGTATGACGGTACACATCTCATCCAACGGCAGTGTAGGCAGGGAGGCATGAGGAATACTAGCCCATATGGCTTTTGATGCCAAAACAAGCTTGGGGCTGGGGTGTGGAGGGAGAGCAACTTTGGACACTGTTTTGCACACAAAGGTATCTCCACAGTGATATCCTGAAATGTAGAGATTTAAAGAGAAGAAGCAAAGGGGAAGATGATCAAATTGTTGAAAGTTGTATTTAATAAGTTCAGCTTCTGCGTAAAGCCACTTGCACTCAACATCTCAATTTCTTGAAAGGATGTCACAGGTCTTCAAAGCCTGTGTTATTAATCACATAGTCTAAATCCAAATTTCTCACATCTTAGATTGGAACTGGAAGGTAGATTTAAATTCAAACTTTAGCTATGCCTTTTAACCATAGTTTACCTTGCTCTGGTGGCACCCTAACACAATTCACTGTTTCATTTTAAGAAAATGCTGCAATAACATTGTGTAAAAGGATTGTTTATTTCTAGTGATTTTAGTGCTTCCAGCTTATAGATATCATTTGTAACTTACATTATCTAAAAGCCACTGATCCTGGAAAAGCTTTAAAACTAGGTAATTTTGTTTATATTAAACCAAATGCCAAGAGTGGATATCATCTCAGGTGGCTCGATGTCAAATAGAGTGATATTTTATTTTACCCAGAGCTGCTGAAATGAGACTAAAATAATGATGGGATACAACATAAATCATCAAATGGCTATGCTAAAGAAACAGTTGATCTTGTTACAGCAAACCATTAAAGATAAAACCAGAGATGCTCTGTAAACATCATTACAGGATGGAAAATCCCTTTCTTGACACAGTTTGGCAGAGCGGTATGTCTATATTAAATTGAAACTCCATTTTGTCCCCTGAACGCCATTTTGTATGCTGTACTGAACACATGTTTAAATTTGCCCAAGATGGGTTAGAGTAATGCATTCCAGACAGGCGTCCTTCCCAGGAAAGGGTTTTGACACCTCGCTGAAGGACTATCACAGGAAAATTGTCAAAAAATAATCAAGTACTATCAACTTTGATTGTCTCTGTTCTGCCATCTTCTCTCCCTCCTTCCAGGATTGTTTTTCAAAGCAGAGAGTGCCAGAAGACTATGAGATGGTGTGAAAAAGCCTGAATGGAGCACCATGGCAAAAAGAAGTCAAATTTCTTTTCAGAGCTGGATGTCCCTGTACAGCCAAAGGAAGGTAATTACTGCAGACTGGCAAGACATGGAGAAGTCCTGTCCCACCTGGAACACTGTGAGCCCTCCAGGTCACAGAAAATTTGATGTACCAAGCATTAGAGATGAGATGGCATGTCTTAAGATTATTATTGTTAATAATTTTAATTCTGTAACTAATTTTCAGGAGTATAGTATGAGGAAAATCCTTAATGTCTCCTGTGCTTTCATTTTCTTACATGTTGTCCAAAGAGTCTAAACCAGGAATACAGGGTACGATGTGTTTAGTTAATCCAAGTATAGTGATGTGTGGGCTAGGCATACTGGAGTTGGGAAGGCACTTGCCCCAGTCTCGACGGCTCCCTGGAGAGTGGGAGTGAGCCACAATGTGGATGAGCACCGGCAGCAAGCCCCAGAGCGGGAAGCCAGGGTGCTGCTTCACAAGGAAATGCTGTCAGACATTTCCTGTACTTAGAGAGAGCCACAGACAGCGATCAAACTCTCCCTGCCCGCAGCACCCAATGGACTCTGATATATTCAGTGCTTGGATCAAGGTGCGACAGGTCTCACAGACTAGCACTGCACTGTGTCTTTTCAACAGCCTGGCTTTCAAAGAGGACATGTTTTGAAAATACTCCACTTGATTCTCCTAAAATGAGACCATTTTTGTAGCATTGTCCATTTACAACATATACTATTGCCTCAAAAAGCATAGGCAGTGCTGTCAAAGTTTTCTCTCAGATTTTTATGCCTATGCCATAAACATCCAACCCAGACCTTCCACCATTGCATCCTCCAAGTTATTCACTATTACCGCTCTCATTCTGAGAAAGAGGAGGAACCCAGAGGGCCTGCTGAGTACGTTCTCAAAGAGGGCAAGCTGGCTGAATATCTAAATATACACTGGTAGTTAAAATCTGAATGATGGCACTACAACATTTGTTTTTCCTGCACTTAATCGAGGTTAATGTGGAACGGGAGAGGAGGTGAAAGGGGGTGTTTAGCTTCCCACTTGGAGCCTCCATGTGTCAATGCCTGACAGAGCCTTGAAGTTGTTAGCCGGCACGCAGAGCTCTAGCTGAATGAGGTTACAGTGCTGAGCACAGCGGGCTCATAGAAGTAGGATCAGACTGATCGGAGGAGTGGCAGAGCCCAGGCACAGCAGAGTGTATCAAAGACAGCCCAGGGGAGAGCGGGTACTGTGTTAGTCCTTTGTGTACATTTAAATGGAAGATAGTGAGCGTGCAGAGGTGAACTCTGAACTCTCTCAGCTGGGCTCCTGCTCCTTTTAACCTTGGGTGTTAAATAAAAAAAAATTTAAAAAACCAACGCACTGTAGCCTGGACTTCTATGCTAAACTACCTCCTGCATATTGAACACTCATTAAATAAACATACTGAGATCAAAGTGGCAAGTGCTTTTGTTATTATTTTACTCAATCCACACTAAATTATAGATGTAGCCACCCACTGGGAAAATTGGGTGATAAGGTGGAAAGGTTTGAACAACTAAAATTAGACCTTTCTTTTTCTGCCCACAGTAACTGAGGAAATTTGTTTAACCAGGTAGGCTTGTAATATTTTCCAACTCCAGCGCAGCAGGCCAGTTTCATGACAAGGTTTGATCCTGCATCATGGAAGGTGAAGGGAATTGTGCCATTGTCACTTGGACTAGAGCTGGATCAGGTAAAATAGTAATTGTAACAGAGCCCTTGTTCCTTTGAGTTTCAGAGTAATTTTTGTCAATATTCGTCTTTGCCGCATAACTTCAAACGGTAAATTATCTAATAAAACATAGGAAAGCTTAATAAAAAGGATCTACAAAGAGAAGACAGATGACTCAAAAAAAAAAAAGAAAAAGCATTTTTTCTATATCCACGTGCAGAGCCCCCTGTGTTGCAGTACAGAAGAAGAGAGGCTCCATGGACCTTAGCACATGAGTTTTGCGCAATGGCAACAAAACCATTCCCTTGCACCACTACAGTGGGAGCTGTGTGCAGGGACCCATGGACAGAATTTGACCCACTATGTTATTTATAAAGTGAATGGAGTGTGTATAGCACCTGTGGGAAAGTACATCTGCTTCTACACAGCATCTTAGAAATAAAATGGGCCAGAACAACATCAATAACAAAAGCACAAGCAAAATTCCACTACTATTCTCAAAACCCTGTGACAGAGAGTCTTGTGAAGTAAACCAGAGGCAACAATTGCCAAGTAACTAGATAATCTTGCCTCCATACCGCCATGCCTCATGTTTAAAAGAGTAAGAAAAAAAAAGCAAAAACATTGCATACTTCGAAATCCATGGCATACATAGAAATCAAATTTTAAAAAGGTATTAAAAGTCTTGATCATCTAAGAACCTGAGCACTCTAGACCAATGCAGCAGGTCATTTGAGCACACGCATAACATGCATTAAAATTATCCCATTGAAGGTAATGAGAGTGTGAGCATATTTTAAATCAAGCTCTCAATTCAAATATGTTATGAGACAGGAGCCAAGCACTCAGAAACTTACAGGAACAGCCATAAAATATTGAAGTATGTGCCAAATTCAAATGGGACAAATCAGCACAAATTTGTGGTAAACCAAATTATTTAGCACAATCTGATGAGATCTCATTAGGTACAACTAACTCAGATCTGGAGAGGGTGATAACAAAAATGACTAATTGCCAGAGTTTAGCAAAACATGGACATCTGTTAAATGACAAGGGTGTTGTAGGGCTGATACACAATCATAGTTTACCCAAACAGCTACTGTGGCAGCACAATCCTGTTTCCATCCACAGTTACTCTGGTATATGAGGAGCTCCATTAATTTAAACAGGATTACTGTCATGAAGAATGTCATGCACATTTATTTCCCTGCCTGCATCAAACAAAAAGCTGGAACCTTATGCTTGCTCAAACGAGGAATTTGAAGCAACAGGAGTTTTTATGTTTACAGTTGCAACAAAGATTCAAAAGCTTGATAAGGCTTGTAGTCTGACTTAGTCCTTTACTAGGATGGTCTAGAGATCAAGCTGAGATACACTGACAGAGCAAGAAATTTGCAGTATGCTATCCACAAATAGGTCATTCAAGAGTAGATGTGGTTAGAAATGTTCAGAATGTTACTCAAAAGCAGAAGAGGAAAAGTTGGTTTACTTTTTTTTCTTACCAACTTCAGTGAAGATGTGTTCTTGATGTAATGAAATCACTTATCAGTTCTCAAAAATTCTAAGTGTTCTCTCTACACCTTTTAAGATAAAATTTGACCTTCAAGATTACAGTTCATTTTATGACTAAATTATTCCATGACTGTTTTAATCTTTTGTTTCTATTTTGTCAAGCAGCACTTGTAACAGGCTTTTTGAGTCTGCAACAGTTTTTCCTTTATACATTTGATATATTTTCTTTTAACAGAAAAAAAAGACAAGTCTGTGCAAATATATTTCAATTTTATCTTAGTTTCAAAGGTAAAAAGCTAAAATATAAAAGGTACAGTTGTACCTGCCACTGTCTTACCAAAACTCTAAGATGAAAAAATGTTCCACCTCTTCCTTCTTCCTGCTTGAAGAGTGCTCCCCTCAGCGCTGGCAGCTGCTTCTCCCATCAATACACTTTGAATCTATTACTGTTGTGCATTCCTCACAGCAAATCAGATAGCAAAAGTTACTCAAACATGGCATTATCAGCACCATGGCTGTTGTCTTTCCAAGAGGCCACACATCAGCATGAGGCAGTCACGCTAGCGCTAGAAGGAAGCCCCCTGGGCAAGCACATCTGTCCCCTGAATAACGGCAGAATTGGTTCCACACAGCATCTGCAAAAGCTTATTGTCAAGTCCTGCCTTGGATAAAACTCCAGCAATAGTGTTCCCATGCATTTTCCCCTTTTGGTTCAAACTTCAGCAATTTTACTGTTTTATCTTAAGACCTAGTAGTGCTGTAGCTAGCAGTGGACAAATCTGAACAGGTTCTCTGTTCCCAGGGTTCATCCAAACTGTGGGTATGCGTCAAGCTCTTCATCCCTACACACATTATTTACAAAATGCTTTGGTTTTTTAAATTTTAATAAACAAAATCTCTGAAAGCTTCTCCTAGCCTATATAGTATCATGGAAAGTTACCAGATAGTTAGGGTCAATACCATGATCTATGACAAATGGTGAAGATCTAAGCTCCATGGATTTCAGCCCAAGTCAGAGCTGTATGCTTTTTCAAACCAAGCATTTCCAAGGTGAATCTTATGATGAAACTGACTTTTAAACATTTTCACATGAAAAATGAGAGAGACTCTTTTTGCCAGAAGAACATGGCAACTCAAGCACGCAGCAGCACTATGGGAAACCCTGGTTGAGTCCTACTCCCTCATATAGCAAACGTGTACCACAGCTACAGACTTGGGGATAGTCTTCCCGTATCACTTCTTGTGGCTGTTAACTTTCTAAAAATACCTGATGATACAGACTTGAATTTGTCTCTCTAACATCTTTCTGAGCACTTTCCTTTACAGGACATCATTTTCTGGTATTGGTCTTTCCAGTTTTGAACAGAAATCACATTCCAACCCTCAGAATTTCTTAAGGAAGAGCTTAAAAAAAACCTGGCAATTATGGATTTGTCAAATGAGTATTTGCAAGACTAAGTCACTTCAGAATTTCCAGCCTGGTGTACTTCTGAAGTCCTCGAATGCAGTGAAACAAGCTGAGCTCTGCTATGCTGGAAAGAGCCATGCAGAGAGACAGGAGGGAAGTGCTTTTAACTGCTTACCGTGAAAAGGAGCTCCGGTGTGGGCTCCTTGCTGGCAGGTCATGCTGCAGCAGGACTGCAATTCACTGGCAGCCGTTCCTGACAAGCGGCTGCCCAGAGGGACGCAGGTACTGTGCACCCCATGGCTAGGAGAGGAGTTACGGACACTGGCTCTCATCACCTTGGCTGGCATTAAACTATTAATCCCTGCAAAGTGAGTTTCAGCATTTTTTAGCACGACCGTGACACCAGTGTAACAACAAGGCCCTTGAAATACAGAAGTGCTGCTTTTTAGAGAGATAATCCTACAACCCACGCAGTGGAGCCTGTGCATTCCGTGAACTGAAACAGACGCAAAACTTAGCATTTGCTAATGTTACTGTAACAATCTATGAACAACCCCTGTTAATGAGCAAGCATAATTTTTAAATAAATGTATAATATAACAACGTGATTAAAGCTTGATGGAGCTGTTCTTACACTTTCATGATATAAAAAAAGGCTTCTTATTAGCTTTTGATGTTTCATTTTCCCCACAGCATCACAATATCTGCTTCTGTTTTACCCAGTTGTACAATAATTGTTGTTTAACTTCAGCAATTTCATAGCCTAGTCGCTCTCTTTAGCCACTTTATTAATCAATGAAAGTACTCTGTAACAGTAACATCATGGAAAATATGCCTTATCATTTTAGTGCTCTATATTATATTCTCTCACCTCTCTGTATAAGCTACTGAATTATTAATACACCATCCTCCGGATTTGATAAAATCTGTGATGAAAATTATCATAATCTTCTATGCCTAAAGACCATTAAATGAGTGCACATTAAACTTGAAATAAATGGCTTGAATAATTTTTGTTTTAAGATGTTGGAAGATTGAAATGCATATTAACAGTTTTAAAGTTATGGAACAACCCACTGAAAACTACAGCTTCAATCGTCATACCTCAGATTATGTCTCTACTGTACATACTCAGAATAAGCTTTCTTCACATAGTCAAACTCATTTCAAAACTAAACTTTCCCGGTCCAGAATAACTTAATTGTGTTTATTAGGTTAAAAAATAAAACTAAAGAGGGAATAGAGAAAATCAAACAGGCAAATCATGCTCTGATTTGCAGATATATAACCCCAGCAGAAACACAATGGCTGCACGAACATCACCAAAACCATATTTGTCTCCTTCCCTCCCACATTAAAAGGCACACAAAGCACCAGTGGAAAATCATTATTTGCTGATGGAGTAAAATGTCCTTGATTTGAATGCAATTCAGAATGAAACACCTTTTCACCGACAAGTCCTGTACCAGGGTACTGGTCTGGGTCTACACTGGTATAATTCAACTGATTTCAAGCCTAACATTGAGCAGAACATCCACTGATCAGGCCCAGGAAATGAAGATCTACTTGAGGTGCAGTTTGCTTTTTTTTTTTCTGATTTTTAGGGAAACCATTAAATGGGCTCACACATTCAGCATGTGGTGTCATTTGGTGTCAGCAACAATCTGTTTTGTGATATTCTTCTAAGAGAACCATTAAGAGACTCCAGGGTTTTTCAGAGGTTCCAAAGTCTTAATAGCTGGATTCATAAATAGCCAGTCAAACAGTATCACTGCTTCCTCCTGCGCTCTACAGTTCTTGTAATACTCCCAACTTTCCCTTATGTCAGCACCTACAAGTCAAAAGTTCAGAAATAATAACAGAGTACAAAAATGTACTGTCATTAGATTAATGTTTTGATAGAAAATTAATTTGGTGTTTTATTCATTCATTTGAAATAGTAACTACTGCCTTGGAAAGTATAAGGTGATTAATTTTCCAATATTTTCAGATCGTATTAGTAATACACAACATAAGTGTTTTGACATATCTAACAGTTTTACTCATAATCACGATTTTGCAGTTCAGAAGTTCTTTTAGCTACACGAGCTTTTACAAGCTAAAACAGTCACAGCACAGATTTAAAAGCTCAGGAAGGATTTTTTTTTGCATTACAGTGCATCACTGAAGATCTTTTGTTAACACAGAGAGCAATATAAATTATGTATCTGATTTCCTACTGTTAAACACAGCTCGTTGTAAACATATAACCAGCACCTTTTAAGAATACAAAGCAAAAGCAATGCCATGTATTATGCTACAGCAGGTAATTCCATGCCTTAGATAGGATTAGCCAACAGATTTATCAAGCAGCCTCCAAGGAAAGCAGAGTTCAAGTCTGGGCTCATCAATAACACATAAATAAACTGAACAATTAGGTACAAAGTGTCTATCTTGTCAGACAACTTATTAACCAATAAATGATATACTCACTGCAGACAGTGTAAAAAGAAGAGATATCTAAAGATAGGAAAAGAAGACCTGAAAAGAGAGAGCAATAATATAATAATTATATTATATTAATAATATATTGCTATAATATGGCCCAACTACCGAGATGAACCACTTCCTAGGAAAGGGTGGATGGAAGCAGTCAGGCTTACATCTGGCTTAAAGAGCAACATGTCTTAAAAGGCAAATCTATGTTAGTAAAAGTCAAAATATGAGACATTTTGTCCTTCTTTATTAACTACCAAATAACTCAAATTTGATTTTCTTTTCTACACTGGCCTGCACTTTTCAAACAGAAAACAAGGAGACTACAGGTAGGAAGGGCTGTTGCTATTTTTCCCTCAGCCAAACAAAACAAAAAACATCTTCATTTCATTTAGGATCAACAAGTAAGCACACAAACCTAGTCCAAATAAAAACTTTTTATGCACCCATATCTACCTCAGCTCAGAAATTATGAGCATTTGAAGTACAGATTTCAGGATTTAACATGGAATGAAAATAATATTTACCTAATATGATGTCTTTCATGCCCAAGTACTCCAAAGTGCTTTGTAAATATTGACTAAACTCTGTCCTTAATCTGTGTTCAGTGCCCCTTGACTCCAGTAGCCATTTTGAGAGGTATACACAAAAGAAAGCTTCAGGTCTTACATGCTTTGCTAACGGAAATGTAAATTTCCAGTGAAACACAGCCAATTCTGTAGTGAAAAGGGGACATTGCTTAGAAATACTTTCCAGTACAGCATAAAATTCAGGAATTTATATATATAATTGCCAGATGGGCAAGTAATGTGGATGAACTGAAGAGGCTTGCACTGACTTTGCTGCATGGTCGTCACACCTCAGTTAAACAAGATGGGTGATTTTAAGACTACTCACTGTTGTTTTACCATAGCCTTGTTTTAGTGAACAGTTCTTCCACTTTGCAACTTTGAAAATGTGCTTTTATTTCTTGTCCAAAAACAGGCAGTGCCTAAAAAGTAATATTCCCCTAACACTTACAGGAGAAATGACTTCTCAGACCCCAACAGCTTTCTGAACCCCATATCCTGTTCATGCTGGACCTCCCAAGGTCGGCAGACAACAGCACATGCAAGCACAGCACCTGCAGAAAGACTAGGGTGCAATCTGGATTACGGGAGGAAGCAGACCTAGGTGGGAAAGACTGTGTCTTGCCAAGAGAGTGAAACAAAAGGTTGTAAATAGAGGGAAGATGGGTGTCAAAGCTGAATTCCAATTGTGGAAGCAGGTTTCTGTGACAGGCCACCTGAGCTGTTGTCATAGTTCAGCCCCGATCGGGACCAGGCTACACAGTCTCTCTTCCAATACCCCCCCACCCTCCAGTGGGGCAGAATGGAGAATTGGTAAACAACAACAAAAAAACAGCAAAAACACGTGGGTTGAGATGTAACAAAAAAAAAAAAAAAAAAAAAAAACCAAAACAACAAAAAAACCAACCAAAACATTTAACAGCAATAACAAAAGAAAATCAAACAGTGATGGAAAACATACAGTAAAAAGGCTTACAACAAATCTCCACATCTAGTTTCTTCCAAGTAGCAGGAGATTCCCCTTAGCACCCTCCTCACTTATATACTGAGCATGATGTCAGATGGGATGGAATAGCCCTTTGGCTAATTTGTGTAAATTAACCCCAGCTGTTAGCTAATTAGTTAACTCTCCCAGCTGGGTGTCCCAGCCATAGGGGCCACCAGCTCCAGTTCTCCTCTCAGCTCAGGTGAATATTAACTCTATCCTAGCTAGAACCAGAACAACTGTCTATATGATGTGCATATTTTCTTCAATTGACCATAAAGGGACTGTAAGACAAATGTGTCAAACTTTCAATGCATAAAAGTTGTGAGAGAAATCCTAACCGTTGCACACTATGAAGTGAATGGGATGGTGTAAAGCGTGCACTACCTCTCTCCAGGACCAGATGATCTTCCCTGCTCCCCATCCCTGAGGAGCTGAAATGACACTGAGGCATTAGGAAGCTCCAGCACAATCGCTGTCCTCTGCTTCACCTGAAGATCAGTGGTAAGGATTATGAAGATGTGCAGGGATGGCTTTGTCTGCTGTATTGAAGGATTCCCTTGCCTGAGGGAAACAGTTTTGTTCACATGACATTTGTCCCAGTGGTAGGAAATAACAAAGTGTGTTGGATGGTGGAGTATGGATGCAGGCATTTTATACAGCACTACCTGCAGAATCAAACTGGCAAAAGCAGTCAGGAAGGGTCTTCCCAGGGAAAAATTTCCATGGTTGCCGTCAGTCTATGGGCAGGTTGGTGGCACTGCAGCATGAAATTATTGCACCCCTGCCCACAAATTCAACCTATTATTTATTAGTGCGGACTGTTAGTGAAAGAAGGAACAATTTAGCAGAATGCTTAAGAAGCAAAATAGACTTCTGAATTGCTATAGGATAATTTGTACCCAATTTACAAGTTTTTGCAGAACCATGAGATGCCTTCATCTGTTTCATATAAAACTTGGCTGAAAATATGTTTCTTAGCGTGAAGTATGAGGTGATAAAAATGTGATTAAGGTGTGCTGGCAATTTTATTTTGGCAACTTTATGTTGTGTTGTGCTTTTGAATTCCAGTACATATAAAGCTTGGCCCTTTTGTAGTTGATATCAGCTGAAGTCTCTACATGTACAAACATTAATAAACTCACAGACAATAAAATAAAAGGAGTCTAAAACTACATGCTATCATCTCTCTCTTTAAAAATAAATGTGGGAAGTCATAATGTTTAGTTTGTAATTACGATATCCAAAGAATTTCTGTTCAGTGAAGCCAAAGGAAATTGCTTACTATGGAAGTAAGAATCCGATAAAAAGAAAATTAGGCACTGGCCCTGAAGCTCAAAAACAGAGTAAATAATGTATTTCCTCAAGCAGAAAGGGAGTCTCATTTTTCAGGGGGAAAAGAACTCTAACAACATTAAAACACAGAAGTCCAACTACTTAACCAGAAGATACAGATTAAAAGTGAACAAAACCTGTTTCCAGACCCCCTAAGTTTTAAACAACTTTCTTTAGAGCCCTTGCAATGATAAGCCTAAAGTAATGGTGGGAATCACTTTCTAATTCTAAACTTGGATTTCTCTTTTTGACACAGAAAATTCACCCCAGTCAGAGTACTGCTTTAATTAATACAGTTGCCATAACACAAGATGTGTTTCAAAGCTTCTTGTCAGTATGTCTCTGTAAAACATAAGTGAAAATTAGCCTTCAAGGGGTTATAGTAAACAAATGCTTAGTGGAGGAAAAAAAAATCTCCAACTATAGCTATCACTTTAATATCTGTATGTGTGAAAATACTTTATCCTCTAACAATGAATTAATCCATGAAAAGCTTCGCTAAACATTTTTTTGTACTACTCACACTTATGAAAGTGATTTCTGGAGCCTTAAGGAGAGTTAATGCACTCTGAGTATAATCAATGAAAACAGCATGACTTACACAATCTATGTTCTTTGTCAAATTTAACCAGTGTATCACCGCATAAGATCTTTTCACTGACAGGAGCTTACTGTATGATGGAGATGCTGGAATTCTCCTTACACGGGCTGCACCTGCCATGCCGTGTCGTGCCTGCACAATGATAAAACGAAAACTCACAGGACAACCTCAGGCTATCCATCTCTGCTGCTCAAGCTACTGGATGTGGCTCACTGAAGGTATGTAGAAATAGTTGTTTGCAGAAGTGAAATGAAAGTAAAGCCGAATTTGACAAGCACAGGTTACATTAGAATTACATTACCCGAGTAAAAAAAAAAAAAAAAAAAAATTCAATCTCTCAGATCTTTACAATTAAATTACAGTTACAGCTGATTGACTAGTTCCTGCCTATTCTCACTCTGTACCTACAGATGAGGATTACTACAGTAGGCAAAGCATATCTAATAACTGACGGAGCTTCCTGATTTGAAAACACCTGTTTAAAAAATCAGAATATTTCACTGAACTCATCCATTTTCAATCTCTAATAGGAAAAAAAAATAACCCATCCCCACAGTTTATGTTTTCAGGATCACCATCTGCAAGCACAAACCACAGCTTGCCCAAATTGCATGTGTAAACCAGATACACATTCACAGCCGTACAGGCTTACCTGAAGTTAGTGCATCATTAACACTTGTACCTGTCTGTGCCAGCTCACATCCTGAGTTCTTAAAGCTCAAGGAAAACCTTGCAAACAGAGAAGGTACACCCTTGGAAAGTCATGTAAGGCCAAAAAACTGATTTTTCCCTGTTGCCGCAGAACATGCAGAATTACTTGTGTAAGAAAATAGTATTGTTGTGAACACTCATAAGATGTTGAAAGATGCTCTGCATATAGAAGATTCACTTGGCAATTACATTATTTCACATTGAACATACAACAAACAAGTATTTATGACTTTGCAGTCAGTGAATTATAATAATCTAAGCAATTATTATATTTTTTTCAGCCTAACTACAAGGAAGCACTGTGTTCATATTTAACTGTTCTGCAGTTTATCTGTTACCTCTTTAACCAAATCTAAAAGCTGCCCTGAAGGCTGCATGCACCTTTTTAGTCATTCCACTCCCCATCAGATCCCCTGTGTTTTCCAGCAATATATTCTTGTGTTCCATACTTCTTCCAATATTCAGATAAAAACAGAAGTCAAGCAGTAAGTACACTTTAGGTTGAAGAAAGTTCAAATCAGGAGATAGCTTAGAAATTGTTGCAAAGATAGTTCCTAAAAAAGATAAAAAGTGTCTTATCAGTTTAAGCAAAATATTCTGAAGGATGGGATAAGGGCTTGTTAGAGAGGAGATGAAATTTTTCCTCTTCTAATCTAGTTAACGTTTTCTGAAGAAAGCCACGGGGAGCACTTACGTTTGGAATCCGCACAATAGGAATTGTGGTATCTGCTACAGCATTTATCCTTGTGTGAACCATCACACAAGTAAAGTAAAGTAAATGAGTAAGGAATCATTGTGTGGTTTTGTGGTGGGGACTGAGAATTATTTTGCTTGATGTATCTAAGCCATTGTTTTAAATTAATTTGTCCTTGATTGGTCTTGATGCTTCATTCTTCAATGGAGGGCATGTAACTCTTTGCATTTATTTCTTTGAAAAACTAATTTCCACAAAAATGCACGCAGAGAATGAGTTTAAAATGAGACACATTGAGTTGTATTTGTCTCCTCAAGTCTTAACATAGCACTGACAATGGACTAGTATGACATGGCCAAAGTGTCTCCATAAGTTCTACAAACAGAGGAGAAAAAAACTCAAACAAATCTCATGGGTAGGGGCAAGGTTAATAATAAGAGTAACAGTAAGGCAAATGTTAATATGATTTAATGGGTTCAGAAGTTCACAAAGAAAAGTATAGAAAAAAAGAGACCAGACATTCAAATTGAGCTTTCACGTACCATACTTCTCATGTAAATCTCTGCCATACAATCATTAAGATTCTACAGTTAGAACAAGATACATACTAGAGGTACACATTTTAGCAACTGTAGTATCTGTTGCATTCCTCCTATGCATCACTGCATAAGCTTAGTTGGTGTGTGTACACACACACACAAATTCCAGGAAATATTTTTCACATTGTGCTAATAACTTCTATTGATTTTTCAGGAAATACAACAATACGACACATTTTGGAAGGAATGCATTTAGCTCCATTTGAAAATGAAGCCCTATCAGTCAAAATAAAATAAAATGGAATTTATAAAGGTTATATCATATTTATGCATTTACTAAATATAAAAATCAACATATGGTGCAATGTTACCATATGTTTGATTTTTTAAGAGCAGATTTCCAATGTGGTAGCAGCGTTCCCCACAACAACAGATCATTAGCTTTGAATTTCCTTTAAAACTTTTTTTTTTAAGAAAAACAGCCAAAAAGTATCCAAGTATAAAAAAGAGACATATGATCTATATGTAATATAGATCACTAACAAAACCACGACAAATATCTACAATAGGTAGCAAAATAGAAAATGGACATTACAATGTGTATTTGCACAACGGATATATAGTAGGTACTTATTACAACTTAATAAGTTGTAATAAGTTCAAGATCCACGGGGCAGCAAGGAAAATACATGGCAAGCTCTCTGCCCTAGACTTCAGGAAGGCGGACTTCGGCCTCTTCAGGGACCTGATGGGCCAAGTGCCATGGGAGGCGGCCCTGGAGGGAAGAGGGGCCCAGGAACGTTGGTCCATATTCAAGGAGCACCTCCTCCAAGCTCAGCAGAGGTGCATCCCGATGAAAAACAAGTCGGGCAAAAAGGCCAGGAGGCCGGCGTGGATGAGCAAGGAGCTCCTGGACCAACTGAAAGTGAAAAAGGAAGCCTATAGAGGGTGGAAGTGGAGTCAGGTCGCCTGGGAGGACTACAAAGAGGCTGCGCGAGTGGCCAGGGATAAGGTAAGGAAGGCCAAAGCCCTGGCAGAACTGAATCTGGCCAGGGATATAAAATACAACAAGAAGAGCTTTTAAAGGTACGTAGGGGACAAAAGAAAGTCCAGGGTAAATGTAGGCCCCCTCCAGAAGGGAACTGGTGTCCTGGTTACCCAGGACATGGAGAAGGCTGAGGTTCTCAACGACTTTTTTGCCTCAGTCTTCACCGACAAGAGTTCCTGTCCCACCGCCCAAGCTGTAGAAGGTGCAAGCAGGGACTGCGAGAATGAAGAACTGCCCATTGTACTCGAAGAGCAGGTTCGGGATCATCTGAGGAACCTGAAGGTGCACAAGTCCATGGGTCCTGATGAGATTCATCCGCGGGTCCTGAGGGAACTGGCGGATGAAGTTGCCAAGCCACTGGCTATCGTATTTGAGAAGTCGTGGCGGTCTGGTGAGGTCCCCGATGACTGGAAGAGAGGGAACATAACCCCAATTTTTAAAAAGGGGAATAAGGAAGACCCAGGTAACTACAGGCTGGTCAGCCTCCCCTCTGTGCCTGGCAAGGTCATGGAGCAGATTCTCCTGGAAACCATGCTAAGGCACATGGAGAGCAAGGAGGTGGTTGGAGACAGCCAACATGGCTTCACCAAGGGCAGATCGTGCCTGACCAATTTGGTGGCCTTCTATGATGGGGTGACGGCATCGGTGGACAAGGGACGAGCAACTGACATCATCTACCTGGACTTGTGCAAAGCTTTTGACACTGTCCCGCATGACATCCTTCTCTCTAAACTAGAGACATGGGTTTGATGGACGGACCACTCGGTGGATAAGGAGTTGGCTGGATGGCTGCACTCAGAGAGTGGTGGTCAACGGCTCAATGTCCATGTGGAGACCGGTCACGAGTGGCGTCCCTCAGGGGTCCGTGCTGGGCCCGGCCCTGTTCAACATCTTTGTCGGCGATATGGACAGTGGGATAGAGTGCACCCTCAGCAAGTTCGCCGATGACACCAAGTTGTGTGGTGCCGTCGACAGGCTGGAAGGGAGGGATGCCATCCAGAGGGACCTTGACAGGCTGGAATAGTGGGCCTGTGCCAACCTCATGAAGTTCAACCAGGCCAAGTGCAAGGTCCTGCACCTGGGTCATGGCAATCCCAGGCACAAATACAGGCTGGGCAGAGAATGGATTGAGAGCAGCCCTGAGGAGAAGGACTTGGGAGTGCTGGTGGATGAGAAGCTTAACATGAGCAGGCAATGCGCCCTTGCGGCCCAGAAGGCCAACCGCATCCTGGGCTGCATCAAGAGAAGCATGGCCAGCAGGTCGAGGGAGGTGATTCTCCCCCTCTACTCTGCTCTGGTGAGACCCCACCTGGAGTACTGTGTCCAGTTCTGGAGCCCCCAACACAAGAAGGACATGGACCAGTTGGAGAAGGTCCCAAGGAGGGCCACGAAGATGATAAAAGGGCTGGAGCACGTCTCTTATGAGGACAGGCTGAGAGAGTTGGGGCTGTTCAGCCTGGAGAAGAGGAGGCTCCGGGGAGACCTGATAGCGGTCTTCCAGTACCTCAAGGGGGCCTACAAGAAAGATGGGGAAAGGCTGTTTAGTAGGGCCTGTTGCGATAGGACGAGACGTAATGGTTTTAAAATAGAGGGGGGTAGATTTAGATTAGAAATTAGGAAAAAATTTTTTACAATGCGAGTTACAGAACACTGGAACAGGTTGCCCAGAAAGGTGGTGGAGGCCCCATCTCTGGAAACGTTCAAGGCCAGGCTGGATGAGGCTCTGAGCAACCTGATCTAGTTGGGGATGTCCCTGCTCCTTGCAGGGGGGTTGGACTAGATGACCTTTGAAGGTCCCTTCCAACCCTAACCATTCTATGATTCTATGATTCTATAATAAGACCTCTTATTGCTCACAATACAGCAGAAGTGAGTGACTGAGAATCTCCTGATCTACTGGCTGTGTGAATTTGAAAAATACATGAAAAGAGTCAAAGTTCTGATATGAAACAAGAACTATGAAAAGTCTCTTTCAGAATAAAATTATTGTTGTTCACTGAGAGATTATATGAAAACCGTAGTTTAATCTGGTCAATTTTGGTTTGGACAACTGCAATGGATCACTAATGCAGTTTAGGTATTCTGGAATAAATTTAAGTGCACTTTAAATTTAAGAATAAATTACAAGTTGTCAAGCATTTTACAGAAAACTGTATCTATCAGAATTTTAAATATTTCGGCAGAAGCACTGGTGATCTGTTGAGTTACACTGCTGTACACCTGGTTCTGGTTGCTTTAAAAAGCACCTCAGCTCCTTCTTCCTAAAGAGATAAATATTGCCGCTGGACAGCCAGTGGAACACTTGGAAATTTCCATTCTTGTTTTTGTTTTCAATTTCCCTATGTGGACTTAGGTTAAATATTTCTTTATGCCAGTGTCAGCAAAATAATACAAAGATAGAACATCAATCCCTATTTTGAGTGTTTTATCAGAAGACTCATTTTTAAATGTCTTTTGAAAGCTCTTTGATCTCTAGTGCCGAGCTTTCAAAAAAAAAAAAAACACCAAATAAATGCAAAAATATCCTATTACTACTTTTACTTTGGTGTTTGCAGTGCCCAAAATGGGTGTATTTACCTATTCTGCTAATATTTAGGAACATCTGTAAAGTATTACAGGTGAGTGTATCACAGCTAATGTTTAAGAATTCAGGTTGGTTAATTAAAGCTAGACAAACTCACATCTAAGTGGTGAACCAAAGCAGCATTCAGTGAGAGGCTGGAATATGTAATCTAACAGACAGAGCAGTAAAACTACAATGGACATAAAAAGAAAAGCAATATCACCCACATAAGGAGCAAGTCACTCAAAAGGCGAAACTCGGGCCTTTTCTCTTGTGGGTGTCTTCCCTCTATGGTATAGAGGAGGCAAACCAGCAATGGAGTTACTCAAGCAAGAACCAGCCATGAGTGTAGCACAGCCAGAGAATGTGAAAGTAGTTGACCATTCCATAAAAAATATGATGAGCATTTTTGGAAATAAAAAAGAAGAGGTCTCCGTCACTTCACGTATGTCCTCACACAACACTTAGATTTAGACCAGCTTCACTTTGAGTTTGTAAGACTAGTGTTTCTCTAAATTAAACATAGCCAGCTAGAGTCTAGTCTCCAAAAAAAGGAACATTAAAGGCAGAGCAAAGATTGGAGAGACTTGACAATGTCAAGGATTGTCTCCTGAACAAAAGAATAATAACGGCTCCTGCAAAGCAGCTGGCATCATGCCCTCTGACAGCTGATTCCAAAATGGCCCCTGAGCCTTTCTGCTTGACTTCACTTACCAATAATTTATTCTACAGATCATAGCTAGAAGTGCTCCTTTACCTCTTGTGTTTGAAGATGTAACTTTGGCTGAAATGGAAGAAAAGTCATTTCCAACTTCATCAAGCATAACTTTGTTGGCGTGATTGCAGACAAGGCCCCTTAGATCTGGATCACCCAATCTACAAAAATATTTTAACTTTTTTTTTTTTAGCAAGAAGTGTTCAAATTTGCTGCCAAATGCTACCAGGGTACACTTAGATCATGAATCTGTTCAATGCTACAGCAGTGAGAAGAAAATATCTCTGCATCTTGTGCATATGCTAAATGACTGGAAAGACTCCCACATTTACTTCTATGGACTTCAGATAAGGGCTTGAATTGAAAAGACAGTAACCAGATTTGCAGGGGAAGAAAATTAAACTAATACTCATGGAGAATGGACTGTGTTCAAACAAGTCGTTCAGATGAGAAGGATGGCATAAGAAACTGAACTGAAATGATTGGGCGAGAATTTATAGTTGACCAGTGAAGTGCAGAGGAAATAAGTTAAATTCACTAGGAAATTATACTGACTTGTATACAAAGGGAAAGTATTTGTGATGTAACTGCTAACTCATAAGAAGTAAGAAATCAAGATAGATTTACTCCTCCAAGGCGCTCTGTTTATAACATTTGGCTTCAAATTACAGATTTGAACATTGTCAAGTTCAGGCAGGATCATGCATTTTACCAGCATCCACTTTGGTCACAGATTTGTACCATTAACTCTTCCAAAAGCCTACAGATGTTGTTAAGCAGGCAGCTGGCCATAAATCAAAAATCTCTTTGCTTTTAAGAATACAATCCGCAAAAAGCTAATAAATATGTGCTCTCTAGTGTATATGTAAATGTATATGTCCACTAAAAAAGCTAGTTGTACACACTTTTCTGTTCTCACCCCCATGTCAAATTTACTTAATTTACCAATCAAAACAACATATCTACTATTTCGAGCCTGTAGGGTTAACAGAGTCAATGAAAAGAAAACTGTCTTTTGTCTTCCTGCATCACCACCAATGACAATCATTCCATATAATTTTTTCAAAAGAGAAATAACAATGTTCAAAATAGAATGAAAACTAAAAAGAGCAAGAAAGCATAGAGCTGAAAGTTTGTGCCATTTCTAAACTTATGCCTGACAGAACAACGAGCAACATTAAATATTATTTTGCAGCAATGCAAATAGACCTACAGTATTCAGCTTAACATCACTGCAGCTCCTGTTCAGCTCCAGCTGGAGTAAGAGGAGCTTTGCTTCCCATCCCACCACCTCCTTTTACGATGCACATACAACAGTGGCCACCATGGTAGGCATATGAAGGCCTGCTTAGTTGTTCAGACTCTGCTTGCTGCCTGAACAGGCCATTCTCCACCTCCAAGACAGACATGGAGGGGCAGATTCTCTTTTGAATAAAGTTTTTGAGGTAAACTGCATAACTGCATTTAATATAATGTTTTAGCAAAAGCATCCTTACTAATCAGTTCTAACAGTTATAAAGGACAGAAAATAATTTGAAGAATGAACACTAAAGAAAACATTTTTTTTAAAAAGCCATGTTTAAAAACCCAACTTATATGGAGTTAAGTTATTAAATAAACTATTGATCTAGGTATATGTTTTATTTGAAGAACATCCAGAGCAATTATTTATTCAGCAATTTAATCATGTCATATATTGAGCAAGGCTTCAATAGCTTCCTTTAGTAAGGATCACTTAAAAAAAATGTCCCTGGATTCTCTGGAAAAGCAGTCTCTGGATTTCTAGCTGTGATTCACCCCTCCAGTTGGAAAATCTACTGACTTGTCTACTCGATTGAAGCAAGATTTCTGTTGAACACTTAAATCCACTGTATTTTCTTGTTACTAGTCTCAGGAATGTCCACACTGGCTCTCGGAAATTCTTATGATTGTATAATTTTTCCAGCTATTGAGGCTAACACAAGATTCATGAAGTCTTGGTGGTATAAAATGTAGGTGGCAAGCTCCCAGAACCAATACAGATTTGTCTGGGTTAGTATCACAGACACATTCAGGTTGGAAGGGACCCCAGTAGGGCACATGCCCAACCTCCTGCCCAGTGTAGGGTCAACACTGTAGTCAGATCAAGTTGTCTGGACTTTAATCAGTTCAGTCTTGAAAACCTCCAGGGACGGAAATTCCACAGTATCTCCAGGTAACTGGTCACATGGGTTTAATTATCCCTACAGAGAATTTTCTTTTCTATCTATCCAGTAAGAACATCTCATGTTTCAATTTATTAACAATTTCTCTCTACCTATTATGCACCTCACTAAAAACATGGCTTGGTCTTCTCAGAAACCCCCTTGTGGATTCTGGGGGGCTGCTGTTAGTTACGCCAAAGTGACCTCTTATTTAAGCTGAACAAGTCTTGGTCCCTAGATCTTTCCCCGACCACCTTGGTGGCCTTTCATTGAAATGTTCCAGTTTATAAACTATTTGTGCACTGGGGAGCCCCAAACTGGACAAGTTATTCTGTGCTCCAATGAGTGTGAAGAAGAATAGAATAATAACATCGTTTGATCTCTGGCTACAGGCTTGCGGATACAGCCCAGGAAGCCATCAGCCTCTCCCACTGCCAGGGCTCATTGCTGGCTTATGTTCAGCCCACTGCCCATCAGGATCCCCAGACCGTTTTCAGCAGCATCCCAGCCAATCAGACCCTAGTTAGTGAGTTCCCAGCCTGTACCAACGCAGGGGTCCAGCCCTGGTGCAGGACTTTGCATTTTGCATTTGTTGAATTAATGAGATTCTTGTTTGATGATTCCTCCAACCCATCTAAGTGCTTCTGGATGGTGATGCTGCCCCCAAACATACTGACTGGCCTTCCTAACTTGGTGTCATCTCCAAACTTGACACAAGTGTCATCTCCTCCAGGTCTTTGATAAAGATTGAGCTACGTCCCAGTACAGACCTTTGAAGAACTCTGCTTGTAATCAGCCTCAAGGCACTGTGGGAACCATTAACTGCTACACTCAGAGCCTGATGAGTCAGCCAGTTTCTCACAGATTTAGCAGTTCCCCCATTTAGGCTGTAATGTCTCAACTTGAGTACAAGAATGCTGAGGGAGATTGTGTCAAGGCCTCCCTGAAGCTAAGGTCAAATGTCCTCTGCTCTCGTTTCATCCACAAATTCAATCATTTCACCACCGATGGCAAACAGATCATCAGGAATGATTAACCCTTGGGAGATCCATCCTGCTATTCCCAGGCACCTTCTTCTCTTTCATGTGTGCAGAAACAGCTTCCAAGAGGACACACTCCATGATTCTCTTAGGAACCAAAATTATTTTAACCAGCCTGTTGTCCCTTGGATGCTCCTTCTCGCCCTTTTTGAAGATGGGTCCAACATCGCCTGTCTCCAGTCGTTTGGAACCTCTCACAGTCTCCACAACCCTTCAACAAAAACGGAGGGTGGCCTCACAATGATAACAACCAGCTCCCTTTGTGTCCTGGGTGTTCCCTATCCAATCCCACGGACTTGTATAGGGCAAAATTTCTCAAGAGATCCCTGACTTGATCCTCGTCTGCTGCTGGTAAATCCTCCTTGAATCCTGTCTCGAGGCTCAAAGGTGCAGGAGATTTTGTCAGTGAAGACTGAGGCAAAGGTAGCACTGATCTCAGGCTTATCTGCATTCACTTTCACTAAATCACAATTCAGCAGCAACCCCACATTTTCCTTGTTTATTTTTATTTGTTACTTTTATAATGACAGAGCTCTTATTGCTGTCACGCCTTGCCACTTTAAACTCTAGGTAAGGTTAGGTCTCCTGAACACCTCTCTTGAGATTTTGTAGAGTAAGCTACCAAAGGTATCCATCAAATGCTACAGATATTCTAGGAAGCATTAATAATCAATAAAATATTTATTTGGAAAGTCAACGACTATAGCTTAGACAATTCCAAAAGGCTTATCATAAAGCTGCCAAATGAAAATTTTTATTACTTTCTGTTTTTCTCTTAAAAACCCAAACCCTTAAACACAAACTGCAACAATTGAAATAAATGATAGGCTGGAAGAATTATTCTTCAGCAAGAACACTTGTTCTCCAACAAATCTTTCTTGTGACTGTAAGACTGCAAGTCCTACAGTTGATTAGCAATCTCCATGTAGTCGGCATACATGAGAGCACAGAGTCAAGACCTGCTATTACAAGACAGGTTGTCTTGGCCTGTTCAGGTAAGGCAGTCTGTAGTAATTCCAGCAAAAACATCAGGAATTCCTCTGAAAACTTTAGAGCACAAAGAAAGAAGTTGTATATTAACTACGCCATTCCCCTCAGCTCCTACTTTATCTTCATTGCTCTTCTCCACAGGCTGGTACTGGATTTGTTTACATTGATGTTTAACTCTGATGAGAAGTGTATTTTCAAAGTGATTTCTCAACATAAAGGTATTGTGAAGCACACAAACAGATTACTTTTCAGATGAAATGAGACTGGCAGATGTACTGCAACTGTTAGTGGGTGTTAGGTCCCTGGGAACAGCCAAATTTGAGCTGATACGAAGTCACACAGCTCCAAAAACCGAACATACCAACAAAAGGCTGCAAGCCCATGCCTGGGCCTTGGCACCATCTGTTTTGTTCCACAGACCTGTTCACACAATGCTGCAGTTTTTGTCAGTGCAGCTCTAGGAGCTTAGTTTACTGCTCTAGACTAAGAGCAGTAAAGTTAAAGCACCCTCTTGCCACCCACTTTGGGTGGCTCTGCAGTGCTAAGGATTATCACAGAAATATGGGTTTTCCTTTATAACACCTCACTGCTCAAGATTACACGCAGGAAATATGCACCATGACAAATGTTTTAACATTTGATTTTTGAAGTAGGTTTTATGATGTCTAAAAACCTAAATCTGCTTTCCACTTAATATTCTCTGCTAAATTGCAGTTTGGGCAATGAAAGTGGACAGTTTCAGAAACAGTTCAGAAACACAATAGTGCTAGAGATGAAAGTATTTAATTATTTAAAAGTATTACATACTTCTTCTCTTTGAATTGTGAAAATACAGGCTTTCATGTTAAGTTTTCGAAATAGCAATATGACAACGGGTCTCTCCTGTATAAATAAAACATGCTGAAAAACAGAATAGTGTGCATAAATTTAATAACATACAGAACACTGCAAATCAGCACATTTCACATCCCCAAGATTTCATGAGTTTGATATGTTGAGACTCAATAATACAAAATAACTCTTGGATTTGACATCATACATTCAACTGTGAATAAGAAAGTTTTAAACTTTTCACATAATTATGCCAATGAAAATACTGGAAGCATTTGCCTCCATAAAAAAACTTCTTATGAACATACTCTTGACAAATTTTATAGATTTCTAAATTTGCATTAACTAATTATAGTATTTTCAGTTACTTTTTTGTATAGAAAAATTGTATTTAAGCAATTTGAAAGGTATGCAATTCATTTCTTCATCACTTTTACTACACTTGTAATGTAAACTGAAATCAACTGATTATGTACTGTAAAATACTTGGGATTTAGGTTTGCAGCTCTATTTTTCTGAAAGAGTGCAAATTATATTTTTGTAATAATTAGTCTGTGGCATGACAAGAATATACAAGTAGTGTTGAGAAGAGAGTATTTTCTTTCCATGAAAAAAACTTTCCACTGGAAAGTGGAAACTGGACCCAAAACAAAATGGACCGTGAGGACTAAATTATAGCTTGGCTAAATTCAACACACTCGTTCAATCATCAACTCCTTTACAGCAATATCTTTGTACTTCTGCCAGTGCCACACATTTGCATTCTAGCTGGAATTAGGTGGAACAAGCTATACGCTGCCCCAGCTTAACACACACGCTTGCTGCTACAGATACTCTGAATGGGACCCATGTGATGGTTTGGTTCTCATAACTAAACAGCCTCTGCAGCTGCCAGGAATGAATTTATGGGTTTCATCTCACCACATGGCAGACCATCCAAAGCTGTCAAGGAGACAAAATACATATTTGTTGGTGACGTTATTCAGCATGCTAAAGAAAGAGAATCACCAATAGCTGTTTTAAAGTCTGGTATCACAATATTTGCTTAAGTTACATGAGAATAAGGTCACTGACAGGCCCTGAGAAGTAAATAAATGGTGTTGGAAAGGCTAGCCATGATGACCTGCTTTTGTGAATTCTGTGGTCGTGTTCGGATACTCAGCAGGGTGCATTCTGGCAGACCCCAAGACAGGATTCAGCTTTCACGAACAACCATTCCTGAATATTTTTGTTGTGTTCATTGACCAGCTCATCACTGTGCAAGACAGAAGCCTGGCAGGAAAATACCACACTGTTACTTAGCTATGATACATTAATGAATCAAGCCAGGGCAAACGATTTATAACTGCCTTTGAGCCCTAACAGTAAACAAGCCTCGTCTGACTCTAGAACCACAGTTCTTCTCACCACAGTAGAAAGTTGAAAACCGTAGTAAAACCTAGTGAACTTTTAACTTGCAAAAAAGTTAAAACTATTCTTCGGTGTGCAGATCAACCTATAGAGGGAGACGAAAGATACATTTCAATACTTCATATGACTATCTGCCAAATGAAGATAAGAATATTCAGGGAGAGAGGAGTCTGAAACAAATTTAGTTTGATCACATTCTTTGTGAGCACTCTGTGCCTGACATCTCAGTTGTAGTCCCAGCTCTGCTAAAAATCAGACTGCAGAAACACTGGGTTATCACACACATTAATCTGGTCAGACCACACTTTTCTGTTTTCTACAGTATTAATAAACAGTTATTTATTATTGAACAATAAATGCTCAGCTTTATTAGCAAGTCACTGGAAGGTCTTCTCTCTCCTGGAAAAGAAGGGAGAGCATGCCAACTTTGAATGCGAGCTTTTAGCTCTGGCATAGAGTGGTATGTGAGTAAACGGTACCCTTTCGATTTAACTGGCACGTGGAACAGCTGCCTGAGGATGGAGCGTGCTCAGTGAAAAAGAAATATTCACAATCAGAGTAAATCCTGCCTTGCCCCCAGTCTCAGACACACCCCTATTGAACAAGACTAAACTCTTCTCTTCAAATATTTTAATGAAAAAATTCCAAATGGTTTTACTAGGGATTGTGCGAAGCTAGAGATGATCTTGTCACAGAAATACTTAAGGAAAAAGAAATCATTGTCCAAACTACCTGTTTTTTCATAATCTCTCCCCTTAGAAAACTTCAACCACTAGCAAAAAAAAAATAAATGTATTCCTAACTGGAAAAATCACTACAGTGATTGCCTGAGATGCCATTTCACAACTCCTGTATGGCAACTGACTTTCTTAACTGAAAGACATCTCCCAGTATGAGCCAAGGTTGGTGACAACAGAAAGTGTACGATGATAAATTTGGACTTCAGACTTCTGAGATTAATGTGCACATGAAAACAAGGATGCAAAGTA
The DNA here is from genome assembly GCF_036417535.1 of Chlamydotis macqueenii. Lineage (NCBI taxonomy): Eukaryota > Metazoa > Chordata > Aves > Otidiformes > Otididae > Chlamydotis > Chlamydotis macqueenii. The sequence continues at coordinate 123,912,809 of NC_141557.1, forward strand.
CACTAATTTTAACATCCCAATATTCCTAGAGCACCACATTTGGATTTCCAGGCAATCAGCTTTTTTTTTCAGACATTTTTCATTAAAAAGGAGAAGCTTTTGCTGAAGAAAATTATGTGAATCCACAATTAGTTATGTCTATAAAGGTTAATATAAAAATCAGGAAAGAGCATCTGTATTATGGCACTGAACTTGGGAAACACGGGTCTGGAATCAGAAGGGTAATTCTTCAGCTAGGTCTTATTTCAGGGCTTGCTACTGTGCGAGCTCAGCTTGGCCAGGATCAAGCCCTAGCTAATGACAGCCACCTTAGGCAGACTGAGGAATGCCTAGCATAGCAGAGGAAACAATTTATATGTTCTGCTTGTAGGGATTTGACACTTTCTATGTAAAGCTGCATCACATTTTTGCCTGTCTGTCATGAGCACCATGAAGACTGGAAGTTCCTCAGGGCAGGAACCTGTTAAACACTTAGCACAACACAGGAGCTCCATGGTCATAATTACCACTGCTATTAAATGCACTGTGGCATAGCTGCTTCAGTATCCCTACTGTAACTCCTGTTTCTGTAAGGCTGTCAGTACAATAATGTTACAGTGAATTGCAATAGAGAGGTTTGGGGAAATACAAGGAAATGCTCTATCAGTTTCCCTGATCTCCTGCAGCGCTAGGCAGCACTTTTGACACCAATAATCTACGGTCACACTGCTGCCGAGAACGAGAAAATGTGTTCGTGCAATTAACATGTGACATCATGTGGTAATTACCCATCAGGAAAACTCCTAGTTTCCATGCATATTATGGCAATGACTCAAAAGCACTTTTGCTCCCAAAGTAAAAGCACCAGATCTTCCTCGAGCAATTTAACTACCTTCGCTTCAAACTGAAATCACAATTCCATGCTTCATTTCTCCCTTGTGGAAGACAACTCTTTGATGAACTAATACAGGTAGGAGTCACCAGCTGAGAGCCAGACATGAAATATCTCCTCTATATTCAGACTTTTGCTCTGTGTATACAAAGTGAAGGATCATACTGCCTTTCCAGAAGCATTCCTTAGCGCTCTCCACACTCTGCAAACCCACTTGTGGCTGCGGAGAGGACTGGCTGAGCAGATCGAGTCCTTCTCACATGTATGAAGTGAGAAAAGGTCCCTTGCCAGACTCACTGTGAAGACACTGCTCTGATGGAAGTACTTGAGGTCAAAATAAGGAAAAGGAATCCTGCTGCAGAAACTCCAAGATCTTTTTGAACCTCAGGCTCTGTTACCCTCCAACTTAGGTTTTTCTAGGTGGAACATGTGAAATTAGGAACATGTAAAAAAGTCCTTTTTTTTTTAATAAGGATATTTTCCAATTAAAACTTTGATGTGTGTCCCAGCTGCTGCACACATCAAATGTGGCTCATTGTTTTTAATCCAGAAGTATTAATAAAATTCTGAAAAGAAATTTTCTGTCCTTTACTTACACACAAATTCCTTCTTATACAGGGTAGATCTTCTACATATATAATTAAAACCAGCAAATTAAATTAGTACTTTCTTATCTGCTTTTGTGAGTGCATGACTACATACACGCATGGAATATTGCACATACACAAACTAAAGTCTTTTGTGGCCTTTTTTTTTTTTTTAAGAATAAAATAAAACTTCCAGGTTTGCAGATGCTAAATGATTTATACATTTTCAATTTAAATGCAAATTTGACTTTTTGTTTTAGTGGGATCACAAGTACTTTATCCCAAATTTTTCAGACAGTATCATTCTGAAATATAGGAGAAGGTTGGGGGGATGAGATCTGTCTAGATTTGCTTGGTGTAATACTTAGTAAAATAACCTTGATGTATTTTCTTTTATCATGTCATCAAAGTTTTTTGATCATTCATTTCTGAAAATAAAATTAAGTAGATTGTACATCTTTCAAATTAAACAGATAAAGTAAAGGAGAAGATAGTTTACCCATAGCTATTTGTCCTTATGGAATGAGAAGGGAAGTGGACTTTGCAAAATAACAATCTCCTGGTAGTGTAAAAAAAACAGGGCAAAAAATTGAGAGTCCAAGAGTAGCATTATAATGACCAAAATTCACTATGTGTTTTTTATTATGTCGGAAAAAAAAACTCTTTTAAGAAATGGAAATCACTACATTCTATTGATTCATGCACAGAATCTTCAGACATAAGTCATCAGTGTTGACACTTTCAAATACATAAAACGTGACATCTGCTCCTACAAACGCACTACACAGGCTGTAAATCATCAAAGAGAAAAACAGTTCAATGTCATTTCAGCCACTGTAAGCTATGGTTTACAGCTGAGAGATAAAAATAGTCATACTGTCTCTATGACATCTAAACCACTTTTCTATTGCAGTATTCTATGTTCTAATTTATCTTTGTGGTTGAACAACACGCAATCAATTGTAAGCAACTAGTGTAGTTTGATTCCAGTCAACAGCAATTTTCTCCAGCTTTATCTTTTTTCCCCCTCGCTGCACTGACTTTAAGTGCTGTCCCAAGCCCACCCTTTCCCATGCAGTATTTTGTTGAGACTCTGAGGACTTAAATTTGTCATTTAAATTGTGAAAATACAAGAAAAAGACATAATGTATATTTAATGGTTTCTAAGTACTTGTAAAATCCTTTTTCAGTATCACCATATCTGCATTTACACTAATAAAGAATGTATACATGCATTTCTCAACACTGATATCAGAGATCACTGTGCTAGATGTTTTTTTTCCATGCATCATTCCACACCAAAGAAAAGAGTATCAAGTATCTTGATCCTTCCTTGAAAGAAATGCAAAATTGCCTCCTATAGCTACTTTGTCAACTTAATTAGTATTCAAACCAATATGCACTTTGCATAAAGCACTAAAGCAGTTTTTCATATCTTCAGTGATTTACTTCATTTAATTATGAAGTGAGAACATGACTATCACAAGTGGCATATTTTGTTATTATTAGCACCTAAGAGATCACAACATGCATTAGGATTTAAATATTTTTTGTGCATGATAAAGCCCGAAGAGGTGAATTATTTTAACTGCTAGTATTTAGTATTAGCTTTTGCAGTAGAAATGAAACATTTACACGGCTAATGAAAATGTAAGGAATAAACACATCACCATGACAAGTGACGTAATGATCTTGCAATATACCTCAGATGGGTAACTACAAGCAATCAGAATGCGACAACAGAGCAATTCATTAAAGCGCCCGAGCCCAGGCTGAGCAGGAAATAGTTTTTCCCATTTCCAGGTTTCATAATCTTCCTAACATACACGAAGACAAAATCACATTACCTCCAATTTTGTTTTACTTTACTGCAAGACTTCTGTGAAGTGCTCTGAGCCTGCCCCCCTTGCTGAGAAGGACGTGAGCCTTGCACTTGGAAGATCAGTGTCCAGGCTCTCACCAGCAGACTATTAGACATACTGGGATCGATTTCACAAGCATGCACTCACCAAAAGTATCAAAGAAGCCCTCTCACGCAGAATGTCACTCAAAACAGGATACTAAAGGAAAAAAAATGTTTTACCAGTGAATTAGTTAACAGTTTTCCAATGACAACCAGTTCTTGAAACCGTCTAAATGCATTGGTCCCACTGTGAGTTTAGTATGAATGTCATGAGAGGTTTTGTCATCCTCCTTTCCCCTGTAATTGACTGTTTCTTGAATTTTACTTCCTTAAGCCATTTTCTAAATGTTAACATCGCCTCTCACTTATTCACCAGACAGGTGTACACACCTTCTAACGGAGCGGGGAAGCCATCTCCAAGCTGCAAATTGAACAGTTACATGACAGATACGTACACCTGTGGACTTGCAGAAGCACAGCTCTCAACAGCCCACATCAGTGCCTTCCAGGAGCACTCAACAGAGTACGCATACACTGTTGTATACATTGCCCGCTGACTCTGCCTCCCTACCCGTGTAACTTCTACGGCCGTTGCGTGATACAGCCATTCCACTTCGGTTTTATACATCGCAGCTCTCAGATATATACTTTGGGGATTCAGTGGCAGCGGCACCCAGAACTTGTCCCATTTAGTATGTCTTTCTTACTAAACACTGGCTTGTGCATTCCCAAAATACAGTTTGCTGTCAGCCAAGAAGCCTAGAAAGCGAAATCAGATTTCAGACATTTGCACCAGAGGTTCTTTCCAACTCTCTAACATAGTCATATGGTCTAGCTCAAAGCAAGATTAGAAAGGAAACATTTTTTCACACATTTCCACGTAAAATCTTGATTTGTCATGTGCATGCGCACACAGACGTCTATAACCATAAAGGAAATGAAGGCGCGTGTGTGCGCACGCACGCACATCAAAGCAGATAAGCAGATCTTATCTCTCTCCACTGAAGTGTCTTCTTTCCAACTGCTCCTCTGCTGAATGCTTCTTGAGGACACACAAAGTGTTCTCAGTTCTCACTGAAACTCAGTAAAAATGGGTGGGGGGTGGGGGACAGACACCCAACAGGTTCAAAATACCTGATGCACAGACACACGTACACCTACACAGAAGAGAAAACATCATTTAATTTATGATTGTATAACAGGATAGGTCTGTACCTGAAAATATTTATTAATCTGATGTATAGTCTGCTTTTTTGAAAGCTAATCTAGAGTTCATTCCAATAATGTATATTCTCTCTCCGTATACACCTTGCCTCTCTGCCTATCTGCTAAGAATAGAGAGATGTCTTATGTATTGTAATTTCATATTTTAAAATGTTCAAATACTAACTTTAACATTTTAAGAACTAGTAGGAGTATTGTAAAATTTCTTCTACTTTCATTGGAAAAATTTCCCATATGTCTGGATGTTTGTTTCTGTATTTGACTGAATGGCACAAATGCATACTAATCACTCTCTTTCATGAGGGACAGTCCCAATGGCATTCTTAAAGTAAAATAGCTAAGTTTTTTCCACTTTGTAGTTCCAGAAAATTTTCCTAGATGGATCAGTTTCAAAAGATTTTATAGGTCTGCTTCAACAATCTCCATAAATATCCAGAATTCCCCAAAATTTAGATGCTTCAAACTGTAACAGGCGGGTAAGTATGTTTGATGAGGGCTGCATGAATTTAGAAACACCAGTCTTTGAGACACCTCAGTGATTCTGGAAATCTCTATCTAACACTGGATCTGTGAAAACAGAAAAGCATCAAAGAATTCACCTACGTAGGCTATAAAAATAGATCCTGTAATGTCACAGGATCATTCCTAATATCCAATTCTAAAAATTATGTCTGCATTCACAGAGTAAGACAAAGGTACTTTGCAGTATTGAGTCCCTCATTGCTTGCCGACCTAGTTCTATGGCAAATCCTCCTGTCCATGAAGTGTAAGAGTAAATTTTCCATACGCTGCTCCATTTGAACAAAAACTTATTGACAGTTGTGTTAGAGAAAAACTGAGTGAACAGATTGGCTGCTTCTTCTCCTACATAAACTCTGGAGCCCAATTATTCAGGAAAATCTCCCCATCGCCTTCATTAGAACTCGGTGCCTTGTGACAAAAGGCCAATAGTGGCACTGGGCAGTCTTCTCCTACCCCTGAAAACTAACTGATGTAAGTAATCCCATCGTGGCCGGTGTGCTTACTTGCACAAGTAATTTGTTCAATGACAAAATAAAGGCTGAACAGTGAGCCATCATGTACAGGTGATGGGAAATTGAGGATAAAAAGCAAAAGGTATATCAAACGTAATTTATCTAGCATTACAGGTTATCTTTACTATTTCCATTTTGTTGCTGCACTGGTAGAACTATCATATAACTGGAAAAACAAATTACTATGTGACAAATCTATTAGTCTATAAAAGGAGATGTTTCTTACAAGTACTTAGAGAAATATACAGTCCTCACTGAACTCCCAATGGCATAAATGAAAGCTTTACACAAAAAAGTAAATATAGAATACATTCCTCAGTTTTCATGCAAAAATCTGCAGTTGAGGCAATATTTTACCTAACATAGAAAATATTAGCTGACTGGGAGCACTTGGGGAACAGACATCTCACACCTGAAATACAAAAAGCTGGTATGCATCATAATACCTATTCATTGCCAGTCCACAATATAAGCATTAACATACGCACTATTTACACTAAAAAGCATTATTAACAGATTAATTGTAATTTTAAAATTAATTTCAGTGACTTCAATGTGTCTTCCATATTTAGTCATCCCTTTATTTGGATGATAAAGAATATTGCTGGTATTGATTATTTTTTCACAATAAAAATCCTTGGGCGGATGGTTTAGAATGTGTCTTTTTGACTGAAAGAGGTTTGGATTTTATGTTTGTGAGACACTAGTTTTGTACTTTTCGGAAAAAAAAACCAACTTCCTTCACAACTTAAGTATCTCAAATGATATCTCAAACGAAGGGGAAAAAAGCTTACTTTGAAAACAGCCCTAAATCTGACAAGTTTATGCACTGAATACTTATTTAATTTTCCATTTGTCAAAACCATATGGAAAAATTAAAAAATGAAAAAGTTATATTGTTAGACAGTAAGAATGAGTAACAGTATGAAAACGGTTTTGTATCGCTGCAACAGGTTCAAAAATCTACACATACAGGCAGCAATAAGAAAGGACGGTTTCCAGTGAAAGACTCATGAAGGAACCTCAGCTATTTGTCTTTAGCAATTTCTTGCCCAATTTCATCTAAAAGTCTTGGCATTGTCTCATCACATTTCCTCATGCAATCACATATGGTCATGCAAACAGAATATTTCTCTCCTTGAAATCTGCAATTGGCTCTAACTGTGTGAGCAAAGATCTAGGCTTCTCACAATCAAACCCAGGTAATCCACCCTTGACTCCCCAGTAGCTGAGCTGTGTCCAAATGGGCCGCTCCGCCCCGTGTTAGGCCAAGTTGTAGTGCCCCAAATTGGACACCTGTTCCAGGCTGCCCAGTCTTTGTGAGCAACGACCGTCCTTACTCAATGGGCAGAAGTCTTTAATGCATTGTAAGCCTGCTGCTCTTCACTAATTCTGCATTTTGCTGAAACTGTCCGTAAACTAGAAAACATGGACAGTCTTACATTCCCTGACTACTGTTGGTTGACCTGAAGTATTTCATGCCAAACTTGATGGGCATGTTGTTGGCTTCTTTGGCAACTACTGTTTCTTTTCTCTATGGATGTCCTGCTGGCAGCAATGAGACACACATAGTTTAATAAAAGCACAGTGATCACACATCTGCTTTCACTTGCATTAACAGCTCTGCCTAGCTGTCAAGACATTGAAAACCTTTTATTCCTGATGCATTACCTAAAAATTACACATCAAACAAATTTTAGTTTCATATGTGTATTGCCAGCAGTGGTTAAGCCTGGACTTGTTTCTGAGGGAAAATTTAAGATCACTTACTAGGGACTATCAATCATAGAATCATAGAATCTTTAAGGTTGGAAAAGACCTCCAAGATGATCAAGTCCAACCGTCAACCTAATGCCATCATGCCTACTAAACCACGTCCTGAATGACACTCCCAGTCTCAGAAAAGGACCATGGTCAGCATATTCTCATCCAGGCATGGAAGCTCAGTTTCCATGTAATAAGGCTACTACGTTGTCAAACTTAGGACCAAGTTTATGGCTGCTGGGAGGTTATTACAGATAACTTTTGAGACTTCGGAGTGTATTTTCATGATAATGTGATTTGGCTGCTGCAAAAGTTTAGTTTAATTCAGTCTAAGATTGCGTTCTCATGGGGGTTTAATTACCTATTGATCTCAGCTGAACTGCTGCCTATCACCATAGGAGACACCTTTCGCGAAAAATCAATAGCAATATTAAGTCTCTTTTCAGTGTAAAGACTCTGATTGGACTGTGCGCTAAAGAGGTTTGTTTTCCGTTTTATTGTTCTTACTCGGTTTTTTTTTCGGCTGGATATTTCCTTGAGAACTGCACCTGAATCCAGAAGCTGTTATCCACACGAACTGTTCCTATTAAAGCCTCATTTAGATCAACAACACTTCTAAATGGGCTAAAATCTGCAGTTCTGAACCTGACAGTTTCAGGCACTTCTGGTTTGATCTGCCTTGTGATTTCTGCACAACAAGGCTGCAGGAGAGAGGGATTTAGCTGGTGCTGTACACCAGTGCACTGATTTGTTCCATACATTTTTAGTGGTTTTGTACCATCTGAAGCCAATTCTGAGCGAGAAGCATTCTTTACCTAATCCAATTTATTTAGTCAGACTAAGCAAGAAAAATGAAGTCATCTAGATTTTTTTGTTTGTTTGTTTGGCTTACATGATTAAGGAGAAAGGAACAGAAATTATATTCCTTTCGGGAGTAAATTCAATTCAATAACATTGAACAACTTTTATGAATTTCAAGATACCTTTCAGGAAAGCATTCCTTATACATTTTCATTTGTCATTTTCTGTTTCTGTAAAACCTCTAAGCTACAGTGACCCAGAAATTGATTTAAACCAAAACCATAGCTTATGTGAGGCTCATTAAATGGTAAAAGACATTCTTCACTTTTGTTTGTAAAACCGATGCTAAGTTTTTAGTACCCAACAGAATTGTACTGGATTTCCTCTGTATATGAGCTATGAAACACCACAAGTGAGTTCAGCTATGCGATCTTTGTTAGAGAAACTTTACTCCCACAGAGCAGTTTGGCAAAAATTCTGATATTCTCAAAGTCTAATGTTCAAATCTCTCATTATAGCACTTCTGACTCTACTTTTTCTCACATCACTGATACTCTTGCTATTTCCTGGCACGCATGCTTAATAGTTTTCATACTCTTAACTTCTTAATCTTTGAGCAGGACAAGAAAGCAAAACCACAGATTAATTTCATGTAGGCTAAGATCTCAGTCCAATTGATGGTACTTGAAAAAGCAATAGGAAAAATACAAACATCTAGGTTTCATCAGAAAAATAATCCTATTCAAACAAAAAGCTTGGGAAGGATCAGCAAAAAAAACAATGGTGAATAAAGAAGTAAACGACCCTGTGGCAGCTTTAACATCTGTATGACAATGACAAATAGACACCAGTTAGTCTAGGCTATATTCCTAAAATTCATTTCACACTTGCTGTTAGTTTTTAGGATTACTATTCACTGAATGTGCCCAGAAAAAACAAAAACAAAAACAAAAACAAAAACAAAACCAGCCTGTTATTACACATAACAGTTGCAGAGTATGGATGAATGGTGCTACAGCACTTATAATTACATGTACACAAACAGGATGGAAATTAGTATTACTGTAGATATCAAAAGCAAACAGACTTAATTAAAGAAATAACTGCAACAAACCCAGATGCACCCCAAAACAAAAAAGGACAACTCCAAACCTAATGAATCCTTTGAATATTAATTACAGAATTCCTAACAATACACTGGGAAAGCTCTCTTGGAGAATTCAGTTTACTGTTTAACAGTTTCTGACTAATTTTATTAACCTGTACATCTGAGAGGATCAACCCCCTCTGGGTTTAATTAGAAGAAAATTCAATTTAAATCTAAATGTCAACAGTGGTTACTAATTATGGCAGGGCCCTGGATGAGACATCCAGTCTGTAATCAGGCGGTTCTCTGCGAACAATTAACAGTTTCTTTCTGAGTTATGAGTGCATTAGGATTTTCCTTTTTCTAAATAAATATGATTCAGCATGGGACACGACTAATATTAAGAGCACCTACTGCTAGGTGCAGACATGCAGAAGAGGTTGCCAAATTAAATTACAGAGATTTCTCAAACATCTAGCTGAATAATAAGCAGCTACAAAACTAGGTCAGGGTCGCAAGCAGTCGACCACAGCCCCTCCCCCCAACATGCAAAATAAATATACCCACTATCTCAGAATAGAAATCAGTCTTTTGTTATGCCCTTTGTCAGGAATACGTTTCTGCAAAATGATATTTATTTCCACCGTCTCTGCAGCTGTGAGCAGGGCTGAATTAATCTTTCGAGAACTGATTTCATCTTCAATTTCATGTTTACGATTATAAAATGTAAATGTATTACTTTAAAGGAAAAAAAATGACAAAGAAAGGCGTAGATGTAAAAAGGCAGCTCTTTACTTACTGCTTTCACTTGCCCTGTGCTAATGAAGCAAATAGCCAACTAACTGTTAAATAAAAACAGACATTATAAAAATGCATTGTAAAAAATGTGTAGAAGTAGGACAACTGGGGAGATGTCTAAAATCATTTGAAAATCTAACCTGAGCAGCAAAAATGTGTCTTCAGACAAAAGAATTACCAGAACACAGAAACATGACCAAAATTAGGGTGAGGATAAAGGGTTTAGTCATTTAACTTCAAACAACCTCCGCACTCTCAATGCTACTACTAAGGACAATACTGAAAATGCTGATTACAGCTGAGCATTGCTGTTTCTCAGCCTGATGACAGCTTTTTTTCAAAAATTACAATAGTCTTTTCTGAACCATTTCATTCTGATGACCTACTAATTAATTACTTCCATACACATGAAGTAACTGTGCTGGGTTTTGTGGAACTTGTTGACAAATTTGTGTCATTTCATCTTGGGATTTACCAACCATTGCGCTGAAATACTCCAGGCAAACACATTTTAAAATTTGTTAGTGATAATTTCTAAAAATGACTGATTATGAGAGAGAAAGCAGAAATCAGAGGAAATCTGCATGAAAATACAGAGGCAGTTCTAGGCATAGTTTTAGTTGATGTGGTACGACCATAATAATCAAACATGCTGGTCTTGAGCTGCTCTTTGCTAAACAGGAAAGCTGTTTACTTTCAATGCTAAACCCTAAACAAATAAAAAACCCCAACAACCCTATTTTGTAGAGAACATGTTAAAAGTTATGTATTGGACATTATTTTAATCATATTTTCTTTGCAACATTGTTTTGACCAAAGGCCACCAAGTGGCAAATGAACACACTGGCATCATTGATGATAAATGCTTGTATAAGATACTATAATTACAACTTCAGACACATTCTTAGTAGTGAAGACACACAAATCACTTAGGATGATGTGAATGCAGTACTTTAATTTAATTTAGACTTACATTTATATTTTTCAAATTAAATGCTAAACCTAAAATCCCTTATGCATGTGCTTGACATTAAATCTGTAAACAGTTTTATGCCCTGCTCAGGGCTGCTCGTAGAATAAAAATTAAGTATATACGTATATATGTATGAAATACTTCTAAGTGTGTAAACAGGTGCTTATTGTTAAGCAAGTGCTTAAAACACCTGTATTCAAGAAAGCACTTATGAATACTAAATGCTGCATATTATGTATATTATGTAAGGCTTTCCTGAATAACAATAAATCAAGCACATCTCAAAATTAAGTGCCTGCTTTCCTCTGGTTTTGAATCGGTGTGGCATTTTTTCTCAATAATGAAAGGATTATGCACATTTTAAAGTATAATGCAGAATATGGCTCTTAAAACCTTATGATGGAGTGGTTGCAGAAGATGTTCTACAAATGTAACACTTTAACCTGACAAGAAAATTACGCAACCATGACTACATTTGGATGCACCAACTCAAGATTAACCGCATGCTCTCCCCACACGCCAATGCCTGTTGATACCAGCAGCTATCGACACAAATGAACTTCAGCAGTCAGATTGAAAGTGGGTGTTTCAAGACTATTTTTGTCACAATGAACGTTAGATACCTGGCCTCCCTTGCTCCACTGGCTCCACTCCAGCTCTTCTACAAACGTATGTCTTTCTCCACCAAGAAAAAAGGAAATCAGGACACCTCAGCTCCTAATCTTGCTGTCTGAATAAGTACTTGAAATTAGGCAGGATTGACAGCAAGAAATCATTTCCAACTAACCTCTGAAATTGTTACTCAGTTTCTGGGGATGGAGGGAGGAAGAGTGAAGGCAGGACAAGGGACTTTCCCCCCTCCCTGCTTAAGCTGCGTACAGAAAAGAAAAAAAGAAAAAAAGAAAAAAAATCCCCAAGATTAATTAGGCCAGAGATGGACTGCCCAGAGAAATGGTGACTCTGCACCTAGAAATTGAGGACTTGGCGCCCAGGTCCCACTCTCCTACCTCTTTACTTACCTTTTCCAGAACCTTCTGCATTCTAGAATAACTCAGAAACTCAAAAAAAGAGTGGAAATCTATGATTTATGTGATGTCCTTTCCCTCCCCACATTTGTCAGCAAATAGATGTTTGTTTTAGGGGGAAAAAAAAAATCAATTTTGTAACTGAAGTCAGGCCCCCCTCCTCCCACTCCTGGGTGATTATTACACTTCTTGGGTAGTTAAGTTCGTGCATCCTTTAGTTTCATGCCTTGTAATACTTCACCCAGAAATACTCTGCTGGCTCTATTTTTCTTATTTGGTTACAATCTTTGTGTGAAATGTTGGTCTCTGTGAAGTCAGCAGAAGTTTTGCTTGCAACTACAACAGGGCAGGGCTTCACACTTCATGTTTCTAAAATACTCTCTGTTTTCAGTTCCTTTAGTATTTCTATTTCATACTACTACTGCTAAAATTACAACCTCTGATAACCAATGATGTAAAGTATTTTGTAAGATCAAAATTGCAACATTAAATCACATTCTAAGGAACAAAAATAAACAGTTCTATTTTCTGCCATGTATACTACAAAGTGTAATTTAGAAAGAAAAATATCAAATCACAATTAACATGATACTTTTTAGCCTTCATTAAGTAAAGGCAAGTGTCTCTATGTATTTTCCCACCCCTGAAAGAGTCTATTTCTTCTCTGTGTTCAACTGAAGTTTTAGTTGAGATCTTTTGATAGTACCAAAAAGGAAGTTCTTTTAACCACAGCTCAATAATAAGGTGAATGGAAAAACAGTTGGTTTCCTTCTGCTTCAACTGTTTACCTTGATCTGTTTTAAGCAAAGAGAAGAGAGTCTGTATATATTCTTCATTACATAACAACCACAAGTTAAACAAAAAAAAACCCCTGTAAAACACTGTTTTGTTCTCATGATTGAACTTCTACAGTTCTGATTTTTCTAAGTAACTCTGCTTGCACCTCAAAATAAGAGACCAAAGAGCTTTAACTTAGCACCTAAAAGTGCTAAAGAGCTACTTAATACATAGCCATAAAGTGTAGACCTAAAGTAAAATCATTGTAAACAAGCAAACAAAAGTAAGGAGACCTACAACTTATTCTGTAGGCAACAAAGAGAAATTAAGAACTACAGTTATGTGTTGGTGAAAGAAAATTTGACATGATTTGGTAGGACTGAAACCTGGCATGACTGAAGCTTATCAGCAAAACCTAAATAGGCAAGATAGCCAGGAGCAAGAAGGGGGGACTCCACATTAAAGGCATCATTTACATACTTAAGACTTACAGGCTAATTCAGGACAGTTGTATCTGATTGACAACACTATCATGTCCTTTATAGCTGCCAACAGAGATGAGAAAACAGAAGAAGCAGGCCTCTAAAAATTATTTATAAGTATGTATATCACACAGGTTTCTGAAGACATAAGCTCGTAGACCTCTGACGCTACTGATAAATTATTTTTGAAATGTCTAAAAATTACAGATCTATTCCCAACATAAAAAGTAAAACACGAAACTTAAAATCATTCTGTACTAGTTCTCAGTGTGATAGATAAAAATAACCTGATCGTTGCCTAAACTGGCAATTGCCTATGTTAGAGCATTCACAAATGAATTTCAATTACAATGTGCAAGAAGTATGATGTATATTTTTTTCTCTGTAAAAACTCTGTGTTCCCAAGTAATTTTAAAGACACTTACAAGCAAAGCTGAGAAAAGTAGATATTTTAATGCAAAAGAATACTGAAAATCAGACTATAAGAACCACACAAATCTCCAGTCATGAAAGAAGGATTTTTTGTGAAAAACCATTGGAGCTGAGAGGAAAAGTAGTTGGAGCAATTTTTTCTTTCATATATGGCAAAAGTGAAAATGTGGAAGCTTACAGAAGTACATGCAAATCAACAGTTTAAAAATGCAGACCATTGATTATGGAAGCCGACAGTCAGAAGAAAAAAAAATCTTTTCTGGTATGGTTAAATAGAGTCATGAACCAATGAAATCCAGGCAACGGCACAACTCTGGTCCCGAAAGTTGATAATGAGATTATCAGTTGTGATACAGAAGATAAGTGAATCTAACACATATTTCATACAGTGATATATTCATCATTTGCTGTGACAACCAAACACTTGTGATTTCCTTTGTAACTATGTAGCTTACTAAACAGCTAAAGTGAAGTAAAACACGTTAAATTCACTGGATCACAGAGCTTATAAGCAAGGGTTCAGAAAGGATTGACTCATGAGGTCTTGGAGCCCTTCCCTGACTTATTTTTAAACCAGATTTTTAAACACTGGAGAAGTTCCAGTTGACTGGGGACAAAGAATATAACACATCAACATTTCAGAAGCATAAATACAGTAAGATGACACAAGACTCACCATAGCCTGAACCTGAAATGATCAAAACCTGTTAAATGATGCAACAATAAATATTAAAAGGACAGGTGAATTAATAGCATTGAATTTGATTTTGTAGAAAAAGAGTGTTCCCCAAAAATCTTTTTTTTTTCTTGACATTACAAGCCTGACTAGGAAAAACTTGATTGACATAATATAGTTGTATTTCTCTTACCCTTTATTTTTCAGTCCAAATTTTTAAAATAGTGTACATACTCAATATAACCCATAATACACCACAAAACCCTACTGACAGATCACTAAAAAAAAATTGCAAATGAGGAAATACCATTCAGAGAAATGCTTCGAGGCATGATGTTCTCAACCCACTGCTGTGCAGTATCTCTGTCATTCACCCAGCAAAATTTGGAGGAAATGTAAAGAGCTGATGAAGTTGTAAATAGCAAATGGTTAAGACGAGCTATCGAAAAGCATCTGGGAAATGTACTCATTTGAACTGCACTTGAACACAGTTTTATAAAGGAATGACCACAGGCTGGGAAACAATTGTGATGTAAAGTCACCTGCACATGAACTGCTAGAGTAATGTCGGTAAGAACCATGTAGGCAAGAGCAAGGGAATGCTCTACTGTAAGGGAGGGAATGAGGAATCCTAGCAGCTCTGCAGCAAGTCCCCAGTAAGTGACTTGGAATATCATGTCCAATTCTGACATGTCTACACTTTGAGTAATATCCTGAAGCACTAAGAAACAATCAGGTGCCAAAGGAATGATTCAGCGTGTCAGACTATGTAAATCTCATTTTCAGTGATTTATTGAATATAAGGTTATGAGATGCTTTCAAAACAAACTGCAAATATCAGCTCAAGGAAAGAAATCTGTGCTACTCAGGAGTTCTTAATAAATAAACACAGGAAGAGCAAAATGGATGGACCACTCGGTGGATAAGGAACTGGTTGGATGGTTGCACTCAACTAGTTGTGGTCAATGGCTTGATCTCCAAGCGGGGATCAGTGATGAGGGGTCAGTATTAGGACCGGCCCTGTTTAACATCTTTTTCAGCAACATGGATAGTGAGATTGAGTGCAGCCTCAGCAAGTTTGCTGATGACACCAAGCTGTGTGGTGTGGTCAACATGCTGGATAGAAGGGATGCCATCCAGAGAGACCTTGACAGGCTGGAGAGGTGGGCCCGTGTGAACCTCATGAAGTCCAATAAGACCAAGTGCAAGGTCCTGCACATGGGTCGGGGCAATCCCAAGAACAAACACAAGCTGGGCAGAGAATGGATTGTGAGCAGCCCTGAGGAGAAGGACTTGGGGGTGCTGGTGGATGAGAAGCTGCATCAAAAGAAGCGTGGCCAGCAGGTCAATGGAGGTGATGCTGCCCTTCTACTCCGCCCTTGTGAGACTTCACCTCCTGGAGTACCGTGTCCAGCTCTGGAGCCTACCACATAAGAAGGACATGGGCCTCTTTGAGAGATTGCAGAGGAGGCCCACAGAGATGATAAGAGGGCTGGAGCACCTCTCCTATGAGGACAGGCTGAGAGAGTTGGGGCTGTTCAGCCTGGAGAAGAGAAGACTCTGGGAGATTTTATAGCGGCCTTCCAGTACCTAAAGGGGACCAATGAGAAAGCTGGAGAGGGACTTTTGATAAGGGCATGTAGTGATAAAAAAAAAGGGATAATGGCTTCAAAGTCAAGTAGATTAGATACAAGAAAGAAATTCGTCATTATGACGGTGGTGAGGCAGTGGAACAGGTTCCCCAGAGACGTGGATGCTCCATCCCTGGAAGTGTTCAAGACTGGATGGTGCTTTGAGTGACCTAGTCTAGCGGGAGATGTCCCTGCCCAGGACAGGGGATATGGAACTAGATGATCTTTAAGGTCCCTTCCAACCCAAACCATTCTATGATTCTATGAAAACTTTTAAATTTGGAACAGGCAGTTCATGCCAAACAGAAAGCACATATATTTGATTGAGAATAATATCCCATGGAAGCAACTTACATAGGAACATGAAGTGTTTTCCATAAATAAAATCTTTAAATCAAGATTAAATGAACAAAACAGAAGTTCTGACACAGAAGTTTCTCAGTGTGATTGATTTCTTGGCCTCTCTGTGCACGTGAGTTCAGTCTATGCATGAGAACAGCACCATATAGTTTTAAAAGTCTATGTCTAAGCCACAGATTTTTATTAAAGTTACCAAAAAAAGCTGTTCTGTTATCCAGGACAATACGTAGCAGCTCATCTGTACTGCTGAGTGTAAGTGTAAGTTCAAGATAACAAAACTCCACAAAACCTTAGCCAGAGTTAGAAAGTCGAGTGTTAAAAGTTGCAATTTGCATCCTTGGAGACTGCTCATAAAAGCCCTGCTGTTATCTAGCAGTGGCTTATCCTAAAAAGCTCTAACATCTGCCTTTCCCCTGCGAGCATGTGTAGGGGGGAAATCAGTGAGTCTAGTGTCTGATTTAAACAAACACCTATGTTATCACTGAGGAGATAAATACATGACCACTTACAATGCTCCAGTCCTTTAACTGTTTGCTCGTAAGTAACGGCAATACAGATCTCAAATGATCTCCAGCCTCTTTCACTGATGCAGAGCTAAGTACATGCAGACAGTTCCCGACTGATTACCACCAAATCTGTTAACCAAGCCCTCCAGTGAGGGAAATACCACAATATTTCTATGTCTCCTGTACCAGCATTTCATCTCCATCCCTCCTGCAAGCTGAGATCTCATCTTCATGATTTAGTACTCTAGATCTTTCATTCTTCTTGTCTTTTTTTTTTTTCTGGATTATGTCCAGTTTGTCTTCAATCTTCCCAAAAGTACTCCAGCACTGTATGGATGAGTGCTAATGACAGTTGCATAGTTTTTGATGGGAAACATCTTAAGAGTTATAGAAACATGTGGAGTCTTGAATCCTTAAAAGAAACTTCATTTCCTGAAGTCTGCTATCATTGGACACCTAATAATTTGAAGATTGAGGGTACATGAATTTTGGCCACAAGAAGAGGTAAAAAAAATTCCTTTTGAGGCCAAGTCTCAGAACTCCATCTGGTCTCAGGAAAGACTAGAGTGCAAAGATGCAATTTATCTGTAGAGCAGTTGCTAAATTGCTTCAGCTCTTGAGTAGAGCTAATAGCAGCTTACACTATAAAATGCAAGATGCATGCTAAACTCACCACAAATCTCCAAAAGGTTTGACAAGGACAGTTCACAAGGTCCTCTGTTCACTCAAATTTTAAGTAGAAATACATGCAGGACAATTTTAAGGCCAATACTGGGAATATCCACCTACATAGGTACATAAGATAAAACAGTGTTTTAAGAAGGTAATTGCCACACTATCACTTTGAGTAGTCAAAAAAAAGTCAGAGAAAACGTCCAGTTACCGAGCTTGAGAAACAAAGGGTTTAGCCCTGCACAATGGACAGCTCTAATGTTAATTGTTTTGCTTTGTGCAGGCAATAAATAAATAATAAATCAGAGCCTTTGTCAATTGCCTCCTAATATGAGCGCTGCACAACTACAGAAAAAAATGCCCAATCCAGAGCTTGATTTGATACCTGGGATCCCTCTTCAAGTAACATCAGGAAAAGCTGGTCTCTTCCCAGAACAATTTCACAGTGCTTAGGCCTGAGAAAGCCAATTATTTACTCAGCACTAGTAAAAAAAAAAGAGCACTTCCAGATGTAAGAATAATATAATTTTAGGCATCAGGGAACTTATGTGGAAAAAAATGTTGCAAAGCGCTTTGAAAATGGCAACACTGTTGAGCTGCATCCCAGCTTTGGGCATGGCTCTGAAGTGTTAGGAGACAGGACATAACATATCTGTCCTACCTAGTTCTCTATCTTACCCTGGGCTGAAACAGTGTGGTGAAAGCTGTTAAAAAATGTTGGTTTACACCACGGAAGTCAAAGAACTTGATATCAGGGAAAACCCTATGCACATATGTGAAGAACATATTATTGCACTGCTCCAGTTTATCCAGTTTATGTTGCCCCTTTAGCATATTCTTATTTGTGAGACCACAAACATGCTTCCTCCTAGAGCTAAAACCATTCTAGGCTTTAAACACTGCAATATCTCAAAATATTCCAATTTCCTGCAGATTCTGAAATAAGAAACAAAACAGCTTTAATATTTATGTTTTCAAAAGGATGATGATGACTTTGGAGTTTTCAGTTAAGGAGCTACCTTGAGACTGTTACAATAGCAAGGGAAAACAGTAAGTTGAACAATCTTGACCTTTTAAAATGTTCTCTAATATATCATGTTTAAAAAAGTACAGTATTAAATAAGAAATTTGTTAGCCTTCAGCACAGAGGCAGGTTTATTAGCAAACAACTAAGTGGAACAAAAAATCTATAACCCTGATCTTATTGAAATAATTACAGAATCTTTAATGTCCCAGTAGGCATATACGGAGAATAAGATGGAGCACACAGAAAGAGCGCAGTAATGAAAACAGACAGAAATAGGCCATTCATCCTACCTTTTACTTAGTGCATACAAACGACTGTCAAAAGTATAAGACAACACAAAAATGATTACTGACCAAAAAAACAGTTAAAATTTCTTTTCTAATACTAAATTTTAGGAATCCATGGGACAAAGTTAAAATCAAAACTCACATTCCTGACAAGTATTTTTTTTTCATTTACCCACATGTATAATTGGCACTTTTTAAAAAACCTGTGTAACATTGAAAAGTCAATGTTAAATCTATTTGAAGAGTACTCACATAAAATCAGAAGAATCTCACCATTTAACTAGTCTGTATGTTGTGCATAGTATATCCAGTACACATTTAAAACATATGTGAATGTAGTTTGCAAATTTTAATGAGATTAAAACACATAGATCCACACTGAAAGAAACAGATCAGATAATCTGGCTAGCTACAGCAGGCAGAACAACATGGCCAAGTTGGCAATCCTGTAGCAACCTTCTCTTTTGCATTTTCTTTAAAATTTATTTGGCCTCGACTACAAAACTCAGTGGCACAGAGGGACCTTGTCACTCTCACCATGCTGCTGTGCTTCCTTGTAGAAGACTGAAAAGCAGAACTGGGCTCCTCCACCCTCTCCTATCGGCCCTCAGGTTGGGCTGAGAGAGTTGGGAGTTGTTTAGCCTGGAGAAGAGAAGGCCCTGGAGAGACCTTTTTGCGGCCTTTCAATATATAAAGGGGGCTTATAAGAGAGATGGAGAGAGATTTTTTCACCAAGGCCTTTAATGACAGGACAAGAGGCAAAAGTTTTAAACAGAGAGAGGGTGGATTTGATCTGGATATAAGGAAGTGTTCTGGTTTTGCTTAGTGAGGGGGGCTAAGGTGGTAGCTTCTGTAGGAAACTGCTAGAAGTTGCTCCCCTTTGTTCAGTGGACTCAGCCAGGCCTAGGGCGGACCCGCTGCTAGCCAAGGTCAAGCCAATTGGTAGCAGAATGTCCGTGATAATGCCTCTGCAATAACGTATTTAAGAAGGGGAAAACAGCAAAAAAAATAAAAAAGAAGGAGAAGATATGAAGAAGCTGAGCAGGGGCAGAGAAGGGGAGGCGCGAGCCTTGTGGGCCTTACAGGCCTCACCCTCTGGCCTCCTACCAGGCAGCCGAGTGGGCCCAACTCGGCCTGGCCCGGCTGCAAGAAGTGGAGAGGAGATGAGATATGAATGAGATGTAAAAAGATCCTGAGACGTGTCTGCTAGACTGTTGTGAAGAATTTTTCTTGTGAGGAACAGCTGCAGATGCCAAGGTCAGTGAAGAAGGAGGGGGAGGAGTAATGCGGCTCCTGGCCAAGATTCCCCTGCAGCCTGTGGTGACAACCATGGTGGAGCAGGTTGTCCCTCTGCAGCCCATGGAGGTCCATGGAGGAGCAGAGATCCACCTGGAGCCTGTGGAGGACCCCATGCCGGGGCAGTCGGATGCCTGAAGGTGGCTGTGGCCCGTGGAGGGCCCGCTGGGGCAGTCGTTCTGGAGGGACTGCACCCAGTGGAAGAGATGACCCACGCCAGAGCAGTTTCACGAAGGACTGTGGCCCATGGGAGAGACCCCACGAAGGAGCAGGGGGGAATGTGAGTTCTTCCCCCGACAATGAAGCAGTGGCATAAAACAATGCATGATGAACCCACCGCAACCCCCATTCCCTCTTCCCCCCTGTGCCACTCAGGGGAGGAAGACAGTAGAGATAATGTTAAGCCCGGGAAGAGGGAGGGGTTGGGAGGAGGTTATGTTGTTCTCTGTCTCATTATCCTGCTAGTTTTAGAAATAAATGAATAGTTTTCCCCAAGTCGAGTCTGTTTTGCCGGTGATGGTAACTTTAAGGATTTCTCCCCGTCCTTATCTCAAACCTTGAGCCATTTTTCTCATATCATTTCCCCCTATTCTCTCGGAGGGTGGGGGGAGTGAGAGAGAGACTGCATAGTCTGGTCCCAATCAGGGCTGAACTACGACAGGAAGAAAGTTTTAATGATGAGAGTGGTGAGGCACTGGAATAGGTTGCCCAGAGAAGCTGTGGATGCCCCATCCCTGGTAGTGTTCAAGGCCAGGTTGGATGGGGCTTTGAGCGACCTGATCTAGCGAAAGATGTTCCTGCCCAGGGCAGGGGAGTTGGACCAGATGATCTTTAAAGGTCCCTTCCAACCCAAATCATCCTATGACTCTGTCTTTCTATGATTCCTGTAGCCTCCGTAAGAGGCTAGACAGTAACTACTTCTCTGGAAGACAGAGCCTCTTCTTGCCCCTCCCTTTAACTTGAACATGGAGGGGGTGTAGAAGCTTTATAGAAGCTGCTTGATACATGCTGCGAAATATGCACCAAGCTTTTGAAGAACAGGAAGCCACCTTCCTCATTCATCCTTTCTTCCAGGAAAAACAAGGTACTGTGCAACCCTAAAATAAACTAGTTATTTCCCCTTTCCTGTCTCCCCCTATATGTGCTAAAATTAGCTTTGTGATTTTTCTTTAATCAAACAACCTCAACAGTGCTTTGACACTAACCTATGATGAGCCTTCTTCACCCACACAAGGAAATCGGTAAAACGTGTTTTACTAAAGTGAATGGGATAAAGGTTACGTTATGCTTCTAACCTCGCTGCTCCCTGTGCGTAGCTACTGAAAGCTATTGAAAGCAACTCCCAGTTTACAGATTCCTGGATGGCATTATAATAGAAATATCTTCCTGACAGATAGGGAGAGTAATTACTATTGTGAGGGAAAGGCTAAATTACATAGGATGCTTCACAGCATAATGTAATTGTAAAAACACTTCACAAACACTACAATCTTTGATTTATACCTTCCGCATTTCATGCACAGTGCTATCCATTCCCTTCTTTTCCCCACAGTTGAGAGGAAATACTAACAATCTCACACATAAAAGCTGACCAAGAAATATTTTCAGGACAGCTGCCATTCCCCTTACTTTTCCTAAGGGGAAACGAAGTCACATTCTTGTCATAGTGGGAATAAAGAAATTTTCATTGTAACATAAGTTTGTAAAGCAAAGGGCTTCATTACGCTCTCCTAATTCTACCAGGCTGAGATAAGAAACATCCCAGAGATATTTTTTAATTGTTTCTCTGCACAGTAAGTAAAGTGGCAACTCCTTAAGGAGTGTCTATCCGTGCTAAATGCCAGTTTCAAATTCCAGCCCTGTTTGCTTTAATATTTTTAACCATTTAGACCTTGGAGGTTTTCTTTTAACATGAAAAATACTTTACTTTTCAAATTAATTTCAAGTCCCTCTACATACTATAAGTTTCAATAATAACACTTACTGTTGCCTAGAGATTAAGAACTGTATAAAAAAAAAAAACTGTTATTTTATACTAAAAAAAACTGTTGTTTTATACTAAAAAAGAAGAGGTTTTAATATCATTACTAGTAAGTCTAGTGTTCCAGAGGCTCACATCCTCCTGTTCCGTGAACTACCGTTCTCCCTGTGAGCTACACTTCTCTTGTCCTTATGTACCTGCTGGCCAGGTTGTCATGTGTACTGTGGGTCTTTCACCCTGCTCTGGCTGCACAGCAGCCTTCCAAGGAAGGTAATACATCTAACTTCATCTCTGCAGGGCATAAAATGCCCCTCTCTGTAGGGAAGAAATGAGGTAACTGAGTCACATTACACCTTGGCAGGGGAAAGGGAGGGGGGAGATGGTTTTGCTATTTATTGTGAAATACCAAATAAAAATAAGCATAAGTTACTTATTTGGAGATGACAGGAAAATGCTGAATGGGAAATTAACATTGTATTTAACCTATACAGGGACATCTTAAAATTAACTTTATTTATGGTGATATAGAAAATCTTAATGCTTTCCGCAGATGTCTTTAAATTTATGTTAGTGATCAGAACAAGTTTTCACTACAGAACTCTATGGTACATTCAGAGCCCTTTAGCAGAAACTGAATGCTAATAATACGTGCTATAATTAGAATATAGCATGTATTTGCTCTAAAGATGGTGACTTCATGCATTCTGAAGTTTCTTACTACTTACTAACATTATTGTCAAGGTACATTATTCCCCTCTTCTGACTGTGAGGGCACAAACCAGAACAAACACATAGTGAAATGCCTGAAATTCATTATGCAGCTTCTCAACTGCTCACAATACTCCTATTAAAAATGCATAACAGTGTTCTTACAAAGGGTCAACATTGTGCACTTTGATTTAACAAAGAAAATGCTTTGCTGAATATTTTAGTAATTCCTCTGTGCTGCATAAGGCTAGCAGAATTTCTGCTCTTCTCCTTCACCAAAAAGTAGGGATTTGTTTTTATTTGGAAGACAGTCCAGTGTCCAGATACACACTAACAAGAATGCAAATATTTACTTGTTATTATAGGCTTAGCTTACTCTGTCAGGGGGGTTCTGTTCAAACCTGATGGGGGACAGCCATCTGCCAGGGAATGGGATTTTGAAGTGGTGGTGAATGATTCACAGAAGCACTGAGTGAACTCACACCAGGGTCATGTACCACACACCCTCTCCAGACACAACTACTCACTCTATAGGCTGCACCATCCATCTCTGGAAGCACCAGCAAGGATGATCTGCTTGGTCCTTGGCCATTTCTACCTTCTCCTGCCTTCCATCAGATGCCCTGCACTTTGCAGGATGCAGGCCTAAAACGGTATGCTCTAAAGTCATTGTCAAACAATTAATCAATAATACACAGGTTTATAAGTTTCAGGCCATCTCCTGCACATCCAAACCATAGAGCTCTTAGCATAGGACAGCCTCAGAAGCATCGCCAGCCAAAACAAATTGCTGTAAATGATTACTTTGTCCCAACAGAAACTGGGACATACAACGGATCATTTTTGATCGGCTTGACACTTGAGGTATTCTAACACACCTTCATTAGCAATATCTTTGCAGAAGAACTGTACGATGTCCCTTCACACATAGCCCTTCTTGTAGTAAAACCCCTCAGAAAACTGCTCACAGCTCATAAGCCATCGCCTAAGACTAATGCAGCAGGCAAAAGTTAGTGCACAGACCATTACCCTCAACATTGTGTTTGAAAGAGCAAATACAATGAAGACACAAGCCACTCATCATGGAAAGTGTAGGTGAAACCTGAACAACCACCTTCACCTGTAGCTTCATTGACTTTAGCAGAGCTACTCCAGAATTAGGCTGCAGGGCTGCCACATGCCGTACAGCCTAGCTGGAGCTCACTAAGATGACAGATTCCAGCTCAGTTTCTCTTCCTTTAAACAGCAAGCAAGGACATGCCCCAAGTCACCTCTCCTGACAGCTGGGCACCCATGGGTCTTCTCTGGGGAGGCCTGGTACTCACTGTGCCTACCCCTTCTCTCCCTTACTTGCTCAATGAGGACAGGGAAAGCCATGGTGCTTGCATAGCAGAGTCAAAGGTTGAATCTTAATGCCAGAGATCTCATGCACACAGTGTTTTTAGGGCAAGCTAGGTCAGGTCAAGAATCAGCAACAGCCAGCCAGATGTTTCCCCCAGCCTAGACTGTGGTCTTGGTTACCAAACTCTTCAGACCAGAGACTTGGCCAGAGTGTGCAATGACTCCTTCCTGTGTGACTGCAGCATGCAAGACAAAAGAGTAAGCTCCCCAAACTTGCTCTGAGATGGAGTTGGGACCAGGCTAAGCACACATGCAGTTCTGGGAGTTTGGAAGTGTTTACAGATTCCCCCAGTTGAGACATCGTCTTTGAGGATCAGGTTCCTAGCCATCAAACACAGAAGGAGAAAACAGCCAATTATTTTGTATTACTTTGGCTCCCAGTACATGCTAAATCAGTCATGAGATCATCCACAGCCTGTTCTGAAATTTGGCAGCTACTACACACTTTCATGTTGATTGCTACCGATTTTGGGCCTCTCAGAAACAGACACAGACATCCTGCAGATAGAGAGATTCACACATTTGGTGGAAGTGCCTTCAAAGCTGAAGTTTGAAAAGAAAGTGCCAGTATTAAAATACTATAAAAGGATACTATGGAATAAAAAAAAAAACACATAGAAATATTGTTTGATGAATTATAGCTTAAATTCTGAAAGAAAAAAAAGTTGCTGAAGATATGTAAGTCTATATGTAAATAAATGTGTGTATATATGTGTACATATACAATATGAATGACAGATTGAAGCATCTGATCTACATACCAAAAGATTTGGAGCAGATTGGTAATTTATTTTAAACTGCATAGTAGCACTTCTAAAATACACTAATCACAACAGTGTAAATACTCTTTGAGACTGGTGTAACATACATATTTAATTCATTTCATGTTTTCTGGGATTAAAAGGCAGATATCAAAACTTTTTTTATGCTCTCAGGTGTTATGAGCCACGAAAAAATTAGAATGGCATTAAGAGATTCAAGCATGCTTAGCAAAATTTTTTTCCCAGATGTATTCTTGAAATACGAGATATTTACATTGTGTTGTCCAAATGACGTTATCCTTAAATCAACTGTAGATAATATTTCAATAATGTAATTGTCAGCTGTGCTTTCCTTGCAATTCTGTATGTCATAGAAAAGATAGTGAGAAATGAGATTTTGAGGATAAATAGCTTGATTATGGTTAAGGACTGTGCTACACAACCCTGGTTTAAACTTACAGCAACATCCCATGGCAGGAAATATATATCAAGGATCATGCAGTTCATTTAAGTCCAAACCTTTGCTTTATTACTTTTAGTTTTATTTAAACTTGAATCATCATTCTAAATTTTGATGTAATTTAAAAAACATTGTTTAATTCTACTCAAGCTCATTTCACCTGCTCCTGGTAAGACCTCCACTTCTTTCTAAAGAAGCCTTTGGAGACATGTGATGATTTATTAATTTCCAGATACTGAAACATACATGGACATCCTCACCCTCATCTTTGATACCGTATACTCTTTCCTCTGAGGCTTTCCATGCTAGGTCTCCACTCTGCTGCTCAAAATCTGAGGAAAACTGCTCTGAGAACTGGAACCTCCAGACACAAGTATCTAAAGTCATACTTGCACACATTTCAGAACAGAGACACAAATACGAAAATTGCTACTCAGTTCATGTCTAACAATGACAGACTTTATGTGTCACTTTATTTTCTGTTGATATCTTATTGCCCAGATGTGTAGTGCTTTATCTCTGAACACACCCAGCGGTTCTTAAGTTTCATAAAGGAGAATAGTTTATCTCATGATTGACATGTAGCTCCAAGTGGAATTCAACAATCAACAGTCCCTCTGCTTAATACATTTCACCATTTCACTTTTTTCCTGGATTAAGCTAAGCACAATTTTTGTCATAGGAAAAAACACTACGAAGCTGCCATTCCTTATTCCTCTGTTAGCATAGAGTCATTAATGATCATCTGTATTTGACAGGAGGTATGAGCTTACTGTACTAGTCAGTTACACAGAACCAATGACTAAAAATATCCTGTCTTCTCATTCGAACTCCAGAAGGAGTTAAGTTTTTGTGGTCACGTTCTGAAAGAACAGAAAAAGCCTAAGTAGGAAAAGGCTTTCCTAGATACTGCAGGTTCTGGTTTATGGACCTGTTGCAGGGACGTAGACTAGGGAAAGGAACCTGAAAGACCCTTCATCCTTTCAGGTTCAGCTGGGTCTTGTCTAAGTTTCAAACAGCCATTCACATCCGAGGCTTAAATGTACCTGGCTCCCACCACGCCTAGTGCTTCCTCCTTACCAGAGACAGCCCTGAGAGCCACCTCGAAATGTACAGAAGAGAGAGGCCCTGGAAAATCAAAACTGAAATATGAAGCCCAGTTTAACATATTTTCTTAAACTGAAAATTATTAGGTGTAGGATTACAAATAAAAACATTGGCAAGATAGGCTTTAATGAAAAACTGCTATTCAATTCATGTATTTTACTATACCAAACATCTTCACCTCAAGTAAAAGATCATTTGAGAGAATTATAAAATCAAAGTAGATAATTTGCTTCTATGTAACCGTTGATTTGAGAAAAATATCAATAAACACTGTAAAACAAGTATTTGATTTTGAGATAATAACAATGACTATTAATTTTGTATTTAAAGAAACAAGACTAATGTTCCAATTCTTTGTTTTGGGAAATAGTTTGATAATCAGATTAACTAAAGATACAAATATAAAACAGCATTCAATTTTCACAGCCAGGCAAATAATCTGTACCAATTATTTGGAACAGTGATTCACATTCATATGATTTCTTTAATTAGTAGAGATATTGAACATTGTCATATTTATTTCATTAGGTTATTTTACATTGTTTATAAAGACTGACTTTTTAATAAGGAAATTAGAACTATATAACAAAAAAAAGTCTGCTTTTAATAAAAATAAATAATCTCATTATTAATTTTTAAGTGCACCTATTCTAGGCTTTAATGTCCTCAGATTTATGCTTAGGAATTGTAAATGAGTGTTGAAAAAGACAGGTATACATGTCCCATAGTGAATCCCCAAAACCTCAGCTATCCTATTCAGTCCTATAAATTGGGAATGTCAGGAACCCAAGAATGAAATTCAGAAAAAAACCAACATTTTGAAAGATTAAATCAAAATTAATCTCTCTTGGAGTCCTGTCTACAGTTCAAAAGTCCCACCCATGGACAGGCATCCAACTTTGCCTTCTGAGTACATTTAATGTAACGGTGTGGCTATACCAGCTTTTTGTATCACACCCTACAGTAGAGCTTTCCAAAGCAGAAGTCATCATATACAAAAGTAAATTGGTTATGACACCCAAAATGATCATCATAAATGCAAATATTTAGGTTCCCTTTCCTAATGGTTACAGCCCTTAACGAGGAAAGAGTCTTGGGCTCCGGCCACTGCTCAGGAAGTGCACATTTGTTCTGCCTAAAAATGAACTAACAGATAAAATATGCCTAGTTTGTAAACCCTGAGCAGCCTTAAGTAGGATGAATTGGAGTTTTTCACTGAAATAGCTGCTCTTATGGCTACAAGGAGTACAAGAACTGAGCATCTCCCTGTGTGGGTATTTTCAGATGCTAATGATGCAAGCTGGCGGAGTGGCAATTCAGGGATTCTTAATGGAAAATGTAGTTACTTAAATTTCTGCATGACTATGGGCCTAAGCATC
The DNA here is from genome assembly GCF_036417535.1 of Chlamydotis macqueenii. Lineage (NCBI taxonomy): Eukaryota > Metazoa > Chordata > Aves > Otidiformes > Otididae > Chlamydotis > Chlamydotis macqueenii. The sequence goes on from NC_141557.1 coordinate 123,940,819, forward strand.
GCCCAAAACATATTATTGAGCGCTTTTACTCTAGTAACCCGTACCAGCAAGCCAAATCAATTGAGTTATTTAAGGTGTGGTGCAGACACCGAAAAAAGTCCCTGACCTGAAGATCTACAGTGTATATGAAGATCAACTAGAAGGAGCTGGTGTTTCACTAAATAAAACTTAATAAAACTGTTGAGGGAGAGCAAAGGGCACTAGTCAGAACCATTGATTACATAAATTCACTGCATATATAATATATGTGTTATTTATATATATCTAGGACTTATGATGATAACAATCTGCATCAAACACAAACAGAAACAAGCCGTCTAGAATCCTCATATGAAAAATACTACATAGCTTTGACCATTTTCTCAAACACAAAACACACTTCAGCCTCCAAATCTACCTCTCCATCCTGAAGACCAGCTCTCACCAGGAAAAGGTGAGACCCAAGGACAGTTGGGTATTTCAGTACATATACAGAGATCACAAACTGAAAGTCTGATGACGTCCAAGGAGGAAAGAGAATTTTTGTCAAATGTATAATGACTGTAATGACAGCGTTACCAGAACACTTTAAATGAAACTTTCAGGTTTAGCTCCAAAAAATAAACGTTTGGTAGGATGGTTTATTATGCAAAGGCAAGACATTCCAGTTTTTCTCCTGTAGCTTCATAAATGATGCATTTGAGAAATGGAGTGTTTACATAACTACAATCATGCATATATTGTGCCTTTAGCAATTTCAATAATATAGACAGAAAATGGAGTTATCTTCATTATGAACTTCATATGGACAACTTCATAAGTAGCACTGCAGTTGGATAATAAAATGAAATAAAGATATCACTTTAGGCCATATTCAAACCTTATTTCCATTTTATAGAGATCAAGGGTATAACAGGCTCTTTATTTGTAGACCATACAGTAATTTTGCTAACAGAACTATGCATTTTTCCCCTAGCACAGTGACATGATCCATGAGCCTCCATATGAAAAATGTGTTTAGCTCTTCAAAGTTATTTCTTATGGCTAGTTCCCAAAGTTGAACCACACGATAATATCAAAAGATACTTGTTATTTACTGGGCCTCTCCACCGCTATAACCCCACAAGCCTTGGCAAGAACAGCATCTGTTAATATGAGAGTGGCAATATAAAGTAATTTGACTATACTAAACTGCATGTCAAAAAGAAATGAGTACTATAGTTATCAGCCATTTTCCTGGTTATCACGTGCATTTAATATGATAAGCAGAGAGTATCGTAGTGAACCTTGAACTCTGCAGAGATGTAGATGAATTAGAGCTTTGGAGAACATGCTTTTTTCTTATCAGCATACAAATAGATAATAGCTTGGTTTTGGCAGGGATTCTTTATAGCTAAAGTACATCCCCCTCAGGGAATCATACTGTCATTTGTTTTTATTTTCAAAATGAAAACAAATGGCACTGTAACTCCTAAGGGTGAAAATGACTTCTGTCTACTTTTTCCCTTGCACTCCCATCTCTTCGTTTTTAGTTAGATGGAATATAGATATAGTTTTTTTTTTCCCCCGTTGGCTTCCGTTGCCACGAAATGTATTCACTAGCTGTACAGTAATTAACAGCTCTTGACTGGAAAACTGCCAACATGTACAACGTGACACTCTGCCTTTGAACACTAACAAAGTGCATAAGTAATTTATGTTGGATTAAATATCCCTAACAGGGACCCTTAAGTAACCCAATCACTTTAAACAGGCTCCACATGTATGCTCCTGTGCAGTGAAAATGTCAGACAGTGATAACCCACTAATAGCACAGCTCTAACTATATTCCAGCCATTAGCATTTTATGACATCAATCCTCATTAAACCTGGCAAGGAAAAAGATACTAATGTTTCCCAGTTTTGCAGCCAAGGTGGAAGAGAAACGGAGAAAATGTAGACAGGTGCTGTCTCCCAAAAAAAGGATTAACATTTTTAAAAATGTGGTTGCAATTTTCTGTTAGTACCTTTGTTTGTATTGAAAGAAAGACAACAAAGAGGTAAGGGCTACAAGGACCTCAGTGGAATCCAGCCAAGAGTGAAAGAAAAGACTGGTATTTCAGCCATTGTGCTCCCTGCTAAAGCACTGTGCCAACTCATCTTCCAACCCATTATATGAAATTTAATTTAACCTGCTATGCAATTAATTCAGATGTTCAGCCTATTTTTCTCATGGCAGAATCCCTCACACAATGCCTTATTTAAATATTAATCAGTCCTCTTTCAATTAGGACTAATTTGCTTCACAGGGTTTCTCTCATCTTCTGATTGCAGGAAAATGGAGGTAACTTGCAACGTTTGAGGATAATTAACATGGTATTTTTATAATACTGATACATCAAATGGGACCTTAATGAACCCCGCTGATTCCATTTAGTAAAGCATGCCTCAAAGTTATAATCAAGAGGAAAGCTATTGCCATCTGTTTAAAATACTAAGGAGCACAATTTAAACACAGAACAGTTATTTCTTTAAACTACCTATTGTAGGGGTCTGCAAAAGTCACTTTTTTTCATGGAAACTAATTGTACAGTATTTAAATTTGAACCTTGCATTACATATACGCCTTCCTCACATATAGAGGGCCCTCTTAATTAAATGTTGACAACCTCAGATATAAGTAATGTTTGTTAATGCTAATTTTTCAAACATGCTGTGCAGCTGATACAGAAGCAACACAGAGAGATTTTACTCTGCTCTAACAAACATAATATTTTGTGCACAGTAGTGGAAGAACACACTCTTCCAAACATCCCCCCACCCTAAAAAAAAAAAAACAAGAGTAGTCTTTACAAAATGAAAAATAAAGGCATATGTTGTTCATTTGTTGGTTACTAAGAAAGGCAAACAAGTTAACATTTACACATGACCAGTTGCTCACAAAATGTTCCATCTGCTACAAAGAAGGTCGAAGTTCATCTTTCTTATGTTTAGAATTGCTCTACTGTTCCTAGGTAACCTGCAGTCAAAGCCCATGTGACTGAGATATCAGATCCTGACTTCATCATGAAAGAAAAGTCCTTAGCGTGAAAAAAAACAGCAGTCAAACACAGATCAGGCCACTGGCTTAATTTTCACCCTCCTGTAAATTTTAAAAGTTCATGATTAAGTATTGACTGAGCTGTAAAACTTGTGGTTTTTTAAAGTCAAAAATATTAGTACACACGACCTGTTAAAGATTCGGTATTTTGCCTTTTCTTGTATAAATATACTCTTCTGAATATGCGACTACAAAAAAAAGGAAATGTCATCATTCTGTTAAATGTCAACAATTTACTATAAATGAACATGGTGCAAACCCCCCAAATTAAGTCACAGCAGTTCTGAACTTCTGAAACACGATTTTGTGCAGCTCAGCTCTTGCAGCTTAGCTCGTGCACCTAATAGCACGTTTGCACCCTCATCAGCACATTTGTTAGTAGCTGCAGGACCCTTCTCAAAACAAATCTCTTCTCAAATGCAGTGTGTACTCTCATGAAACTTTGTATTTACAATGATTTCAAGACTCCATTATGTTTAAAAATAGGCTAACTCTTACAGGAAATGACTGTCACTCAGGCAAAGAGGCAACCTGACCTTAAAGGCCATGCTTACTTCAGAAATGGATTAAAACTTTAGGACTGATCACTGGGCCTATATAAATTATAGCTCTGAGTACTCCATATTAACATTTGCTCCAATTAGACGTGTGTATCTCACTACTTCAAGGCATTTATCTTTATAGACAAGGTAAGGAAGCCCTCCAGCTTGTGATTCATTTCCTAGTAATCAAGAATTATTCATGTTCTTTAAAATTATCTTTTCATCCACCACTGCCTTTATCTGGATTAATTTTGGCAAGCTTCATTTCAAATCACTTTCTGTTTCTTTAAGGTAACTGAAACTCAGCAAATTCTGATGTTGTCCTTTTAATAATATGAATAATACCCTCTTAAGAATATCTGATCCGAAAGGATAAGAGATTCTTGCAGGTCACATTATCAATACATTATTGGATATACCGGACCATTGTATTTTGTTTCCTTCACTATCAAAGGGTAAAGAATCAGAAAATACTCATGCAGTAGAATTATAACTCTTTTAATTATGAAAAACTTACGAATTTAGATCTATCTGAAAGGACGTAGTAGAGTCAGTTTGTCGCCTACACCAACCATATGTGGTAGACAGCCAATAAATAATGTATTACTCTCAGTCATTTCTGAGCTGAAAGATCTGTAAGTAAGATGACTATCAGCTCTTTAACATGAATATGAAGAAGCTCCCACTTTGTATAGCAAGTGCCTTTCCTATTGCCTAATCAGAACTAGTCCTATATTAAAGAAGTTGTAAAATGTCACATTTTACCACAAAAAAAAATTATCCTGGATGCAGCCTACAATACTGGAGATGGGAAGACTATTAAGTTTTGCGATGTTAAGGTATCCTTTTCAATAATGTCCTATTTGTGCTATTTTTGCTTGCCCAAAGGGTATTCCTAGATTTCCACCCACCACCACCACCTTACAAGAGATGTTGGGAACTTAGTGATGATGTGAACATACATGAGGGAACTGAGTCTCCCTCACATGGCCAGCATGATCATTCCTGCAAGCTTCAAGAGATTCAGGCTCTGAAATGGACCAAACCACCAAGAATGAAGGCTAAAGCCCTTCACAGTAAGCTTTACTAGGGTCTACGGCAAGGGACAAAACACAGTTAGTATATCGTTCTTCCTTACTGAGAGTTGTTATTCACATACAGGTTTCTCTGGACTATGCAGACATCTGGTTTCCTAAATTGTCTCATTTAATAATGAGACATTTAATAATGAGAAGTTATCACACTGCATCTATGAATGTATGCCAGCTAAGATGACTGGAATGCTCTGTTTTGCCATTATCCTTTGTGAATCTGTTTAAGATCGATTGTCACAGACTATTCTGTGGCTACTCTTGCAGAGAGTGAAAGATCTCTGGGTTACATGAAAGATGTAACAGACTCATAAAAGAGTTTCTTGTGCTGCTGATAGTTGACATCCAAGTGTGTCTTGTGTCATTCAGTTGGCTGTTTTCTGCCTTCATGCTTCATCTGGCACAACTCATCCCTATCTACAGAGGTATTCAGCAAAAGGAGGTGACAGGCAGCCACTACTGTGAAGAATGAAGACTGTAGTGTTTAATTAGATAGTCCATGGGGGAAGTCTATGCTTGGGTGACATTTATGGCTACCATTGGACACTTAGGAATCTTGCTGGGTCCATGAAACTTCACCCTCATAGATCTATTTCTCAGAGGGAATAATGAAAAAAATTCTCACTTTTAAAGAAATCGTAAAAGCAGATCAATGAGCTGCACCCTTGAATGATATCACTAAGGTGAATGCATTCAGCTGACAGACTGAATAACTGACTGAAGTAAGTCAAGAAGAAACCTTACTATCTTTTGAGTACCTATGCCCATTTATCAAATTTATTATCCAGATAATTTTAAAATCATTTATTATGGCAGCTACTGCATCTCCAGTTCCAGACTTAACGGCTGTTCCATGAGCTCCATCTGGAACTTGTTCAGTAACAGGATGAACATTATACCACCCAGTTCCTACAGCTGAGCTGATTCCACTTTCACTTATTAGCTGAGACCTCTCGAGCAATAATGTAACTGGATGTGCAGAAGGAGGTTTGCATTTATTTCAGACTCCTAATAAAATGTCTGTAACTAATCTGTAGAGCCAGTTGAAAGTGGAGCCTGTTTGACTTAATTTTAAACAGATTTCTATTTTCAAGTACACACTGCTGTTTACATGTGTATGAACACATTTAAAATGAAATAATAAATATCCTATAAACAAGCAATAGCAAAACATCCACCACAACATTAGAACAAAATTTAAAACAGGAATAAATATATCTTATTTTAATTAATTTTCAGAGCAGTTTTAAATTTTAAAAGCACTCTTTGTACCAAAATATACATTTACCAAAATGCACGTACTGGATAGTGTGTGACTATTACAAAAGCCATGGCATTGCGGGTTAGATTCCAGCTCATATTCCTGTATTCCAACCTCCTCTCTCCTATGCTGAGCTCATTCTGGGATCTAAGACACCTGTGTGAGTAAGTCATAGAGTTTACACAACACTACTGTGTTTTGGGACTATATACTACTTCTTCCTTCTCTGCTTCCTGAGTCCACATAAATTTTGTAAATAAATGCTCCTTCTTCCAAGAGGGGAGAGTTTTCAATTTTTTTTTCTATTTTCTATGACTCAGTTCCTCACAGCACAGCATTAGTAAACAATTCTTTATACCGTAAGGAAATACATGAGTAGCATGTTGGGAAAATAAAACAGATTTAATTATTTCAGTGCAAATTTCAAAGGGATCATAAAAAAGGTGAGTTGAATGTATTAAAAATACTGTGGCAGAATCTTAAGCTACAGAAAGCAAAAATCCATTATTTCTATGTAAGGCTCATCAAAGAAGATGGGCTGCAGCCATCAACACTGCCAGAACTGTCAACAATTAACAGATTTGAAAATATAAGTAGCTTATGCCAATCACACACATTTGGCAAAGGTGGCAGCCACACATTTGGCAGTTGCATGGGCTACCTGGCTACTGCGTCCTCACTCTGCTCCACTTTGGGCAGAAAAGGCAGCTTTGAACTCTGCTAATGCCATGGATGAAGGGCAAGTCAGAGCATCCAGATGAACAGCAGGACAACATATGTTCCTGTCAGAAGTTTCAGAGGACTCCTTATACCACCTCCTTCCCTTCCCTCAATTACACTGATCCTGCTGTCACCACATTGGAGGGGATCTGGACCACAAATAAGAACATTCCCTTTTGGGAAAGAAAAACATAGGCATCTTGCTTAAGTAAATATTTATAAGCCCACTGCTTCTTCACCGTAAATGGAGACTAACCGTTATTTCATTAATCTACCCATGCAAAGTGTGGCTAGCTCTCCACTTAGACATTGCCTCAGTTTGAAAACCTCTGAAATAAAAGTGTGCCATCTCTGAAATACAAGACAAAAGCTCAAACAACACCACAAAGTGGAGGTAGCTACCGAATTCATAGAATCATAGCATCTTAAGGTTGGAAGACCAAGATCACAAAGCCCAACTGTCAACCTCACACCACCATGCCTACTAAACCATGTCCTGAAGTAGTTTCATTTCTGAACTATAGAAGAGAGAACTTCAGTCAGAAAAAAAAAAACTACTCTATCTCCAGGAGCACAATTAGAAAAGTAGACTGAAAATAGGGGGCTCTACAAGGCTTGGCCTCCACTGGGATATTAACGTAGCCATGGGGGTTGAAGAGGCTGCCCTGTTGTGATCCTGGGACATGCTCCCCTGTCCTGGATTTGCCAGCCTGATGCACAGAGGTGACGTGGTCTAGTGAAGAAGCCAGCAAGAGAGTCATTGTCAGATCCCTGGGAATGAGACATGAACAGCCCCTGGCTGGAGTGATTTGCAGCATTTTTGCATCCATCTCTGCGTCCCAAAGTGCACTCTGATTACACAAGGAGAACTAAAAGGCACCACTCAATGTTCTTTTTCACCACACTCTCATTTCTATCTACAGTGGGTGAATCACTCTAAATAACACCCTTTTTCTCCTTCATATTTACACATATCATGTAGCTGGACAGCAGAAATAATGCTTAGACAGCATTACCTGAGAAACAGATTTATAATCTGAAGTAGAAAAACACTCACTTCATATTTGCAGCTACACTGATATAGAAATTATTTTAAAATGTAAAACTGAGAATTTTGAAGAACTAGTCACTTCAAGTCTGAGCATTCCAAAATAAACAGATAAAAGTGCCGTTGCAAAAAGAAATCACAGCTTGACAGCATGGAAAAATAAATGCAAGTGCTTGCAGCAATACTCTGAGTGAAGAACACAAATATCTGACAGATTACACTTCTCTCTTGCTCAGCTCAGGAGCTGCCAACAGGTTAAGGTCTAAAGCAAATTCAAAATCATGTTTTCTCTGTGTGTTATGGTAACTAGCAACCCTACTGTAGAAATTTCTGAGCTATTTCAGAAATACAGCCTGACAGAAGTATTCCGGTCATTTCTGCTAATCAGTTAAAAAGTAATAAATGTATAAAGTCACACTTAAGAAGTACTTTAATCCATAAAGTTTCAGAAAATAAAATGTAAAATGGACCATTAAAATTATTTTGTTAAAAAAAGCTTCGTTGACAAATCCACTACAGGGAGAACAAAAAGAAAAGTAATGAACATTTTTCCAGCATTCCTAGGAACTTGATCTTTGAATTAATGTGGTTCAAGATCAGGTTTACTATCCTTGGGAAAAAAAAAAACCCAACTATATTTTTGGTGGTGGTACTTTTCTGTACTCCATCGTATCTTTCATCTTACAGAAACCTTCAATTTGTACTAAATTATTATTTAATGACTTAGAAAAAGACCTTATTTAAGGGTGAATGTAGTCTATGCATTGTGGATGTTAAGTTTCAGAACTTCCCATACTAACAGAAACTGTGATGGGGAAAACTTACTGCAAATGCTTGGACTTTTTTTTTATATCAACTCTCACAACTTATTTATTTGCTATAAGATCACTTTTTAATGGATTTCTGCACCTGCAGAAATTCTTCATTTCTGAAGGAAGTCAGTGAGTAAAGGCAGGAACAATGTGTCTCGTACTTGATGAAGCTGAATGAAGAAATGCCAGCCACCAAGAATGCATTATAAATCTACTGGGCCAAATATAGCATGGATATAGGACAGGTGGCTATGTCTGCCATCCCCGCTCATATTTTGCTACATCCACTGACATCTAAGTACGTACTAGTCATTACATGTTAAACTTTGAAGAATTCATCCATCACTTCTATGAGCTTTCTGAGTATCACTCTCAGCATATGGCTCTTCTGCACATGGATGGAGCCTATATTCAGGTTAATGATCACAAGTAGTATCTCTGGACTTCACTGCGATCTTATACAACTTTAATTCCACTGACTTGAAGAGAATCCCCTTGATTCACAAAACTGTGAAAGACATCAGGACACTTGTTTTTAGTCACACAGTCACACCTCAGTCACACAGGGTCTACTTAACAAAAAAATGTTTATGTCATTGTAAACTTTAACGTACTGAATTATTAAATTAAGAAGATGAACACATTATGTGCAGTATTTACCAAGAAAACTAAAGAACTGTTAACCAGTGAAAACAACAGAATACATGTTATTCTGCTCAAAAAAAAAAAAAAAAAATCCGACTTCAGTTCCTCTACAGTTCCATTTGTTGGGTGGGTTTTTTTGAAAAATCCCTCTCCCTTAAATCATGAATTGGTTAAAAAGAAAGTAACTCTGGGGGATACAAGGCAATCTAAACAACAGTTAAAGTTTTAACTTCAGAAATGCAAAGCTTCTTAAAACATACCCAGGAAAACAAGCTGTATGCACTGATAAAATTGTATGTACCGATAATTCCCCAATATCTACACTTTACTACAAAGTATAGGTATTGTTATGTTAAATAGCAAAATATTTTTCAGTAATTCACTGAAATCCTATTTCCCAGCAGCTCTTTCAAGATGGGTAATGTTATTGAAGTGCAGTAGTATGTTCACAATGCATGATTACAGAATGCTAATAAGAAAAACTAAATGAACAAAGAAGCTGGTAACAAACTGCAGGCATGCCCATCTCTAGGTCACCAGTCCTGACAGGTTAACAGATGAAAGGGAAGTTTTACTGTGAATCGACAGCGGAGTAAGAGGCTTTTGCCCACATTAGCGCTGGCCAGCATAAGTGCTCGTATCATAGCCAGCGTTGTGCAACCGCTTGGCTCACACCATTAAAGTGGCACCAGTCCCCCCAGTAGGACCACCATAGCATCCGCGTTAGACCTCAGCAGTTGTTCTTCTCCCATTCCACAGTGCAGGAATAGATGTGTGAAATACAGACTGTCCAGAAAAGCTGTTTGCAGTGACAGACAACAAACCTGGAGAAACATTCCTCCTGAACAGCATGTGTCATCTGCCCTAAATGTGTGGCAAGGAGCAGCTGGCCAGCTAAGTCATGGTCTAGACCTGTGCAGAGTTCCTCCAGAGCCACCGCGCCACTGGAAGAAACGTATTGATGTTCCCATCTGGGTCTGCCCCTGACCATGCACTTAGCAGATAGGTAGGAAGACTAAATTTCCATTTCTGTCAATCTGGTATTTTTTATGAGTTCTAAATTTACTGCATCAGAAATGCTGAACTGCTGCAAGGTTTGAACACAAGGGTGAAATAATGAAGATAATACACACATGGAAAGACCACAGTAAGCACATGTTGCTGTTTAACATTCCCTCTGAGCCACAGCCTCCCCTTTAGAGGATTTGAGTATTTGATATATTTATGTACACGACAGAAAATCAAATCCTTATACATTTCAGTTAAAGAAAATTAAATGTTTACTGTGAAATTAGGAAAACTGGTATTTCTTCTGCGGTGCTAACTTCAAACGAGAATCTGTCTTATCTGTTGCCTTCATGAATACTGAAATAGTTAATTGATTAGTCAAATGTTAACAATTGTTACTCAGGCTGTGCCATGAGATTATGTACTCACACTGAGAATCAATGGTAATTAAGTAGCTGATCAATGCAGGCACCTTTTCAATGTGTACAAAGCTTCAAAATACCAGTCCAGTGTCTAAAACTAAACACAAGGAGTTAAAACTCTTCATTGAATTTTCTTCACTGAAAACTCTTTGCAGTGTAATGCTCAAAAATGTATTCTTCTCTTGCTTTGACGTAGAGGACTCCATGACATTGACAATGTGTAAACTTTAGATTTAAGAACAAAAACCTCTCTTAGACATTGTACTTTATCGTAGATAAAATCTGAGTTACATGACCAAAGCAGACTGGTATCCAAGCAATCCTGGCGCTGACTGAAAAAAGCAGGGCAATGGAACATGTTCAGCTATCAGTGACTTTAATCTGTACATTATTGCAGAGATCATGTTGAAACATTCCTGATGTACTTTACACAACAGTTTTAAAAACTTACAAAAAGTATTTCTAATATGGTTCCTGTTAAAACTCTCGTGTCATACACGGAATTGATCTGCCTAGTCATGAACAAGTCATTAACGTGCAGCACTACCTCAATTTTACATAGGCACATTTCCATGTATGAAAACACAAAAAGGCACTAAATTGACTATTAAATGAGACATAGCTCATTAAATCAAGAAACTCATGTTAAAATTTTTAAACCTTACTCTTATTTCTAAATATTTTAGAATTAGTTTACTTTGCAAGAATTCCCGCCCCCTCTTCATTATTACATTGTGTCAAAATATTTACAAAAAAAGAGAGGTATTCAGAATTTCCCGTACTTATCATGATACTTAATGTAACTTTCCCAACTTACAGTGGATACAGTCATAACAAAAAATATTAGACAGATAGAAGAGAGCCCTCAGTGAATCTGAAGGTTATATATATATATTCATATTCAACATTCTGTAACCTGTTCCAAGAAGGATGTCAACCTTTCAAAATAAAATCTATGTCAGCTGTTTAAATCTAAAATGAAATGTTATATAGCACATAACAACTGATATTCTACCTTAGTTGGCTTTATATTTCATCATCACAGAAAATAAATTTTCTTTTTTACATGTTTATATTAAAAACTTGAATTAGACAGAAAGGGAAAGCTTTAGCAAAAGTTTCAGAGAAACTCTAGGAACTAAAGTGTTTCCTACCTACCTTTGCTACATGGCCGTAATTCCACATTTTATATCCCACGAATACATATAAAACACAACACTGCGCATTTTTCCTTTTCAAGTAACTGTACTGAGTATTTTGCAAGAGCTTCCTCCACTGAGTAGGATATAAGCTACTTCTGCACAGGATGTATGGGTAAGGAACATGTTTAAATCAATCTGTATGCATGAATATAGTATTTCCATATAAAGAAATATCATTCTGAATAAAGAGCAAATAGGATTTTAATGATACAAGTTTTGCTCTTGCTACATACATATAATGACAATTAATGTTAAGAAAAAAACTACAGAAAAGCCCTGAAGAAAAATGCTTTGTAGACTGAAGAGGATTTATCCTCAGTGTTTAAATTAAAGCACATAATACTCTAATACTGAGTAACATTAATTTTACTGAAATTTGGACCAAATAATATTCAATCACCTGCTCTTTGTATAAACTGGGGCAATTGCCTGTTCCTCCTCATTTCTTAATAGGTTTGATTAATAAAGATAACAAGGCACTTTTCTGTGAAAGTTGCCTTTATTAGGCTAACAAATGGGATAAAAACTGATGAAGAACATGATGCAGGTTTGCACGCACTCTAAAATAACCATTCTCTCAGCCTTGCTGCACTGTCTGCAGAATCTCAGCAGGTTTGTCTAGGAAATATATTGGCCTGTCCTGACTAGAAAAAATATAAACCATAATTTTGGCTGTTGTTTTCATTCCTTTTATACTGACCAATAACTCAGTTTTCTTATATCTGGCAATGCAGCCTTTATAACATGGTTTGCTTTGTATTGGCATTTTTAGACCATTTTTCTTTAAGTGTCATATATCTCAAACAGCTTCACCAAATGAATTACTGTGTTCGAACAAGCACTTCCTCAGTATGATATGAAGCACATGGAACAATCTGTAGGTAGTAATAAGAGAAGGAACATGATTGTTTGTATTTGTGGATTAACCTTTGGAGTTTTCAGATATGGGACTCAACAACCACCAACTGAAAGAAAATCCCAGCATAATGGCTTATGTGAAGGATAAAATCTCTAAGAACACAACGTCACCTTATTGAGTTTGCTCTGAGACGTCCTTAACTCAAGCCTTAAAAGCATGATGTAGGTCCCAAGCACACATTACGTACACATGCATTAGAAGCCTTTCTCCAGGTCCAAACTTCTAATGTTTCCAAAGATGGAGTAACAAATATTCTTGGGCTCAGCTATAAGAAAAGCTATAAGCCAACAATCACTGCTTTTGAGTATTTTCTAAAAGCTACTCTTGTGGTTTTGTTTAGTGAGGGGGGGCCTAAGGTGGTAGCTTCTGTAGGAAACTGCCAGAAGTTGCTCCCCTTTGTTCAGTGGACTCGGCCAAGCCTAGGGCAGACCCGCTGCTGGCCAAGGCCAAGCCAATTGGTAGCAGAATGTTCCATGATAACACCTCTGCAATAACGTATTTAAGAAGGGGAGAACAGAAAAAAAAAAAGAAGAAGATAAGATGTGAAGAAGCTGAGCGGGGGCAGAGGTGGAGAGGGGGAGGCGCAGGCCTCATGGGCCTTGCAGGCCTCACCCTCTGGCCTCTTGCCAGGCGGCCGACTGGGCCCAACTTGGCCCAGCCTGGCTGCAAAAAGCGGAGAGGAGATGAGATGGATGATGTAAAGAGATTCTGAGAGGCGCCTGCCAGCCTGTTGTGAAGAACTTTTCTTGTGAGAGAAACACCTGCAGACGCCAAGGTCAGTGAAGAAGGAGGGGAAGGAGTAATACGGCTCCTGGCCAAGATTCCCCTGCAGCGTGTGGTGACGACCATGGTGGAGCAGGTTGTTCCCCTGCAGCTCATGGAGGTCCACGAAGGAGCAGAGATCCACCTGGAGCCCATGAAGGACCCCACACCAGGGGAGGTGGATGCCTGAAGGTGGCTGTGGCCCGTGGAGGGCCTGCTGGGGTAGCCGTTCCGGAGGGACTGCACCTCGTAGAAGAGATGACCCACGCCGGAGCAGTTTCACGAAGGACTGTGGCGTATGGGCGGGACCCCACAACACAGCAGGGGAGGAATGTGAGGAGTTCTTCCCCCAACCATGAAGCAGCGGCGTAAAACAACGTGTGATGAATTGACCGCAACCCCCATTCCCTCTTTCCCCCTGTGCCGCTCGGGGAGGGAAGGTAGTAGAGATAATGTTAAGCTTGGGAAGAGGGAGGGGTGGAGGGGGGTTATCTTGTTCTCTGTCTCATTATCCTGCTAGTTTTCATAATAAATGAATAGTTTTCCCCAAGTCAAGTCTGTTTTGCCCGTGACGGTAACTTTAAGGATTTTCTCCCTGCCCTTATCTCAAACCTCAAGCCGTTTTTCTTATATTATCTCTCCCTATTCTCTTGGAGGGTGGGGGGAGTGAGAGAGAGACTGCATAGTCTGGTCCCGATTGGGGCTGGACTACGACAGCTACTGAGTCTTAACATGGAGCATCCTGGAAGAGCGAGTCCAACATTTTTAATCTTATGTCTCTTACTTTGGACATTATTTTTTATCCTCCTTTGCCACACAAGTATACAAAATAAAACTTCTACTTCCATAGTCTTTGGGTTATTAGACTATTGTGTAATAGCCTATTCATCATGATTACAGATCAAAGTATGGAAAACAATGTCAAAAAAGTAGATAAAAATACAAAGACTTCCACAGATATGCCAGTGTTATTTTAAATGCAGTATTCAAAAAGCTTATTTTAATAATTAATCGAATAGCTGTATTATAATAGCAATAAATGATTTAAGATGTAATTAACTCAATTATAAACATTTCTTATGAATACATAAAAGATTGAAATTCATTAGCATATAAAAACCACTACAAGTTTTGGTCTATAAATACACTCAAACAAGACTTTTAACTGCTGAAACTAAAATGCACAATATCATCCAGAATACATGAAAGCCAGTACAATGATATCAGGATATTCCTTCAATTTCACATAGTCTTGCTTCCCAACTAGCAATCTTATCATTATAGCTCATATAATTCCTGCTTTGATATACTATGAGCTATTCTCAGTCTCAAGTTATCTCAAAAAGCCCAGCTACTACTGTCTCAGATAGTGTTTCTGTTGACTTCAAAGATTCTCTGGTTTACATAGTGCAACTCAGGCAAGTATAAGATCAACATATTTATTACAAAGTTTTATCGCCTAAAACTACAGTTAATGAACTTCTTTATGCTAAGAGGAGGACACTGCAAGACTTATTGTTCCCGTAAAAGACCTCAGTAATATTTTCAGGAGAGGGAGGGGAGGAAGAGAGTCATTTCTAAGAAAAGAAATAGTTTTTTTTTAAAAAGCAGTGAAAGAAGCATGTTAAAAATGGAAGAAGCACCATGACCACAAAACCAAAAAATAGTTTCAAAAATATGGCAGCACAAGAAAAAGAGCAATGTTGGACGTTGGACTCTGCACAGCAAATGAACGGCATAGTGAAAACTGATCACTCACACTGCATTTTATTTTAAAAACACAGAGTCCACATTTTCAGTCTGTTAGTACTGAATACTATAAACAGCTTTCCATTTTGAAAACAAATAGCATCTATGACATTGCTCTCTCTAAGACAAGGATTACATGCAACATGACATATTTAGTATAAGCATGAGAATTTTACTGTTACCAGTTGTGGTATCTAAAAAATCAACTAACCCATCTCTATCCACCGATCATCACTGGCAGCAGGCAGCTCTCCTGCACAGGAGGCTGGAGAGGTGCTCTTTCAAAATTGGGGTCTAGGTTTCTGAACTCAGCTGGAGTCTTCACACTGACTTCAAAACATTGGTGATACTTCACCTGCCTAATTGTCTTCTCCTGTCTTCCAGAATTAGTGATTCCATGTGTAAGAAGTCTAGTACCTTAACATATTAGCATGCATTTCATAAAAAAACACTGGGCCTTTTTAAAATATGCATAATTGTAGTAGCAAATGGAGTGAACAGACCCATGGCGATCAAATTACGAAATGTGAATACACACCTGAGACATTGTTATTCTTTTTTTCCAAATTTACCAAGTATTTTTTATGAATTTGGTATTTGCTGCAACTGCTGACTACTGAATTCAAATACAGGCTAGAAATACACACGGCCTCTCTCTGCACGTGGAGGGTAGCATACAGCTGTGAGATGCCCAGGAAAGAAATGCTCTCTCAGGAATCGTGGCTCCTTTCTGTTTCTCCCACACCTAGGGAGTGGCACAGGTATTGGTGGGAAGCAGGTTTGAACTTTTTATGGTCTCCTTCCCTGCAATGGGGCAGCTCTGGTTCCTTCCAACAGGATGGGGGGAAACAATGGCTCCTGTAAGCTTGCTTTCACATACTTCAATGGCTTTCACATACACCCTTGCGCAACGGATAAACACCCATACGTGCCCCGCTTCTTCCAGGCATGCTGTGAAAGGGGAGGGAATACACTACATCTTGTTCTTCTTGCATGCAATCCCAATTTCCTCCCAAGCAAAAACATCCTCCTTCGCGCTATAAAATATCCCAAAGTGAAGTATCAGGTGAACAAAAAAATAGGCAAAAAACAACAAAGGTAAACGGAATGCCTCAAATTAAATTAAATTGAAGAACTACTCGCTGCAAATTACCTGTATATGTGAGGATGTATTTAGGATACACAGAATTAAATTAGTGTGAGAAATTTTTAGAAACTTAAGCAGAGGAAGAAAACAGAAGCTGAATTACATATAATCACACCCTCATGTCATCTTTAAGAGTATGTCAAATTAGAATGCCTAAGAAAATGCAGGAAATCTAAATGTGGTCCCTGACGGGCTGAGCCTGGGCTCCATTTCAAACGACTTTTTCTCTAAATGTCTGCTGCCCCTTTTAAACCTGATGATAGAGACTCAGGCCTGGTCAGCTTCAAGCTGTCATTTGTCTTTGAGGACTAATTTCTTCTATGCCTGCCTATATCTTCAGGCAGCTAATTTCCGATAAGGTTTACTCTTAAAAAACAGTCTAATATGAACATGTAATATGAAACCAATCTAAATACATTTACCTTTCATAACATTAACTTTCAAATTATACAAACTAATCAGGCCTTTGCAATTTGCATAACTTCTTGGGAAAAACGCCAGAGCTACAAGAAATAAAGATTCAAATGGTGACATTCTTCCTTTTTGTTCAATATTTTGTCCTTCATCGATGGTTGCCCTGATAGCAGGGCAGTGGATTATGAAGGCTCTGCTGCTTGAATTGGTGATAACTTTTAAGAGCTGACGGCGATTTGCTTGGGGCCTCAATCTTACAACCTCTTCTTCTGTAAGAAGGTTTCAAACAGTGGACTGACTAGTGTCTCCGCAAATGAAGTAAACTGCAGATACGAGGAAGACAAGGGCTTGATATTATCTGGACAAGCTACTTTTCAAGTCTTACAGCAGATCCTTGGACTCGTATGTGTTCTGTCAAGCTTGAATAATGTGAATGCATATGAATTTTCATATGAATATGAAATTCATCTATATGAATATGAAAAAGAATTCAATCTTCACTTGAAGACATCTTGATGGTTTTAGAAATACAGAATAAAATTTTCTAAATTCAACAGAACATTGTCATTCAATTTCCTGCTCAACAAAGAAAACCACTGAAACATCACCTCATGTACTTAAGCACTGCTAGACTGATCCTGTCAAAGTATGACTTAACAAAGCTTGTAATCCAAGGGCAAAGTGAGACTCCTTTGTGTGAATCATTTTAGTAAAGCAAACAGTTCAGATTAGTGAACAGACAAATTTCAGCTTTGGTACTGCAAACTGTTAGCGTCGAATGCACGTGACTGCATCTACGTCTTTCTGTGAGATTATTCCACAGTACCAATATCGTACAAGACGTGGCTACAGTTCAGTGGCAGTGCAATGATTCCTACAGGTAATTTCCAGCACTGTTTTTCTTCCCACATGAGGAGTCTGAACTGAAAATGTTCTTTTAGACTGTACTGAACCTAGAACACAGGGACTTTTGTTTTCAATTCTGCTGATCTTATCAGCCAAGTTGACCTAATGAATCACTTGCTCACCATCAGCACTAGCTTTAACCTAGATAAAATCAGTAGCAACCTTAAAGGAAAAGAGCCAAGACTTGCAACCTAGGTAAAAAAAAGGCACTATGTTTATACCTCTCTAAAAGAAAATAATTTAATGCCTATTTCCTGCAAAGGACTGAAATAGGAGAACTTCTGAAGCACGGAAGATACAAGCCTAACAAGAAAGTCAGGAATCTTCTCTAGCATCCAGGAGTCATAATAAGAGCAGGAAGCTCTTTTTACAGAATCAAATAAAATTTGATTTTTTTAAAAAATTACTGAATAGGTTGGCATAAGCAGTACTAGAAGACAGCGGATAACCTTGAGAAATAATTTACCAGCTACAACTGATATGAAAATCTAAGTAATATGACTGCTATATATGACAACACTTTCAAATTAAAAATAAAACCCTCTCCCAAAGAGTTCAGTGCTAATTTAACCATTTTTTCCTAACAACCATACAAATGAACAGGTGCAGGGTTGTGTAAGTGCTCTTAGGGAAGTGCTCTGTTTGCCAGAATGGCAAACAGAAAGAAGAAAAAAAACTTCAATGAATGCAGTCATAAAAATGTCTAAAACTTAACCTTTAATCTTCTTTAGCTAAATAAATAAACTAAATGTAAGATAGAGACTGTAACTCTAACCAGACATATTTATAGTGATTGACTTCTACCATGTAGTGAATTTTTGCTTATCAGATCAGACGTTTAAAAAGAATATTATCCAGTACATTTAGCAATGCAATACCCTCATCAACTTTCATTTGTTCCCAGGCAGATGAAAGTTGATGAGCATAATTTTAAGAAAAATTATAAAGGCATGCCATTGTTTAATGGTTCATGATATTTTTGCAGTTTTGTAACATAAAACCCAATTATTTGAGATAGGGCATTAGTTGCCAGTTGAAAGTATTCATATTTTCTTTTTTTCGTCGATCATTTTGAAAGTTTTAATTACCACCACCAGTTCATTGTATCATATGAAGCACTGTAAAACTCACTCTGAACAATGAACAGCAACTATTCTTCCTCCAGGTTGAGAAATAAAATCTTAGAAAATAGCCTGATAGGGTAGAATTAGACCAGGGTGTTGGGCACAACCATGAGCAATCTAGCTATAAACTGCACAACCCATGACTGTTCCTGAGCAGCACCATGCTACAGACAAACTCTGCTGCCTTTGTTGTCCCCACCCATGGCCCGTGGTAGGAATCTACGATATTCATCACAGCTTCACAAAAGCTATGCTATGTTCTCAGGGATGCAAAAGCAATATTTTGCTCAATTTAATATGTAATGAGTGGTTACTCCCCTCTATGGATTTTCCACCTATGAAGTTTCCAGCGTAGGCAGAAGTTGTCTTCACAACTCACTGACCAAATAATACACAAATTGCTGTTGAGCATGAACTTAAATTCTGTTCACAGGAGCCCAGTTCTTCCCCAAATGCACAGACCCTGTTTGCTCTCTCTGGTCCCTCTCCCCCTCTTCTGCATCATGGCTCGGTTTCTGCAGCAGAGGCAGTGAGACCCTCTTACAGCAAGGGTCCCTAAATGTGAGGAACTCACGTGCTGAAGATAAAACCTAAAATACAGCCGTCTCTTTCCCTCTTTATGTACAGCCATACAGCTGGAAACTAGAAAAGAGTTAGCCTATTCTTCAGGCATCAAAGCATCTAGGGCAGGCAATCTGAGCCTAGTCGTCAGGGCTCTGATGAAAGCCTGTGTACGTGCATTTTGGTATTTTTAATATCTACTTTCCAAATATTTTTAAGAGGAGATGTGTGAGGAAGAAATGCATAATCATTCACTGTAATCAACTCTATAGCTCTTACTGTAGTTTACGATGAGTTTTACTGGAGTAAAAATTTAGAAGACATCAAGGATGCTGAAAGTGAAAGTTAAGTTATGCAATGCAGATCTCGCCTTTGCGAAGCTGTTACAGCCATTATCACAAACACCTAATAGCTGGTCAGCAGCCATCTCCTCCATTACACTTCAGTTATTTAGATAAGGAAATAACTATAGTACTGGAGACACTTCCCAAATGGTGCCTCAGTGGTTTTTAAAACAGTGTAAGACTAAAAGTCATGAAAAGCCTTGAAAATTACTGCTCTGTTATCAACTTCTGAAGTTATGGCCCTAGTAGTAGAGATACCGAGCATCCTACCGAAACCAGACGCATAGGACATAAAAGACAGCTGAGTCAGGCCCTTAGAGGTAAGCAATGGTAAAATCCAATTGTAGTAAAGGAGTAACTCTTCAGTACCTGTCCAGAAGGTCTCCAAAAATACCCCCAGGATTTCTTTTGTGGAAGCAGCCTTCTCAGAGCTGAGCTCTCCAGGAGCTGTGGAAGTTCTTAAACAAGTAAGAATGAGAGATGGGTTTTTACAAGTAGAGGAAAAAGCTAATAATTCTTCACAAGGGGTGACAAAAAAGAACATTTTTTTTTTTGCTTAGCTGCTCTACCACTAAAAAAAATAATGTAAGAACCTTAAGGAAAAAAAAAATTGGATTACAAAGAAGAGGGTAAAACAAAGATAAAAAGAGAAAAACATACAGAAGTTGGAAAGGAGGAAGAGAAAGACAGAAAATAAATAAAAACATTGATGTATTTATGATGCCTTCTGAGAAGCATATAAGAAAATTATGTGTCAAAACTATTGTAATTCTATCTATTATTATATCTTAGGGGACACTGATAGTATTGTGATGGGAGTTATTATTAAACATACATAGAAAATGCACTTTATGGAATGTGAAAATATCACCATTTTAGCAACTTTATACTAATTACATAGCATTATATTCCACTAAAAATTAGAATAATTACAATGTTTACCTTACTCAAAGATGCATTATGGTTTTTACCTGGTAATATGCAACTGTACTATTACTGCATATCTTTTCACCAAACTGACCACTTACTAATTGCTAAAACTATTCTACCATACTGTGGTAGAAAGATTAATACTGTCAGGAAAGTACAAGGCTCTGAAATGTTGTCAAAACAAAGAATATTGATCTTCTTAAAACACTGCGGTTAGTACACAAATCACCCGAAAATGACTGACATTAATATGTGCCTTCTGTGCCAATGCACTTTATCATGTACCTTTTTGACAGTAATAGCATTTTATTATACTGCATGGCACCTTAACATACTCCACAGAAATTTTTTTTCAATTTGAGAGTTTCCATTAAAAAAAAAAAAAAAAGTTGTTCAGCAAAAAGAAAATTAACTGTCTTTATTCACTTTGATTTAATACCTTGTCAGTTCGGTACGGTTTTTTACGATTCTTTGTATAAATAAAGTTGAAAAGAGCTATTCTAATGGTAATTTGGATCAACCTTACAAACATATGATTCCAGGTTTCTAAATGAGGCCCACTTGAGGGGGCTTTAAAACTGAACAAAAAGAGCCCTAGGGCTCTACAACTCACATTTAACCTACTTACATGAAAAAGGAACTGCTTTGGTTAAGAATAAACTTCCACAAGCTCAGGTTCAAACCAAACATGCCAGCATATTAGTGAGGAAATGAAACAGCAAATAGTAACTCCTTTCATACTTGTAAAAGAATACTGTATTTATTTAAATGCTTTGGCAGAAATTCTCATTTTAATTAAATTGCATTTATGGGAATAGCATTTTTACAATTAACAAAAAAATAACAAATTCCTTTTAAAGACCTACAAAAATCACAGCAACCTCAAATATATGGAGAAAACATATAATTGTGAGAATAAATCTGTCTGACTAACCTGGGACATGAGTCAGGAAAAAATGATAGTCTATTTTTTGTGCTGGGCAAGCCTATGCAATGCAGCCGCAGTAACCCAAAGAAATTAACTTCTGTCTGTTTGGAAATAATTGTAAACTGTATGCAATTTAAAAATGTGGTTGTGTTTGATGCATTTTTTTCTTTCTGAATGAAGCTACTGGCTGTCATGATACATTGCTTTTTCTTTACGTCCACCTCTCATCAAAAGTGCTGGAAGATCCTTAGAAATGAAGATTTATCTCATGCTGCTGTTCAAAGCGATCAAGAGAAAAAAGGGGAAGATATTTTCTTGGGAGACCCCTGCCACTCACCACTACATCCTGGAAATCAAAGAGTGACTACGGAGATTTTCATGTAGCATTTTGTGTAGCCATGAGGTCAGAGACAAGGCAATGGCTTCAGTGTGAGCACGAAGGTGAGGACGCACATTTCAAATAATAAAAGCAGCTAAAAAACAAAAGGGAACAAAAAGCTAATTATCCCTCCAAGAAATTGTTATGATCATTCAATCCATGTGCTGGCAAGCTCCCGGAGTTTAAAATCCATGCCTGCATTCCTGAGGTCCTCATCATGAGGATAAAATGTATCAGATCAGTTTTAGGCATGTGTCATTGATTAGTTTTAACACTTATTAAGAACACTTTTGGAACGGAAAAAATGACACAGTCTACAGTAACTCTTTCTATTGTGCATGTTCACCATCCAACTGCTTTATCATTTCAATCTTATCCTTCACCAGGTCATTTAAATATACGTTTATTTGGAAACAATAGTGCAGCTGCTGCTTGTTTGCACTGTTTCTAGAGTTACTCAGCAATTTAACCAGTTCACTGCTTGCAGAAAGGAAGAGGAGGGATGGCAAAACTTAGGGAAACGCAGAGGCACAGAAGCGAATGTCCTCAGCTCAGCTGTCAAGGCCTGTCACATTTGCTCACCATTTCTGCTGCTGGTTGCGCATACTGGAAAGTCCTTCTGATGGCTGGAAGTTTATTCACTGGGAGTTGATAACCCTTTGCTCTTTTACCAGCACTGTCCTTTGACTGAAATAGCTCTTTTCCCTCCCTAGGGTTTTTCTCCCTCAAATAGTTAGAAGTAATCTCCTTTCTCATCCTTCTTTTCAGCAAACTAAACAAACCCAGGCATTTCCTGCATGCCCCATGCGCTCAGGTACTGGGCTCAGGGCAGCACCTCAGCCACCTTCTCTGCCAACTACACTGCCTTGCTCAGGGACACCACGGCACATCCCCGGCTACTGAGGACTGGATCAAAACACACTTGTTAGAGACAACTGAGGTGTCTTCAACGTAGAAATAGCCATTGTCTGTTCCTTTTGTAACAGGCTGTCCTCTCCCGTGATCATCCTAACAGCCCTTCCTTCTACCTATTTCATTCTGAATTAGTCTCCCTTGAATATAGGTGATCAGACACTGGAGATCTCACCACTGTCTAATATACCCATCTCTACCAGAAACCTCTCCCTAGAAAAATCTGTGGACGTTTGCTGTCACTATTGTCACAATTTGTCTTGGCAATTCACGCCTACAGCAGCAAGCTCTGCTGTTCAGCTCCGCACAAGCGACTCCATGCATGCATCCTCCTCTCGCAACCCTGACACTGCAACCATCAGGGTCACACACTTTTTCTTAGAATGGTTTGGGGTGGAAGGGACCTTTAAAGGTCATCTGTGTTCCTTGATATGCTGTGACTCTTTGTAGCAACAGTGCCTCTCTGTTTTTGGTTATCAGCAAATGAATGCACTCTTATTTGTATGACTAATTGTAGCGTTCAATAACAAAAAAAAAATTAAGTAAGATCTCAAAACCAATCTAACAGGTCCTGCTATTTCTTTCACCAGTCCTTTCAGAATCCTATCACCTTGATTGCAGTACCTTTATCTCTCTTAAGATTATTTTGCACATCAGTGTTTGTCATTTCCCTATTCATACTCCTCTTCCCAACTACTCAACATCATTTTTCTTGACTGAGTATAATATGTTCAGGTCAAGTATTGAGATGCTCACAGAAAATCTGTAGTCTCTACCTATCTGTACTGCACAGCTGCTATACTTCTTTCCTTGCTCTGTTTTTATTTATAAAGTTGACAAACCTTGACTGTTTGTCTTACTATCATTTGCAAAGTCTAATATGCTTTACTTCTTGGCCATTTTCACTTTCCTGATAAGACACTAATCCTTACAGCTTCTCTGCTTAGTCTCAGTGCTCTTCTTGAGTTGGTTCTTCACTCAGGCTTGGAGTCCCTCAGGACTGAACAACTTTTATAGCTGCTACTTTAGAAATAAAGTTCAATGTCTGCACCTTTGACTGAAAAAGTTCCCATTTTCTCTTATATTTAATTCTTCAATCCACGGGTCTTTGTTCTGAGATGTCTTTTAAAGAGACTGCAAAAGACTTTCCTCCTCCTAACAAAATGGGAAATGAGAACTCCTGTCTGGACATGCTTCTCTTATTCAAATATATGCTTACTTGTAGCAACACAATATTTTTCTTACTTTAGGAAAAAAGCCAAGCAATTCAATTTACCAGCTTACAGCACCTCAGCATACTGCTTTGCCTTCTGCTTCCCTGGATTTTCCTTATTGTTCCTGCCTGTATCTATTCTCTAACAGTGGTCTGACTTCTATTCTTATTGATCTTTCCATTTCCAAATTGGAAAAAATTAAATTCAGGAATAAGACATGAAAATAAGTGTACAGAGGTGTGTATATATATATATATGACTATGTGTACAGAAATATATGCAGTTTCTTCGTAGTTTAAGCTCATTCCACAGTAAAATTTCATTGTTTTGCTGGGTTTTTCAAAGTTTCCATCAAAAAAATAACTGTCTTCTTTTGCTGATCTCTCAATTAAATTTAAATTGACACAATTTATGATCACCCAGTAATATAGCTGTTCTCCTGAAATGTCCTCCTCTTCTCTGAGTTTTTCCCCAGACCTTGACAGAATCTATGGCGGATGGCAGCACTACCTGTCTCAAAATGAACCCTAGTCTGTGGATTGCTTTTAGCTCCTCTGATGCCAAGCGCATTGATTCTTTTCAACATGGAACATCCAACTGCATGTCACTTCTTTGTCAGATGCTGGTGCAGATCATCCAGCAGTCTGTATCCTCTCACAGTTTCCTATCTTCTGCAATTTCTAGCTGTTTCTGGCTCCTAGCCCGTCTATTATCTCTGTCTTGCTTTGTGGAGATAGTATATAAAAAAATTGCTGCAGAACAGCTATCTTCTGACTGTCCATTTCTCTTCTTTATTTCCAGTGCACCAAGTCTCTATCTTAGTTTTATTTCTTCTCAATTATTAGATTTCTTCCTCTGCTTTGCTAGAGGGTCACTCTTTGTAGCCAGAAAAATCTGGTCCTTTCCAGGTACTTTTGCTCGTTAGACATGTGCAGGTCTGGAGATGCCCATACAACTTACTCTCTCCCTTTTTTTTCATCACACCTTCACATCCTCATCTGAACTGCCATGCCACTGTGGCACATGCTTCCATTCCTCAGCTCTTTTCTTCCACAGGTTTTACAAATAGGAGTTTTCTTTCCTTTGGACCTTTGCTTTTCACAATGCTATGTTTAATATATTCATTGTTAAACTAAAACATTCCTGAATATTCAAATGTTCAGACAGAGAAATGTTTCAGTCAATACATTCACTTGATATTTGTCTAATGTGTTTCAGATGTTGAAATGTATAGTATAAATTACAAAGAAAATCTAAATTACACAAATTCACATAGAAAATGAAATATGATTGCATAGTCTCTTAATGCCTGAACGAGCATACTTCAGATTTTATGTACAGCAAGTTGCCTCCCATTTCTATCCAGAGAAATAATGTGCCTGGTTGCTTCTTTTATTTCTTTGAATTATCACTATACTGAAGCAAATAGTGCAAGGTCTCCTGTTTACTTAAAACAGAAAACAGAAATATTTTGGGTTTTTTAAAAAAATATTCTTTTTCCAACAGGTATGCACTTAACATACCAAAATTAAGATTTCAGTTAATGAAATTACCACATTAAAGAAAAAAAAAGAATGGTTCACAATCTGTAAGGGAAAGGAAAAAGGCACAGGGGAAAATCATTAAAGCTACAGCCACAGAAAGTCTTTTCCTTTCCTTTTAAAAATTTTGTCTTTAATGAAATTTTCCTCTGAACATTAGTCTGTGTGTGGTATAAGATCCAGGCTGATTCACCCAAGCTGTATTTTGTTTTCAGCTCTGGCAGCCTGCAATTCAACCCCTACTGCTTGGCAAGATGGAGGCTCTCACGTTTTCACAATTTAGAAGCCTGCACTTTGCAGCCAATTACTGAAATGTAACATAGGCTCAAGTGTTCTTTCTACAGGAAGCACAATAAAAGAGAGACTGCCTTATGCCTGGAGAATGGCTATTCTCAACTCTCAAGCTCTTGGGCGCTCAGAGACCGAGGCTTACGGGGCACGAGGTGCTCACTGTTTGATGGCAATGCTTCCAGCAGTAACCTGGGGAGGGAGGTATGACCCAAGGGTCCTGGCCATGGCAGCAGCTCCAGAGCTCCCTGGATGTGAGATGTTCCAGGCATCCTGTGAGAGGAATCATGACTCATCCCAGCTGGACCACGTAAGGCCTTTAATGCCATTGCTACCCCAGTAACATAAATGCACAAGGCCAAGACGGGCCCCAGCCCACAAGAACTACTACATACTATATTCCTTCTTTAAAGTCAGAAAAATGCTGCGAATATTTTATGGCATATTTAGGACATTATTAATTTTTCATTTTCTATCAAGGAATGGGTGAAGAAAATCATTAATTTACAGACAGCGATTGATGTGCTTCTCTTACATATTGCATTTTGAGCCTAGATATCGTGGTGATGGTACACCTGCAATATTAAAGGAATGAGAGGGAAGCACTCATGGAAAAATTGTTTTTATTAACATTTTTACATTTTATTATATCCCCCATTTCTGTTAATTGCACCAAGAAAGTAGACACAATGGACTGTGATATGCGCAAACTTTAGACCTCAGCTAGCTCTATAGCAACAAGAAAAACAATAAAATCAACTAACTATGGACATAAATAAGAAAGTATGGTTCAGGATAAGTGATGATGAATGAGCCCATCACGAAGAAGAAACAGTCCAGAAGAAACTCCCAGAGCTGAGCAGCCTCATCTGGGCTACAATCAGCTGCAAACAGGAGAAGGCTGATTTTGGCTGTGTACAACACAATACGAAAACAGGTGTGTTTCAGTGTGCACCCCAGTGCTGGCCCATGAATGTGTCCTGACTTCAAGATGGAAAGATAGCTGAGTGTGACCAACTACCAGATCATGGACATAATCTTCTAGGGAAATCTACTGAAAAGTGGGAAGTGGATCTTCCAATAGATCCCTAGAGTACAAACTGGGTCTTTGGGTCTGTCTTAGATATGCTCTCTTGTTTAGTGTGTGTGGGCTCAAAACAGCTTGTAGTGATTTTGCCATTGGTTCTCCAGATTATATACTCGAAACGACCCATCTCCCAAACTCCAGGCAAAGTAAAAACATAAACAAAAATGGAAGGATTCAGTAAAAAGTTTGACCCTCGAACACTGATGGCCAGTAAACAGGATCTAGATGTGCACAGTTCTAGTTGAGATGCAAGATCGTTATGAAAAAAAAGTCATGTCAAAATGTACTGTAAGAAGTAATGAAATACAGTCTACAAAGCTTAAATTAAATTCATTACCTAGTGCAAAACAAGGACAAAATTATTCATAAGCTTCCTGCAAACTGTCATAAACCTGGAAAATAACTTTTGCACCAAAAAGCTTGTGTGATGTTTTGAAAAAAGATGTAGTATCTCTCTACAAACCTCTGTGTCATTTCCTCAGTCCATCCCAGCTACAACAGGACAACATGGAACTAAAACAAGGAGTGGTCTGCCTTGGAGTGGTCTGCCTTCCCGAACAAAAAATCCTTTTAAACACAGGTTATTTCAGGAAGAAAGGAGTGATTGAGGACTGGATATGTACCGATCTACTTGGTGCTGAAAGAACAAAAGATAAAAAAATACAGACTTTATCTTCAATGTGATGCTTTCTCTTACACTATTCAAAGTGACTACCTCTACAATGTAGGGCTCATACTTAATCCATGAGGCTATGCAAGCATAATCTATCCAATACCTTGGGCTATCAACTCTGTCCAGCTGGTCATTAATCCCCAGGAAATAATCTGCACCTCAATTGTTACTGCTTAATTAAATGTAGCGATCCATCTGACATACAGAATAAGGATAGAAAGAAACCCTAATAGAAGGTGACTCCTGCAGAATTGGAACTCACTACCTTTCCCTTGTAGACATAATGTAACACAATGTTTGGTTATAGTTTATGTGTTTCTATATATTAAATTACTATGGAGATGCTTCTTATTGAATGCAATATAAATATATGTCCGTACAGAAATTTCACCAAGTAAACATTAAAAAGGTCAAATAACTCTTTCCTCTTCTTCTATATCTATTTTGATATGTAAGTTCCTGAAGACCTGCTTACTGCTTTGGACGAGGGGTAATGGTTTTAAAATAGAAGGAGGTAGATTTAGATTAGATATTAGGAAAAATTTTTTTTACAGTGAGGGTGGTGGAACACTGGCACAGGTTGCCCAGAGAGCTGGTGGATGCCCCATCCCTGGAAACATTCAAGGTCAGGTTAGACAAGGCTCTGAGCAACCTGATCTGGTTGGAGATGTCCCTGCTTCTTGCAGGGGGGTTGGACTAGATGACCTTTGAAGGTCCCTTCCATCCCTAACTATTCTATGATTCTATGACTTGTCCTATGTCTACTGTGCCTGCCTGCTCTTGCCAGAAGACTGTTAGAGTTTTTCAGAATTAGCGGCAAAGTTGGTACGAGCTGGCGACACAGCTCACAGCAGGTTTTAACTCAAGGGCTAAAGAAAACAACCACTCTTTAGTTCAGAGAAATATAAGCACATGTACACACTTCATACAGATGAAGAATTACTTGGCCTCTGTAGTGCCTCTTTAATATAAAGAGGATAACTTATCTATATGTTAGATCTTTCTCCAAAAATAAAACAAATGACGATTCATGTGTTTCCAGAATTATCAGGACTATACAAATGACAAAACTCAGTACATCAGAGCTGATTCTGTAATGACTGTAGATCTTCTGCTAACTTCGCTCATATCACCACCATAACTCTCAATTCAGTATTTTATTATTCAGTTAGCTCAGAAAATAACATTTTTATTGTCAAGCAATAGCAGAGGAAAGCAAACATTTCAAATTGTAAAACAAGACTGGGATAAATGAAAAGCGGTGGGCTCAACCGCACACTGAACACAGGCTAAAAGGCACAAAAGGAGACAGAGGTTCATTGCCACCCTGGTACCTGAAGATAGAGATGACATGGCGCCAAGTTACAGAACTGAAGACAGTAGTCCTTTCTTAAGCCACGTATCCGATAGGGACCCAGGGAGGAACAGATTGCTCAGACCCAATGGGGCCTCTGTTGGCTACAGAAAGACAAATCTGTCTGCCAGCCCACGCACTCCTCATCCTTTTTTTTAGTGAGACTGTTGACAAGGAGAAGGTCTACAGAGGTCTCAGTGACAGGTTTTAGGACGTGTTCATCTATCTACCTTGGGGGACTCAAGACCTCCAACTCTTCTCTGCTGTACCGCAGGCAAGATCTCCTTTTGCTGCTTCCTTACACACCGGAGCACAATTCAGCCTTTGCAGCGCACAGCTCGTTTCTCCACTCTTCTTCTTCCACTTCTACAACTACTTGCAGTTCCTTCAAATGCCATGAAGTATAAGCAACATTTCATGACTGCTCAAAAGTTTTTTTTCAGAAAGATCTTACATAATAAACCTACTTATTTTTTCCATGCAGCCCCTTTCTAGCATTTATTCTGAATGTTGTTTTCAATTACAATGTTGTTTACACTGCCATTAATAAAGGATGAAGCACTATAATTATTTCATTTTCTTTTCTTATGTTATTCTCTGTTTAATAGTCACTAGAAAATTCAAAAGTCATTCATTTTGGCAGAAATTATGTATTACTACAGTTTGCAAAAATACTCAAACTGAAGTACTTATGCTAATGACAGCTGCTACATAAAATTCACCTCAACTGACAGTCCCACATGGGAAAGGATGACTAGGACATAAGTTATCTTCCTAGAGAAAGGGAAAAAAAAGTCTGAAGTAGGTCTCAAACTCCTGTTTAAGAGGTTAAAAAGTTACAGTTTAAATAATATACTGTTACAGAAGTCAAGCCAAACACCCAAAATAACAGGACATACAGAAGTTGAAACAAAATAGGTTTTTATCCTAGAGGTTACCTGACACACAAAACAAACAGCCTTCTGTCTAAGAAGATGAGTATCATCATTTTATTACAGAAAGCAAGTCACACAACAACTTATAAACCTGTCGGTGTGCTTAGTTACTTATTTATTTTCTTGATTATAGTTATTCTAGAAACAACATCCCCTAAAATCCGATAAAGCTAATAGAAACCTGTTGAAATAGGATTGCTAAAAGTTAAGCTTTATTGCCCAAAGAAAAGATGGTGGAAATTTAAAGACTTGCATGCAACAGCTCAACAACACTTCACGGCCTCTGACTTACAGCAGGTGAAGACCAGCCCCGTGGTACACATTCCCTTTAGAGAAACTTCCACGTTTCTAGGACACAACAAAACAGTTACAGCTTTTGTTAACAGCTGAAGAACAAACATCTGTGCTGATGTCAAAAGGGGCCTCTGCTATGCAAACACTACCAGGTAACAACGGGAAAAGCACTGAAATTACACTGGCAATTTTTTTTCATTAGCAAAAAGTTTCCCCTTACAAGGTGGCTTTTGTTTCTACTGTCAGGTCCTCAAAAGAGTCCTCCAGGATCACTGGGGCTGCTCCTTTGGACAAAAATCTAGCAGAGATTGCTCTCCTGCTCGCTGAGCAGCCTGTTACGCAAAGGGCGTCTGGCAGGGATGCCCGAGGTGTTCGCTAACATCACAGTGGAAGTCAGGCCCTTCTTCAGTGACCTGGCCACCAAAAGACAACCTTCTGCCCCATGCCTCACTGCTTTAATTCTGATGAAGAAATCACACATTGAGCTAAAGCTAGCATCATGTAAACAAATCCTAGGGATTTTTTTTTCCCCCTGGTAACCTACTAATTCTCTTCCCTTCAAGATCTGAATTTATTAACTTCTCAATGCATTTTATGAAGCCTTTTTTTTTTTCTATAACCTTTAGGTAATGAGACTGTAAACACTAACTGGAATGAGATGGCTTAGCTTGGCTTAATATATTCTCCTTACAGAACAGTCAATAATTACCTTAATGATTAAAAACATGTTGTGATAATTTTTAGCACAATGACATGCTCCCAATAATAATGGCAGAGGAACCAGGTGTACAAATGAGAACATGCTTATCCAGGTATGTTTATCCCAAATATTGCAAGACATTCCTCTTTCTCATTCTACTGTGCTAGGCCATAGGTTTCACTGGAATCAACGGGATACTTCATGGGTCCAAAAATCTCTGTCAGTAGATAAAAAAAATACCAGACCCTATGTAACTTAATATTGCTCCTTATTATAACAAAACTCTGTGACAAACTGACTAGTTGAAGGTTGTATTTAAAATGGGCTACTTACAGATCACTTGCCATTGGTTAAAGGTTGGGGGCAGAGGTACAATGATCCAATCTTGTGCAAAAACTCTGGCATCCCAGTTCCATCTATCTGTCTTTCACACTATGTAAGTTCATCTGGGAATAATTTCTTAGTAGGACATAATTTTTCAAGTAAGAAATAAATTGCACCATCTTTTCATATTCCTAAACCTTCTACCCAAACATCATTTAATAACCAATGAAATACTGGACTTATTGCCCATCTCCTCAAATGTATTTTTAAACAGAATGACGACCTGAAGGCCTCAATTCTCTCAAGCTCAGTCACTGACTCAAGCTCCTAATATTTAAATGGCCCCTTTGGAGATCCTACGTCTCTACCTTGACTTCAGAGTATTCTTGATGACACAGTTAAATGACTAAAGACAGGTGGGATGAAACGTGGGCCAAGGGTACACAACCTTCAGCTATGCCCACATATTGTCAGTTCACGAGTCTCCGTGCTGGTCTAGGGGATACTATGTTTCTTTTTCACATAGCAAACTAAGAGAGAAAAAGGATATTTTTAGTTTGATTTTTTTTTTTAAAAAAAAGGACAATGTAATAATAAAAATCAGAAAAATTGTCAAGTTGTGCTACAAGACAGGTGCACAACCTAAAGCTATACTTGCTCATATTTTCAAAATGAATAGGTGTCAAGCTGGGAGTGGCCTTTTATCATTTCATTAACATGATTTAATGCTTGACCGGTTCACGAAAATAAATAAATAAAATGAGATTGTTACCATGCTTGTTTGCAAATCCAAACCAATAAGAGCTTTTGCTGAAGTGAAATAAATCTGCATTAGTGAAGTACTGTAAAGCAGAAGATATTAAAGATCCAATCAATCCACCTCTCACAGCAGCCTGTAGCAGTATTTCAACCGATTTCAATGAGAGCTGCATCAGTCTCTAAGAAACCTTAATGTATGCTCTCTGCTAACCCTCCTCCCCACCCAAACGCAAAACACTGAACTCTGCTCTTGTCTTCTGGTTCAACATCATGTCTTTCCCCTCCCTCCTCCTGCTGTAATAAATATTCTCTCTCTATCCCTGTTACTGACAATAATGTAGGTGAACTCTGCACCACATACATCTGTCATTATTAATGACCATGGTGGAGAGAAACGATAGCTCACTCTTAGGAACCAAAAGGGCAAAATGCTTCAGAATTTTCCATTCACATTTTCTTTTTTAAGCATACTCGCTTGGTGACTTTCCAAAGTCACAAGCGTGACTCGAACAAGAAAAATCTCTCAATGTTTAACCTTTGCATAGAAAATTATTTGTTTAAACAGAGGGCACTTGTTACTTGGAAAGTCTCGTTTGCTTATAATATTGCTATGCTCAGTATTTTGCAGAATACAATAAACACATCAAGATGTCTTAGTCCACATGGAAAATAATTTTGTTGCTAGCAACATTACATTTCATTCAAACAAAAGGCTTAAACAGGGATTGTTTTCTTTGCCATTCATTCCCCTACCAACATTGCTAACCTAGAAAGTGCAGGACTGCATCTGAACTAACTGTGAAAAGCGCTGCCAGAATGACTGTGACCGCTTGACGCGTACAGTACCCTGAACTCTCTCAGAAAAGCTGTCCTGACAATAGCACTTTACTGGGACTGAATGTAAAGACCAGTTCTTTATAGGCAGCTGATGAAATCTTGAATTTTTTTTTTCTCTTGAGACGCGAACAGAATTTGAGAAGCTAAAGCTTATTGCTGCATAAGCCTTTGTCCCTAACAGAAGGACACGCTAAGGAGATCGGGTGCTTTCCACGTACCGGAACACATTGTGTAAAGGTGCTGCATGGGAGGGACCAAACATACATCTCTAGTAAATCCAGTGTTTGGAAACCATACATCTCACATGGTGCAGGGGCAGTTGATAACACAAACTATCTACCTTACTAGGTTTTTTGCTCAACATTTACAGGCCCAGAAGTCTCAAACTGCCTCTGTCCTCCAATATTTACACTGTAAATAGCTCCAGGTATTTTCCTATCAGCTACGCTGACCTCAAGTGAGACCGTGTAATAACCATTCGTTAGTTATGCTAGATGTGCCTGAATGGACAATCACACTTAAGAGCAAATGTAGTGTTGGTAATGGCAAACACATCCCAAAACCCCGTGTAAATGCTGGTCATTTTGAGATGACAAAGATGTTATCTTCAGGTTTCCTAGGTCTATACTACTTCATGGACACATCATTTTTTTTTTTTTTTTTTGGGACCAGCTCATGGTTTAAAACTTTATGTTCGCATTTCACATGAGCTATACACACCTGTCACTAGTCTTTAGCATTTATGTTGATAAAATTTGTCGTGAAGGTTATTTTGACTTACTGGAAACGGGCTTTTCCAGAACATAAATTTTAAGGCTTAAGCAGACCCGCGTTAAAACCACTAATATGTTCTG
Source organism: Chlamydotis macqueenii (assembly GCF_036417535.1). NCBI lineage: Eukaryota > Metazoa > Chordata > Aves > Otidiformes > Otididae > Chlamydotis > Chlamydotis macqueenii. Next base: position 123,974,563 of record NC_141557.1, read on the forward strand.
CTAAGTCTCTCTTGTCTTCACTCAGCCTCCTTACAATGTTTTAAGCAGTTTTATTGACATTTGAAATTCTGAAAATGTCAGCTCTTGGCAAGTGTTGCAGTCTGAAAGTGTTATTAGTAGTTCTCTTAGGAAGTGTAAAAGAATATTTTGTAGGAATAATTTTGTCTTTCAACAAACCTTTTGAAAATGATGTGATAACTACAAGTTCTGCACACGAAAGAAAATAACCTGCAGATTCCTCAAATCATATCCAAGAAACAAATTTTTAGGAAAGTTACACTATTTGGTGACTCAGTAGTCTGCACGCAAGTCATGATACAGTCACCACTTCCCAAAGTACTGTTAAGTTCTCAAAAGGAGGAGAAATATTGCAAGAAGAAACCTGCTCTCACAGGACACTGTCTCATTGCTCCCACCATCTCTCATCTGGTAGACAAGTGTTTGATGGGTCTGACTCCAGACCTTCTCTACTCAACAGGCCCTCCAGTCATTTTATGTTAGCTTGCAGTCAGACAGGTCTCCTGAGTGTCCTACTTCTGTAATTATTCTCTATGGACACTGATCCTTCTTCTACCATGAATAAGCACAGAAGCATCCTGGACTGCACCACTTCATCGCTTGCAAACACTATCACTGCTGCTGGGGTTTTCTTACCCTATGAGCAATGTATTAAAGTCATCACAGGGCAGAGGGTGAAGAGATACATATCACACACCTCAAAGAACTAAGCTCCATGTGTGGCTCCCCAGGTAAGAAGTACGTTACAGTTCCAGTGCTTCACCAAGGGTGACCCACCACACACAAAACTGATGAGCTCCATCTTTGAATGACCAACTGGCATCAACCTCAAAGACTCTCCAGAGTCAGAGGAGTCCCTGAGACTCATGCTGGTCACCCCATCTTACTTCATCGTAAGTTATTTACAGCTCAGAATGCCTCAACATATCTTGTGGTTTGGGGGAAGATGTGAGAGGAGGAAGGAAGGAGTGTCTCTCTTACTTTTTACAGCTGTACACTCGAATTCTAATGTGTTAACAGGCTGAAAAAGTCTTACTTAATTTTCAAGCCACAAAAAAATGCAAAGAACTATCAATAAGTATCACAGGAATATAAAAATCATTCATTCCACAAAATTGTTCTGAAAGAAATTAGTATGAATCACTTCATCCTTAAAACTGAGAAAACATTGTGGTATTAAATACTCAATATTATCAGCCAAGTAAATTGGCCCAGGTCAAATGAGCAAATCTAAAAAATGAGATCACTAAATTTTCTCAGCTTGATAGCTTAGTAATAAATAATGTACTTCTATTCAATCTGTACATTAAGTCTTTTATGTGGCCTTAAGGCACTGTCTTATGGCTGTGCCCATTACAGGGTAGCCATAGAAACTGACACATTTATTTCTTGGATTAGTGTGCCATTGAAAATATTAATATAATGCAGTAAATGGGGATTTAATCTAATCTACTGATGGTAGGATGAAGTTACTAAAAGGTTGTATGCTCTTCCAGTGGAAGAATCATAGAAAGATTATATCTGTGGAGTACAGCTCCAGTAAAGCTGGAGTACAGCTGATGTTTTGGTTACAAACATCATCTAAACAACCTATCACATTTCACATACACCACTGATTTACAGAGCTTATATGAAGCATACAGGTATGTCCAGCAAGCAGGTGTCTGTTTCATGTCCTAAAGTGCCAAAACTGAAAGTCGTAAAGGAAGAGAAAACAGAGATGCTCTGAGTATTGTGTAAGCAGCGCAAGTGAAGCAGCATCTCACCCTGCAAATACGCAGTGCTGTACTTCACCGGCATGCCATTAGCAGCAAAGTCTACACCCGCATTACAACCGACATGTTAATGGCATTCATTTAATACTTTCATGTCAAAGAAAAAAGAGCAAAAATTCATGTCAAGACAAGATTAAAAAAATCTCAATTCTTGAGAAGCAAGATCTGTGGTTTTCTTAATTTGTAGGTCCCTACCAGGTGCCCATAAATATTAGGGCTCCCATCTCAGTAGATCATATTTGACTCAGGTTCCTTGTAATAATTCATAGTACTCAAGTTCTGACTACCCTTTCCACTGCAGGATACTACATAAATTCAGAAGATATATTCTGACAGATGAAGCATTGTTGAAAAGCTAAGTACAGCACTTTGTCCTTGAAATGTTAACATGTAATGCTATAAAGTATTCAAATAATAATTTACTCAATCTTTCAGGGTAATTAATTAAAACGGCCTAGGTGTTAGAGAAAATCACCTTGAGCTTATAAAATTGGAGTGCCTCCCCTTTTCTTCTCTGCATGCAAGCTGCTCCAATGGACTTACCACATGCTTTCCCAGTTATGGTTTTTGATTTCAGCAGATAATAAATAGCCAAGATCTAATTTTGCCATGTCAAAACCGATTATGTTTCACAAGAAAAGGTGGAATGCTCACCTACTAGATGAAGGTGAAACATAAAACCACTTTTATTTATGTGATGTGTCTAAATTCAACTCAACCTGGCACTAGGTACCGGGAGTATGTAGACTTTAACTGTCATACAAATTTATGCAGCCCTGGAAAATGTCAAATATAAACATAAATTTAATCAAGGAATGGAAACCTTTATTATCAAAGAAATAAACACAGTTTTTGACAACTAAGGTAAATTATCGTAATGCATTTTTCACTTCTTTTTCAGAAGGTCAAAGAAAAGAAGAAGAAACATTGAACAGAGACATTGCTGATGAAAATATTTCAGGCAAGTCCTGGTTCAATTATTAATGCTGATGTTCCAAAAGGAATTTGGGCTCTTTAGCAACAGCATTGCATTCTGATGTGTGAGTTCCTTTTCCCATTTATTACAATGGGATAAAACAGAAGGCTTACAACAACAGATAAACAAGGACTCTGTATTATTCTGTAGTTTTCCTCAGCTGAGTAGTCTTTGGACAGCATTTTAATGGCTGAAAAAAAAACCCTGCACATGATGAATAAGGATGCCATTCTCAATTAACGTGGACAAAGGATCATACCCATATTTGGCAAATGAGGTAGCTGTGGTGTAAGAAAAGCAGGAGTATTCACAGACATTGCCACATACATCACTGTCCGCAAATCAAAACAAGTTAATGACATTTTTGTACATCTGCCCAACTACATGAGTACACATTAGTCTGGCAAGTACTTATTAGACCCAAATTAAATAGCACAATGATTATAGTTCATATTTACTAAATACAGTGTTATTAATTTATACAGCACTAAATGTGGATGCTACCAGCATATAAATAAATGATGAGTACTGAACCAAAACACCTCAAGTTACAAAATATATTATCTTCATTAAATATATCTCTGCTCTACAAATGCTACTATCCATAGAGCTCCCATTAAAATATATACTGTGGGGGAGGAAGCATCAAAGTGTCATCCATACTCTGCAACGGGTGCACTGACAACAAACACACCAGCCTCTCAATCCCAGCAGCTCCCCTCCCAGTCAGCCTCCACACCATACACCAGTACACACAACGTCTCCAACACAGAAATATCAGCACCTGTTCCACAGGTGGGTCTCAGATGAATAGACTCCAATTCCACAAACATCTCAGGTAAGACCAGCTACCACAAAACTTACGCCATAAACCCACATACCATCTGAAATATGCTGGATATCTGCTACAGAAATGCAGTGTACTTTGGCGATGCAAATTGAACAAGATTTCCCACACCACCAAAGTCTGTCAAGAAGTCTGAAACTCATTAGTGAACGGTGGAGCAAAGAAACCACAGCTGAACCCATACCAGTGAAGAATGGGATGGGTAACACCTATGGGAGGAACCTCAGTCAAGAAAGACCAGTTGCTCACACCAGCAATTCTTGCTGTTCAACACTAGAAAACTCTTTCCTACCTAGGGATGCCTTCAACATGAATTTTATGTACCAGTGGTTACGCACAAGCTTAGCATACCATGCATAAGCCTCACCATCTTTTTAGTAAGATGTTACATTAATTTGAGATGTTTAGGAGTCACAAACTAAGGCACGCTGGCAAGTCAGATGAACAAAGAAAAGGATACTTGGAAGAATGGTCTCTATTACCTATCTCCATTTCTAAACTGGCCATGCCAGTTTTACGAAGGATTCCTATCCCAAAGCTTTACTTGTATTTAACCTTTAGAAAGCAATTGGTATAGACCTCTATTACAATCACACTTAAGTTTCTAATTTAAATACTGATACGACAGCAGTTTTCTGAAGATATTCTGAAGATTCAGAAAACTGATGCTCCATTTCTTTAACCCACAGTTTGGGTTTATCTATAGTTAACAACCTGTATCCTGAAAGATATCTCTGCTAAACTTGCGCATTTCTTTATATCTTATCATTATTTGTGCAAAGTAGAACTTGGACACACTTCATTTCTGTTTCATGAAAGATTTGGCTTTCATCTGATTTTTTTTTTTTTAAATCTCACTTTTCACTTTCATGGAATCAGTTTTCAAAAAATTGAGCTTATCAGCCACATCTACACTGCTAGTAATTCAAAACCATGGCATATTTATTGATTCCAAAAAGCGATTACATGATGTCGCTTGTGTCCCTGTATTTGATTAGACTGAGTTATTGGTGAAACCAACAAAAGATTATTCAGAACTCAGCAGGGAGCTTATATAGATGTCGTCTTACCTGACACCTAGGCTATTTGCTCTTGCACCTTTATTTACAAGTAGATCAAGTTTTGCACAAAACAAGTATCCAATGGAGCTTTATCTCCATTTTGTTATTCCATCATTAAAAAAAAAAATATATATATATATAAGAGACAGGTTGTAGGTATAAAACATTTATCCACTCCTTTAAGAGAATATTAATCAACAACTCTGTAAGGTAGTATTGATGAGTAAGATGTATTATGACTGAACATCATCCAAGTCCAATTTAAACCTGAGCTATATGCTACATCTGAATATAGTATATATCAGGTATTTATATATGAATATAAATTATGCACTTCTTTGGACAAAAAAAAAAAGGCCCAGAAGTTTAAAACATGAATATGTTAATTAGATTTAAATTCAGCCATTATAGAAAATATTTTGACAAGTATCCTAAGAACAGTGTTTTTAAAACAGCTCCATGCATTAAATACATGCAAATTTTGACAGTCAAAAATGCATACTACATAGCTGAGATACTATCCTTCTTCTTCACAATCACTGCAGCCTCTAGTTAGATACAGATTTTTCATGACAGACAGAAACATTTCATTCTGTGTATCTCATATTCTCCAATTTTTACTTCAAAATGATTCCTGAAACACTTTTAAAGACAGACTTAAACTACTGCAAGCGAGAATGGTTGTTATATGCTTAAGTTAGCCAGGGCAGCCAACGCCAAATCACATCCAATCTCTTTTTTTAAGTAGAACTGTTTGCCACTGGAATCACATCCATGGGTGGGTTTCAGGACAGGTTTCGTTCTTGAATTACCTGCACTAACAATGCACCTACGGGCTGTTTCCGAAATATGCCTAAGGTAGATGCGTACACTGGGTTTGAGTACACAGACAGATTATCATCCACACCAATTTGAAGTATATTCACGGTTTTGTGAAATCCTCATGTAATTTTAGGGCACACTAAAACCCATTTAAAATTTGTAACTAAAAAGTGATATCTGTCCCCTCTTTGCTTGGCAGCCCTCCTAGTCTCACGGCAGACCAGACCAGCACGCCGATTGAGACAAAAACTTAGTCTGAAGGACTAGGAAGCAATAATATCCATCTCCTTTCAAAGCAGAGTATCTTTACACAAAGGCATCCTGTGTGGGCATCTGCACGGGACGTTACCATACAACAGCCAGCATGCCGTAAATTCACATCACCCAGGCCCACGGCGCTCAACTGCACACATAGCATGTTGCAGATCACAGCAACAAAACCGTAACGTAGAACTGGGCCAAGCAACAGCCCCAAGGAAGAGTGGACAACTGCCCCGTTATCACGAAAATTCACTGATTCTTTAGTTACATGTATCTACTTATGCAAAGATTTTGAATTTAAACTAGAATCATAGAATCATGGCAGTTTAAAGGAAACATGGCAGATTTTTAAAGTATTAGCAGTTGGTCCTCAGGGAACTATGGAGATGCCTCATGTACACAGTAGCCTTAACCACACCATGAGAGCATCACAGCTTCGTGTCAGTCACACATTTCCGAAAACCCTGAGTGAGAGCGTGAGGATGGAAAGCCACGTGAATGTTTTAGAACAAAAATAAGTTTCCTGGCATGACAGTCTTCCTCAGCCACAGAAGTTCCCTTCCAACTACCAGCATCACTTACTGGGAAAAAGACCCACAAGCCATCTTGCAGGCAGTATTGCAGAGAGGCAGGGTATCCATGGGTTTTTGCATTTGTCTCTTAACCCAGGTTTGCAGCTTGCATGTGCCCATGTCTTGTTCACGAAAGACCTTTCAGATTGACCCACTACACTGGGAAAAATAAAACTAACCAATTATTTTTTGACAAAAGCGCAACACAAATGAACCTCAGCCACAGTTTTGCAAATGAGGAGGGACAGATAAAATGTGATGTTGTAACTGTGATAGCTAATACTGGTTTAATACTTTAAAATCTTTGTGTTTGATGGACCTTGGAATGCACATGTACTTACAGAAAAACAACACTCAACAGAAAATGCATTTAATGTTCTTGGTAAGGTTTCTTTAGGGTCAGTATGTATAAAACGCAATAATCCTGAAAATTAACCCCAGGTGTAGCATTTTCTTAATAAAAGAAATGTGCAGGATATCTAGAACAATAAAACTTACGTAAATCTTTACATAAGAAAAAGGGGTACCCAAGACAGGGTTATGTAGCTGACTTGAGGCCAAACCACAGTCCCTGAAGAAAGCAAAACTCCTCTGGACGTCAGTGGCCTTTTTCCTAGGGTAAGGGCTGCAAGGCCAAACCTGTGATTGAAATACTTTGGTACCACAAGGCTCTAAAAGTCAAAGCCATGGTAAGGGCAGGAGAGCTGTTATTTCTGTACCATAAAAAGAAAGATTCTAGAGACGTTATTAGATTTAAATGTATTCTGATATTGCATTCTGCTTTTCCATCTCAGCAGACACTGTTCCATCTGAACAAGACGGACATAACACAGAGCACAGTATTTTATATTAAATGTAGTTATAAGGGAAGAACAACAACCTTGGAATGACTCACTCGCAGGACCAATCCATAGGTTACACGGAGTATGAAAGGCAATTTCAGGCAGTGGTGGAAGAAAAGGAGTTTTATAACAGAGGTGAAACAAACTAATTTAGAGACACAGATACATACAGAACAGAGTACGCAATGTACTGTACACACTTTTTCAAGGAAGGAAATAATGGTTCCTTCTTCAAATACAGCGGTATCTGCAAAAAAAAAAAAAAAAGTCCAATTCTGCTCAGTACTGTAATGAAATCATTACAAATGCTGAAGCATATTAAAAATTCAAAACTAAAAAGACAGTAGCTTTGTACTTGTGCTGCACTGAGTCTAAACACAGGATACTAAGAATAGGAGACCATATTAAGGCAAGCCTGGTGACAGACACTGGCAGTCCTATACAAGCCGTGCATGCAGAATGTAATGAGATATTCAGGAGTGTAATTCAGCCCAAATACTAAAGCACCAACAGGGTAAAGTTTTGCTCATGGCTGCATTCCTTTTTAGGATAATGGGAAAAAATGGTAAGAAAATACAAGATTTGTTGAATTATTTCGCAAACAGCTTGTCACCGTTCTGTATCCTGGATAATTAATTCTTTGTCAGGAAAAACATAATGAAGTTCACCTTTTATAATCTAATGCAACAGACTTCTATTAGCACTAAGACTGTGTAAAAATAGCATCTTCTACAAACGAGCTGTACCATAAAAATTGATGCTCATGAAAAGTTATTATAATCTAAAGTTTAAAACCACAAAGCAAGAAAATTCTGACTTAAACTGAAACTTCATCCCTAGCCCACCCAAAAGTGTTTAGACACAGAAGGGCTTGCCAAAGAGTAATAATCCTATATACAAAATATGCTGCCATAACTAGAAATTTCAAACTAAGGATGGAATTCCAGCTCTAATTCTGACCTTTCTCTTCCCCACTTCTGTGGGTATAAGCAAGTCCTTTCATTACTCCATTACTGGTGTCGTTAATAATCTTAAGGTAATTTTTTTTTTAACAATTCCTGTTCAGCAGAATTAATTTGCCAGCTTCTCAGCTATGCATTCGGTAAAGGCAGAGAAGAAGGGGAAAAACACAAACCCAAATACTAAAGTTCTCCTTACAGACTACTGTGGAATGGCCCTAAAGGAAAAAGAACTCACGTAACTGAGTGGTCCACTCTTTGTATTCCAAACGTGCTGACTTTTTTTTTTTTTTTTAAGAGTTACAGGCATAAGTTATTGAACCACCAGGCAGGGGTTAAATAAGATCTGCTGTTAAGAAAGACTGAGATTCTCATCCAAGTTAAGAGATAACAAATTGGGGTGCAGACAAGAGTGATTTTATCAGAGACGGGGGAGGGAGGAGGTGCGAGGAATGGGACACAACATGGCACAGTATCTCATAGAGATCTCTAGATATCTAGGTATCTCATAGATATCTCTGGACCTCCTCTACTATTAAGTTTGTGTTGAAAGACCTCTCCCTCCATTGCTGGAGACTGCTCTTTCTCTCACCAGGATCTGTTTTTGGAGAGACTACTTTTCCCCATTTCTCTCACGTGACCTCATCACAAAAAGATTTTCTGATATTTTTGGACTCTGCTTTCTCAAAAGACACTTCCTGGCAGGAGATGGTAAATCAGCTGAAGAGTCAACCTCTGTTGCAGGATGTTAGGACTTCTGCAGAACATGAGCAATGAAAGTAGCAGATGAAGGCAGAAATGGAACAGCTAATACGACATTTCATGGACTGAAGACAGAAAGCACTTTTCAGAGAAGCTCCTGCAGCTCGGGGAGTTTGTTCTGTGAGCCAGCAAACATCGCCTGGAGTCATGCAAGTCCACAGAAAGAGCAACATAATGCATCATGAAGACTTCTGTAAATGCACATTCATGGAACTTTTAACCTCATCCAGTACTACTTCAGTTGATTAGTGCTAATCCTAATAGCTCAGCTGCCATATAAATCTGAATTTGGCTATTTTCCTTAAAATGGGTCTGTTGTCACACTAGGTCTTTGAAGCAGATATTTCTGAATCACCCTGAAGAACTGAGGGTGAAAGTTAATCTGCCTGGGGCACACCTGATGGACCCCTCCTTCTCCAATGACAGTAGAGGGACTTCAGGACACTCCAGTGGTGTCCTTTCTCACCTAGCGAGCTGGTCAGCTCTTTCTTGGAGATCACTTGGGTGTCCACGCTGGTGGAAGTTGTCTCAAGCTTTTGCGAAGACCAGTTAGAAAAACTATTTTCTACAGGGTATCTTCATATTTTCTTCTGTTCTGGCACAAATTCCTAATCACCGGGAAACAGGTACTCTGACAACAGTTGCAATTCATCTGTCTTCTCAAAGCTTAGCATCTGTATGAGGAGAATACTTGAAATATAGAGTGAAAGGAGTCTCCTGACAGAAAGGAGACTAACATTCAGTGACAGTAAAATGCCAACACACACTCAAACCAGCAATGAGAGACCATAGCGAATAGCAGAAAATTAACTTCCAGGTCTGGTACATCACTGTGCCCCATTGCTTCAGAATATGCTTATGGCTCTAATACAAACTAAGAGCTTCCAACATTGCTAGAAACCCAGGCAACCATGTAGGAAGTAGGAGGTTAAGGGCCACCTCTGCTGTAATTAACTTGTTCCTAGAAAGTCTGCAGTCTTCTCCAACCAAAAACTTCTAAATTCAGAACTTTACCTATTTTATTCTGCAGCAAAAATTAATATTTACATTTTTAATTTCTGAAAAGGGTGAATAAAACCAAAGCTAAGTTAGAGAATGCTGCTTTAGTATTTCCACTGTAATATTCTGTTTGAGAAAGTCCTCTGGAATCAGAGAACTCTTAAAAGGGCAATGGATTCAGCTGAATAATGTATTTTTCCATTTCAAAAATATTTTTTCTCTGAGCTTTCATTACTATACACATGGACTACCTTGTAGCTCCAAAGAAAAACATTACAGGATAAACAGTAAGAATTTGTATACTAAATCCTCTGGTTTTACTAGAACTAAAATAATTTATACAAATTCAGAGAGTTTAATATAAACACACATTTAGCAGATGCTACTTTAATTATTTCTATAAGCATACTATCTATATATGATAACAAAGATACATACAATAAGGTTTCTCTTATTTCACAATTGCAAGCTTAACTGTAATACATATTACCGCAATTTTGGTCACAATACCTGTATTTGGAGTTCAAGTGGTATTTTTAACCTTAAGGGAACTCAACCAGCTCCATTATTTGCAGTATATCTTTCAAATTCAGCAGAAGATCTTGAGACAGAGAAGTGTCATTTGTTCAGAGGTAAACTGTTGAAAATTACGAAAGCCTTAACTTACACTTGAGCTCCTCAGCCCAAAAATGTGGGCACTGGGACAAAATAATAACACATATATTCTCATGTTGGATCGCGAATCTTTAGAATGTAAGCATGCCTCATGACAGCCCATGTCAAAGTACCCACAGAAGGAAAGGATTGGTAAAAGAGAGCCCAAGACTTTCCCAACCACAGCAAGACCCGGTACTTCCCTCACCCACCACCACGAAACTCTCTGCTGCTAACAAGAGTTAACTCTGCAGCAAGGAAATCTGTGCAGCAATGCTGAAGAGGCTCAAACACTCCTGAAGACAGACGATAGCAATGAAAGTCATGGATATGATCCAATGACTCCATAACACACACACAAAAAAAATATATTTGAAAGAATATTGTTTGGGTTACAAAGTCAAGAGGCCAAAATGTGTAAAATACCAGATTTAATGTTGCCTGAAAGCCTAACACATTTGTAACTTCATTAATGGTAAATTTGTAATAGCATGATCACTTATTCCACATCCCCTGTTTCACTCCATCAATTCCTGCCAATGATAACATACTAAAGAGCAAAGCAAAGACATCCTTAAAGCTGGCATTGCTTTATAACTTCATAACCTAACAAAGTACTGAACAAATTAAGTCCTCATGACAGTGATGCTGTAATCTTCTCAATTATTCTCATTATTAGAAGAGCTACTATGGTGATTTACAAAAATGACCCTGGTGTTAATCCAAAACTACAGCTTCAGGGTCCACTCTCATTTTTATCAAAATCTTAGTTACAAGCTTTACCATGTTGCACAACCTAAATATTTTCTTTCCTCAGCAATGAAAAAAAAATTTAAAAATTCTTTATTTCTTATAGGTTTCCACTTCCAAAGTCTACAATTTTTCCTGGATTTGGGAGCCTTGTAAACCTGGCAGATACAATGGAAAGCTCCCAAAACCAAAAATTTCAGAAATTCTCTCCAAAAAAAAAAGGTTTATCAGAAGTGAAAGTGCCAAAGGTCTGAAACTTGCATGGGTATGAGCCAAGACAAATCTAAACACAAGCACCTTTGGGTGTCCAGAAAGCTACGGCTCCTCAGTGATGCATTTGCTTGTAGGACTTGAATGTGCACTGTACAGAGGGAATCGTACGTTCAAATTACTATCTTTGCTATTTCCCATTTCCCTCTATTTTCTACTCATAAATCCTGAAAATCCCTGTCAGTGTGAGTTCCTAATAGATCCAACCATCCGCTGATGTCATATGTTAAGTCAGAAGGGGTTTGCTTAATCAGAAATAATGCAAAGTCTTGTTGGTTTTCTTTTTAAGGTATTCAGAGTTTTTAAGCACTCCTAAGGGTCCTCCTGATGTTCAAGACATAATTGGGCGAGATGCACATTAGTCCAACATGGGAGTTAACAGTCTCCGCATGGTCGCCAGCGTTAAAGCGCGCGCACGCGCTGTCAGACAAAGTGCTGTGCCTTGCTGATGGAGCCTGAAGACCCAACAAGTGGTTGGCATCCTCCATGCCCACACTGTACACAAACAGAAGCCGAAAGTGCGAGCTGGCCCTAGACAGAGGGTAAATAAAAGGGCAAAAGGCAGTCAATCTGCTTTCATATGAGAGCACTGACAAACCAGGAAAGAAACTTTTTGAGTAAGTAACAATTCCTTCCCAGGGGTTCTCCTGGAAAAATGCAACTGTCACCCCCTTTTAGATTTCAGTGTCCCTGCACAGGCACAAATACTACCTCAGCTAAAAGTTCCCTACAACCATGTTGTAGCTGTGTTTTCAGTTGCCCATGCTTTATGAGCTTTAAAAACAATACAGTTCATGTTGTGGTTTCTGATGTAAAATGAAACCTGGAATCTAATTTGAGACATCAAAATCTAATTACTATTCATAATAACGATATTTGGTTTTGTCATTTTCACCTGCAATGTTCTTGGCTATGGACAACATTGACATCTCCTTATCAGTGTCATTTGCAGTGATGTATCATGTACCTTTCTTAAGCAAAAAAAAAATATATTTAAGTTGCATTATAGTTCGTTATCAAAACTTGGTTCTATTATCAGACTCAAACGTAAGGTCTCTGCCAGTCCTCACCTAGGTGATTCTCCTCCTAAAGTAACAGTGCTGCCCAAAGAGTGTGGATCACATCCAGCATCAGCGAGAAAGCCCGCTATCTCCCACACATACAAAGGAACCCCCACCATTTCCCCATGTCTTCTATAAAGGTGCAAGGCACAAGGGCAGCCTGCCCCAGTAAATTTTTCCACTCGCTTTACTTTTTTTTTTGACTGATTTTGTTCAAAGTACTGTTGGAAAAAAAGTAAAAAGACAAACACACTTCTGCTAGCAAATGCCAGAAGGGAAATATATCCTAGCAGTCTTTGGCCAGCTTAGACCTGAAATGAATTTACATCATCGAGATACCTCTTAATTGTGTTAAAACATTCTGAACACTTACTGCACACATTTTTCTTCTGAAAGTCACAGGAATCTTTTGCTTTACAGTCCGTTCTTCACTTGCATGCCCCTTTTCTCTCTCTTTGGAAAATAGATCAACTGCTTATTAAAAAAAAAAAAAAAAGAAGTGTTTTGTCATGGCTGACCTGTAGAGATATAGAGCTAAGCAGAGTCAGTGAATCCACTGACTCCGATACGCACACATGATACGCAATTAAAATCTCCATTCACATTCCTACGGGGTTGTCAATCAAGAGAAAAGCCTTTTTGACAACATCCAGCGAAGCGTACCAACTAACTGCTGAACAGGAACTTAAACAGTAACAGCTTTTGTTACTAGCAACAACGGATTTTACCAAGATTGGGCTCGGTTTCTAAAGAAATCATTATGTTAGAATTTGGGGGGCTTTTCATTAAAAATTAAAATGTGTCACAAAGCTATTGTATGTGATGCTATCATATTATGTAATACATGAGGGTTATCAGATATATGTGAAAAAAAACCCTAACCTTTCTTGGCTGTAGGAAACACTTAACCTTTCATATTTAGAACAATAAACAATGATTACAAGCCAGTTTTTAGCGAGAGGAGAACACCATTCTAATTGCATGTTGTCTATTTGGTATGCACCAAATATCTTTTTTACCATTATAAGCTGCCCAGCCACAAAACTTACACTGTCAAAGGCCTGCTACTGCCAAAAACGATACTGCAGACAATTTATTACTGACACACTGGCAAATGATGGGGCTCAATTATAAGTATTAGGAACTCTTTGAAAACATCCTGACTTTGAATTTACGACAAGAGAGGAAAAGTCTCTGATAAACACTGAAGATGCTAACACATACTTTCTCATACCCAGTTAGACAATGTACAACTCATAAGAGCATTAGGGTGCTTTAAAATCAAATCTGTAAAGGTAGGAGCAGTAAAAATAAATAGGTCGTTATTAATCTGCTGTTTGTGTTTTGAGCACTAACCTTGAACTACAGTTTCCAAACATGCTAATATTGTTAGATATTGAAATATTTGCCCTCTTGCTTATCATGCTCTGTAACTGAAGAGAGAGCAGATGCATCCTGACTATTAACAGTCATGACAAATTGCCTTACTAATGAATGTTACACACTGAAAGTGCCATAACTGATTAAACCACAGTTTCCCACTACCAGAGAGAGAGAGGCTTGGGAACTCCAGCAGTGGACAACTCTGATGTTCTGCCAACAGGCCTTCAGGGCACAGCGTGGTATTTAGAAAAACACACTGTAAATTCCATATGAATATATTGCAAAAGACCATGTGTATACAACAGGTTTTAAAGAACATTAGATGAAACAGCTTAGGTTCGTGGCCGATGAGCCATGTAAAATGGATGTGTTCTAACAATTTTAGTATCATTACAAGGCCACGCTGGAGAATATTTCTGTTGGGTTCCTCTACCCCTCTCCCCACCTCCCCAAACACTGCTTGTGCTTTGCTTTCGCATAAAAATCTTTCTTTTGTCAGTCTCTTTGTCGGTGCAAAATTGGCAGCGGTTCAAATTCAAAGTACTCCTATTCATTTACTGACCATTAAACCAATGTCATTCTAGTTCACATCAGCCAGGGAGCTAAGCTCTAAAAAACATAAAAGGCCTGCCTCACCACTGACGAATAATGTGTACATTTTTACAGAGCTTAAACCTTAATGCTTTGCCTCAAACTAACAATACAGTATATCTTATCATTCCTTTTTCACAAGCGGGCAGCTGCTGAAACGCTTGCCACTTCAAAATATCAATTGCTTGCCAGAGTTGTCCTCAGCACACCCTGTCAAACTCATGTATAGTGTGCGATGAAAACGGTGCAGGGCTGAAAGCTGGAAATTGTGTCAAATACTGCTGTAAGGGTATGATGTGCAAAGAACAACGTATGACAACCGTAGAGACTACAAACAATAGCAATGGAGCCAGCCACTACATATATCACAACTGCGCCTGTACATATTTTATTGTATGTATTATATATTTAAAGCATGACAAACATGTCACTGAAGCCATGTGCTACACCAAATAGAAACCTCTTCAGCTAGTTAAGCTTTTTCATTTCTCTTGCTGGAAGTGTAGTGGTATTTTTCTGCCCTCCGAACATTTGTTTGTAAATCATGGCCCAAAAAACCCATCAGGTTTTCAAAATGAGTAACAGAAAACAAAAGGTAATAGTACAAGATGAGAAAATGAGATTTTGTTCAATTAACACTTTTGCTTTTCTCTAAGGACACATAGTCAGGCTACCTTAAAGCATATCAGAGGCTATGCAAGGCAAATACAATATCGCTGTGCCCATAAATTACAGTATACCTAATTTTAATGCAGATAACTGCTGGCCTATTGATTTGCATGTTTCCCTGGCAAAATGGAAATCCCATGTGAGTATGTTCTTTGTCTGTAGAAAATGCATTTTAAAAAACCTTTATGAATACAGCCATCTATGCTAAAAAGGAAAACATAAATCACTAGTGTAAAATTACACGTGGAATCTAGACGAAGCGCTGCTCATCTATACACACATGCACGCACACATGCATCTCTCTGTGTGTGCACGTGTGAATGCAAGTTGCACAACCACAGAGGTTTTTAGCACCTAGTTAGTTAGAATTTTGATCAAGCATCCTAACTAAGGAAAATTCAGCCTCTAAATACAATCTTAAATTAGCTGAGGGGAAAAAAATGAAAATTGCCAAACTAAGTAGCAAAGTAAGTTAATCATAAAGTGCCCATGGAATGCTAATCTTAGATGAAAGAAACAACCCATAGCTGTGACGAAAAAGAAATGTTCAGGAGGAAAGATGAGCACAACAGCCCACGACAGCATGTAGGTTGCAAAACCTGAGCACGCAGGATTCCGGGAGGGTCATTAACTGACATAACCCTAACCCAAATGAATAGATACGCCATTAAGGTGTTAATAAATATTTTGGAAAGAGAATAGGTGTTTTAGGTGCTGAGGGTTGCTGACCTTTGCTGTGTTTATTAGCGGGACAATGATGCATTATTAACACACAGCAGCTGTACCTGAACTGCTGCCATGAACATAATAGCCTTTTATAGCCATCAGGGGAGAGAGATAGGAGGCCTTTATTAACCACTAGACATGATTAGCACATTATGTGAACTTTAGTAGGCAAATTATCTCTTATTGAAATATAATGTTGGTTATAACTAATTGTAAACATGCTTTTAAAAACTTCTCAATGCAAAACTAAGAGTTTTACTACCATTTAGCGAATTACTGGCTAGGCCACTAAAAAAAAAATAATAATAATTCTTTTCTTTTGTTCAACCTGCAAAAACAACCGTGCCTCACAAAAACTTATTGCACTATGATAAAACCATACTGCACTATGATAAAACCACTGAAGTAAATGATTTCCACATCACAAACATTATTCTTCATAATCGTAACAAAACATAGACATTTCCAACACAATTAAGAAAATGGCTAATGAAGAAAAAAACTTGCCTTGTATTTTCCTATAAAGATTACAAGTAGTTATTAAAAATGTCCGTTTGTCAATACATTTCCAAGAGTTAACTTGAAAAAAATAACACCATGATTTACTTCAAAAAGCTTTATTTTGGGAGAGATTACCCCATTAGCCTTCGCTACTGAACACAGCACTGAGAGTCCATTATGAGCAGCCTTTTAGCCCTAGCAAAAAGTCATTAACATAAAATAAATCATTAGCTTTGATATTAAGCCTCTACTATCTGCAAGTTTCTATGACTAATGTTCACAACTGTGTCTGTCAAATGATTAATTATACTTTTTTGAAAGTTTATCATCCATTTTCACCACTTTCACTATTTATTATCATTTCAGGTTGATGCAAACACGATTGCCTAAGAAACAAATGTTTTCTCATATTCATGAACAGAAACCCATGCACTTTTGGCACCCGTGACCAGAACATTACTTTGAAGTCAACTACTTACAATACAGGATAGAAATGACAGATTCTCAGACTAAGTTCACTTTCTTCAAAGCCAGCAATACACAACGAAGCAGAAACATATGTGTGTACATACACATAGAGTAGTAGTATTGATACAATAGGAATTTACATGTATACATGATCTTCTCGCTTCTCTGTCAGGAACTGTCTGGATAAATCTTTTGCTTCACATTGCAGACCTCACGCTTCCCTTACTGACCCATTTCCCTAAGTACAGGTTATCACTCTCTGATTTCAGAGTTCTGATTTCTCCTTGCATATAGAATAAGTAACTGGAGTTCACTGCAGATTTCCTTAATATAACAAAAATACATACCAGCTACAGTAACTTCCATTTAACCTTTAAGACCATATAATCATCAACAACAATAGCAGGAGACGAAAGCATTACCACAGCAGCTCAATTTCCATGCTTAGCCAGCAGTACCTTTGAAAAAAAGCCACTCGTGCCACTTTTGATTGGTAGAGAGCAGTTTAACAGTCAAGTATGCGAATGCTAAAACATTCTGACATTTCCACTAACCTGGATTTGTCAGATGCTCATGTAATTCAAGTATGTTTTGCAACTTAGAAAGCAGCATGTTTCTTGGGAGGAAACTGTAGTACGAGGGGCTATAGCAAATCGAATAGCAGCCCAGTGAGAAATACTAAATGAACAGTTCAGAAACAGTGTTAGCATATGTGCAATTGCAAGAAAAGATACAAATATTAGTAGAGCCATATGAAATTCAAATGCTAAAAATAAGCTACTCACTGCAAACATAAGAAGCAAAGGAAAACTACAGATATTATAAATGTCGGTTGCACCAAGATCTCTGCTGAAAAACGATTTTTTAACATTGAAGACCTAAGTCAAGAGATAAACATTTTATTCGACACCTTGACTTACAAACCTAAAACTGACCACAACCAATGAACATAAAATGCAGATGGTCTAGTGGAAGAGATCTTCTACCCTGCACTTGCTGCTGTGGAAGGGCAATGCTTACTGCCACTGCTAACGCTACGCAATCTGCGCCTACCCACAGAATAATGCAATGTTGTCGTTTTCCAGCTGAATGCTGTGGGGAAAAATGTTATGACCAAGAAAATCTCATTCAGGTTGATGTGAGTTCCATGTCTGAAAGTATTTTGGAAGCGCTGCCATAATTAACAGTCATTTGGTGCTTCCACTATAAACCACGTTTTGGAGCGGTTTACAACTTGGCATTTTTAATAAGAAATCACTACTTGGGCAGAAAATCTGTGCCTAGTTGCGTAACTAAAGCAGTTACAACAAACTATTTAGATTTGGTTAGGCTGTCCTTAAAATCAGTATGTCAGTGCACACAGCCCACGCTACACATCCACAGATCATGTGTCCACTTCAGAAAGATAAACAGACCTGCCACTAATTGCCACCGCTCTCAGCTCCCAAAACCAAGGTTTGCGTTGATCCTGGGACTACCCTCTCAACACGAGAAGTGGTGCTTTCAGGTCACTCTTGAGCCGTGCTCAGAGAGCAGCCAAGGGAAGCTTTTCACTTCCACTGTCTAAGCTTTGTTACATCTGCCATGAACGCAGGATTAAATAGCCAAGAATTTTTATCTAAATCCTACTGTGATTAGGACATTTCTCTGCTTAATACAAAGTTGTGTTTTAAACACAGTCCATTTTTCAATGCTTCTGCACAGTGTTAGCAAGATGAGAAAGTCCTGCTAAGATGGGAATCTGAGGACAGGAAGGTGCTCAGGGCTTCCTGGTAAAGTGTGATTGTCCGCAACACGCACTGAATTCAACGGGACTTGCGACCGTCCAGTCCACGACAGCATTGGCTCCTTAAGTCCTTAAATGCAGCTGCAGCTGCTCTTTGCTTTAATGTAAACACCAAAGGCACTGCATGCAGTGTAGTGTTTACCAAGTTCAGCATTCTTAATAGCTTACAGTTTTCACTTTTTTCAGAAGACCTCGTGATAGGCTGCTTGAGGGTAATGCCCTAGAGACGGAACACATCATTCTGGTAAGAGAATAAAATATAATTTCTCTCAAGATACTGATGTTTGGCAGGAAGAAAAAAAAATTACTGTGAATGTTTTGGTTTACAGACATCTTTGAGAAAGATTTCTCAAAAGCACATACATAAATCACTTTCCATATTCTACTAAAATTGGGACCACTTCTTTTCTGAAACACTGCAATTTAAGGAGGCACTATTGAGGCTTGCCCGCAACTCTGAGACTACATTCTAAGGTTCAGTAACATAGAAAAGAAAAGTCCAGTTCCCCTCTTCCTATGTGGCAAGTTTTGAAACTAACTAAACCACTTAACACTTAAAAATCAACAGTCAGCACTAATGCAACTGTTTAATCTCCCCTTTAAGGGGCAGCAACAAATTTCAAGTAGGATTATCTAAGGAAAAAAAAAAAAATAAATGCCCGGAATAAACAAATAGTGATATATTAGATTAGCATAATCTAAAATGCTGTCAAAACACTAACATAGTGTTGCAGCTTTAGAGTTGTCCTTCAGAGCGCTGGCTTGCCACAGTTCTGAGTTTCAGCTAGAGAGCCGCTAGAAGCAAGCCACTGGAAATAATGTACACTTTGTAAACAGGCACGGAACGTTTTACTTACAGTAGTCTCCACGGTGGGGTAAAGTTTACACAATAAATTATTCTAAATGCTGTGTATAAATATATGCACTTTTGCTCCGTGGAATTCTGATTACAAGCAGGATTGTTACCTGCTTACAAAGCACTGTATTATATCTCCTTCCACTTCTACCTCATGTCACTCCACTTTTTTTCATTCTGAAAGGTTTTGCTTCCCTCTCCCTCTTTTTTTCGTCTTTTTAAAAACAACTACCGTCTATCATTCCACCTCTGCTGTCTGGCTGTATTTTTCCACTGCACTGACAACTACCAGTGAATACAACAAAGATGAGTTGTAGGCTCCTGTATTTTTGAATGAAGTAGCAAATCACAGAAGTATCTAGTGCATAATTCTGCAACACTAACCATTGGGAGCAGTAAAAACCATATTTTCCCCCTACTGCGGGCAGGGGTCAGCATCCCTGTCATTAGCTGTGTCAAACTCTAATTGTAAAACTGCACTTTATGTGAGCAGATATCTGAAAACGCTGTGAAGTTGCAAGTATGAAAATATGCCGATCCTCCTTACAGTACTGATCGAAGCGGTCTTTGGAGGTGACACATCAATAGGGAAAGCCCGAAGGATGTTATTTATTGCTTTCTTGATAAACATTTAAACTTATCATCTGGCTTCTTCAAGCAGCTTGAAATCCCTGACCATATTCTTCTATCAAATTAAGACATTCGGATTATCAACGTTATTTCTTTTGTAGCATTCAACTCAATTAAGGAACGTGATGTTTCTTAAAATAAACTTCAACTGAACAGACTACTCCTATTGCTCTGTAAATGTCTGAAATGCAATTATGCTTCAAGTTTCAAGAGGCGGACAGTACAACCCCAACTCTAAATCTGTCCAGCGTTAAGAGCTCCACTATGTTATTTCAAAGGCTGACCTATATACTGCAGCATACCGTCCATTCTGTCTGTTTGTATAAGAGATACCTCACACAGTTGTCATAACCAACATTGTTTGCATTGTTCTTTCACTTTTCTCTCTCCATGGGCAATGCAAGAGAAACAAGGAAAAGCCTGCATAACAATATACGCAGAGTATAATGAGCTTTCACAGCAGATAGAGAAATATTAGACTAAGATGCTTAGAATGCTATTTTAGATTTATAAAATAAAGATCTAAGCAGTCTGCTGAAACAAAGCCTGCCAACTGAAAATTGTAAGATAAGAGGCGACTGTTTGAATCTACATTATTGCGCTTTCCTTTGGCTACAGAAAAATGCACTGTCAATACCTCCCGTGCATGTGCCTGGGAACTCACTCGTACACTACAATCATCTGATCAAGAAAAAAAAACTAGTGCTAACAGAACAATTAGAAAACTTAAAAGCGTAAGTATTTGTGGAACGCATTCTAAATTACCAGCAGCGCAAGCAGACTAAAATGTAAAGAATCAAAGTCTTTATTTGTAAAAACAATAAAAATACCCCAAATCCAGGTATGAAAACAAGGGCCAAATCCAGTGGTAAGTGCCCAAAACAAGTTTTAACTGACTTTGCAAGAAACAAGACCCAGTTCTGAATGAGTTTTGCAGGTAAAGACCTAATCAAGACCACCACTCCAACCCAGATCACGGATCCATCACACTCCAGTCGTCATCTCTTTTCCTGGGAGAGACCAAGAGCAAACAGTCAACCCAACTTACTGAACACGAAATTCCGCAGGCCTCCTGCCCTTCAAACTCCCTAAATACACACAGCACGAAAACGAGTGACAGAGCAATACTGTAACACGACGACATGTTTATAACAAGTCAGATAAGTTTTCACAGCAATGTTAATCACGCTGGGCAAAGGGAGAGAGTGACAGGGGTGAAAAATAAAATGTTCAGTAAATGCACGCCTCCAAGGGGCCTGGCAAACCTACTCTGTCCATTTAATGTCATCGATGGTCAGTGGGAAAGACATCTGAAAAAGACTTTCGCCCTGTACTAGGTATCTTGCACTGAAACATTCCTGGTAAGTCTTTTCCAAGCATAAAACATATGTCTTATGACTGTGCACTTTTAAGCACATTATCAGTTCAGGCAAAGTGAAATAGAAGAGTTGCAACTTGTCTACAGAATGAGTGTCTCATTTGCATTTAAAAAGAACAGTTTGCTCCCTCATACATGGCATGACTTAAAAGAAGCTTTAACCAGCTAGTAAAGAAATTCTAAAAACGACTTTCTAAATTAATTTATTCGATTTGCAGTGCAACCCACCAAAGATGATTTAAGGAACTTAATTGGAAAATGATTTAATATATTAAAGTAATTCCTGATTTTCCAAAGCATTTAACTTTTAAATTAAATCTGGCCCACTATCTGAAGAATGATGAGTGAAATGTGTATTCAAGTCATTACCTTCTTTTTGAAGCTTTAAATCACCAATAGGCTTAATAACGTTTGTCCACTTTCATTGCCAAATGGGTCTTCAGACACTTCGGTGTTTATGTCATTAATATTAGCCCAAGCTTCTCACTTGGCAACACTTTATGGTTACAATTGACAAAAACAGACAATAGAGAACAGCAAGGCACGGAGCAAAGGGAGCGGTAGCCTCACGATTACTCAAGAGGACTCGCAAAAAACTGATGCACGCGTACAGGCTGCGACGCATCCCTGCTGAACCAAGTTCACTCCTGGCACAAACTTCCCATCTACGGGGCAGGTTCGCCAGGTGCCGCAAAATACAGTTACTTAAAACACCGCTAATCGTCATACCTCTGGGATCCCTCCTGAAATATCCTCGGGCACCCACCACAAAGGGCCAGATTTATCCCCGCATTCTGTAACTCCATGGAGTACATGCGAAATGCAGCCAGGATGAATTTGGTCCTTTCTGCTGTGATTGGTGGATGAGACCATGTGGGAAAACCTTTCCTGAAAACTGAGAGGGCTTCACCCCGCCGCCGCAGCCTCACCGCTTTGGGCACAGACAGGCGCGATTTTTGCCGTTTTCTCTCCGGACCCGGGCAGCCCCCCGCACTCCGCAAGAGGCGGCTCCCAGCATTTCCCCGACCCCTCCAGGGGGACAACGGGCCCGCACCGAACCGGGTTGTGCCCGCCGCCGGTCCCCCCACAACTCACCCCCCCCCCCCCCCCGCCCCGCACCAGCGGCCAGCCCTGCCCACGGCGGAGTCGACGCGGCGCAGAACATCGGCTGCAGCCCGCCCGCCACCGACTTCCGAGGGCCCGTTTCCGAGCAAAAGGCTAAGCACCCCAGTTCACCCCTCCGGCCCGGGTTTAAAAACGCATCATGCGGGAAAGCGCCGGCTCCCGGCTCTCTCTCCCCGGGAACGCTCCGGGTGGCTCGCAATTCCCGATTATGTCCTCTAGCCAGCGTTTCTATTCCCTTGCAAAGTGGAGAAAGTGCAGCTCACGCACCGAGCAGCAGCCGGTTCGGGCCGCGGGAGGCAGTTAACAAAATGCAGGAACCCCCCAGCCCCCTTGCTCGGCAGCAAAAGTAACGCAAAGTGCTTCGGGATGGCAAGCAACCAAACTCTCGTACACCAGACCCAGGATCTGGGATCTCCCCAAAGTTCCTCCTTCCCCAGGGCTCGGTCGACCTAAAACTTCGCTCTCCTCAGGCACTGACCCCTGTTTGCAGCGGTTTAATGAAGTTACGGAGAATGTGATAGGGACAGAGTGGAGCCCCTGTTCTGAACCAAGGTGTCAGCGCGTCCACAGAGACGTCCGTGTGTGTGTGTACACACACATGTCACACACACACAACGTGCCCCCGGCACCGCCAGGTACCGCTTTGACACAAGGGCGAGCGGCGGGGCTGAGACTTTCTGCCGGTTTGCGGGCGTGCGCGATCTTTCCCCATTAACCGGCAGCCCTGGAAATTCAACTCCTCCGCATCAACATCCCTGTCCGCGCTGTTTCTCCGAAAACGAAGATGTTATGGAAAATGCCTCCCCCCTCATCACCACCCCCCGCCGCCCCCCCGCACCGGCCGCCCGCCCCCCGAACTATTCCGGGGTTTTAATTTGGGGTGCCCGCAGGGGAGCCGGTGCCTGTCCCGGCGGCAGCTCTGGGCGGTGGGGCGGCACCCCGCTTCCCCAAGACCCCAAATCCCGGCCCAGTGCCCCCTGCCCCCCTGCGTCGCCGGGCAACTTGGTGCGGGGGCTCGCCAAAATCGGGGCGCCCGCTCACGCAATGCCCCGCGACCGCAGCACAACCGACCGCACGGAGAAAAACACCTCGGACAAGACAAAACATGAGTCACCTTGTTGCAATAGTAGGGGTCCAGGCAGGGGGAAGGTCCCAAACAAGGCGTATCAGGAGCGGCTGCAGGCTGAGGAGGTGGTGAATAAAACCTTACGTCCATTTCACTAAAACATCAAGCAAACTCCTTTTCTTTTGGTCGTTAATGTTGGTGAAAAAAAAAATAAAAAAAGGGGGGGGTGTCTGTGTGTGAGGGAAGGGGGGTACACACAACAAGACTGAGAAGAATAAAAAAAAAAAGAGGTGCCTGACTTCAGTAGTCAAAGAAACACCTTCCCTGCCTCACATCCGTTTGTGGTTTGTAAAGAGAGAGAGACGAGGGAGGGAAAAAAAAAAAAAAAAAAAAAAAAAAGAAAGAAAAAAAAATCTCTTCCAAAAAAGCACCGGTCTGCAGATGTCTGCGAGAGAATCAACAAACCCTCCTTCTTCTACGGCAGGGCAGGTAACTTCCAGCACTTATTGTTTCCCCCACGCATCGGCACCGGGGCGCTCGCTCCGAGCGCGCCGCTCTTTATGGGAGTCTCGGAGTTGGTTCGCTTCTCCCTCCCTCTCTCCCTCCCGCTCGCTCGCTCCCTCTGTTCTTCCCCCGTTCTTTTATTAGTATTATTATTATTGTCACTGTTATTATTTATTCGGTTGGGTTTGGTGGCGGTGTATTTTGGTTGCCCTCCACCGTGAGGAGCGGGGTTGTTATTGGGGGCCGGGGGGGGGTGGCAGCCCAGGGGGGAGCGGCGAGGCAGCCCGCCCGCGCTGGAATGGCCGCCCCGCGCCGCCCGGCTCTCCCGCCTCGGCGCGGCTCGGCTGGGCTGGGCTGGCCTGGGCTCGGCACCGCTCGGCTCGGCTCGGCTCGGCTCGGCGGGCGGCGGCGGCAGGGGACGCGGCGCACTCCCCCGGCGGAGTCGCGCTGCTCCGAGTGTGCTTCACACAAAGGGGCCGGCGGGGGAAGAGCCATTGGCGGCCGCCGGGGACGGGGCTGGGAGTCGCGGAGAGGGGGCGCTGCCGCGCCCGCCATCCCGCCGCCGTCCCCGCCCTCTCCCACCCGCCTTCCCCGCCCGGCCCCCCGGCGCCGCCCGGCCCCCCGCCGGTTACTATGGCACCCCCTCCGCGGCCCGCCGGCCCGGGCCGCCTGGGCGCGGGAGGGCGGGGTGGCAGCGGTGGCCGGGCAGCGAGGGGCTCGGCCTGGGGCCCGGACTCCCGCCGTGGGTCGGCCACAAGCTGCCGGTGTGGCCGGGGGCAGGTCCCTTGAGTAGCCTCTGCGAGAGCCAGGGGCCCATTTCCACGTCTCCCGGCCTATCTCCACGGCCATTTTACAAAGCTCGGGCCTGTCAGTCCTGTGAGGTTGGCCAGGGTCGAGCGGGTTAGGTGAGGCCTTCACCTTCTGTCCCAGCAGAGTGGAAGTGATCACCCAGAGTTTGTGATGGCAGAAATAAACAGTGACCCATAAGCACACCTCAGAAACCAGGAAGCACCTAAAAAGTAAAAAGAACCACCCATGAAATACCTCATGAGCTAACGAGGGTCTGCCTCATTAGCTGGTAGTGCTTGGGCCTGGCCTGCCACGGGCAGTACCGACAGCAGCCACGGCCTTCCTCACAGTGGAATGGAGGCGGGAAAACGTGAGGAGATGGTCAAACTGAGAGGGGAGGAAGGAAAGGAGGTAGAGAATAGGGCAGGGAAAACAAGAGGAGCACAATTAGCTGCAAACAAGGGTGCTGACAAAGGGCAGTTGGGAATCCAGTGGCAAGCAGGAGAGGATTGACTAGCGAAACAAGGTTTAGCGGGCATAAACAATGAAAGAAAGGGTGACTCCAAGAGAGCATGAGCAATCCTACTGGGTTTCCTGCTGAGTCTCTGGTAGTTTTAATCAGGACAGAAAGGATGGAAGAGAAAGGACACAGGAAGGGCACTATACTGAGCTTAGATAATGCCCTACAGAGGAGTTGTTTTACGAAAAGAAAGGAATGCCTTTCCTTCTTTAAATAAAAACAAATTAGTGAGTGCCACACAAATGAGCTGAGATGAAGACTATAAACAGGAATGGTTCAATTTATCAAATACTCATGAACATTTCCATCATGAAACAGCTGTAATCTGAAGAACTTTTAAGAAGATTTGTAATGCACATTGTCACAAAAAAAACTGTCTCCTCCTCACTGAAAAAAAAAAAACAGAATAAAAATTTCAAGGCGACTCAGTATTAAGAGGGAGCAATTCAGAAATTTCAGGTGAAGAAATCACTGTTTGTGTGAAGATCTGTATTCTGTACCTCAGATATTTTGATACTGTAAAGAGTCCTTCAGGATGGTGTTAAGTCATGGCTTTCCTCTGTGTCTAACAACCTGCTTTCAGTAAAGCTTAATTATCCGGAAAAAAAATGCATAAGTAATGCAAACAAAATTCTAGAGAAAACATGTTTGAAGCAATATTCCTTTTTCGGGATTGTTTGATCAAAAATATCTCTGAAGATTCTTGGTTGTCAGTTCTACACAATTTAAGTCTGATGGCAATAAATGTTTTCCTTAAACATGCAGTTACCAAAGAGTCTCGATTGCTTTCGTTTTAATAATGTTTGAAACCCTTATGGCCTTGGAGAAAAGCTTGAAAACATGACCCAGAAAAAGCTCCAAAAAGCAAAGGAAAAGACATTAACATTTTTTTAAAAAAAAAAAAAAAACTCATGATTTTTTGGCGGTTGACTCATTATTTTGCATGTTGGGGATTAGACATTTTGAAAGTTAAAAAATTCTAAAAAAGACTTTCCTTTGCAAGAAATGTACTTGACGCCTGACAGATATATCACTGCTGCAAATGGCTGATATGTGGACCATAATTTGACAAAGTGAATGGGAGACAGATTGCGAGCTCTGTATTGAAAAGCTGCTGTTGAGAAACTTGTTATTCGTGGACCATGGATTAGTTTTCAGCCTGTTGTGGAGAAAGGTAGTAGAGATGTACTGATTCTAAAAGAGTTTATGTAGGTGACCGGTGTGTGCAGGTGCATGCAGGTGTATGCAGGTGCAGTAATGCTAATGCAGAGCCGGACATGCCGGTACCAGAACGACTAGAACATCCGAGGATAAAAAGTAGAGATTTGGCTTTTTATTTATATGAAATATTATTGAGTTTTGCCTTAAGAAAGGCTTCAAGTTCCCAGGAGTCTGTAGAAGTTTACAACTATACCATTTGCTTTGCACAGCAGTTCAAGTTATTTTCAGTACTTAATGATGCAGGCCCTGAGAGGTTATAAAATTTTTGCTGCTACTTACAGAGATGATTTAATCATCGAGGTGGTAAAAACACCTGAGATTTGTGGCAGTTATCTGTACAGTTTGTAAAAATTAAAAAGCTATATATATATATATTAATCTGTTAAGTGTTCTTTTGTTTTGTAGGGGGCATTTTCTCTGGGGTTTTCAGGATAATGCATTTGTGGAGACTGGAACTGAAAATGTTAATACTATTGTAGGTTTTGCCTCTATGGTCTGAGAAAGCAAGGCCCTTTCCAGGATAATTCAATGGTATATCAAACTTGGCCACTTTAGCACATCTAAGTGCATTTTCTAGAAAAAAAAAAAAAGTTGCCACAGATTAAAAAGCATGAATCAGTTTTTAGAAGCTTCAAAGGAAGGAACATTTGTTCAGAAGGGCGCTGAGTTTTTAAAGCCATTCAACATTCAAGTGAATGTCTCCAAAATAGTCTTGAAAGAAGTTCCTATACCAGCATATGAGAAGGGTGTCAATGCTTTTCTCATATGAATAGGAACAAATGCCTTGAAAAACATGAACTGTATCTGCTGATACTAAAAAAGTTGTTACTCTTTTAAGTGCTGTCTGCTGGAGTGAGACTATGTGGTATGAATATTCTCCACACAATGGAGAACTCATATGACTTTCCTTGCCAAACAGCGATGTGGATGCAAGAAGTTTACACAGCCGACTGGAGACCTGAGCAGGTCATTAAATAGACAAACCATAAATGGATCAGCAGCTCCTTTGAGCTGAAAATAGCTGCAGGTAGAGACACAGGAGTAGGGGGTGGGGGGAGGTATCGTATGTGCTTGCCCTCAGATAGGGCTGTCATACCTAGAGCCATCGTTGGAGGCAGAGTACTGGCAGGGCAGACCCTTGGTCTGAACCAGTCCAGCCATTCACGTGTTCTCATGGAGGCTCTGCGGTGGTCAGACTGTCAGAAGTAAAAGAAACAAGTAAGTATGTCCAAGATGACAGGTCATTTTCTTGTCTGCCCTAATGTCTCACCCAGCTGCTCAGTCTGATATATTGGGGGCCATCAGTAGGCATAAATCATGTTCTCAGCCAAAGAGAGGTAAATCTTAGTTTAAAAAAAAGAATCTAGCCCAACAGCTTTTTGTTTTCATCTCACATGTCTATACTCAGTTTTATTTGGGATCTCCAGACAAAGACGTCTGATCGTCTGTTATAAAGAGAAGATTTCTTGATTTTCCTAGGAAGAAGGAAATGTGGGACTGTGATGATGGCTTATTATTTATTATACATAGTCACCACAAGACCCTTTTCATGAGGTTGGCTTTTATTTAAAGAAGAGTATCCTTAAAGTTCGTATGTATTTAAGAACAGCTGGGTTGGAAAATCATCCTGCTTCTTGTTTTGCGTGTTGTACTTTGGAAGCCAGGAGGCCAGATAAGCTGAAAGGGGAGCCATGAGATTTTGCTGAGAAAATACCTCCTGCTGAAATTTTTGCTTTACTTACTGACGCACAAGACTATTTACCTTTCAGAGCAAAGCTCAATGCTCATCAATGTCTAGAGAGTAGTTAATTAAATAATAATAGGATGAAGGATCCATCCCTTTTGTATGGATGTCCTGTTTCATGTCCTTAAACTGGGTATAACACTTGGATGTAGAAAGATGCAAAAGATAATGATGTTAAGATTACAGAATATTTGAAACAAAGTAATTAATCTGGACTTTTCATCAGAATGAACTCAAATCCTTTAAGAAAGTGTTGTTTAAGTGTTGTTTAAGTGTTAAGTTTAAGTGTTGTTGACATTCTGGGTGTACGCTCATAAGTGAGCATAGATCAGTGCATTTAAACAGAAACATTTGCAACATAGTTTCAAGCTTAATAGTGGTGATATATGTTTCAGAGCATTTAAACAGTTTGTAGCGCTACCTAATAGTGTGTCAAATCAAGTGTTGTCAAACACGTAATGAAAAAGGCAGCTATTTTATTATTTTAGCCAGTGCTCTTGTCTTGTTTAATTTATTTGTGGTGAAAATGACCGGCCCCAAATTATCTCACTGGCGTGGAAATAAATTGTCTTCATCTCTGTAAGGAAGTAAAGATCACTTCTAAATAGTTAAGGAAAGCCCCTGACTTGCCTTTGTTACAAAGCGCAGAGAAAACTTGAGTATTGCTCTGCCTTCTCGTTCCAAACAAATGGTACACAGCCAGTTTAACGGACAGAGGAGGAAAAGACACATGGGCTGAACCTGAACTG
This sequence comes from Chlamydotis macqueenii, assembly GCF_036417535.1. Classification (NCBI taxonomy): domain Eukaryota; kingdom Metazoa; phylum Chordata; class Aves; order Otidiformes; family Otididae; genus Chlamydotis; species Chlamydotis macqueenii. Next base: position 124,003,898 of record NC_141557.1, read on the forward strand.
TGTTTTGCATCTCACTAAAAGGTTCCTACACACTCATCTGACATTGCCTACAGTAGACATTAAGCACACAACATCTCACAGAATCAAGATCTTAAATATCCATGAGAGAAATACCAAAATGTAAAATTCACCTTGCATATTTGCAGCTTTGATCCATTCCCATATGCTTCAAAGACACTGACAGCTGGTTCAGTCCAAATTACCAAATTTATTGTGGCATTGCAGACATACAAAAGGCAGGCCAGTCTTGAAGGAAAACATTTCACTGGGCCTTAGAATCAAGTTATTTCTCATGGTCAGAGAAACAAAGGGAAATATGAAGTTCCTTTTTTCTTCTTCCTATATTTCCTATCTTATCAAGTGATTTTATGTGAGATACACTGTCCACATGGTATGCAGGAAGGCTTAAAAATACATCACAGTATGGTGTATGCTAGTTCTCAGTCGCAAGATATACCCAAGTGTTAAGGATGCCAGTTTTCGATTCTTCCACTTATCTTGTTAAATCCATCGTGAAACATCTAGAAGTATAAGGGATCAGAAATTTTTCATTTCATGCTATTTTTTTTTCTGAAGTCTACTGGAGGACTGTATTGGAGTTTCAGAAAGTCAGGTTTTTTGAAGTAAAAATATGTTTTCAACTGTTTATTTTGCAAATTAAAAAGCCTGTCTAAAGGCATTTTGGTTTTTCCTCCAAAAAGTGAGGATCCCTAAAATTTATATAAATGTTATCTGAGGACTGTGTCATATACAGATGTCTTGAGAACAAATGTGTACAAATGTTTGATACCATTAAAAGTACCCATCTATATTTGCAAATATTTTATAAATTTACATATTTTCAGCTGAATAGTCAGGAAAAAGGAAAGGCAGAACAGAGGACTGATTACAAGCAGACAGGTGACAACATGAGGAGTAGTCTGTGTCACTAGTTTTTCCATAGCATTGAAAAGGGAATTCTCATCTGCCAAGACAGATGCTAAGCAGATGATTAATCAGTTTTCAGTTCAGAACAATGATGTCATCATTCTCTTTTTTGATAAAACTCCCAAATAGAGCTGAATTGCCCCTGCACAAGCTCTCCTGGCGTGAGATCTTTACAAGCTTACTTAAAACCTCTTATTTTCCTGTGCTCTGCTCTATCATCTGGCTCATATGTCTTTTGCTAGAGAACAGTTTTCATTGTCCTTTATATTCGCAAGGTCCTTGTGAAGCAATACCTTGGATGTTACTTAAAGCTCCAAGCAAGGTGGGTCTTTCAACAGGAGACTCCCACGCCATTATTTAAAAAAGTAGTCTTATGTACCTTCTTTTATGTGCTTTTAATTAGTACTTCAAGCCCAGAATTATAGATGCTAATAGAGAGAGAGAGAGATCCAAACTCTGTTCTCTCTGGGTATGTATAAATAGAGCAGAGAGTTCACAGAGTAAAAATTTATTTTTAGGGCTAGCTTATCTTTTTATTTTATTTTTTAACTAGAGAAAGCAAAAAGCAAAATGGCTTGCTTCAATCTAGCCTGCTTCCCTAGGGACTTTTGGTTACCATCAGAAAAGTACCACACAAGGGGGCACAGTTGGCATTTGGAGTGCAGAAGGTCGGGACTGAGGCATAGTAGAAGTATGTTGGGAGTTTCCATTAGGGCTTCCTGTTGTAGCAAATAAATCCAGTCCCATTCACTCTTGATAGGCTGATACAGATACATCATCCACGTGTCAACCGCCATCAGTTTTTAAGGGGTGTGATAAATTGTCAGACTGCTGGCTTGAGAACAAAATTTCCTTCTTTGCTGAGATTTCAGGGTTTTCCTGCTGGATCTCCAGGAACTTGAGGCCACCTTTCTCCTAACTACATGGTTCTTTTCTCAATGGAGCTGTCACCCTCAAATCTAATAAAAACTCTCTGTCATCCTTTTCTGGGCTTTCTAGCTTGACAGTTTCGTCTTATAGCTTTGTTCCACAATAAAAATAAAAAATCTTTATGTGTTAAAGAAGTCCTTGGAAAACTATAAGTGATAGAGTCAGCATTTACAGACAACAGGTCTGACTGACCTTGGCAGCAATAGGAGATCACCATTTCTCATGGATGAGCTATTCCTGAATGTCTGTCTTTTATGCTGTACGAGGCAGAAATACCTTTTCTGGATCAAGCCTACTACTTTCTGCTTCTGTTGTTCTTTAACAGAAATTGTCTATTATAGGGACATATTTAATATTATCTATTTAAGGAATAGCTTCATTTCTATTAATTCCTGAAATCCTATGTCTTGTTCTATACTATCTTAAGATAAAAATGCATCATTGCTGTTATTCTAAAGTCTTACTCTATTTTGTTGAGGATTATTTGTTTGGGGATTTTTTATGTTTTACTTTTTATCACGGTCAGACTGCAAAGATTAATGTTTGTGGACGTCCTCCAAATCATCTGCCTTACTCTGGCTACTGGCGTGTAATCAACACTGTTTTCTTATTTGAATGGCCCGTGTTCTGTTTTTTTTAGCAGTTTACAGGAGTACCAGTTGAAGGGAATGAATAGTCAGTATTGATTGTTCATCTTTAAAAACAGGCGCTTCAGTAGCATGTGTAAGTATAGCAGAGTTGAACATACATGTTAATCAGATGCTATGAAGCATGTGGAGGGGAAGCCCCAAGCCACATTTGAAATTATCAAGTTTCTGTTTGTTGAATGCATATATATTTATAAGAGCTGCATGGAGACAGTTGCCTTACTGCATAATGCACTGGCAATAATTAAGTAAAAACAAAGAATAACTAGAAATGGAAGAGAATAAGGAGAAACTCAGACTTGTTCACAGTTGTAGAACATAGAAAAAAAAATACCCATGCTCCTAAGATACCCTTCCCCCTCCCCGCAGTGGAATTTCCCTGCTTTGATGCTATCTTGAGAGGACAAGTTTGCAATTTGCCCAAGAGGTCAGCAGGCCCAAACTGGTGTACCACTGGCTAGGAGGTGGCTTCAAAGCTGGGAGTCCCTCCGGAATAATGGTCTGCAAGCCTCTTACTTTCTCTTGAATGAAGTGTGACCTCCACTGGTCGCTGTTGTATTCAGGAAAAGGGGAAAAAGTCATTAACAAGGGATTTGTCAGTTACGTGTTAAAAAATAAAAATAGCTCGTTGCCGAGACTAATAATTACGTACTTTTGGATTCTTTTTCTCACTTTTATGTTTCTGTAAATGTTAAAAAAATGACATTATAAAAAACCCAGGGCAGAGTTTAACCCGGGCCCACGGAGAGGATGCAAACTGAAAGAACCTTAAAGTAGAAAGTACCTCTAAGGAGAAATGTGCCGTGAAGAAGAGGTTTAAGAGATCTGAGCACAAGTCATTTGTGCTACAATGCCTAGCCACACTGAGGAGAGTAAAGAGTAGGTAGACACAATATTTCTGAATTTCCATGTCTTTGTGGGCTTAAGTCAGACCCTTAACCTTATTTGAATATAGTATTTTTGTAGTTTAATATATTTTATACAGAATGTATAAAGAAGATTTAATAACTGTCTCTTAGCTGTGGTTTATCTCTACCTCAGAGAAAGCCAAAATGAGTTTCTAGTGAAATGGCTGAAAGAGCATACACGGTAAGTCTCCTATCAAATTATTTCCAGTCTTGCTGATTTGTAAAAGATCTTTCAGAAAGATTCTGGTTTTCAGTGTAGAATGTTAAAGTTTGATTCTGTGCCCAAGATTTATAAAAGGAACTACAAATAACCAGTGAAAGTCTAGCTTGCCATCTTCTGCTTTTTAAAGCTCCTGAGACTGCTTGCTATCACATGGAATTTGTGCTAGTGTTTAATGCAAGTTTTTCCCTTAAAAAAGAAAATTATATTTTATTGTATTACATATTTCTAGCTGTAATAGCAATTAAATATCTTGGAAGAAACTAATCAAATACCCAGGCTTCTGTGCCTTTTTGTTTTTCTCTTTCAGATGTGCATCTCAGATAAAGGACTAAATTTGTGAACACACTCTTAGGGTAATAAGGACACAAAATGAACAATACTTATGTAATTAGTCAGCACACACAAGTTCCAGGATAAGAACTTCTGAAGTATCGTAGCAGAAATAGAAATCGCATACTTAATGTCGCTGTTGTCAACTCTTAAAAATGGAAATATTTCTGCAGCATTTCCCATTCTCAGGATAGCTTTGAATCAGACTAAAGTGTTCTTGGGGAGTGGGATTGCACAAGGACAATTAACTATTTTCTTCCTGTCCCAGAAGCAAACTAACCCAATGGCACAATTGAAAGGAACAAAGTCAGGCTGGGCACGTAGGCATGTGTTTGCCCTGCTTCCACAGCCTTTTGCCTGTCTGAGGAGGTATGAAGGCATCTCTTAGCTTTGACTGTGCTGCAAAGGTAATTCAAATTTTAATAGACACAGTTTCCTAGCACTGTAACACAAACATTTGAGCACAGTAAGGTGGAGTTGACTGGCCATCAAAAGGTATAAACTGGCAGTGTTAATGCAGTCAATCTCGTGGGATCACTGTTGCTGAAAGTTGAGCTATAGCACATGTGTAGTACTCTGTATCTTCCGGCGGCCCCCCAAAGTGCTCTCCATGCACACCCAAGAAGGCCAGAAAAATTCTCCCTTAACCTAATGGAAAGAAATTTGTAGAGGTGCACATGCTATCACACACAAATTAAGGGATATACTCCCATAATTATTAGCATTGCTTGTAAGTCAGGAGTTAGTGTGGGCACAGCATCCAGATGTAGGGTATGTATGACTGCTATTTCTGTCTTGGAAACATACTCAGATATGCCTCTGTGCCATCCGGTGTTTCTGGTTCAGGAGAATCTCTGTATTTTTCTTCCTTGAACATTCAAAATCAAGTGTCCAGGTCTGCTTTTTTCTTTTGTACAGTTGATTCATTTGGGAGTTTTTGTTCCTAGCATAAGAAGGGTGTGGTTTCGCAGTCAGCTTCAGCAAATTTAAGTCTGTGCTGCTGCTGAATATGGTGGTATGGTGCTCTCCATTCCTCCCTCCTTCAGCTGTGTCTTTCCGCTGCCTCCCTGGGGAGGATGAGGATGCTCTTGGCTGCACCGTCAGCTGTGTCAGGAGCCATCTGAAAATTAGTGCGTGGCTCAGATTTCAGGTGGATTATTTTGGATTTTTTGATCTATCTGACTCTGTGGCAGCCTGAAAACTGGTGATGAATCAGGAGAAGAGTATTTACCTAGGTCTGAGACAAGGAGGGAGCAGAGGGTGGAGAGAGTAGGCCTGCATCTTGGCACACTCTGTACTTAGGTTAGCTTAAGCCAATAATGAAACTGCACCTAGGAGTCCTCTTGCTAAACTCAGAAGTGAAACGTGCTTCTGGTATTGAGGAAGACCAAACATTGGAAAATTCTAAAGCTTTTCTCTTTTCTTTTTTTTTTTTTTTAAAGACTTACTTTCTCTGTAGTGCAATATCCTGAGGACTTGAAGCAGGGCCATCGTACAGGAGAAATAAGAGTGGATATTGAGTGGAAACAATGGTAAGAGCTGGACAGCTCACGTAGATCCAGTCAGTAGTCACTGATCACTAGTTTTCCCTAAAACATTATTGGTGGGGAAAACGTTGAAAATCCTCTTAAATACACCAAAAAAATATCAAAAAGGTACACACAATTTCTAAGCTTCAATTGGGATGAAAACTCATAGAAATACATTTGTTGCATCCCCTTTTTATTTTTTTTAAATCAATCCCATCCCTCTTCCTGCAATTCCTACCTACCCCGTAAGGGCCCATGAAACCTGTGGTACTGGAATTGAAGTGATTCCTCTGAGTTATATCAGTGTGTGAGTTGGGAAGGGAGCAGGGGGACTGTGAGGGGAAGGGAGGGGGAATGGGGGAAACAGATGGATCCTGGATTATGCTGCAGCTGAGATTGAAATAAAATTTCACCTTAAAATGGGGTGGCTGCTGCTTCTATGAAACTCTTGGGGATAATTCATCTGCCACTTGATAAATTGGCAAGGTTTCTTTCCAGGTTCTCTCCTCTATTCTCCTTCATGCTTTGTATGTGTATACATGTGTGTGAGGTATGTGTATGTAATTTTCAAGATGCCTGGCCCCTTTTTTCTCCTTGGCTAACTTCTGAAATAGAGCTGTCAGGATGATTCCAGCATTTGGAGCCATATTCTTTCTGACAGAATATAACTCTTCTCCATAGTTTTCCTTTTTTACGGCCTGAAGTCGATGGGAATATTCAATGCAACCTAAGGTCAGGTTCTTGAATTTTAACACAATTTCTCATGAGAACTAGAAGGACAAAAATTCCTTTAAGACAGTGCACAAAAAGTAGAACAGCAATATAAGGAGTAAAGACTTGTTATGTGGCTTTAAAAAAAGCAACTGGAAGAGGGTTCAGATCTTGGGGGGGATAAGCTTCGTTTATTCTGTCCAGGAATTTAACACCAGTCACTGTGTTATCAGCCATTTGTACAAAAGGGTTGAACTCTCATAGCAACTGGCCATGCTAGCAATTCTGAACTTCAGTGGGCCAGCTGCAAGAAAGTACATCAAATTAAGTCATTTCAGTAACATGTTGCAATATAACATATACAGTCATATGAACCTATATGACGTGGAAGGATTTAAAACTATGCCATCACAATGGGCTATACAGGAATGCCACTACCATTTTCTTGTCGACTCCTTTAAAATATAGAAAAAGGGTCAGTTATGAGATGGACAGATTTGGCTAGTTCCTTTATAGCTGATCAGTGTTACTATTTGATATCTTGGGAGGCAGAGATTGTAAAAGCTTTAGTCAACAAATAATTTTGTAATCCTGAAAAGAAATGGTGGTGTTCATTTATTTTCTGCAAAGGAAGAGGTTTCATGCCTGTGCCCACCTCCACAGAGTGGAAATTCACAGGGACCTAGTTTTTATCTAGGCAAAGTTTCCCATATAATAAGTGGAAATTTTAGATCTCTCTAATATCAGCTGAACTTAAAAAAAAATCTAAATTCTCTTGTTCTACATATTTTTGATGTCAGGAGTCTTGGTTTTTGCATTAGTGAAACAGGATGAGAATGAAGGTGTTGCTATTTACAAACACTTTGAAGAGGTAAGGTGCTGTATATATAGAAATCATGACTTTTATATGGCTTTGGATGTGCTAAAAATACATTGCATTTCATTGTTGGTACGACTTTATGTTAATCAATGAAGAATCTGAATATTAAGTTTAGAGAAGAGTCTTTTACTATATATGTTCCATTAAGAAAGACTAAATACGCTTTATTCATGTAATATTTTAAGCTTTTTCACTTCCTCAAATGTCAGCTGTCAAACTTTGTTGCCATCCTTAGTAATGGCTGTAAATTGAGACATTTTCCCATTTTTCTACATTTGGAAGGGCTTACCTTCCATTAATAATCCTACCTTATCAATGGTTAAAAGAAACAGGTTTTAAATGGAAATACAGGCTAAAAATTGTATTTTAACTATGATGTAGCATTGTAGGGAGTAAGATAAACCCCACAGAGTAAAACATGCTATAGGGAAAAAAAAAAGAGAAGCAGTCTGGCCCATGGAAAGATGAACTACGAAAAATCTGTCTTTTCAAAGGATGACTAGCCCAATTACATTTAAGCATTTTATGAAAAATCTACTCTACAGGATGATATTTACAGTATTGAAAAGTGCTCCTGTAGATTTTGACCCCCCTTAATTTTTTGCAATCTTTCCATAACAATATCGGTTATTTCACATTCTGTTTTCAGTCTGCTTCATGTTCCCTTGTCTTGCCTCTCCCTCCCTCTCCCCCTCCTCCACACCCTTTCTCTCTTTCTCATATCATCTCAGAGCTGTTAGAAAAAAATACTGCCTTTCTGTGTGTGATGTTCTTCAGCTTTAGCAATTTTCCATTTCACTTCTTTCTCGTTATACTTTCTCCATTTAATATTTGGGGAGAAAAATCGTTCTATTTGAAGGTGAGCCAAATACACTGTCACAATGTTTTGGCCCAAGTTCGTATTTTCAAATATAAAGTTTACTTACAGTTTCCTGCATTTTCCATTTGACTGTTATTCAAGAAGGAGGAGGGAAAAAAAAAAGGTCTTAACTTTTACCATCAGCAGCAGGTGTATTTTTTACAACTGTCACTGTTAGTCGTCCCTCTTCTTGTTTGCAGCAGCTTGGAAGCTCTGCAGGCTCGCTTACACAACCCAAGTCTCACAACAGCACAACTCATTTGTGGGAAGACAGTGGTCTGGATCTAAAATGATGTGATGAGTATGTTTGAGGGGGGAAGATGCAATCCGAATGAGTTTTAAGGAGGGAAGCAAATTAAATTAAGTGCTGCAAAAAATTGTTAGGGCAGTTTGGTGTTGTGTGGGCAGGTGTGGCTGGCTGAACTGGTTAGGAGGTAGGATGCAAGTGATTTTAAGTAGGGTGCAAGGTTTTTTAAATCAGAGAAGCCTTCATCAACAAAGTGCCTTCTACTAGTGGAGGCTGTATTTTCAGAGTAAATGAAGACTGAAGGAAACAGTAAGGGCTTTTAATTTTGCTACTGCTTTGTCTATATTAGCATAGAAATATCTCTTTGCATTTAATCCTTGACTGTTCTGTCCTAACTAATACTTCCTTACAGTTTATATGAAGAGGCTGTGTAAAAGTGGACAAAAATGATGATACCCCCCTTATGATATACAGAGCTGGCAAACACTAAGTTACCACAGCATTTAGGCACCATGGCGATAGATGCCTTAGAGATAAATACAAGAGAGACAAACAGAATGAGTCAATGCATTGCCCAATTTGTATAAAAATTTTCATAAAATAACTTGCAGTGTTTGAGAAAGAAAATATTTGGTGTTTAGGTTGCTATGGTGTTGTGGTAGTGAAAAAAAACAAAATTATGAACAAATAGTCTAAGCTACATCATGAGTTTACTAACCAGGCAGTGTCTTCTAAGTAACAAAGTGAATATGAAAAAAATGCTGTAATTATGTAGAGGTTAGATGTGATACCAACTAGTGTAATGACAGCCTTTCCTGTCCTTTTAGCTTACAAAGCAGATTTTAACCATTGATTTCAAGAAGCTCTGAAAAGCATTGTGCAGCAAGTGCTGTGAATTCCTATATTTACTCCCACGAGTAAGCCTTACTTTTGTCTTACTGCTTTGGACTTGGTCATAGAAAGAGCAGCTTGCGTCAGCCTCTGAGAGCATTTTCTGCTTTTCCTTTCAGTTGGGATGAACATTTACCCTGTTTTACTACAGTTCCTTTTGAGTCAGAAGCATTTTTGATAGAATCTTCAACCCAGGGGTGATGAATGCTTTCCCTTGCATGCTCTTCTAGGCTAACATCTGGTTTCAGCAAACCACTTAAACACATGCCTAAATGGATCCTTAAACATTTTGTTGGGCATATGCCTAAAGGAGTGCGGTAGGCTTATTAAAAAGCAGGATATTCTTGAGTGCTTTTTTGAATAGGGGCCTAAATGAGAATGAAAAGAGAATAATGTGCCTTATTTTAATTGAGTGAATTAATTAGCCAAGTATATGTTTCATTTACTGCCATTATCTTTTGTAGTTATGCAACTTTAAAAATGACAGAAAAATACTTCACCCAAATTTTGTTCAATGTATATGCTTTAATAAGTACAATTTCCCTCAGTATAATTTAGCTGCAAAGGTATTGATAAAAAATAAGTACTTGCTTCCATTCAGCCATATTTTGCTAGTAAATGAGCTTGCAATACTGATAAAAGGGTTTAGGGGTGACAAAGAAAAAAAAAAATTACGACTTCATGCTGACTTTTTGGAAGGTGCATCAAGGTCTGAGAATATTTTGCCTTTGCTATAGTGCAATTATTTTTGAAATGGTACACTTGACTGAGGAGGCAATAAACTATATTTTCTGTTAGGCATGAATGAATGAGCAAATTTAAGAATGAAGTACCCCAAACATAATAAACATGGCATTTTGCAGTTTATAAAACATATGGCTCTGATAATGCAGCTCCAGGAAGTCGTCCTCTGTAAAATGAGTGAATGGCTTGAAAAGTGAACTTCTGCATCGTAGTTTGCCAAGACTAGTTACTTCATCTCATTTGTAGTCCATTTAATGGGGGCAAGGGTAAGAAATTTCCCCCCCTCTTATGAAACTGGCTGGTACTTTTGTAAACTTCCATATGGAGGCATGGGTAAACCCTGAGCAGGAATGATAGCAAAATTAGACATCAGAGTTACTCTGGAGTTAGTCAAATCAGGGCTCAGTGGAATAGGCACCTGGTAATTTTTTTTTTCTGCTTAACTTTTACTGAAAACTCTCCCAAGAATGGTATATTTTGTCACTATTTTTCCTTGCATATAACTTTAAATAAAAGGAAACTATCCCCCAAATGCATACTTATGCAGGTATTTGGAATGCAGTAAGTGTGTTTTCATTATGACTGAGCAATTTCAGCTGTGAGCAACTGTATAGAAAAAGCAGAAAAAAATAAATACATCTTTGGAAGTAAATTAAATTGCAGTACCCAAAGAATTGAGATCTGCCTTTTATAATTTAGACATGACAAATCTGAAATAAAAAGAAAAGTTCAAACTAGATTCCCCACTACTTTCAAATGCCTTTGTAAAAATGAGATTGAAATGGAGAACACAGACTTGACATAGCTTACAAATATTTTTCTCTTCATTTTCAACATGCACTCATCAACGTGTATTCTATGTAAAGACTTTGTCTACAATTTGAAAAGCCTTTATAAATGAAATTCAACAAAACCCCATGGTCTCTCCAAGCAGAAATGATCTTATCCAGGACAGTAATTTGCATAGTGTATATCAGTGTATGTGTACACATCGATGTCTGTGGAGACAATTTAGGGAAGAGGTAGGGTAAAGACAATCCTGACAATATTATTTTTAAAGTATCTCTGCCCATTCATTCCCTGAATGATGTTGCACCATCTAAAACACTAATTGGATTGCACGATTGCTTGACTCTCTGGAGTATTGCATCTCAGCAATAAAATCCCCACAGAGTCATTTATCATGTCAAAGGGTAAGTGATATTTTTTGGAGTATTCATCTGGATAGATGAAAAACAAACACTGCAGTTTGGGAATTTATAGATATATAGGCATGACCTGTGAATGACTGATCTGCAAGATTATGCACTGAATGTTCTTCAAATGGCAACATAAAAGGCATTTCAGTATATAAATATTAAATGCCTCTTTTTAAGTTTGAGATACTCATAGTTCTAGCCAGCCCTCTAACACCACTGGATGCTTCCATAATGCTGTATCACAATGGAGGTAAAAAAAAAAAAATGTGGAGGGAGTCCACCAAGGAATAAGGAAGTGGATTTTGCAGTTAGGAGGGTATTATTGTTTTATTAGCCCGTAGCAATCTGTGTTGCAGGCAGGCCAGTCTGTTTTTGCTAATGCTGTAATGTACTCATGGACAGCAGTCTTCTTGGCTGAAGTCCAATAAAGATATCTTTGGGGGATCATCATTTTTCTAAATGGTATGATTTTTCCAGTGAGGAGTTTGGTCTAGAGTCTGCAAAAAATCAACACTTTTGATTGACTTTAAATATATGAATAGTGGAGTCCAATGGGAAAGGCCTTTAATTTCCAAAAGCATGTCAAGCTGGACAGACTTTTATGCTTAGTACTATAAGTACCTATCTTGCCTAATTTCAAAATGTCCCAAATCAGCTACAGGGTAAGACCGGGAGCGCTTGCATCCTGAGTTATCAATGTCTGCCATGCAGAGAGAATTCTTTTGGACATTGCCAAGAGAAATGCAATCTTAACCATGCATTAACCATGCACACAAGTATGGCCTCTTACATCATATCCAAGCACTACTGGAATTCACAAAGTAGGTATTATTTTCCTTAACTAACCTATATAACCTAGCCAGGTGCCATTATTGGTCTGTCAAGTATATGTGTGTAGATTTTTCCCTCCAGCACTCCCACTTCAAAAAGTTTCCCATCTGATAATTTCCTGGATATCCAGGCATAAGGGACTGCTAAATTCTTAGTAACTAGGAGCTTCCCCTACAGAAAGGGAGGCTTAGTTGTCTTTTCGGCTCAATTAGCTATTCAATTAAAAAAAAAAATTGTTTATTTAATCAAATGATGAATCCTGGGTCTTTCCTTCTGCAGATTGTAATCCACCTTGCTACCACCTTGCTTTCTCTGTGTCTCCTAAGGGAATTTTTGGCAGGGCAAGAGCTGGAAAATACTTCTGCATCTGGCTATCTTTGGTAGGAAAAAGGGTGTGAGGGAAGACTCATTCCCCTTTGGTTCATGAAAAAAGTGTTTAGAAGAAGAATGTATGTTGTGACTCTTGGGTGGAAGGATTTATCTCCCCCTATGCATGCTAACATGACTTAATTACATAGCTTAAAGAACTTCGGAGAGTGCTTTCCCTTTTATATTTCCAATTTCTCCTAAGCGCACTGACTTCTCATGTGCCATTCCTAGCTCTCTCCAGGACTCACTGAGAAATTTTGGTATCTAAGTTGGATGCTGGAAATTCTGTTAAGTGGTAGACTCCTCCCTAAAAAAAAAAAAAAAAAAAAGAAATTGTTATATTAATTTAAAAAGTGATTATACACTACATTACTGGAGTGAGGAAGGACTGAAATTGCTCCTTATGCTCACTTTTCAGTCTGTGGGTGAACTTTGGTAACTCAAAATGATTCAAAAGTACTGTTGCCGAGGACTTGGCAACGGGGAATCCTGAGGGCAGAGGCACTTCTCAAACCCCTCCTTCTTCAGAATTCAGAAGCCTTCCTTACATTCTTTTGGGATTCTCAGTTTTTTCTGGAACTACCTCTAATCTGTCTTAAAAAACTGATCACAACAGAAAGGTTGGGAGTTGGAACAAAAACCATTGGGCAGAGTGATGGGGAAAAATGGCCATGTATTTTTTCATAATAAGACATCAAACCCCCCCTATTTTTAGTCTATAAGATCTGATACATCTCACCTAATTTCAGGTGCCTAGGTGAGGGGCAAAAAAAGGGGTCAGTTAACTCTAAATTCTTCCAGTTGGATATGGAAAGTGAAAGGCAACTCCAAATTGCCCACACCACCTCTGGTTTTCTTGATCCTTCCCCACTGATTGTGAGGGCAGCCAGAACAAATTACATTGTCACTTAGGAATCAGATATTCTAATGATTTTAAAACTCTGGCCTTAAAAAATCATATTTTCTAAGAGATTTTAGTGCTGAAGGATAGAGAAAAAAAGTATCTATTGGGATTTTCAAAAGATGCTTAACTTTCACTGATTTTAATGGGACTATGTGAATACATTGAAATCTAATGATGTTCCTTACTACCTTTGGAAACTAGGTCTGCAAGCCTGAGTTTTACTGAGAACAAATAGAATTGAATATATTAAAGGCTAAGTCCTACAAGAAAATAAAAATTTGATGCTTTAGAGAGTTCAGTAGCTTTCCAAACTTTAATCTTTGCTTACTCACTTCTTAAGGCAATTGAATCTTTAGTTTAATTAGGATGCTTTGGATGCACCATAGGATTTTATGGATAATAAAATTACTTATGAAAAATAAACAAATTCATCAATAATAGAATTGCAGGTGAGCATTACCTGCCAGAACAGGTATTTGTCTTTCTTGCAGTTGAAATATACTATTTATCCTGAAAGAACAGCATCAGTAATCTTTAAGGACATTACAGAAAGTCAACAGCGATATGTTCATGATACACAGGAAATTGTATGCTGTTATAGTTATTAATTAACATGGCAAACATGAACTAAAATGGAGAGTGTGTTCTGATATAGTGTTTTTTTGCTAGGTATGTTCCTAACACTTGTACTATTATGCAAATAAGCAAATAATATTTGTAGAAATCTTGTCTTTATTACTTATCACTGTTAGGTAATTTCAGCAGGAATAACTAGGACCTTTTTATCTAAAAACACTTTAATAGAATTAGAAGTCACTGGAGTGATATTTTTTAAATTATCATGAATATATTTACTGTTACTCTATTTTTTCCCCTTTGTCATTTTTAAACAACGATATGGTATGACTTCCAGTATCTGTTTCAGCAGGATATTTCAATAACACAAATTGGTGACACAAGGGTGTTACTATTGAAAAAATTCTTGTACACTATAAAGTGCTACCCAGGAATGCAACAGTGGCATGAGAACTTTGCATTACATATAAATATGCCAATAAATCCTAATTTGTCTGTAGAAGTGACATGCCCATTGGTAAAATACACCAGAAATAAAGCCTTGGTGCACCATGAATTAAGTAAGTTCTTTAAAAAACTCTTTGATAAAGCTTTATTTCATTTATTGTAATAGGAGAATATGAAGTAAATGCTAAGTTCCACAATGAATGGAATCATTGAATTCTAAATATGATAAGCGTAAATTTTACATACCTGATAAACGTCTTATTTCTATATTCAGGCATGATCATTAAATTTTTAAATAGCTCAGTACTGAATTAATTAATTCCGTGCATAGCATTACTGACATGTTACTTGGCTAAAGCAGCCATCCCTCTACACCTTAAAAGTATCTTTGGTACATTTACCAAAACAATAACTTCATATATTGCTTCCTATTACTGTGATAAAATGTTGATGGATTTAAGTAGTTAGTGTTTGCTAAACACAGAGTATCTTTTTTTTTTGTTTGTTTTTCTTTTTTTTTTCCAGAATAAAAGAGAAAAATCTCTATTGAATGTGCAATAGAAGCAAGCATTTTTCCAGTTCAGCAGTTTCTGCTGAATTGTAAACAATTGGGTTGTTTCAAGAGGAGAGTAGCATGGTCCGTAACTCCGACAGCTAGTAGTAGTTTAGTTTACTGCTTCTACCACCTGCCTTCTGGCTTAATATTGGAAGCAAGAAGCATGCAATTAAGTATGAGGAAATGAAAATAAATGACACTGTTCATTGCACATTACAAAGTGCCTGGCAGAAAGAACACAGCTTGCCTGGACCTGATGACCCCCGGGGAAAACATGTCTCGTGCCTGAGAAAACACCAGTGGATCAGACACTGGCCCTGTTTTTTTCAGTTATCAAATGCTTTGGCTTCCTTCTTAACAATTTAAAACTTTTTTGTTTTGTTTTGTTTTAAATTATAGTCGGCCTCTGAAAATCAGGGAGATATTACAATAAAGTGAAACGTGTACTGCGTATGTAGAGGCTACAGGGTGCCAAACATGCAGGGATATATTCTTAATCATTTCTTGAGAAAAGTTATTCAGATTACATCTCTAATTGGACCAATTTAAACTGATTATTAAATTCTAAGTCTTACTCTATAGAGGTAAACAGCTTTTTAAAAGATTAATTCCATCTGAGCAGCAACATTGCATTGAATGCAGTATTACTGCGTATACAACTCAAACCCTTGTCTCAGCCCAGAATCTGAATGCTTAAAACCTGTTTCATTTTAAAATGCCTGCTCCGTGAATGCTATACCTTCATTTCTATATATGGCTCATACAGTGGTTAGAACATAATAGTAATAATTGGTTTTTAGTCACTCATCCTAAATTGTCTAAGCACCTTTAAAGCTGAGCAAACATTCTCCTGATATTACAGAATAGGAAGAAACTGCAGCATAGAGAAATCTGGTGGCTTGCTCAGAACACCTAGCACTTCAAAGAGTAGTGGAAAGTGAGATACACAATTGAGCAAGACAATAAAGAGTTTAACATAAATCATGTTATTGTACTACAGAAGTCAAATTAATCTTTTTTAGATCTCAGATGACTCTAATGTATGAATTCAGCCACTACTATCTGGTTTAGGTGACCGCATATAAATGGTGGGGAAGGTTTCATAATGAAAGCAGAAGCAATTAGACACTTTCATGTCTTCATGATCTGCTACAAAACTAAGCACTCAGATGAGGTTTGACGAAGTTTGTAAACTTCTCGTTGAAGTTAAATAGCCAGAGAATATTAGAAAACAGATAATTTCAGGTAGAAGTACTGCCAAGACTTCGTGGTTTTTAATTATTTCATCTTGAAGAAAGGAGCATCTTGGTAACTTGATGGGTATTGTTTTGAGTATTTTTTTTTTCACCCCATAACTCAAAGTAAAACTCAAGGGTGTAAACTCAGGAGGAACTGAAACCTTATAAGGATTCACAGACCCTCCAAACCAAAACCACCAACTTTCACATCTCTGGCTGTATGCGAGTACATTAATTTTCTCTCTCTCTTTAATATTATATGCCCACCCTGCAGAAAGATTTTTTTTTTTTAATCCACATTTTAGGTAAGTTTCCCATGTTCTATGAAAGGTAGTCTTCTCTATTGCACTTCTTAATAGGACTTTTAGACCCCGACAAAAAAAAAGGGATATTTGGATGTCGGTGGTTCTGTGTCTGCTAGTTAAAAAGCCTGTCTTTCCAGAGATGCTTTCTATCCATAGTCCTGCACAACATGAAATATGGTTGACAGCTATATTACCACACTGCAGATTGCAAAGCAATTCACATTCACACTTCTAAGTGCCTCTCCTTTCAAGACTTATGGATGTATGCCAAATTACTTGCATTGTGGTATATGGCCTTCTATATGTACTTTATAGAATAGGCCTTTGGTTTCCATTAAAATCAATGAAGTAGAGCCCAAAAGAGCTTTTCTGAAGTGTGTACTGGATGTCAGGCAAGGTTAATAATAAAATACTTCGTGTATAATATGCTTCTTCAACATATTTCAGTGTTTATCTTTAAGATGGTATTTTCTGTGTTTAGGATGGAAACTCCACTGCTAAATTTAACTGTTTTGTAGGGTTAAGTTCAGCTTTCATTTTTTGCCCTCATTAGTGTCTCTGTAAGAAATGAATATATGATTTCATACCCTATTTAGGCAATGTTTCCAAATGTAATGGACCAGCAGACGTTTAAGGAGCCTAAGGTCCTGTGTTAACAAAAGCATCGTTGTTACCTCAAATGAAATGGGAAAGACACAAGATACCCTGCAATGTCATTTCATCTAGACAGATTAGTGACTACACTGTATCATAATGCCTCATTCTCAGTCACTAAGTTCACATATTTCATTAGAGCGGCTGTTTGACAGACAAGTTAAAAAGGATGATCAGCAGAGATGATAATGTAATCAATTTATTATTATTAAAATATTAGTATGATTACTGTTAGTCATATTCCTATGAGAAATGAAGTAAACGGATAGACTTTAAAAATATGGACAAACATTTTAGTGACAAACCTAATTTTTTTTTTTGGGAGAGGAGACAGATGCTTTAAAGACATCTGAGTAAAATATAGACTCCAGTGAATTTAATGAGTCCTGTGCAAGATTGATTTGAAGGGAGAGAGGACTAGAAAAGGCGTAAGAATGAGTGTGTGATGGAGGAGGGTACATTGCATCTTTCTATTTATTTATGTATTTTCTCAATTAAATTATCAAAGTTTCCCCTAGGTCTACAGTACCTAGAAGAAAGCAGCAATGCCATTTTAAAATAGCCTTGAAATTTAGAGGACTAAAAAAGAAATGATGGAAATAACTATCACTGGCTGTTGCCAGTAAATGCAGAATCCATGAAGTCTTGTTCTTGTTAAAAGGATGTGGTTTACCAGAGTGGGACAGGTGCAAAGTGGGCTCGTGACTTGTGTTTCTATACAACATTTTATTTTTGTAGCCCACAGTCCCTGTAAGTTGTATTCTCCAGAGAGCGAATGAATTCCATACAGTGTTTTTCACTTTAACTGTAGCATATGTGAAAACTCCTGGTCTGTGTCTCTAAGATGTTCTCTAAAATCACGTTCTGTGGTTAGCAAACATCAGTACATCCATTTATCAAAATAACTTGAAAGAAATGATAGGGAACAGGCAGCTAAATGTACTGCAGTAGTTGCATTAGATAATTCTCCATAAGTAAATTTGAAAATGAAGCAAACTGCTGCCCTTTAAAAGAATGTTGGCCTAATTAGTAAGAAAGAAAGTATGCTGGTTAATTTCACAATGCAGAAAAGCAATTTCTGGAGATTAAATATAGTTTGTAAGAATTACTATACTGGGACACACTTCCTCTTATCTCTGAAAATAACCCATGAAGGGTATGAGTAAGTTATAGCTGACAGTGCAAGTGTAGTATGGTCTTTCATGTGATATGCCCACGTACACTCAGGAGTAGCTTCTGGTAGCCCTGACCTCCATGAGTTCATCTAATCTCTTTAAAAATCTTAAAGATCAAGTGTGTCAGAGCAAGGAAGTTTGTCCACTGAGGTGGTGGAATGGAAAACCAGAATCTTGCAAGTGTGAACTTCTAATAGTTTCTTCCCCGATCTGTAGAGAATCAGCCATGATTATGTAAGCTTTTTCTGCGAGGTTTTGGCAGCTCTAACCATCCTAAACTAAGGTGACAAAAATCAACTGAAGTACCCGAAGTGAGACTCTAAGCAGCACAAAAACAAACAAAGGGCTGAAAATCCAAACTTATAAAAAAAGTTGCAGCCATCTTTTATGTTAAAATCTCATAAATTTTGGAGACAGTTTAAAACTAAAGAAAGTTTAGTAGTTCTTTGCCCAAGCTTTCACTTGCAGGCCAACCAGATGCTAGAGAGGAGGAAAATGTGGAAAAATAAGATGGCTGAAGAGGTTTAGAACTTACATTAATGCAAAATGCATGGTTGAGTCTATAGGAAATTACTGGGTAATAGCAGAATGCAGTGAACAGAGAAAATAAATTTAAACTCAGTACTACTGATTCTAAAGTTGAATTCTGCCCAGATTGCTGGAGAAACCCTCTAAAATAGAGAAAATTATGGCACAACAGTGACTGCCACCTGCTGCAATCCTGAGATAAAATGTGGGTTCCAGGATACTATTTCCCAGCCGTTATTAGCTCATTGGTGGCTCACTGTACATGTTCTCCAAGGCAACTGCTCTGGACACTGCTAGTCAGATCTTCAGCTGCTGTCAAGAAAAGAGGACATGAGTGTGAGGAAAACATCAAATTCTCACTTAAAGTCCCTGGTGTCTCATGCAAGTTCCACCTGCCAGAACATATTAGAGCAGCTCTTTACTTTCTCTACTTTTGTCCTCTGCTATTAGCCCCAAATTGCACAGCAAGTCCAGAACTATGGTATATTAAAATCCAATGTGTGTTTTAAAAACCTGATAATGAGCTTGTGTACTTATCTAACAGAAACTTTGGAGAGAGCTCTTTATGGCTTTTATTTAGCTTGAAGGCAGAGACCAAAGTCATAGCTGCTGGTGAGGTTCTGCAAAGTAATAGCGAGGTCAGCATTCAAGCGAACGTAGCTAGTAAAAGCTAAGGATGCTGAGATCTCTCCACAGTGTGCACTTAAGTATGGCCTAGTATGATGTGGCGTGTACCTCAGAACATCTCTTGCCTTTATGGTCCCAGAATTGTGGGAATAATGAAGTATCTGCTATGGGCAAGTTGAGGGTACAACAGTCCTGAAATCGGGTCTTGAAAAAAATACTAGGAGCCAGTGATTGTTTTCAGTGGGAAGGAAAAGTCTCTTCAGAATACATAAAATATATTAGCAGAATATTGTCATCGAGGATCAAGTGTTATAATATTTTATTTTTTTTTCATTGGTGTTCCATAAATATACAACAATAGCAGGTTAATGTATCAAATGTATACAGAAAGTCTTCCCACTGTACATAAGTGTTCCATATATTACTGTTACATCTTCTGAGATTAAGTAAACACAGAACGTAATGTACTCTACATAAATATAGCACTACTGAATCATAATAAAAATTTAAAAATAACTATTTACCATGAGAGCTGTGTCAGAATCTCTCAGTGAAAATGTTGGTTAGCTGAAACGGGAAGGTTTTTTTTCTTTTCCCAGAAATGTACCGATTTCAACAAAACTTCTTCAGTTTCAAGAAGGATTACCTGGTTAAAACTGAATAAAACCCAAATGGCCAATGGATGTGTGTGAACTACGACAGCGCAAAGGTCAGTTTGTTCTTCTGTCTGCTCTACATGACAGGCTTGAACCTGGATTTTCCACTTAGGTGAATGCCCTCCATCTTGCTGGTAGTTTCAGTTTCCCCCACAGAATGTGCTCCCGTCTGTTTACACGTGTGAGTAAGTGACTATTTGGAAGGCGAGGCCTCAGACCGGCTTTAGCACACTGACTTGAGAACTGAAGGGGAATAAAAGATGTTCATGCTCTCAGAAAACTTTTGCATATTTCCGAAATCATCATTAGAAAACAGAGCTCTGACAAATGTGAAAGTAACAAAAAGGACATTTCAAATATATTAATGTATTCTTGAAACAGCAATATTTCAATAGGTAAACACCACAGCAGTAAGCAACCTTTTTATTTACTGTAAGCGAAGTAATGGTGCATACCAGAATTCACATGGCAGAAAGAGAAATGTTGCCTGTATTTGTAATCTGTGGAGACAGTGACAACTTCTTTTTACAGCGAAGAATTTTTCTCACAGACTTCTGGAAAAGCAGACCCCACTAAGCCAACTGCAGATGGGGACTAGGCTGCCGCAGGTCCGCCCGTGCAGAGGCCAGCTGAGTGTCAGAGACAATTGCTAATCCACCAAAGTGACAACGAAGAGCTCAGTCCTACATGTGCTGAAGCCAACATGAAACGAAAAAAATTAAGCCAAACCCTCACGGCATTCACTTCTGTGGCCTTATATCTGTTTGCCATAATACCTTCTTACCCTGCATCTCATTTCACTATCAGGCAATCTTCTGAAACATAAATTCTTTGCTTGACCCCTTTATAAAAGATTTTACTTTACTTAGAATGTTTGACTCTGTTTGCAAAGGAAGGATAAAAAAGCATTTTATTTGTGCTATGAAATCAGAGAGTAGAGCAAGCTCCTGCAGGCAGGCTGCTTTGTTGAGTCAAATTTATACTCTCATTTTGACTGTGGAGCTTATACCATTCTTCACTTCACAGGAAAAGATACGCTTTACGCTAATACATAGTAATCTCTGTACAATCCCTACTCACTTTCTCTGCTTTCAGCCACGCCCTAGCGGGAAATTTCTCTCAGAAATTAACATGGGAATTGGCTCTCAACTGCGTTTTCAAATATATTTATTGGTTCATTTTTTTTGTCCTGTTATGACAAAGAGATTTTACTAATAATAGTAATAGATCTTTGACAACAGATAAAACCCAGACACTGAAAACGCCTACATGTGAAACATTTACTTTACTAGTACATTTTGAATGTGGAGTAAGTTCAATTACTGTTATTTTTAAAACAAATTTTAAATCAGAAAAGTTATGAGTGAAAAAAATTTAGACATTGTCTTCAAAAATCGAAACAGTGAAGTGTTGTTTTCAACAAATATTAACTATTTACAGTGAAGTTGGTTATAGATGGTCTCGCACTACTTTGTTTTCTGTGATCAGTGTAATAGAGTGGTTCTATGTAATAGATAATGCTAGCTATGTCAGTATGGGTGTCTTGCAAAAGCTAAATAAATAAAAAGTGACTTAGCTTCTATTTACCTTGCAGCAGGTGAACAAATAAGGTGACAGTGAAATAAATTATTTTTTCCTGCCAGCTAAGCATGTCGTCAATCCTTCTTACTAAAGTAATGAAGCAGGGAAACAATATTTTGTTTGCTTTTCACTGTGGTGGAGGAGGTTCACATCAAAAAGGAAGATAACATTTCAAATTTAAGGATAGCTGTGGCATGGTATTATGGTCTGCCTGCTAAGTCAGGTATTGCTTTGTGTTTTAAAACAATCTGAGATGGCTCTAGACTATCCTGTGATGAATATTGCCTCCTAGAAATTGCTAACATAACTTGTAAAAAACACACATGGGCAACTTATTTGGGTCTCAGAGACACTGTGTTCTGGAAATTTTATCTATGTACTGCACAGGATTTTTTCAAAGGAAGTATATGTGTCTTCTCTTGATAATCAAATGCTCATTAATTCTTACCTGCTTGCAAAGTGGGACTGTAAAGTGCTAGTGCAAAAGAAAAAATCCACATTTATTTGCTTCTAATTCATTCTTTCACTTGGGAGTCCAGGCTTTAATTTAAATTTCAGGAGTGCCATTCAGAACCAAGTATTTGTAGAATTTTAAAAATGGCCTTCCACAAAGACAGCAGTGAAAATAGTGATCTGTTGTTTACTTCCCCTGACAGAATTGCAGGGTGGCTTTTCTCCACGGGCTCTTCAATGTTAGACTATTAAATCCACTTGCACTACCAGTCCTGGACTTCTATAATACATACATCTGACAGCTTTGAGAAGCAGTGGGAGGAAAGTAAAAGACTCTGAATCCTGTGGCAACTGGGCAAATTGCCAGTAAATTCAATGAATCTTTTAATTAAATTCAGAGTGTTTTACATTAAAGTTGAATTTGGCCCACTGTCTACAGCTATTAAAGTTACATAGCTTTAAAAAGTTACATGAAATTTTACCTACTTGCAAAAATTCAATTTCATGTTGGATCTATTTTAAACCCACATGAAAAAATACTTTTAAATTATCTGTTAAGGAGTCATACAGTATATGGCCTCTCTATTTTCTGTCTAGATGGATCAGTTGAAGCACATGGTGATGTGTTCCCAAATAGTTTTATACACACACGTGGCAGCAGCAAATGAAAATATCTATACATGGTTCATTTGCATTTAAGAAAATTCTTCTGTTGATGAGTGATTTTTTTTTATGGCTGTGCTAGAATGATATGTAATTTAGATTGTTCTCACCTTCCTCCTTTAAATTTGTATTAAATTGATCTTTTTTTTTTAATAAGGGCCAACTTCTTTCATGAGTAAATGTCCAGGAGTCATGGATCTTGAGAGCTCTACTGAGCAAGACATACTTTTATGTCCTAAAGGATGTGGAAAAATGGCATTCCTTTCCTGCCCATCCTAAGGAGGTATGAATAGAGAAGTTTGGACAAGACAGATCTCATTTTATTTTAAGAGAAACTTTAGGACGTGCATGTAGTAACAAGGCCAGTTGAATTCTCCATAGGAGACTTTGATACTTGGCTGAACGTTGTCTTGCTTTAATTTGCAGTACGTTTTTTCTTGTCCAGCAGGAGGCCTGGAATGGGCCCTGCTGCCTGTAAAGTCCAGGCGATTTGCTGCCATTGTTTCAAAATGTGTGCTGTTGTCTTCTTTGTGTAAAATAATGCTACTGCCTTTGGTCATCTATAATGAGAAGCAGCATGTTTCTTCAGTGGTGAATTACAGTACTGAATGAGAGACGAGATTAGAGAACTCAACAGAAGTTGTATTTATAGGTTGAAATTCACTTTGCTCTAAGATATGAAGTGAATGAAAAACTCTTTAAGATGTTGCAACCTCCTTTACAATTAGAACCAGTGCTGCATAAGGGATTCAATATTAAAAAGAGCAGAAAAGAGAATTTTTGTATCAGCACTTCAATTTGAGTGTAGAGCCTGTTCTCATGGATGCCATTGGGACATTTAGAGTGGATACCTCACTGATCAAAAGTAAGTCTATTTAGGTGAGACTTAGTTGCAGGATTGTGGCCCTGTTTAGGATCCACACTTCTACTTTTGCAGCTACTGGCTAAAGCAATAGGAGGTATTCGGAGACAGGGAGTGTTATTAGTGAGTTTTTTGGTGGAAGGTCTTTGAGAATATTCTGGACAGAAAGTCATGTGGTGATCTGTAAAAGACATACAAGGAAGAGATAGCAGCTACACTGTTACTTTGCATGCAAATAGCAGTGAGTTTTGCAGTATACATTTTGCTTGCTTGCAAAAGTCATGTTCATTAGCTCCTAAGTCTCCACATAAACCTCAAGGGGAATGCAACTGAATGCACCAGACAAATACAAGGAGTTATGTGAATGAAAATGGTTTTCCATAGTGGATACTTTACAGCCTATCATAGTTTAGCTCTGCTCGCGAGCAAGCTACGCAGTCTCTCGCTCACTCTCTCCGCCCTCTGAGGGAATGGGAGAGAGATAATATAATAATAAGCTTAAGGTTTGAGGTAAGAACAGGGAGATTCAAGTTACCGTTACAGGCAAAACAGTCTTGACTTGGGGAAAAATATTTCTATTTGTTGTTAATAAAACCAAAGCAGGATAATGAGAAAGAACAAAACCAACTTCCTCCTACTTCTCCCCTCTTCCTGGGCTTAACTTCATTTCAAATTATCTCTATCTCCTTCCCTCCCCGAGCAGCACAGGCGGGGATAGGAAATGGAGATTATGGTCAGTCCATCACTTGTCGTTTTCTGCTGTTCCTTCCTCCTTCTTGGGGGAAAAAATCCTCACATTCCTCCCCTGCTCCATCACGGGGTTCATCCTACGGGCTACAGTCCTTCACGAACTACTCCAGCGTGGGATCCTTTTCCACAGGACACAGTCCCTCTGGAACCTGCTGCCCCAGTACAGGCCCTCCATGGGTCATAGCCTCCTTTGGGCATCCACCTGCCCCCGCGTGGGGTCCTTCACGGGCTGCAGGAGGATCTCTGCTCCTCTGTGGGCCTCCATGGGCTGCAGGGGGTACAGCCTGCTTTACCATGGGCTGCACCACATGCTGCAGGGGAATTCTGGCCAGGAGCATCATTACTCCTTCCCCTCCTTCTCCACTGATTTTGGCATCTGCAGCTGTTCCTCTCACAAGAAAGTCTTCAAAATTGGCTCAAGCAGATGTCTCTCATGTTCTCTCACATCTCCTATCTTCACTTCTTGTGGCCAGACCAGGTCGAGTCGGGCCCAGTCAGCTGCCCAGCAGGAGGCCAGAGGGTGAGGGCTGCAAGGCCCACAAGGCTCGAGCCTCCTCCTCCTCTCTGCCCCTGCTTCTTCACTCTTTTTTAATTATTATTTTCCCCTTTTTATATATGTTATCACAGAGGCATTATCACTGTCACCAATTGGCTTGGCCCTGACCACTGGCGGGTCTGCCCTAGACCTAGATGAGTCCACTGGTCAAAGGGGAACTTCTAGTGCAGAAGTTCTATCCACTGTAGTCCCCCCACTACACAAAATCAGGACACAACTGCAAAGCCTTAGGTAACACATTTGGATTTGACACTATCCAGGTCCTAGGTTAGAAAGCAAAATTCCTAACCAAAGGCTGTTTGCTGACCCTTTTGAAATAAGCAAATGTCATCAATTTATTCCCTTGTGGCTGGGTGCCAGCTGCACTAACTGGACATCTTGAGACCAGGAGTGGACTCAAGGTACAGAAGCCAAAGTTATATTCACTGATATTAGACCATTGCTATATCCTGTAAATTCCTTCAGGGACAGCAGTTTCGAGTGTTGGCAAGTTAACAACTACTGAAAACATGTCTATAAGATGAAAGCTCCCATAAAGAACATTAGCAGGATTTGGCTTATAACAAGACCGGTACAGAGTTATCCCAAATTGCAAGAAAAGTCAGCAGTTACTTAGGGTGGAAATCAGCAAAGGGTGCTCACAGCACTGCTCAGAAGAGTTCAGCTGGTTTTCTTTGAACAGACCTCCCCACCTCCCACCTCACTGGCTGTCCAGTGTGTGCAACAGTTGTTTTTCCTATAGCAGTCATAGTCTGCAACCCCAACAACAGCAGAAGCTGCAATCCTTTCTGTAAGTCTTTGCTCTTTTTCCCTGTCACAGGTTCTTTCCATATTTTGGGCAAACTCCACATATTCCCCTTTAAAAATATAATTTTCAATTGTATTCAGTTACTTAATTTTCTCTCCATGAATTTCTATTCTGTACATTTCAAGCACTCATTTTCATTGCTGGCATTGCTGTCAGTAAAGTGACTCCTGCCCTGTATTGATTATGCCCCATCAAAGTCCTATTCACATTTAAAACTGCCCTTTAGTAATTACTCACTATTTAAACTTATCCCTGCTTATTTAAGTAATAATGCAGTAACCTCAAAAACACGAGAAAGTGATAGGCAAGGACTTATATTTCTTAATGTTTGTTTACTGTTACATTCCGCTGTCATCACAAACAGTATCCTTTAATTATGTATTTGAACTATTGATGTTTCTCAGTAGTACGGAAGCCTATCCTCTAGGTGCCTTTTGTTCAATTTCCTATCATTTTACTCTACCAGATCTATATAGAAAAATACAGCATTTACTTCAGTTTACTGTATGTTGTCAGTCAACTTGCACGAACAAAGGAAACAATATCACATCTTTCAGTGACATGAAACACCGCTGAAAGAAGAAAAAAAATTATACAATGACAGGAACAACTGTGAGCCAATAGGAATACAAAACGTCTTCACCTTCTTGTTATCTCACAGCATTCAGATGCTCATAACAGTTTAGAAAGCATACCGCCCACACCACAGGATCTTGCTCCTCTTTAATTTTCTCTAATTTGTGTAGTGAATAACCAAATACTCATAATGCAATTAGAAGATAATCAGGCTTGTAATTATGTTAATTGCTGGAGACTTACATCAATCCTCCAGCAAAGTGATAGGATTTCAGGGGAACTATTAACATGGGAAGAGAGAGGAAGCGCACATGAGAGAGAAAGAGATTGGGGGAGTGGGTAAATTGATGAACAGCTTAGGCTTGTATCATTGAGCAACAATAAGAATACAATGGTGCAACAAATGAAAAGGGTCTCAAGGGGAGAAGCTCAGAAAATGAGGTTTTAGGTACCAGCAACTCAACCTCTTTTGTCTGTTTTCTTCCCATAAATAATCATGTTGTGCATCTATATTTATTGTAATAAGCCCAATTCAGAGAAATCGGATCCATAGCTGAGCAGAGAACAAAGGGGAACTGTTCAGCTATGCAGCAGTTTTGCCTTGTCTCCCACACCACTGAAAGAGCCACTGTATTACCTTCTGTCCTCAACTCCTGGGGGTATTCTTTTCTCATGGTGATGTCCGATATTACATTTAAAGCCATAATAGTGCAACTGCAATGGCCCGTCTCAGGACTGTCATGGATCGGTCATAATCTGTGAAGAACATACAATACGTAGTAGACTGACAGAATTTATGAAATAATCCACAGTGGAGATGCTTTTTTTTTCTGTTTACCTTTTTGTCAGTACCTCATCAAGGTTGTAATGATTGTTTAAGCCTTTTGAAAGTGAGTTTTGTCAGCTAAGAAGTCTCATCTAAGTTGTAGACCATGACCGTACTTTATTAGTGTGGCTATTTGTGAGTTTACAGAAGTTTTCTGTGTTTAGACTACTTGCCAGAAAGTGCCTTGCTGGCTTAAAATTAAAAAAAAAAGAAGTATTTTTATTAAGTTACTTGTTTATAGTTTAAAAGATAGTTTATACATGGGAAGAGAAACTAGTAAGGACAAAGGAAGTCAGGCTCCCTTTAGCCCCATTTGATCTTTTTGCCCACGGCTGCCATAATGAAGATAATGAAGAAAAAGATAATGAATAAACTCAGTTGTTTTCTCTTTTTGTCTGTATGTTTGTACATGTGATTAAACTAAAGGACATTTTGTAACATTTTATTAACTCCAGGAATGTACTTGGATGTAAAAGTGCATTAGCTTTTGCAACCCCATGGAAAAGCACTTTTTGTTATATCTTTTAAATGGGCATTACACTATTACTTATGAATTCTGAATAATGATCTAAAGGGCCAAGGGATTTTAGAGAAAATATTTAAAGATAGTGTAATACCCTGTTTTGAAACATTTCCTATAAATGAATTGTTTTGTCCTTTTGATTCAGATTCAACTATCAAGTGTCATCAGTCATTCCTACCATATAATGTCTTTAAATTCCAATTAAGCTTGATTTCTCAGTTCTAAAAAGCCTAGGAAGAGTCAAAAGAAACTCTCTCAAGGGCTTCATCTACTAGAGATTTATCTCCTGTTGTTTCTTCAAACAGATGAGTGCTGCATACCTTGACTCCAGCCATGACAACACAGTTCCCACGAAGTAGCCCTTAAAAATCACTCTGGAGCTCACACAGCAGGAGGCTGGAGAGCATAAACTCAGTGTAAGCCCAGCTTCCTCACACATAATTCCTCAGCTCTGTGGGGATGCGTGCTCCTGTTCGGCCCACCCTGATGTCCCCTTATTCTAAGAGTGTGGCAAAGACAGGGGCTCTGAGATGTTCCCTATCTCTTCTGGGGCTCTGCAAGTGTCTGAAAGAACTGCAACTGTCTGACAAAAAGATCAAACATTTAATATGCACAGAGGACACCTTCAGATCCAAACAATCTGAGTGAAAAAGTAACAAGGAGAAATAGCACCGCCTTCTTCTGTCCATGTTCTGCCCACACAGCTGTACACAACACCCATCCTAGCAATGGGGAGTGGTTTTGTTTTTCAGCAGTCCTCTCCATCAAGGATGTAGCAGTACTCAGCTTTATTTTATACAGACTGACACATTTAGGCCTTCACGAAGCTACAATTTTATTTTACCTCAACAACACTTCCAATATTCTGAAAGTGAGGTTTCAAATCCCAGAAGTTTCCACCCATAAACTGACTCACCAGAAAATTTAAACAAAACAAAACAAGACAAAAAACAATCCTATGCCTTAGAATTTGCTTCTTTTGATTTCTTTCATGAAAAGTATTAACTAACACTTACCTCCCTTCCCTTGTTGGTGAGCTTCACTGTGTGGTATGCGCCTAACTCACAATGGTCTTCACATGAATACGGTTGTGAAGATAGAATTATGTCATTGTTACTAAATTTAGGAGAGACATTGTAGTCAGTAATAAAATATAATTTATGTTAAGTACTGTTGTGGATGTGCATGGAGTTTTAAAACACTTCCGCAGCATTACGTATGATGTAATTTTACTGTCTTTTGTTGAGGTGTGTTATGGGATTCCCATCTATTCTTAGGATAGGAAGGCGTGGAAAGGATGATGCAGGCAGAGAAACTCATAAGCAAGGAAAACACAGATTAAAGAAGTGTATTTGAAGTTGAAATTTGAAAGAAAGGAAGGTTTCTTCAGTTATTACTTCCTTTCATGCTTCTCTTGGAATCTTCCTTGGATTGTACCTGTCAGGCACAAGCTCCTTAAAATGGGGCTTATGTGTGCTTGGAATTTGAGTTTGCTTATGCAGGTGGGATAAAGGGTTGACTTATAAATCCCAGTGGCAGTATCAAGTGAAAAAGTCCCTTCAGGGCCTCTCGGTAACACAATAACTGTATTTCATTACATTGTCCAGGATATGGAGCATAAGCAAGAGAAGGCATTATTATCCACAAGCCCCATATGCTGGTTCAATAACCTTTTTCTTTTCACCACAAAATGTCTTTTCTCCTGGCTGTCAAATCTAGATATTTTCCTACAGGTTAAATTCAAGATTTCTAAGATTCTTACAGACTCACTGCCACTTCTTTCTCAGTCATTCATTCACAGTGTGGCTGTATACTTCCTTATTAAAGGCCTTGGAAATTGCTGCCTGACCTGATTAGGGTTCTCCAGCCTATTTAACACTTCACGAAGCATCCCAAGCCTGAAATAACTACAATCAACGTAACTAGTGTAACAGACTCATTGTCCTGACACCCAGCCTCCCCAAATACAGCAGGTCCCTGTCTTTTTAAAATGAACTGCATCTACCACTCTTCTTTGTAGGATGGTATCTGAGATGGTTGCTGTACAGGGATGAAATAGAGGAATAGAGGTACACCAAAGGGAAAAAAAGTATCAATGTCTGCTTTTGTCAAGATGAAGAGCTTAAGAAGGAAATTTTCTTTCTTCTGTGGAAGAAATTACTTTGGTAGGACATTCTGCGTCAGCCAATAATGTAAGGGAACAGTGGTCCAGGCAGAAAGGAATAAAAGATTCACACAAATGTTCTGTGATTTGGATAAGTTCAGACCACAGATCTATGTATCAGAATCAGGAGGAAAGGAAAAAGCAGGAGCAGAAGGATTCTGTGACATCAATAAAAATGTATAAATTGTGAAAAGAGCTGCATCTCCAAATCATTGCAAGCATAAAGCTTAATGGCAGTGCATTCTGAAACAGAACATAGCACCATCTTGCCCCATCATTTATTTTTTAATTTGGGGAAAGTGAGCTAAATTCAGTATTCATTATTAAATCACATCAACAATTGTCTTCAAACCTCTGTTACCTCAGTATTGACAGCTTGTTTGTCAGTAGAGGATTTGATAACTGCTGACTAGAGGTTTGG
This sequence comes from Chlamydotis macqueenii, assembly GCF_036417535.1. Lineage (NCBI taxonomy): Eukaryota > Metazoa > Chordata > Aves > Otidiformes > Otididae > Chlamydotis > Chlamydotis macqueenii. The sequence continues at coordinate 124,033,972 of NC_141557.1, forward strand.
AAGAGTTTACTTCCAAACTCTTGGAAGTAGCCCCCAGCTTGTGAGTAGGTGCACATATCCTTGTGTATTCATGTGCCAGTATGCTAAAGGATCAGACCTAACTGTTCACACAACATCATTAAAAATGTCTCACAGCAGATTTGGAAGTGTTTCTTATTACTACTTATTAGTGAAAATGATGTTGTGATATCACCAAACTGTTAATTGTCCTACCTGAAATTTTCCCTGGCTTATGAATAGAGAAACTGCAGACATTGCAATATACTCTGCTTTCTCAGCGCTCAGTTTGTGTAAGAGCCCTGCTCCTTACAGAGGGTCTCTATTGGAATATCCTCCCTCTGTCCCACATCTTTTGTCTGCCACGTATCTATCTGCTCCTGTGCACTTTTGTCTCATTCTGGATCTATGCCTTGACATTCTTATACTAGGAGTGTCCAGTGATAGTGGCATACATATATCCCCAGTGAGGAGCAAGCTACTTCAAATTACTGTACATCTTCAATATATATACATAAATATGCCACCACATTTCCTCTGTAATAGAAGCTGATGACGTGTGCACGTGGATGCACATCTAGCACATGTAGGATCAGCTGCTTCAGCTGCTGTAATTACTGCCAGTGTAGGATCAATACAGTGCAACACAATTCTCCTTCTGTGATAGCAGTGAGCAAATTAAGTTTGGAGTTGATATTATTGCTTCTGTGGAAGGGACATCAGCTTCTTCTACAGCAGAGTGTGAAAAATTATGCTAGTGAAGGTCTAACCATCCTGCTAAAGATGTTAATTACTAGTGCAGGTTACCACATTGTTCTGGGAGGAAAATACATGGATGCAAATCAAGCTGGTCTACAGTGTGGATGTTCAGTTGCGTGTTTGGAAAACTGAATTGCTCATCACTGAGCACCTTGGTCTAGGTAGGCTTTGCAATAAAGAAAAGGTTGGTTATTTTTTCTAAATGTCTTGTTATTCTAGGAGTTATATGAAAAACTCAGTAAGGCTGAGGGCTGAGCTATGGTACAGTCACTAGTCAATCAGGAAAAATATAATTGCATTTTTGGGGGGAAAGTAGATAAAACAACAGGAACCTCTTCCCAAAACTCTGGCCACTTTCCATGCAGGAAAGTAAAATGTATGAGAAGAGTTTGGGAAGAGGGAGAGATGGGTGTAATTTCTTTTCTCATTTCCTGAAGGAGTCGTGAGCAGACAGGAAAAAGGAAAAAAAAAAACAAAAAACCACACATTTCAAGGAAGAAGGCAGAAAAAATCCAAGGACAGCCAGAAAAGGGTGATCTTCAGAAAGAGCTAAAAGAGAATGTTTTTGGGTGAAACTCTGTACCAGATAAATCTGAAGTATGGATACTTGTTTTTGTTTTTGTTTTGAAACAAAACATTGCATACATTCGTCTAGATGAATAATTCTCTGAAAGAGCTGCCAGATTCCATCAGCAATTCTCCTCTAATCTGCAAGACACTGATTTTAGCTAAGTGCTTTATTAAAAAAAAATACAATTTTCCATTGGTTTGTGAGACCACTTACTGGTTATAGTAAGACTTTACTTTGCCTTTTCTTTGTAATTCATATACTCTCAGATATTTTAACTCATATTATCTGTATTCCACAAAAAAAAATGCTTGTAAATTTGGTTTCAGAAGCATATTTTAAAACAAAGAACTCAGAGAGAAACAAATGGCAAGTTCTTTTTGTGCTTTCCTGAAGATTGGTGTCATGCCTCACAGTAGACTAGCTTGCTTACTTATTTGGATTTACAGCCTAGAATGAAAATAAAAGAAAGGCTATGTAGAATAGAAAGCAGAAAAGAATTACCTTCAACAAAACTGGAATGAATCGCCTGTAAATTTTGCCAGATCTATTGTCTCAGCTGCCAGGTTTCTTCATCTTGTGCCAAGTTTTCTCTCTAGATGCTGGTTAATTTTTCCATACATCAAATGCTTCACACCTGATTAGATTGGCTTTTGCACTGCTAGAAGGACAGGACATTGCTAACCTGCTATGACTAGAAGCCAGAATCTCTTTTGGAAACATTGGCTCAGTTTGGAGGCTCTCCCAGGGACACCTTGTGGAGGGTAATCAATTTCCATCAGGACATGAGTTCAGCCTCCCTCTTGTGACCATGATAATATAATTAAAAATTATCCTCAAGAAATTTTACTGTGTATTTCCGCCAGCTGTGCCTAATTCCTTTCATTCCGCTCTTTTGAAAGCAGTAGTTTTGCTCATCTCGGATGGTTTCCAGTGAGCTCCTGCATACGGGAGCGTGTTGTCTTTTGTTTTAAGTGGCCTACCAAAGCCTTTCTGCTAGTGTCCCAGTCCAGTCTCCATACATTCATGCATTCATTAGATCAGGTTCATCCTGAATCATTAATTAACAAACATTTGTTTGTGGCTTTTTTCCTAGCAGTTTTTTTTTTTTTTTTAATATCAAGAGGTTTCTTTTTCACTATTCTGGTAATGACATATAATCTAAAAGTTGTGTCAAGGATTTATGTTTGAAAGGAAGCCACTGGGTCAGGGACACTGCACAAGATTTAAGTCACTGCGGAATTCACCCATGTGGTGGTTTAGCCCTGATCACCACACAGTTTCTCACTCACCCTCCCCCTCCCCAGTGGGACGGGGGAGAGAAATTCAGAAGAAAGGAAAACTTGTGGGTTGAGATAAAAACAGTTTACTAAAATACTAAAAACTTCAAAGATAACAGAAAATAAGGATATTAATATATACAAAATATACAAAATGAACAATGTATGATTTCTCACCACCGACGCAGCCCGAGCAGTGATCACAGGAACGACACTGAGCAGCAAGCAAAGGGGGGGAGAGCAAGCGAGCAAGGTAGAGGGAATGATGCCAGCAAGCAAGAGAGAAGAAAAGGATGCCAAGGGTGCCCAAATGAGTGCCAGAATGGAATGGATGCCCCCTCCCATGGGCAACCCCCACTTATATACTGAGCGTGACGTTTATGGCATGGAATACTCTCTTTGGCCAGTTTGGATAAATTATTCTGTTTGTCTTTTGCCCAGCTTCCCCCATCTGCACGTTAACGAGACTTTAACGAGACTTGGAAAGCCAGACAGTGTCCTTGGTCTCATTAACAACAACTTGTATCATCAGAGTGTTTTTATCAACACTCTTCAGACACAAAATCCAAAACACACTGGCTACTGAGAGGAAAATTAACTCCATCCCTGCCGAAACCAGGACAATCCATCTGATTGAGTTTTCCTGGACTTTTTTGATAAGGAGAGCCACTAAGCTGGCAACTGGAATTCATCATTTCCTGCAGCTCAGAGTTAGGTGCCTTTGTTCCTTTTGATTTCCCAACCTCTGTCTCTTTGACAAGGCAAATTTGCTCGCTCTTTAATTTTTCAAACTAAACTCATGATGGTGGTGACCATCTTTTATACAGTTGCTTTGTGGTTCCAGCCTTTGCTTTAGAAGGGGACATGCAGGTGTTTATTTGTCCTTGGCTCTCACTTGGAAGGGTGTCCTACTGGAGTTCAAACCTTGCACTATTATCTCCTGGACCAAAAAGTCACTAGAGGTGAAAAAACGATCTACCATCTCTCTTCAGTCTGAATGGAAGACCTTGGACCAAAATTGAGGAGCTTCTGCCAAAACTGCAAGGTCCAAGAATTCAGAGCTAGACTGCAGGGGAATGTGCTGCTAAACCAGCAATCAAGACACCATATATTATATAGCCTACATTTTAAGCAATACATAAAAAGCAATTTAAGAAATATCAGGTTGTAAGGCACAATTTGATATGAGATAGATTGCACCACCACCACCATAAAGTAACATAAGTGAGTCCTTCCAGGAAAGGAAGATGTGGAGTTGGCTATGAGTCACAATTTTATACAGCAGTCTTAATTCAGAGTTGCAGAGAGATGCCTACTCTCATCCAGTCATTGCCATTTCCTTTTGATTAGATGAGGTATCTGGCATAGTTAAGTGAATCTCATCCCTTGGCGTCAAACCATCCTTATCCATCCAGCAAGGAACTTAAGTGCCCCACAAGCTCAGTAGCCTTCCCCGACGGCAAGAGTCTGACTGCCTATATAAGGACGAGCTCCCGCTTCTGGGCTCTGTGACCTGCATCTGCCTGCTGGAAAAGAGCCCTCAAAAACCTCCTTGGAGGCCTCTCCTACTTTGTTCAGGAACTGCATTTAAACTCGGGTCCTGGACCATGGTACTCACCTGAGAGCTCTGCTGTGGCTGTGTCTGTGCCTGACCAGAGACCTCTGACCCCAACCCCTACTTGCTGACATGACTTTCCGGCTCCAGCTTGGATCTGCCTCATCACTACAGATCTGTCTGATCTCCTGACCCCAGTCATCGTCACTGGCCCTGCTCCACTTTTCTCATTGGGCACAACTATAGGTTCTCCACTACATCCTCACTTTCTCTTCCTTTCAGTTCACCATGAAGTTCTTATTTGTGTTATAGTAGAAAACACATCAGGTTCAGTGTGGAATGTAGTATATTTCTTCTTCCTTTCAGTGTATTACTTTATTTTTTTAAATCATAAAGACATGGAATCTTTATAAGCTGATGGACATGAAGAAAAGAGACGCAATTATGTACTTATAAATGAAACTCGTGGTCTGAAATTCTGAAACATGGTGAAATGTTCAATGCTTCTAAAGCACTGATATGGTTAGTACATTAATTTAAATGATGTAGAGATTTATCTGTCTCTTTTTAGTGTATCTCTACCCTTTTACCATGATTCCATGATCTCATGGTGTGATATAAGTTCTATTTCAAGACAGACCTCAAGCACATCTTTAGGTTCATTCCATTCAGGAAAGCACTTCAACATAAGTTTCAAACTAAGGAGATCCTGTAATACCTTTTTTTGTTTTGTTTGCTTTGCTGGGTCTGATTTGAAAAATTGGAGTAGCCTGACTGAAAAAGAGGGTCACTCCTAAGAACTTAAATCACTGATAGATTATTAAGGTCATCCAAAATGTGTGCATAGTACTGAAATAAACACAACACACATTCTGTAATATATGTTTGGTTTTTTTTCTACAGGTTGACACTTTAAAAGCATTCAAGTGTTTCAAAATAGTTCATTCAATTTTGTTTTCTTGCTGCAAAAGTCAAAAGTCTGTCAGTTGCTCTTTCCTGGAACACCAAACACCCACAACTCCCTCCTGAGTCAAGCGTCAGGCAAGGGAAAATTGAGATCAGGAGAAAAAATAGCTATGTATTCTAGAAATTTTCAAGTAACAGCTTACAACTGTTGAAGAGTTGTTTTAAAAGCTTACGTTACTTTTGAATATTTACCTCCACATTGAAGGTTATGTCTACTGAACTATAACTTAGCTGTAAAGTGGTAAGGATAGTGTACTCTTCTGAAAAAAATTCAGATAGAAAATTAGGTTAAAAATATATACATAAAATAAATAGTTCACTAGTGGATGATATGTATAAGTTTCACCAGGAGCTGCATCTCTCATACCAGTATAAATCAATGTCCTCCTTAGAAGCATTTAATAGCTGTAAAATACAGATCAAAACCCACCTATACTCCCTATACTCAAACCCCATACTAATTGTGTACATGGTTTGAAATAGAGAAGAGAGGGAAATCTTAATCTAATGATATTGATTCATTGAATGTTTTAACTGAGACCTGCCAAGTTTCATTCTGGATGTAGGAAGCTTCTTCCCTTTCAGTAACAGCATACTTACGAGCTTCAACTCACCACTCCGTCCTTGCATACACTTTCCTGCTGGATACTGTGACCAAGAGTCTAAGACCTTCTTGGTGTAGTAAAATCTTGTCTTTTTAAACCAAGTTACAAGTTGCTTCTGTGTGTTTCTGTGTTCCTCACTGTACTTTTTGGGCAGCTGTGCATATGGTCACACATAATTCACGATGCTTAGGGATAGCGTTTCCTTGCTAGATTGAGATTTAAAAGCAAAATTGTGTCACTCTGTCCTCCAGTTTTCTGTTTTCTAGCAAGCACTGCTGTATACTGCTCTGCCCTGGTAGATACAGTTACGTATCTCAAAGTGCATATGGCCCAGGCCAAGTACGGTTCCTGAACTGGGACTGCAGCGTATACATATGATTAACACCTATCTGTGCGTAGGTGCGTGTGTAACACAAATCCCCCCTGCACATGGAAGGCCAAGGCTGATATTGGTACTGTTGCTGTACCTGCTTCTGACTGACACTTTGAGAGGAGCTCTGAACTCCTTAGGGAACTGCTGTAATTGTCTTTTAATGGCAATTCACTACTTCTGGCGTTCCCTCTCTTCTCTTGACTTTTGAGATGTTTTAAATACATCATATGGCTCTGGTTCATTTGTGAGCTTTGGGAAGGGACTGCTTTGGGTCAGAACAGTTGATAAACTTTGCCATAGATCACTCCTGGCAAAATTCATGTTTTGGAGACCTTCCAACTCTGATACTTGTTCTAGGTCTGTGATACATTGCACAAATCCTTAAATTGGCTTCTGCCAGAGAATTTCACAAGTGATGTTTCCCATCAGAAGCAGCACTGATTCTAGCATTGAAGATTTCTCAGAATTTGTCCACACATCACATTTGGCACTCTCTTCACCACAGACCAAGCTATACTATTTTCTAATACTCCCTGATCCAATGGAGCCACAGAAAATTAATGAAGTGTTTTAGTCTGCTGGCAGTTAGATCTATGGCTTTGAGGAGTAAGACTTCAATATAACTCTTGAATCACAACTCTAGTGTCAGCCCCTAACCTTTGGCTTAACTGTAGCTATATGATACACATCCATGAAGAACTGACTGTAAAGCATTTGGACCTACTGATGAGAGAATGAGTATGTAATCTTGTTTATCTGGTATAATGATGCTTTAGGATGGTCTTACACTGAATTACCTGAGTGCAGGTTCTCAGGTCAGTATTAGTTCTAGCATACCTATATGGCAGCCTGCATAGGCCTACTCCTTTTGAGCAAATCACTTAGGATTTCTGCTCCTTGAATTGTTTGGGTGAGGACAGATGGCTGTGACAGACCTTGTATATTCTCCTCTTCACAGCTTCTCCAATAGTCCGTAAACCCCATATCCAACACCCTATGATTTCTGTTCTTGGCTTTGTATCACCAAAAATTGCTAGCTGTGCCAAATTTGGGAAGCAGAGTGTTTTTTTAAATATGGAAAAGTATCCAGTAGGGACTAAGCTAAAGCTATCAAATTAATTGAACAGTTTATAAACCATATTTAAAGCTATTTCTCCACGGGTTAAAAGCTGATTCATTAAGAAAAGATTTAAATGTTTGCCACTCCTTTGCCTTGGTACAGCAGAAAAAATTTGGAAAATGTGATAGCTCTGTACTGTATTGAACAGAATAAAATCCTTCACGTAAGCAAACTTCAGTTCCCTACTAATAAAATTCTACATGCCACTTTATAGTGCATGTTTATTCTGTAGTGAAAATGACACAAATCCTTAATACAGCACCAGTGCTGCCTATTGTGCTTTGTATTCTTATAAATGTTCCCATGGGAAATCTGAAGGTTGGCATGGGTAGACTGCATTTTTAAAATATCACAGATGGGGTGGAACCCAACATCATGTTGCTTATTACTCTTGCTATCTATCTAATGGTATTCTTTGCTGCTGAAATCTAATAAAAAATAACATTTTTGAAATATTAGATATTGGATTAAAGCTCCTAATTGTCTCTTTCATAACCAAGGAAGGTCCACATTAATAATTATTTCCAGAGCCATTCAAAAGAAGACATCTGTGTCGGCATACATTGTGAAAGTCAAATCTGCTCAGTGCAGTTTTATTCATTTGTTACTTTCCATGAAAAAATGTGACTGCACATTTATTTAAATCTTTAGAAATGTGGATGAACAAACAGAAGACAAAGTAAAGTCAAAGCTGAATTGGAGACGTGCTGTTAAGGAAGAAACAGTTCCACGCGCAGTAGGTGGTTACTGCCCGTGCAATAATCTGGTGCAATAATTCTGATATGGTCAAACTGTGCCTCTTGTAGTCACTGCCTCAAATGGATGGACAGTTCCAAAAGGAGTGCAAAACCCCCACTTACTTAGTAAAAGGTCATAGGAAAGAGAGAAGAAGTGCCAGGCACAGAGGCTGACCTATTCAGAATACAATCACACCTTCTTTAAAAAGACATCTGCATTACAAAGGGTAGAGATCTTCCTGCATACTCTCTGCTTCCCTAATGCAGCTATCGTGAGTAGGACTTTCAGAAATGAAGAAAATGTCACCTAAAGTTTTATTATTCAGACGCTGTTTCCATTTGACTTATTAACAGTTTATGCACTAGTATGAGGGAGTCATATTTTTTATGTACTCAGGCAGCAGTTTTCTGGGTTTGGCCTATTGCTAGAATGTGGTTCTGTTGAAAGCTATCAGGATGACAGTCACAAAAGTGCTGCCCTCTCTTTGCCATAGCTCCTACGGAGTGTGAACATTTTCAATATTCCCAAGCACAGTTTTGGAGAGATCACATTTTTATGACTTTGTTTCAATTATGACTGAACTCAGTGCTTTTTGCTGCTTGATTCCTAGACTTCTATGTTTACTAAGCTGAAAACAAAATTAATTCTGACTCACAGTTCCCCCTAAAAATTGAAACAACTGACTAGAGGAGATGAAATGGATCTGTACAAGCAAAGGAGAAGGTGATAAAGTTGGGAAAAAAAGGTGCAGGAATGTGCTTAAGTGACAAATCCGGAATGCATGCTCATCTTGGCCTCAAAGGCAGAAAGTGGTAGGAGAGTAGGGGCTCTGTTTACATTTTATTAGGGAACGTACAGTCTCTCAGCTGAAGAGTACAGAAAAGTTTCTCTCCTGTTGATCTCCTGATGTCTGTGCCACTGAGGGGTAAATTTGAGATAAAAATAAACTTCACTTTAAATGTAAACTTGTAAGCCTTTTTGCTGTACCAGCAAAACTGAAGTCTTAAAAGTTAGAGATTTTTCTTCTACAAATGATCTATTTACATTAGCAGGAAAGCATAACAACATTGGTGGAGTAAAGAAGAGCTTCAGGAGCTTCTACTAGGTAAACTGTATATCATGATGATGCTTATTTTTACTCAATAATATTTACAAAGACATCCATTCTTGGAGCATTTAATCTCCAGGGAAGTGCGTCTTCATTGCGAGGCAAAAAAAAATTATGGTAATACTGTTTTAATTAGGTAGCAATTGTCAGTAGTCACTGCCATTAAACTAATAAATATTTTGCACCAAAACCTTGCTGCTCAAAGTTGGTGTCTCTGAAACTATAATGATCCTTTACAATTTTACGGTGTTTTCCACCTCCAGATAATGTTTGCATTTTGTATGTACGCAACGTCGGACCTGGTAGGCTGTCTGGAGGATGCACTTAGCAGACAGCTGACCTGAAAGACCCTGCATGAAGTGCAAAGAAGAAAAATGAAAGCCAGTGTTGCCTCTTGGGGTTCCCTAGTATATCTACAGCATTACCAAAAGGTTCAGGAAGTTGCATCTGTCAAGTGTGAAATTCTTAAGCTCAAAAAATGCCCACTTAGAGAATTAGGAAACACCTGGAGATTTTCATCCACCAGAGTGCTCTCATCTCTTCATTATATGCAATATGTAGTCTATACACACATTTTTTCAGAAGTGTTTTATTGCCCATTTGTTCAAATTCACATTTTATGTTTTTATCCCTTCGAAGGTGTGAAAGCAATACTTTTTCTATATTAAAAATACGTTTATTTATTACCAGTGGTATGATTTTTGGCCTTTGAATGCCAATGTGCTCTTGAAAGGATCTATGAAGTTGCATCCACTCTATGCCATATTTTTATAAATACGAAAATAAGATGACAATGATGGGTTAAAAGTAGCCTACGAAGATTATTAAATAACTTGTTTCTCTGAGGCTTTAATTTGTAGCCTTGACCATCATCAGGGGCATAAATTAATTGATTGCAGCTGTGGATGAGTATTCAGAGCTGGGACCTGAGTTTTGTATTCAGAGGGATGTGTTGAAAGTTAAACAAACTCATCAGAGTCACCTTAAGTACATGAACATTTCTGGTGCATTTTGCAGTTTTGCAACTTTGCTCCAAAAACAACATCACGAGGTTATACAAAGAGACACTCAAACAGCCAAGGGACACAGAAACACTGTTAGAATCACTAGAGTGCAGTTACAGAGCACTTTATAAAGTAACATGAGTAATTGCATGTAACAATTGCCAATATCCACAAGAACTAACAATGTCTGTAATGCAGTAGGTGAAGAATGCTGTGGCAGACTTTTAAATGATGATTGTCTTCTGCAATAGTGGTTCATTTCAAACTAGGAAGCTTGACATTTCCCTGCAGTATTTTCTCCTTCACCTATTGCATGATTTAGTGGTGACAAATTTTGCAAAATTACAGTATTTTGGATCCTCATTGTTCTAGCTGATGTTCTTTTAGTTTTGGTCTGGTATACAGATGTCTTTACAGATTTCTTTTAGCTGACAGGTCCCCAGGTACTATGGAGATGGGATAGGCAGGTCGGTTTTGTTTCATGTAAGAAACAAACCCAAGACATTGTTGGAACTTCAGCACTTCAGCTCTCTGACAGACAGTGGTGAATTTTCTAAGAGTGTTTATAAGAAAAATGTGTTGGAGTAGCCTCAATATCTGGAACTGAGGTCTACTGTTGCTTCCTCAAAGGAGTTTCTCAGAGACACAAGCTGTAAATTACAGAGAAAAACGAAGAGGATGCCTTTACTCAATTAATTATCCTACCTCTTCTATAAAACAACAAACATACAATGACAAAGTTTTTGATAGAGCAAAAGAATGAACCAATAGAATCCAAGTGTCTTAAAATATTTCTTGTAGCCTTCCTGTAACTTGCAAAATGGCTTGCTATTTCTTTAAACATTGTGCTTTATTCCCAGAGGAATACATCAAGTCATCATAGGAATGCTGAAGCCTTTTACTAATTAGAAATAAACCCATTTACTGACACTGTCAGATGGTCAAAATGATAACCACTTCCCAACAGAGTGGTGGTTGTATGCTTAGTCCCAAAGACGGAAGAGTTGGTGCGTAGGAAACCAAACTATGAAGACAAATTTTCAGTGCCATAGTGACCCCTGAATTTTAATGATGATCACTTTGGTCAGTGGTCTCTAAAGTGGAAGAGAGGAGAGTTGGAGAAGAATTAACTATCAACTTCAGAACAAGCTAGTGTCTGAGGACTGGTGGTGCACATGGAAAATTCAGATTCATCTCTCAGTGACCAAGCTAAGAAGTCAAGAATTCCAGTGCAGAATTGCCTGACTAAATGTTTGGTAATTGGTGCATTTCTGCACCAATTCTTCATTTTTTATAAAATCACATTTTCTAGCTAAAAAACGTTAATTAAAAAAAAAAATCCCAGCCAGATTTACTTGAGAATAAAAGGGTAAACTTTATTATGAACAAGCACAGAAAAAAAAACAAACAACCTCAGCTCTGGTATGCTAGTACTTGAAAAAGGGTCATGTAAATTGAGGACCTTGGAAAAAGATTTTCTTTACATATTGAAGTGTAAATGTTGAAAGAACAACTAGATGTTGTTCATAGTCCTTTTTTTTTTTTCCTCCAGGGATAAAAGACAGAACAGCAAATAATGGTGCAAATGAAAATAGAACTTTATGCTGTTTGACATAAAATACACAATGGAAAACTAATATAGTTACATCAATAAATCTTTTAAATGCAGAGAATTCCCTCATTCCAGTGTTGTATTATGAATTCAGTAGCATAACACTTTATTTGACAGTAGGTAGCAAAACTTGAACTCAGATTATTAATAACCTTTCCACAGTCTATCATTAATGTCAGTGGGTGCGGTTTAGGAGTTTTATTTTGGCAAGTATAATATGTTAACATATTAACTGACTGCTCGTATAGTCAGAGCAGAAATGCTAGCCAGGGAAGGCATTTCACGCCAATTCTGAAGGCACTAAAAATAAACTGCTACTTACCAACTCAGACAACTTGGTAAATGTCTGATTTCTCCAGCTTTTTAAGTGCTACATCAACACTTACTCCGGAGTTTACAACACTTCTTTCAGTAAGCATTTACATGGAAGAGGACAGTTTGACCACAGGACATTTACAGCAGACAAATCATGTCAGTGATATCTTGTCAAGTTTAACATCCCGTGAAGGCAATGGGCATCAGTATGTTCTGCTGAAAGAAGAGGACGACTGTAAGATCAGCCTGTGGAACTGCTGCCTATTGACCTAGACCGTGGGGCACAGATTCAGTTATTCATATCTTATGTTAGGCTATGGGGTCTGTTTTCAGTGGTACTGGTATATAAGTACCTGTACTGCAGACTACAATTGGTATCAGATGAGAGACCACTGTGTTGGCATGGAATGGCATATAAATGTAACTCTCTGTATCAAAATCTGTGAGCTAGATAAGCACTTGACAATTGGTTTTGAATTAAAAAGTGAGCATAAGAATAGACTGATAAAGGTCAATTACAATTTTCGATTACTATTCTTTGTTCTGGGAAGAATTAATTATGCTACTTTGCTCTCTTTGGTGTACTGGTACCACAGCATAGTCATTGTTCAAGGTTGTCCAAGAGTTTTGTAATCCTCCAATTGCTGCTTCCTAAAAGACAGTATCAAGGGAGGGCACATGCTCTCTCTTTTGGTACGTGGACTCACAGTCTCTCTGATCACCTTGCTCTCCTTTGAAGCCATGTAAAGCCTGTTGGAAGCTAGCCTTAGAAGATAAATCTGAAGTTATACAGAACATAAAAAACTGCATATGGAAGTTGCCTTGAAGAGATCATCTAGTTCCTTCTGCTACCAGGCTGACAACTCAAACCTAGACCGTCCCTGACAGATGTTCACTTACACTATTTAAAAAAAAAAAAAAAATTTAAATGCAAGGTCTCTTAAAATAACTGTTTTTCACCGCTAAAGACTGGTGAACTATTTTAACCCTTATTGGAACTTTTTTTTTTCCTAATAGCTAGGATAAATGTCTCCTGTTACAAGTTAAGATAATTACTTCTCGCACTACTCTCACTAGATTCAGAGAATATTGATCATTGTCTTTTTGATATGTACTACAGGAAATATCACTTTTCAGGCTAAAGCATCATATTTTTTTACTTTATGTTATGCTTTCTAAATCTCTTACAATTCTTTGTTGCTGTGTTAATCTTTTATTAATTTTCTTTTCTAAAAGGGTGATGTGATTGCTTAATTATTTTTGATCTGTCCTTCAAGTTTAATTTGTTGACTCTTACTTTCTGTCTTGTAGTCTTTTCATCTGGGCTATCTTTGCTCTAGTTTGTTTATTAAGATATTGTTTAGATAGGTTTAAAAGCTTTACTAATGTCAAGCTAATTTAGACCTATTACGTTCCACTAACCAAAAGAACAATTTTTCTCTCACAGGAGACAATTATACAGGCTTGACATGGTATGTCCTCAAAATCTGTGTTGATTGTTTCTTGTCAAGTTATACTTTCAACACTTAAAGATGGATTGTTTAAGAGTAATGACAGCAAAAATGGTTTAGTATGTTCTAATGAGTGTAGACATTAGCTGATCTCATGTGCAACACCCTAAAACTGCTTTTATTCCCTCTTCAGGGTGAGTACTTTATTTCACTGTCCACAGTTCCTACCATGTGGATTCTTTCTGCATCTCTAATAGTTAATTTTTTTTTTCTTGTCATTCTTTAGTATTCCAAGTATAGAATTTCGATGCACTTATTTAACATAAACTTTTTTTTTTTAACCTACTAATTTCTTTTTCTGTCTGATGGTTTAGCCTGAATTACCACACAGTTTCTCGCTCCCCCTCCCCAGTGGGATGGGGGAGAGAATTGGGAAGGAAGGAGAACTTGCAGGTTGAGATAAAAACAGTTTACTAAAATACTAAAAACTTCAAAGATAACAGAAAATAAGGATATTAATATATACAAAATATACAAAATGAACAATGTACGATTTCTCACCACTGACGCAGCCCGAGCAGCGATCACAAGGAACACTAAGCAGCAAGCAAAGTGGGGAGAGCAAGCGAGCAAGGTAGAGAAAATGATGCCAGCAAGCAAGAGAGAAGAAAAGGATGCCAAGGGTGCCCAAATGAGTGCCAGAATGGCCCCCTCCCATGGGCAACCCCCAGTTATATACTGAGCATGACGTTTATGGCATGGAATACTCTCTTTGGCCAGTTTGGATCAATTATTCTGTCTGTCTTTCGCCCAGCTTCCCGCATATGCACATTAGCGAGACTTGGAAAGCAGGATGGTGTCCTTGGTCTCATTCACAACAACTGGTATCATCAGGGTGTTTATCAACATTCTTCACACATGAAATCCAAAACATACCAGCTACTGAGAGGAAAAATTAACTCCATCCCTGCCAAAACCAGGACACTGTCCCGATACCTATTCTCTTGTTGAAACTAACTTTGTTAAGCATCTTTTCATATTGAACCTCTTGTTTAGGTAAAATGGCATTTACTAGTTCAGTATGCACTGCATAATATGGTTAATTTTCTGTTAAGCCATGGAACTAATTTGCCTTTGTTTTTCTTTGACTTCTAAAGGACTACAAAATCTTTTTGGATATGCAATACAGTGTGAAAGTAGAGCCAGTAGAAATCATATTTGATTCCCTTCTGCTTTTAGTGGTACTGATATACATATATATATCCCTCTTGTTTTGCCTGAATTCAGAGACATGAGATAGCTGTACAAAAAAATAGCACAATTAGTTTGCACTGCTGAAGGTTTACAAAAGACATATCATGGAAGTATCATGGTACCAATGAAGTAGACAAATTTCATCTTTTCTCTGTGTAAGTATTACTGCACCTTGAACATGTAATTTGGTTTATAGGACTTTTATTTCCCCAATAAAAAAGTAAGGAGAGTGAACAATAAGGACTGATATTAAATAATGTTTCACATATTTAATATGATGGCACTGGGATGTTAATGTTAGTAGGCTCACTTGATGAAGTGACATTACAATAAATAACACCTTGAAACAAATGATGTCTATTGTGACAAATTAATTTTTATAATAACATACAATTTAATCACAGTTAAGTTTTCCAGTTTCCACACCACACCAGATGCTTTCCCCCATCTCCAGGTCTGACTTCAGCATGTACTTTAGTTTACAACTTTATTTTAAAACTTAAAGTTCTCAAGTGCTAAAGGGAAATGGACTATTTTCATACATTGTGTGACCATTTTCAAGTACATTAAAGCCTTATTAAATTCTTGCTTTCTGATTAGATAGTTAGAAAATTTTGTTTTGTGAATAACAAAGTGACTGACTGAGATTTGATTGCAATTGCAAATACTTCCCATATTGCTAATTCAGAATTTCTGTACAGGTGGAATGTATGTGTATTACTTTCAGTTGCATAAGTTACCAAAGGCAATTAAACGCAATGAGATAGTTGAATGTCAAGAAATAAATACAGAATTAAGGACAATAAATAATTTCCTCTTATTTTAATGCCACCGGACATTTAAAGCTGATATTCTCAGGACAGGGAAATTTCATAAGCATTTTATTTTAATGTCCTCCTTAGAGATAGCTGGCCATTATTGTATGATGAAGTTTCTGAGTTTTAGATGCAAAACTCTGCCCTTCCTATTCACTTCCAGTATTTGGTGGGAAAACTGCCAAAAATCCCTGATTTGGCTGCTATGCCAAGGCCCTACCACTGCAATGAAGTTTAAACAACATTAGGATTCCTTAAGTTTTGAGTGGGACATGAAAGATTCTTTTCAAAATGTTCTTGCTAGAGTATAGGATATAAGGATGCAAGATGAGATAGAGGGCATCTTGAAGATAATATAGGTCATATATCCCTCATTCCATGCTGCCTCAATGCCAGGCAGGTTCCAGTGTGTGCCCAGGTCTCTTGTCTGGTAGGCCCTATAAAAATTTTGAAGAAATTATAAAACCTCTTTTGTTTGACAGAGAAAAGCTGCAGGGTACAAAGCATAAGGAACTAAATGGAAAGAGATAGATGTAATATGTGGGGTTTTTTTGTCTTTCATCCCTGTGAACAATTTATCCAGCAGTAGATGTGTAGATACGCCAAATGAAATACTAATATAGTTATTTTGGAATTAGGGAGAATTCCAATTCTTAAGACCGAGAACTGTCAGAAAGACAAGAAACAGTGAAGGTTGTATTATTCTTGCATATAATGTTCACTTAAAAGCACAAAGAGTTAATCTTATCATCCTACACATGGTTGCATTTATAAAAGATAAAAATCGCAAACAAGTAATGCACAGTTACTTGTTACATATTCTTCCCATTACAGTTGACAGGTTCATTAATCATACAGTGTATTTTACTATTAGAAGCTGTAAAGAAGATCAAATCTCTTGTAATTTTTCTTCTTCTTTTCCATTTGATAAGTGTGTTGTTTCAATGTGCAGATAAAATATAGTGTCAGTCACAAACAGTCCCAAGAGAACTGCAACTCTCCAGTTAGAAAATTCGTCCTTATTTGCAATGATGTAAAATTCCATGGAAAATGCATCATTTCCTTTTTAACTTGACCATTAGATTGAGTAAAATGCATATGCCTGGGTATTCACAAAAGAAGTAATCCAAAATGAAGTGCCTGTGGATACGAGCAATGTTTAAGTAATAGAAATACTGCTTACTGCATGTTGAAAGCATTAGCTATGAATACCCCTATTCATAGCATCACATTGATTCATAATTAAAGCCCTGTGAAAATTATAGAGAAAGTTGACATGTTTCACAAGCTGTTCATGGTAAATGTAGCAAATTTTACAGTTTGTTGTGACTTGCCAATAAAGAACTCTCAGGAAGAAAGATAAAGAAGTGATTCTACGATACTGAGTTGTAGCAAGTGTGACTAACACAAATGATGACCTACGCAGAAGGCTTAGTCCCAGTTTTTCAAAGAAAATTATGAAAGCTTCCGCTTTAGAAGCAGCAGTCTGACAGGTCTAATGAGAAACATTTTGGTGGATGTACAGCAGTAAATTCTAGCCTATGTATGAAGTAGGAAAGCCTCAAGAAATAAAAATAATTCAACCCTCTTACCCGATGAAAGTGAAACAAAGCACTGCAAAGCTGTATGCAACTATGAAGACATAGGCTGACATGTCACTATTCTCTTTTAGGAGGAAGAATAGTAATTCTTAGTCCTTCTGCTATGTGTGATACTGTAATATGTACATAGACTGCTTTGTGTTAAGATTTCCACATCAGGTGTCCCACTAATAATTAGAAAAAAGATATTTTGAGCTAGACTATCGCAGATGATATCATGAAGTAAGTGTGCATCAAGATGATTTTACACAAAACTTTTTGTGTTTTGTTTCACCTCCTAAAGCAGTTCCGATACTGGATGAAGCTCAAGAAGGCTAGGAAGTTGTAATTTAAGAAGTCAAGATTATTAACTAAAATTAAGTATAACATTGCTGATACCCGTTGATTTTTTCCCTTGTATTTAGACTTTTAAAAAATTGTATCAATAAAAGAAATTGACATTTGGAAGTCTAAATTGGGAATACTTAAGAGAAAAGACATGTTTGGGTAAAGACATCAGTACACTTAATTGGATAATTGTTAATTGTTAATATACTAGTTGAGGAATAAAAGGGCAAATCCAATATATTTTATAGAGACATATTTATAACTAAAGCTACAGTCTTACCCTGATAGTCACAGTGTTTTTTAATTAAAACTGAAATCTTGCCAGTGTGTATAAGAATATATTTAATTTACATTCAATACAAATGAATATGTGCCATGTGCTCATGACAAATCAAATCAGCAGGTCTCTCAGCTGGTAACATTGAAATTTAGCTGTTGGAAGCTTGCATGTGTGGAAGGCAAACCAGCCAATGATGTCTGAATGAAGGAAGGTGGGAAAATGCTGTAGAGCTGAAAAAGAGGTAAAAATTACTTCAGCAGATGTGAGAAAAGTGCCATCTACAAATGTTAAGCAGAGAAGTGAAAAGTATCCAGAGGGGCTATTTCATGAAAGTGATGTTACTTTTTTTTCTTTTTCTTTCATGCAGCAGAAATGATGCCATTGATTTCAAACAAAAAGCAAGCTGTGAAAACATCTTGAGAGATATTTGCTTAAGGAGAGGCTACAAGCAGTTGAGTCTACAGCAGGAAAGACAACTAAAGTACCCAAAAAATGGTGAATGAGCTATTTTCTGTGAGAAGAACAAATACATCATAGAAAAGTTTATGGACTTAACAGAGGCTTTTTGCAGTAATAGTGTTTCATTTCATGTTCTGCAGAGCCCTACTATGAAAAGCTACTTGAAAGCTTCTTGGGGAAAACATACCTTCTGCCGGTGCCATACCTTGTTTAGATCAACTGGGAAAAAAATACTTACCAAAGCTTCTTGAAAGTTATGTGAAACTGTTTCTGCACTGTTTCCATTCAAAGATCAGTTGACCTTTTAGGGAAAAAAAACCAAAAAACAAAAAACAAAAACAACAACAAAACCCCACATGGACAATCTGTTTCTCCCAGGATGTTTTTCATGTACAATCAAATAAAAATTAAGTTAAACTTAGAATGCTACTTCTTGTTTTACATACTTTGTTTTTATGTGGTTATGTGTACAGAAGATATCTAAGTGCACTTTCTAGGTTTATTCCACAAGTCGTTTTGGGGAACATCTATTATTTGTGACGTAAATGACTTGAAAAAACTATTGAGGGACTCTCATGGGTTTTGTGTATTGTAGGTTGATGCACAAGTGCTGATACTTCTATGTTCATCAACACCTTTCATAGCAGCACCATCTTAGTCCTGTGGGAAAAATAAAGAATTATAGCTTTGCCAAAGGACTCTGGTTCTTGAATCTCTTCTAGTAGGTTTTGCTTTTTCAGAAAATACCAAAGTGGGGGAGGGGGAGTACATAGCTATGAGAACCTCCTCATGAAATTGGAGACCTGTGTGCACTGGCTGCATGTTTTGTTATTCCAGTGCTAACTTACTGAGGTTGAGTACTTAGAACACAGCCAAGCCAAATATGCTTTGTATCAATTAGTGTTTTGAATATAATTCCTATTTTAAAGGCAATTTATTAATAAAGATGAAGACCAGTGCAATTTATGATGAGATATTAAAACACAGATTGTTTTCCAGTGCTGACTTACTGCTTTGAGAAGTCTACTGGTGCCTACTAGCACTGTAATAATTTTTTTTCTTACAAGTATGTTGTTCAGAATAACATGCCAAAGAATGAGGAAAAGCAACCTCAGCAGAGTTTCATTTCAGACCAAAGTGCATATGCAAAACAATGTTTTTCCCTGCTAAACAAATGTATAGCTATTCTTTTCCATAGGTATTTTAATTGCACCTGATAGTATGGATGTAATTCCTAATGTATGCTTTGCTACTAGGATCTCCTCTATTTGTTGACTGAAGTCAAAGCTACATGAACTGGTAGCCTTGGGTGTTAATGGTGAGGAATTCTGACATCTACCATGAAATTCCTTGAAAGTATCCTGTCAAAATCTTAGCCGTAATTATGACCTAAATATAAAGGTCAGTGGTGAGAAGAGCACTTCATCCTCTATATACCCTGTTCCAGCTTGTAGTTTGATTTGTAGTTTTCTTTTTTTTTTGGGTGAGATATTGATGCTAAGACTTATTTACTTTCTTCTATGAGAAAATGTATTAAAAGTATGCTAGATAGTTCTACTTTTCTTGGCTATTACAACTTTCTAGGACAAACAATACTAATGTCTTTGTGACAATCAGAGGAATCTAAAAAAAGTGTTAAACTATCATTTATTTCTCAATACATGAAGTAAACTATATACTGTATGTAAGAATACCTATATATGTCTATATCCTGAGGACATGCTTAGTAAATCCTCAAATGCTTCATACAAATATAAGGAACTCTCATTTCATTTAATAAGCTTGTAGATATTTGGAAGTTTATTTGTTAACTTCTAGACTAACTGGATGAAAGCACTACTGTGTCCTGAAATATTTTTACATTATTAAATACAGTAGTGTCCTGGTTTTGGCTGGGATAGAGTTAGGTTTTTTTTTCACAGTAGCTGCTGTGTTTTGGATTTAGTATGGGATTCGGCATGTAAAGAATGTTGATAATACGCTGATGCTATTAGTTGTTACTAAGAGATCAAGGACTTTTTCCAACTTCCTAGATTTTGCTAATGTGCAGGTGCAAGACACTGGTAGGGATATAGACAGTACCGTTGACCTAAACTGGCCAAAGGAAGTATTCCATACCATAGATGTCGTGCTCAGAGTATAAGAGGGAGTTGACCAATGGACAGAAATCCAGAAATCACTTTTCCAAGATTGCTGCTTGGGATTGTCCTGAGATTGCTTTCAGTTCTGCACCATGATAGCTGCTTGGGATGGTCTGTATTGGTTGTCAAGTCATCAGGTGGTGAGAAATTGTGAATCATTCATTTTGTATATTCTGTTGTTATTATTATTATATATTAATATTGTTATTATATCTTCCTTTGCTGTCCTAGTAAACTGTCTTTATGTCAACCCACAAGTTTTCTCCCTTTTACTCTTGCAGTTCTCTCCCCCAAGCCCCCAGGGAGGATGAATGAGCAGCTGCATGATTCTTAGTTACCAGCGGGGGTCAAACCATGTCAAATAGTAAATACTCTTTGCATTGATTGAGTTCATCACTCTGTTGTCTTTTTAATGGTGTTCAGTTAGCTTCTTGGATTCTAGGGTGCCGCCATGAGACAAAATGTTTATTGTGAAGAATATACATTACAAGTCATACCAGTAACAAGCTATAATATACTACAATGTTAGCCAGAAAAAAACCACCTTCTGGTGCCTTCAGGGAGTCTAGTTGTCCATGCACAATTCTACTTGTATTTCTTCTCTCTGAGCTATTTACTGTTTCCCCCACTATGTGGTCTAAAAAGATATCTTATGAAACCTGACTTACCCCTGCTGAGTTCTACAGCCTCCTCAGGGTCGACCACATCAAGTGTGCTCCAGTGACTCATTATTTGTGAAAGAGATAATAAAGGAACTGGAATATTACACTCAATATGTGTTTTGGGCACTTTTCTGTCCAGATAGATTATCTTTCCAGTAATTACCCTTGCAACTCTATAACCACCACGGTTCCCCATGTTTTTCTTATAAAAGAAATCACGTTTCCACCTAATACTTCAGATCTGGTCACCCTGATAACTCTTAATCAAGTGCAACTACTTCTTAAAAAAAAAGCCACTTAAAATACATCACTTCAATGAGAAGGGGGACCCTTTGTAAATACCACCAGGTATCAAAGTACTGTCTAATATCTAGCTCCAAAGAACCTGAAGTATCAATGTCACTTATGAAATGTTACCTTTCAGCTAAAAGGCATGCAAGTTATTTACTTCAAATGTCATAATATCCCTAGTCTAAGAAAAATAAGAAAAAGACTTGTATACAGGGATATTTCTTGGTAATCTCTCCCTCACCCTCTCAAGTAAGGACTGAAATAATTTTCTGCCAATAATGATGGCATAATTTTCTGCCAATAATGATGGCAGTAGATTAATGGACTAAGAATGTGTTTTTCTAAAACCAAAAGATTATCCAGAAACCCCTGCTGTTGATTGTGCTTAGTGAGAGAGGAGGAAAGCAGCTCTTACCAGTGCTGTTGTGATAGCTGCCTTCATTGGTCATGGCATAGCAGTCGTCTTTATTATTATTTTTTTCTTTCTTTAGGATAGAATGTGTAGTGTAGGATACTCTCCTCTCAGAGTTAATGAACATTGTTAAAATGTTTATTGTTTGTGTTGAGGGAATGGGTATTATCTCCCAAATCCATTTTGTTAACTCTAGATTTTATTGACTTTGTTCATTTTTTAAAAATTGGGAAAATGACAGTAAGAAGGCAGCCTATTAGGTTAAGTCCTGCTCTGATATATGCATCTCTATTGAAACTAATGGATTCTCATAGATACAACTCAGAGCTGAATTTGGTGGCTACTACTGGGAGGGGGAAACTCAGATGCCTTAGCTGTGTAGAAATAGATATATAGCCTAAGCATATAGAAATATGTACCAGATTAATTTTAAACACTGTAATATATATGCTGTGCCAGAGCCAAGATATCCTATATTATTATAAATTACCAACATGCTACATTATATACACAGGCTATTCAAGTAGTGTTAAAGGTAAAAAATAGTGCAATTGTACATTTAGTGGTATAAGAAAATAATATATAGCATGAGAGAGTTTCTAGAAAATGTGTATTTTAGAAGCTAGGGAATCTTTAACCCTGCTATGATCGCATCAACAACTTTAACACAGTCCTTGTAAAATTGCTGAAGCAATGGTTAAAATATTTTAATAAAAGCTGATTCTTTCTTTGTGTGTACCGCCCAGTTAGACTTGTGGGGCTCTGAGTATTCTAGGTGCTGTTCTAGCAGAAATTAAAATTCCAGTATCTTATTAACAAATTTCTCTTAAACAATCCAAAAGAGAAATCCAAGAGTCATTGTTTACAGATGCACAAAGGTGTTAACACAATAATTTCAACATTATGATGCCCTTTAGAAAGGTTAAGGTTTTTTTCAATACAGAAAGAGGTATTTTAACTAAGAGATAGTTCAGACATAAGAATAAGCACAAAATCACAACAATGAATAAAGGTTCAAAATCAATTGAATGTATATCAGGAATCAGTTTTGGGGACAAGCAACTACATTTTAAGACAAGATGGTATGACTGGATATAATTTCTGGGAATATGACTGAGTGATCCTTATCTTTTTTAATCCCAGTCCCATGTTCCTACACACTGGGAAAATTATCCAGTTCTTAGACTGTTGTAAGCTCAGTATCAAGAATAGCTTATGGTTCAGTAATCCTGTGAGAGAGAATAGGAGCAAAAAAAAGCAAGAATATAGATTAACCACTGAAAGACACAGCTTGCATTTGTGAATTGATATAATTTGCTTCTAGTGAATGGATGATGGACAATTAATTTGTAATTTCCCCCCTCCTCTTTGTTTGGAAATTTTTCCTGTTCAAAACTCTTACACATCTGTAATGGAACAGCAGTTGTAAACTGAGTGCTACATTATTTAGACGATTCACAAGTTTATTGGCATGCCTCCTCCTGCTTTTAAAAATAAAATCTTTCTTGATCCATTGTGATTCTTCTCAAATCAGAACTACATCATCAGCAAAACTTTTTTAGTTAGTGTTCCTTTAGCTGAATAGGCAGTGAGGCACTTTACTGTGGCGTTTCCATGACTGACGGGAAAATTTCCAGTCTCTATCATTAAGGAAAAAGAAACTCTTGTACTGGTTTTGTGTAGCAAGGCAGGGGGTTCAGTGGCAGCTTCTGCAGGAAGCTGCTAGAACTTTCCCTCTTGTCCAGTGGACTTGGTCACATCTAGGGTGAACCTGCTGCTGGCCAGGGCCAAGTCAATTGGTTACAGTGATAATGTCTCTGTGATGAAGTATTTAAGAAGAGGAAAATAAATAAAAAAAAAAATAGTGAAGAAGCAGAAGTGGGTCAGAGAGGGTGAGGTGCCAGCCTTGTGGGCCTTGCAGGCCTCACCCTCTGGCCTCCCCCCCGGGCGGCTGACTGGGCCTGACTCGGCCCAGCCCGGCTGCAAGAAGTGGAGAGGAGATGAGATGTGAAGAGAACCTGAGGGGAGTCTGCCAGCCTGTTGCGAAGAATTTCTGGTGAGAGGAACGGCTGCAGATACCAAGGTCAGTGAAGAAGGAGGGAGAGGAGTAAAGTTGCTCCTGACAAGAAGGGGAAGGACGTAGAGATAATTTTGAAAAGAAGTTAAGCCTAGGAAGAGGGGAGAAGTGAAGGGAAGTCGGTTTTGTTCTCCCTAATTATCCTGCTTTGGTTTTATTAATAATAAATTGAAAAAGTTTTCCCCAAGTTGAGTCTGTTTTGCCCTCAATGGTAACTTGAATATCTCCCCCTGTCCTTTTCTCATACCTTGAGTTTTTTGTTTTATTATCTCTCCCCTATTCCCTCGGAGGGTGGGGAGAGTGCGTGAGAGGCTGCATAGCTTGGTCCCGAGTGGGGCTAAACTACAACAACTCTTAAGGATTTCACAAATTTTCACAAATAATGATAGAGAGAAAGCAAAAGGAAACAGTTTTGTTGCACTTCGCTGCTTTACAGCAGTAGTGCCCTGCCTTCAGGGACTCTTTTCCTCTGTCTGACTTGTGTGAGATTCAGTAAGGAAGCACAGTAGCCATCATCAAGTGAGGACAATGCTTTTATTAATCAAGCATCAGTCTTGGAGGTTCCTAAGCCACTTGAAGTTACTGTAATTCCCTAATAACCATTTGTTCCAAACAGCTCACAAAAAAATCTGTTTGATGAGAATATGCCACAGAATTCCTGCTTCAGTAGTCCTGGAACAGAATATATGTAAATGATCCTGAATTAGATCTGTTTGGACCTATTGCATTGTGTGAAAATCCATCATGGAATTAGATAACATGAAACAGCTAGCATTTATTGGTTACATATTAACTTGTGCAGTCAGCTGTTGTCTCTTCCTTTGTCACACTGTGAATGTTATTCTCTTTAAGGGTCTGGTTGTAATTTCATTTTCTGACTTACTTGTTTGACTTGAGAAATTTAACATTTTAGTAACATACATGTAGAATATTTTTCAGAATAGGCATGAAATTCTGGGTCAATGTATTCAACACAACACCTTCTTACCGTATTTTAGATTGCGTAGTGGAAATCATCCTAAATCAACAGATTGAATTGTCCAAATCCTATTTCTCCTATTTGAAGTAAAATAGCTCACAAATTTTTACCCAGTGATACATAAGGTACCTATAACTGCCAAGAGGATATTCTAAAGTGATTGCACATTGAAAATAATGTGTTGCAATATAATATTTATGAAGTTCAACTTGCTTAGATTATCAGAAAGAAGCTCAAGAAGTGATTTGATTATAGTGCGTAAGTACCTACATAAGCAAAAATAACTGGTACTAAAAGCTTTTCAATCTGGGACAGCAAAGAAACAGCATAACAAGAACCAATTGGTAGTTCTTAAAGATACTCAAATTCAAATAAAAAATTTGGTACTCATTTTTAACAGCAAGGGTAACTAAATATTGGAACAAACTACCAAGGAAAATTTAAAGTTCTTCAACTTCTGAAGTCTTTATAAATCAAAACTAGATGTCTTTCTGAAAGGAATGCTTTAGCAAAGACAAGCTTTAGAGTTCACTTTGGTATTAGTATGAAATTTGATTGCTCAAGTTACATACAAAGTCAAGCTACTGGTACAATTGACCTTCTGGCCTTAAAGTCTGTGTATCCATGAATAATTTAGCAATACATCTTTGCTTATTTTGTACATTTGCCGACATTTTGTGTCATAACGATTTTCTCTCTTCCCACATATTGGATTGGTTTCTGAAAATACGCTGTTCTATCAGTGTGAACACAGATAATATATGCCTTTCTATAGATTCTTTCTTCTTTCATAAATAAAGCATATTTGGAATAAAAGTACTATCCAAATCAGGTTCATTTTTTTTGTAAAAACTAATGAATTTTAAAACTTTGATTTTGAATGTTAGACATTAATAAAAGCCATAACTTCAAAAGTACTCTACACATTTCTTGAGCTATATTTTAAAGCTGAGTATTTCAACAGAACAATGGAGTTTGAGCAAAACACTTAATGTTTATCAATATATGGCTGCTCTGAAGGCAGACCGTCCCGGATATACTCTATATGCAGTTATCTTATTGGATACACTTATTTCCTTCACTGAACTCTACATAAAGCCATGAAGGAAAACTTATTTGAGGTATACCAGAAAGTGAAATAAATATTTTCAATCAAAGTTTTTCCCCAGCAGTACTGAAGCAGGAAGGGAAGAAAATTCTGTAGTAAAGTGTTCAAAAATAGATTTTGTTTGTCATCAGTGGGTCTCAAAAAGCATTCTATATACTGTCAAAGAGGTCAGTCAGTGTCCTTCAGTGTATCCATAATGTAGTTGCTTTTCTGACTTACAGGCAAATGAATCAGGCTCCTCTGCATAATATTAATCTCAAAAATGCTTGCTGATTTGGTATCTCCAATGGTCTTCCCTTTCTTCCTTTTCTACTAGTATGAGAAATTATGTGATTGTATTTGCCTGCTTGAACTCATACATACAAAAATTTAGGTCTATTAAGACAAATAATGACTTGTAAATAATACTGAGAAAATTAATTCAGGCCATATGTTCCTTCTTTTACAGTCCTTTTGTTTACTGCAGCTTTAAGAGTTCTTTTCTCAAGGCTACATCTTATTACTGTTATCCAACCAAACCTGATAAATATTGCCCTAATTTCTCTGATCTAGGCATCACTGAGTTCCATTTTAGTTCTGGTTTGATTTTTTGTTTTGTTTTGGTTTTGGTTTTTTTTTTTTTTTTTTTATTCTTTCTTTATCATGTCACCCTAATGAATGTTCACAAAGCCTTAAAAGTATGCTATCCCTTGCCTTCTAAGTGCTGCTCCCTGTGGTGGTATACCCCTGTAACTGGGTTGCCTATGATGTAGCTGTCCATTGTTTTGCACTTTGTACAATCAGTTATTCCCCACAAAGTACAAGCAGGCATCACTCTCTTCATAATACAGAATAAGCTTGATTTGGTAACATTTTATATCTTTGACTGGCTGTTAGGCAATGGATTTATGAAGATGGACTTTTAAAATACGGAGATTAAGCTAAATTCCCTGTTTTGCTTTCAAACCTTAAAATGCACTTATGAAAACATAAGTATTACTAGCAATAGACTAATAAAGTCCCTGTCTCTCGCTAAAACATGGTCTCTAAAATCCATCTGTAAAACACTCACACAGGAGTTACACAGGAGAATACAAAAGAGAGATGAATTCACTTTCACAAGTGCTAGGCACGTTGCTTAATGCAGTGCTGGGAATGCATGGATACCGTTACTGAAGATTGATATAAGAGTAAGAGATGTACTGTCCAGAGCTAAAGATGGGTGAATCTTCAGCATACAGACTGAGGGTCTATCTTAAATGATTTCAAAGGCACAGAAGCTCAGTGGCTTAACTGAGCATTGCATTTTTTAAAATTTGAAATATTTTTCTTTGTCATTAAAAGTATTATTTTATTAGATACTGCATACTCTACTGGATAGCAGCACTTGAAAAATTAGCAATTCCTAGTCTTCTCCATAACAATACTGACTCAATAAGCAATAGTAACTGATAATGTGAAATGTAAATTTTGTTCCTTTCTTTTTTGGACAACTACTGTTATTTTAGTTATCTGCCAAGAAAAGACTTGCATTGTACCTTTTCTCTTAGAAGACAGTCACCTTTTATAGACCAGATTTGATGAAAGCACATAACCTGAGAGAACAGACTTAACTGTAATTGTTTTCTTTTAAGGATGGGCTTGAATTCTTTCTTTGGAAGAGAACAGGCCAGAGAGCTCTTGACTACGGAATCCAAAAAGGGTGAAGTGATTATCATCTAAAAATTGCAAGTCTAAAATGGGTTGTTTGTGTTATCTCCCATTTTTGTTACAGCTGCTGTCATAAGAATGTTGTGGCATTTTATGTGTTCCTTGCAGACTCTGTCACAAGAACAAAACATAAAAGCTTGAATAGCTGCCCTCGCCCATGGAAGACAGTTGAATATTCTTCTTTAACCTTTTATATACTCTGCACTGTGACTGACGAGGCATTCCAGTAGGCATTCCTCCTCCTTCCCCAAAGTTGTTGGGCCTGTACAGAGGAGTTGAAGAATGCCAGATAATCAAATAGCAAAGCACAGGAAAGGGCAAAGGTAGTGAAATTTATTGCAGTCTTTTGCTGCAAGTATGGGACTTTTCACATTTCCAGCCTACTGAGATAAAGGTTGCCGAGCTAAAAGCATATCAGGACATAAGGATATTAGATCAATTATGATAATAGTGAAAATTATCATAAGCCTCAGACATCTCTTTAGATTGTCTACCTTTAATAAAATAAGCTTGGTGATGCTTCTTTCATGACATATTTCAGAGCAGAACCTGTCCAGGAAAGCTATCCAAATATTGGGTATAGAGGATTCACTTTTTCTTTTCTTTTTTCTTTTTTTTTTTTTTGTTCTCCACAGCTTCATTAATATCTTTTCTGCACTCCCGAATATACATGGTTTTGTGACATTTTTTAAAAAAATCTCTCCCTTCAGGGATAGGTCAGCTTTGAATCAAAAAAGATTTCTATCTAAGCAAACTTAATTTCCATGTCTTTCACTTTCCAAGTCTTGCTCTGTGTTCATGACACTAGTCCAGATTTAACATATTTGAACACTATTCCTCCATGATTTATTTTTTGCCTGTTGAAATCAGTCAAGGTGATTTGGTAGCTTGGCCACCATCTTGAGGTTTTTTTTTTGCTTTAAAATCCATGGTATTAAATACTTAATAGCATAATTCCAGAATATGCTCCAAATAAAAAGATGTACAGTAACAATAACCTCAGTGCTTCTACAAATGAGAACGTTCGATATCTTTTTAAATACTGCAAATATAAAAAATCTCTTACAAAACAGAACAGTAGCACAGATTAGATTCTGAAGATATTGCAAATTGGACAAGAGCACCACAACATGACTGGGAAAGAATCTGAAACACATTGCCATACCATGTACCAAATCAAAACATCCATCTGATAAGTAAAGAGACTGAATGAACTGTACTTGGAAGACTTTTTTTTCCCCTAGCAGATAATTCCTCTATTTGTTTTTCCTTTCTGTCTGATTTAATGTAAATATATAATGAATGACCTTTCTTTCCCTCCCCCCTTGAAATATTTTCTTTGAAATATAATATCAAAACATCTGGTTTACACTATAGCATTTTTAATGTTGACTTTCTGCTCTAGGGAGATATTTGTTATGTAATACAATCATAACGTACTAACCAATTCTTTTCATATTAGCACAACAACATAGTATCATTGATGACATCCAACAGATTTGCCTTGGTAGTGGTGGGAGCGAGATGAAGCAATAAAAAACTCAAAATGCAACTGTAAATTTTCTATTTTAACTACTGTCCATTCATTTTTGCAATTACATTGAAATAATTGAAATAAGCATAATCTTTCCTCATAAAAAGATTTCCCTCAGCTGGCCTACATGTCAATCTAGATGTTTAGAATAACATTTAGTTTTTGGGAAAACAGCTAAATCTTTTGCAATTCTGGGAAGATGGTGCTGTGGGAGGATAAGATAGAATAAAAAAAATTGCAGGGGAGTTAAATACTTAAATTTATGAATGTTATCTTTTGTGATTTTGAAAATTTCTCCTAAATACTGTGAAGTTTAAATCCTGAAATCCAAATTTTCATTGCTTCTAACTTTTTAAAAATATATTTTAGTTACATTTGAGATTGTGTTATTTTCTTCAAAGACATGTAATTGCCTCAGCATTACAACTATGAAAAAAGTGACCTAGAGCCTGAGAGGAATACAATCGCTGACACTTTAGAACTCTCTTGAGGGCTGATCCTTGGCATTGAGTTTGAAGTCCACAAGGCTGAGTCTCAATAAGTGCTAGGAACTTGTGTTAGATCTTAATTATTCTAATATAAACATATAGTAGTAACGAAGTGTGGTCAGCAGGTGATTCTGCCCCTCGACTCTGCTCTCGTGAGACCCCACCTGGAGTACTGCATCCAGCTCTGGAGCCCACCACATAAGAAGGATGTGGACCGGCTGGAGCAAGTCCAGAGGAGGGCCACGAAGATAATCAGAGGGCTGGAGCATTTCTTCTATGAGGACAGGCTGAGAGAGTTGGGGCTGTTCAGCCGGGAGAAGAGGAGGTTCTGGGGACACCTTATAGCAGCCTTCCAGTACATAAAGGGAGCCTATAAAAAGCTGGAGAGGGACTTTTGACAAGGGCATGTAGTGATAGGACAAGAGGTAAGGGCTTTAAAGTGAAAAGTGTAGATTTAGATTAGACGTAAGGAAAAAATTATTCACTATGACGGTCATGAAGCACTGGAACAGGTTGCCCAGAGAAGTTGTGAATGCCTTATCCACAAATGGAAGTGTTCAAGGCCAGGCTGGATGGGTCTTTAAGTGACCTGGTCTAGTGGGAGGTGTCCCTTCCCATGGCAGTGGTTTTGGAACTGGATGATCTTTGAGGTCCATTCCAACCCAAACCATTCTTTGATTCCATGAAAAAAAAACAATAAGGACAAGAATCTTACCAACCAAAACACCACACTGAATGCATTATTTTGTCATGGCAAGCAAACGGGAGGGACAGTGACCCTTACAGACAGTACTGAGCTCAGTGCTCTGGAATGCACCTACTAGAAAGTGATAAAGCAGTATAATATTAAAACACACATGGAAGAAACTGATTTCACTGAGTTCTTCATTGGAATAATCATTTGGTTGATCAGTACTCAGGTGGTAGAACTGAAACAAGCCAGTAAACTTTACTGGGCATTGAACTCATTCTAAGAAATATATTTTGTTCCTGAAAAATATTCTAGTGTCTTCTGCTTTCAGCAACAAAACATGTATTGATAAACAATTTGTAATATCAGATTTTGCACAATATCTAAAATGTTTTTGCAAACTGTCCAGATCAGTTATGCATACTATCTCATGCTAGTACTCATGAACTTACCCTCTATTGGCTTCAGCAGGATCATAAGCATTGGTAAATACTTGTCTGGTACTAGTTATTTTGAATAAAATGTTACAGAAAATTGCTTGGACAAACCTATTTTCTTTCTTTGGCCCAACGAAAATAAATTTAAGCTCTGTATCTTAAATATAACTAGCATTTTGCTTTTTGCCCCTCCCCCTTCCTTCCTTCCTTCCTTCCTTCCTTCCTTCCTTCCTTCCTTCCTTCCTTCCTCCCTTCCTTCCTCCCTTCCTTTCTTCCTTCCTTCCTTCCTTCCTCCCTTCCTTTCTTTCTTCCTTCCTTCCTTCCTTCCTCCCTTCCTTTCTTCCTTCCTTCCTTCTTTCCTTCCTTTCTTCCTCCCTTCCCTCCTTCCCTCCTTCCTTCCTTCATTCTTCTCTTGCTCTTTTTTCTTGACTTTTAATGCTTCAGAGTGACTATTGTGTTTCATACTAAAAGTACTAAAACCACCAAAAAAGGTCTCTTTAGTAGAAATTTGCTTCCCTACCAACTTCTGCTGTGAAGCCTGTAAAGTTATTTAAACCAATAAGCTGTTCCCAGTCCTTTAGAGAAAATGTTGAAGTGACTTCTGGTAATCAGAGTTTCTTGAAGAGTTGAGAATTTCAGTCTTTTCTTTCCTAACCAAAGTAGAATACACTTCTGTTAGGACTGTCAGAGCCCTGGTCCCATTATGTGACCTGTTATTGTGACCCACTGACCTTCATGTAGAGCCTTATTAAATTTGAAAAGTCTCTGCCTTTGAGTTCCAGGGAGTCCCAGTAAATGTGTTGAAGTCTGAGGGTCTAACTCTGTCTTCCTTCCTAATAACAACTGGGGGAATTATGTCATCATGATTGGCTCTGCTTATCTTGGGACTGAGGAGGTAACTGCAGTATACAACTAGCTGGTACATGGTATCAGGAAAGAAGGTAAAGGAGGAAATTCACTAATGTTTTGAAAGAATGAAGGAGTAGTTGGAAGAAGAGATTTAGAACAGCAAAATAAGATGACTTGGAAAAGTTGTTAATATGTTCCCTCTTACAGAATACAAAATTTAAAACAATTCAATCAGGAATTAATAAAATGCATATTTGTCATGTTGAGTTATTTTATTTCAAGAATGTCAGAGAATTAGACAATGAAGTGAGAAAGCTTAAATTATTTAGTTCAGATGTTTCCCGTCGACACTTTTCCCTTCCAGCACTTTGATTTCAATGAAACTGCATTTTCATAGAAAATGTACTGTTCCTCTCACCTTACTTTGTTCTAAAATAGCCCAGATTTGTAGCCTTCCAGGTCATGCTGTGTAGTCTTTTTTTTCCCTTGGGTGTTTGAAAATGAGTTGGAACTGAAAGGATAAGAAGTTATTGGAAGAAGAAGGAATTTGATCTATTAAATTGCCTGTGTTATCAGCAGTGGTGGTTATACTGAAATTGCATTTCTATACTTAAGGCTTTATTTGTGACATGTTTTTAACTTAAATGTAATGTGCACAGTCATAGGAATTATGAATCCTATCCAATATTTGTATAACTATAATGTCTAACTATCATGTCTGAAGAAACAGATAATGCTTGTTGCCGTCATGTCCCATCTGCTGGATCTCTGTTGCACCATCTCAAAAAACAGGGTCAAGCACTGAATGTCTGCAGTGTTATCTAACCCCAAAGACATGCATAAGTGGAACTTACAGCCTGACACTTGGGCTGGCAGAAATACAATTATTTTACCATAAGCCACAATTCCTATGATGTTCTCCAAGTCATGAAGCCAGGTTGTCGTTGATTGTCAGGTAAGGCCTGGGGTACTTTGTAGCAGCAACAAGGCCAGCCCAGATGCAAAACCAGAGCTCGGTCTCACGTGGTAGCACGTGTTTCAAAGGTAAAGGGTAGGTGGAGAGGAGTCTTCGCTTGTAAATTGTTCGATAGACCTAAGCATGATGAAAAGAGAGTAGGAAAGCCATGCATGCGGTGGCAACGTGCTTCGCACGTTAGAAGTTGTTGTGCCTGTGGAGTGCCAGCTGCTGCTGAACCAGAACATCTCTCTGTCTTCTCATATTGTGATCTGTGGCTCACAAACCACAAGGAAGCCTCATGCTCTTTTTATGACAAGCCAGAAGTGTGAAACAATCTATATTTCTGCCAAAATATTCTGTTTTAAAATTATTGACCAGGCTTAAAAAAATAATAAAAACTGTACGTGATATCTGATAGGAAGTACCAGAATTTGAGGCTTTGCTAGCTTTCCAACAGCCAAGAGCATCATTATTCATAAATCATTGGAAGTACTTAAAATGAAAGTCAAAAAGATGAAAGCTCATTATAGAAAATGAACAGCCATTTTCCACTGTTTCTGCAGCAGAACCTTGATATCTATTTACATACCATTTCTAATATTAATATCACTGTGGTAAAATAAATCACTCCCCACACTTTTACATTTTTAATTACATTTTACTGCACTTGTTCTTTTGTTTACAGTTAACCAATGAAATATTTATTGTATCTTACATACAGGATGAGGTTTCAGTATTTTAATCAGATTTTCCACATAATTTTCCCCCCCACCTTCCTTTACTGTCTTTTTTATGACCCTAAACACCACAGGATGTTGTTTCGTAGAAAATCTCATTATTTTTTAATGCATGGCTATTTATTAATGTATTGTGTATATAACACACTATGCATTTCTTTGCATTGATGAATACATTTACATCCACTTGAGAATAAGAATTCCCTTAAGGGCCAAACTTACATTTTTCTGGCTATGCTGCCAAAAGACTCTGATTCTGATGTTTTCCTGGGGTTTTTTTTTTGTGATTTTTTTTTTTTTAAAGGTACAATGGGGTCTGTTCCAATTTGCTGAGAGGGTCTTTCTACCAGTGAACATAGATCATTATTTATTTTCTGAATCTAGGCCTGCATGTGCTGTGACAGAGATTACTGAACAAGGTACCCATATCTCAGCTGTGTTTTCATAAAGATACTCTGAACTGTCCTTCCTTACTGTGAAAGAAGTAAATTGCTCTCAACATCACTATGTTGCTAACATTGGTTTTTGCAGTGGTAAGTAAGCATCTTTTAGGGATAACAACTAACAAAATATTGAAGTAAAAAGGTTGTTTGAACCTCATGCTTTAAGAACATAAGTCCTGAAAAAAATCCCACCGAAAAACCAACATGAAGCCATCATATGAGTTCATCATATAAGAACAAGGTGGAAGGCATCAGTTTGTGGGAATACAATGCATTTAGTAATTTTCTGCATTTTAGATAACATGTACTGGGTACAGTTATTGATGAGCTTTTTTGTACCTCAGTGACTTTCATCAGAATTGAGAAAATGAATCTTGATGGTTTATTTGCGTATTTGGACTTGGGGTTTTTTTTCTCTTATTTCGTTCTTTGTGATAAAACATGAACCAAGTGCAATTTTACTGAACTGTATATTATCTGCTAAATTTCTGCAGACTTTTAATTATCAGAGAGTAGTCTGTTGTGAATGGCTGAAATTCAGTTCTCTCTACAGTCATCTGCAGCAACTTTTCACTCCAAGTGAGTAAAGAACAGAGGGTCCTGCATCTTGTGGATCCTTTGAACAGTACCTAGGGAATCATCAAGTCTTCAACAGGCACTGCATACTATGCAGAAATTCATACTTAGGGCTAGTGGGCAATAACAAGGGCCAAAAGAAAGATAATATTCTAGAGGCTTTTCATCTCTATAACTGAAAATGGTCTTTAATTTTGGGGGCATAAATGTACAGTGTAAACGAAGAATAACATTTTCCCCTTGCTACATGTAGAGCTCCCATCATTACATGGTGGCATAATATAGCATGAAGTCTGTTCTGTTATTTTGAGGTAGCTATGAAGGGTGAGAAAAATGGTTTATTATTATTACTGGTTTTTATGTATATATATAATGTATTATTATTACTGTTTAAAAACTAAACTAATGCATATGTGTACATAATGTTTTAATCATCTAATGCACTCAGATGACTCCAAACTAGATTTATCCAAGACGTTATTATGTTCTGGATCTCTGTAACTGCTCTGCATGTAGTCTTTATGGTCTATTGGGTAAATAATACACATTTTTAAGATTATGTAAATACTTATATACAAGAGAAATGCTATTGTTTCCAAAGGAGTGATTATGCTGTGTAAATAACATGTAAATTTAAAATTATCCTCTTACAAATTTATGCATAGTGTATCACACGTTTGTGTTTGTGGGAGAGATTAACAAAAAGCTGCTCTGTTCCTGATGCATTCCTATATTTTTCAGATTATTTAGCTACTAAAACATCCTCTTTCCTTCTAGATATATTTATGTATTCTAGCTAAGTTAATATTGTGAGTGAAAGAAGTACATAGAAAGTTAGTTTATGACTTATACTTAATTCAATTTTTCGAACCCTTGCAGTTTAAGAAATGTATAACATCATCTTGGCGTGCAAAGGTATAATAATGAATCCAGTATTTTAATGTGGCTCTCTCATCAGTTTATGCATCCCAGGGAATTTTTAGGTGGGTAGGCTTCATTTATATTGGCCCGTGCTGGAAAGCCTCGGTAACTGCCATTTTAGAAAAGTAGCTGGAGTAGCATTCAGACTAATATTTTCTGTTCCTTTTTTTTTTTCTGTAAAATATCAGGGAATTATTGTCATCAGCTTAAAGAGGCAAAAAAAGACCTTTTGCTTATGTGTGACTTTGCTTCCTCCTCTGTGTTCTGCAGGACTGGGTCATTATGTTAATGCTATTAATGACTTACCTAAGCAGGGCTGCAATCCTTCAGTGCATGTGCCCCATTCCTGACTTCATCATCAGAACATTTTCTCAATTCCTATTCAATATTTTTCCTCTCTACTGTCAGTCCTTTGGCTCTTATTTGAGTAATCTGTTTCCTTTGTTCATAACATTATCTCATTGTCATTTAAGGCCTGTTACCCTCTGCCCCTTGGATTTTCAGTTTTTAAAATAAGGCTCATCAAATTCCTCCAGCACTGGCAACAGCAAGCTCTTCAATAGCTTTTTGTCTTTGAAGAGAAATAGGGTTGGTGAAGATGTGAGCTGAGCAAAACCAAAGCCTTTTATATCAATGTACAGGCTGTAATCAAACAACAGAGGAATGGTAGCTTCCCACTAGCCTAAAATGATTTCGTAACTCCAGTTTTGTTTCCCCTTTGTAGGCTCTTCTCTCTTGAAACCTGTACTAGGAGAATTGCTGAATGCAACATACAGGCATCACAAATGCTCCTTCTTCTCCTTTCCCTTTTTATAAAATAAGAATAATTTTGTTGTGTCTAGTTTATCAGCTTGGTGTTATTTTCCATTTATTATCAGGATGTTTCCTTCTAAGCTAGTATTTACTGTGGTTAATAACTAATTTATTGGAGCTTCTTTGGGCTAGGCGTTTTATCAGGATGATTAACTAACAAATGAGAAATTACACACTGGTAACATCTAGGTTGTTAAGGATTTGTTAAGATTATTGTTGAGTAAATAAACGTTAACAGCAAGAATGTCAATGTCTCCAAAATAATATTTGGGGAAAGCGTATCTGTTTATTTGGGATACAAATGCGTTGTGACATATACTATGTTCTTCAGAAGAACAGTATTACTGATATATGATCTGAAAATTATTATTATATGAATCAAGGCACCAAGCAGCAACAGACAGAAGTGCAGAACTAAGGAAGATGGGCACGTATGAAAATTTTCAAAATTAAGAACCTGAAATGAACATTCTTCTTCCTGTTAACAGCACAGATATTCCAGGAAATATAACTTGTGCATGTGTTTCTGTATTTAAATTTCTAATTTTCACAGATTATCTTTTAATTACATGCTTAGTCTGATTTCACAATTATTCTGCATGAACATTTCCTATTGAGTTCAATCAGAGTGTAGATGATGGGTCAATAACAGGATAGGGATTATTAGTCACTATTACACATACACGTAGACACATTTGCCCATGCAAATAATTGGATATATCCAAATAACTAGTGAGGTTGAAAATTATTGCCATTTGTTTAGTCTGAATGTCATGGCATTAGTGTGCATCATTCCAAACAATGCATGAATTGTGCCAAACGCATAGCAAAACCTTGCTCCAAGACAAATTGAAAGGCACAAGCAGGTAACGATACAGTACACTAAGGAACAGAACAGCATGTTGTCTTCACTGTGGCAGTGCCTCAAGAATGAGTAGGTTCTCAGAAATTTTTCAAGGAGGAGAGAATTAGAACTTTGCATACCTTAACTGAAAATCTGGTGCATATTTTCATGCCAGTAGTAAGCTCGTGAACCCAGATTGTCTTTATAGGCAGGAGAGAGATGAGTTGTTTTAGGGCATGATTTGTTTCATCCGTATGAAACACTCAGTTGAAGATGAAATAAAGTACTCTGTAGAGAAGCCTATTTTTGTCCATTGTTGACAAAAGGAGTTTAGAAGACTAAAATGTCTGAAGGTATCTTACAATGTCCGTGTCTATGGCTATGTCTGTGTTTGGTCAGCTAAATCCAGTTCTGAGTGTCTTTTCTCATGGTCCATCTGACTTGTTGAGACGTTATTATTTAATCTAATTCACCCAGTTTTATGCAATTTTTCCTTTCAAAGAACTGCTTGCTCTGATTTACCAGTGACAAAACAGGCACAACAGGAAGAGTTGTCATGTGATCCTTGAAGACTAGAACCTCCTACAGCTTCTTCCTGATTCCTGTCTATTCATCTCATATTTTTGACATGCCAACAATAGCCCAAATTCTGTAACTTGACCTATTTACTGGCCCCGTCTTTCTTATTGAGCCTGATCTGGTGGGCATACTCAAAGTAGATTTCCCTAGGAATGAATTAAAGGGTTTGCTTGAGAAAATTAGGCTCTGGATTCTGATTTTTGCTGCCATTAATTTTTGTCTGTTTGTTATTCATTAATCATAAATACAGAAAGTTGAATATGGAGGTGGGAAAAACTGGGCTATAATGTCACTTTTCATATTCAATTGGCTCAGTGATGATTTTCCTACACAAAATAGAAGTTTCAGTAGAACATATGGAGAAATCCCACCTTTGATTACTTTTACTACAGTCTCTGGCTACAACCTTTCTGTGGGACATGTGGGCACAGATTCCCTGAGGCAGAGGAGGAAACTGAATGCAGATCTTTTACATTCTGCATGAGAACTCTAAGCGTGAGCTGGTAGGTAATCTCGGCTGTTCTGCTTCCATACCTGAAGGGGATGATGTAGCTTTAGAAAAAAAAAGATCTTTTCTAGATTTTAGAAAAAAAAAATTACCCAGGAGCATTGATATGCATGAGTAGCTGAGACTTTCTATCACTCGCTTAGGTAGTGTACTCCTTTTTTAGAATATATGGAGATCTAGTGTACGTGTTCTGGGACTTCAGATTCTGCTATGGACCAAAGTGACAAAAATTCAGGGAATTGGTCATGCAATATCTGTAGCTTTGAAATCTCAGAAACATTCTTTTCTGTGCCTTCTAAGATTGAGAGTTGGTCATAGTGGGTCCTGCACTCATAGCCTCCAGACTTTACCACAAGTTCTATGAACCTGAGAATGAAAATATTGTCATTCACAAGCTTCAGTTAGTTCAAAAGCTGCGTAATCCCTTTGTCCCTACCTTCCTGCATTCTAGCCCACTTGCCTTTCTTCCTTGCTTCCTTTATTACTTTTAATTTTGTTTCCAGTGGAGAAGTAGGATATTTCAGAAAAAAAAAACCCAGATTTTATTTACCGTCTTGTCAAGAAACCAGTGTATTAGAATAAATCTCCCATTATCGTAATATCATAACTCAGGAGCTTTCCCAACAGATATTGTGCATTTGAACAACATGAGTGTCACTTGTACTGAGGAAATACCACCATTGGTCTTCATTGATAACATATTTGAGATATTATCGCAAAACCATATCAAAATTATCATGTCCTTTTTCTCAACTCAAATTGCATGTGATACTGCCTGTTAGTGAGGATCATGGTCCCACTGCAGTCAAGGCAAGAATTCTGATCCCATGAAGTTCACTTATGCAAATTTCCCCCCCTAAAAAGAAAGTATTTGATTTTTTAATAAAAAACTGAAACCTCTTTTAAAATAGTTTTCGAGTATGATAAGATAAAATAAACATTCAATTTAAAAGAGACAGTTCCTTATGTCCAATACATATTGTGTTTGCAAAGAAAAAAGAATACACTTATGTCTAATATATCATCTATACCATCACAGGTACATGAAAGGAAGACAGAGCAGCTGTCTGTTCAAACAATTTTAATTTCTTTGTGTGCAGGTTGTCCATATAAGAAATATTTTGAATGCATGACAGGTTCAGAATATTTAAGTTTTGGTTTAGGAAGAACAGTACTTACTAGATTTTAGCAATATTTATTTTTGGAGTGATTGTAACTTTTTCAACAGTGAAACTGTATTTAAGGAAAAGAACAAACTTCCTTTCTGTTATCTTCCATTATAATAAATTCATTAGGATTTTAATCTTAAATTTTACATACTTTCAGTCTCTCACTAGAACCACTTAGAACCTGATCCAAAGCTCTTCTGAAGTTTATTTTTCTAAAAAGTTCAATGCAAAGAGAATTTTTTTTCACACATAATTTTGTTTAAAAATCCAGAGGATTTAAAATGTATATTGTTGTATAGAGGTGAGCAGAAAAATTAGGATCAAAAGAAAAAAAAAGTACAGTAATTTTAATTCACCAGTAGCACACTTCTCCTCTCCAAAGTTCAAATTGCAGCCCTTGATTTTGAACTGTGTAATTTTAAAAATCAAGTTTTGTATGAAAT
Organism: Chlamydotis macqueenii; assembly: GCF_036417535.1. Lineage (NCBI taxonomy): Eukaryota > Metazoa > Chordata > Aves > Otidiformes > Otididae > Chlamydotis > Chlamydotis macqueenii. Next base: position 124,073,508 of record NC_141557.1, read on the forward strand.
GTGAGAGGATGTCCCAATTCCTTCCACAGACCAACAGAAAAGTAGTTAACCCACTTCTCCAGCTAGTGAAAGGATCATAATTTCTCACTGAAAAGGGAAGAATTTTATGTTAGCGGCTCCAGTCATGCCAAAATACTGGATTATACCAAACACAATCAAAATACGAACCATTACTAAATAAGCAGTTGTTCTGGTTTTGTTTAGAGAGGAGGGACCTAAGGTGGTAGCTTCTGTAGGAAACTGCTAGAAATTGCTCCCCTTTGTTCAGTGGACTCGGCCAGGCCTAGGGCGGACCCGCTGCTGGCCAAGGCCGAGCCGATTGGTAGCAGAATGTTCTGTGATAATGCCTCTGCGATAACATATTTAAGAAGGGGAAAACAGAAAAAAAAAAGAGAGAAGATGTGAAGAAGCTGAGCGGGGGCAAGAGGGGGAGGCGCGAGCCTCATGGGCCTTGCAGGCCTCACCCTCTGGCCTCCCACCAGGTGGCCAACTGGGCCGGACTTGGCCCAACCCGGCTGCAAGAAATGGAGAGGAGATGAGATGTGAATGAGATGTAAAAAGGATCCTGAGAGGTGTCTGCCTGCCTGTTGTGAAGAATTTTTCTGGTGAGAGGCACGGCTGCAGACACCAAGGTCAGTGAAGAAGGAGGGGGAGGAGTAATGCGGCTCCTGGCCAAGATTCCCCTGCAGCCTGTGGTGATAAACATGGTGGAGCAGGTTGTCCCCCTGCAGCCCATGGAGGTCCACGGAGGAGCAGAGATCCACCTGGAGCTTGTGGAGGACCCAATGCTGCAGCAGGCGGATGCCCGAAGGAGACCGTGGCCCGTGGAGGGCCCGCTGGGGCAGCTGTTCTGGAGAGACTTGCACCCCGTGGAAGAGATGACCCACACTGGAGCAGTTTCATGAAGGACTGTGGCCCATGGGAGGGACCCCACAACAGAACAGTGGAGAAATGTGAGGAGTTCTTTCCCCAACAACGAAGTAGCGGTGTAAAACAACGCGTCATGAACTGACCGCAACCCCCATTCCCTCTTCCCCCCTGTGCCGCTCGGGGCGTGGGGAAGGCAGTAGAGATAATGTTAAGCCCGGGAAGAGGGAGGGGTGGGGGGAAGTTATCTTGTTCTCTGTCTCATTATCCTGCTGTTTGTAGTAATAAATGAATAGTTTTCCCCAAGTCGAGTCTGTTTTGCCCGTAACGGTAACTTTAAGGATTTCTCCCTGTCCTTATCTCAAACCTAGAGCCATTCTTCTTATATTACCTCCCCTTGTTCTCTCGGAGGGTGGGGGGAGTGAGAGAGAGACTGCGTAGTCTGGTCCTGATCAGGGCTGAACTACGACAGCAGTGAATGTGTATGACACACTGTAAGGCATGATACAAAGACACTTTGAAGTGCTTTATGTACAAAACAGAAAAAAGAGAAGATTCCAGTTTTCAGGCAGAGTGTAGGGTAGGCACACCTCCACCTACTTATGACTTGCCATTTTGGGTAGCATTATCCATCTAAAGAGGTACCATGTGACATGTCACCTGACTGAAAAGGAATACCTCTTCTAGCACACCATCCCTATGTCACTGAACCTGCAACGATGTTATAAGAAGACCAATTAGTTCAAGAGCAGTTTGTAAATATTTTCACTTCTGCTAATTCCTAAATTGGAATTATATCCACTGATTCCGACATATTGATGCCTCTGGTTGGAAGTGTTTATGCTCCCATATGGTAACTTTCAAGCCTGCCTTAGAGAGTCTTCACCAGTCCCCAAACACACTGAGGTCTAACTAACACACTAACACTATTTGACACACACTGTGCAGTTACTTTTTCTGTCACTAACAATGACCTACAAATATATTCCTTTTTGAGCCTAGTGCATGGAAAAACTACTGTGATCTACTGCATTTTGGCTTCACTGCATTGCTCCATGTGTTATTTCATGTCACGAATCAGGGAATGTACCCCTACTCGAAGTTTAAAGTAAGAAAGCGAAGTGCTTTGTTATCAATGACAAATGCCAAAATAACAGGTGGGGAGATGTGAGGAAATTTTATCCTCATTATCTTTATGATGTAAATCATCCTCTTGACAAAACCTCTTAATTTGATGCAAAATTAAAAATGCATAACCTGTGAAACCTGTAAAGATTTCCCAGAAAACACTGAAGTGTATTTTATGTTACATACACTCAGGCTTGTTTGTGCAGTTCTACACAAACAGTAAAAAAAAAAATCCTTTATAAAAATTCTTTGACCCTGCTTTTTGCCATCTGAGTGGTCATGGTTGATTGGAAAATCAATGAAGTACTGTGAGAATTGCACCTCACTGTTGTAGAAAAGCCATACAAAAATCCAACTTTTCACATGAGATGAAGATTACCTTTGGTTCATTTACTCTCTTAAGACACATTAAAATCAAATCTATCACCCCATTTGGCCATCTGTCAATTCTCACTACACAGTGAACGAGTAGACTTTGTTCCTTGATCACCAGAATTGGAGGATGTTTTGTTGTTGTAATAAATGGTTGTAGGCCTCAGAGATAGAAATAAATCAATGCAATTTATAAAGTTGGGGTGAAAATGTTAGACGCAGTTTTCTAAACTACAGAGAATTATGTATAGATGACTTGCAATAAATAAAGCACAGTGTTAGCAGCTTATAAAAAGTGATGATTTTTTTTTAGTCCTTTATTTTGGAACCTTTTAAAACAGAATAAATACAAGAGTAGGTTGCACATCAAAGGTGCAACTATCTGTACATTTCATTTTAAATAGTCAGGCAATGAATAAGAGTGTTCATTTCATTCTCCCCTTAACCAAAACTTAGGTTTCCAAGTACAAAATGCACTAACAATGAAAAGCACATTTCCTACTGCTTGCTCAGTAATTGTTCTGCTATTTATCTCCAGAAGGGTTATTTTCTAGAACAGAGTATGCATTGCACAAAAAAAAAAAAATAATAATTTTTGAGGAGTAGCTTATGTTGAACTGAAGAGGAATGCTTCTGGAAATGAGCGGTTGTGTTGGGCTAGTGCTCCAAGAGTCCAGGTGCTCCAGTCATTAAAAGCCTGGTCTTGAGCTCAAATCAGCATAACAGCTTTTGCCGTACCATCATTTGCACACTTTTCTTTGTTGGTTGGCAGCAGTCTTGTAAAACTGAACTATCTTGTAGGTAATTAGCTCCAAAACAAAATGTATGAAAATACAGAGACTAAACATCTGGCAACAGCCATTAACAAAGCCATCAATTCCACATCCCAGCAGACTACATTAGTACAACAAAGTTATTTTCAGGAGAATAAACCATCAGTTCCCAAATTGTGGTGTGTAGCCACAAATGGTCTTCAGTGGATTGCAGAAAAATACCACCTTTATGTAGTTTTGAATTAAAAGTATGATGGCAAGCATGCATAGTTCAAAGAGTTTGAGAATCACTGAAATAAACGATCAAAGTACAGGTTCAAAATGAACTGCTGCAATAGCAGATGCAGATTTTTTTTATTTAATCTGTGAATTTGCAGAAAAATTTTAAAAGTACAAATATTTAGTAATGCATGTGAATAAGTACTTCCATGTAATCTCTTCTTTCTTTTTCTTTCTTTTTTTTTTATATGTAAAAAGAGGTTTAGGAATTGTATTGGATGGAGTTTTGCAAATATGGTTCTGAGTGAAGTAATTTCAACAGTACAGATTTTTGAATGTTGATAACTATACAAATACTGCTGAATCCAATGGCTTCTTATGCTAGAAGCTTAATTATCTTATATTGCGTATACTTCCCTTACAAAATGATACAGGTGCAAGTACTGACTCAAGATACTTTCTGCAGAAGTCATAGAATCATAGACTGGTTTGGGTTGGAAGGGACCTTTAAAGGCCATCTAGTCCAACCCTCCTGCAAGGAGCAGGGACATCTCCAACCAGATCAGGTTGTTCACAGTGATTGAAGTGTAATATAGAACTATATTAGTTCCAGCTTTAGAACTAATTAACATACTTGCTTCAATCTAGCTGAGATAGTCCAAGTTCAGCAGAGGTAGCTTTTCAAAGTATTCCACTCTTCTTGGAAAGATTTTACAAATGATGCCAAGTTCCAGGTGGTCATGTTGTAACTAGCCTGCCACCCATATGCCAGATAGCAAGTTAAAAGCAAGCTATGACGTAAGTGTAAGTCTATACTATCCAGTTAATCCAAATTGAATGGGTTTTTCAGCCCTGACCCATTTTACACACACAGAGGAACTACTATAGGTGTTTAGAGTTGTTTTAAATATGCTTTTATTCTCACGTGGCTGAACTACATTTTAATCCAGATTGTGATGATCCTCACAATAAAAAAACCTCACATGCTGGTAGTCTCCCAAAGGTTTTTCTGTGTTTCTCATGGTAGGGGAACAGCTTTGAATTAGAAATTCTTGAGCATCTCTGTGTAAGGAGCTGAGAACCATGTCTCCAGACATATATTAGTAAACGCAAAAAGGAGTGCAGAGCAATGCAGATTGAATTCCTTTGGAGACAATCTTCCTTAGAAAACGTGCTGATTACTTGGGCTAGCCAGGTAGCCTGTAACTAGCTTTCAATGTAAGATTTAAAAATGAAAGGCAGCACTAGCCCTTGGTGAAACCCATTTTGAATGTCTTCATACCACCCTCCTATTCAGTACATCCGCATGTGATAGAAAAGAGTCCTTGTAACGAAGAAGCAGAAATGTGACATCAAAGCTAAAAAGCAGTAGTACAGAGCTTGTTTGGGAATGATGAACCTTGCACTGTTTGCCAGCCTGCCATCATATTATTTAAACTGTTTCTTTTATTCTTCAGAGATATATTTTCCTTTTTAAAAAAAAAGTTTGACCAACATTCTTCAAGAAATAGCTTGTGTTCAGAGTGCTTACAGCATTTTATTGACAGAAGTTCTGTCAAAAGCAAGACCGATGAAAAAATAATAAAGCACTGACTTTATTTTATAAAACTAACAGCTATTTTTCTTCTCGCACTTGGGCTCAGATTTTTAACACGATCAGTCTTCCCATTAGTCTAGCACAGAGGTGGCTATTTTTTCTATTGCTGCTCTGTCAGCTAGGGCAGAAGCTGTGACCTTATCACTGAACCTGCTTTTGCTGTCTCTCCGAAGTTGGTAAAGCTTTCGTTCTTTGGAGGTTTTTATCTTTATTTTTTGGTACAACAAGGACAGCTGGGAGTGGTAAAAAGGCATTACTCTCCAGTGGACTCCCCTTCATTTACTTATAGACCTGTTTTTTTCTTTGCAATGAAGCCCCATTAGAACACCAGAACAGTTGCGAATGAGAGTCCCCATTTGCCCCCAACATTTCCCTTAAATCTTTATTTTGTTGCTGATTTCTTTTTCCATTGGTTCCACTTTCTGCAGAGAGTCTGAAAATCAGTGTTTCATAAGCCAAGAGAAGCTGTATTGTGGCACAGCTTACTTGGCTCCCTGTGGGAAAGCAATGAGTTACTCATTAGAACTTATTTTTAATGGCATTAAAGTCATGAAAGAACCAGGCAGTATGTTTATCACTGCCATCCCCTAATGGTACTCCAGGACAACAAGGAAAGAAGCAAAAAATCAAAGTAGTCTAAGAAACCTAGAAAGGCACAGAGAGATCCTTCCTACTGAAAACTTTTGTCTAGCTGAAAATGATGGGATGTTTTTCAGGGCAGCATTATAAAACTTAAACTGAAACCTTAACAAGGCAGCCAGTATTATGTGCAATAAGGAACTCAAGTGAGAAGCCCAAACATCCAGTTTTGTATTTCATGGTGGGCAACTCCACTTGCTTCAGTACTTGTATTAATTTATTCCTGTGGTTGCAACCACACACATGTGAAGGAGTACATTCCACTCTGAAGAGCTAGCAAGAGTGCAAACGAATTAAAAACATCAAAAGGACTAAATAGCTACATGACTTGCAATAGCTGTCCTGGGTATATGTGCATTAAATAACACTTTTATCTAAGCATCAGGCAACTTGTGTACATGAGCATATGGGCTTTTGAAATGGATCTTCATGGGCAAACAACTGATTGTCTTGGAAGAAGACAAACCTTCAGAGCAAAGCAAGATGGTGAAGTGGAAGCAGAACAGCAAAGCTGTGATGGTTAGTGCAAACACCATCTAGCCTGAACTGATACAGTCACCTGTACATGTTCACATGCCCTCACTTATTCTCAGAGGTTTCACCAATCACTCTCATTCATCCAGAAAGACTACTGGAGGGCACAGAGATACTATATAAATTCTTGGACCTGTATAAACTGACTTACACAATCTTTTTTTCCCATTGATCTCAATACAGGGAATTCACCTACTACTATTTCAGACTATTCTTCTAGCTCACAAGAATGGCAATTGCAGGAGAAAGTAAAGGAGGTGTGCTGTATTTTTTCCTTTTGTCAGAGTACATGGTAACATCTTTTTTTGTGTGTATGCTATAACACACACAGGCTCATTGAAATGCTCATAAAAGCAAGAACCAGGATAAACCTAACGGTGCCTCTGTTACAATTCAACTTGCTCAGATTTCCTTAGCAGCTTCTACAATGTATGTATTTTTTGCTTTCTTCTTACATATTGGAGAGAAAAGGTAATCTTAAGGTGCAATTTTTATCATCAGCAGCATATTCCATGCAAAATGGGTGGATCCCGGCTGAATACTAACACATCATTAGATGTACTTTTGTATGTGTAATGGGTGTGCTATTTCAGACCTATGTTTCTGTCAGAATTGGCTGGTGTCAAAATCTCCACAAATTAGCTATGTTCATGTATGCATACAATACAGTTAGAAAATTTGCAATCTTATATATTGAGTTCAATAACACAGTGGTAGTTTTCTTCAATGAAATATGTTTGAAAAAGAATTGCTTTAACTTGGGCAGAAAATTTCCTTGAGGTGAATGGCTAAGGCTAATCACCAAGTTATTTAACAGGACAAGAGACAGCTTTAGAGGGATTATTTGTAGTAATTGTGTCACAGAACAATATCAAGTAGCGTTGGTACATTGGTGTGCAATTTCCCACAATACTCTGATAACAGTGATGTTGGCAAGGTACTTCTTCAGTAAACCACAGATGGGCTTCATCTAAAGCCCAAGTATTAAAATCAGCACTAAATACTGAGTTGTTCTTCCCAGTGGAATCTGGAAACTAGTAACTATTTTACTTTGAACCATTTTTTTTTTATATAAAGAAAACTAAAAATAATATGAAACAACAATATTAAGTAATAGCTATGATTATGGTAACAGATTAGCTAAGATTGCTTCATGTTGAAGTCACGAGGCCGGGACTGACATAGTGAAAAAAGAAAGAGTCTGTTATAAATTCTCATTTTATAATCAGAGTCATATGATGGAGATGGGAAGTAAAAAAGGAACTGTGATGACTGCTGAAAGCAGTTTGGTGTTTCAATAATATGTCATTACATATAATAAAGTATGGAGCACTATGAGAGATTGGTACAGAAAAAGTTGACATAAAAATGTTATTTTCTACTTGACACAACCACTTGGTTACATACTGAGCATGTAATGCAAGGATGGCTTTCCAGAAGAAATACTTTTTCTCATCTAGCCAAAAGTTTGTGTTAGCTGCTGGGGTTACCAGGTGGTTGGAGTGATAAACAAAAAGAAGTGAAATGTTCACAGTACTCATTTCTGGGCTTATGAAGTTATTTTATATCTTTATGCCTTAGTTTTCCTCCATGTGTAATGGAGTAACATAGTCACATCTGCCCTTTTCCAAGCATATTAAATCAGTTCTTGTATTTTTGAGCACTGTTGCCCAGCCATTCATAGACTAAAATCCTCTGGAAATTTCATTTCAAGCAGTAAATGCAAAATAAGCTCTACTCAGTGGCTGAATGTCTAGGTAGTGCGGTGATTTGACACTTCACAGCTATTAGCAGTCATAGAGGACAAGAGAGTTTTTGAAAAAGTGTCATTGATCTCTAGGTGTCGCAAATCTGTGCTGCGCATCAGAACCAAAAACCAACCATGGAACAACTCAATGCAATTAGAAATCATGTCACAGTCATGATGTGAACATCGCATAGAGTGTGTCTAATTTTCTACATGACAGCTTTTAACTGAATATGTAAGCAGCTGTAGCTTGCCTGACTCTTAATGTAACTTGAGAACATATAATGTTGTTAGTACTTGTCTGGAGGATAGTATAATTTTTCCGTCTTACCAGATCTGAACTAATACCTTTATCTATATCCAAGGAGAAATTTTGCCTTTTTACTGAAAATCAAAAATGGATAAAATTTAGCTTTTTGAGCTTCCAATTTTTAAAATTGTATTACTTTTCCAATTTTTTTTGGTCACTAAAAGCTAGTGAGGAAAAACCCATCTTCTAACCACTGCAATATAAATTTTAATTACAATAGGATTGACAGCTAACATGTGCCTGTCATAGTTCTGTGGGAAGAACAAACCTTGAACTTCTGAAGAAAATTTTCTTTTTCATCCATTTTCCTGGAACTTTTGTTGGGTTATGTGTGTGTCTTCCTAACTTTTCTTACTTTTATTATTGCATTTGGCATTCAATCCTATTGTAGGACTACAAGAAAGATGTCTGCGTGGAATTTCCTAGGTGGCTCAATTATGGGCACATGTAAATGGCTGGGGAGACATGAACTCACTGTCAGGTGATGTATAGCCTTATTGTAAAAAGATTATATGCAGCCAAAATCCCAGCACTTAAATAAGCACCAGTACTGTTCTTCTCAGCTGGTTACCACAATGTTACTCTGTGTGTAGGAACTCTTATGTGTTGTGTAGGCATACTTGTAAACTAGATGACCTTTAAAGGTCCCTTCCAACCCAAATCATTTTATGATTCTGTGATTCTATGTTGGCATAGTTTTATTCATCAAAGTTAAAATAAACACTGGACTTTGATGTCACGGTTTTTTGTCTTCCTATATTATTGTCTCAAGTGTACTGACAACACTTAAAAATGAAAATGCACTGAAAAATCATTTGCAGGGCTATCAGCTTTAAAAAAGTATATGTGTTTAGGAATGTGGAAACATTTACATTTTCACCTGATGCAGTGTAAATGCAGCTGCCAGGATGCCACACAGAAGCTGTATGCTAAGTGCTGTGGCTCTGTAAGCTGGGCTGAACCTCCAATAAGGGCATTGTCAGTCAAAGCTGAAGAAAGACAGCAATAACCCTCAAAGGACAGAGTCTTTCCTGAGGAGGCAGGTGGATGAGATATAAGTCTCAGTTTCCTTGTAAGAAAACACTTCCATTCTGTTCCACTTTGGGCAAAATAGGTCTTTTCCCATGGTAGACATTTATGTTGTAGAAACTGCATTTTCCATAGAACGTTTTGATGGAGATTCTCCAACCAGCTTCATCGGGATGGTGACCTGGTATGCCTACGAACGGAGGCCTGCATGAGTGGGAATCACGATAATAACCTGGCAAAGGGACAGCCAAGCTGCAAATGGGGTCCCAGCAAAGCGGTGCTTGTGTGTCAGCCAGCCGCAGACTAGGGCATACTGCACCTCCGTGCAGTCACGGTACTTTCCATTTGAGAAGCCAAACACGAGACAATCTTCATTTCCAAGGTGAGATAAGATGATGAGAAAAGGAAGGGCCAGCTGTTCTCAGCAGCTGTATAGGACTGGAAAAAACTCACAACAGTAGCAGCTGAGGATGATAGCAGAATCCCTGCTGGTGACACCGTGGGGTCATTGCAGCTTTTCAGGCAGGCAGTGCTAAGGGAGTGGCAGCCCTCCTCCCTCTCACACATTAGTGAGGCTAAAGTAGCAGCTTTCATTCCTCCCTTCTGTGACTTGGCAAGCTGGCATTACAGCTGATGAAAAATGAATCAGGTCCTGGGGATGCGATGAGAATTGACTGTGCTGCACACTTGTTAGTGTTTGTGCTTTGCTGCTTGGATACTTTTATTGATGAAGTGAAGTACTGCATACTATTAAATTATCATTTCATGCTACTTATGATAATAGGCAGAAGAGCATGGCAGATTATTATTACTTTCATTTATAACTGATTAATGTGTATTGTTGATAGCATGTGTTGCTTTCTTAAGGAGGGTGGAGATGCGTGAGATTTCAATTTGGAAGATTTTGTTATGTTCCTTTATAGATTTAGAGTCTGCAAAAAGAAAAGGGAGGATAGTGAAAAGAGGTCTGAGTGAAAGGATAGGCATAGCTGTGTTAGACAAGCTGAGATAATGTCGTAATAATAACTGTTTTATGTCTCTATGCATATGGTGCTGAGCAAAATGCATTGAATCCCCGTAACAGTTATGTCTTTATGTGTGCAGTCCCCCTACAGTTAATAATCTATTGTACCTGCTCTTCAAGACACCTGGCTATTGAGTGCATTACTAAATAGCACACTGTGTAGCCATTTAATGAGGCTGAGTAATTCTATTATCTCTTCATACTATTTATTCACCACCTGCGTATTTTCCACTTCCGCTACAGATAAGGTTAACAAAATTAATTCTGCCATCAGAGCTTGATAATCCTGTCATCTGTGCATGTGTGACATGCACGTGATGGAGATTCACGGATCCCCATCCTGCGGTTTATATGTCGTACTAGACCTGAAAGAGTCAGAAGACAGCAAAAGAATTACTTCAGAAATACTATACAGAATACAGAGTACTATAGAGAATACAGAATAGCCACAAAATGGCATCTTACATGCCATAATATTGATTTGCATGAAGAATGAAAGGAGTTTATCTCCTTTTGACCATATGCAAAACTAAAACTTAGGGCTTGTTGTACATTAGGTGAAGATTGTTGTGTCATGGTGGAAGAGAAAGTGGAAAGCACCAAAGACAGACCAAATGATTTGCATAGGTGCTGCAGCAGTACCACAGATCCACACTGAATGAACATGTTAAGTGTTTAAATTAGTACATTAGACCAAATAAAGCGTATAAATCCTTTTTAACTGCTTTTCACACTTTTTGATCCCTTCCGATGCCATTCTTCCCACTAGCCCATGAAACTCGAAGTTCGTAACTGAACTATTTTTTTTTGCATTGTGTTGAAATAACTATGGCAGCCATGTTTAACAGATGTCATATGAAGAGCATGAACACACAGGCATCACTACACAAACACTGACACAGCGTTGTCCTAATATATGCACTGAACAGAGACAATGGAAGAGGAAGGCTGAAGGTCTGGTGAGGAGGAAAATGAGACTGGCAATCCGATTGTCTCTCTAGATTTCACATGGAGATCTCTGCTATCTACCAAAGTGTCACCGAGGGCAACTGAATCTGGTAAACCAGAACAAAAAAAAAAAAAAAGAAAAAAAAATACTAAATTATTGTTGCTGGTATTTTTATGATGTTTCACTGAACTGGCCTTTCGCTGCCAGATTTCCACAGCAGTGATTCCTGCAACTGTATACTGTGAATGAATAGAAAAATAGTAAATGATAGGTTATTCACAAAAGTGGCTGAGAAAAATTGTGTAAAAACCTGTTGTTGGATCTATTGAAATTCAGACTTCTGCTGCTGATTTGCCTCCCTAGTGATAGCTTTAATACAATTTAAGCTGCTCATCACACAGCTATGGTACAGTCCCTCATCTCCTTCCCCACATGGATTGAGTTTAGGTGCCAACAAAATGCTGTATGTTGTCTTAAGGTTTACTTAGTCTTTTGCTGAGCAGGATTCAATACAGGTATCCCTTGATGTCTGCCATACATTTATGAGCACATTCTTCCTGAAGTCTGTTATAAGATTGAGGACCCAGCTGCTTCAGGCCGACAGAGCAGTGCTAATAGCCTAAAAAGACATGCAACCTCCCACCTCCACACACACATAAAGAAAATCTCAGAAGCCTAAAAACATCACTCATGACATCAGGGTTATTGTCAATCCAATATAGTTACACTCTGCTTCTCAAGGATTGCTAAAACTCAGGGACACAGAAGCTTTAAAAGTGTCATCAAAAAGTATCCTTCTGCTTTAGCTAACTGAAAAACTACATTGATCCAGAAAAAAAGAACCAACGGCAATTTTTCCTCCAAATCTCAGTGTCTTATTTTTTTATTTTACAGTTTCCTTTTTGTTTGGCTAATCTTCAAATTAAAAAGAGCCACTGAACTCAAAAAGCATCTTTCTCTCCCTCTGTCTTGCCGTCTTGTCCCCAACTGCAATATTCTCCTTCCTAGTGTGTGAGAAGCTGAGAGCCGGATCTCCTCATTATTAAACGAGCAGCTCAGCACTGCCCATGGAGGAGGCTGCCATGCTTGGCTGCAGTGGTAGGGAAGGACTGGGTGGCAGCAATCTTTTGAAGTGTGAGTTTCTACCCAGGAGTGTATTCCTAACATCAAGGAATTACACCAAGACACTAGGTCCAGCTGGTTGGCAGACCCTAGGGCACAGTTGCATGTGGTGTAATAGAGTAAGAGAGATATCTGGTAGAGTGCTACAAATGAATGACGAATCTGCATATTAGAGGGGAAAATGTGAGGACTTGCTCTTGATATACTTGCAGACACTTTGTGTGTCTTATAAAGTCTGTATTAATTAGTATGTATTGATGAACTCCTCCTGGTAAGAGAGTTTCAGGTCAGCTACCCACAGAAAGATTTGGAGAATTTGGCCTCACCTTCCACATGGCCATGCCACATTCACATTCAAATAGAAATCATCAAGATTTAACGGCCTTCTGTTTCCTCTGGCCTAGTATAAGGGAGGACCAGGCATGGAAATAGGTGTACTCTGTGCCACCATTTTGGAAGATTCAATAGGATTCATATATTGTTCTACAATAAATTTTGAAAGTCGATGCTGTTGTTTCCCTCCTTCCACATCCACGGTAATTATTTCATCAAGAAGGCTTCTTAGTCATGACCAATACCTAGCTGTCCATAAACCATCACAGCTAAATCCTAATCCACCTTGTTCATGCTCCTTTTACACTACATCTATTAACCTTTTAAGGAAATGCAAGTAGGAAATTATATTGTGGAGGCAAGAAATGGAGCATAACAAGTCTAACGTTGCCCAAAATTTAATATTATTTACGCAACTGGCTAACCTTAGTGCCTGTTAGAGGTTTTATTCTATCACACATCACAGCACCACCAGAAAAACTATCTCGGCACCATATGAAACAGTGTAGCAAATGCTTCAGTGCCACAAGGCGTGTACAAGTCCACCACGAAAAAAAATCATTTAATCAAATTGTGGACATATGGACATAAGCAGTCTTAACTTGTCCATTCTGACACTTGTCCAGTTACTCTGTTTCCAAGAAAACCCAGATTTAGTGAGTTACCTAAACATTATGCATAATTTTAGGCATATTATTAATCTTTGTGGTCTTGCTGAGTTACAAATGAATTTAAATTTAGGAGCAAATTTAAGTTAATTTCTAAATCTTAGTCTTTTTCTTGTCTCAGATGTTATTCAGCCAACCATAACTCCTTAGGAAAATAAAGTAGACATTCTGAAGCACTGCAGAAGAGTCTTGTCTAGTCCTTGACCAGAAAGATGATGGTGTAAAGAAGTTAAAAAGGAGGAATTGCTAGACTGAGTCGAGGATCAGGAGGACTCTGTGAAAAAGCATTTCTCACCATGGTAACTTACAGAAAATTACACTAAAAGAAGTGCACACAGGTTTCCTTTAAACTAAAGAGATACTTATCATGTCTCTCTTGTTTAAATTAAGTGAAAATCTGAGATATGCGCAGCATAAATGAGGGAAGCATATGGCCCTTGCTTGGTAATTTAAAGGGTAATTTGGTTAAGAAATTGAGAGTAGTTCAGATCAGAGTACTATTATGTAATATCAATGCAAAGCAGAACCCTCCCCAGATAATCAGGCCCTTTTTCTCTGACACATTTTTATACTTCATAATTCATTTTCCTTATTTCTCACACTTCCCAATTATAGTTTTAAAATATGTTCATTTTTTTTCAACATAGGAAATAGTATTTTATCAAAAGAAATATATATGTTTGATATAAGGGAAGTTTTTTTCTGTTCAGTTTTAATCAAGAAATAATTCAAGAAAGGAAGAAATAGTCATCTTATTCCAAAAAAATATTTTGTGTTTTACTATTTTGTACATACCCACAAGGGAACAGACTCAAAAGCTTTCACAATATAGGATTTTTGCCTGTGAAAAGCTAAGATTGGAGCCACTCCAGAAGAGTCCCTAAGACTGTACTGGCATATCTTTAAAACCCTTCTCCAAAAGGGACAGAACAAGGACTTTTCTGTAGTAAATGAGAAATTGTCCACCTTACTTCTATTCTGGGCCTGCTTTCTCTAAACTTTTAACCAGGAATATGTAAACTTTACTTCTCAGTGAAAATATAGTCAAAATTGTTATATATCTGTGTGTTTTCTCATGAGCAACTGTTTGACTTAATAACATTTTAACTTCAGAGGTAATCAGAATGCATCCAGAAAGGTATTGTCTTCTTAATTGGGTCAGTGTAATTTTTATTTTCTTTTTATTTTATGTTTGCAACCAGTGTAAGCAAAAAGGAAATTAATGCCTATTGGTGTTGTATACTTAATGATATAGGTCTAGTTCACCAAAATCTTTAAGTACTTGCATAACTGCAAGATCATAAGTAGTTCCAAGGGAATTCTGTATTTAAATGTTGAATTCAGCCAGGGAACTTGTATTACCTAAAAGATTTTTGTACTTTGCTGGATAATCCATGATGTAGAAAATTACATGAGTGCATGCTTAAATATCTCTCTTTTGGTCAAATTGTGCAAATATGTGCAAGCATGCTTAGTACACATTTTAGTGGCTTACTGAATTTGGGTCGAAACTATGCAGATTTATGCAAGGATTTTTGGCTTAAGACAGGTCTATTCTGCTGTCTTCAGAGAAAGCTTAAGCTTTCTGAAAGCTGAATTTATGCTCCTCTTATGTGACTAGGGAAATCCATGATTTTACTTCATTGTTATGCTGTCATTAACTCAGAATCAGCCCAAAAATATTTTTGAGATTTGTGTATGTGTATGCACATGAACATGCGGAGAAGCAAACACCTCCAGTAGGAACCCCACATAACGTTCCTAAGAGATTTTCTTGTCCAGAAATAGGAAGAATATTTGCCGTACGTGGATATTATAAGGCAAATCCGCTTTCATTTCTCAAAGACAAAATAGAATCAATTTTATCATTTTAGAATTAAAACCATCCAGATTTTTTTTTTTCATGGGAAAAATTGTAAGCTAGTTAAGAGTTAAAAGGTATGGATCGTAACCTTTGAAACTTTCCCCAAAGCTGCACAACTACTGATGGGGTGACATGAAAAGCCATTTCCCTTATAATAAGATACCAAGCAGATCTGTCTTCTTTTAAAACCTGGCATTTAAAAATACATTTACTTCTATTATGTACTGGCCTAACCTGCACAGGCTATTTCTTGTGACATATTACCAGAGCAGATGTTTTAGACGACCTGCTGGCATAACTGCAAAGAATGAACAATGTTTTTTGTTTTTCTTTTTTAATTTTGACAAACTATTGCAAAAGTTTATTTCCCAGAGTTTTAACATGGGTTTATCCAAGGTTTTCTCTATGTAAATTGCCTATTATTTTTCCCCTACTGTGCAACTGAGTAGTGTAATATGAAGACATGGGGAAAAAGTGGACACCCTGATGACTTTTTTTCACAGGACATCTGCTCACCTTACCCAGATCTTTTGCAGCCGATTTGTCTAAGACCATATGGATGAGATCAAATTGAAGAGAACTGGGGGGAGGGCAGTACATGGAGGGAAAAGCAGAGGCTAGAAAGGAAGAATAAACAAAATTATAAGAAAGAAATTAGATTGAGAACATATATTTTCAAAAAACACCACCACTCCCTGAGAAGAAAGGTTGCTTAGAGAAAATAAGAAACAAGAAAGCTATAGTTCTATGATTTTTAGTTATTTCATACCATGTCCAGGTTAAAACTTCACGTTGTTTCTGAATAACAAGCTACTTTATTGAGAGTAGCTATTGCAGCCTCTCTGCTGTCATGACCTTTCCTATAGCTTAATAACAGGATCTCAAACTGAATCTGTTTAATATTTCATTAAAATGTTTAAAATATAAATATATTTGTACATTTTTACCAAGAGATGGTATATTTCTGTATTCATGAAGAAATGACCTTCAGGATTCAGAAGAAGGTTTTCTCTGGTTTATACTGTCCTATTCAATTTTATTAGTTTTTTCAGGCTGTATGGAAAGATGAAATTCATATCATCATCTCTAACAAATGTATGATCAATCAGGGAGATGCAAAATCATCTAATGTTTATATTAGGTTGCTGGCACAGCAATCACCCCTAATGACTTAGTAATGCCAGAGTAAGCTGTGCATATGCTCAAGTATTTTTATTTGTGTTTCTGATATTTATCCTTACATGATTATGGGCTCAATCCTTTTGATAGTTATGTGGGTCCTTAAACTGAAACAACATTGACTTCCATGGCCTAGTTGCAAACTTAAAGCTAAGCATGTGCATCACTGTTTGTAGAAAAAGAAAGTGCCTTTGTTTAAGCTGTACAGTAGATGTAACAGCTGTGTAAAAGAACAATCAAGTAATATTTTGACAGAAAAGGAAGGAGTTACCAGGCAGGACTAATGAACAGATCAATACAGAGGTCTCAGTTAAGATCAGGTTGTGGGTAGGGTACAAAAAAATGTCAGATTATTTTGCAGGTAATTAAATAGTGCAAAGATATCTTACATTGCTTTGCATTTGCTTTTTTGTTAAAACTGATCCAACAGTTAGCAACACTCAGCTGCTGCACAGCCCTGTGTTAAGCTGCAGTAATGTCTTTTTCTGTCTGATGTCTGAAACAAAGCTCTTGATTTTTGTTTTGGAAGAAAGAAAATCTAAAGTTCTCAAAGCAGAAACTACCTACCAAACATGTAGCTTTCTTGCATAAACACACTCTTGCTACTATCAATGTCACCTATTACATGGATTGGACAACTGGACAATTTAATATTGAAAGATTGGCCAATATAACTTCCAAATACACTGTACACTTAAATGAATCTACTGGAAGATTTTCCATAAGCAAGTGTGATGGTGGCCTGGCCTACCAAACAAGATAGGTAGGGAGGACTGTTTGCAATTACATAATTTGCTGACATGATTTTCTGATTCATGCTACTTTATGAAGAAAAGCAGAAAAATGGTCAAAGTGATGTTTCAGGCTTCTCACCTTTCTACTTATTTCAACAGTTTTTCAGCCATTTTTTGGCAATCTGGTTTTGCACTTATTAAAATCAGGAGAAATTCATAGCAGAGGAAAATGTCTCTGACACAGGTCTGCTCCTTTACAAAAGTGATAAAAGATGGGAATCTTTTACCAAAGGAGAAATTCTGCTTCAGTTTGTTTTTATCCAGGATCCAAGTTTCTTCTAGCCAATACCCCCTTTTTGTTGCAACTTCAGGGTTATGACAGCATCTTTATTCGGGCTGGCTCTGGCCAAGCTTCCACAGACTTCAGGGGCAGCACCAGCTTAAGCTCTTTGGGCCTACGCTTGTCCCCATTTTTCATCTTCTGTCTCTGCAGTGCCCCCTCTGTTAGGGGAGCATAGCCGGCAGGCCATGTGGTGAGCCAATTGAGAAACTGAAACAGGTTAAATATACCCTGTTATTTTTAACAGATAGCAGTTCTCTGGGCTGATTCACTGCAAAGCCCCACAAATAGTTGTTCTGACACAACTGAGGAGGCATGCGGGGGCAGAAACGAGCAGCTGAAAGTGGCGAGTGAATCGGGATCTGCTAAGCTGGTGTTGGTGCTGATAGAAATGACCCTGGAGAAACACGTTCTGCTCTGACTTTCTCTGTCTCTCCATCCCTGTTCTCATACCCAAAGTCGCGCTCAGGAAAAGCCCCTCTCCACAGGGCGTATTAATTCCTGAGTAACATTGCATTTGTCTTTGTTCTTCAATAAAAACATCTGCTTAACTGTCTTTTACAGCAATCTGAAAAGGGCTGTGAAGAAATCTTCTAAATTCAGCTTAAATGAGAATGCTTGAAGAGAATCAAATAACAATTAGAATTATGCCAGAGCTGTCTTTGAATCATTGTTTAGCTTAATATCATTTGCAAAGTGAATGCAATAGTGGAAAAAAAGGCAATTTTCTTATCTAGGTTCCATTAATGTTCATTATATATATTGCAAACATAGGTTTAGATGACTATATAGTCAATATGTCTGCCAGAGAATGATATAAGAAATTATACTTTTTCTAATAACAAAAAAAAAATCCCTTAACCAAATACAGTATGTTGTACACACTATACATGATCAAGTGAGCAAACAGGGAATACAGTCCCAACAGTGGGATGCCTGCTAGTAAAACAGACAGGAGAATACCACAAGTAACCGGTCTAGCTGTAGGGGAAACTTAGGCTAAACAGTGTTTTGCGCAACTATAACAACTGAGGGGATTGTAACAGCTGTGTTCAGACTGGAAAAATTTTCTTTATCATGTGATAAATTCACAGACCGTGTACAAGTGAAATGTACTAAACCTTATGGCAGCTTTGACTCGTTTTCATCTATGCACACTAACTATTAAAGCAGAATTTAGGGAACAAAATAGCACGTTACTTAATTAGTTGGAGGTGTTTCTCCTGTTTTTCACAAAGAACAAATTCTGAGAGTTGCAAACCTAATAATGAAGAATTCATATTCTTAAGAAGAGGGTAGTACAGGAGGCAATACACTTATATAGCGCCAATAGATTAAGTGAGAGAAAAACAAAACACCTCCAGACATTCTGTGCAAAATAAATGCAGGGCTGGTGTGTTCAACAGGTCTTTTGAACACAGGAATCATTCCACTGCATAAGTAGGTATGACGGTAGGAAACAGAAACTCCTTTTTTCCCCCCAAACACTCTTTTTATAGCCCCAAAATACCCTGATGAAAACAATTTTGAGTCAAATGTTACTTGCCTTAAATCTTCAGCACTAAATAACTACATATTTTAGAAATACAGAAGGAAGATAGGGTAGAAACCTACTGATGTCAGTGGGAGCTCCCCTATTTGCTTGAAAAGACTCAAGCCAAGCAGACAATCAACATTTTAAAAGTGTGAACTTCAGCTCTCACACACTTCCACTCTGTTGTGGACAACATGCTTTTGAAGAACATTACCTTCTACCTTCTTCTTTCATCTTACAGATGCTAGGTTTGCCTCCTCAGCACCCTCTGCCCCACCTGCAATTCTCACTTTTTTGTAGTAAAAGGACTGATTGTTTAAGCAAATATATTCTATAATAGATTTAAACCTGCTAAAACTAAAACGTTCTGCCCTAGTTGGACTCCACGGCTCACTAGTTATGCTTTTTCTACTGTTAAGGTGAACCTACTGGTGCAATTCCTGGAAGAGGTAAGAATGGTTCAAAAAGTGGTAACTGAGAAGGTATTTCTGTCAAGCATTCACCTCATCAACCAAAACATGGACAGAATTTAACCGATCTGCATAAAGTTGTTTTGGAAAGTACCTGCCCATTCTGTGCAGGAAGGAACTGCCGCTCAATGAGGTGTTAGGGAATAACCTATGACTCTGCCAGGAAAACAGCAGCTGCTGTTGCACACCAAGAAAGCATAAGCAGAATGACAAGAGCTGTTGGTGAAATAGAATTGACTGATATGTTCTGAAATTCATTATAAATTGTATGTGAATAAAAAAGGTATTTTGAGGGAGATGGGGAGGAGAGGAGGTTGAGCATTACTTTCTAAATATTTGTGGAGGTTTAGATCTGTGTTTTGCCATAAAGGTAACTTTTTGCCCCCTCATATTGTCCTAGCATATAGTTCAAACTACAAAACGACTTCTGAAACTGGCAACCAGACTTTCTGGCTATAAGATAGGCAGCTAGCTTTTGTCAGGTCTGTCCCAGGTTTTTGTTGCTTCTAGTTGCCAATGTTGGATTATTTTTTCATTACATTACTTTTTGTAACAGTAGAAACTATTACTATGGTTAGAAGAAGCTAGAAGGAATAGATAGACAGATAGAAAGAAAGGAAGAAAGAAAGAAAGATAGATCATTTGGTAAGCATATGGACAGTCTGTATTGTCTCTTGGTTCTTATGGACAGTCTGTATTGTCTCTTGTTTCCTGTCTACCTACAGCCAGAAACTGGATATTAATACTGCATGGAGAAAAGCTACTGAATATTTGAATCTACTTCATCTGATATGAAGAGGCTTTAAAGATGAACTTTTCATATCTGAGATGAGTAGCCTGAGTCTGCATCTGCCTCAAGTGGTACAGAGAACTGCATACCAAAGGACTCAAATTCAGGCTACTGGAGAAGACTTAAAGTCTTTTAGCCTTCTCTACATCTGTACCCAAGTATGTGACTATCAGGCTTCCTCATCCAGTTTGGGTCTTTTTTGTTTGGGTTTGGGGTTGTCTGGGGTTTGTTTTAGTTTTTGGGGTTTTGGTTTTGGTTTTGGTTTTTTTTTTTCTTTTGGAGGGGGAAGAAATATCTGGTTTTTGTAGAATTTGTCGAAACAGAAATAGCACGATAAAGTTTTCTCTTGTTTTCTGTAGTCAGGAGAGCTGCCAAAAATGAGCTGACACAAGTGCAGCACTGTCTTCTCCCTGCATATGTCTTGGATCATGAAGCATAGCAGCATTTCAGCTTCAGAATGGTGCTTGAAGACCATGCTTCATGGGGACATGAGCACGTAAGTAGGATGACTTAATTTTAGTGCATATGCATGTGTATCTTTGCTCCCTTGTGAGCAGTTTTTCATTAAAGGGAATGATTAGGTTATTATTTATACATTGTTTTCCATGGCTTAGGGAGATTCTTCTGTAATCTGCCTCACACTCTGAAGGATTTTAAAATAACTTTCTGTCCATTAAGTAATTGGCTTAATGCAAGAAATAGAGAATGAAAGAAATAATGTGTACAGGAGACTCTCTGCTGATTTTTCTGCTTTTTAAATTCAGACAACAATCTTTCCTGGCCCCATTGTTGTTTAAAAGCTTTTGAAGATTTTTGGCTGGAAAACAAAACCAAAAAAAGCAACAAAAAAAGAAGAGCTATACAATGTTTTAAGCTAATGGAGCATCCCCAGGAAGCTTGTTCTAAATAGACTCCCCATAGAAGCAGCAGCAGGAATGGGGAGAATTTCTGTCTACCTCCCCATATCCAGTTGGTTTTACGTGATAGATGGTTTGATGATAAGCTGAAGAAGGATGCTTTTGACCAATTATGTGGTCTTAGTTCTACATGTGATCGTAAAGACTCAGTTTTATTCCAAAGGAAATGGCAGAAGCCAGAACAAAACATCTGGGTTTTTTTTCAAAATTCATAGCAGATAGAACCTTGCCACATTACTCATGTTCAGTAGTACTTAACTCATGCAAAACCAGTGGGATTTTGCATATAGTGAGATAACAGCCGAAAGATTGCAAAATAGAAAACTAGCTCTTGCTCAGAGAGGATTTTGCATCACCCAGTATTAATGTACCTTCCTAGTGTCCAAAGTGTAACTGAATGTTGGGAAGATCCTATATGGGGGAGGTGGTATGCCACAGACAGCTCACGCCTTTGTGTAACTGTCTAGCTTCCACATTAATACAGGATTTACCTGGACATGTTAAGAGTTTGAGTCCTCAGCAATCAGTTGCATGAACACATATTCAATTTTTTCAGCCAACTCATTGCATCTTAATTGTATTAAGACCATCAATGCACTAAAACTTCTTGCAGAATCTGACCACAGTATTTTTTCTATGGATGCTATGTTTGAAGGTTATTCTATATAACATTAATCAAAATGTATATACTACAAATAGGAGAAGGACATGAATATATGTGATCATGAACACTGGGGTAAAGCTCTTGAGTCTATAAAATACAGAGCACAAATTGTCGTTATTTTAGGTGTTCTAAGAGAAAACAAGAAAACAGGATGTATTGACTATAAAAGCCATTTGGGAATTTTCCAACAGAATATTTGTATCTGAAAATGCAGATTTAATGGGGTTACAGAACATGTCGTTTCAATGGTAATTTCATCAAATACTGAGATACTCTCATTTAAATTCAGGATAAATATGATGTTAAGATACAACAACAAAGTGTTGTAGTTTAGCCCCACTCAGGATCAAGCTATGCAGCCTCTCACTCACTCTCCTTACCCTCCATGAGAATAGAGGAGAGATAATATAACAAAAAGCTCAAGATTTGAGATAAGGACAGGGAGAGATCATTTGAGTTACTCTTATGGGCAAAACAGACTCTACTTGGGAAAACTATTTCTATTTATTATTTATACAACCAAGGCAGGATAATGAGACCGAGAACAAAAACAACTTCCCTCCACCTCTCCCCTCTTCCTGGGCTTAACTTCATTTCAAATCATCTCTACCTCCTTCCCTCCCCGAGTGGCACAGGGGGGAACAGGGAATGGGGGTTATGGTCAGTTCATCACCGCTCCTTCCTCCTTGGGGGACGAAGTCACATTTCTCCCCTGCTCCAGTGTGGGATCCCTCCCATGGGCTACAGTCCTTCATCAGCTGCTCCAGTGCGGGTCCATTTCCACGGGGTGCAGTCCCTCCAGAACAGCTGCCCCAGCATGGGCTGTCCATGGGCCACAGTCTCCTTCGGGCATCCGCCTGCTGCGGCATTGGGTCCTCCACGGGCTGCAGGTGGATCTCTGCTCCTCCATGGACTGCAGGGGCAGAGCCTGCCTCACCATGGACTGCACCACGGGCTGCAGGGGAATCTCTGCCAGAAGCAGCATTACTTCTCCCTCTACTTGTTCACTGACCTTGGCATCTGCAGCCGTTCCTCTCACAATAAATTCTTCACACTCAGGCTCAGGCAGATGCCTCTCAGGTTCTCTTCACATCTCCTCTCCACTTTCTGCAGCCAGGCCAGGCTGAGACAGGCCCAGACGCCTGCCCGGCAGGAGACCAGAGGGTGAGTGCCGCAGGACCCACAGTGCTCACACCTCCCCCTCTCTGCCTTTGCTTCTGCTTCTTCACACCTTTTTTTTTTTTATTTTCCCCTTCTTAAATACATTATCACAGAGATGTTACCACTGTAACAAATTGCCTCGGCCCTGGCCAGCGGCAGGTCTGCTGGCCGAGTCCACTGGACAAAGGGGGAGCTTCTAGCAACTTCTTGCAGAAGCTGCCACTGTAGCCCCCTCTACTAAACAAAATCAGGACCCAGATAGTAATTTGGTGTTAGGAGTCTGCTCTCCATAAATGTCATTAGAGATGGACTTTTTAAAAGGGCAAGTCAGAGCAACACCTTAGCACCTGTACTTTGAAGATCTCAGCAACTCAACCAAGAACAAAACAATCAACAAAGCAGAGAAAAAGGCAAAGTTGGAGTCATAGTCAGAAGCCTCCAGTTAACCCGTGCAACAGGAAAGTATACTAACTCCACATATTCTGTACCCAGTTCCTAGTTAGTTATTCAAATTATTTTACTGGATTAAATTATTAGACAACCATTTCTGAAACAGTTCAAATGGCTGGTGTTAAGTCAGTTGCTTGGGAAATTAAAGGCTAGGGGTCAAGCCTTTGGCTTCAACAAGGAAAAGCAGTGTGACATCAGTAATTTTGGATGGTTGTTCAAGCCTTTCACCTTCCAAAATGACTTTGGAATCCCTTTCCCTTCTGCTCAACATGGAAAAATACTGAAATTTTGGAGTAAATCTTTTTTTCCCTTGCTCACCTTTCCTGTCTACCCTTATTTTTTGTTAAGAAAAAAAAATGCAAAAAGCTGAGTATCTCTATGTAGTGATACCACAGACTTCTGAAAGTTTATTTTTTAGCTTGATAACTGCAGGTACAATACATGGTTCTGTATGAGTGTGTGTCTGTATATATGTAGAACTGAAGGATGTAGGAACTGAAAGGATTATTTTAATGAACAGTTTCTCGCATTTACAATTCTTTACAAAACAACTAGACAATGAAACACCATAGAAAGAGAGAGGGCTGAATAAAGCTTTCATTGTGTTCAGCAACAAAAAGTTTAGAGTAAGAATAGTCCCCAGAGACATTCATGTCAAAGAATGTAAGACACACAATAGGTAATATAGTGAATTGTATTGATAAGAAAAAGTGAAATATTATTTTCCTTGTAGTAAGCAGCAAGCAAGACTGAGACCAAAGTGTTGCATGTATTAAGACTCCAGAATAGAGCCTTCCAGCTTTTGGAGACTATTCTACCATTTAAAAGTCTAATTAAATTCTGAAATCCAGAAAATAATAGGAATGTAAAACCAATAATAAATTAGAGGGTGGAAAGTCTTCCAGAAGGAATATGTGTGCTTTGCAGTAATATAAAGAGTATAATCTTACACAATGTGAGAATCTTGTCTCTGGATACAATGAGTCCAAGACACTTCCATCTAGCCTCTATGTAACGCTGCACAATTGTGGTCTCTGTCTGGCTGTGTGCACTACAAAATTAATTATGAAATGCACACAGAGAATTTTTAAAATATCTTTCTGGACAAAAATTCTTTCAATATTTTAAATGGAAATTGTTTAATAGCGTGAAGTATGAAAATTTGCATCCTGTCCAAACCATTATTTTTTTACTAAATTAACTGTGGATGTTCTCATTACTCAGATAAAATGTCATCTTTTTTTCAAAGGCTCTTAAACTCTTGAGTGCACTGATATTTTGTGACAGCCAGTTCCACAGGTTAATTACAAACTGTGTAAAAGTTTATTGCTTTCCTATTTCATCAAATATTTTTGTTCTTGTATTGTTAGAGGGTAAACAGGAGTTCCTTATTGACCTTCTCAGCAACTTTTGTTGCTTTATCTGAATCAAATATATTCTCTCTGACATTTATATGTCTTTTCTTTTTTAAAAATTAAGTAGCCCCAGTCATCTCTGTTTCTTCAGCCACTTAGAAATTGCTTGTAGTCTGCAACAATGTTCATCACCTTTCTTTGAATACTTTTTATTTCTTCTAGAAACATAATGCAATGAGCAAGATACTGGTACCATTAAACTCAGCATAGGTTCTTGACACTTCATCTTTAAGGCCAGATTTCAGCCAGTGAGACAAGTAAACAGGCTCTATTTGCTATTGGCATTATAACATGTTCTAGGACTCTCTTCCATCCAATTTCTTAGGCTTTTATTCCTTTTCAGGTGTAAGAGTTTGTCATTAAGCTTCACCATATTTTTTAGGATATTTTTAGAACTCATCAGTGAGTACAAATAAGGTAAACAATTCCTTGTACTAAACATAATTTTGCATTTCTCAAAATTAGCATAAATTAATATCTGCTGCCCCAACATTAGTGTATTTTTTCTGAAGTTTTCTGTGTTTATTTTGGGACCACGACTCCATCTTTTTTTTTTGCTTTTCTTTTTCCCTGTTCACTCAGAAATGTGTTTCAAGTGTTCCAAATAGAATATTTACCCTAAATTTTGTGTTTACATCCTTTAGTCAAAGTAATATTTTCCTAATTACATAATCATAGAATCATAGAATGGTTAGGGTTGGAAGGGACTTTCAAAGGTCATCTAGTCCAGCCCCTCTGCAAGGAGCAGGGACATCCCCCACTAGATCAGGTTGCTCAGAGCCTTATCCAACCTGGCCTTGAACGTTTCCAGGGATGGGGCATCCAACCACCTCTCTGGGCAACCTGTTCCAGTGTTCTACCACCCTCATTGTAAAAAATTTTTTCCTAATACCTAATATAAATCTATCTCCCTCTATTTTAAAACCATTACCCCTTGTCCTATCACAAGAGGCCCTACTGAACAGTCTCTCCCCATCTTTCTTGTAGGCCACCTTAATATGTAAATAATTTTTTTTAAAAAAATCCATATCCATGAAAATCCTTGATTTTTATTTGCAAATACTGCATGGATATTTGTAATTCTATAAGTGTACTGGTTTTGTCTGGGATAGAGTTAATTTTCTTCATAGTATCTCCTATGGGAAGAGGGAGTTTTGCCAGAGTTGCTGTTGCTTTGGGACTGGCTGAAGTTGGTCCACTTGGTCTCTTCAGTGGAGAGCAACTGATTTTTGCCTCACTTGTTTCTCTTTTTTTTTTTAGTTTTTTTTTTTTTCTTTTCCTCTTTTACTTATTAAAACATCTTTAAATCATCAGTGAGTTTTCTCACTGTTGCCCTTCAGAGGGCAGAGAGGGAGCAGCTGTGTCATGTTTAGCTGCCTACCGGAGTTAACCTACAATAGTAAGCATTTCAGAAAATCCCATGGTCATCAGACTTGTAAACAGTAAGTTACAGATAAAAATGTGGGCACACCATGGATCATTGGTTGTCAAGTGGGGTTGCTTCTCATTTATAAGAGTTATAAATGACACACCCCATCCTACTCTTCTTTTTTCCCTTCTCTTTTTCTCGCTCCTGGTCCTTTATATTACCTACTCAATTAGGATGAGCAGGTTATCAAAGCACCTGTGGTGCCAACTGCATATGTATCTTTTTATTTATGTATGTACTCAGGGTTGTCCTGTGAGTGCCTCTGTACTTGTCTGTTTATAATGTATGTGTGAGTAAAATAATATAAGGGTATTTTAAATAGACAGTATAAGATGCAATTTCCTATAAAAGATAGTAGCCAAAACATTATAAAATAGGCTGTACTTATTTCTTTCACAAGAAAATTAATTTGTACAATACCACTAAGTTGCCAATTGTACATTAAAGTAGGGACTGTATAAAACTATCAGATATTACACGAAATGGAATAATAAATGATGCCTGAAAATCCATGGCAGGATATTGCCCTGGTAACAATGGTCCCATTACCCATTGAAGGCAACTCTGCTCATGAGTGATGAGGTAACTCCCATACCAATGAGATAAATTCTAGGTATTTAGATCTCTCAGGAAGATGTTTCACACATAACTGAGCTACTGAATCCTCTTCCTGCACTGTAAACAACACATGCAGTAATACAAACATAACCTAGAATCCACATTCCAACAGACATTATAGTAAGAAAATTGTCAGGTGAAACTGCAACTTTGTTTTTTCTGTACTGTAACATATTCTGAGAACAAGAGGTTTCTGGAGTCACTCATTATCTAAGGAAGAGTCACCCAAGACAATTGGTTATGGATTCCTGGTAGCTGCATTACAATCTCAAAATTTTAAAAGTTACTATAACACTCAAGTTATATTAGTTTGATCATATGAATTATTTGCACAGTGTTTTAACTACATTCTCCAGATCTCCAGATTCCCCAGATTCTCCAATGGTTGCAAAAAGCTCACGTTATTAAATTTTGAAGAATTGCATGGACTTGGTGAAAAATGAGAAGCTAGAAACAAATATTGAATGCCTATATTTAATTTAAAGCAAATTCGCAGGTAAGCTATGCATTTGAAACTTATAGTAGGCTAACTTTTGAATAATAGTACCGTAAAACCTATGCAACTGCAATGCAAGCAAAACAATGTGAGTGTAACTTTAGTGTTCTCTGTTCTATAGTTAAAATTATTGTTAGCCAAACATGTGCATACTAGAATGAGAGAAGTTCTCTCGTCCCGAAAAGTTTTCTTCTCGTTGTCTGAATCTTCTCATACTTCATAACGTCATATTTGTGTACATTGCACAGTTAGAAGAGAGGATGGAGGGCAGAATGTTCCAGGCTTAGCTTTGCTGTTGGCTTACTGAAGGTACCTGTGTCTTGACTTATCCAGGAATAAGGCACAAATAATTCTCAACAATTAATTCCTTCTGTATATTTAATCATAGAATCATAGATAGAATCATAGAATGGATAGGGTTGGAAGGGACCTGTAAAGGTCATCTAGTCCAACCCCCTGCAAGGAGCAAGGACATCCCCAACCAGATCAGGTTGCTCAGAGCCTTATCCAACCTGGCCTTGAATGTTTCCAGGGATGGGGCATCCACCACCTCTCTGGGCAACCTGTTCCAGTGTTCTACAACCCTCAGTGTAAAAAATTTTTTCCTAATATCTAATCTAAATCTACCCCCCTCTATTTTAAAACCATTACTCCTTGTCCTATCGCAACAGGCCGTACTGAACAGCCTCTCCCCATCTTTCTTGTAGGTACTGGAAGACCGCTATCAAGTCTCCCCGGAGCCTTCTCTTCTCCAGGCTGAACAGCCCCAACTCTCTCAGCCTGTCCTCATAGGAAAGGTGCTCCAGCCCTTTTATCATCTTCGTGGCCCTCCTCTGGACCTTCTCCAACTGGTCCATGTCCTTCTTGTGTTGGGGGCTCCAGAACTGGACACAGTACTCCAGGTGGGGTCTCACCAGGGCAGAGTAGAGGGGCAGAATCACCTCCCTCGACCTGCTGGCCACGCTCCTCTTGATGCAGCCCAGGATGCGGTTGGCCTTCTGGGCCGCAAGGGCACATTGCCAGCTCATGTTGAGCCGGCAATAATATTATAACTTTTCTTAATTGCTTTGAGTTTTTTAGATGAAAGATCATAGTTAACAAATACTAGTATGTGCTTTACTGACTATTTGAAAATAGACAACAAAATATTTTGAGGGCTGTGTTAAAGACTGTGTTCTGAAGCTAAGATACGGGAAAGGAATAGGAGCTGAGGTGAAGAGAGGAGAACAGTTTATAAAATTCATGGTATTCAGATGTTATCCCTGTCTGCAGCATCAAACAAAAGCTGTAAAACTGGGTTCCAACTCTGAATTTTTGAAGAGTATGAAGAAAGAAAATTTTGCTTTGGCTCAGTCTGGGTGGGTGGTATCCTGTTCTTATTCTTCATTAAAATTTTCTTAATGAAATTTAAACTATGGCATTGAGATATAATTTAGGGAAACCTTGTTCAGTAGTTTCAGACATTCCCTTTCTTTCCAACAAAGGACCAATGTATTATCTCTGGATTTGTACATAATAGTTGTAGCTAGAACTGAAAGTTTGAGTTAATTCTTTAGAAAATGAGATACCACCTGCAAATTTCAAAACAACATCCCTCTGTGGAAGCTGAAACTGTAAATTCTGAAGAAGTCTGGAGGCAAAGACCAATTAATAATTCCTGAATATGATTATGTTAAGAGATTGGTTAAGATATTTGTAATGTTTATGTGCTAATATACTATATAATAATTCAGATTACCAAGTATTTAGAGAAGGCATTCTTTCATTCAGGCAATGATGAATTTGGACTAAATTATTAATGTAAAAATCTCCCAAATATCCTAATATTCTCCAAATCAGTGAAAGTTTGCTATAACCTGTAAGTAATGTTGATTTTTGGTGATAAATATGCTAGACAGAGATCCAAGTGGAAAAAAAAAAAAGGACAGAATGAATTCTAGGGTTGTTTCTTAAGTATTGAACATGTTTTGGTAACTCAGCAGGAAACTTAAATAATGTGAAAGGTAAGAGTGCTCATGTTGCACAATAATACTTGCCACTTCAGCTTTAATATTTGACTTGTGACATATTCTAATACTACCACAGAGGAAAGCAGATGGCCTCGGTTTAAGCTGTGCCGAAGATGGGTGGCCAGGTGTGCACTTTCTGTATCCCTATCATCTGCACTGAGAGGGTGACTGGATTGTATCAAGACACTTCTGCTGCCTGAACACCCAGCTTCACTCCCCACAAAATCAAAGCTCAGGAAAGGGGTGGTAAACACCTAAGTCTCCATCACAAGAAGGAGCAGGAGTGGAGCTGAAGCTCACATGCATGCAGGCCCCAAACACGGGAAGTATTTCTGGGTCCTGCAGCTAAGACATAGCCATTGTGTGTTCAAACATGGCATGTGAAAAAGAACAAATTTCAGTTATTGAACCATCCTGTTCGGATGGTGATGAAATGAAGGAATAGGATAGTCACAGTCCCATGTTGTCCCATACAAACTGTATGTCAAGAAGACAGTCCTCTTCCTTGAGCTGTATGGCCCTCTTACTCCTACGGCCATTTTAATTAGAAACTCCCCACCAGTCTTTAGGCTGATGAAAGCATCTAGAGAAAAATCTGTCTTCAGAAAAATGACTCACCTGATCCTTGAGAGTAATTACAGCAGAGACATATCACATGCAGTGATGGAGAACAATACAAAAGCAGATATACAGATGTTCACACAGTTTCCTTGAAGGTGGTTAAGATTATTATCTGTGAAGCCAAGAAGTGACTGTGAGGTTGAGTCATCAGTGCCAGCTCCTGAACAGAAAGTGTGCCAAGACAAAATTCACCAGAAATGTGGTATACCATATTTGTATGAGAGCAGATCAGACAAAAAGCTTGTTGCCTTTGTGGGTGATGATGAATCATGTGTACCTAGAAAAGGTATACTGCTTAAGAGCATTCTCCGAACTATTGAAGTTGGAATGAAAAGACAAGAGTTAAAAGAGACTTGATGATTTTTTGAATGATTTTTATTATAAGGCTGTAAATCAGAATAATGTGATTAATACAGCTAATACGGTATGTAAGTTTTGGGGAAAACTACAGTGTGTTAAAGTGAGAAGTTAAACAATGCCTACTATTTCTAAAAAAACTGTAATTGACCAAATCCTTGTGAAGCAGATTCAGCAGAAAGCAGCAGCAAAGCTGTTGCTTGTGCTAGCCTAGTGAAGTTTGTTTACAATTTGCTTTGTAGCATTCCAAAAAGCCAAGACATCCTGCAGTGTTACACTGGAAATTCCCTTCAGGCGCTCTCTGGTGCAGGATAGACAGATTGTGTTAATGGTGACCGATCCTTCACAGCTTGTTTACCAGACATCAACACAAATTTAGAAAAACATTTAGAAAAATCTGAATTTAAAAATGACTAAGGCATGGCATGAAGTAAATGAAGCTGTAACACATACTCTCTTGCATGTTGAGCATCCTTAACTGAAGGAATCAAATAATTCAAGAAAAACTGGTGATGCAGAAGTGGAAAGTCTGCAAAACTTGATATATGAACCGGAAATCATATGCAACAGTTTTGTGGGGGATATTCTGAGCAAAGCTTTACATGTTGCTAGTACCAGAAAAAAAAAAGAAGAAATAAATTTCAGATTAACACTATAGCTGACAGAGGAATCAGGATTAACAGCTTATTTCAGTCCTTCTTAGACTGTCAGACAACTTTTCAACATTTTGTGAAAATATTTTGGGGTTTTCAAGAGTACCTACTCAAGGTTTGTGCTCGAATTTTACATCTCCAGAACAATTCATTTGTGTTTGAGCTGACTGAATAAATTCTTCACCTGAAGACAAGTAAGGACAATTTTTGGAGGACATTCTTTTATGTCCTTGCATGTACTCAGACTGTGTGGGATTTTCAAGAATAGTTTATACAGATATTAATATTTTTAATATATTGACAACCACAGCTTCATCACCTGAACAATCACTCAGCAAATTCAAGATTAACAAAAGTTCTTATCTTTGCAAGTTACCTCAGGACAGATTGCATTATCCTAATGCTGTCTAATAAAACATTTTTATTCACGACTGATATAAAGAGTTAAATAAAAGATCAAATATAGAGCCTGGGTATTTCCTTTGCTGAAACAGCCAGCCATGGAGACCAAAAAAGCTCTCAGTGATGATGACAGCAGAGCACAAAGGCATATGGGTTTGTTAGAGTTCTCTCTTGCTGAAAAGCAGCGTGACTGAATCTGATATGATGAGGTGAACTTAGGGTCTTTAATGTTGAAGCTTTGAAACAAATGACAAATGCAGACAAATATAGCCACAACCTGTAAAGCCTACAAAAAGATTGTCAGAAAGAAAAGAGAAAAAGGGAGCACAGGCACATGAAATAAATAACTTTTGGTAGTTTTTGTTAGTGAGGAGCCAGAATGCAGACGAGGAAGGCAAGGGAGATATTCTGTGCATATACAACAATGAAAATACATGAGTCGCTCTGTCATCATGGGAAAGTTAAAATGCTTAGAAATACAGACCAAAATAAAGTTTAACTTCTACCTTTTTTTTTTTTTTGTTCTTTAAATTAGGATTTTAAGTACTTTTTGCTTCCTTGTTCCACTATTTCTTTTTCTCCCCATCATGTTTTTCCAAGAGTTTTACCTGCCCAATTTGGATATTTTGGCCTCTGGACTAGATTCAAGTCTGTTGGGACATTTCATCTGACCTGAGCTTGCTTCCGTCTGTGGAACACTTGAACATGTCTTGGCCTACCTGCAAGTGCACAAACACTGCATCTGTGTGTGCACGGTGAAGTTAGGGCTTGGAGGCATCAGCCATGCTCCTCATGCAGTGCTCACAAATTGCTGTTCCGATGGCTCGTGACCCTTACTATTTAAGAAAGCCAGGTGGCCTACTGACTGATTTGCTGGTAGTACTCAGCAGTGCTGGCCTAACTTCTGTCTTGATTCTGTCTATGGCTTGTAGTGATTTCCTGATTACTTTTCTCTATTTTTCTTTTTTTTTCCCCAAAACCCTGAAGAAATAAAATCTTCTTGTGTTTTGATTAAGAAATACATGGTTCTTTTGTTCCTCCATGTGAGGATGATGTTGCCTTGATGACAAATACCACCTAAGATCCGGGTCTCTCTTGCTCAAACACAGAAATTTGCCCATTTGTGCTGTATTTGGGAGGTAAAAAATACTTTTATTTCTTTCTTATCTGTAGATGCATCTTTGGCACAAGAGTTCTTTCTATTTATAGCTTCCCAGTATTTATGATGTTGATACTGCTTTTAGTTCCTTTATAAGAATGCTTTATCAGAAGAAAATCTGTTTCTTCTCCAGGAAAAAGCATTTCTGATTGACTGAGCTACCACAGTGAGGTCCTTCATTTGCTGAACATTTTGTTCTGCACACTTTTCATTCCACTTGAAGGCAAACAGAGAAGATTCCCCTGGTAGATGGTGTTTCTCCCATAGTGCACAGGTAGCTGCAGTTTCCAACTGGCTTTCAAGGCTGCTTAATGCTCTAGATTCCATTTTAAACATTGACCACAGACATGCTCTGTGGCAAAACTTAGGGTTCAGTCTTGTATTAGAGTAAGGTCATGATCCCTGTCCATTAATTTGGCCTACTGCCTCACGCAGGAACTTCCCTTAATTATCTCGACAATGACCTTGCTTCTTGCTCTGAAGTTAAAAAAACCCACATCCTTACTGCAGGCCCTTCTAGTTCAGCGTCAAAAACCTGTGTACAGACTGCAGTCAGAACTCGTAGTCCTGTTTGTTGTTAAAGCATTGGATGCAGTTACAAGATTTTGTTTCTTACTTTTTTTTTTGCCAGCTGTTGTGCATTCTGATTAATATTCTTCATGACAGATATCAGCCCCTTATATGTTTTTCTTCAGCTACAACCAAAACAACTGTTCCATTTCTGAAGCTGTGACTGGGGAAAAGATGTTGCTTTTCACTGCTGTCAAGGCTTTTTCTGGCAACTGAGAGCTTGGGATGTTGCTGGAGATGGCAACAGAGCCCCACACTGAAAAAAGGCAAACAGAGCTGCATAGGTCCTTAGTCAGACAGCATCATCTATTCTGTGCGAAATATCACAGGTGATCCTGTAATTAAATACTATGTCATATACACAAGGGAGATAAGTGAAAGCTTTGCATTTGGCTAACTTAGAGCTTTAATTACTTTACTTTAAAAAAAGTGTCTTTTAACATAGCTATGTGTAATACATAATACATTTTAATGTGAATGACACATGCAATTAATTTATTAAATCCTCATTAATTCTTTAAAGTGCATATACTGAAGAGAGTAAGTTCTTATTTATCTTAGACTTAAGAGAAATTTAACAACCTAGTTTTAAATGTCACTAAAGACTTGCAGTTCTCAGGTAACAGGAAAGAAAATATGAACCGTCAATGCCCATCAACTTCTCTTGTTTTCCATTAAAAAAAGGGTATGTTTACATGGATGAGAAATGCAACAATTATTGGATACTTCTAACTGTATATAGATGTGGCCTGGAGCACTAGAGGAAATTACTCTGCCTGGAGATGAATTAAAGTTTGCTTTGAAGCCTAATCTAAATTTGACAATCAAATCCTCCATGGAATTGGTTAAACAAAATCTCAGTACAAATAACTATTTATTTAGCTAAGTTATATTGATGCACAGAGAAATACAACTTGTGGCCTTCTCTACTTCTGTCTGTCCAGTTGCAGGCGGCCTTGGACTGCAAAGTAAAAAACCACACTGAAGTCTTAACAACTAGTTAATATATAGCTATACACCGTAACATACGTACATTTTTTCTATATTCTGCTGTGTAGTGATTTCTTTTGTCAATTAAGTTAAAGATATCAAACATTTAAATAATCCATTCAAATCTCAGATAACAGAGACTTGTGCAGACCACCCAAGTCTGCAACCTCAGATCTTTGTAACTTTGGCTGAAGACTAGTTAGGTTCATTATTCACAGCACATGTATCTTATCTCTGTGAGTCCTCAATAATCAGAAATGCAATGAAGGCAGAAGCCTGGAATCCAACCCATTAATGATGATTAATATTCTTTCAGAGATGAAAGTGCTACTAATCTGAGAGGAACCAGTATAGGTTACAACCTGCCTATAAGCAATACTTCAGCTACTTCTGTTCTTATGTATAGTGATATCCAGATGGAGTTATTTAGATTACAATATCTAATTGTAAGCTATTGGATTTTTTGACCTTGAGACTTTTTTTTTTTTCCAGTGGATCAAGATTACTCTCTGTTTAGAGAATACAGCTCAACACATCAAGGCTAACATCGTTTCTCCTTAAACACAAACCTAGAATGGTCTCTCAGGGTTTGCTTAGCAATGACGCCAGAAAGCTAGTAGTTAGGCAAGTGATTTTCTGCTTGAGGCAGTGCAAGCCCTTGTCAGTGAAACATTCTAAGGGGGCCTTCTCACAACCTGACTCCGCTGGTTCACAGGCACTCACGGGCACAAGGCCAACTGTACGCCATTTGATCGTGAGTGTACATTGCATGTGACTGGGGAAAAAATTCAAAGAGCTCTTTCAGTGAACACTGGGATTAGAACTTTTGTTATATAAATAGGCACCTGCTGCATAGAGCTGTGGCGGTGAGTATGTAGGCATATGCTGCTATTCCAGCATCTGTTCTGAGAGATCACTTATCTGGCCTCCTACCTGGTTGCTTCTAGCATGTGTCTTTCTGTAAGGCATTGCTGCTTTTTTAAACTTTACATGCTTCTTTCTTTCTGCTAAACAAGTTCTGTCAATTTTTTACTCCTCCTGCGGGAACATCTAATACAAATTATGAAGGCAAAGATCCTGCAAACCTCTTTGTGAAAATAATGGTAGCGTTTCAGGTAAATATTTAAAATACAGGAATTTAATGAAAAACTTTGGACACTTCCGCTCACACTTGACTTGTTTCTTGTGCTTTGAATATCGTAATAAAATCAGTTGCCACATTACTGCCCTATCAAGGCTTATTTTAATTCTTCATAATTCATGGCCAATTGACCAGACAGATCAGAATATGACATTGATTACTTTGTGAATACTACTTAGAAATACTTCAACCTGTGTATTATTAACTCAATCAATTATTTTGGCTCTTTATTACCACTATGGTCAGTTGATTCAACTTGCTAGTGAGAAAATGCATGACTGTTAGCATACAAAAATGCCTGCAGAATATTTTAAATTATTGTACCATGCATATAAAGTAAACATTTGTCTAAAAGAGTTAATTTGGTCCTGAATCATTGAATAACAATCAGAGACGGAAAACTGGCAAGCCGTGGAGCCACTCAGCGAATGTTTCCTGCTTCTCTTAGGAACTGGGCTCCCTGAAACCTAGTGCAAATGGAGAATCTAGGAGAAAAGTCATTCTGTTCGCGCTCCGTCACTCACAGAACATCTGCCTCAGGGACACGTCTCGTCTTGACTGCCTCTCCCTGTTCCATCCTCATCATGTCCAGGTGAGGGTATGAGCAACCATTAGTTCAGAATTGGCTTCACAAGACGCAGGCATGACAGCATACTCTACTTTGCAATGCTGTACTTCTTTTGGCTTGGCGCATCCATGGGGAAGAGTGACATTTCAGACAAAAAATGCAAGGTCTGGAAGAGGTTCTCTGGATATGAAAATAGAGTTAATGGATTCATCTTTGCCTGCTCACTCTTTCCTCATTTTAGGGGCTGTTTTTTTTTTTTTTCTTCAATACACTCCATGAAATGGAAAGGGATAATCATGTGTTCATTTTTTTCAGTTTTCATGACAAAGATCTAAAGATACTTGAGACTGATGCTGCCTGAGACCTATGCAGCATCATCCTCCCTCCAGAGCTCCATCTGGGTCATGGTTTCTGATTTTCCAGGGCTAATTTCTCCAGTCAAGGCTGGGGATTGAGCCCTGTGGCCCATAACCACCAGTGCGGCTCCCACACTACCTGGAGCCATTTCTGCCCTACTTTACGCAAACTCCCAAACTCCCAGTTTGCTGTATGCCCACTTCCTAAGTAAACAAGTGTCTCCCACTCAGCTACCCTCCACTTAACAGGCAGCTAGAGACTACAGGTGTGGATCCTTTTTAATCAAGAAGCAGACTATCAAGAAAGAGCTAATAATCCAAACCCTATCAATTAGCAAACAGCCAACAGAAGCTGCTCACCACAGATGTCCCTAGAAACTACCAGAAGCAAC
Organism: Chlamydotis macqueenii; assembly: GCF_036417535.1. NCBI lineage: Eukaryota > Metazoa > Chordata > Aves > Otidiformes > Otididae > Chlamydotis > Chlamydotis macqueenii. The sequence continues at coordinate 124,110,098 of NC_141557.1, forward strand.
TAAAAATCTCACAAGGAAACCTATTTTATTTAATTGACTTCAGACTACAGCAGTTCCATTATGTTTCAGCAAGAACTCAGTTCTTAATTCAAATATAGCAATAGGAAAGAGAGACACAGGAGTAACATCTGCATTTTGTCTATGAAGATAGTGAACTCAGGAGTAATCAGTGTATCATGTGTGCTCAGCCAACCTTTTGCTACTCCAGAACAATCACCAGTAAGCCCAGAAAAACATCACATGATGAAATAGATTACAGAAATTTATAACTGACTTCTTCAGAAAAGTGCAGCTTGACCTTGAACTAACCTTGAAATATTGTGAACAGGAGCAAACAGTAATTAAAATAGGAACAGCTTGCATAATACTTAAGTAGCAAATATTACCATGAAATGTAACTGAAGTATAAGGATTATGAACACAATCGCATATTTTTAGTTTTGCCAAGGGTAAATGGGAGAATGTTTTCCTATCTATTCACATAGGAGAAAGCAGTCTTTGAGGGAAAGAACAGTGATCTCCCTAACGCTTGCCATTGACTAAAGACTTTGAAAAGAAAGCCATCTTTGTAGGTCAATTTTCCAAAGATGTGAGCTCTTGATGGGCTGTGGTGAATTGTATGAGGTTCAACAGGGCCAAGTGCCGGGTCCTGCACTTCAATCACAACAACTCCATGCAATGCTACAGGCCTGGGGAAGAGTGGCTGGAAAGCTGCCTGGCCGAAAGGGACCTGGAGGTTAACAGCTGTCTGAATATAAGCCAGCAGTGTGCCCAGGTGGCCAAGTAGACCAACAACATTCTGGCTTGTATCAGGAATAGTGTGGCTAGCAGGAGTAGGGAAGTGATCATGCCCCTGCACTTAGCACTGGTGAGGCTGCATCTTGAACATTGTGTTCAGTTTTGGGCCCCTCAGTCCAAGAAGGATGTTGAGTTGCTGAAATGCATCTAGAGAAGGACAATGAAGCTGGTGAGGGGTCTGGAGAACAAGTCTTACATGGAGTGGCTGAGGGAACCGGAATTCTTTAGTCTGGAGAACAGGAGGCTGAGGGGAGACCTCATTGCTCTCTACAACTGCCTGAAGAAGGTTGTAGGGAGGTGGGTGTCGGTCTCTTCTCCCAAGTAACTAGTGATAGGATGAGAGGAAATGGCCTCAAGTTGCAGCAGGGGAGGTTTAGACTGGGTATTAGGAAACACTTCTTTACTGAAAGAGTGGTCAGGCACTGGAACAGGCTGCCCAAGGAAGTGGTGGAGTCACCGTCCCTGGAGATGTTCAAAGAACATGTAGACGTGGCACTTCAGGACATGGTTTAGTGGTGTTAGGTTGATGGTTGGACTTGATGATCTTGGAGATCTTTTCCAATCTTAAAGATTCTATGATTCTATGTGTATGTGCAAATACAAAGTTTTGTGTGTGGTTTTATTTTTGCACATTGATATCTATGTACATGTATGCTGGTCTACACCTATTGTGTATGCAGTCTTCACAGCAGCATGCCAAGTTCTGACTAGCCTAACATTCTGACCTAAACTAACATTCATGCAGTCCATGGGAACTAGATAGCAGCACCTCTGAAAATAGAGTCTCATGAGCCTGAGGCCATTGAAAAACTAGCTAGTCAATATTAAATCACAGTGTGATTCTTCAGGAATCTCATATAAACTCAGTAATATTACATCAACATAAACTTCAGTAGCTAATTAAGCTCTTTAAATGATTAAGCTGTATTTATAGATCTTCTAACTCAGAGAGATCATACCTGGCAGATCAATGCCATTGTTAAATAAGTCATTAGCCTCTGCAAAGATTGCCCACGAGGTCATTGAATTGTGATGGTGGAACATTTTAATGAGCTGAACACTTGACCTATGGGAACAGGACCGACAACAATTCATTCAGATGAGGAAGCTCTGCATGTCTGAAAAAGATCACATAGTCTTTCTGGGCCTTCATTTCTCAATCAATAAAATAGAGACGCTAATTCTGTAACACACACATGCACACACACACACACATAAAAGTCACTGGAGCTAAGTAATAAACACATACAGAATGTGTTATTAAGGTTACAATTTGTTGTCACATTATTACACTAAGGATTTGTTTTACTATTATTCTTACCTTACAATATCCTATGGTTAAATGAAATACTAGAAAATCAAAATAATTTTGTTACTGTTCAGATGAATTTGATCCAGGCCCAAAAGCTGCTGAGGATATATTTTTGGTCCTTGCTGGAGTTTTTTATGGGGCTCAGAATATACTGTCCCTACCTACCTGTTTGACACACCGCATGACAATATTGTGTATTTTCTGTTTTGCATCAATGGTGGGTGATAACTCTCTGTGATACAAATTAACATATGTGGCCTATTGTTACGAAAAACAAATCTAACTCTCTGAAAAAAGGTACTGAAATCTTTGCCAGCCCAGGACAGCACCATCACTAGGAATGTTTCACTAATATTTCAACCTGAATTGGAGGTACCTTCTCCAGATCATCAGTTCTAGCATATCCATCTTCTATCTACTAGATCCTATTTTGAAAAGTCTAATTACATTTGCAATTTCCTTATTTGAACCCCTGACCATTAGCTGGGACCATTGTTTCACTTCACACAGGGTCTGTAACGCCTATTAGAAGATGACATTAAGCATGACTTCTGCATCATGGATTAGTCTTGATCAGCTGTTTGATTTTCTTATTTCAAGCCCTAGAGCTATTATGTTACCAAAATCTAGTTTTTGTGATTTTCTATAACTGCCTGATTTTCCCTAAATTTTCTGTAATGTGGTTTGTTGAGAGAAAAGCTTAGCTAACTGTTCATACTTGAACTGAGAATTCAACATGATTGCCATGTGAGTGTGTGCCTGGAGGGAAGCAAAAATAGGGTTGCTACTTGGAAAGATGAAGTGATTGAATTCAGTGCCTGAGGCCACAAACCTCTTTTTTTGTGACTGCTAATATGTAGAATTAACTGAAAGCCAACTTGTGAACTAGTTCATGCTTTTTTTCTCTTTCTATAAAAACTAACTGTGCATTCTACCTGGGAGATTTATTTCTACTGTAGCAAAAAAAAAAAAACCACCACCAATCTAAGCCTGCAGTCTGGAACACGATCAAATGATCTACTGCTCACAAGAAGCTAGTGAAGCAATAGTTTGAAATTTTATCTAATGTACTTCTCAGTGCCATGGGTATGCATTAAGAACACATTTCTCAAGCCCTTGAAATACTGTTTGGGATCCCAGTACTAATGGTACATGGCTGAAGAAATTCACATAACCAAAGAAACTTGTGTGTGCACTCACTGTGAACGTTGCTCAAAAATGTGTACTGCTTTGATACTAACACAGCAACTCCTGTTATAGATTAACCTCTGTAAGTATCAGGTTAGGGATAAGCAAGGTCAGGGCATTCAAGTACCATTGAATTGTACAGTATTATCTTTTGCAGACATTGCTTTTGCAGTATTTCTTATACGTATTGTAGTCACCAAGCTCCTGCTAGTGATAACCTTACCACATACAAAAAAGTTCATCCCAGGTTATTCTATGATGCACCAATGCTTTCTTCAAAAAGTGAATCTATTTCTGACTTTCAGAAGAGGTTGGCTGCAACAGCAATCCCACTTTGCTAGGCTTCAGCAGATCACTAGTGGCTAAGTGCTGGGCTCAAGACTCTTGTGTGAGTCACAGTTTGACAGTGGACACTTAGCGACACAGTAGGAGGTCTTCAATACGACAGTCTTATAGACACTTCTACATCAATATGTGTCATCTTAAGTCTCCACTACAAAACATGATATATTTCATGAACAGTGATATATCAGGCATGAGCCATTGCAGAACATTAAGTGACTTGATCAAGAAACAGCCAACAGTAAATATGGGCTTAACAATACTCAGAAGCTTTCTTGTTTTGTCACTTTCTAAGAAATGTTGGAAGGAGAAGAAAAAAAGCCTTTATTAACTGGTCTGAATGAGCTGAGAACTGGTGGAGCAAAATTTAGCTGATTAAAGTCTAGTTACTGTTTTGATTTGGATTTGGAAATCCCAAGAACTGTTAGTTTCAGAGAGCTCAATTTATCATGTCTAAAGGCACAACAAAATTGAGATTCATTTAAAATAGGAAACGTTGGCTACCTTTATATCTCTTAAACATAACTTCATTACCAGGGAACTTTGCCAGTGGAAAAGTTTGGGGTTTTTTGTTTTGTTTCAGTCTTCTGGAGCTTGCTGAAGTGACAGGCTAGTCCAGAAATTAGCAAAAGTACCTACAAAACAAGAAAATGTGAGAGATGAGCTAAGGACAGTTCAGTCGTGAAACCTGTTTGCGCTGATTTATTCCCATGCTATTTAAAAAATATCTATCTGTTGTGGAACTAGTGGATTTACAAGCTAGTGGAGAGGTGGTAAATTTATATCAGCAAGTAATACGAGCCTATGTTGGGGGTCACATAGCAGATTATAGGTAGGAAGGACCACTGGAAGTATGGAGTTGTTCTGAAATAGCTAGCTTTCCTTTACAAATACTGAGATGTAAAGCAGAGGAGGTATTGTCCTTTTGAAAAGAATTCTCAACAAAACCCTATTATATTATTGGTTCTGTTTGGTTTTATCTGAAAACAGAAATATCAAATACAAAGTTTATCCAAAGTAGGATCTTACTTCATTGCTCTCAGTACAATCCTGTTTTATGATCATGGCAGCTGTTCTACCATCACTATGGAGAAGTTTCATCTGGTTCAGGAGCTGATTTTAATCTCTACATGAAATATAGACTAATAACTGAATTATGGGGTGGAATGATTGACACAGCAAACAATATGGTATTAGAAAGTGGGATTTGAAAGCGTTATTAAATACAGAATGCAATGACTAAGTGTGAGCACGAAGATTAATAGTATAATGTATCAGAGGAGAGAAGAATTGTTAGCATAGTAGGAAGGGAAAATCCTGACCAGATTCTCAGCTGATGTACACTGTCCAAACCCAAAGGAAATTAGGGAAGTTCTGACAGCTTATGACTGCCAGGAATCTGTCCCCAGGAGAAATAGACTGAAATTAAGGAAAAAAAAAAAAAAAAAAAACAACTTTAGCTAAATATCTGAATAAGAATCCTGACACCATGATCTCTTAAATTGAGAAACAGTGTCTCAAGGGAAATGCTGGAAGCTTTAAGCCTGGACATATTTGGAATTAGATTAAGCAAAGCATTTGAAAAAAATACACCATGGGGACAAATTTATACTGGAGAGGAGATGAATTAGACAGTCAAATAGGACTTTTTCACACATTCTTTTAATCACTTAAAACTGACTGTATAAAGAAAAGAAAGATCTTGGCAGTGTTTTTGCCCATATAGTTGTCCACCTGCCCTGAAAGTGTTAAGTGAGTCTCGTACCCAGATGGCAACATTTCGTTGCTGAGAACATGGCATATATCGTCATCTAATGTTTGTTATGAATAGCTATTTTTCTGCATATAGTGGAAAACAGTGAGAATTCAAAGCCATTAAATGAGGATGTTTCCATGGGTGTCAATGAGATTTGAAAGTTGGGCATGAAACATATATTTTTTGTTTCCCTATGATGATGTTGTCATATAGGAGTCATGTTAGGCATACAGAAATAGAAGGCATGCTCATCTTCAGGTATAACTGAGAATGTCCCTTCTTCAAATTAAAAATGGAAGTCTAGGCTTTAAATGAGAGAAGTACAACATCCAGCCCCAAAAAGCCACTTTCATTTTCATATAAGTATGTAACCATAATTTGTTTAACTCACATCAAGCTATCAAATTTTGTGCTGGGCTATAAACTTATTGAGTCATTAGCCTGGCTGCTTAATGGAGGAAAACTAAATTTCTGTTCCTGCATAATGACACTTATTCACTGTAGACATTTGCATCACTAGAAAACGATAAAACCTCATCCTTCATAATGAAGTTTTGAGCTGACAAAGAGGAAAATATAGTGTTGTGGGATAACTATGAATATAAAACAAGCTTAATAAAGAAGTAGTGACAAATTATATTATGCAAAATGCAATGCAATAAAAAAAATGTTACTAACTCATTGGAAATGTCATAAATAATCTAAATAGTTTTTAACTGTCAAAGCCTTGAAAAATGTATTCCTTAAAAAAATGAGGTACAGAATAGATGCCAGTTTAATTGCCATCACATTTTGACAAGCATGGAGAACCTTGTATCTAGCTTATTTGCTAAATTTAGCTCACTTGCATTGGATGAAATGATGGGGGGAGTGTTTAGCCTGCTTTTTCAACTCATTGGTGCCACATCCAAAATTGTCTATCTCAGCCATTTTAAAGTGTTGTTGTTTTCCAATTGAGATCAACATTTATAGTTTGCATTACAATCTCAGGCCAACTGAACCTTATAAAGTAAAGGGAATCTCTGATATGAATGTTTGGTAAAATCATGTACTGTCTTCTTAAAATCAATGTTCTTTTTGAACAAATAAATATACTGTGTGCTACATCTCTGTGGGTCAGCAAGGGCATGAAATCCCATTAGGACAGCTCCTTGTGTTACAAAAGACTTTGTCCAATTTTTGTGTCCAAATGACTCACTTTCCACTCTTCCAAAAATTCCATTTTACAAAAAGGAAAAAGTCACTAGCATTTCAAGAATTGCTGGTGGCTCAAAAAATAATGACTTAGATTCTATTTCTGCTGAAGTCTCAACGATTCCAATAGTTCCAGTGACTTGAATAGAAGCAGCTTTGAGGCTTGCATAACCAGAAGCATTCTATTCATGAAAACAGTTGCAAAATTAACTGCTAGTGTGATCAGATCTTCACTTCAATGGAGATTTCCCTGCTGACATAGGCACTTGCTTAATTATATGCTGCTCATACTCTAAATGCAAAATGTTCAAGATGCTTGAACCAGGCTGGCAGGGACAAATGATACATTTAATATACTGCCAGAGATCTGTGCAATGTCATATTACCTTGAAAATGCAAAATTTGACATGTTTTGTTAATGACTTTGATTTAGTTAGTTTTTGTATGAATGACAGGCATCACAAGTCAGAAATCCTACTTTGGCTTTTAATGTGAGACACTTTGTTCTGGAGAAAATCTGTTTTGAACTTGGTCTTTGTTTTCTAGAGAAAATGGTACTGATGTCTTTTTACAAATGTAGACGAGCTTCACCCTAGATGAAATACACATAAAAAGTCTGAACTATTTTCAGAGCATTTTTAAAGGAACGTGGTGATTTTTTTTTTGCCCTGTAGTTGTTATTATAGTGAACAAGTCAAGGTTTCATTTCTGAAACACAAAACTCAAAGTAAGCACGTTGGTTTTAACGTGTTTGTGAGCTTAGCCTGACTTTTTCTTTTACCCTTTTCACAGTTGGAACTGACTGTACAAAATTTTCCATTATGCAACAGGATTTGGAGCCACTCCGTCTACTATGCTGTCTTTGGCCATATCCAATAACTGATGTTTCCAATAACTCATTTAAATTGCCATCTCTCCTGGGCAAGACACCAGTCATTGTGATCATCTCTAAGGCTTGTAAATCTTCTCTTTAGTTTTAAAATACTTCATTTAGCACATTTAAGGCACAAACAAGCATTTACAAAACAAAAATTAAGTGATTTTTAGGTCTGTAATGTGGCTACAGAGATTCCATCAGAGAAGGGGAGAATCCAAATTGGCCACAATTTGGCTGCTGGCAAATGAGGAAAACTTTCCTGCCCTGCTGTTTTAGTCTCTTGGTAATACGGAGATGAACCAAGCAGTTGCTAGATTTTTCTAATTCATTTTATAACAATAACATTCACATCTCTCTAGGGACTCCCCATCCCTTCAATGCCAAAAAAGCAAGTGATTCAGATTTGGTAAGAGCTGTACTAGAGAACAGAAGGGCTAGTTGTATTTTCCCAGATCATACTACTTAGTCCTTTTGCAGAGGCCATAATCAGCATAGTCTACAGACATACTCCATGGCCAAACAGGATCCATGATGGTATTTAGAAGGCTGTAAAATCATCTTTCATGGCTATTTCCTGGTTAAGGATCTATCATAAGGCTTGGAATTAAGATATTTTCCAAAATGCCAAATGAAGGAAAAGGAGAATAAGCTGCACCAAACTGCCCTATAACTTATAAGACATAGAGGACAAGACCTACCTGACCCAGATCAAAAGCTTGAGGCTGACTGTCCACAGGGACAAAAGACTTCTTTCACTATTTGCAGGTCTCAGTTTTTCCTCTTTTTTTTTTTGATGTTGTATAATTCACCAGTGGAAAGAGCAATAGATTGAGTGACAAGCCATTTAGTTAAGAGCGCTCAGACATTGCAGGTTACTGCTGGTTCAACAGGTAGTTGGCTACTTTTGTGTGCTTAATCCTCCTGCTTTCAGTATGGGTTCCACAGTGCCCCTCAAAAACTTTTCCTTGCTCAATTCTGACTCTGTTCCCACAAAGACATTTTAATCTGTTGAATGGATGATTTCTGGCAGAAACAAATTAACATTTCTGGATGCCAAAAGGCAGTTCCAAAAATATAGTTAAGATGCCTGGTTGACTTTCACTTAACTCACTCTACACTCAGCTGTGCTGCAGTGGGTCTCCCCGTATGGCTTATTTCAGCACTTCAAGGTCAATTAGGCATGTTTGTAGAAGTTGGTTCAGAGCTTCTTATGTCAGAAATTTCAGTATGTTTTCACTATTTTGACTTCCTACTCTTTCTGCATCATAGAGGGTATTGGTTAGAGACCTAAATACTGGGGATCTCCTGGTAGCTGGGAATATTTTGTGCTCATAGGTTCTGTAGGACCTGTCTCAAATTTTCCAGTTGGTGCAGAAAGTTCATTGAATCCCTTCGTGGTAGAAACAAGAGTAAGAACATCAGTGTGCTTGCTAGAGTTATCTCTCATTTTTCAGCATTATTTTTTTTTGGAAACCAGAGTAATCTGAAGAGGTCTTCTCTTTGCTTGCATTAAGCTTTATGTCATGTTCATATTACATCATTATATTATAGAATTTATTTGTGTTTCAGTCATCTGGAAAGTTCTATGGTAATGTTCCCCTGTCCCGGAATGACAGAAGTACAAACTGTACCAACTGCACTGGCAAGAAGATGTCAGTTTTGTGTTTCTAGGAACACCCTGGACTTAAGCCTTTACATCTGCTGATCATCCTTATCTCTCATTTCATGTTATAAATTACTGTCTCTTTACAGAATGTTTAATCTATATAAAGGCACAGATTTTATGCCAGAAATTGACATGCCAGTCTTTTCTATATGCCTCTCCTTTTCCCTCAGTTTAAAATCTACTTGATTTGGCTTTTCTCTGTATAGTGACTATTTTTTTCTCAAATGGGAAAAAATCACAAAATTAACCCACTAAAAAGAATAATTTCTGAATAAACCCTGCTATGAGAAGGAAGTTATATTCATTTGTGCATTGGTTGGTAGTAGCCCTACAATTTGGTTATGAGAACACTCTCTCAGCGTGCAATGACAATTCAAGGCTGTTTTTCTTTGAATAAGTACTGAAGTACATCTCACTGGGTTCTATGCGTTGCTTCTGCCCTTCAGTCATTATTAGAAAGACAGTAATAATTTAAGTTGCTATGACTGCTATCCAAGCACACAGATTGTCTTCACTTGTCTCTGGATGGATGTACATAATCACTCTTCTCTTTGACTGTCCTTCTGGATTGCAGTTCTGTTGCTCACGAGTCATACTAAACCAGTAAACCCATAACAGGGTGTGATGTCTGTGGTTACTTTTCATCCAGGTAAAGGAAACTACTTAGAGCAAGTCCAAAGAAATTATCTAGGTTAAGCTATTTATTCCTTGTCCCCGAAGCACATAGAATTCAGAGATGAAAATTAAGAAAGAAAACACACCTGTGCATGTAGCACATTGTAGTACTACTCCTTGGCCTGATAAGTAGCCTTCACTTAACTTACACACCCTTCAGTCTGTTGCTGAGTGATAGAAGACTGCAGCACCTCCTTCACTTAGGCCTTGCCTTGTCAGGAATTGAGGGTAATACACTTGGGTTGTTTCCATAAGGCTGGCGTAGATTAAGCTTACCCTTCACTGGCACAAGACCATCTGACGAATGTCACAGCATGTAGACCTACAGATGTAGATATGAGGTGTACATGTGAGGCTTCAATGAACCACACACACGCGCGCCTTTAGGATAGACTTGTACACACTTAATGCCTGCACAGGGCTGTACAGCCAGGTGATACCAGGAAAGAAACCAAGAAGCTGGCTTATACCTCAAGTTTAAAGATAAAGAGAGAAAGAAAAAAAAAAAACAAAAAACAGAGATGATATGTCCTCCCTTTTTCCCCAGACTATATTCCAGTGGATCCGTTCATCCCTCTATGTCCACAATGCACATTGCAATCTGTCATACTATGCACTGGTATTATTGCTAATAGATGTTTATGCACTGTACAGGCTATATTTTACTGTTTCTGTTCATGTTCGTGACTTTAGACATAACCTGTGAAATGTAGAATAGCCAGATTAGTGAGTGTGGTACAATTCAGTTTCTATAGTATTTGCAAAAGAATATGCAATCAAAGAGCATCAACAAAGTGTAATTGACATCACCCATTGCATCTCCTCAAATCAAGAATTATCCTCTGATTGATGCAGGATGATGTGCAATCACTTGTAATTGATTGGAATTCATTCTGTATAGAATGATGTTGAGTAATTGGTACTGAGAAATAATGACTGGTTAAAACTAAGAGGACAGGCTTCAGTCAGTCCCTATATTTTAGACTTCTTGATTTCTTCAAAATTTATGAACATTATAGGTTTTGTTTTACAGCTTATTGTTTCTGTGCACTGGACTTCAAATATTGTATACTACCCCAGCTTTATGAATTTATTAAAAATAGAACTGCATTACATCTTGAAGTTAGTAAATGAAAAAACTAGATGAGATGTTATTCTAAATGCTTTGAATCTTGAGCAATCAGCAGCATAAAATGCTGATGCATGTCCATAGTAAAACCTTTTTTTTTGTTCACAATGAATAAAGGCAGGATTTTCTAATAGGTAGTGCACATTTAACACAGATATTTTATGTTTATTTTCAATAGAAAAAAAATGAATTCACTAAAGTTTACTCTTTCCTAAGGTAATATTTTGGAGCACCCATAGTTTCAGGGAGAGTTTGGGAGGGACAGATACCGTACATCAGCAATGCAGGGCCAAACTCTCTTATCAGTGTCTCTGGTGAATTCATGTTATCTTCTTATGAATTGTAGCACTCAAATCTCAAATCTCAACAGTTTTCAGACAACATATGGCAGAGTACTCAGCCAAAAGATAGAAATTGAATTTGTTTTTCCTTCATTTTGCATAATATGACATATATTTTTTTTTCAATTTTGACCATAAATGATTTGTAGCAAACTTCCATTTAAGATACCTATGCTATATGAGGCAATTTCACCAGAAAATCTTGCATAAAAACGTTACTGCATTTTTCTAATGTATGTTTAACCCACACAACATAAATTAATCCAATACTGCCTTCTGTGGAGTCCTAATATATTCAGCACCCTATAATAATCTTACTATGCATGAAAATTTGCACGAGAGAGATTTCATCTATTTTCAATAGATAGTGCTATTTCAAAAATAGCACTCAACCAAACTGCAAAAATAATGCATTTTTTTTTATTTTTATAAAAACTGCAAATCCACTCTATTTGCAAGTGCCTCATCTTCCATCTTCTGAGCGCAAGTTTTACGGAGGGCTATTCACACAAGACATACCATCCCAACCAGAAAACCCTGACAAATTCACAAATAGCTTGCCTTTTTGCTGTTTTCCCCATTGCAAGGCCAACATTCTCCTTTTTGTGTATAGGCAATGAACACACAAATTCTAAACATCTCTAAAAATTATATGAAAATGTCAGCAGAAAAATTACGCTGCTCCAAAGTTCGATACAATACAGGGGCTGAGATCAAGGGATAATACTGAGAAAGAGATCAGACTGTGCTATAATCTCATCCTGAATAGGTTTTGCACGTGTGAAGCACTTCAAAAATTGCCTGAAACGGACAGCTTGAATGGACCAGAGGAGAAGTGTGAAGCTGAATGTCCAGACAACACATTCCCTTCTTTGATTATCTCATTTTCGTCCTGTAGAGATGAGTGTGATGTGGGCTGAGATAGAAAACAAAGGGCCACACTGATCAGCTCTGCCTTGAAAAGCAAACCTCTAAGCTTTCTGGGAAAGGGGCTCGCTTTCCTACACACAGGAAAAAGGTGGCTGGAGCAATGAGTGGGGATAGAGGACACATAGATGTCACTTTTGGAAGGTGTTTTTGGGGAGGTTCTTCAGTCCTTTGAAGACTGGTGCAAGAGAAGAGCCTGTCAACATTTCCTGCACTTAACTGTGTTTTGGACTTGTCAGCTGTACTGACATGAAACTAACTTATTGCAGTCTAGCATTTTTTTACCCTTTTCATACCAAGAAAAATTCTTCTTTAAAGAGCAGAAAGACATTTAAACTAATATTTTTACTGTGTTTCTTACAGTACCTCTCCAGTTTATGAAACCTGTGGTTTATTATTGCCAGTAACTTGATGACTAGCAGGTGCTAAATGGAGTTCTCTGTTTCTTAACATCACATTCAGGTATTTTTGGCTACTACTGGGATTTCTAGTCAACTCACTCATGCAACATTTTTATCCATGGGGAGGACGTTTGTTTTTAAACTGAAGGGTTAATGCTACTTGCTTTGAGATCTTGTGGAAAGTCTCCAGCATAAAGTAGTGGGGCCTTTATTGTGATTTATAAAGTCATGTGGAAAAGTTTGAACCACAGTGCTACCAGGCCTCAGTAATTTGCAAAAACAATAACAAAATCTATCATTGTACTAGCATATAAGGACATTAAATTATTCTCTAGCTGATAGTGTATTGTATGCAGCAACATGAGCAGTAAGAGAGAATTTCTGCCACTTCATGAAGATGATAAGAAGGTACAGTAAATTTTGTCTATGTGAAGAGCTCCTTGTGTTCCTGAATGCTGTGGTGTATTTGCAGTGTTTTATGTGCTGTCCCAACTGAGAACACATTAATCAAACCAAATTATTGTGACAGCTGTGAGACATTCAAGTTCAAAAGTTTTACCAACTGAAGAGAAACAAGTGTTTGTAAGGAGCTGAGATTTTCAGTTCATCAGTGGAGAGACCCTTTAAGGTTTTAGCAGAAGTTGTTCATTGGCACCCTTATTATCAAATACTTTCCCACGTTATGTGTAGCATCATTTAATATCCAACATCCTACTCGTGTAGAGCAGACATTGGCCCTTACCTTGTTTCTCTTTAGGGCCAGCTCCATGCAGCATCAGTTCTGGATGGGTCCTGCTTGCAATCGTTCCTAAAGTAAAGCTATATGTCTTTATGCTATATACTTGATATGTACATTTTTTCTAAGACATAAATCTCTGAAAGTGCTAGGAGAAGGGATGTTTGGGTTTTTTTTTTTTGATACTTCTAAGTATCAGTTGGTGCTAATTTCAGATTATGGGACAGTTTCTTTCGAAGTACCAGAGCTAAAACAATCTTGTATAAAACATGAAGAAACTCACTGGTGCAGTTTGTCAATATTATGTAAACAGATTTTATAAAAAAGTGTTATAACTTATCTTGTGTATAGTTGAAAGTTATTTTCATTTCATAAATAAAACTTTGAATATTCATTTATAGTGTTATTTTTCCCACTTGATCGCTTGCTTCTTTGTATGTATGGACATCTGAGAACATTTTAAAAAATATTCTCTCAGTTGATTTGATTTAACAGCTTACATGGCTTCAAGAAGAGAATGGATGAGTTTAGGGTTATTAGATGTATGTTACAAATATCATTGAGCTCTGAAAGCTCTAAGTTTAAGAAGGTTGAAGTGTGTTAGTGACTCATATCTGCCTACATTGGTCTTACTCTCATTCCTAAATTGGAAACAGGATGTGGGACTAAATGGACTTTTGATCTGATCTACTCTGGCCAATCCCATGTGTATTTAGACCATCCTCTGATCTCCAACAACCCACAGAAATACTGTTCCTTTTACTTTTCTTGCTACATCAAAATTAAGGAGATGTAAAGCAAGAAAAAGCTTTAGGGGAATGAGTTAAGATATATGAAAAGAGCATGGACATAGAAGTATTTGTGTATATAAAAGGACATACAAATATTTGTAATACACACAGCTAGTCAGAAAGGATTTTTTTCTAAAGATCTGCTATATTGACAATCCAAAGAGAAGAAAGGAGAGGGAAGGAGAAAGAAGTGTAACAGATTAGTAGTACTAAAACCAGAGATTACTCTCAGTCTCCTTCATTCTCTACAAATCTCTGAGAAGTCTTCAGGCTTTCTAAATTCCACTAGTTTTCTATATTGCAGGTAGATAGGAAAAAAGTGTCTGTCATGTGGTAAATTTACACCTTGCTATGACCATCTCCTTTTCCTTTTCTAGGATTAAAATAGTGCTACACAGAAGATATCTGACCAAATTAGAAAGTATGCTAACATTAGCAGAATGTTGTTAATTTGATGAAATATACCAAAAAAAAAAAAAACCAACTTTGAACTGAGTCATTAGTAGTTGTTACTTCCTGCCATGTCAGTTCTCCCTTTGTACATTATGACTGGCGTTTTGAAGGATGGGGCAAATAAATGGCCAACATGCAATTCCCGTAGTTCCAGACCACCTTAAGAAGAGTTTCCCTCCAATACAAGAGGTTCTCCCACACTGCAGAGCTAATTCCAGTTGCAATAGAAATAATTTTATTATGAGAACTCAAGATGATTGTGGAGGTTGGAGGCAAGGACACTGAGAGTCTTTTCTGATTGTATATGCAGTACACAGATAAAGCAAGTATAGGCAACCTTAAGTCGTTTCGGACCTTACACTACTACATCTGCTCACTGAATCACCCTGTGAAGGGATGAAGCCTACCCTGAATACGGTCCCCCCAGATACACAACCTTAACTATTCTTGCCCAATGCTAGTTGACTGGATTAGTTTTAGATGACTTGGAAATACTGTAGCAGCAGACAAAATTTGGCTTGGAAACTATTGCCGAGTTCACAGATTTTGTGTCACCTTTGGGGCAGGAGGCCAGAGGTGAAAAGAGAGAAAAGACAGTGGCAACCACTGCTTGGCTTTAGGTATGGAGGAAGTGAAAGAGATGGTTGGTGCAAGGCTACGTGATTAGCAAGGTCACTGATGCCCTATGACAACAATCTAATTTAGAAGGGAAAAAACAGTATATAAAATGTCCCTTGTTGAGGGAATGCCGTACACAGATATCAAAGATCATATGGAAATTACAGAAAAGGAGACACCAGCACATGTAGGAACCAAACAGTAGGCCAAGGACCTGACATATTAACCGATAGAGGAGAGGATTCTGCTCCCGCGGGTCCATGCTGTGCTGGTCTAAACTGGGCAGAGGGGCAGAAGCTCTGATTTATGTGGGCATGTAGTATGTGGTATGTATACTTGTCCTGCTAAGTAAATAAATTTTTTAATTATGTGTCCTTGGATGACGTGGATGCATTCTTGAAGCCATCTCACGCCACTGAATTTCCCAGTGACTCTCCCAAATAAAATAAATCACTGCCGTGGTGCTCTCCTGTTCAGTAGGGCTGTGGGATCTTGTGGGATGTTTCTTCTCAATTTTTCTCTCTTTACTTTTGTTTCTGCTTTTTTTTTTTTCATATGTTAGTGGTTTACTACCTATACATTAACTCTATTTGCTTCCACATATTGCTAATGTACAGTTGGCCTTGCTAGGCTATATATATATTTGGTAACAATGAGAATTCATCCTAGTTTTAGATCAAATCTTTATATCAATCATCAGTTTTATATCAACAAGTTAGTTCCATATTCTGTAATTTTATATGTCAGCAATAAAAGAAGATCCTACATTAGAAATTCTGAGGAAAAAAAAAAAAGCAACAGTTTATGCTATAGAAGGATGAGTAATGAGGAAGTCCCTTTGTGTTAGCTGGCAAGACACTATTGAAGCTGTTAAGACGGCTACAGCTTGCATGCTTCATGCTGGAAAAAGAAGAGAAACAGAACTAGGAGAGGGAAGGACCTCTGATCAGCTACAAATGTTATTGCTTGCCTTTCCAGGGGGAAAAAAAAATCTGGCGTTGTTTTAACTTGATTTTTTTAATTATTTTTTTTTCTTTGCTAAACTCTGAGTGATGATATAACAATTCTGCCTGGGCACACTGAGCAGTAATCATTATGGACTAGGTTGAAGAAAGATACCATATTAAAAGAAAAGGAAAAAATTTCACTATATATAACCAAACAAGTTTTATCACCCAGAGACAATTTACACATTTAAACATTTTTAAATTTAATGCTCATTTGTAATCTTAAACTCAATTACTAGATTTTCCTCTGGCTCATATCAAGGCTGAAAACAGACTTTCTTCAAAGTGTGTTTGAAGTTCCCAGAAAAGTTGACTCCACTGACTTTAGCTGTTCAGATTCTTATAGTAATTATCATAAAATATCTGAAGTTTTTTTCTAGTTGTAACATATCTATTTTCTGACAAAACCAGATGTTTAGCATTTCAATTATTTTCCCTCATCTTGGTTAGCTGTTATTATTTTTTCTTTATTGTTCCTCAACTTCCTAAAGAATTTAAGTTCAAAGTAAAAAGTTTATTCCCCAGGAATGTGCAAAATATCTAATCTTTCATTTATCAAATACAATAGAAGAAAAGATCTCGGAAAAATGACTCTTAATTATGAGCTTCTTAGAGTACAGTAGGCACAGTCTCTGAAATACATGTACAATAAGCTTGTGTGTAGTTAAGAGAGGTAGTCAAGATTTATAACCCTTCAGTCTAGTGCAGTTTGGTTAAGTGAGGACATTGTGCCAAAAATGAAGTTGAAAAGAAAACTATCCCTGTTTGCTCAAAGCTATAATATGAGTGTTCACCAGGAAGGAAAGCACTTTTCAGTCTGCTTGCACTACTGTGTATGCAAAAAGAATTCGTTTCAGAAAAGTATTTTTCTTAGCTGGCATTTCTGATATTCCAGCAGAAAATCATATATGTACAAAAAGTTTTTCTGAAAATAAAAAAAAATTGTATAACTTTGAAATATCAGTTATTCTAGAACATTACAAGTTATGTTGCTGATTATATTCCACATTTGTTGTTGTTGTCCATAGTTTTAATGCAAACAGCATGCTGCAAGAACATTTAGCCTTTAAGCAGCACCAAACCAAAGCAGTTTTATTCTCATCACTATATTGGCCAAATTTTGGCATTCAAATATATTGACATCTTCTGACAAAAGGCCCCATATGGCTGTTGAGACCACTGTGAATTAAATCACCCCAAGTGAACAAGCAGAGCTGACCTGCACAAAGCTTCAGGGCTTACCTAGCTGCCATGCTTTCTGGCTCAGAGCATGGCTGACACATGAGAGGTAAGATCATAATCAACAGAGAAATTCCTCTTTCTCAGCTAAGGTTCTGTTTCTAAATAGATTAGAGAAAATGAAATTATAATGGAGACATACAACAGCAGAGTTTAACGGTGTCATCAACTGTAGTGTATTGACAGATACTGCTTCAAGAGTGAGCTTTCTCTCAAGAAGCATACATTTGTGAACACATAGATGAAGAACAAACAGTGCAATTTTGGGGGCTAGACATTTTTCTGTGCTTCTCCCTGTCTCACTAATACACATGTAAGGAAGTTGACAAGGAGGCCTGACTTAGGAAACCTGTTTGCATGTTTAGAGGCAATGTATTATCCCTGCTGAAGTATGCTTAGAATATGAGTACATTTCACTCGAGCTTAATTCTCAGCATTGCCCACTGTTAATGCTCTGTGAGTGGGCATTGAATTTGTTGTTGCACTTGGCAAAAAAACCCATAAAATATATTTTCTGAGTTTTGTACTTTGAAGGAAGCAAAAGTAGGTCTACCAAGGTCTTCTGTTGTGTTTCTCGTAGTTCCTTGTCATACGTTCACTCTCTGAATAGCAAAAAGTTACTTTTTGCTTTATGGTCTTTGTCAGCATATAATTTCCTTTGCACATGTGCCACTGTTGGAACACAGTTCAGTCAAGATCAGGCAAACAAAAGGGAGAACGCCCAGCACCAAATATGTTGCTGTCTGGAAGGTAAGACATAGTGGAGCTGTGTCCACTGGTAAATCCGGGAATGCCAACTTGCTATCAAGGAACTTCTAGTGCCTCTACTAGCCAGTTTGGTTTTGTCAATTGGTGTAATTATATGTAGGAAACACTGTATTTTACAGCATGTGCTTATCCATTTTCCTTCTTTGTTTTAGGTAATTTTATGTAGCATAAATTATTTTATCCACCTGCTCTACATGACCTGGTTCTCCAAGGCATGGACTACACTGTGTTTGTTTGCACATCGCTGAGCACACCGGAGCCCTCAGTCCTCTCTAGGTTTGTTAGACAATAGTTATCGTTATCTTGGATCACCATAAAGAGTGCGTGAGAGTCATAATTCTAAGAATATAAACTCTTCAGGAAAAACAAAACAAAACAACCGAACCCAACAACTGTGTAACAAGGATGCTTTTGATGAGTTTGAGTATATAAATATCCTTCTCCAAAGTTCATGCTCTATCCCTTCATTCCAAAGTCTTGCACTGGAAAGAGTCAACAGTGCTAATTATGTGGGTAGCATCTGCTCGGAGAATAAACATCGCTACAAGCTCAAAGTGAACATCAGCCTCACAAGTCCTCTCTGTGGTGCTTTATTTTCTACTTTATTTTACCGCTAGCAAAACAGTCTTGAAAATAGTACTGGGTATAGAGGCAGTTTCTTTCCCATTTTGTGTGAAGGTAGCAATAAGCCAGTTAGGGATGGTTTCATAAAAGGCTAGTGTTAGAGGAACTTGAAAGGAATTTGATACATGAAATAGGTACATGGCATAGAGTTGTCAGAGTCACAGACCATTTGATCTCTGGCTCCCCTGTGGGCATTATAATTTGGTTTTATTTTGAGCACCATCGAAGATCTATGGAAATTCTGAGCTTCATATTATAAACACCAAAGTAGCCATAATTCTTAGTTTATTACAACTTTTAAAATTTGTTTATAGGGAAAGAATGGAAAGTTTATTAAAAATGTCCTCTTGATGCAATGGCTGGCATGTTGGAAATGCTATTAGTCAATGAATGAATAATGACCAGTAAAAGTACTGCTCAAGAGTAATGGAAACATACTCTATGCAATAATATTTATACTTAACGTTATACTGCCTGTCACTTGTATAGAAATGACTGTAGTAAAGAGTTTCTTGCGGAATGAACTTTATTCCTTTCTCAAGAAAGAGAAAATGTAGGCATGGCCCAAGTTGAAAAGTCTCTGGTGGGTAAATGATTAAAGCAAGCCTTCACGTGTTCACGTACAGGAGGTTTTTTTTTTTTATTAAATCTGCTGCAAGGCTCTTTAACATCTAAGAGAAAGTTACTTAAGCTCCCTTGGGGAAGGGGAACTGGGAGCATTTTCTTGTTCCCAGGTGTGCATATTTGCATGTGATTGTGAATCTTGACAGTAATTTGATTTTATGTTGAAATGAAATATAAGTGTACAGCATTGCTCCTTCCTCCTTGTCCTCATGCCACAGCATACTCCAACAAGTCCTGAAGCTGTTGTCTATTACTTTTCCTAATCCCCTTTTGATCCTGCTGACACTTGCTGTTTCCACAGCATTCTCTAGTAGTAAATTCCACACCTCCTGTGTAAGGAAGCTCTTTTATAAACTGCTTTAAATATATCTTCTGCTAGTTTAATTGTGTTCTCTCAGTCTTCTATTGCAGGACTTCAAGTCAACAACAGTTCTGCATTCAACTTATCCTCTGCTTTAATGATTTTTTAAACCTCATTCGTATCCCTCCATCTTATCTTCAAACTGAAAAGCCCTGGCCTCTACTTACAAGCGGAGCTGCTCTGCACTCTTGGTCATTTTATTTGCCACCTCCTATATCTTGTTAAAGTCTGCTTCCTTCCTGAGATGCAAGAACCAGAAGTGCACATTGAAGTCAAGATACGAGCTCTTCAAATTTTTATACAGTAGCAAAATTATGTTCCCTCTTCTCAAGATCCTTCTGGATGATGCTAAACACTTTGTTGTCTCCTTTGGCCACCCCTGCCCATTAAGCCAAGGATTTCAAGGACCTGTCAGTGATGGCTGTGAGATCTCTTTCCCAATTTGCAGTTCTGAGTACTGCAATGTGTTAGGAATGGTATGGGTTATTTTCCCTCGATGTTTTTATCTACATTGAAGCTTATCTGCCATGTTTTTGCTCACTCACTCAGTTTTACAAAGTCCTTCTGGAGTTTCTTGAGATTGTCCCAATGTTGGACTTCCCAGAAGAGCTTAGGCTCATCTGTAAAGTTAGAGATTTCACATTCACACACACTTTCCTTTAGGTGACTTGGAGAAAATGATGAAAGATAAAAACTGTAGTGGCACTGATGCTTAAGGGACTCCACTTGACTCTTCTGCAGCCTGGAAAGTGACAGTCAGTCCTACCTTTTGCTTCCTGTCCTTCAGGCTCAAGGTTTTTTTTTTCTTGTCTCTTGTAACCTTATTTCGTAAATAACCTTTGGAGACTAATTATTTCAAAGGTTTTTGTGAAACTCCAGGCACTTTACTTCCGCTGGTTGTCCTTTATCCATGTGCTTCCTGACATCCTTATGGATCTCTGGCAGTTCAGGGAGATGGCATTTCCCTTCACAGTAGCTGACTATATCTGGCCTGGTCTTTAATATAGACTCCATCGATCCCATTCTTTAGTATATATTCCACCACCTTCCCTACGGTGGATAACACTGCAGTTTGTAGTTTCCAGGATCCCACCCTGGGCCCTCATTCTATAAGGAACTTACATTGCCAGTCCACCTGTCACCTGGCACAGTGACTGTGGCACAGAACTGACACCTGGGGTAGCAGTTCTGCAGTTTCACATGGAGGTCAACCTTGAGTGAGTGCCACCCAGACTGGGTGACTTACTTCCAGCTTATCCGTTTGGTCTTGTGCTTGAGTTGTATTTATTTCAAAGGGATCTACCTTCTCTAACTTATCTGCTGCAAAGAGTATTTCCAATGTGGGGTTGTCTTCGTCAAGGAATTCACTGAGGTTTTCTACTGTGGCCTTTGTCAGCTCTGAGTGTTGCATTCACACACCTGTCATCAGTATTCCCACCAATTCCATAGTGTCTGAAGTATTTAAAGAACTTTTTTGTTATCAGTTTGAATATCCTTTTCAAAGTATACTTCAAATTACTTTGCTAGAGGATCAAGTGAGGTTATTCAGGGGATCAAAACAGGTAACTCAGGGCTTTGTCCAGTCTGATCTTGAAAACCTCCAAGGATGGAGGAATATATTTGACCTATCATTTTCTTATGGGGTTCTCCTCTCCTGGCAAACTTTCAGCTTTCTAAATGCTAAGCTTTTCACTGTGAGAGCCTTCAAGCTTTTCCGTTGATCCCATGGCAGCTTTTTGGGAACTGCTTTTCTTTCTTTTTGAGCAGTGGCATTCATTCTACTCTTTTTCCACTACGATATTTTTACAAACTCCAGACTGGTTTAACCTTCTTGATTTTTGGAATGTTGCTTTCTGGATTTGGGGGTTTTGCTTTTTTTTTTAATTGCGGTGGTGGGGGGAGGGGGTGGGTAGTGCCTTTGGTTTTTTACTAATTTTCTTTTTTTTATATAATCTTCTTTCTTGAAATCGCATAGCCACATGCTGGATTTATTTAGCCTGCTTTCTACTCTGCAATGTTAAAGCTAATTGTGTTGTGGTTGCTATTACAGAAAGGCTGTCCTACTAGTACTTTTTGAGCTATCATGTGTGCTCTACTGATGACTAAATTCAGAATAACATCTTTTCTTGGATTCTAAGACTTCTATTTCTTGGGAGTAACAACTTACTACATTCAGAAATGTTGTCTCTGCCTCTCATCCTAATGAGGCATTGATCCAGTCAATATTTGCATAATTGAAATTTTTCACAATTAATACCTAACCTCATACCTGTTCTAATATTCCTTAAGATGTTCCATATAGGCCATCGTGCCAGCTGTTATTCAGCTCTACACAAACAGAGCGACTTCCACACTTATAGACAGGTAGAAATGTCAGTGCTTCCCTGTGCTGAGGCCAAAGACAGCCTTATAACCTCTTTAAAGATTTGAACTCAAATAATAAAGTTATTTTCTTCAAAGAAACCAGCCTGGGATTTTGTGTAGTTGAAATATGTTATGGTTGTAGATCATGTTTTGTGATATTATTAATTATGCATTTTCAGTGAAGGATAAAGTCTTGCACATTGTTTGAAATTGCCAAACTATGTTGTCATTTTTTTTTACTTCCTTAGCATATAGACACAATTCATTATTTGTAGTTCTGAGATCACATGCTTTCAGAATACTTCTGAAACTGAATTTCCATCACTTTTGTGTTATGGTAAGTCTTTTGTCATAAGAGTTGTAAACAGGATTTATTATCTTTCACTATTAAAACTCAAATTCTCACTTTGTATTGCTTAATTACATGAGGAGGATAGCTTTTTATCAAAAAGTGCTTTATTTAGGAATAAAGTTCTTTGTGTGACATCAGCGGAGAAGTTATATTGTTCCTGACATCAGGCAGCAACAAATTAGCTTCCAATTTGGTCTCATTCTTGTCAATATGAGATTTACTTAGTCTAAAGTATATCTAAAATCAGAACAAAAATAAATCTTCATGGGCTTCAGTAATTTAATACCTGAAATGCAGGACTAGGCTTTTAGTGGCTCTTAACATCCTGCAGCTGTTGTTTACGTGTTCAGGATGTAGAGAAGGCCACTAGAGGAGACAGAGAGATGACTCTAACTGTAGCATCTGTGATGTTGAATGTAACCACCTCTACCACCGTTTCCTCAGATCTTCAGGATGCTACAGCTAGATGTATTTTCACCCTGAGTGAAAAAGCTGGAGGATTTGGATTTAGGTGAGCTACCCAAAACATATTCTACTAACACCTAAGATGAGCTTGATAAGCTGGTAGGTAGTGAAATCAGATGACATCTCTCTCCCATGGTTTTATGAAGCTTACCTATCTACATCCTCTTTACTTCCTGAGGAGCTTGTTAACTTCTCTGTATCTTTCTGATTGTCTATGTGGTGGCAGTCTCAAAGTATATTTCATTTCTATTTGGCAGGATTAATTCATTTTTTAATAAGGATTTGATTCCTTATCAATTCAGAAATGGACAACATAACTCGCTGACAAAAGAAGTGACTTTTGGCAAAACCAAGAGAAAACTTTGGTACACGACTTCATAGCTGTTACTCAGTAGTGTAGGCAATGACTGCTCCCTTGCTTTACAGTCACTTGGTATGGCACCGCATGCTTCCTCATGCTCCGTTGTCTTCCTTCCCAAACAGGACAGTCTCATCCGAAGAGACTGCACAGCCGCCAAAGCAGAGCTGAGACCTGTGACATTACACAAAACACCTTGGGGAGTAGGAATTGTCACAATCCAAAAGCATGCCAGGAGGTATGCTAGCGATTAAACACTCAGGAAAACTGTGAGATGGTAGTTGAAACAGCGTCCACTGCTCCACTGCTTCCCTGTGACTGAACAGCCTTCACCATGTTTTGCCTATGGATATAGGCCTTATTTGGTGGTACACTGAAAGGAAAATCCCGGCTTGCGAATTCCTCGTTAAATTCTAAGAGGAAAGATGCAGTTGTTTTGTCCTTCACATCCTTAATGCATTCTTGTTACTTGAGTAATTGTCATGATCCCTGTGTGACAGAGATTATGCTGTGGTGATTGGAATAATTCAAGTTTTCAGTCTCTCTGTGAAGCTATGAAAGGGACACAGCTGTAAAGGCATTTTCTCAACCATCGTGCTGAGTTCATGCTTTTGGAACTCAATTTGCTGCTTATTTGTCAGAGTCCTACAGTGCTACAAGAACCCTCTGGCTTTGTAGGTTTTTCCTAACGAAGTATAGCTTGAAATGGGATATGGAATGGGTGAGAAAGAACAAGTTACTCCTTAAAATTGAGATTTTCTAGGTAGCTATTTTGTAGAAAATGCTGCACGATAATATATTTTTAAGGACAGTTGTGGTGCCTACAATACTAGATGTATGCCATTTATAAAGGAAATAACCAAGCCATTTTAAAGAAAGTTTTAGGAGGTGAAACATTTCTGTATTTTTCTCCCTGTGTTTGAAAGACTGTTTTCACCTCATTCAGGCAGATGTAGATAAATCACGTGTTTGTTCACTCAGCTCTATTTGACCAGTAAGAGCTTTAAGTGATTTTCTGGACAACTCAAAATGTTCTAGTGCAGATTGGAAGCTGAGAAAAACCAATCACACTTCCTAAGGTAAGTGGAAATATAACCATAGAAACAAAACAAACAAATATAAAACCCTATGAATAGTATTACTACACAGGGAAGAATCTTGATGAAGTGTGAAGTATGATACAGGGCAGCTTGCTTGGGGTTTTACTGGTATGACTGGTATGCCTCTTAGTTTATTAGCCAGGAGTAAAAATAAAAAACCTCTGAGGTGAACTACAGGGAATTCAAGTCACTCTTTAATTATAGTCACTGAAATAAGGATTTAATTTTAAAGTGTTAAAAGTGATCAGGTTGTAGAAAAAAT
Source organism: Chlamydotis macqueenii (assembly GCF_036417535.1). Classification (NCBI taxonomy): domain Eukaryota; kingdom Metazoa; phylum Chordata; class Aves; order Otidiformes; family Otididae; genus Chlamydotis; species Chlamydotis macqueenii. The sequence continues at coordinate 124,134,826 of NC_141557.1, forward strand.
AAATTGTTTCAAGAATCTCTCTAATGAAATTTATCACCTATTTAATTAGATATCTAGGCATATAGTAAACATTTATTGAAACTCAGTGGATATGTTATTTGATAAACAATATTTTGTATGTCAAACAATATTTTGTATAACTGAATATGTCATCTCACCTATAATTCTCTAGTAAGGCCATATTACTGTATGTGATTTTCCAGCAAATTATTCAGGGAAGTTAGCAAAAAATAAAACTTTTACAATAACATTCATGCAGTTAAATACACATCTGCACATATGGTCAACATTTACAACAGTGTCCAATGATTTTTGATGTCTCAGTTTTCAAAAGACACTGAAGATTTACCTCATTTCACAGGATAAATGTTTAGTATATTCAAAGCCTCTTTCAGAAGTCTTAGAATGAGCATCCTGAAACGTGTATGGCCAGCATAGCATACCATTTGATTTTTAATCCTGATAATAATCTACTTATTTTGCTGAAGTCTCAGTTCAATGTCAATCCACAAGTCTGAGAAATAGGCAGTGGAATATTTTAAGGAAAATGAGAACAGAAACTAAATGATTTGTTTCCTGAAGACAATTTGGTAGTTGAAAGGTGGTAGATAAATGCCCTAAAATCTCAAATCATCAGTAATAAAAACAGATTGTGGACATGTATTGCTATTTCACATTTTCCTCTCTTTTGTAGAGTCAGCTTTGACCATTACTATCTGCAGCTCTGCATATTCAATCGTCTTCTGACTTTCTTCTGCAATTGCAGCAAAGGCATCACATTTGAAGTAGAAACTGACCCACTGGGAATCAGACCAGAACTTCTCAAAGACAAAGTGATAAAAAATATTCAACCACTACTATTGCCTTGGATAAGTACTTTAAAAGTATTTTTACATTAAGCTGCTGATGGAAAAATTCTGATTATGAAAATTCTCAATTCTTTCTAATTTAGGTTTTACCAACTCAAAATAAAATAAGAGAAGCTTTTGTTATCTGTTCTGTCAGTATCAGTATTAGGTTTAGGGACACACTAAGTGTGTTTTAATGGAAGGCTACTAAAATGGCAAATTCCAATCCAGATGTGCGCTACTAGTAAATTTGATCTGGATTTCGCCATTGTCCTAGCCTGCCTCTCCAAAGGAATTCAGGAGACATCCCCCTATCCCCTCATCAAGTCAACTGTAAATATAGCATGTAGTGCTTGGCTGCTTGGCAAAAGGAATGAGCGGGACGCTGCTTTCTGCTCAATGAGACTTGACAAAAAAAATAACTGATTCACCTTGCCTCTGAAATATGTGTGCTGTTTTTAATGTCCTCTCAAGGCCCACCAAACTCAGTACGCTACTTCTGTAAGCTTAGTTGTGAATTACATTGGAGGTAGGTGCCAAAACACTTTCATAAGCCTGTCTCCCATTGCTTTAGGCCAATTGCAAACTGGTCAAATATTCAAATTTTAGTCCTTTCTCTCTTGGTCTTAATGTTTTGCCAGCATTGGAGAAAGATGAGCAAAAGATCACTGTGAAGCAACAGATCATTAAGAGCAACAACAGTTTAGGAGTGTCATATAGACCACAGAAACCCAGTGAAGGCTGCTCAAGAGAATTCACAGACATTATGAAAAACACAGCATCTATCTTAGTGCCCTTTAGGGAAAAAAAAAAGCTCCTGCAGATATTGCAACAATATTTAGAGAAATAAAATGGACCTGGACAGTCATTCTTCACAGCATGGGAGAGACTTAAATGAAAGGGAGACGCAATGGATGCTAAATTGGATAAATTAAGAAAACGTGTGCATGCAACAGAGGAAGGAATAAGCAACACTGAATAAAGTGAAGCTGAAACAAAGAGATCTATGAACTGAGACAGTGTTGATTTTTTATGTTGAAAAAAGCAGAAAATTAGAAAAGAGAAGCCATTTTACTCTTGCTAGAATAGAAGCTGTAGGATTGGACAACGTGATGCTCTTTGTTCAAAACTTGTTCAATTAGATTCTTAAGCTTAATAAGAAAGCGTCGTCACAGAGTCCGAAGGACCAAATGTGAGCTTCTCTGAGACCTGACAATAGTGTTGAGATTCCAAGATAAAGATTATGTTAGTCAAATCAGGTAATGCTGACACGGGCAGGAATCACAAAAACCTGGCAATCACGATAAGCGAGTGCTCCATATCCAAACCTGAGTACTAAAATCCTATAAACACAGAAAGAATAGAACTCTTTCAGGGGCTTATTGGTAGGAAGGAGACTGGAGCTTGAAGTGAGGTAATAAACTATACAACACCAGAGAACCTCTTCTGAGTCTTCTCAAGACTTGTGAAATTCTACAAAATATTAATTTATCTCTTGCAGATTAAATCAGTTTTATGTCTTCAAAAAAAAAAGCTTGAAATAGAAGACAGTGTCTAAGAAAAAAAATGTATATTCAGTCTGAGACAGTCTAAGATATGTGCTTAAATTATCTCTTCTTTAGGATTTGTGTCTCTGCTGGAAATAAGTTTTTAAAGCAAACATTACTGAATGACATCATTTATATATAGCCACCTAACTCTTTCGCGTGTGTGTGAATAGCATATTTACTTTGAGGAAATGCTGCATTGTTCAGGGTTTTGAGGGTTGGGATGGGAGAGGGGTGGTATTTGAGGTAATTTCTGACAAGGGCTTTTGGAAAAAAAAAGAATATTTCCTCAGACAGTTCTCTAAATAGAGCCACTTCTTGAAGAAAAGTTGCTTTCTAGAGACCTTGCACCAGGCTGTGACATTATAGCAACACTTTCTTGTGTCATGCTACTGTTGCACTTGGTGTAATGATTGTTTCATGTAGCTAAAAGAAAACAAGGTATATAAAGCAAATACTAGTCTCTGCAGTTCTGATTTCTCCTCTGCAAGGAAGCCTCTCTGCAAGATCCCAGCACTGACAAGTACTCAGGTGGTAGGTGACTCAATAAAGGCTCTGACTGCAATGAAGATGATTGCATTTATTCTTGGGGGAGTATTTGTTAGTTTACAGAGCAATGGCTTATGACTGCTTGCAGACAAATTGTTCATGTAGGCTTGGAGCAGTGAAGGATGACCTTTCAGATCCACTTACATGCTCAGTACAAGCCATCTGAATGCAGTCTCCTCAATCCTTGTATCCATCAGTGTCCACTTTGATCTACTGCAACATAGCTGTGGTTGATTCTGCCCAGTCTTAAGACTTTAAGACTGTTGCATTTTTATGATTATTTCTCATTTTCCAAAGTCCATTTTTATAATTCTCTTTCCCCATGCCTCATCATTTGGTGTTTGTAAGTTTCTAATAGGTACGCACATTTGCTAAGATAGTCAGCCTCTACTAACAAGTACTGAAGTCCTTCATGGTCTTGGTATTTCCTTACCGGTTCTCAGTTTCTCTATGTCTGGCTGTAATCCATCTGAAGTCCTCAAATATCTAATGGACCAACACCTATCCTCTGTAGTGTTAGCTTGTTTGCCTTCCTGCTTGTACCAAGGAGTCATCATAACTTTGTGTTGTTCCCAATTGTCTTCTCCTTATACTGCAAGATTATAACCAGTTACTGGCTTGATGTGTGGGAATCCCTATCGTGGCTAATAAACTCTATTAAATTATAAACCCTTTTCACATTTCCTTAGCTTCTTTTTCATGGCATTAAACTCTTAGAATACTCTACTAGAATATGACATTCAACAAAAACTAAATTTCTAGTACATGCTGCTCTGCAGCCATGACTAGATCTCCAGGGTGTGAGTTACCATGAAGGGTGAACTGAACTATCTGTTGTTTTATGGCTTTCCTATTTGAAAGGTGCCTTTGCCACAGCTTCACTGTACACATCAGCAGAGTTTTCTAGCCTGCTATTGCTCATATCAGGCTGGGGAGGATCACATTGCAGCTGGCTCCAGGGGACCATCTTTGGCCAAGTGAAACCGCTTTCCCTTCTTCTCATTTTTGATGCAGGCATGCTGAAAGACAGTAATGACATCCAGTCTCTAAAGCTAATGTTTTATTTAAAGAACAGCAAAAACAACCAAACTACAAGAAGATTACTCACTAAATAGGGGAAGCCTCAGAAGCACTGAGTGAGACAGATTGAACAAGATGCTTGGAAACAAATCAACTTCCTAACCCCTGTGTCTTTGCAGTGTTTATACCTTTTTTCCATACTGTGCTCTAAGTCTAACCTTCAGCATCTTTTTAGTTCAAGGAAAACTCCAGTCTCTCTCTACATAAGTCTTCCTTATGACTTTTCAGGAAAGTCTGTCTTCTGACTCTCCTAAAACCTAATCTGGGACTGCTTCCCTTACTGAACAGGACACTTTTTTTTGGAGTCTCCCATTTTGTCTCTGCCACTGCCTGCTCCACTCTACACTCCACAATGTTTTCCAGAATCAGTCATGCTCATTTGGGCTACTGTGGGAGTAATCTTTCTCTTTCTTCTGCTTTCCAGGAGAAAAGAATATTTCAGTAAGTGTAGTAGCTAAGACAAGGTAAACAGAACACTTCACTAATCCCCTGTATGACCTTTTTAACATAATATAATATAAATACATAAATGAGATGGCTCTACCCTTCTGTTAGAAAATAAAATGCTTAAATTAAATTGAAATAACTTAATTGCCTGTCACTTTTATAAAATTTCTGTCTTAAGAATCTAGATCCCCTGAAGTCACGCGGTAGCCTTTCTCCTCTGTGTCGTAAAGCTCTCCTGCACCCATAGGCATGTTTATTCCTTTTCCATTTTGAGTAGCTGCAGTGTTGGGACTGCGGATCTGTTTCTCACGTATCTCATGCTTTTTTTTTTGTTTTTTAGGGGTATGTGTGCCAAGTCATTTGGTGTCAGCTTGCCTCCATTCCATTTTTGGCTATCATTACCCTGTTCTTCACCCTGTCATGGCAGTCTTCATGTTGATCACTCTCTTGGTGAGCTGAGCCCTCCCTGCTGTTTAGAGACCTTCCACCAGAGTCATGCCTTTTTCTTTTGCTCAGCCATCCTCCCAAGAATCAAGGATCATCTGCCCCCTGTATGAACCTCCCTTTCAGATCAGTCTTTCTGAAATCTCAGGAGCTGCATGTGGATGACAGAAATCTGACCTCTGCAATGCAAATATTTGCTTCAAGATCCATGTTATACTCACACTGTGAATGAAGTTGACAGAAGCTGTGACCAGCTGTGTATGGTTCTACACGTTGTTACACATTATGAAAAACAGGTCATTTAAAAATTAGTCAAAATTTAAGTCAAACTGTTGACTTTAACCTTCTGTACCTCAAATTCCCATCTGTAAACTGCTTATTGCATAACCTTTCGCTTCTGAACAGGGCTTTTGTGCAGATAAACAGATTTGTATTTGTGAGGTATTTCAATGGTACAGGAAGGATTGCTATAGCAATGCTCCCAAGGCAAAGGATAATTATTTCTTAGTGCTTGGTTTGCTCAGTGTATATATAGCCTAGGGCCATATGGTGAAAAGTGAGAAACAAACAGACAAATAAACAAATATTGAATGCCTGCTCGTTGAATGAGCACTGCCCAGCCTATGTACAGAAGGGGGCAAGGGTCTCATGGAAAGCTCAGATAGTGGTTGGTCATGCAATGAAATAAGAGATATGTTAATAAAAAGACAACTAATAATGCTGGGAACTGAACTGAGGCTGTCCAGGCCACTGTAACTGTGGCATTTCCTAATGCAAAGAGGCATGACCTAAAACCTTGGTCAAGTTGTTTTAACAGAGGTTTTGTGTAAAATATCAGTAATAGATAAATGGCATGAAGAGGGCTGGTTTTCCTCATGCAGAGTTGGTCTGTTAATAATCCATGATGACACTAATAAAAAAGCATCCCGTAGTAGACCATAAAAATAAAGTAACTTCTTTTAATATTGCAGTTGAAGTTAATACGTCTTGAAGAAATTGATTCAAGCTGTATTGTCATTTTGACAGTGTCTAGTTCTGGCTTCCCTTACTCTACCATCCATCTGTTTGTAAGAATTAATCAAATTTGTGTAATCAAATTGTACATATTATGGTATTTTGTTTGATATTATGTCTAGTAATTGCTGGCATATATAAACTTGTAAATAGCAGATATTTTATTTTAATATATAAATGAGACCAAAAATATGTGATCAATGAATTACATCTTTACTAAGTTCCATAAAATTTAAAGGAAGAGCAAACCCCTTTTATTGACTGTTTGCTCAGAAACAGTCATTAAAATTTTCATGAGCCTAGAATACTCTATTATTTCTCACCATTACTTTTCTACGTCCTAAAGTAATTATTTTATAAAACTCAAATAAACTTTTTAAGAGTCTGTGTGAGAAAAGGAAAGCATTTAAGTCCTCTGGCAACCATTCTGAGACTTCACAGAGCTGGGTGGCATTTTCTGTCCTAATTTTAATCTGTATTAATAGGAATCAACTCCAAATCCTTTTGTCAGGTTGGCATGTACATTCTGAAACAACTTAACAAACTGGATCAGAAAATTCTATATCAAGATCTAAAGCTACACGAGATATTCCACTAGATTATACTTGACTAGAAAACAGCTAAATTTCATGGTTCATTTGCAGCCATTACTGATAAAATGATTTGAATGGGAATACTTATACAACTAAATTAAGCTGGTTTTGGTCCATTGTGATAGCAGCTCAAGTGTTGGGAAATTACATTATTTTCATATTTGGAGGCAGCAATGAACATTTTGAATCAAATGGTTTGGACATATGATTACTAAATATACTAACTGACTGTTTAGTAGGAGCAACTGTGATGAAAGACTAATTGATAGGCAACCTAAGGTTGTCAGTAAAATAACAAAATAAGCTTCCCCAAATGAGGCAACTGCTTCAGAATTAAGGAACTATTCCCCCTCTTTTTAAAAAATATATAGTGTTAATACATTTGCCAGCTAATCTGTATATTGCCAGTCTGCCAGTAAATGTCAGTGAATGTATGACTCAAGTAAAACTCAGGGAACATGGAAAGCTCTAAAGGCAAATCCAAACACAGAGGAAAAATAAAGATTTATAATCAAGAGTTTGTTTTTTTCACTGAAAGGTATAAACAAAATCTGAACATATTTTTGCCAAAAGGCCAGATGAATTTAAAAACTTAGAAGAATAGAGTAAAAGTATAAAGCTAAGTAATCATTGTTATATATAGGAAACAGAATTCAAGCAAAAAACATTACTAGCATACATGGACCAGGAACGGGATTCTGTAGCATAAATTGTTATATCTCAGCTCTGAGGTCAGAAAGTTTTGGTACATCACAAATTTTGTTCCTGGGGGTGATTTTTTGTCTATATTGTTGTTGAAATACAGCCAGGACAAAACTAGCCATATAATTATCTAGAACTTTAGCAGCAGGTAACTGTGATAAATTATTCTAAGGACTTTTGCAAGTATGCTTTCCTTGATACCCAGAATATGATAGCAAAGATAACAAAACCACCTCTGAGTGGAAAGGTGAAAATTAATGAAATCTAGTTTGTCAAAAGTGTGAAAATTTCTCTCATGAGAAACATAGAAGTTATAATGTACTGCATCCTTGCTGTTCAATCAAGGAAATGGGACTTTGTAATGACAAATGTGAGCACAGAACATAGTGCTCACATCTACGCAGTGACTATTCACCCTACATCCCCTAATCTCCCCAGGTGCACTCTCAGCTGATGTAAATCTGTATAGCTCTTTGTTGACTCCAAGTTCTCCTCATTAGATACTCCAGAATCCTCATCAGAAATTGCCAGTGTGATTCCCAGAATAATAGGCAGTGCTATCAACATCTTTTTTTTACAGGTACTTGCAGTGAACTTTACCCTGTGTAAACATCCGGCACACTCTCCTTTGCAGTGTTCAGTGCCTGTCTATAGAGGGTTGGAAGTAAAAAGGATGAGCCAAAACAGCAATGCATGCAGAAAAAAAAAGACTTTTTCTGTAAGTAGCTGTCGAAAGCTGCAAAGAAGGTAAGCCAGGAACAAACTGTAAGGATCAGCTGTGACGACTGTAGATATTGGTGGGAAAGAGTGGATTCTGTTTCCCAAAGCCCTCAGTGCTTTATGGAATGATTTTATGCAGATGGAGCAGATTTCACCCAAGGGGAGAAGCCATCACAATGCATGTCTTTCCAAGAGTATGCATCAGCTTCCTATTTGCAAGCTAAATATTGCTTATCAATTATTAACATTCAGGAAAAGGTGACTACAGTCTATCTGTGATGCTATAGTGAAATTAGATGAGAACTCAAAAAGCACTTAGAATAAATAATACATGATTAACATGTCATATAAATCAGTGTATCATGTTATTTTAATTTGTTTGCTTTTGCTTCTTTTTTTTCCCCTTATTCTTAGTTTTTACCCTTGTTCATTTTGATAATACTTTTCAACTGATTTCCTTTATGTAGTAGAGGCAACTTCTGTTTTATTTATTGGCTAGGGTAGAGTTCAGTATAGAAGTTAATAAGAAAATTGCTAAGTTTTGTAATTCTGTATCATTCTATTGCTGACATTTAAAAGCTAGAGAGCTGTATATTAGATCTACCTTTTCCTTACAGCTACCTGACACAGCTCAATTACTAAAAATGTGTGCAATAAATCTATTCACTCAATTAAATACCTACTAATAACGATTGAACTACCATTTAATAAAATTTTATCATCTGAAGTACAAGGTAAGTGATAATAATAACAACAATAATGAATAATTGCATTCAGCAACACAGAGGAGGATTATGGCTCATTCTTAAAGACACATTTTTTTAATGGTTTAACAAAATATTCTATTGAAGTTTTCTTATTTCATAGACCTGCCATTCTTTCTTTCTTGTCTTCTGTCTTACTCATCCTATCAGCCATAGCCGGTGGTCAATTTGCTCTTATACGATTAAATCCATATGTGACAGAAGAACATGCGGTTGCCTAATCACATAAGTGCCTTCCCAGCAACAAGCAGAGCCCTGGCAACAGTACAGTACAGAACAACACAGGGTCTGTTGATAGCTTTCAAAATATCCATATAGTTTGCTCTTACAGGTATACAGACCTAGATCTAACAGTAAAAACTCCCTGCTGACATACAGTCGTATCTCTGAGACACCAGGATTTAAGATTTCTCTCTACTGCAGCATTTCAGGTGCTTGATTTTAGTGGCTGTGGGTAACTTGCAGACACAAGTTACTGCACTACACTGTTCCATTCACAACCTTAAATAGTGGCTCATGGGGGATATAGTCCAGCTGATGAACTTGGCCATGGAAGAAAATGAAAGTGTTCAACCTCTGAATTACTTCCCTCATGGGGCTCTGTTATAATATTATGTAATTAAAATGTTATTTTCAGCTAAACAATTCCTATTAAAAATGTAGATAACAAAATGTAGACATATCAGTGTTTTGTTTTTATCATATATATTTGGTTTTAGATGTGGAAGGGAAAAAGAAAAGTTTTGTCACAGAAATACTCCATGAAATAGGCATAAAAAAGGCAAAGCCTGTGCCTGTCCTCAGTAGGGTCGTTAACCACAATCACTTTTCTGAGTGTTGGTAGAATTTTTACTTTTTCTTTCATGAGTCTGTCTTCTATAGATCTGCTCCCACAGTGCAGGGGATGATGTTTGATTTCCTCATGATGCATGTATTAGCAGAGTTATTTGTTTGTGTCTTACTGACAGGATGCAAATAGAGGAGGAGTTTCTTGGATGAACTGGATCAAGGCTCAGACATCAGACAGTAACTGGTTTTACACATCTTTTCATTGTCTGTGCGCACTGTTAAATGTTCAGGCTGCATTAGTGCCCAAGCTTATCAGTGTATGTGAAACAAATCTATCCAATCCAACTTTAATCCCACTCACAATAGACATATACATGTTGCTTGAGAGAACCAATTTAATTTATATATGAAATGTGTTTATGCATCAATATCATATTTTTCTAGGTACATCTGCAAAATTTTAAATAAATTTGTCTAAAATATGTCTTAGATAACAAAGCATAGAAAAAATCTGCAGGACCTTTTAAACTCAAAAATGTTGCACAAATATGAACTTAATGTGAATGAGAGGATTGATATGTAAACCAATTTAAATGCTAAAAAATCCAGGTCTAGCTTTCTAGCTCTGTTCAGCTGTAAAACAAGCAAAACTGTACAGGTGTGCTCTAGCTTCTTTCAGTGACATAGAAGCTAGGAAAACATTCAGCATTTGCCTTTATAGCTCTCCACTGACACGCAATGAATGGCTTATAACTGGGGAATTCTGCAGGATGTAGCCAAGAGCATGCCTCCTGGCTTGAGATCCATTTGTGGATACAAATCTTCATGAGACATATGCAAAATCCTTCCTAGCATAAAGTTGCAGTGGCATGTGAGGTTCCCATTTCACACGGGCAGACTTGAAAGAGTAGCACCTATCTGACTGATCAGCTGATGCTTTGCTGGACCAAAGCCAGACAACTGAATACAAATTTTCTGTATTGGTCTGAACAATATCAAAGTTCAATTTCTTCCAGATGTGGGTTTTTTTGGTTATGCAAGAAAGGGATGGCTTTCCTAAACATATGGAACGTAACGGCACAAGCTGACAAAAAGGAGCATATCGGAACTGGATTTTTTTTACTTATGTCCTATGATTTCCAAAATCTTTACACAAAACTGTCATTTCTGGTTTTTTCTGACTCCTACAAGGCTTTACTTTAAAATATTCGTTGCTTCTAGCATGTTCCTCATTCACAGTTGCGTATTGCTTCTTGGATTGGCTTAACTTAGGAAAAAGTTAATTAAAGCAAGCAGATTAATGATGTGTACTGGACTGAGTTTCATATTGAGCAGGTGTTTATGTCTTGTTTGAACACCACCAAGTTTGTTGTCTTGTCTTTCATGACTTCTAATATTCACTTGCAATATGGAAGAATTCATGTTAAATTGGGATGGGCGGGTTTTAAACCCTTATAAAGACCACTCACAGTAAAAGCCCTTATTTTCAGTGTTTATTTTGTGTGTTATCCTGATAGGTTTTAATGTTCTCAGCTCACCCTAGCTCCAAATTTACGTACACAGACAATTCCTTTTTTAAAGGAATTTAGAAAATTCATTGATAACATCTGTGTCTACTTTAACTATTTAATTTCAAAATTATTAATTGCTTTCTTTTTGATTTATAGGATAACTATCACTTGACAATGTCATGATCTTACGTAGATGGGAGATCTAATTGTCATTTACAACAAGGCTTCTTTTATCTCTTTTCTAAAGAGACTTTAAAATGGATGCAGGTATTAATAATTCACAGTTTTAGGCCTCTTTACTTTGCCACAATAGAATAAAAATTGACTTTGAATTCAGGAAGAGGAAGTTACCTTAAGATATATGATTTTTTCTTATTTAGGTGTGTTTCAAATGTTTAAAATAGATTTATTAACTCCTTAAAGAGGAAGAAGGAATTAATATGATTTAAAGAATGAATTATTATAATTAATATTATTTCAAGATTGGAAAATCTCAAAAGGTTGTAAGTCTCCATTATCAAGAAGTTAGACCTTCACCTTTTCAAATTAGTGCTACACTGACCTAGCTTAGAAACATTCTTGCAAGTCAGCATGAACTTTTGACACAAAAGGAATAATATTTATCATAGTTACCACTATATTTTTTTTGTAAAACACTTTGTGAGCATAGACTAATACTAATTAATCCTTACATTACCCACAGGGAGAATGATAAGTATGATTTCCATCTTTAAAATGAGGAACCTGATTGTACTTTCATTTATGCTAGTGTAAATTATTAAGCCTTCTACTGAAGTGAATGGAATTACACTGCTGGGAAATCAACTTGAAATTGGTATCAGATATGGGGAAAATATTATAAAGCAGCTAAGTGCTTTCCTAAAGGAAACAGTCAGCTTCAAAGCTATCCAGAAAAGCTAGTGATTCCTGCTTCTTAGCCTAATACTTTGACCATTACAAATAATTTCCTTGCAGTTAAAAATTTGAGGGTTTTGAGGTGCATGGCATTTAATTGCAACTAAGAGGGATTGTTGTTCTGCAATAATTTTATGATCTCTGTAGTTCACATCAGGCCATATTTTTATTTACATATTTCTCAGGAACTATAAAGCATTACTAAGACTGTTCACAAGCAATATGTTTACTATGGACTTTGAGTGGCTTGGTTATTTCACAGTGTATTTAAACTATAGGTTAAATTCTTCATTAGTAATAACGATAATAATAATAATAATAGAGATCAGCAAGAAAAGTTTGGAAGGTTTGACATCCATGTTTAGGCTTTGATTGAAGGTGGCTGCCACATAATTATTATCAAACTAAGAGGACTTAGAACAGTGTGTTTTCCAAAGTTATTTATGGTAGTAGAGACCAATGGTTTTTTGGAATTTACATTCTTTTCTAGTGAGATTTGATACTCACTTTTAAAAAAAATTAATTGGTTTTCAAATCAAGTCAACAACACAATACAGAACTGTTATAACTAAAGTTAACCTGAACTAAGTCGGGGAGTGGATCCATCAAAAAGATTATACACAGAGAATATTTCATCTGTACAAAGTATTGTGAAGATTTATACAAGTATCTTCTGAGAGCAAACACAAAAATTTAAAAAATTCTGTATCGTAGAATTGTAGAATACTTTGGGTTGGAAGGGACCTTAAAGATCATCTAGTTCCAACACCTCTGCTCTGAGCAGGGACACTTCCCACTAGATCTCATTGCTCAAAGCCCCATCCAACCTGGCTTTCAACACTTCCAGTTGTAGATGAGGCATCCACAACTTCTCTGGGCAACCTGTTCCAGTGCCTCACCACCCTCACAGTAAAGAATTTCTTCCTTATATCTAATCTAAATCTACCCTCTTCCTCTACCCCTTTAGGTACTGGAAGGCCACTATAAGGTGTCCCCAGAGCCTTCTCTTCTTCAGGCTGAACAACCCCAACTCTCTCAACCTGTCCTCATAGAAGAGGTGCTCCAGCCCTCTGATCATCTTCACAGCTCTCCTCTGGACTCAGTCCAACAGGTCCATGTCTTTCTTATGGGGGGGCCTCTAGTACTCCAGGTGGGGTCTCACCAGGGCAGAGTAGAGGGGGAGAATCACTTCATTCCCTTGACCTGCTGGCCACACTTCTTTTGATGCAGCCCAGGATACAGTTGGCTTTCCAGGCCACAAGCATGCATTGCTGGCTCACATTGAATTTCTTGTATTTACAGAATGCTAAGTTCAAGTATAATCCCAAACCATTACCCAACAGTACACTTCAATACATGCTTGTTGGTTCTGATTCCTTCTTTGGCTGCCTGGCACGGAGAAGTGGCAGATCAATTTCATCTATTATGAACAGTCATGTAGTTCATAATGACATAGCTTTAATGCAAGTTTGGGAAGAGCTAACACAAAGGGGAAAATATCTGTGAAAGACTTGTGTTAAAGCCTAATTAGCACATCAGAGCACAAAGGGCATGAAGGGAGGAGGAGTTTTAACAGAGTTAATATTAATATTCTATTTATTAGCTCTTTGAGGGCATTGAAGGTTCAATATGATAAAACACGACTTGTACTGTTAACAGGACTAGCTTGTTTCCAACTGTAATTTGTAGCAGAGGCACAGTAACCTTCATATGCAGCTACTTTTTGTTTACAGCAGGAACTACCTTTGATCCATAAGCAGCATCAGATATGTAATGAGTGGAAAAGGAGAGGGCAGTAAATGTCTCAGCCCAGTCCCATGGATCACATGGCATTACACTTTCAAGTCCTTCCTCTCTGCACTGAAGGATAATTTTAATTATTTACACTTCATTTAATATGCAGTAAGAAATAGATCAATATACTAAATGGTTTGGTTATTAACAACCACCATTTCACCGATAAGAGACAAAGCAGTGCAAGCATATATTTTTTCTTTACATTAAGCTTCTCAAGACCAAGGTGCATTCTCTCCAGTATTGTGTTTCCAACAGTTGTCAGTAACAGCTGTCTCACTAGAAACTTCCAGAAATTATGCTAGTCAGTTTCTACTTTCAGGGAAGTTCTCTTCCCACTCCCAGCACGTAGGCTCTCATATGCTCTGTAGAATGACATATTTTATCCTGTGCAAGTTTCAATTTGTCTTCATCTGAAAAGAAGCAGTGCAAAATCAGGAGATATACGTATGGTTATGGTTTGGGAAATTTTATACCATAATCAGGTTCATATGTACATTCAGTATCAAATCTTAGTGCACCTTTTAAGCAATCTATCATCTAATGTAAGGTTTTTTTTGTTCACTCAAAAATATATATTTTTCCCTGGATACAATTCATTACAGACTATCAGATCTTTTCTGATATTCATTGCTGTGTTTTGTATAGCAGTCATTTTAGAAGAAAAAGTGTAAGTAGATGATATAAAACAGCCAAAGGATTAGGTGTCATGATAGCATCACTACCCACGTTACAGGAAACACCAATGAGGAATCAGAGTCAAGACGAAGGTGAATGATTCAAGCCTACATGAGCTGTTCATCTGCATATTCACCTGACCGCCTACTACCTATTTCATCCATAGGTTTTGTCTTACTTCATTTCAAGGCTTCCTTCATTAGGCTGAACACAGATAATTGGTGTATGTGGGAGCTCTGCAGCTTGAGCTCTCAACACAAGGGCGAGCACAGAGCCCCAGGGCCCTGCCATGCTCCCTATCAGCCAACAAGTCATAAACCATAGTTTGAGATATGAAGTTCTTATCACTGAAGTGGGCTACTGTGCTGTTGAGAGTGAAGTTTCTCTCAAACCTTGTGTGGTCTGCTTGGTTTAGCTGCTATGGTTATTAATATTAGAGCAGAAAGAATGGGGGCAATTTAAAGACAACCTTTTAGGACAGAACTAAGTAATCTCAGCCATGGTTTCCACATGGGGAAATCTCAGCCTGACATACCTCTATGCTTTCTAAAAGGGTTAGAAACATTCATCTTCTGAATATACTTTCTTTCCCTGCTGTACTTTGCAGGAGATGTATCCCTTGTAGTGGTGCTTTGGCTACTTTTAGATGTGTCAGGTTAACTCCACGCCTGGCATAGCTGACTCTTTTCATCTGGGCCTTTTTGTCAACATCTCTGGCAAAATCCCCAGCTGACGTGACCTGGCCTATCTCCATGAAAGTCAATGGACACCAGCTGAGAATCTGGCTCTCTCAGTGGCTTTGGCTGCATGTGCAAAATCATCAACCTGATGGAGACAACTGGAATTCGGCCACTGATATCAATGGAATTTTTTTCTGGATTCTTTAGCGGCAAGGTAGAAAGAAAACTAGAAATTTCTCTTGGCTTTCACCTTTAGGGAAAATAATTTGGAATAATCAGGAAAGCTGTAGACTTTTGCTGCTCTAGCTGTCTGCAGAATCATGCTGTGGTACACTAGCTACATAAAGATTATTTACATGCTTGAGTAAACATGGCCTTGGCTGGGTCCCTTGGCTATGCCAAATATCTGGACATGTTCATCAGACACCTGAACACAAATATACAAAATGTTTTTCACCATTAGAAATGCCTTATGGAGAGTATCTCGGAAACTTAGATGTATTTTATACTTTGCTATCATGTCTGTTACAGCTCTTCTACCCATCAGACACGTGAGTTCCAAGGGTCTGACGATGCCTGATTCAAACATGAGCATATGGCAGCTATGGACCAGTTGGAGAGGGTCCAGAGGAGGGCCAAAAAGATGATCAGAGGGCTGGAGCAGCTCTCCTATGAGGACAAGCTGAGAGAGTTGGGGCTGTTCAGCCTAGAGAAGAGGAGGCTCCAGGGAGACTTTGTAGCAACCTTCCAGTACCTCAACGGGGCCTACAGGAAGGACGGCGAGACACTGTTCAGTAGGGCTTGTTGTGACAGGACGAGGGGTAATGGTTTTAAAATAGAGGGAGGTAGATTTAGACTAGATATTAGGAAAAAATTTTTTACACTGAGGGTTGTAGAGCACTGGAGCAGGTTGCCCAGAGAGGTGGTAGATGCCCCATCCCTGGAAACGTTCAAGGTCAGGCTGGATGAGGCTCTGAGCAACCTGATCTAGGTGAAGATGTCCCTGCTTCTTGCAGGGGGGTTGGACTAGATGACCTTTGAAGGTCCCTTCCAACCCTAACCTTCTATGATTCTATGATTCTTATCACAGTGTCTGTCTGTGCTATATTTTTTCTCAAGGAGGCCAGCTGGCTGCCTTTGTACTGTGCAAAGGTATGCCTATTCAAAGGCTTACCTCTACATTGCAGATCTCTTACAAGCCCGAGCAGGGTGCACACAAGCTGCCCTGAACATGCTAACTCCAAATACGTGCCTGAGAAGTATTTGGGGGACTTCTCAGTTGACCAGGGCCAAAACAGTGCCAGGACTCTAGAAATTCAGCAATATTCACTGCACTCCAGTGCTCAGGAACTCCTTAATTTGCTGATGTTGTCAAAGCCTGAGGCTTCAAGCCCACTAGAGATGAAGTAGGGGGAAGACATGTGTGGTCACCAATGTGAAGCCAGAGCAAGTCCCTTTGAAAACATGCAAGCTTCTGGGCTTTTCTATCTCTGAACAAGTTTAAGTGCTCAAAAATCGTGTTCTTGGTTTGAATACTATGAAGGCTTAGGGGGTCCATTTTATATTTTTTTTCTTTAATCCTTTAATCCACAACATTCATTCTTAGTCTTTTTTTATAAGCTAAAATAACAGAATTTTTCTGTCTTTGTTGTTATCATGAGTGCACTTGGTTCCCAGAGTAAATGGACAATGTGAAAAATCTTCTGGTTTCTTGTTAGCTTTCACAACACACTGACACATTAGTTGCATCTTTTTGTGTGTTAAGAGGACTTAAAACAAGTCTGAAAGTGATTTTTAAAGAGCTAATTAAAAAAAAAAGGCAATTATCTTATGCCCTTTACAAGAAAATATCTAAGAAACTTTCACCTTTAAAATTACTACTTCATGTGTTCAACCTTCTCTGGACACTTTAAAGTCAAATGCCCTCATTAGTCAGTTTATCAGTGTATGGCTACTGGAAGACAGCTTTTGAAAAGGTGGTGTTATTCCCAGACTTTGACTTGACAGAGGTTGAATAATACTGGCTCTAGTTCTAAAGAAACAAAATAGCTCCTGGGCTGGATCTTTGTAAGCATCTGAAAATCATATTGGATGCTTGCAAAGAAGCATCTCTGAAAGCCTTTCATTTTTAACCTTTTGTATTTTCTTTTTTCTTTCTTTCTTTTTTTTTTTTTAAGCTACACATGCAGGTTCTTTCAGGAGCAGGAACATTCAATCTTACAGAAAGCTTTTTTTTTTTTTTTTTTTTCATTATTTACTTGGCTTCAGTATTTTCCCAAGTACCAAGGTACTTTCATTTTTTTTTTTTAAATGAGAAAAAAACTAATGTTGTCAGCATCAATAAATCAACAACCAGGAAGAGTCACTTCCTATCAGAGTTTCAACAGTGCTTCATGGTTTTCCGATCTCCTGTCTGTACTAATCATCTCTGATGTTTCACATATGCATGGTACATGATGCCAGGTTTTAAAATACAGCTGAGGAAGGAAAGAAAGAAGGAAAGAAGGAGGGATGGAAGGTAAGAAGAAAGAAAGGAAGGAAAAGGTAGGAAGGCAGGAGGACAGGCTGAATTACGTATTTGTAACTACATAACATACTGTTATATGTGGTGGTGGACAGAATCTCTCAGAGGTCAATTAATGGCAGGCACAACCCAGTAGTGGAGAGACAGACATATATATGAAGAAAATGAGGAAAAAACCTACCTTATTTTCTGCATACACGTGTAGATGTGTGAGTATTTGCATAAATACATAAAATAGTCATGCAGCAGTTGATATGCCAATATTGTTACTTGTATTCAGATCAATATGTAAATGAAGAATGAATAAATCTAATATATCCTACTGGCTTACTACTGTGGATGCTAGAAGGCTGCTCCAAATACTGCTGCCATCTGCAATACAGTTGCTCAAAAGTGCTGTCATTTCAACAGGAGGAGGAGGTGATATTTTGCCAAGTTTTCCTAACTGCTCATAAAATTTCACTAGTTAATTTAGCTTTTATATATTATTAGAATTAGTTTGGAGGGGTTTTTTTTTTTTTTGTTTACAGAATTAAAGTTTTCTTAACAGATTTCCAGCTCGGCATGCATGTTTTAATTGAGTGTTGCAGGGACGTGGCAACGTAGCAACCATTTTCATTTTATCTTTCCCTTTCATTGCAGTCAGTATTGCTTTAATCAAGCATTCACAGTCTAGTTGCTCTCTTTCCAACATATTTTGATTTTCATTTCAGACAAGTTTGAGAATAATTTGTGTAACTGGTGATGTTTGGTGTTTTTTCTGATGCTTGAAGAGGAAGACTGTATGAATATATTGGCTTTTTAAAGGTGAGTTCTAACTCTGGAGATTTTAGGGAAAGCTTGAAAATGGGAAGCAAAGGGCTTGAAAATTGGAAGGCAAAAAGTATTATTCTCTTTATGAGTGTTGAAATTTCATGACTTCAGGTTGACAAAGGGATCTGTTACTGTCTGTCAGATGCTTGAAGTTGGTAACACCGCCCTTGTTCCACAACCTCATCAACTCATGCTGTTATTAAAAGTGGTCATCAATACCTGTGAAACTTTTTCTTTGGGGATATTTGCTGATTTGTATAACCTTCAGTAGGAATCCAGGCACACACAGAGGACTTCCTGAGGATGAGGCTTCTGTTAGAGGCTCACCTAGTTTCCCTCTGCCCTGTCCATACGCAGCCATCCAGGTAAACTGCAGCAGAGCTGAGAGGGCCAAGGAGTGACCAGATGGAAGACCCCTCTAAAGCCAGCACACAGTGTTGAAGGGCAGAGCAGTGAGAAGCCCTATAGCCAGTCTGCTTCCCTGCATACCCCAAGACAGAGCTGAAGCACAGACCCAGCCCTGAGGCCTGGGAAATGCTTCTGAGGGCCACTCTTTGGAAAACCTTTCTGAATCCCCAGCTTGTCTGCACTGTACGCTGTCCTGCAGGACGTCTGGTGGTTATTGCCCAACCTCAAGCCCCTGTAGTAAATGTCATCTTGCAGACTGCTTTCTGTGCAGTCTTAACATCTGTACATCATGTTTATAGAGTATTAACGTCACCACGTACCTTAAGACACTTTCTGAGGAATTTATATATTGATGGCATGGATTGCTCCCTTAAAAATATACACAAAGCTATCTTCAGGTGAGGTAAATTGGCATGGCTCTACTGGGTTCAGCAGGGCCAAGTCAATTCCAGTTCCAGTGCTGCTTAAGTAGTAACTTTAAAACAGTCCAGACTGTTTAGCAAACTGTAATTAATATTGTTCAGATGCCATAGTAGTAAAAGAGAAGTAGAGAGAAAACTGGAGAAAGAAACAGAGAGAGACACATATTTTCATGTAATATATACACCAATTCCCCAAAAGGTTTCTTTTATAGTGGTGTCACTTGGAGTGATGAACACCAGGAGCTAATCCACTCAGGTCACACCAAAATAAAACTGATGGAAGAAAGAATTGAGACAATATGTGAAGACGTAGAAATAACATCTATGAGCATTTTTAATGGTGCCCCGTGACTGCCAAGGAGGTAATATATGAAAAGTGGTTTTAATGTAATGCAGAAGGTTATAAATGATCAAAAAAAAAATCGATTGGGATTTTGCCACTGGCCTCTGTGGGAGAAGGATCAAGGCCTCAGAGAGCTATTTTGTTGGCGTTTAACTTTTAACAGCTGAGACAAATTTATTATTCACATGTATTCCAACACCAATTTTGAAACATTTAGGAACAGCAGAAGAGTGGAAGTACTTGGTTTCTGCAGGACACAATGAGAAGTGTTATACAGATAATTATAGCATATGACATGACTGAAACATATAGCTGTTCTAGTATGTCGTAATTTTTCACTTCTTAAAAGAAGTGTTGAACCTGATGAGGAACAGCTTGCATTGGGTCCCACTGATTTAATTTGTACATACTGTAATTTACTAGGTTGCAGTAAAAACAGTCATTTTGTGAGGCTATCATAAGCTCATTAGAAGCGTACTGAGAAAGCTTAATGGCTTACAACCCACAGCTTCATGCATCCATTTTACAGGGATCCCTTCCCAACAGAGCCTGCCGCATGGTGTTCGCTGCTGCTGGCAGTACAGCGTTTTCACACATGCCCCAGAAAATTAGAGGTATTTGTGAATAACAAGATTAAAGACAGAGCCAACATTTCAGGAGTACTTGGAGTGCTGCTGAGACAGGGAAAATCTCATGTATTGTTAACCATGGTGAGGCTGGTTAGCTGTTAAGTACTGTATAGTGTAACTAATCAAAAGCTCTAACATCCCAGACAATGGAACAGAAATAATTACTCTCCCAGAGCTACTATTGTTTTGTGCTCAGCCTTCTCTGGACTAATAAAGGGTTTAAATTTAAATTGTGTTAAGAAAATGTCAGCATTACAAAGAACTACAGCATTCAGTTGCTCTGAACACAGCATCAGGTAAACTACATAATGGATTTAAACATAATGGGCCAATGGAGAGTGAAGTACAAACAAACTCCTTTTCCATCTCCTTCTCCATTTGCTCTCTTTATTAGCCTCTAATGCTTTAGGATACAAAATAACAAGGGCACTTTGCCAAAAAAGAAAAAAAAAAGAAAGAAGAAAGGAAGGAAAAAGGAGAGAGAAAATGCATAGAGTATTCTGCATTCAATTAACTGAGCTTAACGATGGGTAGATTTTATAGCATCAAGTGGGCTGATGCAATGAGCTAGTCCCTCAGCTGGTAAAAAAAAAAATCAGGAGAGCTCTGTTCATATCAGCAGGGCTGCTTCGATTTGACACCGGCTAATATTAAGATTGATATTAAGAAGCTTTTGTCTGTCACTCTTCCTGAAGAGAAGAGCATGCTACTCCTGTAAGATGCCACGCACTACGGCTGTTCTCCAGGAAAGCGCTTTAAACACGTGCATGTTCTCACAGTAGTCAGTAGGCCTCCTCCTCCAGCATAAACCATTGTTGTTTTGCTGGAGTGGACCTACAACTCCTAGTGCTCAGCAGGTTTGAGCATTTAGCTGCCTCCATTTACAGATTGTGGCTGTGGGAGCTGAGTTATCTCTATCAAAAATGAGCTAATAAATTGCCAGTTGTCTCACTTCGCTTTGTTCAGCTACTCAAATAATAGTAAAAAACTTTTAAAAAGCACAAATGTTGTTATGAGTATGCAACCCTGACATTACAATACTGCGTATATATTTTATTTTCCCAGAAATATGTTTCCTTTAGACTTTCATACATTATTCTTCAATAGTGCTGATGTTTCTTAATTGCATAACTGAGGGTTGAATGCCAGCCTGATTCTTCTGAGCAGCTGACTGAAAATTTAAGGGTATTGGGCCAAAATCAGTGTTCCTGGGGAACAAAGACTGGCCGACAACAGTGACACAGAGACTTGAATGAGTCTAGTAAACCAGTATTTGCATGCTGGAGGGACTGAAATGAAAATGCACATAGGCATATTGATGCCTAAGACTAGTTTTTTGAGATGCTCGTTTCAAGTTTGCTTGAATGCAAGTTTACAGTTTCATCTTCAGTGAAGCTGAGCTGGTAGGTGATCAACACCCGCAAAGTCCGTTAGCCCTGCCTTTATTAGAACTCAGAAGATATCTCTGCATTTTTTTTATCTTATTCTACAAAGTCTGCCTCCAAAATACAGTGCTTCTGGGAACTGCTAGACTTGAAAATGCTGACTGCTTGCACTGCAGTCACTTTTGTTAGAACCATTACTTTTCAGATGAGATTAATATTATTCAGTTGCAAATGAAAAAAAAAATAGGTTGGTACAGCATTTTTATTGTAGCTCTGCATGCATGCTACAATTGTAGTAAAAATATCACATTCAGCATAAAAACTCTATTATTAATTTACTTTCTGTCCACAGCATTCAAAATGTCCTTGTGATATTAAGTTCAACCTATTTGTGATGTGAATTCAAGGACTCATCGAACCTTGGAGGTCAGTGGAAGTAATATAAAATTTCCTGGATCAGAGCCTGTTGCATACTTGTATGTTATAATGTGAATATCTTTTCATCAAAAAAAAATGGAAAGTGACTGAGATCTTTGGAAGTTGGCGTCTTTGTTTTTGTACCAGTCGCTTCTTTATCAGTTTGACTAATAAATAA
Source organism: Chlamydotis macqueenii (assembly GCF_036417535.1). NCBI lineage: Eukaryota > Metazoa > Chordata > Aves > Otidiformes > Otididae > Chlamydotis > Chlamydotis macqueenii. Next base: position 124,157,020 of record NC_141557.1, read on the forward strand.
CTATGCACTGCTTTAAACAATAGCTTCCTAAAATTTGCCACAGAATTTAAACTGTGTTTGGAGCTAATAGAGAAGCTTGTTAGGTGAGAGTCTTTGACCTGGAGAGTCCCAGAGACAACATAGGAGAAACAAAAGTTCTGATCCTAAGATCTGAGAGTCTTAAAATTAATTAACTTTTCTGTCAGTTGTTCCATTTCACTTCTCTCTGGGGCACTTAATGGAAAAAAAAAAAGTGTGTTTATGTGTGTGTGTGTGCACCTTGGTTTTTTATTAAATAAGAGAGTTATAGTTAAATTCCATTGAAGAACCTGCATACAGATTTTTCACCTGTGCAATAATTGGCATTTTATCATCATGTACTTCTTCTTTTCAGAATGCATTTGACCATTCCCTGACCCAAGACAATCCTTGACTGGTCTTTATGCATGTACTTATTGGGCACATTGTGTATGGCATATTCAAACAACTATTTCACACAAAAACACGAATTACAGACATATAAAATTTTTGTGAACTGGGCTGTAAAATTTCTGATGCAGTATTCTCTATCTAACTTGACAGCTGGTAGCTGGTCTGAAAATAGTGTATTTTTCCTCAAATGCTAGTCATCCTGTTACTTTGCATTCCATAGATATGAACAAATGTATGGGTAAGAAATAACCTGGAAAAAAAGAAAAAGTCTTCTTCTAGAATAATGGTAATTTTGTGCCACTTTGGCATGGCCATACCCTGAGTCCACGATTTGTCTGCTGCCTAATGTGTTTGCAGTGCTGGGTGTGCTTGGCAATTCCCTAGATCATCCTAGGCCCAATGTTGCAACCTTTATTATTTAAAAATAAATTGTTCTGTGAATAGTAGTTCTAAATAAAAGCTTGAGTACTGAGCCTAAAGTGTGTATGTTGAGGGACAGTGGATAAAGGATATGTTCTGCAGCACTCCAGAGAGGATGAGCTGGAGTAAGAAATCTGAGGAGCAAATGGTCTTGAGAGGCAATGTCAGAGCTGGGAGGTGAAGTGTGCAGTCATGGCTCTCTCTGCCATGACAACAGGCCTGATGTGGTTTTGAATTGCATCCCCCTGCCAGCCCAACCTTTGCTGCCACGTTTTGGATGTGCGCATGGGTACAGAGGCTCAAATTCACTGGAGCCAGGAGGGCTCCTGCGCTCTCACCGCAGTGCCTGTCAATTACGGCAGGAGGGAGACTACACAGTTGTAACATCTACCTGGAGAGATGTTTTCCCAGAGCAGTGTTTTCCTCTAAGAGATCACAGTTACTCCATCTTTTTGAATTACAATGGTAGAATGGAGAGCTGATGACAGGCTGAATTAATGCGGTGCTCACCAACAATTTCTGTAGTCTGGGAGGTTGTCAGAGAGATACCACTAGCCCAACGTGGGATGCTGGCTGAGGTTGCTCCAAAGTGACAAGCAATAGGTGATTTGCTTACATATCTCTCTTATGGTTGGGTGCAGTGAGGTAGAGACCAGCCTCAAAGGGAATTTGATTTGGATCATCGTAATTAGTAACGCTGTTGTGCTGTCAGGGTACCCTTCATGTAAATCATGGGCAGCAAACTGGTTATTACACTTTTCAATTTGTTTCCAGCAGTTTTTCTTCGTAATTACACAAAAGATGACTCCTGAATGCAAGGGAACAGGCAGTGTTACTTCTGGTGTGTTTTGGATTACAAAATGTCTGTTCAAATTATACTGAAGGAATGTATGCATTTGTTGCTGTAAAGAGTTGATTAAATAATGTTCTTGGGGATAAGAAGAGTTTGGGATTTTGTAGTTGAAGAAAACAGTTGTATGAAAAGCTGATCCAGTGAAGAGTGGGGGAGGAGGAGAAGAATAAAAATAGTTTTCTGTATCCTAAATAGCATCCCCTGTTAGCACCTATGCAGTGTGGCCCATGTCCTGCCTTCTTCTCTTTCCTTCCTAGAAAAATAACTTGTTTTGGTTCTTTTTTTTTTTTTTTTAATTTTAAAATTGAGGGATTAGGGCTGTGCAGCTCTGTATGTATTTATTCTCTTGTTTTCTTACCAGCACGCATCACTGTGAGACAAATCCCCCCCTAATAAACTCTTCCATGAAGCTTTGTCAGTGACTGCCAGCCTAAGAAAGAAGATGATGGTGAAAACTTCCATTCCAAGTGCAAACAAGGAAACAGAACCACTCAAGGCTGCTTTGAGATTGTACTCTTGGAGTTATTTTATGTAAAATTTCCTGTTCAATGTGTTTTGAAATGAATGTCCCAGTTCTTCAGGGGAAGAAGAAATATGACCCATATTTTTTCTCTGCTATTTGTAAAGTTAACTCTATAAAATATATCCCATTTTTGTAAAAGTTGGAAAATAATGTGATAACTACCTGTATCTATCTACATCTATCTGTCTGCCTGAAAGCCCAATAAATACAACTATTATCATATCTACTGCCGTGTTACAAACAAACTCTGACACTGAAAAATATCACTGCCTCCTCTCACAGAGTATCCTCAGCCTGCCTGCCTTCTAATCTGCAGGTTTCTAGGACAAGGAATTTTCTGATCCTGTGAGAATTTATGAAACCAAATGTTTTTCCAAGCTCATTAGGGATAAAATAAAGAATAATACTCAATATTTCTGCAGAATATAAACAAAAGAAACTCCACCCTGCTGGTTCATCAGTGAAAGTGTTTTCCTGTGTACTTTATAAAAATAATTTAGATTTTTATATTGTTTTCTTTCTCCTTTGAGTAGTCTAAAGTGTGAATTAAAGTTTAAATGAAACCTCTACTTTAATAAATAATTAAGATGGGATATTTTTACAATTTCAAACTTTTCCTCATCTTTTTACCAAGCAGAAAATTGACTACAGACAAGTCTTTCTCAGGAGATATTATTCTTAAGAAATCTACACTTCTCATGTTGTAAAAATGCTGAAAGATTCCTCCTCTGTTGTGCAGGTCCTCCCAGCCTTATCAGGGCTCCCTTTCTCCCGAAGAAGTGTATCCGCTGTATCTCTCTGGTGCTTTCGATGGAGCAATCTCAGAGGAAGTTTGTTCTTTTGTTTGGTTCTTTCATCTGGTGGCAGAATTAGGTCAAACAGTTCCAGTGATGGCTTATAGGCTCCCATCTGCTGAAGTCCTCAAACAGGTTTTGTCAGGCTCTGTGTTTTGTCAGATACAGAGTGGCTCAGGAAAGATACCTTAATTCTTGAGTACTCTCCTTGTTTGCTTGTTTATCTGCTCAAACCAGTCAGGAGCTAGGTCTGCAGGCATGTGCCCAGAAAGGACCAGAGACCTGACCGGTTCAGGTGCTTCACATCCCCATTCAGACACCTTGCAAAGAGAAATGAACTTGAAAGACCCTATATCTAGGCAAGTTCTCAGGTCATTATCTTCCTCTGGACTGTTCTAAAAAAAAAAAAAAAAAAAGTGTGTTACAAACATTTAAAAAATGTCCATTAAACACAAGTATTTCCCATTCTGAATTTTCAGATATGTGTTTCAGGCCTAATTCTGGTTCTCAGATTTTGCAAAGGGATCCACTCTGCATAAAGTCTGAGTTAACTGCCAAAAATCTGGGCAAGGTGCTGTTCTCATAGAATGTATTTAAACTGCTATTTGTGTACTCATTTGTTTGTGGTCTCCTCTTACCCAGCACACTGTCTCCATGAAACAATTAGCTGAACAGAACATTGATAATTAAATTGCTCATTGAATCTGTTCTGGATTTTGGTTTGTTTTTAAGTTTTGCATGGAAATCCTATTTTAAACAAAAACAAATGCCAAGAAATACAGCAAAATAGCCAACAATTTATTTTAGCGTAAAAGAAGTGTGCACTCCATCATTACTGGCTTTTGAGTTATTTCTGATTAAATTAAAATAATGAATAGTTGTTTAGCACACTTGCTTTGATTAAATCTCTGGCTTATGAGATTTCACAGAGAAGTAGACTTTAGAATACTGTTAACAGCAAATGTTGATGGCACTCTTGTCCATTAATGCAGTAGGCAGACCTTCAGATTTGTTGTGTACCTACTGACTTCTAGGAAAGTCATTAAAAAGTCATAAGATCCTTAAACATGTGCCACATAGTTGTATGAACTGGAGCATAGTTCTTGAGGTCCAAGACATATTTTTCTTATCTTGCTGTAACAAGTTGCTCTTTATTCATTCATCTACATTATAGCAGTACCTAGAAGTGTCTCCCAAATTATGTGTACCACTTTACTAGACAATCTCTACCTACCCAATAAAATACAGTTCTTGCCACATAGTTTGCAATTTCAGTTAACCATGTATGAGAGAAGGGAAAATTACAGTAAAAAAAAATGGCTTTATCATTTTTCTTTTGTCAAGGAACCGAGGCATAACCATCACTCTGGGAAAGTATTTAAACGCAGATTAGAAACAGTTAGTACTTGAACAGTTCTTGAGATTTCAAAGCTGCTTCTATAGAGAAATAGGCCTGCATAAAACAAGATTGTACTGGTCTTAGAATTCCAACAGTTATAAACATTTCTCAGTTAAAGCAGCATTAAAACATAGTATTACTTATGACTGAATCTGTTTATGCAGCCGTCGTCCTGGCACTGAGCAACTTTCCAGAAATTGACTTTGCAAATGTAATGTTCATTTAATAAGCTTCTCATATGTAATCTAGTACTGAAATAAAATTTTAAAAAATTGTTAATGCTTGCAATAGAATTTTTATAATTGGTTAACTTCTCCTTCATTTACTTAACAAGACATTTACTTGTTTATGTTAAAAAGCTGCATCATAGCAGAAGACATCATATGAAATCTGAACTCTGCGGAAAATGAAGACATTTTTCCCCACTGGTCTCACAGAGACCAGGATTCCCACACTAGATTTTTAGATTCAAGAAAGACATGAAGGTATCCAAACCAGATATATGTCTGACTTTGAAAAATCTCATCTCTGCTAAATAAAATAAAAAAAAAAAAAGAGATGGGAGCAGAGCAGCCCTGTGTTTTCAAAAACATAGAAGTTCCATAAACCAGGAATCTTTGATTCTTAATGTGGCTGAATTTTAACTGTAAAGCTCATCTTTACTCCAAATAATTTTTCAACTCATACATAAAATGGGTCAATATATAAAAACGATTTTTAAATTATGCGATAACTAATTCAGTGGACATTGCTTGAACATTAATTGCCCCACATAGTCTCAGTACCTGTACTAGCCCTATATACTCTCTCATAACTGCAGTTCCAGCCAGATAAATAACACTAGTTATTTACTTCCATTTCTAATTTTTAGATGGCATTTTCTGTGACAGAACATACCTATACTGTGTATAGCCAACAGGGGGAAACAACACAAGCCATTACTTATTTAAGAAACTCAGTTACTTTCCCTATCAAAATGTTCTGACCTCTCTTCTTCTAATGTGGTATTTATGATGCATACTTTTATGGCTCGGGCAAGGCAAAGTGATACAGCTACTGGCTTCTACACCCCAGTGAACAGCAGGAATTCTTCAAGTCAGGCCAATACAGTACCAAAGCCATTTTGCAGGAATAATAACAGGACAAAATAATATGTAACAATACCAAACCAGAGCAAAGCTATACTAGATTTAAGACCTTAAGGTCTCCTCAGAGATGTTACTGAGCTTGGAAGAGCTGTATTCCATGTTCCAGGGACTGAGATACTGCAAAAGGAGTCAAGCCATCTGAGATCAAGGCTTTCTCCTGCTACAATGTGCAATCAGGTTTTTCAAACTCATTTAGAGATGCAAATAGATGGAGTTTTTGCTTAAAGCTTTTCTAGCTGTGCATACACCTATGTGAACTGTGGTATTCCAGGAAGATCTTTAAGCAAGTGAGTGCCTGTGCCCGGCTCTCTGTAGCTTCTTAGGAAATCAGCAAGTGGCATCAGGGCTCTTCGAAGAAGAGTCCTGAGCAGCCTTGGAGAAAACAGAGTGACAACTCCATAAAGACAGATGAAATAGGTAGGCACAAGTGGAAAAAACCACAGACAGCTGAGCTCATCTTCCAAACAAGTGTATATATGCTTCAAGGTATTCTGAATGCTAGCAAGCCCAAGAGCAACCTCTTTATAATCCATCCTAGAAGAAAAACAATCTTATTTTGTTCTATTGGAAAAACAGTCCTTTTTTTTTTTTTTTTTTTTTTTTTTTTGTCAGACTGTGGGTTTTACTGCCTTTAATACACCTTTTCCTGGATCTGAGCACTTTCTTGCTGTAAATGGAACAATTTATAATAGTTAGAAAAAATTTTCAAAGTAGAATTTTCAGAAACTTCATTTATCAATAAACTGTGCTTTGTATAGGACTTTTTGAACACAGTTTTGCAAAATAAAGATAACACTGAGTGGTTTTCATCTTGGTACTAGGTGGCTTAGAAAAGATGAAAACAATTATAAGCAACTTGGGGAGGCAGCAGAAGGTCCTCCTTGAACCCATGGAGAGGATTTGGTTAACAGGGAAAGTCAGAGATATTAGAATTTAATATAGTAACATAAAACTAAGAGCACATAAAATGAAGACCCTCTTTCTTACTGTTCACTTTTGAATAACTTGGTATATAACTTCTAGTGCCTTAGGTTGGCAAACTAGATTGCGGGGGCATAATGTGAAGATATAGTGCTTTGGGAAGAGGACAGAAGCATTTTGCGTGGAGTCCTGAAAACTGCAGAACATAATTATAGAAACTGCAATATGTGGACTAGATGACCTTTAAAGGTCCCTTTCAACCCAAATCATTCTATGATTCTATGATATCTGTGTGATGAAGCTCCTACACGCTTCCCCCCCACCTAGTGCCTGAAAAACCCCTTTCCTCTTCCTCGCCTGAGTGGGATAGTGGCTCACAAACTGTTTTCTGCTTTTGCACAATAATGTTTCACCTCTCACATGTTATTTTATTTCATTGTGAAAGAAAAATATTTCTAAGTGTCATTTTTCTTTGAAAGAGGAGCTTATCTCTAACATTTAGATTGGCAAAAGCATTTAAAGCATCATATATTCCTTGTCAAGCTCAATTTTCATTTCTTTTAAGTGTATTCTTCTTGTTCTCTGTTCTTCCACATATTCTAATGCACAAATAACATCCTATTGTAATTCTTTTTATCTGACTCTTCTGTTTACCTCCTGCTGCATGTGGAAATCTTAGAAAAAGCCTATGGAGTGGAATATGGTTTTATCTCTATATCATATTTAGTAGAATAAATAGTGGGAGTTGGGAAGAGATCAGCAACAAACAGAAGCTGTAAAAGAGAGGGAGAGTCAAACACCTCGCTTAAGTGGAGCTTTTACTCTCCAGTGCTTTAATGAAGAGGCCCTTTAGGTGCATTATTTTAATTTATCTGGAGCAAATGGCTTTAAAGCTGAAGTCAGATAGTTCTACCTTCAAGCAAATAACATAAAAGTATTTACAAAATCATTAGCAGTTTTGAAGACAACTGATCCTTCACCAGCTCAAATAACCTAGGATTATTGTGGATAAAGTCTTAAGTACAATTTAAGAGACAGCTTACACTGTCATGACAAGGGGATGACAAAGGCACAAGTTGTGAGAAGAGAAAGATGCTATGACTGTGATAAGGAACTATGGTTTCTTATCCTTCATGCTTGGGTAAGGAGATATGACTGTGAGGCAAAATGTATTTGCATATAGTATTGTTTTGCAAAGTTAGTAGCTAATAGAAGCTCCTTTGATGAACAGCTCCATTTTCACCTTTCTCCATTACATTGCAACAGTTTACTCCTTAGGCAGTGCTGTTATTTTAACTTCTCTGTGCCTACAGAGTGTCTGAGACTTTAAATTATGAAAAAATCTGGAAAGGAATGTGTACCAAAGTGTTTCCTCAGTAACAGTGCTCATCCAGACTGCAGACAGCCAAAAAAAAAAAAAAAAAGAAAAGAAAAGAAACCAACCCCAACTCCCCTCTCTCAATCAAGTAAAAATCAAACAACCAACCACCTAGTATGGTTTCATCCAACCTCCTATCTAAAGAAAGATCAAGACCTTTAAAACGGCAGTCTAGGTCTGAGGTGAGCTGAACTGCTTCCTGAGTATGTCCATCCATGTCACTAGAGAAAGCCTCATGGTAGGAAAATACTGATTTGTGTGCTTCAGTGTGTACAGTTCAGTGGGATGAGTATGGACTTCTGAGTGTCTTAGAGGGAGAAGAAATTTCAGAATCATTTCAGAAATGTTTATCTTCCAGATATAGCCAGGGACCAGCAATAGTCACAGCAACTTGCATCCCTGCAATTCAGAGGTTGCATGGCCAACTGATTACTACTATAGTCCTTCTGTAGCGTGTGTTATGTTGCAAACGACTCTATCAGAAAGGCACACACCCATTTTTTTTCTTCTATTTCTTCTCATCTCTCTTTCTTCTCATCTGCTATTAATTTTTTTCCTTTTCCTCAGTGTACCTACTCTGAAGCCTGCTACAGAAAGTGTGCAGAGATGACTGCCCAGTCAGTTGTGGCTCCTAGTTAGGAAATACAGAAATGCTCACTTTTCCCCACAGAAGCATCCAGGATGAGAATACAAGATGTCATAGAACTCCCAGATCACTAAGATAGTGTAAAGGGTATATGATCATTGAAAAATGCTCCCTAGATGCCCTTGGCATGCTTACATCCATGGTCTACTGGCACACAGCTCAAGTTATCTCTAAATGTATGTGCAGCAGCAACAGGAGAAGCAGCCACTGAAATAAATTCAAATGTGACTCATGCAGTGCTACTAAAAGGCTGATTGCTCTGTCCTGTATGATATCCATTTGTTCTTTGTTGCTTTACATCATTTAAAATAAAAGTAATTTAGACTTTGCAATATGTGTGTTCTCCTAGGTAACCTGTGATAGTGAAAAACACATCAAATAATAACAAAGCTATCATGCGACTTTATAGAATTTTAAGAGATATATCATTTGCAACAGCAGTAATGGAAAATTTAAAACCTTCCTATAAAAATGCACAGCAAGCAGTTTTAATAATTTGGAGTCTTTAAAAAGAACAGTTCAGCTAGATCTGTTTGAATTTAGGATTTGGATTTTTAACGTTACAAAAAATGTGCATATTACATAACTGAAAGATCTGATCAAGCAGTCAGGGGTTTTAGGATCACAAAAGGGAACAGACTGTTTAATTCTAAAGCAGAGGACTTTCTGGGGACTGTATCATTAACTGCATTTCCTTTTCTCTGGTAGAAAGGCAAAGGGCAAAAAAAAAAAAATAATCCAGAAACATTAACAAGTAAAGACAGGGTGTCTGGAAAAATTGCTGGCAACTAGCAATGGTATGCATGATTTTATAGAGGTTACTGGAAGGAAAGCACAGAAAGTTTGTATAAGTTGGAAGAAGAAATTTGAGCTAGGATCTCTGAAAATTAAATACTATGGCCATGTAAATCGAAAGTAGAATGAGAGGCAGACTAAGCTGCAATAGTTTCCTTGAGCTCTTTCTTACTGTTGCATGGCTTAATATCCTCCAGAATGTTATTCAGGATATATCCACATGAGAGCAGGGGAAATAATAGTCAATGGGAAAAGTGGCAAGATAAAATGCATAAGACAGAAAATTGCTCTAAAATGTTCCTCAGAAAATGATTTTTAATATCAAAAGACAGTTTCAATCTATATTTTAATTTGTTTTTCTTCTATATCTCGGGCAATTGGGATGAGGGTTTTAAGGCTTGCACATCTGTTTTAAAAATCATCCAAATATTGTTTGGAGGAAAATTCTCTCAGGTGCAGAGGGTCATCACAAGGTCTTTCTATCATTCATGCCAACATCCACCCCTCATGTGTTTTAAGTGGTGCAGGAAAAGACAGGTGGGAAGAAGAATTTCATCTAGGAAAAAGATAGGAAAGCATCTGCTCAGGCTTTGAAACACATTGCAACATATTGGATCCTTGTTTCTGAATGTACTTGGTCTGCATATTGTTCCAAAGTAATTATTGCTGTTGTAGTAGGTGACATCAATGATGCTCTGCTGAATAATGCTGTGCTCAACATCAGCTGAGAACTTCACCTATAACATTTTAGAATTCCTATCCATACTTAGTTATGATTTTTTTTCTACAGTTTTGCTAATGAGATTGCACAAAATGGCCACAATTAATTAATCTTGAAATGAAGCAACAAGCAGTGGTTCCATATATCAGCATTTTGTGGGACAAGACACATCAGGTATAATTAAAAGAAGGGACAGCGGACAGGTGGGAACTTTAATTATTGATGAAATTCTCTCTAAAAAGAAATTCCATTATAAGCTCTTTAGCAACCCTATCTTACTCAATTACTGCGACTCGGGTTTTTGTCACATACCCACCCATAAGCAGATGTGTCCTGCATTTAGATAGAAGAAGGTGTTGGCGCAGAGCCAGCAGATTAAAATGCCTCAAGGTGTATCAGTTGTCAGCACGGGACCAAGTCAGGGGATCACTTACTGCCCTAGACAAAGCAGCATCTCCCCTTCACGGTGTTATGTAGGAGGGAGATATTCTGCACAAACGACATCAGCATTTCTGAAGGGCTATCACAGGCAAGGACATAGTCTTCCAGGGTATCAGCATCTCAGAGCACAATGCAGACTTTCAAATTTGTATCACCGTTTTGGTGCAGATACAACTCTTTTTCAGTGATTCATGCTATTTTTTTCAGACATCTGCATTTTCCCTGTTTGAAGAAGAAAACTGCTTCTTGAGAGTCAGTTCTTCGGATTCCCCCTCCCTTTTCAAGAGAAGTTGGGAGTGATAATCCCACACTCTATAATGTAATTCAATGTACTTAGACACCTAGCAAAAGGAATTGTTTCAGCACTACTCCAAAACTGACAATCAGCACTGAAAACTGAGGGGCGGGGGGAGAGTGTTAGCCCATTCCCTGGCAGGCAGGTCATTCTTGGTAAATCTCTTGCAGCTTCTTTTGTAGGCTATCCATCCAGTTTACTATCTGTGTACTCAGAAACTCTTAGAGTTTACAGAATATCTCTGGATTTTCAATTATGTGCACAAAATAAAGTTGCAAAACTGTAATTTCTGTTTCTGTATTTAAATTTTCTTCTGTTTACTCATGTGTTAGTGCAATTCATGTGTCGTCTGGAAAACCAGCATGGGCCCCTTTGCCATTTAAAATCTCCAAGGACATCCCTTACAAGAGGCTGTCTGTAGAATGATGGGCAGTATGTGCTGAATGCCATGTCAGAAAGCAGGGACTAATCCTTAAAGGCCATAATTAATGTTCATTGCAATTAGTGGAAATTTTGTGTATATTCCAAACAAAAGATATGAGAATCTCCAACATAATACCAATGCATAAGAAATCAGACTTTAAAAACTAGGCAAGTCTCAAGCATATGGCTTTCCAGATGAATGACTTCTTTTTTTTTTTTTTTTTTTGCTTTCATTCTTTCCTCTTTCCTTCAAATTGCAAAATTGGTGAGTGAGTGATAGCTAGCATTTGTACCTAGCGTTTGATACAAATAAGAATTGAGAATGTAGTTAAGCTGGAAAAGAAAGACTGATCTGAGATCTGAAAAGTGACCAAAAAAACAATAAACACAAAGTAATGATAAATGGAATGCACTGAGTTGGAGAAAGTCTAGTGAGGCGCAAGCAGGATTGATGGTCGGTGGAAGTTATTTATATTTTTTGTTAAGTCATTAGTAGTCAGGTCTATTAGTGAAATTCGAAGACCAGGGGAAGTTTAAACACCTCAGAGGCCAAGGAGAAATAGATGAAAAGGATTGTGTTCTGAAACTGTATAAACAAAAAAGAAAAATTAAATTTGGCATAATGTATAATAATATTTGGCAGACATAATGCAAGGATGTTCATTTGATGAAGGAGAAAAACCTGGGAAGTAATAATGGTGCAAGAAACACATGGGATTAACTGTGGAAAGCAAAATATTCATCAATTTGCAATGTGAAACAGCTGCCAGAAAACGGGCAGTGCCATTTTAGGTTGCACGCACAAAGACATCATATTGCAGAGGAGGCAAGTAACAGTATCGCTACAGCTCCTGTGTCATCCCAGTCAGACTATTGCATGGTGGGAGTTTTTTTGGCTGCATATTATCAAGAAAAGATACTGTGAATCTGGAAAGAGTTTTAAAGAACAGCAACAGAAATGATGAGTTGCTGGAGGGATAGATATCCTCGGGAAGAAAAGCTTATTTAAAGAGGTGCCACCATCCTGAAAACTGCTTAGCTTCAAATAAAGAATTAAAGTAGCTTAAAGTACTCTTACTCTTTCCTTTGACTCCCCCTGCCAATCAGATTCTTTTTTTCATTTGGATTGCTTTCAGTTATGTTTTTTTTTTTGTATAGTTTATATGTAATATGAATAAGACTACAAGACAAAAGGGCATTCAGGGAAAAGAGTGTTTCTATTAAACTGACCGTGTCTCTTAGTGCATATAGTTTAGTTAAACTCAAATAAAAATGAAGGTGGAACTACCAGTATTTGATTTTTAACAACAAGACTTTATATGAAATTATTTAATTGTAAGGAAGCATAATTAAGAGTAATGATGTGAAATTGAGAGAAGGAAATTACATTCGAATACCAAGATCCCATTCTCACAGCACAAGCCATTTTGATATTAAAAAAAAAAAAGTGATCCACTCCCAGAATGTGATAAAATTAAACTAAAGAAATTTTACCAAATGTACTGTTAGGATCAGATCTGTAGTGTCAACAAAGTTATTAGGTTGTAAAACATCTCTGATTTTGTCTATGAATATGCAATCTTGCCTGCTGCATATCATTTGTCAACTTTTACAGTGGATCTTCCTGAAGACCAGATTGCCTTCTCTTCCTCTCTCTCACCCACACATACATACTGTTTACACATTTAACATATACAACAAAGAAAAGTTTTCCAAGCAGTACAGACAATGTAAACTTATGTTATCCATTAACTGTAATAAGGCATGTACATTTAAATCCTTGTTTAGTTTAGGATAGATAGACACATATTAATTTACTTTTTCTCCAAGCGTGAGTTAAGATTTAAAAATCTCTAATTTATTGAAAGTTTAAACACCAAAGGAATAAGCTGTGAATAGCACTTCATAGTGTTCTATTAACAAGCTAAATGTTTGGAGTTTTCCAGTTTTCAAGAAAGATAAACTGGATTGAACAGTGACTGGTAACTGTACATTTGCCTCTATGTGTTATGGGATGAGCAGAGTCAGGTCCACATGATGAAGGAACTGTGCTCCTTCACACAACTGTTTTGGGGAGCATCGTGACTGAAACTGATGCCATCAGTCATCAGTTTCTTGGTATTATGGCAATAGTCTCCCATGTTGGTCCTCAAATCCACATAACACCTCAAAGCATAATTCATGTTCTTTCAGAATCTTCCTGTCCCATTACCCACCTTTTTACCTGCAATGTCTCAGGAGTCCCTCTCTTCCTCTTTCTGGGTTTTTTTCTCTACTGAAGGTCTTGGTGCTGAGCAAATGTATAAGGCAGCTGGCTGAACTGGACGGTAGGAAAAGCTGCAGTTCTAGCTATTCTTTCAGTTACATAAATAAATTTGGAGTAGCTTCAATGAAGAACAAGAACTTGTTGTATTCAATATTTAGATTTTAAATGTGTTTCTTTCTCAGAGCATGTCTATATATTTTTTTTTTTTTTAAGATGGATAGTGACTGCTGCTAAGCTTAGGGAGAAAAAGATAGGGAAAAATAAAACAAGATATTTAAATATTTCCTTTGCAAACAATTCTAGAAATTCCCATTAAAATTACATTGCTGCCTAAGGAGTTATTGTTTCAGATTTAGAAAGTCAGTCTTTAAAACTACAAAAAAAAAAATGGGGATTTATTTCTGCTTCAGAAGTAAATCTCAATGTCTCCTCTATCAATCAATGCCTTCTGATACCTCTATAGCATAGGAAGTAACATCATGGAGACAATATTTATTCTCTTCATATATACAGTACAAACGTAGTGCATATAATAGCATGTGCATAGAATAGTTTGTGTATTTTTGTATGTATATATATATAAAAAACATGCACACATTATGTTACAGTTTTTTTGTGCTATCTCATGTGTATGGTAGACTTTTGGTAAATAAAGTATTCTTTAATCTGCATTGACTGCGTCTTTGATGTTATGTTATTAAATGTTCCTACATTACTTACATCATTAACATGCTTTTTCTAGCTAACTATCTGTCTTATGAAGCATTTCCTGTGAACTGCATATTTTGCAGCAGCTCAGGTAAAAGGAGTTGGCAGCATGGTGTCAAGAATAAACTTTAAAAGGGCTCTCTAAAAGTAATGCTTGGAAGGTATTCATTTGACCTTCAGTGACAGAGCTTATGCCTTGCAAATTGATTAATACAGATACAATATCAAATCATTTTTCATACAATTTTTTAATGTTTGTTAAATGCTGGAGCAGTATGTAAACAGAGTATTTGGCATTTTTATTAGGCTGCGGAACTCAGTCATTTCCTTTGCAACAACATCTCATAAACTATTTTGACAGTCTAATAAACTATAAAAAGCTGTGGTAAAAACTGGCTCTGAATGTTATAACCGTACAAAATGGAAAGAGCAAGAGAAAACATCTATCACTGAGATTATTATCACTGTTACCATGGCAACCTGGTTGCAATGGCAATATCTCCATGGTTCTGCTGTTTGTTATCATCTTTCTTGATTTTACATCATTGAAATTGTAGTAATTACACTCTGCCTGATGAAAAATGCATGCTGTCATGGCAACTAAGTCAAATATTCTTAATCATTTCACCTCTTCAATCTAAAATGTAATTGTTTGTCAGTAAAATAGGTTATACAGAAGGCTTCTATAGACTTATGATTGCCTTAAGTGTTTTGCAAAAATTGTGCTTTTAGGCTCAAGACCCTAAGCTAAACTAATAGTCTACGATGGTAAACAATGACTCATTAGAGAAAGTAATCAGTTCTTATTAATTGTAGAGTAACTGTTCTAATGTGATAGAATAATGAAACATAAAACATATTACTTGAAATCAAATGTACCAGAGAACATTGACAATATTGCTAGAATCCTGAGGTAAATTGTATGTGATTCAGATTCTGTATTCATTTCATTCGAGCCCACTTGCCGCTTACATCTCCAGAGTATCTACCTAAAACTTAAAATACTTTTTTGTTATATTCATTGACTACTCCCTCACCTCCACATATATTTTTCTTTTTTGTAAATTCAAGGCTGAAGATTTAAAACACTGAAGACAATCAAGGGAAAACAGTAATAAATACATCAAAATTTTGAGTATTACATTAAAATTCAAATCTATTTCTTTTCCCTGTGGTAATGTACTGTGCATTTTTTCAAACTCTAAACCAAATTTTCAAATCGATCCCAGTCCAACCTGATAATTGGGCCAGCTATGTTTGTTCTGCAATACAATGGGAATTGGAGATACCAATTGCAGGTACAAATGATCAAATTCATAATTCTTGTTTCCCAGATCATACAATTTTTCTCCCAGAAAGCTGTTTGTTCTTCAGGCTACCATTTAAGCCACAGTAAATTGTTACTTCAGTAAACTATCTTGATTAATTGCAGGGTCAGACTTACTGAAGATTTCTTTTTTTAACTGGACTTGTTTGCCTGTTCTTGAGTATGTTTGATAAACTTGTTTTTTGCAATGAAGTGAACTCTACTGATACTTACTTATCACCTGGGTTTGTGTATGAGCTCTGCTCTGTGGTTTTTCAAATCTTTTGTTACTGTTCATGCACGAGCAGATGGTTCTAGTTAAGCTGAGGCACAGCGTCAAAGTTTCTGCTTCAAGCACAATTGCTTGTCCTATTGATATTTTGTATACATTGAGACTTTTTGCCATCTGGGGAACATGGAAGAATGTTTCCTCAACACTCCAAATCAATTAGATATTTGTTTTGTTTTGCTTTATGAGGGAAATAATAATGTGCACCCAGGTGCCTAGCCCTGAATTATTTCTACTTCAGTAAGTTCTTCATTTAAATACTTCACAAATATTAATGATCTCTTCAGAACACTTCTGTGAGAGAAGGAATTATTGCTGATAGGTAACCGAGACACAGGGAAATAAGGAGCCTTATTCATGGCCACACAAGAGGTTATGAGATATGCTGCAATTAAACCCAGATTTTCATTGAGATCTTACCTAAAAGATCATTCTTGTTTGAAGTCCGAATCATGAGCTATTCACCCAAACAACATTCTCATTGGAATGGCTGGGACATTCCCTCTTATGCGAATCCTCTTGTAACTCCATGGTGATTCTTCTATGGGTGGAATTAAGATTTAGGAAAACTGTTTAAAAATGGCATGCCCACTGGGAATGTGCTGAGCCACTGGCAATTATTCCCCAGTAGGGAGCAAGATTTCTCCCACAAAATTACTCAAGTTGAGCCATAACTCAAGCTGGGTGGAAAATTTGTCCTTTTGTGAGAAACATCCTGCTACTTTTAATTTAGCTGATCCTTTCTCCAGAAGAAATTAAAAGCTACATATGTCCAATTTCCCCAAGAGGGAATCATGCTGTCAAGCCCCATTACTATAGGGAAAAGAAACCAAATTAAAAAACAAACAAACAAACAAAAAAACAGATCTATGGAAAACTAGCCACAAAACAAAAGAGAGATTCACCCACTGTACCAATACATGTAGCAATTTGAAATTGTCCACCAAATGCAAATATCATATTTTGTGCTTTAAAGCACAAAATTCACGGGCTACTCAGTTTGTGAAACAGTAAAAATGGGTCAGATCCCAAAGAGCTAAAATATGGCTCAGCATTCATCCTGTATCAAATTTCTGCCCCTGTTGAACTTACTGTCTTCTGAGTCATAGAGACAAAGTAAGAAGGAAAAAATGCATAATGATCTTCAAGTGAAATAGTTTATTTCTGGTCACCATCCTCAGGTTTCCATCCCAGACTTGGACAAGGTTCTGTCATTCATCCCGTATTAATTTCTGCATCAACTTTCTCAGTGGAACCTCTTCATGTTTCTTGTCAACAGTAAGGTCCTTTAAGTTACAAATGTCACTCTTTTATTTTTAGGTACTCTACAGCCTTCGCATTTCTTACTGTCATCTGAAGTTTTCAAATGCTTCCAGATAGACATCTTTCTGTTGACTTCAATTGGCTTTGCAGCAGGCCATAAAATCCTGACTTTCTTTTAAATTTCCTTTAACTAGATGTTTATTCTGGATGCTACTACCTTCATCTTAGACTTTAAGAACTGTGCCTGGTGTCCTTTGGTCCCTTTTGACTGCTTATTTCAGTAGCTGTGCCTTCAGGTGGAGCCTCTGTTGAGATGACCACTGTCTGAATCTGCCACATCTTTCAGGAGTGACATCCAGTGGGTGACTTCCCCGTCCACAGCCTGGCTGCAGTTTCCTGCTCCACACAATGGCTGTCAGTGGCCTGCAAACCCAAGAACACTCATTCCTCTCTCCTTCTGGTACACTTGCCTAAGACTTGAGATTATGTTTGCCCTCACAGACTGGAAACCCTAGCATAAGGAATGCAAACATTATGATTTTAATTTATGAATTAGCAATAGCCTGAGAAACAAAATAGTTGATGAGGGGAACATTTCTTAAGCCTTTACGCTGCTTTATGTGAGCCACTGATAGAGTGGGAAGTCTAATTTCCACCGCTCAATAATATAAAAATTTCCAGGTAAGCATGCAATTGCTGCTGAGAGATATTTAGCCAGAAGGAAGGAAATTAATTAATTCATTAATACTTCATATCTGCCTTCTCTTGCCTCCTCTACTATTATGTATAATTTGTCCTAACCAACTTGCCATGACTATTTACACAAAAAAATGATGTGGTCTTTGTGCAGAAGAATTTAACAGTTGCATTTTAAGTTGGGCTGGATGCAGGATGGAGACAGAAGAGTTAGTAGTAGTCATGTCTTTGTGCCATTGGCCCTGTAATACTAACAAATAATGGATTTTTGTTTGCTGACAATGGAGAGGTTTGTACACTGACAACAAAAAGGTCGGTTTTTCGCATCAAGTGTGATAATACAGTATTTGTGAAATTTTGGGTGGTTAAGAATTTCCTCACAGTTTTTGACATTGGAAAATATCTGTGAGGTTTAATGTGCACAATAAAAATAAAAATTTAATATTGATAGTATAGACAAGTTACAGAGTTCCACATTAGGTCGTTTGGTAGGTGACTTTGCTAGCTATCTGTCAGGATTACACTTATAAGTACTCAGGTATACTTTCTGTGCTCTAAATAGCATCTTCTGTGTAAATCTGTTAAGCAATAAAATTTGTCACTTGCTTTCCTGGAGACAAGAGGCAGAGGTAAGTTTTCCTTCTGCAATGAAAATTACTGTTATAAAGCAGATGTGCCCTGTTTTCTCATTTTCCATCCCACCTTTTAGTGTATGTATATGTCATTTGAAAAAAAAAAAATAAATAAATTGGAAGATGTTTTCATATTATGAAAAAAGGCTTTGTCAGAATATGCTTTATTATTTCTTGAGATATTTTTGACCAACAGAGCAACGTAACTGCTCAACCTAAGATAAGTAAACATGTGCTGAATGAGGGCATAGAGCATGAAACAAAAGTAGAAAATAAGAAACCAAGTATATTTCTGTATTTCTGGTATTTATGGAACCAGACAGATTCAGTAAGGCAATCTCCTGGAATGTATTGATAGATGAATTTTTGATGCCCTTACTTTTCTCCTGCAATTTCACTAAATATTATTTCTGCTGTTGCATTTATTCTTACTGATTCTTTGCTGTTTTATTTGTATTTATCCTCAGAAGCTATAAACAAATACAGAACTGGGTAGATTCTTTGCCACAGAATGTCTTTGTGGTTACTAAAGAATCACAGGCCTCTGACAATAATTGTCCATTAAGAATAAACATTATGCTATAAAAAGCTCATTGTGGAACTGGTCCAGATTATAGACAATCAGTTTAAGAAGAGATCTCAAAAAAAAACCAACAACAACAACAACAAAAAACACCAGACCCTTTGTGATCCTAAAAAGCAACATTACATATTTCCCCAAATCCTTAAGGTAGAAATACTATTAATGTGTAGAAATATGGAAAAGGCTTTACATGTCACCTTTGTCTAAGTAGGTCTTTCATTTCATAATGAGAACTGAGATGTGAATTTCTATTCCTTCTTTCAAAACTTTCCCATAGCAGCCTTAAGGCTGAGTCTAATGATTATTTTAATAGAAGTGCACTCTGTAATGTGAATCCAGAACATAAACTTAGTGAAAGGTGCCTGGAGACATCCATCAATTCTTACTTCAGACAATGTAATGTTATCTTACTTAAAGATCTTCAAAATCAGCTCAGTGGGTTGGGATAACAACCGATGCTTCATTGAAGTGATGACAAATTTGCTGTGTTTGGACTGGTTTTGGAAAAGAGGATGCAATTGATCAGTGGATTTTGCAGTGAAAGGTGTCAGTAGAGTCTGCTGAGTGGCTATGTATGGCAACTCACAGGTAGAAGTTGACACGTCAATTTTAATTGCAAAATAAAGTGCAGTTCGTGTTAACTCACAGCAGATCATTTCATATCAAGAAACTCCAGGACAACTTTTACTGATCCCACTTTATAGCACCTTTAAGGCAATAGAAAATCTCAAGGAGAAAGGCTCAAATTATTAATGTGTTGGGTGGGGTTTTTTTGGTGTCAAACAGCACGACTGGAATTATTATGTGAATTTATTGGTGTAATGGGCAAAATTTCTTGAAGAAGACTACATCAAGAATTCCTAAAAGTGATAGAATCATGAAATGGTTTGGGTTGGAAGGGACCTTAAAGATCATCTAGTTCCACTCCTCCTGCCATTATTGCAGCATTTATCCTCCGAAGTGCTTCAATTAGTTGGATATGTTGCCTATCTCTTCTTTCTGGCATTTTAGAGGCCAGCTGGAGCAACCTAGTTAATTAACAATAATGATAGCCCTTCAAGAATTGGAATTATTAGGTAGGCAGAGTTGCTGGTTTTTTTTATGAACTGAGTGCAGAGCTAAGTTGCCATTTCTTGTGCTATCTATAGAGTTACTTCTCATAAAAATAATATTTTATTTGAAAAAATAAGGGTCAAAACTTTCTAAAGTTTCAAAAGTTTCTTATGTTTCTAATCTGAAATTTTGCACTATTTTCCCTGTGGCTGACTGTGTGTCAGCTACACCATGTCTTGAGTTTCCTTTAAGAGGGGGAGAAGAGATGTTGAGGAGGCACGTGGAAGTACTTCTGCAACTCTCTCACACCACTGCCAACATTAATTTTCAGAGGGATCAGAACAGCTCAATGCAGAAGATAGTTGCCGATTGACCTCACCCCCTCATGGCCCTCACTTGCATTCTTGTCAGCCATGCATCCTTACCTTCTTTCTCAGCTACAGTGGATGTCATAGTATTCTTTTATTTTCCTACATGTATTCAAAGATTATGATCTGTGGAAGGCTCCAGTTCTTCTCTCTCCAGGCTTTTATTTTACTAGGATACTCACTAGACAAAGAACACTGAATTCCCATGGTTTTTCTAGCAATGGGGAAGAGTCATCAAGACTGTACAGCTAATAGTCTGGGATGCAAAGACTGATGGAAGTGTGTTACCCTTACACGTCATGATCCACTCTCTGCTTACCAAGTGTACATAATTCGGACAGATGCGAATCCCTTCACTTTCAGTGTAATGTCTGTGCCCCAGTATAGTCTGGTGTCCCTTCACCTATTTTTGAAAATTGAGGACTTTGTAAAAAAAACAAACCTAAAAGAAAAGTGTATGTTTTTCTAAAAAGAGCAAGTTAGTGCTCTCAATATTTCCAGCATTTCAAGACAAGTTGTTTGTCTTTTTCCTTGGATCTTTTGAGATGTGTGAGACTTCCTTTAATGACTCAGAATTTTGCAATGGACTTAGCATACTAGAACTGATATATGGACAGGTAACAGACTTCAGGACCCTCTTCAAGATTTAGGCTTTTAAAGGTAATAAAAAGACACTGACAGTGGATAGTTTCAAATTACTTTTTCTTTCTAATTGGTAATTAGTTCTAATTAACTTTTAGTTAATATTCAATTATTTCCTTTAACAAATGGAACCCTGATGAGATCACATCTGTTAAGAACACTTGGTTTGTGTCTCCATTTTCTGCATATTTTTATAGTTTATAATGAATCCAGCTTCAGACTAAAAGAAGATTATGTATCAGCTGGAATGAAAGTATGCATTTATCTAGAGTTACCATGAGTTCAGAAAACTGAAACAGTAATATGCAAAATAACATTGGTATGTAATCCTCAGGGCTCCGGGTGGAAAACTTGTAGAGATCAAGCTGGAACTTGGAATATATCAGGGGTTTCTTTGATATTAGCTGGATTCTTTTTGTGAAATGATTTATGATACTGCTCTAATTCTTAGACCAAATGGGTAGAAATTGAAAGGGTCACGTCCTCAATTACTAGCTTGGTGGGGGGAGGGGGGGAAAGACCACTGGATAAGTCCTCATTCAAAACAAACTGAGGGTTCTGTCTCAGTGTGTATATAGTAAATATATTTTGCTGATGGATCATAGAAATTAGTGTTAAGATTTACTTGAGTTTCCTAGGATAAGGAACTGGAGATAGCAGATTACTTTATATTAATGAGACATGAGCAAGCAAATAAGTATACTTAAGTCTTTTAGGAACTCAGCTGCAAAATTTTATCCTTACATGGACAGTCCAGCTATACAAAAATAGAGCTGTTTGCATGAACACAGAACATTTGCCTAAGTAAAGGTTTGCAGGACCGTCATTAGGCACATTTTGTTCCCATAGCTTTCCAGGCACTGATTTCATTCAATATCTATTTTTGTTTATTTCTTTTTTATTTTCTCACATTGCACTAATATGTGTCATGGCTGGATTTTTTTTTCTGCTCACCCTATGTTTTTCCTTCTGTTTCTGTCTCACTTTAAGTGTGTTTTGAGCAATCTCTCAGTAAAGTAACATGCTAGTAAATTATTGGAGAATGTCTCTATTTTAATTCTGATTATTAGGAAAACTTTTCCAACTTGTTTTTTCATCAGTTCAGTATTTAATAAATATGCGGGTATTTCATCTTATGTAGATCAAGAGACATTTTGGCTGGCAGATTAATAGATTTCTATTTGAGGAAAATTCATACCATACTGACTCCAAAATTAAAGTTTGGTTATGATTAGTGTTTTGTATTTGAACATTAGGTTCTGTTTCCTTTACAGAAAACAAAAATTTTAAGCTTTGCTTGAAGAACCAAAGTAAAACAGTCAGTGCACAGCATTTTTATTGTTAAAATGTGGTGCTAAAGTTCACGTAACAAGCTAAATTTACAGTGGTACAAGGCTACATAGAGTAGCTAGATGGAAATAGCAGAAGTCATTATTCTTTGTATAAACACCATATGTCATAAAAGTTTGTTTTGGCTTAAATATAGGGCTGCTATGTATAAAACCTTTGCCACTTCATTTTTGCAATTCAGGATTTAGTTTTTTCCTCCCTTTTGAATTGAACTCCTGTTGTTTGAATGAAAAAAAAAAAAAAAACAAACTTTTCTCACAATCAACAAAGATTGTTACTCCTCACATTGTGTCTCCTCACATTTCTCTACCTAATTCAGATCCCAAATTTCACCTCTCCTTTGGCCATGATAGGCCTGGTTCAACAGTCATTTGCCATGGTTTGTGCTGATGTGACCACGCTGACATTGTGGAATTACTTGCAACTTTTATCTGTGACAGTGAAATGGGAATGATGGCTGCTCAGTCTGCTGCCAAACTCTTCTGTAATGTGATCTCATTAATTTCCAGAGGTCAAATAAGACTTGGTTAGAAGGAATCCTTCCAAAACCAGTCTCACAAATGCTTAGGAAAAACGTAACTATGTGAAATTCTGAGAGATATGTTTTTATCAAAAATACACCAAAAACTAAACAAAAAAAAAAAGGAACAGCTTGCATTCCTGTTTAAATATTTAAAAGCACTGTACAAGTTCTGTATTTCATTCTTAGAAGCAAGGTTCTAGCATTCTAGGAAATCATAGAATATAATAGTACTTCTCATAAAAGTAGGGTTGTTAATTAGCTCTAATGCTTTGCCTAGAACAGGCTTTTGTTAATTATATATGCCTAGGTTAAATATTAATGGTTAGCATTTATAAAGAGCCTTTTTTTTAAGTACTCAGCAAACATAAACTAATTATATGTCACAATATCCTGTCTAATTAGATAACTCTGTAATTTCCCCACAAGATACATTATTTTTCACTTCCTGTCACTGAACTATTGTGTAGTATTGCTTTACATTGCTAAACGGTTTCTTTCCACTCCAGGAATGTTTGAAGTAGATGGGAAAAAAAAAAAAAAAAAAAAAAAACAAACGTGCCTGGGAAAACTCAATTTCTCATTGGAAAATTCAAAGCTTGTAGTTTACTCAAAGGAAAGACTCAGTTTTGCTGAAGCTCCTGAATAGAAAAAAAAAAAAGGGTGATTTCTCTGTAAAATTTGTTACAAATTCTCTGTTACATCTATCCACCAAGAGTGACTCAAACATGGATTTCAGAAAATTTGTTTCTTTCCTTTAAGTAGCATGAGACCTGTCTCTTAAGAGATACCTGTCTGTGATATACCCTGCCACTAAATTGCACCTTGATATTTAACATATAAGCTTGAAGGAGCTTCTTTGCTTCTGTTTTCATGACTCACGTGTGTCAGACCCAGGGTTTGTTAAGATACTGCTAGCGTTACAAGGTTTGCTTCTACTATTCCTTGTCTGAACAGGAAACAACTTGAGTCAGGACCTTTCCTTTTCCCACAGAGCAGCATCCTGGATACTGGGACATGAAAAGCCCTTTATGCACCACGGGCAGAATGAACAGCCATTTTTTCCTAAAGCTTGGCAAGGTTATGAAGTTGTCAGTTTTAGTTGTTGCTCACAGTTGTCAGTTTGCCCAAGCAGATCCTTGGCACCAGAAGGTGACATGGCATCTTTCACTGAGGCACTAACAAATAAATATATCTACACAGGAATTTTTCTTCTTTAAAAGAATGAGTAATGGTTAAATTCCTCATCTGTGATTTTTAGAAGGAGCTATGGGAATGAAGTGTTCAAATCCCACTGAAAGTCAAACATATAAACTCTTAGGCTCTTAAATGTTAGAACTGCCTGTTCCTAAGACTTGACAACATAACAACTGTGGTTCAAATTAGAAACTGTGTAAGAGCGAAGCATTGCTGAAAATTAGGCCACTTGTTTAGGTACTCAAGGAAGATCCAAACTGCATTGGCAACTCTGATCCTAAATAACTAGATATTTTGATCATGCTACCAAAAAGGCTCATCTTAAATTTACATTTCAGGTAATCTTGGCGATGCAGTTAAGTCATCTTTGCCGCTTCTTCTGAAAAAAAGGAGTTTCAATCTTTGTGTAGATTGTGGTAAACATCATGTATATGATGAAAACAAAATGAAAGATCAATCTGTGTTCCTCAAAACAGCAGCTTCAGTAAGCTTAGAAGCATGATTATCTGAAGTTTGTGTTTAAGGAAGAAGGTAAAGGAAGAATTTCCAAAACTTGATGTCTAGAGAGGCCTTTCTGGAGTAACTATGCTAACTTATCTGTTGTCTCTGTCTGTCTCTCTAATTTAGATCTATTAGAGGCATTAAGGAAGCTGTATCTCTTCTGAGGAGCACTGCCTGTTGAAGTTACAGCTCTTGGGTTATGCAGGCCCTTTCTCTCTCAGCCCCTATTCATCTTATGGATAGGCTCACTCTGCTTCTAACTAACACTAATTCATAAACAGACAGATTCCCAAGGTTGTGGCAAAGCACAGCTGCAGCGCAAACGTAGATATTAACACTCCCATAGCTTTAGAAATATGGTATTACAGCTGATGGAATTTAATACAGTGCCACACATTCAATTCTTGTGTCACTGATGTTATTATGTGTATGTTAGAAATCCCATCTGAAAGGTACAGATTACTTCAGTGCCTTTTGTTCGTCACTGACTCTTTAGAAACCATATGGAGTGGGATTTTTCAAAAGCGTATACCATGGACCTAACTCTGCTCAAATTCAAACCAGAGAGAGTTTTATCATTAACTTCAGTGGAAGCTGAAGTAGGGCAGCACCAGCTGCTGTGGAAGATCCAATCCTTTATGCTTATTGAAAGAAAGATGACAGAGGGGACTCATTCTAGATTCAAGTCAATGGGATTTTTGGGTGTGAAAGAAACTAATGGCTGACTCTTGTGAAAGAAACAGGACCTCAACAATAGAACTTCACAGAATGACTTTGGCTTCAGCCATGCATCCAGACATGTTGACATATTCAAACAGTTTCCAGGACCATATGCATTGACACATTAACAGTACTCCTGCAGAATCCAGTTCTGAAGGACATTGTAAAAATGAGCTTAGTGGCATTCATTTTGAGTTCTAATGTCTATGTTTCCAGACAAAATTACACACAGTGGTTGTAAGTAGTATTTGAAATGGCAAAAGCAGCCTCAAGTTCTGAATGGGTGCCTTAAAGCTGGGTTCCTTAGAGCTTAAAGTACCATAACACAAGCCAGGCAGGCAACTGAACACTTTCAAACTTCCATGGAATATACAGCATTTATAATAACAAAGAATTAAAGATGAATCTACAGGACATCAACTGCCTTTGTATCTCAGAAAAGCCTTTGGGGGATTGCAGGCTTTTTGGAGGTAATTCAAATTCACATATAGCCCTGATCCCAGAGTGCATCTTGAGTGCAAAGTAGATCTGCACCACTACTAGTGTCTCTTATGTGTTCTGAAGTGCCTTTCCAAAGCAAGGTAGTAACAAATTACTTAAAACTGATTAAAGAATTACATTGCATTTCCAAATGTGCTGGAGAAATATATGAAAAAAAATTAATTTAGATAAGAATCAGGGACTATCATTTTAGTCTGATAGCATTTCACATCACTTGTAAAGCTGAATGACTGCAGAAGTGAAGGGTAATAATGAACTGATACTCTGCTTCAAGTGAGATTAAATTTTAAACAAATATCTGTATATAGATGGAGATTTATAGAGAAGTGTAAGGAGAAAAAGCTTGATATGCATTAACACATTAATACAAGTATACTCTAGAAATATTCAACTTAAACCCAAGGTATCCACCTTATGTACAGTGTATTAGTATTTAATTTTACCTTAGTATTTATTCCTTTGTTATTTCAGTTCTCTTCCACAACCTCTTGGGATATATTTTTTGTTTTTATCCTAATATTTCAATGTGGTTTATTTTTCTCCCTCTATTCTTCTCCTCTTCTGTTGTTTAGTTTTTGGAGGGTTTTTTAGACTTTCCTGAGATAATGAACCAAGAAATCCTGGAAACTTGGTAATACAGTCTCTATAAGATACCTTCAAGACTCAAAACACAAGGCAACCTTCTAAAATTAAGCAGAATACTATTTTATTTTCATTTCAAGAACCATATTTAACTTTAGTCCTCAGGTTACATAGGGCTCCAAAAAACACTTTCTCCACAACAGAATATATTTTGGGGCAAATCTTGTCTATGGTCTCGCTCCTGCCCAGCTAACAGGAACGAAAGGTTGGGTAAGTTTCTTCCAGGTTTCTAAGTCTGCAGTATTTTTTCTGAACAGAGATGGCATGTATTTTTTGTGGGGCAAAATACTAGACTAAGTCTTATATGCTGAGCTGGAGCTGGGGAGGGGGGGGGGGGGGGGGGGAGCTGGGGGTGCAATTTGACCTACCAGCCATGCATTTAGCCCTTAATTCAGCCTTGGGCCATACCTAGCCAAATGGACAGCCACAGGAAAACCTAGAAGTTGTTATAGCTCCATGCAGCCTTTTTGTGAAATAGATGTTGGTGAAGGTTTGTGTCTGACCCTAAAATATAAATCAATGTTATGCTACTGGATTTACCTTGACAACAGAAAGCAAGCAGGGTATCCTTGTTCCAGCACTGAATATTTTTATTTTTCTAAATTCTAAATATTATTTTTTTCCTCTCCACCTTCAGTCTTAAGAATGTGGTTTCACATTTCATTTAATGCTAAATGGTTCATTACATGGAGTAGCAACTTAGTTCTCTTATTATGGTGTTATCTTTCACTTTGTCAAAATATGTCTACTTGATAAGAAATCTGACAGAAGTTGCTTATGATGGGATCACTAACAGCCATCAGTTTCTCGCTAGCAAATGAAACTGTAACCATGGAAACGGCCTTTTTTTGCCAGAATGAAAATGAGACAGCACTCTGCTGCAGCCATTAGTAGAATACACAAATGTCCCTCAAGGCAAACATCTAAAGCAAATGGACTGCAAAGTAAGGAGCACTAATTTCTATTTATTTAGGATTTGTAAACCTAGCAGAGCAAGATATTAACAAAGGAACAAACAAAAGGAGGTTTAAAAAAAGATGTTTGTATTTTTCTTTCCATTTATAAAACTCCTCATTTTAAATAAAAATACTTTATTCCGGTTTTATAAGTATAAGCTTAAATAGTACTATAACAATACACTTAAATAATGTTGTGGTTTGATTGTGCCACTCCTATGCAGAAAAAAAAAAAATTAAAAATTTACACTAGAATGATTTTTTTTTAATTTTTTGGAAATGCATATTCTAGTGCAAAAGCATTAAAAATACTGAGTGTGTGACATTTTTTTTCATGCTGCTTAATTGTCAAACAACCCTGTTCATTCTGATAAGATACACCAGGACTGATAATAAGTCTATTCTAAACAGTATCAGCAGTTGGCCATAGGCTGTCAAAGACCTTTCAAGTGTCAGACTCTTCTTATTCTCCTCTTTATTCACTACTACACCCCTCTTGCTACAAACCACTTATAGAATGCACAGATTCTTTGACAGACTCAGATTAGGTGAGGGCTCTTAAACCGTCCTCGATGTACATCAGTAAGATATATCTTAACTTGTTTGCCTTCTCCTTTCGCATAAAAAATCATAGTTACTCTGGGAGCAGCAATGTCTAGCCTCTGTTCTATTTCCAGCTCAATGAATAAACTAAAGATACAATTTTCCACTAGGATAATTAGTTCATTAACCAAAAGTGTTTAGATATTTAATTCATAGCTAGCAATGGATTGGAATCATCATGCCAATTACTTACAGATACCTTGGGGTGCTTTGAATACCTGTATGCCTGTAAATATGACAAAGTGACATGCTGTGACAGCCTCTTTCAGAAGCTGTTTCCTATAGTGTGATTAGAAATACCCACCGTTGTTCTGATACGTTTCACATAGGTCAAGGTTAAGATGTACGTATGGAAGAAGTTGCCTACTGCCAGCTTATTGGCTGCAGCTGTAAAAAATAAAGAATGGGTAATGACGGGGTAGAAATACTAACCTGAGAAAGCTCTAAAGGCAAAGTGTTCAAGCTTTTATAAACTTACACTCCTTGACCTTTATGGCTTTGTAAGTGTTAACCCTGTCACAGGTGAAGCAAGGTGGGTTATTAAAATGGAATGACAAAGACTATTGCCTCGCTGGAAAGTGACTTGGTTATCCTACCTGCAAAATGCCCCTAAAATACTCCCTCTCAAATCAAAGGTAAATGTTAAAATAAACATAAAAAAGGGAGAGGTGTCCTGACTTTTATTTTTGCTTGATATTGTCTTTTAATTGTCCTAAATGTATGCTCAACCGCATGTGTGAGTATATATGTATACTCACATACACAGAAACATAAAGTAAGAATAGTAGATTAACATTGCAGGTAAGTTTACAAAAAGCTTTTTCAGACTCAATTGGATATCTTCCTGAGTAGATGTTTGTTTGAGAAAAAGCAAGTAAACAAATGCTGATATAGTGGAAAACTGGGGGCGGGAGGGGGAAACCAAAACACAAATAGCTTTATTTTCTGTCTTCTATTGTAAAGGCATAGGACTGTACCGACATTTTAAGGTAAAGAACACATACTCAGACATAGCAGTAGTTAAGTGCAGCACTTGCACATACTAGTACACAAAATAGTTAATTAAAATTGGCAAAATTTCCAAGTACATAGGCTTGTTACTGGATTCTGGAAGCTGACAGCTGGAATTACAATTCTCTTTAGTCCGGACATCAGAAAAAGCTTTAGCTGAATAATACTAACCTAGTCTGAAACTCAGTCTCTGGGAGAACAGAAAAGATCAGTTAGCAGCTGAAATGTATAGTACCAAAACACATTTGCTGTGAGAGGATACAAAATATGTATATGGCCACATTCTCACTATTTGCGTTACATTTCAAATTCAGTCAATTTTATCATCACCTGATACATTATCTTTGTACTTTAGGGTACAGACCTTTACTGGTTGCACATGACTTGTTATTTCCCTACAAGATGGTGAATTATACCACTAATTATATAAAAATAAACAAATATATGCAAATATTATGATATTTAAACTAAATATGACAGTGATATTCCATTGCTCAAGTAGTTTGCTATTCTGTATTATTGCCATACATTCAGTGGAGATTATGTACTGGGTAATTTGCTGCTCTGCTCTCAACTGAGTATTTATATTCGTCCCATAATCCTGAACTGATGCAATCTACTCAAGGCAACTAAGCTGAGAGAATACCTCTCCTAGACTTCTTCAGTACTAAGATGACAGAAGCTCACATAGAGAAGTATTCAGTCAAGTAAAATCTAAATGACTTCTTGGAGGTGCTTTTTTTTTTCCATTGACCTTACAGGGGGTTGACAGTTGAATTCAGGTAGTGCCTAAAACCAAGTGGATGAGTGTTCTGCAAAAGCAGGATAAGTCATCTCCTATCCAGAAAAGAATAGTTCAAACATTTGAAGTTAATCTAAAAATGCATAAGCTTGCAGCAGGTTTTGTCACAGCATCAGCATCACCATTGGTATTGCTACTATGCCACTCCTTCTGTATGAACAAAGGCAAGAAAAAGAAGAAAATGAGAAGAAAAAATCAGATCAGCTAGCAGGAAGAAGAGAAAGAGTAGCCCTCCTTTTAACTGTACTGTAGAGGTTTTTGCCTTCAAATCTGGCTCTGAAATAACCCTAGCTGGGCCAGGAAAGACTGGTATGGCTGGGACTGCAGTAGCATTTGCAGTCCAGCCCTGGCCCTGTGGTACGTAACTTCCAGCAGCCACATGCCATATATTCAACCAGCCGCAACCACTGGGCAGGGCAGGGCAGGGCAGAGAGTTGCTGGCACAAAAAATTCAGTTTCACCTGTCATTATTAATACTACAGTGGGTTCTGTTCTTCAGTGAGTAAACGGACAAGTTGAAATATATCTTAGGAAAGCTTCTGGGTTGATTTTTTCTCCAAAAGATAGTTCCACGCTGTCCTTCACTGAGCATTTCTGCTTACAATAACATCACTGAATCCCACAGTACTGCCAAGCACCATGGGTACAGTGCATTACTACGTATGGTTATATTGAAAAATGAACTCTATATGTAGCTAATGGCATCTGGTAACTTCAGTTATTTCTGTCCTGAAGAGTTTATTGTGTCTGTATGACAAAACAGAAATGCATTTTCACGGTTATAGACACAAGTTAAGTTAAAACGGATAATCCTGCCTCACACGGAAGTGATGAAAAAAGTTCTGGATCCTATGTGCTCTTCACATTCAGAAATTATTAGTTTGTATTTTACTATTTTTGTTGGTCTTGATGATGATCTTAGTGATGTTTGTTTCTTATAATTTACTATGAAAGGATTCTACTTTATAAGGTAAGAAAACTCTAAAAAAAGAAAGGATGTGTGTATGGGTGCATGCTTCAAAGTGCAGGTGAAAACAGGATGTTTGCCACTTTGTTTAAGAAAATATTATTTTGAACACCTAATTACCTCTATTATCAGTCTTTACCTGACTCTAGTGTCCCAAGATTCTTAGATTAATCACTCTTCATAGAAACCTATCTCTTCCAGCAGCTCTGTAGAGAGACTAGAAGGTTTAACTTCTTGTTTTGAAGAATCACATCAGTTCAATGCCTAAAGCTAGACAGTCTTAAAAGCAAGCCTTTACAAAGGATCATTGATTGTTCACACTATTTGTCCCTTTCAAATAGCCTGTTTCTCCCAGGCCAGAGGAGCAGGTTAGGAGCGATAAGTATGCTACTTCTTTGGTTTCAAATCTCATTTCAGTTTTTACATTGGCAGATACTATCCTAGCTAAGTGTGCAAGGCAAGTATCTGCATCATTTGAACAATTCAGGAACGGCCGTTGAAATTACTCATGTTCATTCATTAGTGTAGCATATGTACTTCAATGAGTGTAAGAGAGAGCATTCTCCTGACTGATTTTGTGTTTTTCACTATGCTTAGGCATCTAATGGTACTTTAGGAGCTCTGCTATATGTCGTAGCTTGAAGTATTCTGAGCATCATGGAAGTGTGTCTTATATGTTTTCCTTAACAACTGAAAGCATCCCAGTTATCAAATAAAATATAATTGATAAGCAAGTGGGATCTGCATAGAGAACGTTAAAAGGCAGTTTGATCACTGTATCTGGTAACTCCTAACTGCTCCAGCACATGTATTATAGCAATATGTTCCCTTGCATTAAAAATAAAATGTGGTTTCAAAACACTAGGATAAATGACAGACAAACCTGTTGATGCAATTGCTACAATGAGCATAATTTCAAGTAATTTTAAAACCTTTTACATAACAAACTAAAAAAGTAATCATGTGAAGAATCTAATTATAGGGAATATAGAAGTCTAAAGATCTCCCAGTCTCAAAGTTCCCAGGTCTGTACAGTTTGAAATGTAATATATTGTTGGGCTCACAGTCAGTATGTCTGTAGGGATCTGATCATGATAATCCTTGGTGTGTTTCAAATAAACCTCTCTTCTCCTGTGCTGAGCTTCCTACAGCTGTGCAATAGCTTTTTCCTAGAAACACTGTCAAGAAGGAGCACAGTAACAGGGGTCAACTCCAACCATGAACTTTATGAATTGTTTAGTGGCACATTAAAGGACAGCACCAAGTTCACTTCTAAGCTTTGAAATGATCTTATTTCTAGCCTGAGCAGATGGATGATTCCCTGTACATTTGATTCACTTGGTCGAGATTTAACCCATTGTCTCTTGCAGCTCTCCCCTCTGCAAAAGTCTCTGCCTTCTGCTTTTTATACTTTATAACAGTTTTACCAGAAAACCAAGTGGGAGGGAATCTGGAGAGTGTTGAGGATGCAGGGATATTGTTAATGCACAAGACTGCTTCTTAGCTTTTTGACCCCAGGCCTAAGTCCAGGAGGGATGCACTTCTCTACAGAGTTCTTTGAGAGTAGAGAACCATCTAGTTCACACTGTGACACACGCGGTGCTTGAGACTCAACTGTAAGAAGAGCAAGGCTCCTGGTTCCCTTGGTGTTAACCCTTTCAACGCCTTGGAGAATGACAACAATTTACCTAGTTTAGTGACTTGCAGTTACAGCTAGCTGAAATTTGTGGGATCTGCTTTGCCAATTTCTTTCAGCATGCACTCTAAGAAAAAAAGTAAGACCAAAGAGTTAAATCTTACAGTGCCAACTTCCACACTTTCAGTGCCACTACCTATCCACCAAGAAGATATTAAATTTACTCTTGAATAAGCTTTAAATCCAAAGTCTATCTGAATCCTCATGAAACTATCAGCTTGGTTGCTCCCTGAGCAAATTCTACTCTGCTTCCATATCACTCATGAAATACAAAGCTGATCTCTTTTGGGGGAAGTGGAACCAAGCAGACAAGAAAACAGTCAAGATAATATTTGTTATCTAGAAGTTATTTCTGTCAAAATCCAGCTTCTCTTTTTTTAAACTTCATGTTCAGATTGACTCTCCTGCTTTATCTGGGAATGTTGTGCCAAGAAATTTGTGTGCTAGCAGAGAGAGAAGAGAATGACCTGTTGACTACAAACTGATGGATGCTAGACATATTATGATGACAGTGTAGTCCAACACTCCCTTAGGGCAAAAATCATATTCAGCATATCCATATAGACCATATCCATGCAAGTGATGCCTTTTTTTTTTCCTGTTATGTAGCTAATTATTTTCTTTTTTTTCTTCCTGTTAAACTTTTGGCAAAAGGAGGAATGGCAGAAGCATGAGTCTATTTGGACTAGTCTGTTGCTTCCGTTTACTGCTATTGCTGACTTAGCATTCCTCCTCAGATAGGACATATTTTCCTGACCAAAGCTGCATAAATGTTTACAAAGCAGCAACACCAATGATGGAAGCTTAAACATGTCGCTCAGGTGCATTTAATGGAGCTGAAATGGCTATTGAGCTTATCATAGTAGTCTTACAGGAGTGCGGAGAGTTGTGGCAATAGCTAAATTTTCTGATTAAGTGGATAAAGAATAATCAATTGGAAAAATAATTTTAACATTTTTAATATTCCCAAAGAAAAGAAACCTGAGTCTTTATCTTCAAGTTTACCAAAATATTAAATAATCAGGGGATCATCTAAAAAAGTGGTAAATTTTTCTAAATGAAAACTTGTTTTGAAATGAACAAAATCAAAACATTCCACTTGAAAATGTCAGAGTGAAGTGTTTTGACTTTTTAGAATGTTTTTTTTCTGAAAAATTATAAATTATACATGAATTTGTGAATTGTTTCATCCTCTCAGATATGCATTTCAGTTAAAAGAAAGTTGCAACTTCCTTCATAGTTTTGTTCTCATGTCTCTGACCTAAGTAAGCAAGATTTTCTTCTCCAGTTTTTGTCTTTTAATTTGTTTGACATTTAGCATATATAGCTTTCATAAATCTTAAAGACTTGAACCATACAGTTGTGTTAAGAGTAGGTCTGACTTCAGTGAAAAGTAGTGCTTACATTCATAGACACTTACAGACACACATATGCGAACACATACAAGGAAAGGGACAATTTCTGCTCCGAGTTACAATAGTTTAGAACTGAATAATTATTCTAAATTAAATTGAGTTATTTCAGAATCAAAATGACAAAAGGTTTAGACCACTGTGCTGGTAGTTATTGAGAAAGCTGTGATAAATCATGACATGACCTATTGGTTGCTCAACAACATCTGCATAATTAATGCAATGATTATTGCAATGTTGTCTGTACTGTATTGTATGTTATAGCTTCCGTGATAGAAATTAAATACTGTCATAATGTTATTTCTGTTTTGAAAGAGTTGTTTGGACAGATAGGGAAATGAGGTAGCATTCAATTTTAGGTTTTAAGCTAAAACACAATTGAGATCGGTAATTACTAAAAATCATTACTGAGCTTGAACCTGCTATTTCCTCCTATATTTCTTAATTTATCTGATTTATATTTAGGTGAAATCAAATCCTGAGAGGAATAATTTCTGATTAGATCATATCTGTTGTTTAGTATCTGTGGGGGATGTAATGCAATTGCTGCTAGTTCTTGAAATTTGGCCAAGTGGTAGTTAACATCCTACAGATGAGTCGTAACAAAATACCTTCCTTTGTCTCTGTACAAAATGTAAGTACAGAGAATATAAAGTGTTATCTCATCTTTTGGTTATAAAAAG
Source organism: Chlamydotis macqueenii (assembly GCF_036417535.1). NCBI lineage: Eukaryota > Metazoa > Chordata > Aves > Otidiformes > Otididae > Chlamydotis > Chlamydotis macqueenii. Next base: position 124,191,555 of record NC_141557.1, read on the forward strand.
TGTTTATTCTTTTTACTCCTTTCTTGTTATGCATTTTTTCCATTCCTTCCTTTCAATGATATTTATTTTCACTATTTCCGAACTCACTTCAGAACAGATGTTGGGAAGGGTTACCGACTAGTGTAGTTTTAAATTATAAGGAAAACTTTTTGTTCTTTAAAATCATCAGAAAGAGAAAATAGAACTAATACTACATTATTTATTTATATTCAAAGTTAATTATACCTCTGCAGTGAATGTTATGTCTCTCTGGGTTTGATATAAAGACAGTTTTTATTTCAATCATAATTGCTTAAAATGTAGCAGTTTAATAGTAGAAAATGAACATTCTACCTTATAAAGGCTTGGGGCCATAGTCTCTGTTGTTGTAAGTGGCTACAGCTCAACGAAGTTCCTCACTGATCTTTCATTTGTTTACATCAGCAGAAAACTTTGGCCTCACAAATAAATATTCCCTTTAGACCCAGGTGAAATGAATGGTCAAAAGACATATCACACCAAAATGAATTTTCAATGTTTTTGTTTTTCTGTTCTGCAATGGAAGAATGACTTAAACGAAGATAAGTATCGCATCAAGCATTGTGATGTGTTTGTGTTAGCTGACATTTTCCTGGCTATTTTAAATAAGTCTTAAACAACTGAAAAGAGCCTTCCAGTAACTTGCTTGTATCAGCTATGCTTGGAAGACAATAGCTTGCCAGGCTGTAATCTGGACAGCACTGAATCCTCTGCATTTTCCCTTGAGTGTGAATGTTATAAATAGTGACTAACTAGAACTTTCAGACTTCAGAGCAAGATTTCATTTGCTGGGAAATGTTGTGGGAGTAGTGTTCCTACAGAGGTGCAAACAAAAACCAAGATAATTTAACAATAGCCTAATGGGTTCTCTTTGTTTAAACTATTCCCAGGAGGTGCATACAGTCTGGATTTGTAACCACAGTCTGAGAAAGACTGGAAGACCTTTCTGGAAAAAGACATATGCCAACATAGTTTATAACAAAGAGGATATGAGTTGAGGATTAATTTGGCATCTTTTTACCCTTCATCAGTATTAATGCCTGTGTCAGACATCAGCATTACTTTCAGATTAGTCAAACTTCATAGTATAGCTGTGTTAGGTAAAACATAAGAAAATAATTAAAAGGTTTTTATCATATGATGGCAATACTTAGGTATTCAAAACCATCTAAGTTTGCTTCCCTTCAAGATATCTCAGTTTTCTTATGTACTGTATTGAAAGTATTTCTGTTTACCTTGATTACATTTCCATTTACCTTTCTCTCAGTATGTTTGGTTTTTTTCCCCAGTAAATATTTAACCAACATGAAGATATTTCTGAATTATTCTCAGTTTCTATCAACAGAAATGCTAAATATAGTCTGCAGCAGTGGCTGCCTTCATTAATATGATTTCAAAACAACAAACACGATGCTCAGTGCATACTTTATTTCTGCTAGGAGACATCACATTTCTAATTAAACTCAAATCATAACTAAATAAATATACATGGAATTCAGCATGATTATTTATATTGTACTTTTAATTGTTATTACTCTTACCAGGCAGAAGAAAAAATAATCATAGGACAGAGGATGACATTTGAAAAAAAAAAGTATTCTCTCTATGAGCAGGCTTTGTTGTCACAAGTACTATACTGACAGTAAGATCTTTAGGAGAGCTCTGTTTGTATCACAACATGTAGTATTCCTCAGGAACTAGTAAATTCACCCAGGAAAAAAAAAAAGAAAAGATTCTTTACTATAGATCTTTGTAGTACTTCTCAGGAAAAGTTTTGCTCTTTTAGTCTAATGAAAACTTCTTTGTACTTAAAATGAATAAAGAGAAAGAAAGAAAGAAAAAGAATTTTTTTTTTTTTCAAAGAGCAGTAAGGAAGATGATGGATTAAAGCAGATGCAGACTGTTTGCAGTTATATAAGACTATTAGGTACTCTGCTTGTTCTGGCTTTTGTAATTTGTCCATGTCCTACTGTATATAACTCAATCCATTGTGAGCAAAAACATGAAATACCGGAATAGTTCATATTTCATTTTGTCAGCGAATTAGAAAAAAATACAAAAACAAACACAATAGACATCGTATTTACTGAGTATAGAACTGAGTATTTTTTTCGTATCAAAGGAGTCTGAAAAGAACAGAAGGTTAAGAAGATTTTTTTTTCAATGAGCAGATGTGCTTGTTACTGTTGATGGACAAGCTTATCCATTTACATCAATTAATATCAACAGCAAGCACATCAATATGGGAGCTTGTCCTGACGCCTTGATTTTTTCCCATCTGACAGGTAATAGTAGGGCTGGGAAAATGTCACAACAATTTAGTCATGCTTCACTGGCTTTAACTAGTTCAGTGACAATGGGAATGCATCATGCTAAGATTCCTTATGATTCATAATGGTACTGCATTAGTCGGCTATTGCAGAGGACTTAAACTAGTCTTTGTCAATTAAGGGTTTAAGGTCAAATCCTCTATGGTTTTTTCATTCGTGCATTAAGTAAAAGCAAGTTAAAATATTTATGAATGGCACTAAAATGTGGAAACTTTCTTTAAGAACCTGTCTTTTCATATTGAGTCATAACTGAAACCAACTATGTTTGACAAAGAAAGGCTATTTCATCACATGGCATGGCTTATCCCCCCCACCCCCCCCCCCTTTCTCTAAAGGCCTGAGCTACAATCTACTCAATTTTGGCAGGAAAACTTCTTTGGATAGAAACCTGCAGTCATAGCCATTTTAGACTGCGAGATGAAGTTATGCCTCAGTACATTTGACCATGATCAAGATATGACCATAATATTTGTAAATTGTTCGAGCGCTCAGCAACCCAAGAAATATTTAAAAGCTAGAAGGGAACACTGTATATGGGTCAGTGAAAGGCATGCAGAGCAGGCTCTCTGCTGTCCCAGCAGGAAAACCATAACAAGGCCAGACAAGCCTGGATAAAACATGCTGTCCCCACGGCTGCAGTGGCCGCCCAGCCCACCATCTGCAGGGTGTCCACGGCTGGCTTCCCCCGGCTTGCAAGTCCTGCTTTGGGGAGGGTTCAGGGAGCAGGGACAAGGAGGAGCTGCCAGCTTCACCACTGGAGCCTCCCTTGCTGGTCAGCCTATTTAGCTCAGGGGGACCTCTGCACCTTTCCCTTATTTTACAGGTTGAAAATTGATGAATATCCATACATTTTTTTCATGAGGAGTAAGCAGTAATGGGCCGTGCTTTCCTGATTTGCTTAGATATTGTCTCATTGTTTTCCATGGATTGCATCAGGGTAGCTGAGAGTACATTATGTCCAATATAAATATGGTTTATTGCTATGCAACATTTTATTGCTTTGGGCTAGAAATGGCAAGACAGGTCCTTGTACGCAGAGACACACACATATTTGCACACTTTCTCCATTCACATATTTTGGACTGAAATTGCCATATATTCAGATGGTTTCTTTTCTGCTCAGTCCTTGCAGAAGGAACTCTACTTAAAGTAAGACAGAATTCAATGTTCAGCTATAAGTCATTGATTTAACCTTTCTGTCATGAGAAAAGTAAAATCAACTTGCGTCCAATATAGTTAAATGTTTAGTTATATATGAAAACAGATCTTTGAAAAGGATAGGAAATTACATTTTCTATAATCAATCAATCATCTGTGAAGAGAAGCTTATTTAAAGTGACTCCATTCTGATTACTTCTAGAAGAGATAAATAGAAAATTATTCATAAAGAACTCAATGTATTGACAATGTGACAGCCGAGAGGTTGTGCTCTTCAATGTAGATCATTTTCCAATTTTATGAATGCCTGCAAAACCAGACAATGTTATTTAAATAAGCTTATACTAATGGCATATGTATATTAGATCAACAGCTTTGTTAGAAATTAAACAGCAAAAATTAAAATTGTCTAGTCAGTCTATGTCAACTATATGTAAAAGTAGGAGCATGAAAAATATACAAATACTGAGAGCATTTTTTACTAAATGAGAAATTGATGCAACATGTTATAAAAACGTATAATAGAGCTTTTTATATACTTACCAGATATCTCAGTCACAGACTTTGGCTCTTAAGTTGCACATAAGAGTTGCCCCCACAGCTTTATCCTGGTCCTGGAAGCCATATTTTGTAGACATGAATTGTGTCCTTCGTCATGGGACGTTAAAGCACAGCATATCTTTGTGCTCTCTGCCAAGGTGATGGGTATGTAGCAGAATGTTTCATGTCAGGGAACATGGAAATGTTCAGTCCATATGGAAAGGCATTTCTTGGGACAACATGATGGTCTTGAGGAAACTAAGGAGAGGGAAGTAACATAAAATATCACCCAAAATCATGAGGTGGCAGTTTTTGTGTGTCCAAAACCTCTACTTAGTATGGCTCTGAGAGGAATAAAGAAGATTTTGAAACCTCTTAAAGATCATCAGTTTCTCCTTTTTGTCCTCCTTCTGAGAACCACCTTTTTCTAGAATCCCAAATTTCTTGGGGCAAGGTAATAAGGGATATATCTTAAAATGCTGAACTTGAGTGTTTTTTAGCTAGATCACTTAGTGATTTTTTACTTTGGTCATAAATTTAATCAGATTCAGTATGTGAAAAAGCTTGATTTTTTTCAAACATGGTAATTTTCAGAGAAATAAAAATTTGCATTTAGAAACTGCAATTTTTCTGAAAGTTCACTTTTCACTACAGAAAGCCTCCACCATTGCTATGGAAAACTCTCAGAAAATGAGATACAAACCTGGTCCCAAAGTAGTTAAGACACAGCCTATTAAAGTCAGTGGAAATACATTTATAGAAATCAGATACTATTTTGGCCTATTTCTTCTCCTAATATTAGTGGAAACACCTTATTTTTTTTTTTTTTAAATAAGCTATTTGGTGTCTCAGTGTTCAGAAACTTAACTCTTTACATTTTCAAAAATTATCTTATAACATAATTAATATGTCAGGTGTATATCCCACAAACATACCTGGACTGAGAAAATAAGAAGTATTATAAGGAAGACAAAAAGTTTCTCAAAATGCTTTAAAAAGTGCTTTCCTGTTTTTATGAAATTTTGTTGGCAATTTTTAACAACTAAGCAAGAGCTAACACGATAGTGATGATGAGCAAAATGATGATGAATACAGCTCCATACTAATCCTGGACTTATGAGGTGATCACCCTGCAAGAGCTGCTTTAAGCATGGTACTTGGTTCTTAGAATAAAATTCGAAGAGAGCTGTTAGTTTTCTGAGTCCTTGAAGGGAAAAAGACCTGCTAAACAGGGAAAAAAAAAGGAATCCAAGAAAGAGCAAATGCACTGAACCAGCAGGATTCTGGCACATGTATTGCCCAAGACACCACTAGGAATGAGACACCCAAAAAGGCACTTTGCAAGAAAAGAAAGATCAGCTTTTGTGCATTTGGTCCGCTACAAGAGTTTATTTCTATTCTATTAAAAAAATTCAAACCTGGTGCCCACTAATACCTTATTTGGCTTCACTGTTTGACATATTAAGGAAATGTTAAAGTATACATATTTGGTCTAGAAAAGTGTAGCTCTGCAATTTGGAGACTAGGCCCAGTTTTTCCCTTAGAGGTACTGATCTCACAAAAATCATTCGTAAATTATCAGCATGAGCCCCGAAGACAAGTGACTATTTTTAAGCAGCAGCAGTGTGTGTTGCCAGCAAGACCTCTGCTTCAGTGGCGCAGAATTCCAGGAAGGAACTTTCTTCCATTTTGTTGTAAAGAAAATCAAGGGTTTTGCAGTTCTGGAGGTGCTGTAGGAACATCTTGAAATGATCATGTGATCTGTTCTGTGAGCCAAAAGAGGTGTTTCTTCAAGGCCTTTTTTAAACTGAGATGCGTTTCTTCTGGCTCAAACCCTCCCACATACAGATGAGGACATAATATAGGGCTGTGTCTCATTATGCAACCTACCTCCCACATGCATGTTCTAAAAGAAAGCCCTGAGCAGCTGCTTAACACTCCTTTGGGCATGAATAGAGTCTTTAAGACCAACACTGAAATGAGAGTGATTAGTACTGTCACTGGCACATGTAGCACCTGAGCATTCGTAGTTCAGTTCAATGCAACTGATGGAACATCTTGATTTTTGAGGGGAAAGAGTGTCCAAATTTACTTGTGGGATATGCCATAGTGACTTATGGCCCAGGCATTACTAAACCTGAACTCTGGTTCATGCTGACAGTGTGATCAACACCAACCCCTCATTAATTAGCAGCTTATCATTATTTTTTACAAGAGCAAAATAACAGGGGTGATGCCACAAGTTAGAGTCACCAGGATGCTACTGGGAAGTCACTGCCAGTACCAGGGTGGACAGTGCGAGCTTTGCCTGACACACTCAACAGGCAGAGCCATGCGAATAGCAGTCATAAGAGGTGCGCATCGCACAGTGAAGAGAAACTCACTGTTGTAGATGAATATGCACTCTGACAGCTCAGAAAGAAAAAGGAGAAATAGATTTAGTTGTAAGCAAGGACAGTATACTGGTAAATTAGTCCTATTTATATTCCTTGGCAAACTGAGCATTTTACCCGCTCTGTCAGGATCACTACCTGACCCCAGAAATCTCAGCTGTAGGAGGAGGACTGTAGAGGCTACTAACAGGCAGCGTGAAAAAAATAATACTCATAGCTCAGAGCTCGTAGCTCATGCAATAGAGTTATTTATTTAGATTCCTGCAAATATGAAGAAGCAACTTCTCCATATGGCCTAAATGCCACCGATATAATCTGAAAATACCTCCTGATACAGCAATTTAAGAAGCATCTCTTCACACACTGATCCTCCCTCCCTACTCGATCAATGCTCTGCTTTTACAATAGCTATTGTATACCCCCATTTTCAAATAGAGTGAAAAAAGATGAGCCTTGCAGTATGCCCTGCAGGTCAAATTCAGGTTACATTAAGTCAGAGAAGGGGAGGAATCCATTTCAATGTTAGTGAGAGGATCTATTTATAAGGCCTTTTTAAACCCTTGCTTCATTTCACAGTATATATGACAGCTGATTTTCTCCAGCCCAGATGACTATGGCTGCTGGAGTATCACCTTATCAGGGACACCCAATATTGGTTTCTAGTTCTTAAAAACAGGATGAACAAGGCAAAAAAGAAAGAGAACTGAAGAAAACATCAGCATAAAGTTTTTCCTCCAGTCAGCACGAGGTATTACGATTTTTTTCTGTTGGTGTTACAAAAGTTGTGACATCTTTCAAGATCACCGGAGTGGCATTTAGCATTTGGACTTTGTTCAGTACTCCAGCAAATAAGAACATTTTGAAGAATGTACTGCCTTAGTGTCGTGTTCCAGTAGTAGGAGACAATATTTGTGGGAACTGGGCTACAGATTTCAAAAAACATACAAGTCTGGGTTCTCACATTTGTTAAGTACTGAAAATCCAACCCTTGCTATCTGAAGACCTAACTTTTGCAAATGCCTAAGTGCATGATAAACAAGAATTTCATAAGTAAAACCACACCTCTGTTTAAGTGTTTTGCAGGATTAGCAATCTTTGTGCATACAGTACTTTCACCATTATGTTTTATAGTTACTTTCCTGGCAAAATACAGAACATCTGTTTGCTGTGGTGAACCAAAATATGATACGCAGATCAATCCCCACTTTTTATATTGCACTAAAAATAAAAGTCCATTTAACAGTGCCTGAATATAAGAACTATTTCTTAGTTCAGGCACAGGCCTTGTTCTTTTCACAGGCTGTGAAACATCTTCAGTTTGTATATTAATGGAGAACCAACTTTGGAACCTGCATAATAAATTGCTTTGTGGTTAAATTTGTTAGGTATAACATGAACCTTTTAAATCATCCTTTCAGATTATAGCATAGGAGCTCTGACCACTACCTTGGACTGCTCTTTGTTCAAGAAACGGCTATTCTTATATTAGAGAAGAACATTAAAATTATGAACATCTGAAGGTGATTTCTAAGCAAGGAGTACCTGGCAGGGAAGAAGAAAAGGTAGTTTGCTGTGAGTTATTTTTCAAATCACAAATATTTACGTATTTATCTAAATTACACAATCAGAGTAAATGCCTATCTGTGGAAAGGGTAGAGAGAGTATCTTTGCAAATCAGAATACTCCATAGGAGATGAAGTTTGCTGATATGCTCTGGAACAGTCAACATTCAGAGAATGGTGATCTGCTACAAAGATCTGATGGTTATGTGCCGTTGAGTGCTGGTGCAATCAGGAATCAGAGTTCCATACCTTTTCTCAGAAAAATGACAATAAACTCTGTATCTTATCACGTTACCACAAATACAGCACTTCTCACACATTTCCTAATGAGGAAGTTCTGTCAGAACTTCTGGAACTACTGGCTTGTATCCTAGAGTTTTTAAATGTGTATGAATGCCTTATTTTCTGACTGTGAGTCAGCCAAACATGTTTTCCCCTCTGTATGACTCATCAAGAAGTCTGAGAGAGGACAAGGTGCACCGAAACAGTGAGTTTCCCCTAACTGCAGCAGTCTAAAAAGTAAGCCTACAAGATAAGTTGTCTAGGTTCTTTTTACGTGCAGTGGAGAAAACGTCATATCTCAAAAAGAAGAATTTTCTTAGATATGTGTCTTAAATGCAGTGAAACAACCCCTGGAAATACCTGTACCTCTCTACCAGTTATGGAGGTAGGCAAGAATTTTTAACGGCTACAATTAGGAGAGCAATTGATACTTTTAAAAAACTGCTAAAAAAGGCCTAAAAGAGATTCTTAACCCAAGTAACTACTCATGTGTAGAAATTGCTATTCAATATCTCACAAATTACTGGAAGCAATCATAAGCTGTTAAAAATGTAGAGGTACCAGCTTTCTAAAGGTGCCTGATTATAACGGGTAGGTTGTGGGGCCTTAAATATGACAGAAATATGAGGCTTAGTTTTACTAATGAAGTGCCTTAACCTAATTATATTTTGAGAAGGAAAACCTATGCTTGGGAGTAGAGCAAGAAGGCAGTTCTCTGGTGTCTTCTTGCATATATATGTGACAGTGAATGTTTAAAAGCTATTTTGCACTTTGGATAATACTGAAAGATAAAAGTATTCTTTCTTGCAGAGGGTGATCAGTGTGTTTAGTGGAGGCATGAGAGGATACCTGGGGGTTGTAATAAATGCAGCTGAAGGCTTTCAAATAGTCATATGGATAGCTACCTGACAGTGGTAGGAATGGAAATGATAGACCACACCAAAATACTGTACTCTACAGATTGCCTATTAATTTTAAGATAGTGCAAAAAATAGGGAAGTATGATTGTACTTCTCAGTAAGGGTGCAGATCATCCATAATGGGGCTGTTCTCAGCACAGCACTGCATTCTGTTAAAAAAATAGAAGGAACATAATGCATGGATGCTCAAGTGCTGGCATTATCCCTGCAATCATAATACCTCCTTGTGCTTTGTCATCTTTCCCAATCATTTATTGCAGAAATCCACAGCAGAAAATATTGGCAGAGGTCTCTTCACTGATTTATATAATGTTTTGAATCCCTCAACACTATTTTAACCTATATTTCAAGGTTGAGCGGCAACATTTTTCATTCTAGAGATAGTGGGCAGCTGACTAGCACTAGTCAACGCTCTTTTCCAAATGTCTAGAAATACTTAATATCGTTATAGTCAGAAATGACCCATGAGGGATCCAAATCAGACCATCTTCCCAGCTGGACACTGAAATGTTCATAGTTGTTTTCCAGGCTTGATTATGCTTCAGAGGACAACCAGTGCAAAAATCTTACCGTCTTTATCAGTAACTAATACCATATCTACTTTTTTTTCATCTTTGTATCTTACATAATATTGCAGTGTATACCATGAAGACCATCAAACAGACTATTGAAGCATAGTCTCCATTGGACTGACAGAATATAAAATGCCTGGAATTGCATGTCTCCTCTTGCTTTATAGTTACAAAGAAATATCAAATACCTATGAACAAAGGTTAAAAGTGGGCTTTCTTACACCAGGAATGTGATTTTTTTTTTTTTTCTTATTTCATTTGGCAAATAGCTGGACAGTGCATTACGATCACAGTGTTTGTTCTCAGTTCTAAAGGAGTATTTTCAAACTGTTCCAGCAGTTCCGAGAAGCCACTTATCTCTGCACTGGAGACAAACTGAGAGGCTGGTCTTTACTTAGAACTCTTTGTTAAGGATTTACTAATGGTGAACTTTGTTAATCCTTGACACTGCCACTGGAGATGTTTGCTGAATAGCTTGTGCAAGTCACTTCACATCCTCTTGCCCCATGTCTATGCCTTGAACATAATAGCGGTTACTGTTTCTTTAAAGCATTTTGACCTTTATGTCTGAAAGATAACACACAGTGAATAAACTGTAAAAAGGATGTTGCAGGAGCATTTTTCTTAGTAGCATTGTGATTATTTATAGTATTGGACTCCTAAATTACTGCACTCACCTCACCTAAGCAGGATAAGTATAGGAATTCCATCCTAAAAATCACTTTAAATAGAACAACAAAACATTCTTTTTATCATCTTTCTCTTTTTTGGCCAGAATCAGAAAGTTTTCAAAGCTGGAAGAGCTTTGTTTGACTCAGTTGTTGAGGTGGATTGCAATCTCCCAGAGTTACTTTTCCCTCCCATATGCAGATCTGTGTGTGAATAGGTAAAGGTATTACTGAATTACTGGAAGGTCATTTGGTAGATGTTTACAGCAGATCAGATTTTTATAGCAATGGCGAGAAGTGAGGGGAACACTGTTGCACTATTTATACCGATATCAAGTTTCACTGACTGCCCTGTATTGTACTACAGGTACAGTAGTTTTCACTTCCAGAAACTGGGAATAATTCCAGAGGAATGCATCTGGACAACATTTGCCTGTTACCCTCCCCAGAAAGAATTAGTCACCAAGGGCCCTATTCATAAAAACTAATTCAGGCCATTTCCACGTGAATATCACGTCTTTATGTGGAAAAAGTGTGGAGCGTGCTTTTTTTTTTTTTTTTTTTTTTCTTTTTCTTTCTACATAAAGAGTCCTTTTCTGTGATTAATGGCACCGTTTCCCCTTGTCTGTAAATGGACACCTCCCAGCTTTGTTAAAGAGGAAACTGAAGTCCAAAGCAGAAGAAGCCAGAGCAGGATGGATAACAAACTCCTAGCTTTCAAGAATATATATGAATGGCATTTGCAAATGGTTACACTATAAATTATTTGCCTGCTTGAGCAGACGAGTGCTTAAAAATGTAGAGGAAGAAGGATCAGTCCTTACTGAACACAGAGATTTTTAGGAACTGGCCTAACGTTTTTCCTAAAGTTTATAGTTTCCTATTAACTCCTCAGTGTTAAGCAAGCCAAAGCTTTCATTTTGTGTTGCATTTTGGAAAATCCTACTTCCAGCAGCAATGAGTTAATCATAACGGTGTGATAGCTTTAATCAGCCCACAAGGTTGATAAATTAGATTGATTGGAATCACATCATTAGCATGTGAATTTGGTGGAATTTTAACAGCCACTGGGGGTGCACAAGATTTATGGCAGAGTCAGCTTATGATTTTCTTTTGGTTGAATGCTCATTTTAATGTACTGTAACATACACTAGACCTTGCCTACTGTTCAATTTGTGCTGTGACGAAGGGTTTTAACACACTGTAAGTTCAGATCATTACATTTCATGTGAGATACAGTATATAACTAAAATATTATGTTTTACTTCAATTACTCCAGGGAAATATACAGTTTTATTGAAGACATTTAATGCAGCTACAACTACAGCTGCAGAACACTGTCTAAATGAGGCTCACATGGCAGTGAGTATTGTTGGTTTTTGATGGATACAGTCCCAGCCTTGGTTCTACCAAGAAAATATTTAGACAAACTTGCATAGGAGTCTTCTAGATGTTTATGACACTCCCCGATGACAGTGAAATACAATGTATTACATGCATTAAGTTAAGAGAAATATGATGGAAAGAAAAAACCAAAACCCAACTTTAACTTAGTGGTTCAGACTGTGCAAGTGTACTGATTGAGTGCTGCTAGTGAAGATGACAAGGAGGAAAAAGAGACTATTAGGGCTAACTTGATCCATATGACAAAGCCTGATACCACTAGATAGAAATAACGAGATTATGTAACCCATCTGAAATATGAAGAAACAACATGTTTCCTGTCATAAGACCCAAGCCTTCAACTTGTTACACAACGATGTGTACCCCTTGCCTGTGAATTACATGTGTCCCTCAAATTGTGAGCACTCTCCAGATTTTTCACGAAGTATAACAAAAATTTTGAAGTATAAAATATCCATGTGTTTAAGGATAGTATGATAAAATGGCACCAATGTCTCCTCCATTTTCACTATGGAGCCAACCCTTCCTGTAATAAAATACGCAAAGACACCAAATATCGCTGCAGACTTTTTGTCGTGCACTGTTTTCTGGTTGTCTCATTTTTTGCACAAAGTTTTACAATACTATAGCCTCAGATTATTTCTCATACAGTTTGGAGTTTGCATGCATAACAAATAACTTAGAACTAAAAGATCCTAAGAACTAAAATTCCTGAGTTATCCAATCTACTGCAAAGAAGATCAGTGCTGCCATAGGTCAAAAGCCACAGAACTAAGAAAATTGGAGCTGTTGTGGTTTTTTTTCTTCCTCTGATAAACAGTAAGCAGTTTAATTTACTTGCAATTGAATGTTAGTAACAGTCTTTGCAGGTGCAGAGCCAAGTGTTCTCTATTTAGCATCAGATGTCTATTGACCATTCAGTAACATAATTTAGAAGTACACTCAGTTATCACTGTTTTGCTAGAAGAAAGGTCCTCCGAACTTGCGTTTCTGAGTGTACAGAGGCTCCATACTGGAGGGCATAGTTAGTGATCATTTTGTAATGGTATAAAAACATCAGAAACCCAGAAATAAATGGAGCATTCTTGGGCAAATTAGATTAGCTTGAGCTCTTTCCACATGTGATTGGAGATGATCTAATTGGCCTGTGGCAGTAAGTAAGTAATACTGAGTGTTTGAATATAATGCATGTATGTTTAGAATAATAAATGCATTAGAAGCATTTTTATTGTTTGTCCTTGTCTTAACATACTTCCTGTTAGCATGAAGTGCAGAGTAGTTGCTGTGGCAAAATGGAATATTGCTCCATACCAGTGTAAATTATTTCCCTCTGCCTGCAATTTCACCTCTTCTTGAGACCTGTCCTTATTCAAAGGACAGATCGTTCAAAGCAGAACATTGTTGAGGAGTAGCAGCCACATAGTACTGCATTACTATAGAGGAGTTTGCTTGGCACACTTGAAAATGTTATAAGCATAAAACATTTGTCACTACTCTGATAACAGATGTATGTTACTAGCTTCTTTCTACTTTGGCTGACTTCACACACTCATTGTATGATTTCAGGTTCTGTTCACGCTCACGGATGTCAGTGAATAAGCAAACAGCATCCTTCCACAGCAAACACAAAAGATATTTTTTACAGTACAATGGATGTTTCTGTGTGGATCTGTTGGTAAACTGAGGCACAAAAAGTTACAAAGTCAGAGGCAGCTTTACACTAATGCCCTAGCTTGGTACAGTGCAGACAGCCTTAGGATCGCCACAAAATGAAATTATGACTCCACTGAATTCTTCGGAGTTTCCCCTAGGCCTCAATGAGGTCAGAATTTACCCCTGCAACTTACTGTGCTTGCATCAAAATTTGCGAAGACATCAATTAAATCCTCTGAGGACTAAAAAACATTTGGGTTTGTTTTCAGTATAGAAAACAATAGCTCTTAGTAAGCCAGTTTTGTTATAACCCTGCAAAATGGTTAATCTACCACCTTTTGTCATGTTCTTTTGATTACTATGAATTCAAAATTCTCCAAAAGAATAGATAGATGGAGACACGACAAGAGAAAAGGCTAGCGGCAGCATCAGCCACACAGAATGTCCGTTTGTTTTGTAATATTTTCCTTTTAGCCAATAAATTTAATTTTTATTTGAAATTAAGTAAAACACTAGACAGTATTGACTTGAGTATATAGTATAATAATAATACTTTTTTTTTTCTTAGGGGAGAAACAGCCATCCGGAAAAAAAGAGTTTCTCATATTCAGCTTTTCCAACTGTTCTCTATGCCCTTAAATCTCATTCAGCTACGCTATCTGCTTCATATAAACAATCAACTCTGACTGAATTACTCCAACCAAGTTACGGCAGGGATAAATTTGGCTGTTAGTTACACAGAGCATTCTCTGGTAATGATTTCAATCCTCAGAACAGTTTTCTAGGTGTTTGGGAGGTCTCAGATTCATCATTATTACAGTTTGGCCTGCTATAGACAAGAAGCAAACCACAAAGCCCAGTTCTGCAGAGGTACCCCATCATGGATCTCCTGGTACCGACGAAGTAGTTTTAGCCTAATCACAGAATGATGTTTCTTATTAAAAGGTGAGTTCTGAAACTCTGTATTCACCAAATGCATAAGCAGAGAAAAAAGAAACTACAGGTTAAAAAAGGTTGCATTTCTCACCTCTAAAAACCCTAGAAAATTATTAATACAGACTGTATTCCTTTATCTAATTCAGTTTAGTTCTCCACTGCTGGTGTTAATTTTTACTTTAGGTAAAAGAAGGTACTACTCATACTGGCAATAATAATCACTGCCTTCTTCTTCACAAATGTAAGAAGCTTTCTGCATGTCTGACCTGAAGGAAATTGCTTACTCACTGTAAATAATTATACACACAGTACCAGCTACCAGAGACAGTATACTTTTTGCCTTTCCCCACTGCTGTACTTCATGCATATGTGCAACATAATTTGAGTGGGAGATTAAACTTCCGCTGAAACACTATCTAACTGCCAAAAGATACAGAAAATTTGAAAAAGGGATGAACGTCACCCAAACCAATTAATACGGCACTAGCAGAGCAGAATTTTTTAATACAGTTAGATTTCTCTTTGTCTATTTTCATCATTGATATCTCTTTTGACCCAAGGGTGGCCACTGCAGCTGGGGAGGGAAGTAAGAGGTTTGCAATTTTCTTCCACTTCAACTAAGGACTTGCATTTCTGTGGTGCCATCTGTGTTTTTCGGGTTCAAGTTCCCTGCAGACAGCAGGGATGAAGCAAGGGGAACCAATTTATTCCTTCCTTATTCCAAGCCTCTTCTTCAACAAGTCTCTGCCCAGAAGCTCCTTCACTTGTAACTGTTCCTCAGGTTTCTGCTACAAGTGTCTGTGAGGCTTCCTGTTGATTGCTCTGCATTCTTCTGCAGTGCTTCTGATCTTCTTCTTCAAATCCCACTCCTCAACCCCCACCACCTTCTTTTTAGTAAATTGGGAAAATCCTTTCAAACAGGGGTCATTCCCTTAGCCGGTTTGCATGTGGCCTGTTCAGGTTGATGGTTCCTGTTGTTTGTACCACTGAGAAACCTTATTGGTCTGTTAGTTACATTTATTACGGAGAAAGCATACGACTGTGTGTATTAGCTTCAAAATGTTTCTTCAAGTCTGGATTCCATTATATTAGACCAAATCACAGCTGTCCACATTCTGTCACTGAACTCTCAAAAGAATAATTTTTTTTTTCCCTGTATGGTTTTGACCCCGTCTTCAATCAAAGTTCATATCCCCAGATTTTGTAGAAGTATAGCTGACGTGCTTTACAAAATTATGTCCCTTATGGTTGCTGCTGGAGATCTTACTCATCTGAGAGGAGTTTTCTTAAGAGAAAGTGTGAGATGTGATGATTGTTTATACCTAGCACAGCTTGCGGTAACAGCCTAACTCTATCTCTCAGCTCAGTTTGCTTTAACTCCATATCTATGCTCCTGCTCTTGAAGGTTTAGGCTTTTCACAGGTATGATTCTCATCTCTGTGAAATCCAGTTCAGATTGCTCTAGCACAGTAAAAAAATAAAAATCCCAAACCTTAGTGTTGTCATAGATACAGTCTCTCCTTTGCAAATGTCGTACATTCTCATCTATATTCTCATACAAATGAGAATCAGGTCCTAATTTTCTAATGGGATTTGACGTTGAAAGAACACTTCAAATCAAAGATCTAAATTGGCTGCTTTTGAATTCAATTCTGAATTAAATGGAAAATGGCTTTGTCTCTCGATATAAATCTCTAATGGTATCTGGCCTTGCTGACATTTACAGGACTGCTGTTCTATATTTTCACTATGATACGAGCACTCTCTCTGGGGAAAACACCATCAAACTGTAGCTCTTTGGCAGCTTTCTATAGTCAAACTTCTTTGCATCCACTTCCTTTCTCATTATTTTGAAGTGGAAATCCCATGGCTGTAAACTTGAAAACACATTATATCAAGTCAAATCATGACTGTACTTACTGGATTTTTCTAACTCTGGTGTCTCTGTGTCTAATTTAAATTTGTGTTTCACTTTCAGCTTGATCCAAATTTTTCTCACCAGAAAGCAAGGCAGGAAACTAGTCAGCTTCACCTTCCTTATTTTCATTTCAGAAATAAAATGCTTCAGAAAAAAAAAAAAAGGAAGAAAGAAAGAATGAAAAGCATGCCCATTTCCTTTTTGCAGCATGAAATACAGCAGTTTTAACCAAAGCGTGTAGTGCAATGCCCAGCTTGAGACATCTGATTTGAGTCTATAGAGGCTCTAGATGGTCCTTCAAAGCACTGAAGTGAAGAGCCTATATTGACTGCATCATGAAGGCTGCTCTGATACAAAACAAGAACCCAGCAGTACAGAAACTGCCACACAGAACCCTATCACTAGCCCATCTATCCAATTTCCTATTTCTGACAGTAACCATATCAGATCCTTCAACTGATTCATAGATAAACACATGAAATCCTGAACTAAACTGTTGGGAAGTAATTAAGTAGCAAAGAGAGTTTCTTAATTAATCTTCAATGAATGATTGAAGGTTTGCATAACTTTTTCTTTTCAAATTTTGGCTCTGATAGCTGACTACTCCTATAAGATTATTACACACTCAGCCTTATGTGACTGTTAGAAAGCCTTGCTAAAAGAACTCCAACAATGAGTTCAAAGGGCCAATTGTATACTCAGTGAAAAGTATTTCATTTTATTAATGTTAAATTCACATTCCAGATTCTGTGTACAACTCGTTCAGGCTCCTTTCTGGACCATCAGTCTCTGTCAGTCCATGAAGGCTGAAACTCACATCTCTGAGAAAGCTGGAGTGCAGGTAAGTACAGGGCTGTTTCACAACCAGGTCACAAAGAATCTGTGCTTTGTTTGTGGGTTTGTTGTTATTATTTCTGAAGGGGTTTGCTCTTTTCAAAAGAAATTATTCTAGTACTGTCAAGGCAGAACCAGTTTTTCAATTTTTTTCCCCTTCCAACTATTAGAGAATTTGAGGACTCAGCAATATTTTCTTTTCTTCCAGCTTTCACTGTTATTCAATCTGTGGCTGTTGTTTATGAATGAAGAACTGTTATAAAATGAGGCTGATAAAGCCTCCTCTAACATCATTATCAGCAACTACTTCCTGGGTTTGGGAGTACAATAGATGAATAGAGTATTCTGCGCTTGAATGCTGCTCATCTTATATAACGAATAAGCTTTCACCAAAACTTCTCCCCTGTGTATTAGTCAGTCTTAAGACGTACCAAAATTTAAAATAACTTGTTCAACTGACACATTACTCGTTTTGATTTGTTTAAAGAAAGTTTGTATGAAATGTAAAATGTAACTTCTGTTGAGCTATACTTCTCCTCCGCATGAGATTTTTAAAGGTTGATTCAAGATTAAAAATGAATTTGAGGTCTCTGGGCTAAATTCTGATCCTGTGTTTCACCAGTGTCATGGATTACCTGGCAGAGAATTGAGTGTCTCTGTGTTATATCATTATAAGTAGGTCTGCAAATCTGGGGCCCAAGTTACTATGACAATGACTTCTTTTTACTCTGCAAATATTTATATACAGTTCCTAATGTTTTTGGCGTGTATTTTCTAGGTTTGTTCCAAGGTAAAATGTAATAATTTCTCTGAGAAAACACAGGTTTTGAGGCAAGTATAAACATTAACTTCTCTACTCAAAGATTTGCATTTAAAAGCATCATCATTTTAACAGTAGAAGAAGCTTCTATCAGCAAAAATTAAAATATTTTGCCAATGCAAAACAGTGAGTGACTTTAAATAGCATATAGCTTCCTCTGAAATTCAAGAGAAATTAGCTGCATAGGCCAAAGACTATTAGGCTTCTCTGAAGCCTTTAAGCTTAAAGCTTCCAGGCTTTATTGACAATTCTACTTTCATCACTCTTGCTAGCAGTGAAGTGAGAATATCTTTCCATACTCTCAGTAGTACTACTTCTTTTTATCATCATATAAGGTGAACACAGGAACAGCAAAGATTAAAACCAAGATATTTTTCCTAGATTCATGGAATTTTGTGATAAAGCAAAGTGTTTACAATTAGACTATTTGTGTAACTTTATATTCATTTTTGTTTAGTGTTCATTAGTAAGAAGCAGTGAATCAGTTTATTCCATTTCACTCATTTTACTACAATGTCTGCATTCTATTAATGGCAAAACCAAATGGTTTTGTTTTCCTTTTTCATGGCCTAAATATATTTTCACTCACAACACCCACTATTTAAAAAAAAAAAAGTACCATTTCTCTTTTATTTACTCAGATGAGCAAAGTTTCATTTATTTAGCACACATCATCAGTCAAAAAAGTTTGTGGCATGTTTCCAAGACAACTTTCATAAAACATGCTCTGTAAATATCAAGTGTTAGTTCAACAAGCATTTAATTATATTATTTTCCAATGTGTAAACATAAATCAGAATGAGACTGCATCCTGAAACATGGAAAAAAAGAAAGCAGATGAAATGATTTAGAATTAAAACCCTGGATCCAGATATCTCTGCTTTGATATACCAGAGAGATCAGTCATGGTTTTTAACTGATCTCTTTTTAATCTTTGAACAAAGAACTGAAGTGGAATTTGGGATCCTTGTTCTTTTCTGTTATTATTTTATTTATATTAACAGAAGTGGGTTAGGGATATAATAGAAAATAAAATGTCTATGGTGTTAAGCATTTGTAATTTCAGTAAACAATACTCAGGGAAAAGAAGACAACAATCTGACAGAGCAGACATCAGCTACCTCTGTAGGGTAACATAGAGGGTAACGACCTGCGCTGTTGTTCTTACTACCTTATTTTTAACAGCTCTTTGTGGAAAGGCCTGGAGCTGCAGGTCACAGGGAAAAACTGGAAGATTTAAAGAAAGCTTCAAATTGTAGACTGTAGATCTGAGTGCTTTATCATACATCAATCTGTATAACAAATCCTACACTATTTCTACCATCAGTTAATGACAAGATTAAACACCATGGCCTGGATGGTTCTTTGGCTCAAGAAGACCATAAATCATAAGTTTTGCAAACTGGGAAGGGGAATGATCCCCCAGTACAAACTCTGATTTTCACAGTCATTTCATAGTGTCTGGCCCTCTGCTAGAGATGTAATACTAGGGTAGGTAGACCTTTGATCTTATGTTCCATGAGCTTGTGTAGTCTTTGATTATCATCCTATGAAAGTTTAGCTTCAAATAGAGCCTGTTCTCACTGTGTCATAACTCCTTGTCTCCTGTTCTCACTTTTCCTTACATTCCCCCATATGTAGCCAGCATTAGCAAAGAATACCACCTCGCATAGGTTTTATCTAATACTGCTTCTTGTGGGGGCTGGATGTGAATGGGGAATGGCATTTGATAATCTCTGACTCCATTGTAAATTAAATTTAAATTAAAAGCAGCTGTTTCTTTTAAAGTGAAAGACACATCTGCATTAAATATAATACAACTTCATCTGGCTTGGGCTGTCAACACTTCAGCAAGTGTCAGACGGAAGATTCATATGGTTTTGGTCTTGTCACTGACTGCCATCTATTTCCTAAAGCTTTTGAAGTCTTATCAGAAAGGTGGGCAGGAATTTATTTAAGTCATTTTAAAATAGTTAAATAATGACTTTCCTCTCTCCCCCTTACAAAGTACACAGGTTGATGAATTTGGATAGTTGAGTACTAAGGTTATCAATATCTAAGTAGCGTTTGTCTTTCATGGTGGTGTCTCATGAGCACTGGATTAACCAAGAACAAAGGAGGCAGTTGGGAACCAGTCAGCCCCAAAATCACAGCCACTCTGGGGAAAGACCTTTTCTGGAGGCTGGCACGTGGATGTTGCAGCTGTGAAAGCTCAGCATATGAGTGGCTACAGGTGTTGGCTGCATTTTTTCTCCACATATATTTGTAGGAAAATGGGCATCAGTGCCAGGGACAAAGAAAGGTTGTGCCAAGCTGTTATAGAAAAAAAGAAAATTGCCTGTGACACAATACAATCCGTATTGCTTGTATGACAGTTATATGGTGTTCTGGAGAATTGTGTTTATGAATAATAATGGAGGTTCTGGCAATGTTGGCGGTAGCACTCAATGGAGAGTCAAACAAAGGGCATTTTGTTTCATGTTCATATCTTTGGTAGTCAGGCATTTTGGAATCCCATAATCACAGTGTTTTCCTTTTCTAGTTTCAATTAGGTCCTTCTTCCAGTCCTGTCCATTTGTTTCCCCTGGTTTAAGCAAGATTATCTAACAGAGTTTTAAATTAAATGCCCTTAAAATTACTCATTCAAATATGATTGATTAGGTGGACAAAACTGGCTCCATCTTCTGGGGGAATAAAAGAGGAAAGGGATGGATACAAAAAGGGAAAAAAATGGAGAGGAAATCTATCTAGAAGGAATTTTTGCACAAGAGTTTTATCTGAGGTGGAGACAAGGATTACCTCCTATCCCTATATTGTACTGACAAAGTGATGCAAGCCATAAATTCAGCAGATTGAAAAACTGAGTGTTCTTTTAGGAACAAAAAAAGAAATCTAACTTTCATCCAAATCCAATATCTCTTTTTCTGAAGAATGGCTCCAGAATTTTGAAATCTGACCTTGAAATCCTTTAATTCTTGAACAAATTCTCTGTGGCATGGGAAATATTTATTTTTTTCCTGAACCCCTTTCCTTACCATTTCTTCCATGTTTGTCTTTATTCTGGCAGAAGGGTAAAAGGAGACACAAGGTGCAAATGGGTGACTAGATCAGTGCGGGGCAGAGTCAGAGGTGACAGTGCTCTGGAGAAGAGAAGGATCCACTGCCCATCCTGTTGATCCCGGGCACAGTGGTCATGAGCAGAGCTGGGACTCTGATGTCTGCCTAGATGCTCAGCTGTTCATGCCCCTTCCTGGGGATCCTGAGAAGAAAAATCACATTGAAAGACAAAATATTATCCTTTCTGGTATGATTTTAGACTGTTTCTCATTCTTTTCAGCCTGCTTTCCTATTTGCTCACTTGATGTTTTAAAATGAGATCCTAGAAGAAATCCCAAATAACATGTCAAAGTCACATGTTACATGCAAGAGACTGATAGATGGAGAACACAGTCTTTGGAGAATTTGGTAGAACTTGGATTCCTCTGAACTTTTCTCTTTTCTTTAAGGAAATGGACAATATGAACGGACAATATGTGGAAAGTGGAGCAACTTTCCAATCTAGTCTTCCATTCAGAAAAACAAATCTTTCTTTAAAAAGAAAAGCCCTGGACCACAAAGACAATAATTCTGTGCACAAATAACCCTACATCTGTCTATAGAGCATGTCAAATTTGCCTCTCAGACAGGATAATATTTTACTTGCATGCTTAAGAGGTCTGTTTAAGTAATACTAAACAAAGTAATTAAGTGATATGTGGGATTTACTGCACTAATGTGAAGTGTATCTGGTTTGGGCATTAAGAAGGACCAGCGTCTGACACTTGTTTCGCCGTAAGAGGCAAAAACAAGAAGCAAAAGGGGAGTAATCTAACTCAGCAGTGGCTCTCTTCCTGATCTTTGATAACTACCAACAGACTTACACCTTGAAGCACAGAAATTGATGTCACTTCCAGATTGTTGAAATTGTGACAGATACTTACTATCAGTGAGCATATCCTTATAGTAAATGGTATCATTCTGAGAACCACTTTGAGCTATTCAGTTAGTTTTCAGAGTATAGTTAGACCTTCTTTAATCTTCAGCCCACTTCGCAAAGCAGTGGCCCTTCATCTCTTTTCTTTGAGAATTTTAGCTACATGTATATAAAACTTTTTGCTAGTTCTTTGGGAAGTAAGTCAGCTTAACTTGCGGGATTTCTCACTAAAGGCTTATATTTTTTTGACCTCTGATTTGACCTTTGCTTCAGGCCTTTTTAATTTCCTACACAATTTTTTCTCCTTATTAATAACTTTCCCAGGTGAACATTTACCAAAACAGCTGTGTAATCCCTCCCATTTCTGCCGTTGCTTGGGTATGAAACCTGTGTGCTAGTTTTGTGTAGTGGAGGGGGGCTACAGTGGCAGCTTCTGCAAGAAGCTGCTAGAAGTTTCCCCTTTGTCTGGTGGACTCGACCAGGCCTAGGGCAAACCTGCTGCTGGCCAGGGCTGAGACAACTGGTGACAGTGATAATGCCACTGTGATAACATATGTAAGAAGGAGAAAAATAAAATTAAATTAAAAAAGAAGAAGAAGAAGTGAAGAATCGGAAACGGGGGCACAGAGGGGGCCCAACTCGGCCTGACCCAGCCAAGAGAAGTGATGAGAGGAGATGTGAAGAGAACCTGAGAGGCATCTGCCTGAGCCTGATTGTGAAGAATTTTCTGTGAGAGGAACTACTACAGACGCCAAGGTCAGTGAAGAAGGAGGGGGAGGAGTAATGTTGCTCCCAGTACAGATTCCCCTGCAGCCGGTGGTGCAGCCCATGGTGGAGCAGGCTGTCCCCCTGCAGCCCATAGAGTCCCATGGAGGAGCAGAGATTCCCTGCAGCCCATGGAGGACCCCACGCTGGGGCAGGTGGATGCCTGAAGGAGGCTATGGCCCATGGAGGGCCTGCGCTGGGGCAACCGGTTCCTGAAGGACTGCACCCCGTGGAAAAGGACCCCACACCGGAGCAGTTCATCAAGGACTGTAGCCTGTGGGAGGGACCCCATGCTGGAGCAGGGGAGGAATGTGAGGAGTTCTTCCCCTGAGGACGAAGGAGTGGCATACTGCAACATCTGATGAACTGACCATAACACCTATTCCCTATTCCCCCTCTGTGAAACTCACTGGGGAGGAAGGAGGTAGAAATCATTGAAATGAAGTTAAGCCCAGGAAGAGGGAGGGGTGGGGAGAAGTTGATTTTTGTTCTCTTTCTCATTATCCTGCTTTGGTTTTATTATTGATAATAAATAAATAAATAGTTTTTCCCAAGCCAAGTCTGTTTTGCCCGTAACTGTAACTTCAATGATCTCTCCCTGTCCTTATCACAGACCTAGAGCCTTTTTGTTACATTATCTCTCCCTCATTCCCTCAGAGACTGTGGGGAGTGAGTGAGAGACTGCGTAGCTTGGTCTCGAGCAGGGCTAAACGACGACACTCATGATTTAGCACCTTGTCCTAAAGAAGTACCGCTCTGTCTCTGCATACAAATTCCCAGACACCTCAGTCCAGCAGACTTTGTTAACTAATTTGTATATTTTTTCCATGCTGAAATCCAGAACTGCCTTTATAGGCCTGATTTTGTTAATTCGTCTGTTTAATATTAACTAGGTCAACTTCTGGTTAGGTCATGCAAGATGTGGAGCCAGCAGTCTTTCCTCCTTCAGATTTCATGACTACCTGGTGAAGGAAACAGGATTACTCTGGCCCTAGATGTGACCTCCTGAGGAGACCCTGACTGCCATCCTGGACCTGCCCCACTCTGGGCGGTGGGATGATGTCCTTGTTGGTCAGGCCACTGCCTCAACCAGCCTTGTCACGGCACTCAGCTGCCGA
Organism: Chlamydotis macqueenii; assembly: GCF_036417535.1. Taxonomy (NCBI): domain Eukaryota; kingdom Metazoa; phylum Chordata; class Aves; order Otidiformes; family Otididae; genus Chlamydotis; species Chlamydotis macqueenii. Next base: position 124,215,419 of record NC_141557.1, read on the forward strand.
CACCTGGCTCTTGCTCCTGGCCAGATCTTACTTGCCACTGACTTGCTTCGTTCTCTTCTAATAATTTGGACCCAATCAGATTACAATTCCGTCCCCTTTTATTTCTTCACAGTGTCTCATATAATTAACCATAAGATTGTCTTTTTATTAGCACATCAAGATTCCTACTACTTGGAGTCTGAGTCACAAAAATGATCAGAGGGCTGGATCAGAGGGCTGGAGCACCTCTCCAGTGAATAAAGACTGAGAGATTTGGTGTTGTTCAGCCTGGAGAAGAGAAGGCTCCAGGGAGACCTTAGAGTGGCCTTCCAGCACCTGAAGGGCGCTTGTAAGAAAGACATAGAGAAACTCTTTAGCAGGGCTAGTTGAGATAGGACAAGGGGTAATGGTTTTAAAATAGAGGGAGGTAGATTTAGACTAGATATAAGGAAGAAATTTTTTACAATGAGAGTGGTGGAACACTGGAACAGATTGCCCAGAGAGGTGGTAGATGCCCCATCCCTAGAAACATTCAAGGCCAGGTTGGATGGGGCTCTGAGCAACCTGGTGTAGTTGAAGATGTCCTTGCTCCTTGCAGGGGAGTTGGACTAGGTGACCTTTAAAGGTCCCTTCCAACCCTAATGATTCTATTATTCTATGAGTCTAATATGAGGGAAATAAGTACTGAGACAATCGAGACACTTTCTGACAGGTATTTTGAATTTTGCATAGGTCAAGAAACTTTTAATTGCTCTGGAGTTTTGAGGGTTTTTTAAAATCCTTTTGCAAAGTCCATTCTTTCTTGTGTCACCTATCACATGCTCAAAAAGAGCAGAGTATAAGCCAACACATCTATTACCATGGAGCTCTGTCAGAAGCTGTGATCAAGATAGTGAAGCACCTTGGGAGCAGAATGGAGTAGAGCTGGCGCACAGATCTGAGGCAGAATACTTTTGCTTCATGCAGACGTGCCTCTGGGAGGCCAGAGCCCCATCCCACTGGAGTGTGGCACATGAGACTGCTCAGCAGTTTCATCTGTCCTACGTGTGCAAAACTGCTGAATCACCAAAGAATCATCAGTGGGGTTTATACAGAAATAGATTTGATTTCTAACATAATGGGGCCATCATCATTGGACCTGTTACTGTTTTGAGCAGTACCAGAGCTGTCTAACATTGTATAAATACTCTTTGAGATACTTCTCTGGGTGTCATCCTGTCAGATGACAGAATATACATGCCATTTTTATATTATATACCTAAAGCATAACAGACGTGTCAGCTAGTATATGGAAGGCAAAACTAGAATGTTAAGAATTGTGAAAACTTGAAATAAACTTGAAAATTTATGACCAGTAGAACTTGGAAATCTGCTATGGAAGATTAATAGAAGCACTTATTTACCTTTTTAAAAATTACAAGAAAATAAATGAAGAAGATAGGGAAAGGGATTGAGTCACTAGTTTCTTGGCCAGAAAACCACCAAAAGCTTTTGAAATTGTTGGTAGGCAGTTTATTCCCACAATGCTTTAATATTTAGCCACATATTGAAAAACCATTTGTGTCACAGCATTAAACCCTGAGGACCTCTATGGTAGCTTCTTCTGAGAAAACACATGAAGGTTAATCCTGGGCTAATCTGAGTCTGACAGGGCAGCTGTCCAGGCAAGAGTTCATACCTCTGCCTAGCTTGTCTTGGCAAAGTCTTTCACTTTGTAAGTTAAAAACAGTGTTATACTGTTCATTGTATCTCATAATGAACCTCTTCTACCCATATGGATAACCAGGAGCATCTAGAGAATTCAGTCTCCTGTAATTGTTTAGAGCTTTTATAGGGCTTTAAAATATAATATGTTGTAGCAAACATCTTTTCTTGGCTTGTCAATGAAAACAAATATGTCCCTCTTGCTTCCTTTCAGCATTCCACTCCCTTAATACTGGAGTAAAGTACAGTCAGCCTTTGCATACCAGAGCCAAAGTGTATCCAGGTTTTCATACACAAGAATTGAAAGAAATCTACTGTTTGGAAGCAGAACTGTAAGTTTTGGTCTAGAAGAGAAATATACTCTAGAATACAATTATGTATTGCACTCTTTTCACATGTATATTCTTGAGAAATCAATAACGTTACTGTGATATGGCCAGCTATATGTTACATAAAGGGCTTTATGTTATTAATTATAATGGAGATGGGATCCAGAATGTCTACTGGCAAAGTAGTATAGCATTACCACACAGAGTTTTATTACCAAAGTAAACTGCAGTTTTGATAGTGAATTCCTCATTCCTAGATGTATTGACTGTATTTATTTCATGCAAGAGATTAATGGAATGTTTAAACAGAGATTTTGCAACCTTCATCCTTGTTGGTAGATGCTTTTGTCTTTCTGTCTTAGCTTGAAGCATCATATGTCTTTCAACAGAGCTACTTGACAGTTGACATTTTCTGCTTTTACTTCTACTCCAGCTGCTAATTGCATATTTACAATCCTTCAATCAAGAGGAAAAGAGAAACAGATTAGAAAAATTTTCAATCTGTCAAGCAAACCATACATGTAATGAAACATCCACTCATTAAACATAGAGAACTTTTATAGCTTTAGTAATAAGTGTTACAAAGGGCACAAAGGTATTATTAATTCTGAAGGAATGCAGGACTGGAAAAACAATAAGTCATTCTGACAGTTGCTATGAAGACTATTACCAAATGTTATGTTTACTTGACTAGGTTCAATTTATAAAACAAGACCCATAAAAAGTCTACAGCCTAATCAATTGAGATGCACTCTTACAAACAACAGCTAATGGAGTGAGGTTCTGATATATTGATTAATGATTGAATTGTGATTGTGGATGTTACAAAATTAAGATAATTAGTAATGTGTGCTAATTTTGTACATTAAATGAAACACAGTAGCAATGAATTAAAGTGAAAAAACAAAGACTGAACACTGTAAAGGTTTTGTCCTAAGTTAAGGAAGTGAATCTATTTGAATGTGCGATTATTTTCTAAAAGAAATTAACGAAGTTATGTTTATTATGCAAATACAGGTACAAGAGCTTTTGTTCCCTTCCTGTAATCACTGGTTAAATTCCTCCATACATCTCTCATGAAAATTGAATTTGGGAGACATAAGAAATTCTCTTCTGATTTTGAGTGATCTGGTTACAATCCTGAAGATAATCAAGCAAGCTGACAGTATATGTGATTATATATGATACACTCTGCAGGAGACAATTCCAATATTGTATCTGCAGCCCTCCATTCATTATTGGCAAACATGTGCCTGGAACTCATTGCAATGTTACAATTGGCATTTTGAAATACTGTGATTTCTTTTTATTGTAGTCAGGACTTGGATTCCCCATAGGATTTATGCACACTGCGTTATATTATTCAGTACACGTTCCTAACTTCCACTAGTATTAGGAAAAGCTATGTGTATACATTCAGAGTAGAATATATTCCATAGTGGGTTTCAGAAAATATAACATACAGTTACTTTAAAACATGAGGTTAACAAAATAGGAACTGAAAGACAAGGAAGGGAAAACAAGCAATTTAAAAATCGTTCACCGAGTAGGTTTGATCCTGTTCACATTCTCTTCATAGTAAATCATGAGTTACTTTACAAAAGTCAGTGCAAGTTGGCATAAAGCTGGTAGGAAATCAAATTTGAGCCTATCCTATGCGAAAACCTGAAATGTGTTCTTCGTTTTAAAGCAGCCGTTGCCCTGAAACCTGAAAACTGACAGACGCATTCAAACCACTAGTTAGGTTACAAAATATTCTTTGTAAGAACATAACCGACTGTGGCAATAATAACACTGCAGTAGTCCGTGGCAGAACTAAAAAGGCTAACTGGCACCAGAATGGGACTCAAAAGTTTGGTTTCCAGTTCTGCCGAAATAGTATCAGCGAGTCACTTTCCCTCTCGGAGGTTCTGTCTCCATGAACTTAAAATGAGGATACTGATACTGTTAACAGCTTTGATACCTACTGACAATAGCAGAAGGAATTATATCAATACAGTTTATCGGTTATATCAGTTGGACAGAGATACAACCAGTGGAGCAGAACCAGCTCCCAGAGAAGCACAGGCTTCTCGTAAGGCAAAATCTCCCTCCAGATACCAAGGCACCCATAATCACCACATATGCTACTTATGCCTGGTCAGAGGACATTTTTCTCTGTCTAAGAAGTGAAACAAAATCTGGTTTACTAATGGTACCTGCTTCCTCACCCTCATTCACCAGAGGAGGGTTTAAGAAAGTATGTTCACCTGATCCTCCACAGGCAGCTGCACGCTATCTTTGGCGCTGCACAGAGCAGATGTGGTCTGTCCACTTCCAAAAGTGAATCTGAGAAATGAAGATTAGTGCTGCCCTCAGCCAGATCAAATAAACCTTTGTCAGAGCCATTTCAGATCCAGCTAGCGTCCAGCCAGGGCAGAAGACCATGTGGACATCCTCGGAGGAGACGATGTCCCCAAAGATCAGGACGTGCCACTGCTCCCAGTCTAAGCTTGGCCGATTGGAGGATAAAACACTGGGAGTCCTCTTGAACCAAAAGGTCAAATCTATAAAGCTTTTGGGCTTCCAGATACTTCCAGTAGATTGACGAATAAAGATTATGAAAAATAAAATAAATAAAATAAATAAAAGGCTACAAAATGAAATCTAAAAGAAATCTCTGACTTTTACACAGCGCCTGTCAGAAAAGGTCAGCTGTTTTACAAGCCAGGAAATACAAAATGAGACTGTGTGTAATTATTTGTAAATAGTGTCAAATTTATGGATCTGATTCAACATGAGGAAAAAATAACCCTGGAAAAGCGTTGCAAAACACTCTAAAAGTGTCTTCTTTTGACATTTTAAAAACTTTTAAAAATGTTATACTGTTGAAAAATTGATCTAAATTTATATTAGACCTATTTTGCAAGTAAAGGAAGGACATCAAAGTGAAAGAAAATATTTCATTTGAATTCAAACAAAATGTTTATTTGGATCCAAAATATTGTCTTTGTTTCAGCCAGAGAACTGAAAAATATGAATTTATTTGCATAGCTTTCACTTTAACATCATTTCTGTATTTCTTTTCTGTGCCATTTATCATATTTTCTATAAAAAAGCATTCATATAATTACTCCCCCAGTGAACTGTAAGCTTCTGATTTTCTCATAAGCTGCCATCCTCTTTTTAAAGTGTTGAACTCGATGATTGGTTGTCATCATTAGTAGTAGCAGGAGTAGTACTGTTGCTGTTGCTATTGCTTAGGGTCTTTCCAATGTAACCATGTGATTTGCTTTTCACTTTTCTTCCTGTTCTGTTTTCTAAAACTTGATACTTACTTAAATTATGTTCCCTCCCCTTCAACTATGTTTTCCTTTTTATATATAAGGTAAAAATGACTGAAAGCTAGCAACATCAATGAAATTTTCCAGTAGATAAGTTTAGGGGAAATTTTTCAAAATGATCATTGAATCACTTGGAAATTTAGAAAACTATTAAAAGCTGTAAGTAACAACTGAGAAGGAAAAACCTGAATTTCATAAGAATTTTTTTCCAGATTTTTTTTTCCTTATTTTAGCCCTAGTTTTCTTTTTCACCTGCTTCCTTTTTTTTTTTCTAACACTATTTTTTCCTTCTCTTACCTTGTAGGTTTGAATCAGAAAGGACTATCTGCAATTTAGATTTATTGGAACAGAGGTAAAAACGAATAAGAGCAACTTTTCACTGTCAGGTTTGTACAAAAGAGGCAGTGCAAGTGAAAGCCAAGTTCTTTCCCATTTATCTCTTATTCTTTTTTATCTCTATTCACTTTCTCTCTTTCAGTTCTTTCCATCCTTCTTCCTTGCCTTCCTTCATACTTTTTTTTTCCCTCTATCCCTACTTCTAGTTTCCTTGACCATCCCTCACACATCCCTAGTTATTATCCAGGGACCTATTCAGCCACAGAAGGCTTGAATGTTAAGTGTGAGAAAGTGAAAGGGGGAGACTGTTGCAACGAGCATGATGATAGATTATTTCAGTGTTTTTTTTTTTTTACCTGAAATGTTTCAATATTTTCAACTAAAAATGTTCTCATCCTTTCAATAGTTTAAAAAATAACCCCTGAAGTGTTGGTGTTAGTGGTATATATTACGATTGTTACAGAAGCCAGCCAGAGGGAGGGAATGACCTTTAAAATGAGAAGAAAATTCTCATTAATTTCTAACTCTTCTCTGCTTTCCATTTGCTCTGCATTTTCTCATTTTCTTCTCCTTACTTTTACATCCTTCTCTTCTCTTCTTCCAGTTCCCCCACACTTTTCATTTTTTTGGTGGTTAATGAATGTAAGGCTTATAATGCACTTGAAATCCACTTTATTAACCTAATTTTAATGCAGAATGTAAGAATGAAGGTGAGATGCTTTGTACCTATCTCAGATTCACAAAGCCATGTGGAAATTAAAGCAAGAGAAAGAGTGTGGGAAATATGTCAGCACAGTTACCCTCTAGGCTGTGATTTCATAGGCGTGTATTTCTTAAGCATATCCATCACCGCACCCACAAAGTGATTTCTCAACGTTTCAGGGTGCTGCTGTGTGACACCACTTTGTCTGTGGGGTTGCACAAAAGGATTTTCTTGACATTGTGATGGCTCGCATGAAGAGGAAGGTGCTGTGGATAATTGCTGCCTCCCAGGAAGTCCTTTTTGCCCCCTTTACTGGAGGCAAATTCAGACCCACTGCATGCCTGCTCCTCTAGGACAAAGCCTGTCTGGACAAAACCAATACGGGCAGGAGGGTGCTTTACTCATGTGAGGCGCTGTCCTCACGTGAAGCAGAGAGGAGCATGACCCAAGGGTTACTGAGGGACCCACATCATTTCAGTTCCTGTGTCAAGTTCATACTTTGGGAAGGGCCATATACACATACAAACTCCTTGTGCACTGCAGCACCAAAAAAATGCAGACAGGAGATATAGTATAACAGTATCTGTGTTGTGAACCAAATCAAGAAGTGCTGAAGTATCTCTTATAAATACACTTCTTTGGGAACAGAATCTGCAGAATGTATTCTTTGAAAAAAAAGAGAAATCAGACATATGCTCCCTCCTCTGCTAAATGCCCTGAGAAACAAAGCTTCAGATGTCAGCAGAAAGTTAATATATAGAGTTGGGAAACCTTAGAGGAAGAACAAATTCCTTAAGGAGTTTGACCTTATATGAGCTTGTATAATGTTGCAGGAGGAAAATGAAAAAAAAAATCAAGCGAAAGACAGTTGCAACAACTAATATCTGTCCAAAAGGAAAGAGAAAAAATCAATATTCTAGATTTAATGTTTTTGCTTGAAATAGGTTTCAAGAAAGGGAATCTTCACTTTATCTCTAGATCTCCTCATAGGAACACAACAGAAGGAGATTGAGAGTGAATTATTTGCCTTTCTTTTAGATTTTAGTTTTGAATGATCCAGTGAAGTTCTTGTCTGTCTTTGTCCTTCACAGCTTCTGGTCCAAAACTATTTTACTGATTGCACAATGGCAAACAGTGCATGGCTATCTTGCAGTGACCGTGACCAAGAAATTAAGAACACAACACATATCATTTGAAATGTTTGTTTTCTGGGCTTCTTTATTAGTCTTAAGTGTATTTCCCTGGCCATATGAATTCAGGAACTTCACATTCCATATCTGTTGCTGGAAGGGATCTAATGGTTAGACAAAACCTATCTGTACGACCTTACTTGCAATGACCCTTCTTAAAATTGAATTTGGATTCTTCAGATGTGACTCTTTCATGGGTCCAGTTTTGCACCTCATGTAGGCTGACACCACACAGATGTGGGCTCAGCCCAGATTTAGCCTGGATTGAAGTCTGAAGGATATTGTCTTCCTTGCAGTTTTATATAGTTAGGTACAGATGCTCTGTGTATTCTCTGAACCCTTTGCAGTCAGATGAGAGGCAGATTTGGATTTTGTTTGTTTGTTTTCAAGAATTTACCAAGTCAGACTCTTCTATTCCCTGAAATGTATTTGTCCTGTACATGAAAGAAAGTGGGGAGAGGAGAAGCTGGCTGGCATATTCTGAACTGCTATATATTGCAGAACAGGCTTCCAGTTGTCAGCGTCTGCACCCTGTAGAAGTATGGTTTCAATTTTACTTTTGAAATCTGAGTCGAGCAATGTTGCCAACACATATTTTTCCCTGTCAAAACATTTCACTTATTCCTGAGTCTGTAGACAGCTTTTAGGTTACATCTTTTCCCCAATCTTATTGAAACAGGATCTTCATTTCTTTTGAAATCATTTTTCATTAGTGTGGGAGCAAAAAGTAGATACTAGAGCTGATAAGTGGCAGCACCTGGCTTAAAGATGTTCCATCAGCTCATAGTTTCTGTGTGATCACTTCTGATAATTGGAGGATGAAAACCTAAGCAGCAGTCACATTCAAATCAGGATAGGTGAAGACATTATCTTGCTTCCTCCACTATGCCTTTAACGCTGCCTGTGCTGCCTCTTGTTCCACTGAGCTGATAGAACAGGTGAAAAGCAGACTTAAAGGCTTATATGCTGCCTCAGCAAAAGATTTTTTGAGTAATTTGGGCATGATTAGGATTGGTTCACTGATTAATTAGACCTAAATTAGCTTAGAAGTTATATAGTTTTTGTGTTTATGAATTATTTGTTAACTCATTTCTGTGTTTGTAGTTGCCTTAATTATTTTCAAACATATATACACATTTCAGTCTAGAGGATTTATGTAAACGTTTGCTTCAGCTACTTGCTGTTCACTAGCTATTGTTCACGGCACATGACAAAGTCATGTGAACTACATTGTATGATTCCTGCTTCCTAACTGTATGTCTGGCAAGAGAATGAATAATAATTGGACACTAATAAACAATGTGATTTCACCAACAAAAACTCAGGTTATAAATTATTTGGTCTTGAACTAGTATGTGTTCTGGGAACAGCTTGACTGAGAATTTTTAACCTTTAGCAGCAAATAACAATTCCCTTAGTATCTACAAAACAAAGTTCCTTACATTAAAGCACAAAGATATTCAAAATCACTTTTTATATTGTTTACCAGCTGTATTTATTGTCTCGTTCATGTTTCTGGATAAAAGCCATTCGTAGTTCAAATACCAAACTCCCCAACAATCTGATTTTAATAATTTTCTTTACATCAAACTGTAAAGAAGGAGCAGATCTGTGCAGTGTAGAAGGAAGATGACACACTCTTCAAATCTTCAGCTTTTATTTCTAGCCCAGTTCTCTAACAAGATGAGGCTCAACAGCTGTACTGTTTGCAAGGCTCTGCATCAGCAGCAGATTAACAAGCCAATAGAAAATGTGGGTGGTAACAGAGCCTAAGAGCTCATGTAGACCATTTTCCTTTTCCAAGGCATGATCAGCTCTCCCTTAAACATTTCTTATCCACCTAAGTCTAGCTCTGTCTTAAGGACTTTCTGCAATGGTAATTTTTTCCAAGTAATCTATTCAGTACTTCATTTTCTGTCATATTAAAAGATTTCATACTACCTAATCTGAAGCTTCCTTGCTGCAATTTCAGCCTATTGCTTTCTGTCCTGCCCAACTGAGATCTGATACAAAATTTTTCTGTTCCTCTTTGCTTTTTACCCTTTTGACATCAGACACCATATCCACCCTCAGGGCCCCCTTCTTTATTCAGATACTGCTGCCTGTTGAGTCTTTCCTTGGAAGTTGTGTTGTAAAGACTCCAATTCTCCTTTTTCCTCTTCTCTAGATTTTCTTCAAACGTTCCATAATTATCTTAAGGTGGAGAAAGTATTTCAGAGTGTCTTACAGACTGTATTCCTATTTATTCACTCTAATGTGTTATTTGTTTTTATTAATAATAAAGCATTGTTTATAAATTGCGATCAATGATAATCTGTAACTCTTTTCTTGCTACCTAGTTAGCTGTTCCTTAGCTTGTCTTTGGACAGCTGATTATTCTTTTCTAAATGTGGCACTTTGCACCTGTCCCTGTTGAATTTTTAGTGAGCTCACCCTAACTTTTGAACCTGTTGGCCGGTCTCAGCTGAACAGACTTCAGCTGGCAGAGCTCAGCTGACACACAGTAATTTCCTACTCATTTTGTGAAAATAGTCACCTAGAGGGGAGAGAACATTCCCATAGAGGGGAAGGTTATGGTGTGAACTTGATGCTTCTTAGATGCTAACAGCTCAGTGCAACATGACTCTATGGGAAATGCAGCTTCACAGAAATACTTATTTTAAAATTGCAGAGCTGTAAGGTTACTCAGTCCTCATGCTCTTATGTCAGATAACAGTATGTCCATCAGCCATGTGAGAACTTACTGAAGAGCTTTATGATCCCAGGGTTGTGTTGCTTGTAATGCTTTCTTTGGGTGATACAGACTCCTCAAATTAAATTCAGAGGTCTCGTGTTCAGCAGTTGCTGTTAATGATTCAGTCGGAGGCTGTGGCCCGTCCAGGAGACATCTGATTAGAGAAAATTGTTTTCTGAAGTGGCTGTTATCTTTAAAGGAGGATTTTGAGTGCATGATGTTACAGGCTACAACTTTATCCATTGTGGTAAAGAGTTAAATCCTCAGTTGCATCCATTTCACTAACAAACTTTTCATGGTGTTGCAGCATCATGAAAGCTTATTAAGTATTGAACTTCTGAATTAATAAAGTATAGAACATCTCTATGCTGCGACCAGAATAGACAAGAATTTTTATTCCACAGTATTATGGTCTATGAAACAAAAATTGGTACCTACAGCTGTGAGAAAAGAAATAGGAGATTTCTTTAAGTATAAAAATTCTTATAATGTTGACAAAATGAAATTGCATATATTAAAAGCAGAGTAAAGACAGGAAGAGAATCAGATGAAACATAAAGTGAACTGAAAAAATAACGATCTGTTTGTGCATTGCCACTATTCCCATTAGTTATTAAACCACAGCAGAGCTACATACAAAAACAAAGGTAGTAATTCAAAACCTGCAGTCAAATATCATGGTGTTCTGTGGTGACAGTTATCTGAAGAATATATAATCAATATAATTGTATTTTCATCATTTCTACTGAAATTAAGAAAAAGTTATATAAAATAATATTACTGGAAGAAAGAATATGAAAATATTTTCCCCTGTTGGAAAGATATTGTGTTTTATTTTTTGGGATGTTTGGGCTTTTTACTGAAAATATAAACACTGAAATCTGAAGGTGTCATATTGAGGGTTTGCTTTTTAGGATATCCTGAAGTCCTGATAAAAACAGAGGTCTCTGTGAGGAATTACAGACCATTCAAAAGTATTTTGTGCTGAAATAAAGATTGATGATGAATTTCTGACTATTTCTTATTCTTGATTGTCTAAGTAGAAACATACAAGCCAACTGCAGTGAAAGAAAAGTGAAGGAAAAATTGACTGACATATGATAGGAAGTTGAAATGTATGATTTGGGGATTTTAGGTCTCTTTCTTCTATTTGAAATAAGAAGTTTAATCCCATGAGAATGTATAGAAACAGAAGTGAGCTGGCTGAAAATTTTATACTCCACATTTTCTTTGACAGAAAGATACATTTTTGATTAAACAGATTCTTTTTTTTTCTTGGAAAGTGTCTGCCTTCATTTAAAATGTAACTTCTTTTTGTCTGAAAACAGAAATTCATAACTCTCTTCTTTTATAGTATAAAAATGAAGCAAGGTCTCTAATTTTGTTTGGTTATTTTGATGAAGAGTCAAAACACCAAGCCAAGCTTCTGCAGTTACCATCCTAGTTCTATCTGTGGTTGTCATCTGGAGTAAGTAGTCTTACACTGTTAAACTTTAAAAGCATATCTCACATGATTTTATAATACAGACAAATAGCACGATAGGACATAAACATACAAAGAGGAGGAAAAAAAAGGAAAAATAATTTTTAAAAAGTAAAATAATTTTGACAAAATATTACCTCATTGGTTTGTTCTAGCTATGCCAAAATTCACTTTTTGAATTTATTTTTCTGCTCTCCTCAGTGTCCATAATAAATGCCTTTGTAGGAATCCAGCTGCTGACTTAATTGTACATTTGGCAAACTCACTATCATGGATATATCCCAATTTTCGTAATCAAAACATAAGGTTTGTTTTTAGAAGAATGTTTTCCTTATCTTTAAATCCAAATATGCTCACCTACCCATTAATTTGTTTCTTTGTATCTTATGCCTTTATGATCTTATCACTGCATGTTTTTTAATTCTGTGGGTGTCAGATGAATGAAGAGAGTTACTGTGGGTAATACGATGTAGCGTGTATTGTGTGTAAGTACCAATTGCAACGTGTTTGGAAAGATTTATATGTTTGCCTAAGGCACTGCCTCTCTGCTACCTTTGGTAGCAAAAAGCGTCCTGGATTGGCCATGCCAGAGGGGACAGATGGCCAGCTCCCAGAATTGACTCCTGATGCTTATACAAAAATACTTTAACATATCTCAGGGTGCAGCTTCTCCAGGGTATCTACCCATGGACTCGTATTTGGAATAGGTCATGTCCATGACCAAAGCATGAACATATGGGCAAATACAGACAAGTTAATGTTTCAAATAAATGAAAAGCCTATATCCCTATAATAGGTCCTTCTCTTCCCTTCCCTTCCCTTCCCTTCCCTTCCCTTCCCTTCCCTTCCCTTCCCTTCCCTTCCCTTCCCTTCCCTTCCCTTCCCTTCCCTTCCCTTCCCTTCCCTTCCCTTCCCTTCCCTTCCCTTCCCTTCCCTTCCCTCCCCTCCCCTTCCCTTCCCTTCCCTTCCCTTCCCTTCCCTTCCCTTCCCTTCCCTTCCCTCCCCTCCCCTCCCCTCCCCTCCCCTCCCCTCCCCTCCCCTCCCCTCCCCTTCCCTTCCCTTCCCTTCCCTTCCCTTCCCTTCCCTTCCCTTCCCTTCCCTTCCCTTCCCTTCCCTTCCCTCCCCTCCCCTCCCCTCCCCTCCCCTCCCCTCCCCTCCCCTCCCCTCTTTTTCTTTTCTTTTTCTTTTCTTTTTCTTTTCTTTTTCTTTCCTTGATATTCACCACCTAAAGATTAAGTTGTGACTAACCTTGATTTTATCATGTATCTATAGCTCATTGATGTGGTGTACATTTAAGAAGAAAAGCTGAACAAATCCCAATGTAGTCAGAACACTTTCTCTTGCCCTTGGGCTGGAGATACGCCAGGACAATGCCTTTTGTTGAAGAACAGTAATATAAAATGTATCACATCTTTTGAACTGACTGACATGTAGGATTTGCCAAAATGGAAACCACATGTTTATAAAAATTTAAAAAACAGAGGTGGCTGCACTAGCCTTATACTGACATCTGGAAGCAACCATCTCTCACAGAGGCAGCTTCGTAAATCTTCTGTGAGGGTACCATCCTAAAATTGGTTTTCCCTGGGCTAGAATACAATAAGGTGCACTGAAAAACATACAACTAATGTAGGAACATAATATAAAGAATAGACAGGGACAAGAACAAAAGGACAGACAACAAACAGGACACAAAGGAAAGCAAGTTGTGTCAGTTCAGTGAAAACATGAGTGAACGTTTTGCTTTTCCTTTTTCTCATGAACTCATTGCCAGCACAGTATAATTATCATCTAGCTTGCCTTTGTTCAGCATGCAAGCATATGCTGAGAGTGGCCAGATGAAACTGTACCTCCTTACTCAAAAGAACTATTTCCTATGTGTATTCAAAGCTACATCTTCTTTATTGACTGAAATAATTTTTTGCTACTTTTTTGTACCCTTCTGACAGCCCTTCAGAGCCAGAAGAGCTGTGGGACCATGAGCAGGACTCTGATCTGCCTCACTCATCATCTGCAGAATTACTAACTATGCTCAGACTTTACCAGCTTTATTGCTGATGGTACAGAAGGCAGAGCACTACGGCTTGACATTTGTACTCCAAGGGGATCTGGATAAATTTAGGGAGCAGTACTGCTATTAGGCATCTAGCATGGAGGAGTGATTTATTCCTCTGACTACCAGAATAGGAAATTCTTCAATGTCCAGGTTGAACAGGAGGTAGGATTTCCTGATCTTCACCAGAGGATTCTCTGGGCCTCTGATTTAGAGAACGAGGTTTAGGTATGTGAGTAGAAGGAGCAAAGAACATGTTATGTGTTTCTCTTTGAGTCTTGGCTACTTGACTGAAGAGATTCCTGGTGTGGAGGTATCAGCAGGAAGCAAATGCCATATGGGTTTGAGCTCCGTCAAAGAGAAATGGGTATATCAAATTCTGCAATATGGAATAGATCCATATTTTTATAAGGAGTGCTGACAAAGTTGAAGAGCCAAGCAGCAGGCCAGAAAAAGGTTATGCATGCTCTTGACTGAGTGGCCCTCAGAAACGTATCCCTCTCGTTACACAATTGGGAAGTTCCACTACCATGGGAATTTCACTCTCAGAGTGAGAATCCAAGGGAAGCAAGTTCCAGTAGTGTCACAAGGCTCTTCACAGAGTGAAAGGTAGCTCTCTAAGTAGCAAAAGGGTTTCAGCTTTTCTGCTTTCTCAGCTGTTGGAGACAGATTCCTGCCAAAAGGGCTAGCAGTTGGGAAATCACACACGCACGCACACACAAAAAGTAATGTGCTCCTTTCAAACAGGTGCACTATGCCTGCAGCAAAGAGAAAGACACATGAGAAGAAGCATTTGCCCAAGGAGGCATTAGAATAAAAAAAAAGGCCTGAGCTGCAGAGACTGAAATATCTTTACAAAATGGCAGGCAGCCAGAAAGCTGGAGGATGGGGGAATGACTGCTTTTTCTTATTTTTCACATTTTTGATTGAAGACACTTGATTTTTATTTCAGCTACGTGGTTACATATTGATGCTCAAAATGTGAAATCAGCTGTTATTCAGAAGTTGATTTAACAAGCTAGGCAGGAATATCTGCCAGTGTATCTAAGTTCAGAAACCAGGCACAGGTTTTCTGCCAGAAGAACTGGGAACCAAGAAACCATAACAAAACACAGCCACAGCAGCCAGTATATGCCGCTGAAGATCACATCCATGTTAAAAGTATTTTCTCAAAATGTAACAGGAATATTTATGGGTGTTTTAAAAGATTTAATTCAATTTAAGGGAATAGTTTGTATTTTACTATACAAACACTGCAATGCATTTTAATGGATGCCCTAATTTCTGCCCTTAAGTGCAACTGAGTTCTTTATGCCTGCAGAATTCTAAACCAACATAAACATAGATGTATACATACAGGAGCAAGCAGATCATTCTGTCAAAGGATTTGGCCTTTGTTATAACAACCATCCATACTTTTCCTTGAAGTATTTATCTGTGTGATCCTTCAAAAAGCCTATTCTTTGAGTTACAGAGATACATATTTTTCACTGATATGTAATTGGTGTTTGGAAAATAAAAGCTGTTATTCTCAGTTCCTACCTCTCAAACAATTTAACATTTTCAAAGAAAATATATACTTTATAAGTGAATCCAAGATCCCTCTAACTAAATATGTTCCATTTTTCTCACATCTTGAGAATTTTATTCTGCTTCTACATTGACAAGCATAATGGAAAAGTGGCACAGCAAGAGCTCTGCTTATTATTTGCTTTGATAGGCATAACTGGGAGAAGATGTTCTGAGCTTCGAGTATCTCAGGTAGCCATTTTAAAAGACAATATTTACAGAGTGACTCTCTGAGCTAGAGAAAAGACTTACAGTTCAAAACTCCTGTCTGATAACATCCTGTCCACACATCCCAGTTTATTTTGCTGAGACTTTATATGGTGATGCAAAATAAATAGGTAATGCCATACAGTTGCAATTTTTAGGTTGGAAATTTTATGTCGTTCTCACTGCCTACAGTTTCAAGTTCTTAGCATTTTCTGACAATGCGTATGAAGGTTTCTAACACAGAATCAAATCTTTTTGTCATCTTTTTGTCATAATCTCATTGCCGTAATATCATCACCTTTGGCAATCACGTCTGACAGTTCATGAAAATGCAGATTGCCATCAAACCTACAGGGAAGGAGCCCTCAGATGCCAGTGTATCCTTAGGGCAAGAAGTCAAACTAAAAAGTTTATTGTTCTTCAAGTGGTCATATCCCTTTGACATTGTTCCTAGTCTTTTTCCTTCCTGAACCTTTGCACACATTCAAGAAAAGAAATATGACATACAGCAAGATTAACATTAATATGCAGATTGGTTTTATAGAAGCCTTGATTCTGGATTTAGATTTAGGTAGGTGATCAGTCGAATTAGTGATTTCCATATATCTCCTTTCAAATTATATATTTTCTTGAGGTTGGAATTTTGTTTGCATTTGTTTTCATATCTTGATTTTTTTTAAGACATTCAAAATGAACAAATATTAAATAAGATAAAATGAAAAATACTTTTAGATAGATGATTAAAAAAAACCACGAATAAAGCAAAACAAAAGTGGACAGATTCAAGAGTTAAAAAAGATAGGAATATTTAAATACAATTACAGCATATAAAAATAATCTGTGTGTATTATACAATTGTTAGGTACTGTTAGAAAACAGTATGATCCACAGAGCCCATCTGAACACTAAGAAAAATAATTGTCTGACAAGGTCTACCCTGACCAGACATGAATGATGCCAAAGAAGATAAGAATATGAAATCTGTAATGTATACAGGAACTACAATATAAAAGTCCATCTCAACCTGCATGAATTTCCCAATAGCTCTTTGTCTGAGACTGAAATAGATCAGCTGGAATAGAGAAAGATTCACTTCTGTTAGTGTTTTTCTGCTTCCACAAGGGAAATATCTTCTGCTCCCCTCAAAAGTCAGTCTTAAAAAAGGAATGCCACTTGATTTTTGTGTCTTGAAGACACACAAATGCTGGTGACTGATAATTGCATGTGCAGTCAATCACTAACAATGTGTAAACACCAAAAGCTTAAGAAGATTCATTGGAAAATCAGCATAAGGAACATTTCTGAGATGGAACGTATAAATCAGGAAGTCACTGAGGATCAGAGAAGGCAGTTACTGGCAGGTATCTGACAAAAACCAAGATAAACCTCTCCTCTCTTGTCTACTTGACTACATTGTGATGTATTAATTAAGTCTTCATTGATGAGCGTTTGTTTTTGAGAGTACTACATGTAAGGGCAGCCGTTGCAATATTTGGCAAATGCAATACGGACCCCATGACTGATCCAAGTCTGTTGCTCACTGGCACCTTTGAGTTTCCTAGGGTTGAAGTTAAAAAGGGTTAAGCTGAGAAGCAGAGAATGTGATAAAAAAGAAGGAGATGGGAAGAAAGAAGAAAACCTCAGAGGCAGATGAAAATCTACAGCTACTTTAGTAACTGATTCATTATTAGGAGCAAAAATCTGCGTATAAAATAAAGTAGGGTTTCTTTTCTTATGTAACAATTTTGCATTACAAAGTAATTAGCTGCTTTCAGAAAAAAAACCAGATAAGCAACTACTACAAAGCTGAGGCTACTGAGGTGATGAGATTTAAGAAATTAGATCGATTATTATTAACCATTATATCATTGTGTATAATCATGTTATTTGTACATGACTAGAGGACAACATGGTCTCCAGAGTCATTAGCAAAAATGTAGTAATGAGCTGAATTCCAATTGCACATACACTTACATAAATCGTCTGTAGCTCCTTCTGAGTTACAGAGATTATGCCTCAAAACCAAACTCAATCTTGTAAAATGCATCATAAGAAGGTACATTGAAGTCTATGTTCATAACCTCACAGAATCAAGACCTAGATCACATAGACACCCCTCAGGAAGATCAGAGCTGATCCCGCCTGCTTCATCATTCCTTAAATTGTTCAGCTCCCATCCTAATGCAAGCAGTAAGCTTTTCCATTCCTCTTAATTCTTTTATTCTTACAAACTTCATTCCAACAGTGAAGATTTGTTGTTGCAACCATAGTGATAACAGATAGTTACTGGAGACACTCACAAGTATCTTCAACCATACTTTTTAAAATTTTACTATATTAGGGTCTTTCTGTGGTAATGCTACAATAAAGACAAGATACAGTACTGAAATAATTCTTGCATCAGTTTTCAGTCATGACATTAGCAACTGTTCTGTTTAAGACTATTCTGGAAGATAGGAAGATAGATCATTTTTCCATCTCAGCATTTCCCTGAGAAAATGCAGCTTCTCAGGATTTTCTTCAGAACTTCACTTGTTTTTACACTCTTCTGGGAAGACATTTACAGTCCCTAACACACTCTGTGTAGTGTAAATTACCAATATTTTGTTATATATGACTGAAATAAGTAAGGGACTTTTCTTGAGGGCACATTGATATAGGTATAAAGAGAATTTGTACTACTTTCAGAGAAAATCCATTTCTTTTTCACCTGACATAAAGAAAGACAAGAAAAGCAAATGAAGTAGAGAAGAGAATAAAAAGTATGAGGAAGGGAACAATAATGTTTTCCAGTTAAAACTGAGTAGAATAGACTTTTATGGGCCCAATGAAATTTTTGGGTGAGGTATGGAATCTAGTAATTTCAAATAATTTGTATGTATTTATATTTTTATACATTAGGCTCTCTTGCACATTCTGTTGCTTGTATGTGTATGTGTATGTACATGAACATAGGCTTGTACATGTATGTATATGACAGACACATCTCACAAGCTGTTAAAAGCAGAACTTATCTACCAATATATGATCTGATCCAGTCAACAGCTTTACTAGCTTCAAAGTGGGCCGTTTGTGTACGACAACAAATAAAGTAGAATCACAAGTAGATCTCTGTAAGTAGTGGAGATCTCAAAATTAGTGATCAAATTAATCAGATGAGTTCTCGAAGGAATCATTTCAGCAAAGTAGATGTTTAACATGGAAAGATAAGATAGATGTAGTCAGCAAAGAGGGCATCAAGAGCTTTATTAAAAGGTATAGCAGGACTAGTAGTCCCTTAATTGGGCCCATGGTAGGAAATCAGAAATAAGAGAAATTGTTTTGTTTGGATATGTGAGAAATTCTGGAAATGTAAAACCAGTAAAGCACTGAAAGTTTTGAATTTTGGTAAGTATAGTAAGGCCTATGAGCTGGCTAAGGAAATATACAGTAGGAAATTGTCCAGCTGGAGATTTTAGCAAGCACAGATTGAGGTTGGGCTTCACTTGCGTCTTTTCACCCTTCAGTACTTAATGCACTGGAGTTTCTTTGCAAGTCGCTTTACGAGTGAGTTTCTATTTTTCCTTCCCACATACACATTTGATTGCTTTAATTTTCTTGAGTGAATAGTCCAAGTAAAAAGCATCATATTAGAATATATTTACTCTGTTATTTGAAAATACAAAAGCCACAGATTAGAAAATCTCAAAAACACAGTATAACAAACCTTAAGGCTGAACAGCAACTCAGCAGTATTACATATATCACCGTTTCCAGATTTCCTGTGACATTTTAAATGAATAGAAATTGTTTAAAAGCAGAGAAAATTAGTAGTTCAAAGTATGAAGAAGAAAATTGACCCTTGTGGGGCATCTCAGTCTGGGAATTTGTCAGTTTTTGACCAGGAAATGTGTAAGCAGATATCACGTAAAATGTTAACCCCTCAGCCTTCCAACAGCCCAAAACTTCCAGTAAATTCTTCCCATGATAAAGACAGAAAAATAATACTTTCAATACATTTTATTTTGTTTTAGTGAAAAGGTAGTCTTGATTATTTATTTTGTTTAAAAAAAAATCTGATATCCAGATATCCAGATTCTTCCTGATATCCAGATTTTTTTTTTCTTTTAGATCTCTAGACTAATTGTAATCCAATATGGTAGTAATAAAAGATTGTAATCTGGTTTATGACCTATACAAAAGACAATGAGTAGTCCCAATTCATACCTTCCTGGCCATTTCACAAAAGCAGCTGCCCCACACAGTATTCTGACCCCTAAGGAAGTCCCATGGAAGTTAGTGGAATGATGAAAGCCTGTCCATTGAATCTTTTACATGGATCAATGCGGAAAGGGATAGGTCCTGAGCATGATTCGCTGAATCATTCTTCGGTCATTTAGCTGACAATTTTTTAAGAAAAGGAAAATCAAAACATAGGTGCAAGTACAGAAGAAGATTGATGTTCTGGTACTGTGAATGAATATTCGGATAACAAGATAAACATCTCAGTTCTACTGCCACAACATTAACCCCCTGGTATTTCTGTAGCCTGAGTGCTATCTCTTGGCACATTCCCTGGAATGCAAAGTTGCAGCATTTTTTTGTTGCATAAAATAAAAATGGTTTCTCATATTTTTCCTAGGCTGTTGCTTTTCCAAATTTGCCAAATACTTCCATTATTCCCATACCAGGGCTGCTCAAAAACCATTGTTAAGACATAAATAGAGCTTAGCAGCTCCTAAGGGGTTAAACTTGCTGTTCTGAGCTGAGCCAATTTCACTTTGTATGTTCTGCAGTGCAGTGAAAGTTAATTCATTCTAAAGCACAGAGCTTTCCAGCAACATTGTTAATATTATAATGTTCCTTTGCTGCACTGTCCTAGCTAGTTTATTAGATGAGAGAAAAATATAGATATGCTGACAAGCAGAGTTATACCTACTCACACTGGCAAAATATTTATTAAAATAGCTTTAAATTATTTTTATACGGAATTATAAGCTCCTTTAAAACTCCAAAGTAGTTATTTTTATTTTTACTGGTATAGTTGATTACATTTGATATAGGCCAGTTGTTTGCTTGTTTTCTTTTAATAAAAAGGCATGTTCTTCTGACTGTGTGATAATAATTTTTGTCTTCTTTAAGCTGCAGTAGAATTTCCTGAATTAAAAGGTAATTGGGTTAGATGAGTGGTACATTTAAAGATATAGAAAAAAAAAAAGAATATACGAAAATAGTAACACAAAGACAGACATTGTGGCTGCTGTTTCTAACAACAGGAAGGTGAAACAACCCAATAGTCCTAGAGTGATTGCTGGGGAAAATACAAAACCTAGTTGATCCCACATGCAATAGATATAATGAAACAAAAAAAAAAAAAATCATGAAATTTCTCTGCAGAATGGAGTGAAGGTTGACAGCACATTCAAAGTCTAATGCATTTATTGGACTGTCTCATTCCTATCTGAGCTCTAGCAGTCAGATAAAGGCAGAAACAGTTTATTACAATATACAAAGGGCTCTAAGAAAGTAATCTCATTGGGTAAACTTTAGCAGTAGGCAAGCTGGGAATAAGAGTACCAAGATGATTTAACACCTTTTCTTCCATTTCACTCAACACAACACTGAATTCTCGTGCCTTTTGCATTCTTTAAAGCTCACTTTGTGCCTGTATCTTGTTTAGGTCCTCCTGACATCTATATGACACAGTTGATTTCAGTCTCATTTCAAGGCCTTATCCTGACCTCTAAACACATTTAGAACAACGCCATTACTATGACATCAATATATCTGAAAATGCACACAAACAATCAAAATCCTGCCAAACTTGACAAACTTTCAGGCTTATCTCCAAGACAGTCACTGTCACGATCTCAAATGGCTGTGCTCTTTGTAAAGCCCACTGCTGAGGAGTGGGCACAACCACTGCACTTTTTAGAAGCCCATATGAAGTAAGAGCATGAGGCATGAACGCCACTGTTAGCAGAGGTGGTCTTCACTCAGCAATCATTCCAGCTGAGCTCAGTGCCAAAATCGGTGCTGACTCCAATGGCCACGCTATCAAGAAGCTGGAAGGGAAGACGATCCAGACCAGAGAAAACCTGACCCAGTGAAAGGTGGACTAGCTGTGGTCACTCTTGTTCTGTGGCTCATTTATCTTTTGGCAGGCCTCCAGATTTACATTAGTTTTACAGACATGCTGCTTTCCTAAATTATCACTGTCTTTGGAACGCAATTCTTTGTTTTAGCACCTCAAAAGTAGCTGAGGTCCCATGCTTCAATGCACACTTGTAAGCCAATGTTCATATCTTCTTTTGTTTCAGATTTTGAGAGTTCAGCCAGATTATTTTTTTCAACTGCTTAGGACACAAAGAAATGTTGGGTAATTTCACTCAAAAAAAAAAACATTCCATGAAGATTTTTAAAGGTTCTCATATCCATAAACCATTCAACTTTCTCAATTTCTGAACAGACATGAAAAAGGAATGAAAGAATGCTAAAAATTTAAAACTTAGAAATGTAAAACTAAAAAATGTAATATTAAAAATAAAATTTTTTTAAAAGGTGAAAATCAAATATGTTGTAGAATCTGCTTAAAGTCTTGCAAGAATTATCATTTCCCTGCAATAGAGACTGGCTATCATTCTTTATCCTTAGGCATCTGTAAGTGTGACCACAAAAAAAACCAAACATAAATGCTGTATTTCAGAAGTAGAAGAGCAAGTTTGCTAATTGCAAGAGAAAAATAAGAGAAACTGAGTGAAGAGGACATCTCTAGAAGAAAAGACAGAGCAGATGACAACAGAGACTTTCGGGAAGGAAGCGTGAGATAAATCATATTGCCAAGAGACGAATAAAAGAATAAGAAAATACCAGAAGTGACACCTTAACGATGTGTCAAGTGGAAGGTGGAGAATGCTGTCCCTCATGTGGGACATTTATATAAGAAATTTTAAATACTGCATCTAAAATTCCACTAAATTGAAGAGCTATTCATTGTGTTCTGGAAAGTGTCGCTTATTTTTTTTTTTTTAAGCTGACTGTCTAGGTGTCTCAGAATTGACTTTCTTTTCTATCACTTCTATCAATTCTTAGCATTATCTAAGTGCAGGACAATAATCCTGAAATGACTCAACATGTAAAATTAGCTGTCTTTTGCATATCAGGGAGAATGTTGCTTCAAAGATGATATAAATAGGATCTGAGCTGCATATTTCTCCAATTAACAAGCAGAGCTAGAAATAAAGTTGGCCAAGAAAGCAGTCTATCCATGTCATATGGATTTAACCTTGGTGAATAACTGTGAAATGCTAATTAAAAAAGTACTTATGGAAGGCGCAATCACAGATGTAGAAAGACATGCATTGCTAGCATACCAATTTTTGGTCTCTGGACAGCATTATAAATATCCAAAATTGAGGATCTGACCATGTTTTTAGGCTCCTGGATTCACCATGCATTCCAGGTACATCCCAGCTGCATATCATGGTATAACATATGACTGCCTTCTTCTGAAGCTTGGACTTTCACAAAGGGGAAACCAACACTGCATGGACTGGATGAATTTCAGTCAAGCCCCTGGTAACATGCATGGATTTACAGGTCCGTTTAGATGTTTCTTTTTGATTTGTTCTGATATGAGACTGTTGTGATGGGTTGACCTTGCCTGGGTGCCAGGTATCCACCAAGCTGCTCTATCACTCCCCTGGACAGGTGAAAGAAAATTTAATGAAAGCTTGTGGATCAAGATAAGGACAAGGAGAAATCACTCACCAATTACTATCACGGGCAAAACAGACTCGACTTGGGGAAATTAATTTAATTTCATTTATTACCAATCAAATCAGAGTAGGGCAATGAGAAATAAAACACCTTCCCCTCAGGCTTCCCTATTTCTCCTGCTCAACTTTTCTCCTGAGGGGGACGAGGAATGGGAATTGCAGTCAGTTCATCACACATTGTCTCTACCACGCCTTCCTCCCCAGGGAGAGGACTTCTCACACTCTTCCCCTGCTCCAGCATGGGGTCCCTCCCATTCTCCAGGAGCAGTTCTCCACAAACTTCTCCAGTGTGAGTCTTTCCCACAGGCTGCAGTTCTTCACGAACTGCTCCAGTATGAGTCCTTTCCATGGGGTGCAGTCCTTCAGGAACAGACTGTGCCAGCATGGGTCCCCTCTGGGGTCACAAGTCCTGCCAGCAAACCTATTCCAGCACGGGGTCCTCTCTCTGTGGGTCCACAGGTCCTGCCAAGAGCCTGCTCCAGCAAGGGCTTCCCACAGGGTCATAGCCTCCTTCAGGCATCTGCCTGTCCCGGCGTGGGGTCCTCCACGGGCTGCAGGTGGATCTCTGCTCCTCCATGGGCCTCCATGGGCTGCAGGGGGACAGCCTGCTTCACCATGGGCTGCAGCACAGGCTGCAGGGGAATCTCTGCTCCAGCACCTGGAGCAGCTCCTCCTCCTCCTCCTTCGTTGACCTTGGTTGGTGTCTGCACAGTTGTTTCTTTCACATATTCTCACTCGTCTCTTCCAGCTGTTGTTGCACAGCAGGTTTTTTCCCCCCTTCTTAACTATGCAATCCCACAGGTGCTACCACCGTCGCTGATGGGCTTGGCCTTGGCCAGTAGCAGGTTCCTTTTGGAGCCAGCTGGCATTGGCTCTGTTGGACATGAGGGAAGCTTCTAGCAGCTTCTCACAGAAGCCACCCCTGTAGCCCGCTTGCTACCAAAACCTTACAATACAAACCCAATATAGCTGTCTATGTTTCTGCACAAGCATAATTTATTAATTCTTTAATACATTTTGTTCTGTCACTATACTGATAATATTTATCACATGCAGCAGCTGGTTAGTGGTCTTCTGTAGCTTTATTTATAACCACCATAATTTTGCTTTTGCTCTTAGAACTTGTTGTGTAGGTGGAGCTTGGATTCATAGGGCTGAAAGACATCTTTTCCAAAAAATTGTGGTTTTAATACAGCTAAGTGCAAAGTTACACATTCAGAGCAAGGAAGATGAAGATTGGAGGGAGAACCAGAAGACAGATATACATATTGTAAAGCTGTGAAAATATAGCAGATATGTGGTTTCATATGAGTTTGTAGGTAGTATGACGGAAGAAAGGGTTGCTTATGATTCGGGCATAAATAACAGGAAAAGTAATTAAAAGTAGTCGGGTGGGAGCCTGGTGTCTAGTTCTAGTAAGGTTAATAGGAAACTAATCTTTAATTGCACACTTCAGAAAATGACAGAAATTGGAGAGGGAAAACTGGAATACAAAAACATCATAGGTCCTGAGAAGATATCTAACAGTGAGATACTTAAAGAGTCTGGTGTGTTCACTTTAATAAAAACAGAGTTCAAAGATCTTGATGACAGATCCTAGTACTGGAGAGAAAATAGTAGATACTAATAGGTAATTTAATATAACAGAGAAGGGCTTAACAGGAACAAATGTCTCAAAGCATAGGGCAAGCAAAATTCCAATTAAAAATAAAGTACAAATACTTTCTAAAGAACACCAGAAATCATTAGAACAAAACCTTAAGAGGAATGGTGGCTTTTCTGCCTCTGCATGTCTTCAAATAAATACCTCATACTTGAGCAAGAAAAGTATTTTAGCAAAACACAAAATTATTGGGCTTGATACAGGGGAAACTGAACGAAACTTAATGACTTAGGATTTACAAGAGGTCAGAGTAAATGATCTAATAGTCCCTTCTAGCCTTACATGGCGTGAATCTGTGAATAAATCTATTAAAACACTGAGTTGGCTCACCCACTTCCTCGCAGAAATCAATTTTCTTCTTGTATCTAAGAAAAGGCAGGTTCTCCAGTGCTTTGAGGGTACATTTCTGCACTGGTCAAAGCTAACTGGGAAGTCATGGATGTGTTGATGCTTACTATGAGTGCACCTGTCATTTTGCGTTGATTTCACACTGGCTAGTTGTGTCAAATATCTGTGCTGATAGCTGGAATGGCTTTAGCAAATTTTTGTTACAGCACTAATTACAATAGCCATTTCCCCTTCTTTCATGATGATTGGTATTGCATATCTTCCTTTTGCCCCAGTTCTGTAGCCCACTCTCTGGTCTCTATCCCTCTTTGAAAGTTGGTAGCACAGCAGATGTGTGGAAACTGTCTAATTCTGACCTTATCAGAAGAAAACATGTTAATTTTAATGTATGAAGAACAGCATAGATGATAGTCAGATGAATTAAATCCATCCAAGCCAATCCTCTGATATCTCTGAGGATTCTGAGACAGGAAAAATATGAGAACTTTGTAAGTAGAAAAATGGCCAAGATAAAATAAAACAGAATCTAACTTTATTCCAGACCCATGACATCCTACATAGGTGTTTATGGCAGAAAAATAGAACTTCCTGAGCTGAAGATTTCTAGGGAATATGATTACAAAGATAAAAATAGTGACAAGTTTTAAATAGAGAGCTCTATAAAGTCAAAAAGTCTGTGAAACTGGGTGAGAAAGCAGCACTACTGAGATAAATAGATTGCTCTGTACTTTTAGCAGGAGAGTATCTTTTCCTTTCCAATGGCAATTTGGTTGTTGTCCTCAGTGGAGATACTAAAAGACAGCACCTGAAATCTACTATTTTCTCTCAGGATGAAAAATTTCCTGGGACATGAGGGGCAGGCAGCTGATTTGGAGAGATATAGTTTATGTATCTATGAGCTGGCTTTGGTGTATGGGGTTTTTTGGCAGGTTTCTGTGTAAATTTTACAGCAGTGTATTGCAGTTTGTTTAGCAAAGAAATAATAAAGTGAAAACCATATCACTGAAAAAAAAAAAAGCCTTTCGTATGCCATGATTATGAATTTGTGTGTATGATTTTAACACTCATATATAACCTGCCATAATGATTTTACTCTTTCTTATGACCAGTTCCAATCCCCAAGAGTGTTTTTTTTTATATCCCAAAATATCTTCCTTTGCTGTTAGAGGAGATTAGTTAGGAAAATAGGGAGATACTAATCCAGTAAAGGTCGCATCATTTTGGTTATAGACAACCAGTAAAGCAGAATTCTTATCTCCAGCAAAAGGGAATGGTACAAACCTGAAAAGTTTTTATCTCATTTTACTTTCAAAAGAGGAAGATTTACATTTCTTTACTATTAATCCCTGGAAATCATCACAGTTCACTTTAATGTCATGCTAACTAAATGGAATTAATTTGACAATGCCCATCCTCGAATCTCCAGTCTCGGGATTTTGTGAAGTAAAACAATTGTTTCTCTTTGTCCTCCGCCTTTCATTTCTTGAAATGTGTTTTCTGAGCATTTCTCTACAGGCAACGTGAAATGTCATTTCCTTGCAAAGTTCTGCATCCTGTAGTTAGGTAATTGTATTGTATTATTTATCAGGATCCAACTGTCTGTTCACACTCTGCAGATGTAGACACAGACATGTGTCCTGCCCTAAGGAGCTTGTAGGCTAATTCAGACAGTCTCATACAGCTCCAACACAGATGTTATACATGTTTAAGATAAAATTGTCAGGCCTGATACTGTGATTCATCTCAACCAACATTTACAAGGTTAGTATTATTGATACCAAGTATGCTACTACTAAATTGAAAAGTGTAAAAGTGCTGGCAAATCAAGTTCTTAAAGTGATTATTTTAAAATGTGGCATGCAATAACTGTATTAGATTTGATAAATGAATGATTTTGGAATGCTTGAAAAAAAATATGCTACAAAGAATTAAAATGAAATATTCATCTCACAAAGGTATTCTTACTATAATATGAAAAAGGTGAAGAATCAGGATTTTGGGGTTTTTGATGAAACTAAAATGTTCCCCTCCTAACTTCTTTTCGTGTATTGAAATGAGTGATTAATTCAAACATCTTGAACTAACAGCATTAAAATGTGGTTAAGACACTTCTATCGGAAAAATAAGAATTACATTTCCTCGGGTTTATTTTGAGTTCAGAAGTTGCTTGTGTATGCGACTTTTGTTTTACCTATTAAGCTAGCTTTATATCAACCCATGGGTTTTCTCACTTTTACTCTTCCAATTCTTTCCCCTATCCCATCGCAAGGAGAGTGACCAAGCAGCTATGTGGTGCTTAGTTACCAGCTGGGATTAAATCACAATGCACCTAAGCTAATTTTTGACAATATTTACTCTGGAATTGACTTTTCTGTGTTTTAGATTATCTATTATCCTCAGATAACAGATCATAGTCCTCACTAACTTAATTCAGAGAACATATGTATGATATACATTTCTTCCCAGCATCCTGGGAAGTGGATCCTAGAGTGATGGTGGTGGCAAAGTTAAATACACCATAGGAACACTACCTGGTTCCCCTGTAGATTTCCTGTTAAAAAAACATGGGGTTTTTGAGATAAAAATCAGGACATTTTTTCCAGTATGAGCTCTTGGACTAACAGAAGTGTCCTTTCTGAAAATAATCATGCTCAAACACAGTTCAATGGTTGGATGGCCTAGACCATAGCTTGGTGCTGTAATGGTTTAAAGAGGCAAGTTTCTGTTGACTGCCTGAGGATCATTCAACTCTTTTTTACTTCTTCTCTCCCTCTTCATAATTATGCACAGCACCCAGACAGCTGTACCACAGATATCTTTCCTCCTGATTTGCTGGTTCTGCCCTACCTTCATTTCCCAGATTTTGCCCTGAAAATTTCTTATCAGAGTATTTCTCTGCCAACCACATTCTGGGCTGCATCAAAAGGAGCATGGCCAGCAGGTCAAGGGAGGTGATTCTGCCCCTCTACTCCACTCTGGTGAGACACCACCTGGCTTAGTGTGTCCAGCTCTGGAGCCCCCAACATAAGAAGGACATGGACCAGTTGGAGAAGGTCCAGAGGAGGGCCACAAAGATGATCAGAGGGCTGGAGCACCTATCCTATGAGGGCAGGCTGAGAGAGTTGGGCTGTTCAGCCTGGAGAAGAGAAGGCTCCAGGGAGACCTTTTAGCAGCCTTCCAGTACCTAAAGGGATCCTACAGGAAAGGCGGGGAAAAACTCTTCAGCAGGGCCTGTTGTGATAGGACAAGGGGTAATGGTTTTAAAACAGAGGGAGGATGATTCAGATTAGATATTAGGAGAAAATTTTTTGCAATGAGGGTGGTGAACCACTGGCACAGGTTGCCCTGGGAGGTGGTGGATGCCTCATCCTTGGAAACATTCAAGGCCAGGTTGGACGGGGCTCTGAGAAACCTGATCTGGTTGGAGATGTCCCTGCTTCTTGCAAGGGGGTTGGACTAGATAACCTTTGAAGGTCCCTTCCAACTCTAACTATTCTATGATTCTGTGATTTCTGCCTAGCCAGTTTCCATAAAAGCTAACCTGTGGGCCAGTCCACAAAACAAGGCTGCTGCTGCCTGGCCTCATTCTGCTGGTTCTCAGCGTCACTGTTGTAACCCACTGGAAGAGCAAGGTATTGACATTGCTGCTGGAACTGGCATCAGGATAAAAAAAATGCCCCTGGAGGGTACTACTGGAGGGTGCTTTACAGCATCTTTTCCAGTGGAGAAGGTAAAGGGCAAGTTTTGGAGTGGGAAAGTAAATGAAGTGCGTAATTTCCATCTTGCACTGCAGTGGGGGTCAGGGAAATACAATACTTTTCTGCTATGATGAGAGAATCTCTTTAAGTGTTTTCTTTCCTTATATTGCTTTCACCAAACATACTCTTTGCTCTGATTTAGGGCTGCAGCCAGGCACATCTTCAAACAAACAAATTAATAAGCTCCTCCTCATGAGGACAGACTGACTTCAAGTGTGACTTCAAGTGGCTACACTGAAGCAATTTTAAATGATGCATACTCATCTGAATAAAAAGTAAATAAAAATAGGGCGGCATGAGAGAGTAGTGGAAATATTCCACCACTGAGTCAAAACAAAATTGGAAACTAAAGGTACAATGCTGGAATGAAACAACAAGGGGAAAAAAAAACCTCAGAACAAAACACTGAAGTCAGAAATTGAAATGGAAACACTGAAACAAGATGGGAAAAGTGAACAAAAAGCCAAAATATCTCTGGGCTCACAAAGCTCTAACAAAATAGAGAAGTGAAAATGTGTCTATTTTTAATCATGCCAAAAACTTTTTAGCCAAAGATTTGCCAAGTTTATATTTTTTCAAAAACATTTAGGTAGGTTTTTCCAAACACAAGTTGAAAAGTCTACTTTAATGGCAATTAGGAAACAGACTGCAAAATAAGACATGGGAAAGAAAAAAGTGAAAGATGGGATGAAGGAACAAGAGAGGAATCTTTGAAAGGAAGAGATATGAACATTTCAAGGTATGTAGATAATACAGTGCCAGTCAGATATCATTTGGATTGTATTGAAAGAGCTCTTGCAGAGACCAGATTTAACATGGAAGCAGCCCTGCATCTAGAGTAAAAGCCCCTGTTTGTGTTATTTGGACATAGTGACCTGGACACAATGTGGGTATGCAATGTAGTACACTGCTTGGCCATGATGCCTGAGCCAAGAATAGTTAACAAAATATTTTTCTGCATGACTAGTAATATACATAGGTGGTTACAAAGCCTGAAATACAGCAAACTGTGCCATAGGCAAGGCAGAATGGAGAAGTTCCCAGTATTCAAAGATTTTAGCAACAGTCATGGTAAAGAAAGTAGAGGTATTAGAAATGTTATACAAACAACCATGGCTTTGTTGTAGCATATTATGCTGTCTGCAATCCATCGCTTTAATACAGATGTTTGCTTTTCAGTCTGGAAGTAGAGAACCACTAGTATTTGTGATATGCACTCAGTATCCTGAAGAAAAAAATCTCTTTTGTGTCTGATACAGTACTCCTTCTCTTCACTGTTAAAGTAGATGTGCATGGGTGAAAAGAGAAGAGAGGGGTCAAATATGACACTGGTTTCATGGGAGGTGGGGTAGCTTTGTCTTCACTTATGGAGAGGTAGACAGATTTTATTGTACCCTTTTCACACAGATTAGCAAACACAGTTTGTGAGAATACTTACAAAACAAGTAAGAAAGATTCACCTTTCTCAGAGAGGCAAGAGGATCTTTGCTCATGAGCTGGGAAGGGGGGCGGATCTGACACAGCTTTGAGCTAGACTTGATGGGGCAGAGGTATAATATCAGGTTTGCCCGTGGCAAGCTGGAGGATGACACGCCAAGGTTAGAGGGATGAGGTGCTAGGGAGGGCCCTCAGCCTGTTGCTCTAAGACATGCTGACTACACTGCAGCACATTTGAAGTCTTACAGAGATGAGCCAGAGGCTTTTGAGGTAATAGGAGCCAACAGGGAAACACCAATGAAATACCTCAAAGGAATTAAGGGATGCTCCTCTAAGAAGGTGACACAATCGACAGGCCAGACGAAGAGCCTCTACACCAATACAGGCAGCATAGGCAACAAACAGGAACAGCTGGAAGCAATTGGGCTGCAAGAAAACTACAACATAGCTACCGTTACTGAAACTTGGTGGGGCAAATTCCTTGACTCAAGTGCACCTATTGATGGCTACAGGCGATTCAGAAGGGACAGACAAGGAAGGAGAGGCGGAAGCATTTCTTTCTATATCAAAAGATGGATAGAGTGTGAAGAGCTGTCCCTGAAGAATAGCCACGAGCAGGTTGAAAGCTTATGGGCAAGAATCAGAGACCAAGGAATCAAAGGAAACCTAGTGGTTGATGTCTACTACAGGCCGCCCAATCAAGGGGAGCTGATTGACGAAGCCTTCTTTCTCTAGCTGCAGGAGGCATTGTGCTCGCAGGCTCTCGTCCTGCTGGGGGACTTCAACCACCCCAACATCTATTGGAAAAGTAGCACAGTGAGCTGTAGGCAATCCAGGAGACTCCTGAAGTACTATCTTCTTAAAAATTTCTTAAGCCAGGTAATAGACAGAGTGGCAGAAAAAAATGTATGATGAAGTGACCACAACCCCGGTTCCCTATTCCCCTGTGTCACTTGGTGGGGGAAAGAGGTAGAGATAATTTGAAATTATGTTAAGCCCAGGAAGAGAGGAGGGATGGAGGGAAATTATTTTTGTTCTCTCTCATTATCCTAGTTTGCTTTTATTAATAATAAATTGAAGTAGTTTTTCTCAAGTCAAGTCTGTTTAGCTTGTAATGGTAACTTGAATGATGTCTCCCCATCTTTATCTCAAACCTTGAGCTTTTTGTTATATTATCTCCCTCTCATTCCTGCAGAGGGTGGGGAGAGTGAGTGATAAACTGCATATCTTGGTCCCAAGCTGGGCTAAACTATGACAGAAAGATATGGATTTG
This sequence comes from Chlamydotis macqueenii, assembly GCF_036417535.1. Classification (NCBI taxonomy): domain Eukaryota; kingdom Metazoa; phylum Chordata; class Aves; order Otidiformes; family Otididae; genus Chlamydotis; species Chlamydotis macqueenii. Next base: position 124,247,265 of record NC_141557.1, read on the forward strand.
ATGGGTGGACTGTTTGGTGGATGAGGAATTGGGTTGACAGTCGCATCCAGAGGGTAGTAGTCAACATCTCAATGTCCTGGTGGAGATCAGTGACAAGTGGTGTCCCTCAGGGGTCTATATTGGAACCAGTACTTTTTGCATCTTCATCAATGACATAAGCAGTGATATCAAATGCACCCTCAGCAAGTTTGCAGGTGACATCAAGCTGAGTGGTGTGGTTGAGATGCCTAAGGGACAGGATAGCATCCAGAGGGACCTGTACAAGCTTGAGAAGTGGGCCTATGTGAACTACACGAGGTTCAACAAGGCCAAGTGCAAGGTCCTGCACCTGGGTCAAAGAAACCTCTGGTAACAATATAGGCTGGGGGATGAAGGTATTGAAAGCAACCCTGTCAAGAAGGACTTGAGGGTACTGGTGGATGAAAAGCTGGACATGAGCCAACAATGTGCATTCACAGCCTAGAAAGCCAACTGTATCCTGGGCTGCATCAAAACAAGCGTGGCCAGCAGGTTGAGGGAGGTGATTCCACTCCTCTGCTCTGCTGTAGTGAGACCCTGCTTGGAGTACTGCAACCAGCTCCGGAGCCCTCAGCACAGGAAAGACATGGACCTGTTGGAGTGAGCCCAGAGGAGGGCCACAAAGATGATCAGAGGGCTGGAGCACCTCTCCTGTGAAGACAGGCTGAGATAGTTGGGGTTGTTCAGTCACAGGAGAAGAGGAGGCTCCAGAGAGACCTTATTGTGGCCTTTTAGTACCTAAAGGGGTCTTATAAGAAAGAGAGGGAGAAACTTTTTACCAAGGCCTGTAGCAATAAGACAAGGGGTAATGGTTTAAAATAGAGGAAGGTAGATTTAGATTAGACGTAAGGAAGAAAATTTTTTACAATGAGGGTGGTGAAGCACTGGCACAGGTTGCCCAGAGAGGTGGTGGATGCCCCATCCCTGGAAACATTCAAGGTCAGGTTGGATGGGGCTCTGAGCAAGCTGATGGTGTTGAAGATGTCCCTGATCATTGCAAGGGGGTTGGACTAGATGACCTTTAAAGATCCCTTAGGTCCTTTCCAACCCAAACCATTCTGTGATTCTATGATAACCATGTAGAATAATTGTATATCAAGCCTATCAGAGTTATACTCTGAATTATGTCACCGTTCTGATCTGTTGTTATATATTAAAATCTAAGTAGCAAAGTGAACATTTGAAGAGCTCTAAAATCTTTTTGTATATCATAGATTTAGAAATTATAATACACATGCAAAATCTTTATCTTTAAAATATACTTATGCAAATCCCACTGAACACAGCGATATTCAGTATAAGCAAAGGAATGTGGCAGAGGATGGATGTAAATATGTTGTAAGTGCCACATTTAAAAAACCTGGCACAACCATCTGCTGGTTTCAGACCCAGGGAAAAGCTTACTTCATATTTCTAATACAATGCAATGTATTATTTTTGTTGTATTAAAAAATGGCTGACTAATAATGAGTATGGTTAGTTGTAGCAAGCTGTTCATGATTTTTTGTCTTCTTTTGTCTCTTTCCTTGTCTTCATTTCTTCGAGTAAACCTGAAACAGTAAGTTTAATGATAGGTCATCCCCAGTATTAAAAAATGTTCATACTGTTTCCCAAATATATTGCACCCTGGCACATTTGCTTCTAACAAAACCAGTACCACTTGTATAAAAAACAGGGCTGGCTGGAGAAAGGGTTCAGTGAAAGAGGAAAGGAGAAGTCGGGTGCCCGTGATGTTTGCTGGAGATGCTGTTGCCCATCATAGACACAAGCTATCAGCAGTCATGATTTCTGACTCCAGTGCTCCAGCAGTTGAGGGAGTGCCAGACACGGGGTAGGCAAGGATGATGTCACTATTCGGTGTGGGAAAGCCCTCTGAGCTACAGAGGCTGGAAATGTACAGGGGTGGTTCTGCCCTGGGGCAACCCAGACTCCGCCTTTGCTTCAGTCTCTCCCCCTGCATTTCTTCCTGCTTGGTTATTTTCCAGTTATGACTACACACATTATACAGATTTTTTAAGGCAGTTAAGACACTTAATTTTCCAATTGTTTTACTTTCTTTTTAGTCTTTTAATTTCCTGTATATCTCTCTTCATCTCCTTGTTCCTTCTGCACTGTAGCACTGCTGAACTTTGATAAAGCAGTGCTGGGTCTAAGCCCAGACAATTATATTCAGATTATGAACATCCAGTCAAAATTTTTGCTGGGAATTGATAGGTTGGTTAACCCAAAAATTGAGATAATCTTTAGTACCTCTAAAAGCAGGTAGTTGAACTCTGTTTCTACTCAATCTACTGCATAATGGAATGGGCTGAACTGGTACCTTTTTCTCTCTGCACCTATTCGCACTGCAATTGTTCTCTCAGAAAGTGATTTGTTTTGTGCTGCTTTCCATTCACATCACGATCCAATCAAACCACGGAATATAGGAAAGATCAAAGTAGTACAGCATACTCGCCTACAGTAATTCACAGAATATATGAGGCATTAAAATTTTCATTCCTCATTCTTGTAAGAAAGACTATAAAGGTAACAGAAAATGATGCAGAATATGACTCTGTTCTTGAGACAATGATTGTATCAAAAATGGGAAACAGTATAAACCAACAGACCCTTTCTTGTTACTATCTTTATCACACAGAATGCAGCCCTTGCTTGTGTCATTCATGCTTTTATTTCCTTTTCACATTCTCCTGGTATAGTTTTCTTAAACAGAAAGCACAACGGAAGAAAAAAAACCTAACACATCTTTCCAGAGGGTAATAATTTCCCCTCTTGAAATGTCTAGTTTTACTTAAAAAAAAATTATGTCCAGTACATAATAGAAAAGAGGTGGACAGGCAGGCTGAAAGCTGTAATGAAAATGGTTTAACACACAGTCTTCATCTGAACTACATCTACAGACCAGATCTTAACATGCAAAAGGAGTCTGGAATTGGAAAGAAATGGAAATAGTCAATGAAAATTAAAGTCCTCTAACACTTGACAAAGACATGTTCTGCAAGATCTGAATGTTATTTTGGAAGATATGTACAAACGTGAAGGCAAACCTAAGAAAGTCCTTACAAAATTATTTTGTAATAGATTTTTAACTGTGTGGTTGCTTTTCTCTTTTTTTTTTATATTTTATATATTTTATTTTATTTTAATTTGAATGTGAAAAGCAGATGTCATATTCCAGGGATTTGTTCCAATGCCCATTTGAGTTTCTGGAAGCTTTTCGTTCATTGTAGCAGATTCTGGCTTACAGAGGAATTATACAGAACTGTGACAAAAGAACAGCAGACCACTGGATCACGAGCCAGCTATGACATTTCAGCTCCATACTGCTAGCACGTAAGTGCAACACCATGCATTAGCACTGCACTTTAGTGATTGCTCTTGCAAAGCATGGAACAATTTGCCCCTCATTATAACAAACCAATTCAACATATGCTTACCTTTATCTGCAAGGTCCCGTTCAGTCACGAGTGACGTTTTAAAATCATTCACATACTTGTTCACATCAACCTCCACTGTGAGATCTGGTCACTATTGTTGTGGTCTATCTGTCCCTGAGAATGCTTACTTTTAAATCCCTATTGACTCATTTTTATTTGACTGCTAATATTCATCATCATTCATAACAGCTCTGACTTTAGAAGCTGTACTTCAAAATAAAATTATCTTGCTTTGGAGTTCTATAACTGTTAGCACAGATTCTGCTCAGGTACACAAATATTTAGGGCACTTAAAGTGCACTTAATATGATTCTTATTTCATATTTCATAACTATTACCTGGTCGCAATCTGGCAAGCATTTATGCCACTGTTTAATTTAATGCACTCTGTACAACTCCATGTTTATTTGACAATCAGTATTACCATTCCCCTCTTTCTTGTGTTACATAGCATTTGCTAATTTAAAATACCATCATTGTCAGAAAGAAAAGTTCACGGCATACGTTCATCTTTGCAGGGGACTAGACTTGCTCACTGCAAATAGGTCTGCAATTAGATGTCCTGCAAAGACATAATATGCCTTGTCATGTGTGCTAAATCTTAAAAACTGGTTTTTTTTCAGAAGTAAAGCTGGCAAATCTTTTTTAAATAATGAGAGAAAGACAGCTAGATTCCCCATTCTTAAATGTCTCATATGATTAGGTAGTATGTCACCCAAAATTTAGTTTGTTAGACTTAACTGAGATGACAGTCTCCACTAACTGAAAGGACCATCTGCTCACCTTGAGAATCTACATATCCACCAAGAGTATAAAAAGTCAATAGGAAGTATTAACATTGTCTGCACACTTTGCCAGTGCTTCCTTTCTGGATATTGATTGGACAGAAAGTGTGATGGTAGAAATATTAGCCCACTTATCTGCATGGACTTCTATCTTCTAATCATCTTCTTAAGATATAGAAGTACTGAGAAACCTTGATGATGCTGTTGCAGATATTTTCCATCTACTACTAAGATCTGGTCTGAAGGTCTAGGAGATTTTCTTCCCTTATGAGTGCTCAGGCACACAAACATGTAAAAGAGGACGTTGTGATCACCAGCTGAACTTACTTGTAGTACAGACATCTAATTTGCTTTGACTTGTCATGAGGATTCAAGCAGAGTTCAAGTTTCTGTCAGCCTTGTCTGGGCTGCAACAGAGATTTAGGAGACAGATAATGTCCATTTCTTTAGAACAGGAACTCTGTGGGTAAAGCTGATGGTATAGCAAGAGTAAGATGCAGAGGACTTCAACTAGTAACCAAGCACCTTATGGAGATAGGTGACAAGCAAGTTAGCTGTTCCTGGGAAGGAAAGAGATTTCACTGGGTAGAAATTTAAGCATGAAGTAACTCATCCCGGTTGCATGTCAGATAGGGACTAATTAATAAAAAAAACTTGTTAGTATCTAACAACTAATAGATAATATCTATCTTATTACACACTTGTTAAACATCAACAGAGCAGTTTAGATAATGTATTGGCATTTCATTCACATAAAGGTGTCTAAGCTGAAATGAAATTCTTGTTTGAGAGATTTAATGTAAAGTGTGACTGTTTTCTCTAATGAACTACCAATTTGTTTCCCCACATTCCATGTTCTAATTTGTGCTTATGATGATGTCTAAAAACATATGGGTACCAAATGTGGTTCTGCCTTATTCCTATTATCTTTGAGGTACCCTAAAGCTCCCTTAAACTTTTGCAGTTTTCTCTCTAGAGATGTTGGCTTGCATCACATAACCTAAACCCCCAACATTTTATCAGATGAATTTATTATGATGAGCACAGTGGATAGCTCTAGTTAATCTATCTCAAGACTCTCTACTCTTCAGATAAGATCAATCTCTATTCTCATAATTTACAAATTGTTCACAGATATCAGACATTATCAGTCTTGTTATTTTCATATTGCAGTAAACACAGAAGGAGAAGGAGACATAAAAGGTAAAAGGCTTTTTGCGACATAAAAGAGAATGCAAGGTTGATGTATCCTTTGCTCATGGTATTTTTTGGCAAAAGATACAATAATGCAAGTATCTTTCTGATTGATTAAAGTATTGAAGCGTATTCTTTGCTTCATAAATAATGCTCTATTACTTTTCTTCAAAGACAAGTAAACCTTGACAGACTGACCTTTTTCAGGGCAGAGAGTTGTTTCAGTGCCATAAATTATACTGTAAAACGAGTGGAAGTGCTACTGAGAAGCGTGTGACAAAATAAGATTAAAGATTACTACACACAAAAGATTGTTGTTTTATTAATGGAGTTCTGTCAGCAGGATGAAAAATTCTCAGCTTTTTACTGGATGGTGAGATCACGTCAAACAGAAAATTATAAATGTATTTTCTAAAAGGCAACTAAATGTGTCAAAATAACAATATACTGATTCGTTGCCCTCCCCCTACTTTTATGTATTCACTTAAAACAATTTCAGTGCTTTTCAAATAAAGTTTAAGTGCTGCAGTTCAGCTTGTAATTCTGAAGGATCATAAAGCCTGTTGGCCTGTGATGTTACAGGGAGGTGTATGAGCATTACAGGAAGACGTTTTCCTAGAAGAGAAGCCTAGGCATCCCTTTTGTCAGGATATATTACACCAAGAGGAAAAGCATATGGTATTTTTTGCCCATTATTGTAATCTATAAGCACTCAGTCTGAGAAAGATAACAAGAATTTGAGAAAGCAAGACAGAGACATGCATGGAAAAATGATCCTGGCTTAAATAAGTAGCATTAGAGCTTTCTTAAATAATATTTGATAACTTGACAAATTACTTTGTCATCCCAACATGTAAAACCTTGTTAAAAATTAAAAGAAGCAGCATAGAAGCTCATTTAAAATGGAAAAGTTTGATGTGTTTATTTATAGGGAGTCTGTGGATTTGTTTTACTTTATGTTTTTTTCTCCCTCTCCATCAATTTACCTGAAAGTTCTGATCAATGGCTTTTGGATCAGTGACATTTATTGAAATGATAAATAATGTTGGGAAGTCAAGGAAAATGGAATACAGCATGGAGCCTAAGTGAACAGTATAGAAATAAAAGATTTCCTTAATGTCTGAATCAGAACCGTTCACTCAAATAATAATAATCATAATTCAAAAATTGTAATAGTGCCATGGAACAAACCCATATTACAAAAAGTCATTATAAATCAGTACTCTGTACAGACCATTATTAAGATGATTGGATAAGATGCCCATGTATTGGCTTTCATTATCTTTAGGAACAAAGGCCTGGATCACAATTACCACTATTACTCTAAGCCCTACAACAATGACAAGATGTGTGTCAGAAGCTGTAAACACATTTCAAAAGACATGACAGTTCTTGAATAGAAGAGCCAAAGGCTAAAATAATTATTAGAATGGATGAGTTTGCTCACAACTCACCATCTAATGCAAATGCTACTTTGTACCTGGGGCCAGCCTTGGGCACTGCACTGCCCTGGGCAAACTGCAGGAGATGGCCCCTGTCCCCTAACCACTGGTCTTTCTCCTTACATTCCTTTTTCTTTTCTTTTCTTTTTTTTCCTTCAAACTTATTTAGCTTAACATACTGAGATCAAGTATCTTCCAAGCAATATTTATATAAATCTTGCTACTGTATATGACCTTTCTGTTGAATCTTCTTTCTCTTTTTATTTCCTACAGTCCTTTTCCTTTTTGCTAATAGCATATCTGATCATACATTTTATATCCTGCTTCTCAATATTTCCCTTCAGATTTACTCCTGTGAAGAATAAAATGCGCCTGTGTTTCCAAATTTCTCCAGCTATATCCACCTTCTGACTGTCTCTGTATTCAGTACCCTCTGCACAAAAATCCACACGGTCCTGGCTCTCCTACTTTCAGCTGTGCTTCCGTATTCTCCTTTGCAGATCTCAATGTGAGCACAGACTTAGTGTTTTCCAGCTCTGCTGTCTCCATAGCACACGATCTTAATTTTCTGAGCACCATGCAAGCACAGCTACTGTTCCCTTCATCCCATTGCTCATCATGTCTGTTCATTCTCCTTCCTAGGAAACTCATAGATAAATTAATAAAGAATTGCATCTGACTTTTTTTTAATATTAAAAGATCTCATTCTTTATTGTAAGATTTTACTGGTACTTTTCTGCAGATTTCCACACAATCTGTTTATTGGGTACTTCTTGAATACTAAATAATTTATCTCACACCCCATACTTGATGCGATACATACTTTATATGCATAAAAGCCAAGTACCCTGCCACATCGTGTCTTGATTCACAAGCACCCGACATGACATAGTTGTTCCCCATAAACAGCCATCACCTCGTTCACAGTTTACCTACACTCCCACAGACTGTAGTCTCTACAGGGAAGGCTTTCCTCCGTGCCAGGAGGCTGTTCAGAGGAGTTACCTCCCTTCATCCTCCACCAAGTGAGCAGTGTCAGTCTGGCCTTCCTAAATGTCACAACTTGAATAAATCCCAATGGATTTGCTGGATAATTTGAATGAGCAAAGAGAAATTAACTCTAGACTCTAGGTCTCTTGCCTTAGTACATGAAGCCACTGAGAGCTGGGCTTAATCAGATTATTTTTGAGGGTAAAAGAATGAGGACAAGAGAAGAACGGGATGGAAAGAGGTCTCATGTTCTAGTATAGGACTATTGCATGGAGAAGCTGTGTTGTAGATATAATGGACTTAGTGTAACTTTGAAGACCCCTTCAAGGAGGACGCAAACTCATAGTCTTTCAGTTGGCTTATAAATCAGATAAATAACGTGTGTTTATTTGAAATCAGGTATGAATTTTGCAACATTTGGAATAGCACATTGGGGAGCGCTTTTTTTTAAATGTTCAACCAGCTCTGGTTTATTTTACTTGGCCATAAATTTTATTTTCCCTCTTGCCTTCTCCATTCTGCAGCCACATGGTCTGTCTGTAGGGTGGAGTCAGCACTCTTTATTCGAGATGTTTGGAAAAAGACATGGATGACTAAGATATGTACACATAACGGAAGCTTAAGAAGCCTGGTGGTGCAAGAGCTTCATGTTTGCTATTTCAGAGCTTCTGCCATTCCCTACAGTTACATGCACTTCCAGCAGTTATTTGGAAACCATGAGTGCCCACATAAAGAAAGACTCCTTTCTACACCAGTCAGCAGTGATCCACATTAACTATGAGCTATTTGGACATTCGATTATAACTTTTAAACTCTTATAATTTTGCAGCATTTATGACTCAGGGATTTCGAGTACATCTTTGATGATAAGCATTGTTAAATTCATGGGCACAGCAATGACTCAAAGTGAAGCTGGAAAAAGAACATTGCAGTAACTGTATACAGAATGCAATTGAATGTGAAATATGAGATGTTACTTTGATACTAGAAGACACTGGAACTTTGTTCATTCTGTTTTTGCACAGAACAAACTTCAGCATCTTCCAGAATCACATATAAATGCTTTCTTTTTTATGTTTTAGAAGTCATAATAATTTTAATGGCATTTTAATTCACAGACACATGCTGTCTTTCTCTAATGTTTTTCAGATTTTACAAAGAGTTGACATTTTTCTCTGAACTTAATTGCAGGTGTCTAATTAATGTATAGAAATCTTTTATGTGTGCACTTAATGGTCATTTGTGCTCCTTAAATTGATAAACCCTTCACACGCTTCTCTATGCTGGCCAGTACATTAAAGGCATAGAAACAAAAGTCCTTTCATGCTGTGTCTTTGCTTAGTCAATGCTGACCTACTTCAACAGAAGGAATGTTATATGCTCCCTACAACCCATACGGAGAGTTCAGAGAGTGCAAGAAAATTTCCATACCATCATATTCTTAGTCATATAGAAAAATCACAGCTGCACTCTTTACAAAGCAAATGAACAATATTCAGCTAAATTGTTCCCCTCCACAGCACAGAGGGAGCACAGATGAATTTGTCCCACTGAATTTTAAAATCAGCATGTTAAGATAATTCTGAGTTACACAGCATTTTATGATTCCAAGAATTACATTCTGACTTGGATTTGTTTTGAAACATTATGCCAGACATCAGAGCCAAAAGGTTTATAAAAGAGATGGGAATGCAGTAAAACTGAACTTCATTTTATTATTCTATCAGCTTAGCTTGACCTACTGCAACCGTGCAAAGGGTTTCTATTAGACAGTTCCTCACTTGCTAAATAAATTGGACCAAAAATTATTTTATTGACTGAGAAAATTCTCTAATGTTGGCTAAAGAATTTCAGTTCTGTCCATAAATATTAATGTACTTAGTAATAAATTACACACATGAATGGCACTTTATTACTTGAAACTAAACTATTAAAAGCCTTATTTAGATTGCACAGAAAAAAAAAAAAAAGTAATTAAGGTCAGCTAAGCAAGGCCAATTCTACACATACTAAGTGTCCTGAGCAAAATATGGACTCGACTCATTTCTCTCTACTCATAGCCAAGTGTTTTTCCCACACCAAACTGTCTCGGCTATCAACCCAGAATCCCAGCTGTGTCTTTTCCTCTTGTAAAGCATTTATTTCTGCTCACTCACCTGGACCTTTCATTCCTACTTGTGATTTACAGTTTGTGAAAGGACTGTAAAAGGGAGTGCTGAAGTAACTGTGCTGAAGAGGATTCTGGGATCCATGTGAAATCCAGAGATATTCACGCTTCTTGGCAGAGAACAATCCCTGCGAATCTCTGTTCAGAAGAATGGAAGAGCTGGAGGACTGATGGAGAGAAATCTTTAAAAAAACCCTGACAATGTAAGTTCAGTGCTGACTTTATTGTGAATGGGGAAAGCATTTCCAGCATTATTTCAGTGCCTGTGTGGAAATGTGGCACCCTAAAGTCTACCAGCACAGAAGGCTCTTAAAGGTCTCTCTCAAAGTATTTAACAGAGAGGAAATGTGTCTTATAAAAAAGAATTGCATTGCTTTAAGCAGACATCCTTACTTCTCTCTACAAAAATATGTTTCAGAGTAATAGCTACTAAGTAAGCATATCACCATCAGGATAGATTTGTGCTCCTGTGTACTTTTCAGGTTTCATCTGAGTGAACAACAGAGACTAAACATGATTGAGATTGTCTTATTTCTTGAGTACTGATGTAAAAAATATTCACTCTATTCCAAAACTAGGCCTGAGGGCACTTCTGGGCTTGTAAAACCTCTATTACTAGTGATAGAATGAAAGGAAGAATCCAAACTCATTCTCAGACATGCAGCTGAATTTGACCAGATTTGGACTGGTCAAGTACATTTTATATGGGTCATCCATATTTGGATGGGTCAAGTACATTTTTCTTAAGAAGAAGAAAATGTATTTTCACTGGTCAGAATTTACTTGAAAGTAGTGAAGAGCTAGAGATACAGTGCAGACAGATGCCCAGGTGAGTTTATAAAAAGACACTTAAGCATCTGAGCTAGAAGGATCCCAGTAATTCTTAAAAATATTATTCAGTGCCTATCTCCATCTTTGAGCATCAAAACATTTTAAAATGCTATCCCTGAGACTATCACCCAAAGTACATTCCTTCAGGCTTCCTATCCTTCGGGCCATAAAACCCCTTAGTGTGAACTGGACTTTCAAGGTATGGCTGAAATCAGTGTCAAAAAATATCTAATGTTGTGCTTTAGCTCACAACTGCTACTAATGGCCAAATACTCTGTAAATACTTATTCTGATTTGTGACAGATTATGAAGATTAGCTGCTATAAATCCCTAAAATAGTGAATCCATTCCAGAAAATAGTAAGTAATGCACAGGTGAAATAGTTTAGTATGAGAATAATCACTTCTTGCTCTTCTGTATGATAACATCTGACTTCATTTTAGTAAGAACGTAAGAACATTTCTTGTGTGTCAAGAAATGTGTATATACCAGACAACAACTGTTTGCGTAAAGTTTTTCAATAAAGAGCACTCAAATAACATTGTTGTAAATTGAATATCACTGAGGCTTGCTTGCTGTTCAGTGGAAATACTGTATTTTCATTTGTTGCTAAATTTTCACTTTTAATGTTTCTAGAACTACTTGAAAATGCAATTAGTAAAAAATGTGGCCATTGAAATATGTTAAATAGTTATACTTAAGATGATGGTATATCTGTTAATATTCAGAAACCAGAATTCTCGTTGAACCTGTCTTAGATAGTCTTAGATCACTGACTCAGCTTCCCTGTAGTAGATAAGGATAAACTGCAAGAGGAAAAAGAAAAAGCATATTTTCTTCCTTGTTTCTGGCAGTTACTTCTGTTGAATAGGTGACTTCATCTTTCCCTTACTCTGTTTGTAATTCTAGGACAATTGCCAATGACACATTTTCACAACCTTTCAAAGGCATCATTCAAGACTTGTTTACACAGAAATTGCCAGAGAAAATATTCACCTGAAATACAGTTCCCCTTTCTCTGTGGTCAGTGCTACCCATCAGAAGTGCTAGGATATATTTTTTTTCTATAGCAATTAATAGGAAATTGCCACCATCCATCATTTTTTATACAACTGATATTCATATCCACTAGGGAAATATATGAAAGACAAATACCTGAATTGCTTAAGGTTGATCTCAAGGTCAGTCAAAATGATCCACAGGAAACATTTACAGGCAGCTGAAATTGCTTATAATTCGTCAGTAATCTTTTGAAGCAGTCTATTGTAGATAAGTTGTGTCTTGATAATTTGGAGTGGCCAACATGAGTTTTGATTCAAAGAGACAAGCTTTGAGTAGGTTAAATGAAAGAGAACGCGTTTATGTAATCTTAAGCCTTGCAAGGCAGGGAGATCAGTGGTAGACATCTCCCAGTGGTGCTTTCTTACGCTGTGTGGGTTGATGCACTAGTTTGATTTAATACCAGATTATAGAGCCATAACCTTATGCTTCTTTTTTTTGTTCACTGAAAAAAGAAAAAAGCATAGTTATTTGAAAATATGTCATTTGTGTGTGTTCATGGAAGATCTGTCAATAGTGCATATTTGAAACAAATGTGTCTCAGAACCATAGCAAATCTGTAAACTGGGTATTCAACTGTTTTTAATACACATTTTGAAAATGTCACTATTTTCCTCATATGAGATGATGACCCATTACTGTAGAAGTTTTGCATGCAGGAAATAAGACACTAAGTAAAACACAAGCATTGTATCACTATAGCAGGAAATACATTGAAAATTCAGGAACATAAACTCCTGGTAGAAAAATAAATATGTAATTTTTTTTTGTTGGGCTCCAGAGAGGAGCGATTTATGGATCAAATCACCAAGGGAGTCAAAAGAACAGTCAGAGTAAGTATTAATGTAGTGGAGCAGTCATCCAGTGTTAAGATTAAGGGAAAAGAACTAGAGGGCATTTTCATTTTTCTAATGTTAACATTTGTCAGCTATAAAGAAGGATAATATCAAATACAGTCAAAAAGATTCTATGATTTTGGACACTATACCCTCAGCACATGGAATTAACCTTTCAAAATTCAGTCCTTTGGATTGTTTTTTTTTTTCCCACATGCTTTCTTTCACCTTTATCTTTAGATGAAAACACCGTGCCTAAATATTAGAGTACTAGGCACTTCCAAACAGCCAAAGATGGGTACATAGGGAAAGTTATAAATTAACAGGTTGGTTTTTTTAAAGTCAGGAGAAATCTCTGAAAAAATGTTAGAATTCATTCAGATTCTTCTGCATAAGAGAGGCTGCATATGTTGAAGGAAATTCATCTCCATGCAGTATTTCTATAGATGCTTTGCAGTTTGCATCTTAGCAAATTCAGTCTGAAGAAAAGAAAGTGCTAAATTGCCCCACTTTCTCAATACATTATTTTTTGTTCATCTTGCTTAAAATTCCAGATTCTTTCTTCATACAATTTTTAAAGCATCACAGCCTGCTAGGAAAAACCTATATAGTTCTCTTTGGAGAAAAAACATCTGTTCCTCTCATTGCGCTGGTAGCTGTCCTCTGCACCTCTTCTAGCTCTTACCGCCTTTTCTGGGAAATGGAAAATAAAAACTATATGCTAGATCTAGTTCCACCAGTGCCTTGTACAGCATCATTCACAGGTTTTTGTTGCTACTGGAAACACCTCCAGTACTACTTGTTATGATTGCATCTGTTCTATGTATTTGATTTGTTGGTTTATGTTACACATTTTTGGCAACTGAGAAGCATCCTATGGTAAAGTAATTTATGCAGTCCTTCCCTCAGCCATTTCCAGAGTTCTTAGTTCTTCAAGTTAGTAAGTCTTCCACTTAATATGAACTTCCACTTCCTACTAATGAGTTTTATCCCATTGCTATTATTCAAATACTGGGGATCCTCCAATTCTTTCTAACACCGCTTGCCTTTGCCAGCAGATTTCACCAGCCACCTCTTAGTCTTTGTGCCAAAGTCATTAGTGAAATTTTATATAACAATGCTCCCAGCACTGACCTGGTGTGTCTCCCATTGCTAATTTCCCTCTGACCAATATTCTTATTACACCAGCACACTGTTGTAGTTCTTCCTATAGTTACCTCCTTACCCATCTCATGATCTTGCCACTCTGCTTGCTGCAGTGTAGCTAATAATTTTTCATATTATACCACATCAAATACTTTATGGCATTGATACATCTGAGATCTTTCTGTTGGAAAAATCCACTATCCAAAAAACGGAAAGATGTCAGTTCAGTCTGACACAATATATCTTTGGTAAATTTATATTTCATTATAAACACTTCTCTATTTATTACCATGGTATTAAATGGGTCTCTTCAAAGCATATTTCCACAGCTGGAATAAAGCAAGTGTTGAGTCAAGCCAGGTAATTTTCCTCTTATTTCTAAGTACAGAATGTGTGTTTTCTATCTTCCAATCACAGAAAGCATGATCTATACATAAGGTTAAAGAATATAAACAAAAATGAATGAAGGAATTTTTTTTAAATTTGAAAATGAGTTTGCAAAGATCATTGTCTCACAAGTATAAGTGAAATTTCACCTCAGTGGAAGGCAGCAACTTTAATAGCTACTATACACTTTGATGAGAAAGCAAGTAGTACTTAAATGACGCCTAGGTCTTCCCTCGTTATTGGTACGATTACATTTGTTTTGCTACTGAAATATTAGAAATTTGGCATGAAGATTAACAGACCTCCCCTAAACCTGGCTACTCAAAATATGGAGCATGATTTTTTTCCTCGTGTTGCTACTGGTTTATTTTTTAAATTCTATTATTATTTAGATGTCAAATTGCACTTTATGATTATGTTTATTCTCCATTAGTATTTGATACTTCTTGATCAATTATTTCAAAGTATGATATCTTGTTTCAACTCAGTAATGACAAAACTCCATTTCCCTCTGAGACCCTCACCAAAGCCTACATATTATTTATGTACTACTTGTTAGTACGTAACGGAGGTGAGCCTGCCACAGCTTCATGCCCCCAGGTCCAACCAGCAGCGAGGCTGAGCGTGTGTTCCCAGCAGGGACATGTGCACACATCATATATATATATATACACACACTACATACATCCATATACACGTGTCCAGCCAGGCGGACCAACACTGGCAGACACACAGGGCACTCACATGAACACAGCACCAGCAGCCTCATCCTGCACCTCTCTTTGGCTGAGCAGCATGGAGGTTCATTAGCAGCAAATATGTCTGCGTGTGTATTGCTAGGGATCACGACCTGACCTATGAATGGTCACTCCTTCCAGTCATTGTCACCGCGGACACAGGGACCTCCTGATCTAACTCCATTTGCTGGCACTTACACCCCTATACACACACATGCACACTGAGTAGGTTGTCTGTCACCCAGGAAAATACTTAGAACTGGAGTTTAATGAGAAGACAGGATGGAAATACTGAACAAGGGCAGGGGATGGCCAAGCAAGTGTACTGACCAGGAATTTGCTCACACAGGTTCCTTATGCCTCTAGTTTCCCATGTTTATTTCTTCCCAAACCACCTAGATCCCTCCCTTTCCTTGCCTTTATTTCCTCTCCCAAACAACCCATAGTATGCCTTGCACAATCCCAAAGCGCTCTTCTCCTGGGTTCCCTAGTGAGTTCCATAGCCCTAGGCTGTGACACCCTCACTCAGTAAGGTGCTTCAGAGAGACACTCCCCTTGACTCACCATGTTGTGTGCCATCCCTAGCCCATGGGGTGACCACTCTCCATGACAGCTCTATTGAGAGTTGCCCCACAACAGAGTTGAATTTTCACCTGAGCTTTTGCAGCAATATTCATCTTTGCCCTTGCAAACATAGTGTGAGGAACAAAAGAGTACCGTTTCAAAGACCATGGGACTTTTAGGAGTAGGCAAAGGTTTTGCCTTACATCGTCACATTCAGAGCGTGACTGTAGCCATAAGGGACTGATCCTTGAGCCTGTGGAAATATCAATCAGAAACCAGTCTGGGGATTTCCTCTGTTCCACACATGAAGAGCCCCGACAACTGGTTTGGATAACCTGTACCCTTTCTTGCTGTGTCCCCTTTCAGTAGTCTTCCCCTACCAGCCAACCCCATGTCTGCTCTTTTAGAAGGCATGTTATTTCCATTATGAACATCAGCAAACGCAGATCTGACTTGCTGGCTCAAAGAAAGAAGTATTGCCCTCTGAATTGACCATCTCTATAGCTTCAAGTAGTATCTTAGTAGTAGTAGTTCAATGTCTAGGACAAAGCCATGTGAGCTCAATTTACATATTAACTTGCAGAATTTCCAGTTGACTTTTCTACCTGTTCCTGTGATAAGCTTGCATAGAATTATGTGCAGTTGGTCCCACACACTTATGCAGAGACTGAGTCAAATTATTACTTACAGCAGGACCAGGGTCGAGTAAAAGCATGAACAATGGGTGAACAGATCAGGAGGGAGTGAGACAGATTCAAAAGACTTTGAAAAAGCTCAACAAATCTGACAAGAAGAGAAAGATATAAGCCATTTTTTTTAACCTACTTTTACATTTCATTTCAATTTATTTTAACTGGGAATTCTATTTCTTGGCAGAACAATTGGACAAAAGTAGGTCTTGTGTAAGTCTCCAGTGGTGTTATAGTGAGTTATTGCGCATTTGATTCTAACTTGGATAAAACTCAACGAAGTGCTAAATAAATCAATAGTTTCTACTTCTTCCTAATAATATTGTCATGGAATCATTTTATAATGACTATAAGGCTTCAGCAGTGCCTGTCAATAATCAAATGGCAATTTCTCCAGGTAATGCAGCCAGCCATCAGCATTTAGTCTGATCCAGAGCAACATACAAAAGGAGTAAGAATACCTTAGAAAATCTCACCTTGTAAGGTTTTGCCATCTGCTTGAAGTACCTTTAAGGCTTAGTTTCTGAATTCAAAACAGGAAAACAAGGAAAAGAAAAATGAAGATTTGACCTAACAATTTTCTGACGAGATTTCGAGGGATAAGATTTCCAAGGTGAGAGATAATTTACTTCTGACATTTACCTTTAGAAAGCACTTGAACTTAGATTGTGCATGAACACCTCTTTCCACCACTGCCACTATCTCCAAATAAAGTAGTCAAAACCACATAGAAACTCCTGGGTAATTCTGAAGTTAGAAGGTACCATCTCTGTAGTGAGAGAGAAGAGCATAAAAGATGTCTCATGAAGAGGTTTCACAGTTTCACCCTGACTGTCACCTCTCATGTGAAGGCTATATTCTTGCAGGCAGATGGTGAGATAGAATTCACATGAGATACTGAGCTCAAAATTCATAATTAAAATCCACAGTGACCTTTAGTATTTATCTCAGAATTATCACCTCTAACCTCAAATAATCCTGTAATTTTAGTAGATAAGACAGCTCCTGAAAAATTCTTAATTAAGAAAAGTTTTCAAACAAAGTAAAAATCATACAAAGAAAGCCATGCCATATGAAAACATCAGGACCATGTAAAGCTTACAGAAAAATTAAATTAAATTAAAAATAAAATATAAGATTCCTACAAAGATTTTTTTCCATTTATAAGAAGCTCTTCAATTAAATGCAACTACTATACAATTGTTAATGTGCTACAGAAAAATAATGAGTTTCCTAAGAACCCACAACTATTTAATATCAGTAAAATAGAAGCTGCATGTGTAGAGCATGGCTACAGTCTTAATGGAGTGCTGGTAGAGATAAGGAATTAAATTGCTAAATTTAGTTCATCATTTTCCCTTGGATGAAAAGACTAAAGTAACAAATATCTGCAGGAAGATTGTCAGATAGTACTGAGAAAAACAAAAGCCAAATAAGCTTTTTCAGATGACACTTATTATACTTTAATTATTCGCTCTTCTATAATATTGTCTTCGTTCCTAGCCTTCTTGGTGTGACTTGTGGATGTTTACTGTACATTTGAGACATCTCTTTAGATGACCAAATCTTTTTTTCACCAGTAAAAAATTAAGATCACTTTGTAAATAAACTAAACATCAGAGATCTATCTATTGCCTTTTAGACATAATGCTGAGTTGTGCCGTGCAATTCTGAAGATCTCATTGAAGGAGAAAGTATAGATACAAAGAATTATTAAAAAAAGAAAAAAAATACACTGACTACCATGTGAATTTGAGTATCTTTATGTAGTGCAGTAAAGTCCAGATCTAAAGCTTTGACCTTTATAAAGCTCAAACTATTGAATACAAAATATTCAAGAAGATATATTGAAGATGTTCCGAGCCTAAGGGCCAGGGCCAGGGCCAGTTCTTGTAGACCTTCACAGTGCTGCCTTCCTGGTCTGCTTTTACCTTGTCCTGTAATAATTGTATCAGCATCTCTGCATCCCAGTTTAAAGACAGAATTACAAGAAAACCCTTTCATAACCCAGTAAGCAAAATTATTAGCTGAGATATATTTGACTTATATCTAAACTACTTTTATACTTAAGATTGCATTTCTAACCCATTCAGTTGGAACTATCTTTGGTCAAGAATACTCTTTTTTGAAACTTCCATGTCAAAATTTTGCGTCACGGCCACAACTGTCCATTCTTGAAGCACTTAAAGGGAAATCATATTTTCCTGGTAATTAGTCCTTAAGATTTGAATCTGACTATTATTTCAGTGTTAGTGCACTTGTGCACATTTTTACATATTTTACTAGATTTAATCCTTTGCTTGTAACCTCAGGCAAGTTTCTCAGCATCTGTATGAATGAGGTTTTTGATGTAAAATGAGATTAAGTGTGATTTACCATCTCTCAAGTGGCCTGCAAAAATAGCCACTCAACATAAAAAAAAAAAGCTAAGTAGTATTAATATCACTTAAAATATTTAAAATGAAACACTGACACAAGAGAAAATGAAGATGAAACTTCCTTCTGTACTTACCTAATGCTCTTTTGCTGAATATGGAATATCTTATTGGAATTAAAGTAAATAGCATCAGAAAGTTGAGAAAGAGACTGCACCATGAATTAGGATTATAAGTTCTCCAGTAATATTTTTAGCTTTTCCCCTATAGCCACAAAAAACTTATGATCCCTAGTGAAACCATACCTCAAATTTCTTTGCTGCTGTCACAAAAATAAAATTATTCTAAATGCTTCAGTTCCAGTTCAGATGAGGTTAAAAAGAACAGAATTATATAAAGAAGTCTTTGTTTTGGGGAACAAAAAATAGAAGGCGTATCATGTCAATAAAAATCTCCTGGTGCTCTATTTGGCTATACAAATGACAATTCTGCCCATTTAATTGCTTCCAACTCATTGTTGTCAATTACTTTTTGTATATCAATCTTGAAAAACATGGTACAGCTTAACATTTTGTTTCTTAAGTGCTATCTGTATTTTGAGTTTTAATTGTTGCTGCACTAGCTAGCATTTCTTCATGTATTTGACCTAAGGCATTAATATTTCAAATCATGAAATGACAGGAGTATCTTTCTGTCTTTTGTAATTGGTACGGTGTTATTTCCAAACAGCATCTTTTATATGAAGCACTGTTTCATACAAACTGACAACTTGATCACTGTGATGCTGCAGTATTAACTTATATTTTGGCAGGATGACATTTCTTGTAACATCCATTCATTGTATTTATTTTGATTTTATTCCTAATTCGAGAAAACTGCAGAGCTGTTCTCTTACTGGAGGAACAAATAAGGCATTTTATCGGAAGTGTTCTTCCTAAAGATGCTATTTAAGAAAGAATACACAAAAATTGCTCATCACTGCAAAGCATAAGCATTTGGTTTAGGAAGATAATTTATAAAATGGCTAGAATTTGCCTTTTAAAAAAAAACAATTATTACAATAATTAGTCTAACACCATTATTCAAATGCAAACACCGCAAAATTTACTACTAGCTGTAATTATAGGCAACATTGGTTCCTTTAGCTAAAGCTCACTAGAGGTAAGGTGATCATGCATCTCAAAATAGATGCTATTTTCTTTGCTGCACTTGAATAGATTTCTTAGCTGGTACTTGTACCAGACCTTCCTATGCTGTTAATTCTGACAATCATTTTTGGAGGTCTGATTGTCCTTGATTGTAGATACATTAAAAACTCCACAGGGTAATTGTGACTATCACAGTCTACCTTGCCAAAATCAATGCAGATCATATCCTTCAGTCCTTCTGTTGAGTACTTTCTGAGTATTAATAGAGGACTGTGAAGTAAGAGAGAAAAACATAGATTTTAGCTTTCCAATTAAATTGCCTTTACCTTAAATAGTTTATTGTAGAAGTTTCACTTGGACCTTACACATAGCTACATAGGATATTGATTTTATGTTGTCTTGAGGATTTTAGTAGCAATCACAAAATTAGTTTGACCAACATAAGTGTGCCTCCATAGCAATTTTGTAGGCTAACAGGCTACAATCCTGACAGTGCACAACTTCCATTAGTGCCACCCAAACCAGGACAATCTTAGAAATCAGGCTACTCAATAGGATGGGACTATATACGAAAAAGCAGTTTCTGCCCTTTTATCTTACAATTTGGGTAATAACATTCACAACTAAACATGAAGCTCGCTCTAACTACCTGAGCTGACTGAAAAAAATGGAGCTATACTTCCCAGGTCTTAACACCAAACTCTTACCAACTGTGTCTCAGTAAATGAGAAAAATCTCCAGTTTCCTCTGATGCTTTGACCATTTGTGGGTAGAGAACAGGTCTAAATTACAAAGACGAACTCTAAGACTCTCTCAATATTCACTATTAGCTATTTTGTAAATCTTGTACAATTCCACCATCATTATTTTCCCTTGTTTTTAAACAAGTCAGGGAATAATTTAATGAGACGATATTTAACTTCAAAAAATCTGTCTGAAACACAGCCAATGCTTAGCTCCCTGAAACAGTGCGTGGCTTGTCTGTATCCGCTGCGACAGAAAGCGAGGTCCCCCTTGTGCTGTGGCTTGCTTCCAGCCACCTACGACTGCAAATTTCCTAAAAAGCACTCTAGTCCTACCAAGTGTTACACTCTCTAATAGCATGTGCTGACAAAAAAAAAGGCTCCACTTAAACACTGCAGTGGATTACACCACCCATCTCTTCACGAACAACTGTTGGAATATATGCCTCAGACCCAAATAATTGTTCATTAAGCTGTCAGCTACTCCTCCTGTGTAGCTATCAATTTTGTCTCTCTGCAGAAGAATTGAGAAGGGAAAAAAGGAGGCAATGTTATAGATAACAACAGGAAAAACTGAAGCTGTATTTTTGCTGAGCAAATAATTCACAATGAATTATTTACCTAAGCTGCTTAACTTCAAATTCTGTTTGTGCAGTATCTGTAAGTAAATATTTTTTTTCTCAATCAACTACATTTGTTGCTCAAAATTAACCAAACACATTTTTAGCTACATTCTGTTTAACTATGGATCAAACACAGAAAATCTTCTGCAATTATTCTTTGTTTAATAACCTCTGTTTGGTCAATGTTAGCTAGTCATCACTTATTAAATATATCACATGTCATTGTCTGTTTCCCTATTACACACAACCATATTTAGTGCAAATATTTGCATGTAAAAATTTCAAATTTGTTTTTTAATTACATTTGTGTCAGCATTTTCTCATTAGCAGGAGAGCTAATGGAAAATCAATGCATAAGAGGTTCAAGCATGGCTGGAGCAAATCCCATTTAAAATGTGAAGGAAAACTTGTGGAGCAAAGCAAGCAGTCTACTTCCACCTTCTATATTAGCCTGGCTGAATTTTTAAAAAATATGACATGACAGCAAAACAGTCAGTTAACACCTATAACTTGATGCACAATATATTTTAGACACACAGCAGCAAACACTAGTCCATATAGAATCATAGAATGGATAGGGTTGGAAGGGACCTTCAAAGGTCATCTAGTCCAACCCCCCTGCAAGGAGCAGGGACATCCCCAACTAGATCAGGTTGCTCAGAGCCTCATCCAGCCTGGCCTTGAACGTTTTCAGTGACGGGGCATCCACCACCTCTCTGGGCAACCTGTTCCAGTGTTCTATAACTTGCATTGTAAAAAATTTTTTCCTAATTTCCAATCTAAATCTACCCCCCTCTATTTTAAAACCATTACCCCTCATCCTATTGCAACAGGCCCTACTAAACAGCCTTTCCCCATCTTTCATATAGGCCCCCTTGAGGTACTGGAAGACCGCTATAAGGTCTCCCCAGAGCCTCCTCTTCAGGCTGAACAGCCCCAACCCTCTCAGCCTGTCCTCATAGGAGAGGTGCTCCAGCCCTTTTATCATCTTTGTGGCCCTCCTCTGGACCTTCTCCAACTGGTCCATGTCCTTCTTGTGTTGGGGGCTCCAGAACTGGACACAGTACTCCAGGTGGGGTCTCACCAGGGAAGAGTAGAGGGGGAGAATCACCTCCCTCGACCTGCTGGCCACACTTCTCTTGATGCAGCCCAGGATGCGGTTGGCCTTCTGGGCCGCAAGGGCGCATTGCCTGCTCATGTTGAGCTTCTTGTCCACCAGCACTCCCAAGTCCTTCTCCTCAGGGCTGCTCTCAATCCATTCTCTGCCCAGCCTGTATTTGTGCCTGGGATTGCCATGACCCAGGTGCAGGACCTTGCACTTGGCCTTGTTGAACTTCATGAGGTTTGCACGGGCCCACCTCTCCAGCCTGTCCAGGTCCCTCTGGATGGCATCCCTCCCTTCCAGCGTGTCGACGGCACCACACAACTTGGTGTCATTGGCGAACTTGCTGAGGGTGCACTCTATCCCTCTGTGCATGTTGCCGACAAAGATGTTCATATGTTCATGAACCTTAATGAAGAATGTGAAAATAATGAACTTCATCCATCCATAGAGGGATATGAAGGAAATTAAAAAATCTGAGCATGATGGGAAAAACTCATGGGAGAGTGTCCTTGGAATAGATTGTCCTAGGAGCTATGCTGAGGGACATAGAAGACAGGGAGGTGATTTGAGACAGCCAGCATGGCTTCACTAAGGGCAAGTCCTGCCTGACCATCTTAGTGGCCTTCTGTGATGAAATGACATCAGTGGACAAGGGAAGGGCTATGGATGTTGTCTATATAGACTTCTGCAAGAACTTTGATGCAGTCTCCCACAACATCATTCTCTCTAAATTGGAGAGATATGGATTCGATGGGTGAACTGTTCGGTGGATGAGAAATTGGTTGGATGATCGCATCCAGAGGGTAGTGGTCAATGGCTCAATATCCAGAAAGAGGTTGGTGACAAGTGGTGTCCGTCAGGGTTCTGTACTGGGACCAGTACTGTTTAATATCTTCATCAATGACATAGACAGTGGAATTGAGTGCACCCTCAGCAAATTTACAGATGACACCAAGCTGAGTGGTGCAGTCGACATATCTGAGGGACAGGATGCCATCCAGAGGGACCTGGATAAGCTCAAGAAGCGGGCCCATGCCAGCCTCTTGAGGTTCAACAAGGCCAAGTGCGAGGTCCTTCACCTGAGTTGGAGCAACCCTTGATATCAACATAGGCTGGGGGATGAAGAGATTGAGTGCAGCCTTGCACAGAAAGACCTGGGAGTACTGGTGGATGAAAAGCTGGACATGAGCCAACAACGTGCACTCGCAGCCCAGAAAGCCAACTGTATCCTGGGCTGCATCAAGAGAAGTGTGGCCAGCAGGTCGAGGGAGGTGATTCTCCTTCTCTACTCTGCTCTGGTGAGACCCCACCTGGAGTACTGCGTCCAGTTCTAAAGCCCTCAGCACAGGAAAGACATGGACAAATTGGGGAGTGTCCAGAGGAGGACCACAAAGATGATAAAAGGGCTGGAGCACCTCTCCTATGAGGACGGGCTGAGAGAGTTGAGGCTGTTCAACCTGGAGAAGAGGAGGCTCTGGGGAGACGTTATAGCAGCCTTCCAGTACCTAAAGGGGGCCTATATGAAAGACAGGGAGAAACTCTTCAGCAGGGCCTGTAGCAACAGGATGAGGGCTAATGGTTTTAAACTGAAAGAGGGTAGATTTAGACTAGACGTAAGGAAGAAATTTTTTACAATAAGGGTGATGAAGCACTGGAACAGGTTGCCCAGAGAGGTGGTGGATGCCCCATCCCTGGATACATTTAAGGTCAGGTTGCATGGGGCTCTGAGCAACCTGATCTGGTTGGAGATGTCCCTGCTTCTTGCAGAGGGGTTGGACTAGATGACTTTTAAAGGTCCCTTCCAACCCAAACCATTCTATGATTCTATGATTCCTTGCCTAGAGAATGTAGTACAACCAGAGTCCATTTACACTATAAGAACTCAGGCTTAACTTATTCTGTTTTGGAGTGGAATGTGTGGTATGTAGTCCAAACCTGTGAAATCAGTAGGCTAACAGAACCGGCTGGAAGCTGTGACTGGATACAGTAAGAGAGAAAGTACTTCCACCAGTGGCAAGCAGAAAACAGGAAGATATTAAGAGAAATAGAAAGACAGGCGAAATAAGGCACAAGATGGCAACAAGGGAAAGGTTTGTAAGATGGCAGAATGCCACAAGGCCTTGTAAAGATAAGCACTGGCAGGCAGATGAGCTGGTGAGGTAGCACATGCAGGAATACAGCCAGATGGCCTTGAACAAGGAGAGAGCCAAAACCAGGAGAATGGTGATCCCACATTGCTTTCTAATTCTGGTTACTTTGGAAGAGGAATATAGCTGATTTGCACATAACAAGTACACTCAAAATTATTGCCATCCTGTTAGTGGACTTGTCTACTGCATAGTGTACATTATTTATTAGGAATTATTTGTCTCTCTTTAGTAATTATTAAAAACCCAACATTTCTTACCGGAGGCTATACATTTGTCACATTTATGTTTATTCATTCTTTACAGGGAATATATAGTATCTTACATAACATTTTAATCTTTATTGGCAATGGTTATTACAAAATTATTGACATCTCCAAAGTATCTTAAAAGAACAAATTAAATCAAAGATTTTACCTGTATCATCCTTAAAATAAATTAAAAAAAAAAAAAAAAAACAAAAAAAAACCCCAACCCACCAGAGTTAAAATATATGAAAATATGTCCTAGGTGAATTCCTGTGGAAGACGAACAGCAAAATGTGTACAAGTCTGTCTTACAAGAGACGGAATTTTCCTAGAAATCAAACTGTTGGCATGAATATGCTTGTGTGAAGAGAAGCAACTTGTCTTGTTTTCTGCAGTATTGCACGCAGATGTGAGCCATCCTACTTGAAAGGTTTGCAAAATTTATTACCTGAAGATACTCAAAGGGCTGGAGATGCTTCAGGTGCTGAATCCTAGTGTAAGAAAAGACTTTTATGGAAAAATCATTCTGGGTGACATGGAGTGACCTCATCTCACACAGACACTGTATTTTTCATTCTGCTGAGAACTGATCATCAAGCCAGGCTAACTGAAACAGTCAAAATATTAGCAGAGCTGAATATCATACCAGTCTTGCTGCTGCCTGCCACAGATCAGCTCAAAACAAAGGCGAGTCACGCTACCACAAGTGTTTATTTTGAAGGTTCAGCCAAGCCACAGGTCATTTTTACGTGGATGATTCTATGAAATACCCCTTCATATTTCCTTAGAACTTCATTACCCTTGACACATTCTAGCTGATTGTCTTGCACAAAACATAAATTGACCTTTCTGCAACAAAACAAGAAAGCTCAAGGAAAAGAAAAACACGTGGAAATGTGGTGTAATTCACCCAATGAAGCATCTGAAGTAGCTGAAAGTTGTATATTGTGATGAAGAACAGGTATAATGTAGACAAGGTAGATGCTGTCATCCATTTCTTTCATTGAAGTGCTGCTGCCTCTTTTTTTTTTTTTGCCCTCCTTTGTTTCTCTCACGCATGGTTTATGCAATGATTACTCTGCATTACAACTCAACCTGTCCAATGGTTTGCGGGAATATGTATACAGTGTGAATGCTGTGAAGCTTAGGTTTACAGAGCTTGGTGAGTCAGCTGGCCCTCAGCTGGAGTTGCTGTTGGTTTAACATTATTTAGATGTATGCTTAGCAGCTTCTCCTAATGTTTCTCATAATGTATGTTTTAGCAGTTTCTCATCTGTTTCTCATAATGTGAACTAATGTGTCTGACTAAACTAACAAGGGAATGTGGAGGATGCTGAACACAATCTGCCAGCCCCCACTCTCCGCCCACGCATCACCATCCTTCCATTCAGCTTCTATTTAAGTGGATAAAAAAAAAAAGGAATTATCACAATATTTAAAAAGTAAAACTTAAGAAGTAATCAAAGACATTAAAACTTCAGAACAATTGAGCATGGTCCTTCCGTATGTCTGATACTTGGTTATACTTTTCCTTAGACTCACCATTTTATGAAATCGCTACATTTAGTGACATCCATCCACTACATCTTCCATTTACAATTTGTCTTCTCTGTCTCGTATGCTGAAATCAAATGTCTGTGCTCTGTAGGGAGCACAGCTGGCACCAGGAGACTCTGCATGGCCATAGAGATTTTCTCAAATAGCTTTAATCACACAAGTGGTCTGCAGACTGCAAATCTTTTGGTTCATGTTGTTTCTCCCCTGTCTGCCTGTCAAACACCATGCACATCTACTTTCTCACATTAGTAAGCCACTACATGGGAAAAAAAAAGGCTAAACACTGGATTATGATACCTTCCTTTTGATCCCGTATTTTCTAGATAGAAATCTTGGAAAACTTAGATGTTTATCAGTGGTGGAGACTTGGAAACAGCACTTCATTTTTTTTCTTAAAGGGTTGTCTGAGAAAAATTTTTACCACACTGTCCTAAAGCATTCTGGTTGCCGTTGCTGGTGTTCCTTGTTCTTTCAACTTGTAAGGTGGTCAAATTGTACACGATAAGGGGTCGTTCAGTCGTGCAACTTTACCCAGACTTCAGAGATCTTCTCCACTGGCTGACCAACAGCAGGAGACTGCCAAACCAACAGATGGGCTGAGTAAGATTGCCCAAGTCCAAATGTGGCTGAACACGGTGAGTTTGAAACAACGTCATGCTTTGTAGAGTTCACATTCTGCTTAAGACTGAAAAAACAATCAGAAAGTCAAAATGAAAAATTACACAGAAATGAAGGAGAATGTGATACAATAAAATTTGGATGCTCTAGGGAGGAAAAAAAAACAAAGAAAGGAAAGAAGAAAACTTCTACCAGGAATAAAAATAATGATACCTGCATTCAGATCAGCTAAGATTTTTGGTGGGTGACCCGTATCTAAGACAGAACAGAAACATCCCTTTAGCTAAAAAAAATAAAATAAAATAAAATAAATAAATAAATAAATTGTCAACGTTTTCCTTTTAAAAATTGAATCACTTCTGGGTTACAATTAAAAGGGGAAAAAAATAGTAAACCCGCACCACACAATAACCTGCTTCAAGCAGCAGCATGAGCTGCTGACAAAACCAACTCTTTACAGAGCTCTTCCAGCAGCAATACCACATGTTTGCTGACTTTGGAGGACTTTGAATCAAGATCTTCTAAAATTTCCAAACAGACCAAGTGCCTTTCCTATGCAAACTCTATCAAATGTTCAGCTGTACTTATGCCTAATCTTACTTCCCATGTGACAGCTAACAGTTTATTTGTGTGGATTAAGACTCATTTATGTCATGAGGTAGTGTAGGAGAGGTTTGTTCAGAGGTTGTAGTCACAGGACCATCAACATTAACTAGATGAGTACTTGCTCAGCGCCTCACGGTCTGGGCCAGCGATAACATGAATGCATTTCCAGCAACACAAAGTCTGTATCCAGGCTAGTTTAGAGTTGTGCTCAAAGTTTGTGCTTTAAAGTTGTCCTCAGCTGTGCTCAAAAGCTGCAGTAATTTCTCTGGTCAAGGCATAGCCTCAGAGGACCCGGAAGCCAGGGGTATGACTAGGCAGAAGGATGATTAGGGATGGAGTTTCCTGACTCTCAAACTGCTGCTCTAAACATCAAAATAGTCTTCCTTGAGTGGGTGAGTGGTTTAGGACTTTCGATAGTCACATTTACAGTTCATAGTTGGGTAAATAAAAGACTATGAAGTTTTCTCACATTTATTAGTAACCATGAAATTTCTATCAAATTTGTTTAATGAGTATTTCTTGGCCTCTACATTGCTTTTCATCAGCTGTGAGCTTTATTACTCTGGATCTACTGATTAATTTTGATCAGATTCGCAGGATATATAGTTTGTTTCCTCATGGGTTCCTAATAGCTGTTTGGATAGTTAAAATTAGTCACTCTTGCAGTGTTCTGAAATTTTCCCTTTGTTCTAAATAGAATAAAAATAGTATAAATTCAGAGCAAGAGGCTACGTTTGCCATAATTTCAACTGGAGACAGAAGTACCTTAAATTTCATCAGAAAGCATGCTCTTGTATTTTTTTCCAGCCAGTTTTGCAGACATGAGGATTGGAAAAGCTTTGCATAAGCTTATCTGGATCAAACCAGAACTCTGAACATTTTGAAGACTACCTATCACTAATTTAGAACAGATTTGTTTTTCAGTGATCGGAACTTCAAGCAATGCCAAAAGCTGTTTGAACAGGCAAAGGTAGCCATATAAACTAGTATTGACTTTTTTTTTTTTTCACATGTCAGAGGAGGTGCCAGGGATATGTTTATAAGCATTTGTATTAAAGACACATCTTCCTTGTAGTAGTGTGATTATAGTGCAGTAGAGTCTTACAGTGTCACCTCCACTCCTCTGGCCTTTTGCACATCTTGTATAGAAATATCCACAGAGGTTTTACAGATAGTTTGGTAAGGAAGAACCCTTATTCTAGTATCTAGCTAAAATTGTGTAAAAGCGCCAGAACTGCAGTGTAATATGTTATTTGCCAAGTTTAAGACCCAATTGGAACCAATGTTCCCTCCCTAAAGAAAAGTGTTAACATTCAAGATGGTACACAAGCTAAGGAACCAGCCAACTGGAATGTCAGTCGTAGTCATCATTGCCATCATCATTACCAAATGGAAATACATTTGAGTTTCCTGAAGTCTGAAAGATGAAACATAAAACTAAATTCTGTTCTATGTCTATATCATTAGTATTATCATTAAGAAGAGTTTTTGAAATGACTTGCTGGGGAAATGGCATGCATTTACTGTAAGGTTAAAAATTATTTTCTAGCAGATAAAATATGATGCAGGGTTAGAATCTGGCAATATAAATACAAAGATGAGTCTCATTCATTGAAGTAATAAAGTCCTAACTATCAATGAAGACTAGCAGACTTAATAGCATCATGAATACATGCTATAAAAACTACATTGAAATAACAGAAGTGGTAGAAAAAAACAGTTTTTCTCTTCCTGCATTGCTTCACTCCTAGCACTAGCAGCAAAGTTGCTTTAATTTCTGGTGCACAAGAAATACAAAGCCAGGAAAATTTTTTTTACACTGAGGGTGGTGGAACACTGGAACAGGTTGCCCAGAGAGGTGGTGGAGGCCCCATCCTTGGAAATATTCAAGGCCAGGTTGGATGAGGCTCTGAGCAACCTGATCTGGTTGGAGATGTCCCTGGTCCTTGCAGAGGGGTTGGACTAGATGACCTTTGAAGGTCCCTTCCAACCCAAACCATCCTATGATTCTGTGATTCTATGATCTATGGTGTATGTAGGCAAAGATTAGTAGTACATCTTTGAATCAGCATGCTATAGCCTTCATATAAGACTTTGTGCCTCTATTTCTGCAGATGTGTCCTTACCTCAGTGCTTGTGGGGCCAAGTTGGAGCTCACAAAGATTATTGGGTCTGTGAGAATCAATATGATCAGTCTTTGGAATGTGTACGCTGAAAAAGATGTCTCCTGGGATTACATAGAGCCAACAACCAAATTATTTTTAAGTAAGATAAGAAAAGGCACTAGGGTTTGTGTTGGGTTTTTTTTTTCAGTCTTAAAGAGTTTGCTTGAAAAATTTCCCTTGGGAAAGGTAAGAATGACTTCCTCACTTTACATAACACAGATCTTGTAAGTAGTCATCTGATGTTACTCTTTAGTGTGCCCACAAAGTATTACAATATTGTGGCAGTCTAGAAACAAATTTCTACCTTGTTAAAGGAAACTATTTGACTTTTCAAAATAGAATTTCTATTTTCAGAACGACTTTCTACTGAAATGTTCTAAATTTCCACAGTCCATCACAATTCAAATTAAAACCAAGTTCTGAAATTATGATCTTCTGGTGGAAGGAAATTATTTTTTTTTTCTCTGAAAGGGGAAATCCTTAATAACCACAAGCCACTAAACACCTACTGTTGCTCTACTTAGCTTATCTCAGTTCAACAGCTCAAAAACCATCCGCAGTCCCACTTCTCTCTTACATCCAAGAGTGACCTGTGAAAGAGCCTCATTATGATGAATTTCCTGACTTGACGCTTATTCTGCCTCTGTCACTGACCCCCATGTGGTACCCCACCAGTCCACCTTGCACTTAAAAGGGCTGTAGTCCTACAGCAAAAAGTCTGTCAAGGACTGCAGTAAGTGACAATTTGGTACATATTCTATATTAGCTACCCTTGTAGTCAAATAGACCTTGTGTGTGCAATTATGTTTGCAATCTTGCATAATACAGTTTTCCTTGTAATTGTCAGGTTATTAGCATAGTGTTTTAATTTTGCTTTCTCCCTATTATTTGCACGTTTCTTAATTGGAAGTCATTAGCATATGTAAATACTCCATTTCCATGGCATTTTGCAGCATGAGCTTATTGTGTTGAATTAATTTGTTAACTAAACAACCCTAAATACTGAAAGAACACCGGCTTGTAGATACAGTGTACACATATATATCTAAATATACATGAAAATTGTATACAATATCTTTTGTGTGTTGTTTAAAATGAGTTAAATGAAGCCTGTCTACCTTCAATAGTTTCTAAACGTATTTACTTTATTAAATAATTGATTATAGGAATCCTGTTCACACATGCAAGGAATAATACCTAAATCGCTTATTTCTTGGCAGAATGAAATTACTTTCATATTGTAATATAAATTATTGTTTGGCAGCTGAAGAAGATACTTAAGAAGTCAACATTTGCCAAAGGTTAACAGTTACCACAGCTGCCTTCTATTCAGAACTGAATGAAAAGCTACTGTAAAAATATTAATATTTAATGGAAGTTGGACTTTCTAAAGGAAACTTACAACAGAAGGGTTTAGCCAGTGCCTCTCAGAGCTGATAGATTAATTTTATATCCTTTTAAAAGAATATGTGATTCACTTAGACAATTCAAAGTAGAGCATAACTAGCTATAGTAGGCAGATCTTTTAGTTACCTCTACATGTAGGAGACTTTCTGCCTACGGGGCACCTTACATTGATAGGCTGCTGTTTAGTGGTCCAGAGAAATTACAACTCAGAGTGTTCTGCTGGTGTGTGGACTTGGTACATCACACCAGAATGTAGCACTGAACTGAGCTGAAGAATGGGAGCGAAAATATTAACTGAAATACTTGGGAAATACATCGGTTGATCTTTGCATAAGGATGTGCTTTAAGATCTGTAATTGAAGAATGTTCTGTAAATGCAATTTGTTACCAGCAAATTGTGGGTCCCAGACACCTGCATATACAAATGATCCATTTGATCAAGGGGGATATGATGGCATTCTTACTTAAGTAAAACAGATTTCCATGAGATTCAAGAAAAAGAGAAGAAATTTTACCCTGTTAACTACTTGTCAATTTGCCTTTATGAAAAATATTGCTTTCTGAGGGGACTTTCCTCCAATCCTACCCTCAGAGATTGCTTAGGTGTTAACAATATCAGTGATCTAGAGGTAGTCCCTCTATAATTTGTATACTCCGATGAAAGTTAACTGCCCTTGGTTGAGGTTTTCATACATCTGAATGTATTTAGCTAGAATTGAAACTGATTACACCATTTTTTAATTGTAAAAGAGAGGTGATATGATTGCATTTACAACTTATCCAGCTCTCTATATACGTTTTGAGGAGAGCAAGACAAGCTATTGGTTCCTGCCACACCTATCTCTAATGTGCTGGGGAATGTTACCCACTCGTTTAATACATGAATTTTTTTCATTATATGCTTGCTGTAGGAAGTATTCTTATGCCATAACTGTTTAAAGAGCAATGGTATTCAAAAGGTCTACCCTGTAAAACTTCTGCATATATTTTGCATTAACCTTTAAAGATTCCCCTCTACCCACCTCCGTTATTCATCCTTGCTGTATTTGCCATGCAGCCCAGCTGTTTGTTGGATCTGGTCAGACAAAAGAATTGCAGAATCCTCCTAATAGATTCTAAGAAAAATAAAGCAATTCAAAAGGGAAAGAAAAAAAATCTTTTTGGATTATTTCCTAACAAAACTACCCAGCATCAGGTGCTGGTGTGTGCCAGAAAATTCACAGCAATTTCTTTTGTAATAAATAGCATAGGAAATTTGCCGTACCATGATATTTCAAAGTACCAGAACCATCTACTCTCTATTTGCCAACTTTCCAGATATAAGGCACACACAAAAATACTTCTTTATTTCTTTATTTTTAGGTAGGTAAATAGCACATTGTTCTGTTTATTCTTGAGAAAGGGAATGAATAATTTCCCCAGGTTTTTTTTAATTTCTTCCTTTTGCTGCTTCACCAGGCTACTTTTTAGCTTTCATAGTTTTTAACTTATGCATTTCCCTCTTGTACATTCAACTGTCTTAATTTAGAGATCAGGTTTTCAAAATTTCTTCAAAGGTTTTTCTTCGTGGCCTTCTCTCCTCCACAGTGCCCCTTTCTAATCTAACCAGAAACAAGATTTGACTACCAGTTCTATAGTCCTCTGCTGATGAATTACTGCTTTATTTCTTTGTGCCAAATCTTGTCTTGAATCATTCACTTGAGTCTCTTTGGCTATCTCCCCAGGTTTTCAACCGGAATATCCCAACACTGTCTGAAACAGACCATATTAAAATGAAATTCCTTGCCTTGCTTCATCAAAACCTAGCCTACCCTTTCCCTCTTCTCCTATTTCAAATATGTTTATGATCTTGCTGCTCATCCTGCTTCATAAATAGTTTTATCCCTCACTTATTCTTCTACCCAGTATCTCAAAAATCTCTCTTTCTCTCTCTTTGCATAGATGTAGAGTTGGGATCTTTGTCCAGAATTTGCATTAATCAAGATAAGAAACCACTGATCTCTTCTTCTCTGGTTTGTACTCTGCATTCTGCATAAGAAAGGTTTTTATTACCTTCCTTAAGGTAAGGAAAGGCTCCTTAAGGTATCCTTACCAAAGGACAGCTTCTCTTACTTCCCTCTGCTGGATGTCTGGGCCCTGAATTGACCCCTCTATCTCATCGACCTTTCTCCTTTTCATTTGCCCAGTGAAAGCCACGCCATCACTCCTTCACATTATCTTATTGCCTTTTCATTTTCGCTGTGTCCTGATAACATCCATTTCTGCACAGGTTGAGTAGCCTCACTTCTTTCTCTTCCCACCTCTTTTAAAAGTGCTCCAAAGTAGGGATACAGCATTCTTATCTCAACTTTCAAAATGGGCCTGATTTGCACTTTTCAATTTATAATGAAAGTTTGTGGAAACAGATGACATACTATATGTCTTTAAAAGCATTTAAAGCATTATTATTGCTTGACAAGCAATTAATTATCATTTATCTTTCATTTTGAAAGTGTATAAATAGCATAATACAGTTTAAACTGATGGGTATGGTACTGCATATGTAGTAATAATATTTTAAAATTAGAACACAAATAAGACTCTTCATTATCATCCAGATAAGCCACAAAAGAGTAATCACACTACAACATTTCAAGGAAAGAAAAACGTTAATTTTAGTTGTTATCAACATCAGCTTTCACTTAAACAATGAACTTAAAAATCCATAGAACTACCTTCATTTCTAAGGGGAGTTTTCTTTTTATTACTGGATATAGTTGCATTTTGAACATGATTTTTCTTGCATCTGCTAGCCATCTTTCCCTTGATCATTGCAAAAGTGTGACCTTGATCAAAATGTGGAGATTGAGCAATTGTTCCAGGAACGTGTAGTTTGAACAGTTAATATTATACTCATCTCCGTAAAAAATCCCAAATCTTTCATACAAATGAGGTTGCATAAGCCAAGAAATACATATCCCACTACTTTCACTTTTATGATTTTGGAAACCATTAAACAGAAAAAAAAAAAAAAAAAAAAGAGGAAAAAAAAGAACATTTGAAATGCAGCCAAGTAGTCAAGAAAAGAGGACTCTGTGTCTTTAAGCTGGGAAGAAAAATAAAACCCAATCATTCCAAATGTATTGCTTTAGTCATCTGGTTTCATTCTATTAATGACCTTTAACATCTGCAAAAATATTGTGAGAAGCTAATTTTGTTTGTACTGAGGTGGTGCAGAACAGTTTCTGGCTGTCAGTCTGGGATGTGCTATAAAATAAAATTGTCTTTCTGGGAGTCTGACAAAAACCTACTGTATAGATTCAGTTTATTTACAACAGCAAGAAATGAAAAGAAAACAGATTTTTACAACACGTCAACATTCAAAAAAAATGAATAGTACTTACACATTTATATATATTTTAGTAATAAGTTTTCAAGATAGCCACTGAGATTAAGGGATCTATTTTGTATTTGGTGGTATTCCACAAAAATTTTAACCGGTGCAAAATATTTCACTGCAAATGTTCTTCTCTAGAATTGTAATAAGCCATTACCCTGATTTTAAACAGAGCCCTCCTTAAAAACCAGAGAGTTAGCTCAGGCAAACTAGGCCTTTAATTAAACAGAAAGTCTTGCAGAGAAAAAATGTCTGTCTCCTCTCTTTGTATCACTATCATAAAAAAAGTGCAGCCTGGTAGAAGGGGAGTGGTGCTGTTCCAGCAGACGGGGAGTCTTATCTAGACTTAGAGAGGAGGCAGAAGAGGGGTTAAGAAAAGTAAAAAATATCTTTGTACCGCATTCTACCCAAAGAAGAAAAGTTGCAACTGGAGATAGAGGGTGATAGCTTTCTAATGGCTAAATTTTCCTGACAAAGAAATTAATATTGGAAATTTTGTCAGAATGTGCCGTATATAGATGCCTGGAACAAGAGAAATGCTAGCTTGTCCATTTTTTAGGTCATTACTCATTATCATAGAAGTCTTGAGAATGCTGTTTTTGAACTATTCCTGTAAATAACTTAACCAAAAACTTTCATATCTGTATTATCTCTTTATGACCATATGCTGCAGCTTCATGTGGCCTGCATATTATATTACTCTTTTGGAGAGAAATAAGTATGATGTCTTGTTTACTTTGTAAAGCATAAAGGGCAGCTTCTATGCAAAACTAGTTGAGGTATCTCATTTTAGATCTTCCTAGATCAAAATGTCACTACTCTTTAGAGTAGCAAAATACTTTGACACATTAACGTTTTGAATAAAAATGGAAGATAAGCCCCTTGTCTACTAATTAGAGAAGCAGATGCTTTCAATATTCTTGTGTTAGCCTGGCATCATTTTTCTAGGATATTGAAAATAGCGGCTCCTCTAATTAGTACACAGAGCTGATTATGTAAATTGCATGCATCCCATCTTGTTCAAAACAAGTTGCATGGACACATATAATCAACAATTTCAGGGAAAATCACATTGATCCAAAAGGATAGATGGCTAGCATGTAGAATCTTACACATACTTTTGCTATCCAAAGCAACAGAAGCACAAAACGCTGTGTTACATAAAAACATTTACAAAAATCATCCAAAATTAAAGATGGAAACATGGAGTTAAATAAAGCAAACAGAAATGCTCCTGATGCAGTTCAAAGACTGTACTGAAATTATGTATGGTAAACAAAGGAGCCTAAGACTGGAAATTTATGGACCAAAATTGTTGCATCAGAAATTAAGTACAATTAGTGGCAAACTAAAAAGAGAGTAGCATATTCTACTCATTGCCTTTCTGGGGAGTCCTTGATTTGTCAATAATGCCTAGGGAATGAGTTAAGTAAGCAGTGAAGTCTAGCATCCTTCTCACAGATGCTAAACTCCACTATGACATCTTCAGGCCTCTGTCATATGTTTTACACAGTAAATCTGTCCATACTGAGCTACAGAGAACAATTCAGATAGCATCAGCACCTCTCTTGGTATCTTCAGTCCTGAAGAACCTCTACTACTCGGAACTGGGTTCTCAGTTTTTTTCTTTTAGTTATTGTTTAGCATAAGTCTCACTTAGCCAGCTATTACGTATTGGCAGCATGCATAAATCTATGAATAAAAACACATGGTAGGTCTTTAAATAGCCTCATATTGGTATGGATTTTGCAAGGTATAAGAGAAATTAGCAAGAACCTATGCAATTACAATTATTTTTTCAAGAGGTAAGACTGAAAAGTTAAGCTGTGAACCAGAAGCATATGCTTTCTTTACCTTTTTGGTTATTCTTTTCTACCCATTTTGCATTTGTTTTTCTCACTTTGCCTTCAGGACTTTAACATCAATAAAGTGGAGAAGCCTTGAATGATTTTTTTTTCCATAAACTATGTGAAATCCTGTCAATCAAAGAATTTTCCTTCAAAAATTATCTGCTGTTGAAGGGAATGGGAATAAGGAATGTTGTTAAAATAAAAGACTAAACTACTATGCTAAATTACAAATGCTTTGTCTCTTCTTCCTTCTTTTGTATAATATTTAACTTTGCCTAAAATACTTGTAATGGTAATTGTATGTCATGGGACTAAACAGGTCAAGTCCTGTGTAATTAAAATTTTAACTTGGTTTAATTATTTAGTGTTGGTCCTGTTAACATCTTTGAAGTCTAATTATTCCATCAAAATCAGTACAACAAAACATTGTAAGTAGAATACAGAAGTCTCATCTGCTTCCCGTATTTTTCAAAGCTTGGTCTTTGCTCTTTTCATCTTGCTTTAGCACAGTAGATGTTCTTCTGTTTATTAAACTTTTATGGCTGCCAAAATATTTTTTTTTCAATGAAATTATTTTCCAGTTAAAAAGTATGCTTTTTATTTTATAGCATTCTAATCCAGTATTGTTTCTTGAATTGTATTATGTTATCTGAGCAATTAGAAAGAAAATGTTCTACAGTTTCTGCCAGTCTGCCAAATATGTACTTGCTTTGCACATTTTCTCAGTGGTTATCTCCAGCAGTTTCCTTTTTGATGATTCCTTCACAGACTTCTTGACAGAGCTCCCAGGACTTCAAAAAACATGTTAATGAGTCAGTGTGTAGGCTGAGGAAGACAGCAAAACTATCCGTTCTTCATGTAACCTTGCTGGTGGTTTTGGCAGCTCAGATCCATCCAGTTTCAGACAATCATACTGAAACACTCTATGATGCGAGAGAACTGGCTATGAAAGATAACTCAGAGACAAAGGTTGGTGGGGTTGTCTTTTTAGTCATTTCCTTTGGAAGCAACACACCTACAGTAGCCTGTTTAATGCACAGATGCTGGTTGCATGCCTATCAAAAAGCAAAGCTGGTGATTGCATTGAACTTTCTCACTTCTCTAAGTGCTAAATGAAGATCATTCTTTACATAAATTATGCATCATGTGCTTCAGTAACATTAGATATTAGGACAAAGATAAACATGTAAAAAAGATGAGGGAAGAAATTCTAAACAAAAAAAAAAAAAAACAAAAAAATGATGGGATTGAATATCACATCATCTTTATGCTCAAGGAAGAAAATCTTTTGAAAATACAGGTTTTCTGTTCTCAAGATAGTGATCTAAACCCGTGCTCATAGCCATTAATGGAACTTCATTGACTTAGCCAATTATTCACTTCTTCTCCAGTATTTCCTATACTAGTGTTGAATGTGATCACATATTTAATAAAGAGGTAGGCTGAATGATGAGGCAGAAATCCTACCTACTATTCCTTTGAGACCTGTGCTCTCATCTTTCTAGGCATACCTCCAGAGACGCAGCATGAAATATCTCTTATCAAAAATGCCTGCCATTTCGCCTACAATATTCCTGTCCTTAACGCTGTCAGTATCAAGCCAAGATTTGTGGCTATTCAAGCAGGCTGCTCTGTAGTCAGACATATTTGGCCCCTTGTATCAGTCATCTCCACCCATTGCCTCTGGGAGGACTCCACAGCAGCAGCAGTCATGGAGCTGCTGGCTGCCAGTTGACTCAGTGTGTGATCCCTGCACAGGGCTCCACTCTTTATTGGGTCTTGGTTGTGGAGAACATGTCCATCCATCTCACTCTGTCTGAGGTGCCACCATCATCACAAATGATCCCAAAATGCACTGATCCATTGTGTGGGAGACACACACAATGTAAAGAGGAAATCCTCCAGAATATCCAGAGGATGTTCTGTCCCAGCTTTCATTTAACCTGCATTGAGGAAAAGAGAGAATTTCTCCCTTGCTCTCAGCAAAAATGGGAGATAGTTCAAGGGACTGACCAGGAAAAGTAGAAGACCAATTTTTGAAAAATAAATAAATAAGAAAGGTTACTAGCTTCTTTTTCGAAAAATAAAGCATAAGATTTTCCAGAGGGTTGAGAAAAGTGAAAGGGAAACACGTATTAGGGTTAAATAAATTCACTTGAGATCTGTGCTGGCACTTTAGCTCCCTTGTTTAAAGCTGCAGTCTGTAGCGCAGGTAAAGCCATAGCTCCTGGTCTATATGGAGGGGGAAAAAATGGAGGACGGTAGGTCCTTATCCATCTTTAATGAGGATTAAAAGGAGTTTTAGTCATCATTTGTGTATATAATTTTTTGTTACTGCAGGGATTACAGTTTTATACATGGCCAGAAAAAAAAAAAATTAAAAGGGTTTTTTTTCTTCTCCTTTTGTTATATAATCTGCTGTATTTGTTGGGTTTATATCCTCCTCAGAGTCACTGGGAGTGGGGCCCTGACAAGGACAGAATACAGGATGGAGAATACTTGTAAACCTATCTAGTCGGGTTTTGCAAATGCTCACTTGAGCAACTCTCTCACCCATAACTAAACAGTTGCTGTGAGGTAATTTTGCTAGAGACTCAGGTGGAAGTGACCACAGGGTTACCTTTTTTTTTCCCCTGTAGCGTGTGCTCCTAGGATCCTTGGTGCAATTTTACTAAAGAAAACTGTTCTTGTGTAGACGTGTCCCTTATTCTCTTCTGCTTTCTTCCTGAGGCACAATAAGAGTTCCAGCTTTAGGTTTTAAGTTTCAGTCTTAAAGCTGTTATATAGTGATAAAAAAAAAAATGGTTTGTAAGCATTCCTATGGATCCTTTTCGACTATGTATTTACCGCTTATTCACATGATACAGAATCTACATCCAACATCTCCCACAGTTTCTCTAAAGCTAAAAGATTAAACAGTTCTGATTTCTTGAGAAAATAAAAAAGTGCAATCAGTGTGGTATGTTCTTTCAAGGGAAATAAAAAAAAGTAGCACTTTGACGTGCAGATATTAAGTCCAAATCGGCAGTAACCTTTCAGATACATTAATGGTTTTATAAGGAAAGCCTTTGCTTTCAGTCTGATACAGAAACTAACATTTTAAGGAAGAGTAGTAAGAGTTGGAGAGTTCGTTCATTTTCTTTCTGGGCAGTCACCCAATTATTCAGGCCAGAAGTAAAGAACTTACTATACTTACAGGCAAACCTTGCTGGGAACCCTGATGTTTAGATGTCAGTTGCAAAGGTTTTTCCAACTTCCTCCAAAGCAGCTTATATGGAGTGGAGACATTCAAGATAAGTGGAAAAATGAAATGGACTCGCTCCATAATGCCAATGATTTTTACACGAAAAAAACTAGGAGTTAAGTGAAAAAAAAAAAATCCATTATTAAATCCTGACACAAAACTTGAATTTTATGCCCTTCATCAACTGCAAAAGGGGAGAGGTGGGAAGGAGATGAACATTTTCCTCAACAGTCTGAGAACAGCTGAGCCTGCTCACATGACCTCTTGTAGCTTTTTGTAACCTTTTACAGATGAACTCCTTCTTCCAGTCCCACCTTCACCATGTAGAGAATATCACTATAAATCCACTTAACTCAGAACAAGCCTCATACACTTTCAGCTTCAACTCCTTTAAAACTACAAGGGATCACAGGGAGAGATTTCACTTGTAGCTATGTGATCTCATGTGACTTACCATGATCTTTCATAGTCATAGGATGCTAGAGGTGGTGGACCAAGATGCAGGGTGACAATTCTGCCCATTTAGGCTTAGAAATTGTGGCCATTGTTACAACGCCCAAATAACCCACTGTCATGGATTTCTGTTGGAAAATAATTAGAAACTTACAAGAGAGAATTTATAAAAAATGTTGAGATTTATGAAAGAATTCATTGATCTCCTTCGCTGTCAAATTATCCAAAAGGTAGGAAAAGAAGTAGCTGGGGCCTATAATGAGACAGAGCATCTGTCATGGCAGCTGGAGTGGCACACAAAATGGATGAGGGAAAGCACCCTCCTGCTAAACTGTATTGGGAAAGTAAAAACTAATGGGTTCTAACTGAAGGGACATGTGAAGAGCAGGACAGGATGGGCAGGGAGATTGTTCATGTCCTATTGATAATGTGGGAAGGATTAGGATGTAGATTCAGTTAAATCTATATCTACCTTGCCTATCAGTACGGTTCCAAAAGATCCAATCCAAAATGTTTATAAATCAACGGAAGAACTGTCACAGACTTCACAGATATGAGGTCCAACTCTGAGTGCAATAAAGTAATTCACAGCAATATTTGTATGATCAAAAAGAAGAGCTGCTTGGGTACACTGGTAATTGCTGGTACTTAGCTCAAAAAGAAAAGAAAAGAGGCTGAGCTGAGCAATACTTTGATCACTGATCCTAAGGATAAAACTCTTGTGAGGTTAGTCACTGCTGTTTGCCAGGAGCTGAGCTCTCTCTTGTTTGAATAGAGTGTAACATCATGATAATCTTTTAATAAAGTCTCTTCCTAGCCTTCCTACACACATTTTTTTTTAAATAAAATTTCTTCTTTTGTCTTTCCTACACCAAAAGAGAAAAAAATGTCACTTATTTTAATTTTTACTTTCTCATGTGTACATTGTTTCCAACAGGCAACTGAGCATTCAACATTATAACACCGACAGTTTCTGACTTTTTAACTGTCTATGATATTAATTTTAATTGTAATGTTTTGATGATGAATATTTATTATATACAAAGGCATGCTGCTTCATTAGGGAGAGGAAAGAATGAGCCATCTTATCAAAATATAGTTGTCAAAATACTTTCATAGAAACTTTGTTCAATTCCCTGTAGCAAATCAGTGAAAGGAGGGATTTGAGGGATGTGTATTGGATGTTTCCTCCTTCTGTGTGTTCTTCAAAGGTAAAGACACCTTTCCTGTCATCAGCATGATAAGTATATCTCTGAGTGAGAGAAATGTAGCGGATTTTATAGGCAGGAATATTGATGCCTATAGACTTGAGGCAGCTCCTCAAGGCTTCTGAGGAACTAAGTTTAGAGTTACTGGTAGTTAGGTGTATAAGCACCTTGATGGAGTCAGCCCTTAATCATGGAGACAATGTTTGCCTGGCACATGCAGTGTCATACAAGGATATACAAATGAACTCCAAGGCAGATTATGAGCCAGATTCAGAACAGCACCCTTAACATGGCACTCCTGTATCTCCACCATGTATGAGTCTACACATAGTAGTGTCAGTCTAGTAACTCTAGTAAGCTATCCAAAGTGATCCTAAATCTACAGCACAATCAGCCCTAAAGCTGTGAAATTTGGGGCATATGGAAAAGGTACAACTTGTTCAGAATCGATTCTCTGTGAATCAAAATCCCTGTAAGCAGATGCACCCCAGGGGAAGGATGTGGATGTTTCTTCATACTACTTTTGTAGTACGAGAAAACATTTTTGTGTCTGTGTAATTTTATTGTTTTAAATGGCAACTGTTTATTTGGTGGGTTACAATGTTCGAAAAAAATTGGGCACATAAGTTACTGGGTAAAGAGTAAGCAAGGTACTGGAATAATCATAGAGGTCTTTAAGCATCTTCAAAATCCAATCCACACTAGCTATGGAATACAGTATATGTAAATACGTAGCACTAACTTATTAAAATCTTGCACCTGTAAAGTGGAGTGCCATCTTGTGCCGTGTCCAGTAGAGTTCCTAGGATTGTATCCTGGGTGGCCTCCAGCAGGACATGGACTCAGATGCTGAGACAGATACTAGTTCTTCCCAGCACCGCTTTTCTTGCACCATCTTACTTTTCTCAAAGTTACATTTTTGTAACAGTTACAGTTACAGTTTGTTACATCTTGGTTTGCTTGATGTTCCTCTACTGTCTATGTCAAAGTAAGACAACTGTGGTTTTGCAAATGCTGAAATTAGTGGCTTTCTCCCTTTATTTCAGGAATATATGTTTCCCCATCTCTAGTTCCATTGTCCAATATGCAATTTATATGATCATTTCAACCACAGAATTTTTACCGGTAAGTACTAGATGAAGGTGGACATCCTGTAAATTTTAGTTATAATACGTTTCTTTC
This sequence comes from Chlamydotis macqueenii, assembly GCF_036417535.1. NCBI lineage: Eukaryota > Metazoa > Chordata > Aves > Otidiformes > Otididae > Chlamydotis > Chlamydotis macqueenii. The sequence goes on from NC_141557.1 coordinate 124,289,602, forward strand.
CTATGATCTCTAATTTTTTGTATTCTGAATAGTCAGATAGTCTAGTGCTAAAGAAATTAATAACTTGCATTTCTATTATGCTGCCTCTGAGGCTGTCTCAGAATCAATATGAAATCAACACATACAACTTAATACGAGAAACAAAATACTGCTTTTCTATGAGTTTGGAAACTCGACAGTGAAAAAAAGGGTAGGCAACTTTGCTCCTATATTCTACAAATACACAAAACATATTCATTAACTAGTTAGTCTAGTTTGTGCACCTCAGAAAACATGGTGAAACTGTTACTTAGAAAAGAATCAAGTAACTTGCTGTTGAAGACATATGTCAGGACATGGAATAAATCCCAGGCAACACAACTGCTAGTTCTTTAGTTTAAATTAGGAGATATTTCCCTCGGATGTACAGTAACCACAAATAGTCTTGGATATTTTGATGTTCAGGACTGTAGTTTAACCTGGATTTGAGTTTCCAGTAAATGTAACAGGCCAAGAGATTTCACTTCCAGCTCTCCATTTGACCTGTCTTTGATGGCTGTCAAAAGTGATGGTTGTCAAAGGACCTGCATACCTGCATGACAGAAATTCACAGTGCTATTCATATCTCCCATGGACAAATATCTTCTTCACAGTTTTGACAGGTGGCATCAGTGGTCTTGACATCAAAGATTTAATGATATGGAAGTTACACCATTGTGCAGTTCTGAAGTGCTGGCTAATGAGAAATCTCTGTGGGAGCTTGAAACTAAGTGAGTCTTCAACAGGCAAAGCAACAAACAGAGAGCTTGAAAAGCAGAGTGAAAGAAACATGTCTGCTCTCCTTTTTTTGCTAATAAAAGCTCTGACTCACTAGCAAAACTGTTCTAATAAAGCACTGGACAGGAGTGTCACATCTACACAGAAAGCCCTGAAAACTGGTTCTCCTTGCAGTTAATCTCTTCTGTAGAGTGGTGGCATGGTAAATTTTGAGTAGTCCTTGGATATTTTGTACTGCAGAGAAGTTCACTCAAGACATTGTCAAACAGTAGTTTGGATCATCCTAGTGCATTGTTAGAAATTGCCTGATGAGGTGACCATGAAAATGAAGCCTTCTTACATACATGAAAATGGAAAATCAAAATTTGAGGATTCCCTAAATATTAGTTCTTTTAAAAAATGCTTTATATTTTTCTTTATTTGCAACTTGGAAGCAAATATTTAACTTACTAGGTTTCAAAAACACTTTTTTTTTTTTTCTGAAGAATTACGTGCAGTGTATCGACTCATGATCAAGCTGTTAACAAGCTAAGTGCACAGTCCTGAATTTCTTTTCTGTGTGTGGCCTATAAGTATTCTGTTTTGGAATAAAAGAAAAAGTAGTTTCTAGAAACAAAGCTGAAGAACTCTATCTCATAAACACAGAAAGATAAACTGATGAGTTAAAATCTTTGATCTCAGTTCATTTCATGAAGGAACTCAAACTTAGAAGGTGTAGTTATGTCTGACCAAATTTACCCAAATCATTTCTCCAGAACTCATACTTGTCATCAGGTGTAAGTACAAGGACAAAATACAAATAGCCCAGGATTTGTATACACAATAGAAAAGAGGATTGTTTCAGATATTTTTCCTTATTTTTTAAGAATGACAAGTGTATTATGGAACAAAGTGAGACTCCACCTGGAGTACTGTGTCCAGCTCTGGAGCCCCCAACATAAGAAGGACATGGACCTGTTGGAGCGAATCCAGAGGAGGTCCATGAAGATGATCAGGGGGCTGGAGCACCTCTCCTATGAGGACAGGCTGAGAGAGTTGGGGCTGTTCAGCCTGGAGAAGAGGAGGCTCTGGGGAGACCTTATAGCGGTCTTCCAGTACCTCAAGGGGGCCTACAAGAAAGATGGGGAGAGGCTGTTCAGTAGGGCCTGTTGTGACAGGACGAGAGGTAATGGTTTTAAAATAGAGGGAGGTAGATTTAGATTAGATATTAGGAAAAAAAATTTTACAATGAGGATGGTAGAACACTGGAACAGGTTGCCCAGAGAGGTGGTAGATGCCCCATCCCTGGAAACATTCAAGGCCAGGTTGGAAGGGGCCCTGAGCAACCTGAGCTGGTTGGAGATGTCTCTGCTCCTTGCAGGGGGGTTGGACTAGGTGACCTTTAAAGGTCCCTTCCAACACAAACTGTTCTATGATTCTATGGCTTTTTATGCCTTCTTCTTACAGTCCTCTGGCTAGTCCAGTAACACTTATTAGCATATGATAATCTTTGTATGTATTTTTAATATGTTTTTTTATATACATATATATATCGCTTTTTCAGAAGTCTCATGTGCTGTAAGTTCTAAAGAAGCCTAAGGAATTAGCTGCAGAACCTGTTAAGTTTACCTGTAGGACTACTGGTGTAGGTCTGTATCTAGCGAAGCATGCCTCAGCTCAAAATTATGATCTGAAAAAACTCACTAAGCTACCATCCAATACCAGTGGTGCCTAATCTTTCTCTTTCACTTCATTTCCCCCAGGAACTGTGCCATCAGTCTCATCCTAAATAGCTCTGCATTTAGCATAGTCTTGTTTTAGAAACTGGGGATTTCTAGAAGTCTTCACCCAGGAGGCATTTCCAGGAAAGGACAGATAAGCCCAAAACATTATTTTCTGATCAGTTACACTTTCAGTGCTTTCCATAGCACACAACCCACCTAACTTTCAAGATGTCCTTCAGCATTGTTTAGCATGACTTACACCTGAATTCTCTCCTTGCAGCACACGCTAAGCACACAAATGTCTACCCTCCAGATCTGCCCAGGGTGAAATTGTGCCCTCATGCCATGGCCCACTATACCAACAGATGTCCCAGTTATGGAAAGATACTTGTTTCGGTGTGTGTAGATGCATGCTGAAAGAGCATTTCCTCTGAGCCAGACCCTTACAGAAAAAATCCTGCTTAAACTACAGCAAATTTGTAATGTAACAAGATACAGATTAACCTTCCTCAAGAATAGAGACCCCCGAGATTAAAGGTCTAGAACACTCAGAAACCATGAGTGAGACCCCAGCTAAAAACGTCAGACGTGTCCAAAGTCATGCCATGGTGCCACTTAAGCTAAAATGGGCCTTCACTTGAGAAAAGCCTTAGGTTATTGAGAATGGGCTTCCTCATCACTTATTCTTGCACAGTATAAACACTTCAGTTCTTGCTTTTCCTGAAAGCTGCAACTGTAAGGAATCTTTCTGCTGTTATGTAGGATTTTTAGGTGCTATTATTAGCTTATTGAAATGAAACTGCTGTTAATATGAAAGGCTTAAATATGAAACCAGTATGGAGTGACCTAAAACTAGGGTAACTTCATTGTATTGCCAAAAATCATATTCCAGTAAGGCCTGTCATCTGTTGGCTATGGACATGAAGAAGATAGTAAGGATTTAGTATCTAGGAATTGCAGCACTAATGCTATAAAACATAGTAGCACTGCTTTAAGAAGAGAGAGAAGACAGTTAATCTATCAAGATCTCATCTCTTTCCCTGAAGAGAATGGCACCCAAGAAGAACCCATTTTGGCTGATGTCGTAGTTCAACCCCGATCGGACCAGACTACGCAGTCTCTCTCTCACTCCCCCCACACTCCGAGAGAACAGGGAGAGAAAATATAAGGAAAAACGGCTCAAGGTTTGAGATAAGGACAGGGAGAAATCCTTAAAGTTACCGTCACGGGCAAAACAGACTCAACTTGGGGAAAACTATTCATTTATTACTACAAACAGCAGGATAATGAGACAGAGAACAAGATAACCTCCATCCACCCCTCCCTCTTCCCAAGCTTAACATTATCTCTACTACCTTCCCCCCCCCAAGCGGCACAGGGGGGAAGAGGGAATGGGGGTTGTGGTCAGTTCATCACATGTTGTTTCACGCCGCTGCTTCATGGTTGGGGGAAGAACTCCTCACATTCCTCCCCTGCTCCATCGTGGGGTCCCTCCCACGGGCCACAGTCCTTTGTGGAACTGCTCCGGCGTGGGTCATCTCTTCCATGGGTGCAGTCCTTCCAGAACAGCTGTCCCAGCGGGCCCTCCACGGGCCACAGCTGCCTTCAGGCATCCACCTCCCCCAGTACGGGGTCCTTCACGGGCTCCAAGTGGATCTCTGCTCCTCCGTGGACCTCCATGGGCTGCAGGGGGACAACCTGCTCCACCATGGTCGTCACCACAGGCTGCAGGGGAATCTTGGCCAGGAGCCGCATTACTCCTCCCCCTCCTTCTGAACTGACCTTGCTGCAGCCGTTCCTCACAACAGGCTGGTAGGCGTCTCTCAGGATCTTTTTTACATCTTATTCACTTCTCATCTCCTCTCCACTTCTTGCAGCCGGGCTGGACCGAGTCGGGCCCAGTCGGCTGCCTGGCGAGAGGCCAGAGGGTGAGGCCTGCAAGGCCCATGAGGCTCGCGCCTCCACCTCTGCGCCTCTGCCCCCGCTCAGCTCCTTCACATCTTCTCTCCTCTCTCTTTTTTTTTTCTGTTTTCCCATTCTTAAATACGTTATCGCAGAGGCGTTATCACAAGACATTCTGCTACCAATCAGCTCAGCCTTGGCCAGCAGTGGGTCCGCCCTAGGCCCGGCCGAGTCCCCTGAACAAAGGGGAGCGACTTCTAGCAGTTTCCTACAGAAGCTACCACCGTAGCCCCCCCTCACTAACAAAACCACGACAGCTGACTAGCCAAAATGTAAAATTACATCTCTGACATGACTGTGCTCACTTATATATATATGTATATATATATATATATATATATCCTCATTGTCTACCAGGAATTTGGTCATACCCTCAAATGGCATTATAGCTGTGATGGTTATGTCTCCTGCCCTACCTTGCCTTTAGCATCAACAAGACCAAGTCACATATCCTGGTCACCTTATATTATCTGCCTTGGGAAAAAAAAAAAAACCCAGTCAAAGACAGATCCAAAAACAAAGGCTGATTCAGAACCAAAAAGCAACAGTCAAAAGTGGAAAAGAAAACCAGAGGAAAAAGCTAATAGACCTTTGGAGATATTTTAGTTAACAACATTAGAATATTTTTAAAACAAAGTTTATAATTTTTGAGGAAGGAAAATACAAAATCGAGTCATTGGCAAAAGCAGAAGCTGCAAAGAACATTTCACCTCTGCTAGTTAAGTCTGGCCACAATTTTAGGCTATGGTTAACATTAAAAAATAGGATAAAGTTTAGAAAAAATTGGCTCAGGGTTTGATTGACAGATCCGGTTCACATGGCAGGCATCTTTGTATTAAAACTGCTTCATACTAGGAATTAAAGGACAAAAGAAAGGCTCTGCACTGAAGATGTCTTTGCCTAGCACTGAATTCCGTATCTTCAGCTGTACTGGGACTTCTTTGCAACTTTGTGTCTGAGGCTTGGGTAAGAATTATCCTTAACAGTTTAATGTAAAATTAACTTATGTTCTGTATTATGATTATTTTTCTGATAATTTTACTTACATTTTAGTTTGCTGAACACTTCAATAACAACAAAAATGCAAGATTTCCCCTATCTCCCACAAACATTATCTTATAGTCTTTTTCTCACAGACTCACCTGTGTCCTGACCCGAAGTTCCACCTTTGTCCAGGAAATATTGCAAATCTTTATGCTGGCTAGAGTTAACAGAATGTTTTCAACACGATGACTCAACAGAAACTGCCTTATTCATACATATTTTATGCTCTGGATGGGAGGATAACACAACAAAGCAGCTCAGCTTCTCTAAAAAGAATTTGAGGACCTAATTTTCCTGTTTGTTAGTCCAGTTTTATGCCAATAGAATTTCAGTAGCATACAGCATGAATAACACCATGGTGAATCAGTCTCTGAGATTATACCCCCTGTGTTCAGATACATTAGCTAGGAGCTCTCTATTTTCAAATCTTTTTATAATCAGGATGCCTAAAACTGTAAGACACAAGACCTGTAATATTTCCAATAGCCTACACAGACACATCCAAATAGAGAGAACAAAAGCTATAAAGCAGTGATAGCACTGATGCACTGCCTTAACCTTTAGAGTATGTGATGTTTTGCTTCGTAGTTATGTTTTCCACATGGTCTTGAGCCATGCAAAAGAAGTAAGCAGCCAGTAAAAACGGATAATTAGATCTTCAATTAATGAGAATTATCTGTAAGAGGCAAAGCAGGTATTTTTCTGCCTTTTTTAGATGAAGAACAGGTTACATTCTTAGGGAAAAAAAATAGCAGACTATCTTTCATCCCAGTACTGACAGTAGTGGGGCAGAAGAGGGCAGATAACATACTTAGCTTTGTAAGCAGAAGTAATGTTCCTGTCTTTCAAGATATCTGTTCCACTCTTCCTTTTACAAATATTTTATACTAAGAATACTTACCATTGTGCAAGCATTAGGAGTTTTAAATGAAGGGGTATTAAAGGGAGCATTTTATTAAATAATGTTAAATACTGCTATATTAAAAGGAATATTAACGAAACAATTAATTACTAAGGAAGATGTCTCTGCCTGCAGGCACGTACTGATAGGAATCAGTGTCTGGCTCAAACCTAGACTTTTCAGGTGGCACTGGTACGGTAAGAGTTAGCCTAAATGTTAAATGGTTGTCTCTTGCTTCTGTTTTCCTTCATTCAACTTGCTTATTTTCTTTATTGCATGGAAGTAAAGGTGTATACAAGCGGGAGGTTTTTCAGTTTAATTTGCAATATTTTCACGTTTTGAGTGTCTGTCAGGGACAAGTGACCTAGAGAGCAAAGACTGAATAACAGTGAACTAGAGGAGACTAAGAAGCTAAAGAGAATGAGGTTTAGTTCTCTTCTGAAATGCATAAAGAGTGCTGAAATTCTGATATCTCATTCTTGTAAAAGATTGCAATAGTCACCAGAAGTGGTACATATATGGTAGAGCAATCAAGTGAAGCCAGAAAGTGACAACCTTCTTCCCTGGAGTGAATCAAGGATAACAACTAGAAATTATAACAAATATTTTATGCCAGTTCTGGAATTTCCAGACAGCGCCTGGAAAGAAAACCTAACACAGAAAAGCAGGCAAGAGGGCAGAAGGAAGGCAAGCGTAGCCTAAGCTCTTGTTAAACTGAATTGGCTTGTAGAGGCTTGCAGAGGTTTGCAGTCTATCCATCAGCCAAACACTCAATCGTGCATCTGAATGAGGCAAAATTCTGTAGCCAAACATTTCACTGAAATGCCAAAACCAGCACTTAGCTGAAATGTATATGTAGAGGTTTTTGTTTTTCTAGTTGCATTCCAGAGTTGGAGTCCAGCTGTTCTTAAGTATACTGGGTGTACTGCCCCAGAGAAGTGGTTATAAGGTAATATTTTTGAGGCAATCAGAAGAATGGTACCTCTATGAATTTTCAAATGTGAAATTTAAGATACAGCAATTTTTAGCTGGCCTGAAAATGACAAGAAATGGAAATACTTTCATCAATCAGGCTTAAATGCATGTAAAAATTATTTATGGTATGCTTACCAACAGATAAATTATCCTGTGGTGAAATGTAGAATTTGTTTAATAGGTAAACCTTGCTTTAGCATCAGAGTGGAAATATATTTTGGACTGCATCTGGTCCTTGAATTGATTCAATCATGGGGAAAAAAAAAAAAAAAGGTTTTGGAAAAGCAATCAATTATCTGTTCTGTGACAGAAAAAAATATTACCACAATATTTGACATGATCTTGCATTAAGAAGCCAGTAATTGTGACACAGTGAAATAATTGCCATTAAACACAGGAGTTTGTGTCACTATCTAAGCAATTCTGCCACAACTTGTAAAAACACAAGCATTTGGGAAACACAGGGTCAAAAAACTCTCTCTGCCTGAATTCTCATTACAGCCCATTGCTCCCCCTTACTTCTATTAGCCTTTCATAATGTAAAACATTTCTTCATTTCCAACAGATAATACTTTCAGTCGAAAGGTAATTTTTGAAGTCTATTACTTGCATTCTTAGCGAAGAGTACAATGTAGCATTTTGTTCTAATATGCCATTGAAATTGTTTGAGTAGACACACCATGGAATCAAATACAAAATGTCAAAATGGTTTCCATTAACTATGCACATTTGCACTGCTTCAGTTAATGGGCATGTTTTTGTTCTTCTCCTTCATCTTTGCATCTATAAGATGAAATGAGTCAGTTAATGTAACTGAAAAGTACATTGAAAAGGTAGAGCAAATTACAAAAGCATCATACCACAATTCCACCCACGTACTTTATTTTATAATGAAGTTTAATAATGACTAAAATTGTCTTCAGATTTAAACATCACTCATTTCTGCAATTGTGGTTAATGTGAAAAATCTCACCCACAGTAATGTTTTAGGAAAACATGGTAGAAATTGTACATTATATTTTAAAACTGAGATGTCATAATGAAACCTTAACTAGATATCATTGAAATATATAGTATGTTAAAAGTAATTTGCAACTGCGGGCAGGACTGAAACAGGACTATGTCTCCATCAGCATGATAACAGGTAGGGAAAGTTCTTTTTGTATTATAAAACCTCTATTGTGCTTCGCCACCATTATGCTGAGAGTCTTTGATACTAGGTATCATCTAAAATACTGTTATAATATCTAAATTACTTGTTTTGTACTGATAGTGTCATAAAATAGAGAGTGTTTTAAGAGAGTGAACATCAATGAGAATATTATTTTCTCGGAAGGACACAAAATGGATTCGTCTTCCTTTTGAGCACAGAAGTCTCTTACAGCAGTAAGATATTTTTGATCAGTTGCCTTTCCTACCCTTGCCTTGGGAGGCTGTGATATGCCACCAAATCTTTAGCCCCTGAGAGGGCCATGTTTAGGAGTGGGATCCCTAGGAAGGGCACCCAGCTGCCTCCTGCACCCAGGCAAGCGTCTCGGCAGGACCAACTGGCCTCATAGTTATATAGGTTCCTGCTGCAAAAAGAAATGTTCTCACTCAGCTCCGCGCCTGGTTCAGAGAGAGCTAAACATTGTCCTTCTCTGGCTGAATGAATTTTTAGACGTTGAAATTTAATTTGGGTCAAAGTTGGATTAACTGCCATGGAAACTGTATTTAAGCCATTCTTAAAAGAAAAAAAAAAAAAAAAAAGAAACTCTATGTTCTGCATATTCAGGTTCTCTTGGTGCCTGAATGAATGAGCTCCCTCGATAATTAAATTTAAAGCCAGGCCTGTGCAGAGGAGGAGAGGCAGCCCAGGCACAGGCGCAGGGCTGGGAGGGAGAGGCCCTGGCCCAGGCCCCTGCCCTGGCAGCTGCCGATCCCTGCTTCCTCACCCCTTCCTCATCTCCTGGCAACTTAAACCCTACATTTGTTAGGTTTTTGGGGGGTTTCTCCTCGAGATAAAATTTTCTGGCAGTGGTCACCAGATGGCAGTATTATATCAGTAACCCCTTTCCCCCATGGACCCCTTAAATCACAGAGAAAAAAAAAAAAAAAAAAAAGAAAAAAAAGGAGATTCAAGTGGCCCACCGCTGGTGCCGCTGAGCAGTGGTTCCAAAATCACTGCCCCCCAAATCACGGTGTGTCTGTCTTGGTAGGACAGAAAGAGCATCCTGATGTGTCCTTCTGTCCTCCTAAGGCAAAAAAACTCCAAAACCAAAACCAAACCAAAACAAAACAAAACAAAAAAAAATCTTAAAAGAGAGACTATGTGGCCTAACCTGCAGTTCCTAAACTCAGAACTTTCCACCGAGGATGCTTCATACATACAGTGAAGGAAAAAAAAAAAAGGCAATGTGTTTGTGGTTTTATATATATAAATTCAAATACAGTTAGTCTCAGCTGAGCTAGAGAAGAGTCAGTTTTTTCCAAGGCTGAGCAATTGCTGTGTCCACTAAATTTGATGGGCAATGTACTGCTAAATATCAGAAAGAGACTAAATAATTTACTCTAGCTTGATTTATTTACAGTATATATTACTCCTGCAGAACATAACTTTCTCTAGACCCCTGCAGATCTGAATTGTGGATGACCTAAGGAACCACAGACTTGATTATCTTGCCAGTTGTCTGCTCAACCCCAGTCCCAATGCTCTTCAGGTCCAAGCCTCTTATAATGGACTTTTTTTCTTTTCCAGTAGGCTGTATGGTTAACTTCCTCAATAACTTAAAATGTACATAATTTAGATGTCCATTCCTCCCTTTCTGCCTCTGCTTCAGCACAGTTGCAGAAGTGTGTAAGCAGAAAAAACACCAAGGTTCTTTCTATATGTGACAAACATGCATCAGATGTAAAGTCCTCATTAACTCGAATGTCAGTTTTAATGGAAATGTCTAGGACTGCAAAAGCAAAGTAAAAAGCCAAGCAGTCAGACGGCCTGCAAGTCTCCTTATGTGATTCCTGCAACACCATCACTATGCAGATATAAGAAGATCATCTACTACCAGCAATACTGGACCACAGCATGGCATCATCAGTACTGATTCTGATGCTTCTTTTTTTTGCAGGTTTGTCTCTTCTATGATCAAAAAATGACAAGGCCATCATTCCCCATACACCATGCATCATATGCTTCCTAAACCTGATGGGCATAAGCTGCAAGGATGGATAGACATTACCTAAATTATCTGCAATGCTTTGGCATGTGAATCCTGTTCCTACAGGTAAATCATTAAAATATCATTTTTCTGTCTGCACAGAGGGATGTGACATGGCAGAAAGCACCACACTCTCTAATTATCTGGATTAATTCTCCAAGCAATGGACTAGTTCTGTTAAGTCACACCTGCAAGGTTTTATGTATGCTCACAGGCACAGCAAATAAGACACTGCTAGTTACTCAGTTTTCACTGTATCTTGGAAAAAAATATCCTTGCCACTGCAATCTATGGGTCACAGCTATTGTACTCAGGTCATTGATTTTGTATACTGCTATAATAACTAAAGGTACTCTCTTCAGGGCTCAGCACCACATGATGAAAACTGGCCTGGGTTGCTCTCAGCTCCTCCTGCTCCCCTCAGGGAGTTTGTGTCTGTTAGAAAGGTGTTATTCCATAAAATTAAGGGAAGAAATTAATTTCTCTAATAAGTCCAAAAGTCAGGAGGGAAAATTCAAATGCAAAACCTCTTATCACCACCCCATCACTAGATGCAAACTACTGCTAGATACAGGTGAGAGAAGAAATAATAATGAATGAAGGTAACCCCCTTTGAGGAGGATTGGTGCACGTACCACCTACTGAAGTACAGGGCAGAACAAGATTCAGATATCTCACACTCTCTACACAAAAAACCTGGGTCATCTTTTTCACAGACATATTTTGAGCAAAGTCTAATCTACCAGATATTACCAAAAAGAGACTCTGACATTTGCCCATATCTAACTCAGTATCACAACACAGCTGATACCATTGCATTAAAAGTAAGCTAGCATTGATTGCCATTAATGCCCCTGAGTCGAACCATTTATTATTTACTTATTGAGCAGATCTATACAGAACAAGAAACTTGGCTTTGCCCCAGGGACCTTGGTATATGTTCCGCTGCAAAAGCAAATAGTAGATCTGGATATTATTAAAACCTGTTCCCTGCTACAACATGAAACAATTAAGAAGAGCTGGATTCAGGCTAAAGGCTTAGTCTTTTAATCCAGTGATGCTTAGGAGCCTTTGTGTTTTGTTTTGTTTTTTTTCTGTTACATTTTACCCTCTTGTCTTTAAAGTACAGTAAGAAAGACACAGAAGAAGAAAGACTAGCGTAGTGAGATTTCTCTCTTTGATGCTGACCAACAGCAGAAGCTGAGAGAGAGTTGTGCCATGTACATGTGTCCACTGGAACTGGTTCACTCATTTCAATGTGTGAACGACAGGTCATGTAGATATCACAGGAGTGTTTTAAGAGGGACATGAACAGAGAAAAGGTAATATTTTCATGCGTAAGACTGAGGAGGAACCCCTTTATTAGTGATCATCATGAAAAAACATGTACAAAACAGAGAAGAATAAAAATGTGTAGAGTTAAGTGTGAAGATGGAGACTGAGAGAAGTAGATGGAGCCTGGGAGGCACAGGGACACAGCAGTGCAGCAGTGGAAAAGGGAGCTACACTTTCTGCAGTGAATGGGAGCCAGCAGGAAGACTTGAAGAGGAGAGAGAGTGGCTTCATGATTGAGGATGGAGGAATCAGAAAAAAAAAAAATCCCTTCTTGCATTTTGGTAAATCTATTTGGCTAAGTAAGGTTTTTGTGCCTTTAATTGTGCTATCAGATAGTCTGTGGAACCTCTGTTAATCCATATGCTTACAGAAGACCCACAGAACTTTTAAATGTTTTTGGAAGCTATTTGCCGGCATAATTTTTTGCAGTGGTTTGTAAATGCAGCTCCGCATAAGGAGCAAGGATCCGTCTGTATCTAAGAGTAGTGCGTTGCAAAGGTGAGTACGAAGTTCTCACCTGACATACCACACATGCAGGCACAATCCTCCTTTTGGAGCCCTGACAGACTTTACACTCATGATTACTTCTTAAACTTCAAAGATCAGGCATGGAAATCAGTTACAGTGCAGAAAGGGTTCTATTTTAAACATACGTCAATCAATCTCATTTGCTGTTTGGAGTCTGTACATGGATTTTTGTGTTATTTCTTGGCTGCTAAAGTTGGTGCCAGAGTGAAGGCATTTGTTTTTCTAACACAATGTTCTATATGCATGAAAGAGGACTTCAAAAGTGGAACAAAGCTCCTGTTGTCAGAATAAAATCATAACTTTGCTGAGGACGTAGCTAAGGATGACAGACATCCATTGCTAAAAGGTAATGTTGTTACTCCTATATATCAAATGAAAATCAAATTTGGAGAGTTGAAAGCCCTCAAACCACCCCATTAAGCTATTTTTAAATGGCAGTTATGTGACATCCACAAAGGTAAGTGGGTTTTTTTTCTGGGTATTTCTCCACTCCTTTCGCTGAAAATGAAACACACGCACACATCAAAAAAAAAAAAACTCCACAGTGTGGAAAGTGACTCTTCATTTTTACTTCGATGGTTAGGTAACACACCCAACACCTGGTGACACCCAACACGCTAAGCAAACATTTTTCTTCTAGATTGTTGTGCTGGTGATTGTAAAAATATTGGAATAGAGAAAAATGTGACAAGATATGTAATGTGCCAAATCAATGTTAAAAAAAGATTAATAAGCCAGGAAATAGTGCTCCAGTCCTTTTTAATGTGACCTAATTACATTGCCATAATATTCCACATGACAGTTAGAACCATAAATCTAGAGGATGCTGATACTTTTTCCTCCTCCACTTTTGATTTTCCTGAACTCTTTAAAACTTGTATATTGTTCTTTATAGTTTGCCTTTGCTTCTCATGTCTCTGGAGCACTCCTATCAGACCAGTTTTCCTCATGATTGGCAAGAAAAAATATTTTTCTCAAGTTATTTTAAAGTGTCACTAATGATGTATTAGAGAAAGATTCTTCCCAAGTAAGAAATACAACTGGAGATCATAAGAGATGTCATTGTCAGATATCTGCAGCTGAATTCATATCCACTCCTGGGCAGACTTGATAGGTGTTTAACAAAGAATATCTACTAAAAGTACCCCTACATCAGCTTCTAAAGACTGAAAAAAAAAAACAGATGGAGCAATCCAGGTGACTCAGAGTTTGCAAGCCTTAAAGAGAAGATTTTTTTTTTTTGTCTGTAAATGAGTATTGAAACAGTTGTTATGTTTCTTGCTGTACTACTGTTAGTCATCCAATGCATGAACCTGGCTGAACATAATCATAAAGCAAGCCTTGAAGTAATGGGTGGGACAAAAAACAAATTACACCAGTGTAGTGCAATCAAAAAGAAACTCAAATGGCCATCCTTCTTACAATACAGATTTTGTGAAATGATGAAAATACTCCTATCATTTATGATTTCCTGAAGAATGGACACCTATTTATAAATGAATGGCTCTGTAATAACTCAGTGACACCTTCATAAATCTCACCAATGTAGAGCAGCGTGTGACACATCCGATGAGAAATGTGTTTACTCCTTTTGGATTAAAAATAGAAAAACACAATAGAACAAGTCCATTGGCAGGTTCAGGTGGGCACTTAGTATGTAATAGAATCAGAAAATGAAAGTGCCCTGTGGCACAGAGAGAAGCACCACCAGCACCCCTTTTTATGGGACATGAGCGAGTGTGTCACTGGGGCTTGGTTTGGTTTTTTTTTATTTTCAGCATTTAAAAACCAGCAACTGTACCTCTTTACAATCAACTAAATATTTATTCAATCCTTCTGCTTGTTATTTCTTTATTAACAAGGTTTTCCCTGCTGCGCAGCGGAATATGTGAGTAACTTTGCAAATGTCAGAAGCACTCAATTTGGATCAACTGGAGGAAGTGATAACAAGACTCCTAATCAAGTGGAAGTACAGTAGCAGCACATTTCAAGCTGCGAAATAATAGATCGATTCAGAAGACACATTCTCATGGGATAATACCTCCATTTGTTCCTCTTTTGAGATTTATTTTTATTCACCATCTCAATGGAATGTTGTATTTTTCTTTTAGCATCCTATTTGGAGGGAGTAATTTAAATTATATTAGACCACTAATTGTTTTATAAAATAAATGTTATATTTTTAATAAAGACAAACTCAAGCTAATATGAGGAGGATTTAAAAAGCTTTGGATTAACTTCAGGGCGTCTCGCATTTCTTATGTGCCTGTATTCTAGTGGCAGGGAGTTCTAAACAGAGTAGTGAAAAGTACTGAGCATCCTGTTTGACAAGAGAACTGCTGAAATTTATTCTGGCAGCAAGGAAGGATCACACAACCAAGCTAAATAGGGCTTTTATGAAAACTGGGCTTTTAAATTTGAAATGACACAATTTTTACTTTACACTATAATCTATGAAAGTGTGACAACTGCATAATTTAGTAAGAAAATCTAGAATATTTTCATTTTGTCTGCTGAATCTCTGAATTTCTAGTCTATGACAACAATAAAATGTCAGTAGATTAATCTCATTGATAGTGCTTATTGTTCTCTCTAGATCCTTTTGCAGTGCAATGACAGGTTAATATTAAATTCTGGTTCCTTTATTTTTCAAAGTGATTAACTGTAGAATATTGTCTCAAAATTACAATTCAGAGGTCTTTCTCCATATCCTGTTTGCTAATCAGTTTGTGGCTTCTGAATCATTCTTTCATTCCCAAACTGAAATGAATTAGATGTGTTCTATTGTTCTTTCTCAATGGGGGAAAAAAAAAAGTATTAAAATTATTAAATATGATGGTATTTATCCAGTAGGTCATTTTGCAGGACTCTGTAGGTTTCAGCATGATTATTCATGTGATTAAAGTCTATAAGATTGGATCTCTCTTTGGCTGAGGTATATTTTTATCCTCTTTGACCAAGGAGATGCTCTAACATAATTTTCAGTGAAAAAACTTTCTTATGGGATAAATCAATCCCCTCGGCTTTAGGTACCTAGTGTATCCCATGCAGTTGACTCGATTTCCTGAGATCTGACAAAGGGACGGTAACGGGCTCCTTTGGGCAGCAGTTTGGCACAGCAAGGTCAGATTCAGATTCAGAGTCACCCTTTAAGAGGAAGACTTTCCTTTCTCCTAGTTTGGTAGCTGAATTAGGCACCTGAGTGATGTGGAAAAACCTCCCCTCATTTCAATGTATCACTAGATACTGAATCCTCAGCTAATGATGTAAATTGACATTGTTTCCTTGAAGGTGTTGGTGCTATGCTGATTTAAACCAGCGAAGAGCTGGCCTTACAGAGTTTCACTGTACACCTACATCTTCATGTGCCTGATTCATGGATGTCCTGTCATATGGGGTTACAGAGTTGAAGGAAAAGTGGTTTGTTTTCTGTAATTGGGCCATATGGGGTAAAATATCTGTCAATAGACATCTCAACAGACATCTTAGACATCTAGCTATATCTCAATCTCTTCCCATGTGCCACACTGGAACAGGAACATTCCCAAACCAGACAGAGAGAGGAGCTGGACCTTTTAACACACACCCATCTCAGTTGCCTGGTCCCCGAGATCATTCTTTCACAGTCGGGGATGCGCATCCTAATCCACACTGAGCTTCCCTTGCCTTTTCCCAAGCCAGGGAAATCACTGAGACCAGTGATTTAGTAGGATTTGAAAAGGATCATGCATTTATACTGGCAGTATGTGTGCTTTAAATTCAGTTAAACAGGATTTGTTTTAAGTTAGAAAGGGATATAAACCTTACTGCTTCTGAGATCAGCAGATTTGTAGCTGCTGGAGCTAGAAAGAGTTGTTTTCCTCCAGACAGGGACACTGCACTGCTGCCATGTGGAGAGCTCTGTGCCTTCCTGTTGGTGCTGATTTCTGATGAAGACAACACCAGCAGCTCGGTGAAGGGACTTGGTTCAGATTTTGCCTCAAAGAAGGACAGCTGTACGGCAAAGAGCACATCACATCAGATTTGAGCAGTAATCAGTGTGATTCAGAAGACCCAAGAAGCCAAGAAGCCTGGGACCAAACCTCGGTGCCCATGCTGCCCAGCTGAAGTGTTTCACCGTACAAAAATTTCAAGGAAAATTGCACATATCAGTTCCTGACCTGAAAGCAGTTACTTCTGATTGCTTCCCTGACTCTACCTACAGATTATTTTGTTAACATTAACCTGGATGCATGATCTGCGGCATGGGTAGAGGGTGAAGGTACTATTTCATGCTCTGAACATTTATCTTCCAGATGCTTGTGGTACAAAATAGCTAGCAACCACATAAAAGGTGGCTAGAGAAAGAAAGTATAAATTGCAGTTATTAATTTAAGAAAAAAAAAACCCCGACACACAATCCATAAAAATTCATGTTCACTGCACCTCCATCAAGTTCATTCACAATCTCCTACAGGGATAAGCCAATTTTGTCCAGGACTCTTGCATGAAGGACAGAAGAATATGGATCTTTCATTTATTTTTTTTTTAATATGCTGCCTGAGAAACTTTAGAAGTGTTAAGAACTCAGGTTCCTTCAGATCAGTATGGCATGAAAGCAGTAAAGGCAGCAGATAACCACTCTTCTCATTGCATCTTGGAGCTGAAGATTTTTTAAAATCTTTCTGTCCTAATCTCTCCTCCTGAAACTTTGGGCGGGAGTCTGCCAGGCTGTCATAGAACTAACACAGTTTCTTGTGGATAATCGTGACTTATAAGTAATTTTTTTTAATTTCTGCTTTGGGGTATTGTGATTGATTTAGTATTAGTTATTTAAAAAAAAAATTGCAAATAATATTTTTCAGACTCTACCTGTTGAAATAGAGTATGTGCTCTCGCTGCCCAAGAGACTGGAAATGGAAGTAGAGTCTACAAATATTAAAAATCCCCAGACAACATTATTCTCACCACTTTGGTATAATAGAAAGTAAATTATTTTTAAGATAAGTGGCCTGGATGTAGAGCCTTGCTTTCATCATTTTTTCTGTATGGTGTGATGGCATGGTCACACTCTACTAAATATAGACCTTATATGAAGGGGAAAACCAATCTTTCTGTTTCCACTGATCTGCAATAGCCCATCCACCATCAGACTCTCTATTTCTTTTGAATGTGATGACATTATTATGCAGAAATCTAGCACTACTCTGGACTGACTAAATGGTAAAATGCAAATGTTTCTAAAATTGCCTTAGAATATGTTTATTTTCAGTTTATATAGAAATGCTACAATAAAAGAGTGGGATGGATATAAATAAAATTTCTAACAATCAATGCTGATATATACCTTGTGGTTTATATTACATGTACACAAATAATATGTTCAAAATAACAGGCTTTCAAAGCAAGACCTCAATAGTTAGGAAATGTCAGAATTAAGGTTGCCATTATAAGGTTGTGTGCACATATTTCTGTTATTGTCTGTAATTATACAATTGCAAAATAATTCCTCATATACCATCTCCCTCGTTCAGCATGTGAAATGGTCTTAAAAATAATCTAATCAATATTCTGTTTTTTCCTTATTGCTCGGTCTGCAACCTCAGGCCATATTTGTTGCTAAAAGACAGAAAAATGAATTCTTCTTTTCAGTATCACTCATCACTTCCACAACCGAGTGACACATAACTATTAATTAATTTATTTTCACAACATCCTTGCGAGCTGAAGAGTGGTGTGATCATTATTTTATAGCCAAACTGGCTGAACACATATGTGAAAACAAATATTTCCACTGATTAGCAACTAGAACTTGAGACATAGGAAGATCAGCCTCCTGAGAGCACTTTACATCATATAGCAGCTTACATAATCTTATTGACTTTAACTGAAGTTCCAAGTTCCTGGTACTTGTCTAAATCAGATCCTCAGGTACTGCAGTAAAAATTAGTGATGAGTTGTGAAAACTCCAATTTGATGTAACTTCCTGTCATTTTACAGCTCTACGTCCTCTGGTTGGGAGCCTAAATTTTCAAAATGGTCTAGATTTAAGTTCCTTTTTAAGAAAAGAATTTGAGTCCACAAATGGGAAGCAGGGTATGGAGACTTGAAAACTGGGATGTTGACAATTACTTTGGATGAAAGTGACTGCTTTGCAGCCTGGGTTTCAGCAAAGGACGCTGAATTTAGCAGTCCAGATGGTTCTGATCCAAAATTAAACCTTGGAGGGCTTCTGCTACAAGCACTTCTGGAGTATTGGCCTAGAACACATATCAATCCAATGGATGAAAAAGAAAATGAAATAAATCATGCAGTGAATGGTGAGCAGGAGAACCGAGTCCAGAAAGGAAATGGATACTTTCAAGCGCCACCACATACACCAGTTATTTTTGGCCAGGCTGGAGGACGCACTTTGTTCAGGTTATTATGTCGGGATTCAGGTGGTGAAACTGAATCTATGCTTCTTAATGAAACTGTGCCACAATGGGTAATTGACATCACTGTGGATAAAAATATGCCCAAATTCAATAAGATTCCCTTCTACCTCCAACCTCATTCATCATCAGGGGCAAAAACTCTGAAGAAAGACCGACTGTCAGCAAGTGATATGCTTCAGGTGAGAAAAGTGATGGAACACGTGTACGAGAAAATCATAAACTCCTCTGGTTGGGAGCCTAAATTTTCAAAATGGTCTAGATTTAAGTTCCTCTTTAAGAAAAGAATTTGAGTCCACAAATGGGAAGCAGGGTATGGAGAACATGCTGTCATCTAACAACTGTATGTTGGCTGCAATTATGGTGCTGATGCTAAGCTGTTCAAAGGCAGGAAGAGATTTGTAGGTACCTGCCTGCCTGCAGCGTGAACATAAGAGTCAAGGAACAGTAGGAAAGTGTTCTCTAGGTTGTATTCAAGGGACTTTGACCTTATTTGATTCAATATTTTCTTCCAGTTCCCTATATCAGTCACCAGAAAACTGCAGCTGTTGAAAATAAGTTCTGCCAGAGCTGCCTTTTTAACACAGCATTGCTCCATTCCCAAACTGTTCCTGGACTTGTACTGGGAATGGGAGGGGCACTGTAAGAGATGAAAAGGGCAAATCGGTGTGTAACCGATGTCACAATACTTATTCAAAAACACATTTTTAATTAAAGATGCACAGTGAACATTAATTTTCCAGTTTTCTCATTTGTGAATGTTGAACGTAAAAGTTGAAAGTAAATGTTGCCAGAAGAGGTGACACCAAAGGTGAGCCTAGCCCCGTGTCTCCATTGGGCAGGGTGTGCAGAGAGGGAGTCAACCTCCAGCAACTCCGACTTACTTCTTAGTCTAGAGGTTACAGCTTGTCATGTGTATCACCCAACAGTGGATCTAGCCTGCATTAATTTCTCTGATTTCCTTCTAAACTCATTTAGAAAATAATATCTTTTGTGTCTTTCAAAGTCTACTCTGACAATTTCATTTGGTGGTATTACTTGCGCTGTGAGAAGAGTTTTTTGATATTGATCTTCTCCATTCTACAAATCTCTCTTGTGTTGTCATCTTTTTTTCCACATTCAGATTTTATTTTTATTTGCTCTGTAGATGTATGAAAGACAGTTCACATCTTTGTTTATTTTGTTGTCTTTACCAGGATCCTTGGCAATTCTATTATAGCTCTTTCTTTTGCTATGGCATGCCCAGGATCACAAGCTTCATTTCTTAAATTTAGAATAATGAAATCTTGAAATATTAATAGGTGATTAATATACACTGGGACATGATCCTGCCTTCTGTTAGGCTCCTAATTATTTTCCTAATTATTCTTCAAATTCTGGTTACGTTTATAGACACTGTTGAACTCTAAGCTGTTCTGAAGAACAGTTTGCAATAGCTTCAAGATCTCTTTCCTGAATGGTGCTAACTAAACTGACAGCCATGATATATCAATACTTGTAGGTTATTTCTGTTTCTACTCTTTATATTCCACTTATTAACATATAATTTTATCTATCTTTTTATCATCTACTTATAAGTTTGAGTTCCTTGACAACTTCTCACAATCAGCTTTAGATTATCTCAAATAATTCTGTATCATTTTCAGATTTTCTTTCCTTATCATTCAAGTGATACCCATTTATGAATATGTTGAATGGCACATTTTTTATATGTAGAATATGTTTGAGCTCCCTTCTTTCTGAAAACTCATGCCTACCATCTGTTTCTTATACTTTAACCAATTATTAATCCACCACAGAACATTATCTTTCATCCCACAACAGCTTAGTGTCTTTCAGAGATTTTGCAATGAGACTTTCTAAAAAGCTTTTTTAAAACACATATATGTTGCATCACCTGAAGCATATGCTCAGCGACTCCTCTAAAACTGTCTGACAGATACATGAATCACAACTTCACTATGCAAAGGCTACATTGACTTTTCCCTTGTATATCATATTTTTCTATTTTATTACTCAGCCTGTTCTTACAGAATGGAATCTTCCTACAGATTTGCTCCTATATAAATATAATTTATCAGTTTGTAATTGTCTGAGTTAATCTAGAAAGTCTTATAAAATATTAGTGTCATGTTTGCCAGTTTCCATTCTTCAGGTAACATAACTCATTTAAATGACAGACTATTATCACAGCTAGTAGTTCAACAGTTGCTTATTCCAGCTGCTTAAGGATTCCTGAGGAAAAAATCCTGTGGCATTACTCTCTGGAAAAGAAGAGCTCTGGAGCAGGAATGTCCCTGACCTCTTCTGGAACAAATGTTGACACAAAGAATTAATTTGGAGGTATTTTTTCTCCCATAGCATCACCTTAGTGAATGGCCCTTTTACAATTTGATCAACTATTGGACCCATATTTTCTTGAAGACTACTTTTTGTTCCCATTCTAGGAGAAAAAAATTGTTTTAATTTTGTTATTTTATTAGCTTTCCTCCTGTGTGCTTTCATGTGTGACCTCTTGGGTTTTTTAAAAGAAGAAACTGGAGGAAAATCTGCCCTGTAGAAACAAATGACAGAGTTGGAGAAGAACTTTGGAGATTTTAGCAGAGATATAGCAGCAACATAGTTCTTGCAGGTCAGTTGTGGAGCCCTGAGATAACAGCTTCCCATTGCATTGTCGCTTTTACCAGCAGCAGAACAATAGTGAGACTCAGGACACTTGTGTTCACTCATCAGTGTGCATATTGGTCAAAGACTGTTTTTCTCATTTCTCCCTTGTTTGACCTCATCTTTGACTTGACCTTTGATCCCTGTGTCAGCTCATTTGAACTATTTTGGATGGCTTTTTCGAAGAATTGCAACCAGAAGTCAACATTCAATATGTAATATATCAGCCCAGACAAGTTGGCAAAATTAGAAGTCACTGCAAACAGATCTTTATAATGGCAAAGTATGAAACTGTCAGAATAAGAGACAACAGTTCTGCCTAAAATTGTTGCTGTTAAAGAAACTCATTCCTAGAGAGGAGCATTAATAAGCGGGAACCACAGGATGTCAATGGTATTATGGAATTAGAGCTTCCAAACTGTACTTGAATTTAAATATATATTATTTCATCCAAGCAGAAAAAAAACATGTCAGATTTCAACATTTTTGCACCATCACTCCATAAGCATTTTCTCAAAAAGTTGTTCTGTTACAAAAGGCTCATATAACTTCCTTTCTACCACTCTCTCTTTCTCCCTCTTGCTGAGCTTTGCAGAAGCTTCACACTAGAAATCACTCCCCAACTATTTATTCATACGAATGCTATGCTGCGTGCTATGAACCCTTGCCAGGGATCTCTGGGAAAGGATTGGTGCTTTCAGAATTCTAACTTTCAGGGAGGTCCTTTGCAAAACCATGAAACTAATCCGAACCTTACACTTAGTTCAGGTTTCATTCTCTGACCTCGCACTGCAGATCCTGTGAATAGAACATTGTCCTCTCTGTGCAGTCTCAATAACTGGACATTTTCTGGGTCCGTGGATTTGTACAATGAGATATCTACTCCAATCTGTGTGCATAATGCTCCAATGCCTGCTAGGAATGGCTACAATATTGACGCCTTTCAATGTAGGTCACATCATTCACGGAGCAGAGTTCAATAAAATGATACTGTAGTTAACAAGTTTTATAACACGAAGTTGCTTTAAAACATGAAACTAATCAGGAGGAAGCCTGTTTATGCATGTCACAGTTACATTGAATTGTCAATAAATAAACAAAGATTTGCTTCGCCTATTGTCATGTATATCAAGTAAGTCATTAATCTAAACTAATGAAGCTTAAGATATATGCCAGGCAGTTTTTATGGAGCTCTTTCTTAATGATATGTTTGCTTTTCATTATAACGTAGAGAGTCCATTATCCAGAAAACAGCACATTATAGCCAAAAAGCCTTGAATCTGCTGCTTCTCCCTTTGTTCCTGGCTCACAATAAGTAGCGCTTACACTTACATTTTCATAGAACTGTCCTGGATGAATAGAATTACTCAGAAATGATAAGAATTTTAACAGAAAAATAATGTGTCCATTGCTTGATCTTTAGTCTGTTAGTTATTTTGTTGGATAGCTAGTTAGTTAAGGATTTTTGGTCTGGCCTGGAAGACAAAAATGAAAGCTGGATTCAAACCATTTCATATGCATGTCTATTTTAAATTTATGAGAGTATCGATTCTACAAAGCTTTAAGTGATTGCTTGCTGTTGACGGAAACCTACCTTATTAGGAGGCAGCACAGAATAAACCCATTAAACATGTTTCAGGAGAAAGCAAACAAACTCATATGATTTCCTGCAAACTTCCAAGAATGAGATTACTGGTTTCTCTCCATGGATTTGCCAGTTTGATATTACAGAACAGAAAAAATGAAATGGCAATCTGTTTTTCATTTCCTTCTGAAAATGGTCAGAATTAATACAGGAAGACCAAATATTAACAGATCAGCTTCATTTCCTATTGTACAAGGTGCTCAGACATAAGCATCTAGTGCCAGTTTCAGTGTCCCAGTGTAGGAGACACACACCCAGGACAAGCAGCTGTGACACCACTGTGAAGAGAGGTTTGTACTTGCGCAGCACCTGGAGACCAGATCACATCTTCTAGAGCATCTCAGATGGGCTTAGACACCCCCATTTTGGCTCCTGAGTCAAGCACAGGATGCCTTCCACATTCTTGTGTTTGAGTGAAGGTGTTTCAAGAGTCAAATACTAAATCTTGATTAGAAGGGAACAAAATCTGCCTTCAGATTCTTCATATTTCTCTTGGTAGTCTGTATCAGAAATAAATTACCTCATTGTTAAAAATGATTGCCCTGTTCCTAATTTCACTTTAACTCTTTTAACTCCTAGCCATTATATTTTCTAGTCCTTTGCCAGAGTAAAGACCCTGATTGTCTTTCTGTTCCCCTGAAAGGACTGAAATGCTCAAGTGTTTAGCACTCGCATCACCCTGGGACCACTGAATGTCATTTCATACAAAAGAAAATCTTGCCAAGTGTTGGAGGAGATGCTCTTTTCACATAAAATGTACGTTTTCATGGATGTTACAACTTCCATTGATCCAGGTTGCACAAAGATGAACACCTAGGGGAACACCTATGTGTAACTTTTTATGTTGTGAGTTCTTTTCTAGTTGTAACCTTTCATTCTGGTTTTGAGTCTTTGTTTTATAGCAAGAATGTGACACCTTCTGGAGTCACTGTTCCTGCTGAGCTCTGAAGTGACTGTGCCCAGGTGATGACTGTTGACTTTGAAGAGGTCTGTACTCAGACGATAACAGAAAATTAAAGTATGAAATTCCTTTGTGGAATTTCATCACAGCATTAAAAAAAAAAAAAAAACAACAAAAACCCCCAAAAAAACAGAAGTACAATGCAAAACTCTCAAATACAAACTTTTCAAGTCAATGGAAACCAATAAACTGCCTACATCAGGCTAAAAAGACTGAGAGATGAAATGGCCAGTATAATGCAGATTAAAAACCAAGACTTTTTTGGGTGACAAAATTCTGCACTAATGGCTGTTGAATGTGTTTGGGAGTTTGATGCATTTCTAGATGTGTAACTTTCTTGTTCTTGTTCTACTGCATACTTTCTGTGTGCGTAAGAAGTCATTACACAGAACAACAAGACTTAAATGATCATAGATTCAGTGTTTCGAATTCATCATACGAGACTCTTGTCACTGCAGAGGCCAGGAGGAAACAGGCTAGAATAGACAAGAAGAGATAAAACTTATGTTATAAAAATTAAAATATGGTGTTTGACTCCTAGCTCTCAAAAGAAGAACACCTAATGATCTCATGTGGTTTTGGAATTTCCAGGAGAGCATAATCAACAAGAAATTAATGGTTCAGAGTCTGCATCTTTTATGTCTACAAAATCATATCTCTGAACAGTTGTTCATAGTACCAAACTATTCCCCTCACATCAGTTGCATTCTGATTTAAGGTGTCAATATATGGTTTCTTAGGAGATCAAAACTTGGAGGGAAACATCATGCATATTACCTGAAGTAAAGTTTCAAACAGACTTGCACAAATTTTTTCCATCAGAACAATTTTCTGATGGAACATGCAGTTTTTGTAAATTAATATGTTCCATGGGAATATTTCAATTAGGTTTTATGTTTTCCAATCTCATTGCGAATAGTTTCAGATTGCTTTGCCCAGATTGAAATATTTCATTGAACTGAGGAACCTAAAATATTTTGTTTGAAACCATCTTAAAATTGGTCAAATTTCTTTGGAACATAGGAACCTTCTTGTTCCTAAGGACTGGCCTCTGCAGGAGTATTTTGTTCCATAAGACAGTATGACAAAGCTGACAAAGATGGGTGTCATCTCAGTGACATGATGCTGAGTGCATCACGCAAAATCTACCTCTACAAAATTTGAAACTTTCTGGTCAGCTTGAAATTTTGACCATCGATGACTTTTATGGACTTAGGCCACTGTCTGACAGAGATTGAAGTATGCAGTTAATATCAAGTGTGGAAGCATCCCGGGAAATTCAGTTGCATATGTGTTACACAGATGCAGCAGAAGGGATAGGTAGGTAGGTACATAGGTACCCTTATGTCCTAAGGGGTAGCCTTAGGACATAAGGCTTTAAGTGCCTTGAGTAATAGCACTCTTTTAGCAACCTCTTTCAGTCTAATGTAAATATGATGGCCATATCAAACACTAAGAATATCATAGATTTTCAGGCCTGAAGCAAGAATTCAAAAGAAGCTATCCTATACACCGGAAATATGTTATTATAGGAATTAGATTATATGCAAGGATCATTGTTCAGTACTTATTTTGCAAGAAATATCACTTTCCAAATTTTAAGCCTGCACGGCCTTTTACCATTGTTAGCAAACCTTCCGTTATGAAACTTCCCTGCCCTTCAGACTGTCCTCTAAAGTACCTCGTACTTGTCTTTTCCTCTTTTGGACCACAGAGAATTCTTTGTGCAGGATCCTTAGTTCCTGTGAACAGAAATAAACTCTTATTTATCAGGTCTCCTTCACTAAGTAGAAAATCTAGTCTTTAGAACTGCTGTAGGACTAATTCGAAGTAACTGAGATTTTCATTTAGTACAAGCCATCTGAACATACCATCCTAGCATAAAATGGCTCTGTGAATCACTATAGTCAATTTGTCTGAGGTTTGTTCTCATTTGTAAATACTTTGCCACTGATGTAATGCATGCTGTTGTCAAATTCCCTTAAGTATAAAGTATAAATTTGGGTAGTTGTTCAGTATGAATGGATATTTAATAGATATTAAAGAAAGCAAGCTCTGGAAAGAAAGTGGTTTTCGTCAAAGCTCTGCTATAACTTTGCAACAAGAGAGGTTTTTTACTTTTTTCCTTTATTTTCTGGGATTAAAAAAGAATCTGTTCTGTTTACTACACAGCCATTTACATTCTGGCTTTGGATTTTCAAGAAGACGAAAAGTCTGTTTCCATTAGCACTAAAACCAAAGAGAGGCTTTCACCCTAGAAATGTCAGGCACCATTACTTTCTGTAGAGTCTGAAAGCACTGCATCTGTTGATGTCAGAAATGGGCAATATGTCTATCCACAGAAGAGCAATGAGGCCTGTGAAAAGAATTTGCAAAAAGCCAGGCAAAGTTGTTTTCATAGATGGCAAGTAACAGCACTGGTAAGAAAAAACACCAAATTTCCCTTCCTAAGGAAGAAATACACAACTAAAAGAAGCTACTTGAGCTGAGATATTTATTTTGAGGGAAGGAAAAGTAAGTACTCTGTCTGGTTGAGGTGATGTGATTTCCAAAGTTTGTGACACATTTCATGTGCAATAGATGAACACAATATTGGCATGTGATATTCCACTTCAAGCAGCACTTCACACAGCTAGTATTGACTTGAGGTAAGTTTTTTTGTTCTATACTCCAAAATCCATTTTTTCAGAAAGATATTATGCTTAAGAGACAGATGTTAAACATAAAAGTTTACGAGAAAGTACCAAACAAATAAAATAGCAGAATTGTTAGCATGTGAGCTTAACCACACATTTTTTTTACTATTTAAACAGTTCTTATTCGCGTAACATATCCACCTGAACTTGAATAGAGGTACTAATGTATCTAAGGCTTTGCAAAAGCATTCTACATGCAGTTTCAACTTGTATTAAACTGAAAATCTATGCATACATCCTTGTGTTCTCTTTCATCTGGCCTGGACACTTAGGAGTAGCTGTTATGTACTTCAGTTTTTCACTGAGATCATATTCTTCTCAACAGCCAGATGCCTTATACACCTGAGTTTTTATAGATTCTGTGTCTGAAAATAGGCCAAGGTGGGCTAATCGTGTCAAAAATTATGTGATCCAGCAACACATACCCTCAGATCTGCCCTGCTATTTAAACATGTTTTAAAACATAGTCTATATCAACATAACAACATTTTCATGTATTTGGGTTAAAAACATTAAAAATCCGCAGATGTACATGGGAAGGTTGGCATTTTTCACAGCTATTAATTATTACTATAAATTCCTTGTATTCAGCAAAGTAAACTGACAATGATCTTAGGTATATACCCATATCTGTTGCAAGTACATCTGATAACTGTAATTGCCAACATGTCCATGAGTCATATCAAAAAGGGATTTTTTTCAAAGATGTGAAATTCATTCTCTTCAGCTGAATCATAGATACTTCATTTTAAACATAGGCTTTGCTTGGAAAATTCTTATAACACAGCTCATACCACCCACTCAATAGATTTTATTAGTTTTGAGCTTAAAATAAACATAGCGAACTGAAATTCAGAAATTAGTAAAATGAAAGGGTAATGCTGAAAGACAAGATGCCCCTAAGAGTCCAAATAAAGACCTAACTGGATCTTGTTTTGCAGTCATTAAAGATAGCATGCTACAGGACACAAGACCATAGCCCTGGCAATCAGACTCTTGAGACGAACTAAAATACCATTATCAGGTGTTCAAAGGACTCTCTGAATCGTACCAGGAAGATTCCTCGATTGCCCATAAGCTCTTAGCATGCCTCTTTATAGGCTACCAGGGAAAGAAAATCGGAATATGCAGATAGTGGACCCATTACCTGTTAGCAGAAATTGCATTTCCTTCACAAGGCCTGGATTTCACTCACTGTGTCTAAAACCACTAGTAAAAGCCATTCAGGATCTTGGGTAAACGTTGCTTAAAATTATGGAACCTTTTTTTAAAAAAAAAAGCTCGTCACAAATTCACAAGTGCACTCTGTGTTGAATGTATTATGGTAATTGAAATGTCATCATTGTGTTGTCAGTGTGCATCTGTGTCTAATTGAAAATACATTTCATTGTAGTTTTAGCCATAAAAGCATGTGAAAAGCCTTTCTTGGAGGACTAGGGGGCCAGGTTCTGCAGTTCTTGGTACTTTTTTTGGTTTTAGTATGAGCTGTGACCAGGAACATCAGAAATGAGAAAGCAGAAGAATTAAATGAATAAAATTTGCCATATACTTGTGAATTTCAAGAAACTTTGGGTCTAGCTGAATCTTAAATTGATTTTCCTGTCACCAATACTAGCATTGATCAGAGTAGGAAAAATTTATTAACAATTTTCCATTGTCCATCATTTCAAAAGAGTTATGTACTTTAGGCCTGAATACCACGTGCAATAATTCATAGCAGAGCAATCCA
Organism: Chlamydotis macqueenii; assembly: GCF_036417535.1. Classification (NCBI taxonomy): domain Eukaryota; kingdom Metazoa; phylum Chordata; class Aves; order Otidiformes; family Otididae; genus Chlamydotis; species Chlamydotis macqueenii. The sequence continues at coordinate 124,318,111 of NC_141557.1, forward strand.
TATGCCACCCATCTCTGTTAATCTGTCAAGTGAAAATGCTAAACCAGGAGCAGATGAGAAGAATAGATTTATTGTGACAACATAGTTTGGATTCCTTCTTTGCTTTTCTCACCTAAAAACTTCTACATGCTAGGTACTATTCTTAGATAAATAGTTATTCATTACTTTATGTCCTTTCCTGGTGAGAATTCATCTTGTCTCACCAAGACTCCCAGCAGAGATTGCCCAAATCACCAGTTCAATATTCATTGCAGGTCATCCTGTAAGTGATGCAATATTTACTGTTAGCCCTAAAGAAACAGAAATTAGTAGAGTAGATGATGGTAAATATTAATGTAAGTCTGCAAGGGAATAGATCAGAAAGTATTGTGGGTATTGCTTTAAACTCTTTTTAGAAATTCGAGTTACAGAAAGTTGACATATTACAATAAGATATTTTTGGCTCATACAGAAAAAATTACTTAACTTTTAAAATCTGAATAAATTCATAATTGTTTAAATTTTAATCTTTATAAAATCATAATTATTGATGAGTGCACTCCAGTGGCTGTACCTAGAGTTAGAGGGGTAGATATGCAGGTAGGTCTCAGCCTTCTAGCCTGGGAACCTAACCAGAGCATGAGTTGCTGGCAGTCCAGTGCCATGTGCCAAAGTCTCCATCTTTGCTGACTTAGCTGAATTTAAGACACAGCCTAGGTTCACACATCTGTCCATGAGCCTGCAAACAGTCCTGATTTCTCCAGCTTAGGCACAGACCATGTGAATCTCAAACCTCTAGTCATGGGTTTGACATCACGAGACATAGTCAGTGTGGTCAAAATTCCTGTTTTATGGAGCCATATCACCAGCCAGTTTCCTGTTCTCATGTAAAGTTAATCTTGCTACGGCTGATGTGAAAAAAAGAGTGTGTGGTCCTCCTTTGCAGCAATTAGCCAAGAAGTCCTATCTTGCCTATCAGAAATCTGTGGAATTCTGTGCTTCTTTCATGTTACCAATGTTTGGCTTATTCATCTCTGTTTAAAAAAAAAAAAAAAAAAAAAGAGTTTTGCTTATTATTTTCAGCTTAGTCTCTGGTTAAGGAGATAGGAACATCCTAACTGAAGAGGTGGACAAAGTTTTGAATGCCAGTCTTTCTCAAATGCATGTAACTGGGCAATGAAATGCATGAGGCACATGTTGATCATTTTGATTCATCACTCAGCACTTCACCAAGCCATTCACTTATGATGTACTAATATGCCTGATTAAGACCAGTTGCAGTTGCTGCAATGACTTTTGGACACACCTTCACCCTTCCATCCATCCAGAGAGTCCAGCTATACTTCTGCAATCACCACTTAGCTCCGTATCAGTCAGTCATGACTGTGGGCTTTATTAATGCAAAATAATTCTTTCATCCTCTTGTCTCCTGACATCACTTTCCCCTCCGGTTTAATGGTGAAAAAGCAATGAAGAAGTATAACAAATACAGCATGTCTCAGATAATCGTAATAGCTACCATGCAGTCAGATCATCAGACTCTTCACAGAAGGAAATAGAATTACTGATACGGGAAGGCGAGTATCAGATGAAGAAGCTTTGTCTAGAAGCATCAAAATGAGCTTTTACAGGTTGAGAAGAAAGGTAATTGATGAAAATATACACTAGAGAACATCCATAAGCCCACTGTGTAATATAAATAAACAACAAACAAATAATGAAATGAAATGTCAAGATTTATACATAAATTGTAAGCAGTTCTATGAAGCCTACACATGTGATGATACTGGAATACTGCTATATTTCCATCCCAGTATCTATTTCCTTGACATTTTTTTCAGATAGATAAAACCTTTTTTTCTGACTCTTAGCACCAAAGGCATACTTAAATATTGGCTGTTACTAGAGAAAGAGAGATTTCTGGAAAAAAAAAATCCGACAATGGAATACTAAATATTTAAGCACTTAGAAGTTAGAAAATTTTGAAATGAAGTCTGCTACTTAGGTACTGGTCCAAAGTCCATGAATTACAATTAATCACTTCAGTACATAATATTCAATTTAAAATCATTGTTTTAATTGTGTATGATGTACGTGCACACTACAAGCAAAACATCTGTTTTGCTATCCAATCAAATTTTAAGATTCCCAATGAGTTTGATATAGAGAACAACCATATTTTTATTAATATTACTACTTTGATATTTTCACAGATATTTCAGAATCAAGGTCCTTTGGTAAGCGTGTTATATCTTCTACTACTTTATATATCCCCCATTTTTATGACATGCAGCTTTAAGTATTATAATGTTATAAAGTACGTGGTGCAAAATTACTTTAGTACAGTCCAGATTTTTATTCAGCATAAAAAATGTTGCAGAGTCTATCGGACAGGTTTTTCTCCATAACTTCTTTGGAAATGTATTACTGAAGAGACTAACAAATGATCTAGTAGTTGCTAAGGTTTCTTAAGAAAAGGTTGATGTCTCCATACTTTTTCAGAAAAGAAAATAAAGAGCAACTAAAGAGTTAATATAGGTAAGCTGCATACAAGCTTAAGTTTTGCTTATCATAAAGACTCAGGCTTTAGTAATATGGTGTATTCCAGAAAGTCAGAGCTACCCTTGTTTCACCTCTATACATCATTTTTTACAAAAAAAAAAAAAAAAAAAAAAAAAAAAAAAAAGTAGTGTTCTGGATGAGGAACTCACAAGAGGGACTGCTGCTGTGGTACCTCAGCTATGGTGTACATCCTCCAGCAAAGCAGTAGCAGGAGGTCACTGAGTGGCTCAGGACAAAGCAGTGAGCACTTCCAGAGGAGCCGATAGCTAAACAAGGACAGTATCACTGACTGGTGGCTATAGATTATGCAGGATGCTAAACCAATGCCCGTGTTAAACTGCGCTGAGAATGGAAAGTGAAAGATTTCAGGCCACCTAGTTAAACGCAGAAAGAATGCCAAAAACGTGAGAGTGGGCGAAACCAGACATTGAAGAGAAGATGGAAAGGGCATATTGCTAACTGAAATTTAACTTCTTGATTCAATGTGCAGCAGCTGTAAAAAAGTTTACAAGTTGCCATTTTGTACCAGGTATTGTATCAGGTTTATGTTGCAAGGTTTTGGTAGCAGGGGAGCTGCAGGGGTGGATTCCATAAAAAGATACGAAGAGCTACCCCCATGTAACATAGAGACAGGTCCAGCCAGCTCTAAGATGAACCCACCACTGCTCAAAGCTGGGTCCATCAGAAATGCTGCTGGTGCCTCTGTCAAAACGTATTTACAAAGGGGCAAAAAACACTGCATGGCAGCTGTGAGAGAAGAGGTAGAAAATGTGAGAGAAGCAACTATGTAGACACCAATATCAGGGAAGAAAGAGGAGGAGGAGGTGCTCCAAGCACTGGAGCAGAGATTCCCCTGCAGCCTATGGTGCAGCCCATGGTGAAGCAGGCTGTCCCCCTGCAGCCCATGGAGGTTCACGGAGGAGCAGAGATCCACCTGCAGCCTGTAGAGGACCCCATGCCAGAGGTGGTGGGCATGGTTCTAGAAGAAGATGCAGCCTGTGGAGATCCCATGCCAGAGCAGGCTCTCAGAAGGAGCTGTGGCCCATGAAGGGAAGCCTGTGCAGGAGCAGGTCTTCTAGCAGGACCTGTGGCATTTTGAGGGGAAGAGGTAGAAGTGTTGGCAGTGAAGTTGAGCCTGGGAAGATGGTAGGTGGGAAGGTGCAGGGGGAGGGTGGGTTTAGTTTTGGTTTTGTTTCTCACTATCCTACTCTGTTATTAATTGGTAACAAAATTAAATTATTTTCCCCAAATTGTGTCTGCAAAACATTAATTAGCTCTCGCTCTGAGAAGCCATTTTTGTTATACTCTAGAGGAATATGGATGTGAATTGAGAGTAAGGGGATTCTGAAAAGATTAGCTCAGCTTCTATGCATGAGTAGAATGAGAGGAGTCTTCAGCAGAAAATGTGAGGTGGCATTAGTGAAGTATCTGTCCCATTAAATGTCACTATGAAATAAAACTTGTGATTTTGGAGCTTGTGATTTCTCAATAAACTAAACTAGGAGACTACTATTTAAGTGAAAAGGGAACACATAAGAATGTATAAACTTATAGGTCTGATGTCAGACAACATGTCAACAAATTATCTGTTGTGACACCAGTTAGATACTGTTAATGTAATTAAGACAACATTGGAAATACATTTTGGAATCCATTCTCTTAAAGGGAACTATTGATTAGTTTGTGCTTTGGAATGCTTTGCTTTAATTTGTTGGGAAGAAATTTTAATCAAACTTTTCTATTTACTTTTTGCAAGAAACTTTTCTGCCAACAAAAACATCAAGAAAACTCACAAGCCTGCCTTTATTTTCTTTTTCACACTAGCTGTCACATATATAAGAAGATAATAAATAGGTAAAGAAATGGTCGGGTTATACACCTGAGCACAAATAGGCAACTCTGAAAGAGCAACATATTGTCGAGAAATTATCTTGGTGGAAGTAACAAATCTGAAATCTTCTGTAAAGCTTCTCCAAATGACACAAATAAGCTTCACTAAGTAAAAAACCTACCTCCTACATTCAGATTGGATATGTTCTTCCTTCTGAGGTCAATAAATACCCACTGCTTTCAGAGCCCAAGGGAAACTATTTCCTGTAATGAAGAAGCAGAACTCTCCTTTCACATGTGTGTACAAGCAGGTATCCAGATGTTTCAGCAACCCAAAGTTATGAGAAGTCTTGATTATTTGTGATCTTCAGATCACACTAAAAATACCAGGCTGTTATTCCCAATTCCTGCTTTTTGTCTTTATTTCTCTCTTGATGGATAAAAAAATACCAAACCCAGGCCGGTGAACGCAGCCTGTGCAGAGACTCTAAGGTGCGCTGGGTGCCCTGGGCTCCTCTCCTTGCAGGGAACACCTGCAGGCACTCCATCCACCGAGGGCGACAAGCAGAAGTACTGCAGAAGTGCCATCAGCGCCACATGCCCCATCGCTGTATGTGAACACATGCCAGCTCTGCAGAGAGCCACAAACTCGGGGATCCGTAGATTGTTGCCCAAAACGAAAGAGCAACAGGTTCTCGTTAAAAGCAAAACAGATCAATAGATACAACTTAACCCTGATAATCTTTCTTCTAATTTGGTGAGTTTCACTAACAGATTTGCTTTTTCTTTTTCTTTTTTTCCTGATGATATCACACACAAAAAAAAACCACCTTTACGTTTGTGCAATCAAACTAATGAGATGACCTAAAGAGATCACCTCCAGTGCCGGCTTGTGGGAATCAGCTGAAGAAATCCACATCAGCTCACAGAGTCCCAGGCTACAACACAAGACAAATGACAGCAGTCTGGGTAAGCATCCCTTAGGAAAGGTTTAGGTATAGCAGATCCTGCTGAGAAGGTAGGCAGATGAACTCTGGATGTTCTTTTCAGCCGTGTTTTCTAAGATTTGGGGAAATATAGTGATAACATCCATTTCTCACTAACAATGGATATTTGGGCTGTGGAAGGGCAGTGAACAGCCTAAAAGTGAAGATATTATCACTGGTGAATGATATACCTACCAAAAATCCAATCTGTAGCCAGTCTGTAACTCTCTAACTCTTCTTATTGAACATTTTTATTTAATTTTAGCAACATTTTATTTTTAAAACTCAATTCACTCACAGTGAAGCAGCTCACATTCTAGGTTTGTAAATAGCTCGTCTGGTAAACGCAGGAGAGATGCTGGCAGCGAGCACCCACCTTCAATGTTTTGATTAGTTCTGCTTGGCTTGTATCGTCAGTTGACTGAATGTACGATTGTGCACATTAAATAGAGTAATGTCTTTATGGTGACTTGGCAATTACTTAACCACTGTGTTGTACCCCAAACTCCATCTTTCCCAGATAAATAAAACAAATCTGTCTTTATCCATCCATAGTAAGACAGAAATATTATTGCTTACATATAATTCATAGAAAGATATAATAATGCACTTCTAATATGCTTCAAGTCAAACTTGCAAATGCACACCCTGCTGTGGAAAGAACTCCACACAGACATTTTATGTTGGTTTTCAGGAGGTATTGCTGTTCAAAAGTACTCAAAGTCTGTTGGATCTGTAGATATTCTGAGTCTCTAAATCAGGTCCCACTTACTGTGATACCAGTGAAGGAAAGGAGATGATTAATTCTCTCGGTTTCCCTGCAAACAGTGCACAGCTTTTCAGTGAAAACAGCTTTTCTTTGTGAAAAGTTTTTTTTTTTTCAAGTGGTGGATAGACTAGTTCAAGATTGCAGGGTGGAAGGAGACAGACCACAACTTGCCACAGCAGTCAGAACTGACTTGTAGTGTTCCTCTGTGCTGAAATAATGTACAAAAAAAAAAGAAAACATGGGTAAAATACAATATTTTTATGACATGTACTGATCCACGGCAGGGGGGCATTGCAGTAGATGATCTTTAAAGGTCCCTTCCAACCTAAACCATTCTCTGAGTCTATGATTTCTGAAGTATCTTCACAATTTTTCTGAATTCCTCTGTAAATAAAACCTCAGCTTGAGCCTTGTAGATGTGCTGATTCTAGGAAATCAGGCACGCAGGGATAGCAATGCTGTGTCACTGAGGCACCTGATCTGCACCTGAGCTGCAGTGCTCATCTCTGAGCTCTCTGATCACTAAATGAAGAGAGGGAGGAAGCCTTTCCAAAACCAGAAGATAAATTTGGTGTCCAGGGAGACTGACATCTTAAATTTGATGAATAAATAAGATCGTCTGTTTGGTCCTGTCTCTGTCTTGCTTTCCTTCATGTTTGCTTGCATTCTCAGGCCATGATTAAAGCATTACTTGAAATAACCTGGGGTTTCATAGTGTGTACTGGTCCAAATGCAGAAACTATTTTCCATGGGCTATGTTGACGGTTTATTCAAAAGAACTGAGTGCTGAAAGGACTATTCATTCTCTATGTCAGGTTAAACTTATCTGCTCCATCTTTCATCTGCTTACTGAGTTTATTAGGATTTTATAATAACTCCGAAAGAGTTTATTAAATTAATTTGACTGGAATAGGCAACAAAAGTGTTTAAAACTTTCTTATCCTTCCTTTTGAACCATTCTGTCAAAATGAAAGAGATCAGTAATATAAAAACATATCCCTAATTTTTTTAATAATCTTTTAAAACATACTTTTCTTCAAAAAACCTTTGAAGTAGCTATAGTAGCTACTGCTGCTCGGTTACTTTGTGTAGGTGGGCTCCCAGACTCTGCACTGGCTTGTTGAAGACAAGCAGATGGTACCTGTGCTTTGCAATTCTCCTTGTGTGTATTTGCCTGCAGGATTGGCACTGTCTCTCATGTCTTTGTGAAATGCAACTGTTCCAGGGAAAAAAAAAAAAAAAAAAAAAAGGTGTATTTCCAGTTTATCACTGTTGCTTTAAAACTTCAGAATCTGGCAACAATGTGGAAAAAAAAAAAAATCACTCTTTGTCAGTGTTCGTTTTAATGATTTTGTGGAGTTGTGGCAGCAATTTGCAATCAGACAGCTCAGTGCAATTGGAAATATTTAATTTCCAGAAAGTGGAAGTTCTGGGGTCCTGTGGAGTCCTAAAGCCTGAAGCTAATATATAGGCCCCAACCTTGCTTTCATTTAAGTTGTTGGCAAAATTCCCATTGACTTCAAGTGAAGCAAGATTGGCCCAGTTTCAAAAAAAGGAGTATTGTTAGGTTTAACATTTTAAACCCGCAAACATAAGGAGCAGATTTAACATTATCATGATCGAGCATTTTATTTTCAAATGCATTTGACAGTATATTCAAACAAAGAAATGTGGCTTATCTTTTAAATTTTCAAATTGCTAGGTTGAGCAAAATGGGAGTTGCTTTCAATTAAATAATGCAATGAAAATTATCAGGACAGAATTGCATTTGGCAGAAGAAAATACTGTATTTATCTCAGTGTAATCCATTCATTGGTTTATGGCTCCAGAGTCCTCAAGCAAATATCATAAATCCACATGACATCCTTGTATGTTCTAGTAGATTTTGCATTTCGGTCTTAGAGTTAGCTGAAAGATGTGTTAAAACTCGTGTAATGAGGCAGCTTCCTGTCAGTCACCCATCTGAGAAGCCTCAGAAGTGCCAGTGATTATAGTGAGCTTTTGGATGAAGCTATGGAGCAGAAATTGGTTCCAGGTATGTCCACGACAGAGGAGAAGACCATGTGAAGCCCAACTTAAATCTCCCACAACAAGATAACCAAAAATTCTTTGGAGGTTTGTGGCATCACCGTCATGAGAGAAATTACGCTTTAGGGGCATTTATGTAAACCCCAGAGATAAAAGTATTGCCAGGGTGAAAGGCTGCTTTAACCAGCTCTGTCTGGCACCATTTACCTGAGTGCTGGAGTTTCTTAGGCATTGTCCTACCTGTTGTATCCTGTGGGGTGTTGGCTGCTCTTTAGTGGCACAAGTGAAAATATCTCTTTGTGGACACTGTGCTAATGAAAGGGCAAAAGAGACAGGTGCTCCTGGGGATGGTGAACTGCATCCTGTTCACAATGACGCTGTGGTTCAGCAGGAGAGACGAAGGGGCCACAGGCTTCCCAAGCCCTGCTCGCAGGCTCCTCCAGAGGCTGTGTTGCTCCGGGGCTTACGTGGAGACTCGAGAGTTGTGGGGCCATACAGCTCAGTCCATGGTGGCAGCAAACAGTAAAGACTTCATTGCAAGGAACGGTTGGACTAGACCAGATGTGCCTGGCTGTCTGGTCTCTTCATAAGCAGGGATCTCAGAAGAAATCTCTTCACCAAACTGCCCTGTGGAGCCTCTGGTGTCTGCTTACCTAGTGTTTCTATACTCTGGCTATAGCTGGACACAAAGGGTCCCATATCCAGACGATACCTTTCCCCCTACATCAGCGTACTGAGATCTGTGCATGGCTGGGCTTCTGAGAGGACAGATACAGTCAGGCTCTAACAACAAAAAAAAAATACTAATATTTGAACCGAGCTCTTGCTCTATGCCTTAGAGGTTAATGGGTTTTGTTTGCTCAGATGTGTATATATCTGTATAAGACTTCTATGATGTGTTTGATCATCATGTACTTGCTTTTGTAGTATTCTAATAAAGGAAACAGAGAATATTCAAAGACAGCCAAGAGTAGGGATGTTATACCCTAACTTCTCAGAGCTAAGATATTTCCAAGAATGTACCATGAGAAGCTTCCAGTGCCGGCTTGTGAACTACACGGGCCAAAGTGTGAGCAGGGACTTGGACTGCCAAGGGCTCTAAATTCCCTCTCTATCTGCTCTTGCAGAGACAGAGAGTGAAGAGTGACTTCTTACTTTCAGAGGAACTGATTAAGGCACCTGATGTGTTACAGGTCTGCCAGGGGCTCCAGCAGTCATGGACAGATACTTAACACCGGCCATGAGGAGACAAGGCTATGAAAAAGTACTCAGGATTTGTTTGTTTGCTAGTAGGAAGAAGTAACAAAAATACTCTGTTTATAATTGGCTGTTCAATAAGAATAATTACAACAACATTCAAGCTTCCTACCACTTGCATGCTGAGCTCAAGGTGACAGGATTTAGCAGCTAGTTGTAGTACCAATAACTGAAAAAAATTCATGATTGGTTAAAAAATGAACTCTAGTACGTTGCCCATTCAAATAAACAATAACTGCAATTTACCATATATCCAGAATAACTCTTCTCTGCAAACTTCAACATACACCAGCGAGTCCTTCCTTAATTCATCTGATTTCATGTTTGTTTATTATAATACAGAGAGGACAAGTACTGAGTAAACAGGTTGGTTAAGAAAGTTAATAACTCCTGAGTTATTAGATGAGACTTTGTGCCTAAAAAAACACAGACATAAAGAAGTTAACTAGTCAGAATTGGTTCTAAGAAGGAATCATCACTGCATAACTCAGTTTATCTGTGGCAGATAAAACTCCTGTAAAGAGTCATTTTCATTTCAGGGTGTGTTGAAAAAGAATTCATTTAAAAATACATTTTTAAAGGGTTGATCCTGTTCCACTGAATGGAGTGCTTTGCCACTGAGCCAGACACTGAATCGTCAGAGTCAGACTGTTAACGAAGTTTGAAAACAGTGAATGCGGAATACATATTGCTGAATATATCACTATATTACACACTTCCAGAATATATGTTTTGGAGTATACCTGTGGCTTCCTAGAAATACTCAGTGTCTGTAATAAGAGGAAAAAAAAATCCTGGGAGGAAATAGATTAGTTTTTTCAGGTTAAAATTTATATTTTCTTGTTGATACAGGACGCAACCACTAAGTAATCTTTGACATTTCTCTTTGAGAAGATTACAGATCTTTCTCTAAAACACCAATTTTAAATGCTATCTTGTTATCTACAGTTGATGCTCTCACCATTCCTTTTTATAGCAATCATTTTTCAAACAGCTTTTGAGTCAGTGCCTCAGTCTAGTAGCCATTGTCTCTTTGAACACCCTTTATTCTGCCCAGTGCCTAAGTTGCTGACTATCCCAGATCTAGAAGATGAATTACTGCCATGAACAATATTCAACCATCAAAATGGCTGCTGTCTTTGCAAGAAAATATATTAAAGACTGGAAGTGGCCTAGCCTAGATATTCCCAATATTAACAATGTATTAAATAAACGAGAAATGCATTTACCATTTAATATGTCAAAGATTCAGGAGCTGGTGGGATAAATGCATCAGAAAATACAGTGTGTGACTTCCTTGCCTCTCTCTGTGTATTCTCTTTTTCATGAACTGTTGTTTACATTGAAATTTCCTGTCTCTGTACAGAAATTATGCTACCTCTGCTGGTAAATCTGCCTATTTTAATCTGTTTATGTGTTGATACAGCAAAAATGTGCTTGGTACATCCTCTGGTGGCAACACTTGGAAACATCAGTTGGGCGTGCAAAGAACATACTCTCCAGTCTCTGTCTTCATGTATTTGAGTTGCCTTTTCCCTCACTTAGGCAGAGGAGACCTGGTGGGCAAGAGTGTACAGAAGGAGCCATTGGGGAGCAGAAGACCACCTCCATCCCAGGCTGATCTGCCCTGGGACGGGCTGCCAGCCATGGGGTTGTCCACTGCATGAATTCGAAGGGCTGATGGCAAAATCACACCACAGCTCTCTGCATCCCTCCATGCTATCCTGCCACCTCAAACTGCCATGTTTTTATGGAATAGAAGCAAAGTTGTGTAAGCTTTGGTTGTGGTTCATTTTCCCTGGAGTGCCCCTCACGCCCAGGGAAACTACAGCAGCCCTCTGTGAAGCACTGGCACTCAGGGCAGGTGCGGGTGGCAAAACCCCACACCAGGGAGGGAGATAATAGAGATGAGGACATCTGCTGGCTCTTTGTATTTAATGCAAACAGGACAAAGTAAGGATTATTGAAGTAGTTTTCCACCAGGATGGATGAGCTTGACTGAGCAGGAGGTGACAGCCTGGTCACTGAGAAGCAGTACGGTGAGGTCCCCTCACCTCTCCCTGCTTCTTCTCCCCAGGCAGCCCAGGCACTGCTCTTCCTCACTGCTGGAAGACAGTGAGCAGGACAGTGTCACTTATGGATTAATAACGTGCACAAGGAATAAAGAAAGAGCTATGAAATATATGTGAAAAGATATTAATTCAAAATTGGTTAGCATATGATCATCTGAGGAGCATGTGTAAATAGCTCCTTTTCTGACTAGAAGGTTTTCTGTTTTACCCAAAACATAGTTATTTGCTTTTCTTCTTTTTTAACCTTTTTAACTGCGGGAGACGGGCAATATACAAAATGTTCTGCTGTGCTACTTTTCACTCAATCAGGGAAGGGGAATTAGTCGCTACTTAATCAGCTGCTTTCTTCCCATGATACATTGATGAGGCCCATGAAATTAAGCCGTGCAGATTTCTCAGTCATAGAGAGTGGACTGTGCTGAGGGTGAATTTCTGTCCTCAGGAGTGAGCTCAGGGAGGGAGGCAGAGAGGAAGGGAAAGATAGGCATCAGGAATCACTGGAAGATAGTATCAGGTGGGATTGGTAGAATTTGGTTGCCACTTGCACCGCAGTCCTCAGGTGGGATGGGTGGTTTCTCTGTCCCACAGAGCTTACAGATTAAACAAAATGAAGAAAAGTGCCTGGTGCAGAAAATAGCAGAGATGAGCATCAGGCTTTCTTCAGAGGAGAGGACTGTTGGCAGATGAGGTCACATCCTTGAGGTGGGTAACATGCTCTTAGGAACAGGACAAATTTCTGGATCTCTGCCTGAGAACACTGCCTGTTCCTGTCCCCAGGGAGCTGCCTGATGCCAGGGCAGGGTCTGCCCCTGTGCTCTTGGCTGCTCCCGGCTGAGGTGGTGGGACAGAATGGGCTGCCAGGCCCTCCCCTGCCAGGGAGCCCCCAGTCCTCATGGTGCCCTGCTGCACTACCATGTTTGTACCCTGAAGGACTCAAGAGGGATAGGGGCAAGGTAGGGGGACATGGTCACTGAAGCCAAGTGTGGTTAGACCACAGATTACAGTTTCAAGATAGAGGGAGGTAGATTTAGATTAGATATTAGGAAAATTTTTTTTACAATGAGGGTGGTAGAACACTGGCACAGGTTGCCCAGAGAGGTGGTAGATGCCCCATCCCTGGAAACATTCAAGGCCAGGTTGGACAGGGCTCTGAGCCACCTGATCTGGTTGGAGATGTCCCTGCTCCTTGCAGGGGGGTTGGACTAGATGACCTTTGAAGGTCCCTTTCCAACCCAAACCATTCTATGATTCTATGATTCTATGAAAAGCTTTCTAAGGAGTCAGGCAAGGCTCACGTGGGAAACTCTAAAGGAAGTTATACAAACACCCATCAGCCACATGCTGGGATAGGATTAAACAGTGCAGCTCAGCATCCCAGTGCTTTTACAGCAGCAACAGGCTCATGTATGACAAGTGGAGACTTCCTCTGGGACCAAATGCCCCTTTCAAGCATGCTTGAAGGTGCCCCATTGGACTTGACCCAAGTAGGGCCCATGCAAGGGAGGATGAATCATTGGTTTGACTACCCCTTTACGAATCTTCTTCAGTGATCCAGGAAGGATCAAGCTCTTTCATTAAGTCCTTGGATCCAGTAGTGAAACTTCAGACTTCCAAAAGGCCCATCAGGGCCACTGGGATGGTTCTACCTTTCTCTCCCAAAGTAGAGGTAATTTGACTGCGGGTACCATTGACTCCATCCATTTACAGCCATACCAGAAATCCCTTTTTCAAGAGACTGTCTGCATGGCTAGGCAGAATGAATGCCATTTTGTAGTAACTTGCTGTGAACAGTCAATAAGCAGTACCTGCAATCCTAATAATTAATTATTTATTTAAGTATTTGAATAAATATTTATTCAAACTGCATTATTAGAAGGGCAAACCATTAGACACTCTAGGTACTAGAATGTCTTACTACAGCTCTGACAAGAAACCTGTGCAAGAATATTTTACAAACATGATAAGCAGACAATAAATAACTTCCAGGCCTTCTACTATTGCTCAGAGACAGTTGCCTGAGGTACTACCTAAGAGACAGGTCCTGAACAGAGTTTTGAAGAAGTGAAGCATTTGGACAATCCCTACCAATTCTCCAGTACCTGGAAAACAGGAAATAGATATTTCTTGTTTAAAAACACATATCCTGGAGATCTGTGAGTTAGAAAAAAGAGAACAAACCCATTCATCCTGGAGCTGGAGCTGAAGGACTAACAAAAGCAAGAAAGAGTGAAAAATTATTCCTGTCAGATGATGCCTGAATGTGGACAGAGGTAGACTATTTACTAGATTACAAAGGTGACTCAGTCGCTTTCGGAGAAATGTGTTACACTTTGGCCAAGTCCAATCATTATACCATCCATCAGATTAAGAGGTCTTTTGCACTGAAGTGGGTAGAAAGAAACATTTTTCCCAAGAAGTGCATAAACTCTTTTGTATGTCATTAATCCTTCATTTAATCATTTTATTTAAAACTTTTAGACTTAAAAAGATCTTTGTCATGGCTGGTGCATAGAATCGTACAATCACAGAATGGTTGGGGTAGGAAGGGACCTTCAAAGGCCATCTAGTCCAACCCCCCTGCAAGGAGCAGGGACATCTCCAAGCAGATCAGATTCCTCAGAGCCCTGTCCAACCTGGCCTTGAATGTTTCCAGGGATGGGGCATCTACCACCTGTCTGGGCACCCTGTTCCAGTGTTCCACCACCCTCATTGTAAAAGACATTCCTTTGTTCCTGTGGGAAGTGATCAGTATCCTTTTTCAGCTGTTCACCTATGACCCATCACCTAATTGCAGTGAAGGAAAGATTCTGAATTTGTTTTGATTGATTTCTGTCCTGTCTATTTTCCTTCTCATCTTCTCACTCTACTGCTCCCCTAATTGTATACCTAATCTGCAGGTATACAAATGAGCAAGGACAATTTTTATCTCATAAAGTTCAGAGTTCAGTGTCAGTTCTGGCTTTCCCCTGGCAGGGTTGGAGGAGTTTTTCCTTAGGTTGCTCTCTTTTGCAGTCTTCAGGCCTGGCGGTGCTCTCTTAGGCTGCACCTTTACCTTGTGCCTGGCTGAGACACGAGCCCGGGATGTGCCAAGCCTGCTAACCCCTTGCAAGAGTGGTCTGCCTCCGATGGCCAAATGCACATCTCAGCTGGCAAGCAGCAGGCAATGGAGATGTGCCACCTGATGTGGCAATCATCAGCCACAGCTGTCTCTTATCCACCGCTGGTGCCTTACCCAAAGATACAGACACTGGCCAGATGTGGGAGGCAGCACTGGCAGCCCTCATCTCCCAGTCAGGCTGACACTGGCAGCCACACCACTCAGCTTGTAGCATGGCAATGGCAGAGGGGTTAAGTGTGGGCAGCTGCCGATGCCTGCCTCTCCCTGATAAGACCAACGCTTGCCTAAGCTCCTCTTTCTGTTCTGCTGGTGGCTCTTTGGCTGCCAGCATCAGGGGAGCAAAGGGCTGCTGAGCCAAGCCAAGGAACACACTCACTCTGCCCCGTCTCTGCTGGCAGAAGGGAAAAGGCAGTGCTGTCTCCTGGCGAGGTCCAAGTGAGTGACTTCTCCTCCTCAGTCCATAGGAGAGCGGCTGCACCATGTACGAGCGCTGTCGTACCATGCTCCAGCAGTAAGTTGCAAGTAGCAGCTGGGAGCAACATCCTAGGGCAAATGTGTCTCCCCAGCCTCTCCCTACAGCACAGTATGGATCAGTGTGCTGGGCTAAATATCCTCTGAAAGGAAGGGGTTTAGGGAATGCCAAGACCCAGGTTGAGGATGGTTGTTTCTAAGCTAAGAGGTTTGACAAGGTGCAAAGTGAAAGAGTAACTTGAGGTACAAATCCCAGACATAGGCTGCCTAAATGATGTGTTGACTGTATTGGCCAAACAATACTGTATTACTGGATGCTTCGCGTATTTTCTGTCATAGGGCCTAGATATTAAAGAACGATCGGAGATTACTGAAAACAATGTGGATTAATGAAGGAAATTACACTGTCTGTGTCATTCAGGGATCAGATGAAACTACCCAAATGATTCTTTCTGGTCTTAATATCAGAAAGTTTATTACTTTGCTGACATTGGTGTTACTGAGGCTGTAGTTAGACAAGATGGTAAACCAGTTTTAAGATGCTTATTACAAGATCAAAAACCCTGTGGCCATATGACATAAAACACTAAAACAACTTCAGTCTGTCAGTTCCAATTTGTTCCAAATATTTTGAATGCTTAGTACAACTTCAATCTGTCTTGACAGATCAGTTTTTAGCTCATCCTGCCCACTCTAATTTTATGCTGAGTACACATCATCTGTTTACCCATAGTTGGGATAAAGCCTGGCATATATCCATACCCTGTACTCTGGCTAATTCATCAGAAATATGCCTATGCCTCATTCAGATCAGATTTGTACCATGGGATGATCCAGGAGCACACAGATCTTATGCTGTGGAAGCACAGCCTGCGTGTGCCCTGTTGACAGATATCATGTGTGACAGAAAGAATCTAGGAATAAAGTAAAAAGTATAAAAGCTGGAAGAAAGCTGAGGAGCAAAAAAGAATGAGTTTTGACTTAAAAAGAAAAAAAAAAAGAAAAAAAAAAGCAAGTGAAACAAAAGATGTGAAAACCAAACTCAAAAATGCAAATATGGTTACACATAGTACCAGATGTAAAGCAATGAGAATATAGATCAAAGGTAATTCCAGACTACATAGAAGGTCAGTGCAAGCTTCTTGACTTCATGAAGGAATTAGCTGGTGAAAATCAGTGGTTTATTTTATGAAGACCAGGCCAAATAGAGTGAACTTTTCCGCTTTAATGTTGGTCGATTGTAAGTAATTGCAAGTCACTGTGGTGAAGCAGTCTGGATTGCGCATATGGACTCAAATGCATTTTTACTACAGCTCTGAACGTAAGGCTGTGTGGCTGGAAACAAACACCAATAAAATGGAAGGACTCTATCTGGAGGAAATGAAGAAAATCTCATTAAAACCTAATGAAAGACAATTTAAGAGAGTAAGGAGATAAAAAATACCACATGATCTCATTAAATTAGTAATTGAAAAACTCTTGAGAGCAGATTTAGACTTGACAGATTTCCAACTCCTTTCTTCCTCTAGCTAAATGTCCTCCTCTTACAGGTGCAACTGCTTTGTCTTGGGTGACAACAGCTCTACCTCTGTGTGTTGACATCCATCACAGATAAAACATCAGCTGAAATTCGTTTGTGTGAAGGAGATCCTGCTTTGGTTATTTTCTCTCCTTCTTCTGGCTCCTAGGAAAAGGGACAGGCTTAAGGAAAGTGAGAGGAACAAGGACATTTTGTCACCTGGTCTCTTGCTGCCTAATGAGCCTGCCACACTTGAAGATATTTGGGTTCTTTCTTCTTAGAAATTGATGGGAAAGCATCGTTATTAAAAAACTGCAAAAGCAATCTCATTATTTATATATATGTCTTTATAAAAAGCTTACCAAAGTAATACCACATTGCTCTTTTCTAACTGGCTAATTAGCAAAAGAAGGTGTGTATTCAAAATCACAAAGTCTCTCCTGTTCAGACACAGCAGTGTAACCACATACTTTCTCAAAGAGCGTTGCTTTTTTTTTTCTCTCTCTCTTTTTGAGAAATAAAACCAATTCTTCAACAAAACAAAAGTAGAATGGAGATTGGTCTAGAAAGCAGCTGGAGGCTGATAAACAAAAGTCCTACAGGGTGTGACTAAAACTGGTTGAAATTTGAAATCTTGATAATTTAAGGTATACTGACACAAATTAAAACTTCATTCTGGTTCAGAAAAATACTAGAAATGTCAAAAAGGGTACTTTCTTTCCTTGTAGGTAAAACAGAGGCCCATCTTCCAAGGGCTTCACTGGCTCCTTACTTCTGAGACACTAAGATTATACACACTGTGGGCTCTTCTCTCAAGACAACCATCCACTCAAAATTCAATTTTTTGTGGAATAAAAAAAACCCAACAGGTGTTGCTGTGCAGAAATGCAATGAGCCACAATGAGCATTCATGTGAACAGCAACGGGACTCTGCTCTAATTCAAAAAGAAGCGGCAATGGCAACCTATCAGTTGCACCTCTATTTCTTAAAAACAGAAAAATGTCCTTGTCACTCCATCCCTCAGCTTCATGAATTTGACACTCATTGTTATGGACAATGAAAGAAAGCTTCTGCAGCTCATAACTGCAAGACATCAATGGGATCTTCCTGCTCTGCATTTACCAAATGAAAAGGGTGTGAAATGAGCTTGTTAGCCTTTTAGTGATTAAAACCAAAGTTAATTGTGATGGAACACTAACCACAATTATGGTAATCAACTCTAAAATGAGAATGAATCCTTAATATTAGATTCAATTTTGTTAATGAGAAACTGGATTTAGGAACTGTTACTTGATTAACTAACCAGGAGATGTAAAGAAGCAGGGAAAGTCTGAACATAATACAGCACTGAAATCCTTCTGGGAAAGAATAAATGCTACAATATCTAGCAGCATACAAAAAGCAGCTGCGCTCTGCAGCACCAGCTGCTAAATGGACTTTGGAAAGAACCCACACAGGCAAGCAAGGCAAGATTAGGAGAAGCAAGAGGAGGCTGTATGTTAAGTTAGAGCAAGTCCAGAGCAGGGCCACGAAGATGATCAGAGGGCTGGAGCACCTCTCCTATGAGGACAGGCTGAGAGAGTTGGAGCTGTTCAGCCTGGAGAAGAGAAGGCTCCGGGGAGACCTTATTGCAGCCTTCCAGTACCTCAAGGGGCCTACAGGACGGATGGGGAGAAACTCTTTAGCAGGGCCTGTTGCGATAGGATAAGGGGTAATGGTTTTAAAATAGATTCAGATCAGACACTAGGAAAACTTTTTTTCAATGAAGGTGCTGGAACGCTGAAACAGGTTGCCCAGAGAGGTGGTGGATGCCCCATCCTTGGAAACATTCAAGGCCAGGTTGGATGGGGCTCTGAGCAACCTGATCTGGTTGGAGATGTCCCTGCTCCTTGCAGGGAGGTTGGACTAGATGGCCTTTGAAGGTCCCTTCCAACCCTAACGATTCTATGATTCTATGAAAACATGATATAACTGTCAAGAGGCCTTGGATGAAAGAGACAGAGTTCAGATTTAAGGATCATAGGACATGGTTAATCTGCCTCTGTAGTGGTGCTCATTTGAGGCACCATATGTACTGCCTTGCATAAACCAGTAATTTTCACAAAACTTCACAAACTTCACTTATTCCCAGACTGCAGACAGAGATAACAGGGACATCTGAAGCTGGATATCTGAACTCAAGGAATACTTACTTTCCAGGCAGTGGCAAAGGCCCTGAAAGCAGAGGATTTTTTTTCCCCATCACATTCTTGGCATTTCAGTACAGCACGCATCTAGAAAGGGCTGCCCATCATTGTGCCTTGCAGAAATCCTACGAGAAAAGTGTTTATGCTAAACAGGGATGTTAACATCTGCCCATGCAACTTAGACTTAGACTGGACTGTCTTATTGCTCAGGAAAAACATGTTAGTTGCTTTGACAGGATAAATCATAACTTTGTCATTATTACACAGGAAGGCCTTGGGGACTATATCTGGGCTCACAGTGCTCACAGCTCTCAACTTCGCATTTCCTAGCAGCACCAATTGCATTAAAATCAAATAGATTACCCTAATTTTGCACGTAAGAAGCAGCAAAAAAAAAAAAAAGTGAGACTCCCTGAAGAGCTGGAGGCAAACCAGCACCAGGGCTCACTGTTTTCCTTAAAGCTACTGGTGGCTTTGCTGCCAGCGGCCCCAGCAGCACAGGGATGTCTGATGCAACTGCCATGATGCTGGGTGAGCCCACCCTCAGGCACGGGTGCACCAAGCACCCACTGAGGCCGCAGGACTGACTTCGTAGCCACCTTTACTCCCCTGGGACATCCCTACCACAGACTGACCTGCCGCTGTCTTTGCTGCAGGTTACTGCTGCTTCGTGGCACCACATGACCTGCTTAATTGGAATTCGTGCTGACTTTGGTAGCAGCAATTTGGATTTGATTTCTGGCATTTATTTGTGAATTTTATCTGAGTAGATGTGATCTCAACAAATGGCTTAATCTACAGTTTTCTTTCCATTTTTAATAGAAACCAGCCAATTACACAAGTAATTTTTCTTGCAGAGTATCTCTTTTCCCACAGATCCCTCCTTGAACAAGGGGCGTACGTCAGAAAAAACAGATGCCAAATTATGATACAGAGAGAGACATCCACATATATGAATTTTCTTTGTTTGCCTTTTACGCTGGGGAACAAATCCTGCCTGAAGCTCTATAGTATGCAGACATCTAGTGGCTGGATAATATAGTGCAATTAAACATCTTTACAGGACATTTGTGAAAATTCTGTGCAGTCACAGCCTCATCTGAAGGCCAGATACCTCGGGTCCTGCTGAAAACAGATTCTTTGGTTCTGCAAGTTCATTTGTCATTCATTACGGCCCTAGTCACGGGTATTTGGAGATGCTCTGGCCTCATGTGTTTCTAGGACTTCATTTTAAATTGTGTGGAACTGAGGTGGTCAAAATATAAAATGCCAAGAAATCAGGAAGGTTCAAAATGCTGCAGCACATCTGCTAA
Organism: Chlamydotis macqueenii; assembly: GCF_036417535.1. Taxonomy (NCBI): domain Eukaryota; kingdom Metazoa; phylum Chordata; class Aves; order Otidiformes; family Otididae; genus Chlamydotis; species Chlamydotis macqueenii. The sequence goes on from NC_141557.1 coordinate 124,338,202, forward strand.
ATCACAGCCTAAAATTTCACACTGAGAATCATGCACTTGATAATCATTACTGGCTTCCCTGCCAAGAGCACACAGCTCTCAGGGCTTTTTGTGTTTGTTTTTTATTTATCTCTTGAGTAAACATCTCCTTATCTATGTGAATTACTACATGTTTCTAAGCCATTAATAAATCTTTCTACTACCTTTGGTTTGCTTTTTTTTTTCTTTTTGCTCAGCCTTATGTACAATTATCCAACTAAAGAGACCAAGTCTTTTTCTAATTATGACTTGAGATAATGAAATCAACTCTGAGCAACCTGATTTGGTTGGAGATGTCTCTGATCCTTGCAGGGGGGTTAGACTAGATGACCTTTAAAAGTCCTTTCCAACCCTAACCCTTCTATCACTCTATGATTCTATTCTATGAATATCCCTCAGGTAGTACAGGACAGAAGATATTTGCAAAGTGAATGTAAAGATAAGTTCATTAATACATTTGAAGCATTCAAACAAATACCGTAAGAAAGCAAGCCCCATGAGAAAATGAATGATTGTGGCTTCAGAGCAAGTCTCAAACAGGTTTCACTATAAAGGACCTAGGGCTTAATAATGAGTAATAGAGAAAAGGAGAAGGCACTTGAACACATGTTCACTAAGCAAAGGGAAAAATATCCAGTCATACAAACAGTAACAGTGTATGTACAGTGCTGGTGAACTGATGTCAGGCACATAGTCTTCATACTGGAATTTCTTAGCTTTCATTAGAAGTTCTAAAATTCATTTTAAATTGTCCTTGTTTTAAAAATAGTTTTTCTATGTATAGCATTCTAAAAACATGAATATACACACAGATGTGTGCTTACAATGATAGTTACAGTTTCATAAATAAAAGTGCACATAGACACTTCCAAACACATCCTGCATGATCCAGCCTCAGCAGATGTGGTGGATGCTTCTCCAGCTGCCTGACATTTCAGCAGGCAGCACTGGTATGTAAAGGAAGAACACGTCTCAAAGTTTGACTCCATGGCTGATGATGTCACCATGAAACCCAGTCAAGGAGGAAAACCTAGGCCAAAATTTGTCTTCTTTCCAGAGTCCTCTACCCTAAGACAGGGTTTTCCCCTCTTCCTCTGCAGCCGTCATTCACCATGGGGTTCTCCCATTTCTACAAGGAGGGAAGTTTATCTTCATTCTCACCAGAACTGGTGAGATTATTGGACACAAAGCCATTACTGCACCCGTGTTGTGCCTCCCAGTCAAACTCAATGCAGGCAAGCATGAGCGTATGGCAGCTGCACCCTGGCAGGCTCTGGACAACCCTGATGTGTATGACTTCTTGTGAAGCTGCCTGTGCATGAATCTCCCCCTCCTTGTTGCTTCTGCAGGCTCAGCAAAATGCAGCAGAAATTTCTCAGTAAAATTATTTTTTCTTTTTATCACCCTGTTGTTAAGCACTTTTAACTCTTCTGCAACGGTAGCCTTCATTTACCCTCTGGATTCGGGAACACCAATAAATCGACCTTCAGGAGACAGACAGGGATGCTGGCCAGAGACCACCCATATTTCCTCTCAGTGTCCTAGTTCACACCTGTTTCTGTACAAAGCTACCATATCATGCTTGCCACTGTAATGTCTGGGATCAAGCCTATCCTTTAACCCACACCAATTTATGCCTGGTCATCCCCCAGGTGTATTTTGGGGACAGACCCAGTATTCACCATTGCTCCACCTACGCCTTGTTTTTCACACACAGGAAATGTGGGAGCCAGGGCAGAAGGCAGCCATAGGGAGGCATGGTGCTCTCTAAGAGGCTCCTCTGATCTGAACAAGCAGGAGTCAAGGGTGCAAAGCGCATTGCACCCTAGTCTGAAGTCAAGCTAAAAGCTTAAAGCCTCAAAGTTTTCCCAGGAGCTCCAGAAAACTACAGAGGAACCCAAAGAACACACCACCTCAAAGGGAAGGTCATTGACAGTAGATGTCCTGCCCCAATTCACCTGCCTTCTCCTAAGAGCTGGATTTCTTCTCTTTCCCAGTACCTTCCTAAAGTTTAACAGAAGGCGCAGAGGCAGCTTCTGCCTCATGAGGCACGTAGCTGCTTTTAAGTATTATGTCATTAATTTCTTGCTCAACAAGTGTGTAACTGCTCAACACCTTCTGGAAACTCATAATTCTCATTTCTAATCAATCTTTAAAATTATGTGGAGCATCACACATATTAATAATACTTACCTTTAAAAATACTTTGAAGGCAGATGCCAATCTGATTCAGAAGAATTTTAGCGGCTGTAGGCTTGAAAATGAAATTATTAATTTAGGGCCTTACACTGCCCTCAGAACACCTTTATCAGTTTTTATAATTCCTTAAAATTGTTAATACAAAGGCAGGCATGTGGAACTCTAATTGGAGAGTGGCAGAGCCTCGCCACACTCAATAAAACCTCTCATGGGTGCAGTGTAACTGAAGTAATACACAGAGTCCCCTTCCTGCAAATTCCTCCCTGCGGACTCCTACCGAAACCAGAAAGACTAATTTAACTTTTCCCAACACATCACAAATGTAGGCTGGCCAGTCTGGTGTGTTTTGTGAATGAATTTGTTGTCATAATTAGATCTGGTTTTAAAGAGAAAATACTGTGGGTTTTTTTTCTCTTTCAAAGCCAAGCCTAGGAAAAAAAAAAAGTCTGACAAAAGTTGAGACAAATTTACTAACCTCAATTCCTCAGTAGTAGAATTTGTGCAACTAGAAGTTCACTGCACAAGGCAATGCAGGAAAGAACAGCAAACACAGGGAGGGGGCACAGGAAAGAGAAATAATGGACTTCAATTTTTTGGTGGAGACATTACATCATTTGCTTTGCAATGTATCTGTACTTCACAGCCAGAATAATGTCAGCCAGCTCCAAGATAAGGAACATGTTTATTTAGAGAATAAATCTAGTTCAGATTTCATCATAATGTCAATATTTGCCATATTAATACTACAGCTCCTCTCAGTTAATACTCAGTAGTTAATATGTTGTGTGCAAAGGGAAAAGATCTTTGAAATGAGATGTGCATATAACCTGGGAATTGCCAGGTTTGGAACATGGTTCACTTTGCTTTTGGAGGGTTCCTCCATTGCTGGGTGCAAGGAGATAGGAACAGGTCTTCAATTAGCAGAAATCAGTGGACTTCCACCTCGTAGGGCTTTGTTTGGGGGTATTTTTTTCAATATTTTAGTGCCAAGTATGACAACTAGGACAAATTATCAGACTCCTCTCAAAAACTGCGGACAGTCCAGCCTGGCCATTGCAGCAGTTTATGCAGAGACACCTCCATGCCCTATGGCAAGATGTGGGCCAGTGGAAGGCCAGGGTCTGGTGACCAGTGTCTTGGGGATGGGCTCTGCCTGCAGCTGCCTGGCGAGTCATTGCTGGAAGTAGAGGGGCAGCAGCCAGCAAAGCTGCTACGTGGACATCAGGGAAGTACTGGGGACATTGCAGATGGAAAGCACTGGAATCTCAAACCCTTTGACTAGATAATGGCATTATACTTCATGAAATTTGGGCAGAAGGTGGAGAGTGACTTCCTTAAACATAACCCCAAGAAACGCAAGTTTCTGTAGACCCAAAGAGTAATTGGGTCTACAGACCCAATTGCTACTCTGCTAAGCCCAAAATAAACAGAATACTTCATGGTGGGTTGCTTATTGTACATTTTCTACACATTTATTGCAAGGTATTCGGTCAAGGGCAACCGTGTGTCTCTCCAAAGCAAGCGCATTTCTGCAGCACACACAGCTATGAACAGATGAAGTGGTCAGCAGTAACCACTCCCCCTCACCCAGCTCACATGCGGTGTGTGGGTTTGTCCTATTGTTTCTGCTGTCCCTAACACACACATAAACAACTCGGAGAATTCGTAACTCATTATTCAGCAGCAGCTCTCCCCAGAGCCCTTGAAGAGGTGGATTAAGCACGCCTTCTGACACTGCATTTACCATTACCTGGTGATGACTTTGTGATTGATGACTCTAGGATCTGCCCCAGCAGAGTAACCTCCCCTTTGTGAACCCTGGCCTTGCATCTCCATTGTGCCTCTGCCTGGAGCTTGCCTCCAGCGTCCAGCGTTCTTCCACTCACATAGGTCTCTGCATAAACTTGCCCTCCTCATGCTAGTAAAGTGGACTTCACTGGTAGCTATGGTGATCAAAGCTATTGCCCACCACATCATTGATTCCATCCTTCAGATCTTTGGTGTTTTGCAGGAATCAGAAGCTATGAGCTTGACTAGCTGGCTTAGACTACCGTTCCCTCATCTGTTCTGTCAGATGCGTCATGTGTGGCCCGGTGTGGCAATCCCCATGCTGTGCAGTGAGCTCAGGACACGCAGAGCAGGTCCTCGGACCACCATCCTCAGCAACGTACAGAACAAACAGAACTGTCATAATTCACAGGAGAACAAAGGCTGATCATTTTCTGCCTGAATTGAACATTTCTTTGCAAACTTCCATGACTCACCAAGCAGAAAATAATCCAGATGATTTTGTTTATTGTTATACCGGTTAATTTTCCTTGTTTCAAAATTGTCATTTATTTCAGTAAGGTTCCTAGTAATGCAAATGCTATTCAGCTTATTCAGATAAACCACGTTAAGTGCATAGGCTTGGCAGAGAAGTGCTCCTTTCTGCCCAAAAATTAATTCTGAATTTGTATAATATTCTCTGTGAACAAACAATGTTTTTATTAGCTTTACAGAATGCACTTCCCCTCTACAGAAAAGATGGTTTACTGACAGCACAAGAGATGACATGGAATAAAATAAAATCTAACATTCAAAACAATAATGAGTATTTCTATATATTAACATTCATACCAAGCTTAAAATTAGTACTGTTTGGATCACAGACCACTATTGAATGCTATGGCAAAGAAACTATATAAGCAATGGTAATTACCATTTTAAAATAGTTAACAGTGTGAATTGGAAGATTTAACGTGTTTTCTTCTTTTAATGTACAGCTCCATTCCCAGAATTTCACTGGACCGTGCGGACAGACCAACTGTCACAGCTGTCTATCAGGGCTGAATTAGATGAGGAGAAACAATACAGGCTTTGTGGTTCAACTGAAGTAGCAGGCTCAAAAGTTTCCATTTCTCATCCGAGGGCACTGTGGGAGCATTGTCTTCCCCTCTCTGAAAAGAGAATGGAACAATTATGTTACTGAAATTCCTCCACAGTGGGTCTGAAAGACTGTTTATGTCCAGGCAGGGAGACAGGGAAAACTAAAAGCAGGGATTTCGTGACAGCAGGTGGGGGCAGTTTCAGGGTATATACTTCAGTGACATAATGGTCCTGATTCTTCTCTTTTAGGGTAAAGCCAGTGCTGGAAGATTTACTAGCAATGAAGGAAATGGCAATAAAAATGCAAAGTTAAATGCAGTGGTAAAATGATTGACTTGAAACAAAGCTTTACAATTGGCTTTCTGAATCAATCAGATAATTGATTCTAATGTGGAGAGCATGGCAGTAAACTAGAAAGGAAAACATACTAGTCACAGAGAATTTTTTACCATTTATTATTTTAGGGGCCCTATCAAGTGAAGTGCTGAGTACGCAGCTCTCATTGCAGTCAGGTGGGCTCAGGACATGCAAAGCAATCACCCAATTGTCCCTCCTAATAGCAGTAACATTCCTATTCATTAACAGCAGAGATAAATCAATACTTGTTTTCACGCAAACACATACTCATGTGCTTCAGCATAACCTTAGGAAATCAGCCGCTCAGGATGCCCCAGTGCTCTGGTTCAGAAGCAGTAGGTATGAGAGCGCCAAACCATTTCATTTTGTTGTACTAATAATCTCATTTTGTCCTGAGGTTATTTTAGTGCTAACTATAGCTCAGTACATACACGTAAAAAATCCCTAAGTGCTTGGGTGCAAATGGTCACCTGGGGCTACAACTGCTTGCAGGATCAACAGGTCTCTAGAGAGTTTCCACACTTTTTCTTGAAGAGGAAGGGAGTGTAGAGGTTGTCAGTTACCAGCAGGACTATGAAGAAGTCAGTGTCTACCCACAAGACAATCTGTGCCATGATTTCCATGTGCTCCCTGGTTATCATCCAATATCCTCAAAAGTCATGATGTCTGGTACCAGGATCATTTGATGGTCAACTTGAAGAACTTTCTACCAGTTGCCTTCTAAGGGAGCCGTAAGCCCTCCACAGAGTGGCTGGTTTTAGCCACAGTCACACTTTATGTAACAAGGGATTCACAATTCTTCACAGGGCTTGGTATAAAGGTGTAACATAAAATAAAACCAAAAAACGTTCTCCATCACTGGAAAAACTCTTGGCATGTTTCTCAGTGGAGTGCAGGGACCAGCCTCCTCCCTGCTGTGAACATAAAGGTTCCTCTTGCATGGACAGAAGATACTGGATTAGGGAATTAGACTGAAAAATCTGAGTGAGTAAGCTCAAAAGAAATAAAAATCTTTGTGTTCTTAAAGTTCTGTGTAGGTAAACTAATGCTGTGACACAGTGACACTTTCTCAATCTCAATTAGTGCTAAACTAATTAACAAAATTGTTTTATACACTGCAATGAGTAGTAGCTCTCTTCTTTCTTGGATAATCCCTGGTGTGATGTAAGGGTGATTGAGTATCTAATTACTCCATTATTGAATGTACATTTTGTACATTTTTCACTAGTTCAAGCTTAATGCTTTTGGTCCAAAAATCAAAGTCAGTGAAATTAAGTTGAACTGGGATTTGGGCAGCTATTGTATTAATGGATTACTTTTGGAAAGGAGCCTAATTACAAGCCAGTCTGAAGATTTCAGTTGTGTTTGCTATAGAAATACTTAACATATTGTCTGATAAAAGACTGATTGTATGTATCTGTAGTGTTGTTACTTGTTTGTACCCTTTGTTCTTGTTTAAGAGTAATTCTTCTACCATGCTAAATTAATAGCACTGTTCCATAATACATGTGGCCAAGTAACACACTATTCAGGCTAAAGGTTTATGTAGATATGAAAATACCTTCTTCTCTTATTCTTCTGAAATGTTTTTGGAAAGGTAATATTTGAACTACAATTCTACAAATGGACAGGTGTATTTTAATCAGAAAATTGCCTAGATGCCTTGCTTGTTTATAGATTATATTTCTGACTCTGAAATTTCCTTTGCTTGGGTTGAGTCCTACATATATTAAATAGAATCCCATTGCTTCTAGTGGAATCCTCTACAGATCAGAGAAACATCCCCAGTGCCATAAAGTGTAAATACCTAGGAAATCTGAGAGCTATTCTCATGATACCCATGTTTTTTTAAAAAAAAGAAATATTAACAAGGTCAATCAAAATTCAGAAATCACCCTCAGAGTGTTAAAAAAATCATTATATTTCCAAGAATATTTATTTCTAATTCTTTCATATAATAATTTTATGTACTTAGATTCCTCACAGAGAAAAATTTTTATTGTACGAAACAGGGATAAATGCAAGACTATAACTTTATGTCAGAAACAAGGAGCAGCGACAGGTGCAAAGATAGGGCCAAGTTGGTATATTTTTACGAACCAAAGGTCCCAATGTTCCCACAGTAACAGACAGAACACATTTAAAAGAGAAGATATAAGAAAACTTCAGTGAAAAGGATTATTTTTCAAAGTCTTCCAAAGTGCTGAAAAAGTGCAAATAAATGGACTATGGAGGAATGAAATAGGATGGCCATGATAATATTCCTTTCCATCTGATAGGAAGGAAACAAACAAGATGCCTCAATGTAGTAGCCTTAGGTCAAGATCACTACACAAGATAAAAAATTTTCTTCCACTACTTAAAAGTAGTCAATCTGCTTTCTGGAGAGCTTTTCTACCTCTTTTGTCTTGCCATATTCCTTACCATTATTGTCTCAAACAATGTCTCTACTTTTTCCCTTGTAGAAGCATCTTGCCTTCTCCTTAACACTAGGTTAAACCAAAAAGTTTAAGAGTTTAAAACAAATCAAAGAACAGGGGTGGCAAAACCACTTTAACACTGACTACACATTACCATTATCCTATACCTTCCTAAAAACAGGACATGAAAGTATAGTCAGACATGGATTCAGAGTGTCTCAGAAAAGAGAACTGACTACCTTATGAATCCTTATCTTTCCTGAAACACTTTGCACTCTTTCCATGAAAAGGTCACGATTTATTGAGTCTACATCTAGTTCTGTGGGCTTTTAACAACATATAGCTAACTAAAGTGTACCTTTGTTTCTCTTGAGCTCTGGGGATGCATAAAAATCTTTTTAAAATTACAGTAAGTTTTGCTTTATAGCAGTGCTCTGTCATGAACTGTGGTGTTACTCATAAAAAGTTGCTAATAACAATCACTGCTGCCATTGTCTTCCTTGAGTGACAACAATCAGTTATAAAAACATTTCCAGTAAGCCAAATAACTTTGTCTGTTTTTTTGACTACTTATTTTCAAAACATCGCTGTGTGCTTAGCCAGATTTTATTTGCCTACTTTAATTGCATTGTTTTCATTTATAAGAAAGAATTAGAATCACAAATTCTATAACTACCTGGATCCTCCATTCCAATGGAGTAATAATGTTCTGCTTAAAAATCTCTGTGTGATTTCATCTAGGTAAAACAGAGTGCACTCCCACTGTCTAACATGTACAACCTTGCCAAAGAAGGAATGCATATTGCAGGCTTTCTTCTCTGCCTGTGGTCAGACACATGTACCTGTATGTCCTTCTAATATCCATGACATTTGAGAGCTGTTACACTACTACATTTTACACACACTAATCTAGAGTCTCCATATTTAAAAAGAAAACCAGCTATAGTTTTATGAAAAATTATTTAAGCTTTCTACTATTTGGCCTCACCACTAATTTGCAGCATTTTTTCCCCATAAATGAAAATAACATGGTGGAGGTTCAGTGTGTGTTCACACTCTAGCTTTTCTGTTGAAATTGCCAATAAACATGCTGTGATGGTGGGTTTTATGACAGGCGCCCCCAGCTACATTATCGCTTCCCAAGTAGCAGTGTACAAACCATACACAGCTTATGGTAAGCAGCTGGAAATTATACTCTCAAAATGCTTTCCATAAAAAAAAGATGATGATACCAACACATTCTGGATAGCAAAGAACGTGTGATGCTGATAGAGAGTCACAGGTCAAGAAATCTGGGAGCCTGTGTCAGCATGAAGTATCTTATTTGAAGCACAAGCAGGAGTCTGCTTCCTAAGCAACCTTGCGATTTTTTAGCTTTAAAAATGAACCACACTATTTTGTTTCTTCTTTGCTGCTTCTTTACACGCTAATGGGTTTCAACTGTTTTCCATTCCTCCACCGATGTTTCTGCATTTCTAAGAAGAGCTCAGTAAAGGATTGAAAAAGGACAATTCCAACATGGCACTCATTCTGGAAACAGCTACAACTCAAAATGGTTTTATTCCTCATTTTGGGCTTGATCATTCCCTGCACTGATGCTCTGGCCTGGACACAGCATAAATTCCTACCACAGTAGGACCAGTCTATGACTTTTGGGCTGCCTGTGGCTACCAAATCTCTAAATTGTGGCTCCTGTGTCAGAAGAGCACAAGGAACAAAGGTGTTCTGTTATTCACTAGTTTGAATCCTCAAGAGCGTCAGTGTTAGGCTGTCATTACAGGGTTAACTTACAATCTCAGTGCACAACTCATTCCCTGCTATTACAATGAAATAGTGGGAAGCAACCTGAAAAGGCACCATCTTTCAGCCATTCTTGAAGCTCTTTGTCCCCTGAACACTCCCAAAAGTTTTGGTATGTTTCCAGTAGGTGTCCAATTATGGTCTATGGCTCACAAGCCACTCTGTGGCCCCTCTGTTCTGTAGTCCTGCACTCAAACGTATGAATGTTCACCAGCCCTCCGAAGCGGCAGCAGAATGTTGGGCACTGTACATAAGCTCTTAAAAACAGGAGAACAATAGTTGGTTTTGCTGATAACATGAAGCTGAGTTTCTTTCAAAGACAAACTTAACAATTAAACCAACAACCTTTTAAGCACAAAACCTAAACTCATGGAGACACAATGACTGATGAAAAATCACTTGGTGAGAAGCAGCGAAAACACTCATATTTCATCAAATCTAGGAAATTGGTGTTTGTATTTCTAAAGAACCAGTGTTGATAATCTTTGTGCCATTTTTTTTAAACCAGGAAAAAGAAAAGAATGGTCATAGTAGCCTAATGATGCATGGCTGCTGAAAGCTTACTCCAGCTCTGGATCTACACAACAGGAAAGCATAAAATCCCCAAGTGTTGGAACTTTCGCAGAGCAACCTGTTTGTGAACTTCAGGAACTACACAGGCTACTAGTAAACTGAGAGTAAAGGCATGTATTGACTGGTAACATAAACCTCCATTCCAATGCAATGTTCACTGAGATCCGCTTAGGCAAATAAATGCGGATCATAGCATCACTCTTACCTCCATTTCTCAAAGGCAGGGCACAGCTCCATAGCTCACTCTGTATTTGAATCTCCCCTCATTTTCTAAAATCTAGTCACCATACAATGTGCAATGCCACAAAGAGGGGAGCGCACCACTACCTGTTCAGTACTGGCTCATTCCCACTGGCAACGCTCATCCCTCATCCAGTGTCCTACGGGAAGGGCAGCACAGTTTTGCTGCCACAAGAGCAGCTCAGCAGCTTCAAATAATTTGCACTATCTGCTCACTAAACGCACCAGGTACAGTCACCACATTGCCCTCTCTCCTTACTGTGAAAGTAATGCTGTGCCAGTTTCTGCTTGTCTGCTCAGACCTCTCAATATCACGCAGTCTCCGCAGTATCAGGCATGCAGTCGCTGTTCCTCCCACCCTCCTTCCTTTTCCTCAGGCCTAGCACAACCGTGGTATTTTAATGATGTCATTTATTTTTGTTCCTCTAATCTTGCATGTGCAACTAGGAAAACAGTAGTTGTATTAAGAATGGGTTTTAATCCAAACTAATTTCTGCTATCATAATTGACAGGACATTGGATAAACTTGCAGCTACTTACAATTGGAGTTTTTGAATCAGTCGCAAAAAAAAAGGTTCAAGACAACTGGAGTAATATATATAGGTAGACGGAGTAGATACAAGCCATCATCACACTTGGAGGACAATTCTTTATTTATGGATACAAAATAAATTAAGTTGTGTCTGGGATGTGCACTTTTGAGACAGCATATTGGAGATCAAATTCTTTAGTTTATTAATTATGCGCAGTGGAAAGTAATTTAAGCGTTTCACTTTCAAAAGAAAATACTCTTTCAATACTATTTTAGCAAGTTATTTTTTAGAACTAGATCTTACTGCCTTCTATTAGAAGAACCTCATTGATTTCAGTGACTTCTGTACCAGGCACTTAGTTGACCTCCTCTTAGTAAATGGGAGCAATGTCATTTAACTATCCTATGCATGAAATTGTGTTTATACATCCTGATTTATAAAGGGATGAAGGCATGCAGGTGTGCCATACTGAATTTAGTATCACTATCAATTAAAGCTCATATTCGAGTGTTTCAAATCAGACACCTTGCTCATCCACAGATAAAGCCGTTCACTGATGTAATACAGGAGAAAGGCATGTCTATCAAATCAGCTGCATGTAAAGCAACGAGGATTAAAGAGAGGGTAATAAATCCATTGGAAACCACAAATGATGCTGTCTTCAGTGAAGAATACACTACTGAAAAAGTACTTATCCATCAGGTAAGACGGCAAGCCCAAAAATAAAATAACCGGCTGGAAAACTCATAACTCACACGTTTTGAAACAGCGAGTCAAGACTCAAATTGCCAATAAACTAGCCTTTAATAAAATGGAAGACTGATGTTTTTTCTTATTTGATTTCTAGGAGTGGTAGTATTTGTTGTCCTCACTGATAAGCTTTGCTGTATAACAGTAAGAATTACAAATCTTTTTCAAAGATCACCTGAGATTATCAAGAAATAGCTTGATGCCTATAGCATGAGCTCTGAGTCAGGTATGACATATCAAAAAAAAAGCAGCGGTAACACTGAGGAAGTCACAATGTTATCCTTTCTGTCTTTCCTTTTAGAAAAGTTTCTGGGAGTCCTGGTAAACAACAAGTTCAACATGAGCTGGTAATGCACCCACGCCACAAAGGCGGCCACAGCCTCCTGGGCTGCGCTAGGAAGAGCATTTCCAGCAGATGGAGGGAGATGGCCCTTCACTTCTACTCAGCACTGATGAAACACCAGGAGTACTGGGTCCAGTTCAAGGTTCCCCAGTTCAAAAGAAACATGGGCATACTGGAGTCAGACCAGCAACGGGTCACAAAGATGATTAAGGGATAGGAGCACCTGTTATGAAAGGACAGGCTGAACGAGTTGGAACTATTTAGCCTCAAGAAGATATGTTTCAAAGGGGTTCTCATCAATGTGTATAAATACTTTATGAGAACAAGTATAGAAGATGGCCTCAGACCCTTCAGAAGAGGCAATGAGTACAAACTGAAATAGAGGAAATTTCATTTAAAATTAAGAAAAATCTTTTTCCCTGCAAAGGTGGTCAAACACAGGTACAGGCTTCTCAAAGAGGTTGTGGAGTCTTCATCCTTAAAATATTCAAAATCCAGCTGGACACGGCCCTGAGTAACCCACTGTAATTAACGGTGCTTTGAGCAGAGGACTGGACTAGTAGATCTCCAGAGGCATCTTCCAACTGCAACTATACTGTGATTCTATTGTTCTTCACTGTCTAAAACTGAACTAAACTTTTTCGCCACAGCAATATTCAGCCAATGTCAGCAGTCCAGCTTAAGGACAATTACTCATTCCTATGAATGAGGGAAGGTGTCTTTTCTGAGGATGTCTGAGGTCTGTGTGAGGAGCTACTGTCCCTCAACACCTTCCTCCTGGAGACAACTCTGTGAGGAAATCACTACAAAGTAGGTAGAATTGTTTTCTTCCCTTTCTCTCTCTTTGCATAGAAGAAAGGTGACCAAACCCACATGATTTCTTTTCACACTTCATATATCTACTTTCCAGCTCCTCAGATACAAACTCAATAGCAAGGATATATTGTGAACCCGTGATGGGTTCAGTGCTATTTGGACTGATGCGTCCAAAATGAAAAGAAGATCCAGCCAAAGGAATTTCTGATCAATGATTCCATCAGGTGTAGAAAGCTAAGTGCCACATCTCCTGCGGGCTACACAGTGCTAGGAGTCACTGTTCTTTCTCAGTGCTTGAGAGTCCATAATTAGCATAGTCCTACAGTAAGGACTATCATTTTGCATTATCAATTCCATCATTTAGGAATTAAAACTGCAGATTATTTTGTGAAGTATGGTCAAGATAAAATCTCATTATTTAAAACAAATCTTTATAAGTATTGACAAATGTAATAAAATTTCAAAGATGAAAGCAAAAGGGAAATTTTTACATTTCAGTTTCAGCATTGGAAAGGAAACTCTTTCATACTTAAAATTCAAACTTAGCGTGTCAAGTAATTTCACTGTTACAGACTTGAACTACCTGCACTGGGCTGAGGGCATTATTCACGCTCCGAGAAAAACTGTACTTTAATATTGCTATGATTTTCCCAAGCAATTTTTATGCAGAAGCTGGGATGAATTTGAAACATCCATTTCAAGATTAAAGTGACAACATTTGGTGGCTTCAGAGAACCATGTAATAGAGAATTTGGCTTAGGTATGTGCCCATAATTAAATATGGGAATGAGAAAACAATATTAATAAAAGGACCAATGTTTTGCTTTCTTTGCTTGACTTCTAGGATGTTTATATTAAATAGGGCTATAAAATACAAATAAACACTTACTTCAAAAATGTTTAGATGCATATTGGATGCTTAAGCTATATGGAAAGATCACAACATTACTGGCCACTGTCCAGTCCATTTATTTAATTTCTGTCACATGCAGAAGGAAAGATAATCTTTGCACGTGATTTTAATGGATCCATTTTTGGAAGTACTGAATTATTAGTCTCTTTTAGGGGTTATCTGCTGCTTGATCATTTGTTAACTTCATATGAAGTTGGGAGCTGGACCCAGAGCATGTTCTGAAGAGGCTTAACTCCACAAGAGAGCCTGATGTGAACTAAGGAGTTCTACCATTGACCTAGACAGGGCAAGAATTTAATGTACAAATAAATGTCCTTACCCAAAAGTGTGTATGAAAAACTTTTCAGCAGGATGCTTCCAGGTGAAACTCTGGATGAATTGGTTCTCCTATGAGCACATGGCTTTGAAGAAATGTGCAGACAGAAAAACTGTTGTTTTTATATAATGGGTTCTACTGGTAAAATAGCGTAACGAGGAGTACACAATCTTTTTATTATTTAAATAAAGTCTTTTGTAGGATATTGGATGAAAAGTTTTAATATGTTAAAAAGTAGCAGGATGTATGAAAGAAAGCAAGTGAACAGATTCATCCTTTTCTTTAAGACTTCCTGGATTAGCTGTCCTACTATTTGTATCAAGGTGGGGTCACTTCATTACAAAATCAACCATAAATGTTGGTGTCTTGACTACTACTATTTTGACGAATGACACATGAAAAATTAGCCATGGCAGAAGTTTCCAAACCAGATTCAGTCTGGTTGGGAAATAAAGGTATTGTAAAGCAGGAAGAAATGAAAAAAAAAAAAAAGAAATTGAGAATTAAAGGCCTCCTCCCAGAACTACTATCCTAGTTTTTAATATATAACACTAGAAAGACTCACCAATGACTGGTCTTCTAAAAACACAGTAAGACATCAAGCAGTGAACCTCAGTAATTGGGGAAATCCATCTCATAATGTAGGCACACTGTGCTGTTGCTTACTGCACAGTAGGAGAAATTTGAAGCTACAAGAAGTAACTGTGATCTAACTGTGCGTGATCCGCTGCCTACGGAATTCAATACAAATTTTTCAGGTCACTAAATCACATATTAGGTTCCAGCCACTAAAGAATCTAATAGGTAGCCAAACTATTACAACCACTAAAGAACCAATAGTAACCAAATTATTATACCACAAGATAAAATAAAAATAGTAGTGTCAAAATTTGCAATTGTGACAGTGTATCATAATACTAGCTGCAATGAACTTAGTGCATTTTCCCCTTTAGTTAAATCTCCCCTATGAAAATTATTTCAACGTTTTGATTTTTCTGCTAAGCGTTTACTTACCTGAATAAAGATTTATTTTTGTTGTTCTTCCACTTCTGCTACTGAAATGCAGCCCTGATGACTCTATCGCTAAGTGGCTGAGTTGGTCTGAAGTTATCTCCTAGGATTCCATCACAACCCTCTAAAAGTTCTGCACCTTTCACATGTGTCCTCAGTCTACGAAATTCTTCTATCTGAAAGGCAGAAAAACAGACAGAAGGAAGCTGAGATATACTCTTCACTATGGAACTAATGATCAAAATCAGCCTTGTCCAGCCACTTCTGCAGCTTTGAAACTTGGAGTGTTCAGGTACCATATACCAATGTCAATACACATCACTAATAACATTTTAAAATAGTTTTCATCACTCTCAAAAAAATAAGAACTTCTATGCACATGGCAAACTTATCCTTTGCTTTTTCGTAACTCCTTTGAGGATCTATAACCTTCTTAGCCATTGTAGATTACATCCTGCAAATCAACCTCACAGTTGTGACATGACAGTAATCATTCTGATCTTCTTCAAAGAAGTGCATTTCCAGAATAACTTGGTCGACTATAAATTGTTTTGAATTTCTTCCAGTGATTTATATATTGCCTAAAATTGTTGCTTCATAAATAAAAACTATTTCTAAACCAGGAGAGTTCTGAAAAAAACTCCTAGCTTTTGAGGAAGTCTGTTGACATTTTATATGGAAAAATATTTTTTCCAATCTAAACAAAATACCATTTCAAAACTTCTGTATATGTAGATGCTAAGTGTACTTAGAAAATCAAATACAGTAAAAAATCAATATAAAGCATTTTAATTGGTCCAAAACAAATATGTTCCTGGTTTATAGACTCTTTAGATTTTTCTAAATCTAATCTGGTGTAGAGAAAAATGTGAGCAGCTTCTGTCTCCATCCCTGGTATCAGCATCAAGCTCTGTGTGACTAAAAAAAAAAACTAAGAAAATCAATGCATATCTCAACAACATTATATATTATTGTTCAACAGTGCTGTTTTTAAGAGTCTGGTATTTTAAATAAGTAGTTATAACTACTAAAAAAAAATTGTGTTTGTTTTTGCTTTGGCATATTGGTGAGTTATCTTGTCCGGATACAGCAAACCTCCCCTAGCTTGAGCCTTTGTACTTGCACTGGCCCTGTGATGCCTCACTGTCCACCTCAGCTGTAACTTCAAACTGAAGCTAAGCAGAAAGCAAAATGAAGTCTGAAATGTTTAATCATTTTATCATCTAAGAAATAGACGGTGAATTTCTCCATGAAGAACACCCTATGCAGGATTACAGGGAGAAGGCAAGTGTGATTCCAGAATTAAAAGAAATGAGGTAGTAAACAGCAGGTAATGGCATTTTTATTCTTATACTGCCTGCAGAGAATACTTTCTTACTGCAACCTGGAAGACAACTGCCTTCATTGTTGTTTTCCACTCTACAGCAGAATTGATACAGACTTATTTACTTGATTTAGAGGCTAGCTCTGCTCTGCTGTATTTTCCTCAAGAAATAGCATGTTTAGAAATCAACACAGCTAAGATATAAGGCAGCAGCTTAGACTCAAAAGATAAAAAGCAAAACAAACTGTAAAGCTCCTTGAAGGTACTTTTAGAGGCAGATCTCTGTTTTGGAAGATTTTTTTTTAATGTTTATTTAAAGAAAACTGAAAACAAACCCACTACAAGCTTGGAACTGAAAAAGTCATCAGGAATCAAATGCTGGTAAATCGCTGAATGTGTTCTGTAAAGGTACCCTCTTTCACCATCTGAATCAACTCCAGCAAGTCTGAAATAAGTGTAGTTTAGGAAGGAGCATTTTACAAGAATGTGGCTATTGTTTGATCTTTTGAGAATGAGAGACTTCAAACAAACACAGATGAAGGAGAGGGAAGAGCAGACTCTCCACAAAGCTGGCATTTGTGAGCTGTCTCTCACTATAACTACAAATGCTCTGCCCCAATCCCCACAGTGAAATCTTTCTCCAGGAGGTACTCCTCACAAAGCAGCTTTCAGTCTCTTCAGTCAGGAAAGTAGGACTGACCTGATCCTCATGCCTGCACTTTAGTCTTCAGGGAAGTCAAGAATTGCAGCCCTAGGCCAAGGAGCAATTGCTTCTGAGATGACCAGCCTCCTTGTTTGGTCCTTCATATCAAGGTTCAGACCCCCGTGACAGAGACCCTCTATACACATGGTGGTCTGCCTCACTTGTGAGAAGTGGTTCTTTCAGAAGAGGACATCAGCTGAGCTGACACTACTTTCCCCAAAAGTTTTTGCTCACAAAAGCAGTCAACATAGCTCTTGCTGGTCTGTATATTTCAACATCAGACAAGTAAGGATGATAAAAACCAGAAAAGGAGGGCAGGAATATCCAAAAAGAGCACTGCAGGGTGCAGCTTTCCAGACAAGCTGCTTTTCACTATGGTCAGCAATAAACTCCGAGAACCAGATTTGCTAAGCCCTTGTTCTCCAGAGACGAAGAAGTGCTGGAACACTTTATCCAGATCTCACAGAAAGACTCATGAGGGAAATGGCTCTCTGATGGAAATGAAGCCTCATGTCAAAGAAAACCACTTCCACTGAGGAAACAGTACTGGATTCCAGGAAAGCAGATCCTGACACTGCATTCCTGGCTTGCTCTTTTGCTGCCCCCATAACCAACACACTCAGATCCCACTTGCTGAAGTGAGGTGTATATGGAGATGAATCTCCTTTCACTCAACATTGACTTAGATCAGTAGCAAATCAACTCATCAGTTGAACTTTACTATCTATAAACGTCTTCAGCAGAAACAGAAAAAAGGTTCTCTACACTGCAATGGTCAGCCTGTTATGACCCTGCCAAAATAGTTACTTCTCCATTGTTTCAAAATAAGCAAATGTGAAAATATATAGATGTGACCACAAACTAGAATTGCAATTTTATTCATTTTTTCCCTTTATGACCCATAGTTTGTTAAGCTAATCAGTATTGCTATGTTAATTACAGAAAATGAGAATGTGAATTAGTATCTCGTCTCCAATATATTAAGTATCTTCATCAGAGGAAGGCAATAAAACCTATTCAATGTCAGACTGTGCCGTTCTTTATTGTTACTTGTTATTGAACTCAGAAGTTGATTATTTTATAGCCTGAAAAATGAAAATAGAAAGTCTTGAATTTGTCTCTTACCAGCTATAACCACAGAAGCTACTAGTATTTATATAAAGCACTTGAAATTTCATAAGCTGTGTTCATTAGAATCCCACTGAAGAAAGTTCTACAAGTTAATGACACATGTAAAAATAATTTATTTAAAGCCACTAGAAATGCATTTGCACTGAAATCTATGTTTTAATACTACAAGCAGGCTTAATAAAATTAAATGCCTTTACCAGCCTTCCACGGATGATTCAGAATGGTATATGCTATACCACATCCTCTTATTTTCCATAGCCAAAAGCCCTTGCACGTCTGATCTCTCCTCAAAAGGAATCTCTCATAGGTACTCATGCCCATGTGCACAAAAGAGGCCAGATACTTAATTGCAGCCAAAATGTTAACTGCAAGTTAAAATCTTGGCTGTCTAGGTTATAGTAAAATATTCTGGCACCCTCAAAATCTTATTTTGGACATATTGGAAAATTCTGTCTCTTTTTGACTTTAGAATCCCAGAATCACTGTCTCACTTACTTGTCCCCATGTTTAATTTCAATGGATATCTGAAAGCAGTATCTGATGTAAGTAAAATTTCTATTCCACCTTGGAAAAAGTGTTTCATGTTCTTAACAAGTCTTTTCTGTACAACCTTGACTTTAATGTTGCTACATTCCTAACTAGCAGTGAGGATTTTTTTTTCTAATTGATGCTCATCTGTGACAAATACAAAGTATTGTGGATCATATTGGCATAAGTCTGCTCCAAACTCTCCCTCTGCTCCAGTGCCACGTCTCACCTGCACACTGTTGTCAGTGGCAGGGAAAAAGCCCCTCCAAGACTTGTGCATCCTTCATCACTGCAATATTCTTGCTGGATTGGGTTTATACCAGTCAAAGCAACGCAGCAACACAAACCAGCTACCTCTCACCTAAAGAAGGCCATAGTTATGAATCACACTCTTCTCCCCAGGCACTATGGGTCACTTTTTTCTCCAGGCACAATATTCTCTTCTGGAAACTCATCCCCTTCACACCATGTTCCAAAATCTTGTTTTCTTGTGGTAAATGAGTATACAATAATATTAACAAAAATTGCATTTCTATGCTTAATCCCCCTTTCATTCACCCTCTCACCGTCTCCCACCACATGTGGATGGCTTGAACTGTGCTCTCCTCTGTGCACTGACTGGATTAAAAGGGAATAGAGACTACAAAATCTGCACAAAATAAAATAGCACAAAATAAAATATCATACAATGTCTCAGTGTAACAGCTGTGGTCTTCACACTTCTGATTAAGTCCTTTTATTTATCCATACCATGCCTGGACAATCAGCTGCCACTCTATCTTTAAAAGTTATTCTGAATCTAATCATGCCAACAGAGTGCTGTCTCCATTTACTCAGTTAGTAAGCAGCCGTAAGACTTATCCTTTCATAAGCAAATAAACACCAGATTCATGATGGGATATATTTAACTTGCAGCTACCAAATGAATAAGCTTATTGGGAGCTATTGCTTTTATCCTGTGATTAGAACTAGAATTCAGTTTTAATATTAAAAGAAACACTGCCAATTTCAAGTTGTTAAAATTGTTAAAATATTGTGCTGGGATTACTAGCAAAAGTTTAGCTTATTAAAGCTAAAATAATTTAAATCTTAATTTATCACCTTTTATACTTTTTTTCCCTTCTGTTTGTACATGCTTCAGAGCAAGCGATAAAAATTAATGCGTTCAGCTTCAGGGATTCTACACAGTTTCACTTAAATTAAACTCACATTCCTTCAGCTGAGATTCACAGACTGTGGGAGAATATTCATCAGGAGTTTTCATTGTTTTTACTGGGGCTATTTGTAGATTGATTTGAAATGTTTTCTATAGAAAGGCTCACATGACTGTTAGATACAATTTAAAAAAAAAACCACTTTAAAATATATACTTGTGAAATCAAATTCAAATAGGTAGTTTCTATTTGACATTTATTATAAAACAGAATTTTAAAAGAGCAAGATAAGTTAAATATAGTTCAATGCAATATAACTACCCTGTACTATGTTAACATTTTTCATTCTCCAGGACATAGTGTCTCCCTGTGCTTTTTCATTCCTTTAACATCAAAAAAGTAGTGATATTTGAAAGCTTACAATTACAAAGAATTGAATTTCTTTTGCCCATTGACTTCTTTCTTTCTTTTTATTTCAGTTAAATAAAGAATTATTTTAAATGCAGATGATAAATGATAACAAGGTTTTTCATCTCTGACCTTTGCATTGCTTTCAGTGACTCAAAAGGCTTAACCTTTACTTGAAAAGCCATGCACTGATCTAATGGGATCTCCAAGGATAACTGATATAATGTCCTGATATATATATTTGCACGCTATAACCTTTAGCTCATAACCATATTCCAAGGTCACTTCAAGGACAGCTGTTACCTGCACTTGGGACACAGTCAAAGGATAGCGAAATAATATCCAGGTGACACCTTCACTGCAGGGTGGGATGGTCAGAGAGCCTTCATACACCCAGTAGTCACGCAGAAGAGGATCTGAAATTAAAAGAAATGAATTTTAATGACATTAGGGAAGATAATTGTGTCTTTCAATGATGACAGCTTATGATAGCTTGCTCATACGATGAAGTTAGTACGGAGTACGCTATGGTGTGAATTTATAACCTGTCAACCACTGTCCACTACTTTCTCATGTGAATGTACATGAGCTTGTGGTCATTATATGACAGTAACTTCCCCCTGCAGATGAGTATTTTAAAGATGAAAACGCCACTGTATAGATGTGAAAACTAATATGCACAACTCCTTAAACTACCACAGCAAATAAATAATATGGTGGGAAAGAACTCCTGTTGAAGGCCGAGGGGCTGTGGTGATCAAATTTTAACTGATTTTTGCATTTAGGATACATCTCAAGGATGAATTTATTTCATCTTTTAGAAAAATTCAGTGAAAACAGCTCAAGTCAAACTTTTCAGTTTGTAATTCCAGTGACATTTGTTGAGATGCACTGGTGCCTCCTAGCTTTAAAAAACTGAGTTGAATGTCACAGGGGAAAAAATCAAGGTTTATTTAAGAATAAACTTATTTTAATAAGTTTATAAACTTATTAACAGGTTTATAAATAACTGTTAGAAAAAAACAGTCGTCTTTCATGACAATGTACAATGGTTTGTTGAAGCTTTTACACACAACATGTTTGATTTTAATTATTCTGATTTTAAATTCTCAAAGATTCCAGTCACATTGCACTTTGTAAGTGAGCCTACACAGGGCCTTCCTTTGCTGCTGTAGGCCATACTCACAAATTACTCCCTGACACAGCTTAAGTACGGAGAAGAAACTGCTTGACTGTAAAAGAGGGGATAAGAAACAAATCTAGAGAGGAACTGGAGACAAAAGGTGGTTAATCACGACATGGAGAACTAGGGGGAACGTTGTGACTAGCTTCACAAGGACAGAATGAAAGACTGGAAATGAATAAATTTGCTTGGTTGACCCAACCTGTTACTGCCATTTCACTACTAGCTCAGAGGAATATCAATAGAATTAAATCTTGCTAATGAAGCCTGTGATTGTCAGTGAATGGTTTTTACTGCAATTTTCTTTCTCAGTTAGGGAATTACATAGCAAATCCATTGAAAGCTAGTTGCATTATCAAACATCCAAAAGTTAAGAACTGCAAGAATTAATTCAGCCCATCCTGTGCATGCACTGTGACACTCTTTTGTTATATAGGCACATATGTCTTTTCTAGAGAACCTTTCCTCATTTACTTGCAAAGAAGGATGAGTTTCTTTTGAAAAGCATCTAACAACATCTGGATTTCTCAGTACAATATGTAGTCCTCAGTCTTCTTTTTCCCATTCTATTCAAATCCTGCTTGTTAGAAGGACTACATTTTCTCAGTTTTCATATTTCTAATGCACTCATTTCTTCAGTGCCTGAGTGCTTCACAAACATTAATTACTTTATCCTTCCAACAGTTCAGTGTGGTGAGGAAGGACAAACTACTCCCACACTTCGAAGCTGGAGAACTGAGGCACAGAGAAGTTAAGGTCAAATGCATCTATTCATTTGAGGTGTTCAATATGAGATGCTTAGAACCTGATTTCTCAGAGTAGTTAACTTTCTATAGCACTTAATGCAGTCAGAGCACTGCTCCCATTGACTTCAGTTGGAGGTGTAAGCACTCAGCACTTCTGCAAATCAGACCCCATGATCTCAAGTCGGGCACCTAGAAAATGAGGAACACATAGTTAGAGATGACTTATGAAAATTTTGGTTTATGCGACTTGATCAGCATCAAACAGGAACTGTGAGACAGGGGTCCTGTGAAAAATAATTTATGGTCACGCAATTAAAAGATGTTTTATAACGCATATGCATGAAAGGGTACAGGCAGCCTTAATTCCTGCAGTTCCTAATTGCTGAGGACTTGACTTTGCAACCTAAACAATATCCTTTTGATAGAATTAATATAGTTTAATGTAGATCTAGATCACTTTGGAAATTTAAAGGTCTTGGCACTACCACACAGAATTTAGCTCAGAAGGATTTCTTCCAGAAACTTCAATTTCTACAAATGCACTTTTTAAAAAGTCACTTTTTTTTCAAGACAAGGTAGAGGAAATGGTTGTTTCTTACTGTTACTCTCTAACTTCTAGCTATATGAATTTGAATTTGCCTCCCATTGTCACCACTCATTGTATGCTATACAACTGTCATTGCATTATGGCATTGTCTTAGATGCTGCCAAAAAGCTACCATGGTAAGTGAGTAACCTTACGCTGCCTATTTTACGCTGAAGTAGAGAACGGAGCACACACAGCTTCTCTTATAGGTGGGATGATAAATCATCAAGAAAGCTAGCCAAAGTGTTGCCAATAGTGCATGGATTACAATATCACATCCCACTCATACAACGAAGGTGCGAATTCATCACACGTTCCAAAGGGATTTCATCCCTATCCCTGTTAGCACCACTAGGTGCAAAATGCATTACCACCTTACGGGACACACTCTCAGGCTTGCAATTTGGCTTTGCTTTAGATCAAGATTGCTTCAGCCTCTGCAATAAGCTAGTAATCCACCCACACAAAAGTAAGCAAAGGCACCTACCTGGCAATAAAGAGTTGGGATTAAAACAGGGTATTGTTTTGGACTTTCCCTGAAAAAATGAATACAAATCAATCTCATCTCTAGTTTCTTATTAAAACGATGATGAATGGAAAGGTAAAACACACTGTGTGTTCTTCTAACACTAAGCCTTGAATTCCTGTGCAAAGCAACCTCATTAATAGCCCCCATTTAATCACTGCATTTGTCCTTGCAGCTACACAAACACATTTTCTTTATTCTATTTTACATTTTACTCCTAAGATTATCAGCAATTCGTTAAATTTCTGCCTTTAATACCTGGGCTCCTTCCAGGTCCCAGCCTTGAAATTCTCTACATGAAATTCAGGGGTTCCATACAAAATGAGGTTAAAAAACAAGGGCCAAAGTGAATTTTTCATTGACTGTCGTGGCTAACACTTAATAAAATAAAGCTGGCTCCACATATTTAATGCAAGAAAATTGTACGTGTGCCAAAAGTATGTTTGATGCTGACCCTCTGAAAGTCATTAGTATAACACGCTCACAATGACAAGGCCTTTCATGACCTTCCGCTACTTGGCTGTCCTTTCAGTAATGAAACTACAGAGCTCCATACACTATTGTTTTCTCTGACACCTTCATAAAAAATGAGTTTGTAATATTAAACATCATGACTGAGGTTTACCATATATTCTTTGACTCAAAGATTTTCAATTCCCTTCTGATAATAGGTTCTAATTTTTCTACACTTCAGCATCCACTGAAGTGAATGGCTAATCTCTCCAGACCAATACAGAACGTCTCATTAATATATCTCAAAATCCTTTAAAATCAAAGCTAAGTATGATTATTTCTATATTACAGACAGAGACTATGAAGCAGAGATACGGAAATACCTTGCCCAAGGTCATCTAAGACAGCATCAACATTCTGGAGAGCACTCATATCTCCCCAGGCTTATTATCTGACCTTCAGGATCCTCACATGTAATCCATTTGACAAGATGGCATTGTGTTTTTGCTGATTTCCCACTGAAGTTAATACGGGTGCTCAGTCCATCTGTTCTTTTCCTCTACAAACTAAAACCAGGTAAGTTTGGAGATACTGCTGCTGGTGTTCACTAAGCATGTTGCAGTGCTTGCATTCACACTATCTCCATGATAATCATAGAATCATAGAATAGTTAGGGTTGGAAGGGACCTTCAAAGGTCATCTAGTCCAACCCCCCTGCAAGGAGCAGGGACATCCCTGACTAGGTCAGGTTGCTCAGAGCCTCATTCAGCCTGGCCTTGAATGCTTCCAGGGATGGGGCCTCCACCACCTTTCTGGGCAACCTGTTCCAGTGTTCTATAACTCTCATCGTAAAAAATTTTTTCCTAATTTCTAATCTAAATCTACCCCCCTCTATTTTAAAACCATTACCCCTAATCACTGAAAAGGTCGTATTTGGAATCAGTTACTGGTATAGGAGATCAAACTTTTGGGCCACCAGAAAAGGAAGTTAACTACAAAGACTGAATGTTATCTGAATACTGTAAAATGCTGAGGTTCTGATGCAGGCCACCAAACGATGGCTTTCACAGATGTGTTTACTACCGACACATCTGCAACACTTCTCTTGGCTTCATATAGACCCTTCACACACTTTCCCTCTGGTCAGTGATGGAAGCCTGTCTTTAGACAATGCCTTACCTTGTACTGGATGTCCTGAAGAATTTCAGTTACGGCCTTTAGTCCTACATGCTCTTTTCCTATCTGAAACACAGCAAGCAAAGACAAGTTTCAGTATTTTGCTGTTTCAGAAACTGAGGGAAGACAGGGTCACCCAGAACATTAAGTTTCAGAGTTGTTTTTAGTTAAGCTACACAACCTTGTGCTAACCAAATACACTGAAATGTGGCAACTTCAAACAATTAAATCACTGTAAAGCCACCAGTCAAAAGTAAACGAGGTGTAAACAACTTTAAAGCAGAGACAGAAACTCACAAAACAAGAGAAAGAGTAACAGTTACGTCTGGTAAGTTTTGACTAGCCCTGTTTTGCAGCATATACTGCACAGGGAATCAAAATCACGCAGCATTATGGCATATAAATGCCAAGGATACAGTTTGTCCTTACCAGTTTTTGTCAGAAAAGTACACAGAAAGGAACAGAGGGGATGAAGATGGCAGATACTTTTTGAATTTGTTCATACAGCATTGCAAATCTGGCCCAAAGTACCTCTGAAGATTGGGGCAGTTTTTTCCTGCCTGTGGAGTGCAGAACGCTAGATCCTTTACCTCATGGCATCTCTGGGATCCTGCTGGTGAAGGCTGGTTCATGGCAGCCTGCAGCACTGTCTTTACCGAGTGCCTTTAAAGCACAGAAGATGGGGCTTTCAAAAGAAACTAATTGTTGAAATATGAGATCCTTATTTTCCGTGAACGTTGGTCACCTTGCACACTGATTTCAGCTGCTTCTGATCCAAGTCATCCATCCTAGGACCCTAGCTTTTACCTTCACAACAGCATTGTCAAAATAGGAAGACTCAGAAGGGCCTTCCACTTGATTTCTTTGCCAATGTGTACACATATCAGGTGAGGAATGAAGCAGGCAAGAGTGAGAACGGGAGAGCTGGACCCTGAAAAATTTGTTTGCTTTTTGTTTCTCTTGGAATAGAATGGCACAGTAGCCATTGGAATTAAACAATTCAATATCAACAAAAGGTACTTTGTTATTTCTAGGCATTTAAGAGGATTTTCTTTTGTTTCAGAATGGGATTTCAATTTAAAATCTTCAAAGTGAATAAAAGAGAATGAAATCACTTCAAAGATGCTGTTCCTAAATTAATAATCACCCAGGGCTGTCACTTAAATCAGTGAAAATATTTTCACTGACCTTAAAATTATTTTTGTTTGAGAACTGTGGTGCAAAATCATTATATTTTCATTCCTCTAACAGGAAAAAATAGTCACCGAATTTTATCTCCCTGTTCCTTTAATAAAGAGGATAAATACTATTTTTTCCTTGGTCACCTGTAATTATATGATGCCTTTCTTGGCTAACAAAAAAAGCCCTTTGGAATGCTTAGGAACTCTGATGAAGGTGAGAGACTAGTAATGGAAAATATGTGACTGAAGTTTCAGATTTAGTTAAGAACTTATATATAACTTTCTAACTAACTGGAAGGTTACCTCTCCTGGAATTAGAAGGTGACTTACATAAGCAATTATCAGACAGCCCTCTAGGATACAAAACCGAACACCTTCTAACACCCATTTTTAGCAGTTCTATCTGAGTGTTGGAGCTGTAACCAATGCACCTTTCAATTCAAACAGAGGTAAAGCTCAATGGCACTTATAAACTCGTTACGAAATACAACAAATTGATAATACCACTGCAAAAAAAAAAATCCATTTGATCTAAGCACAAACTCTAAACCTCTTCCTCCAAAGCCATTAAATAAAACAGTTTGCCATTTCTCATGAGGAGGATGAGAACCTGGTGTTTGAGGACTAAAACTGAAAACCTTTATAGGGTGCAGCCCTTGAAAAACCTTCAATAGCAATTAGATTATGGGACTAACTTCCCAGCTTGCATTACTCCTTCTCCCCAGCAAGCTTTAAGCCTCCTTGTCGCAGGCTTTTCTGAGGGTCTGTGGCAAGACTCTTATACTCTCAGTCTGGCGTTTCTGAAGAAGTAACATGACCCCACCTCACACTTGTCCTGTGTGAAGAAGCACACGACCCTGTGTTCAGAAAAGCACAGTCCTACTACCAGTTTTCAGCTGTGCCAATGGGTTACTTGGCTTTTTTTCCCCCTCTTTCCTCCTCTCCTCTGTATATTTCCTCAAGCCCCAAACAGCAGGCCTGGCCAGGAGTGGAGAAAAACACCTAACAGAGATAGAGAAGCACTTGTATCTCACGGCAGCCCTCATTCTGCCCTCAGAGGCATGGAGAGTGGATGTCTGCTTATACCCAGAGTCACAGAGAGATCACCAACTATACTCTATCCCTTCCTTAAGTAACGTACTTCCAATATCCTTATTAAAACAAGAATTACTTATTTAGCACATACATGTGCACAGACATGACTGAGAAGTATCTTTTGAAGAGAATACCAGCGGTCATACATTGTTTTATTTTATGAAATCATTAAAAATGAAAGAAAACAGAAGGGAACTCATTTTTCTCAGACAAACGATAGGGCATAGTAATAAGTGCAACTCAGGAAACTTACCTGCACAAACAAAGCGATAATCGCTATGCCGTGCTTCTTCCCTACTGCCTCATCGATGCTGCTGTACAGTGTGGAGTTCCAGTGCATGAGATGGAGCTAAAACAAAGCAGTGCAAACAGACCAAAAGAGAAATATGTTTCGTAATTAAAAAACCACCAGCAGTTAACACCATTTAACAAAGCCTCAGCATGTATGTGTGTGCACGTGTGAATATACATCTGTGCATGTATATGTAAGTGGATTCCTATTATAAACATCGGGAATCCCAAGAAAAAAAAGGTCAGCTGCAGAGAAAGTGATGTATAGTCAGTTACCAAATACTTACAACAAAGGTGTGAACAACAATGCTAATGATGCTAAAGATGATTTATCAACTTCCTCCTGAAATGTCAACTAATGAAAACTACCAATGCTGCCTCTCAGCCAGCCAGCTCTCTTCCAAGGCAGGAGTACGACTACGGACCCAGGCTGTCCAAATACACCTTTGTCTGGCTGATGGTACTATCTGGATGTCACTTGTCTTGAGTGATATGAGTCACTCAAACATCAGTAGGAAGAGTAGGAGAAGTGATTTCAGGAAAGGTTAAACAGAGAAAGTCAAGCAGATAAAAAATGGCTGGAGGACCACCTTAGGGACAGCAGTGAAAGAGATGGTAAAGAGTAAAACATGAGCCCTCAGCTGCTGCCTTCTGCAAGGTAACAGGGCCTGCAGGGGTTAATGCATGAATACATGTCCAGGATGGCAAACACGAAGTCTGTCCTGGTGAGGCATCACAGTATGACTTGGGAAGTGGTGTTTGAGAAAAGTGCTGGAGGACAGACTAGCAGGCAGTTGGAAAGGGAGGAAGGAAGGGTGGGGGAGAGAGGGGAAGGAGTAGGGTGGGAAGGGAGATGGGGGAAGAGGGGGAAAAGTGCTGGAAAACAGACTGATAGTTGGAAAGGGAGAAAGAGAGAGAAAGAAAGAGAAGGAGGAAAGAGCAAAGGAAGAGCAGAAGAAAGCAAGGGTGGAAGGAAGGGCAGAAAGGCAGGAGGGAAGGAGAGAGGAAGGAAAGAAGGAAGGGAGGGAGGGAGGGAGAAAGGAAGGAAGGAAGAAAGGAAGGAAGGAAGAAAGGAAGGAAGGGAGGAAGGGAGGAAGGGAGGGAGGGAGGGAGGGAGGGACAGCACTATCTACCAAGAGGTAATATGCATTTCAAACATGAGTTTTTCCAGCAGTAATGCTAAAATGTAATCTCTGTGGCTGGGTCTGATAACATTGCAGAGCTTCAACAACCTAAGCACAGCTGCTTTGAAGTTTATCTGCCAACAATTTTTGCACATTTCACATAGATAAAACAGCTAAAAAAATACAAACTCTTAGATTTAATTCCTCTTGTAAAATCATGAATTGATGTTTTGCTCAGTCATGTGTCTAAGAAGTTAAAATGTCACCCTGTTATCTAACATTGTTTCTACCTTCAGCAAAATTAGTTTTTAAATCAGATAGTGTGTCTTCCTATTTTGTGTTTCGTTTGTGCCCTGTAACAGCCTCTGTGAAATGCTTATTGCCCCTGACACAGCAGGGGTTCACTCGAGCATCTCAGCATGTCAGGCCAGTTCCTCAAGCGATCACTCTCCTCTTATTCAATCTCTGATAAGAATTTGGGGCACTCCTCTTGACGACTGTCATTTCAAAAGTTAATACAAAATTTTAAATGAATATTGTAAATCAAATTAAATTCCAAAGTATCATAGAAATAATTCTATTCATGCTTATCAAAGGCATCTGCCACAGTAAAACCATGAAACCTTTCCCTTAAAAAACATAATAATTCATTTGCACACGAGAACACTTACACAAATGTACTTGCCCATGGCTACAAAACTTCTAGACACACAAATGCTCCCTGTTAGAACTAAGCAATCTCACCATCGTAGATGGATTCACTTGGTGCTATGTATTTTATCATGTATAAAAAGCTCTGCTACATATTTTATTTGCCTTCAGCTTTTAAAGTAACAAAACCACAGGATCATATAATGAGATTTCAGTCTCCAAGGCTCACTTTAGCAGACAGAACCACCAGCACCCAGGAAGATGAAGTCAAAGCACTGCGTTTTCGAGACGAGCCTGGAGTTTGCATCGGCTACCCACTAGAGGGGGCTCACGGAGTCCCACGATCCCCAACCAAAATCCTGACCTTAAGAAGGAAACGCGAAAGAATAAGGTTGGGGTGACTGCAGTTGGCATGGCAAAGTCCTTGGTGAGGCGAGAATACGGCACCGCAACTCGGTTGGGTGGAAATGTCAAAGCAAGCTTGTCCTTTGGCAGCTGGAACAATACCACTTAGGGCGATCAGCAAACGTAAAGAGACCGTGACTTTGTGTCAACAGGCGGGTCTTGGCTAAAGCTGCCATGGCGTTCAGCAGTGTGTTACGCTCCTTTGGAGGTGAAGTCTAATCTGACAATTGCCTGCATTCTGAAAACAGCAGGTTTTTTTTCTGAAGATTTGAAAGGAAAATGCTGAGCCACAGCATGAGGAAAATGAGCAAGAGCTTCAGATCGTATCAGCAATTACCTCAGTTTATCCAGGGTTGTCCTGTCTTAGGCAGCAGGTTCATCAGGGCAGAGACTTTCCTACAATAAAGCTATACATCGGCTAACAAAATGACAGCAAAGCCTCTATGTAATATTACAAAACATTAAGAGGTCTAGAATTAGCCTGTGCAGCAGCATAAGCAGCCTGAAAAGAAGACGTGCTGCAATATACACTGCATGAAAGAGGGATCACAGTGCAAAAAGCCCTGCAGCTGGAACTGCTTTCCAAGGAACATACCTACTGGCCAGGACCTCTTCCCACACCTCCAGGGACACAGGGAGAGTCAGTGAAGTATTAGCAACGCATGGTAAGAATATCTTTAGGTGTTTGCATCCCCTCCGCGCCTCCATCCTTTACACCAGTTCAATAGAGGTTAGGATGGTCTATTAAAAAAAAAAAAAAACATAGCACAAGACAAAAAAGGGTTGTACTTAAGGCTAGTGTAGACACCCTTTGACTAGGTTCAGGTTTAGTAACCAACAGTACTAAAGGTACTGAAATGGGCACTCAGCACTTCTGGTCCAAAGCTTTCTGTAACTTTGCCTTTGTGCTGAAGGATGCTTTGAATACATAGTAGGCTCCTTGGAACAAGAATCATCATTTTGTACTGGGTTAATAAAGCCCAAGGCAGAAAAGACTTCTGGTCTGTGTTTAGGATGCTACGGTGTTACTTCCTTAGAGGTGGCGATAATTACAGTACATTTTTTACACAGCAGGTTGTAAACTTGCTGTCATAAACACTGTGGTGCCAAAAAGTATCAGCAGATTCATAAAAGGATTAGACAAATTATGGACAAGAAGTCTGAAAACAGACACCAAAGACAGCAGGCAGAGATGTAGCCTCTAGCAGTCCTAGCCCTACGATTGGGTACGACTGGGGAGTACAACAAAAAGTGGTCAGGCCCACGCGCTCTCCCTATACAGCATCTCTTACGGACACTGCCAGGGACAGAGTACTGGATGATTCAGCAGCCCATTTATTATGTTCCCGTGTTCTGAATCAAGGTGATATTCAGAATAGCTATTCACAGAAAAGGTTCTGTCATTAGGGATTTACAAACTGAAATTAGACAAGCAGCCTAATGGAAAATAATAATTAATACCGTAATATTTCCCAACAACAGGCCAAGAGGCCTCACATCTTTTGCTCTAACTCTGATAAATCCATGCATGCACATTTGAATAAATAAATGAATGTCAACATACACTCAAATAAATGAAAGTCAAATCAAATTAATTCTTCTACAGAGTAGGAACAATGTAGCTCAGATGGGGGCTGGGAAAGTAAACGAAAAGGTGATTCAGAAAGGGAAATATTAGCACGGCCTAAATGCTTGTGGCAAAGTGTTGCTTTCAAATCATGTTTTATCCTGTGTGTTCGTGTAGGTCTCTGGAGCTGCTCTGCCTTTTGTTTGCTCTTTTTTTTATTTGTAATATGACATCAGATGAAAACATCAGACAACAGTTAAAAAATATGGCAAAAAGTCTACAAATATCACAAAATTTGAACTCTAGAGACTACAGTCCACAAACAACATGGCCTATAACTCCTGTTAATATTTATGCAAATCAGATGTGCACAGAGGAAGGACCCTGGTGCTTTTACAAATCTTGAAACTGTCGATAGAATATAACGCCCGTGCACATTGACAGCTTCATACCCATGCACCTGTATCTCACACGTAGCAATAGCCAGAGAGGCTTATTAGATTAACGCTCTGTATTTTGGTATCCTTCAGTTTTACATTGATTTGAGACAGCTATATAA
Source organism: Chlamydotis macqueenii (assembly GCF_036417535.1). Classification (NCBI taxonomy): domain Eukaryota; kingdom Metazoa; phylum Chordata; class Aves; order Otidiformes; family Otididae; genus Chlamydotis; species Chlamydotis macqueenii. The sequence continues at coordinate 124,370,150 of NC_141557.1, forward strand.
AACGCCCATGCTCACAACACGTGCCAGTCTCTGATATGAACACAGCCATGTGGGGTTTTTTTTTTAAATAATCAGCTGCAGTGTATTGGCAGCTTACCACTGGGTGGTTTTCATTCGGAGTACAAATAAGCTGCACATGTCAGTATGGCAGGAGAGGCTCTGCTCAACTTGCTAGCTAATGTTTTGATACTCGGTAGTTATGATGGTTCTGCACAACCAAAATGAGTCAGCTATGCTGTTAACAATCATCGGTGGCTGGCTCGGCATGCCAGACACTATATTTTTACAAAATACTCAGAAAACTGTGAGAAATGCCTTAGCACTCAAAACCCACTTTTTTCTCTTGGATAAAAAAAATAATTTTGAGCCTTTTAACATGCCAGCTGTAAATCAAAAAAAAATTGTAGCAGTGATTTCCTTAAAATCAGATAAACTGAAAACTCATGAAGGCAAACGATAATAAAGCGCTGATAAAGTTGATTTGCTCTGCGAACAGCTGGAGAGACTCTCCTTCACAGGAAAGATTAAGAAATTATTCCAGGTAGCAAAGCAAACCCTGTAGAAGGATTATTCTGTACGGAACAAATTCTGAGTATCTTCTCAATTGTCAACCAGTCCCCACTCAAGCAAAAGCCAGTCCTAATGCCCTTGCTTAGGACAAGCTGACACTGACATTAACAAGTCAAATCAAGACTTTCTCAAAACTGAGTAAGGACTTGAGATTCTCGCTTTAAAATCAATAAACAAATGAAATCCCTATACTTAAATCCACTCCTTTCTCTACCACAGAAATCTCTCTTACGTCAGTATGTCCTTTGCTTATCTCCGACAATGGAGATCCCACAACCTCTCTGGGAAACCTGTTCTGTGTTTGGCCTCCCTCATAGTGAGGATTTTTTCTCCTTGTACCTAATGTAGATGCATCATTTCAGGACATAGTTTAGTGGACATGGTGGTCTTGGGTTGATGGTTGGACTTGATGATCTTGTAGGTCTTTTCCAACCTTAAAGATTCTATTATTCTAATCAGAATCTCTCTTGTTGCAACCTGTGTCCCTTGCCTCTCTCCCTTTCAGTCTTCCCAGGAGCCGAGGGACAAATCGCCCATGACCACGAGAGTCATGCCTCTTGACTGACTCCTGAATGATGTCTCTTTCTCAGACCCTCTCAGTCATCCACCTATGTGAAGGACCATGTTTTAACTAAGCTTACTTTCACCTAAGCTTACTCAGCTCTTGCAATGTCAGAAAAGTTGCCACTAGCTCTGTTCCTTACTGCGACATGCTGGTGTGCATCTGTCAACTCAAGTGCCAAACATGAGACAGGCTCATTCTTTATAGGAAAATACACCCTGAAATAAATCACAGCTCATCTTTTGTTATGACATAGCTGATTAATGGTAAGGGGAGAAGAAGGAGTCTGTGCTCCAACATTTCTGCACCTTTACATGACCTTATTGTTAAAAATTTGCTATAAACCTGCACAATCTGGAATGACTTGCTACCATAAAAAGGAGTCCTTATACTATAACTGCTTTCTTTATGAATACTTCTTGTTACACTACTGAAACCCTAATTTGTTATTGGGTTTCCTATAAAACACTGTTCAATGAGTAGCATTTCCACTGGCTAACCCAGATAGCTTGGAACAAAGCACTGTGCCCACATTAGAGTCAAGGGGAAATGTGCCAACAGCAAAACTTCTCATGATGCTCCTGGCACCCAAACCAGGCCCTTGAGGAGACTTATGCCTGATAAAACCACCAGCAACTGAGGTTGTGGGAGGCAACATGAAACACCTGCCCAGCCTGGGTGTAGGTCCTGCCTGAATGTAATTGGCAACCATAGCCTATTTTGCAAGAGATTGTGACATGAGGGATCCTTCTGTTCAAAAGGCTCCTGTTTGTGCTCTACACACAATAGCAGATCATAATTTTAAAATAATTCCTCTTCAGATCTGCATGATAAACTGTTAGTACATCAGACTGTGACACTATCGTCACTAGGCTTGCTTGAATCCATGCTGCTGTTGCAATTGCCCATTGTACTGCATCATATGTAAGTTAATCTTCTGGAAAGCTTTGTTCCTTGGTCAGAACCAGGCTATACAGCTATTTCTTGTTAGCTGTACAACTAGCAATTACAAGCTCCAGAAAGGTCTGTTTAGTCCAGTAAACTACAGGCCAAAAAGGCATCTAAGGATGAGAGATAACTTACTGCTCTCATATCTTCCCAACCCTTATTTCAGTTCATATAGGCTGTACCTCAAAAGACTAATCGTTAGATTAATATTACATCTTAACCAGAGTTGCACCTAAAACATGTTAGTCTGCACATTTTGAGCATATTGCCTTTTTTTCGTATTTCTGTCACTGCTGAGAAAAACGGTGAGGTTGAAACTGTTCCGATTCCACTCAAACGCCATCTCAGGGATGAATCTATATCCTTAAGGTAAAGTAAAGCAGCTTTAGAGCTGCTTTGATAACAACTGTAGAGCAAAGAACTGTTCTCCTGGAGTCACCTAGGTTTGTTAGAGATCAGGGTATTCCAGTTTCATTCACAACGTGCCATAAAAGTTGAGAAGGGAATAGTACAAACGGAAAACTGTGGCTACCTAACTAAGGCCAGTATAAAGTCTTTTTCCTGGTTTGAGAGGGATGAAATGAAGCTGAGCATTTCAGCTAATAATAATGGAAGGCAACACAGCCTAGTCGCATAATAATGATGTGCAATTTCAACAATGCAAATATTGCATAAAAAACATCTCATGAGGACAAAATGTGGAAAAATTGTGTCTTGCTATTATACATGTGCACAAGAATTTATGAGTTGATACTTGACTTGGCACTGAATTGTTTCAGGAAGCAATTGACTAAGCTGCTGGCAGTGACCATAACATAGAGTAATTAAGTTCCAAATCCTCACCAGGGGACTGAACCAAGGATATGGCCAGGGCATACAGCTTCAAGAAAAGTGATTAAAAAAATAGAAAGTTAGTTATTAACAGCCTGAAGGAAAGGTTTAGGAAACTAAAGTTAATGGAACTGACACAGAGGCTTTTTGAAAACATCTTAGGAGAAGCATGAGTATGTGTACATACTCCATGCCACAAAAAAAAAAAAGAAACAAAAACTCATAAAGTAACAAAGCCTGCATGGTTAAACATTACAGTTCAGTCAAGGTAAATACACTTCCTTTGAAAATACAAATACAAATAAAAGCAAATGACTAGATCATGAACTCTGGGCAAAATCAAGAAGAAGAAGAGGATGAGGAAACAGCCAAGTGAGTTAGGTTATTAATCAGTGTACTTGGTTTGTGCTTGTAGACTTGAATTTTTCAAGGCTTCTGTCACGGATAAGTGCCAAAATGACACTGAATTTTAGTAGAAAGTAAATCTCTTTTAAAAATTTCATACATAGATCATTGCCATTAAAAAATTACACAAAGAGAACTCTGTGCCTATCTTTGAAAGCAATGCTAATTTCGGTGCTGAGAGATAGGCTGAAAACAGCGTCAAGAAATATACAATGCTGTTAGCGTTAAAAACCTCCTGATTAATATAATGTGGGTGAAGGGAAAGCACAGCTTCTGCTGAACTTCTGCATGTAACAATTTACTGAAAGTGTTAAAGATCTAGCAGGTCTAGTCTGTAGGTTAAGCGTCAGACTCCAAGTGTCTACAGAACAAGACGACATTCCCTGAACAAAGAAGTCTGTAATCTAAAATCAGAGAAATGAGGTGCAAACAAATCAACTTGGAGCAGAGTACAAGATATCCTGGAGATCATGTTTAAACAACTTTGCAGTCACAGTGTGAGATGATGCTGTATGTCTCAGGACAAAAGCTAAATTCACAGTTAAAACATGCAGAACAAATGGCTGACTGGGACATCAAGGTAGTCCAGAACCCCTGCTGACTGGTGCTCTCCACTCCATAAATGTCTTTGAAAGAGAGCTGAACTGTTAATGTGGCTGTAAATAAAATTATTTTAGTTGGACCATAAAAGGAAGGGTTGCAAAGACACCTTCCAAAATCTATTCTCTTTCCAAAAAGCCAGCCAAGCAACAGCAGAAGTAGTCTAGGCACTTGAGTGGCATACCTTCAGCTGTGCCACTGAAAAGGTAAGGAATAGTGGGATTACTGAATTATTTACAGCACCTCAGGAAACACTCTCACAGTTGCCATGGCAAACTGCTTGTGCTAATGAAGTATCTACATTGATAAGCCATACTGAAAAAAAGAATAATAGAAACATTGCAACATCTAGTATTAACCAGGGATCCGTGTTCCCTTTGAACAGACTAACCACAGGCAATAGCCTCATTTCATATAAGACAAAGAACTGTTGGTCCATTGAGGAAATGAAATTAACAGCAGGAAGTACATACGTATATGGAGAGATTCAAAAGACTACAGGTATGAACAGTAAGCTAAAAAGAAAAGTAATGGGAACCACAAAATATCCAACTGAGTGTTGTTCTTTCTGTTCTGGCAAAAGAAGCTAAAAGGCTAAAAAAAAAGAAAATTAATTTAAACTTAATAAAAAAAAAAAGAGAAAAATGGGTCTTGTGTCCCTCTTCTAACCAGAGATGGACTAACTCTTCAGAGAGAGGCTTCATTTCCACTGTATACAAGGCTAGGAAACAGGAAGGGGATGCAAGGAGATTGACACAAAGCTAAAGATCACGGCAGTTCTCTCATCACTCACAGGGAAGCAAGACATGGGCAAAAACCATCTTCATGGTTAATGCAACCACAACGCCAACGTCTTTACCTATCTTAAGTTTCTGTGAAGGACACCAAACCACAGAAGGCTTTGCAAACCCCACCTGAACCCCTTTTGTCCAGGCCTTGAACAGAAGATCAAAATACCTCATTTGCTTACAGAGGCTGCTGACATGTGAAATTAGGTTGCCTGTTTCTTAGGAAAACCATCAGCAAAACATTGAAGTATATAGGGTAAACTGAGGATGCTGTAATTTGTAATTTGTAATTTGTGTGTATTTATTTTTTCTTCCTGTTTGAAAGCACAAGCAGTGCTTATTTCTACTGGCACACACAGGAGATGAGAAGAAAATAGGAATTAATAAAAAATGAACATTTTTGCAACTGTAATAAAATCATACAGGCTAAGAAAAGGAACTAAAAAGGCTGAACACCCTTGTTTCTAGATTGCTGACTTTTGCTATCAACCCAATCAGTAAGAAAATTAAAAGCTACACAGTTATTATCATCATTCATAGATCAGGCTCTTCAGTGTGCCAAGTTTCTGCTCCGTGTGCGAAGCAAGGAGCACCACAAAGCAGCCTATTTTTCCCTGATACCACATCTGGTCACAGCAAACCTGTAGACTGAGGTGCCCAGAATCTGCCCTTACCCGTGCTAACAAGAGCAAATACACATTCAAGCCTTTCTTCTTCCTTCCCTTCAGCTATGAAGGCCAGAAAGGAAAAAGCCTTTAGTCTAGGACCCTTCATTCTGCTTTTAGTCTGGATTCTTGCCAACCTGAGTGGGTGTATGTGTGTGTTTGCATGTGCTTTTATAGCTCCACAGTTAGAAAGAGTAAAGCTTGGAAAAAGGACTGGCCCTTGATGAATAGTTGATATTACAGGCTAGCAATGCCATTAAGAAGACAGAAAACACAAAGTGCTATGGGTTAAGTATTTAATTCTGGAAGTGTTATTTATATGACTAAGCATTCAATATAAGTATGTCCAATTCCACAAAGTGTTGGCTGCAATCTGTTGTCCTGGATTTAAAACCAGACTGTATGCAGAAGGACTGAAATCACTGATTTAATTTTCAATAATAGATTCTCTAACGATGGTAGAATAAAAAAACACTCCTTCCTTGCTAATTTACTAAGTTTTATTAATAACTGACTTGAATCCCACAGTTCTCTGTGTTTCAAAGCTAAGGGTCTCTCTAAAGAGTTGAGAATCCGCAGCTGCAGATTATCATCTGAAGTCATAATCTTGACTGTTCTCCAGAGAGCAGTTGCTCTTCCATACTGCAGTCCTCTAGGAAACTCAGTCAGGTTTTTTTTCTGTAATGTTGGCTAAGCTTCCATTGAAATAATAAATTTCATTATGCATCTCCAACAGTCTTATCTTGAATTGCAAGTTTGTAGATTGCTCAATGGCATTACTTTTCTCCTCTTCCATAGTTCCATAAACTCTCCAAATTTTCTTAAACATTAACTGTTCCCCAGTCCAGTTTATTATGTGGTTTAATGCCAGCACAGCAAGAAGGCAGGAATGACCAGTGAGACTAACCCACTGGCAACAGAGTGGTCTATGGACTAGGGCATCAGATAGCCCTGTGGTTAAATTGCCGAACTGGGATTTACAACATAAGTTAGGTATCGGGGTACTACAGTGCCTGAAAATCTTACTAGAATTCAAGCATCTAGGAATCATGAGTCAGTTCTCTGTCAGTTCTGAAAAAGGCATCATGTGTGACCGTGGCCAAATAATTTAATCCCTTTGAACTTGTCTTCTACCAGTTCATTGGCAATAGCGGAAGGTGTCTCCCTCACACTGATGTCTTACAGATTACATTACTTCTGCTTGTGAAGCACTCAGGCATGACAGCAAATACTTGTGGAAGCCTTCAAAGGTTTTGAACTCTTAGATGATCTTTAAGTTTTATCCTTTACCTCTGTGCACCATTAGTACAAAGAACAGAAAATTTGGGAGTTAGCATCAGAAAGCTATTATATCCCTCTTCGAGTATTCACTCATGCACTGGGGCCAACCTAGGAACTGCTCCTCACACAAGCATGCAGTGTAGAAAGGGATGAAATAAGGAATCTCCTTTCCCAGCTTATTCCACACGTGACAGGGCTTACATAGAAAAAGTCAGGCCTAGTGGTTAGGGCAAAGTGCCAAGGAAAACCAAACAGGAAAACCAAGGCACCAGGAAACTGAGGGAAGATGGGAGCAGAGTGCCAACAACGATCACACTAGAAATTAGAAGATTATGTCAACAAATCACATGAAATGCACACAGTCAAGAAAAACAGCAAGGAAGAGACTTGAGTAGTCAACTTGTTGCACTCAAACTTGGGCTTAAATCCTCTTTAGAAGTCCCATCTTCTAAGAGACTACAGAAGCTCTATAAGTAGCCATCTTGCTAGAGCTGGGAATGGTGTTTGCAGCCTCTATAGCCATGAGTAGAAACCCTGTCACCAAGACACTTCTGTGAGGAAGCAGAGTAAGGAGAAAGCAAAGCTCTAATTCTGCTCAAAAAGTAGAAAAGATTCATATCTTTTAAAAGTATCAGAGGCTATATTGTTTCCACCACAGACAGGGACTGCTAAAAGCTATTTTGCCTTCAAGATTACTTGCCTGCCTCCACAGGGATGCAGTGCCACCAAACCTGTTACTACAACTGAACGTTGCATCTCAACTCAGTACGAGTGCAAGAAAATTTGGTGCAAAATGTCTGTTACAGGCAGAGTACAAAGCCTGTCCTCAACTCCTGGCAGAACTAAACCTGAGGTAAGCTGAGGTAAGATGGAACAGAAAGCCCAGAGAAGGGCTCTCCACTTGAATCAGTCCTCATTCTGTTCTCATTCTCATTTCCTTCATCCAACTTCTCTCCACCTACGACATTTTTCCTTAGAAAAGTTTTTCCTGTTCTGCTTAGTCATTTGAAGTTTGGACCACTTATTTCCTAAAAGAATACAGAAATTCTCCATCTTGGTAGAAGTTAGAAATCACAGACTATTGCAACTGCAACCTCAAAAGAGTTTTAAGTGCACATAAGCCACGAAGGTTCTCTACACACAACTGGCTATAAATAAGGTAACTCTTAAAAGAGAGACAAAAGGATAAAGAAGCTTCAGCATAGACTGCTAATGCCACTCTTCCTTGACCTGCTGTTTGCCAGCCTGTATGTCTTCCACAATTCAATAAATAAATTGCAGATTTTGCACATAAGGGAAATCAGATTTGCTACCTCTCAAAATGTTTACAGTTCTTCCATGGAGCTTAACTAAGCTTCTCTCAATCACAAGCCAACCTAAAAGCATGTTTGTGCTGACACATCAGCCTGGGTTTGCACCTGCTTTTTTCATGAATGCACAATACAAAGCACATAGATGTATCCACTGAAAAAATTTTAACTTATGTGACTAAGCAAAACACGGGCTAATCCAAGTTTATATTGAGAAATTCCCTAGAAACATAGTATACTTCAGAGACTGCATGTGCCTGTTTAGGTCAAATCAGCCCTCAACCACAATAAAAATGTAATACTGAGAGAGCTTAGCAACTAGCAATCTCAGGAGTCATAAGTTGCTCATGTGGGCTTTAACAATTATGGTAATTTTGTTTTTATCTTGTTGGTTTTCTGTTTCCCAGTATACTGGAAGGCAACAAAGACCTCCAGCTTTGTACCACTACAAAAAAAAAAAAAAAAACAAACACAAGTCACGTCAGTTAGGGGACTGCAGAGCGTATGGTATACAGAAAAACGCAGATAAATACTTAAACGTCTGCACATATGGGGCTGGCATCGCACTTAATACAATTCACTGACAGCCCTAGAATTGGTACTAGGACCAATTTTGCCCATGGAGTGCTATGTAAAACTAAGTATCATCATTATGTTTGTAAATGGCATCTACATAACAAATAAAAGATTCTGTTTCTCTATAAATCAGTGAAGATTTGGAAAACAAAACTGAAAACATCTGCTTAGATATTGGCCTGATTTTCTTGCGTTTTTCCACAATTCTGTCCTCAAAAATTAGATAATGCCCAATGGGCATATCTACTTTAAACTATTATTAATCTGTTATTCATAACTTGTCAAGGATTTAGCGATTACATCAACGGCATCATTTTGTTGTAAGACACACTGTTTTAATCATGGCTCACAGTATTCATCTGCAATGATTCCAAAACTTAGAAAATGAGCCAAGCCTTTGAGTTACAAGTTAATTTTCCACCAGAAACTTGGACAATTTCTCAGCAGAGTTCCAGACCTCAGCGTGAAGCTACATAAACCCTTCTGGAATCTGTTCTTTTTGCCTCCTGTTAAATTCATGACTGCCTAAGCAAGATATTCTTCAGTCATAGCTCTTGGGCTGCCAAAGTGAGCAGAATGAATTAATTTTTTTTTTTCACAAGCAGGTAATCAATGCAATCAGCTAAAGCAACAGGATTTACTCCTTGGTTTAAAACCTTTTATTTCAGGGTTTATGACTGGGATGATAGTCCCATTAAAGCTACTGGCAAAAATCCACAGATATCAGAAGTGAGCTCACATATTAGAAACTACTGTCATTAGGGATTAAATCCTGCTTGCCATTCACACCTACCCAGTCCCACTGCAGTTTTTAAGTCTGTAAAGAGGGAGAGAGACACTTGCACACACACTATCTCCCTGGCGTTCTATTGCAATTAAATACTCTGGTCTATTTTTTCAGCCCAAATAATTTGCTAACAAGCTAATAAGAAACTGATTAAAACAGATAGCAAAATTAAATAATGTTGCCAAAGAATATTAAAAGTTGGCAAAAAAATAAATTTCTGCTTTGAAAGTATGACACGTCCTCTCAAGTAATGACAGAAAGGGGATGTACAGTGTACAGGTTATTTGATTTCTGAGCCTGGCACAGAGAACTCCCCACACCGAAGACTGTAAAGACTTGAGTCAATAAGCGTAACGTTAACAGCCTAACCTGAAGCCCTAAAGCTGTAATTCTGTTTGATGAGATCCTTAGGCAGGCATCATTTCATGTGAACAAAGAAAAAAAATTAATGGCTTAAATAAGATCGAGGGTGGGATATGTTTTTTGCAATCTATTTAACTTCCTTGCAGCAGGTACTTCAGTAATTCTGAGAGAGTCTACAAAATTAATTAGTCTGCTACCCATTACACAACAGAAAGGTACATCTTTTTTTTCCTGTATAGAACTGATTCTGGTCCTTCAGGCAACTGGATTTTCTTCTGTTCTACTCAAAAACTGTAATACAGTTTTTAATCTTCCTGCACATCTTGGAAACATTTTTAAAATGATTTTCTGCCAATCCTCTTCTACTGAGAGCTTTCACATGGTTCACAGCTAATATAATCCTACATTTTAAAGAGGATGGATTACAGAGAATTATCCTCCTGGTCATATTACAAGTGGTGAAAGGAACCTTTTTATTTTCTCAGATACAGTTTTATTCAGGGCAGCAGCCTGGAAACCACTGTTCCCTTATGGTCAGATTGTGTCTTTGTTCACACCACCACTTGGGTAACTAAGAGGAAGAGACACCTTTGAGGCATAATTTTCCCTGTTTCACTTCACTTCAGAAGCAAACTTTTTTTTTTTTCCCCCCATAAAACAGCATTGATGCCATCATATGGTTCACTTTCTCCTGTGATCTTTCCAGTCTTTTTTGACTGTAAGTTGATTCAGCCTGGCACTACAGTATGCTGTGTTTATACTCAGATCAGGTACAATAGGCCTGTTTTTAGCTGCCCCTATTTTAACTTTGTTAAAAGCAAAAATAAATAGCAGTAATTTGCTGTTCCTGTCCCTCTCTATCTCCCTCTTATACGTTAAAGGTAAGAGAGAATGTCAGAGCTTCACTACTTCTTCATTTGTTCTTCCTCCTCCAATCCATACTCTTGGCATGAAGGAGAGGAATAAAGACGTCAAATAGATCCTCTCTTTCTTACACCTAAATCAGGTTCAGTTAACTCACATGTGGGTATAAGTGTGGACTCTACTGCTCTGTGGAAATGTGTACTGTGAAGCACAATCAAATCTTCAGTATTTTGTTCCATTTACTGGCAAGAAATAATTTCTCAATGTTAAGACCATTACTAAATATTCAGTACAAGTAGTGGTCAAAGTAGTTTTGGCCAAAAGGCAAAGTAACACTTTCACGTGCAGTAGACGTACTTGGTGAGAAAGATTTCTGGAGAAGGTTGCACAAATGTCTCCTTCCAATTTCTGGCCAAAAGGCAAGAACGGCCTCATGCTCTTGTTTTCATGAAACAGAGAGAGGAGTATTTTATCAATATGTACAACCCTCTGCTTTTCCTTTGTTTAAAAAGACGTGTTGCAGTATTTACCTTTGACAACTTTTTATTGTTTTATCCTGCTTTCCTGACTAATTGCAAACACAGATGTTTTAGTGAAAATGATAACTCTGGCCTATCACTGTCAACATTCTGTTTCCTTAAGTCAAGGAAGGTGGAAAACACATCTTTGCTGTACTTCATATAATAATAAAAATAACAATGAACTCAGCCTTCAAGCCACATGAACAACATTTTTCGACAGTGTGAATTATTTCAATAAGCTGTTCCAGAGGTTACACAAGCTTAGTAGCCCAACCTATTTCACCATGAACCTATATATCCTAGCCACACGCAAAGGCCTCAGCTGTCTAGTAAGAAATAACAGATTTTTGCACTGAGAGATACAGGATATCATTACCCAATTAATACAGGATATTGCCTAATTTCTACAAAAGGACTTATGGTAACAAAGGTGAAGAGACTAAGGAAGTAACTAAAGACTGCTCTTCCAGACTTTGAAAAATAACACTGTTTTTTAAAATCATCCTTTACAAAGATCATTACACTGATAATCTGAAGCTGTTCCACAACTATCTGGTCCAATGTAATAAAATAAAGTCTTACAGTCTTCAGTCCTAAAAAAAAAAAACAGACTGCTGCTCCAGTCAATAACTCATCTTAGACAGACCTCTTCAGACTCAAAGTTGATCCCTGTAGAACTACTCAGGTTTTATAACAGTGTAATGGAGTATATAATCTGGGCCTAGTTTGTTGTGTTGTTAATGCACCCACTTAAATCAAGCAGTTCGGCTTTCATAGTACTGCTTATCCCTTGACTTGTCTTCCTCCCACAAAGAGAGAATTTTAAATACTTATAATTTGCTTTGTAAATAACATGCTACTAGATTTGCTCCACTGGCAGAAGATCCAAACTTACACACTTGGTGCTCAACATGTTTCTAGGCACACAGTTGTGCACAAACAACTGCCAGCTTATTTTGCATTTAGTACAGGATGAAAGCATAAACTACATCAGACAGCCAAAATAGGCACCCATCTCTGCTTGTGTTCAGTAACTAACAAATTCAGTGAAAATCAAGCCAAATATGCATTCAGAATATGGCAATTTTCCACAAGTGTATAAACCAACACTAATGTTAAAAGTTAAGAAAATAGATTCCCTGGTCCTTTGATCAAAATTATTGTTCTCCACAAAAAAAAAAAAAAAGAATTAAAAAAAAAAAAATTAGGTGGGGTAATCCCAGGAATGGAAACAGAGAGTCTCTCATTCTGGATTCTCAAGTGTCCTACTTCATAAACATTTACAATGGTTACAAGCATCTGTTCTATCATTGCTCAAGTATAATATTTGATTTGGACAATTTGAGATGGACTTAATATAGCAGCTCTTTGTGCACACAGCAGAATCAAATGCAGTTCATCTGCCAAACAAACTGCCCTGCACTTTCTTGCAACATGGGGCAGATGATGATTAACTGGTTCAGCCAATACACCTGCGTGCAACTGACCTTGGATACGACAAGCTTTGCTGTAATTTTCTGCCAGAAGAATTAATCTACATAAGGATCTGTTTGCAAAATTAAATATTTTCACTATATTTAAAGTGTATTATAAGTAATTTTTTTTTCTGCTATAGAATTTTTGCATGAGTAATTATTTCTTGGAGATCAGAGTCTAGCTGAAAGCTGCTTAGATACAAGAGAAAGGATAACACTGGATTGCTCATCTCCAGGTGATGTTCTTCAGCTATGCCAGAATTCTGTTTGTGCAGCTGCCGTGCTGCTTTAAAGTAGGTGAAGAATGAAATCTCTTCATGACTGATTAAGTTTGTTGTTCTGCATCTCTATATCAAGTCTATTTTTCTCTGGACTGATTTGAAGTAGAGAATTCTGGGGTTTCAGAAGATTTTCAATAGACTGTTCCCACATACCGCCTAGACTCTTTGCAAAGTGATCCTTAATAAACAAGGAGATAGGAGACTCTGATAGACTCCCAAGTACAGTTCTTGACATAGTTCATGTCAATATTTCTTGATGACCACATGCTGGATCTGCCTTGAGGAAAAACACTAGGCAGAGCTGTTTCATAATGAACAAGCTACTTCTCGCCTCAGGGGAACACTGCAGTATCCTGGAGGTCCTACTGCCCATATAAATCATATTGTATATATTATGCCAGGTAACCAGGATGCAGAGGTGATTTCTCTGCTTTCCATTTGGTTGACAAGTCTTCCCCATTTAAATAATTCTCCTGAATTGCCAGATCCGCCTGAAATCAACCTGCAAAGAGGATCTGCCTCAAATCAACCTGCAAAGCAACTACAAGCTGCATTATATGTGTGTTTTTTGATGGACCAATGTAAAATAGCAAACAGCAGAGACCAATATCTGACCCACAATTCTTAAAGAAAGCACCTGAACAATGCTAAGAATTAGACTGATGGTGTAAGTCCACACACTTTTGACACTTAGTGCTGCAGAACATGCTCTAATACTTTTTATATCCTTCTCTGTAAACCAATTCTATTCCAGTAGCCTGGCACTCATGAATATAACACTACAATAACAAATTTTCTAGTCTTGAACAACAGATAGAAAAAAGAAAGAGAGTTTCAGACTCATGAGGGATTATGATATATAAATAAAGCAAAAATAACTCAAAAGAACTCAGAAAAAATCTTGAGTTTCTTTAAAACCAATAGTGCACACAAATGAAATAAAAGACGCAAAGCTGAAGTCACCAAACACCAGGGTTGGCATCTGTTAAAACTAATCTTGCAGCTTAGGAATTAAGGGATGCTCCAAGCCACTCCTTGACAAGTGCAAGCAATGGAACAGTGGGAAGTGAAATAACATGACGAACAACTGCTGGAGGACAGGAGAAATAGGTGCCAGTATTTTGGGTTGCCTAGGAGCACAGACTGACACCCCGTGAACAGCTGATTTTTTCAGACTGCATTATCACTTTGTTTGTGTTTCAAATTTTGTAATTCATTGAGATACTACAGAACATACCCAAGAATACCACATAATCTTTATCCTTCAGATATGTAAAGCTATTTCACTAACAAATTGCTCTACACTTACTCCAAATTTACCTAAGTTGTTATTATTCACCATGGAAATATTTCCAGTGGCTAGTTCTCCCCATGTGTAGCTATTACTCAAGGTGACATAGGAAGTGTTGAAATGGCAGATCTTGTTAGAACACTAATATTATTAAGACAGAAGTTAATTATTCTGCAAGTTAACTTTATGGCCAATTAATCATACAATGTGATGAGTGCTGGAGGCATTCTATTCCAGATGCATATCCTAACTTACCTGCACTAAAGCACACCTCAGCAAGATAGCTTTGTGGTTGAAATATAAAGCAATAAAATGCTGAGCTGAACGAAAGTCTCTTTTGAACTACCAGGAATTCAGGCTATGAATCAAAATCTTTTGCATTTAGCCAGTGTTATGCAATGCAGTGTCATTCTTACCTCCATGGGAAAGGCCTTAAAATTAACCGTGTGTTCAGAACCACGCTGGTTTTCTCTCCCCCAGTGAAATCGAACATCATGTAGTTCAAATTCGTGTCCCCGAGGTAATGGCCCCCCTATTAACACTGGGACAAAAAGACAAATGATAAGGAAGTTGGCTTTCCAAGCAGACAAGGCACTGAATATATCCTCCAAATACAATGGGGAGATTGTTACAAGCTTCTTCATTATCAGTGGTACTAGAGAGCGGAAGAGTAAAGCTGACAGACTTGACATCTTTACTTTTGAAGTACTGTGCAAGTACAGAACGTTAATTCAGGCGGTTACGAACAACAGTGAAATTGCTATCATGCTGCACTCTTTGTTTTATGAGGCAGAACAGCTGGTCATAACACAAAATAAAAACATTGTACCTTTATCAGCCAGAAGACTGAATATCTTTATTGCTCTTACCAAGACAGTAGCTGTGTGCTCTAAACAGATGGCAAGGGTTCTGAATTGAACTGATAACGACCGCCAGCTTGTCCACATGCTTAACCTCCATCTATATTTACTATGAGCCACAGAAACTAATAGAAACTTTTAATTGCCAATATTTTGATAGATAAAGGTGTTCAGTCATATACCACCTGTCAGACTTCTGAGATACAGAATGCCTCCATATCCAAACACAACCAAACCTACAAACAGGAGCAACAACATATCTCATTTACTAAAAAACAGCTTCTAGGTAGACATGGCTTTTTTCTACTTCAGTTTTTTAAACACACAGAATTTCTTAAAAGCACCTATACACAACTGCAACACAAACATACAAAAATTCTGTAATAGCTCAATACTTTTGCATTAATAGAGACTTCCACCATAAGTAGTAAAAGCATGCAATTGTACCTTGTGAGGCCCAATCTACTTTAGAATTAATCAATGGAAATATTTTGCCCAGGGATTTGTGACTCTGCTTCAGATCAAGTATTACTCCACAAGCTGTAGGTAACTTCCCAATGAAATTATTGAATAATGGCTTCTAGGTAGGGCTGGAGTTTATTCAAGGACACTCAGTGTGTTCCCCAGAATCTATTAAATTCTAATTTATGTTTCATATACTTTGAATGAATCCTTTACAATCTCTGATAATTGATAAGGATTATTTAATTGCATAATCTATAGCTGTAGGGAATTAAAGTCCTATAATATGAAGTTATTTTGACACACAAACTAAATGGCCTTAATTTGAAGCACCAGACATACTATAATACTAAAACATAATTTAGCAATTGAATCATATTGCAACTGTACAAACTCAAAAACAAAAGTACAGAACCATAAAAAACCTGACAGAAAATAGATCAGTTATGGTTTTCATAAGCAATTACATTGGAGAAAAAAGTGAAATATTCCAATTAATCCTCCTTTAATAATTCTTCATAACTAATCTAACAGCCATTAGGGTTTCTAAAATGACATGTCCTAAATGTAGTTATAGATTCAGATTTGCTTCTTAAACTTGCTTTATCTATATTCTATCTATACCTATACCCTATAGGGAAAATCTACAAATCTGGAGAACATTGAGGGGAAACAATCAATTAAAATATTTAGGGAACTCTGGACCAATAAAAAGAAACACGATAGTTAGTTAGTGCTATTTCTTAGGAAAATGGAGCATTTTCTCTGTTTTAAAATATTGCTCCTAGAGAAAGTGTAACTAGACCAAATGTTCTCTGTATGCTGCAGTTCTGGACCTGCAGGAGCTTCAAACAGTTTATTTCTGAGGCTTAAGTTCTAGCATTGATCCCATCATAGAAAAAAAAAAGTATTTCAATGCATGAAGTACATTTATCTTTCCTTTGCCTTTCATCAAATCTTGATCCTTGTCAATATATGAAGCATGTTGAACTTCGCTTTGCTTTTCAGCAATTTTTGATCCTCATTAGAAAATTATTCTGAAACCATCATCCACTGTGCAATCCACTGCTGGCCTAAAAGAAGTCTCTCAGTTAGCAGGATATTCTCTAAAGCATTTTCCAATATACAATTCCATTACACAGTTGGTCATGCCTCTTCCAGCTAATGCATAACACATGTACGGTGATCAAACTGCAAGCAGCCTGTGAAAACATTTGCAATTAAATAATAAGAAGGATTTGGGAATTCCAGATGGACTGTGTGTCCTGAATTAACAGATAAAATCAATCACCAGTAATGACAAACTGATTTTTAATATCATTGAATTACGACAATGTCTTAATCAGTTTACTTTTTCACACAAAGAAATTTTTCTTTGACTGTTAACGTTATAGTAGATGAGGATCTCTTGCACATTAATTGGACAGAGTTTCCAAAGCATTTAGTGCTCAACAGTTCCCATTAAAATAATCTGGCTAAATGGATTTATCATCAGAGATCCCCTGTGAGGAAAAGAAGCTACAGGAGTTTCCACAGTCCCTGAAATTTGGCCAGAAAACCAGGTCAAACACAGCTTATTAACTCTTCTCTCCTCTTGGTAGGGATAACAAATGTTGTTTTCCCCCTCCCACAAATGGAAAAATTATCCCCAGTTAACAAATGGAGAATAGGAAATCTAAGGCACATGAAATCTAAGGAAAAGCTGAAACTAAAACAAGATTTCCTAAATAGTAATTCTATATCTCATTTGCAAACTTTTATCCTATTTCACATTTTCTCATATTTCAAGACTCATCAGTCTGGCATCACACTGCATTCAAGTTTAAAAAGAAGCCTGTCCTTCTCCTACATCTCCAATGGTTTTGCACACACATTTAGGCGTGTTGGTCCCCTCTTTTTAATTCTTGCTACTAAGTTACAAACTGCCCTTGGGAAAGGTAGGGTTGAAGGAGTTGCATTTTGGCATGCAAGTGAGGACGTCGTTTGCAGTCGCTCTCACTTCCTCCATAAGAGAACTGAAGAACCTCCCTGATCCTGCAGAGAGAACTTTACTCCTGCTTCTGATGAAGGCAGTAAAACTGATTAGAAGTACAAAATGTCTGTTTTATTGGAAATCTGCAAAATTCTGTGGAAAGAAATGTGCTGTGTCACAACAATACACAATCTATCATGGAAAGGAAATTATAAAGGAAAGCATCATTATTAAAATAACAAACTCTTCATTTTAAAAAAAATTCAGTGTAAAACTGAACTGGCTCCCTCACTCCCAGCACAGCTGTAGCTTCCAGGACTACTGGGATCTCAGAAGGAAACACAAGTTGGACTATCTCATGGTTTGACAATGTTCAGCTGTTTAAATGCCCCCAAAAGGCTGTTACTAGCTAAGATTGGTTAGAATAACTTGGATGCTCTTCCAAACACATGGCAAGAACTACCACGGTGCTGGAAAGCACAGAGGACTTTGTTTCTTCCTACCTTCTTGACAGCTGTCTCCCTCATACAGAATAGTTTATCGAGATGAAAAGGTCTGAATTAAATACTGCAAATCCACTTAAGTTGGTATTGTTTCTTTTATTATTTGCTTCTAATTCTTGTTTGATGAATCACACCAGAAATGCTTTAAGAAATGAGGACTGCTTTGCTACCTGCTCTTCATCAATATTGTAAGCGTATATAACTGAGTACTGATCCCGAGCTGCCCAATTCTGTAGTCAGTATTCATAGCTCACTCAAATTAATGGAAAAAGCTCTTCTAACTTACACAGTCTTTGGAGCAAGGACAAATCCTGCCAGCTGTACAAAGCAGTTTGCCATCACACTATCTTAGCGATAGTCTGGACTGCTTCTGGACACAGACAACTGTTGATGTCAGTGAATTAGAGGACACCACCACAAGAGGAAATACTCGGCACACTCTGAAGCAACCTGACGGTGGAAGCTTGCAGCTCTCATCGCAAAGCTTGCTGCTTTTCCTACCAAAATCAACATCAACACTCTTAACAGCCACAGTCCACACTGGAGGAGCACAACCGCTCCTTCGGTTGCTGTTCCCGTGTTCCGGGATGTGCCTACAGCGAGTTATTAGGGCAATACCAGCGTTAGCAGGGAAGGCAAAGGCCGTGTTTCAGCATACCTGATTTTGACTTCAGGGCAATCTGAATCGAATGCCCGTCGTTGATCACTTCGCAGTCCCGACAGACCACGTAGTTGGGTGACAAACGCACTTCCAGGAGCGAGGGGTCGTACTTGGCTTCTCTCGAGTTCAGGTTGATGGGCGACTGGTACTCCCCGTTAGCATCCGGAAAAATCAGCCCCCACTCCACCCCTGGGACACAAGGCAGAGCCGTTACAGGCAGAACCGCCACCCCGCGCTGCACGGCGGCTTCCCAGACCCCCCGCAACCCCGTCTCCCCTCTGCCCACCGCCGCGGGAAGGGGCAGCCGGCTCCGCGGCACCTCGGCCCGCCGGTCCCGGTGACCGTGGCCGAACAGCCGTCCCTCGCCGCTCTCCCGCCGGGGGTGAGGGACTGGGGCGGCCGGGGGGCGATTTTCCCTCCTCTCTGCCACTGAAATCCTCCCACCGCCACCACCTCCTCCTTCCCAGGTCGCAGCGAAAGTTTCTCCCCGCCGGAGCCGCCCGCCGGTTCCTCACCTTCCTCGTAGCCCCACTCCGGAGCCTCCTCCCGGGGCGGGAAGGGCTCGTCGCCCTCGATCAGGCTCCTGTCGGCCATGGGCGGGCGTCCTGCGAGCGGCCCCGGCTCCCCTCGGCCGGGCGGCGAGTGACTCTGCGTGTGTGCCTGTGTGCGTGAGCGTGTGCGGGGGAGGGGGGGGCGAGGCGGGCTGCCGGCGCTCCGCCGGCGTCCCTCGGCCCTCCCTCCGCCCTCCCGCCCCCGCCAGCGGGTGTCGTCGCCGGGCAGGGGCAGGGGGCGCGACGCCGCCACCGGGCGGGTCGGTCGCTGTCCCGGGAGGGCGGCGGAGCGGGCAAGATGGTCGCCGGCAGAGGGGGGAGGTTGAGGGGAGCCGGGCGGCGGCGGGAGCCCCTTGAGTCGGTGTCCCCTGCCCCCCTGGGCTGAGCACAGGCGGTCTGTGTATTGCCAGTGGGTCAAGGGAGGTGATCCTGCCCCTCCACTCAGCACTGGTGGGGCCACACCTGGCGTGATGGGTCCAGTTTTGGGTCCCCCAGTACATGTAGATGTAGAGCTACTGGAGAGAGTCCAGCACAGTGCCGTGAAGGTGGGGAGCATCTCTCACATGAGGAAAGGCTGAGAGAGCTGGGACCGTTCAGCCGGGAGAAGAGCAGGCTCGGGGGGGATCTCATCAATGTCTAGAAATACCTGAAGGAGCATGCAAAGAGGACAGAGCCAGGCGCTTTTCAGTGGTGCCCAGTGCCAGTACCAGAGGCAACAGACACAAACTGAAACCCAGGAGGTTCCCTCTGAACATCAGGAAGCACTTTTTTTTTTAGTATGAGAGTGACCAAGCACTGGCACATGTTGCCCAGGGAGGTTGTGGAGACTCCGTCCTTGCAGATATTCAAAAGCCAACTGGACACAGTCCTAAAGAACTGGCTCTGGGTGGCCCTGCTTGAGCAGAGGGCGTTGGACAAGGTGATCCCCAGAGATCCCTTCCAGCCTCAGCCATTCCGTGAGCCTGTGGAGGGATGGAGACCCTTAAGTGGGGATAAGGGAGCCCCTGAAAAAGCAAGGGAGCCCAGGTCTTTCCCTTCTGTTCTGAAGGAGACTTGAGTCCTCCACACTCATTACAGTGACCTCTTCATTTAGACCACATCCAGGAGTGTGGTTTCAACACTTCCTGCAGAATATTCAGGATGTAGGATTTGAGGAAAGTCTCTCCCCAACAAGAGGGTGGCCCAGTTCAAGGATACAAAAGGGCTCTCTCTTCCTTCTCCTTTGCCAACACCTATGTACAGATCTAGAGAACATTTATTCTGTCAAGGGAAAAAAGGACAGAAGTTACCTCTGTAATAGGGATCTCCCCTAGACAATGACTCAAACGCTTGCATCAGTAACAGCAAGGGGAATGGCAACCCCGCACTGACAGTCTGCAATCCGTGACAGCAACCACGAAAGGCAGCAGTGATGGTTAAATAGCATTGCTATTTGATTAAGTGGAAATGACTTTTGCTTACCATCTGTGGCCACTTCTGGTATCCCAAGAGGACAACATCCTGATCCTGCGCTGTCGATCCCCAAACTTTGATGTAGGTGTGGACCTCATTGTACTTCAGTGTTCCCCAACTCAGCAGTGGTGCCTGTGATTCCTGTGCAGGGCTGACATGGGAACAGAAATTATCAGTGTGAAACTAAGACGGAAGGAGAAGAAGGACTGAACTGGAACTTCATCAATGAAATCAATGAAGCAAGAGAGTACTGTTCCATAAGCTGCATGCAAGGTGAAAATAATATAGGACAAAAGAGGTAGAATGTACTGGGTTGAGGATTTTTGAAGATCAGAACAGAAACACAAGTTTCTTTCTGTAGGATCATTAGTTACTATCTTCACTACTGGTGGCTGAAAGGAATATATACTACCCAAGCAAACTACAGCCATGCTGCAGCTTATTGAGGCAAAAAAAAAACCCAAATAGACCTTTTTCCTTATATACTGAGCACCTAATGTCAGTGTAACAGAACACTCAGATTTTTTAATCACATGAGATATCATGTTGTATATGCATACCTGCCTTCCATTCCTAACTGGCTTTATTGATTGTTAAGTTTTGTCCCCTAATCACTTCTTAAGCACACCCTAGTTGGTTCTATTAATGTCAGTTCCTTTGACTCATTGCTCAGTCACATGGGGAAAACACAAACATATCCCTAAATCATCATGAATCTGGTCCATCTGATTGTAAATTCCTTTTCCTTTTTTTTTTTTTTTTAAAAAAAAAAACAGTCCTAGGAGGCTAGGTTTGTTCCCTTGCTCCTTGAAGCACAGAACTTCATTCATGACCTCTATTAAGTCCTTTCCTGCAGTAGCTTTCCTGTGAGACATCTGTTCTAAAATTTCGCACTGATGAGGGGCAACATTATCAGACCTGCAAGTTTCTGCGAGTAATAAATACTTTTCAGGGCTTTCCATACTTTTCATGGCTTCCATTCATAACTGAACTTAAGAACTAAGCTACTTACATTTGTTGCCCTGCCTTTTAACCTTTCCATTCTTTCCGTATCCCTCTGCAAAAATTATGCATAGCAGGTAAAGTCTTACTGAATAGTCAGCACTTCTTTATTCCTGTATGTCTGCTCAGCTGTTTCCTGTCCAAATATCCTATTCCTTCCAGAGTTGCTGTCAGGTATAGCATGATCTAATCAGTACTTTAGATTCTGCTGAAGCTTCCTACAACTTATTTGATGGTAAAGTGTGTAAGTAACAAAGGAGTTCAAAGGGTATGACTCTACAAGGAAATGGAGCACAGGACAGAGCTCTCACATTTAACTCCAGCCACAAATGTGGATATTGACCTGAACAATCTCTGCACAAAACAACTCATTCATTTACGGACCCAGCTTCAAGTAAAAGGATTGAGACAATCAGGTGGAGATAGTAGCACGATCTAAGCCTTGTTCAAGATCAGTGGGATTTTGTCTCCTTCAGTGATGCAGGCACTCCTGGAAGTGTTGCACTCTCTGTCGGTCCATTTTTATTCCCCTGTACAGTATACTGACGGCATCCCATTCACTGCCCTTTGCCACTTATTGATGTAGTGTGCAACCATCTAGAAACACTCACTGGTGTAGTGTTACGTTACCTGATATACTTGTCCCAAGGCATCCACTTCCACTTTACAGTTCTTTCCTCTTTAATTAAGTGCACTGTTCATGGGGATCATCACATGGTTTATGCCAGCCATCTGTGCTCTATCTCTCTCTTAAACTGACCTTCTATGTATCTTCAGAAATTGTGCTATCACTAGACATCTAAAGTTTCAGTTTGTGCAGAAGCTCCCAACAGTTCAACTTACTATAAAAAGATGTTAAATATATAACTATAATGTATGTAAATACACTCTTTAATCTGTAAAAATGCATTGCTTGTGGTGTTTGCTACATTTGCCTAGCATATTGCAGGCTCAGCATATTGGAGGCTCAGCATATTGTCCTTATATCTTATGAGGATAGGCTGAGAGAGTTGGGGCTGTTCAGCCTGGAGAAGAGAAGGCTCTGGGGAGACCTTATAGCAGCCTTCCAAAACCTAAAGGGGGCCTACAGGAAAGATGGGGAGAAACTCCTCAGTAGGGCCTGTTGCGATAGGACGAGAGGTAATGGTTTCAAAATAGAGGAAGGTAGATTCAGACATTAGGAAAAAATTTTTTACAATGAGGGTGGTGGAACACTGAAACAGGTTGCCCAGAGAAGTGGTTGATCCTTCATCCCTGGGAACATTCAAGGCCAGGTTGTATGGGGCTGTGAGTAACCTGATCTGGTTGAAGATGTCCCTGCTCCTTGCAGGGAGGTTGGACAGGGTGACCTTTAAAGGTCCCTTCCAACCCAAACCATTCTATGATTCTATGATTCTGCAGGGAGGCATAGTGATGTCCCTCAAGCTAGTATCAAATTGATGGTCGAAAAGTAGGAGAAGCCCAGCCAACATGACATTTGTAAGTGACATGGCACCTTACCAGCAAAAGCAGAAGCAGGGCACCTCTCTCCTCTGTCCCAGTTCAGCCTTTGAGTCTGTGGAACATGCTAACTTCTTGGTTAACTGGGATTAATGATCGCACCCTTTGATGATGCCAGGGAAAAAACCTCAGGCACAGATCCAGGGCTTAACGGTTCGTCTTTGAACTCAGAGGACAGTAGTTCAGAAGCAGCAGAGTCTCTGACATTCCCTTTTGTCAAATAAGAAATGGCATTTTGAAGCAAGAGATTGCAAACTATTCTTGTACTTCCTAAATCTAGATATGGTTATTATTATTTGTTACACAGTTACTGATTTTTTTCAAATACAATATACCTTTTCTAAACACCTTAAAATGTAAATATGTTGGGAAAACCAAGCCTGAAGCAAAATTCATCATCCAAACACTATGAAATTTGTATGCATAAGTTGTCATTAGCAACTAGCAACATTTTTTAAGAGGTTAAATTTCAACAATTGTACTTAGAGCTTTCAGTCCTCTGAAGGAGAGAGTTCAGTGAAGAGAACTGTACAGGTTACCAAGAAATCTGTAGGAATAATAAAAGCATAATTGCATACAAATTACTTTAAACTGTACAGTCCTATCCTCAGTACTCTGTGCAGGCCACAGAACTAATGGTTATTTCTCAGATTTGAGGGATGAGAAATTCAGATTGTAGGAAAATCATATTTCCTTTAGTGTTCACTTTTTTATTTATTACCTTGCTGCCAACAAAGAGCAATTGAGGGCACACAGGACTTAATATTATGATAAGGAAATAAATGTTCTGTGGGATATTAAAGTATTCCATTTAAGACCATGTAGAGTACATTTATGCTTCCCTAAGCCACATCTCAGGTCTTGCCAAGGTGTCCTGAAAGAGAAGGCAATGTCCATACAGCAACATAGGCGACTGAAGGGATCAGGATCATCTAGCTTTTTCAATGAATAGGGCTTCCTATTTTGCGTCCTGTGTTGGATGAGGTTGGCCAGCAATCATCTCTCATGTGATCTTGTTTCTATCTTTATTTCTTGCCAGGTTACTCTCTCAAATAAGTTTGATTCTTTTCCAAACTTTGAAGTGTAAGCAGAAAGTTTCTGTATTTGACCACTGAAGTACAAGCTTCTGTATAACAAAACTGAAAATCTTTCTGCACGTTTTAAAAGGAACTAGTTCATTACAAGGAATAATATTCCAGTATTCCTGGAATAATATTATTTGCCTATCATTTTTTTCTGCAGCTGAAGTCATGTGTTACAAAAAGGAAAAGGATGGTCAACTAGTATAAATAGTCCAGGAAGAAAAGGTAAGGAGAGACTATTTTCAATAAAGGGACTATTTACAGCAAAGACAAACCATTTACGGTGAACGACTCCATATATTTGCAAGTCAGGTTTATGTTGGCAAAAGCTGTCCAGCAAATATTGCAAAATATGTCAGCTGGATTCCAATTTCCTCTCACATCCACACTAGAGGGTTGTTTCAGTGGCATTGTGTGTTTTATGGTCTGTAAGTGTAAATTTGTGCTTCTTGGCTTTGCCAGCTAATAGGATAGCAGGCTGGTCCTGCACACAGTTCACACATTTCACTATACAACATACATATTTTGGGGGAGAATTAAAAGTTCAACACATTGAGCTGATAGTGCGTATACAAATTTTTCTACAGTACAGGTATAAAACTCTTATGTGCCAAATTGCATCTGCAGGAGTGCACAAGAGATGAAGGGAAAATGGGAACAGGCGAATATTCTAAACTGATGGGCATAACTGGCAGGTATTCTCCCAGTGTTCAAATGTGTGAAACGGGACTATTATGGCTGCCCATGAGAATTCACACATACAGCCAGAGGACACTAAAACTATGACAGGATAGTTTCGAGTTCTTTAAAGAAAACCCAAGGAATAGGAAGCCATTTCTAAGGACTGAAAATACCACATTCAAAAGGGAAGCAAAGAAATAACAAAAACTACAGTGTAATTAAGGGCAGACTAAAAGAACTAGAGAATAATCTAGTGTAGTCTCTTGGAGCTTTTCTGTTCACTACCAGAGTCTAGCCCTGGAAAAAAAAAATCTTAGAATTATAAAAAGTGGTGAAGACAACAGGAATTGCTGATGAAGTAAAATAAGTACAAAAGTAAACTGAAATCCTGCAGACAATAGAATAGTAGAAGGGAAGTGAGATTTTTTTTCCCCCTAATAGGCTAAAAGTAAAAGAGACATAAAGGATGAAATAGGATCTCTCTGAAACACAGAATGCAAATGATAATCAAGGGCCCTGACATGGCAAAACTCCTATGTAAATAGATCTTTATGTCTTTAGGAAGGAAGCAGAACTAAAGATACACCCAGACCCAAATTCAAAGAAGAAGATGGGAAGCTCAGAGGAAAAATCTGCAATAAGGAGATGATAAATACTTATTTACCTAACTTTAATTATTTATTTATATGAATTTATTATTAATTTTATTATCTTTAATGTTAGATGAGATTCCTGAAGGATTATGAGTTTCATCTAGTATCTATTGAAATTAAGTGACTCTTTGTCAGTGGAACTGGTAGAAGTTAAATCCGCTACTTGCAAATGAAATGTTTAATAAAGAAGCACTGAATAAGGGAAAGACTTAATATCTTCTACTGTTTAAAATAAAAGGAGAGAATGAGCTAAATAATAAGCCTGAACAATTTTTCACTAGAAGAACCCAAATCAGGTGTTGGCTTAAAGGTGTTGCCTTTTCATCTGGGAAGCTCAGGAGAAAGGATAAGCACTGATGAGGATCAAGTGGCAAGGGAATAACAACATATTTGAGTCTGTAAAATGATGGCAAAGGAGACTCAGTTCTTCATTCATTCTACTAAGTCTTGCTTATCAATGTGTAAACATCCATAGGTGATAAAGAGCTCATGTGCCCCGTTCTGGTAAAGCTACGAAATCATACATTCAGAGTGCAGTCTGGCTTCCTGTATCACAAGCTATTGCATTTCATGCAGTTACCCATGTATTAAGTTAATTATTTGGCTATCAATAAATAATAACTTCTGTTTTGCCACAGCACATTTTCCAGAAATGCATGACCTGAAGACATCAAGAAATGAAGAATTCATTACTTTGACAGTTTGTTCCAGTGGTTAATTCCCTTCAGTGTTAACTAATAGGTACCCAGTTCCAATTTGAATTTATCTGGCTTTAACTTCTAGCCACTGGTTCACATTATGCTGCTTTACCTTGATGGAGGAGCCTTTATTGCTCTGTGTTTTCTCTCTGATGTACTCACTCACTTTAGTCTGGTCACCTCTGTGTGATCTAAACAAGAGGAGTTCATTAACACTAGACAGTTAAGAGCCGGATATCTTGGTTTTAGATTTTTTTTTTCTGCACATTTTCCCATTTTCCACATTAAAAATACAGCCATCAGGATTCATTTGTGTAGCTCTTGTTTTCCCTTCTGTGTTCTCATTCATTTATTTTTTTATCTGCACATTGATGATTCACATTAGTCTTTTTTTTTTTTGCTGTTGAATCAGACATTGGAGCTTTTGTTCTGCTGCTGTTTAGTATAAACATTAAATCCTCTTTCTGAGTCAGTGTATCCAGGAGCCAGTCTACAGAATGTGAACACAGTTGCATGGCTGTTTTACGTTTAGTTGACCTAAGATGCCATTCATTTGAATGAGTCGTAGTGTACATTTTAAATCAGAATCTTGTACACTAGTAAATCATATGTCTAATAAAAATTTGTAATCTCATTACATATGTTTGTTTGACAGGACATACTTTCAGTAAAACTATTATCACTAGCATTAATTATATTCCTCTCCATCAAGCTTTTATGACTGTAATCCCATATCAATATTTTTCATATTTTTCCTGGAACTGTTGTCAGGCTAACCAGACAGTAATTACATAGATTATCTAATTTCTCTCTTTTTTCTTTAATTTTTACATAATGTTAAAATTTTTTAAGTCTTGTAACATTTTCCTGGATTTGTTAAAAATTTACAAAAAAAGACTGAAGATCTGTTTAGGCAATTCTGATAGAACTTTAAGGTGTGAGTAAATAGACTTAAATCAGATTTTAAAATTTTAAGTTTTATGATATTATATAATACCACTGAGATTGAGATATTAATAAACTGCAAAATTCTTTACTCACACATGCTGTAAGCAGATCAGACTCCTCTCCAAACACAGAACCCCTAAAATATTTATGAATATTTTATTTCTTTATCGTCATTAACAAACGTACAGTCTCAGTCAGTAATTGACTTTGGGTTTCTTTTCTTTCTAATGTAGTTAGAAAACTGTTACTTATTTGTGTGAAACCTATTTATGGATTTTCCTTGAAGTGTTCATCAATATTTTTGCTAGTCTACAATTGCTACTTCGTATCAGTATTTGTCCACTCCTTTTTCCACTTATTACAGTTTTTTATTTCTAATTATTTTTTCTATTCACCCCTGAATCAGCACCAGATTCTAAGTACAGCTGCTCTTTTTTTTTCAGTTGCAAGGTTGTGACACTTTGTCACATTTTATAGCAATTATAGGGCTCCCTACTTTCGTTCAATTTTGTTTACCTTTTTCCTCTCAAGTCATGTCACTTGTAATCTTAGCAATAGAAAACAAACCATATGATTTCAAAGTATGTACAGCGGGAAGTGAAAGATATGGAAAGCAGTTTGCAGTTTCAAAGTCCAGTGGTCAACTGCAGATAACAACTACGAAGGAGCGAGTATTTAAAGGGAGACCAGGCAGTAAAAGATAGAGGACAGTGTGAGATAACACTGTAATGCTGCTAGAAAGACTCTTAGCTAGATCCTCAGTTTTGCAATTCAAAACAGTTCAACTGGAACCTAGGAACAGGAAATGTTTCCATTCAGATTTAGATTTTGCTGTTCATTAATCACGTTTCAATGTAGATAACTAGGAAGAAGCATCTGATTTTGTTCTAATTTAAATGTTTGAGGTAGGAACACTGAACACTGATTTCTTGAATTAGTATTCTTCCAGGGTGATAATATCAGAAAAAAGAACATACTCATACCTGCCTTTGAATAGATGTGTTGTAAATAGAATCAGTAAAGGGATTTATCTTTGTATCCTGAATCTCAAAAAACTGAGATCTTACATGGACACAGAAATGTTCATATTCAGAAGTGCAAAGGGACTGCTAACTTTTTAAGCCACTGAACAACTTCGAACAGCTGCCATTAAAAAAAAAAAAAATTGTTTCACACACTGAATACAAAATCTTTGCCCAAAATGCCCCACTTTTCCATCCAGTAAATTATCTAGTGGCTTATATATTTTATCAACGTCATGCAATACATCCATATACAGCCGTTCTATATAAAAAGGGAGGAGTGGGTGGGAAGGCATCAGAGAAGATTCCTTCACTAAAAAGAAGAGGTTTTTTTCGGTAAGATTTTGTATTTCACAGTCTCCACCCTCCTATTTAAGAATCTGAAAACAGGCATTTTCTGGTTTACACTGAAACACAGGAGTCTTAAATATCTCTTCAGCTGCTTCCTAATGTTTGTTCCACAGGAAGGGAGTTAGTTCGTAGCGTAGTGTGCTTTGTTGTATCTGCATTGGCAAAGCAGATAAGCTCAGCCTCTCTTCATCTGGAAAAAGGGGCAGAGGAAGAGCGCCAGGAGACAGTGCGGCACTTCAGGATTATTGTGAAGGTTTCAGGGAACAAGTAAACTGGCAGGTAAGCAGAAAAGGTCCTGTGCTATTTGTGTTCCCGTGCTGCTTCCCAAACTGCTCAACTGTGTAAGCACTTTCTCTGAAATTTTTGGCTCCCAGCTGTGGGTCAGTATTTCTCATAGCAAACTGAAATTCCCCTAAATTCTATTAGTATACTAATATTAGTATTATTCCTGCTTAGCACTTAAAAATCTCATTTTGGTATTGAAAAGCTCTGTCCTTAACATACACTTGAGTGTCAGGTATTCCCTTCACGCAGAAGATGGTCCATCTCCAGCAGTTCTACCTGACAGACTTGGGTTGGCATCATATTGAAGGAGGCAGCAGGGCTTTTTGCTTAAAATATGACACTCTATGAGATTTGGCTACCTATATACTTGAATTAAACAACAGTTTGTTCCAGAGAGACCTTATCATATGAAAGAGCAGGCTCCTCATGAGTCCCCACAGGATTTTAGCTTTGGCAGATTCCTGCTTGGAACTCAAAGAGGCAGAAGATTCTTTTCAGGTTGAAAGGCATCATTTATAGTTTCTTGGGACTTTTCCTGGACTGTCTTAGATCAGTAATAAATGGAAGGCCTGCAGAAGTAAGACTGATGGCACTAAATCAAAGCATCTACAAAGCTTGTAAAAGTACGATTCTTCTGCAGCTTCCCGTGAGCACTTTCTCTCCAGCCCTCACACTTCTTTTAGCGTCTCTGTTCAGGGCTGAGCTTTTGGCACAGTCATTGACACACATCTTTGTAAAGTTGCAAATTACAAACTACAAGTCTGGAAATACAAAATTAAAAGCTCATTTATCACAGAGCTTCTTTGCTAGCATAGGGCACTGAAGCAAGTTGTTCTGTGACAGGAGGGCCAGTGCTTTTTCAGTGTCGGGGGAAAGTGAAATCTGTGAAAGGCAATGAAGTGCATCAAACCCATGAAGCTACAGGAGTTTACAAAAAAAAACTTCTCCTTTCATAGCTAAAATCCTGAAGACTCTACAAAATCCTTACGGCATGGTGTTTAAAATGAGGTACTGCAAGGGTGTCAAATAAAAGCAGGCATCCTCTGCTAATGAGGGCAAATTGTGCCAAGTCATTACAAAGAATAGTGTATTTCCACCCACATCAAACGAGCTTTCCATGCCACTCTTTATTCCTTTCTGCTCACCGCAGTCTGGCATCTTGCAGAGACTATGGATCACACGGGGTCTAATCTTGCCCTTATTGAAAACTGACAATGTTTTGTGTGAGAGTTGGATTGCCTGGGCGGAAAATGACAAATTCTCACCACACACCCAAACATAGCATAGTCTCAGATGACATTGCTCTTCACTTTAACAGCAATAATATGATTGGCAAAAATAAGATTGTGGCCTTCATTAGGTTCAGGAGTTAAGAAACTGAATGATAATATTTTAGTACTGCTACTTCAGGATATTTATATGCAGATTCAGACAGTGCTGCAATGTATGGAGAGCATCCATTTGGGAGGTTCCAGCTTATAAGAAATTTTGTAGCTCTAATAGCATTCAATTAAGGCAGATATTTTTGTCTTGTATTAGGCCTTTTTTTCTCAGTACTTTCTCTGGTAATTTAATAAATCATTCCTTATACCCTCATGGTTAAATTATATTCCCATACAAACCGCATCCATAGAGTTGAGGAGAGTGCATCAGTGCATGCTCTAACTTCCAGAGAGCTGGTGTCTCACACTCTCATTAGCAGAAATGTATCTAGAAGTTATAAGTGCCTTTCTAAGGATACCTACAACACATCTCCCCTCACTTAGTCACTTCCTATTTTCCTTGAAAAGCAGCTGAAAGAGGCACTCCACACCTGCTTGCTCCTTGTGCTTACATCTGTTCCTAAATGAGAAAGGAAGCAATGAATGTTAAGCTGAAGGGACTTACTTTATTTATGATTGCAAAGAGTCTTGGCTTGGAAAATCAGTTCAATTCCAGTGCCTTTCACCTTCCATGCTAAGCAGGGAGACAAAGAGAGCATTCATAGACACACCACATGTGACATGGGGCAATCTAATGGCATTAGAACAGTTCAGTGAAGCATTAATGAGTTTACAGTGATGACAGCATAACAGTGCTGGGATCTAATCTGCTCTGTGGTAAGTGGTTTTCATAACTGTCCTCAAACACAAATAATGAGTCAGGACTCTAACTAAAATCTTTTTTTTTCTGACAAAACATAATCAGTTATTTTTTCTTTTGAAACCAGCAACCATTCCCTCTTTTGCTGTGTCGCTGATGTTTCTCCAGTCCGTGTCATATCTCAGACTGTTCTCACCAAGCTCAGATAAGACTTCAGATACACCAAGCATGTGATATTTCAAATGCATTTTTGTCAATAATCTTCTTTGTTTCATGCCACTAGCCTCAGCAGCTGCTTGGAGCTGAGATCCAGAAAAAAAAAGCTTTGCACAGAAAAATATGTGGTATGATCTTGTCCTTAACACCATACCTTTAATCCAATTTTGTAGTCACATCCTCTTCTTCACCATCATACCTCCATGCTGTCATATATCTGTGCCTACTCATGTATTTGGGTGAGGTGGACATATAAGGTGTTAAATCAGATACCAGCAAGGTTCTTGAGACGAGGAAAGATGTGAGTGCTGGCTGTTTACACAAGATCTTATCCTGCCTCACTGACAACAAAAAGGTTATTGCCATTGACTTAAATAAGCATGGTGACAGAGACAGCAACCTCTGCTAGATTCCCCATTTCCAGAATCCTAGAGATAAAGGTGTTGGGCTTCAGGAGATAAATATGTGTGGGAGCTTCTTTTTACATTCTGCCAAGAATGGTGGTCACACATTAGTATATGCAAAATTATTCACAGGATTAGTAATTTCATTGTAGACATTTCCTTTTAAAGAGAACTATTAGTTCTGTTCTTCAAGCAAAGCAAAGCAAAAGTACTTCTAGTATTTCTTAAATGCCTGTGTTCTTAAATATATCCCATGACATTTCTCTGAAGAAATAGGTGTTCTTACAAACAGTATAAAGATACATACTATAAATCACATTCTCCCTTCCTAGGAAAATGGGTAATGAAACTCTACTGGAAACAGGCAAGGAGAACAAAGATGGGGAAAAGTGCCTGTCTCCGTAAGTTTTCAGAGATCTACCAAATCTCACTGAAGATGGATTCCAGTTACTTAGACGAAGACAGACTGGAGTGGGAAAAGATGACAGTAAGAAGTGGAGATACACCGCAATCTGTGGTGTTCCTACAGTGCGGATAAATACAATGAAGCTTGCCTTACTTTAGTTTACTCCAGCACTAATTCCAGTGAAACCAAACAGTGTGAGGCGTGGTGCAGACCAGCTAACTGCAGAAATACCCAAAGGTCTGGGAAGAGTAGTACAGCACAGCATAAACCTTTGTGATCAGTACCCAAGTCACCAAGATCAAAGGTAACTTTCATAGCAGCTAGAGTTTATAAGTACACCGGTAAGACCTATACCTGTGCTCCAGATGCACTGTAGCAGCTTTCTTACTCAAAGAAAATGTGACTGTAAGGATATTGTCATGAGAGAGGGACAACAGAAGCAAGGCAGAACAGAAGTGCATCCACAGAGTTTTATTTACTTCCCAGACTGCTTGTCAAGTGATTTCAGTGGGTCTTCTCACGTCAGCCAAGATGCTGGGAGGAGAAGACAAATCTGTCCTTTTTCGAGCAGAAATGCTTTGAGAATCAGATTTACCAAAAAAGATTATGTAGGATTGATTGCCTTCATTAGCCTCATTTCAGTAATATTATTAGCTATAAATCACAGGACAGTTTCATATGGAATTACATTCTTATTAATATCACAACATCCTCATCCCCCACCAGTTATCATATTCGTTCATTGTATGCTGCAAATCCCAATAAAATTATCTAACTGGAGACTAATAGCATGGCTGTTTTTATCTTTCTTTGTTTTTTAATTTTTTGGTTGTCAAATTGTATGGCAGAGCACAGAATGCTTTTCTGGTTCTTACCATGTCTCATACATTAAAAATACATTAGGGAAGCTATCAACTACCTTGATTTGCTTTCAAATGCTGTCTTACCCTCATAGCCACTGGAAATAAAACTCATGAATGCATTAATCCTAAACAGAGTAAATGGTGGTTCCGCATGTATTAAAATGCAGACCAAAACTTATTACTAAAAGCATGATTTAAAAAATAAAAAAGTAAAGGTGGCTCCATATGTTTGGTGTTCAAAATAGTTCATTGATGATAATAATCATAACAATAATAGGAAGGTGAAGAAAAAAATAAAATGACCTTGTCTAATTCAAACCTGGGAAGAAAATGAGTTTTCCTGAACAACCAAAAAACTACTTTCAGAAGCAGTTTTATCTCTGTGGAATTGGTGCAAAAATCATGCTATTACATATTCCTTCTGTTCAGTACCTAAAAGACTGGGGGAAATATTTTTTCACACATATTCCCAGGTCTGCTCTATTCCCTTTGTGCTTTGTGGGATCAGCACAAAAGGTCTATAAAGTAGGCTGGAAAAATCAGCTGTGGGTTCTCCTTGAGAGAAGGGCTCCCCGTCTGCCGCAGTGCCAGCACAGCCAGCTGTTCCCCACCAGCAGCTCGCTCCTCCTTTCCAGCACACTGGACGGACCAAGGTCAGGATGCTCACTGTGCTTCTTACCTGGGGATGGGACAGCCCAGTCGCTAAGGACAGCAGCTGGTGAGGAGTTGCAAAGCATCCACCATCTACCCCAGAATCATTGTGCCAAAAGGTCCCTGCTGTCTCTCTGTTTGGATGTCAGGATCCTGCATGCACCCACATCTCACAGACTCATAGGGAAATTATTTCTGATATAACTTAATAACAGCAGAAAAGCATGATTGTAGCCATGCCTGTAACATGGGGCTTCCTAGAGACACTTTTTAAAATTATATAAGTCATTATTTCATAGAATCATGTAGGTTGGAAAAAAACGTTTAAGATCATAACCTGTACAGATGATCCAGTCCAAAGCCTCTGCTCAAAGCAGGGTCAGCTAAAGCAGATTGCTCAAGGCCATGTCACACTGGATTTTTATATCTCCAAGAATGGAGACTCCACGACCTCTCTGGCTAACCTGTGCCAGTGTTTAACCACCCCCACAGTAAAAAGGCCTTTTTTCTTACATTTAAGTGGAATTTTCCATGTTTCAGTTACCCCATTGCCTCTTATCCTGTCACAGGGCACTACTGACAAAAGCCCGGCTCAGTCCTTCTTACTTGCCTCCCTCTGGTATTTATTCACATTGATGAGATCCTCCTGAGCCTTCTCTTCTCCTAGCTGAACAGTCCCAGGTCTCTCAGTCTTTCCTTATAGGAGGAATGTTGCAGTCCCTTAATCAACTTCATGGCCCTATGCTGGACCATGCCCATATTTCTCTTGTACTGGAGAGTCCAGAACTGGACACAGTATTCCAGGTGTGGCCTCACTAGCAGTGAGTAGAGGGACAGGACATCTCCCTCAACCTGTGGCAACACTCCTCCTCATGCAGCCCAGGAGGCTTTTTGCCTTCTTCATTGCATGGGTGCATTTCTGGCTCATGTTCAACCTGATGTCCACCAGGATCCCCCAGGTCCTTTTTCATTAAAGATGGTCTCCAGCTGGTTGAGCCCACAGTGTGGTACTTGGGGTTGTTTCTGTCCAGGGGCAGGACTTAGCATTTCCCTTTGTTGAGCTTCATGAGGTTCCTGTCAGCCCATTTCTCCAGCCTGTTAAGGTCCCTCTCGATGGCAGCATAAATATTTGGTGAAGCAGCCACCCTTGCAATTTTGTATTATCTGCTGAGGGTGCACTCTGTCCCACCATTCGGGTAACTTATGAAGATGTTAAACAATGTTGGCCCCAGTATCAACCCCCAGTGTTCACATTTGGTGAATGGCCTCCAGAAGGACTTTGTGTTGCTAATCACAATCCTTGCAGCCCAGCAGTCCAGCCAATTTTCAGTCCAGCTCACTGTCCTCTTACCTAGTCTGTACTTCATCAGTTTGTCAGTGAGGATATTATGGCAGACAGTGTCAAAACCCTTGCTAAATTAAAGATAAATAGTATCCACAGCTCTCCCCTCATGCACCACACTAGTCATTTTGTCATAGAAGGCTACCAGGTTGATCAAGAATGATTTTCTCTTCCTAGACCCATGCTGACTACCCCTGATCACCTCTTGTACATCATCTGTTTGCAGATGGTATCCAGGATTATTTGCTTCATCCCTTCCCCAGGGACTGAGGTGAAGCTGACCAGCCTGTAGTTCCTGCTTGAAGAAAGGAGTGACATTTGCTTTCTTCCAGTCCTCAGGAACCTCCCTTGATTGCCATGACCTTTCAAGGATTATCAAGAGCAGCCTTCCAGTGACATCAGTCAGCTCCCTCAGCACTTGTGGTTGCATCCCACCAGGTCCCATGGTCTTGTGTGTGTCCAAGCTGTTTAAGTGTTCCCTAACCTGTTCCTCCTCCAACAATGGTAATTCTGCCTTGATCTAGATGTTCCCACTGGTCTCAGGGGCCTGGAATTCCTGAAGCTCAGTCTTACCAGTAAAGATCAATGAGAAAAGGGCATTGGCCTTTTCTGTGGCCTATCACCAGGTCCCCTGCCTCATTCAACAGCACACATTTTCCCTAGTCTCTCTTTTGTTGCTAATGTACCCACGGAAACCTCTCTTGCTGCCCTTCACATCCAGTGAAAATTCCACTAAAATTCCAGGCAGACTCTGATTTTCCTAATTGGATCCTTGCATCCTTGAGCAGTGTCTCTATATTCCTCCCGTATCACCTAACCCTACTTCCACCTCTTGAATGTTTCTTTTTTATCTTTGAGTTTTGTCAAGAGCTTCTTGCTTGTCCATGTAGGCCTCCTGCCACCTTTTCTTGCCTAGCTGTATGTGGGGACAGACCACTCCTGAGTCTGGAGGAGGTGATCCTTGAATGTCAGACAACTCTCCTCAACTTCTCCTCTCTTCTTCAAGATGGTCTTGCATAGGATTCTTCCAAGCAAATCCTTGAATTAGCCAACGTTTGCTCTCCTTATGTCCAGGGGTTTTAGCCTACTATTTGCCTTCTCTCAAGACCCTGAGCTCCACCATCCCATGGTCAAGGTGGCCAGGGCTGCCTCTGACCTTCACATTCCCAACCAGTTCTTTGTTTGTAAAAATCATGTCCTGCAGAGCATCTCGCTTCTTCATCTTCTCAACTACCCATGTGAGAAATTTGTCGTCAATGCCTCCTGGATTGCTTTTGCCCTGCTGTGTTGCTCCTCCAACAGATATCAGGGTTGTTAACAGCTTCTGTGAGGACCAGGACCAGCGAACATGAGATTTCTTCCGGTTGTCCGACATGCTGCTTCTACCTGATCAGGCAGTCTATAGCAGACACCCACACCGATGTCACCCACATAGGTCTGCCAGCCAACCCAGACCCATCAGCTCTCAGCTGGCTCATGGCAGAGCTCCATGTAATCCTTCTTCTCTCTCAAATACAGGGCAACCACCCCTCCTGATCGTCCCGTCCTGTCCTTCCCAGAGGCCCTGTATCTGGCCATTGCAGCACTCCAGTTCTGTGGGTGTGATTTGCCCATTACTTAGAGATTTCTAAAAATGTAGGCTCCAACTACTGAAGAATTCAAAAGTGAACATTTTTCTTTTTTTATTTCTTTTCCAAACAATTGGCAACAAACAGAAAGTTCATTTCTCAGTACCATTGCAAAGCACATGTGTTATGGTCAAATATGTCCTGTGCTACTGTTACTTTTGTAACAAAGAAATGTTTCTATCAAATGGTTCTTATAAACAAAATTAAATAGAAATTATAGATGCCTTGCTAGTATTTTTCTGTGAGCCAGTTTTTAAATGGGTCACATTGTTCTTCTCTTTACTAGCAACCTAAAATAGAAGTTATTATATCAACAGTGGTTTGCACATAATAGAACGTCATCTGAAATGGAGTTTGCTAATGTTTTTCCTTGAAAATTAAGGCTATAGTAGTATAGTTATTGAAAATTGTCACTGTTTACTTTTTATTTTTCTATTTAAAAGCAATATTCTTGATAGTAAAAATTGCAATTGGAGTTCTGACTACAGAAAATGATCTCTTGGTACAGGCAATAAGGAAAATGAATGTTCATATTGAGAGCATAGCATTATAGAGGCTTCTTTTCCCCTCATGGGCCAAATTCTCTGCCAGACTATTTGGTGTAATTCCACAGACTTCAGTAGGACTGCAGCAATTTATGTTTCAGAGAATATAGGACTTTTTTTTTTGTTAAAATAGAACAAAGTTATAAAAATAAGGATACAATTTAAGTAAAAGCATTGCCAGGAGTTTCCTTCAAAAGTCTTGGATTTGAGAGGCTATTTATGAAAATCAAACTGTGGTACATTTCTCCCTGGAGACTCTTGCAGATGTGCAGCTGCAGCTCTTTGAGGAAAATATGAGCTACCCACAGGCACCAGCAAAAAGCCAAGCACACCCAGCCCACACAAGACACGCAGGGCCATCCAAAAGTCACTGGTTTCTCCACAGGAGGGGTTTTTTACACTCACTGTGTAACACTCTGGGAAAATGGAAATTCAGATGTGTGCAGGGTGCAAGTTGTTCGGCCCAGCTCAGATTTGCGCATTGCATCAGTGCTGGCGAGGACTGTGTTCAGGCAATGCCACGTGCAGCTGTAGAGGATTTCTTCTTGGAGAATGGATTTCCCCACTATCATGTAAGCAGCTTCTGCTCCCACTTAGCTCTCAGTTCAGGATTAAAGGGCATCTTGGGGCTCCACTTCAGTGGCTTAAGTTAAAGTAGGGCTAGAATGGTCAAAACCATTTGCAACCCTTACAAACATAATAAGGGAAAATAAAGAGGTCTTTCC
Organism: Chlamydotis macqueenii; assembly: GCF_036417535.1. Classification (NCBI taxonomy): domain Eukaryota; kingdom Metazoa; phylum Chordata; class Aves; order Otidiformes; family Otididae; genus Chlamydotis; species Chlamydotis macqueenii. The sequence continues at coordinate 124,407,813 of NC_141557.1, forward strand.
ACCACCTGCTGAGGAGAATAGAAATGCAGGAAACAACAGACTCGAGTACAAAGTCCTGACTGTGCCTAGCACTGCGCGTTAGACTCTTCGGGGATTTCTTCAGAGAGGTGAACTTCACTTGCACTGAGATCAATGAGAACCTGTGCGTTCCATCTGTTCCTCATAAAAAAAAAATAACTCAGAGTCTCTCCAGTGTGCAAGTCAGAACTGTCTGAAAGTCATAGGGAAATGAAGGGCTGAAAGGCTAAGAATTTCATGCTTCTTTTTCTTTTTATATACTCTTTATTCCCACAGATCCTATGGGAAGCACAGGACTTCAGCACAGGGACAGCCAGAAAGATTCAGGGCTGTTAAATTAGCAGCTTGTTTAAATCCCAAGGTAAACCAGTTGTGCTAAATTAATCTGCGAACCCTCACATCAGATCTAGAGCTTCTGAGCAGTACAGATATTTTGAGATGATCTAATTGTGGTTGGAGAGAAGGGAGAGCATGGGCACGAGTAACGCTGTACCGTGCACTGCAGTGGGGTTAGCGCACAGCGCAGCACAAAATCTGACACGGGCAAGACAGCCAGAACACCTGGGATCAAAGATGTCTAAGCACTTCTAGAAATTGGTTGCTGGAACAATCATGGGATACCAGATTTTAAATGCTTGCTAGGAAACTGAGGAAGATGTGTAAAGAAAAAACTGGGAGTTTCTGGAAGTGGTAGGGGGATTGGAAAGAGCAGGGAAGGCTGCTGCTGCCAATTAATAGATTAATAGGCAGGAGCTGTCTCTCATGGGAGTTGTTCCTGCTCTCAAGCAGTAAATAGAGGCACCCCAGCTTGCATTGTTTTCTAAACTCAGGCAGGACCAGTTAACAGTAGTGCCTCTTACCAGAGTGAATTAGAGGATACAGGTACTGCCATCTTTGAAATTGTGTTGGGAAGCAGGGGACAGGTCTTGACAAATTGCAGGCGAAGGCTGCGCTGTGGAGCCGAGCGAGAGCAGCATTCCGGGTAACCCCAGGCTCTTTCTGGACAATGCTCTTTTGTGAGTCCAGTGCTGGCAGATGCTGTAGGATGGAAGCACTACATCTGTCCCCCATTCCACACCTAGCCTAATGTCAGCGCTATGAATTTTGTGGTATTGTCAATTTAATTGCTACAACCAGACAAGAAGGGAATAGAGAAGACTTCCAATGTGCTACCGGAAATGTGGAATTTGTACTATATTGGTATATCCACCTTCGTTGAGTGGGTGGTAGTTATGCACTATAATGGACTTTTAAAAATAAAATTCTTGAGATTACACTTTTGTTTTTACTCCTCTGCGTGAATGGTGGAAAACATTTTTAAAATACTATGCTGCAGTCAGAAAATAAAATGAATAAGTATTGTGCAGTTTGTGACTCCTTCAAGATATGATTGATTGTTGTCCCATTGCCACAGGTCAACCTCTGCCATAGAAAACTCCAGATAATCTGCAGTTGCATTTCCTAAACCATTAATAGGATGTACAAGGCTAAATTAACAATGCACGATTTATTTTCCAAAAGCAGCTGACAGGAGGAAATGGATACCAAATGAATTAACTCATTAGAACAGTACAGCACATTTGGAAATTCCAAACAAACTGCCTGGAATGATTTAAATCTAGCACGAGGTTAATGTCAGTCCCTTGCTTAGGCGTGTCGGTGTTGTAATCCAGTGCTCCAGTTTCAGGAAGGTTGATGGGCATGCACCCTGGGGCTTGCGTGTTAGGGTAAGCCTGGACTTCATTAATTACATGACTAGAATACCCATTGTGGTCACACACACAGGTTGTGCATGGGCTACCTTCACGTGATGGACATACACACACAACACACAGACATAGCAAAACTTTCTAATATAAACTAAAAATTCTGTTATTTGCTTGTTGAGAGGCATTATTAAAAGTAGCAGGTATCTTATAGGCAGTAAAGACATTCTGTCTTTAAGAAGCTGCATCTATATCCAGAGCAAACACTTGACAATCATCTCAAGGGAGCAAGGTTTCTCTCAGCCCTGATGTATAATCAACAAAGAATTTATCAGAAATTGGGTTTTACCATTTGTCAGCCATAAGCTGTCAACCAAGCCTATTTTCTCCTAGTTACCTTCCATTTGTGTCTCTTTCAAAGTTACAGAAGTGTACTTTTAGAAAACTGTGGGCCTTTATTCAGCATACCAGACTCCATCACAGCACTGCTAAAGTAATATGAACATTTATAGCTGTCATTAATAGGGTATATTGAAGAGCTTTAGTTGCTTTTTATCCTTCATGGGGTAATAAGCCGTATTAAAGGAGTCAGGAGCTGTATTACAGATACATTTGCCACCACATGTGTAGCACAAAGATTACTTTGCAAAGATGATAGAACTGGCAGCCAAAGCAGTTCAGACTATTTCTTCACATATACGTGGCAAAGGCATGGTAGCATTTTTCATTTAAAAAAAAAAATTCTAACGTAACACCTTGTTAAATCACTGTATCTGAAAACAGCTCAAACTTGATTAATGTATGCAGATAATGGGGAGTAGGCAACACCATAGAAATGGTCCTGGGTATCTGAGGAGTCCACATACATGGTCTACAACCAGCAGCTGTAAAAAGCTCTTTGCATTCCTTTTGGTGCAGAAATTGCTTGAAACAAGGGTCACTCCAAAACAAAATCAATTCAAACAGCCTGTCTGAAAGGAAGATGAGGAAGGAAGGAAGGAGGAAGACTTATTTCATCTTCTGCACTGCCAATCATTTTTACAGCATCCCGGATTATGCAATATACCATAGCAGGGACTGTGAAGCACAAGTACCTCAGGAAAGGAAGTCTTTGTTAGCACTGTCTGCTGTACAATGCGTGCTCTCAGATGTCTGTGGTGGAAAGGTCACAGCCGCAGCTTCACAGCATCTCTGTCCAGATTCAGTCTACACCCACCCTTGATTATCCAGGGCTATGAGGAAGAGAGGTTAAAAGCTTTCAGGTAAGTCTGTGTTCATCCTGGTGGCATACAAAGAACAATCCAGTTAAAACCAAGTTAAGTAGCTCCCTTCTTAAGAACGACGTTGTTACTGTGCAGTACAGATTAAAATAAAATTCCATGAATTAGTGATTTGATTTCCTTTTACAATGATGTTTTATGTGGTAATCCCAAAGGAAGCACATGAGGATTTACAATGTATAATGATGTGTAACATCTTTGGTGCTCAAACTCTTGTTCATTTGTTTGCATCTAAACCATGGTGATACAAACTGGCTTGGCATAAGGCCCAAGACTTTTTCTCACCTCAAAAAAAAATCAACTGTACTGGAATGAGGTAAAATTATAAAGGTAAGGCAGAATTACTTTAGTTCAAGGGACTATGTCATATGGTCACAACCCTCCTTTTTCTTGACTATCTCGGTTTATTGTGATATTCCAGTAACTTCAGAGAAGTGTTGAAAATCCCTTTTTTAAACTATATTGATCTCTCTTCTTTGATCGAATTCCCCACATACACACATACACATGCACACGCACTCCTAACCTCTTTTGTTATGCACCAAAAGGCTCTAGTGGAGCCCCAAACAACAGCACTTCTGAAATCAAACATATTGGTATTTTGTAGAAGCTATCCTCCAAATTCTTGCCGAACAGATGTGCGATCCCAATTCAAGGCAAGCGCAATGCAACCTGCCAGCTCTGCATACAAATTGAGAGTTCAAATCAGATACAATCCTCTTCCTTTATTTTGTTCTGGCTTTAAAAAGCTCTCTGAGATCAACCTCATCCTTGCAAATGTCCCAAAGAGAAATGCTAGATTTAGCTGACAGATGCATAAAATCTCTTGTTGTCACAGAATTCCCCAGTGTCTACTCAGCAGCAGATGTCAAAGAATGCAAATCTGCAGCTGGGTCTGGTGTTCATTTGTGCTCCAAATTCCCTCCTTCACAGCTGTTGTTTTCCATTTCCATGTACATAGAGCCAAATTTTCAGCAGCAGGAGATAGACCATGGCTTCCTATAACGATGTGAATATACATGTTTCTTTATTTGCCAGGAAAACACCTATTTGAGTTGAATAATAGTGTATTTGTGAGGGCATATTTGAGTACACTCACCCACCAGTATTGAAAACAATCTTGCTTGTATAGAGGTGGTGGATGCCCCATCCCTGGAAACATTCAAGGTCAGGTTGGACGTGGCTCTGAGCAACCTGATCTGATTGGAGATGTCCCTGCCTCTTGCAGGGGGGTTGGACCAGATGGCCTTTAAAGGTCCTTTCCAACCCAAACCATTCTGTGATTCTACGATTGTCTTTCAAACACAATGTCTGTTCAACAAGCTCTCTGGAACTGGAGTTGTCTTTCTAAATATCTGTTTGGAGGTACAGAATAGGATTTTCATCCTTGCTTAGGCCTCCTGGGCACCATGGAAGTAATAATCATAACCACAGTAATACAAAACAAAAGACATGTAATCATGAGACACTGCAGAGCACTGTTTCTTCAGTTATCTGGGGCGGTCTTTGCCGGCCATCCTATGTGCCCCTCAGGAAAGGAAGCTCTAGCTTGGCACTGTAATTACTGTTTTAAACTTCTGTTCTCCCTTGTGTAGATATTACCAGCCTCTTGAAATATAGTCAGTGAGTGCTATTAAAATAATATGAGTGCAAGAGCTGAACTGATCTGATTTTTTTCTCTATTTTCTATCTAAATAGGGGAAAATTCTAAAACAGCATGTAAAGGTGATTACAGCACTCCACATTTGTTTTCCTGAGCTTCCTTAAAATTAGTTCAGATTTCCAAGGTTCACCTCCATTGGCCTCAAGTGTAGTTTAAATTTCATTTTTTTTAATGAAGACAAAATTTATATGGAGACCTTTTCTTTCCCCTTACTTATGTCATGATCTTCAATTCACTGAGTTCTCAGTTGTACACATAGCTTACCAAATATTTGTTTACTTACACCTCCGATTTTCAGCCAAACTTGAGAAAGTTTGTTTCACCTAGGGCTGAGACACATTACTGTGTTTAAAAGGCATGACTCCCACATGATGGGAAATGAGAGTACTCAAAACATTGGTTCAAATTTAAATAAAAAGTCCAAATTGGACAATCACATATAAATACTTGATTTTTAAGGAAAGCATAGCATGCACTTTATCATTGCAACATGACTTTTATCAGAGTCCATTGGTTTCCCAGAATGTTTGTCTTTTCCCAAACTGTTTTTATTGCCTTCAGCTAGATGAGGATATTTTTGTCTTGGTTTTATGCCCCTGAATGTTTCAATGCCCACGCCAAATTCACCTAACAGCACTATCTCCCCGAATTCATGGAAACGTAAGATGGTAAACCCATGCTTTGAATAGCCACGTTGTACAGATTTCTCATCCAGTGCCTGTAAACAGCATAGACCAGCCTCACTAGAATTACCACACACTTCCTCAGGTCTTGACCTGGCTTGCATGCAGTTACCTCGGCTCTTTCTACAGCACTGCTACCCTGTACCTCCAGCTCTGGCCCTAGGGCAAGCGGAGTCAGGTCGGGTACCTACCTCTTAGAAATCTTCACGTTGCCAAAAAGATTGAATCAGATAAACAAATCTGGCTACAAAATACTGAGAAGTTGACTCCTAATGTTGCATAAACTAATGCCAGAGTCCTATTATTGTCATGGAATGTTTTAACATAATTTGAGTGATAGCTGTGAAATACAGAAGTGGAACTGAGATGTAGTGAGAGCCCCCAGCTATTTCTGTATTTACTAACTGTGGCCATAAGACAGAGCAATAGTAATGAAAATGTTAAGTATTAAAGGCACTTTTGGGCAGTCTAGCAGTGTTTATTACTACTATTATTATATATATATCTAGAACATCAATTTTTCAAAGTAGACAATAGTATCAATTTAGGAAAGTACAGATTTAAGATAAAAGAAAAAGTGCTGTTTGCTGGTTTTATAGTAAGCAATAGCAGAGCTATCCACCTATCAGATCAGAAGAAAGGACAGAGAAGAGTGAATTACTTTGTTTGAAGTGATATGACCCGGCACAAACAGCCACAGTGACATTTTAAGGTCAAACAGTCCAAGCATCAAGTACATGTACTTCAAATCATAAGGGGAAGCTGTTACAGGTTCAGCCGGATCAGCCCAAGCAAAGGAGCTAGTGCCCAGGGTGACAGAGACTTTTATTTAATTCTGAGTTCATGAAGTTTATCCTGCATATTTTTACAAGTATCACCAGGTTGTATTTACTTATTTATTTGACTTTGAATAATTTCTGGTGATAATATCCCAATGAAGTGTTTTATATAGTAATTAAAAATGCATTTAACAAGTTGCATTTATAGGTGAGTGATTGTTCTCCTGAAAGAATGGAAGGGAATTTCTACCAAGGCTAAAGTAAATATTTCTAAAATTGATAAAGAAATACAACTTGAGACACTAAAAAAAAAAAAAAAACAAAACCAGAGATGACATTTAAATATGATACTTTGTAAAAGGAACATTAAAATTGTTGAACAAATACTAAAAAAGAGGAAGCGCTGAGAAAGGTAGGGATGTCAGGGAGATGATCGAGTGGTCTGCACCATCAAAAATACATTAAGTCTGAGACTACAAGATGTTGAGACCCAAGCTGTGACAAGTCAGCAGGAAAACAAAGTGCTAACTGTGCTCAGAGTAAAGCACAAGAGGTGCACGAGGAGAGGATTTAAAATCCTGCCTGTGGTTGTGTTTGGAAGGTTTGGGGGAAGCAGCGTTCTGAGGCAAACAGGCAGGTGAGCAGCTGATGCATAAAAACAAAACTTGGGGAAAAGCAATGTCATGTCTAAAAATCATTGGAAAAGAGGGTTAGAAGTTTCTTCCATTGCAATGGCTTTAACTCAGAGAACACAAATGAAGGATATTTTTGCAGTAAAAAGCAGTCTGTTACAACCTGCCCTCTACCCTCCACGCAACAAATATCCCTTCTGTTAGAAAGGAAACGTACATTTTCACCCAGTATCGCTCTCCGGGAGTCAATACGCTGCTGGAGATGGCTGCCTCTGTGGAGCACACCGAGCCCCGAGAGGTCTGGCGTGAGAAACAGGGCTTGAGTACGACAGCCAGGCTGTGGAGAATTAGCCCACAAGGAACAACCATTACTGCTCATTCAATGCTCACCATATAAAAGCAGATGCATTTGGATTAATTGTATTGTATGCCTGCTTTATGTTCATTATCATCGAAATTTATCTCAGAAGCAATGCTTTCTGCCTGGAAAATAAGTGTTTCTACTTTGCTTCATTGCCTAATAGCTGGAGGAGTCCATTATCTTGGGAAAACATTTTTTCCATTTACACTAACTCTTAAATATTTAATGATCATTTTCCTTTCTAGCTTTCACAGTAAATAAAACAAATACATGACAGACACAACACCAATGTATATAATTTAGTGTATACATTGAATCCTCACCTGTTTTCATCCTGACTTTTTATAAATTCTACTGTACACTATACTGCTTCCTTCAATTATTTTCATTTACTTTATACTGTCAACACTTAGTCCAACTTCCATTCAGTCTCTATGTTGTATGTACTTCATAGTGGGTTTCTGGAGGTACAGCTTTTAAATGATGTAGCTCCAGGACTTGAATCTTGGTGTTTGAAAGGCATATAACTATTACTTCTCTTCTGTGAAGATTGCTGCAGTGACATTTCAGTGTAATACCTCTGCCACTAACTCATTTTCAGTTAGTTTAGAATCAAATATTATTTTATCAGTCTGAAAAAGATGCTAGAAGACTTTTTTAAGAATTAAATGTAATACATTCTATAGTTCCGCAGATACAGCCAAAATAGCTCACATAATCCAACTACATTGGTTGAAAGCTGAGAGGAGGGGGAGACTCAAAGGCATCTTAGGGATGCAGTGATTGATATATCCCTGAAAACTTCTCTGTTTTCCAGAATTCTGAGGAAAGAACAGCAGTAAGATCATCTGCTTTCACTGCATGTATCAGCTGCATGGAAATGTTCAGGTATGTATAGGGAAACTGAGTCAAGACCCCCTAACATGGGAGCAGACTCTGCTTTCTATACTGGAACACTTCAGACTGGGCTATAAGTAAGAGGCAGCCTCCTTGTTGCATATGTAAAGCACAATGTACATGCCTGATGCCATACAAGTAAAGGGATGATCAGTATAATAATCACAAATGTTGTGCATTTGATTAAATCAAACCAAAATTCTGTAACATCGTAGGAAAAATATATCTAGGCTTATTACGGTGTGTAAAATCTGGCTTATTTTTTTGAGTTTTGAGTTGAAAACACTTTGAAGAGATATGCTTCTCCCTTTCTGAAATGTGAAAAAGAAGCAGGTCCCTTTCATATATTATATATTGACTCCCAAAGGCAAAAAAATAATTAGTGTCTCTGGAAAACCTCATCCTTTTCCACAAAATCACTCTCTTCATTTTGCTGGTGCAAAACACACATTGATATTGAACAAAATGTTTCAGGAACTCCTCCATCCTTTGTGAAACCATTAAATTTACTATGTGCAGGATATATATGGCATCAATTTTCAAAGGTCAGGAAATTAAATATTATGCTATTACGACATACTAACTGAACTCACCGACTATCACCATCTGTACACCACAGACTAGGCATCACAACATTAACATTTTTCTCTGAAAAATAGAAAAACACAGGTCTTGAGAACACAGTCTTTTACCAAACTATCTTCTCTGAATCTTGCAAGCTGTAGAAATTTGGTCTGTTTCCAAGAAGTAGCTATAAAAGAGGTGAGATTGAAGGCTGGCATCAAAGCTGGGCAAATAAACTTTTGTGTAAAGTAAATGAATTCTGGAGGGACTGGAACTAGGGAACTTTGGATAAAATCAGCTAATAAATTCAGCCAGAAACGGGGACTGACTGGGGAGAATAAAAAGGTCACAATATTCTAGTTTCATATTTTCCTTTTTTATGAAATTCCTTAGTTTGAAAGCATTGAATATTTTGTTACGATAGCCTTTAAACAAAACATTTGACATCATGTTTTTAAACACCATTTTTATTACTAATTCTTTATTTTAATAAGGTAATCAAACAGTCTTAGCCTAAAATGTTAACAGAGCATTTTGATCTTAAAAAAAAAAAAACCAAGATTAAAAATGGGCTTCCCAAAAGCATTAGAATATATATATTTTTCCTGTTCATTTAGTTTCTCCTCTGAACAAAAATGTTTCCTTTTCAGATGACTTTCTTATAGTGAAGCACAGGATGTGTAATCTGCTGAGCTGTAGTTTGCACTAGAATTTTATTTACTTTTTAGAATATTTTCTGAAATGTGCTTTATATATATATTCCGTTGACCTAAATTTTACCTAAATCACTGGGCCTGTTGTCTCCTATTGGCCAGTCTTAGGCCTTCAGAGTTTTTTATAACTTCAGCTTAATGCAAAAAGTACTTTTCAGATCGTATCCATGCAAGCAAAATCCCTCTGACTCATTCAGACTTTGCTTGAATAAAAGTAAAGGAACAAGTCTTTGTCCTCTTAACTTGAACTGCTCCATCTTTGCTAAGTACCCTCAGAACATATATGACAAATAGTGCTATTATAAACAGAAAAAAAAACTTCCTTCTGACTGTAAAAAGGATGCAAGCTTAGAGTATTGAATTTGTCATGCTAGAACTTAGCCCCAGTGTATTTCATCTACTGCCTGGCAGAGGCCCCATCAGGATGTCCCTGCAGAAAGCAGTATCGTCACTCTCGGTGCCTACAAAAAATTCTCCAAGTGCATCTGATCAGTGTTTATTCTCACGGAGTGCTTGGGATGGAGGCACATGAATGACTCTAACCAGAAGTGCGTGAACAACAAGAATATTATCAGCCAATTTTCCTTTCTCTTTATGTTGTTTTGTTTTCCCAAATCTCATAGCTGGAATCTGCTTAGTTAGATAGATAGAGTCGTTAGGGATTTACAGAAAATGTCTAAACACTGTATGGCATCACTTTATCTACATCAATTCTCTTGACATTTTTCAAAAGTGGTAGAAGCTTAGCTTTTCCTCGAGAATAAAGATGGTCTTCAGCTTTTGCAAGCCCTGTTTGAGTGTCTGTGTCATACGTGAGTCCCCAGAGAGCATTTTCTCTTCTTTCATCCTCTGATTTCCAGCTGGTATTCACCGCAATTAAGCTTCTAGGAACCCCATCTATAAGAGTGAAATGACTACAGTGAGAGTTTTAACTTGTGTTCCTACCTACATAATGCAGCTGAAAAACCTCTGTGTTTTATGAAAACGCAAATGCATAAAGCAAAGCATGTGTGTTCAATGTTGACTTTGTTTATTTTCTGTGACTATGTTTCACTGTAAATTTAGGATCTAAACACTGTGTTTGAATCCAGGCAGACAGAGGCATGCACTTTTGCATTTTTTATTACTACAAGAATAATTTTCCTACACCATGATCCACTTACTGATCTTACAAAGACTTTAGATGTAAAATACATATTTTTAATTTTATCTGTTTAACATATAATGACTTATAAGCATTTATGATAAATCTTATATAGCTTAAGATAACTGGCAAACAAAAACATACCAGCCTCCCTCTCAGAAGCATAAAAATAAAACAGCAATGTATGTTGGCCTGCATTAATATAGGAGTACTTCCATCATTACTCACTGCCTAGCACCTCTTCCTCAACAGGATCTTTTCCCTACCTCTGCTGCTTTCCAGTGGCTTTATTGCCTTTCAGCTGTAAACTACTCTTAACTGCATTCATTCTTCTCAGATTTTTGGTCCTTTAGCTATACTCCTAACTCTTGCTTTATCCTCATTTGCCTTATTTACCTTCTGATGAACATTAAGAATGGAGGTTACACACACTTCTCCTAGCTTCGCCTTTCAGTTCTTAATTCAAACTGTTTTTTTTTTATAGAGGAAATTGAAAGGAGCTCAGTTTCTGGAACACTTCCAAATGGTCAAACATCCCAAAAGTCCTGATATCTCAAATTCTGGATCTATCTGCTAGTCCTCACTGTTATTTCTTTGCCATTCTTCCCTACCAAAAAAAAAAAAAAAAGAACTATTCTACTCCTGTCTACAAAAAGACTCTTCTTTGAGCATCTCTCCAAGTACAGCATCATTCCTCATCTGATCCAATGGAAACCTCACAACGTCATTTACCAAAATGTGTAGCATGGCTGGGAACTTCTTTCAATATCATTAGCGATCCCACAGCTTTGTTCCACCTTAACAAGAAAACCTAACTATACAGATTTATCTCTTCCTGATACTTGTGTGAATGACTGTCTTCTTTCAGACCGCAGATAAGATAAACTTCTCAGAGAACAAACAGGAAATTTTTTACTAATGAAAGTGCATGAACAGTGTAACTCTCCTGATGAAGCTCAGAAGGGTTCGTTATGCAGACAACACAAGCTATTAAAGCAGAAAAACAAAATTAGCTCTTATATAACTCAACTGTGCCTGTGCCAAAACAAGAAGTAAATCTCTGAAGCTGTGTATTATGCATGAGGTATACGACATTGTTGAAAATTGATTTGTTTTTTCAAATGATAAAAGGGAATTTGCAGAGGAGTGAGATTTGATTTTAAATTCTTAGCCTAATATAATTGCTAATTTTAATTGCTATTAGAAGAACCTTGTTTTCCTCTAAGGCATTATGTAAAGAATCATTCTAGCCCAAATATGCATGGGAAATGTTTAAGGGCCATTACAGAACAAACAATGAGCATGAAAGCAACAGCAGTAAACTAGCAAATATCCCTAGCTATGATGCCAGGACTTGGATGTTTAGCCATCAAACAGACGTTAACAGATGACAGATAAGTAATTATTCAACAAAGTTGGATGAAAAAAGCTTAAATGTATCCAAACAATAATGCAAAATAAAATCTAAAATTTGATGAATGGGAAAAATTGCACATAACATCTCAACATAATTTCTGTGTAATATTCTTAATTATGAAATATTAACATTTCAGCATGCGAGGTTTTAGCAGCAGTTTGGAATCCCATTTATGAAACTGAGTCCCACACATTTACATATAATTGGCTCCATGCAAAAGATTCCAGCCTGTGCTGAGAACAGGCTTTGGCGCACAGTGCCTGGGGGGTGGGAGGAAACAGCACAAAGGCCATTGCATCCTATATCTTGCCTAGACACTTTTCTGCTGAGAAGCAGAGATGTCCTGTATAACAATAGCAACAGCCAGAAGCTCTTATCACCTTACAGGAGGTGACCTTCCCAGGAAGACAGAAAAGGTCTTTAAAGGCACACCCTTTTCCTCTCCTGAACTCAGGAAAGCCCTGCTCGTTGCTGAAGGGAGAGAAATGACATTGGTGAAGGACAATGCATGGGATCCCAAAAGAAGTGCCTGCAAGACATGCCAGCACATAGATAAAATGGAGTGCTTTGCAATGGATGGGGATTCAAACACATTTAACTAAGATATGTGAAATGACAGAGAAAATGCAAATATTGTATTTTAAGTAGCATGTGAGTAAGTGTGATGCAATGATGAAAAAGCAAAACACAGCAAAACCTGAGGTGGCTGAACACTCAAGTAAAAACACTAGAGGGATGCAACCAGAGAGATATTTATTAATGCTGTCAAAGACATAGGCTGATGCTGTGTTCACTGAAAAATAAAAAAGAAAATAACAAAGAGTAAAAATGCTTTTCATCACATTTTCTAAGCAAGAGTAGCTTCTCATAAGGATGGGAATTGGAGTAAACCGGTGCATGTAACCAAATCCAGCATCAATATCTTGATCATTGTGACAGCACAGACTCAAATGCCTTCTTCATAAGTATCTCCTGTAAAGCATATTACTAAATGAGGGAATGAAGAAGCAGGAGAAAAAGAATACAACACAGAGTCCAGTTCGATAGCCAAAGCACTCTCTAATAAAAGACCACATTTGTGCTATTCTGCAATATAAACTCAGAGAACTATCCAGAGTAGACAGATTTTAGGGTAATTTGTAAATCAATTACTTATTTGTTAACACTGTTTGAAGAACGTTTTGGACATTACACAAACATTTGCCCAAAACAATAAACAATTTGGGCTTAATAGCAGAGAAGTGCCTGTAGCCAAACAAACATGCAGGCCATATGTAGAATAATTTCACAAAACTAATAACTATATTGAGTCAGTTTATAATCAGTTAATTTGAAGTAAAACGATAGTTTAAAATATCCCATGAGACATGTAGGTGCTAGAATTTTTGCTGTATTCTCAGTATTCTAACTAGCAGGAACAATTTGGTCATAACAGTTACATTTTAATTAGTAACAAAACAAGGAGGTAATGTAAAAGACGTAATGACAAGTAAGAACAATAAGTCTTGGCACTATGATCTGAAAAAGAACAAATAAAAACCACAAAGTATTCATAGTCACAACACTTAATTTTGAAATATTTGAGGGAGTGAGAACAAAACTAAATATTGGCATAAACATTTTTTTTTGATCAAGCAACACTGATCTTTTTGTGGATAAACGGATGGAAAAATGTTTAGACTGAGTTAGGTTAAACACAATATTCTTAGGTCATAAAAACATCTGATTTGTTTTTTGTCACTAAATGTTATTTGTGCATAAATACAGACTGATTGGTAATGGCTGCATGCTAACTCATTAATTGCTTATGAACTATTAACTTGGAATTGTGGTTAACTATTTCAGAATTTTTCTAATGAAAGGTTACTTATATTTGACATAGATATGCATATTTTCTGACATCCTTTGTTGCTCAGTGCTTTGCATATTTCATATGAATATAAGATTGGAAACTCTCTGCCTTTAGTCACTAAATACATTCCCTGCTGACAGACACAACCATGTTAATAGTTTGCTATCATTCAGTTATTATTAGATACATTAGACAGTTTCCTTTTTCTTTTTTAAATAATATTGTCCAGGGAAGCTCTGTAAGACTCATTAAGTTAGGTTCGCTGCCAATGCTCATGAACAAAGGGGAAAGTCGTACAATAAAAACAAAACCAGTTATCTCTTAACCACATGTGAATTCCTGGCATGACTGAAGTCAATGGGTGCCTTGCCATTTGTGTGGGATTTCACCCTGCAGTTACAAGAAGGGGATATTCTCACTCTTTAGAGCTTTTCTCATTTAGCAATCACAAGCGTGAGAGCAAGGATGGGAATATAAAGCCAGATTCATAAAAAGATTAGGGTCCAGGATTTACCCACTGAATCTAAATCTCATATACCTGAAGACTTCACTCAGCAGTTCCTTGCTCCAGAAAGGCCTAAAGTTTCCAGATATCTAAATTTTGCCAATGAAATATCTGCAGCATGCCCAGTATTGCTTATAGCCTTAAAGGGAATTCCCAAATGATAGAAATACCACTGCCTTTCTCCCTTGTGCAGCCATATGTGATGAGTGTCCTTAGATTTAAAAAAAAAAAAAGCCATTTCTTCTACAAAATTATGAAAAAAGCACTGCATCTTTTGTCCTTCCTTTTAATGTCTTCACAATTTATTAAAAATTTAGAGGTTAAATCACTTATCCAGGATATATGACATTCAAGGTGACTTGAACTGCATCACCCACTTCCCAAGGGAATATATTACCATATCTCCAACAAGCTAGAGTGAAATTCTCTCAATTAGTCCTCTTAAACTTTGCATATAGCGATTCAAGAGGAGTTCAAAGACTGAAGAGATCTGAACAGTCTAAGTCCATTCAACTACTTCACACAGTATGCAAAAGTTTCATCAGAAGAAACTGTAAAACCCACATTCAACTCTCCTTGCACTACCACTTCCAAAGATGGAAAACCAAGTTTGAATACGGCAGTGAACGCTTCACAGCACTGAATAAATTGTATTGGACCTGCCTCTTGCCTGCATTAGGGATTTCTGAGAAAGGGCACCTAACCTCAGAAGAGAGTTGCTTAGCTTTTTATATAGAGAGGTTTATGATCGCTTGGGATTTCTTGTTATCGTTGCATGATGACAAGTGGCTCCCATAGACCCCACTCTTGCACACTTAACTCTCCCTATATATAGTATAACTGCTTAACTGTTGATTTGTCTATATGGAAAAGATGATCCCTGAAAATTCTTTAATAGATGGAGGATACAGGCACAGAGATTAAAAGAAAACAGTATTTCTTCGTGTCACTTTTTAGCTCTAAATTACTAATCTTACTGATCAAATGGGATATAATAACGCCAGTGTGAAACTGGACTGTTAAAATATTTTCCTAGGGAAGTAATACTTCTGAGACTTGCATAAATGTTCTTGTATTAATGAAAACATGGAGTTGATGAAGTACTTCTGGACTGAAAATCAGTATTTCCTTTACACAGAATAAGTCATGCAAACTCTCTTAATCAGTTGCAAAATAAGCAAAAAATGCCAACTTGAAAACAGGTTTGAACTGATGAGTTAAGGTAAAAGATGCTTGCATCTGCTGTCTTCGGAACACAAAATAAGGCTTCAACTTCCAGCAGATAGTGATTTTTCTTAAATATTTCATTGCATTGTGCAATGAAAAAAATTTCACTTTTACACAGCTGCTTTGTGGCAGGAGGAAGGACTTCACAACCTTCCTTCTTGTGAATTTTCACTTGTTCTACAGATGTCACGCCTTAAAACAAAGGTCTCTATCATTACACCTGAACTTTGTGTCCCATGATTTTATCTCTCATTGTGGACATCTTGGCTCTTGGTCTCTTGTTTCTACCTTCATTAAATGGAAAATAATTACTCAGAGTAGCCAGTTATCTGGAATGTTTCCATACAGAGATCTGAAAACAGGAGGGGTTTTTTTCTCAGTCTGACTCTCACTTCTGTTGCTTTGAAGCACAACCCAGAAAAATTATTTTATGTTCTCTGTCCATCACATAATATCTCAGAGTATGTCATCCTCCTGTAGCATTACCTGTACTGACACACACACACTATTACAATGGTTACAGGAGCTGCCAAAGCAAAACTTACAGTGAAGAATAGTGAAGACCACTGGTGGGAAAGCTTTGACCACCAGCACAATCAGAGCAGACGGACTTTTTGCCCACCTTTCCCTATGTTCATTACCCTTTAGCACTGTTCGGTCTGCACCTCCTTTGGACCAAATATGCTGTCACTCAATCCATTAATATAATTCCTGTATTTGCATTTTTTTTTTCAGTTCAAAGTGTACTGACTGGCCACCAATGTAACACTGGTGCTATGCAGTGTGTCCTAGAGGGTGATACAATGGGATTTTGGGACACGAGCAGGTGCTGGATATGTGTCCTCACAGACAAAGTCAGATTCAGTGCAGCCCTCTGCCAAACTTTCTGGGAGTTACCCTAAAGCAAATTATCAACTGGGCCTGGATTCACATTTGGGTGAAATAATTGCTGTCTTCCAAAGGGATGAGGGCATGATGGCTTGTCAAGAAAATGAGGCCCAGAATTGGAAACAAGGAATGAGGAAAACAGCGTGAGAAAGCTTTCACGTTCCCCGACGCTAATGGAGGCCTTCATCATGCCAACGAGACAAAGTCATACACTACAAGAAATCCTAAGTCTTTACTACTGCTGTCAGACGTCTTCCATCTCACATCAGTCCCTGCAGCACTCCCATAGGGTGACAAAATCCCAGGGCACCGCCGGGGCGGTGGGGCAGGGCCTGCCATCCTGTCCCATCCCATCTCACCCCATCCAGGAGCAGCCAAGGGGCAGCAGGGCAGCCCCAGCCCTGGGTATTGGGCATCTCCCCGGGGACTGGCTGAGTCCAGGCTGGGACACGGGCCCACGATGGGGCCCAATTTGGCAGGGCCATGGGGAGCTGGGGACTGTCTCTGCTGCAGCATCGCTGGGGCAGGGGGCTGACATGAGGCCCTGGGCCATGGGCAGGGTGGGCAGGGACAGGCAGGGCTGGCAGTGCCTTTGGTCAGGGACAGAAAGGAGACTCCAAATCTAAGCTTTAGCTTCATATAACCCTGGCTTCAACTTCAACCGTACCTTCAGGCTGTGCCAGGGAATAAATTCTGACTGTAAAAGTGAACACCAGTACTATGAATAAAGACGAAGTATATTCACCAGCACCTCTTTGACAACCGGGCAGCCCTCAGCCATCACCAGAGGCTGGCAAGCTTTGATGCCCACACCCCAACCCAAAACCAAGTCCTGCCTTTAATGCTGGGCAGCTGGCAAATTCAGGAAATGAAAAGCACAATCAGCCACTGCGGGCACAGATGCCCTTCCTAAACATGAAGCATTAGAGAAAATCAGCCATAACTTGAGCTCTCAAGAGTTTCAATTCCCAGACCCTAACTCTAGCCATACCCCTACCCCTAATCATAAATATACCAATGAGACTGCCACTTATAATAACAGAAACAGGACTTCCACACTTCTTCTAGTGCTCTGAACAATATAAACACCAGCAATAAACTGCAGACTTAAGGTTATCAAATACTCACCCAGACTCAGACTTTAATTCCTGGTAGAGGTTCCCTTTCATCAATGAAGAGAAAATAATGTGTTGCCCCCTAATCATCAGTTCCTCTCTCTACCCCAGAGGGCCCTATACAATGCCATAACAAACTCAACTCTTCAAATATTGGTTTTCCAAATGATAACAAATAAATCCAATCTTAATTATGCTTAATTAGATATGGCCTCTAATTCCAGTAACATCTTTAAGAAATTGCCCTTTCCACACATGGGTAGACCTAACACAAAAGGAGAATATACTGTAGTTTTGAAGCTTTAGATTTCCAAGCTATAAATTTACTTCCAATCCTGAAACTAAACTTAATTATTAGCAGGAGTCCTTTCTAGTGTTCTCCTCTATATTATTCAATAATTTTTGAAAGCTACTATTTTATAGCAATTATTACTATAAGTAAATATTCTTTTTGTCTTTGTAAAACATACAAAGTGCAAATTATAATGCAAAATTTAATTCTATGAATGAATTGAAGGAAGTCCAGAAGTTGAACTCTGAACTCTGCAAGCCATGGAGAGTATATTATAAACTGCAGTCCTGAAAATCCCGTTTCAAAGCCTATGTCTGACCTTAATTATTTGCAGGGTTAAGAATATAATAAAAGCGTACATCAGGCCTTCTACCCTGTCATCACCTGCCGTCTTCCTAACTCTGTCAGACCACCAGAATAAAGACATGAACAAATATCTTGAAGACTTGAATTCCCAAACCCCAGCTCTAACACTTGCATTAATTAAGCATATGTAAATAGTAAAGAAGGATATAGAGCATTTACCCCTTTCTGCTGTCTTCCTGATTCTTCACTCCCATGAGAAAACAAAAAAAAAACCCCTCCAATTCTCTCTTATATTTCCAAACCCCAACTCAAAATGTACCATGAAGTTTAATGTCAGCTACTGCTCCCAAACAAGCAATGGCCCTTTCTGAATTGTCTCTTTCTGCATATGTGGGTCCTAGAAGCTATACACTCTGATTCTTGCACAAACCATATACCACTTTTTAATTATTTCCACCATATAAATGTGCAGATTGCACACTCCCAGCAGATTTGTCCCAGCAGATTAAGAAAAATTGGCCCTGTTAGTCTTTATTCTCCTCTCACCTATATGGGACCTACAGACTACTGCAATGCACATGTCTTCTGAATCTGCAGAAACCCCAAAGTTAACCCTAGTGCTGATTCTACTAAATGGTTGGGACCTATGTCCAACATAAAAAGACACATTATACTACTCCTTTCTGTCAGCATTTGCCCTCTTCCTAGTTCTGAGGAACTTGATAAGTTAATATTGGCCATGTTGACAGAACCAGGGACAATAATAAAATATGACATTTTCTTGGTTTATGATGAACTGGAATTCAGTTCAATAGGATTTTTAAAAAATAAATACCTCTTTTTGCCAAAGATTTTTTCACTGTTTCTTCCCTTAGACAGTCTGCATTGTCAGCACCTCATTAGAAAGAGCTGGATGGTAGAGAAAAATGTTTCAAATGAATGCATTTCACAGAAAGTTGATAACTACTGAAATAAACTTCTTCAGCTAATATATAATGAAATATATGTTAATCCTTTTATTAATTTTTAAACATAAATTAATATCGTGCTCTACAACCTCACAGAATTTCAATGCTACAAATTTAAAAGTGCTCCTCACCAGAAATGATAAAAGGAAAGTATGAAACAAAAGCTATTCTGTTATCAGGAGTTTTATTTTTGCAGCAGAGGCTGGGACGTCAGCCAGCGCTCACATTTTCAGCTGCATCCTTGATGCAAGTCCTCCACCTCGTGGCGACATTTTTTATGCTCCAAAGGTTCGCAATTCCTTGCATGTCATTTTTATTTCTGATTCACTTAAAGAGTAACGGCAACAGTTTCATCACATAATATTTTATAAATATTTGAGCTATACAGTAAGTTTTCCCAAAATTTAAATTCATTTCACAGAGTGAATTAAGTATTCATAATAGCTTTGTAAAACATAAAGGTCAAGAGAATTATAAAAGAAAACCCAGTCACAATGATTAAACTGTATCCAGAAAACAACCTCAGATATTTTGTTCATCTAGGTTTTGGTAGTTGAGCAAAGTTCTACTTTTAGCAAAACCTATACACTTCACAAATACTAACAACAATTGTATTTTAAAGAAAAGTTCAGAGCAGGCAACATACGTGCTCATACAGCATTGACAAAACAAACTCATCCAGGTGCCAGAGTAGAAGGGAGCAATTTGAACAACTTTTCATGGGACGCAATAAATTCCAAATCACTTGAAGTTCTTACTTTGGGGCAGGATGGGACTGTAAAATATGTATTTTGGTCTGACCACATACGTATGTATGTACGTACATCACACAGGAATCCGGGGGAAAGCAGAAGGAGCATTGCCATGCAGCAAGTCAAACCAGATGAACATAATCATCCACCCTGCTTAAACGTATGAATCTTGATTACATTCCTCCCTGTGCTTATGAAGAACAGCCTCTTGGAAAAAAAAAATACAGAGGTAAGAAGTGCTCGTACAAAATACACAGTTCACATCTCACACCTATTAACTGACTCCCAGCTCTGGTACCTGTAATCTCAGCTGTAGTGCGCAACACAGAGAAATAAATGTCCCTTCAGGTAGGTTGGTCCTGAGCCACTTAGGGAGCCAAAGGTCAAAACACAGGATATTAATTTCACCTCCGTTCTCACTGGCAAGGAGTGCGCTCCCAAAGCAATTGGTGTAATGCACTGTGCTCCTTGCATGACACATTACTTAATAATTGCATGGCTGCATTTCAAGTCACCTTCAGTTCACAGTAGTTTTTAGCTGTGACTTGACAGCAAAAGTGGGTGACAGTTATCCTGCACTTGAGATAATGAAGGTATAGATTATAGTAGGGAATCAACACCAGACCAAAGAGGTCACACGTCCCGACTCAATACAGAACAATATTATAAACTTGATCTCGTATAACATGAGCATCAGAAAGGTGCGTTGGCTCGTTCAGTGCACTTACCAGAACTCAATTTGCCAGTATCGGGGATCATATTCCCTTGAGCTGATGAAGTTCCAGTTTAATCTTTCTTACTGTATGGGCTGACTCCGCCACAGCACCAAGTCTTGCAGATGCAGGTGGACTTTCTTGGGTAACCCAACTCTCAGCCAGCGCACCATCTCACGTGCGTGCTACGCTGCTTGCACAGCAGCAGCAGGCAGATGTCCCTGCTGCACAGAAGGGGAAACTGAGACAGCAGGAGGCTAAGACTGATCTGAACAGATCGCAAACAAGCAGCACTGGAGGAAAGAGACTTATCTGAAATATTTTCCTCTATGCTCATAACACATAGTCTTCAAAAACAGCACGTTATCCTTCCTAGCAGGAAGACAGGACTTAATCCAGCACAAAAGATTTCTTAAGGCTAGAGGAGGCAACATAAACACAGTATCCTGCAGGGCATGACACGAGGTAAGAAAAGACAGGAGAGTTTCCTTGTGATCATGGGACACACACATGTAATGCTGTCCTTTATAGAGCCCGAGTTTCAACTGTGGCACAAACCTTTGCACATGAATTTTGTCGTATTTACTAATCCCTAGAGAAAAACTAAAATACAGAGCTATGTAGCTTGTGGAGGTGTGCAGCTTCCTCCCCCCCCCCCCCCCCCCCAAGTTACTGATCTCCCTGAGGTCCCACCAAATTTTGGGCACTCAGAAGCAAGAAACATTCACAGCAACTTCAGTACACTTTTAACTGCAAATCTAATTCATGATCCATCACCAGAAGCAAATCAGTCTTTCTCATTTCTGGAGATCAGAGTGCAGGCTTTAAAAGTCAAGTTTTGGTCAAAATCAAAGAATATTGCTTAACAAGGGCTGCCAAATACTGGGGTGCAAATTCCCCAAGCACAATGACAAGGAAAGATCAGACGTAATTACTAAGTCAGACCATATGAGCAACCTGCTTGAATCAGAAGGGCAAAATTCAGAACCTCTCTTCACTGTTCTCCTGCCTGGGAACACGTCTTCTGCTCTTCAGTTGTAGCTACGCCGGCCTTTTGCCAACATACCACTTTTCACTTTTTCTTCTTCAGTGTCAGTAGTCTACTGATTTCATCTGCTGCTCCTGCTTACAAGTTCCCTTTATTTCTTCCTGAGAATCAGTAAATATCACTGTTCTTCTGAGGCAGGAGGATAGACTGGGTAATGACGTTCCCTGCTTGCCAGGTTTCTTCCACTGAGATTGCAACAACAAGGTTTCTGGTAATGAGCTAGTAAACCTCTGCAATATTCTTCCATCCTGCTGTCCACCAAGGAGGGAGTTCACATGCTGTATGTATATATTCAATTAAATCCTAAGTTTTTGTAGTCTGGCTGAAATTAGTTTGCTATCTGAATGAAAACTGACTTTATATTCCTTAATAAAACACAAATAAACATAAGGAGAAAAAGGTATCCTCAGACATTTGAAAAAATACCCTTAATCAAGGATTATGCCTTGATTTTTATACTTGTTCACACAAGGGTTGCTGAGGATATTTCATAAAGATGTAGCTACAAGGCACTGCTTCAAGAGTAAGAACTAATGCAAGTTCACAGCTCTGGGGTTTTTTTTTTAAATTCTCTTATGGAACTGCATGACGCTGTCAGTACATCAGCAATGCAAACTGACGGAATTAAAATGAAGTTTGTGAGCACAGTTCAGAGCTCCTGCCCTGCAAAATTTCATTTTTGTTACCAGCTACTGCTTTGGTGCTAAGATTGCAACAATTTTTTAAATAAATTATTATGGGAATAAATATTTTTTACTTGTCATGACAATAAAAAGGCTGATTTCTTCTGTGGAATTTGTGCAAAAAAAACCTCCCTGGGAATCAGAAAATGTAACTGAGGCAAATGGAAGTTTCTAGGAGTGATTAATACATAGAAATATTTCTAACAAAGGAAACATTTAAGCATTGTTAGTCAGACCTGCAACTACTGCACTGGAGTATGCAAGCTCGCTATGTATGTTACTTTGGAATAAGGTCACAACTGTCTGTAATTCACACTGTTATCAATGCTGATGCCCTTTTGAGTTTGGCCTTTTTTTTCAGTTACTTTAAATTAAGCTGGCATCTGGTTCTGACTTTGGGCTACTTGGTACTTTCTTAATAGCATGGCAGATTCTCCTTTCTTAATCTCAGTTCATGAGATTAAAAAAATCTTAAAAAAAACATGTGCTATTACAAGAACCCAGCTCACTGTTAGAACACATACATTCATATATGTGCAGCTGAAGGCAATTTTCTGCACACTGCCACCGTGCAGCTACAGAAAGACAGGGAACATGTCTTCATTATATTATCATTATAATTAGGGTCGGACTGGACACAGAATAGGTATCCCTTGGGATTGCACAGTGATTCAATTTTTTTTTTCCTCATGATGATAAATGCAAAATATTTTAAGTAGTTGTGGTTCCTTTTTTATCTATGGTACATGGCCAAAATCTGTCACATTGTTCTTTTATGAATTGACCATTTAGTAAGCACTTCAGAAATTCTAAAACGCCTTTCACAGACAGACGTTTTTTGTTGGCAAGGATTATATTCAGAGTTATGATTGTGGATATCGTGGGAGACATGTAATCTATTTATGCGTAATATGACTTGTTTTTTTCCTCTCATCTGTATCGTTATCCCTAACTGAAGATTTACACATGAAGTTTCAGAAAATTGAAACTTTCAGCTTTTATTGGATAGTACCACAGATTCATCACTTGCTTCTTACCTGCTAAAATAAAGCCCAGAACACAAAGAGGTTGATTTCGTACTGCCCAAAGTAAAAATCACGGCTCTGTAAATAGTTCACAGAGAAAGACAGGTCAAACTGCTATCTGAAGGAGCTCTCTGAATTGCTTCTGATGATGTCTGTCTTTGTCCATTGACTAGAGAGGGAACTTAGAAGGGCTGATGGCTAAACTAAGACAGGAAAATTGTTAGATGTTTAGGGGAAGATTTTTACGTAAATTAGGATAGCCTCAAGGCTAAGGTTAAACTCTGAGTTTGTGATTGGGGCAACAACAGCTAAACATTTATATTTGCAAGGCTGAGATCATCTTTCTTACGAAAACAGCAACGGAAGGCTTAGTTGGGCAAGGAGGTGGTTGCGATTGTCATGACATTAAGAGTGTGATATGCAGATTTTTTGAATGTTCTTTTCATTCACAGTTGCAGTCTTACAGTTAAGCAAAGTGGATTTCCATCCTTCTCTCTGAATTGGCCCTCCAAATCCTTGTGTTTTCCTGCCTCCCTAAGATAGGAAGAGATTAAGGGTGACTGACAGCAGAAAAAAAATATGCAGCCTCATATATGTTAATCTTGCCATCTTTTCTGCAGGATTTGGAAGGAGAGGTATATTTATAACAGTTCCTTTGTCTTGCTTTTGGACTAGCCACTGATTTCCCAGCACCCTAGAAAACATTTCTAAAGGTCTGGGACAGAAAAAAATTAATTATTTCAAGACAACTAATCTATCAATTCATGTCATTCATATGAAAGTAATTCTACACTCTTAATATTGGCCAGAATACTTGGTCTTGAGTCTCAGGCCAAGAAAAGACTGGGAGACTCTGATAAATGTTTCCTTTATCATAGTCTTAACTAACCCAATTTAATGTAACATCTGAAATTAAATCAGTGTACTTTTGCATGTTGGTAAGCTTGGGACAGCAGCCTGTTTCTTGTCACAGGTTGCAAAGGTTTTTTTTGACCTCAAACAAGAGCAAGGTCTTATCTGAAGGCCTCCTTAGTTGAGAAGGGCTCAGAATCTTGACTGGTTTAATCTGGCTCCATAATTTCTATTAATTCAAAGATGTTAACCTGGTTTACAGAAGCTGAGATCCAAGCTTTTTTTAATAATAATAAAGGCCTATTCATTTCTCAAAAAAAAAATACACCAAATCTCCTCTAATATTTGTTCTGCTTCATGTATTTTCAGCATCATTAGGTCCCACTTTTCCAGAGCTTAGCCTTAGAATATTGCTGATCTGATTCTGGATCTGAAACAGACCCTTATCTTTGCCTATTCAACCCCATATTAAGTACCAGACCGGAAAAGTAATCTGCTGCATATCCCTAACCACCATCATTTGTTATTGCTACTTTTTTTGAGATGGCCATATTGGATACCATGACAACATATTCTGGACAAGAATGACAGGACTTACAGGGAATATAAATGAATGCACTTTGTTCACTTACAACTAAGTATGATCACTTCAATTTTTCACTTTATTAATATTTTACATACATAAAGATCCTTTTGTCCTAATGGATTCCAAAGCAAACCATTAAAAAGGAATAGCAGTGATATAGATATTACTCCC
The DNA here is from genome assembly GCF_036417535.1 of Chlamydotis macqueenii. Taxonomy (NCBI): domain Eukaryota; kingdom Metazoa; phylum Chordata; class Aves; order Otidiformes; family Otididae; genus Chlamydotis; species Chlamydotis macqueenii. The sequence goes on from NC_141557.1 coordinate 124,432,653, forward strand.
TATAATTGGATTATATCTTCCTTGCTTCTGTGTTAAATTACTGTAGCGATTCAGCCTAGAGATGACCAAAGTCTCTGATTTCTCAGTTGAGAAACAGTCTTTTCTTTGAGCAACAGACTTGTAATTGTAGCACAGAATTTGTCAAAAGATCCATTCTGTCCTCTGCTGAATTAAACTCATAAAAGATGCAAGAACACATTTGTGCTGCTGATAGTGACAGTACAAACTCTGCAGATGTCACTGTTGCTGTCACTTTGCCCCACATAACTCAGGCAATCTTGGGTATCTTTCCAGAAACTAGCACAAAGCCTGATTCAGTCCTTCCCTTTTAAACGGCCTTTATTGCACATGGAATTATAGCAAGCAGGAAAAGAAGGATGCCATTTGGAGAGCAATTTCTAATTAATTTATAATTTCAGTGTCTTAACTACAGTTTCAGCAAGCTATTGGTCCTTAATTTGGTTCTTTGGGGCCGAGTCCCTCTAGATCTCCAGCTTTGGAACATGTTTCTAAGCCAGGAGGCTCAGTGTGAAGGATTGACTGGTGCAGAGCAAGTTTTTCTGAAATACTAATATTCAATTATATTTTAGAAATTCTGTGTTGCAAGAGGTTAGTGGAATAGCCAAGGGACTTCCAAGGAGAAGCCATATTAAGTTTATAAATGTTCTCTTTCTTTCAGGATTTGAACTCGAAGAAAGAGATTAAAGGGAGTAATCACAGGATTGTAGCAGTCCTGTTTCATTTGTGTTTTGGAAACTCAACAGGCAAGACAGGTACCCATGCAAGCTATGGTATGAGGGCTTTTACATGCCCGAAGTGATTTGATCTCTAGTTTTAAAGTTGCCTCCTGTAACATTTAATTGGCCTGTCAGGAGAAGTTGAACTGTTAAATCTCATTTACCTGATGTAGATCGCTTTAGGAGAAGTTACTGTGCAAGATTTAGTTACTCACAAGTATAATCTAATGAATAGTTGAAAGATTTTTGCATTGGGATAGGAGGACTCTTACATCAGCTAAAGAAAGAACATTTCAGAGAAGTCTTTGAGTATTATTTGAGGGGACATGGCATAGAATTACAGCAAAAATCCATTCTCCCAGAATCAAATATTAAATTACTTAAAGAAGAGTTTAAAAAATGGAAATTAACTACAAAAAGAGAAAAAAAAAAAGAGAAGGGATAATTCAGAAACAGTATAATGAAAAACTAAAATTGACATACAGTTCCAAGAAAGCATAAAGGAAACCATGTGCCAGTGGAAAATCTGTTAACTGTCAGCAACCAAAACCAGAACAATTAAAATAAAACCATTCAAAATCACAGCTCCCTGTAAACAGACAGATAAATCAGCTTTAACTGGTTTGGTTTATCATAATGAAAGTGGGATTTGACCAGGGTATCCTGGATAACTGAAAAAAAGGGAGTGTTAATTCTGTGAAAGGTAGTATTTGGGACTGGTAGCTGAGATACAGGATTACAGAGTAGTATCATCCAAAATGCCATGCAGAAGAATAACAAGTGAACAGACACAGAGCAGAAAACACTGGCACCTAAAATACTGTGAATAAATTAGAATTACTAATGTAGTTGTAAAGAGAAGAGTAAAAAATGAGGTTTTGTGGGACATTGGAGCCCATGGGCAGATGATTTTCTATGAATATGCCCCAGAAAGTTTGGAGAGTAAGGAAACAGTGTACCTGACTGTCAGTGGACATAGCTGTATTAGAAAGTATACAGGGAAATCTTATTTTAATTAAGCACAAAGGCTACAGAGTTAGTCATTAATTGTCCCCAAGTGGGCTGGGCACTTGATCAATAGCTATTGTATTCCTGAAACTATAAACATAGTGCAGTAAAGTACAGTAAGTAATATGGCTGCACCTCACTAGCATGGCAGCAAAATTTATCTTAGTAAGAGTGTGGGATATGTTCTTCATCAGGCTGGCACTTGTGGACATCATTACATTCCTATAATCTAGGCAGGCTGAAAAGGAAAGAAAATTAATTAATTAAGTCCCTAATGTGGCATGCTGGACTCATGAACCTGGTTACTGAATATTTAATGGCAGTATTTTGGAGGAATGCTATTGCTCAATGACTCAAGAAGAGAAAATAAAACATACTAACCTAAGTATTTTAAAGGTTTATATTGGTGTTATTTTAAAAAGACAAGACTGTTATTAAGTTTACAGAGATGAAATTGCAGTGGACACTCAGCACGTATAGGTGGAATCTATCTGGAAAAAGTAAGAATTTGTGTCGTGGATTAGCCAATACAGAGAATAGCTGCTTTGAATCAGCAGCTTATTGGAGATATACAGGAAAATAGCTTACAAAATACTCAAAGCAGAGTATTGAACATCTTTGAAGGTTTAGACTGGATCTCTAGTCTGCATGTGAGAAATATGACCAGTAACTTGTAGAGAAGACTCACTAATGTCTTACCTAATATACCAAATGATCAAGGAAAAGAAAGAATGATAAAGTGCACCAGACTCAGGTTCCAAGAAACTGGAGAAAAACATAGTAATATACAACAGATGTCTCAAGCCCAGGCCTTTCAGCAGGTAAATTTACCTACTCACTCTTGGAGCAAGAAAAAGCCTTCAAGAGCTACAGCAATGGCAGCTCCTTAACCTGTGCTTTCAGTTCTACAAGGCTGAAATTCAGTGCAGAGTCAGTCAACTTAGAGGTTAAAACAGGAAAAGATGCTTGTCAGCTGAAGAGACAAAGGCTCTCTCCAGATTGTTTCTGACTATGAAAAAGCCACCGGAAGCTAAATAAATTACAAAAAGTGATAATTCTGTTTTGCAGTAGGGAGACAGAGACGGAAAGGTATCCAAAGAGATGGAAAGGTATCTCGGTTAGATGTTACTAATCGGTTGACAGAAAAAAAAACATTTGCCTGATTTAAAGCCTTCTGGATGAGGAAACATTTCACCACCCAGAAGAAAGGTCTAGATTTTGCTAACTTTTTTTCATTACAAGACATTTGGTCACAAAAAAATATAAAACATAGCATGACAAACAATTGACATACTGATTGAGTTGATTATGGCTGAGTACCCTCTTACAGAATTTAGATTATATATAAATTTAATCAAGTGCAGTTTTTTTCTGAAGTATCTAAAATTACTTTAGTAAATCTTGGCTCTGTTATAATACATATATTAATAAAAATTACTCCAAATAGTCTGCTTTGGAAGCAGACAATTCTTTATTTTTTTCTTTCCTGATGAAGGTTGCTAATCTTAGTCAGTAATGAAGAATAAATGCTCAATTATTGAAAAGGAAGAACAATCACCAACCCTAAATAAATTCCTTTTAAAATTACCCTCTGCAATTGGTTAGTTCAAGAATTACTCTGCACAGATGTTATTTCTAGATAAAAGGCTGTCAGAGTGAGGTAAATTTCTTGGTGAAAATACATTTAATAACTTAGTAATTACTTCTGAGTTGTTAGGAATTCATTACCTATTACCAGAGTGATAAAATTTTAGAGAGGATAAGCTTAATCACTGTTTTAAGTGAAAGATTGAATTCAGTTCTGTTGCAGGGTTTCTGGTTACATTTCATAGTAAATTCAGAAAATAATTTTTACGATAGCTGTATGTGATATATAGAGAATATTTATACAGACAATGCCAAACTCTGAGAATACTTATATAAATAACATATACAATATAACATCTCTCTATTTCTGAGATTACATTCTACAGCAATACAGTAAGATGTCTTACTGAAGATCTAAATGATCTTTAGTCATGTAAGCTTAGAACAATCATTGAATGGTTTGAGTTGGAAGGGATCTTTAAAGGTCATCTAGTCCAACCCCCCTGCAAGGAGCAGGGACATCTTCAACACGGTCAAAACATCATCAGAAACCTGGCTGGAATATAAACAGAGACTGGGTCATTCCAGCTAGGGGATCATGGTAGATGATGGTGGCTTCTGCATATACAATTTGTTACGGAAATACACACTTTCTACTGAGTTATCTAGTTTCAGTTGACTACATACCTAACATGCTTGCATTGCCCCTATTACTGTGATATCTGAGCTCTTCAGTCTATATTGATCTTGATATTACTTAAGTAATGCAAGAAAGCACTAACCATATTTTTTACCAAGGCAACAGTAAATCTGTAGCAGAGTAGTAAATTCAAGTCACAAGCTAATGTCCTAGTTCTTAAGCCAACTTTCCATGATATACCCTAAGTAAATTTAAACTCTCCCTCCTAAAAATATCCTACTTTCACTTTTAAGTGAAGTTTTGGAGAGAGAGAAGCTGGTGGTAACAAGCCGTTTTCCTGTTTCTACATTATTAAACCAAGAAGATGTGACTGGGAGGACGGTAAAAGTGACCTTGAAACTTCTTTGTGTATAATAAAAGTGAATTTTGTAATGTACGCCTCTCAATCAACATAGAATATTGCAAAAGAAACATTGACTTCAATAACCTATGCTAGCCTAAATTGTTTATTTTGACAGTCACTCAAGAAAGTGATGTTTCAGCCATGACTGCTGACCTTCCTCAAAATTTCTTCCAAATGAGTCAAAGCAAACTCACAAAATACCTAGAAGAAACACAATGTCAACATAGTGTACTTCAGGATAACTGTCAACATGTATGACTAAATTAAATTAACCTGAACCAAAGATTAAACGTTGTTGTTCTGAAATGCATATCACTCTGTATTTTTTGAGGGAACTGCACCAAGATAACCTTGATCATTTCTGTGGATTTGGGGAGGAGGACACAAACATACATCTCTTTAAAATCAGTGGTCGGCAGTCAGGTTTGGCCCACAGAAACAATGAAAAGCCAATATTGTGCTAAATGAAACATCAATAGTTTCAGTTTTAAGGTTTAGTATCTGAGGTATTGACAATTTTGGATACAATGGTTAAACATAAACCATGGTTTGGAGAAAGAAGGTCTATATTCTGAAGTATCAAATCACCACAGCTATTTAACTGTAGTAGTATTGTGGAGGTTTTTAATGGCTATCTCAGAATTCCTTTCTGCAGTTAGTAAGAGCATCCGAAGACTGGAATGGTAGCCTGTAAGAGACAACTGCAGTGCATTTAGATTTTAAAAGCCAATCACATTATTCAGATCACTTCCATTGGTCATAAAATAATAACAGTAATGCAGGAATAAGCTCCACTGAAGACTAAACTACAGGGGTTACTATAGCTGCTATTTACAGAAGCAAAGTCTTGAAAGATTTTATGTAGCTATTATTCGTATATACGATAATCTCAAACGTTCAGGCTTCCTCAAGGGAGTTGGAGTTGCACTGCTTAGCCCTGACTTGGTTATATAAATCTAAACTCTCTATTTCTTGTCTCTTTTAATTCAAATTCCTGGCAGCATAACTGTGAGATTATATGTATTCTTCTATACACACAATTTTTTATTATTATTTAACTGAAAACAGAAGACATTGCAAATTGAAAAAAAAAATAATTCCTAGCTAGTTAGGCTGTTAGTTGTGAGACAGACATCACTGTTTAGTATATGTAAAGCCAAAGCTATGAGTTTTTTCCTTTGGTGTTCACAGATAGTTTTCTTGCCATTTAAACTCTTAGTAATTCCTCTTTTGAAGCTCCAGTGTCACTTAACACTCCAGGAAAAGTACACGAGCCAAAATGCATCTTCAAGGAGGTGTTATGCTGCTCTGAACAGTTGACTGTTCCAACATTTAGAATGTATGGTTCTGTCACTAGATGAGAGACGATGTTTAAACCTTCGCGATCTGTGAGGTTTTGAGGGTAAATTCAGTTCAGTTAATAAAGAATGTATTAGCAAATTTTAAGTGGTTTCTTTCCTTTGTTTCTTAATGGAAGCTGGTGTCATGTAAACTACTCCACAATCTATTATTAACCTTCCTGGAGTAACTGCAGCTCTGGGAAGTGTTTGCATGCCACCACAATCCATGCAGTTAAAGGAGCTAAATTATTCAGTGAAGCATCTTTTCCACATTTCAAATCTTGGCAAAGCCTGCTGCTTAGAGGAATACACTACTAGAATGGACCATCGCACTCTGATTCCAGTAGCTCCTCTCTCCTGTCGTTACCGGCAACTCTCTAGAAAAAGGCTGCTGCTTCGGTCTGCAATTTCTTATGAACTGAAATGATTCTTAAAGTCTCCTTCCTTTCTTATTCTGCATTTTTCAACCACAACAAAGATACTGTGCCAAGCTTCCATTGCCCTTCCATAACCCTGTCTTGAGCAAAAATGACTGAGAAACTCTTGCTGACCTTGTTCCACCATTGGAAGAGAGCTCTGGAGTGCTCATTTCCCCTTCTCTCCAATGCTGCCGTAGCCTTCTCTGGTGAGGGATTATGTCTGCCCTTGCACTGCCTTCCTTTCAGCAACGGTTCCCTAGCTACTGTCAGATGCAAAGACCATTATTGTTTGACAAAGAATTCAAACCATTCAACTCAAGTCTAAGATCTGGTCTTGTTTCAGTATGTGGGGAAATTTGCCAGGGGCTTACCTGATTTACTTTAATAGATTCAGATTCTTAGTAGTCTAAGTTCAGGACATGCTAAATACACTCTGGGCCAGGTTCATCAGTTGTAACTGAAATCTGAAGTCCTTGGGCTGATGTTCCTTGGTTGCTTTTTAAGGCATTTCATTCACAATGTGCTTCTTATTTTCTGCAATGTATTCTCCATGATGTAAAGTTTCTCTTTATTGCATCACCTACTATTTCCCCCATGAAGAGGTAACAGTTTGTAAGAAGTATTAGTGCAATATTGATAACGTTTGTTCTTAGATAGTATTGAAAATTAGAGACAGGAAAGAAAGAAATATCAGATACAGTTAATTGAGTATTTTCAAAAGAGCAGGATAAGGAATGTATTTCTTTTTTCCAGTGGAATAAAAGATTTTTTCATAAATAAAGACATTAATACACATGGCAAAACTATGTCAGGGATCTTTTACTGCAGACAGCTGTATTTATTTATTGGAAAGTACGGCTCCTGTTTTAACAATAACATCTATTGCTTCATGTGTATTTTGGGGAATGATGAGTATATCTCTCTTTGCGTCAATTTTAAAGATACTGAACTTCTGAAATAATGTTATTCTTCCCATATATTCCCAATACACAACATGTACATTTCCAAAGTGTTTTAATGCCACAGAGGCACATCTTCTATGTCTTCCAGTCTGTGGCAGTACCTTAGTCAAAAGTGCTTTGAATTCTCTCTACTACATCATTTTGTTCCACATTTACTCCAAATATAAACCAGTATATGCACTCTGTCATAGCTTTCATTGGACTTACCTAATTTCTGTTTATCAAATATGATACTAATCATATTAATTTGTTACAGATAAACATATAATAGGTAATATATTTTTTCCCCTCACAGAGCTGCACTCACGAGAGTTAAATTTGTAATTTCATTTTTTCCCATTCAATACACAGGATTAACAGAACTCCAGTTCTGATCAAGGTAATTACTTTAAAATAAAGCTCAGCAAAGTACTATTTCTTACTGGTTCATTTCTCAGTTCCATTCTACTTTTCTCTAAAACTCAGCTAGATCACATGCATGTCTAAGCATCAGTTAGACCTCCGTAATCCTCTTTGGCAGAAAAGGCAGAGCCCAACTTATGTGTACAAAAATGCATGGAATTCACTCACCTCAGAACATAAGGTCAAACATCTGGTTACTGCAAGTGTGGTATTTAAACCTATTTGATCTTTATCTAAGGTGTAGGATAAAATGTTTGCATGTTTTAAGAGACAGTCATAAACTTAGCGCTTGTAAAGCTGAACTACTGAACTATTCCAAACAATGGGACAATTCCATGTTCCAAATTGACTTATGTAAAACAAAATAAATATACTTCTTGTCATTACAGCAAAACTTTCATTAAGAAAGTACAATGAAATCTGCCGTATTTTTTTCATTATTTAAATGCAAATTACTGGCAGAAAATTCAACTTACCAAGATGAAACCAGAAAGAATGAGCCACAGGGTGGATGGAATGTTCAGCAAAATCATCCAGTTCATGCTCAAAAAAGCATGAACTGTTGTTTTTTATTTTATACATGACATTGTACTACCTAAACTGGATATTGCACTATTTTCTCCATTTTTACTGGATGTAAATATTATAATTCCCATAAGCTTTTTTCTGTGTTTTCTCTTTGCTTCAATTGACATGATACTAGAGGAATGATACATTTTCATTGCTTTTGAGGGAACTGTTTCAATACCTTGCTTTGAGTCATCAGAATACAAATATTTTGATCTCCACTTAGTCTAACTCACATGAATTAGCTTAGTGCTGCCATACCTTCCTGGGAAGGTTGCCTGTTTCATTTATTTCTGTGCTGAGACAAGTTGCATTCCCAATATGTGGCAGAATTTTATTGCATGCCTTCAGCACAGGAAGTCTGATTCACCACGAGAGCACCCCATTTACTGAGTAGGTAAAGTCTGATTAACTCTAAATTACACAGAGTATACACAATGGAGAGGACGAGAGGACTGCCAATGCAAAAATAATTTATCTAGTATGCTCCTGGTCACTCTTTTTGTCAGGGACAGCTCAGCTCTTCCCCATCACGATCTAGGTTCCTGTGCATGGTAAGAACTATGGAAAATGTCCACATTACTGTTGCTCATGGAAAGAATTCATTCCAACTCTTCTCTGTATGCTCTTCTATTGCCTCCGTCATAGAAAACTTCTAGACATAGTACTGGGAGTAGGCTCCCAGTCCTCACAGTCCATTATGATGGTGATGATGAACTCAATGATCCTAAAGGTCTTTTCCAGCCTAAATGACTCCATTATTATATTCTGTAATTAGCATGCTGACTCTGTTGTTACATGGCCTTGACCAGTTGTTATATGGCTGATGATTTCCTAAAAGGAGCAAGTTTGGTTTTTATTTCTGAAACACTAAATTACTTTTCATAGTTTGTGGACCTCTCTGTGTTCCTACTAGGGAGTACTATATACTGTGTATATTTTTCCTGTAGTACCAAGGAGTTCTGCAAAGACACTGGTCATCGTACCTTTTGAAAACTTGGGAAGAAAACACCCCAACTTAAATTGTTACCTAGAGGGCCATTTTATCAACTTTCATGTATTTTTGACCACATAAAATTAATGAAGGCCAGCCTGAAGAAAATACAAATAGGATTGAAAAACACAGCAGCTAAAAAAATGCTGAATAGGAGTAGGCCTTGGAGGAGAGGACTGTCAACATACCACAGGGCAAGCCTTATGGTGATGAGGGTTTGGCAATGCCACAGACTGCAAGCATTTTCTATGCTAAGTAATTATGACAACATGAAGGTTGTGACAACTAAACAAGCTTCACTGTTTAAAAAGATGGGATTACAGTGGCTAGTGATATCATCTGAATTTAAGTTTTAGCAGACAAGAGCTTCCTTAAGTCAAGATGCAACCCTTCTTTCCATTTGTGGACTAGAAATAAAGAATAGAAAAATCCTTTTACTAAGTGGTATGGAAGTAAACTATAGAACTACAAAGGAAGAGACTCTCCATCCAAGAGAAATCTGAAGAAAAATGAACTGGACCTTGGAATCAGAAGAATCCTCCTACAGTTATTGCCATAAAACATGAGGCAGAACCCTAGACACCCAAAATTTTGCACTACTTGGTATTTCATAATCAGAGCAACAAGATATTTTCAATAAACATGTAGGAATTGAACACCTAATAATTTGCCATCTGAAATGAATGCAAGCTGATGGAGTGATCTGGGATGTTGTCTCATTACAATTAATTCTCTTGGGTTTTTTGCCTTTCCTGGATGTACTTTTTACCTTTCTCAGCCAGTATATGAATGGCCGACAGACAGTGATATAGGAACCTTAAAGAAGAGAAAAAAAAATAATACTTTCCCACTTTCTGATCTGTGGAACTAAAGACTCCTTAGCTTACAATGTAAGGCTACGACGGCACAAATCGTGGGCAATAACAGCTTTGGTGTCACCTTCACAGCCTGAAGACAAGTGAGGGAAACTGTGCTGAAATAACCTTTAAAAGGCTGGAGTTCTGAAAATTACTCCATCGAACAAAGGAGAATACATGGAGAAGCATGTGCTGCATCAACAATGGCTGAATATCAAACAAGCCTACATATGTATCTGTTAAAGTAAAATGTCTTTTAATTTAAATAACTTAAGATGAAGCTTATTCAGTGGAATGTGCCATGAAGAAGTACTGAAAAGAGAAATAAACCTCTGTTTTTGTGCTGTTTTGGTTTGTTAAATTTTAAATAATTTCAATAGGAACTTAAAGCCTTTTAACATCATTTTAGGTATGGTTTAGCTACAAGCATTTTGTTAGAACTACCAGATCCAGATATTGTTATTATACCTTTTAGACAAAAATGTAGGGTATGTTATCTGCTAACCTTGGTGGAAAAAAAATCATTTCTGTGATGCTGACCCTAAGATTTCCTCAGCTCAAATCCTTTAGCAACATAGCTGACTTCCAGAGTCTTAGATAGTTCCTTACTTTCTATGGCCACCAAAAGACATCAATGGAGGTGTCTGAAAAAAGAAAAAAATAATTACTATTGGAAGAGAAAAATATGAATAAAATAGGGTGGTTAGTTTAAACCTCTTTTTAACCCTTTCAGATCAAAATATTTTCAATCTGAAAAAAATGTGACCAAGCTTGCTTACTCCTATTACTTTTCAAGCCAACTAGTTTCCTTAAAGTTCTCTCACTTCTTGCTATGAGTAAACAGGAAATGTGCATTACTTTCACTTCCTCTGAGCCTCTGCAGTAACTTTATTTACCTTCCACATTCTCTTTATCAAACCATTGACAAAATAATTTTTAAACAAGATCTAAAGACAATTAAGAAAATATCTACCTCTAAAGTAAAAAAGATCTTGAAATTTTACCTTGATGCCAGTTTAAGCAGACTTCTGCATGGATCTCTGACATTGTCTGTGTAGCACTAATAATGCTTTCGTGATTCTTGTCACACAAGCAGACATTTTCTAATGCTCCTGAAAATAATAATAAAAAAAAATCAACATATCTTTTCACTTCGTTTGTTAGTCATTTCAAGGTTATTTCAAGGATCCTTTTGTTTTCCTAGTCTTTATGGGAAAAGTGTATCAAAATGTATCATGTGCTGTTTTATCAAACTGTTTATTTTTATGTCAAGACAGTGAAAAACAAGGTTATTTGCAAGGAAAAACAGGGTGCAATGATAACAGTGGCAAAGGCCATTAGTAAATAATCAAGGATAAGGCAGAGGTCACATAAATATTTCCATGGGTGCAAAAACCTAAAATATGAATACAACTGGGAATTTGAAGAACTCTACTTTCACTTTTTGTTGCACTGGCTTGAAAATGTAGTCTCAAGATTATATTTTGAAAACAAAAAAAAAATGCTATTAAAATTGAATTTTTCATTCCCCAAAATTATTTATCAATGTAGTTGATCTGTAATAAAACATTCAAGAACTATAGTGATTGCAGAAATATAGTATCTTTTAGAATGCATTACTTTTCTTTTTAGTGCTTAGCTAATAGCATTTAACTAAGGCCACTAGTTAAATATTACACTATTCTAAACTTATCTAACTTTTCACTGAAGGTATTTCTTCTCATATTGCCCCAAAGCCTCTCTCATTCCAACCTGCAACTTCTCCCAGCCCAGAGACCCCTACTCTTTCTATTCCTGCACTTACTCTTCTCATACCTGAGTGGCAATGTCTAAGCATTTTCATTTCTTTGCTCCAGACCACCCTTCCCAGAGTCCAGCAGATACCTGATCCTCTTTCCATCATTTTCTGTGTATTCAGCCTCTGCTGCTTCCCACACTCTGGGCCTAAATGGCGTAAAAATAATAGAGAATTTAATGTGTTTGCTAGGTCATGAATTACATACCTCACAAACCAGTCAGAGTATAAAGGTTTACAGCATTTTAAAGTTAAGCCATGCTCACTTTCTTGAAGGCAAAGATTAAAAAAGCCATGGAAGACAAGCCTATATTCCAGTCCCACAAGTGAGAATCCTATTATGAAGCCCAAGGGACAAAGGACTGGGAATTAAAAGACTAATTTCATAGAATCTTAAGGCTGGAAGAGACCTCCAAGATCATCAAGTCCATTCTTTCTGTGCAAACAAGAAGTATGCATGAAATCACCCATTCAAGATAGACAACAATCTGTCAGATTGACCTGAAGAGGGGAACACAGATTTCTATCTGCAGGACGTAAAGAGATCAAATGCATCTGAGCCCTTGCTGATGCTTCCAAATGTTCCTGTAAAAAAAAATGAAACCAAACACAAACAACAAATGAGAACCTCACACTGCCAAAATCAAGTATCTCAAACCCTGCAACTAGAGAGAAAAAATGAATTTCATCACTGAACTATCACTGGACTATAAAGTCCAGGGTTTGGGTTGAGCCACTTCACAGAAGACCCAATTAGTCATAAGTGGATCAGAAACAAACAGGGGATTTCAGAATTTCTTTCAGAAAGAGTGCAGCACCAGCAAATTTCAATGTTAAGAAGAAAAAAAATACAACAAGCAACTTCAGCAGCTCTCTGGCTGCAAGTAAGAACCGTTCCCACATCTCAGGGATATACCTGAGCATACAAGATGCTTGCATGAACAGACTTGATATGCCAATTTTGCAAGAGAACACTGAAAAAAAAATAGTGTGCCATGGCAAATTAAAAAAAAAAAAATTAAAAATCCAACATGGGTGATGGTTGTGATAATCTATTATGAAAATAAAATATCCATCACTACAGATAACACAAAACGGTCAGTAAATATCACTACTTGATTCTGCACATCAAACACATTACATGGACTTCTACCATTACTTCAGTTTACAATTTTAGCTGAAGTACAACTGTTACAAACTTAAAACCAAAGTACTAGACTCTTAAAATGCTAAACTTGAAGGAGGGGGTACTACACTGATCCGTTGACAAACTGTTCTCTATGCCATTGTGCTGGATCTGCTCTATCTATTTCCACATGAGGTATGCCCCATTTTCAATAATACATAAATAAACAATACATATTTTATTTATATTACAATAAATAAAATGTCCTATATAGTTCTTGTTACTTACATAAAATACAAAAATTCTAAAATACAGTAAATAAAATCCACAAAGATAAACTGTAGCATACAATTAATGTTCAGGAAAAGTACATACAGACAGATTAAATGCCAGACACTAGAAAATAACATTTCCAATTCAGCATCTGTATAAATAATTTAACAGTACAAAGGAATGATTTAAAAATTTTAAGCTAAACTGAAAAGTGGGTAGAGATTGACTTCTAACAGTTAAATGATAGTACAGTGCAAATTGTAATTAAGGTGTGGTTGTATTCAAATGTTATGCTAGGGTTCTGCTTTTGTGTTTGAGTTTCTGTAAAAAATTCCTGTCTAATGCTTTGCTCTGCAGAGTATCTAGAGGTTTGGATGCCTCCATAGCTCTTTCCTAAATAGTACTATTAGTGGTAAGGACCCTGCAAACCCTAAGGCTTTGCTGTAAACCCCAAATGAGTTTGTAGAGTGATGCATGATGGAAATTTAGTGAAAAATTGAATGACACAGAAAAAAAAAAGAGCAAGCTCTAGTTTTATGAAGTGTATCAAATTTGCCAGAATATAATCCCGATACTGTAATCTTAGTGAAATATTTCATCATATTTCTAAAGAGCATATTATATAAAATCACTAACAGATAACATGTATTATTCAAGAGAATATTAACAAAGAAACAAAAGCAAAGCAACACTCTGCAATCATGATGTTTCAATATTGAATAACCACTGCTTCTTTTGTCTCTCCTGGCTAATAATTTTTTTAATAAGTGAGACTGTGTCCATGGTAGCCTTCTCTTAAAGTACTAATGCTTAACAAAAGAAGATATTTTTTTTGTCTGGAAAATAGAAATTTAGACAGTTGAGAGGTAAAAAATAAATTAAAAAAAACCTATTTACTTACATGCCTCTTAATACCATTTAAACAAATGTGTGTTAAACATGACTTGGAGGAAAATAAATTTTGCATTAATCTGTAGTTGGAGATGTCTGAGATTTGCAGAACTGGTGATAACACTCATTAACTCAGGCATATGGTCTCTTATCCAGCAGTGGGATAGTGCAAGCAACAAATTCTTGCACGTTATCCTTGCAAGCTTCTACCAAACACTGATTCCATAAATATCCCAACAGTAGCATCAGAAGCGAATGAAATACTCCACAGATGTGCACATGCAAACCTCATGAGGTTCAGTAAGACCAAGCGCAAGGTCCTATACCTGGGCCGGGGCAACCCCTGGTACCAATACAGGCTGGGGGATGAAGGGACTGAGTGCAGCCCTGCTGAGGAAGACTTGGGGGTACTGGTGGATGAAAAGCTGGACATGAGTCGTCAATGTGCACTCGCAGCCCAGAAAGCCAGCTGCATCCTGGGCTGCATCAAAAGAAGCATGGCCAGCAGGTCATGGGAGGTGATTCTCCCCCTCTATTTCACTCCCATGAGACCCCACCTGGAGTACTGCGTCCAGTTCTGGAGCGCCCAACATGAGAAGGACATGGATCTGTTGGAGTGAGTTCCGTGGAGGGCCACAATGATGATCAGAGGGCTGGAGCACCTCTCCTATGAGGACAGGCTGAGAGAGTTGGGGCTGTTCAGCCTGGAGAAGAGAAGGCTCTGGGGAGACCTTATAGGGGCCTTCCAGTACCTCAAGGGGGCCTAGGAGAAAGCTGGAGAGGGACTTTTGACAAGGGCATGTAGTGATAGGACAATGGGTAATGGCTTTAAACTAAAAGAAGGTAGATTCAGACTAGATAGAAGGAAGAATTTTTTTTTTACGCTGAGGGTGGTAAAACACTGGAATGGGTTGCCCAGAGAGGTGGTAGATGCCCCATCCCTGGAAACATTCAAGGCCAAACTATTCTATGATTCTATGTAAAACTTCTCCAGCACTGCCAGCTGCCTGGCAAACCACAAGAGGCTTGGTTGTCTATTCACTATGCAGCTGCAGACCCAAGCCGAGCAGCCATCAAGCCAGTCAGCAGAGCATAGCCCTGCCATGTGGGGACCAAATCCCATCAGTGAGGTTAACAGAATCATAAAATAGTTTGGGTCGGAAGGGACCTTTAAAGGTCATCTAGTCCAACCCCCCTGCAAGGAGCAAGGATATCTTCAAGTAGGTCAGGTTGCTCAGAGCCCCATCCAACCTGTCCTTGAATGTTTCCAGGGATGAGGCATCTACCACCTCTCTGGGCAACCCATTCCAGTGTTTTACCACCCTCAGCGTAAAAAAAAATTCTTCCTTCTATCTAGTCTGGATCTACCTTCTTTTAGTTTAAAGCCCTTGTCCTATCACTACAGGCCCTAGAAAAATGTCTATCCCCATTAAATACACTTGAAACTTATTACCCTGGGATGTTGAGGAGAGATTGCCAAGGCTTGACCAGCCCTCAGAGTAATACCCTTTGTAGCTCAACCATGTAGGAAACCCTGATACTACTAACAGAGACATGGAGCATGTCATGAACGACTGCAGGGCTCTCGAGAAGGTGAAGGACACAGAAGCCCACACAGTTCTCCTTCCTATTCCTCAATACATCCAAGGGAGAGGCTCTTGTAGGAGAGAAGACCAAGTCAATACCTGTCTGCTTGATGAGTGTGACAGAATGGGCTTTAGCCTTCACAACGATGGGACCCTCTTTGAGGAGTGAGGACTGCTGGACAGAGGTGGGATCCACCTAGCAAAGCTGTCAAAGGCATTATTGTTTATTGGTGCGGGTGTGGGACCCAGAATGGATTTGCTGGAAAGCTGGTACGGGAAAATTAAAGCTTAGCCCCTCCAGTTCCCCGATTCAGCAGATTACTCGGATAGTGCCAGAACAAGGAAGGCTCAAAGAGTGGGTTAGTGGGAGGTAGAGTTGCCCCATCTCTATTATCAGCAACCTTCACTTATACTGGATGAGGAAATCTTTTCTTCTTACTGGCTGGTTTCCTGCAGTGTTGGTTCCTGTGGTTGAGATCACACAAACCCATGTGAACAGCGTGAATGCCAATGGAAGGTCCTACCTGTAGAGGGAGCACTTAAGAAGGCTTGTTTTGGTGTGAATTCTTGATTGGCTTTTACAGCTCACCCCAACTGCAGCTTTTCCTTCAGCCAAGGTGCTCTGCTCCATCCAGATGCCAGTTTTCATGATCATTATTAGGACAAGGAACAGAGAGGCAGACCCCTACACACACGGATATGTGAAAACAGCAGCCCAGCTTTCATCGGAAACATGGCAAACCCCTGTTTTTCTGAGAAAACTCACTCTGGATAGGAATTGTTAATTGAAAAATTGATTTAAGAAATGTAATGAACAAAAACTCACTTCTTGTACATGAAATAATGGGGAAGTGGCTTTCTTCTGGGTGTAAAGTGTTTTTAAACTATGAGAAAATTTCACATGCTGCTTTCCAATACTCTGTCCTGTCCAGGTAAGACCTATTAAATATTTTAATGAACAACCTGGGTAACAAAATGGCTGTGATAGAACAAAAAGAAAAAAATCAAATATGTTTGACAAACTGAGTGGCCCTCACCAAAATTACTGAAGTTTAGCAAAGAGAAAAACTTGCTTAATAAGGAGATACTAAATGTACTACATTTGGGTAGTAACTGTCTAGAATAGGGATCTAGGATGAAAAGTAAAATTCAGGTGCTGTTGGGAAAAAAAAAGAAAAAAAATCACATTCAGAGAGGAGCTACATGTGTAACTGAAGATATTCATATGACTTTGTTTTGATGTCATGAGGCTGGTGTTACGTATACATGAGAACTGCAATTTTGGACTCCACACTTTATAAATAATGTTGAGAAACCGAGAGAAGTACAGAGACAAAACAAAGAAAGAGAAAAATGACTGACAAAGGAACATGGAAAACATGATTTTTTTTTCACGTCGAAAAGGTAGATATAATGTTTATAACATATACAGGATCTTCTTCATTACATTCATTTCTTTTGCATGTCTGCAGGAAAGAGAACAATAAAAAAATAAGCTTAATTTTAGGTTTCAGGGAAATAGAGAGGTCATGAAATACAGAAACAGAATTTGGCACAATCAGCTTTATTGAAGGTTTTTACGAGTAAGCTGGATGCACATTTGTTAGAAGCAGTGTAGGTCAATGTCGTTCAAGTTGTTGACCTGACACACTACAAATTAAAATCTTTACTTAAAAGCCACCAGACTGGCAGAGCCAGAAAAGCAGACTTGTGAGTTCATATGAAGAAAATGCCAATGGCTCTTCAAGAGCCCCACCAATTCAGAGTCAACAATCAGCTGAGCTGAAGGGCGCCCCAGAGCATCATCAGCGGTAGCAGCTGACTGGAATGTCCTACCCATTACTGTTGCCAGGCATCCGACGTAGCTTCGGTGTGGAACCGACCCATGAGCCAAGCTACCTTTGACTACTCCAGGGCCAAAGGTCCAGGTACACAGGACACTTTGTGAAGCAGCTTAGACTAAGAAAAGCCTTGAAGTTTCTTCCAACTCACCAGCGCTGTCTGGACTCTGAAGTAGAAAGTCCTAAACGGCAGCTGTGAACTGAAGCTACCTTCCTGGCTCATTGCTTCCAGTTCAATGAGGAAAGGCAGAACTGGAAAGGAAAAGACCCTTTCCAAGCCAGAACTCAAGTTTGATGAGTGATGAAAATAAACTTGTAGAGAATCACTTGCTAGTGTTTATGCTTAGAGGCATCTCTAGCTCAGAGCTGGCTTAGCAGCCTTGGACCAAAAGTTTTTTTCCTGGAACCTCTCAGCGAGAAACACCGTACGTACTCCACACAGCAGCACTGGAGTTTTATCCACAAACTGTCCCCCTCCTCGTACTCCAGCACCCCTGACCCTGGTGCAAACGGGGAGCTCAGCAGCGCCTGACACAGGCCCGGCTGCCGCCATTCTCCTCCCCCCCCCCCAACCAGGGCAGCTCGGGGGGCCACCGCGCGGGGTGAGGCCACCGCGCCTGCCGCCCCGGCCCCGGCCTCCCGGCAAAAACAGTGGCCCCAGGCTCTGACACTGGTTAGAGCGGCCGAGCGAGGTGGTGATCCGCCCCGGTCACCCCCGGGCCGCCGCCGCCGCCACCGCCACGGCCGCCGCCGCCGGCACCCCGCAGCCCCGCAGCCAGCGGAGCCCCGCCCCCTAGGCCGGCGGGAGGCGGCCGCGCGCCCCCGGCTGGCGGCTCCCTCAGCACTTCCGGGTCGGGGGCGGGGCGGAGCGGAGCGAGGAGGTGGGTGCGTGCGTGACGTTGCCGGAGGTGTCCGGGCCCGCTCGGCGCCTGTTATTGTTCTCGCCGCCCGCTCGTTCCCGCCGCCGCCGTGTCTGCCTTCCCCGGCGCCTCGGGGAAGCGGCGGGAGGGCAACAGCGACCGAGCGAGCCCGCCGGCCGGCGCGGGGGCGGAGGTAGGAGGGAGCGAGCGGTGGCCGCGGAGGCGCCCGGCGGGAGCGGGCCGGCGGCCGTTTAACCGTTTCCACCTCTCCGCAGCGCGAGCCCTGACAGCGGGGGCGGGGGGAGAGAGAAGAGCGCGCGCGCGCGTCCACGAAGGAGCGAGGGAGAGCCGGAGAGCCGGGCGGCCATGGCCTACGCGTATCTCTTCAAGTACATCATCATCGGGGACACAGGTAAGCGGCGGGGGCGGGGAGGAGAGGAGAGGCCGTCCCGGGAGCGGGGGGCGGGCTGGCGGAGCGGAGCGGAGAGCAGGGCCCGGCTCCCCGCTCCCATTTCCGCAGTGCTGGCGTCGTCGACGTGGTGGCTGTGCGCGAAGAGGCGGCTCCCCCCCCACACCCCCCGCCTCTGCGCTGGGCCCCGCCCGGGGCTTCGGCCTGCTTCTCGGCAGCAGCGCACCCGGCGGCCTTGGGCCCCGCACCAGGCCTGGGAGCCTGACAGCCGCCTCCCGGCCGCGCTGACAGGCCGCGGGGCCAGTCGGGCTGTGTCACGGTCCTGGCTACGGCATCCGAGCGGGGAGGAGAAAGGCACTGTCACTGCAAAACTTGTATCTGGGTAGGGCCCCTTATTTGCGTCCTCACAGCAGTGAGGCCTGAGAAGTGCCACATACCATCCCACAGTTTTGTGGTGATGCCAAGGCTACTTCAGCTCAGGCCACAAGGATGCCCTTTCTGGCCCTGCCTGGAGGTGCTGTACCAAACTTAAAGTGTTGAGACATGCTGTCAAAGGAAAATCAAGAGCCCTGATTCTTTCATTCTAATTTACAAGGACTTTTTTTTTTTTTTTTTTTTTTTTTTTTAACTACTGCTGTCCCAGATGCTTCACGTTGCTTCTGTGGTCTCTTCCCTTTGCCACCCATTTGCTCGCCACTTTTAAAAAACTTGCTCTATTCTATTTGTCACTGGCTGCTCTGTTACAAATAATAATGCTTACGAATGCTGCAGGCATAACCATATGCTGATAGGAATTGCTGTTTGAAGCGCCTTTGCCAATATATTCTATGCTTCCTCAGCATAGTGTGGATGTAAGTGGCATACTTTAATCAAACTTGTCAGGATGAGGTAACTACCATAGTTAACTATTGTGCCTATGTATTGTGCATCTTTCTTGTTTTCCTCATACCTGGGTAAATGCCTTCTTCAATAAGGTTGATGACACAGCTGTCATTTGACATGCTTTTCTAAGGATACCTGCATACACTTCATACCTATGAACCAAACTATCTGTTGGTAGAGTGTAATTATACACTACAGTTGCGTTACACATGAGGTTGTTAAATACACTGGTATACACTAGTATGTGATTTTATCTTTTTTAAAACCTACATTTAAATTCTGGAAGCTTTTTTTTAGAGTATTGCAGTAGCAGCTGTAGTACAAATGAATATTAAGAAATATATGACAGCTATAATGACCGTGTTGGAAGCATTAGGTTGTAGATAATAAGTGAAAACTCTGATTTTTCTTGAGTATTTAGCTGAGTGACAGTTTGTTAAACCAGAGGACCGGAAATTACCTGAGCAGATTCAGGGGAAGTAAGAAGGGGTTAGTCTGCCCAGGGTGAGCAAAATGGTAGTGCAGAATTCAGAATGATAGTGCTTCAGAACAGGTGGCCAATTCTGGTGCATCTCTAAAAACTATAATCATTAAAATGGTAGAAGTGGTGGCAAACAATTGGTTTGATACATTGATCGTGTACTGATTAAATTTTTACAATGAAATATCCTTAGTGTAATGGTCTGTGCTGTACTTCTGGATTTCAGTTGCTTGAAATGTGAAATACAGAGTGGATGTGTGTCACTTCTGAAGTTGTTGCAGCTGCTTAAGAGCCAAATGTGGGAAGAATGAGATAGAGAGGAGAAATATAGAGACTAAAACAGCTCAACATTTTTTGTTGTTGTTTTTTTAAATTCCTTTGGCTTTTATTCAGAGTTGCTACAGGAAGCTAATTAAAACTGCTGCAGCAATCGTTCTTGAAGTGAGTTAAATATGCCAGTAGTGATAAGTTGGTTTTGTTTTTATTTAGGTCTCCTATGAGCCTTTTAAGTATTCTAATATAGTTAGTACTGAAGAGCCAATTTATGTTGCAGACAGTTGTTTGTTGCCAAAATAACTGTGATAGTTTAGGTATTACTGCTGTTCCTCAGACGAAGGCAGCTGAACTCAGCTCTGCTGATGGAAATGAGAAGTGGGTCAGGACTGTCCTGTGCAGTCTCAGTGGTTGTCTGCTACAGCATTCTAACCAGTGAAGATACGCTGGGGGTCTTGCAGGCCTTGTAATTTTCATAGCAATCAAGAAATTTGTCTCTGGGATTTGATTTGGAGTTTTTGGAAATGGATCAACTACCCAGTGACTCAGCAATTAGTTGTAAACAAACTGTAGGAGAAAAGTAAGACAGCATCAGCTGAGGGCAGATATTAACGTTTAGCCCGTCTTCCTTTTCAGCACTACAAAACAAAGTGCATTATGCAAGCCATAAACAAACCAACGAAAAACCTCTGCAGTTAGTTATACAAGACACTTGCATGTGTTGTCTCGGAATTGTGATTCCACATACTTTCATCTGCTTAAACATCGGAATTCAGTATGATCTCAGTCTCTTAAAATGACAGCCACAAAAACTGACTGTGCAAGACTGCTTTTTTGCTCAGGAGCTCTTGTCTCCTTGCATTGCTTGCTGCTTTGGTAATTGACATCCAGTGACTTTTTCTTTTGCTGGTACTTAAGGAATGGTAGCTTTATGAGCATGGGATGGATTCTAGTCCAGTTGCTACATTTTATATATATTTCAGGGGAAAAAAAAAGTAGTTTTTTCAATGTACTTGAAACTCTTTTAAGATGTAGTTAGTTTTCTGTTGTGGAAGAGACCTGAAATGGCATGGCTGTCTTTCAGGTGCTCAAATAACACTGTCATAAATCTGCATGTTTTTTGCATTGTATCAGTGGGACAGCAGCTGTGGAATTTCATGGTATTGTTAAGAGAAAAATACAAGTATTATGGAATACTGACTGCTCTGAGAGTTAACCAGGAATAATCTTTTGATCTGGATATTTCCAAAACACTCTAGCAGTTGGCATATGTATTTAGAGGGATAGGTGGTGTATTCTGCTTAGGGCTCTGAGACTTTTGCCTTGGGGGCTGATGGCATCTTTGATTGCTGGTAGGAGTTAATGTGCTTATCCACTCTTCCCTACACATCTGGTTTTGGCCACCAGTTGAGATGGACTTTGGTCAGAGCCAGAGTGAACGCTCTCTTAGCACACAAGTATTGCCTGTTTTTGCAGTTGGTGACTGAAAGTCTATCTTTTTCTTAACAGTTTTTCTGAATGATGGTAAAATCTTCTTTACTACTTAAATATTTTTCTTACCAGCAGTGTAGCACATGGCAATAAACTAGGAGTGATATATGAGATTTCTGTAAGGACTAGAGTTGGACTTCCTCCCCCCTCCCCCCCCGCCCCTGAGTATTTAATGTGCATCAAACAAAATTTTGTTATATTGGAGTATGTTTACTAGATAGGACCAGAGAATGCTACTGAACTTTAGTATACCTGCAATACCAGTTTTGCAGTGGTCAGATTTCTTGCCATCATAACTTGTCAGTTGTATCCCATCTAAATGTCTCTCTATGATCAGTGTTGGTGCATCTTATATGAACAGGTCTGTCTTCCGCTTTTCTTGAATGTGTTAGTTTAGCAACCCTCAGAGCTTCTTGTGTAATGAACTTTTACTTGCCTTTCAATTTCAGCAGATAGTTACTGGTTATAAACCAACGATATCTCCAAGTTATTCTTACTAGGGGAAGATGATGAGAGAAAGTATAATTGCTTGGTGATCTAATTCTCCTTACTCTCTAGAGTAAAATAAGCTGTCTAGTCAACCATTTACTTGTCTAGGAGATTCTCAGATGTTGAAATTAGGCAATTGCATTGGCTGTATTTTTCAGTCCTTTTGAAATGTTTCTAGTGTCAGTGCACTTTGTTCTGGAACAGCAGCTGTTATTAGCTAGCAGTGGGCATGACCAAAGCCTCTTGCCTTTATTTTCTATGAGTATATAACAATATCTCTTAACTAAACAGGTTTTCATCCCACTAGACCTAGTGTTAACACCCCATGATAGTTTGAGAACTTCTTCATATTGAAAATCAGAGTACTGATCTGTACTACTTATATCTTGCTTTGAGACCCTTTCAATGATACTTTGATCCCTAAAAGAGTAGATATCAGTTGTTGTACATTTTCATAGCCTCTTAGAAGAAGTTAACTAGAAATAACAAACTGTAAGTAGATGCCCATACGAATGGTTTCATGAGACTTACTGTGCACCTTTGTAATTTTAACTAATTCTAACCTTTAATTAAAAGAATACCACACTATACTCAAAAAACCCAAAAGAAAACAAAAAAAAAATTAAAAAAAAAAAACCACAAAAAATTCCCCCCAAACTCACCTCCACAACCTTGACTAAAACCATTTTATTATGAATGGCTGGCAGTTTTCTAAGTCTTTTGTGATCATCCAGGACATTAAATAATTTTAACTTATTTATTTTTGAAACTCACAGAGTTAGCAGTTGGGTAGTGCCATGCTAAATGAAATACGAGAAAGCTGAACAGCTCCTTTCACTTTGTAGGTCTGCTCTAATTTTTATGTAGAAAGGAAAACTTACATCATTGGCTTCAGATACACTGTTGTAAATAATTTACAGCAATATTTATTTATTTCAGTATCGGAGCTGAATCATCTTTAAAAAGAGTTAAAAAGCCATTTTTATGACATTACTTTTCCCAAACTTATGTAGCCATCATGAAGGATTTCAGAGGTTATTTTTCTTCCCTTCTTGTCCATTGTATAATTGGTGTGTGAAATCCCTTTGCTCTGTAACTGGCAGTTTGGTATTTTGTATTTTGTCCTTCCTGTTAATTTAAATAAAATTTTCCACATTTGATGACAGAGTTCTGAATAACACCTAACTGGCTGAAAAGAGGTTAAGAAAAATCTTTGCTTTAGGTTAATGTCTCATTATGCTCAGGCCTGTGAAAGGGTAATACTGCACTTTGCTGAATTGCATAAAGATGCTGTGGTTTGAAGGGAAGTAGAGAGGGAATGAGCTGTGGCCTGTGATGAGAAAAGGCCTTGTGAAACATCTGGAAGCTGTGCAGACTACTACAAAGAACTGGAAGTAGCTTGTAAGCTAGGTTATAGGTGTGTACCTTGTGACTTTTTTACTATTTAGTTACCTGGTTTAAATCTGAGTTGGTTTTAAAATCTGTTTTTTGAGAACTGTCCGTTGTTTGAGACCATCCTTTGCCTATTTAAAGATTTATTTCTGTTTGTTTTCTAAAGGAAGGTAAGAGAAGCAGGAAGCTTGTTTCAGCTCAATTGGTATTGAGGCTTTGGTTTCATAGGCATCAAAGTTGACATAGTTGATTACACATGAAAGGAGGAGGCCTTGGTCCTCTTACCTTGTGGTGACTTCAATAGTCTACCATGAGGTGAACCAACCTGCTAATGCAGTAGAAAACTACCTACTTTTTGGGTTAACATTTTACTTGGTGGCTGAATTTTTACAATGAGGGTGGTGGAACACTGGCACAGGTTGCCCAGAGAGGGTGGGAGATGCCCCATCCCTGGAAACATTCAAGGCCAGGCTGGATGGGGCTCTGAGCCACCTGATCTGGGTGGAGATGTCCCTGCTCCTTGCAGGGGGGTTGGACTAGATGACCTTTAAAGGTCCTTTCCAACCCAAACTGTTCTATGAATCCCTGAGCTGGCCCAGGGAAGTGCTTTCCAAGGTCTGGATTACTTTCAAGGGAGGAAACTGGACCTAGGAGGATCAGTGAGAGGAAGATACCAAAGGGGGAGTTGGTCTTCATCTCTGTGTGTGGTGAGCTGATTGATCACCCCTGTCTTGTGAAAAATATAGTTCTGTGAGATGGCTGAGTTAATCCAATGTTTATCTGCTGCCAAAATGGGTAGACCTGGTTACCACTCCTTGTCTTAGCTGTGAAGTTCTTCTTCTTAGCTGTCAGCATCAACGCTTGTCTGGTCCTTCAGAGAGCCAGTTCAGCTCATAAAGATGATTTATAAACAAAACAAAAAAAAATAGCAGGTACGGTCAGAAAAGTATAGGAGCCGTTCTGAGTGAGGAGGTTGAACTGTGTGGGAAGAAATGAGTCAACCCATCAGAGGCAGCTAGCAGATTAACTAAAGATATTAGTCTTCAGCATTTGGTTTTGATACCCAGGTTGGGGTGACTACTACTGCAGTTCCTTTCATCTGTCACTTTTCTTTGGCTATAGTGGTGCTTATGTGAACAAATAAGGAAATAATCTTAGCCCCATTTCCCCCTTTTTTTGAGCCATTTTTAGTCTGGAACCAGTTCAGCTTACTAAGGTAGTCAAGCGTCAGTGGAAGTAACAGGACTGCAGCAGTTGGTTAGATTGGTTTAAATTGTTGTGGATCCTTTCCTTCTGGCTGTAATCTCACAGTAGATGAGTTTCATCTAGTGGTAAGAAAAGTCTAAGTTTTCCTCATGTTGACACTAGTGCACCTCTGATTTTGCAGCTGACAACTGAACTTTCTTGCTCCATTCACAGGGAGTCACAGGAGCTGGAAGGGGAGAAGGAAGCAAAAGCCATTTAACTGGCTCAGCTGTATCATTGCTTGTGCTGTGGTTCCAGAGCTGGTTCTTTTTAATTGCTGTGAGTGCAGCCTGCTACTGAAAAGAAAGACCCTTTCCTATTTTGTATCCCTAGTCTCATGCACATACTATTGTTTTGAGTGACTGTAGTTTTATGCTGCGTCTGTTTCTTGGTTTAGGTCACTGAATAACCTTATGAGTGAGAACAGGGAGGTTAGCTTTACCACTTGGCTGTTCTGGCTTGCTGAGCAGTGAAATGAACACTAGTGTTGACATAAGGAAGAGAAGTGTTGAAGCATGGCTGGGCCAAGGTGGACAATTGCAAAGCTCTGGCAACCCTTTGCCTAGGGAAGTTGACTGCAGAGCAGCACCCAGATAAAGAGGAAGCTATTAAGGGAGGCAGATGAATTTGGAGAACCAGGTCAGGCTGATTGGAATTCAGAGCTGGAAGGTAAAACTATTGGAGCACAAGTTGCACTTCCCGTCACTGTTTGGGTACTAAGAAGTGGTGAAGGGATCCTAGAACAGGCACTTGCAAAGAAGCATGCTGCTTCCTCTGAGCACATAATCCATTGTTTTAATTTGTTCCTATGCAAAAGCTTTTGTTTACTGTGGTTGTTGGTGAAGTGTATCCAAGCTCTGCTTGCTTCTTGTTTTGAGATACTAAGATTTTTTTTTTTTTTTCCTCTGAGTGTGGTTTATCTGAAGCCATAGTAAAGTAATTGTGGCAGTAAAATGAAGATTGGGTTAATAAATAACTGAAGCTGTCCCTTTTGTGTTCTACAATTCACTATTATAAGACATGCTCAACTACTTTTCTCAGAGTGTCTGCCTAACTTCAGGTATAAGATTTACAGTGCTAAGTGAATGAGATACCTGGTAAACAGCCACTTTGCTCTTAGAGTTAACTAGTGTAGTTACTTTAAACCATCTGTATGCCGTGGAATTAGCTGCCGTGCAACTGTTAAACAGATGCTGCAAAGGTCAGTTATATCACAAGGTGGTGAACTGCTCAGGAGTTCATATATAGCTCCTGTTCCTGGCTGTGTCTGTGATAGTGCAGCCTACTCAGGCTCTGGAAGTGAATGGGACACCAGTTATTCTTCTAAGAACTTTCCTGTTACAAACTTGGAACATCTTAAAACTATAAAATTAAAACACAATACTATTGTGAAATGTAGGCAATAAAATATTTGTAAGTACTGTCTAAAATAGGTTATAACCTAAACTTATTAGGCAGCTTCGTTTGCAACATTTTAACATGTTTTTCAGTCAACAGCAGTACAAAGCTTCTGGACTTCCAGACGTTTTTTGCTGGAAGGTTCTGAAGTAGCAGGAATGGCATTAAACAGAAACAAGTTATTTCTTCTGTTTCTATGTGTGAACCCATCAGTCTGCAGTCTGCTCCTAAAAGGCCTGCTAGATAGAAATAACTAGAGGTGCAGTCATCTTGTGCCAGTTTGAGACAGGGCTTCCATCAAAGGGGCTGTGCTTGTCTATCATCTTCGCTGTGCTGATGCTAGTGTTTGTATGTTCTCGTGAACCAACAAGCTGGTTGCCAGCCTTACAAGAAGTAGTGTCAGATTGCTGCTTGAGAACTAGTGCTGGTACACCTAATCAAGTGTCACTTTGATTAGATTTTGAAATACTTTTCTAATGTTAGTAAGATTTGTGCAGGAATATTGGATAGTTTTAAGGTTCTGGTTTATCCAATGATACTGAAATAACTTTGTAAGGTTAATGGCAAAAGCTATTCTGTGTTCTATTTCTGGTGTGATTTATAGGTTGGTTTTTGTAAGTGGGATGGTGATTATGTTCTGTGATGAGGCAGCGTATTTAATTGGTGGTATAAAAGTTATCTGTATATATAAATAGTGTTTTGTGTTATTAATATTTTAAGATTCCTTAGAATTTTGTGTTCTCTGTCCTTACAGCTCCAGTATTCTGCCTGTCCTCCCTGTTTCTTTATCTCCAGCGCTCTCCACCATTCCTTATCCACTTCTCTTATGTCCACTAATTGTGTTGGACAAAATCTCTATCTGCTTCTAAGCTGCTTGTGTTCTGACAGCTTGCCAGCATAAGTCAGAGAGCTACGGAAAAAAAGATCTGTTAAGGCTGATGCTGCAAACTTTGCCTTGAGCTGTAGTTCCGTGCCACTCTAAGCTGTTGATCTGCTGGCTGCTGCGTTTCTCTTCCCTCATTTGAACTAACTCTCATGCTTGCCTGACCCTGCATTAAGCCATTTCTGTTTGCTTTGTCACTCGTCTTGTCAGGTTAGCATGCTAAACCAGTGGACGGCTGAAATTGCTTCAGAACTCATCTAATGGAGAAATGGGCACAAACGTGCTGTAGGGATAGGAGCACGAACAACTGGCTTAGGCTGCTGGAATTGCTGCATCACTTGAGATATTAATCTCAGAGTGTCATCAATTTGTCACAACGCACTTTGCAACAAAATCAAATGCAAGTCTCCTATTTCTGTTAGATTTGATTGAAACTGGCCACTGGTCTTAGCTTTTTAAGACCAAAGTGACAAGTGAGCAGTGCTTATGATTGTGTAGGCTTTGTTTCCTCATGAAACCATACTAAGAAACTCTGCTGAATTTAGTGGTAGAAAGATCAATGTCATTACATGCACACCTCTAGTATGCATATCTTTTGTTTTGCAGTATGGTTCTTTTCCTTATCCCTTTGTTTGCTGTCTTTCATTACCAGATGTGTCCCTTCTGATCAGCTGTAGCTGACCTCTAGTATATTGCTAAAACAGCCTTATCTTGCTGGACAGATAAAGCAAAGTATAGCAGGAACTTGGATCCTACAGTATTGTATGTTATGTCATAATAGTTCAGAGTTTAAATATATGTAAACTGAATGTATGACTGTCAAGTTTTAAAACGATAAAATATAAAATTTGACTGAGCAGAACAGGAAGAATAATCCCTCCAAGTAAAAGAACAAGGAAAAACTAACTCAAAAAAGTATTACATTTACGAACCTAAGTAGTTTGAGTACTCCTGTTGACTGCGTTAACTTTTACTTTTCTGTGCTTTCACATATGGAAGAAATTGCCCATTTGTTGGCCAGTGTCCATGTAATATGAAGGAGTTAGCCCATTTGGGTCGGAAATAAAGATATCAGGAGGGGGCAATGTTTGTGTTATCTGTCTGGCTGTAATGTGAACTCAACTGTTGCAAATTCTGCTTGGACTATTTTTTGGCCTATTGGGAACCAGTGTGCAGTTATAGCGATCTTCCAGTACCTCAAGGGGGCCTACAAGAAAGATGGGGAGAGGCTGTTCAGTAGGGCCAGTTGCGGCAGGACTAGGGATAATGGTTTCAAAATAGAGGGAGGTAGATTTAGATTGGATATTAGGAAAAAAATTTTTACAATGAGGGTTGTAGAGCACTGGAACCGGTTGTCCAGAGAGGTGGTGGATGCCGCATCTCTGGAAATGTTCAAGGCCAGGTTGGATGAGGCTCTGAGCAACCTGATCTAGTCAGGGATGTCCCTGCTTCTTGCAGGGGGGTTGGACTAGATGACCTTTGAAGGTCCCTTCCAACCCTAACCATTCTATGATTCTATGTAGTGGTTGTAAGCAGCCATGTATGTACTCCTGTAACCTCAGCTGATAAATTAGGAGAGAGGTGGGAGTGAAGTGTTATTGTCAATCTAGTTAGCTTGGAAGAAAGCTTAAAGTGCTGAAGGGGAAGCAGATATAGGGTTGTGAGGAGTAGCAAAACCTGTAGTTACTATGGAAAGAGGATGTGAAATGATACTTTAAAGGTCTGTTAGGAGACCTTTTTTTGCCCATTTAATTTTAAAGGCAGAACTGATTTTTCAAAAGAATAATTAGGGTTTTTTTCAATTTTTGAAAGTAACTGCTTTGACTTCAATGTTTCTGGAACTTTAAAAGCTGTTGTGTTATGAAAAAGTTGTATATACTTAAAAGTAGGAGAAATCTGGTATCTCAAGTTCTAGTAATGAATTTTAAACAATATATACCATTCACTTAAATTAATTTCTGTTTATTATTAACTGATTTTTTATTTGCTTAAAACATCTTTGTTTTCTTTTTTTTTTTTAGGTGTTGGGAAATCATGTTTATTGTTACAGTTTACAGACAAGCGGTTTCAACCAGTCCACGATCTCACTATTGGTAGGTCTCTTTTGTCCTTCACCGTGCTAATAGTTGGGGTACCTTAGCATGCATTTAAGAGTGTGTTGTGCTGTGGTAATGCAGGATTTTTGCTGTATTAAGGTAGCAGTGAATCTTTAGCAGACGAATAACTATTAGTTGATGAATATGTTAGATAATAAAACCAAGTGTAGGTCTTTTTCATATTGGGAAGGTACAATCTGAAACAATTAAAAATTTTGTAGCCATAGTATCTTGACTGTCCCTTCAGAAAAGCTGAAAACTGGGCATGAAGCAAAATTGACCAAGCTTGAAATGCACTGATGGTGATACAAATGGCAGATATTTTACTAGGGAACAGAATATCAGCCTAGCCACAGAAACTTGAAGGCAAGTTACAGATAAACTAAAGCAAAGTTAACCTTAAAGACAAATAAGCAGATTTACTATGTGGGAAGACTAACTTCTGGATAGAGAAGGATTGGAGTGTGAAAGTGTTCACTGCTTGGAAGGAAGGGCCAGGGGTTTTTCTTCCCAGTTCCTCAATTGGATGTGGACCATCTGTATTAGGTTGATTTGGTATTGATACTAGGGGAAATGAATACATGTTGACAGAATGCATTGCCTCTGATCTACCTATGGTAGATGATATAAACTTTTATTTATTTTTCGACACAAAATATGAGAAATCTTGTGGGAATAAATTATTCTATGGGCAAGCTTAGTCTTCAGGTCAGTTTCACTGTTAAGTGTAACAGATGCTAGTGTCTGATAAGGTTGCAAAACCTTTGAGCTTCTTGTTGTTACTTCAAGGAACCTATCATGGTGAGCCTTGCACAAAATGTATCCCTAGTCTCTATTTTTAGTTAGTTCCCAGGATTAAGTAGCCTTTCTGTGTTTCGAAGTACTGAAATAGATGCTTGAAATATAAACAAATACTCTTTATGTAACAGAATGTATCAGGTGGTTTGGTTATGGCTTCCCTTTCTCTCTTGACAGTCCTTCCACACCTTGTGTGTGACTGTCTAATATAATTAAAATTCTTAGGCTAACATCAGTTTCCAAATATTTCTGAGGTCTTGGCAGCATACAGGCTGGCTGAATAAAGAGCCTGAGTTCTTTAGGGAGGCATGAGTTATTGTCATCTTTTCTTCTTTAGGCCTGCCAGATACATGACACCTTACATATCACTTATGCCTTTGGCAGTGCTGTCACATGAGCAGACTGACAGGCTGTTGGAAAGAGCTTCACCTGAGCAAGGTGGTTGTAGCGCCAGTTCTTTGCCTGGTGTGTAGCTAGCTGAAATCTGGGAGCAGAAATTGAACCTAGTGGGATGAGGAGGTGAACCTGGATAGCAACATAATGAGGGATCTAGGAATGGAGCATAGTAAGCTGGCTGGAAAGAGAAAGAAGGGACATAGGCTGTCACTTAACTGATAGGGCACGTGTGTGTGTGTGTGTGTGTTTTGGCCAGGAGAATGATTCTCCCTGTTACTCCAACAGACTTAGAAGGACTGAGATAAATAAAGAATATGTGTTCAAAGCCATATGAATGCCTGTGTAGAGTGAGATGGGATGGGCTGATGTTACCTAATGCACTTCCAACTGATTATGTTAAAACTCCTGGGAGCCTGTAGATTGAATGAAAAGGGTTTTGTTACGTAGCCTCACTTTTTTTTTCAGTATAATATGATGATTTTAGTGTATGAAAGTGCAGATTCTATTCCTGCTGTGAGCAACTTGGGAGAGGAGGAGGGAAACTGAAATTGGACATGTGGAAAAAAGACTTTTCACCTAGAGTTGTGCAAAATTCAGCCCCAAATTTTAGTACAGCTAGCCCAAAATGTTATTGCTAAGATTTAAGAAATTTGGAGAGAAACTTTACCTCTAATGAAAACAAGATGGGAGAGAAAGAAAGATAGAATACATAGAGGTAGGTATTTTTCCATCTGAGGTACATTCAGAATTGTACATAATTGTAATAGTGTACTCTAGAAGACCTTAACAGTGCAACACCTTTCTCCGTTTCATTTGGGAATTGAAGTATCTGTTGTTAAAAGAAATTATGGAGGGAGGGAGAAGCTACAGTCTGGGGGGAAAAATCCCAGAAAATAAAAACTGAAACCCCAAGCCCTCCAAAAAACCAAACCCAGCAACAACAAAACACACACACACACAAAAATCCAACTGGAAAAAAAAACCCTACAACATTTGTAGGTAGATATGGGTGACAAAAAGCACTGTAAACATTCTCTTGGGTTTGCCCATTGCCCTGAGGACGTGCCCTTACTGTAAGCTGGAACAGCTTCTATTCCTTCTGCAAGAGAATAAAACTTACTATCAAACTGTGTGTGTTGTTACAAATTCAGAATTTTCTCTCAGCAGATATTTTGATGGAACAGGATAAATATTCTTTTAAATTTTTTCTGGTGCTGTGTGTAGAAACTAAACATTTAGGATGATTGCTGGATTTAAATCAGCAGCTCTATATCTGCATTTTGAGATCAAGTAATGCCTGCAGTATTGACACATGTACTAGTCCAAGGACCTTCCGCTGGCTTTGCAATCAACTTCAGATCATTGCCATTCACCTGCTTCCTGTTTTCTGCCCCTCACCCTCCCTTCTTTCAACTTGTTTGCATACAGTTACTGCAAGTTATTTGGATGCTAAAGAGAGCACAGTGTCCTTTGGTCCACGGCTTTTATTTGGCTTCGATATTCTGTGAGGAGGAGAGTGGTTCCTCCCTGCCTCCTTCCCCAAAAGTCATTCTACAGAAAGCAACGCTGCTCCTCCAAGAATTCTAAACAAGCTTTTGAAGAGGCATTTGGAATACTTCAAATAGGGGCTGATTAACTGGAAGACTTCAGTCCAAATCTAGACAGTGACCAATTTTAGACAAAACTTAAGCTACCAGATCTTCATTTTTTTTTCTGCAGTAATGGATATATGAAGCATAGATTAATGGAAACTTGATAGCCTTTAAATATGTCCACTATCTCTAGGCATTTGTCAGATTTTAACTACTGTAGTAATAGCCTCGATTTATGCTTTAATTTAATGTTAATGATCTTAAAATTGCTTTAAAAGACAGTACTAAAGGCTGAATTTTCCAGTGAAGAAATTAATTTTGTTTATTTGAGACACATTAATTTTTCTCCCTCAGTTATTAGCTTTGATCTTTAGCTAGAATTTTGGAAGCACTTTTTCATAAAGGCAAATGAGTTTTAATTAATATAGTAATATAATAAAATTTATCTTGTTGAAGGTGACATTTGTATGCTCACTTAAGAGAATATTTTATTGATAAAGAATTGTAGATTTAATTTCTTCTAAACTGGCTTTAGCGATCTGTCATTGGTCGAGTGTTAAAATAACTGTGACTCTTAAATTTCCTGTTTGCGTTCAAATGGACACGTTTTTCTCCCTCTGATCTAGAGCTACTAAATCGTTTGGAGAACTTTGTAGGAAATACCTCCTTGACACTTGCTCTAATTGATGCTTTTTTAAAACACTTGGAAAAAAACAGATTTCTTCCTTCTGGAAAACTTTCCAGCTCTTTCAAGCAGCTGGAAAACTAACTAAAAGCAGATTGTGAAAGATGCTATTTCCTGCAAATGCAATGTAACTTAAACTTACATTCTTGCTTTCATAGTACTTGACATTCTTCTTTCTGATATATGCTAAGAATTTAATCTTTTGTAAAATCTATTCAGGTGTAGAATTTGGGGCTCGAATGATAACTATTGATGGAAAACAGATAAAGCTTCAGATATGGGATACGGTAAGTAATAAATCATATAAATTATTCAAACATATGGCTCCACTAGCCTTCCCTTTGTTCTGGTTAAGCTCTCTATCATCAGCACCCATGTGAGAATATGTACTTTGTCTTGCAACTTTCTTTGGTTTCTAAGGAGATTAAAAATTTGCTAAAATTTCCTTCTTTGATGTGATGTATTCTTAAAAAGTGCAAATTTCTGCTGTTTGCACTGTAACTTTACTTCCTCAAGTAACACTTTGTCAGATTTGTAAGACTGGTATTTGTGCTCCCTTGCTTTTTTGTGAAAATTTCTATATGATTAAGAACTTATATTTCTCTAAATAGAAAGAAAACTTAAAAAAAAAAAAAAGAAGAGAATCAATTTTTTCTGCATTTGTGCAAGGTCTTGTTGATATAACATCCTGTTGGGAAACTGTGATGTGTCTACTATCTTTAATCAAGAATTCTCTAGAGGAAATATTTCAATTTGCAATGTAGAAGAAAAGCTCACTGTTTTCATAGAAGAAGACTTAAGAACTCAAGTTCACTATAATCATGTAGAGACTAAATACTTGAGACAATCAAGAAGGGACTGGGAAAGGCTTACAGTTTTGAAACCCAGACTTTGACTTTTGAGGAGGTTCAGGTTAAGAACCTGTATTAGCAAAGTCAGCTGTTTTCGTCTCCTCAGTCACTTTACCACAGAGCAGTCAGCTTCAGTGTCTACAGTTGTTGTGATACAACGCCTTTAAGATGCTCATATTGACAGCTGCGTTTTTCAAATCTGCTTAACTGTTCCCTAAGGCAGGGTTATCTGTTTCCTTTCCCAAAAGCATTTTAGGATACCTTTAGAAACTCACAGAGACATGAGCCGTTGCTTCATGGATGTGCTCTTTTTGGTATGGTAAATCATTGAAGGGAGATACATTCATATGTGCATGTGTATATAAAAATGTAAACAAGTGCAATATTTTAGCTAACTTCATAGGTAAGATCTGAAGTACCTTACTTATTTTACAAGTTTATGACTTGAAATGGCATCTAACACCTGTACCTCCTTGGAAGTTCTCCACAAAAAGGTATGGAAGAATATGGTCAAATTGTGCTTACTTCAAGCTTTTTCTGCCCTCGGCATTTTTGCTATTATAACTGTGGATTGCTGGCTACCGAAGTGGCTGATTATTTTTAAATTCAACAGACAAGCAAATCTCTGCATAAACAGTCGCTTCAAAAGCAAACTTAGTATGTAGTGTGACTACATGGGACTGTATCTACATTGGTCCTTGTTTCCTAAAATTGGGACAGATTCTCTGTAGACAAAATTATTAATTTTACTATCAATGCAGCCACTGTCTTTCATTGTCTTTCAAACTGGTCTTGTTAATGTGCTGTTATCTGCTCCTTGGGTACAATTTCAATTATTTTTTAGTAGATTTTATTTTTCTTGGTGCCTCTGATTCAGTAGGTCTTCGCGGTCTGTTTGGCTTCCTGAACGCATGCAAAGTGTATGATAGCCAAAATTTCAGTGGAATTGCTTTTGATTATAACGTCTAAACTCTTTTTGAGCAGGGATTTTATCTGGCTAGCTTCTTAAGTATATTGTACATAAATTAAAAATTTTCATTGGAAGCTTTCATACATGGAGTAGATTGTACGCTTGTGTTGTAGTTAATAAATTATAAATTGTAAGCAATGAATGACATAGTATATTGGTCGTAATTAAATTTTTAACTGTATAGAGTCTGATTTTTAAAACACAGGATATTTCTATTCTAATCCAATCTTGGCTTGCAAGCACATGTAAATTCCGCTGTCTCAGTGCTGATCTTGGGTGCAGAGGTATTGAAGGAATAGCAAAATAAGAAATACGATGAGGTAATTCTCAAGAGGTATTTTGAAGTACACAAAGATGTCCATTATGACCAAGGTTACCATGACTGTATTGTGTATCTGTGGTGAGCATTTCCTGAATTTCTGTTAGCAAAAACTTCTAGCTGTTACTGGTGCTGTCTCCGTATTTATTGAGCTGTAACAATTTCTCTTTGATAAGAGAAGTTAATTTTATACATATGGCTAAGGAACTATATGAAGCATTTATATTTTCAGTGGGTGCTTACTGAGTCACAGCACCAGCACTTCTCTGATTTAGTGCTAGCCTTGCATTCTTGCTTTTTAATTCTGGTCACTGAACCAGAAGCATCTTGAGCAGAGACATAAGAAGAAGAAAACTGGGTAAAACTTGATTTGACTGCTTAAAAATGAACAAGGACTTGCTCTCTTAAGATAATCAAACACTTCAATTCAGATTTTTCTGACCAGCTATTTCTGTGCAACAGTTTGTCTTGTCTTCAGCAGATCACTGCAGCCCCGAGAAAAGGTGTTTCTTAATAATGGGAATACGTGGAAGCTGCAGCATACCTCACTGCAGGAGTATGTCATAATGTACAGGGCCAGCTGGAGCTAAGAGTGTTTCATGTCTGAGATTCATTTATGTGTTCTTCTTGTATTACAGCTCAAGAATATTTTACTTTTTCATAAGCATCTTAGTTTGGATCAGGAGTGTGTTACAGAAGTTAGCTCTGCTTGCCACAGTCTGAGGTTCATGTGGGAGTACACAAACTGAATTCCTTTCCGGTGAGGCCAAACTGGAAGATAGGCTCAAGGAGTGCACATTTGCCCTTTAGAAATTGTAGTCCAGTATTTGGTCCTTTGAGCTGGCAGCCTAGTAAAAGTAGTCTGATGCAAAGACATGCACAACGCTACTCCACCCCCAAAAAAAGAAAACCCACTCAAACCACCACCAAACCCTCAAAACCTACATTCCATGAAAGATATTGGGTGTGGCCCTTGCATACTCAGTGTAAGGTGTTGCAGTCTTGGCTCTACTGCTAATCATATGTCTACACAAGCAAATAGTGTGTTTTGTTGTTCTCTCCCAGCTGCAGGCTGCTCCTGACCTCCTCACTGCTGGGCTCTGCAAGCTTGCTGCTATGTGTGCTGTGGCATGCCCAGGTTTTTAGGTCTGTGAGTCCTTGGGTTTCACTTTTCTTTTCATTTAGGTCAGTCAAAGCGAGTGCAGGTATTGGACTGAGTTCTTTATTTGTCTTGTCTGTCTCTAGATTATTTACTTTCCTGTGTCTTTAATCTTAGTAATGGCTTTCAATAGTTGGATAGACTGAGATATGATTTTGTCAGAACTGGTTAGTTGGTAATTGCCTACTATGAGAAGTTAAGCTACTCTTTTGTGGAACTGTTGTATTTGAGTTAGTGTCAGTTGCAAAAATAATTTTTAGTGAACCAGAAGTGGTCTACAGAAGCTGGTAAGGATCGAAGTTACCTTTCTGGGAGCTATTAAGCTTTGTGAGTTTAAACAAGCTGTGTAGATGAGGTTGGTTGTCTTGTGGCAGTGTAACACTAAGAAATAATAAGGTTGCTTCTCCTCAGAAAAACTTCATTGTTGTAGAGAAGCACTGGGCTTGTTACCAGGCTGAGTCAGTAGCCTTCATTTTGTTGTTGAGGGGGGTGTTCTGTATTGTATTGGCTATTACTAACAAGTCATTGTTGATGAGCAAAAATAAGCAGTCGTTGAAAAAGAGAATTTAAGTTCTGTCAGATGCTGTGGGGGAGAAATCAGTGATAATAGCAATACTACTTATGTTCTCTAAATTAAATTTATATGAATGAGAATTTTTCCTGTGTATTTAAATATAATAATTTTTAATATCTATCTCTGCTTCACTTAATGGAAATTGTGATAAAAGTGTTTATTTTTATTCATTATTATGTTTCTGTAACACCTTAGTCTTGCTTAGGCTTGAACTAGTCTTGCTTAGACTAAGACTAAATATCTGAAATAATCTTTTTATTTTTATAAGCTGATTTCAAGTAATTTCCTGGTTTCCATACAAGTGAGCTTTGCAATTAAATTGACTATGTTTTCTAGTAGTTGAGAGTTTGCACAAAAAAAGCATGTTTGTGCAAGACAGAAGGCACATGTCTGTTTCCCCTAAAACCACAGCGTGACTTATCTGTCCACTTTCAGATATTCTGAATATACTAATCATTCTTAGAAATGGAGTTATTTTTCATGTATTTGCAAGCCCTTTGGATCTAGTAGAACCGAATAAAGTTCCCTTAATTCATTAAGTTAATGTTGATTTCACCTATGTGCTGTTGACAATTGCTAGGATGTGGTGCTCATCCCCAAGAGTTCTTTACTTCATGATATTTTCTACTCGTTTTGGTAGTCAGAGCATATTTTTATGCTGGTAAATAAAAAGTTGGTGAATTCTTCTGCTGAATTTTTAATAATTTAACTCTTTAAGTGTTGTACCTGCAAGAATGTGGCTACATCTTACAGCTCAAGTTATGATGACTCAGTGTTTGTGGCTTTCTGTTTTACTACTGTGAAGTATCATCAAGAACTTGCAAAGGATCTATTTTGGTTCCTGAAGGTAGTTTGATCATCAGTTCACAGACTGTGTTTGCTGCTATGTGGGAACATTAACTTCTGGATTCGTGGATCAAAGGGGAGTCTTCCATTTAATAGTTATTCCTATTGCAGTTTGTGTAAGAGGATCATGATCTGAACTTCAGTGACAATTGCTGAGTTATTTGTTGTTCACATCCATGATGGCACTTTTAGGAAGCTAAGGTAACTTGATGCACCTCCTAGCTTAGTGTTCATAAACCTTTGTCTGACATGTGCTTAAATGTACTTGGTTATTGAAATACTGTATTATTGGTATTTTATTTTCTGACTGGTTACAGATTTCTTGTCCGTTTATCTGTGCCTTTCTACAATAACAGAGCAAGCTCTTGCTTAGGATAAGGCCTTAGATGGAAGGAGGGCAAATCGCTTCCTTTTGTCCATAGTGGAACTCCCATTTTAGTGAGGGTAGCTACTTAAAATCTAAAGGTTTCAAATATATGTATGAACTGAATTAAATCATAAGGGTACTCCTAATAATGGAGGGCTAAAGCTTTCTGTTCCTGTGATATGTTGGGAATTGCATTGGATGTCTAAATTGCATGCATTCAGCAACATCGGAGGAAAAGGCATATGTGCAAATGATCTGTATTTGGATGTACTTACAGTTTCACCCGTGGGGATCTTTAGTCGTCTTGAGTCATAGAATCATAGAATGGTTAGGGTTGGAAGGGACCTTGAAAGATCATCTAGTCCAACCCCCCTGCAAGGAGCAGGGACATCCCCAACTAGATCAGGTTGCTTAGAGCCTCATCCAGCCTGGCGTTGAACGTTTCCAGGGATGGGGCTTCCACCACCTTTCTGGATAACCTGTTCCAGTGTTCTATAACTCTCATTGTAAAAAAATTTTTCCTAATTTCCAATCTAAATCTACCCCCCTCTATTTTAAAACCATTACTCCTTGTCCTATCGCAACAGGCCCTACTAAACAGCCTCTCCCCATCTTTCTTGTAGGCCCCCTTGAGGTACTAGAAGACCACTATCAGGTCTCCCCGGAGCCTTCTCTTCTCCAGGATGAACAGCCCCAACTCTCTCAGCCTGTCCTCATAAGAGAGGTGCTCCAGCCCTCTTATCATCTTCGTGGCCCTCCTCTGGACCTTCTCCAACTGGTCCATGTCCTTCTTTTGTTGAGGGCTCCAGAACTGGACACAGTACTCCAGGTGGGGTCTCACCAGGGCAGAGTAGAGGGGGAGAATCACCTCCCTCGACCTGCTGGCCACGCTCCTCTTGATGCAGCCCAGGATGCGGTTGGCCTTCTGGGCCGCAAGGGCGCATTGCCTGCTCATGTTGAGCTTCTCGTCCACCGGCACTCCCAAGTCCTTCTCCTCAGGGCTGCTCTCAATCCATTCTCCGCCCAGCCTGTATTTGTGCCTTGGGATTGCCATGACCCAAGTGCAGGACCTTGCACTTGGCCTGGTTGAAATTCATGAGGCTGGCACAGGCCCACCTCTCCAGCCTGTCAAGGTCCCTCTGGATGGCATCCCTCCCTTCCAGCGTGTCGACAGCACCACACAGTTTGGTGTCGTCAGCAAACTTGCTGAGGGTGCACTCTATCCCACTGTCCGTGTCACCGACAAGGATGTTGAACAGGGCCGGGCCCAGCATGGACCCCTGAGGGATGCCACTCGTGACCAGTCTCCACTTGGACATTGAGCCGTTGACCACCACTCTCTGAGTGCGGCCATCCAGCCAACTCCTTATCCACCGAGTGGTCCGTCCATCAAACCCATGTCTCTCTAGTTTAGAGAGAAGGATGTCGTGTGGGACAGTAATGTCGTGCGGGACAGTCGGTTCTTATTGAAAGTTGAAAGTTCAGTTCTTATTAGGATGCTGACAGGGTTATTCTGAAGCAACGTGTAACTTGGTTGAATACTCCACATCACTTCTGACACTTTCTTAAATTGTTTCAGATTCCTCTTCATAAGCATCTTTAGTTCTGTTCCTATCTGGCACGGTCTTTGCTGGAAAGCAGCATGGGATTTCAAAATCATTTTTGTACTAATTTTGTCCCTATTTTTGTAGTGTACACTAGTAAATCACCTTAAAATTCTTTTTATTCTGGAGAAGAGACATGATTGCAATAAAGATGAATGCATTTGTATAAACAAGTTGCCATGTGACTAAAAGGCTGTTAATTTATTTATAACTTTCAAAACTATATTCAAAGGTATGTATTGCTCCTTTCTATTTCTGGAACATTTTGTTCCAGGGATCAACTTAGTGGAGTAGTTCCCAACTGGCAGTTGTCATAGGCAGTGTGACACTTGTGTGAGTTGGTTGTTTCTTGGATGTCTTTTCAGTTTTCTGTACAGCTTATGAAAGTGGAAACAAGTTTAAATGAGTAATTATTCCAAATGCGAATGAGGTGTTCTGTCACCAAGTTTGAACATACCACACGTGTACACCCCTTTTAAAAGTGAAGGAGTCTAAAGCTACTAGCTCTGCTGCATTGCAGTTTCTCATTTTTCATGTATACTATAAAGTTTCCTTCTAATAAAAACTAAAATATTGGTGAGCTTGGATGTTGAAGACCTGCTGGGATGTACTCGGACTACATAGTCCTTGAAACTTTCCAAATTCTTCAACCTTAAGAATAGAGAATTAAAATTAAATGGAAATGGACTGTAAAATTAACGGACTGTTTTCTAGGGAGATGTGCTGTTGTGGAGCCTATTTAATTAACTAACTGCTTTCTTGTACTGCATCGTGGCTCTTCTTTAATTTTTTTTTTTCATAGATTCAAAAATATACAGTTAAGGAACTTGCAAGAAACCCTTTTTGATAGCAGGGATTTGCCCGCGCATTTTACAAGCGACATCACACACTCGGAAATGACACCAAGTTTTCTTATGGGAATAGTAACACTTGGAGTCTTTTCTCAAATGTGCGACAGATACTGTATCAAGGTAACAGATAGCTTAAGTATTCCTGAAAACTTTAGTGCAGGCCCTAAATGTCTGTGTATTTTAGTGACCTAAGGTGATTGATAATGCTTCATGTTCTGCTTACATCATGATTTTGAAATTGCATTTTAGTCTCTATACCAAGGTATATTTGGAGAAGCACATGAGGTATATGTCCATGCAGTTCTACAGTTCAAGCAGGGATGAAGATTTTTGTACTATAGAGTTTGTAACTCCTAGAACTGTAATTATATAAGTCTTTCATATCTGAAGGACTGTTTTGGTAAACCACTATGATATGACGTGTAAAAGCATACAGTCAGGAAAACAGCCAAAAGGAATGTTACTTAGCACTTAAAACATCATTTGTTTATTAGAGGCCTACATTTTTTTTTTTTGTGATTAGTGAACTGCTCATTTGAGAGCTAGCCCCTTTTTCTCTGAAGAGAAAGGATGCATGTCCAGGCACATTCAGTATGCATTTATTGGTTCCTGTAGGCAATCTTGTCTGAGCTAGAATTTCTACATGTGAAATAGCTGTCATGGTCTGATTGCTACCAAAAAGATCTTCCCACTCCAGTGTAACTCTGCAAGTGGGTATAACCAGGGGTTGCCTCAGAGCAGAACTTTGTGTTTCCTGTACTAGATGTAATGTGACCTTAGGAAATACTCTATTTAACATTACTTTAGTGGCTAGTGCCTCTATGGTTCCACACAGGCA
The DNA here is from genome assembly GCF_036417535.1 of Chlamydotis macqueenii. NCBI lineage: Eukaryota > Metazoa > Chordata > Aves > Otidiformes > Otididae > Chlamydotis > Chlamydotis macqueenii. Next base: position 124,473,830 of record NC_141557.1, read on the forward strand.
TACACTGAGTACTGGCACGTGTTGCCCAGAGAGGTTGTGGAATCTTCGTCCTTGGAGGTCTTAAAAAAACTAACTGGACAATGACCTAGGCAACCTACTTTGAGCGGGCCCTGCTTGAGCCAGGGGGATTGGAACAGGTGACCTCCAGAGATTCCTCCCACCTCAACTCTGTGATTCTATGAAAAAAGCTTTTTAATATGGAAAAGGGGAAAAAAAGAAAAGAAGTGCTGCATTTTAGGGGAAGGTCGAAGGGATGGTAAGAACAATGTTAATTCCACTTAAGATAAAGGACTTTCCCATGGTATCAAAGCTGTTTTTAATTTATACTGAGCTTCCATACTGCTACTTGTATTGATTTTTTGCCTTGTACCAAGTAGCTGAACTTGGGTTGGTTCTACTTTGCAAGACAGATAAAGTACAGTTATAACACACTTGTATTTTTTAAAAAAGTTTGGCTAATAGCCTACACTTTTTTGTTTTTGTCTTCTTTGAAATAGCTTATCCCCTTTGGAAAAAAAAAAAGGGAGAGGTGGCAGAGAACAAACTAACAGGTGAAAAATGCTTAAAGTAATAACGATACTAAAAAAAAAGCTGTGGAGCTTATATTTTACATGCCTAACCCTGCCATATTAACCTTCTAGATCTCTCATTCAGAATGATACTGTTAAAATAGACAGTAAATGAAATATATGTAAGGTGTTTCTTATTAGTCAGTATATACTATAAACATAAATATCATTGAACTTCTTTACAAAAACACAATTTTCTTCTATTTAGAATGAAAGGGAATTCAGTTTGTGTTGTCTTTTGGTATATGTAACCACAAATTCATTATTGCTATGTGGAATGTTGTATTTTCTTTGATGAAGAAGAGATAGCATTTTCCACCCTTTCCCCAGTCTTTCCTTCAGGAAGCAATGATATTTAAATTTCATCATGGGCAAGTGAGACACAATTAAAAATGTTATCATATTTTCAGGATGTAGATACAGAACTTCTGTAAGTAAGTGATTCTTCTAAGAGTTCACAGTTTTTACGTTCTTGTAAGATCTGCTAGAACCTCTGACAATGTTGGTTGATCATGATTAATTTACCCAGAGAGACGTCCAATTTCATGTGTCAGAGTGGAATTTATGAAGGTGAAGGAGACAATCTTAATGTGGCAGGCTAAGTCCACTTCATGTATGATTTCAAGCAGTACATGGAATACAATGGTAACAATAACTTATGTGTTTTCTAGTTAGAAGGAACATGTTTTATGCATCTACCGTGCATTCGAGCTAGTTACCACACCAGGAAGAAATTGTAGAGCTTAGTGGAGCTTCTGGGTAGGGAACCAAGTATTGTGCTAAAAACATCAGGTTTTACTTTTCCTTGGTGCGTTCTACCAGATTGTCTGTGTTCTATTACTTTAATTTATATAAAAATGCATTTGGACTCTCCATCAAGTGCATATGCTGGTATATTCTGATGGTGTTGAAAACTGCTAAATGTATTGTCTGTCTTCTGTAACTTTTTCCACTGGAATGGCTAGGATAAAGTGTCTTCTTAAACTGAAGTAACTAACTGATTATTCCGGAAGATAAGTATGCTTTCTGAAGACTGAACATGTCGAAACTTGTTGTGCCACTGTTCTTGTGACAGAATCTAGATCAAGTTCTCCTTGAATTCAAGAAAACTCTATATTAAGAAAAGTACAGTAACTGAGAAGATAAAAGTTCTCTGTACACTAATTTTGTAGATATAGCTGAAGGGTAGTTTGTATTTGATAAATATTTCATTCTTGCTTTTCCTGGTTTGAAATCAGGGTGATTTCCTATAGTTCTGCAGATAACTATCTTACTGAATACAAGGGTTTTTTTTCAGCATTAATATCAGTATTTCTTAATAGTCTTCTGTGTTATCTTTGAATTATGCTAAAGCTTCTGTTATTACTAAATATTAGAAGTAAATGTTTCTTCTAACAACTGTCAGGTGCTAGATAGCACTTGTGAAAAACATGAGCATGGGGAGCTCAAGGTCTGCAACTATGAATATTTATTTTTCAGGACTGTGTTCCTTTGAGCATGTTGTTTTAAGTGCTGAGATTTTTACGGAATACTTTTCAATGGGAACTATCTAATTTCTGTAGGATCTCTAAAGTTTTTCACCAGTGCATATGAAGATGACTTTTGCATCCTGTAGCTGTTTGACAAGCATTATTTATCAAGTATGGAGGAAATTGATTAACTGTGGAGCACAATTGTGTAAAATTGAATTCAGAACCATTTTCTGTTTTTTCATAATAAACTGATTACTGAAAGAATTCCATCTGAAGACTGTTGAAAGCTGGCTGCAGTTTATGATATAACGGATAAAATCTGCATCCTTGGCCTTCCAACAACCTTTACACCAGCAGATGGTGGGCGTAAAGATGTCATTCATCATTTATTTACAATGGGCTTTATTTATTCTAGTGTCAACAGCTGCCCCAGGGAGCGGGTTATTGAATTCAAATGTGAAGCTCTGGGTTATTTGCTTCCTTTCAAATTTGTCTTCAGAGCTTAGTTGCTAGGAGTCCATTCTGTGCTCTAATAATGATTCATGTATTGTGAAGCCATTCAGTAAATTGGGTTGTCAGGGATTGCCAAAAAAGGTTTAGAGGTCTTGTTCCGATTTTTTTTTTTTTTTTTTTTTTAACAGCACTGTGCTGCAGTTGGTGTCTTCTCCTTATGTGCCTTCTCTTGCTAGTGTTAGAAACTTTGTTCCCAGTTGTCCTCTCTCTGATTTTCCCTCCATAGTCGTCCTTGTTCCCCTCCTCTCAAAACTAGAATTGTATAATTCTGTGATTCTAAGATTGTGGTTTTCAGCACCAAAAAATAAATTTGATATATGAAATAATGGAACTTTCTCTTCTACAGGCAGGGCAGGAGTCCTTCCGTTCCATTACAAGGTCATACTACAGAGGGGCAGCAGGAGCTTTACTAGTGTATGACATTACAAGGTGAGAATACTGAGGAGGTATAACTGGATTAAAATTATATGTCTTTGTAGAATTGTGCCATGGTATATAGCAGTCTTAAAATGTCTAATGTAGTTTGACTTTTTGTATAGATACTTGTGATCTAATGTTTTGCCAACTTTCCTTAAGTTCTCAAAAGCAAGATATAGCCTATGTAACCTATATACTTCCAATTTTCTCTGTATAGTCGTTGAGAAAAAGTATACACAAAGTCTCAGGAAGAATGAAACAAAGTATTTTTATAAACTAGTTGACCAGGAACCTCTGGATTACCTTTATTGATAAAGATGTTGAAGTATTTCATTAATTCCTTTCTAGTGTTTTTATTACCATGAGCTATAATTTCTGTTTAATTATAGCAGATTTTTTACTGAAGTGCCATTCTGCAAAGGAGTGAAGTAGTAAAACATCAAAGTTTGCTTACATAAAAATACCAGGAAATTTCTACCATTGCAGTGTTTATGAGGTTCAGAAAATAGGATCTCAGTGTGGTTTTTTTGGTAGCAGCTGTTCAGAAGTGACTAAGGCTTTCCTGCTGTATTGAATAAAGTCTCTATACAACTTCTTATCTGCAAAACTGTGGGTACTGTGGCTGGTTTATGAAAATGTTCAGGCTCCAAAATCCTATTAGGGTGTGTGGCTCCCTTTGTGGATCTTGGGTCTCATGGCTGAATTAAGCAACAGCTTTTACTAGAGATTTCCTAGACGTTTTTCCTTTTGTTCCCTGTTTATTTTTAAATATCAGGAAGCAACGTATTCTTTCCATTGGATTTCCAGCAAGTGAATCTTTGATGCATAAATAGATGGGTTTAGTCTTGTGAAATCTTAAACGCACTTTACAAGCATGTGATTTAATGCATATGCTAAGAAGTGTATACATTCTGTAAAATCTGTAACCTGCCATATTCGTTTATAAACTCACAGAAAATTGTCAACCATTTTCTGCCTTCAGTAGAACAAATATTACTCCATGAGTATGTGATTATTTGTACTGTTGTTTGAATTGGTTGAGACGGTTAGGGACTTACAAAATCTGCTGAACTGAATTTTAAATGTCTATAAAATTACAGATTCTTATGGCTATATTAATCTGTTTTACTCTTTGTAGCAAATGTATTTGCAGTTACTTTTTAGGCAGAGTTCATTAATGTTCCTTGTTTACTACATTTTTGTTTGCCTATTCTCCCTCTCACCAAGGGATTACTAGCTTTTATCCCTGGAGCATGTATACTAATAAATGAGTTCGTTACTCAAGGAGAGAAGCTGACTAACAGAAAGGAAAGAGATTTCTTGGAAAACTGCTTTTAATTTTCATCCTCTTCCATCCTTAGGAGGGACACTTTCAACCACTTGACAACTTGGTTAGAAGATGCTCGTCAGCATTCCAATTCCAACATGGTTATAATGCTTATTGGAAATAAAAGGTAAAATTTAACCAGTTATGATTTTGTAGGTGCGAAAGATTTATGACTTATCTGGATTTCAGCTTTTGTGTTTTCTTATTTATAGGCAGTATGTTAACCTTAAATTACTTTCAGTCACTGGGCATAGTTCTATGGTGAATCTAAAACCTTTCCTTTTCTGATTAGACTAATACAATGTGCAGTGCACATGGATCAACTATCTTACATTCTGAGTACCTTTTTGAGAAGTAATTTTATGTTTAAAGGATTGACTGAATGCATGAGGTCATGGATTACATGAATTGTTTTTCTTGTTACCTTTCTTGCATCTGGAATCACCATTTAGAAGCACCTATATCTCTCTCTTATAAAGAGAATATGGCTCCTAATTTTAGGTATTCTAAAATGCTTTAGTTTTTAGTTAAGAATCACAGCAGAAAAATTGTCATTTAAAAAAAAAGGAAGCCCATACCACAGGATTCTCTTAAACTTTTCTCAAATGTAAGAAGTGCATACCTCAATGATTATATGAGAAGTTCCTGAGTTCTAAGCCTGTTTCATATTCTGTATGTTTTAGCTGAGACTGGGGGCAGAGAATGCTTTTTCCCCACTTCCCAGTGAATTCAGGCTGCTCTTAGACACTGGGCAATGAATATACAACTAAAAGTTTTGGAAGTGTGTTTCCCAATTTGTAAAGGATTATTTACTTGGCCTTCTCATCAGATAGACTGTCCAAAGTTCCTGTTGATGCTGAGACTTTGATCTGTATTGAAGATCTTTATAAAAAACACATCACTGAATAAATTAAGTTTATCTGTAACTTTTCTAGTCCAGTGAACTGTAGCATCATGTCTAAATGTTTTTGCTGGATCTAGCATTTTTCCAAATATAAAAAATATCATCTCAGAATTGAATAACTCGTTAGTTAAAGGCCTTTACTTAATTGACCTTAACTTATCTCCATGCCTCAGCAATTCTTGAAGGTAAAGATGCCAGTTGAAATAATAACATGTATGCTTGTCCCTTAAAATTTAATGAACAACCAGATCACTTCTTAGATAATACTGAGAAAAAGCCATGTGGTAAGAGTGTCTGGTTTTGCTACCCTGGCCTGTTTACCTCTTCTTTTCCTCTTCTTCTTCCACCTTCCTCTCCTTTTTATTCCCTCCTTCTGCCCACCACCCTCTACCTCCCCCTGAAAAACATGGTAAGCATTAAGTAATTGTGAAGTTTGACGACATTTTTATACATAATCTAGAAAATGATTATGTTCTTTTTAATTGAGGAATGTGATAAGCATAGTCTTCACAAGTTAGTATAGAAATGTAATCTCTTTTATTAAATGAAGCTTTGGTAAGCCTGTGATGTCCCTGACCAACTATTTTTATGCTTATGTGAGTAAAAATATGGCACTGAGAGAAACAGTGAAGTTTACTTGGGATAAGTACAACACAAGTTTGCATACTTAGTTGACATCTGTAACTATTGCAGATTATTCTTAGGTGTTAAACTAAATGTTTGTCTTGTGTCTGCTGATGCAGACTATATACCACATGATTGTATGTTATAATGTGCTGTTTGGAGCTAGCTCAGTAACTCCAGTTATAACTAGGTTTTATTCAAACAATAAATAAATTATGTATTTTAAGTTACAGATTAAGGTGCTACAGGAAGTATAAGTTCTTTAAGAAGGTTTTTAAAGGGGATTATTTTCAAGCCTCAAAGAGGAGGACAGCAAAGAAACTCTTTCAGTTGTATTGATTTATCCTGAAAGTGTGTTACAGGAGTTCTTAGAGTTGAGCATACTACTGGCGATGGATGGAAGGAAGAACGTGTATACTTGCATAATATTTTTTTAAGGAATAAATATTATTCTTATGAATCCCCAAAGTACACTTGGTGTATGTTTGTAGTACTGACTTATTACTGGATTTGAAGAGTGTTGAGAATTTAATCTGAAATATAATAGCTGTTTTTTGAAAACATTACAAATACTAGTGTTAAAACATGACAAATACTGTACTTAATCTTCTTTCCAGAACAAAACATAGCTATATTGATCTAGTAAGACCAAATGCCTCGAATTATTGGAATGGAGAGAGGAAGACAACTGTGGTTAGTAGAAGCAGTTAAAGCTCTTTAAGAATATGTTTAGATACCAGTAGTGAGTTTTGACTGTGTTATCACTGCAGTTTTCAATGCAGCTCCACTATTTCAAATCTGAGAGTTGTTTATTTCTGTTCTGTCATGAAGATAACACTGTAGTGAGTCAAGGTTTTAAAGAAGATCTTTTTGAGGGTAGCATGGTAGTAGCAAATAAAGACATTGCTTAAGCTCAAAAATCTATTGTCAGATAGCTACTTCAGGGAACTGAGAATTAATGCCCTGTTAAGATACCTTAAGCCTGAGGCTGAGATACTGGGAACACTTACATGTAATAAACATCAGCTTTAACAGTGTTTTGAGAAGACATTTCTTGTATCCTTATCTTAAAATGCTCCGTATTTAAATGATGTGCTGAATTGTCTTGACTCTGTAACTCATCTGAGCTAGCATGTAGTTGTAAAGATAACAAAAACCTGCTTTGCGGCAAAATAGATGCCACAGTGAGTATTGTTTACTTTTAATATATGTATAATTACAAAGATGGCAGCACTGATGCCCAGTATGATACTTTTTACTGGTCTTCTGGCTGCAAAGTAGACTTCTGTATTTGCATGCTGTTTAGTTTAAAAATGTACATCTGAGAAGATATTTTCACATGCACAACTTAAATTAAACTTTATTTATATATGTAATATTTATTATTTATGTATAGATGTACCTTTGTTATTGCTCAAGATATAATATAGTTATAAAGAAGGACTGTGTAATCCTTGTTCCTAAAGAAGTCTTAAAAAGTAAGAAGCATGTGCCTATATGACTTACAGAAGTGGAGTGGTCTTTAGTTATCCAGTTGAAGAGAGGGTTTTTTTCTCTTCTTCTGTGTAATATTTAACTTTCATCTAAACTGCTTGGAAAGCAGGAGACAAGAAGTTACGTAACAGTCACTTCAAGTTCTGCTGTTACAGGACCAGGCCTGGAGTTTCAAAACCTAAATGTTAGCTTCTTGGGAAAGAACAGCTAATGTAGTTAAAAATAACATATTTTTGCTTTTAAGTCTTTTTATCAGAACAGAAATTGACTGTGTGAAGTTTTATTACTGAATAGAAAAAAAATGAACTATTATTTTTAAAATTATTTTTAATATCATTTAGAAATCTTCTATAAAACTCCCTTACTGGTTCAGCTTTACAGTGTGGATTGGCAGGTAACATTATACTAGAAAAGAGTGATATTTACTTCACGTGACAATGTCTAAAGTTAGCATTCAGGGAATAGCTAGATAAGTATACATGCATCCTGTTGAAAGCCATTTCATGAAGTCTTTGATAAGATCTATGTCACCTAGAATTGATAGCTCAAGCAAGTGTGATGTCTGCAGCTACTCCATGTACTACTAAGGTATTCTCTCTCTCTCTCTCTCCCTCCACCTCTCTCTCTCTGCCCCCCCCCCCCATCTCTCTCCCCATACACACTATATACCTATTCCCTAACTGCAAGACTTGGAATAATTCTACTTGATTAAGGGCTTGAGTAGATATTAATATGTAAATAAGTTCTAATGAGGGCTCTTGGCTTAGAAGCATGTGTCTCAAGAATAATATTTACATGGACAAGTTAGACCACACAACTAACTTATCTTTTTCCATCTTAGTGATTTAGAATCTAGGCGAGAAGTCAAGAAGGAGGAAGGTGAAGCATTTGCACGAGAGCATGGACTTATCTTTATGGAGACATCTGCCAAAACTGCTTCCAATGTAGAGGAGGTAACTTTGCTTAAAACAAACAGTTGTTTTGAATTGCACTTTGTTATTTGTACAGATACTTTTCCTCTAGGTTTTGGATTCCTTAACTTGAATTAACTACTTTTAAATTTGTATTACAAGAAAGACAATGTCTATGTTGTATCGAATTGCGTGGCACTAATTACATTGTTGAGACTCTAGTAATTCGTATACTTGTTCTTTTTTAAAATATTTGGTCAGAGAAATGGGTACTTCTGTCTGTCTTGAAATCTAAAAAGTAAAACTAGAATAGATTTGCTAGTACAAAGCAAGCCAAGCTATTGGTATACTTGGTAGATGTCAGTCTAACCTATTCTAAAAACTTCTAATATTTCACAAGCTCTTCAGAGCAATCTATTGAAATGCTTTACTATTTGTATTGTTGCCATCTTTCCCCTCTGCTACCTAGCAGGGATCTTCTTTGCTGCAATTCATGCACGCCATTTCTTTTTGTCTTCTACAGAGCTGCTGAAGAGGTCATTATCTTGGTTCGTGTAGTCTGCTATGTATTTGAATAAGTTTTTCAGTCTTTGCTACTTCAGAGTAAAGAACTTAAGTCTTTTGAAGCTTTACTTGTAGTTCATATTTCTGGACATATTTGAGTTCTTGCATATCTCACCTTGATTTACTGCACACCTTTCCTGAAGGGTGGCTGTGGTGAAGGGTGGCTGTGGTGGGTTGACCTCAGCCAGCAACTAAGTGCCTATCCAGTTGCTCGCTCACTCTCCCCATCTAATGGGATGGGGGAAAGAACCAGAAGAGCCAAAGTGAGAAAAACTCAGAGGCTGAGATAGAGTTTAATAAATGAAGGAAAGAGATGGGAGGAAAAGTGATGGAAGGGAGGTCGCTCACAGCTTCCCACAAACAGATTGATTCCCAACCAGTCTCTGAGCAACAACTGCTTTGGAAAGACTACTCTTCAGTTTTTATTATTAAGCATGATGTCATACAGTATGAAATATCCCTTAGGCCAATTCTGGTCAGCTCTCCTGGCTGTGTGTCCCTCCTCAGATTTTGCCTACCCCAGGCCTGATTGCTGCAGAGGGCAGAGTAAGAAACAGAAAACCTTGACACTGCATAAGCACTGCTCAGCAGTAGCTAAAACATTGGTATGTTATCAACACTGTTCTAGTCACAAATCCAAAACACGGCACCATACAGTCTGGTATGTAGAATAAATATATTTATTTAGTTAAATAAAGAAAACTAACTCCATCCTAACCAGACACAGTACAGCGGTGGACAGAGAGCTCCAGCTGAGATGTTAATGCTATGTAAAACAGAAAGATTGCTTCACATGTCTTTCAGGCCCATGCTCGGTTCATACATCCCCACTTACTAACCTTTTTTTACAACAGCGTGACATAGTTCAGCTTCTCATACTATGTCATCTGCCCTTAGTCTTTTCCAAAATTATCCTAAATGCAAAATGGACAACCAGTGAGTTATTCTTTCAGTGGTAAAGCCTTGCAGTCTTGAAATATTCAGTATTTTTTGAAAAGTTATAGTAAGAGTAACAAACAGCTTTCGCTGACTTCGTTCTGGTTTGTTACCTCATGATTCTAACATTAGCACCTCTCTCCATGTCAAAAAATACATGCTAGTGACTGATTTGTCCATTTCCTAATGCATCTCCGATTACCAGGAGGTTTTGTCAAAACAGTTCAAATATAATAATATCCTTCTGATGATACAGGTGAGTGATTGTGTGCATGTACTAACTTTCTAATTATATTGGAAAAGCTTCAGGATATAATAATCCCTTTTAATGACAATCAAATGCATTCCTTAAATAGTATTCTCAGTCAACACTAAAAGAGGTGGCATAATCTAGAATAGTTACAGCTGAAGAAGCAAAAACTTAATCTTTGTGCCACTAAAAATAATTTAGGAGAAATAGTAGGCACAGTAAGTGAAAGATACCACTTTGTGGGCAGAAGATGAGACCATTTTCATTTTAATGTTGATTCTGGACTGTTCAGTATCAAAAAAAACCCAGAAGGGAATGAGGAAAAAAACCACATGGAACAGGCAGCATTTGAGGAAAGAACAAGAAGTATGCAAAATGGAGGCAAATCTAGCAAGCCTTCAGTACTTGACTTCAGGACTGGAAAGAAATTATAGTTTTGTGACTGAGGATGTAGAAACTAAATAGGAAGAACAATGTTTGAGGTAATTCAGCTAAAATTAAATGAAATCTTAAGCAGACAAAACTTGTGGCCCGGTGTCCGCAAATGCTTCCTACTTTGCATTAAAACTACACTTAAAGAATTTTTTTCTCTCATTTGCAAGACTTGAACAATTTTATCGTATTTGTATTTTCATTGGTAATTCAACAACAGTGAATGACTGTTAATTTGAGTCTTACCTGAAATGTGCTGTTCAGAGCTTGCTGAGTGGTTTCTGCTTGGGCAGTGTCTTAACTTTCGTAGAGGCAGAATAGAATCATCTGTGTGAACTCAGGGTGACCAGGCAGTCTCCTACAGCACACAGTAGTTATCTTTGTGTCCCTGGCATCTCTTTTGTTTGAATCAATTTACATGCACTGATTCTAAAGAAGTAACGATACCTAGCTGTATTTGGGAAGCTGGAATAATTTTGTGTATTCTTCCTGCACTCAAGACTGCTACTTTTAAAAATTATTAATGTGATCGACCTTAAGCAAAGAAGTTTTCTGGATACTGGTCAAACCAGTATGAGACAACTGTCACTGTTCAGAAGCTGATCTCGTTTGAGTTGTACTGGTGTATCACTGACTCCTGGTGTGGGAGTTGGTTTTAGTAGCTTGTTTCCCATATGGAGGGGATTATATAGCCCTGTGCCAAGCTTTCATCTTAGGAGTATTGTCTTTGTTATTCCAAATTGCCTGCACATAAATAGAATGCAATAATGGATTCATTATTTAGGATTAAATCTGAATAGACTAACGGTTTTGACTGAGCAGTTCAGCACTTCTGCTACATGTAGCTGGATAGTCATTCAACGGCTTTGTTTCAACTGTAACTTAATTTTCTCTTCAGGCAGCTTCTTTCATACTTTTGCTTAAATGGATCATGAATATTCAAAATCCCTGTAGCTTCAACAGCAGTACTACTTGGTCACAGATAAGGGAAGGGAGATGGCCTTTGTAGTATTCTAAAGGGTAGAAATGAAAATCACAGGGAAAGATGAGATTCTTAGCAGCTTCCAAATTTGAACTGTTTTTTTAGAAGTGTTTTTTATTACCCTTCCTCACCCTCTCTAAATACAACTCATTGCTGGTAAACAAACAGTAGTTTGCCCTGCTAATATAGTTAGCAGGGATATAATTCAAGCACTTGGAAGTCATAGAATGTTAATAGCTTTCATAGTAAGGTGGAGTGTCACACAAGATGTAATCTGACTAGAACTCGCAAAAGAACAGGTACTAGACTAGTTCATGAGAGTTTAAAACAACAACAACAAAAAAAACCCAATAGCAAAAAACAGCCAGGAGTCAGGGGTTTATCTTAACTTTTGTCAAAACCAATATTCCTTCAAGTTCCTTGAAATCAAAGTTCTGTGACCTTTCAGCTGTGTGAAGCTGTCACTTCAGCCAGTTTCTCCCATGAGAAAAGAGGTGAAGCTCATGTCGGCTCAGCTGTAGGAGAGAGAAGGGGCGGGACTCCTGGCTCCAGTGAAGATTCACAGCTTTTGCCTCCTGGTGGCAAACCTTTGAACTGTGCCCGAGCTGCACAGTAAGGAGTGCTAGTCTGCCACAGTTGTTGGGGCTTCTGAGCATCTCAAGGTATAATCAGAATTTTTAAATTTCAGTTAATCGACGGTTTCAGGCATTATAGAAGAGTATGAAAAGTATGATCTGGCAGCAGATTCTACTGGAGAGATGGATCCTTAGTTGTGGGGATTTTTATCTTCTTTTTTCCTCAGGTGCTCTGTCCTTTGTAATTGTTCAACAGCAGCTTCAAGACTTCAAGACGCTTTGAGCTCTAGTAATACACGTCTTCCCAATAAGTTTGTCAGAAAAATTGCACTTCAATGGGTACATATAAACAAATTGCTGTCAAGTTCTGTTTTGTGGCTGTGCACCTTTACTTCAAAAATAAGGCTACAAATGTGGTGGGGTGCTTTTTGTGGTGTAGGTGCCTAACTAGATCTTGCTCTGTAAAGGGGCCATCCAGCACCACTTATACAGTGGGACGGGCTCTAGGGATAAAGCCATTCGTGGTCCATGCTGTTACTTTTTCCAAATGCGTTCTTTAATGCCAGAGTAATCAAACTATACTGTATCTTACTGCTTATAGAAAAAATAGGAAGTTGGGAAGGAGGAGGAAATTCTAAGTGTTGGCTGACCACAGAGGTGTGTGCGTCATGGTTTAGAATTTGTGAGATATTTAACCTTTAAGCATTTCTCATTTCATTGTAAGAAAGCATTCAGAAATAATGACTGCCCAATTTGTAGTTCAAAGCACTAAATTTAACTGTAATGTTGCCACCAGAGGGCAGCATGTTACATGAGCTGGCAGCGTAGAACCTGCTCTATTCTGACTTTGAGCAAAGAGGAACTTGTAAAATCTGAGTTCTGAAGAGTATCAAGGATTCATTTACAAGTTTTTCCTGTTATGTTCAGCGTGTAACTAAGTCCTCAGATACTCAGCGTGGCATTAGCTTTCTGAGAAAGAGAAGTGATGTTACTGACATCTGCCAGGTGAAAACTAAACGTACCTGTTCTGTAACTTGCGTTCTAGTGTCCTTAGCTTATTATTACTCCTGCATACAATTTCCATAACAGAGAGGTGTCAGGAACTTATTCCCTTACTTCCTCTGTTGTTTTCACCAGTTGTAGAATTAATTCGTCCTGTTTTTGTCTTTATGGTGGTAAACCTACATTACTTGTTTGCTTTGTGTGATAAAACTGATGTCAAAGTTGATTTAATTCTGTGTTGAGTGTTTTTAGGAGTAATTTATCTTAAAAGCAGCATCTGTACTGTTTGGTAGTTGGGTTTTTATGTTTTAGATTGTTTAGGGTTGGGGTTTTTTTTGAGGTTAGCATTATGAAAACTTGCCTTCTTGGTTCCCATGTAGCAATACGATCTATAAAACTCCTTATACAATTATCTAAAGTGATATTATACTGGTGTGTGGGACTCAAAAACCTCGGTTTTTTTAGCTTTGCAGTAGATGCAGGTGTGACACAACAGGCAGATGACATCTTACAAAACTCGCTTTCCCATTTGTACAGTAATGTAACTTTCCTCAGCAGGGTATTGCTGTTATTTGAGAACCTAGTTATAATGTGAACACCATTGAAAAACATGTTATATTAAAACAAATCACTGAATAACTTGCATAAAACCTTTTTTTTTTTTTTTTTTTAATGCTGTGGTATAGGTATATTCAGTATTCTCGTGCATAAAAGCATCAGTAATTTGTGATTTTGAAAGATTAAAACCAAAAGTTGGACTTCGGGAAAATGTTTACATTTAATGTTACATTGTTTTCTTTAATTTTCCTGAAACGTAGTCTGGAATTTTTATATTTGGAAGTCTAACATACTGCTTTTTCAAAAGTCTCTCTCTCCCTTTTATGAGTAATGGACATGCTGTGTACTAGGGCCTTGCCATCTTTCAGGTGACTGAGTATAAACCCAGATTGAGTTTGGTACTATCTCTCTTGGGGTAGTGAAATGAAACCTGGACGTGAGCTGATTTGGGGTGGAGATGCTTGAGTATCTTTGTATGGTGCTTTAGTAACAGCAGCATTATGGGAACGTACCGTGCAACCGCAGTAGGCTTGGTAGGCAGCCAGCCAAGTCCATGAAGGCTTACTGGTTGAGGTCTTGTGCTGTGTGGAAGTGGCTAAACTGCACCTGGATCCAAGTTGGCATATGAAGTGCTGCAGCTGTGTTCTTGCAGTCCCCTGCACATGGTCTCATAAATCCAAACTGGATTTGAGAGGAAGCCACTCTGTGTCTCCACATCTATGGCCCAGTTAATCTGCAAATAGGATAAACTGCCCATAAATAATTGAGAGTTTATAGTATACTGCATGTTCCAGATAAGAGTTAGAACATGCAGTATAAAAAGAGATTTTTACAGGAAGTCAGTTATACTGAGTTCACCTTCTTGTCCTTGCTAATTGGGGCACTAGCATGCAATGGCAAAATCTGATATGATATTCTTAAAGCGAGTGGACTGCTGTTTTCAGTGAGATTCTAAGGTGGTTAGTTTGAGTCTGCTTATACTTTGAAGTGTAAGCTAACTTGAAATAGATGGATGTAAGAGACAAATGGAAGTCTCAAGGGATGCAAGTCTCTTTTCATGGCTGATTAGTATTAATTTTTCAGAATTCATACCAACTGAAGAAAACATGAGGTAGATTTATTATGCACTATAATGTTGTGAAACCATTGTTTTCAAGTAATAATAATTTATGTGTGACCCAGTGCGGCCTGCCATTTTGCCATCCAGAATAACAGTACGTGCTGGTTTACCACTAATATGTGGTGTGCCAGAATCACCGATGGAAATGTGGTAATCAGATTATGTCTTTTCAAGGCATCTGAAATTACAGAACTGAGGTGAATGGAATATTTGGATTTTTCAGATCAACAGTTTCTTAGGCAGTATGTTTCATATCGAAATAGACTGTACTGAACTCAGTATAGTTTTTTGCTTACAGTACATGTGTAATAACTAGGGTGGGGGCAGTTGAGTGTTGTTAAATCACACTGTGTTTTCAAGTGCACCTTATTACTCTTTGTGAGGATAGATGCATTCCTGTGGTGATCTGTTCTTGAGTGTAGCATCCAGAAGATACTTTGTACTCAGTTGTTTTAGTCTGTTAAAATTCTAGTTTTCTTGGTCTAAAGTAATTTTTATAGATCTAATGTAATTCTCATTAAATTAATTCGAAGAGCCTAGGTGTACGTAGCCAACATCTTCTAGAAACGTTAGAAGTGCCAATTGTTAAGTGCTTGTTTACATGAAGTTATCATAACACATTTTTAAGACTTCAAGTTCTGTTTAATGTCCTAGTGAAAGAGCAAGCAAGTGTAAGTATCCTCACAGATCCCAGCTGTGTGAATTTCCAAAGTTTTTGACTTGAAACTTTCAGTAGGCCTGTGTATGAGGCCATTACAATTATTAGTGTGTTATCAGAAACCAAGATGAGTTTGACTTTTTTTTCTTACATTGGAAACTTCAATTTCTGAGGAATTTGAATCAATTCGTAGTTGGCCGAAAGCCAATTTTCCTTCTCAACTCTAACGCATGTTTGAAAAACGAACTCACTTCCTAAGTGCCTTGTGAATCTGCAATGATTAATTCTTCTCATTATTTTGCTGCAAATTCTCATGACCCTCTGTGATGATTCGATCACCCACTTAGAGTTTATGCATATTCATATCTTTCTGCTCCTGCCGCAGTCGTTGAAGTCTCCTTCACTGGCTGTGGTGTGTGCTTGGTGCAGTAATTGAGCTGCAGTAGATTGATTACTCTGGGGAGCTGTAAGGCCTTTAAAGGTGAAAACATATCAGTCCTGTTAATTAGGAAACAAAGCTCTGGTGGCAAGTTCAGCAGTCAAATGCTTCCAGTGTAGAAATGAGGAAAGGTATGATTTGTTCCTCTCCATGAACCCTGTTTACTTTTTTATATTTGAATTAGATCTGTATTTGCTGTAATGGGCTTGTGCAGAAGATAGCATATCTTGTATGATTGCATGGTGTTGGCATTTTAAAACAAAAAGAACTATATGTTTGACATTGATTGTACTTATTAGCTGCCGTTAATCACCTCTTAAATTATACATTATTTTAGGTATTACTTGACCTATAAAGTTAAATGAGAGATGAAAAATTGAATAATTGATTGTAAACTTTAACCAAAAACGTATATATCGTTCACTTTTTCAGACCTAAATGTCAAGTCTTTTATCTGAATTAAAACAATAGATTCTCAGAAATCATAATAAAACCTGAGGCTTCTCCTTTCTGCTGTTAAGTTGTCTATTACCTGTCGTGTGCAAGATTAATTAAAGAGAATACGTTTTTAAAATTAGGTGAATATTAAATGATAGCATAAGGTTTCATCCAGCAGACAGCATCCTTACATCATCATTGTAAGTACCCTGTGGTTTTATGTTGCTAAGCACTCTAATCTAGAGTGGCCTATTACGAAGATATTAAGGGTAGGGGAAACCATCTGCCACACAATCTATCCATAAGGGTCAGAAATAAATAATTTAGAAGTAATTTATATATCTTAAAAACCACTTTTTCCCTGCAATTATTGGACAACAGATTGTAGAATACAGATGTTATGAAAATGCCACTGTTTTTGTAAACAGCGTGTGATCCATTGCTACTCCTGGGTAGGTTATAGGATGCTGTTGTCATACCTGTTCCTGCCGAGGTCAGGAAGAAAAGTCTTGCTGAAGCAACTGCACATGAGATTGGGCTCCAATTAGTGCATCTTACACCAAAGGATATCACACTCATCGTGGGTTTCTTTTCCCCTCTATTTTAGGCATTTATTAACACCGCAAAGGAGATCTACGAGAAAATCCAGGAAGGAGTTTTTGACATTAATAACGAGGTAACTTTTTAGTACTCTGAACACTGTTTGTTTGTTTGTTTGCTTTTTTAAATGTACCAAACTCACCTTCCCTAGAAGGCTGGGCAGTAAAATATTTATGTGTTCTATTTGGATGTAGAATTGTCTTCCATTGTGATAAAAATGGATTAAAATAAGTGACCCTATCCATCCATGAAGCATCACAAAATAATATAAATCCCCAAAAGAGAAGAAAATCCACTTTCATCCACTTCTCCATATGGTGTCATCTGTTTTCGAAGATAATTTTCCACTATGTAAATGGGGGACCATGTTGATATGCCAGATGTACTCCATGAGCTGTCCAGTGGAGGGGAGGGATTGCTTTGAGAGTTACATAAAAGACTTCTGAAATGTTCCTGGTTTAGGTGGCTGGATTCTGTAGGGAATAAAAGATTAGCCATTTTGCCTATGCACATTACTGAAATTACAGATTACCGGGGCCTATCTCTTTGCTTGTTTGGGAGGGGTTGGGGAGGTGAATCAGGGAGCACTTTTGTAATGCAGGAGCCTAGAAAGACCTGCGTGTCCCTTGAATTTTGGAACGATTGTGCTGTTGAAAATCTTGAGCAGTTAGGAGGGAGGTTTGTGGCCACATAAAAAGCAGATTCAAATTCAGTGGGAGTAAATGGAAATACTGAGATCATACAGAAATGTGAGGATTGTATAAACTCTCGGTTAACACTTATGTGGTGTGACTTTTTATGTAAAAAAGTTAAAATTTGATAGTGTGAAGTGGTCAGTTATTTCTGGTGCCCAAGTTGTTTGTTTTTTGTTTGCCTTTTTTTTTTTTTTTTTTTTCAATTGTGTATGTCCCTAAATAACATTGCTGAGGGTGCTTGGTGAAACCACGTGGAAATCTGCACCACCACTCTCTCTTCTCTGTCTGTTCTGTGAATAGGTGCATTCTCTTTCTGGGACTGTCAGTGTGATGCTTCTCTTAAAGTGTGAAAGTCCTTGCAGAATTGTTCAGAGTAGTGAGGGAACTGGGAGGACTCAAATAGCTTTACCTCTTTCTCCTTCATATATTTCAACATTAGAAAATTTAGACTATTAAAAATACCATTCTTATTACTCTAGAGAGGAAAGACTGAGAAATTTCAGTAGTATGCAAAGTATTTGCATTAGGAAACTTGTAGTTAAACAAGAGTAATCCTTCAAAGATGCTAATTCTGACTAGGAAAATGTGTGTGTATATATGGTGTTTCAGTGAAACACTTGTAAAATTCAGTTTAGTGATGAAAAACTTAAAATTTTCTTTAATATTTTTCCTAAAGAAAATGCACTCTGAAGTGCAATATAAATTGGACAGTAATCTGAGAATCTGAAAAAGCATTGCTCATTGTATCTGTTGAGTTTCATATAGGAGCTGACTGCTTTACTGTGCCTCGTGGAGCTCTGATTGCAACGTGCTGTCAGGAGCCAACAGTCCATGCTATTTATTTGGCTTTATGCCAAGGCCGGCTCCTTGATTCCTCAAGAAGTTGCTATCAGCCCAGAGGGGGCAAAACCAATGAGCCATAGGGCATGCTTTTTATTAAAGAGGAGTCAAAGAGCGAAAAGAAACCACATCAGCTGCTGTCAATACTGAGCTAGTGCCAGAAACCCCAAGGCTACTACTGTTGCAGAACAACTGCCAAGCACTATAAATCTGAGATTTACTGTGACGCAAAGTTTCCTTAAGAGCTTAATTTCTGAAGCTACTGTATTACTTTTCTCAAAGTGCTGTATTTTTAGGTAAAATCCACTTGAGGGAGTGAGGGTTAAGATATAAGTGTGATTTTGATGAATGAAAGAGCTACGCTGTGTGTGGGTTCTTGGCAAGTAGCCATGTCTTTCGGGATCATAGAAATTATTGATGACACAGAACACTCATATGCCCTTAGCCTCTACAGCTGATTCAACACAGAAAGAAATGCTGTCTAGAGAGGAAAAGTTTCATATGAAACTATTAAACTAATGGAGGTTTTGGTGAGAGGGGAGAGGTTATACGTTTCTAGCAAATGCTATGTATTTTTAAAGCCTATGCCAAGTAGTATTCAGATACAGTTCTTGATCTGTGTTTTCATCTTAGGAGTTTAAGGTACGGAGTTTAACATTGAGATAAAATTTAAATGAGAAGGAAAGCACCTTCTTTTAAATTATATTCAATCACCAAGATCATGTTCCTAAAAACTTATATAAATTTGGCTATATTTATGGCATACATTAGGAGAATTTGCTATATGATCTTCTAAAAAAAAAAAAAGTTTTTCACTTATATTAGTGTTCTGAAATAATTACACTGTCTATTAAATTTCATTTCAGGCAAATGGCATAAAAATTGGCCCTCAGCATGCTGCTACTAATGCAACACTTGCAGGCAATCAGGGAGGACAACAAGCTGGAGGAGGCTGCTGTTGAGCCTGTTTTTACTTTCTAGCTGCCTGGATGGGGCCTACTAACTTGTTTGTTCACCCTTCCCTTCCCCTCCGCCCCGCTCGCCTCCACTCCGATTCAACTGAGACATGAAACTTGTAAGTTGGTTTCCTGTTGCAGAAGAAGACTTTATCCTTCAAATTCTTGTATAACTTTGAATAAATGGTTAATGTTCACTTAAAGACAGATTTTGGAGATTGTATTCATATCTATTTACATTTGATTTCTAGGTCAATTGATGTGATTATTTTTGTTAAATGTTGTCTTGTGCCCTTGCCTACAAACTGAATTGTATTAAACACTACAAAGTCATCTGAGTATTTTAATCAGTTTGTGTAGTTAGGTTTCCCAGCTCCTGCGGTTACCTAATGTTTAATATTGTAGAGCTGTCCTCAAGTTTTTTGTCAATTTTCAAGGCTATCAAGAGAAGCGGAAGGACTCTTTTAATTCTGTATTTATCACTTTCTGTATATATAGTTTAATAACCTGCTTGGGTGTACTTGCCAAGCTAGAATTCTTTAATGCATTTGCATAAATTCTATACTACTTAGAGCTTGAAAACTACAGAAGCATTAATAGAAATTGCTTGGACGCTAAATTTTAAGCCTTTTTGACATTGTTAGCATGTTCATCCTCCCCTGTCATTATCCTGAAGTCCAAGAGAAATGCTTAATGTATATTACTAGAGGCTACATACGTGCTATCTATTTTAATGCCAAATGTTTGCTGTTTGTCCACAATTTCCACAGCACCTCTTCAGAAATGGATTAGCTGTTTGCCTTAAAGAGTACTATAGGTAAAAGCAGAGCATGAATGAGAAGTAGAGGAGGAGTTGATAAATTTGAAATGGCACATTATAAAAACATTAATCTTTTCTTAATGTTTTTTCTTGTTTACCACTTGATTTCTAGGTATATTTTTCATGCAAGGACAGTTTTTCAACCTAAATGTACAGTGGTTGTGTAAAGTTTTCTTTTAGTGACAACTTGTAATCCTAAATATATGGTAAGCATCTTGTCTATTGTGAAGAGGGTGTGAAAATAAAATCTGCCAGTTTGGAAATCTTGCTGAAAATGAAGACTAGAAATGCTTTGGTACTTATTGCAGTGGTGGTCGGGGGTGGATGTTTTGCCTCAAATGAAAGGGTTGCAACAGTACAGAACAAAATCCTATGTTTAAGTGTTTATTTGTTCAAGTACAGAATATTCATGTCGCTTTTCCTACAAATGAGGAAACAACTGAATTTCCACTTCATCCTATTTATATAAATTGCAGATAATAGGGTGACACTAAAGCTAGGCCATGCTTCATGTATCTAACAAAAAAAAGGGGGGGGGGGGGAATGACCGCAAAACTTTTGTTTTACTGGACCAATACTAACTGCAACACAACACTGGGGGACATGGATCCTCATGTTATCCATTCTTACTGTCAAAAGTTTAACATCAGAAGTGAATAAACTTCAGCCTGACAGGTGTAACATAGCAGTGGTTCTGAGATTAAATAAAGTTTAAAAAATGTGTGGAACCTTTTGTTTGTATTTGGGGGAAGGGAAGAAGATTTTTTTTTGGAACAGGAAACATTGCAGAACTCAATTGCTTGAGGCGAGATGGTAGAAAAGCATGCTCTTCTGTAGCAGCCTCAGCTACACTGCAAAGGGCAGTATGTGTCTCCTAGCTGTAAATGTTGCCCCTGTTAAGGAAGCAGAGGCAGGGAATTTGTACCCTATCCTGAGAAGAACAAAAATGCATGCTGTTTTAAGTGTTGATGATTTACAAAGCTAAAGTTTCAGACAGCCACTGATTTTCTAAAAGCATATAGAATTGACCAGGAATCTAAGGCTGTTATAGTGAGGAGCCACCAGCACTTTTTGGGGGAGGGTGAAGGGTGGGAGGAATGTGTTGTGACATATTATAGTCACGGGTGCTTATTGATTTTTATCTTTTTTAATGATGTTGGTTGGTCCTAGCTGACATGCTGGTCTTGCACTGTGCATCATACAAAAATCTGGTACTTTCAAAGAGGAGCTAGGACAAACCTGAAGTTTCCTTGCATTCTGCCTGGCTTTTTGTCACAAGCTTTGTGCATACATAATCCTTTTGTTCACAATGAGAAAGTTGTGTATTTTTGTTGGGTTTTTTTGAGAAGCCTCTCATCCTACTTTATCCTATTAGAATTTGAAAATTATGTAATTATGAGGGTTTACTTCTAGAGCATTTGCTTTACAAGGGTATTCTTTCACAGGTTTCAGTTTTACTTGTACATGAGTGACCGATAACTTGCCCAGCTTTTCATGCTGAATTCCAGTTGCTTCTACTGGTTGCATTTTCATAACCAAACAATTAAAACACTTCATTATTCCCCAGCAACTTGTACAGCTGTTGTATGTGATGTAAGACTATTATTGGTACTGACAAATCCTGCCATGGTGCGGCTTCCCTGTACTCCCAGTTTAGTATATGGTACAAATCACAGTTAACTTACAGAAGAGTAAATCTAGAGTGGCAAATCCTCTAAGCATGATTTTAAGACTTCTCTTATTTGTACGTAAAATGAGAAGCTCCAGGAATTTTGGCAGTCGTTTAAGGAAGATTAACACTCCCCCTCAATCTTATACCTGTGTTTCTGTTGACTTCAATCATTCTGATTTATTCTTGTGCAAGATCAGACTCAGCAGTGACTTAAGGTAAATGACTGCCAAAACACTTCCTGATAAGCTAAAATAACGAGAGGCTGGCTGAAGCCCCTCGCAGGCAGCAAGTGCTTTGTTCTCTGCTCCAGAGACGTCTCCTTTCTGCTGTGTTATGCTTTTTGTGATGGTTAGTTCCTTGTGTTCCTTCCTAACCTTCCTTAGAGCCTTCAAACACAGTATTGGAGGGGTTAGAAGGGCAGAGATTAGTTTTGGGCTAAATGGCACATATTTAAGTTAGGAAAGTTATTTCTGCCTGAAAAGTTTACCTGTGACTGTGAGAGCGCTAAATCTGTTCTTGGGAAGAAAGGAAAACTTCTTATCAGGCTCTAAGTTACAATTAAACTGAATCAGAGTGAAAAAACGTGTATTAAAAAAAAACCTTAGAAATATCATAAGAAATTTTTGGCATTAAAGGATTTTTTTTTAAAGTAATCATTCTAAATGAGAAGACCTCAATATGCCTGCATTTTCTCAAAGTTGTTACCAGTGGGGTATTGCTTTTGTAAATGCTGAAGCTTGAGATGAGGATTCCTCTTGATGGATTCTTTTGAAGCTGCTGATTGTCCTACAGCTTTCTTCTTAGGTTTTTTGTTTGTGGTTCGTTTTGGTTTGGTTTTTTTTTTTTTTTTTTTCCTTCCCTCCCCAGCTCCTAAATCAAGTTTCTCTTGTGTACGATCTCCTTTTTGTCTTGTCTGTTGTGGTATTCTTTCATTCAAGCTGAATCCAGTGAGCAAAGTGCTGCTCTCCATCTTTACCACTTCACATCTGTTACACCTACACTTCAGGGCATTTGCCCAATGTGGGGCATTTGCCTTGGGGATGGAAGGGTGAGACAGAGGGAGAGAGGGATAAACACTCTCTTGCTGCATGATATAAAACCATGAGGGAAGTATTGCATGGGTTGCGTTACTTGTTACACATACTACGTGTACTGTTTTGCATGGGGGGGATATAATTTGCCTATGCCTCTTCCATTATTGCAGGGGGGGGCGATAGGGGAGGAGGAGGAAGACTAACACATTTTATTTGACTGTCTTAACAAATTTGCTTGCTGATATCGTGCTTATGATTTGTATGTACTTAATGTTCCTCCCCCTAGAATCTCTGGGTTTCCTTCTGCCGTATTCCTGCAATGTAACTTTAACAGTATGCAGTGGTGATTTATTTTAATACCGTACTGAAATCTCCATTTGTAAATAATCCAGGCTGCTGCTGTGTAAGTAGCTGATGAAATGTCTTTACTGGGTCTGCTGCCTATGAAAGAAACCACAACATTAGGCAATAAAAACTACTAACAGAATGTTACGAAACCAAGACCATGACAAAAAAGCAGCATGTTGTGGATCTATCATTTTTATTCTTGGGACAGATTTTATTATTTTTGGAACTATTACAAGACTTATGTTAAATATTGTGGATGATAAGAGGAAACAGACTCTTGGCAAACATGAAAAACCAATTACGGCATATTACCCTATTCCCCTTCCAATAAAGGAGGGGCGAAGCTAAAAGTTTATTCTTTGCTTAGCAGCTCGGGGTTGGGGGGGGCCGGGGGCAGGAAAAAAAAAGTGTTTCTGCTTCAGGATTGGCTTGAGGAAGGAGATTGTTGCTGTAGCGATCTTACCGCAGGCAGGCCAAGCTGGAAAAGGCAAAACCAGCGTGCTCTGCAGTCAGTTTTTGCCCAGTCTGAAAAAGTACACTGTTGTCACAGGAGCGCTGATTAAACAGATCACTATTCTATGCTATCGGGTATACTGTTCACTTAAAAGTAAATTTAAAAAAAAAATGTATTTGGTTGCAACCTTCAGTACTGCAAATCTCCCTGCCGTGGTGATGGGTATTTCTGAAAACTTGTTTTGAAAAATAAACTGGAACATGTGTCTGATACTCAGACATGGGTTTTAACTGCTACATCCCACGGCTCTATGTGATGCAGAAGTGAAAGGTGTAGCAAAAGCCTTCTTGAAAGTACACTGCCTGTACGTCCATTTGAACTCCCATCCCAAATTACAGTTCCTGTGAAATTGTCCATGGCAGCATGAATGTAGATGAATCAGTGCATCAGCATATTTTGTGTTTCCCCCCCCCCCCCCCATAGTTATGATTTTTAAAATTCCTTCTTTAAAGAGTCAGAGATATAAATGTTTGTATTAGGCAGAATCTTGGCGGGGGGGGGGGGGGGGGAGGACTACAGTACATTTGGTGTAAATTATAGCAGGATCTAATTAGCCCTTCTTAAGCAAAGCCCAGTACCACATGTCAGACCAACGGGAAGCTGATTGTTTCCTTTCCCTAGCCTTAGGCATAAAATACTGGGGGGCAAGAAAATCCTTAAATGAGAGGACAGCTCAGAAGAGACCAAGGTACAATTCTAACAATTGTCAATTTAATATTGCCCAAGTTAGTCAAGTAAACAGTTAGTTTTCTGATTAGGGCTTGGGAAAATATTTTCAGATGCAGGAAATGTCTGAAATAATGGGACTTACGAGACAGTTAAATAACAAGGGTACTCGGAAAGACAAAAACCCGTGGGGTTGCTTGCAGTCTCCCACGAAGAGGATGCAGGAGAGGCCACCTGTTTAGCAAGCGTTACCCAGCAGCTGAAGGCTGCCACCTACACCTGGGAAGGTGCTGCTGGAGAAGCATAACATTGGGTTGGCTGTGGTGAAGGAGTTTATAAATGTGGACACCCTGCTGCCAGGAGCACGTTGGCAGTGCTCAGACCAAAGCTGAGGCAGCTTCCACACTTCGAGGACAGGTACACGTGGTTTAAGGAAGAGAGATGGGAACAGAAACAGCTGCAGAGGGCACGGGGCAAATTAACTTGTCAAGTGCTGGTTTAAAAAACCTGAATCCACATACAACACCTGTCTGGGATTGTTGTACATAAATGCACCAAAGCTTTGTCTTCAGCATAGTTGGAAGTGGGGATTTTTTGTGTGTTTTTTCTATTATGTTTTAATTTGTGAGGATGACTGGACTTTACTCATGGCTTGCTGGTTAGGTTCACATCAAAAGTATTTGAGACCGAGAATATCAGAGCAAAAAAGAATTTGTTTCTGATGTCCTTGAGAGTCAATCCAGCCATTTCTAAGCAAAGCATGGCTGACTGACCTAAACTAACCGGTCACCGACAAATGTGTCTGGGCCATCAGCGGCGTGTAAAAATCCAGCAGGCGGGGGCTATGGTGCTTCTCCTTGCCTCGTGTTGTTCAGCTCTGATCTCACGAGTAAAACATTCCCACACAGAAACTGAAATGCTTGCGGTGTCTCCCGTAGCTGTTGCTGTGAAGCAGAAATTAAGTTTGTGAAGTATGTGCAATATTGCAATCCTCTCTGGGATGTTTTTCTGTAAAGCCACGTAACTTCAGAGAAAAGGCCATCATTACCACTGAAGAAAATTTAATGTATACAATTATGTCACAGCACTGGCCTGCAGGACCAACCACTGTGCATCAAAAATTAATACTTTGACATGTCCTCTGGATTCCTATCCAATTCTTTCAGAGGTGTCCAGTTTCCATGCCATGTTTCTTATGTGTTTCTTCACATCTTCTTTATCCCGCTTCCTTTCCTTTTTGTTACTTCTCCCACCTTTTCCTTTCCTACTTGGAGGTTGGGAGTGGATGCCTGTTTAGGGGGAATGACTCAAGAAAAAGAGCGGCGTATTTACAGTTCCCTGTTCTTCTGGAAGACCTTTAACTGTCACTGGTTAAAAACAAACAAACAGCTTTAGTTTGTCTACTTTGAGTGATGTTTGCTTGTAGCAATGCCGCTATGTAAACGGAACATACATAGTTGGTCATAGACCCATCTGTTTAACGCTGTTAAGGACCCGGGAGAAGTATAGGACACGCGAGGAAGCTCACTGAGCTGTACCTGACGCAGACACGCAGGAAAAGGCTGGATAACCACAGCCGGGGGTATGAGCCCTGGGCACGGAGCACCAGGTGATGTGCAAGGCTGAAGGTTTGCCTTACTGACCGGCCTGCACGGAGGCTGCTAAATCCCCACTCCTGGGTCACTCACTAGCACTGGGCTTTATTTTGAAGGTGTATGCAACTTCATTCCATCCCACTGGCTTTCCAGTTTAATTCAATTGCTGCATCAGGCAAAAAGCAGTTTTCCTTCCACGTCAGAAGAACTCTGAAGTTCTAAAGTTGTTGAGTTATTGTTGTTCACCAAAAGTAAAGAGGATTCGTTCAAGGCTGCAGTAGAGGAAAGGCTGCTACGGATACTATTGCTTCATGAGCCAAGGAATGAGCTTTGCTTGCTGCAGGAAGGAGGAGACGTCTCATTATCTGGGCGCTGGGAGCCGGTCTGCTCGAGCCATCTCCTCTTCCTGCTCCACAAGGACTGAGGCGTCTCTTTGAGGTACGCAAAGCAGCAACACGATACTCCCCAGGCTTATCAGCCACTATCAGCTGGATCTGCTGTTTGCTCCAGACTCCACCTTTGCTTGGAAAGTGCTCGCAATTCCATGAGGTAATTCTTCCTCCCAGTGCTGTCGCTTCTTAGGACGACCATGTGCTCCTCCCATAAGCCAGGACAGAAAATGAAAAAAAAAAAAAAAAGGCCGGGCCCTGACATCCATGTGCCGTAACTTCCTCCATCATCGCACCCTTGTGCTCCCCACGCTTTGGCTCTCGCCACCCTGGCCTGGGAAGGCGAAGTGCCACAACCCAAGCGGAGCCATCATCCTCCCGCCGCCCAAGCGGCCTGACCGGCCCCCCGCTCGGGCCTAACCCCGCACCGGGGCCTGCCCGCCCCCAACCGCCCCCGGTTTCTCCGCAGGTCTGAGGTAAAAACCTGCTCGGGTGGCACCCTGAATTCCCCCCGCCCCCCCGGCCGATACAAATCCGCGTTATTTTGATTTAGCTCGGATCGATGGTCCGCCCTCACGTACAATAAACACCTATTAAACCCAAATAAATACGGCTACGGGGGTGGGGACAGCGGGAGCTTAAGTTAAACGGGTGCAGTTCTGCCTGCCCCGGAGTGGGGCGCAGACGGTGGCCCCGACGGAGCCCGGCCGGGAGGGGCGCGGGAGCCCTGCGGGGAACCAGGGAGCGCAGGCCGCGGCTGGGAGCGGAGACACCGGAGTGCCCGAGGCGCGGCGACCCCCGCACCGCTCCGCTCCGCTCCGCAGCGGGCTGGGGGAGGGGCGAGGGAGGAGGCGGCGCTCCCCATTGGCCGGCGGCCGCACCCAATCAGCGCGGCCGGGCGGCAGCCGTCAGGGATAGGAAAGCCCGTCCGGGTGACGTCACGCGGCGCGGGCCAGTGAGGGGGGAGGGGCGGCCTCCGCCGCGCCCATCGCCGCGGGAGGTGGGGGGAGGGGGGCGGGGCAGGGCGGGGGTTCCCCCTGGGGGGCGGGGCGGTGGCTCCCCCGCAGCGCTGCCGGGGGGGGCGCTCGGCCTAGGAGTCGCGCCGTCCCGTCCCGCCGCCGTCGCTACGGCAACCTCGGTCCCGCTGGGGAGGAGCCCGACCCGGTATCCCCCGGCGGGGGCGGGGGGGGGGGGGCGGCTGTCACCGGCTGCTGCTGGTCCTTCGCCCCCCCACCTCCCCCCCCGGCACCGACACCGGCACCCGGACGGGGCCTTGGCCCCATCTCGGCCCCAAACCCTCGGGGGTTCGGGGGGGGGGGGTGGCTCCCTGGGCGCGTGCGTGCAGCCCCCCGCACAAAGGGAGCTGGGATCCCCGGGGGGGGGGGGGGGGGCACAGCCCGGTGGCTCCCCGTTTACAGCAAAGACGCGATGTCGCTGTTCCGCGTAGAAAAATATCAGGAAATTTCAGGTCTAAAACTTCTTCCGCCGCACTTTGTTGTTTGTTTATCGTGTTGTCTCCAAAATAAGGCCAACCTCTTACGTTAGGCAGTGACTGCAGTGGGGGAAAAGCACTTTATTTCGCTGCGGGTTTGTACATGGCAAAATAAAGGCGAGGGAAGAAGCAGCGAAGGTAAACATTTTGATCTTTATGCCGTTAGACAATTGAACTTCTGTGCCTGTAAATTTTTTTTTTTTCACAACGTTAGCAACAAGTGAACGTTTTTGTTCTCATGCGTTTTACTTGTGAATGCAGCAAGGATCTCTCTGGATCGTACGTTCCTGCACATCCCCTCTGTACCGGTATTGCCTTTAATTTTAGTACGAGCCAAAGTAACGTATTCTCTCTCTTCTAAATTTTAAAGCTCAAAAGGTGACAGTGGGCATAGCCGGTGTTTGCCTGGACAACTCCCTCAGTTCTGTTTTGCTTTTTGGACAGGTGGAGCACGCCACAGGCGTGCCTGGACGTTCGGCCCTTCTAAGCAGCTTGTCGTTGGGGCGGCAGATAACTAAGCTGTACGTTCAGAGCACTGACAGATGAACACCCCTTCTCCTTTTTTTGACCTCCCGAAGTCCCTCGTTTACGTGGGTTTAAATAAATGGAGAAACGTACCGTACGCAGTGCGTGCCTCCAGGTACGCTAACGGTGCGTGTACATTGAAATGCTGTCTAACAGAAAGACGAGCAGCATCTGAAAAGCGCGTAAGCCCTAATTGATTCCAGACACAACCGGCCTGGATTTTGTTTCCTCTTATTCCAACTTTTCTGACCTTGTAAAAATTAGATTGATTGTGTTACACTAAAACAAGGCCACGATCTCGCAAAAACTACCACGTGTGCTAGGGCTGAGGAGTGCAGAGTAAGGCACTGTGCATGGAACAAACGTCGACAACATCAGGCCCCAGGTTCGTTTGTTTCTTTTCCTTTGCTTATATCTAATCACGGTGAAGCAGTAGTCTCACTTCTGCTAAAAGCTGAATCGGGGTTTTCGTTTTTAAAGGAGGTGAAAAATGTCTAGTAAAACTTACGATTTGAGGTGAATGATCAGTTTTAAATTCTTACAGCAGTTTAAGCTGCTGGGATTTTATGGCATTTCGAGCAGTGAGGGTTTAAAAGTATATGTAGCGTTTAATTTTTTCAGTACTTTTGTGTGTGTGTGTGTGTGTGTGTGTAGTGGTATCTGTTTTTCAGAAGATTGTTTCCAGGGATTGGTAGGAAAGTTTACAGACTTACTGGCTTTGATGATAACCCTCATGATACCGTTGTGCCTAGGTATAAACATGTAAAAAAGACCTAGGACAGCAGAAGGCGTTAGATGTGCTACTGCCTTTGGCACTGGAGAACTTCTGAGTACAATTATATTTTCTGCTTGACAAAAATCCCAGGCCCAGGTGCGCTGATCCTTTCATTGCAACAACTGCTGCTGCTCCTGTATTTGGGAATCTGCAGCTTGCTAGCCTTAAATCTCTCTGAAGAGTTGTGACAGAAAAACGTCTTTCCAGCATGTTGAACTGAACAGATGATGCCTCTCTTTATTTCTCTGAAGGCTCTCCTTTTGGTTTTGTTTTTTTCAGGATCAAGAATAAACTGTGTATTTATGTCTTTGTCAGCAAGGCTCCCATGGAGCAATCCTTGTAAGCACTGGGATTGCCTGTTTGGTAGCAAGGAGGCTTATAAAAAGCAGCTCCAGGTGGAAGCGGGCCTTTTCCTGCTCCTCCCTCCTGCTGCAACTCCCTTTCATCCAGGCCCTGAGAACGGCCTGCTGGTCGGACAAAGCTGTGGATGTATCAGAGTTGCGATCACTTGGCCAAAATGTTAGAATATCTACCTTTACTCACACTGATTCATTGATGTTCTGGGAAGCTTCCTTGTCTATAATGTAGCCCATCAACTGAGAGCAAATGTAACTTAAAAAATTAAGCCTACCTCTAAAGAAAATGAGCAGCTTTTATGCATCGTTAAACTTATCTACTAAGAAGTTGGCATGAGTAAGGCTGCCGTCATGTTTGGGCTTTTTAGCTCCCTTGTCAATCAACATTTCTTATTTCCCTACAGAATGCAAGGTGGAAATGGTGTGTGGTAGATTATTTATTAAATACAAAAAACTGACAGCATGTGCACTGTTCTGACCCAAAAGTCCTGTTGGTAACCTCCTGCACCAAGGATTAAACAATAAATATTGATGCTGCTACTGCATCTGTTGTCTTTACCTTCTAGCAGCTGTTTTACACCTTCTTTTCTATTAAGTTGTAGAAGAGCTTCAAGTAAAAACCCTGCCACTTCAGAAGCAGTGATATAATCTGTGCTCTCAGTGAAAAAAAAAAAAAATCCAGCATGTTCTGGCTTGCGTTTTTTAGGAGAGAAGGCAATTGGTCCATGGCTTAAAAGTTGTGCCATTCAGCGCAGCGCTACTTAGCGTGCGGCCTACGAAGTGTGACCTGTGGCGTTAGGGATGCAGCGCACATCCCCTCCCTCCTCTGTCACCACAGGATGAAGACAGGAGGTCTTTCTGCCTTGGCTGAAATAAACAAGTTCTGTTCATCTGCCCGGGGTGTACAAGTAAGTATCATGATTGTGTAAGTTGCTTGTAATACCCAAAGTATAAACAAACTTGTGCATAGGAAAGATGAGTTTCTGGCAGGTTTCCTGGGGAGTTCCCTCAGTGCTGCAGAGCAGAGGCATTCCTCTCTAAGGATAAGACAAATTTCAGATATTTACGCAAGACAGAAGCAGAAAAGGTGCAGAATGGAGAGATACAAAATGAGGTGGTGCTTTTAACACTGACCTGTGGCTCTAGATCTGTTTCTTCACAATGGAACACCTCTACTTTCAAATCACGTCTGTAGGAATGACAAGTACGCAGCATCTCCTGGAATCAGAGCTAACATTTTTCCTGTGAAATGTGTGAATGAGGTGAGGTGTTCCTTTCTCTGTGAGTTGGTGCTATCAGAGTGGACTTTGTTAAATTCAGTTTTAAATTTTATATTGGTAAGCTTCAACTATCAGTGCCTTGTTTTAAGTACTTTGATGATAAAACTCCACTTAGCCAGGCAGTTGTTTCTCTTCTTGCGACGAAGTGCTGCGCAAGGGATGCGCACTTGGCTGGATTGTGAGAAACTGTGAAGATCATAGAAACAAGTTTAAGTCCTTACATGTTTGCTGAAGGTATCTCACGCTTTTTGAATGTTCCAATACCCACAGAAGTTGATGCAGGCTAGAGGGTGAGCACGTTATCCATTTCTTCCGTATTAAGGTGTTTCCAAAGAGTATTGATTCATGTTCAGAGTTTTGCCCTTCTCTTCAAGTGTTCTGTGCCAATGAAATGAAGACCACAGATGACAACTTCGCTACTCCATTGCAGCAGAACTCTACCATAAGCTTTAAACTTTACGTATGAGACAGTTTTCTTGGGGGTGGGTCTGAAATAGTGGAAGGAATGATTTATTTTACTTTTTCTCCTCAATATAAATATACGGTGTTTTTATGTATGTCTCTATATCCTTCTGAAACCAGATTTCCCACACTCACCTTGCTAGAGAGAGCAAGGACAAGACAGAAAGGGGGAGAAGCAGAAGAGACGTCGCCAATTACTCTCCTGTAAGGCACCAGGATACTACTGTGGTAAACGCGGTGTAAGAAAACACAAAGAATAATGTGGATTGATGTAATGCAGAGCACATTTATGAAACGTCTCAATTACACCAATCTGGGAGGATGGTGACCACTGTGGGTGATCTGTTCAGAAATCAAAATGAACTTAATAAATGCAAAAGTGAAATTCAATTTAAAAAATCATCAGTTTCTTGCAGAAATCAAGGTAGATGGCTATAGGGGGTTTGTAGAGAATCATAGAATCATAGAATGGTTAGAGTTGGAATGGACCTTCAAAGGTCATCTAGTCCAACCCCCTGCAAGGAGCAGGGACATCCCTGACTAGATCAGGTTGCTCAGAGCCTCATCCAGCCTGGCCTTGAATGTTTCCAGGGATGGGGCCTCCACCACCTCTCTGGGCAACCTGTGCCAGTGTTCTACAACCCTCAGTGTAAAAAATTTTTTCCTAATATCCAATCTAAATCTACCTCCCTCTATTTTAAAACCATTACCCCTAGTCCTATAACAACAGGCCCTACTGAACAGCCTCTCCCCATCTTTCTTGTAGGCCCCCTTCAGGTACTGGAAGACCCCTATAAGGTCTCCCCGGAGCCTCCTCTTCTCCAGGCTGAACAGCCCCAACTCTCTCAGCCTGTCCTCACAGGAGAGGTCCTCCAGCCCTCTGATCATCTTCGTGGCCCTCCTCTGGACCTTCTCCAACTGGTCCATGTCCTTCTTATGTTGGGGGCTCCAGAACTGGACACAGTACTCCAGGTGGGGTCTCACCAGGGCAAAGTAGAGGGGGAGAATCACCTTCCTTGACCTGCTGGCCACGCTCCTCTTGATGCAACCCAGGATGCGGTTGGCCTTCTGGGCCACAAGAGCACATTGCCGGCTCATGGCTTGGGAGTGCTTCTCGTCGACCAGCACTCCCAAGTCCTTCTCCTCAGGGCTGCTCTCAATCCATTCTCCGCCCAGCCTGTATTTGTGCCTGGGATTGCCATGACCCAAGTGCAGGACCTTGCACTTGGCCTGGTTGAACTTCATGAGGTTGGCACGGGCCCACCTCTCCAGCCTGTCAAGGTCCCTCTGGATGGCATCCCTCCCTTCCAGCATGTCGATGGCACCACACAACTTGATGTCATTGGCGAATTTGCTGAGGGTGCACTCTGTCCCACTGTCCATGTCGCCGACAAAGATGTTGAACAGGGCCGGGCCCAACACGGACCCCTGAGGGACGCCACTCGTGACCGGTTTCCACATGGACATTGAGCCGTTGACCACCACTCTCTGAGTGCGGCCATCCAGCCAACTCCTTATCTACCGAGTGGTCCATCCATCAAACCCATGCCTCTCTAGTTTAGAGAGAAGGATGTCGTGCGGGACAGTGTCCAAAGCTTTGCACAAGTCCAGGTAGATGATATCCATTGCTCGTCCCTTGTCCACCGATGCTGTCACCCCATCATAGAAGGCTACCAAATTGGTCAGGCACGATCTGTCCTTGATGAAGCCATGCTGGCTGTCACCAACCACCTCCTTGCTCCCCATGTGCCTTAGCATGGTTTCCAGGAGAATCTGCTCCATGACCTTGCCAGGCACAGAGGTGAGGCTGACCGGCCTGTAGTTGCCCAGGTCCTCCTTGTTCCCCTTTTTAAAAATAGGAGTTATGTTCCCTCTCTTCCAGTCATTAGGGAACTCACCAGACTGCCACGATTTCTCAAATACGATAGCCAGTGGCTTGGCAACTTCATCCGCCAGTTCCCTCAGGACCCGCGGATGGATCTCATCAGGTCCCATGGACTTGTGCACCTTCAAGTTCCTCAGATGTTCCCGAACCTGCTCTTCAAGTACAGTGGGCGGTTCTTGATCCTCGCAGTCCCTGCTTGTGCCTTCCACAGCTTGGGTGGTGAGACAAGAGCCCTTATTGGTGAAGACTGAGGCAAAAAAGTCATTGAGTACCTCAGCCTTCTCCACGACCCTGGTAACCAGGACACCAGTTTCCTTCCTGAGAGGGCCTACATTCTCCTTAGCCTTTCTTTTGTCCCCTACGTATGTATAGAAGTTTTTCTTGTTTCTTTTTATATCCCTGGCAGATTCAGTTCTGCCAGGGCTTTGGCCTTCCTCACCCGATCCCTGGCCACTTGCACAGCCTCTTTGTAGTCCTCCCAGGCTACCTGTCTCCGCTTCCACCCTCTATAGGCTTTCCTCTTCACTTTCAGTTGGTCCAGGAGCTTCTTGCTCATCCACGCGGGTCTCCTGGCCTTTTTGCCCGACTTGTTCTTCATCGGGATGCACCTCTACTGAGCATGGAGGAGGTGCTTCTTGAATGTGAACCAACTTTCCTGGGCCCCTCTTCCCTCCAGGGCCACCTCCCATGGCACTTTGCCCATCAGGTCCCTGAAGAGGCCGAAGTCCGCCTTCTTGAAGTCTAGGGCTAACAAAATAGCAATTTTGCAATGCTTTTACAAAATGCAATGCTCTCTTAGGATTTATCAATAGGTGGCATATGTAAGTCATAGAGAAACATGTAAAGATGACTCCACTACGTCCCGGTAAGGCCTCAGCTGCAGTGTTGCCTTCGGTTTCGTGTTTTGTGCTGAAAAATACAGGACAGGGCAAGACAAAATGAAGGATGTAGAATATAAAAGGAAATGCTGAACGGAGGGAGAATGTTAAGCCCGGAAAATAATTTTTAGAGGGAATTGGATAAATTTTCCAATGTGTGAAAGGTTAGAAGAAGTTTGATCAACTGTTTTTGAATGCTGGGGGAAAGATGAGAGAAATCAGATCCGTGCAGAGGGGAAAAGTCTCAGACTGAGTATGAGGAGGGTGGGAGGATGATTTAAATTGGATAGTAGGAAAGTGGGGGGAGATGCAACAACAACAACTGTTAAATTGTTGCAGTGAAATACCAGAACAAGCTACTTAGGAAGTTGGGGTATCTGCTTTACAGAGAGTTTCTAAGAACAGGTTAGACAAGCATCTGTTGGGGATTGTCTGGGCTACTTTATCCTGTCTTTGTGCGGCCGGGGGTGGGAGGGGGACAGGGGGTGACCAGATGGTCTCTTCAGATCCCTCTCAGTCCTCTTCCTAGAAGTTTACCAAGCAGGGAGGGGAGTGGACCTGAGTTTAATGAGAAAATGGTATCATCCTATTAGCTGATCCTCTTTCAGAACAGAAAAAGAATGAATTGGAGAGAAACTACACCTAACGTAACTATATAAGTAAATGGATTTTTCAAAAATTGTTGTTGACTTATAATTTTCTGAAGCAATTTACAAAAAAAAAACATGGAAAAGTTATAAAACTGAAACATTTAAGGTGTTCCTTACTGCATTTGTAGTGTGACTGTTTCAAGAAACAATTTTAAACATTATCTTTTTTTTCTCAGTTAGCAAAAGTAGTGAAAATAACAAGTTTATAAGTATTTTTTAAGGATATTATAAATGTGTGTTTGGTCATGGCTTTTAAATGGCCTCCTATTTTAAAACAAATAATGACTCCATGTGTAGGTATTTCTATCCGTATCCCAAAATGTTGCACCTGGGTGCTCCTTGCACATGCAGACCCGGGACATAATCGTGACGGATCACTCTTGTTCCCCAGTCCGCAGAAGGAACAGGTTGCTCAGTACCTGCTCTGAAAAAAATCTATCTTGCAGGAAAGCTGAGTGGAAACATGGAAGCCAGTGCCTCGCTTCCTCGGCAGGTGAACGCTGTGACTGCAGCGGCGTTTCCCTCCCTCCCTGCCTCCCCCGGGGCTGCGCGTTGGGAAGTTCCAGTGAAGTATGGCTTCTGTGGAAAGTCCTGCTCACAGCGAGGAGACGTGACCTCTCGGCGAGTCAGATCCAATTTTACAGGCGGCTCTGAGTCAGGGTGGAGCCCGCGCACTGAACTTTGGTGTGTGAGGAGGAAATGATGTTGGTGGCAGCTTGTGTTGCTAAGCAGATGAGTTGCTGTATTTTTATGTCAGCTGATAGCTTGGTCGGGTGTGTGACTTCATTCCTAGATACAGTGCCTTCCATTTATTAAGGACAAAGGTCAGAAATTCTCAGCGCTGTGGTGGCTGTGTCTCTCCATATCAGAGGAGGCATGTTCTACTGAGCCGTCAAAGATGGAAATGGGAGTCCTTGATGCCGCTTCTGCATGATGAAAACAAAACCGACTGTGACACTGTCAGTTCACGTCACAAGCAAGGGTCCTCATGAGCAGAGATGTTGTGGAGTAGGTCAGTTCCTTGGCGTTGCTCCATTTTTTGTAAGAACTCACCCCCATTCCTGATTAAAGAGGTGGCCTCCAGTAGTAATGGGAGCTGGGGGGCTGAAGTGAGCTGTTGGGCACCAGCCTGTTAAATCAGAATTTAGATGGAAAGCGAAGTGATCCTACCTCTTTCTTTGGTAAACTAAGCGCTGAGTCTATTCGGGAAGGAGAGCGAGCTGTTTATCATCCCAGTGGGTGCTGCCTTCCAGCTGTACAGATCGTCATGGGTGAGTGGCAGTGCCCGGGCAGCATTTCGGAGAGATGTGAGGGGGAGAGTGCAGGCAGGTACCCACGCAACCCACAGGGACGAGTCACAGTGTGCTGTCTGGAGTGGAATTTCCACCTCTTCTCTCTTTAAAGTCTTTGGTTACCTCCTTAATTTAGCCTTGAGAGAGCTGTATGTTGTTATCCTTGTTCTGAGAGATCTTGCTGTATCAGAAAACTTACACAGAAAAGAACGAATTTTGAGAGTAGTATTAATTAGTATTAATTCTTGTTGTTGTTGTTGGGATTCCCACAGATGAGGCAGCGGGGAACACGTATGTCCCTCAGAGAGCTTTGCCCCTGTAAGGCCTGGCAGGTGAGCGGTGTGGGAGCACGAGCTGCTGGAGCTTGCTGCCCCTCTGCTTTTCTGGTTCAGTTCCTCAGCAAAGAAGTTCCCTGCCACAGAAGTGGCTGTTTGGGCCAGTTCCAGCTTTTGTCACTCCAGCTGGCTTGAGTTTCCGGAAGGAAAAAAAAAAAATCCCAACCCACACAAGTGTCTACCCTGGCTTGCCCTCTGTTCCCTTAGCTTGCTGGTGCCACAGGGTGGCTCCTTGTAGCACTTGTATTTCTAACGCTTTTAGCTTTTCAGCTGCAATCGTAGAGGTTGTTCTTTCTGGTACGAGTCTACTGCTTCCTGACGCTAACTAAAATCCACGTGCTCTGGGTATTTCAGCGTGCTGTAGGTTGGTGAACCATTTCTTCTAAAAAAGGAATATTGTTTCCATTAGCATATCATTATTGTCTGTGCCCTTTTGGCCGCTTTACCTTCTTAGTCTCATGTGCTTCCATTGCTGCCTAATTTTTGAGAAACTTTGAGTAAAACTTTCACTTGTGAAAGAAAAAGAAACCATTTGTCTTTTTCACTTCAGTTAGCTGAAACAATGTTCAGAGATGAATAACATGTGAGTTTGTGTCAGTGTCATCCAATTCCGGAGCCACTTCCCATCAATTGTGGGACAAAACACGATGGTGCCTTAGCTTATCCGAGGCCGTGAGATGGGATCCCAAGTACCACGACTGAAGGGCCTGAAGGGCTGTCAGTCACTCCAAGCACAAGCTGGGGCTCCTGGTGCAGTTTCACATCTCTACTTGCACAAACAGAAGTAAAAGAAAGGCTGTGAGATGAGAAGTTGTTGAGGTTTGGGTACATCTGTACAGGATTTCCTTGGGAGCTGCAAGTTCCTTCATCAAAGGAAGAAAGGCTTTTGGAAGAAGCTGGCTGGAGGGCACGGCACAAGAACAAGTACTTTCTGCTGGAGCTGATGCGCGGTTTGGACCCATCGCAGTGCTGAGCGGGTGAGGAAGCAGATGCACGTAGCAGAGCTTTTCTTGAGCTGGGCGGGTTGCCCTCAGCTCTCTGTGTGCCGTCCTCAGCAGCTCTCAGACAAGCTGAATGCCTGGACTGGGCTCTCAGAAACGAGGCACGGACTGCTGGGGCCTTGCGGCCGAAGGCCGACCTGTGCAGGGCTCGTGTGGGGCCTTGGCACCGCCAGGCGTCATCTGCCACCTTCAGATGTGGCAACGCCTAGACCTTGAGATCACATCTCACTGTACCTGCCTTCTAAAACTGATGCTGCTTCTTCAAAGTCTGCTGAAGAAATAACCTGCCTTTGTATTTTCATGCGATACTACATCATTTGCATTTTGCAAGAGCGATGTCTTAAAACAGATGTAAATGCTGCGCGGTAATCTCTGCGCCGTACTTCTTACCGAGTGCATTAATTTATCTCTGCGTAATTACGCCTGTTGTACACAGCGACTTGCTCAGCTTTGTACACACTGTCCCCACCTTGAAAGTTTACTGAGTTGGGTGAAGTGTGGCAACTCATTGGGGTTTTGTTGGTACACATACCCTTGCTCTGCAACTGCCGTGGAAATTCTCAGCCGTTAATGCCAGTTCTTTCTAATCTGTGAGCTGCCCTCGCCGGGTGGATTACTTGGTCCCCACAGCGTACAAAGGGTGGGGTGGCTGCAAGTGAATTGTCATCCCTGTCATCTCTTGGATATTTTAATAAGCTGTTATCGGTAAGGTTAATCGTGAAGACTGCCCTGTCGCTGTTTCCTCGCTCTCCCGCGGAGCTGCACAGTTGGTAACTTGGGGAGTTACAGATTTCTCTTTGGGGACCAGCAGAAGCACGAGTTAAGGTTTCAAAACTTTTTCCTCCACGGAAGCTATGTGATGATGCATTTCATCCACGTCTGGTACTGATGTCAACTATGCACGTGTGTGAACATGTGCCACACCAGGACGGTCTCCCACCTTGGCGTGGTGAAAGCCCTGGAGCACTTCTCCTAACTCCGGTGTTTCCCGTTGTTGCTGAGGAGCTGGAGAGTGGCTATAATTCTCTCTGTTTTGTGAAAGCACCATTTGCAGATTCTGTTTCTTCTAAAGCTGGAAAACCTTGGGAGGCTCCCTCCACGTTTTTGTTATCTGATCAGTAAGCCAGCTGATTTCATAGGCCATGGCCTGAGGACGATTTGTGGGACCCAGGGAGCTGGTTCTGTGCTTTTAGCAAGGGGTACGCAGTAGAGACTGGGGCATTTCTTTTTTTCCTTGGAATGTAACATTTAACTAAGTACCTACACGTGCCCCACCTCGTTGCTGGTGCCGTGCTAGTATACTTCTTTTTTTAAAGAAATGCTGCATTTCTTTCATTGTCTTGCCCAGTCACTATGATATTCTTTAAACACTTTTCATGCTCGGAAGCTTTGCGATCTGATTTCTGCTCAACAAGAAACTGAAACAAGCTTCTAGGGGGAGCAGTGAGGCTGCTGGCAGTTGGTCTCAGAATGACTTTCTCGTGGCCCGAAATCTTGGAGAACTTAAATCTTTGAAAGCAAGGGGAGTTCCAGGCAAGTTTACGCTCCGCCGGGGTGCTTGGCTGTCGGATTAGGGGCGCAGTTAGATGATATGCGCAGAAAAAGCAGACCTGCCGGTTAGCGTTTCTAGGCTGTTTACTCTCTGGTCTGTCAACATACTGCAAGAGAAAACTGAAACTGGTTACATTTAGTAACTTGGGAGGATACCTCTGTGTAGGTTTTTCCCCCCTCCACCCCCCCAAAGTAGAGAAATGCACATTAAAAATAGAACCATCGTAAACTGAGCAAATGTGGTGAAGGTAGACTTGGGGCATGTGCTGCTTCAAAGTTTTTCTTTTTTTAAACGCTATTTCCACTTGCTATTTTTAACCTTATGGAAGACCACGGTGAAGAACAGGGAACGTATTATACCGTACCGTCACGTGCTATCAGCTTTTCAACGCGTTTTTCAGTTGAAAGCATGGGACAGCCTTACCTCCCCAGCTGCTGGCCCCTCTCTGTGTGACTGCGCGGGCCCGGCCGCACAGGAGGTGGTGACGCCTCTCCATCCGCAAACCATCCCTTCTCCCGAAAAGGTGCTTTCCCCCTCGAACCCTGAGAGATTGAGTAGGCCAGACACGATGTGGAAGAGTTTCAGACTTCTTCCGGAGAAGCTTGAAGTCTCAGGGTGGCTGTAGTGGCCCTGTCGGCCGCAGCAGCAATGCGGATGCCTGGACGGACAGAGCAAACAACTCAAGAAGCAAAAGGAGATTTTGACATTTGCGTTGTCCGGGTCCGGCTCCCAGCTTACTAACTGCGTGTGAGGGGAGCGTGCAGGAGAAGCTGTGAGAGGTCCTGTAAAGATGCCTTCTCTCTTCCCTACAAAAGAGGTATGAGGGTGGGTGCAGCCAACGGCCCCCAAAAAGGGGCAGCGGGAGGGGGAGGGTACCCCTGCTCAGCGGTACATAACGTTGTTTTTCCTTCTCCAACCTGCTACGAAGAGGATGGTAAGAAGTTATCTCCTCAGACGACTGGCTGAAAATTCCTGTACGGCAGAGTTGTCTTCGCGCTGGGTTTAGGCTGTAATCTCTTTATACTCTTAAGATGCCGCTTTAGTTTTTCTGAGGGATGGAGGGAAGACTATGAAGCGCACTACTGCTGATCGCTTTTCGGTGGGATTTGTCTCATTTACTTATGGAATGAGTTCGTTTCGGTTTGTATCACGGATTTGAATGTATAGCTTACAAACACGGCAGCAACTGGGCTCGTCCGCCCTGCCGGTCCGGTCCCAGCCCCAGTCCCAGTCTGGTCCCGGTCCCAGTCCGGTGCCGGCGGGGGCAGTGCGGCCGCGGGCGGGCCGCCCTTAATGGCCGCTTCCCTTTGAACACTCGACCCGCTCAGGACAAAGTCCACGCGAATCCGCGGACTCGAGCGATCCTGCCCTCCCTTCGCCCCCGCCTCGTCCCGGCGGGCAGGGAGCGGGGCGGCGGGCGGGGTCGCGGTGCCCGGGGGAACTGGGGGGCGGGGGGGCGGGAAATGCCTCTCGGTTTCACTTCGCCGCCGCGCTTGGGAAGTTTGAAGCGCGGCAGCGACAGGGGCGCGCACCGAGCTTCACCCGGAGTTTGACGGGACGGGACGCGGCAGCCTGGCCCGGTGCTGACCGGCCCCCTCCCCAGCCCCCCCCGGTCACCGGCAGACGGGGCGGGGCGGCGGGGGAGGCGCACGGAAGCCGCCGTGCCCCGCGCCTCGTCCGCCCGGGAGCCCCGGCGGGGCGCTGGCGGGCCAGGAGGTTACTGACCCCCGCCCCGCCCCCGCTGCTGGGCGGGTTGCTTTTCCCTCTTTTTTTTTTTTTTCTTTTTCTTTTTTTTTTTTTTTTTTCCTTCCCCCCCGCTCCCCGTTGCATAAATTATGCCGGGCGGGGCGGTGACGTCGCGGGGGGCGGGGCGCGCGGCGGCGCTCGCCCCCGGGGAGGGGGCGGTGTCGGGGGCGCGCCTTGTGGCGGAGGGAGGGGAGGGGACGGGAGGGGAGGCGGCGGGGGCGGGCGGAGGGAGGGGGCGGCAGCCGCGGCAGCCGCCTGGCTGGTGTTGCGCTCGGCTCGGCTCCGGCGGGCGCGCTCGCTCGCTCGGGAACTATCGGATTAAACTTGAATCGAGTGAAATTACACAAAGGAGCGAAGCGGAGCCGGGACCCGGCGGAGACCCCGAAACTACCCGAGACCCGCGCTGACCCTTCCTCTCCTTCCCCTCTCTTCCCGGTCAGGGATCCCCCTCCTCCCCTCTTAGCCCAGCCCCGGTGCGAGCGAGCAACTCCGTGTGTGCGTGCGTGTGTGTGTGAGACCCGCACCTCGCCTCGCCCCCCCCCCCCCATCCCATACCCCCCCCCACAGGCCGGCGGCACCAACTCCGGAGCGTGTCCCCTCCTCCTCCCCGGCCCCTCGGCGGAGGGCAGCGAGGGAGCGAGCGGGGGACACCGGTCCCCGACGGCCACGCACCGGCCCGGTGAGTGACCCCGCATCTCGCTGGGCGCGGAGGGAGGGAGGGAGGGCGCCGGCCATGGAGCCGGGGACCCGTGGCCCGACTCTGTCCCCGGCGGAGCGGCGTGGAGCGGGGGTGCTCGGTGCCGGCCCGGGTGGGGGGGGTGGGGGGGTGTGAGGTGGGGGGGGATGCTGCACCCCCGCCGCGGCTCCGGGCGAGGCGGGGCTGGGGGGGGGACGACGCGCGGAGGAGGGGGGTGGCGGGGTGCCTCAGCGGGGCACTTCCCCGGGTGTAAATGGCTTTTTGTTGTGCTGCGGCCGGCCGGCCGCCTGCCTCGCCTCGGGGGAGGGGAGGGCACCGGGGAACCGGAGCGCCGGCGCCCCTTCTTCCCCTTTCCCTTCTCCCCTCCCCGCTCCTCTCCGCAAGTTTTGGAAGGTGACTTTAAAAAAAAAAAAAACCAATCCCGGGAAAAGTTGAGCGAAACTGCGCCCGGCGGGCCGGGGCCCCGGCGCCGGCCGGGATGGGCCGCGGGAGCGCTTCCCCCGCTTGACCACGCTGACGGCTGCCGGCGGCGGCACAGCCCGCGCGGTAACAAAGTGAGGGCGCTTCCCCGCCGCGCACGGCCCGGCCCGGCCCGGCACCGCCCCGCCCGCCGCCGCCACCGCCGCCGCGCTCCCGGCACATGGGGGTCGGCGGGGCCGGGGCCGGGGCCGGGCCGCGGCGGGGGCACCCCCAGCGGAGGCCGGGCCGTGGGTGGCGGCGGCGGGCGGCAGGAAGGCGGGCGGGGAGGAGGAGGAGGGAGCACGAGGTGCCGCTCCGGCCGCCGGTGCGCGCGGCGGGGGGGATCGTCCTGCCCCGGCGAGTTGGGGGCGGGGGGGGGTGGGCGGCCGGGGCTCACCGGCAACCGGAGAAGAAAGGGGAGTGGGGGAGGGAGGGAGGGGACGGGGAAGGAGGACGGACGCTCCCTAAGGCGGCCGGAGCGGTGCCGGCGGACGCCGCATAATAGGGGCTGTCCCCCCCATAATAGGGGCTGCCCCCCGCCGGGCACCGCGCTCCGCCGGGCCGGGCTGGGCCGGGGCAGGCGGGCGGCGCCGGGGCCGCCGCCGCGCACATGGGGTCGGGGCCGGGGCGCTCCCCCCCCCCACGTCCCCCTCCCCCCCCCGCACCCCGTTCCGGGCCATTTTGAGGGTGAGCGGAAAAAGGTGGTGTGAAGCCAAGGAGAGGAGGGGTTGGGGAGGGGGGCAGGAGAGCGGAGCGGGGCTGGCGGTGGGAGCCGCGCGCGTGTGCGTGTCCGTGTGTCCGTCCGTGCGTGTGCGGCGGCGGGGGGAGGGGGGGCCGGGTTGTTGGTGAGTCTGAGGGAGAAGGCGCTGCAGGCGATGAGCAGCCATCATTACGTTGCATTCATTTATCCCGGCAGCGTTACATCGGGGGACGCGCTCCCACGCCGGGGGAGCTCCCCCCCCTCCTCCCCCCGCCCGCTTATCCACGCCGCCGGACTGGCCTTCGCGGGTGGGTGCCGGCTGTGGGGAGGGGGTGCCTGGGGAGGGGGCGGCTGCGGGGCGCGGGCTGGAAGCGGCGCCGGCCGCCCCGGCGCGCCGTGCCCCGCGGCCGGCCGGGTCCGGAGGAGTTGTTTTTTGAACAGACAATGGACAAAAGGAAAGTCCCGGTGCCCGGGAGTTCCCTTCCCACGGCCGGGGCCGCCCGCCGCCGCGCAACTCTCCCGCACTTCCCCACTTTCTGCCTTTGTTTTCGTTCGGGAAGGGGCCGAGCGTGCCTTCCAACTACAGAAAAGGGCGATTTTTTTTTTTTTTTCATTTGCGAGAAGCTTGTTTTTGTTTGGTTGGTTTTCCTTTTTTTTTTTTTTTTTTTTTTTTTCCCCCCTCCCCCAGCCACTTTGGTCTTTCGTAGATTTTTGGCTGGGGGGGAGATCAGAATGACCCCGATGCGATAAGTTTGTTTCTGTGTCGGTGTGCGCCTCGATTTTACTTTCATCAAAGCAGATTGCGAGCTGTGTTTATCCTAGAAGATGGCTTTCGGGAGAGCGTGTTTGCCTTTTTTTTTTTTTTTTTTTTTTTCCTTTCTTTCTTTTTTTTTTTCTTTTCTCGTGGTATGTGGGACTAGCGAAGATACAAACAAGCAAGTTGAACAAAAAATGTTTCTGTTCGTTTCCTCACAGATCATCCATTCTAACGACGGCAAAAAAATCTTAATGACTATGACCTTAGCAGCATGGGTAGCTGATTTGTCCCAATTATAAATCCCGTTAGTTTGCGGTAATGTGTGAGTATCAATATATAATTCATATTAAAAAGCATGATCGGTATTTTTTTCTTTTTTTCTTTTTTTTTTTTTTATAAAAGTTGAAATCCATCGTTTTCCAATGAGAGTGCTGCATCTGTCGCTTGGAGTGTTTTTGTCTCGCTGTTGCACAACAGAGGCTCTCTAGTCTTTAACCTAAAATGGCAGCTTTAATTTGACTGGGGCCCATTCATTGACAATGATAATAAAAAGGCTGAAAGCTAAATGTGGCTGGATGCTTGGGGCACGTTTGCAGAAACTCTCTCCTTTCCGTGGCTAGGCGCTGCTAAAGAGAGGAACTTCGGAGCTCTCTAGTTTCTATCCTGAAAGTTTCCAACATGTTGTGTGGTTTTTTTTTTTTTTTTTTTTTTAACATTTAAAAAAAAAAAAAAGAAAAAAATCACGTTGTTCTGCCTAAACACATTCTAGATGGCAGGGTTGCTGACAAACTTAACGGTGAGGAGATAGAGAGGGCTTCTTCCGAGAGGTCTGCTTTTGTAACAGCAGCGGAAAAATTCTCTTAATGCCGTTTAAAATAAGATGCAGTCCGAGCAAAAATTAACCATTTGTTTCTGAGGTTTGTAACAGGTGATTAGAACAATTACGTTCTTTACATTTTCCTATCTTCAGCTGCTAAAAGTGGGAACACTGCTTGTTTCCTCTTGCTTGGTGTTGTAAATGTGCTCAGGGTTTCGCAGAGATCCTTTTGATAGTGTGTTGTTTTCCTCCAGGATAAAACCACAGCTACTTGGAAAAAGTAATTTTTTTTTTTTTTTTTTTTAATGTGTGTGCGAGATGTCATTTGAAGTTTCAAACAGTTTTAAGAAAGAAAATTTCCCCTACTGTAGCGCTGGAAAATGCCACAGATTCACACATCCCCTGTCCTGCCTTTCTGTCAACCTAAACTGCTTATTTTCAGTCTCTTTTGAGCTTTTTTTTTAAAAATAAGAAATATGTAAAGATCATTATGCAAGCTGTAGAACAGGCTCTCGGAAGAGCATTAAATGCTTGTGATTGCAAGTTTAACTGAATTAGTGATTCACTGATACTAATTGGATAATCGTATTTGACCAAATATCTTCCTACATATTTAACAATATAATGATATTTTTGTTATTACTTGTAAATCCGGGCTCGGTTATTTAAGCAGTGGAAAAAACTTGCTCAGATTCGAAACCCAGAACGATTTTATTGCCTCTTCAGTAATTAAGGAAAGTTTCGATCA
Organism: Chlamydotis macqueenii; assembly: GCF_036417535.1. NCBI lineage: Eukaryota > Metazoa > Chordata > Aves > Otidiformes > Otididae > Chlamydotis > Chlamydotis macqueenii. The sequence continues at coordinate 124,518,551 of NC_141557.1, forward strand.
TAGGTAAAGATCGTGCAGCCCTTTTAGGAAAAGAACAATTTCTAAGGATGTAGGGCTGTAAAAATATCAGTCAGAAGGAGGTGTAGCGGAATACTCTTTACCGGAATCAAAACTCTGTACAGTGGTGGGAGATTTGAGTTGTAACCATTTTCCTTTGAGTTTTGTTAATGCGGAAACTGAACTGTTGGGTCAGAGCAGCGCTGCAAGGACTTCCCAGTCCATGTAGAGAGGTCGGTCGGTTAACCGGAGCGTAGCTTTTTTCACGCGAGTTATTTGCTGTTTTGCCCTAAAAAGCTTTTAACGAAGGTCCACGATATTTCCCGTTAACGCTCAAATCATATTAGGACTTTCTAGGACGTAAACAGAGTTATTTGTGAATAAAGGTGAAGCAAGCCACTGACAAAGCTGGAAAAAAGCGTGTGGAAGAAGGCGATGTGCTGCTCGGGGTGGGCTGGGCGTGGGTGGCCTCTGGGTGTTGATGGGCCCATCCTGCCCTGGCGCGGAGGGCGGCTGGGCGCAAGGTTGGTGCCCCGTGCTCTGCTGCCGACGGCGGCTGCGCAGGCAGGACGTGGCCTGGGCCCTTCACTGGAGGAGAATCTGCGGTGTAAGAATACAAGGCCGCTTTAAGACCTTAACGAACAAACCCAACCCAGACGTGATTTTCTGTAAAGGTGGAAGGCCTGAGTAATAGGAACTTTGCAGATTTTCAAAGAGCTGCTGAAATCTCGCAATGAGACTCTTGTGGTTTGCCATGTCCATGGCATCCTACAGCAGCTGGCTCTTTGGTTTTTTTTTGGTTGGTTTTTTTTTTTTTTTTTTTTTCCTTGTGTAAGGTGTGATACCTAAGGCCTGTTAAGGTGGGAGGAGGAGGAAAAAAGTAACCAGAAAGGAAGAGGGTGGAAATAAACACGTGTTGCCTTAAATCCTGTGCCTGACCTCTATCCCTTATTTCCCACTCACCTTATTTCTACATTAATTTTCAGAGGGAAAGCTTTTAGAATCTGCTGGTCGGTGTCTGCTCTGGTGAATCTAGCGGTATTCAGATAAATTTGTGTGGCTAGCCAGGATACGGGCAACTGCGTGACAAGTGGTGTGTGTCTGAACAAGCCCCCTTCCCCCAGTTCCCTTGAATCCAGACTTCCAAACCCTTCTGTATTTGTCTGCTATGAGCAGATCACTAACTGCTCAGATTTACGAGCTGGTTAACTGATGCCCATAAGTAACACGGGTGGTACTTTTATGTTCCCTGTATACATGAGAAAACTGTGAATTTTAGTAAATAATTAAACTGTCTTTTTTACAAACGAGGCTTTTGTGTGTAGGTGAGGCTTTCGATTTCACTTTTCTAACAGAGAAGTTAGTGTGTTAATCTGCTGCGTCTATTTGGCTTCATCATTAAGACAGATATTAACTTCATCACTTCTCATCATTTACATTTCTGTGAATAGCTTGTTTGCACGAAGACAAACCACGGGAGTTTCATGGAATAGTGTCTCAAATGTTGTCTCTGTTTTGGCAGCGATAGAAAGGCAAAGGGAAGCTCCAAGTATAATTTATTTTTAGAACTCTTTCAGAGTAAGGAGTGAGGTACAATATGCAGAAACATCCCATGTTTTTCTTAGGACTCTGACAAGATACCGAAACCTGATGGAAGAGTTTTCCTCTTGATTTCTTTCCACCTGCAGAATCGAACTGGAACTTCTAGTGGTTCGTTGTCTTACCTCAGATCAGCAGTCATGGAAAGAAAGTCCACATCGTAGCTGCACACTAAAATTCTTACTTGGAAAATGCGGTTGGAAGGCATGATACAAAAAATAAAAAGGAGGCTGTGACCTGAAGGACACATTCCAAGCGCCTGAATATGACAACAAAGCTCTTAAGGATATTCTTAAGTATACAAAAGCTGATTAGCTCTTGGCTTCCAACATTGTGACTTTTCAGAGATGTAAACGTGGACCTAGAATGAGCCAAGTCAAAACCAAGGATCCTCGTGCTGCTGGATTCTCTCCTTCCATGAGCGCCGCTCGGGAGTGGTCTCTAAATATCCTGATTATTTTGCTGCCGTTACGCTAAATGCATTCTCCTTTAAAGACCAAGAGAGATATGACTTAATTTAACCTTTTTTTTCATTTAGAAGTTTAAATTCAGTAAAAGCATGCTAATTATCAAGTAAGCTACTGTGTTAGTAGAGCATCGAAATGCACGACTTAGAAAGCTTCTTGGTGTACAGGAACCAACCAGAAGCTCTTGCTGGCATGGTGCAGGGCTGACTTTGCTTTGTAGTGACCTATATAGCTATTTTGGGTGTGGTTTTGCTTGGCTTTCATGGGAGCTGCGTCCAACCTTCCTCTGACACAGACAATTGCTGTGACGAGAGGGCCTTGAGGGGAATGGTGGGGAATAAATAACTTTGAGAATCAATTGTCTGGAAAAAGTCATTGCAGCCAAAATGCCTGCCTTCTTCCTAATGGTTCTGAGAGGAAAATTAAATTTCACATATATGGTCCTGATCCTAGAGGTTATTCTGTTCAGGCTTCATTTACATATGGGCTGGTAATCACAGCGAGCAGCGCAGCAGCTCACCTGCCGGGGAGTAGCCGGCGTGTGGAGAATCCAGCGCTGAGTAGTTTTGGAAGTGCTTTAATTTTACTGTCCTTGAAGCCGATTTTTAAGCTGTTCAGTTGAGCTCTCTGTTTACTGCTAGAACTTCAACAGGTAGCTGGCTTTAAAATATCTTCTTAGTGATTTTTTTTTTTTTTTGAAAGAAATTGGCCTACCCATGGTTTATTTTGATTTCTGTCTACAAAGTAAACGTCACTTCTTAAAGCATTTTATGGAGGTGTGCATCAGATGTACAAAGTGTGGTTCCTTTTAGGCAGCAAAACCAGTCCTGCACTGAAATCCAAACCTTTTATTTCTTTCTATTTCTCTTTCCCGCCCCCTCCCCACCCCGAGCTTTTCCACAGATTTTTCTTCCTCTTGTGCCTTTCCTGTTGGGTTTTTAATCTTTCCAAGCTCTTTGTTTGCTTAGCAGAGTTGCATTTTCTTGCTAGTCTCAGATAATGAGGATATGTTGCAAAATAAACATGCGTTTCAACTCCTAATAATGCTGCTTTCTACCCAAAGCGTGGTGGATGCTTTTGTGGGTGCAGGAAGAGCTGGCTGGCTGCACCGACGCCTGACGAAGTCTCGCACGTTAGACCCCGGGCGCTGCCTGGCCAGAGGGAAGTTCGGCACTGAAGAGCCGGAGTGGGGGCCGCTTGGGTGGCCGATGGTTCCTGGTGGTTAGAATCATAGAATGATTTGGGTTGGAAGGGACCTTCAAAGGTCATCTAGTCCAACCCCCCTGTAAGGAGCAGGGACATCCCCAACTAGATCAGGTTGCTCAGAGCCTCATCCAGCCTGGCCTTGAACGTTTCCAGGGATGGGGCTTCCACCATGGTTCTTCATGACCCTTTGAATAGGGATGGCCTCTTGTCATTTCAAACCTCGCTTTCTTGAAAATGGCATTCCTGGATTTCATAGTTTAAAAAATAACAGTGTTGTAGTTCTTCTTCTTGCTCTGTGCACAGAGTAGTTGTGAGTGGGGAGAGTCTAGGCCCATCACGCTTTGTGTGAAATGGGGATAGCCGCTGTGGGACAGCCCTTGCCAAACAGAGGAATCTGGAGTGTGGGGAGGAGCTCCTGTGGGGGGCTGGGACATTTTTGAAAGGAGTAGGGAAGGTTTGGAGACTGAGGACTATGTGGCTGGTGGTAAAGCAGATCAGAACCTGGAGCCAGTCCAAGGAAGACTTTAATAAAGACACTTTTGTCCTGGATCTTAAAATAGGAAGCCTGTGGATTTATTTACAGGGTAAACAGGATTTGTTAAATGGGTAGTCTCTAGGTGCAAAGGAATACCAGTCATTCTTTGAGAAGAGGATTCAAGGGAAAACTAACTAAAGCTGAACTGAAAGCTGGAATTTTAGAAGTTTAGAGACCAGCGATAGGACAGAGCAAGGAGAAAAGGTCTTCATCAGAGAAAGCATTGGAGTAGTGCTGTTCAATGCTGTTCTGGGAGAAACGTGAAACAAGCCCTTAACGCGAGAGGAACAGAGAAATTCAGTTGGAGTCTTCTGTATTAACGGCTTGGGTGAGCTCATAAGTGCAAAATCTGAGTTGATGATAACTTTTTATAAGAAAATATTCCTTGCTTCAGAGAGGATTCATTGATGCAGCCATTGAGATTGAAATCCGAAGCTGAAATGTTGTTACTCAGTAAAATGCCTTATGGGAAAGTGTGTGTCAGTCTGCGCTATAGAGATGGGCAGTTTGGTATTTCTTGGAGTTGTAAGTAAGACAACCAGAAAGGAAATATGACTGACTTTGTTTTTGATGCTTGATAGAAGCAGGATTAAAGAAAGGAAGGTAATGATGAGGCTAACAGATGTTCAAATATCGCTCTGATAAGGCTGAGATAAAATTGTACGTAGGTGAGAGACTGGTAAATTTCAAGGATGCATCTTAATTACTCATTTAGGGTATAACAAATGTTTTCAAAATCTTACCTATTCCTGGGTAGGAGAGCATATCTGAAGTCCAGAAATCTGGCGGCCCATGTAACTTGCTGCTTTTAGTTCTATGTTTGAATGTGTGTGTTGTTTGTTCATGCGGGATCAGAAATACCTAAACAAGCACAACTGTGGTTATTGGCTCAAAATAAGATCTAAGAATATAATTTTTTTTTTTTCCTTTTTAATGTCAACTGTCTAGCATGTATCTAGGCAAGTCCTGTGGCTTACTGAGAATGTGCTCCGGTTTGCACTGCTGTTGGACTGGAGTAGCTGCTTGGTGGATTTGGATTTGGATTTGGTGGTTTACTGCAAGGGAAAAAGCAGGCAGGTTGTCATCGCTGGTTGTTGGTTTCAGAGATACTTGGATTACGTTGCTAGGTCCTGGGAAGATCTTGCAGACTTCATGGGGTGGTGTGGTCATGTCAGGATGGCTCAAACCAAGGCCCTGTGTCACTGTAGCCATTGCTTACGTGAGTTCAGAGATTCCTTTAAACTTTAATGAGGGGACTCTTGCTAAGAGTATAATTCTTGCCTCAAGTTGTTCTAACCATGAAGAATTAAACTGAGAGCTTATCATGAACAATTTAATATCTCTCTTCATTTAGGAAGGAATCATTTAGAAAGTGAGTTAAATAGGAGTTTCTTGACTGCCTCAGGAGGTAAGTCTGGGAGAGACCTGCTAAGTAATTCACTTTATTTGTCAGAACTGTGATGAGGTAGGTGTCTGCTGTGCTTTGCATTCACTCGGCTCTGTGAATGGGGTGTCGCCTTTTTCATCCTTGGTTTAATCATCACTCTTTCATCGGTGGGGAAGTGAATAAGAAGGCTTCAGCTTCACTTCCCCCCCTATTTCTCTCTTGATCTCTGCAAAGGTACGTTGTCATTTTGTTGTTTTTTTTTTTTTTTTTTTTTGTACAGAAGTGAGTGAAGACAGTTACGTGCAGCTTCCTTATCAGAGTTTACTGAAAAAAACTGCATCAGTTTTGCCTGTGTTTTTTCCTTTACTACAGCTGCCTTCCCTCACAGAAGTGACTCTTGGTGAATGTACTTTTGTATTTTAAACAGGATTTGAACTTCGTGGCAGTCATGCAGAAAGAAGGAGTTGTTTCGTAGAAATGGCATGGCTGGTGGAAGAATCAGCATGTTAAAGGCAGCGCTTAGAACGGAAACATGCTTTCCAGCTTGGGTCCGATAATTGGTGTAGTAGGTAGTCTTAGAAGTCAGGTGTGTTAGATGTTGCACTGAAACTAAAAAAAAAAAAAAAGAATGGGAAAGTGAGGTGGTTTTGTGTGGCTTTTCACTTAACATGGTTAGGTTTAGAGAAATGCTTAAGGTGACTGAGGTTAAGGTGACTGAGTTCTTGAATGGCTAGTTCTGAAGGAAATAAGCTAACGTCTCGCACCTCTGCTCCCCCCTGCTCAAACCAATTGTTACTTAATTTTGGAGTCTTGAAAAGGAAACCTTGGCTACAAAAAGGATGGCAGGTGAAAGGAATTGCTTCCACTGCTCTTCTCATAAGAAATTTCCCTAACACAGTTATTTAAATGATAAATCTCCTTGATCTATTTCCCTCCTTCCACCACCAGTCCCCTCCCCCAAAAGAACTGGAGGCCTTTCTGCCTGCCTCTCTAGATGAAGGATGGCCAACCTTCAGCTCATCAGCGGTTCACGTGCGATTCCCCTGCTGAGATTGTCGCATGACTAGTGGCACGACTGGACTGTGCAGTGTGGCGATAGTTGGGCAATGCGAATTTTTGCTGTGGGAGGAACTGGACTACTCTGGGGCTCTTGGAGGTGGATATTACAGAGCCAGCTGGGATGCAGGCTGCGTGCCCGATCTTATCCCCCGGTGGGGCTTCTGGGCTCTGTTGCTGTCTTCCTTTGTGGCTCTGTCTGTATGGCACTTTGAGACTGTGGTGTGCTCTGTGGCTGCCCAGCATTAAGATTTTTGATGGACAGCTGGTAGGGTCAGGAAGGTTGAAAAACCCTTGTCTAATTTGGTAACGACGGTCGTGTTTTGGGGCAGGGTGCTTTTTCTCTTCAGCGCATACTGAAATGAGTTGTTTCTGTTTCGAGGTGCCTCCAGGTAGGCAGTGAACTTTGAATAGCAAGGTAAGGACTCCAGCAGCTGAGCTGTCCCGTTTCCTGCTGTCATCGATTCAGTTTGGCTGTGGGAGTGGTATATTTGATACGTGTTCACTTCTTGCTTCTCAAGTGAAATGGCACATCCACAGTAGGCAGTCCATCACAGAACGAGGCAGATCGATCTGTGGAGAGAAATCACTGGGCAGAAAACCTGGCGACTCGGCATCTGGAGCACATTGTCACTCGCCTGCGGTACAGCACCTTGCAACGCGTCAGCCCGACTGTCTCTCTCTGGATTCTTTCTCTTGGAGGTTGTAAAAACGGGCACATCAGCCTTCCTGTAATTGGTTTACTTGGATACTGGTGGCAATGTCAGGAGAAAAGGTGAAGTTCTTGCTGTTTTCTCCTTATTGGAAACACTTGTAGCTTTTCTCCATCGTAACACTTACTGTGGGTGGGTTTTTTCTGCTTGTTTGTTTGTAAAGTAGGATAAAATCTGCAAAGCTTTCTTTAGCTTCCTCTTCTAATTAAGTTATCCTCATCTTGCTTTTGTAAGAGTCTTTTTTTCCTCTATGGGAGTATTATACTTCAATTATTACGGTTTTTGTACAATAATTTTTCTGTAGCTCTGAAGATAGCTGAAAGCTGTTGAATGTCGTCTTGTGGTCCATCTCATCATTTGTAAGTCAGGGTATGGTTTGAGAAATGCAGTGAGCTAATTTAACCGGACATTGTTCTGAAAGGAGAAGTTTCCTCTCCGCCTTTGTCCCTCTGCACCCTTCCTCCCAGCCACATGGCTCTGCTACTTTGTTTTAGCAGCAGTGCTTGTCAGGTCCTTCTGCGAACCACTTCACTAAAATGGCAGAAAAATAACTCGGCAAAATGGAGAGCATTTTGCTGTTGTAATGAATCAAACTGGCTCATAAAAGGATCTGATGAACACCAGAGCTGGTACTAAGGACGAGGGGGGCCGGTGGCTTGGAGAGCAGCAAGCCCTTTTCATCTTTTCATTTTGGTGGCAGTGAGCAAGTGGATTGGATGAGTTGCCTGGGAACCTTCATGGGAGAAATAGAAACAGAGTAATCATCTGTGAAGCAAAAGACACCAAAAGAAAAATGTGGCTGGCCTGAGTTCAAATTGATATTAAAATTTGTTTATTCTAGTGACGGTATGGATTGCATGCTACAAACAGTTTGTTAGAATTAATTATCCGCTGCCTAGAAATCAGTTTTCCTCTTGAGTCAGGAGACAAAAGCCTTAAAGATTTGATGATGTATAAATGGCTTGTCTGAGATTTCAAATTTGAAGTACTTAATCTTTAAAACAATTAATTCACAGGAAAGTATGTTGCTCTGTAACAACAGTAGTAATGTGTTTTGGGTTTTTTTTTTTTTTTTTTTTTTTTGGCAAGCTTGACGTTCTCCGTTAGATTCATCAACCTTCTCAGTCAATTGCTACGTCTCAAATTTTATCAAATCAATGTTTAATTCAGTGGATTCAGATATTCAGAGTTTGATCCGAAGTATCTACATTATTGCTGTTAGTCTGAGATGGTGTGAGCTCTTGGTCACAGTAGATGGCTGAGACCGTTACTTCCTATCATAAAGCTTTCGTAGCAAAATGAATACGCTCTTCTTTGTTTAAAATTGGTGAAAAAATTACATTGCAAGTTATGTATATATACATGCACTTAGTTACTCTTGGTATACTCCACTCTTGCTGTTCTCCAGAGAGAGAAACGGGCAGTTTACGCTGCTCACCAGAGGAATGGACACCTTACAAAAAATCAGGAATTCTGGCTGTAGCTCCTGCTCAAGCCACCTGCTAGCTTGAGGTGACTGTTTCAGCATAGCAGGAACATGGCACAAGAATCTGCTTGCTTTCTGAAGGGCCCTCTCTGTTTTGTGAAGTTATTTGTATAAACTGCCTGCGGTGTGCCAGAAGGGGTTGTCTTAGCAGGTGGAAGAGTGGAATCTTGTGCTTTTCTTCCCGTTTTTCTCAAGATTTGGTCAATTGTATGTGCCTTAATGGAAGGTAAACACTTGCCATAGTTACCCAAAAAACCCCAATGTGGTGCATCATCTAGATTCCTCCCCACAGGTTTTGCATCTAAAAAATTCCCTTTCAGGAGCTGCAGGAGGAGCAGGAGAGGGGACTTTCAAATTCTATCTCAGTGCACCGAGGATGTTGCACGCTGCTTTTGGTGCAAGCTGTGCAGAGCGGTGGCCGTGACTAGCGTTGTGTGTGTTCAGAGTGAGTACTGTAGTTACTAAAAGCAGCCTGTTTACATTAGGAGTTGTATGTGCTAGCTCTAATGGGCTTTAGGAAGCCCAACGCACAGCTGTAAAACATCTGTCTCTGGGACCAGATCTTGTCTGTCTGATGAATTTTTGTCCTGCATTTCATGTTCAGATTTTAAAAAGAAACAAAACTTTTTTTTTTTCTTTTAAAAATAGAAAAGTTCTTAGCTGTCCTGCTTGAAGACTGGCTCTGCCTTACACTTGAAAAGCTATCATGCTGTTGTCTTGAATGCAGAACTTAAAATAGTGACTCAGTATTAACTTAACTCCACTTCCTCTTTAATCCGATCATCTTGCTTGCTATATGACCTTATAACACCTTAATTTAAAGGCTTCTTATTCCAGTGGATTAAATTTGGAGGTGTCTGGAGTGGTGGGCATTGCTACAGGAAGGGCTTAAGAGGAATTGAGAAACAGTGTTGCCTCAAAAAAAAAAAAGGGGGGGGGGGAAATAAGAGCAGTAGGGGTATTCTCCCACTTGCTGATGCTGGCTGTTGCTGATGTAGGGTCTGTGCTGTAGCACAAGGCTTACTGAAAGGCCAGGAGGAGTTTTGAGTGCGTAGTTCTCCTATACCAAAAGAAAAAGTAAATTTCTAGTGAGTGAACTTGATGTTCTTTGTCTCAATTACTCATAGAAGTGATAGAAGGCAAGCTATCTGTTTAGAGCATGCATCTCTGAGTGTTTGGATAGTTTTTCTTCTTTTCAAGGCTAGTGGCTTGAGCAGATGGTCGGAAGCCAGGAACCTGAGTGCTACTCCAAACTGGTATACCAGGCTCATAACGATGTATTTTGAGGTCTGCCATACTGGGATTTGTAATAGTTGCTGTTTACCTAGCAGCTCTCATCAGATGATCTTGGGTATTTACCAAGTGTTCATTTTTCTTTGCTACTGCACTCATGGAGTAGATAAATACTATCCTTAAAAGCAGAGTTGATCTGATACTTAGCACTTTAAAAAAATATCTATTTTAAGTGTTAATAGCCTATGTCGGAATAGCCTGCTATTTTTCACAATTTACGTCTTCTTCCTTTAAATATTTTTCTCAGGAGTGAATTCTAAACAATTATATTTTGCTTCCCTCTTGTCCTGCACAGTTTCCTGAATAAGCTCTGCCAAACAGCCTGTGATTGTCACACAGCTTAGGTTTAGGAGTAGAAAGAGTTTAGATCGTATACTTTCTATTCTGTACTCTGTTATTAGCCGTTTTGCCTCACGTGTTCTGTGAGGTTTTTCTTGCATCTTAAGTCAAGTATTTAACTTGACTAAACTAAACTACAGCCAGACAATCTCTTTGAAGAACTACATGGTTCCAAGCAAGGGTATGTAATTTGTTGGGTGTGATCTGGGGTTTTACTGTACCTGTGAAAACTTTGATCTTTACAAGTCCTTGAAAATAAACCATTGGCTTGTGCTGTCTTGTGTCTGATGGAGGTTTAGCAGAAGGTCTTTTCTGCACTGGGTCTATGCTGCTGTCTTCCAGCTTGGGCCATGCTCCGCATGGAGTGGCAGCAGCTCCTTTCTTCTGTTGGAGGAAGCAGCATAGGCTGGAAGATGCAAAGAGGCAGAGTTCTTCCATTGCTTACAACAGCAATCGCCGTGTCTTCTGTATTTGTCGAGGGAAAAATTTGTATCCATAATTTAGGAGATGAGCATGGTCTCTACTTTGTAGGTAACGAGAGGGTTTGTTTTCAGCAGCTAAGACGTTGCACAATGACTTGTGGATCGGAGCTGAGGATTGAATTCGGTCTTCCAGTAATTCCTTTAAGCGCTTAACCTAAATATGTTGTAGTTATTTTAAGTACCTTTTTATAACAGTAGTAAAACTTCAGGGCAGTGCTTTGAGTTGATATTATCTCTTATAACTGCTGTATAAATCAGAAAAAGTAGGAATATTTTAATTTTTCAGCACTTAATGTTGCTTTAATTATTACTCCTTCAGACATGAAAGAATGTTTTTAATACCAGTTCAGTATTCCTAAGATTTCAATGTATAACACAACTTTCTTTTGAGCTATTCCCAAACGGAACTTAAGAACCACTGTAGGTACTGAGTAGCATCTACAGAAGTGTTGCTTGTGCTGAAGTGTTTCGTAGCACCTCTATTGCTACCCTTATCTGCTCTTTTTTTTTTTTTTTTTTTCCTTCCTCAAGGGGTTAAAACCAGATCATGAACTCTTTGTTGTTGAAATAGGGTAATCTTTTACACAGGAATGGTAGAATTTCAGCAGAGTCTGATAGTCATTATTTTGGGTGTCCTTGTCTCCTTCATGCTGTGGTCCTCTCAAATGTAATGTCACTTGCATTCTTAATAACATGGACTGAAATACAGTTTCTTCATGACAGGAAGGTGAAATGATATACTGGAAACCACATATTATCAAAGTAGCATATTTGTCAAGAGCAATTAAAACCATGTTACAAATACAATCTTGCTTTTTTAGTACCAGAACATAGCCCTGCCAGTTGAGACCAAAGGTCTGTGTCATCCAAAATCCTGTTTCACCCTGACCACGATGGAGGCTGTCCAGAAGCAGAGCAAGCCCCTTTAGCCTCTGCAACTTTGCAGCTCAGAATTACCTGGGGAAAAAAATAATAGGTAACACTTAATGAATTTTTCTTGCATGAATTTATCTAGTCTTTCCTTGGTCTGTGTAAACTCTTGGCTTCCATTGGGACCATGGCAATGAGTTTTGCAGCTTAAGTACACATTGTATGAAGAACTGCTTCCTTTTGTTTGTTTTATTTTGAACCTACCACCTGCTAGTTTTGTTTGATGTTCTCTAGTTTCCTTGTTAAAAGAAAAAGGGAACAATGATTCACTACTTACCTGCTCCATGCTGCTCCTGATTTCATAGGCTCTCTTATTCTTTCCCTCATTGTCCCTTCTGGAGGCTGCAGATTCTGAAGGGTGTTCAAACGCCTGTTACCCCACTTAGGTCCTTCAATAATTTTACTCTTGAAGTGGAGGTGAGCAGAGCAAACGCTCACACTGCAACAAGATACGGGTACCTCATAGACTTGTGCATCTCATCTCTCTCAAAATTCTGTGTTTGGGTGGTTTTTTGTGTAGTGTGGTTTTTTTTGTTTGTTTTTTGTTTTTTTTTTTTTTTTCTTAAATATATTTAGTGATAAATCTTGTCTTCCTAGATCTGTTTATTATAGATCCCAAATCTCTTTCTTGACTATGAGGTAATCAGATCAGAGCTCAGTAAAATATATGTAAAACAGCTGGATTGTATTTTCTCAGGTGCGTTGCCTTCTATTTACCTACACCAAATCTCATCTGCATTTTATTACACCTTTGCTGGGTATGATGAAGGTCTGCTGCTTCCTGCATAGTTGACTTTCATTTTTAGCAAAATGAACTTGTTAATGTTCTCAGCAAACTCAATTCAAGGCTCACCACCTGTTTCTAAGTCTTTTCTATGCATGCTAAACACCACAGGTCTGGAAGAGAGTCAAGTGATGTTTCCTAACACTTTCTTCTGGTGTTGAACGAGTTACTTATCCATCTGAAGACCTTCCCTCTTTTGCTGCTGTAGCTTAGTTTCTTTAGGAACTGTTGGTGGAAGACCTTTCTTCAGCATATGGCTTATGTTTTGTTCATCCAGGTTAGCTCAGACTTTGACTACTTATCAATTGCCTCAAAGAATCCTCATGTATTAGTAAGACAGGACTTTTCTATGAGAAAGCATCCGTGTCACTTTCATAGTCTGTACTTAGCTATGTGCCCATGAACATCATCTACTTATTTGCCTTCCTGAGACGTTGGACTTGCTGGTCTGTAGTTCTGGACAGTCTAAAGGTTTGATCACCTTTCAAAACTGATGCACTGTTGACATGAAAGCAGTGTTTGGTACCAAGATATTACGTGGTGTAGTGGATCATTCAGCTTCTCAGAACTCTTGGGTGAATACCATCTCGCTTTGGTAGCTTGCTACTGTTTGCTTTGGTTTGACCAAAATGACCTCTGAGGCTTTATGCGACGGAAAAGATAAAAGCCTCCCTTAGCTTCTCCAATGACAGTAGATGCAAAAAAAAAAATTCTAATTTTTGTTCATTTTATTGAAGTATTTCTTTCTGATCTTGGTTATATGTTAGACCAGTGGATTCTCTAGCAGGCTTCATGTACCTAGTGTTTGTCAAAGGACCTTTTATTACTTTGCCCTTTATAGCAAAGTAAAATTATAGCAAGTAAAATTGCAAACAAAAGCTAGTTCTTTTTTTTTCCCTCTTTGTTCCACACCACACCACTCCCCCCGGCCCTTGACGAAAACTATTCTTACTGATGGCCTTCCCAGCTTGTGGTTTAACTGTGATTAACTCCCCACCCCCCCCCAGGTCTCTGCATTTTCAATGTAGTATTTTTTGACAGTTATCTGCAAATGTTTTGTCTGACTGTCTCATCTTGTTTCTCTTACCAGAGTTCCTAATTTTCATGCATTTTTTTCTTTGAAAGCAAGCACTCCAATAATGCATTTTTGTTGCTGTTGCTTTTTTAGGAATACTAAGCTTAAATGTATTTAATGGGTTTCATTAGCAGTAGCTGTGAGTCATGGTATAGTCAAGTGATATATGACATGGACAAATCTGAATGTAATATAATTTGTTGGATGTTGAAACAGTCCATAATCTAGTTGAAATGCAGCAGTGTTGCCCTGTGTGCTTCACTGTAACTTCGGAGAAGTTGTTTGATAAATATGGTTTATATGCTTTTATAGTCTGTGTTCTGCTTGCCAGCAAACCAGTCACCTTATTAAGCTGTACAAGTGGCTTGGAAATTTATTTTGAATGCCACTGATTTATTTAAGAGTGAGACAAAGTATGTGACTCTGTCTTCTAGTTATAATTCTCCATAAATTGATGCATTTGTTCAAATATACGGTATAAAACAGTATTACAATCAAGCTGTAGTTATCATGGGAACCATAACTTTGACTTTTCTTTTTCTTGGCTTCCTACACGAAAAACTGTACTGTAGTATATTATTTAATTGTTTAGTACTGAGGTCTCTCTGTTTTATCATGCTGTGTGACATGCTACAGTACCACTCTGTATAAGAACCTTTGGTGCTTGAAGCAATGGTGGAACAGTAAGAGTCTATTCATGTCTTCATGTATAGATACACAAGTACCATATTTAGAAAAACATTTGCACAAATAATAACCACTTCGTACTGCATGGGTTTTTTTGAGAATTATGTTGCTTTACTTAGCTGAGAAGTACTTGGAAAGTAGTGAGTCTGTAAATCTAAAGTCATAGGCATCAACTTACTTATGTGTTTCATTTGATAATTTCTACTGTCCTGAAAGTTAGACTTTCAAAGTAGTCTGTAATAGGCACTCATGCAGTATTTCAGCATAAGCAACTGGATTTGGGGGAGTTTTACACTTCAGTAATGGAATAAAAGTTTGCTGTATGAAGGTTGCAAAATGTTTGAGACACCCTAGTCATGAAAGTAGACAAACTGATTTTATAAAGAAGGAGCAGTTGCATTTTGAGGAGTTTGTAACACTTAAAAATAAGCAGAATTTTAGGAAAGATCTTAGAAAGTTCTTTTTTCTTCCTACCAAGAACTCGGGTATCATGAAAGGCTTGTCCCCATTCCAGTTATTGAGGAGTCACGGTTGTGCTTTGGTAGGTTAATTTTTAAACTTTCTCATGAAACCTACTTCAGCTTCTAGACAGCATGCCATATGCACAAGATAAGCTCATCAGTTGTTTTGTTTTCTTCTTAAAATAAGTTAAATTGCACTCAGTGTGCTTACAGGTAAATTTGTTGAGATTAACAGGGAAAGAAACTATATAGAAGTATAGGCTTTCTAGAGCTTAAAGGAGTTTTAGGATGGAATCATTTATTAGTTTAAATAATACTAGCAAAGCACCTAGAAGAAAGTGGAGGGGTGGTTTTCTGTCTGCAAAGTAAAGGTTGGTTACAAAATTTTGAAGTAGCAAAGGTTGAAACCAACCCAGGCTCGACACAATGAGAAGCAGTGTGTTGTCAGATGGTGAATTCTCCTGGGTGGTATTTAACGAGGGGTGCTCTTTGTGTCTCTTCCTTAACTGCTGCATTTTGAACTTCCCTTCCTCAGTAACTTCCATGAAGAGCAGAGGGGAAATCTGGAATTGGTTTGTTTAAAAGCTGTGTAGTTGTGCATTAGCGCAATGTATCTCTGCTATTGAGAGATCACAAGCTATCAGTCATTTAGTGCCCACGTTTAAATGGAATAGGGGCTTTTATAGGCTAATTTATTAGAACACATTGCTTATAGGCTTGTTTAAAAGTGTCACTAGCAAATTTGATATGAAAAAAATGGCATGAAGACAGTTGGAGAAGGTTTCGTCACGCTCTATGAATAGCTGATAAACAAAACGAGGTGCTGTAATGCTGCCGTTTCCTCCCTTAACCTCCTCGTCCCCCATCCCCCCACGCACATGGGATCTTGAAAGTGGCATTGGGAGGGGGAAGTAGGCCTTAATCTAGTAGCGTGAACAAAGCTGTGGGTTATAGGGATCTGCTCCTGTTTCTGTGATCCCTGTCAAAGGCGTATTATCACTTTTGTTCCCCCCCAAGCCCAGCAATAAGGCAATATCTTTTGGGGCTGGCAACAAGCTTTTAAAAGGCTGGGCTCCATCAAGTACGTTCTTAATGGAGACCTCCAAGTATCTGGATACTGCACTACAAATGATAATTACTCATTAAATTGTAACTTTGGCTGAAAATTGAGACAACTGTATGTTAGGCTTCTTTATTTTAACCTGTGTTAGAAGCTCAGTGTTTTAAGTCTGAAATACACAAAAAGTATCAAACTAAAAGGCAGGACGCCAGAGAAGTCTTTCAGATAAGTTTGGAGTTGATGATTTAATGATTTTGTTAGTATTATCTTGTTTTTAATTGAAAAGGCATACGTGTTGGAGTGGTATGAAATGAAATCGTGTGCTTTGGGTTCTACATCCCTCTCTTAGAGGATTTATGGAGCAGTTATGCGTTAGCAGCATAGAGTCCCAACATAGGGTTTGTTGTAGGATAAAATCAAAACTGACTCTTTCACAGTAGGTTGTCAGTTTTCCTTGCTTTTTCAAAGGCTTGGATACGTACTTCTTCCTTCTGGTCTACCCTGAAGTTTAACAGGGAGGTACGGCTTATCTTGAGTTAACTACAACAGCAATCTTGGAAATTTTATGTGGAAAGTACTTAGAAATGTTCGTAAAGATGGACTGTCCTCCTGTGGTTCTGATGCCTCCTCTTCCCCCTGTATGATTATTGATATGAATCAGACAGACACATGTGATTGGTGCATGAGTTGATTCACATGTGCCCATCACTCAGCCTCCTCTTCTTATTAATGAGGAAATACATTATTTGTTTCTGTTTAAGCACAGTTTTTTTCATGGTTAAGAATGCTTTTTCTTTCCTCTCTTCTTCCCCCTTTACCCTTCTATGTCTATGAAAGAAACAGTCAAACTATGAGTTACATGTTTTTAGCTGGAGAAGTGGAAGAATAATCCAGCCATTTAATTTATGAGGTATAAAAGGAAGATGTTCATCTGAATATATCTGAATTGGGTAGATACTACTGTAATACAAAGAAGATGCAAAATTGGAATAACTTCTGAAAAGCATGGAACTGCAAGGAAGAAAACACAGCAAACCACTATGGCCAACTTCTGCTTTTTTTGAGTGTGCAAGCAAGTTGAGGCCTTCAGGTGAAGAGTCTGGATAGCTTCAGAATATGAGGATGCAATTTAAGACAGTAGTCTTAGTCACCTGTCTTGGAAGGACTAAATACAATTTCTATGTTTAAATGGATGCATATTTAAAATTGGTAACACTGTTGACACCAGTGTGACAAACACTTTGCATTTTCATAGGCTGAAGTTCCATCCATCGTCTCTTGCCTTTCCCAAAAATCAAGAGATCTGAATCCTGTTAGTGTATTCTGTCTTCTGTGGTAAGCCTTCTGTAGCTACCTGTTCGTCTGGTCATAGACCATCACTTACCCTATGTGATTACAGCGCTGTTGTGCATTAGCTGATAGAATCCATAATACATTTAAATACATGCACAGCCAGCATTTTCTGTGTTAACAACTCCAAACTTTATATTGGATTTCCTTATGTCTTGTAATTTATCTTTAAAATCTTTGTGAAATTAGTAACTTGAATCTTCTGTCATTAACAGCATCCATAAAAGTGATCTGTGAAGGAAATATCATTGTGGTTGTTTTGTTTTTTTTTTTTTTTGGGGAGATGAACACTATTTAAAGTTATATCTGTTGTGCATCTTAGTCCACGTTAAGGTTTCTGTAACATGAAATGTCATTCACTGGAATTAAACTGATTTCATACAGAGGCTTCTGTTTTAAGATACAGGTATTTTCAACAGCGGAAGGTTAAAAATGATATCTTGAACTATGTTCCTGTTATCTTGAAATATGTCTTGAGTCAGCAGCTAAGTCAAGTTCTGGTTTTGAAACCTGATAGGTCCCAGCCTCTGGTATTCCTTCAAATAAAACTGTCTTTTGCTCAGAGATGGAACATTTGGAGTTAGTCTTAGATGTGAGCTTTGTGAAGTTGCGAAAATGAGGCTCGGGTTATAGAGCCAGAAATCACTCTTTTAGAAGTTTAATTTGTTCATTATTTGGCATAGTCAAGGGTAGAAACCTGTTCTCCAGAATGGCATTCACTTTCCCTATATCCACTTATATATTTCATTTTTTGTTGGCTAGCTAGCTGACTGCAGCAAAGTGATTATGTGAAGTAAAGCAGAAAAATTACAAAAGAAAAATTGTCCTCATGCACTAATTTTTGTATATTAATTACAGGTTATTTTTCATTTATGACTCTGAAAATCCACATTTCCTACGAGAGAACTCATAACTCTTTAGCGGATAAAATCTCTCTCTCTGGTCTGTAATAAATACAGCCAATGATGTAGACATTTGCCTTAAGCTTTCGAGTCGGATTTTTGTCAAGTCTATAAATTTTCATTTTCTTCTTATACTATTTGTTGAGTTATAATTATGATTCAGTTGATGATCACTGCATAATTGCACTTGATAGACTGAGTGGATCCACTATATGTAACTTTGGGTAAAAGATCATCTATATAACGATGCTGATTGATAAAGCCACTGATAATTTATTTTCCTTCAGCGATAGTATTGCAATTCTGTGATATCACAGTTGGTATCCCTTTAAAAACACTTCTAAATTGTTGGAGAAGCATCCTGTGTGATAGCTCTTGTATTCGATGAGTTGTTAGATGTTTCTGAAAGATTTATAGTGGAGTCCCAAGCATTTCAAGGCCAAGTATAGCAGTCTTGTCAGATACAGCTTTACAGCCTAGTGACTTATAATGAGAGTAGAATGTAATTAGAAATTGTCCATGTCTTTACTGAGTACTGATGAAAACTATGGCTCAAAGGTTAATTCAAATAATAATTAATATTAGTTTCTGTCAGAACAGGGTGGTAATGAAATCTTTGTTGTACAATGACTCTGATTTTAAGAAGTGGGTGCATAAGAAATAGAACCTACAGTTTACCTTTTCTGATTATATTGAGTTATTGTACAGACAGAATGATAGCTTGATAGCCATGATTTTAGGGCAATTTAAACATACTCAGAAATATTACAGCCTAGAGTGAAAATAATCTAACATGTTGAATCTGTTTAAGGAGATGGATTCATAGCTAGATTGCTGAAGGAGATGGATTTACTACAAATGATCCTTAAGGACTGCGTAAGATTTTTTTGTTGTTGTTGTTAATAACTGAGCAATACCATGTGTTTGTGGAAAGTATTCTTAATAAGATTTGCTAGCATGAGAAATGTGGGATGTTACATTGATGTTTGTTTAAATTGGACTAGTTTCAACGAAAGCGATAGACCAGGTTTTGCTGGCAACCAAAACAAATTCTGTTCAGTTTCTTTTCCTGAGTTGAAATTTTCTATTGGGGAAAAAAAAATGCTGTTAGCTTTTGCTTAAGCTAAAACTATAGTTCTTCAGTTTGCAGGTAGTCAGTGAGCTACTAAACTTGTTAGTTTGAGAGGCTTTTCATGAATACTTTGCTGTCTTCTGGTTTTTCTGTGTCTGCTCTGATCGTGTCCTTAAAATCAGCCTACTGAAAAGATTCTCCAGAACGTTATAAGTATAGCTTGGTTTTATGGGTCTAAATACTTCTTCATAATATGCCTTTATCAACCCTTTCTATTCAATCTGCTTGTCTTACATGTTAGTAGACTGCCTCCCACAATTTTAAACTTGCTGTAATTTTAAGGCCATTTCCTCTGTTGCCAAAATGGAAACTTAAATGTCTCTAAATTGGATCTGACAAAGATCAGGTATTTTCATTCTCATGCTTGTGAAAGTGATCACAAGCCTGATTATTATTATTATTATTATTATTATTTTTTCCCCCCACTCATCTGGATAATGCTTTCCATACACACTGCTTCAATCCTTGGGAAGCAGAGTCCACAGTCAAGACTGGATCTCTCAGGAGCAGGTGCACCCAAGGGGAAATGAATTACATGGGGGATGGGGTGAGAAAGGGGGAGTGTATTTTTGAGGGGTGTTTTAAAACTGTTGAGAGATACGAAGCATTATGTTGATTTCTCAGAGCTATTCCTGCTGTTCTTGCTTCTTTCTTCATACATTTTCTCAATAGCCTGGATGAGGGAGTCTGTACTATGCTGAAATTTCCAGTAGGTGAGATGGAAAAAAAAGCACACGTTTTAACGGTAGCACTGGGGAAAAGCTCACTGTGCAAGCTAGATGCTTAAATTTTCTCTCAATTATGTTATTGTAACCAAAGAAATACTGGCTTGGAAACTGAGCTGTACTTAGTTGTATAGAGGTGTCTGTAACCTCCAGTGAGCAAACTTGATCAGGAAGTAGAGACTTTTTAACTAAAATGAAATCTGCATACAAATTTCCAAAAGCTAGAAAAGTCTAAAAGAGGGCTGAAACCTTTTAGTGAATTAAAGTTAATGTTTATGCTTAATGATTTAGTTCTTCAAGCGAATCCATTGCCTGTAGAGTCAGTCCAGCTTCTGTAGTAGATCTGCTGTAGAGACAGTGGGGGAAAAAAAAATCTTATAAATCTGAAAAACTGTGAGATTTACTGAAATGTAAACTCCTAATGCAAAACCACTCCACTTGTAGCAAGACCTAAATGTGTGAAAATTTGTGCTAGTGCTCAAAGGTGTCAGAGTACAAATATGAATAGACAGAAATTTAAAGGGAGATGCTGTGTTCAACATCCTAAACCCTTTTTTTTTAATGTTTTTTTTTCTGTTTATTCCTCCAAACAGGAAGCTAAACCACATAATTTGATCCTTCTCCCCGTCCCTTTCCATGACAGGCCTACATATTGATATGGAGGGATCAGTTAAGACTACCCCTGTTTAAACTACAGCCTTACGCACTGGTGTAAATACGCCATCTCCAAATAGTAATGAGATCACATGGTGGGGAAAGGGAAAGGGAGGACAGTCATTCCAGTTCATTTTTTTTTTTTTTTTTTTTTTTTTTTTCAACAGTGTAAATGGCAAAGTTGCTTGGGTTCGGTCTGCTTGAAATGTGCCCTGGACAGTCCTGTAGCTTGCTTTCTCCAGCCACTTGAAATTCTTTGGGAAGGGAATCTTCCAGAGGATTGCATCTGTGCTGTGGAATAAACAGTTATCGTGTGAAACTGATGTGAGCCTTAGTTTTACTCTGCCTCCACTAAAATACACTTTTACGGTAGTTTGTGCAGGATCAGCACAGAGGAGTACAAAGAGGGAGCTTTTCAGTACAAAGGCTGCCTGTTTGGCCTGCCCAAACCACCGTGAATGTGTTTAAAGGGGACTTTTATTGCCATGGAAACTCTCAGACAGGAAGGAATTTGTCCTGCCATATCTAGAAAATAGTCTGTAATGGTCAGCTCTTGGAACAAAAGTGTTTCAAATAGTGGGATATATTTAAAAATTCGTGTGGTGAATATGTTTTTTAAAAAAGAATATGTAAAACCCAATCTTATGCTAATAGACTTTTAGTATGGGGATTCAGGGAAGACGGCAGACAAGTACAATGTGAGCAGGGGAAGTGTTATGACAAATCTAAGAAAGTTTTGCCTCCCTGTGTCCAGAAGGCGTCCTAGGTGTTGAATGGATGTAGATGAAATATTCTCCCTTTTTAAGTAGTGTGTTTATCAGGCACAGCTGTTTATGGAGGGACTGTGCGTGTGCTTGGCTTGAACTGATGGAGGCAGTCCTCTGAGCATCATGGATTAATTGCTTTTGGAATGTCTTAACCAAAACCTGTTCTTTGACTCTCTTGACGAATATCCTCAGTCTTCACAAATGGCCTTTATTTTCCTAAATCACACTGAGATACAACATTTCTTGTCTAAAACAAATTTTACCGTCAGATCCCAGAATATTTGCACATCCTTCACTGGAGTTGTACATTGGTATGAAATAACTTGCAGGTCAGCAATCTTCCCTTCCAGCCAGCAGAGTAGTTAGCAGTTAACGACAAGATTTTCCATGCTTTGTGTAGTGTTCGATGTTGATTTTATTGCATGTTTGATCAGTTAGACGCAAAATATCTTTTCATGTATTTCATCAAATTAGAATTCTTTTTTTTTTCCTCTGGAAGTCAGACACTAGTTTCTCATGTTCTTTCTATAAAGCAAATGCCTGGCTTGTTTTAATGCTGTGCTTTTCAGGTTAAGTTGTTGAACCACCTGACCGTGGCCTGAAGGCAGTTTGAATGAGTGCTGTAGTAATAAGCTGATCCAATGGGTTGTGCTGCTTGAAATCAGCTGTACCGCTCCTGCTTGTTCCCTTGTACTGTCATTGCTGTTCATCTCCCCCATGGTGACAATTTCCTGATGGCCACTAATGGTTAGATCAGCTTACCTTTAGTGTTAGACTGCACCCGAACATTTTCTTGAGATGTTTGGGGTGGGCAGTGGAACGAAAGCATCTTGTTTGTGGTTAGGAACAGGAATAACTAAGGAGGAAAAATTGTCATGAAAACTTTCTCCTACCCTGTCAATTCTGTCTTCAGCTCACAGCTGCTGAAGATCAATGTTCAAAGTCTAATTCTACATGGCAGGCCAGGTAAAGAACAGTTACATATGCATATGATGGAGTATTTCTGTGTGCCTTTTACAAGCACTGAATGACCTTGTTTGCATTATGTGGGTTAACACAGTAATCTGCTGCTCT
Organism: Chlamydotis macqueenii; assembly: GCF_036417535.1. NCBI lineage: Eukaryota > Metazoa > Chordata > Aves > Otidiformes > Otididae > Chlamydotis > Chlamydotis macqueenii. Next base: position 124,540,712 of record NC_141557.1, read on the forward strand.
CATATAAGGACTTCCGTCTTACGCATTGATCAGTTTAGTTTCTTGTCTCCTGACTTGAGGGCCCAAAAGGATTGCAGAAGGTGGTTCCAACCAGGATTAAAAGAAACAAGCAAAAAAACCCCACCCCACCCTTCTTGTTTACAAAACTGGCTCTGCTTAATGGCTCTGTTTCCCTCATAGGGCTTGGTCCATTTCCCTCATCTGGGAACTGGGAGTAGACTGTCATCCAGACTGTGCCAGGGGATGGGCATCTTAATCATGGACAGTCATTTGTCTTTCCAAAAGCATAGAAACCCCTGTTAGATGTATTTCCGTGATAGTTAACTGAGTTGAGAAAGGAAATACTGGTGACATCATGTATGAGTTAATATGGTTATTAACTGCGCAGGTGTTGTAAAGCTGTGAATCTAAACTGTAGTGGAATAATTGTACCATATGTCAGGGTTCTTTTCTTCAATTTTTATTCTTCCTCATTTACCATGTTTGTTTTCTTTCCTCTTTAAAAATGTATTTCTGTGCCCCTTTGCTTCTGTAATGCCTCTTATTTTAAAAAAGACGGGGGGTGGGGGGAGTGTCTCTCAAACCTTGATCAGTTTTGATCTTAATTCATCCACTCTTTCCTTACTCATTTCTCCGGTATGCGTGTGTAGTTTTCCTTGCTCACCCATCCAGTTCTAGGCTTTCTTGAGCTGGCGGTTCTTCATCTGCTGTGCTTTTCATGAAGGTGGCAAATGCCCAGCTTGCTCTTTTTCGCTACCTGCTGCTGCCCTGAGGAGCTTCCACCCAGTGCTTGCAGGTCCCATATTGCATGGCTTTGTGTTGCTCTCCTGAGGGGAAGTCTGGGAAGCACGAAATCATCCGGCCATGTACCGCTTCCTTCAGCTTTCTCCTCAGCAGATCCGTGGGCTGAGTTTGCAGTACGGCGTGATGGCTGCACGCAGCTTTAAAGCTTGGGAGCGGGGATGGGCTTTCTGCCCCCACCCCACCCCCTCACCCCACGCCCGCACAGACATTTCCCTGCTCTCCAGCTGCTCTGGTTTCCATCTGTTACGGGGCCTTCTGGTGCGACTGTTTCCTCATCTGCTGAGCTGAGGAAAATGTTGGAGGACCAGACACTGCGCTGACCCGGAGAATTAGGGGGTTGTGGTTTTAGAGAAAATGGCTCGCATGCTTGTTTTCCTTTCTTCTCAGAAACTTGGCATGCAACACACGCACTTATAATACCTTGAAAAACTTTGTTAGGTGCATTTTAATTTCTTTGTACCAAATGTGCTTACTCATCTTTAGTTTTATATATGATGTTGCAGGCCCCGCTGCCCTGGGAGCAGCGCTGTGCTTCCGTCTGTGATGGGCTCAGAGATGTACAGCAATGCTAAACGTTAACTCGCAGCAGACAGTGGCAGAAGTAGCTGAAGCCTTATTTGTGAAGACAAAAATATGCAAGTAGTAAGAAGTAGCAGGGAGCCAAGGGAGGTGTTAAGAAACCTTGGAGTGGCCATCACTCTCTCGGGCCAGGAGCTGGGGCACTTTACCCCGTGAGGTGGTGTTCTCTCTTGGCAGACAGATGCCTGCTGCCCGTCTTCAGACTGCTATTTTAGGCTGCTCTTGTCTTTAGCACTTCTTCCATCCTGCAGTCGCTTAGATTATCCTGGTCACAGATTGCTGGGGCGTTGCTCTCTCTGGAGTGATACTGGTAAGTTACCAACAGCAGCAGAGATGGTGGCAATGCAGGCATGCAACCAGGGAGTATTCCTGTAAAGCAAAATGGGTGAACAACAAAACACCCATTTCATATGTGTGAATAATTGTAACCGCTTCTGATTTGCCAGTACACAGAAGGCCTGCAAAACTTCTTAAATATCCATGCCAAAATATATAAAACTGTCAGAGTGCAGTCCTCTGCTAGTCAGGTTGTCCTAGTAAGTGAGTAGCTTCCCTTTCTTTGACTATTGTGTCATCTTCCTTTTGGAAGTATTCATTCTCGGCTTTTAAAAATCTGTTTAGACACTGTCAAATTGGTTTGGATTTCAAAATTATATGTGTAAATGAGAAACGTACCTAGCACCCACTTTTGTAATTGAACAAAGCTTTTATTTCCAGAGCCTGACTGCTACTCAGCGTGTGGGAGAAGCATGCTCTGACAACTTGGGCTGTTTTTTGAGGACTTCTGTGATCTCACCGAAGGGTTTTAATATTAATTCATCACTAGTGTTATGGTTGTGTTTTGATGATAGTCACTTAGGAGATCGGTGTTAGGCAACCAGTTGAAAATTGCTGTAAAGTGATTTTTTTTTTTAAGTGGTTCATACATTCAACTTGAAATCCCAGAGCACATTAAAAGTGCTAATGCTGTTTCTCCTGAAAGCAAGGTTTCAATGTATTTCTCAAATTAGCCACCTTCTGCCCCCAGATTGCAGCTAATATGGTATATGTAACTTAACCACTGATTTCTAACTGGGGATCCTGCATTTATTAGCTTGATGTTGGCAGAAATTGATAATAGAGAAATAAAATATTACAGAGCTGCTGATAGGAGCAATTGTTTGCCTTTTGGGAGGATAGGTGTATTGCGTTATCAGAGATGTAATATACTTCTGGATGTTTTTTCTGTGTAAATGCATGACTATCAGTGCAGCTGCCACACGTTGTTCTGTGCAGAGTAAGAAGAGAAGCTCCATGCCCATGAGATGCGTTCTCTTCTTGAAAAACATGGAGTGAATGAAGCAGTGACCGAGAAGGAGAGGACTCAATGAAAGAGGAACATTTTTATTGATGGATAACAATTGTGTGACTCGACATCGTGGTTGTGCTCTCAGTTGTGAGCAACTACTGTGTTGTAAGTAGTTTAGCAGTTCAGCTCAGCGATAGAGAATGGGTATGAAGATATCTGGTAAGGGCCTTTGCAGTGTTTTGGAAAGAGGCTTCTCCATCCCATCCTCTGCCCATCCCATCCTCTGCACCTGGAGCATTACTAGGGAAGATACAAAATCAGGATCAAGGGGAAGACCACTTGCAATTTCTGAAGTTCAGGGACAAACAATAGTGGAGTGAGTGTCTACTGATGATTTAAGGAGTTAAGTTATTTGGTATGCTAGTCTGTCTAGCTGCAAGGCTCTCAGATTAACTAGCTGCCGTATGGTGCAGCAGAAATGGGAAAGTAATGTAAGTGACTGAATTAGTAGTTACCTGGGCTTGAATTCAGTCAAAGCTGCAGATGCCTAGGTCAAAAAGAAGTAGGGGAAACTGGCTGGACAGTCTCCAGGTTCCAGTGAAATGTAAAGTTTGTGGTAAATGCTGAAGTCTTCTGTCAGTTCGCAAAACTGTAAAAAATATTTCGCAGTGTGTTCGTAGCCCTGTTTAATTTGTATCAGTTATCATAAAAGGTGGTATATCTTCTGTGCAATAACAGATGGACACTGCTTTTCTAACAAAGTATAAATGATTGGACTATATTGCCGTCACAGGTTTGAAATAGAGGCGCTACATAGATTTCTATCTTGTAGATGTTCCTTGCATCACTGCTTTGTTGATGTATACTTCCTCCTTGCTTCTCAAATGAAACTCTGTCTTTAAATTTTAGTTGGCTTCAGCTCTAGAAAACAAGGCTTTTATAGTACTGCTCTGGACCTCATCTGTAAAGTCACTCCAGCTTTAATGCTGTTACGTCGTTCAGTGTTTTAGGAGGTGTGAGAGGAAGCTCAGTTTTGTCCTTGTGAAGAAGACACAGGGAATGGGTATGAGACATGAAAAATTAAGTGTTCATCCTCAGGTGAAGTAATATGTCGTAGCCATGTCAATAATCTCAAATTCCCAGATTATCAACAAGGGCTATTTGTGGACCAGGCTTGATAGCATGGAGCTGACTCTTCTGGTTTAAATGAACTAAATTGAATTACATGTTTATTGTAGACAGAAAAAAAAAGTGATTTAGCCTGTTTCTTAGTAGAGCATCTTGATTTTGTGAAAAAATTTAATAATCCCTCCTGTATGTGATGCTGCTTACAGTCTTGAGATCCCTAAAGAATAGGGGAATTTTTCCTTTTAAGCAGACAGATGCTGAAGTAGTTTTATTGGTTTTTGTTTTGTTTTGTTTTTCTTTGATTGTTTTTTAACCTAATGCTTCAATTACTGTACTAAAAAGATTGCAGATATGTAGAAATTCTTTTTTCAAAGTGTCTTGCATCCCTTCTAAAGAAAATGAATTTTATATGGAAGTGTCAGGAAGAGTCACTAGAGTATGTACACTATTTAGTATTTAGTGTTAATAACACCTAACTGCTGCTTCTATAAATGCAGGTGCCTAAAAATGTAGATATTGAATAATCAGAAAAATAAGTGATGCCATTTATGTTTTGGGGTAAGTATAGATACTCTGTTTTTTATATTGTGAAGTCTGAGGCTTAGAATTTGTTCAATAAAACCGTCACTTAGCCTGCCCGTAGAAAGTTACTTTATAAGTAGCCACAAATCAAACACAAATGAAGGTCTTCCCCAGAGGAAAGAAGATGCCAAAAATCTTAATTTTAAATACTTATGGTTTTTGGTAACAACAGCTTTTAAATATGTTGAGAGTGCAAACTGTGCTGTAACCCAAGCTTGTCGTGAGAGGAATGGCTGACTAGTGAGGGGTGCGTTTAAAAGGGAAGATGGCAGCTGGCTTACCTGGAAGCTCAGAAGCAGGCTGGGACTCCTGGCAATCTCCATGGACAAACTTGGTTCACTGTTTGCTACTGTCTTGTAGACATCTCTTGATTAAGTTGGTCCCTGTATCTCTCTTGCTTAATTATTCTCGTTTTGGTTTTTGAGTAATTTGCAGAGCTGTGCAGAATGTCTTGGATGCTACGGAAATATGATGGATGTAGTTGGTGTTAAGTCCTTCTGTTAGCATCCATTAAACTGAGAAGTGAAGACCCGGGTTTTAGGGAAGTAAAACCACAAGACCCCCCTTAAGTTTTACAAAGGCCAAGTGGTAGAAAATCAATCTATCATGTTAGTTCTTCATGTATTTTAGAGTGGTAGGACACTGAAGTTTCTCAGAGTTTTTTTTCCTCAATAAGCCCTTGTCCAAGCTTGGCACACTGGTATACAGTATCCAAAGGACTTGATGGACCTGATTCTTATGACTGGCTGTTACTGAGATGAGATGTTTCATTGCTTCCTTTGCTTTGAAGCTGCAGTCCCTGTTGAGGACACTTGTATTTTTTTTGAGGTGATCTGCTCTCCCTTTTATTTCAAAACCAGGTTTGGAGATCACCATTATCTGAAAACAGAGAGGTACATGGATTGCAGGTGCTGAGCAGGGTAGGAAAGGAAGAATCATTATCTTACCTTTTTCCCATTTTTGGATGATGCTTTGTGATCAGATACAGTAATCTAAAAAATGCTGTAAAAAGTTGATCAAGAAAGCTCGTTGTGGAGGTTTAGTTAGTGGCAGCAGGCAGTTCATCATCCCTTTTAAGTACTTTTACTTTCATAACTAGTTTTATCTAGTAGATATAACTTCGGGGGACAACAAGGAGCTAGATTTTATTGCTTCATCATTAATGAAATGGTTACCTTAGTCTCAGCTGTAGGTCCACATAATATTTGCTTATACAGCATAAACATTTCATCTGCTGCTAATTCCTGTGACTCCTAAGTCAACTGATCTGTAGCAGACCCTCGTCCATGCTGTGCAATGTATTATTGGGTTCCATTTGTGTCTTTGCATGCTAACTTAAGCCATCAAGATAGTTCTTGATGTATTAAGGATACTGAAATAATGCTATTTACTGTTTGCATCTTAAATAAAACACAGTGTAGAGGTTCATGCTTTTAGTCTTATGATAGCTGTTGTATTCCAAGTAAGTCTTTTTGAAGAGATAAAATACCTTTGGAAATGTTGTTTAGCACTGGAACTTCAAAGTTCCTTGTATCTGTGCTAATTTCTCTCTCTACATAGTTTGTGAGTAAAGGAATAAGTTTTAGCTGTTTGAGTTTATTCACCTTTGAGTAGCAGGTTTTTGACCCTTGATAGAATGATGATTTTTCTAGTGTTTCTGCATACACTAGTTGTTGTAGGTCTTGTTCTGACAACCAGATTCTGAATAGTAAGTGAAATAGCTCTGGGCTTGACTGGTTACACAAATCTATATTGTAGAAGTCTTCATAGAGTACTTGATTAAGAGTCCTGAATTCTGTTGTTCTGGGGTCTTTGTTACTTAAGTGTTTCTTGCTTGTTATTTTTTTTATGAGCCATTTTGTGCATCAGACTTGCACTTTTTCAGGTATTTACAAACACAAAATAAAGAAATTGCCAGTCCAATTAAGTTTGCAGTATAAATTCTTCCAAACTCTAGATGATCTTTAAAGGTGGCTTCCCACTCAAACCATTCTATGATTCTATAAAATAAACCTTCCTATTTCTTACACTTCCAAAATAGCACTCTAATCTTTTAGTCAGCCTGCCCCCTACTTGAATTTGCTTGCTTTTCTTACTTAACCAACCAACCAACCAAACCCACAAAAACCCTCTACACTAAGTTTTAACCTTACAGGTTTCTAGTGAGTAGAAATTTTTTTTTTTTTTTTTTTTTTGTTGAGGGGAGGGCAGTGTGGGAATGTATCTTTTATTTGAAAAGACTTGGACACTTCTAGTCCTCTGTAGATGCTGCAGCAAGATTGATATGCTTGAAAGGTAAATTTAAATGGAATGTGAGTCATTAGGAACAGTGAAGATAGTGCTTTCTATTATAAAATTAAGTTTAGCCCTGCTTTTTGAGAGAAGGTGGAACTAGCTACTGTGAAATGGAACCAGTTTCAAAGTTTGTTTTCATATGAGTAAAAATTTATTTTCACGTCTTACTCATTAATGCAATACTGCCCTTGTATGTTCATTATCAGTCTCTGAAAAGCTTGTGGGGAATTGAAGGTAGCTCAAGAACTTTCCTGTTGGGCGTAAAAGATTTTGTGGTAGATGAATGTCTACTGCTTGCAATAGCTTGAATGACTACAGCTCCGGGTACTGGGTCAGTAATTCTTTGACTTGTAGACTACTTCCCAGCTCTTCAAAATTTTGATGAGAAGAGAAGTGAGATTGCATAGTTCTAAAACTTTAGATGACAAATTTTTCCCTGGAGGGCTTTTTTTTGTTTATTTGACCGTAACTACATTGGAGTTATTTTAGAAGTGCCTATCAATTAAGCAACACACTTAAAAGCACCCCAGTTAGTTTTCTTCTTTGTGAAGAAGAAATGTGAGACCCATTCAAGTTATACACAAGAAAATTTAGTTCTGTTCCTTTTGAATATCCCCTGCTTTCATAGAGGAAAAGCATTCTAGCTCAGTCCTGCCTGGAACGAAAAGCCATGCTGCACTCCGTGTGTGATAAGGGTTGCACTCATCTGACAGTCCTCATTCCAGTTTATAACTTCTGGCACCATTGCCTATACTGGGTGGGCACCCTTTTTCCATGTCTAAGTGAACTTGAATGCAGCAGTTTGTTTACTTTTAAATATCTTGGTCTTACACACTGGGAGACGTTTAGAGCTCCAGACTCTTTTCCTTTGGTATTCTCCATTGCAGAGAACAGCTTGGTATAGTAATTTATGTTGTGGTCTGAATAAGCACTGATGATCACTGTGAGCCAGGCATTATGTTAAAAACAAAACAAAACAAAATTAAACTTCATTTGTACATGCAAGAGCCTGCTTCCATTCCACAGGCCAAAAATAAACCACCTTTTTTGGCATATCCTTCTTAAAAAAAAAAAAAACACTTCAAGATGCATATCTTAATTCTGTTAAAAAACAAACAAACAAAAATCTCAAATAAGTAGTCTGATAACCAGTAGCTGCAGAAGGTCTTACTGGTGTCTGTCCTGTATGTCAGCTGTCCCCCATATTCTGTGGACCTGTATTAGTGGACCTTCTTAATGGTCCAGGCAGTAAATGAGGTTTCTGAAATCTATTCACTCCACCTACTGTATTGTCTCCTGCAGTGAATTGTCTGTCTTCACACCCTTCCCTCTCCAACCCTTTTTCTTTACTGTGGACTTTAAGTTAGTGAAATAATTTAACACTTCTTTTAAATAGTCTGTTGCATATGATAAAATACATAATTAGTCTGGTACTACAGGTCTTTTTTTCTAGCAGAAAGTTAAGATTTGTAAAATCCAATAGATCATGTGTGATTTAATTTGAAATACTTTATAAAACATTGATGTTTTTCTAAAAAAGATAATTTGTAATCCTTTCTCAATGTAGTATGTAATTTTTTTTTCTTTGCTGAAAGGTTCAAGACAGTATGCTTAAGTGTATTGGGCAAAAATTATCATCCATACTGGAAGCTGAGTTGAGGGCTTATGTTCAGATGTAGGATGATTCATCTTGCCACATGTAAAGCACGTAAGGGAGAGCTACCATTTTGTTCCACAGTCCTGAAATATGTTCTCTTTAGAGTTCTGTGAAAACTCTGGCTTTTCACTTTGGATGTATAAGGTGTATTTATCTTCACAGAAATGAGTGTGGATATGTGGTTCCTGTACAAGCGCAGACTGTGATCTACCAGTATTTATGAAGAACACATGTACAGGAAAATGACTCTTAAGTACAAGTCATAAATTGAAATGATTACAGAATATACGTGGACAAATATACCATGTGTGGTATCGGTAGACTGTAATTTCATCAAGTGGTTTTTCAGACTTCATAAACTATGAATGAAACATGATTGTATTGGCCTTGTAACAGGTAAAGTAAAATATAGGGTCTGGCTACTTTAAAACGCTCATAATTCTATAGCTGGAAATAGCCTTTTGGGATACGATTAAGTCTTAAAACCTGCCCGTGATTAAAAAAATACATTTCGGTGAAAATCACATGTTCAGAAGCCCTGGGAAACATTTGAGTATCCACCTCATGAATTTTTACAATTCCCAGCTTTCAGGATGTAAACACTGCGAGCTACTTTCAGCAAGGGAAAGAGAAAAGGCTCCGTTTTACTTCGAGTTTCGTCACCTCTCCGATTATTTTGTTGTTTACAGCGGATTTTTTTTTTTTTTTTTTTTTTTTTCCTCTGACTTGAGCCGTGCGGGGCTTTGTTTACTCGGGGGGATGTGACAAACTGGCAAGGCTCCGGCCTGGCGCTGCTGCGCCGAGGCGGCCATGCGCGCCCAGGCCGGCCCTACCCAAACCCTCCCGCTCGCTGCCGCGACCTCTGCCCTTTTGTATCCTGTGACACTCAGCCCGTCTTTGTGCTCAAGTTTATTCATGATGGATACGTTTCCCTCCCAATCGCATATGCCGGGAGCCCGGCGGAGCGAACAGATAAATTATTTTCAGCTGCAGGCCTGGGCTGGGGGAGGAGGGCGGCAGAGGGGCCTGCTGGAGCCGGGGGCCCCTGCGCACCCCCAGCCAGCCTCCCACTCCCCGTGGAATATGAAAGGGGATGACTCTCGGCCTCTCAGATCCTTTTTAAATGCAAAAGAATGTAGGAAATTGCCAGATCAGTTGGTTAATCAGTGACAACTGCAGTAGGTGCACAAAAAGCACGGCCCTTAACAAGAGTAATCAGTTGCGCGGGGTGTTTTTTCAGCGCCTCAGCGGGTCGCCGCTGGCCCCACCTCTTGAATCCCCGGGCCGGTTTAGTGTCAGCTTTATAAGAGAATGTAATTGCTGGGAGATTTCTTGGTGACTGATGGCAACAATGTAAGTCTTCTCCCTGACACCACCTCTCCCCGCCCCGGCCCTGCCTCGGGTTTTTGTTGGCCTGGCCGCCTCACAGCCGCGGAACGGGTCGGCAGCTGGCACCGGGCGAGGGCCGGCCGAACAGTGCGGGCCCGGGCCCACCGAACCCAAAAATTTGTATCGGCTGCGTGGGCCGCGCTCGTAATGTTCAAACCTCGCCGAGAGTTACATGTGACAGTTCCCCTTTGTAGAGTCATTTGCGGGAAAGCACCGCTATCAAACATTTTAAAGAGTATTCCTGAAATATTTTTGTGATTGCAATTGTTTCTCTTACTTATCTAGGACTATTTTTAGATAAACCTCCTCCTCACGTCTGTATTTTAAACGTAGGTTGAGAGAGAGGGTGGTCGTATGACCAAAAAAGGCTGCTCAAAATTCCAGGCTACATAACGCTAAAACTGAAATGTTTCTGGTTTAGGCTTGTCCCCTCTCCTCCCACCTTATGTTTGTAATGTACCTAAATGTAAAAAACTTTTTTTTTTTTTTTAAATTCCTCTAAATACCTCTTTAAAAAATCTCAAAGTATGTACTTCTAGTAAGTGGCTCTAAGCATTCCCCTTTTTCTTCTGGACTGGAAAGAAAAGACATGCAGAGGCTTCTTATTTAATGTTATAGCTGCTGACTTAAGATTAGCAGTGTATTAGGAAAAGAGTTTGCAGCCCAACTGGTACGGCGAATGCAGAAGTCGGTCGCAACGGGAGCGTGTGATGTAACGACAAGGCTCGGTGGGTTTGCATCAGAGTGCTCCTGCGTGATGCTGCTGTGGTCTCGTATCAGAGCTCCTGTGAACTTGAATGACGCAGGATATTGTTTCCAAATGTGTGGCACAGCCTGAACTCTAGCTGGTCATTCCTGCATCAGCTGCTTGACAGCAACAAGCTGCCAAATATTCAAAGGCTGTTGTGCCCTCAGTTGCCTCCGTAAAAACCTGTTCTTTGCCAAAGTACAATGCATTAAGGAAATAAAATGTGCTCTGGTTTCTACTTAAATATTGTATGGGAAGCTTACAATTGCATGGATTTCTTGCCCAAAAGATGTTACTGAGTAGCATTCAGGGTGTTTAGCTGACTGCACATATGCAAAACTTGTGACTTTTGAGGAAAGACACGTGAGGTTTTCACTCTCCCCCCTTCCCCGCCCTCCAGTTCCTAGTCTGATGAGATACTGGCTGCCTTAGATTTCCCGCTGCAAATTTCTGCAGGGATGTGTTTCTGTGAAGAATTTAACTGAATTTTACCAAGATACATGTGAAGTTAAACTTTGGAAGTGCTTATACTGTATTTGCTGACTCTTCCTACTGAAGGCAGAATATTCCTGAAGTGCGTGAGGTCATTCTTTTCATCCTTGCAAGTCCTGTCTCCCTTTCCCGGGGTGGGGGGTAGTGGGGGGACAAGATTCCTGGCATCCTTTGATCTGATATGAAATATACGGACTTTATTTTTAACACAGATGTACAGTGTGAAGTGTATCCTGGGAAAGCATTCTTATTAGCTCTTTTTAAAAGGTGTCTTTAGGCATTCAGATAACCAAGTTCCTTTGGAAGTTGCAGTCAGAAATCATGTTGCAATCGCTTTCTAGATCTGCTCCTCTGTTTTGGCTGGTCTGTGCGCAGGAGAAATATAACATACGTGAAGAGTTGTCTGTGACAGCAATGAGAACTAAGCGTTCAACACGCGGGAGACTAGGCATGCTTCCCATGGACGCGGTCAGGCACTTGCATAACTGTCCTGGCATCAGCAGTGCTGTTAGTTCAGTAGGTAAATGAGCTGAAAGGTAGAAGTGTCATCAGCCATCTTCCCCAGTTTGAATGTCTTGGCATGACTTTTCCTCTGTTGTCATGTGTTTATGAAGTTTTTGGTGAATGTTTTCCTCCAGCTTTGTTCATAAAATAAGAATATGACTTTAATTGCTGGCATTTGTGTCATCTACTTCCATGCGGCAAATGCTTAAATTACTACCCATAACAGCCAGCAGGAGCTTAGCAGTTTTGAAAAGCAGTTTAAATATGCAATGTTTAAATGCAGATTTAGTAGCCTAATGTTTAATCCTACTTTTTGAGGCTCCAGTTTCAAAATGACCTTTGGCATGGCTTTGGTTTTTAGCGTGAGAGGTCTTTTTAGCCTAGTTCTTCAAAATAGCATGGTATTTGCGGTGTTTATGGTATTGCATTGTAGGTGCATAGTTCCATTATATGAGTAACCGTTTTGTTTGTGCCTGTCAAATACTTAAGAGTTTTGTCTGAGATATCAAGTGATAGCTGTAAAAATATCAACTCTGCATGACACATCTCACTTCAAAGCTCGAAGCAATCAGTATTAGCTGCCTTCTCGTGTTCTGTTTATTCCGTTTACTTGCTGCGTGGCCATCAAGAAATGCTGCTAAATTTATTTTATAGAGGGATCAATAGTTGAATTGAAGGACCTGTTGATTTACAAAAGGTTCTTCTGAATGACAGAGTGTGGGAGTGGCGTTGTGGAAGGCACGTGCATCTGTGTGCTTGCTGGTTCCTGGTCTTTACTGCCTGGATCTGCTGCTTTGGGAGCAGGACTAATGAAGTTCAGGTTTTAGTGTTTGCGGCCCTAGATCAGGTTATGTGTGTGCAGCAGCCAGTTTAGTTCCACTCATAAAAGTGGGAAGCTGCCCAAGGCTACTGAGTCCATGTAGCTCTGAAATACTAAGTTGAGCAATGGTTAACTACTACTTAAATTTGAGATCTAGTTGTTTAGGACTGGAATGTTGCAGACTGAAGTAAATGTAAGCTTTGTCTGTTGAGACAACAGGGTTGTTAAGCAATTGACTGTGTCCTGGAGGTTGGGATCAGACCATTGCTTTGAACAGAAGTAGGCTATCTAGGCAGTCTTAAGGAAATACATTCATTGATTCTTTAGTTCAGTCTTCTTGGTGCAATCTTTCATGTTTAGGAACAGAAAAACTATAGAATTTTATAGCAGAATCTGTATATAAGTTTAAGATGATTTTTTTTTTTTTTCCAGAAAAGTAAGTTCACTATCTTTTTCATACATTCACACTTCTTCAGCAAACTGCCTTTCTAATGGTTCAGATATTCTCTCCTTTGTACCTGGAAAATAGTTGCTGCTTCGTCAATGTCTGTTGGTTTTAACTTACAGGATAGTAGAGAAGAAGATGCACAAACTCAAATTTTCAAGAGTTTTTAAGATAAACTCAAAAAAAAAAAAGACTTTGAGTTTATCATGGTCAGTCTTGCTGTCAGCATGCCTGCTTTCATGGGGAGGTGAACCGTGGTGCTTAGTTAATATCTTAGCTAGAATTATTGCTTGATGCAGGTCCTTCCTTTGTGTGGGGGTGCTTTTTTGTGGTTTGTTTTTTTTGTTGTTGTTGTTTTGTTTTGTTTTTTGACCAGCATTGAGGATTAAAGCAGAGAAAATAACATTGCTTGTGGTGAAAGAAGCAAAGCAATGATTGCAACTTAAAATAAGGCTGTGACTCTCATGACTTGCTTAACTGTCTAGAAGACGTTCCTCCTGTTCGTGTAGGAGGTTGAGAGCTTATTAAGTAATTCCAGTATTGACTCCTTTCTTATCAAAACATTGGTTAATTTATTTTGATCAGGCTGTAGCTGCTACTGTCTTTCATTCTTCGACATGTACTGTTAGCCATATCTCACATCAGAGGTGTGACTTTTATTTAGGGAAGGTTTAGAGAGAGCACAGCTAACTGTAAAGGGCTACAGTCATTCAATTTAAGGCCAAACTTAAATCTGAAGAAATATCGCAGAATTTTAGTAGTATCGTCTCAAACGTGTTCTCCTGCTGTGTTTCAAACCTAATAGCTTTGACATCGACAACTCAAACATGAAATCAATTCACACTTCAGATAAAAATGCTGAACTAAAATAATAAATAGTGGCAACCAGTGTTTTCGCTCATAATTTAGATGATGGATTTGTTTGCGTGCAGCTGCATCATAAGCTTAGAGGTTACTTGTCTTTTGAAAGACCCCTGTGCTCAGGAAGCCAGGCAAGTGCTGGATTCCATAGCACCTTTCCTTCACTGTGAAGGACAGTCCCTAGCTCAAACTTGCAAGTTGGGATGGAGTCAGCTGGGCAGAAATAAGGTGTATTTGTTTAAACAAAAGCCTTACCCTATTATAATTTGTTTTTCTGGGTATAGTCGCATGTCCTAGCTATTGTTAGCTGATGTTGACTGTTACTGGTGGCTGACTCTGGCCTGAACTTTGCTGGAAGCCTCTCAGCTGTAAAACAGTAGATGAAGCAGTAAGATTCAGATGTGTGCTTGATGCTTGTATCCTTGTTTCTGGAGATATTCTGCTATCTGTTATAGACAAGGTAACAAAGAGAATTCTTCTAGGTAGATTTCAGTTATTTATGGCAAAGTTTCATTAGTGCTTCAGGAGAACAGAGCATGCTTGTCTTCAAAAATTATTCTTTTAGTAGGCATGATTTATATTATAAAATGAGTGAAAATTCTTCCCTGTTCATAATTCTGTGGCTGTAAATAGGTTAGCTGATGGGTTAGATCCTCTGCTTGGCTCAAGTTCGATATTGCCCAGATTACGTCAGTGGTTGAGAGGTAACCCTGTCTGTGCTCTGGGCTTTTTAGCATTTCCAAGCACAGAGACTGTTCGTTAGATAGAGATTCTCAGTACACGCTGATGTCCGCCTTTGCCAGCTCCTGATGGCAGTGTGCATCGGCAGAGGTAGCAGTGTCAGAAGTCCTCGAGCAATCTTAGATCACTGGAGGGATCTTCACCATGACAGGGTGGTCTGCTGTCTAATACTTGTTTTGGTGAAGGAGGCTCCTTCTTGCCTTGTTGTTGCAACTTCCTTATGCTGTGCTTTAACAAACTGATTGAGGTGGTAAATATTACAGATGGCTTCTGCTTAATGAAGAAGATGAAATAAAAAGAAATAGATATTAGCGATATGAAGATGCTTCATAGGAATTTACCCCCAAGTGATTTAGAAATATAAGTGTTAATATCCCAGCTGCACACTAAAGAGATTTAAGAGCATGGTTTTAAAGGTGACATTCAAATGCTGTTTTAAGAGGAGTGATAAATGCTTGTGCTTTTCCTCTCGCCTCTGCTTCATGCTATAGAAGGTCCTCTTGACAATGGCTACAAGAAATGTAATAAATGTGCTGATATTTTCTCCCTAAAAGTTGTCTGGGACAAATTGCCTTCAGTTGAAATAGTCTGGTCTGGCATCTTGTGTCCAAAGTGACTGAAAGCATCCCTCCTCTGCAACAAATGCAAGATGTGAAAGTACGAACTTGTAAATCTTCTTTTCTTTGATCACTGATTAAGGACGAGTTGGTATCTGCAAGTACAGCTGGTACTAAATTACAACAAAGATGCAAGAATAGTTGGTTTCATTTGCTAGGTAGATGGGCTTCCTTGACTATCACCTTAAAGTTTTTGTCTTGAGATACAAGACATAGCATTTAAAATTCTGGTCCTAAGAAGGAAAGATAGCATTAGACTAGTTTTGATCATAACAAACAGAAGCAAACAAAATCTTTCAAGTTGTTGCAGGGAGAGGACAGGGGATACACTTCAGGACATGCTTGTCTTCCCTGGGAAAAACCTAAACAGGAACTTTGCTCAATCTACTCTGTTACTATGTGTTGCTTTTTTCTTTTTTTTCCCCCAAGTACAAGTGTGTACCTTGTTAGGTTAGCATTTTATTATTTAAATTATTTTGCCAGTACTCATTTTCCTGAATGAGTTTTCAAGATTGTGATTTTGGAGAGAACAAAACCTCAGTGTGGCCTCCTAAAATGCAGTAGTTGCCGTTAGGAACATGATTGCCTGAAGATGAATAATGAACTCCAATGATAGTGTTCCCTGTTGTCATCACAAGAGAAATGAGGGTATGGATTGAGAAACCTACCCTATCATAGAATGAAGCTTTTGAATTTAATTTTCTTACACAAATTGAGCATATAGTTTTGCTTAAATGGGAAGAAGCATCATGTCTTTCAGTTTACTACTTCATTAAGTGAAGATAAACTGTGCATCTAAAAAATATTTTTTTTTTTCTTTCTAAAAGTTAAGTGTTGGCATTTGGTACATTTTGGAGGGTCACCTCTGTGTGTGTTTGAAAAAATCTGTTGTCCATATAGCTAACTTTAGTCTGTCACAGGACTTAGTGCTTCTGCTTGCTCATCTGATTACGCAGCTCAAGGGAATAAGGTTAAGGACATGCTGTTGGTAACTAGAGCGTTTTCAGGGCTTTAGTTCGGCAGATGGGCTGCTTGGCTATATTCATACATCTGCCTACCTGCTGTGGCAGCTGCTGCTGCTGCATGTTGTGTTCTTTTGTTCTGTTCCACCCAAGAAAGGAGTGCTAGGAAGTGTAGTGAATGGATTAATTTAAGGTTAAGGCTAGTGTTTTGCTTGCTTCCTAATTCTTTATTGCAATAAAGCTTCTGATAAAGCTAATGAAGCCTTCGTAAAGTGAAATAGATTTTTAAGATGTGTTTCAGGGGCTGAAACTAGCTGTTGTTTTCTAAAAAACAATCAAGTATGTTTTCTTTATATTGCCTGACATTATTTATTTCAATATCTTCTTCTTTTTCTCCCCCTTTCTTTGCTTTTTTCTAGGAGCAGTAACCAGACTTTGCCTGACACTGCGTGGTCCAAAAGAATTAAGGAAATATGGAATGACATGAAGGAGATTAGTTGAGGATTAAAGGCTTTGAGGACAAAACACCTCACCGAGGTGAAGCACAGACTAGCATTCTAGTTGTAGCTCTGAGGAGCTGTGTGCTGAAAAAAGATGGCAGATCCAGGAATGATGAGTCTGTTTGGAGAAGATGGGAATATTTTCAGTGAAGGGTTGGAAGGTCTTGGAGAATGTGGATATCCTGAAAATCCAGTAAATCCTATGGGGCAGCAAATGCCCATGGATCAAGGATTTCCCCCTTTACAGTCATCTCTTCATCATCCCCCTGCAAATCAGAATCAAGCCAAGTTGACCCATTTTGATCACTATAATCAATACGAACAGCAGAAAATGCACCTGATGGATCAGCCGAACAGGATGATAAGCAATGCCCCTGGGAATGGTATAGCGTCTCCTCATTCGCAGTATCACAACCCTCCAGTTCCTCAGGTTCCTCATGGCAGTGGTGCTGGTGGTCAGATGGGAGTCTATCCCAGCATGCAGAACGAAAGGCACGGGCAACCCTTCGTAGACAGTGGCTCCATGTGGGGACCACGGGCGGTTCAAGTGCCAGACCAGATAAGAGCACCATACCAGCAGCAACAGCAGCAGCAGCCGCAACCGACGCAGCCGCCACAGGCGCCCTCCGGACCCCCTGGGCAGGGCCATCCTCAGCACATGCAGCAGATGGGAAACTACATGGCTCGTGGCGATTTTTCAATGCAGCAGCACGGTCAGCCGCAACAGCAGAGGATGAACCAGTTCTCTCAAGGCCAAGAAGGCCTTAATCAGGGAAACCCTTTCATTGCCACCTCAGGACCTGGCCACTTGTCTCATGTGCCCCAGCAGAATCCCAGTATGGCACCTTCTTTGCGACACTCAGTCCAGCAATTTCACCACCATCCCCCCACTGCTCTCCATGGGGAATCAGTAGCCCACAGTCCCAGATTCTCCCCTAATCCTCCCCAGCAGGGTGCTGTTAGGCCGCAAACACTTAATTTTAGTTCTCGGAGCCAGACGGTACCCTCACCTACTATAAACAACTCAGGGCAGTATTCTCGATATCCTTACAGTAACCTTAATCAGGGATTAGTTAATAATACAGGGATGAATCAGAATTTAGGCCTTACAAATAACACTCCAATGAATCAATCTGTACCAAGATACCCAAATGCTGTCGGATTTCCATCAAACAGTGGTCAAGGACTAATGCACCAGCAACCCATCCACCCTAGTGGCTCACTTAACCAAATGAACACGCAAACTATGCACCCTTCACAGCCTCAGGGAACTTATGCCTCTCCACCTCCCATGTCACCTATGAAAGCAATGAGTAATCCAGCAGGTACACCTCCTCCACAGGTTAGGCCTGGTAGCGCTGGAATACCAATGGAAGTTGGCAGTTATCCAAATATACCCCATCCTCAGCCGTCACACCAGCCCCCTGGTGCCATGGGAATTGGACAAAGGAATATGGGCCCCCGAAACATGCAACAGAATCGTCCGTTTATGGGTATGTCTTCAACACCACGGGAGATGGGTGGGCACATGAGACCAAATGGTTGTCCAGGTGTTGGCCTTGCAGATCCACAAGCAATACAAGAGCGACTAATATCTGGCCAGCAGCTTCCTAGTCAACAGCAGTCTTTTCAACAGCAAATGCCAACCTGTCCTCCCATGCAGCCTCATCCAGGGATACATCATCAGTCTTCACCACCCCCACATCCTCATCATCAGCCTTGGGCACAGCTTCACCAGTCACCACAAAACACACCACAAAAAGTGCCTGTCCTTCAGGTAAGCTACTTCCAACAAGTAGAAAATGTTTTAAATTGCCGTAAGTGCCTTTCAGGATACACAGGATCTATGATTTCAAAATAATTGCTCCTGTTTGACTCCCGTGTTTGTTACTGGTTATGTGGCTTTCTCGGTGCACAGAAGCTAAAGGTAAAATGAGGCTCAGGTAGCTTGCTAATGTCCTTACAGTAATTTTTACAGGATAATATTATGGATAGACCGAAATCTGATACAGCAACAGGACAAGCTGAATGCCTGCTTTTTTTTCTTGTGTTGGTTGCTTTGAGGGGAAAATTGAAAGCATGTGTGAGAATTGTCATTTAAACTATTAATTTTTTTGTATTTGCGACTTCGAGGAAGTAGTATGTGTTATAATGGGTTTGTTTTGGCCAAACCAAGGGTTTTTTTAAATCCTAAGGGAATGTTTTGTGGTTTTAAATTAGAGCTGAAATTTTCACGTGTGAAAAAATTTCCAGGATTAACTTCTTCAGCACTAAGTAATGCAACCGAGAAGTGATGGGGCAACAGTTTATACAAGGAGAAGACAGCAGATGTGAATCATAGTCTCAAATCAAATCTTCTGAGGCTTAAATGAAATCTCCGATGGAATAGAAGTTTTATTTTACTGAGTCTCTGTTCTGCTAGGTTTCTATGAAAATGTATTATTTCCACATCATTTTTCAATTAAAAGCTAAAAATGGTAAAACATCTTGAGCCTCTGTAGCTTAGCAGGTTTGACTACATGCTCGTATGCTAAGCTTCAGCTGAAAAAGTACCTTTTGGGATCTGTGCGTTTGCCATTGCTTGCCTCTGGCTCTATCAGTCATAATTGAAGAGGTTTTGGTGCTGAATTAATAGGTGGCCAAAATATGAGAGGCTTAATTTTATTTTACTTTTTTTAAACCAGTCAGTAATTATTGCCAACTAGCTCTGCCCATCAATATTTGGAGACAATTGTTGGAATGCAGTCACAATGATACGATGCTACAATAAGCTTAATAAATCATAAAAACAGCTGTCCTAGCCAGTGTCCCAGGCCTGTGCGGAAAGCAGCTGCTCAGCAGTCCCCTCCACTGCTGCCTGCCGGCTGCTTCTGTTAGCCGCTCCGCACAGCGTGAAGTGGGTCTGGGAATCAGATGTATGCGTTGCAGAGAGGCAGCTGACAAGGAGTGGTAGATGGAGCAGCTCAGCAGCTGGGAGAGGCTTCCACATTCCCTGTGGAAGAGAGGAGGGGGGAAGTGCTGGAGGTGCCGTAGGGTGGGGAAGCCCTGGGAGGGAGGTCAGGGGCTAAGCTGGGCAAGGGGAAGGACATTGTATTTCTGGGAGGGAGGAGGGAGCTCTCCTCTTGCAGGGGCAAAGAATATCTTCAAGACCATCTTTCTCTTTCCTGCCCCCCTCAAAATAAGCATAAAGTTTTATACCTGTGTTGGTCCCTGCTCTCCCCCCACCTGCATGCACAGACCTTGTTTGAAGAACCTAAATTACAGTTCTCACACACACGTGGAGTTGTGTGTCCCGCCTTGAGGGAGCAGCTCTTGACAGTGCCTCTTGTGTTATCGACTGTACGGGTAAGCAGGATGAAAAAGGAGAGAACTCAAGACTATATGAAGAAACACAGGAGAATGAGCAGATATTTGGAAGGGGTGTAATAACAGCATGGAGAAATCACTACAGAAAGACTGGGGCTCAGAAAAGGAAGTACAAGATATGTTTTTTACCCTGAAGATGAGACCTGACACATGTAGCAGAAAAAAAACTTGAAAGAAAATTCTGAAACTTGTAATGTAAGACTTCTAAGACCATACAAGAACAAGAACCAGTGTCACTGGGATCTTTCACAACTAGTGATGGTAGGGGTGTGGGAAGGGAAGACTTGAGACTGACTGTGCCCTAAAGCTGTGGTGTTCTTCACCGGTATTAATTCCTTGTTTTCATCTAACCATCCAGTAAACCTTGTCGTGGCAGCAAGAGATGGTTTAGGAGGAGAAGGTTTGCTTGTAGAGTGGACGGGGTTGTTAAATGTTCTTGGGACATTAATTTCCCTTTAATGAGTGGAAGTAAAACACAGACAGTTCAAACCTTACATGAGCTGTACAACCTCTTACAAAGTTCAGAACTGCAGATGAATACCTTGAACAAAGGTAAGTGCTGAAACTTAATAATTAGAGGAAAACCACATGATAACTCAAGTTATTTGATTAAAATCAGTAATTCAAACAGTTGCAGCTAGCCAGGTAACTTCCCTGTCAGCCTACTTCTGTTAAGTTTTATTTGGTAAAAGTTATTGTTGACATGCCTTTCCATTAAGTAATTAGTTTGAGACCTGACTGTAGCAATGAAACTCTTGACAGGCAGGCATTTCCCCCCTTGAAAACTTTGGATGAAATTAATATTGTTCAAGTCAATGAAAATTCAGCTCCTCCCCACCCTCTGGGGAAAAATGCAGATGTGCGAAACCCCTGCTTTTAAGACTGAATACAGAATTTGTAGCCCTCCTGTCTGTGTCGTGGTTTTGCCTTCATGTGAGTTGGCAGAAAACTGTTCACTGAAGAACAGCTATTTAAATGACTGGTTTGGTTTTATTTGTATAAAATTAATCAACAAAATGAATACAGTCAGCGAAATGGAAATCACTATATACTTTTAAATCAACAGAAGCCATCTTAGTAATTATTTTTCAGTGATTTGAAGTTGGCCTTATCATGGGAAGGCTGTAATACTTGTGGTTAACCAAATTACTGTTTTGTTTTTAGATATGTTGGAAGGAAAGTGAAGTTCTTTTGCTTTTAACTTGAAAGAAAGTGCCATGTTGATTCTAGGGCTTGTTATTTCTTTTTTTGTGTGTGTGCAAAACTGTAGATTATTTTGGCTGGGAGATAGAGCTGGTGATTGACAATTCAGCTGGTTTAGATGAATAGCTGAAAACTGGACATGAGTATTAGGACCTTGTTAGCAGTGAGTTGATGTCTTCAGTGGAGTTTGATAGATTCATAAGAAGCACCGTAGTGTTGGGACATTTTGGTTTTTCAAGCCTTCTCTTGAAATGTTCTTCACCAAAGGCTTTTGGAAGAGCTTGGTAGCCATGGTGGGGAGGTGAGTTCTGTTGTGGCCACATAGTTGGCACTGGAGGCATCTATGTTGGGCTTGTGAGCTTGTGCTTTCCAAAATACTCATAAATGATCTGGAAAAGAGTGAAAAGTCAGATGACAAAGTTTGCTGCTGCTGTTAGCATACTGAAGGCTGAGTGCCAAGAGCAGATGTGGTGAAGATCGTGACAATAATGAAACTAAATAATTAGGAGTACAACAGGAATGTCAGTCGCTTGGCCATAAGCTGTGTGAGTCAAGACATGGTGCCTGCCAGTGAAGTGGCAGGCAAAACCCTCTCCTTAGGACCCCACAGCCTTGGTGTTAGATGGCTCTCTGACAACATGCTGTGGCAGTCAAAGAAATAAAACGGTAGGAATTGTTATGGAAGTAGTAGAGAGCAAAACAAAGATTGTTACTATGTTGCTACATGTATGCATGGTATGTTGATTTGGCAAGTGCCACAGCTCTGGGTCCCTTCCTCAGGCCTCAGAAAATAGTAGCACTTGAAAAAACACAGAGTGGGGTGATTTAGAGGGGAAGAGAAGGAGAGACATGGTGGAAGCCTCTAAAATTGTGAGTGATACGGGTGCGTGAAGAAGGTGAATGTGAAACAAAGGTTGTCACCTGCTTTTGTCTCCTTGAATTCTTTTAGGGTATTCAGCAAATTATCAGGTGGTGAGCTCAGAACCGCACGTGAACATGCTGATCTTTGAGATGTTGTGCATAAAGATGCATCATCATTTGGTAAACATGAAGTCACCACATTTGGCTCAGCAGATCTGTGCTGGAAATAAGAAGTGGCTGAGTGTTTGTAAATGGGGTGCATCTACGTATGTCCAGTTCTTTTACTCTTCCACAGGCTCTATCAGAGACAAGATGTCAGGTTAGACAGGCCTCTGGGGGTCTGATGCTATGCTGTTGCTCTTACATATCGTTATTTTTGGAGAATTTTGTTAGTGATAGAGCAAGTGTAGGAGTTTTCTCTGCCAAGAATAGGCTATCTTGGGTGTGCTGTTATACAGAACTTCTTATTTACCCACAGCTACTCTGTGGGCTGAAGTTTCGAGTCCTGTTGATTAATCATGTTCCACAAATATGATCTGCTTTATTTATAGTCAAACACAAGAATACTTAAATGGCAAACAGTTATGGTATAGCCTCCGTGCTTGACTAAATGGTAGAGCTTGATGATGGGCACTGACAGTATTGAAGGACACTGAGTTGCGGTGTCCAGCTTCTTGTGGAGAAGGCGTTCATTTTGTGTGTGTAAGTGGTTCACTGCCAGGTTTACTCTGCTGGCCTTACTGTCTGTGGACACGTGACTTTGCTTTAAATCAGAAGTCGTAGCTGTGTTTGGTATGAACACATTCTTCTGAAATTTCCTGCCCTCCCTTGCCGGGGAAAAGGCAGGGAAAGTCCTGCTGAGTCACCAGCGCTGGGTCACCCCTGTCACAGGCCCTTCCTGCATCTTCAAACCCTGCATTGCTGCCTCAGTGTAATTTATACTTGGACATACCTGAATGGAGAGGGATATTAATGAAAACTACTATCAGCTGGGGTGATTTGATTCAATATTCTAACCCAGCAGAGAGTGCGTGTTAAGTCAGTTGCTGCTGGCACACTAAAATGAAGTTGACTTTCTCCTGGGTATTTAATTGTTCTAATGCCTAAGAGTAGTAAGAAGAGACTGACTTCTTACTTATCTCCTTACTGTCTTCACATAACCAATTATCTTTCAATGTATGTCCTATAATTTTATTTGGTGAGGAATAATACTATTTCAGGTGGCTAGGAATTTTCCCGTAAATTAATATTCATAAGCAGTGTCTCATAGCTCCAGAGAGAACTGTTACCTTTTGCGTCCCTTCAGTGTTTAGTTTTTTGACTGTTTTGCTGTCAATAATAAGTAGAACAAGTCCAAATTGAAAAAAAAAAACAAACAAACAAACCTTATGAACACTATTGGGTACTTTTTGTTTTGATACAGAGGCTATTTCACGTGACTGCTAGCTGGTCTTTTGGGGTACTGTATCTGCTGCACGTTCAGCAAAATCTCATGACTGCCCCTGGAAATTCTAGTTTCCCTTTTCAAGTGTTGATAGACCAGCAAACTAGTGTATATTGGCAAGATAGCTGAAGGTGCTATACTAAATGGAATTTAACACTTATAATGAACCTTGATTGATTACAATTGTATGTTATTTTTATATATAGATATGTATATGTGTGCATGTATTTATATACAATACATGTAAAAAACCTAGGCCATATCAGAAGTTGTGGAGAATGATGAAAGAAAAGCTGAGAAGAAAATCCATAGTATTCCTCTAAAAGTAAAAGCTGGTAATAGTAAATTTTTCTTAAAAGTTTACAGGCTTCTATTGCATCTTGTTAAGGCTCTGAAGAACTCCTGTATTTCAGCAATGTACGCGATGTAGTTAACTATTATTTTCCAAATAAAAGTAAAGTAGACCATTAAAGCTAGCTTTGGTTAAGAGTATCAAAGTTATTTCACCTCTGTGGAGCAGAATAATCTGTTACGCTGATAACCTTGATCCATCCATGAGCTAGTTCACATGCAGGTCTCTCAAAGGATATAATAATTAATACGAAATACATTGTCCAACAAAAGTTCATGTTACAAAACTCCTTGGATATATTCCAGTCTAACAGTTAATATTAACATGTTCAAAGGCTTGTTTCTTCCTCATCCTTCAGAAGGCTGTATATACTTTTGTAAATTATGGGTTGCAGTGATTCTACAGCGAACAGGCCGTTGGCCCAAAGACTTGTACTTCTGAGGTGGTTTTGCTATGGATCTCTTCAGTCTTTTTTACTGTTGAGGAGGTGCAGGCAACTTCAGGAATACTTCTTCCCTCAGGTGCCATAATTTGACTGTGATGAAAATAATTTGTGCCATTAAATTGTCTGCTCTGAAGTTTTGGGTAAAGCCAGTTTGCAGTATTAGCATAAAAACACAAGTCAGCATCAGCAGACTGATTAGACTGATTTTTGTAGGCTTAAGAGTTACTAGACTTGTTCTTCAGCCTGAATATGTTGAAAGTTTCTGTGATATGTTGGTGGCCTGAACATGTTTTTTCTTGAAATCATTAGCATTATCTGAGGAATCATCTAACTAGAAATATTTATAAATTTATGCTGCTATTCTGTACTTCAGTACAGTATTCTTATCTGCTGATGGTCACTTCTAGTGGGATTTGGCAATCATTTTATTTTCCCATGGTTGAACACATTCTCCTATTTTATATTTATTTGAACAAATGTAAATCTGTTGTTTCAGAGAAGCTTTTTTCATGACTGAAAGCTGATAGTCTAATGCAAACCGTAATTTCTGTATCATCATCAGCCTGCATAACTTATAGGGATGGAAAGTCGAGGCAAATTAAAAATGCTTGACTTTTTTTTTTTTTTCTTTATATATAGTGGCAATCTTAATAAGGAACAAGTTGCAGGTGAAGTAATCATTTCCTGCCTCTTTATTATGGATCCTCCTCCTGGTCTTCCATCCTGCTATTTCATGTGGAATTTGAGGCTTTTTTTTTTTTTAATTAATCTACCTTTGCTTGTGTCTTGAATGCAAGCGTCACAAACTTCCATAAGTTTGCATAAACTCTCTTTTTTTTTTTTTTTTTTTTTTTTTTTCCTCTGGGGAGAGTAAATGTCTCAGTTCCACTGTGATGGGACACCCATCACTGTGAAGTTCAATTTTTAACTTTTGTCTATAGAGATTGTTCTCTCCTTCAGTTCAGTGAGCCAGTGCTCTTCACTTTTGAATTTTCAAATTTGAGTTACCGTGAAGGAACTGGTAACCAAACAAGTATGAAGCTAAAATACTGGAATGGTATTTTTCAAAAGAGATGATCTCGCCTGAACAACATACCAGAATGGATGTAGTATCCCTTCTGTTCTGTTCTTTATTCTCTTTGAGAACTTTCCTTTCTAGGTATCAATGTTCTTTTAATTGTGTGGAGTTATAATGTACTGTGTAGCTGGTAATGTGGTCTGGATTTTGGGATCAAATAGCTTGGTTTGTTTGGTTTTTTTTCCCCCAGAGATGTCATCTATAAATATTTGATACCTTCTTTTGTGAACAGAGTTGTAAAGTTTGGTAGCTAAGGAGTGAAATTAACACCCTTGAATTTTTCACTGTGATTAAAGCATCTGTTTGTACAGATCTTTCTTTTGAAATACTCCCAAGTTTACTGGTGTGGTTTCAAGGTGGTGAAGCTGCTTCTTGGGAGCTGGTAGGAGCAGAGTAGGAAGCGTGGGCAGGAAGTGGTGATCAGGGAGGGGACGGCGAAAGGCTGAGCTGAGCTGATGGAGCAGTGCTGAGCAGTAGGAACAGAGAGGAAATGGCCAATGTCTCTGTTAAAATGGGAACAAAGAAGTTTAGGGAGTTACCCCACCTCTCCTGTGCCAGCTGCCTGAGTCACCTGCCTATTGAGCCATGGCCAGAGGTAGCCATTTGGCATGGTGGTGCCCATTACTGCTCTGGACGCTGCTTCAGGGTGCACCTTTGTGTCACTGTGCCCTGGGCAGACAGTCCACTGACAGCTTCCCAGCATAGCTGTGTGAACTCAAGAACTCTCAATATCTAATCTGCTTAAAAATAATCCATGCAAATAAAGGTGGCTGAGGTCTGGGATACAGAACCGTAGCTCCTTCCTTGCATCAGCACACCTGATCATTTGGTGAACTGGCTTATCTGGCTGGCTCGCTTCTGGCCAGGTCATGTTCCTGGCATCTCTTTCCTCTGTAACCATAGGATCATCCAAGCTGGTGGTGTGGGAGTGGGAATGCTTGGTGGGGGAAAATGGGGACTGCCTCTTCCTCTAACAGTGAGCTTTCAGGCCCTTTATACACTTACACAGCTCAAGTTTCTGTAGCACTTGTCCTGGGTAAACAACCCTTGGGTCCTCCCTCAAATTCTGATAAATTAAAACTTCCATTGGAAGTCACAGCTTTGTCTTGTTTTATTGAATTAGTGACACATAGGTCACTTTCCAGTTTCTCCCCAATTTTTTTTTAACTCTCACCTTTTGTTCATTTTTCACACAAATATAAATGACTGATTTGATTTCAGAGGTGTATTTTCTTTTTTCCTCTTCCAACTGAAGTATTTGCAGCTATTTTGTTATTGAAGAGATGAAAGGACATCCCCTTTCTAGCAAAGAGAGCCTGGCACAATTTTATTAGATGTGCATCATGTGCATTGAAATGAGAGAAGGTGCTTCCAAGACCTGTCAATGAATTGTTTTTCTTGAGTGCTGAATGGGTTTTTTTCTCTCAACGTAGAGAATTGTTTGATTTCTTAGGTGTCTTTATGAGGAAACAAAACTGAGAGATAGGATGGGTAAGTGTTCTGAGAGTGGGTTTGATTTACAAACTCTGGAATCAGCATTCTTTCTGATTTTACCAACCTTGATATATCACCTATTTACTTAGAATTTTCTCAGTTACTGGGCAAGGTTGGTAAGCGTTGCCCCTGTTTATGAAGAGGAACGTGTAGATCATGGGCATAAAGATTGCTATTTGTTCAAAACCCAAATTCATAAAGCTCACAATTCCAAGTCATACTCAAATATCTTTAATCTAAACCATGCCATCTCCCTGCTCTCCTTGTCACTCCTTCCAGTATTGCTCTTGCTTAAGAGTGCAGTGGTTTTGTTGTGTTAGCCAAGCTTAGGAGACAGCAGCTCATGTATTACACTGAGCAAGCACAAAAATTAAGAACTTCTGGGAGTGGGTCCGTATTGGATGGGTTGCTGCTGTAGAAATTTTACGTCAAGAAATCTTAAATTCTGCATAGTATTATTAACCTTTTAATTTTGGAAAATTGCAAGTATTTGTCTTCAAGAGTGTAACACTTACTTTTGGTGCTGTATACTGAAGAATATCTTTGCTGTATTGATATAACATTGTAGGGGAGTGCTAAACACTTAAATAAGTTTCATATTTCACTTTTCTATATTTTGTTAAATATAAACTCCTGTTATTTTCATCAGAGAGTTCCTTTCAAGAGGTTAACTTCAAGAGTTTCCAAAAGGAATATTTACCTACCTGAAATAGACTTATTTCTGAAAACAGACTGAATAATGAATCAGAGAAACATTAGTCAATTTTAATTGTGCTAATTAAATTATGTTTTATTATGTCTCTGTAACTCCCATAACCAAAATAACATAATGACGACAGTAACTGAGAGGTTAGTATTTCTGTAGATTTTTTGATTTAGTGTTCCTGTAAGAAAAGAGAGAGAGGACTCACAACAAGCTTCATAATATCTAGTAGTCAATATGACCTGTGTTTTTTCCACTCTCCTTTCACATCTCCTTTCACTCCAGATGGCCCTCCATCCACTTGCATTCTGGTACTTCCTATCTTTTTTGGCCTTGTGAGACTGTGATAACTGTGATAATACTGTAATTTTCCTTACATGTGAGCGCTGAATGATACGAAGTGCTTTATTTTATTTTTGGAAGAAATCTTTCTGTACCAGCCAATGGTTACTAAATATAGTGGGAGGCTTACAATATGCAGTGCCTTTTTGAATTTTAAGTGATACCTTACGGTAAGAATTTGACCCCCCAGTTTACTTGTACAACTGTCTATGAAATATGTGGTCATTAAAACTAGTCTAAAACTTTGAGCTTGATAGTTGTTACCTGTATCTCACTCAGTTTGTTAATGGGATACTTCAGATGTTTACAGGGGAAAGGATTGTCAGCTGTGGAAATCGGTATAAATGCCTACGTGGAAGACTACTTAGTTCTTAAGTTTTTCTCTCTGCTAGCCTCCTTGGAAACACTTCAGGGAAACCTGTTGAAAACTAAGTAATTCTGTAAGTAAGGCATGAGACTGATTCAGTGAATTCTTGCTATCTGACCAGGTTGCTCGTTAAGCATTTGTTTCATGTTTGTATTGCTGGTATGGCTGGCAGGTGTGCTTGAGAGGCGCTCTGTGGCAGCGGCGAGCAGGGGATAGCAGAGCAGTTTCTGCAGCGCCCTGCTGCCGTGTACAGTCACACCAGAAAGTAACTTGGAAACTGTTACTGGCGTTGAGGGGTAAGTTATAAAGGGTTGCTTTAGACACAGCTCTCTGGTTTTAATATTATGATATAAAACAAAATTTACGCCTGATAGTGCTGTAGGCATGTCTGATTTAAGACCTGCCTGTAGGGATTTTTACATTTTTCTGTATAGGTTGTGTAAAGAACAGCTGGAGCTAGGATACTAAGGATACATGCACTAAAGATAAGGTATTTAATGTTTCATACAACAGTGTTAATCAAACTGGTTGGAGAGCTAAAGTATGATTTAGACATTCTAATTAAGAGTTATCTCAATTGGTACTGCTAAATGAGGTGTTTGTCCACAGAAAAGGAAGTGTGGGGCTTTTGGCTGGGTTTTTTCTTTCTTTTTTTTGCCCCCTTCCCTCCAGTTCTAATGACACTTTCTGTTTTAATTGTTAATTTAGCTCGGTTACTAGAGGAGCTGGGAAAAAGCCTACCTGTGACATGTCATAAATACGTATTAAATAACATATTCAGAGGCTTTTTTTCATTTGTTGCTGTGACTGAAGAACTAGAGCTTGAGAAGTGTCTTGGGCTCTTTGACATAAGTGGATTTTGGGCAGCATATAGAACATCAAAGGATTTTTAACAAGTCTGTGATTTCCAGCCCACTTTGTCGTGCTGAAGTTAATAAAATACTGCAATGGAAAGGCCATTTGTAGAACTGCTGTCTTCCCACCCCAAGAGAAAAACAGAGTTGATTACTGATGATCTCTTTTGGTTTTGTATCTCGCATGTCTCCATTGAGATTTCTTTGAGCTGATAGTTTCAACCTGTGGTCCGGAATTCCCCGCGGACTACTTCTGAGTGGCCAGGGAAAGGTGATGGAAAGCAGGTTTGTATGCTAAGCAACAATATGCGTATGGGAAGTTTTTAAACAGACTTACATTTCCATTATGAGAGGCTTACAGATTAAAAAATGAGGAGGGGGAAATTGATGTAACAGGGTTCTGTGCTGTAACATAAATCTTATTTCAGACAAGATCTGCTCAGGCTGATGTCTGAAATTACAGCAGTTACACCTCAGTGTATAGCAGAGTGTAGAGACCCCCTGTTCCAGCAAAGTGTATTGGGACGAGTACCATTTAATATCTTAATCAGTGGCATAGATGGTGGCATCAAGTGCACCCACTGCAAATTTGCAGATAACACGAAGCTGAGTGGTGTGGTTGACACACTGGAGGGAAGGAATGCCATCTAGAGGGGCCTGGACAAGTTCAAGAAGTGGGTCCATGTGAGCCTTGTGAGGTTCAACAAGACCAAGTGCAAGGTTCTGCACCTGGATCAGGGCAATCCCAAGCACAAATACAAGCTAGGTAGAGAATGGGTTGAGAGAAGAAGGACGTGAGGGTACTCAACATGAGCCGGCAATGCGTGCTTGCAGCCCAGAAAGCCAAACGCATCCTGGGCTGCATCAAAAGAAGTGTCACCAGCAGGTCGAGGGAGGTGATTCTCCCCCTCTACTCTGCTTCCAGCTCTGGGGTCCTCACTATAAGAAAGTCACAGTCCTGTTGAAGTCCAGAGGAGGACCACAAAGATGATCAGAGGGCTGGAGCACCTCTCCTATGAGGACAGGCGGAGAGAGTTGTCACTGTTCAGCCTGGAGAAGAGAAGGCTCTGGGGAGACCTTGTAGCGGCCTTCCAGTACCTAAAGGGGGCTTATAAGAAAGAGGAGGATAGACTTTTTAATAGGGCCTGTTGCCATAGGACAAGAAGTAATGGTTTTAAACAAAAAGAAGGTAGATTTCGACTAGATTGAAGGAAGAAATATTTTACAGTGAGGGTGGTAAAGCACTGGAACAGGTTGCCCAGAGAGCTGGTTGATGTCCCATCCCTGGAAGCATTCAAGGCCAGGTTGGACAGGGCTCTAAGCAACCTGATCTGGTTGGAGATGTCCCTGCTTCTTGCAGGAGGGTTGAACTAGATGACCTTTAAAGGTCTCTTCTGACCCAAACTATTCTGTGATTCTATGATCTCTTCAGTGGGGAGTCCAAACGATGAGTTCTGTGTTTGGCTGATCAAGATGATATATCCTCACCTCACCTGAAAGTAATGGATTGTATGGTGCCACCTTTTTTGGAAAGAACATTGAAAGAATGAAGAAAATGTATACTAAAAATGTTACATTTGCTTTTGTATTTGAAGGGAACTGGGCATAAGTGAGCCTTTCTGTAGAGCTGCAAGTCTTGTAGTGAAAAGTGACAGTGTGAAACCACAGTTACCTGAGTTGCCTGACAGGTTAGTATTAGTAAGCCAGCTAGAAAAAGATGGCTTTAGCCTGTGATATGTACCCTCCGTGTCTGTTAACTTCTTCCATCAGAGAAACTTTGAGTAATTTGAGTCAGTGGGAATATGCTGGTGGGGCAGGCAAACCCTATCACTGTTTCCATTTCACAGGGTGGAAACATGCAGCTGGGTGATGCGTGGCCACAAACCTCCTCCCTCTTCCGCCCCCGTGGCCCTGGGCAGGCTCCTGCTGCGCTGCCTGGTGCTGTGGGGGGTGCCTGCCTCAGGAGCCCTCCCTTGAGAAGAGTTAGCACCGCTTGTTCCTTAACTCCTGCACGATCTCTTGAATGCCAGCTTGACTTCTCCTGTGCATTTGTATGTCTTCAAAAAGGCTTTGGGTGTAGTCTGCTTTGTCTTTTAGTATACCTAAAATAACCACTGCAGCTTCAGAAAGTTAACTTTCTGCATTTAAAGGACTCTTACTAACTCTGTCAAGTTAGATAATCAAAAATTCTTGTGCAGAACTGTGGGGACCAATACATAAGAGGAATATTAGCAGTACACATGAAAATATCTGCGTTACTTTAATTCTAGAAAACCACCAGTTTATTTCTTGCAAGTCACAAACACAGAATTACTTACATCTTGATCAGCGTGTTTTCCTTTTAACTCGGAAACATATTCTGTGAGTTGTAGATGCTGAAGAGGTAGGTGCTTGTATTCATAAGTAAAGCAAAGAAAACGTTGTTAGGGGAAAACATGTTATGCAAGAAAGCCTGGGCTATAAGTAGTTGAAGTATGATTTGCAGATTGTCTTGATCTTTCCATGATTAACTGCAGGAGTCTGATACACTTACTAGTAGGTGTAAATGAGACAAACTCTTGCTTCTCTCAGTCTCTTCTAAGTGTCTCTACAACAACTTGTACAAACTTACCCTGAAACAAAGCGCTCCTGTAAACCACCTAATTGCCTCAGTGGGTGGGGATGGGTTAATTAACTGCTTTGGAGGGCAGACAAAGCAGGCCAGGGGCTTCTGGTCTGGGAGCTCTCAGGTGATTTCTATGCAAAAGGAATTCTTTTTTTTTTTGAGGGAAGAATTTGTTCTAACTTCATTTATCGTCATTGATTCAGAGTCCTTGTATTAGGGATGTTGTGTGTAGGAAGCTCTTGAGGAAGAACAAGTTTTCCAACACTGAAAGAAGTGAAATTGTCTCTGGAGCTTTTTTAGTTGCAGTATTCCTGTTGCAAGTTACGGCACATGTCCATCAACTGGATAGCAGCATCTTGTGCGCTAACCCACTCCTTACAAGTGTATCACTAATACGTAAATAATGTACCTGTGTAAATGAACAACTGATGACCAGTAATTTCATAAACTGCTTACTTGTACTTTTCCCAAATCTCTTATCATCTAGAGTATCTAAAAATAAAAATTACTTCTGCATTGTTTTGGGAAAATTGTCCAAAGCAGAGAATAGAAAAGCTGTTGCAAAAGGACATTGGGACTGTGGCATCTTTATTTAAAAATTAACACTTTCTGTTTTAAGCAGTGCTGTTGCATTTTGTATGACAGTCATTGTAGGAACAAAGACAATTTCTAGTCAAAGAAAGATGTGAACATGTGAAACGTGAAATCAGAGGTTTTCCTTGGGGTGTCTGAGTAATCATATCCATAGCTGTGATGATTTGAGGATGTGAGCAAAGTAAGATTTGTAAGAGGTAATACTTAAGGCTTTTTTCTGACTATATTGGCCAGTGTAATTATAAAAGCTTTTTTTTGGGTAACCAACCTCTTTTTTCAGCTTTGAAGGTAAAACTTCTGCAACCAGAAGCTTGTCTTACCAGCCCTATTAGTCTGCTTAATAGAGATTTCCTTCCTCTAGAAAATTAAACATAAATGGTTGCTCTAAGCATGTTTAACTCATTTCTGAACTACTGTGTTCAATGTTTATCATATTCCAAAGTACATTTGTTAAAATATTTTTTTTTTTTTGCTGTGGATTTTTACTGTCAGGAGTCATTAGTACAAAGGAGCAAAGTACTTGTAAAGATTGTCTGGGCCATTAAGTTGAGCCTCCAGCTGTCACATGCACCATCTTAGGAACTACTTTTCATAACCTTATCAAACTTAAATTTAAAGAGCACTTGGCTTTTGCTTCCAGTACTCCTTTTTTGAAGTTCTTGCCTAGACTGTTGGAGCAGGCATCTGACTTTCTACCCTAAATTTATTAGTTACTGGTTTTATACCCAATTTGCTCTGGTGCCAATCTTACCCATCTTAATTCTTTTTATTTCCTGTATTAGGATCTGCCAATGTTTTCATAAATAGCAATCTATCTAAAGTAAATTAAGTTCCCTTTAGGCTTCTCCTTCAAGATAATCCGTACCTGTGTCTGAGGTCTAATTGTTGTTGATGTGGATGATCAGAATTTTGTACAGTATTGTACTATGGCACAAATATTTCCCTGAGTTTACTGAGAGCCTCTTGACAGGCACTTCAGCTTTTAAATTTTCTTTTCCTCATTGTACATCACACTAGTTGTTTATAGACATCCTATGGTTAAGTACAAACTACTTCACTCTTCAACTACACAGTTGTACCTTGTTTTATGTAAACATAAATGAATACGAAGAATCAAGGGTAATAACATAGCACAAAAACTACAGGTACTGAAGTATTTAAAGCTTGGAAATGCATATGAAATGCTAGTTAAATTTGTGAGGGCTTTACACTGTTGGGCTTAATTTCTTTGATAGTGTTTTGAAGTTGTGAGGTGTCCACAAATTTCCAAGCATATCATTTAAAACAATTCTAGTTTTATTTTAATTCTGAGTAAGAGTAAGCTACTCTGTTGCTGCTAGAGTTGCAGCTGTGTAATGCTTAAAGGACACCTTCCTTTGCAATAACATTTAAAAATACTAATTCCTCTTACTCATCTGCAATCCTCTTCCCACAGCTTGAGCTCAGGGCTATAATGGAACCTATTATAGGCAAAAGGTCTATGACTGAGCCATTGAGCCATGCAAACTCTTGGCTTCTTTAATTGGCACCATTAAATCTTTAGTAGTTTTTATCTCATAAAATAAGTATCGTTGGTGTAAAATGCATCGCTGCTGAAGATGTATGGTACCTTTTGCCCTCGGATTTCCATCAGTTGATCAACTGTAGGTGTTCAAAGGCTGGTTAATCAGACTTTTCTAGAATTACTGCTTTTCCGTAACTATTTAGCAGTGTATCTCAAACAAAATGTAAGAAAGCCATGGCAAAAATTGTTATGTTTTCAGGTTATTTTCTTTTTCTATTTAGAGACAGGAGAGGGAAAAGAAAAACCTGCCTTTCCATTGTGTTTTGTCTTCATGGAACTTATTTAACCCGAGTACTGGGTATGTTCTACATGACAGGATGGAAAACGTTAGTTCTTGAATATGTAACCAGAGAAGAACTGGCATGATTTAGCTGATTATTTTTTTTTCTGCTGCAGGTTGGTTTGGGGATTTTATATATATATATATATATATAGGAAAGTGAACATGGAAACAGCTGTAGTTTGTGAAGGCTGCCAGACATCAGTAGAGGAAATTCAAAGAACACTGAAGTGAAATGTTTGATTACATACAAATATATACATATGTAAGAAAAAAAAAGTAGCTTTTAACTCTTCTCTTGTTGTCTCCCCATGTACTTAATATGTGACACCTTAGAGCTTTTAAGTATCTATATTGCTGTAAGCATCAATGGCTCTGAAAGAGGGGTGTGATGAGGACACCCAGAAAACTGTAATTGCTTGTTACCGTCTGTAGAGTCTATCTTGTTTGTATGGACAGTTGGCAAGAAGTCTTTGGTGGTTATGTTTATATGTACTTTGTTGAAAGTAAGTATCAAGAAACAACAAAGTTATAGAAATGTTAAACTATGTGATTTAATACGCATATTTTAAGTGATTGTGTTTACAGAATGATAGCAAGCTGCAAAGCTGAAGTTAAGAAAGATCCAAAGTAGGACTGTCACTACACTTTCTTTCTGTCTGTGAAACAGGATGTAATCCATGTATGCAGCCATGTTTTCTCCATCCCCTTTCTTCTACCCGCAGAAGATCATCTGTGATATAAGTAGCTATTTAATTAATGTTTTTATTATTTGAAGTATGGCCTGCTAATTTATTTACTGTATATTATCCAGTGAACCTAGTCTTGAGTATCACTGAATCTCATGAAACAGACTGACTCTTCCTACAAACACTGTCTCTCTTCATATCTTGGTAAAGAATGAATAGCTAAAGGAGCTTTTTTTAATGCTCATTTTAATTTTAATCATAACACAGGAAAACATCAACAACCACTAATTCATTAATCTTCTAAACTTTCCTACAATGTGTTTTCTCCACTTTACCTATGAGGAAAGCAGGACAGAGGGACAGGGAGTTGCCTGAAGCCAAAGTAGTAGACATGGGATCTGGGGCACTCTAAGAGGAGTGTGTTATGCTGGGCTGTATTGCCCTAATGCTGCAGCCAGTAGTTATCCAAGTAGGTACTCTGTTGTGGTCATGGTTGGACACTTCTCAAGAAGAGGGTCCATGGCAAGTCCCCTTGCTGAAGATCCATGTTAGAAAGAAATGAGTATGTAATTTAAAAGGGAAAAATACCCAGACGTCAAAACCCCTTCTGGAAAAAAAAAAACAAAACGGAAAAGTATCACAGTGAGTTGAGGATGGTGGAAAAAAGGACAGTAAATTATCTTGCGTGACGTTCACTGCTTTTATCACAGACCATCTCCTTGCATTGCAGTCTTTCCCTTTTCTATACTTAAGTTTTGAAGGTAATATGAGTCTTCTCTTCAGGATAATATCTTAGTCATTCAGATCTGATTTAATGTAGGAGTCTCATCCATCCTGTATGCAGAATGAGGCAGCAAATCTGGAATTAACTAGGGGAGGAGTGACCCTGTATGTTGGAGATGATATTGTAAAAAGTTAAGTACTAGGAAATAGAATTTATTTCATAAGTGGCGCTAACAACATTTGTTCTTTGATTTTGAGTATTTGAAATACTTTAGATTGCCATTAAAAAAAAAAAGAAAAACTATAATAGTTTTTTTTTTTTCTTAGGGTTACAGTGAACTTTAAATATTCTATTTCCAAGACAACATCGTGTTTACACTGTTTCACTTGCAGGGTGACTCATTTGGTCGGTGTCTGAAGAAAGCTTTTGAATGTCTGCTGGATCAGAACAGTTTAATGTTGGATGAAAATGGGTTAGAAAAGTCACTTCAACTTATTTGAAACAGCTAATAGAAATAAAAGTGATAGTGGAATTTTGGAGGTTTTTTTGCTTGTGATATGGAACTTCTTTGTAACTAGGGAAATGGCATTTAGAATGTCAAAACAAAATGTTAACATTTAAATAATTTTACATTGTGAATCTCCCAGTACTAAGTGTGCTCACCTGGTCTGCAAGATAGAAACAGCAACAAGAAAGACACTTTGAGATTTGGGGTAGACAAAAAGGGTAGAGATAGAATGATTGAGCTACTGTGGATATCATCTTACAATATCAGAAAACATTTACCTAATATGGCTTTTCGGGGGAAATTCTGAGATGAGGCCCTTTTAATCAGAAGTCAGCAAACTTAAAGATTAAAATCATAAAAATTTTTTTTTTTAAAAAAAAAAAAAGTTGGTTTAGGCTGGTTTAACTTTCATTGCCTTAATGGTGCCTTATGTATTTTACAGTATTAGAAGTCCATGGGATTGGAGAATTCTGTGTGTTTTTAAATTTGTAGAAGAAAAGCCTTGAGTACAAGTTCTAATTAAAAAAAAAAAAAAAAAAAAACAAATACAAAAAAAAAAAAAAACAAAACAAAACCAAAAGACACCAGCTAAAGTAATGAATCAAAAAGATTTAATCTTTTGATTGTGGATACAGTGCGACTTCACGTTGCAGAGGGGGGAGATGGCAAGGGAAGAAAGTATTGCAAGGCCAGGTTGGATGAGGCTCTGAGCAACCTGATCTAGTCGGGGATGTCCCTGCTCCCTGCAGGGGGGTTGGACTAGATGACCTTTGAAGGTCCCTTCCAACCCTAACCATTCTATGATTCTGTGATTATTTGTCTAGTGGGGTCTGTTGCAAATCATCGAGATAAAATATTGATGAACTAAAAGTTTGTTAGCTCCAACCAAAACCAAACCAAAACCAAAATACAGTGTGTGTGCTGGTAGTGATTCTCCTGATGCTTTAAGCTAATTTTTCTTAAGCTGAATATGCTCTATCTGCAAGGTGTCCTGGTGAAACTGAAAAAAATCTTGCTGCAAACTGTGGAAGAATTCAGAATCTTTTGTTATTTAATAAAAATACGTATGAATGGTACTGCAGAAGTACCATGGGACTTAGCGAGACTTGCTTTCTAGGGACAGGAGTAAAAACTCAGGGATTTGAGTCATTTGTCATATCTGTTGAAGTCTTAAACATCTAAGGCCATTGCCCTTTTCTTGAGTTATTAGAACTTGATATATATTTATACCTTTGGGGAAAATGTGCTCTTTTTTTTCATCAGAACTTGCAGATAGGAGAAGTGATAAAGTTCTTAGTAAAGGTTCTCTATGTATTGCGTCCTCTTTTTACCAGCCTCTTAATCTGATGAATGTTTGTCATTTAAACTGTCAATAGAGACATTTTTGATATGTGCAGGCTTCTTGAACATGCATGTTTAGCAAGCCTAGAGTCTCATGAGGGGGAACTTTTAAAACAAAAATGCTGGGCTTTTGTTTTCCTAGATATGTAAGGAAGGGGTTAGGAAAATGATAGAGAAGCTTTATCTGACCTAAAGTCATCTTAACACCGTATGTTAATAAATGTACTTGCCCAAAAATAAATTCGAAAGCATTTTGCTGGTGGTTGCTATATCTTACTGTTTTACGAATGTAGGAAGTAAAGCCGTTCAGTTGCTGCCGTCATTTGTTTCTGTGAGAGGGTTTAGTTGGCAGCTGAGATCCCCAGCCTGTCTCCCGAGAGCTGACTTTCCCCAGCAGTGGGCTAGACCAGTTGAAGACCTTTGCCTTAGAGTGTCCTCAGAAGAGGGGCAAGAGACTGCCCTGCGTCAGATACGTGTAGCAAAACAGAGCGTGGCTTACCATGAGAAGGACGAAAGAACTGTTTATGACAGGCTTCCCGAGGCTGGTAGGGAGAGACTGGGAGATAAATAAGCTCAGAAGAAAGGACGTGATGGTGCATGCACACAAGTGTGGCACATAGTCATGGACATGAATGTATAAAGCTGAGTTTGAGGAGTTTCTGGCACAGGCACGATGTGAAAAAAAAATACATACGCACGCAGTGGTGCCAAGTAAACAGATTAGGGAACTAACGCATTTATATCCACGCTGCTCCCGTCTGTGCTCGTCTCTGCTCCTGGTGTACTGCCTTACAGTCCTTTATTACAGTTTGGTCGTTTTGATTCATTGCTGAAAAGCATTTTGTATTGTCCTTACAAGCAATGGACTAGGGCGCACAGGATGTCTGTCAAAGAGGTGGTATTTCTGAAGCTGCTATTTACTTGATCCTTAGACACTGCAGAGCAGGCAGGAGAAATAAAAATTTCCTGGCTTGCTAGTCTTTGACTTCATCTAGTTAAAAAACCAAACCAAACCAAAAAAAAAAAACAACCCAAACATGCTGCTTTTGTTTTTCTCCCTTTCTTAGATTAAAGTGCGCTTTATTTGATGTAAAGTATGAGAAGATGAACTGTAGTTTATTTGAATTCAGATAAAGCATACTCTGCTAGAGGTTTTGCAAATCAAAAAAAGAGGTATCACATCTGAATTTACGTATACACCATATATTTTTATGTTGCTAATTCTATGTATCTCTTACGTAAACGCATAAGATAGAGAGAGATATATATATATATATCTTACTAGCTTTCACCTTGTATTTTTACAAACATAGCCTGTTAAATAAGTTTTCCTGTTAACTCTTTTGGAGGTTAAAAGAAGTGGGAGGAAAAAAGTACCAGAATAGAAACGCTTTTTCTATTGTGGCATGTAATGCTTTTGCTGTTGCTGCTGCTTGCAGCAGTGAAAGCACGGATGGAACTTTTTCAGTTGTCTGCAGTCAGAAGAAGCAGCGTTTGCACCGCGTATGCTGGTCTTTGATTTTTCTCCTTAGTCATAAACCTGATGATGTTTGCTCTGTGTCACACTGATTTAGATTTGATAACAGTGTGTATTGATAGAAGTAATGTCAGCTAATTAAGGTTCCTATTAAAATCGTGCTCCGAGTGACTTTAAATCTTCTGCAGAAAAACAAAATTTTAAGGGACATTTATTGCTTTAATTACCACGGGCAAGCTGTAAGCGCTTAATACACAAAGTCAGGACTGTTTTGTTGGGCTTTCTTTTTCTGGGTAGGGGACAGCATGTTAAGTAGGAATCATAGTTGGTACCAGAGCATTGTAACCTGTGGGTGATGGCAATATGGTGTGATGCAGGAATGGGCTACCCTTCAGAGAGGATGGATCTCTATGTACTTGACGTTCAGTCACTGAACGAAGGGAATTCTGCTGGCAGAGGGAGGAGGCTGCATGTGCAGGGCAGTGCACAGGCATGGCTGTGAAACGTGCCCAAGAGAAGGGAGGATGTTCGCATTTTACTATTTCAGAGGAACTGCTTTGCTTTCACAGTAGAGCTGAAGGGCCGTGGGGAGCGTGGAGGCAAGCCCAAGAGCAACAGCTCAGCTTGTATATGTGCTAAAATGTTAAGTTAGTCTTTATAATGCTTATGTATTTAATAATAGCAGTTTCAATGGTACTGTTTTGGTTGAATATGTGAAGGTGTTTCCTCTCCTATTCCCCCTTTCCTGGAGATGTTGAAGTATTGTATTAGGTCCTCTGGAAACTTTAATCCTCACATGTTTTTAGTTTTGTGTGTGACTTCCCTGTCTTGCCTGGAGATATGCAGCCACCACCTTTTTTAGAGGGGCTGGAAAAGACTGGTGGTAAACCTCCTGGATATTCTCTAATCCAAGGAATTCTCTGGTAAGCACTAGGTATCTTGATAGCTCTACCTGGGCGTAACTTCACAGACGTAACTTCACAAAGATGATGTCCACATCTTTATGTATAGGTCCTGCTTGGTGGAAGTAAGGTGTTAAGAAAAAGATGCTTATGAGCCATTTTACAGCAGGACTCTGGCTGATCTGCCTGTCACACTGCATAGCATAAGCCCTGCAAAACTTCTGTGGTAAAACTCACGTTGGCATGTTTCTGGCACGTCTACTGCTTGGTAATTGAGGGTGCACAGAAGTGAG
Organism: Chlamydotis macqueenii; assembly: GCF_036417535.1. Lineage (NCBI taxonomy): Eukaryota > Metazoa > Chordata > Aves > Otidiformes > Otididae > Chlamydotis > Chlamydotis macqueenii. The sequence continues at coordinate 124,580,610 of NC_141557.1, forward strand.
GTTTCCTTTGACTATGGTTGTGCAGGGAAGGCAGTCTTGAGGGTAGATGAGCTGTCAGCAAGAGCAATAGGGCTTTTGCCAGTAGAATTTGGGACCTAATTGTCTCACCCTTTCTATGTGTCTCTACAGCTAGAGTTAGTAAAAATTTGCCAAAATTGTGAGTCCTTGACCAGTCTAAGTGGTGATGATGTGGAGTGGAGGGTCAGGCTACTGTTGTGTAATATTTAGGATTTGCCCTGGTTGCATTAGGAGCAATCTTATACTGCTGTCTAAGCAAAAGAAGTGTTAATGAAATATTTGTCTTGTGGACATCACACACACACATCATAGGGGTGGCATTTGTCTGAGGTTGTCTCATCAACACTGATGTCAATTCTGATGGCTGGGCAGCAACCTAAGAGCTCTCTTACGGGATGAGTTAGTTGCTTTTGAGCTGCGAACAAACCATCAGCACTCATTGCACTGGCTGATATTCCATAGGCTTAGTAGTATCTCTCACTTCGTGTGAGCATGAAACAGTGTTGCTACATATGATTACCGTAAAATATAATGGGATGTTTGCTTTTTGGATGGCCACATTAGTGTCTTTCATATTTTGTAATTGTGTTATTCCACAGAGTACATGACCAGAAAATAAATAATTCTAATACTGTAGCTGTGCTGAGACTCAATTAAATAACTCTCTATTTTGTATCATGTTTTTATTCTTCCACGTACAGTAACTGGGTGATATTTTCAGCTTCACCAAGTCAGCAATGAATGTACTTTTGCAGTTGTGGCTGAGAGCATTAAGATTGGTTTTAATCTCTTCCACTCCACTGTTAGGAGGCTGCTGGAATGAAAATTCTAGTTCTGATTCAGAGTTTTTCTGAAAACTTTGGATCAGCAGGTTTTAACTTTTTAATAGTTGCACTTGTTTTTTAAAGATGGGTCTCCATTAGTAGTAACAGAGCAGAAAGACTTAGGATGGTCTTAGGATATTCTAAGAGTTGCTTAAGAAACAAAATGGTATTGCAGCAGCACTTCACTAAAACATGAGCTTTTTCCATGCAAAGTCAAGTTATGTCTTGCTAAGAAGGTATTAAGAGAGTTTTTGTTTTCCATACATTTTCGTCTTTGTTTTGTAGACATTTGGCAACAGATTTATTAAACTACAAGATTCCTGTTGAGTCTGTTTGCAAAATGGACTTGTTTCATTCTCGTCTGGTGTGATGCCTTTCCCTTTATTGCGGAGAAGATCACTGACAACACTTTATAGTGTATAAATGCTTTGGAACTACAGGGGTTTTTTTAGAGGAGTTTCCGAAGTACTGAAATCCCAGTTGTTTCTAAACAGCATCATATTGCCCAAAATATGTCAAGGTAGTACTAACTATTTTCATATGGTGAAGTAAAAGAGACATACACATCTTCAATTCAAGGCATTAGTTTCACAGAAAAGGGAAGGGATCATCATTCACAATGAAGGAGAAGAAAATGATTGGTAAAACAGATACTGGAAAGAATTATGGATGTGAGCGTAGTCTTGAGGATGTTTCTGGACTTTAGCTGCTATTAGGAAAGAATACTGTACAGCTGTACTGTTGTTGAATGTAGGTAGTGGTGTTTGGTTGCGATTTCAGAGGTGGTGTTGATTTCTGTTTACTCTGGAGTTTTGACTGATACATGAGCTTTGCAGATGGACGGTGTTTGAAAAGCATTTATGTTGGTCTAGAAAAGCCGAAGCATGCATCAGATCGAGGGAGCACGGAGACAGGCCTAATGCTGAAAGTGTTGACAAGACAAGTTGGGAGTTGCAGGGACAAAGCAGTGTATAGAGACATGACACGGAAACTTTCCAAAGGATTTGTTTGGAGGATAGTCAAGATGAGTAGTTTGCTCTAAATAATCCAGAGGGATGATTAATCCTTTCACTGACTTTTGAAAGGAAGAATCATGGAGCAATTTCTCCATGTGATGGCTTTTAACAGCTTGAGGACTGTGCTATCAGGAAGGGCACAAATTCAGAATGAGTGATCTCTGTGGCACAAGGTAGAGCTGCTTCCAGAAGTGATGCTGCAGTCCATCTTCTGTTTTAAAAGAACTTTCTTTGGTCGCAGGTTGCTGTTTTAACCTTTCCAAAGTGAAGGTGATAATTGAACAGAACTACAGTTGCTGCAGATGAGAATACTCAGTAATGATTTACCTGAAGTGAAATTATCCATTATATCCATTATATTGGATAGGTTTGTATTATGGAGCCAGTGGGAACTGACTGAGCACTTGCTCTACTGTTACACAACTTAGTTAATAAACCAAAGTTCAAGAAAATGTAAATAAAGTGTGGTTACAGTATATCTTTTTTTAAAATATGGAAAAGACCAGGGAGTCAGGAAATACCTGTGAGGGAAGTGAAAGTAGTCCTGGTAAAAAGTGTGTTTCTTGGGGTTTTTTGGTGGTGTTTTTTTTTTTGTTTGTTTGTTTGATGCTGATGCTTAAATTTCACAAGGTTAGCTGAGTCATGTTGCATACTTTGCTCTTGCTTCATACTTCTTAAAGCTCAATATTGGCTCAAGTTGCTGCTCTGCTAGGGAAGCCACAGGCAGCTGCTTTCAGTGCTTAAGTACAGTTGATTGTGGTTCAATCCTTTTTTCAAGCAGCAGAAAGATTCTCCTCCTTAACCTCCCTCCCTGCCACTAACCCTCACTGGATTAATCCTGCATCCCGTCCATCTTGCTACTTCACGTAACAGGCTGGGTTTGAGACATCTATCTGTGCTTTGGGCCGCGGAGAATGAGCTTAGCTCTAAACATGTAAGCAGCTGTGAAACACAGGCAGCTTCATTTTTAACTTTTCAAATTTTGGTGATACATGTTTGGAAGTTTAAGAATAAGTCTGAATTCCAGAAAAGTGAGATTTTTGCACTCTAGAAACAATTTCTCAAATAATATTTTCATTTAAAACTTGCTCAGATGTTTTTGGCAAGCGCATATTACAGTCCTGGGTAACCTGTTGAGCTGCAAATTATTTTAACTCCTCAGAGTTCCTGAAGAATCTCTGTTTTGTCAAGTGAGCTACAATTTTTAGGAGTGTCCTGGATTGTGGTATTCCATGTTAATAGCATTGATTAACTGTCAGGCTGTGGAAACTGGTGAGAAAATGTCCACTGTAAAATTAAATTGTATTACTGAAGACTGTACTGTGCCACTGGTTAGGGAGGTGACCAGCCCCAGTAGTCGGTGGTAGGAGCATTAATGTGAGCTCCAGGTTTTTTCGCATGATTAAAACAGGCCATCTGTTCTTTGTTAAATGTTTACAAAAACAGCTTTTCTCTAAAAGATATAAAGAGATGTGGGTCTAGTAAACACACCAATATTTTTGAGCACTTTTTTTCACCTTATTTTAAATAATACCAGAAATAATTCTCCTGCAGTACCAAATAGGATGAATACCTATTTGTATTTAATCTTCCCTGGTTTCTTTCCAGTGGAATATTAGATTCTATACCAACATACTAAATTATGGCTTTGTTATTTGTAAAAGCAGCAGGAAAAGCGATTTCTGTGAAGTATGCAGATAAATTTTTTCCATCTTTTGGTAAGAACTTGTAATTTTTGGTTTTTAATTTTGTAAATGGAAATGGGATTCTTTCACTAGAAATTGTGACCCTGTAACTAGAGTTAATCCTTTGTAGATTTGAAGAAGTAGAACTATTTGAAATAATTCCCTGTGGTACGTCTAATCTAATATTTACTAGTGAAAGCTGGTGTTTTTTCCTTTTTTTTCCCTTCTTAAGAAAGAGCAGAGAACTGGTTTGAGGTAAGAAAATGCATCTTTCAAGCTGCTTCCAGTCTCCTCAGCAGATTTGTGCTGCTCCTACACAGCTTCACACTAGGGAGCAATGTGGGGTTGTCAGTTAGGGATAAACCGTTTTAGCATATTGCAAAAGTGCAGGCACAGACTTCCTAGAAAAATAAAGTTAATCACACCCATTTCTTTGAAAGAGTGCTACAGTGTAAAAGATCGCGTATAAGTGAATTACAAAATGTGCCAAACGGCAAAGGGAGCAGTATGTGGCAAAAGTAATGTGTTTTCAAGTAATAGGAAATAAAACCAAAGCCTAATTTGGGCAGAGTTGGCTTTTTGTAGCTTAGTATTTTGGGGATTGTGAATTATGTGAAACAAAACCAGTATTTTAATTTGTATGCTTGGTAATACACATAACTTGATACTGTAAATAAAAGGCTCTAAGTTTGGGGGGTTTTAAAATATTTTTTCATGCATAACGTTTAAGTCGGATGTATAGTCTAAGTTGTTTTAGAGCCTGAGAATGACTCTGGTGGATAAGCTTTTTGAGGTAGTAAGAACCTGAATTTTCATAGGATGACATCTTCCAGAGTGAGTTACTGAGTACTACAGTGTGGCTAAAATTGCTGCCATTCTCAGTGCTTTACCTTCTGGCCAGACCTTGCATTAAAGGTACAAATGTCAGATCAGGAACGGCTGACACTGCTGTTGTGGAGACCTGAAAAGCTGTCTGCCTTACTTTCAGATTTACGTATGACTGTGCTGAAAAGTTTTTGTGTTTAGACTTCTAAAACAAACAAGTAGTCAAACCAAAAGAATAACCCACAAGTCTTAGAAGGGAGACAAGGATTAATTTTTTAATTACATTAAAAATGTAATGAGGATACTCAAGGATTAAGTATAAAACTTAATATTGATTTCAGTGACACAGTCATATCTCTAGTGAGGGTGCGACCTTGAAAAATTTATAGAATTAAATTTACATGGCATTACTGGATTTCTTGTGTTTTTTAGTATTTTTTTGGCTTGGCTGTTTCACATACTTAACAGGAAGAAAAAGAAATTAAACTACCAATTCTAATTTGTTCTAGAAAGTTGTGCCTTAAACATAAGCTTTTAGATAGTTATAAAAGTACCTCTTAATATGGCAAAAAAAATACTGTAGTACCAAACACAAGGTACTTGCTCAATACAAATTTTACAAATAATGGAAGGAAAAACAGATTTCTTATGTTAGACACAGCAAATGAACAGTATTTAAAAAGAACTGAGTATTGGAGTGGACAGCTCAGTGAAGGCATTGATGAAACTTGCCCTTGAGGTCTCTGAAAAACATAGGATGCCTGAGATGTGAAATGGCAGGTAATATAGGAATATATTGACCACCTTAGGAAAATGCAAGTTAAAAGTACTGCTCTGAAAAAGTATGGATAAGAAGTACTTAAAGGTGATGTGTGTAATATACCTTTGTTTTCCAACCTAAAAATTAGTGTTAGGCAGTATGAGTACATAATGATCTGAGGTACAGAGAAGACAGTTTTGTTCTGTGTCACAGAACAAATCTGAGGAGACATTCAATTCAGCCAACCAAATTAAAAACCAGTTAGAAGACTTGAAAATATCTTTGTTTTATGTAATGCGTAATTGGACTGCAAAACTTATTGGCACCACTGACTTCTGGGATTAGTGTTTTCTAGACAGATATCCAGTCTTTGTGAACTTTCCAGCATGAAGATACCTAAGCGTTATGGTGATTAGAGATTTCTAGAAGAGGTGTTGGTTCGTACTTCAGGATGCTTAACATGAGATTGCCTTGAGCAGGGGCTGATTGATGTGGTGCTAATGCGCTGGGTGCATCAGATTTGCATTAGAGCTGAGTTCCCACTGCAGCTAAGACCCTGTTGCACTGAAAAGAATCTTGATAAACAGGTGGAGGACAGAAGCATGCAGAAGGACTCAAATCTTCAGTCCGTCACTCAGACCTTCCCACTTGTCCTGGAGTCTCTTCTATGAAGAATTGTAGTTAGTCTCTAGCTTGTACTGTTCAAACCTCTGCCAAACAGCAATAAAGAGTTGTCTCTGCATCTTGACAACCTTGCTCCTTCTGCTGCTTGGGTAGCTTCTGAGTATATGAGTGTACTGAGGGCACAGGGTTTGGTGGTTTGTTTTTTTTTTTTTTTTTTTTTTTTTTTTGCTACTGTGATGAAATGCTGAAAATAGTTAGGACTGCACTGGTTCAGTTTGTTTACATTCAGATAACTATATTAACATATTTGGAAAAATACACATGCATTCACTTTTTCATGTAATGATATTAGGAATTTTATTTCCTAAATCTCAACATTGTTTTTTGAGATCTAGGTGGCTGTCGTAGTTCAGCCCCAACGGGGACCAGACTAGACTACGCAGTCTCTCTCTCACTCCCCCCAGCTCAGGTAAATATTAACTCTATCCTGGCCAGAACCAGGACAGTGGCTAAAGTATATGTCTGTGTATGCCCATCAGTTCTCCTTATGCTTAGGAGCCAGTTTTGTAGTCACTTGTTTGCACGCTTGCCACTCCTAAGTGCAGTTTGAATAAAAAGCAGAGAAAAGGAAATGAGAATAACATTACAAACAGTTACACAGGTACTACTGTTCCTAGAAGTAAAATTCTGATTTGCTGTAAACCCTTCTCCCTAATTCAGTGGATCAAACATCTCAAATGGGCTAGACTTTGTGACCACAGCTAGTGAGGAACTCTTCCACGTAGAATCATTCTGTCTTAATTTTTAGGGAAGAGAAAAGGAGGAGAAACAGAGATAAAGAGGGCAGGAAAATGGTCTGACCATACATGCAGTTGGAAGAAACATATCAGTATGGTGTCATGCTATTGCCTTTCTTCTTGAAAAGCACTGTCACCCTGCATTTGTAACCTCGGGCAGGCAGCGAGAAGCAGGTTAGAGCTTTGATATGCTGCAAAGTCATGGTAGAGCTTAGATATTTTTTTCGTCGCACACTCATGGATCTTTGTGGAGAAGAGAATCATTAAGAGGAAGAAGAGTTGCAAATATATCCAGTATGCTTAGCCCACACACTTGACATTTGTGTAATTAAACATAGGTTTTACTGTACTTTGTAAGTCTGGTGTAAACCTGATACACTGTACAGACCTCGAAATAGGATGTTTTTGCAGGTTCACAAACACTTGATGCAATTCTCTGTTCAATCTGTTGGGAGCTGTTCAATCAGTAGGGAGCTGTGGATCTTTGACATAAAATGTAACATTATATTACATGTTAAAGGGGCTTAATCTTTCACGTGCTGATCAAAATACCTTCTGTCACAGCTGAACCAATGTAAATTGCCTTGATTTTTTTTTTAATAAATATAGCCTCTGAATATACTTTATTTTCTTCTGTATGTCTAGAAACAAACTTTAACTTTTTTTTTTTTCCCCTGGAGGACAAAATTCCAGTGCAACTGAATAATTTGTAACAAGTTATTCATTCTACTAACAACAGTTTTAAAATACCTGCAATAACAATTGCTTTCCTTTTGCATCTCAATGTTGAAGACTGTAAATATTTTCTATACTTCCACTTCATGTACAACCTTTAGAATAATTTTACCCTTGCTATCTGAAGAATTTCTGGTCATTTTTCTACTGTTTTAAGTGCAGAAAGCTTTGTTTTTTTCCTGTTTTACTGTCCGTTGTCTCATATATGCTACTAGGTTAGTCTTCTGCCTTGTATTTTTTCCCTCTCTAACCTCTTGCTCCAAAAGAGCGAAGTTTTAGAAACCAAAGTCACAAATTCACTTTTTTCTTTCTATTTGTCTCTCTCAGCATTCTCCGTCGGAACCCTTTTTAGAGAAACCAGTGCCGGATATGACTCAGGTTAGTGGACCGAATACCCAGCTAGTGAAAAGTGATGATTATCTGCCATCAATTGAGCCACAGCCACAGCAGAAGAAAAAGAAAAAGAAAAACAATCACATTGCTGCAGAAGGTCCTAGTAAAGGCTTTGGTAAGGAAGACTTTCCTGGGGGACTTGACAGCCAGAATCTAAGTAGAAACTCAGTGGATTGCTCCCAAGAAGACAAGAAGAAAAAGAAAAAGCCCAAGGCAAAAAAAGAACCGAAGGATCCTAAAGAACCCAAGGAAAAGAAGGAACCCAAGACCCCCAAAGTCCCTAAGACCCCCAAAGAGCCAAAGGAAAAGAAAGCAAAAAATACTACGCCAAAACCCAAGACCAGCAAAAAGGCTAGGTAAGTCAGGAAACTTCTGTATGTGATCAGAGAAAAACAGTATGTTTGTGGGATTTCTAGAGCATCTGTGCTACATGGCGTGGGTGGAGAGGAAATCTTGTTTTGTCGTTTGTCTTCTACCATCTATAACATCATGTTTTTGAGGAACTCAGACGCATTTCTCTTGTTTGGCTTTCCTGTTTATGGCTTCACAGTTATTTTAAACAATCTGGAAAGACAGAAGGTTCATTTTTCTTTTCAAGGCATACAAAGTTCTGGATGTGTTAGATTTCAAAACTAACTCTTTCTCTTCTAATGTTCATCTATCCTCTTGTGTGGTTTGTGTATTGAGAAATCAAATTGTTTCAACATTAATGTAGGTTTGACCAGATCTAGAGATGAAGGCTTAGAATAAAAAGGGTTGACTTTTTTTTTTTTTCTAAATTAAGTAGTAAGTTAGGTACTTAGCGTTGTTACAAGTTGTAACAGCTCTTACAGACACTGTTTTATACTGACACAACCCATGGGCTAGAAGGTCTGCTGTTAAAAAGGCATTTTTACATGGATATTGATGTATCCTCACAGTAGGGATTATATTATTTTTGCTGTTTCATGTAAAGACAATTTTCCTAGCAGAAAATCTTTGTGGATAGACCAGATGCTTCAACCTTGTTTCTTAACTGTTTTCACTCAGCATCGTATCCTTTTATCAGGATTGGCTGAAAATGCTAGAGAGTAGTATGAGAAAGAACAAACTGCTGTTACACGAGTGAATAAGTCTTAGATAATAACAGAGATTCTTTCCTTACCCCAGAACTCCCTAAACACCATTATTATAAATGCCTACTTGAAAGAAAACTGGGAGGAAAAAGACATTAAAGCTCAATTTTTTTTTTAATTTTATTTATACTTAGAATTTCTTACAACTGTTCTGAAATTGTTCCAAACATCTGAATCTGTTTTTCAAGATGTGGGTAGTGTTATAAAATATATAACTTCCAGATGGAAGCAGAGCCAGACTTGGTTAATCCAAATCAGTTTGCAAAATGTATTTGTGTTAGGGTTTAAAAATTGCAGTTAATGAATCAGCTTTGCATATATTCTACAAGACTGACTACTGATCAGGTTTGATAACAGCTATGTGGGTAAATGAGGCATGGATAGTAAGATGTTACTGTTCCTTTTGGCAAGAAAGAAAAGTTTCTGTGTTAGCAGAGATGATGTTTCCTGAAGAATTTATAAACATTGGCTTGTAAAATCGAATGTTGTCCTGAACGGATTCTATTAACTGTCCAGTAAATTACAGTTGATTAGCCTATCGTATTGCAGAAGTTACTTCAGCTGTGTTCCGGGACATCCTGAGGATGATGTTTATATACATAGCAATTCACACCTTAGAAAAAACTCAAGTTATGTATCTCAAACTCTGTTTTTGAAACTAAAATACTAGATTAGCTAAAAGAAACGTTTTATTCTGTTCCCCTATACTCATAGGTTTTCAGGCTGACCAGGCCATACTGCATGGTATTGAGCATCTCCCAGCAGTTTTTGCACCAAGAAGTTAAAAAGCTTTCACTGCAGGACTTCTCAATTAGTGTGGTTTTACAAGGTCTTGACTACAATGAAGCTTTGTTTAATAAGCAATGATTAGAAGGAGTCTGCCTCAAAAACATTCATGGGTTCCTGTGGCTGTGCTGGACATTGGACCTCAGAGCTGATCTGTCCCATCTGCTCAGTCCTAATATCATTTTGCATGTCTTCTCTACATCCTGGGATGTGCCACGCAGATTGAAGGAGCATGTTCTTTCCTTAGTTGTATTTGTAGGAGAGTCTTTAACTTCTTTCCCATGCAATGACTCTTGTCCCTGCTGTTTTACGTGTGAAAGAAATGCGTTGGGAGCAGCATTAAGAGCATTTGCCGTTCCTTCGGCTTACTCAGGGGTGTGGAGAGAGTCCGACTTTTCCCATAATGGGTTTGTGTCTCTATTACCAAGTGCTCTCTTGAAAACAAGGTTGTATGGTCTTGTCAGCTTGAGTATCAAACTTCTTTGAAGAACTCTGAGACTGTGTTCGGATGCTGTGCTGCCAAAGGATTTTAAATGGGTGAAAGAAATTTGCTTATTTTGGCAGTATCGCAGACTGGGGAACCTGTCCAGGGACAGATAATTGAATCAAATTTTAAAATACAACAAAGTACAAACATTTAATCATCTGAGCCACAGTATTTCAGCAGCACTAACTCCAGAAAGGAAGTATTACAGTAGCTGAGATGAGTGAGATTAATGCAAATTAATATAGATTGTGGATGATTATGCAGAAGTAAAATATTTTTATAAAGTTACTATCTGGCGTACTACTGCTTATATTGCTCAGTATTTTGATTCTAAATGTTGAAAGGAGTAGTATGATTTCTAGATTTCTAAATGCTTTGTAAAACTAACAGTTTTAATTTCTGAATAAGCTGATCAGTTTTAATAGAAGAGTTTTGCACTCAAGTAAATAGACATAAAAATGTATTTATTGAAGAGCAACAGTTTTTTGGATAGAGCGTAAGAAGTCCTTAATAGTTAATTTTCACATGGGCTGTGTTAGAGAATACACATAGATAAAAAATCTGCTATTTAAGTATCTTAACTTAATCTTGTAGTTTAAGATAGCTCATAATTTCACTTCCAGTTTTGACTAACAATATAATCTTTTTACTAAACAAACAAAACAAAAAAAACCCCAGAAATTTTATTATTCACCTCTTTTATCTTTGGTGTAAGTTATGACAAAATGAGCAGCCTGCCTCACTGAAATGCACCTTCATGTGAGGGACACATGAAATGGAAGAAGCTAATTAATTTCATGCTTGTTTGAATTGTGTGTCTGATGGCATCTTAGAAAGAAAGAAAACACCCACATGGGCTGCTAGTATGTTATACTGCATACTTGGTGATTTTGAAAGAAAGGTCATGCATCACTATTGTACTATTACACTTGTAGTGGATATTCTCCCAATCCTGCTGGTACAGGAAGACAAATACAGTGGCGGCTGGAAAAAAATACTTGCAAAACAAATTTTTGTGGATCGAACTAGTCGGGTTTGAAAGCAAAATGTAAGTATACCCAGGATCACAAATGAAAGGTTTTCATTAAATTGTGCAGGTTCTGAGTATTATGTGGGCTCTTAATGTTATGGAGCCAGCTTCAGGCACATGCAAAGCAGGCATTTTTTTCCAGAAGTAGATGGACAGGGAAAGGCAAGTAGTCCTACTGAATTGCAAAGTCATGGCTCAGATGTCTGTTCCTCCTGTGCCTGTCCCTGGAGGAGATGAGGACCACCTGTTTGAGAAGATCACGCTGCGGCACAGCTGATATCTCTCCTGCTGCTTCCTATGAAACCCTAGAGAGTGGCCACTGATTACGGTGGGAGAAGCAGGAACTATTTGCAAGGGCCAAATAGTAGCTCTTGCAGGAGCTTGTCTCTCCTCCCATCTCTTTGAAGCGGTGTGCTGTGCTTTGCAGGGCTGCTCTTATCTGCTTCCTCCCCTCCCTGTGGCAGGGGAAACTTTGTCCTTCCTACACATACAGCAGCAGCCTGGGATGCAGGGTAGGGCGAGCGGGTTGTTGCTCGCAAGGGGATTGCTCAGCATGAGCATAATTACCTCTTGTAGAGGGGAGGTAGAAACGGACGTTATTGGCGCACAGATTCGCTGTTTGTTGTATCGGAAAGGGGATGGCTCCTGGCCGCGGAAGCGGGAAGAGGCCGCTGCGCAGAGGAGCGGCATGGACAACGGGACGCAGCGCCCTGGGGAGCTGGAGGACAGGAAGAGAGGTCCCGAGGCGGTGGTGGTAGTTTCCACTCCCAAGCTCGGATCATCCTGAGCAAGGCAGGAAGGGGGTGCCTGTGGGAGAGAACAGGAAGTTGTGTGAGATTTCCATGCGTGCGTCCACTGAGGCTGTTCCTGTTCACACCTGTCCTCAATCTCCCTTTTGAACCAGCCCAGCTGCCAGATATTTACCTTTGCCTTTGCTGCAGGCAGGCCTTGTGAGCATACTTTTTAGTAATTTGGCCAAGTTTCAAGCTGGGAAAAAACCTTGTCCTATTGTTTTTCCTGCTTTTGTGACATGTAAATGCTGGTGTTTTTGTTGTTGTTGGTTTTTTTTTTTTTAAAAAAAAAAAAGGATTTGATTACACTAGGAGCTTTAAAAAAACAATTGTTTTCCTGAGGTAAGGCAGTACAGAAAGTCTGACAGCTCTAACATTTTGAGAGAGTGGGATTGTTTTGTTTTGTTTTTTGTTTTTTATCATTTTGATGCTCCTCAGTGGATGTGTAACTTTTTTTTTTTTAAGCCAGGTTCCAATCATGAATTTGTCACAAGACAGTATTCCCAAATGGTAAAATAGTGATCAGTAGTTTGTCTGACTTACTTTAAATGTTTAAATTACAGAAAATCATCCAAATTCTGATAGCGATCATAAATTACACTAATAAACAGAACTGTCAGTTACTCAGATCAGATGAAGTAGTTGTACAATGTAAACATATGGGCTAATTACTTCCCCACTTAATCCTGCCAAGCATGCCAGGCTTTTTGGGGTACTTTTGAGTCAGATGGTTTGGCCCTGGTAAGTTCCTGGAGTTTGACCTAGCTCTGTCTAGGTGGCTCCTTGACTAACCAGCACAAACCTCTTTGTCAGAGCTTGGATACTTGTTCTCAAATTGTAGTTCAAGCTTTCTTTTCAATTATCTTACTTACTGTTTTCCTCTTCAGCCCCTGTTTCCCTTCACGTTCGCTCATCTGACCTTCCGCAGGCTGTCTTCTTACTGATCCCCTTTGGTCAGTATGCTATGCAGCCCTTGGGGATAAGAGGATGAAACCAGAGAGTGGTATTGGACAGCGAGATTGTAAGACATTAATCTGAAATGTCTGTGTTTGTATCACTTGAATAGGAGGACTAGTTGGAACTGACAGTTTTAAAATGTTTTAGTGGTTTATGTGTGGCAAATACTACTTTAGTTTCTCACAGATTTCTGGTTCTTGTTTTGGGACTGGACGCTATCTTGTCTTTAGTGGGACTTGGCTAAATTTTGTGTTCATGCATGTGTGAAAACAAATATGAGATGGTTGTCTAAATGTGTGTATTACAGTTTGCTTTCCTTGTTGCCAAGTTTGCAAAGTACTATCAAATGTGCATCCAGAGTTAAGCGCTGACACAGACCCTAATGGTAGTGCCAAAGTGTCTAAGAACAGGTTTTTACCTGCCTGTACTTACATGTGCAAAGGTGATTCTGGTCCAGGCTAACAGCAGTCCTGAATGCCATGAGTATGATCTGCTGGAAGTGGAAAGGCTGAGTCAAAAGTGGGTACAGTGAATTGCCAGGAACAGATCACAGTGGCTCTGTGGGGAGATGGAGAGGAACAAGAGCTGCTGGCAATTTGAGGAAGCTGATGCTCCTGCTGTCAAGGTGAAGCTCCTGGGTGCGTCACGATGCACTGGGAAGCAGTGCCTTGCCTCAAGGGAACAGTGCTGCTCTTCTGGGGTTTATTTGTACCTCAGCTTCCTTTCTTTCCTTGAAAGAAGCTGGAGCTGTGCATTTAGAAAGAGCAATTCTGTTGAATTTAGAAATTAAAATTCCCGGTGGATCTGCGCAGAGGCTTTGTTCTCTCTCTCTCTCGCTCTTTCATGTGCCTGTTTTTAACTGGGAGATTTGAAACTGTGTCCGAACTGCTTCGTCTGCGTCTCCATTACCGACAGTGACTGGGCACGCTGAGGCACGGCTCGGGGGTATATATAGGTCATGAAATACCCGTGGCTCGGAGTCTCTGCCGCAAAGGTCTCACAGAGGCTCGAAAGACACCTTCCCCAGGGTGGACCTGTCGCCAGCGCTGGCGGGGCCTTTGTCCGGGCCTCACCGGGTGGGGAGCAGGGTGGCGGTGGGTCTGCCCGGGGCCGGCCGGCCCTGGTTAGCACTTCCCGACCTTTCAGCAAATTCATATTTTATCTAACCTAGGCCACACTGTTCTCCCCGACCTTAAGCCCGTTATTCATAGGCGGCGGTGCAGCCGGGGCAGGCTAACCACGACTGAACTTAATTGCGTGCCTCGCTCGGATTTACCAGAGGGGGTCAGGGGCGAAAAGCGCTCCGCCTGCCAGCTCGCTTCACCTGGCGGCCGCCCAGCTTCCCGGGCAGGCTCACCTTTGCTTTTAACAAATTCGAGAAATACGTAACGTGTGTTTTGTGGGGGTTGTGTTGGTTTTTTTAATTTTATTGGAAGCGGTTTCGCGGTGATTTGATAAAAGGCGGAGGGGGGTGGGAGAGCGGGAGGGGGGGGGGTTGAGGCGGGGAGCGCACAGGCCGCGGCCGCGCAGGTGCCGGGAGCGCCCGGGCGCTGATTGAGGGAAGCAGATGGCTGCAGTCGGTGGCCGCCAGCCAGCGGAGCAGGTGCTGGTCACGTGGCCGCGGGTTGCCGGGGCGACGCGAGCGCTCTCGGCGCGCGGATGAAAGGCGAGGGGGCCCCCGCTTCAGCTGCGGCTTTGTGCCATTGGTGGCAGCTAGAGCGGAAACAAACGCTGGGCAGGGGCGCCGCGGCCCGCGCGCCGCCCGCGCGCCCGGGGGAGGCAGGGCGGGAGGGCCGCGCTCGCCCCTGCGCCTCCTCCTCCGCCCCCGCCCCCAAGGACTCGGCCTGGGCCCGCGTTCCTTCCGCGGTGTCAAACTTACCCCCCCCCTTGTTTTTTTAAATTATCACAGTTTTGAGATATTTTTCTTTTCTTTTTTTTTTTTTTTTTTTTTTTTTTTTTTTTTTAAGAGGAAAGCTGTATTGCGCCCGGTAGTTTCACGATAATACCAATTCATTTCCAAAACTCCCAGTCTTTTCACTCGTAAACTCTTACTTATTTTCAAAATCAACATTATGTTCAACACAGTTTTGCGAAAGAGGGTCATACTGCAACCGAGTTGTCCCAGTCCCAAAGCCACGTGTTAGCCATATTCGGGGATTTTAAATGGCAGCTCTGAAGTAGGCCGTTGGTGGGGCCAAGGCGCTGATCAAACCGAGCCGAGCTGATGTTTGTTTGAGAAGTTACGAGGCCAGGGATTATGAAGGAGAAACAAACCCCACGCAGCGTCCCAGGTCTGAAATTAAAACATTGGGGATACAGAAGCCATACGGAAGTGCCCGGCATACTGTTTGGCGACCTGTAGTCGCCATTTGTTGGGTACCAGTGCACAACTCTGCTCTTCTCTTCAGTGTCTCAGCAACTTCCAAAGCCAGCCTGGCAAACTGGTAACAGGCTTGAGACGGCTGACCAGAGAGAGGAGGGGAAAAAAAGACTACCAAAACTCCCCTTTAGACTCAAGGGCTAAATGTGCTTAAAATTACTAACTTGTAAATATTGATTCTTCTTCATTGCCATTTAAAAATTTCACCCCCACGATACTAAAGATCATCTCAAGGCATGACTTGGCGATGATGTATTAAAAGCTGGATGTTGCTGTATGTGTCCTCACCCATTTGCAGGCCTCTGAGTGCTGATGGAGAGATGTGATCCCAACTCCTCAGGTGGTGGACGTTTTTCAGAGGGGAGGAGGGGGAGAAACAATCCCCAAAATCTTTCTCTGCCATCAGTGGATATAGCTTTCTAGGATTGTGTAGGTGCTGAGATACCAGCTGGGTGGGTTTTTTTCCCCCCATACAAGCTGTGGTTGCATGTGTCGAGGCTGTATGGGTGCCTTCAGAGCTGACACAAAACCACCTTCCCTGCTTGTAAATAGTGGGAATGGTAGAAGAAAACCAAGAATTTTCTCATCGAATCCTTTGTTTTGGTAACATTTCCTCTGATTCTGCTCACCTGGTCCATGTTGCCCAAACACTGTTTTCAGAAAGTGCAGGTTCTGAAGAGAGCAGCTCCTCCTTTTCAGTCTCCTTTTTAGATTCTTGTTGAATACATATTCAGTGTCGCTGTCCACAAACTTGAAGGAAAGAGGCGAGTTGTCTGTTAAGGAATGGGAAATGTATAGTGAGGGCTCATGCATCATTGATTTTACAGTTATGTTTAAATACTTAAATAAGGAAGGCAGTTGAAAATAACGAAGTCACCAAAAAACATCTCACATTAACTATTTTGTTAAGCACCTTTTGCTTACGTTTTTGTACAAATATTGATTAAAAATATCTCTGTTTCAGTAACAAGAAACCAGATTCAGAAACTAGTGCTGCAAAGAAAAAGGTTAACAAGGGAAAGGAAGGTTCTGAAAACTCAGATTTGGAAAAAACTCCACCACCATCACCTCATCCTGAAGATGAAGATGACGCAGGGGTTCAGGTAATGCTATCATTCAAATTCAATGTAGCCTTTGACAAGTTAAATGCATAAAACAGTAATTCTCATGGTCTTTGTAACAGAGATACAGGTATTCGAGTATTTTCTGTGTTGTTTAGAATAACATACCAAGAAGGGAAGAACTGGAAGTCACCACGGTGGATGTTTTACTGAAACAAGTATTCCTCATCACAATTTTGCTTCACAGTCTTGTTACCTGCAGATATGTGCACGGTGCTGCTGAGTTTTCATGTGTTCTCTTCCATGACTGTTCCAATTACAGTGCTGAATTTTCTGCTCTGTAGACTTCAGTGTGCCATTATAAGATCTTTCTTAGAAGCCTTGTGTTTCTTCTTGCATTGACTTTGCAGACCTTCTGAAATCAAGGATATGACATGACAAAGCAGAGTGTCAGAAACATGCGTGTCAGGGACCTGTAACTGCACTGCTTTAATGGATGAAGGGCTTTTTTGCAGGACTGCCAATCATTGGCTAACATTGATAATTTCTCTTTACCACTGTGCACCTATCACTTTCTGTCCAAATGTTATTTTATGTAAAGAAAATCTGGAAATAGAAATAGCATATATGACAACTTCTGGCTGCTCTGTCATTGGCTGTGTTAAGAAGTGGTTCATTCAGCTCCTGGCTTGCTTCTCTTGGCAGTGGTCGGAGTAAGCATTAAAAAAAATTCCCTCATGAAGAGTAGGGGCAAATTATGATGAGATGTGCTGGTTTTGGCTGGGGTAGAATTAATTTTCTTCATCCTAGGTAGTACGGGGCTATGTTTTGGATTTGTGCTGGAAACAGTGTTGATAACACAGGGATGTTTTAGTTACTGCTGAGCAGTGCTTACACAGAGTCGAGGCCTTTTCTGCTTCTCACACCATCCCACCAGTGAGGAGGCTGGGAGTGCACGGGAAGTTGTGAGAGGACACAGCTGGGACAGCTGACCCCAGTTGACCAAAGGGATGTCCCATACCGTATGGTGTCATGCTCAGTGTGTAAAGCTGGGGGAAGCAGAAGGAAGGAGGGGATGTTTGGAGTGATTGCGTTTGCCCTCCCAAGAAACTGTTACGTGTGATGGAGCTCTGCTTTCCTGGAGATGGCTGAAAACCTGCCTGTCAATGGGAAGTAGTGAATGAATTCCTTGTTTCTTGCTTTACTTGCATGCATGGCTTTTGCTTTACCTATTAAGCTGTTTTTATCTCAATCCATGGATTTTATCACTTTTTACTCTTCCAATTCTTTTCCCCGTTCCACCAGGGCAGAATGAACAAGTGGTTGTGTGGGGCTTAGTTGTTGGCTGAGGTTACACCATGACGTGGGAAAAGTATGAGACTGAAATAGTTGTGCCGGTGTTACTGAAATCAGTTCCATTCATCCTTTGCACATCAGGTTGTGGATGTTTTGCTTCTAGTTACGAGATGTCGAGATGGATGATCACTTGAGAGTGGTCAAAGGAGCCTGGTAAAGAGGTTGGCAAACAGTAGTGTCCTAACACAAACATAGTTCAAACCTACATCCCCCTTACTATTTTCCAGAAGGACATAGAGTATAATGAAATGTGAGTAACCTACTATATTCTGGTTAGAAACAAAAGCAGCAACAGAAGAGACAGTTAGTTCAGATTCATGCAAACTGTGTATTCTGAATTGGAACAGTTGAGATACACCATGCAAACGTTAATATGTTTGAAGAGTAAGTTTTCTGTCTGATGGCACAAATCTCTTAGCCTGATTAATGGCGCTGATGAAAGATCTGGAAGAAATTTTTGGAGCTACTGTTTTTTTGGGGGAGTTAATTTGCAGATTATTATATACTGTCTGCAGTTCAACTTATATGCATGTTTTGCTTGTTTTCAGTTTAGTGGGACAAAATTTGCTCTTTGTGAAACTCAACTGGGTGATAAACTTTACATTTGAAATATTGTTTTTTCTTTTTGTAAAGACAGGTGTTAGGATATTTGCATAACTTTTTAATTAAATGTAATAAAGTATTTCAGGCAATTTTTGTTTTCTTAATACTTTCTCATACTGTGCATGCTATACTGCATCAACACTTCTTTGCATAAGTTTAGAGAAGGGTTACAAGTATGTATTGTGATTCTAGAACAACTGGAATTAATAAACTTGTTATGCATTTCCCAGCTGAGATTGATATTACACAGTTGTCTAAAATGCTGTTGCATTCTTAGTGTTAAATACTGAGTCTTCTGTAACGATATTATGCAGTAATGCACAAAGTGATGCATTGTTATCTTTAGAGAGGAGAAATACTTACTTTTGTTTGTTACTATACAGATTTTTTTAATATTCCATTATCAAGCCTATTATTCACCCTTCTACCTGTAGATCAGTTAATGAGTAAATGATAATCTGATGCAGGTAAACGTATGCACAGTTTCTGACAACGGTGCGTAACAATTGCAAAGCCTCATGTGGGTGTTAGAGGAAACAGGAAACTAACAAAGTCAATGAAAATTACATAGAGGATTACCATTATGTTTTAGGCATCCTTTCTATTAGGGAAGTGGAAAAAGATATTTTCTGGCACCAAAAATAATGGTAAAACTTACCTATTGAGCCAAAAGAAAATTGGTATTTTTCCCATCAGTGATTATGGAAATGAGGGTGCAGATTTGCCAAGTGGTATCTATTTTCAGCTATAAAAATATTTTTGTGGGAAATAACTATGTTAAAGGTTGAAGCCACATCACTGTTGTTTAAAAGAGTGAGGTAAACTTAACCTTTGCTCAAAAATTTCATTTTCAGTTAAAGAAAGAATTTCTCATTTTGCTAAGTGCTTCAGATATTTATGCTTTTAAAAATACGATTAACTCTCTGAAAGTAAATACTTGACTTTGTCTGTGTACATCGAGACACCTGGGTGCATAGATCTGTTAAACAAGCTACACAAGTATTTACGTGCATCGGTGAAGATGCATGTTAAGCTGAGAAAGATGTGAAAATAAGTTGTATGTCAATTCATAAAGATTTTTTTTTTTTTTAACAGTTGCATATGCTAAAAAAAAAAAGCTGAATATATCATCAGTCCATTGAGAGATTTGATGCACAGTTGATAGTTCACTTCAGCAGCATATGCTCCCAGCTTTCCAAAGTATATAACCCAATGCAGACTATCTGGGAATTTGAATTTTATTGTTGCAGAAAATGGTGTCTGGAACTGAGCATCAAGTTGCAAAACTTTGTCAAATGCATGCTTGTGTATTTTACAGATTGTTTTCTGCAGTTTCTCTGAAGCTTTCTCTCATCCTGGAGATGAGGGTATAGGGACACAGAAACTGTGTTTTCAGTTTGGGGTGGTTCAGGCTTTTTCTTTCTCCTCTAGTAGTTTGGGGTCTCTTCCCATGCTGTGCTGCAGGATGTCTTTCTAAACAGTGCTGGGTCAGTGGAGTGAGGAAATCGTATTTCATTGTATTTCCCCTACAAGATAATCCGAGTACAACTAGGCGGATGGGGAGAGCAAGAAAGTGTGTTGTCACTGCTTAGCAACACTGTAGGCCGTGCTGTGGAAAGGTGGTGTTTGGTTCCTACGCTGACCATCTGTCAAAGTTTGTTGTAGATGTGAATTGAGAGGTGCAGCTTTTTGGGGTTTAATTGCTTTCTGAGATACGCTTTCTAATTTATAACATGAAAAGAAAAAAAACCATAAAATACCACTTTCCAACTCAGAACAAGCACGAAGTGAATTTTTTTTTTGTATAGTGTGTTTTGGAGTTTTTGGGGGTTTTTGTGGAATTGCCCCCAAAATTTAAGAGCAGCTAACAGGCAGGAATTTAGAATGGTAGTGCCTTGATTCCGCTATTTCTGCTAGGATGCTGTAAAAATAATAGCATTTGCACCACACTAGTGTATTTGAGAAACACAAAGAAGTTTTCTCAATTATTCTGCTGCTTATCAGTTTTGTTTCTCATGAAAAATACCCATGTTTTCTGTTTAGAAGCGACGCTCCAGCAGACAGGTGAAGAGGAAGCGTTACACTGAAGACCTGGAGTTCAAGATTTCAGATGAGGAGGCTGATGATGCTGATGCTGCTGGGAGAGACTCTCCTTCAAATACTTCTCAGTCAGAGCAACAGGTCAGACATGAATGGACTGGAAAGGTGGCTGTAACTACAGTATTCAAAGTTCAAATATGAGCCCTTTTCCAGAATGATACTCATCCATGGTTGGCACAGTGTGCCAGAAGGCATTAGCTTTCTACATTCTTAAAAAATACATTAATTCATTACTTTATTTACAAGCTGATGATATGCAGTTTGACACAGTGCTTTGGTCTCTACCTAAAGGAAACCTAAACTGGACTGCTAGGAGTCTTGGATTTACTTCTGTGAATTCAGTGGTCTGGCTTCTGTGACTTTAATAAACCACTCAAGCTTGTCCCCTGCTGCTAAGGCACCATAAGAACCCCTTTATGAAATTACTGCCTTGTAGTACTCAGCAGGGTACACTTTATTCTCTGTGCAATGTAAATGATGGATAAAATAGTTTGAATAAGATGAGGGGTAATAATGTAGGAATGACTGTTGTAACAATCTCATTGTTTTGTAGTGCTTTTTCGAAGAACTACTTCACTTAACTAACTGATAACCTATTGGAGAATATATACGTGTTCTTTGGTATTTCATCTGTCAATTTGTTAAGCCCTGTAAAAAAATGTGTGTGATCTCCATTGTTAATTGTGTCTTACCAGAAGGAGAACTGGATAGGTTTGCCTGCAGTTGTAATAGTGAATTAATGTAAGAGAGAATAGCAGGCAATTTTGATAGCTGTCGTGTGGACACTTACACAGCCAACTAGAGTTTTTTAATATCATCTGATGTTTAGACTGTATGGTGCTGAAAGTGTGTGTACTTCAGGAGAGGTGAACTGCCCATGTGGTTATATCTTGTGTATCTGTGCATGTCGTCCTTACTGAAAGAGCTAGAGTTGTGTTAGCTCCTAAAAATGGGATTAAACAAGTATCCTTCAGTCCTTTATTATGGTATTAAATCTATCTGAATCCTCTAAGTTCTTAGGCTAGGGGGAAAAGCCCTCCTGTGTATTAAACTCTTGTTACAAAAAATACTTGAAGTTTTTCTAATGAAGGAAGTATTTAAGTAACAAAGATGCAATCCCATAACTCTTTCATGGTATTTATGATGTAGGAATCTGCTGATGCTGAAGGTCCTGTTGTGGAGAAAATCATGAGTAGCCGTTCAGTCAAGAAAAAGGTAAAACAAAACAAAACCCCTTCCCCTCATATTTTTAAACAGGCTAAGCATATTTCTGCTGAAGCCTCTGTTAAGCTCTTAAAATACCTTGGGTATTTCAAATTCAAAAACTGTTTTATTAAATAGAGGAGATTCCCTGAAAGTGTCTTTACATGGTATTTAACATGCTTTTGGATAGACATTGGTTCTCTTTTAATTCTGCCCTGGTTGCTAGTTGTATTTTTATTTTGCTTACACGCTCTTCTCATCTGCTTCACAACTTGATTGGCCTTTACACTTTCAAACTATGGCAGCTCTTGAGTAGAAGTACAAAAGAACTTGTTCCAAAAATGACATTATTATATTTTATAGACTTTTTATGTGTAGCTGATTCTCAGATTTGTACTGCCGTTGGGCAGAAAACTGTCTGATTAATATAGATGTGGTACTCATGTTGCTCTTAGTTAACCAGAAATACTTATTTTCCTCAGTGTTGGTTTTCAGATTGTGGGAGGGAAAGTTGCTTTTATTAATGGATTTTAGTCATCTTTTTTTTTTTCTTTTCTTTTCTTTTTTTTTTTTTTTTTCATTGTGATGTTTTGGGTTTTTGGGAGGGATTTTTTTTTTTTATTTTTAATTTTATTACTACTGTCATCATTAACAGCTTTGTAAGCCTAAATTAATGCAATGTCATGCCTGTGACTGAATTTGACCTGTTTCTGCAGCTTTCACAGCACAAAACCTCTAGGGCCTTTTTTGAAGTCTAGAGCTATATTTTGTATTTCAAACCATAGGCTTATTTTTCAAATAAACTTGATGTAATATAAACTCAGTAATTAGTTGTCCTGATGGTCTACTAGGCAGGAGAGGAGAATGTGGTCTTTTCATAAATGTCTTTACACTGGAAGCTGTTTTTCGCCAATTATTCTTCTCTTCTTCCTCTCCCCTGCAAACAAAGGTGTGATTACTCATGGGGAGTGTGTATTTTGCTGCAGTTTGTGGGAAGTGGTTGGTCTGCTGCCTACGTGTCTTTGATTGCAAGCTCTGCTGGAGGCAAGCTCTATTTTGAGCTCTTTCTTTAATGTTTTTTTATGGATTGTATTTGCAGGTTTGAGGGGTGTCTCTTCTTTCTCCACTCTTCTCCCCAACCCTCTTCTCCAAAATCCCAAAAAAATGGATTTCAGGATGTTAATATTTAACATCTGAAGTATCCAACTGTGCCTTTATTAAAGGTCTTTTACACTCGTACTAACGTCATCAAAACCATGGTTGTTAGATTACTAATCAAAGTAAAATTGCTGCGATCAGGACAGTGCATAAAATAAACATGAGGAAAGGCTTCACTAGGAAACCTTTCAGTGGATTAGGTTGTAACTAAGATGTTGTGTTCAAGTAAAGGACATGAGAAAGTGAATATGCTTTTGGAACAGTATTCTTATAATAAAATTATGCTAGTTTTCTCAGAAATAGCCTTAGTCTAGTTTTGGAGTTACCAGATATGATGCAGCACTGTATTTGCAACCATTTTTGAATGTACAGAATGAAAAGTAGAAATTACTTTAGTTCATGTCTGAAATATAAAAGGCAATCTTTTTCCCTGTTGTTCTTAACATGGAATTTTGAATTCTGTGGAATGCTCTTCTCTCTTGCAGAAAGTGTTAAGTACATGTATCACTCTCTTTCCAAACCATCATGGTCTTGGTATCTTCAGTTTCTGAGTGGAAATTTTTCATTTTTCTAATTACTTTCTTGGCCAGCTTCAGTCCCCTTTGAATTTCTGCTCCTTAACTTTGAGAAGGAACGGTAGAACTTAATATGCTGTTCAGCCCAAATAACATATATTATGAAAAGATGTGGAGTTTGTAGAACAGTATACCGGCATGTTACACATCTGAATTTCTCTTTTTGCCTAGAATACATGGTGAGAAATATGTCTAATTAAACTGTATACAAGTGCCTACATCTCTTCCACAAACTGATTAGTTTACAATCTAGTGCTGTGTATGAGTTAAGGTGATTGGTTCTTATGTGTTGTTTTGCATCTGTTATTAATGTGTTTTGTTTGCGATTTTTCTAGCAGTTTGTATTTCTAGGGGGTTTTTTAAGCTGTTACTTGTTTCTGTATCTGGGAGGCTTGCTTAAATAACTTTTGCATTAGCAGGTATTACTGTATCACTTCTGTGGCAATGGCAGTGCAAGATTGTGTGCTCTCAAGTATTTGCTTGAAGGAAGGGGATCATTTATTTCTTCAATTATATGCAGTGACTGTGGATCAGATTGTCTGATGGCTTGGGCAATGAGAGTTTGAAGTGTCTTGTGTTGCCGAAGTCTGCCATGCACTATTTTAACATGACTGTGTAATCTGTTTTGGGAGAATTTTGCATAAATGTTCTGTCCCAACTTTTTACCTGGTTAATGTAAATGTAGTGGGGACTGGACAATGATGTCAAAGACATAAGCTTCTGTCTCACATATCCTAAATTGATGTATTGTTAAACCATACTTGAGTGCTGATGATTTTAACTTGATGAGAATTTTTTTTTTGGCTGTGAGCATGAATGCTAGAGTAAGATTTTTAAAATATTTTTTTCCCAAAATACTTTTTATTTAGGTGAAGCTTTGATGCACACTCATGGAACATATAATAACATAGACCAGTTGTTACCTATTAGACAATACAAAAATATGTTTTACACAGGAGAGTGAGAGGATTTATCAATATTTACATTGTAAATTATTGTTATTAAGTTGGCAGTTGACAGAAAATATACTTGACTGAAATGCTGTTGAGAGTTAAACTGGCTAATATGAAACCTTTATATAAAGGTGTTTAACCATGTTGTCATTGCAAGATTGATGTGTCTCAAAGGATTCTGATTTAAAACTAATCAAAGACTTGGCCTCAATACATTTCAGAAAATAAAAAGAAGTTAATATCTTAAAATTAAGGGTGACTTCTTAAAGACTGATTTTGCTTCAGGGTAGTTAATGGATTCAGGTAATGGGATCTCAATTTTTTTTTAATAGTTTTTTTTCATTTTTAAATACAGTTTTGACCTCTAAATAGGAATGCCGTATTGAGAAATACTCTTTTGAATTTTTTATTAAAAAGAAATAATCTTGATAGTCTTCAAATTCTTTCCTTTGACTTTATCTTTGTAAGTGACAGAAGCTTCTTCCCTGTGTTTAGGGTTAGGGGATAGTTTATCTTACACAGCAGAGGATTCAAGAAGATCAGAAAATAGCACCAGGAATACCTTATCTTCTTCCATTTCTTCAGGGAGAACTAGGTGAAAGCTGGTGTTGCTCCTCTCTCTAGAAAGGAACACAAGCAGACTGTACTGGAATGATATAAATGCTAAAATGATAAAACCCCTTGCTAGTCTGGAAGAGAAGACGTACTATGTAAATCAGGGATTAGGAATGCATTAACTCTCTTGACTGTGCTAGAAGAGAGTTTAATGCAGCTGCTACTGGTGTTCTTTAATTGCTGTGGAAGTAATGTCTAGCTAGCAACTTTTCTTTTGAGGGAGAATTTAGAAGATGACAATTCAGAGTAATCTCTTTCTTATATATATTTTTCTCTTTTTATGTGTGTGTATATATATGTGTGTTAAAAAGACAGAGAATGTTGACTTTTACAGGGTTCAACAGTTTTGTCTGTTTAGCGCTACATACAATATTTATTACAGATGTTGTAGTCCCTGGTGAAGCATGTAAACCAGAAAATCCTCTTCTATTTAAAATTGTTCCAGAATTCATTAGTAAACACAAACTGTTAATGTTGTGACATAAACTGAATCCTAAACGTGTGCCTGGTGCACTGTCCTTAGTTTGTCCTATGGCTGGGTTCAGGAGTAATTCAACAAAGTATTACATGCCATATGTTATGCAATGCTTTGGCACTAGGGATGAGTTAAGGGTAGTCTCAACCCTTAGCACTGAATGCCCTTGGTTTTGCTGGTTTATATCACAACTTTAACCTTGCTTTAAATGTAGTTTTTGGGTGTTAATTTAATTTGGCTGCTCTGTATGTGAGACATCTTGCCTGAGTGAATTTAATTGCACCATTGAGTAAAACTAAAGCCATGAACACTGATGCACTAAAATTCTAGCAGAGGTATAAGGTTTAGTTTTATATGGCTTCTTGTTTGGAGTTATTAACTATATGGAGGAATAAACCCCCTTTAAAACTCTTTTTTTTAAAACATTACAAAACCCACAATGTAAAGTTGCCATGAGCCAGCCAAAAATAATACATATGGCATTCAGGAGTGCAGTTGCTAATTGGCTGCTGCCTGAGAAAATGGTACACTTGGCTTCTACTTAACACTGTGGGTTTGGCAGAAGGCCAGGTTTGGGGTGAGGTTGTGAATGAAGCTGCATGTGGTTTAGGGAGGAGTTCAAATGATTCATGTCTTGGAAGTTGTAGTAAGCAGTGCAGTACGTACTTGGGTAAGCTGCCGGAGGAAACTCCTCGCCCATGTCCTCCCCACGCAAACACTTTCCTACACCTCCGCTTGTCTCTCTACATGGGGACTGCGTTCTGTATTTCGGTTAGTTTTAATCATTAACTACGTTGGGCTGTTTAGTGGTTTAATTCGTGTTTCAACAATTCTTTTCTTATAGATGGAGAATGGAGAGGAGGTAGAAATAGAGGAATTCTATGTAAAGTACAAAAACTTGTAAGTAAAGTATAGGTTTGATTACTATCTTTACAATTACAAGGGATTTTATTTTTTTTTAATCAGTGTTAAAACTTCGGTTGACTCATGCGACTTTTAATTACAATGCTGTTCTCACAAAAAACAGTGTATAGCATGTTAATATTTAAAACTTTTACATATTTTTATTAACTTCTGAAAACCCCATTCTTTGCTAGAATATGATGTTAAATAGTGACATTTATGATAAATGTATTGTATGATAATTACAATTTAAGTATGCCCAATAAAAATCATCTTAGCTTTGTGCCAAGCATTGAATGTATGGGATATGTATTTAAATTTTGAGTAGGAGTTATTTTTATTTAGTGACAAGTTTCTCCAATTAGTAAGTATAATTACTTCCAGTTAAGATGATTTGTTAGTAACCTGTATGATGAAGATAGTGTCCCGTTTTCCAGGTGTAACACTACAATGTACTGTAAAGATCTAGCTATACTAGCAGGATACATAGGAATATGCAGTGGCGGCATAGTTTTGAGTAAGATTTTTCTGTTTCATCTTCTAGTTCTTACCTTCATTGCCAGTGGGCGTCTGTGGAAGAGCTGGATAAAGACAAGAGAATTCAGCAGAAGATTAAGCGTTTTAAGGCAAAACAGGGCCAGAACAAATTCCTTTCAGAAGTACGATTTGTTTGTTTGTTTCTTCTAGGTATTTAAGGAATATTCTTAGGAATTCTTATTTTGTGTACAGGCAGAAGGTTTTGAACAATTGTATGATATATCAGTAGCATTTATTCTGGTATAAAGTATAACCGTTCTTGATCTAAGTCTTGCAAGTTTATGAAACTCAGGTGATCTATCCTGACTCTGTACTTTTTACCATAGTTTTATTTTTTTCTTAAAGCAACTGGTTAGTTGTTTGCTTTGTAAGCATGACACTTACTGAATCAGTTCCAGGTCTCTTTTCTCAGGAACAGATTATGCCAGAAAAATACATCACATATTTCTGCTATGGACTGCTGCTCACTAGGGATTCTAAGCTTTTTATCATCAGTTTAATTTCACTTAGAGCCATAAGCGGTAGTGTGGCAGGGGTCCTGTCAATAAAAGACTGGATCTGCTGATTTGTGTCTCTGAAAGCTTACCTTTCAGTAGAATGCTGACTTTTGAGAAAAAAAAAAACAAAAACAGGCTCATATGCCACTGCATTTATTTATTTATATTTATTTTTACTGTATAGTTCAAGGTGAACAAAACCTGTTGCAAATTGAAAACTTCCATCTGTTCTAAGTGAAGATGCCTTGAATTGCTTTTTTTAATATTTTGTTTGTAAATCTTCCCAATTGGTTTATAAGTTATTGTAAATTCTTGGAATTTGTTCTTGTTGTAGAAAACGCTATCAAAACGTACATAGTCTTTAGTCATTTTGTCTAGCTTTTCTGTTGGAGAGACTCTTAAAAGTATAAAATGTAACACCGTGCTTTGTACGCAAGAGAATCCTGTAAGTTGTTGAAGGGATAAGAAAGAACATAACAGATTTTGGTTTTCGGAGAAACTGTGCATACATGCACTGTCTTTTCTCTGTTTTTGAAATAATAATCTTTGAATCTTGCTTATAAAGCAGTTAGACAATTCCTGTAGTTAAAATAATCCAAAGGCACTTAGTGTACAAGGCTCTAATTTCTTTATTGCAAGCTGTAGTTTTCAAGAATGCTAAATGCATTGCATGCCATAAGCCTTTTCGATTGCTCATTAGTGAATTGTAATTTCACACTTCATTTAAAATATTCTTAAACATTCTCTCACAGTAAAAGGTTTCACACAGTAATTAAGAGGCCCAGTTAACAAAGTCTGAGAAGTCTGATTCCCTCACGGGGAATGATCTTGCTGAATTGTAGCATTTCAATTAACATGTTGAAGTTTGCCAAATATAAATTCTGTGTCACTGTGACCCAAAATATTATTGCCTGGTGAGATATATAATTTTTCCTCTCAGGAAGGGCTAATAGAGATATCTTTTATATTTTTGCCTCTCTCCTTGAACAGATTGATGATGAGCTTTTTAATCCAGATTATGTGGAAGTTGATCGAATCCTGGATTTTTCACGTAGCACAGATGATAAGGGAGAGGTAAACAAAACTTTTAGTGCATCTATAGCCATATAGACATTGTGTTTAGAATTTATTGTTTGGAAATGTTAATATATTAAACACTTCAGAAGCTGTTAAGGTGTATGTGTGTAGAAAATAAGAACATGTTTGAGAAAACATTGGCTGATATGGCAGTTTTCCTGAAATAAAGGGGTTTAAGTGAGAAAGGTAACTTCTGATAAGCTTGACGATGTTTAAAAAAAAAAAAAAAAAAAATCGTAACGCCCTCCCACCCCCCCCCACATAGGTCTAAGGTGGTACTTTAAACTGTAGAAATATGATATCCATGCAGGTAATACAAAATTTAAATGAAAATTGCAAGGATCTTAGCTAAATGTCATAATAGTTTAGACATTGTTTAGACTCTCTGTTGCAGAAGAGGTCTTGAATTCACTGTTTCTTACTTTTTAACAACTTATTCTTCAGAATAAGATCGCTTTGTCTTCCATGAGACTCCTTTTTGGTCCTGGGAGAATATAAAGCTTCCCTTGGCAGTGTCAGTGTTTCTGTACTGCTCTATCAGTGAATGATGGTGGTTGGGTTGTTTACTGGGGAATTTTTGACAACACTGATGAGAAAAAACAGTTGACTATTTAAATATATGGTAAACCATAGAAATCGTAGGAGTTGGAAAACAAATACTGTTTTACTTCTACATTTTAATAGAACCTTAGTGATTTCAAATGTAGTGTTTGTGCTCGTTTTGGTGTTAAGCCTGCATTCCCCGTGTTCTAATCTTACTTTGTTAGGTTGTCAAGATGTCAGCCTGCTGTTAGGTTATCCTTTTGGCTGATTCAGACATTCAGGTCTGATGAAGCTTTTTGAATTGTATTTGGCCTGCAGGTATCCTATGAAAATGGTTACACTTCTATTCTTTCTAAGTTTTGATGTAACCTTGTTTTTGTCTTAACAAAGCCTGTAATGCATTATCTGGTGAAATGGTGTTCGCTTCCTTATGAAGACAGCACTTGGGAGCTCAAGCAAGACATCGACCAAGCTAAGATCGAAGAATTTGAGAAACTGATGTCTAGGGAGCCAGAAATGGAGCGTGTGGTAAGAATTGGCTCACTATAGAGGATTTTATTTGAAAATAGTAAAGTAATGTGGTCTTCAGAAACCACTAATGGGATTTGCTGTATTTGAAACAGGAGCGACCTCCTGCCGATGACTGGAAGAAATCGGAGAGTTCCAGGGAGTATAAAAACAATAACAAACTCAGGGAATACCAGTTGGAGGGAGTAAACTGGCTTCTTTTCAATTGGTACAACACGTACGTAAAATATTGCTTACTGC
The DNA here is from genome assembly GCF_036417535.1 of Chlamydotis macqueenii. Lineage (NCBI taxonomy): Eukaryota > Metazoa > Chordata > Aves > Otidiformes > Otididae > Chlamydotis > Chlamydotis macqueenii. Next base: position 124,610,257 of record NC_141557.1, read on the forward strand.
TGAATCTTGCTTTGGAAAAGCTTTTTATAGCTTATTTGAAACAATAACCCTTTAAAGCAGTCTTCTAAAGCGAGGGTTTAGAATGATTTATATGTCTCATTTTTTGCTGCAGGAGTCATACACAAACTGACTCTGGGTGGATAACATAATGTTACATAAAATGTGAATATTTCAGATTATTGTGGCAAATTCTTTTGCATGCGTATGTGTTCATGCGCACCCCTGCTAACCCTTCCTGTCCAATGTGAACTTGAGTGGTACATAAAATGGATATATCTGTGCTTACTGCATCACAAATCATAACATTTATTTAAAATGCAAAAATATTATGATGACTTTTCAGTGTAAACTTGCCATTTTAGAAATTTCAGTTTTATTCAGTTTAGCTACTTAATGATTTTCTGTGTTTTAAATTAGGAATAAATCATTCCAGCTATTTTTATTATTATTTTCAGACGAAACTGCATTTTAGCAGATGAAATGGGGTTGGGAAAGACTATCCAGTCCATTACGTTTCTCTATGAGATATATTTGAAAGGAATCCATGGTCCTTTCTTGGTTATTGCACCGTTGTCCACAATTCCCAACTGGGAAAGGGAGTTTCGCACCTGGACAGAGTTGAATGTGGTTGTGTATCATGGGAGTCAAGCAAGCCGGCGGACCATTCAGTTGTATGAAATGTATTTCAAAGATCCACAGGTAAAAGCTCTTACTGATTTTTCTTATTCTCTTTTTCTTTTTTTTTTTTTTTGTCACTGTTGTTTGTTAATCTAAGTATCAATTAGATTTTTACTACTGATAAAGTAGGTTTTGGCTAATAATGAAGGCATATGTATTAATAGTAGCCAAGAGATTAGCTGGAAATAGAGTGGGACCAAGAGTTGCGGAGATGGTGCAATTCTTGTTCAGGGTTTCATTGTTTCATGGAAGGTTTTCATTGTTTTGCATTCCTGAGGAGAGCTGGCAGAAAAGATTCTTATTGGAGAAGCTACTTTAATTGGAACTAAGCTTAAAAATCAATCTTTGCCTGCAATTCCAGGAAAAGACCAGCTTGCAGAAATTAAACTTGTTGATGCTTCTTTATCAAATTTTGTAAGTCAGATATATTTTGAATCTGTGTTACTGTGCTTGGGTTGAATAGCTCTTATAAGAGAAGGAAAGCAGGTACAGAAAAGATGGAGGGTAAAAACAGAAAATTAATTGGAAAACTAAAGCTGTGAAGAGCAACGAATCTGTACACTTAAATGCATGGCTTTGCCCAGAGTAAGTAAACAGGATTGGAGGAAAATAAGGTACATACATTGAATGTTACTGCAAAACAACGTAATCCTCCTCACTTGGGAGAAAAAAAGAGTGGAAGTTCAACATGATTTTGAAACATTGTGGAGTATTATTTCCATCTGAGCTTGAAGAAGTGATAGTGGTGAATTTATATATTTAGATTTTCTGTAAAGCATTTGATTTTATGCCAGTGGATATTTTGATTAATAAACTGGAATGATATAAAATCAATGTGGCACACATTAAGTGGATTTAAAACTAGCTAACTGATATTTCTTGATGAAATTGTAAATGAGAAATGATTTGCATTTCCAGCGTAGTTCTTCAGGGATTGGTTCATGTCCATGAGCTATATAAACACTTTTATCAATGACCTGAAAGAAAACATAAAATCATTACTGAGGAAGTTTTCAAATGACACAAAGATGGTGAGAGTGGTAAATAATTAAGACAGTTCATGGATACAGAGTAAGCTGTATTAATAAATACTCAAAGTAGCTAAATATAGGGCTATCCGTGGACAAGGAATGCAGGTGATTCTTACAACAGGGAGAGCTCAGTTCTGGGAGTGCTGCAAGACAAATGCAGATCCTTTTGTAGTATGATGTGTGACCAGTTAAACATGAGTTCATACTGTGAGACTATGTGTGTTAAAAGGGCTAGTGTGGTGCAGGTGTATAGGAGGAAATAAGTCTTTAATAAAGAGTCGAAAAGTTACAGCATCCTTCTCTTTGTCAGTAATGTGGTGGGCAGTCCAGTTCTGCCTAGTTCTCACTTTCTGCCCTCAAAAAGAGTGTTGAAAAAGAGTAGTCCTTAGAGCAAAGCTATGAGGGTGGCTGCAAGATAGAAAATATCAGGGAAAGAACTGGGTAAAAATGACTTGAAGGTGATGACTGTGGCACAACTTGACATGCCATTAAGGCAAACAGAAATAGAATCCCATACTTAAATACAGTAGGAAAACACATAGTAATTTATAGTAGTTAGAAATCGAATCTGTTTGGCATAGAAAATAACTGTTTTCTCAGCAATTTATCAAAGAAACTTTCAAATCAAAATATACACTGTTGTTAAAGAAAATTGGTTTGAATAACAGTTGCTACACTTAGATCTAGTGGCATATGTTCCTTACAATAATATTTGCTTCTTACCTAGGTGTACACACAAGTGAACTGGAATTGATTTGTACTTTTTCTGGTTTTAAAATTATTTCTTATCAGAGATAAGTATTTTATATCAAATTTAAAAATTTGGGTTTATACAAATACTATCTCTACTGATATGTTTCCTGTATTAAAAATCATGTTTGTTATTTAAGTGGTGCTTGTTCTCAGTATGTTCTTTTCCTTAGGATGCAGCAGTTATGTAGCATGAAACATGAAGGATTGTCATCAGAAAAATCTCACTTACTGTGCAGATTCTTAGTGTTATTTTGGCAATATTGTTTCGTTGATCTAAAGGCGACTGAAAGGATCTAAAGCAAGATGTGCTGCAGAAAAGTTTTGTTCCCACTGTTGCTGTATTCTTAACTTGCCTCTTGCAATGACCACGACAGTCATTTTGACCCTGTAGCAAGTAATGACAAAGCACTCGTGGCACAGAAAAATAATCATTTTCTGCTAGCTTTGCTCCCTGAATTGGCTTAAGAGGAGAAGCAGACAATTGCCATGGCTGAGGGTAAAGGAGAAATTGAGTGAACTTGTCCTTTTGGTGGGTGCTAGCTTAGATGTTTCATGAAATCACCTTCTGTGTTCTGTTCTTTGTAAGACCATGTCAGCTGTGAAACGCATGATAGAAACTGAATTACGGGGAAAAAAAATCCCTTCGTGTTCTGACAAAAAGAAAATCCCCATGTAGTGTTCAGTCTGGCATCCTCTAAAGTATCATCAGTGGGCGTACGATGGGGGATGAGAAGGGAGAGAAAGAAGGCAGGCTTTGGCAATATCATTTCTGGTCCCCTTGCCAAACACATCAACCCAGACATCAGCATCTTTGGCTTTTTAGGTGGTAACGTGAAAAGAGGCCTCTCGAGCTGAGCTGTTTCTTAAAAAGAAAACTGAACATCAAGAAAGTCTGAATGGTTTTGAAGGGCAGTTATAAGAGACAGCATGCATAAGAAGCACCTACAGCATCTGCAGTAGTGTGATGATTTTTCAGAGTCAACAGCAGTAACCAGAGTCAAGTTCTGAAAAGCTAGAGAGTCATTGATAGCAAAACACATTTCTGTAGCGATGTGACTTCAACACTAAAGATACCATGCTACCAGAGGCATTCCCCTGAAATCTCTTCCTGCCTTAATGCTTGTGATGGTTGCATAAGGAAGTCTGTTCTGGTGTTTTTGAGCCATGTAACCGAAAAGTCCTGGGGGCCTTCCCTGGTTGGAATATCGAATAAAGTAGTTGCTTTTCTGTAGTATTCTGCCTCTGAGAAAGAGTTCTGTTGTAAGATCAGGAAAACTATATATGCCAAGTAAAATTAATGACAGAGCCCTGCAAAAGAGTTGACTTGTTTTTGAGGGAAATTTACTTCACAGTGTAATGAGGACTAAAAAGAGAACCACCTCACTCGTGTAGAAACAGAATACCTTGTCCTTGGCTGATTTTGACTCAAAATAATGCTATTGATGTTCAGGACTTTTTCTGGCTTACCTGGTTCATTCCTTTTGGTCTCAGTGGTTGCTAGCTTAAGAGAGTATTTTTTCCTGCATGTTTTTCTTCCTTGCTGAGAAGCTACTGAGCTATGAACATGTCATCAGCTTAGGATTACCTCAGATTTCTGCAAAGAATGGTTAGCATGCAGCACTTTAAAGCAGTATTTCACCAACGGGCACTCTGTCTTTCACCAAAGATGACTTCGAATGCATTTTACAAAGTGACTGCAACTTAAGTTTTCCAGATGCCTTCCAGCTATAGTTGGTTAACATGCCCATTTCTTGCATCTCTTCTCTTGTTCCTCAAAGTGGAGTCTGAGGTTGGTGGGAAAAGACCGTAATAATCTTTCATGTTTCCCATTGGTGGAATGTGCATCTTTTTAGAAGTCTGCTTCTTATACACATGCAATTATCTTCTCAGTTTGTATCTGCTAAGAGGTAATACCTCAGAACGTAACCCAACTTTTATATTCATATCTAGTTGTTGTACCTTGTGGCTACCTCTGTTGCTTGAGTTACTTCCAGACAAATTTCCCAAACAGAACAGACCACTGCTACCTATTAGGAAGATTGATTTCCTCAAACGGAAGAACTGCTCTGAATAAATGGATAAGAAATCAACATCAGATAACTTCATTTGGATGCCACACTGGAACAGGATAAATTGATTCCTAGTTGCCTAAAAACTCATCTGTGACAATAGGTCATTTTTCTAATAGTTTCTACATTTAAATTTCTCAAATGTAACATTAATGGTATTACTTAGGATTCTTTTCCATACTTCCCGAAGTGCTGGGGGCCTGAATCTGTTGAAGAACAACATCATTCACCTTCTAAAGCTCTTGGAGAGCTTTTGGAACTTTCTACTTGATTTACTCCTGTGTTCTTCAGTACAGCATTTGACTGTCTGTCACAAAATGTGAGCTTTTGTGACAAGACCACTATGCATATTTTAATGTGAGATTTGGACAACTCTAAATATATAATCAAGGGTCCCTCTTATGATTTTTGCTTCACCTGGATATGCTGCCTTATGTAGTGATTGTTTTTGAAGAGCACTGCTTGCTGTAACAGTCGTGAGATTGCTTATGGAAGTGTTTTCCACTACTTGGAACGAATCTTGTGGACTCTATTCTCGTATTTTCAGTTACTTCTGGCTCATGAAGAGGTTACAACGTTTCAATTTGCTGGCTTTGTAAGTTGCCTGCTTAGTGTGTCTTCATCTGCTGTTTGCTAGGTAAAAACTCTTTTTCTCCCTAAGAAGATAAATGTTTCTGGACTATGCCATGAGAAAGCTCTGTTGAGCAAGTCATTACTTCTCTGAAGTACTCTTGATGTGCATAGGCAGATTTAACGCTGAGTTCGGGATGCCTGGTTTCCAGTCATTTTATTGAGTCGGTAACCAGTGCTGATCCTCACAGTTTGGAGAGGATTATATGTAGGTCACTTATAAAAGGATTCAGACTTGCACATGTTTGAAGGAATAAATGGTCACCTTACTGTAAACTGGCTGTTTCTTTTCAAAGTATTCAATATAAAACCCACAACATAGTCCCGCTTTGAAAACAGTGGCTTTGAACTTGTGTGAAGCCCATCCTTAGAGAGACAGTGTTTCTGTGTAGACCCAGTGACACTGGAGATAACAGGTTACATTTTTCTTTGAACAACATTGGGAAGAAATATAACATAATGTCAGAAAGATGTTAATTTCATGATCTTGATAAAGTTTATTCAGGTTGTTTTTTTTTCAACAGTGTCTTAGTATCAACTCTGAAAATAAGAGCCTCAACTAACCAAATAAGTAGTGAATATGGTGCCAGACATCAAGTAAATCATCCTGTGGAGCTTTCCGTAACACAAATTTACAGAAATATCAAGGAAATGTATGCAGAAGTACACGTTCTCCATTTAAGACTTAAGAGATTTGCTGCTTTTCAAAGCTGTTTACTTGAATTGTAGGTGTTTTAGATACTTCATGTCCACCAGGAAAAAAATACTGTTTATTGGGAGTAAGATATTCTAATAGTCATAAAAATTAAGCCTTAATGTACTTCTGGCTTATTTTGGTTGTTTAGGAGAATCATCACATACCTTTTTATATAAAAGAAAAAAAGAAAATTCTCTTGACAAAGTCTGAAAACCTTATTTGAACACTGTAGCAATACATTAATGCTTCGAGGCATTAGTATAATCCATATGAATTATGACTGAAATACTTGTATAACATCTTTGTAATGAATATGCGGTGATTCTGTGGGCCTTTTTACAGGATTAAAAACATAGCTAGCATTAAGCCAGTAGTAAAATTCCCTCATTGAGTCAGCAATAATGACTTCATTTGCTTAAAATAGCTTTGTACTGTTCTATATTTTTAAAGAATGAATTTTGAAGATTAAACAAGGGAGTTTACTTTAACTTTTACTGTTCTTTTTAGGGTCGTGTGATAAAGGGGTCCTACAAGTTCCATGCCATTATCACAACATTTGAAATGATCTTGACTGACTGCCCGGAGCTGCGTAACATTCCATGGCGTTGCGTGGTCATCGATGAGGCCCACAGGCTGAAAAACAGGAACTGTAAGCTTTTGGAAGGACTCAAGATGATGGACTTGGTCAGTGTGTACATCTTACATTTGCGTCTTCTGTATTCTTATTACTCCTGATTTATGGTTTCATCAAAAAGTAAAATGAAATATTTTTTTCTCAAGTAAAATCCTCGAGTGCAAAGAAGAATGACAGAATGCAGCTGAGAAGGTCTTTAAAATACCTGGAAGCATATGCATACCTTCATTTTTGGAGTGCTGATGATTCCTAAGTCTCTTCATTGATTTAGACCTAGAATTATGTGGATGCTATTAAGATAATCAAGATAAATTTGTTCTTTCCCTTCTCTCTTCTCATGTGACGTACTCCATAGTCACTTCTGCGCATAGACATTGATTTTAAAGGTATAATGGGGTCAGATGGCCAAATACGAGTGAGAGGGTTAAACTGCTCTACGATAATGTCAGCTCTACTGTTAATTTGTTGTGTGGCCGTAAGGGTGTTCTTTAAGACTACTAAGGAAGAGAAAAGTGAGTTGATTTCTGATGCTTACATAAATAAGGATTATGATATGTGCACAAAATACATATATTAAGCATACAGAGAAAAAGAAGATGGTGATTTTAAAAAGTATTTACTATGTAAAAGACAATTCAATTTTTTTTTCTTTTTTTTTGTCAGAAGATTCTTTAAAAATGTGAGAGGAGTGCAGTCATGCTAAGTTAACACCTGGAACTCAAAACCTCATATTTATGATAACAATAATAAAGAGGCATAAACATTCGCTCACATAAGCACTGGTGACCTGTAGGTCACTTCTAGTTTTTTTTTTCCCTGTTTGTTAAACAGTACTTTTCTTGAAGGAATCTTGAGGCTTAACAATGAAAGTTTGTAAAAATGCTGTATGCACTTTGTTTTCCTTATTATGGTTGCTGTTAGAGGAAAGCTGAGCTTACAGGCACGGCTGCAGATGGAGATCTGGAACTTCTCACTTCAGTCCTTGTCCTACTACTTCATGTTTGATCTTGGGCTAGTTGCTGCACCTCTCTGGGCTCCTCTTCTAAAGCAATATGCAACTTTTCCTCTTGTCTCTGTCTCTTTATAAATCCAAGTTCAGCTGTTATTTTGCCCTTTAAAAGTCATATTTGTGAAAGGACTGGGATGTTGTGGATCAGGAAAATGTCTTCCTGTATCTGGAGGACTTCTGAAGGTGCTTTTAGTGAAGTATTTTTCTGGGCTATCGCTGAAGGCAGGCCAGAATAATAGTTAGAAATGTCTTGGAAAGACCTGTATGTAAAGAGTTTGGGGAGGGGAGAGGAAGCAAATATGAGAGATACATATGGGAAAAAGAGAAATTCGTGTATTTCTCCATTGAAAATTAATTTAGATGGATTCCCAGGCAAGTATTTCTTAACCTTTCAGGAACATAAAGTGCTGCTTACTGGAACCCCTTTGCAAAACACAGTAGAAGAGCTGTTTAGCTTGCTTCACTTCTTGGAACCAGGTCGCTTCCCATCAGAAACCACATTCATGCAAGAATTTGGTGATCTGAAAACTGAAGAACAGGTAAACTTCTCCTGCATACTTACTTTTCTATTTAGATATTGTGAATGTATGCATTTTATTATATCTGAACTTCATTACTTTTTTTTACAAGTAATGTCTATTTACTTCTTGGAAGACCACAGTAGTTTTATCCTTGGTTTTTTTAAATTTGTTTTCATTTTGTTAAGTTTTCTGCTTTTGACCAAAAGTCATTTTGCTTTATCACTGTGTTGTTGTTTTTTTGTTGTTTTTTTTTAATCCTTTGTCCATTGATCATGCAGAAACAGGGAAAGTTTCCCCTTGTTAAAATGTAGTGTTTAGAAATGGGGATGGAGTGTCTTCTAAGAGTTGCTGGATGAAAATACTTCTAGAATTGCTTGTTCATTCTAAGAGAATTAACTTGTCTGTTGACATTCTTCCTTAAGCATCAGTATCAGAGTGAGGGGACTGTCCTCTGTAACTTCTGTGGAGTTAACATCTGAGAGTTTTATCAATGACTCCTGTGCAAATTAGAACATATTTGAAACCTAATTTAGCAAGAAGTAACCAAATGGAGGGAGATTGTTTTAATTGACTCAGAAGCAGATTTCTCACTGTCCCATAAAAGAAGTGCATAAGTCAATGCAAAATGACAGACTCAGTGCAGCATGTTTTAGATCTAAAATGTAAAAGCTTCTGCTGATCGTGTATAAAACTTAAATTTCTTCTTGTATGTATGAAAATGTTTTAAGAAGTCAGTAGGTAACAGTCAAATCACCTTAACATTAGGAGTTGACTGAAGCATGACGTCTTAATTTAGGCACCTTAATTTGGTTGTTTGCACCCTATGATAATCTAACTTCACAATTGCATGCATTTTTGTGTGCAACTTATGTTGGTTTTGCCTGAAAATTCACTTTTTTGGTATTTCTGACTTTGGCTTGAATTTGTTCACTGTCTTTCAGAGCAACTGTTTCATAGGTAATAGTCTAAATTATAAAACAGGAATCCCTGCAGCCCCTTACCTCCTGGAAAAATCATAGTGTGTCCTGAGGGAATTGTAGGATATATTTCCACAGATTGTGCAGGCAGTTGCATGCCAGTCAGGACGGACTCTGACCTGATTGGAAGTGAGCCAGCTCTGATCCAGAAGCCATCTAGTCCTGTTAATATAGTGTTTGAGCTGGAGTTAATATATCCTAACTCTCAACATAGCTCTTGCCTGGCCAGCTCAAAATGTCAGCAGAGCAGACCTGGAAATTTTTGAAGCCATACATGGAAATATTACTAAAATAGTGCCATCAGCCATGAACGGAATTGGAGCCTGGATTGCTTGGGGTAACAGGTTTTGGAAGAAGTACCTTCTCTGCTGACGCACCATTAGATGTATTGGAATTTGATTTATCTTTCAAGTGATGGGGGAGTTTGTGTTAATGACTTCAGTTTTCTCCTCCATGCCTTGCAATCCTATTCCATGTATTTTTTTTTTAGTTGTTCATCCCTCCATACTAATTTGTATTTTTTCTCCTGAAGTTGCTTTATTACTAAGGGAATGATGTGAATTCAGGTGAAAGTGTCTTTTGTTGATGTTTCTGATGTGCAGCTCTGCATCAGGAGATGACCAATTTCAGGGTGAATTATCAGCTCTTCAACACTGAGGTGGTTTGTACTTTGAAAGACAATCAAAACCAACCCAAATGCCAGTATTTTTCTATATGGAATATGTTTGAGCTTTTTATGTAACGGACTTTACAAAACACTGACAATATCTAGCTTTTTTTTTTTTTTTTGGAGGCAAATGCCCATTTCTTCCTCCCCTATTCAGGATGTGTGTTAAAGTACATGCTGCAAAAACTGGAGACAGTAAAAATTATCAGTGTGTTAAACATTTACAGAAATAAAGTATTTTCTTTTTGAGATTAGGCCTAAATATTTTTCTACTTCAGTGGAGGTCAAAACTAGGGAAATAAGAAAAGAATTAGAAGCAGATATGTAAAGGGGAAAAATAGTTTTAAATACTGTCTAGTGGTTAGAAGTTAATTGCAAAACTTTAATCTTGCAGTCAGATTCGCTTAAATAGCTGTGCTTAATTGGAGTTAGCTTTGTATGAGTGGTGTGAAGTACTGTCCTTGTCTGGAAGGATAGTTCTAAGTGAGGTCTGAGGTCTTCACTAAACAGAAGGCTTGCACACTAAAAATTGACTTTAGAAGTGTCCATGTCACTGAGTTAACAAGAACTCCATTTCTAGGTCACTCAGGAAAGTGGGTTTGGTTTTTTTTTTTTTTGATGTGTGTGGTTTGGTTTTTTTTGTTTTGTTTTGGTTTTGTTTTTTTTTTTTTTTACAAATGACCTATGCTTGGAATCTCAGGTAGGAAACAAGGATTTTTAGAATTAAGAAATTGAAAAATAAATATTTGAAGCCTTGCAGTTTTAATTCAGTTATTTATTAAACATATATTTCCTAGGTGCAAAAACTCCAAGCTATTTTGAAGCCGATGATGCTGAGACGTCTCAAGGAGGATGTAGAAAAAAACCTGGCCCCCAAAGAGGAAACCATCATTGAAGTTGAGCTAACAAATATTCAGAAGAAGTACTATCGAGCTATTCTGGAGAAGAATTTCACTTTTCTTTCCAAGGGTGGAGGTCAGGCAAATGTACCTAATCTTTTAAACACTATGATGGAACTAAGAAAATGCTGCAATCATCCGTACCTTATTAATGGTAGGCCTCCTGTTTTTCTCCTTATTTGAAAAATGGTTATAAGTAAGTTCAGCAAGTTAGGAATTCTGTTCTAGTGTGTCTGTTTGTTTATTTTAAGTGGAAAAGTGAATTAACCTTTTAGGTTCTCTTAGGTATGTATATCTGCTAGCCAGGACAGCATTGCTTTTGAAAACATCTGTGCTGCTTTTTTTCCAAGGCTTCCTAGCTCTGACATAGTTAATGTTAGTATTATCAAGTTTTCCTTTCTGTTATTTCTAACAGATGAGACTTCAGTTATCATGCAGGTTGTTGGATGCTGGCATAAATATGGCAATAGTTTCTTTAGAGTTATAGTTAACTGCTACTTATTTTCTTGCCGTAGAACATTGAGATAGTAACTTAAAATTTCTAAATAAAAGCTCTGAGGTAAGAAATTATGATCAGGCCTGCTTTTATGGCCACATGTTGTCAGTTCCTTTTCCTAATTTAACTAGTCAGAAAAAGATTTGTATGAATGTCATCTTAGACTTTTATGACAAATACTGTTTTCAGTGTGACACTATTTGTTTTAGACCGGGATTATCTACAGCAAGTACTACAGAATCATAGCATATCTCAAGTTGGGAGGAACCCATAAGGATCAATGAGTCCAACTCCCTACTTGCAGGACTACTTAAAACTTAAATTATATGACTAAGAGTGTCATCCAGATGCTCCTTAAACTCATGACAGTTGTGGTGCTGTGACCGCTTACCTGGGGAACCTGTTCCAGTGACCAACCATATGACGAATTAGCTAGCTATAGCTATGTCAAGTATGCTGAACCTGTATGTGTTGGTCAAATAAAATCTTGCCTTTGAGGATGTAACACAAGCCTCCATAAAGGGTTGCGTTCTAGTTTCTTGTTTCCCAGCTCCTCTTCCTTACTCTGTATGATTTATGCTATGGTTGGTTTAATGCTGGTTATAAGCTTTCATGACGAAAGACTGTTCTGTGCAAGAGCCATATGTGATTTCAGGTTTGGTTTTTTTTTTAATTGTATGACTTCCATATTGCAGTGCTTACGTTTTTTTTTCTTGACATTTTTTGTTTAAATGGGGGAAAAATGCTTAAATTGATTCGTGAAATGACATCTAATTATATTCCATGCACAAGAAATTATTCCGAAGACATGATATATGGTTACTGTAACATACTTCGGCCCAGCCATGCTGATGGGCTACTCAGTTTCTGAACTGAGATGAGCATACAGTAAAGTAGCTTTGTGGTTCTGGTGTAGGGGTTTTTTGTTTGTTGGTTCTTTGTTTTAAGTTAACCCGTTACATAAATAAATTTCTATGTAAATTTTTACCAGAAAATATTTTAGGCTGTTCACGTTATGAGCTTCTGAACTTGATGCTTTTCATGTTTCTTGGTTTTTAGCTAGTTTTAACCTTACTATTTTTCCTTGTTTCGTTTTTGCTGAAAGAAATAAACTGAATATTTTGCTGCTACTTTGTTTTGTCAAATAGAGCTCACGAGTAGTGCTTGCAGTGTTGCCTACAGCAGTGTTTGTTTTTCCTTGCAAGTCTTGTATCATTCAGTGTCTGATAGAGACTGCTGAAGTCCAGGTGGCTATATAGAACATGTCAAGTATTTTTTGATGACTGTATCTTAATCCTAATAAAGGGAGGTGGGTTTGTCTATTGAAAGCTTTTGCCTTTATAACATTTTTGTGACTTTTGAACATTTGTACTTCCTTGGTGTCATGCAGCAACATGGCAAATGGATCAAGCCTTCAGATTTGAGGGAAAATTAGTAAATCTTGACTATGTTAGTGTAGAGATGGAACTGAACAAATATGTCCTTTGTAGTTTTAGGGCAGAAAATAACTCTTACATCTTGTAGTAGTCTGAGCATGAGGTTTTATTTTATCGATCGATAATTAACATCTTTGTGAGCGATGGCACAAGTTTATTGTAGTTCTACTAAGGCCTTGCAGTGCTAGCATGTAATGTTGCATAGTGTTCTCCTGATGAATGCTTTCTTGTAGAAGCAAGTTCTCAAGATTTAGCTGCTTTTATAAAAGTGTCTCTGAATCCTTCTCATTTTCTTCCAAGTTCACAGGTTTTGTGAGCAAGCAGTACTGCATTTGTATTTGAATATCCAAGTAAAACACTGTGTGTTTTGTTTTGCATGAAGTTGCAAGCAAGTCTTCTGGACGATCTTTAGTTAAAAGCCATAAAAGCTTATAGGATGGGAAGTAGTATGGTAGGAGTTGAAAGTGGAGGAGTTTTTTTGTTTGTTTCTTGATTGGTCGATCCGTTCTGTGGAGAAGAGAGTGGTGGTCTGCAGAGACTGACTTTGAGTAGACTTCTAGAGGGAGTTACTGCATCTTGTATATTCTCCAACCAACTTGGGCAAGGCATTGTCTGTCATTTTTCTTACAGCTGGACTCCTGGCTTTCTCCATAGCAACCATTCTCAAGTATTTATGCATCATTCCTCTTTCTCTGGCTCCAAGAGCCAGCAGTGGTGAGTGCCTCTGTACTTCCACATCCTACGGAGTTGAACATTGGAAAGGTTTCTTACTGTGTTCCTTACGGCCTCTTGAGCCCTGGAAGCCTGTCCTAATTAGGAGTGGAAGAGAGGGCTTCCGTGATGGATAAAGCACACGTTCAGATACCTTCCTTTCATCCCCTACTAAAAACCAGCTAGGTAACAGACCTACAAGTACTACATCAAGTAACTTTTAGGTAATGGGTTATTCAATGAACATAACTTACTTGCAATTGAAGTAGAAATGAAAAAGACAGGGCTGTCTTTTACAGAGTTTAGCTAGGGTAGGGTTATTGAAAGAGATTTTTGGAGGTCATGGTCTGTTACGGAAGTGGATCTTGCTGTGACCAAGCTGATACTGAAAATTCACCATGGGTTAGACCTGTTTGTGGGTCTCTTGTGGTGTGCTTGGCTTAGGTGGTTTGCTTTTGCAGATGCTGTGTTTGCATATTGGTTTACTTTCTAGTAGTGAAACTTAAATTTGGATATCACAGTTGAGTAAGAAATAAATGATGTAACCAAGGAAGATCACTGAAGTTACTGTATATGAACTACTTGGCAGCCTGCTATAGCCTGAAATTGCCTCAACTCAGTACAGAATCTAAGATTTGCTACCCCAAATTATACCCATTTGAAAAGATGGGAAGTGATACGATTAAAGGGAACTTGAAGGAGTGTCTGATTGTACTATTTTCACATGGGTTTGTTTTTCTTACGTGCAGACCATTAGGATCAGTAATGCTTTTGGTGTAGGGAATCCAGGTAAAGGAAATTCAGGAATATAAAACTACCTTCAAGTGTGATCACATCTTGAGTCCGTCACGTTCTGTAAAAGCTAGTAGTGCAAGCGTGCTGAGCAATACGAAGCTGTCAGACAGCCTGTTTAGGGTGGTATCTAGTTAAGACACCACATTACAGTAGGCACTGAACCAGCAGTCGCACAGGGAGGGTGCGTTTGCGTGTTTGTTTACAGGCATCTACTTAGAACTGGGATACAAGAGATGCTCAGCAGAAGCCTGGCAGTAAGCTGTTCTTCCGCCCTCCCCCAACTCTCGCACCTTTCCTTATGTTATTCAAAAGCAGTATTGAAGCTGAGTATTATACAAACCAGAAATACTTTATAGACTACATTTTGTTTTTAAAAAAAAACCAACCAACCAAACAAAAAAACATGAAAAAACCAACCCACAGAGGGACTGAAAAAGACAGCTCCAAAAAGGGTTTATTTGGATGTGAAATAAGCTTAGAATGAAGATTCGTAACCTTTTACATAGCCAAGAATAGTAATCTGATAATTCTTGGAATAGTCCACTGTTTGTAGAAGTGACATTAAAAATGGAATAAAAGCATAGGAGAGGTTGAAGAGAACTTGAACTTGGTCTGTAGTCTTCAGTTAATGAGCAGTACAAGGAAATATTTGCTGCTGTGCATATCGTTCATAGGCAAAGGGAGTGGCCAGAAAGAACTTTTGACTAATTCTGGAGAGAATATATGCATTGGATAATTGCATCAAACAACAAAAAAAATACATCAACTGAGAAAAGAAAGCTAAATAGAAGGTAAAATAATAATTTCAGAGCTACTTATTTTCCCCCCCTGAAATTATTTTTTTCATTGTTTGGATTTTGATTCTGTTATTAACAATGGAAGGAGCAGGTCCAGATCATACACATGTTTAAGCCTAGTTTTTGTTTTGGAGGCACAGACATCAGATGTGATTTGTATTGCTTGTAGCTTCCCGTGGAAACAAGATATTTTTACTTTCAGGTTTTAAAAACTGTAAAAAGGACAGAAAATCCATTTGATCAGTAGGAATATGGTTTACTTTTTAATCTTTCTTTCTTAATTTTTCATGAAATTGTGTGTGACAAATAGTTGTATGAATTTATTTAGGAAAGGGCTTACTCCTGTTTAAAAGAGGGAAGAAAAATAAGAGTGTTCAACTTTTTTTATGCTGTATTTGTGTATATGTTTGCTTTAAATTTAAGCTTAATAATTTTTATAAATGTTTATTCATGTAATGCTTAAAACATTCCTGCATTTTCTATAGGGTATTGAAGGCGAGCTCATTGTTTATTAATAAAACCCTTTGCAGTGTTCATGTATTGCTGTCCAATCTTTGCAGGTGCTGAAGAGAAAATTTTGGAAGAGTTTAAAGAAACACACAATGCCGACTCTCCAGATTTTCAGCTCCAGGCAATGATCCAGGCTGCTGGCAAGCTAGTGCTGATTGACAAGCTGCTGCCAAAACTGAAGGCTGGTGGCCACAGGGTGCTTATCTTTTCCCAGATGGTGCGCTGCTTGGACATACTGGAAGACTACCTCATTCAAAGACGGTGAGAGCAACAATATAATACAATTCTAAATAAACTGTGCTTTCCTCAGTGGCCACAGTATTTAACCTGAGAGTAATCCATATTGAAAAGGGAAGAAATTCAAACACTTTATGGTATTCTATGTAGTGATCTGACTAAAGGGAAAAATATACCTTTAAGTTGCAAGTACTGAGATTTTTTTTCTTTCAAGTGAATACAAAATGACCTCACATGGAGACCTTTAAACCACTTAATTTGCTACTCAGTTAAATGTTTTAGTGGATCTAGAGTTTTTTAGCTTAAGCCTGAATGCTTATTTTGTTCCTTGTAGTGGAAGTCTATCCTTTGCCAAAAGATGTAAAGCAGGAGACAGAGTAGTATGTCTTCCACTGATAAAGTTAGTGGATAGAGGAACAGGCACTCAATTTGTTGTAGTTCTTTTGAGCCTATAGTAGCATATTTTCCTTTTTTTTAAAAAAAAAAAAAAAAAAAAAGCGTGTTCTTACAGAGAAACAATGTCATTGCAGTAAAGGTCTCTTTATAATGCGTCTTTATTTCAGGTACCCATACGAACGAATTGATGGCCGAGTAAGAGGCAACTTGCGTCAGGCAGCTATTGACAGGTTTTCAAGACCTGATTCTGATAGGTTTGTTTTCCTGCTGTGTACAAGGGCAGGAGGTTTGGGCATTAATCTTACTGCTGCTGATACCTGCATCATTTTTGATTCAGACTGGAACCCCCAAAATGACCTCCAGGTAATATTACAAGAGATTATTGCACTGAAAATTTTTCTTTGCCTTTTTGCTGTGAAGTTTCTTCACCTACAAGAGAAATCATCCGTTGTCCCTCTCTTGAAAGCATAAAGATTATTATTTATATTGAAAGCAATAACTTTTAGAGTAAGTTTGCTGTATTATTTAAATTTTTTTCTTCCTTTTGTCACTAGTAACTGAATATCTGTCTTTGTTTCATCAGGCTCAAGCACGATGTCACAGAATAGGACAGAGCAAATCAGTGAAAATTTACAGGTTGATAACGAGGAATTCTTATGAAAGGGAAATGTTTGACAAAGCTAGCTTGAAGCTTGGCCTTGATAAGGCTGTGCTACAATCTATGAGTGGAAGAGAAAACGCCACAAATGGGGTGAGAATTAATATATTAAGGTGCATGATCAACAAATGCTATGAATGTGTAACGCTTTTCTTGCTTGTTTGTGTTTTAGCTGGAGAACAGTTGTTTTCAGATGGAGTATGGCATGTATTTTAAAGTAGGGTTAATTAAGGGCAAGGCTGTGTGAACTGGCTCAGCCCATCTAATGGCTCACTTATTGCCAAAAGGGGGCAGGTGGAGTCATGTTCCCTCAATCCTCATCCATTCTCATCATTCCACCCTTTACATCGTGTTGATCCTGGCGCTTTTTGGAGTTCTTCTAGTCACCTTTTTCTGGTGTAGCTTTTTTGCTTTGGACTTTTTTTGCTTTAGCTTTTTGTCTGGTTAGTAAGTTAAATCTACTCCCAGGAGGAGTTTAACAGTCATCACAGCTAAAGTAAGGGGATTCAGTGACAATGAATTATTGAATCGTTCATTTAAACCACTCGTATAACTTCACTGAAGAATTTTGTTGTTCGTATTCTTCTTTCAAAGGTGACATGAGCATGAATGTTTAATTGACCAACACCACGTTATCTTGGAGTTTCAGTTCTTAAAATGCTAAAGAAGAGACAATGAGTCTGACTATGCTGTCAGATGTACACATTGACTGATAAAAAAAAAAACCCTAAAAACCCTCTCTTACATGTTACAGGTGCAACAGCTTTCTAAGAAAGAAATAGAAGATCTTCTTCGAAAGGGGGCATATGGTGCTCTGATGGATGAGGAAGATGAAGGGTCTAAGTTTTGTGAAGAGGATATTGACCAGATTCTCTTAAGGCGAACACACACAATTACTATTGAATCTGAAGGAAAAGGCTCAACATTTGCAAAGGTGTGCATCGACATTCAGAGGAAAATTAATAAAATGTGACCAGGAGAGATGGAAGTAGTATTAAGTTGCCTTCTGTGTCACTTCAGTTTTTTCAATGTACTTGTCTCAGATATTTTCCTCACAGATGTTGGGATATCTGTATTGCCAGTCATAATAGTTTACAGGTTTACCTTTTTCCTTCTTGAAACTACCACTTTATAAGTCCTAAGTATTATATTTACCAGTAAAAACAGATATTCTTCGTAGCATGCAGTTAAGAAACCAATGCATATGTTTTCACATTTACTAGGCTAGTTTTGTTGCATCTGGGAACAGGACAGACATTTCCTTGGATGACCCTAATTTTTGGCAGAAGTGGGCAAAGAAAGCTGAGCTGGATATTGATGCTTTAAATGGAAGGGTAAGAGCTTTATGATATCTTCTAGCACAATTAAATTGAAAATTCCACCCCCCTACTAAACTTCTGCATTTTCACTTTCATTTTAGAATAACCTAGTTATTGATACACCAAGAGTAAGAAAGCAAACCAGACTCTACAGTGCAGTCAAAGAGGATGAACTGATGGAGTTTTCAGACCTGGAAAGTGATTCTGAAGAGAAGCCTAGCACAAAGCCCCGTAGGCCTCAGGACAAATCACAGGGTTATGCAAGAAGTGAATGTTTCAGGGTGGAGAAGAACTTGTTGGTTTATGGGTAAGGATATACAGTTTAAATACACTGATTGTGGTTAAACAACTGAAAATATGGAAATCATACGTAGTAAATAACTCCTCCTTCTCTTTGGTACGTTCACATAATCTCTTGCTGTGTAACCTTTACCTCATTATGCTGTATACGTGCCAGTGAGATTTTAAGTTGCTATATATACAAGTTGCTTATATGTGTGTTATTTAGCTTTAAGTACCTGAGTGTCTCACAGATGGCTAATGACCTCACTGGTAAGAGATGTAGTTTTGTGATGATGCAATATTTGTTCCTGGTTTCTCCATAGCGTATAGAGTTCCTGAGTTAGCGAGGCTTAGTCTCTCTTTTCTAAGTATTGTGGAGAGTAACAAAGTGTATTTGTAAAGAACAATGTGGTTATGAAATCAATAGTCAGTCTAGAGGTTTTCAACATAGATTCTCATGTTTTGACACCGCTTAAATTAAGCTATTTGATACTTTTTATTTTTCCTCATTGGATTCACCAATTTGAACTGTATCTGTTTGCAAGCAAGTAGCTGTATTTGACTGCTAACAGAATGAATGTCTTTATTTTGGGAAGTTGTGTACAACAATTGCTAATAATGGATTTCAGGATCAAAATAAGAATGATTCCCCAAATCCCATGATTGTAGGAATTGGTTGACTTTCCTGTTCGTAGCTTACTGGGACCGTTAGAGTTAAACATGTGTACTTTATTATTTTGAGTGTAGATCAATTGCAGCTTTACAAGCAGTGAACTTATTGCCTGTTCTGTAAAATAAACATTCTTAACTCTTTGGTGCTGGAGGTTGGATTCCCGGACATAACCTGCAAATGCAAAATGCATCAGTACTAACACAGGGAGTCTCAATTTGCTTGGTACCAGGAGTTAAATTCAAAACTACAAATTGAAATACCAGCACCCTGGCTCTTGTATTGAACGTCTTTTTCTTGTAGCTGGGGTCGGTGGACTGACATCCTCTCACATGGGCGCTATAAACGTCAGCTAACAGAACAAGATGTGGAAACCATCTGCCGAACTATCCTGGTATATTGTCTTAATCATTACAAAGGGGATGAAAATATCAAAAGTTTCATCTGGGATCTGATCACTCCAACTGCAGATGGGCAAACTCGAGCTTTGGTTAATCATTCCGGTATGTC
Organism: Chlamydotis macqueenii; assembly: GCF_036417535.1. Lineage (NCBI taxonomy): Eukaryota > Metazoa > Chordata > Aves > Otidiformes > Otididae > Chlamydotis > Chlamydotis macqueenii. Next base: position 124,629,639 of record NC_141557.1, read on the forward strand.
TACTACAATCACATAATGATGCTAGTAAATAGGAAAGAATTGCTTCAGTCATGCTATGTATTTAGTTTAAACTATAGCCATTCTGACATGTTGTAGGATCTTGTCAGTTTTTGTGAGTAAGGTGGGCTTTGACTTGGTCCGTACTTAAAGGGGAAGTCTACCTTACACACTTTGTAGGATGCAGTGCTCTTTCCTTTAAATCAATTTTGAACAAATAGTCTAGCATAATTTTTAAGTGGCACCTACTGCTGGAGTTACTCTTTCAAATTGCTATAAATCAGAAAGCTTGTTTCCTTATGGCCATTCAGATTCATGAGAGTTTTTACAAGAAATATTTATATAACACCATTTTCTGGCTAACACTCTGAATTTCAGAAATCTTCACACCTAAATTTGCATGGAAGTTTTGGTTGATTTTGTTATTTGCTATTTTCTGTACTAAATTATGTTGCTGTTCAGTTTTTGGTGGTTGTGTTGCCCACAAAGGAATTAATACAGCAGTGATACTTAGCTTTAAATGTATGTTTGTAATGCAGTTTGAGGTGGGAGCTTTTCTATTCAGATGAATAAGATATATTGGGGTTTTATGTAGGTCTGTCTGCACCAGTGCCCAGAGGGAGAAAAGGCAAGAAGGTAAAAGCCCAGAGTTCACAGCCAATGCTACAAGATGCTGATTGGCTCACAACCTGTAATCCAGATGTATTATTTCAAGAAGACAGCTATAGGAAACATCTCAAACATCACTGTAATAAGTAAGTATTAAAAAAAACTCTCTAAATGAAATATTTATTACCACATGCTTTTGAAAAGTCCACAACTTCTTTTGGATATTTTTAATAGAACACAGGGCCATTTAATAGGATCTGAAGGCCGTTATTACTTTTTAATTTCAGGGTAATCATCTTAACAGATATCTGGATACTTCTGTAAGCTCTTTATGACTGATCAGCGCTTAAAACACGCTTCTGAAGAAAATTGTTTTCTACTTACTAAATAAGAATGGAATTAGATAAGGTTATTCTTTTTACCATATAAAGGAAAGACTGTATCCCTACACTAAGTCTATTTCTCTTGACGGTTGGCTATCTTTAAACAAAAGCTGTTTGTTTCTTACCCTTCTTGTGGGGTCTCTCAGGCTGATGTCCTTAAGCGTTCTGTTCCTTACATGTTAAACTCAAATATCCAGTTCTTAGTTTCTGGAGTTACATGAAGTAGTTCACCTATGTGTGGGTGTCTCTCTTCTCCTTTTTCTCCCTTCCTCTTTTGTTCTCCACATCATACAGAATATTTCTTTTCTCTTTTGTTTGAGATAAAATTTCTCCCTGAGATCTTGTACCTGAATCAGTGCCCTGATTTTATTTTTGCAATTCTAAACATGTTACTAAACTGAAAGCTTTTGGGTATAAAGATCATTGCATTTTTATTTGGATGTTGCTTTATTTTATTGTTGCATGAATGTCTCTTAAGAGCCTCTCCTACATTCTTTCAGCTTTTGTTTTGTAATATGTTAGTTATTTTTGTGTCAGCTTCTTTCCACAGTGTCCTGGTTCTCCATCTCAGTTTTGCTTACTATAGTCTCCATTTACAGATGCTGAACCTAACTCTTGTCCCCAGAACACCTTGTTTTGGGGTTGGGGGTTGGGGAGATTGGTTTTGGGGGGGTCTTGTTCTGTTTTTAAGTGTATACTCATTGTATATGTACTATACAGATATAACCCAGTGTTAACTGAAAGGTCGTCATTACTCTGTGTTTTTCATACATACGGTATGAAAAAAAATTGGAAATGTTTTTGAAAAAAATTACTGATTTGAAAAGTACCTGTGGCCTGTCAATAGGGGGTGTGATGTGAAGGAGGAAAGGTATTTTAGGGGTTTATTAGTTTGTTTCCAGATGCTAACCAAACTTAAGCCTCAGCTGATAAAAACAGATACTTACAGAATTACATTAGCAAGTGCACATCCAAATAAACTGCTTTCTGATTTTTTTTTTCTAAAATATTACTCAGATCTGTTATTACATTTTACTTGTTCTTAGGGTAATTAAATTCTTTCCTGTAACATTATTTTAATCTCTCAGGTAACATGTCCTCATTACCTGTTACATCAGTTTGCAGATCAGTCTTAAACTAGTTTTTTTAATACTGCTTTTGTAATAATATAGTAGAACAATTACAAGGATCAGGAAGACTGATAAATCACTGTGCAAGAATGTTTTCAGTTGCTATCTTTTTCCTTCACTTCTTAGATCCACCAGGACTAAGTGAATTGTAGAAGCAACATTCTTAGCCCCGGTAAAATCAAACAGAGGTGGAAGCCTGTTAATAATCTGAGTAATTTCCTTTAGAAGGCAGCAGCAGCAGTTTGCTTTGTAAGAACTGGTGTCCTGTCCTTACGTAACAAGTATGCTTTTTTAATGGATAGGACTCCTGAAAGGTGCAGAGATCTTCTGGTTCTTGGTTGATGCTGGTTTTTTTTTTTTTTTTTCCTGCTCCTCTTCTTTGGCTTGATGTAACAGCTGTTATTGCTTAATACTTAGATGACAGAGACCCTCAACAGCTTATTTACATAGCCACACAGGGAGCAGGGACACCTTACTGGTCCCAGTTATCATGCATACGAAAAGAAGCATGTCTGACATGTTTTGAATTGCAGACATGACCTTCATTCAAATCCCTGCTCTTCTGAGGTTTGCTTGAATAACACGTGTAAAACTGAGTATTGCTCCGGTTGCATCAGATCTCTAATGAGGAGCTCTCAAAACTGGTGGTGGTCTAAATTTTTCATGCAAGTGGGTGATCAGATTACTGCCTCCCTGGTCACCCTTGCTTGCCTCCCTGGTCACCCTTGCTGTTCCAGGAGCAGCGGCAATTCAACAGTTGCCATGATGGATTTGGGTACAGTGAGAGGGCAGGCTGAGTAATCTCCATCTTAGCTGGTTCTGATTTTACTTCATGAACTAGGCAGCAGGGGGTGCCCTGAATTGGGTAAACATAGGAGAGTGGGATTATTTTCAGGTAGATACTTTTTCCTTCTGAGATGACCTCTTTTCCAGTCTCCTTGAAAAAGCAGAGTCTGCCATTCTCTCTCCTGCCAGCTTCAAGTGTGACCACAACACCTGACTTCCAAAAATGACTGTAGTATGGCAGGGATGGGGAAAACTAAACATGGGCAATGAAGATTTTTCACTTCTTTGTAGCAGTTAGGTTGTGCACAGGTAAATTAAATAGCAGTTTGAACTATAAAGAGTAAAAATAGTTAATATGTCCCAAGGGAAATGGGGGGATTTTTTTTTTTCTCCCCCTCAGTCTCGGAAGCAAAAAGTTGTATAATCTGAAAAACCTGACATTCCATATTGAGGGTTTATTGTAAGGTAGTAAAACCAGATTTTATATCTCGTTTATTCCTACAACTTCTGATGTGCTTCCAAAAATGGTATTAAGGCAGCAGCTGAGGAAATTTTATGAGATAATGAAGCAGAACAGTTACTGAAAGCCATCTGCTCAGTTGTTTACAAACTTGCTTCAATACTTCAGAGGCAGTGGTAGAGTACGTGTCTAAACTTCACAAGCTGCACTAGGTAGAACTAAATGAAATGCGCCAGGGCCGGGCTGAGCTGGGTCCCTCTCTGCGCAGTGTAAGCGGTTGCCAGGCAGGCCTGTTGGAAGCCAGCAGAAAGCACCACACAGAGGTGATTATGTGCCACCATCTGTCACGCTTCAAGCCTACCATACAGCATGGCTAATCAGCCTTGGCAGGATGATGGATGAACAGCAGCAGCTGCCAAAAGCCACTGTTGGCAAACAGTCCTGAAGTTAAGAACTTTTTCCCCCCTCTGCCTTCCTCTCCAGGGTCCTGCTGCGTGTCCGCATGCTCTACTATCTACGACAAGAAGTTATAGGGGACCAAGCAGACAAGATCTTAGAGGGTGCTGACTCAAGGTTAGTGCAAGTGCAGGTTTATTTTTTGCTTTATGACGCTAGCTTTTCTGAAGTGTACACACTATAATAATGTGGCGTTTAAAGGTTGTCATACTTTATCTCTTAAATGTCTGTTCTCAAGCAGCCTTATTATTTTATCAAATGCAGTGGGTAATTTTCTTTGGGGAGGAAATGATGTGGGAAATGACAGAAGCAGATTTTCAGTTCTGCTAATATTGAAGGACTAGTCTATCTCAATTTAAAAATGTAAAAAAATATATACTGAGACCTTAAATGAATCACATTTGGATCACCGTTGGCATTCCAGTCCCAAAATAGCCTAATGTTGGGGTTTTTTGGTGTGGGGTGCTGGGTTATTTTTTGTTTTGTGGTGTGTTTTTTATTGTTTGTTTTTGGTTTTTTAACCATTCTAATTATTTTCCAGGTATTTCAATTTCTGTGTTGGGTTTTGAGGGTTTGTTGTTTTTTTTTTTTTTTTTGTCCTCAAAAGTCATATTTACAAAACAGTGTGAACTACTTTTTTTTTTTTTTTTTTTTTAAACCATCTATATCCAGTAATACCTTTGAGAATGTAAATAATGCTGTCTTTACAGTGAAGTAGATATATGGATACCTGAGCCATTCCATGCCGAAGTTCCTGCAGACTGGTGGGATAAGGAGGCAGATAAATCCCTTTTAATTGGAGTATTCAAACATGGTAAGTGATGTCTCACTCTGAACAAAACTCAGTTGTAAAGCTTTCTGTGTGTAGGACTGTTCAGTCATAATATTAACAAGTATTGTTCCAAAGAACTGTTGGCTTGTTATCTGCCTTTTTTCTTGCCTGCATTAAAAACCTAATATGAGCTGTAAATATCAGATGCTGTTTTTAAATGTTTGCAGAACATTTGAGAAGAAAACATTACTTTCTTGGCTGTAAATAAAACAAAACCATATTTGTTTAAATAATAGCCAAATAGTAAGATAGATCTCCATAAACTTTGCTTCCAGCACTGCTTCACTTGCTAACTCTGCCAACCAGTGTCAAAGTGGACGGTGGGCTTAACCTCTGCTATTAATCTGTACAAGTGCCTCCTGGGCTTTGTTCCAAGCAATATTTCACAAATGTCAGTGTTGAGAACTCCCGGCTCCCTTGAGTGGGATGCAGCCTTGTTAACTTTGAAAGGCTGGGGATGCAGAGCTGGCATGATATATACAGTGAGCGATTCCTGATTATAATCCCAATTCTCTGGAGGTCGCAGAGGTATTCTCAGCAGCCCAGCCTGACTAAAGGGGAGAATGATGGCTTATAAAACCTTTCATGATTACAGTTTGGCTTGAGGCTCTACAGCAGTTAGGAGCAGTGTGTTGTAGTACAAATCCTAATTGAATTGTGCTGTTCTGCCTATGTACAGCAGCTCTGTTTTGTGGGCTCAGCTGAGGCAAGTCTAGTCTAAAAATCATTTTCCTGCAGTGCACTGTTGGGATCTGCCATTTTCCATCTAGTCAACTTGGGCAGTTAAAAAAGCAAACAGCAGTTTGAAAAGCATAGAGGGAACAGTGTCATCTTACTGACATGCTTCATCCTAAACCTAATAAGACAGGTTCGTTGGCCTTACGTATAACCCATGTATACAGCATTTTTGCAGCCTACATCGGGGGTTCCAGCAGGGCTGGAGCTGTAGAAAATGCACGTGTGTGTGTGTGTGTTTCCATTTGGCGTCTGCGTGTTTCCAGTAGGGAGTGTTGAATGTGGAGAACCACTGTGAAAGTCATATGGGAAACTTTAAGTAGTATTTGACTTGCGAAAGATTTTTACTTCTTTAATGTCTACTATTTGTTAATGTTATTGATGTGAAAATGTTTCTATGCTAACAAGATTTACCAATATAAAAAAATTTCTTATGCAAATTATTGTTTTCAGCACAGTAACAGCTTGTTTGTTTTATTTAAAAATAAATAGATGAATCCAGAAAATTGTACTTCTACTGCCTAGATCTGGTCTATTCACAGCTGGTCGTAGCTTTTAAAAAAAAAAAAAAAAAAAATTGTCTCCTGCTCTGCATGCAGGTTATGAGAAGTACAATTCTATGAGAGCTGATCCAGCACTGTGCTTTCTGGAACGGGTTGGCATGCCGGATGCGAAGGCCATAGCTGCTGAACAGAGAGGGACAGACATGTTAGCAGATGGCGGTGATGGGTAAGGAGGACATGAACAAATTAATAAACTTTATCAGCATTGTATATATTGGCATGGGTTCATATGTCGTGTTTTGCTTACGTCTCGCCTGAGGAGCTGAAGTGATCATATGATGTAAAAAGTACATAGAACTGTTTACACAGTTGAGTGTGAAGTACAAATGTGTAACTTGGTACACTGTACTGATGGCTTTTTTGCTTTTCTCCAGAAAATCAGCCCCCTCTCAAGGCCAATATATTTCTTTAAAATATTTCTTTTAAATATTTTATAGTGGCGAATTTGACAGAGAGGATGAAGATCCAGAATATAAGCCAACCAGAACTCCTTTCAAGGATGAAATTGATGTAAGAACTTCAACTTTCTGTAATAACACACACACACACACACATATACATAATTATAACTGATTCTCCCTGTTTATCTTAATGCGCAGTTTGTAAGTTTGAGAGCTACCAGATAAACACACCTTACAAAGACTGTTTGCTGCTGTGTTTGAGAGATGACATGTTTTTCTCCTGAAATGATAACATATGGTCAAAACTGAAAACTAAAATAACTTCTGTCTTCTCCCTAAGGAATTCGCAAACTCACCTCCAGAAGACAAAGAGGAGTCCATAGAAATACATCCAAGTAAGACTATAGCAAAGAAATTTAAAAGGCAAAAATGGGCTATTTAGTGAAAGGTGGACTGTTTATATTCCTACATGAGGGATAGGTTGTGTTTTGGGAAAACAGCATAGTGAACTTTTTACTGCCAGTTCTCTTCATCCTTCACATCTTCCAAAACAATTATTTACTGTCTTTGAATAACCCACATTATGGCTTTCTGGGTTTCTAATTACACAGTAGAAATTGTGATGATAAAGACCGGATGTTTCATAACGCAGCCGTTGATGTTTTTCTTGAGATAATCTTGGAAGTTATAGATATGTTGTTTCCTCAGTGTGGAGGAAAATTGCCAAGTTTAAGTGAGAATAATAAAGTGGGAAATCATCAGCATAGGTGTTTCCTGAGAGGCAGAATGATCTTCTTAGTAATATATTTAAAGATGCATTGCATTAATTTAAATACTTGCAGTATTCATAGTATGTTTGCATTCATAACATTGAATAATAATGCTTGATAGTTATCTCTAAATGCTTCACAAGCATTTCTGAGTTCTTAGAGTTGGATGGTTTTATTCTATTTTTTTGTTTCCTACCAGTGTAGTTATCCTGTTTCTAATTTGTTATGTGCCAATATTAAGGAGGCATATGTTCTTATCAGATAAAACAGGAATCCAGTTCTAGCCATAGAAACTTTGAAATGTTTAGTGGTGGTTTTGCAGTGCACAAATACTTCTCCATTCTCTAGACAAGCACAGTGAAAGCAATGCTGAGTTAGGCCAACTCTACTGGCCCAACACTTCAACCCTGACTACCCGTCTGCGTCGCCTCATTACTGCCTATCAGCGCAGCTATAAAAGGCAACAAATGAGGCAAGAGGCACTAATGAAGACTGACCGCAGGAGACGTCGGCCTCGGGAAGAAGTGAGGGCACTAGAAGCAGAAAGGGAAGCTATAATAACTGAAAAACGACAAAAGTGAGTTTCTCAGTGATATCTTTCTTTAAATCTCCTTTGAGCTTCTGTGTTACCAATACTGCCCTTCTGTTTTGAAATAATAGACTACGGGGCTTTTGGGGCATCCAAACTATATTTGGGCTCTCCTGTAATCAGTGGCCTCACTTCTCTTGCTTCTTCCTTGGCTAGATGGACAAGAAGAGAAGAAGCTGATTTTTATCGTGTGGTGTCTACTTTTGGAGTTATTTTCGATCCTGTAAAACATCAATTTGATTGGAATCAATTCAGAGCATTTGCCAGGCTTGATAAAAAGTCCGACGAAAGCTTGGAAAAGTATTTTAATGGCTTTGTGAATATGTGTAGACGAGTGTGCCGAATGCCAGTCAAACCGGATGATGGTAAGTTTTAACCGACTATAGGAATTAACATGACTGAGACAGTGGAAATGTTGGAACTTTGTGAAACATGGGCGTACACTTAATCAATGTTAAACAATACAAATTGTTGTCATTGCAGAACCGCCTGATCTTTCCACTATGATTGAGCCAATCACAGAAGAGCGTGCTTCTAGAACTTTATATCGTATAGAACTGTTGCGGAAAATCCGTGAACAGGTTCTCCATCACCCACAGTTAGGGGAGAGGCTAAAACTTTGCCAGCCAAGCTTGGACCTGCCAGAGTGGTGGGAGTGTGGTAAACATGACAAAGACTTACTGATTGGTGCTGCTAAACATGGAGTCAGTAGGACAGATTACCACATTCTGAATGATCCTGAACTCTCTTTTCTTGAGGCTCACAAAAACTTTGCTCAAAACAGAGGGACGGGTAATGTAACTGCTGTCTCTTCTGTAAACCCTCTGGCTACTGGCTGCAATCAAACACCACCTGTTGTCCCGTCGACACCAGTACAAGAAGAAAAGACTACAGAACAAACGGAATCTAAAGTTGAAGGGTCTGAAAATCCAGCCGCTAAGGAAAAGTCTGATATCAAAGAGGAGACAGATACTGCAGATAAGGACACTAAACCAGACTGTAATGCTGAGGCTGAGCCTGGCTCTGTTAAATGTGAATTGAAAGATATAGAAATGAGTACAGATGTAGAACCAAAATCTATTTCTGAGAAAGGTTCAGAAGAAGACGAAGAGGAGAAACTGGATGATGATGATAAATCAGAAGAATCCTCTCAACCTGAAGGTAACGCGTTGATCAGATCAATTCTGTGTGCTTAGCTTGAGCCCCACAGCTGTTGTAACTTGTGCCAGCTGGTAAGTGGTACTCACAGAGCCATTATGGAGCTCGGGATAGGCTACATGTAGCAGTTCCTCTGCCCTTCTGCTTATCAGGTGACTAGATAAGCTTTCATAAAAACCATCCAGCATCAGCAGGGTATTCCCCCACAAGGGATGATTTCCAAGAGAGCTTACTGAGCCAATAAGCACGATCTCTGTGCCAAATGCAGAAGGCTAAGGCTCTGCTGTAGTAATTATTGAACAAAAGCCTGAGTTAGAAATGTTGTGTCAAGCCTGATTGTCTTAACGTGTCTAGTTGGGTTGACATTGGGTGGTTGGGAACTTTTGTAGTTAATGCCTGGTCATGATTGTTATTCAGCAGGAGCAGTTTCTCAGGGTAAGAATTTTGATGAAGAAAGCAATGCCTCTATGAGTACAGCAAGGGATGAAACACGCGATGGATTCTACATAGAAGATGGGGATCCCTCTGTGGTTCAGCTGCTTCATGAGAGAACATTTGCCTTCTCTTTCTGGCCTAAGGTTGGTTAGGGGTGGAGCAGCATGTGTCTTTTTCAACACAGATAAAATATGGGAAATGTTTTTGTGAAATAACAGCGAGCTTTGTACAATTCTACGCTTCTAATGGGCAAGGGACTTCCTTCTATGAACGATTTGCGGGATAGCATTTTAGTCTTCAATTTCATACAGATTAGCAGAGGAAATGAAAAGAATGGCTTTACTGTAAATAGTTTCATGTAGTAAAACAACAAAATACTGACAGGCGTGAGTTCGTACGTGCTCCGTAGCTGGATGCCAGCAGAATCACGCCCCTCACACCTCTATTGATGGAAGCAAACTTAAGATTCTGAATTGCGGATTTTGTCTGCAGAGCAATCTGCAGTGTTTCAAGTAGAAATTTTGTAAGATCACCTTTTCATTTTGGGGTGAGGAGATTGTAGAGAAGAGTATTGGTGACCTACATGATCTAAGCCATTATGTAATGTTGACAGATGTAATTGTATTAAGGTGTCCTGCAAACATAAGCAGCCGTTTTAGATAGGATAAAGCTATATCTTATTTTGGTAACAGTGCAGAAAATTATCTAATATAAAATGTTTTAAAAAATATGAAACTGTAACCTCGTAATAAATCCATACATAATTTAGTGCTCTCCTTTGCAGTAAGGGTAGAGAGAAATAAAGTAGTAATAGTCTTAAGCTTACTAATCACCATAACAGGGCCATCTGGTTTGGGATGAGGGGGCAGGGCAGGGGACCTTGCTCTTAATAGGCTTATTCCTGGGGAAAGCAAGCAGTCTGTTGCAGCTGCTGAGATTTGCTAGTGGCTTTTGCACTGTTTTGCAGTTCAGGAAGCTAACTGATGCTCATATTCCCTAAGCAGCAGTATTTCTCATAGTTCTGAAGTTTCTACTCCTTAAGACAAGCTAGCATGGAGTGCGCTTGAATATTGAAATGGAAAAAAATCAAATCATACTCAATCTTCTTTGTTTTCAGCGTGTATTTTGGAAACGTGGACTGAAATCTTATTCCACTCGTAGTGTAAAAGTAAAACAAAAAATCCTTCATCTGTATAGGTTCAGCATATTAGACTAATAAACATAATTAGAGATTTTTAGTGTACACGCTTCAGTGAAATTTGAAGTGATAATGGGCGTGGAATGAAAATTGACATTCATTAGATGTCCCTAGGTTGGTGCCCGTTTCATAATGTTGAACTTTATTAATAGTGACGCTAATGAGGATCCACTTCCTAGGACAGAATTGCAGATCCAGCCTCTTGGATCTCAAAAACTGCAGCTTTAAGATACTGACTGCAGATGTTTTGATTTTCCCTTCCTAACTGTTGATTTTGCTAACCACTGAAGTTTTGCAGTGTAAAACAATAGTGAGTTTCTGTTCAGTTTGTCAATTAGTACATTGTTGTGCAGAAAACGTGGTCTGTCTTCTTTCTTCTCTCCGATATAAATGCAGCTTTTAAATTCCAGTGATGTTTTATTCTACAAAATTGTCTGCGTGTTAGCTTCTTGTAAGGCGATTAGTTTATCCTGACCTGCAAGAAGAGTTGGTTTTGAATGTATTTCTTAAGCTTTGGAAGCTCGACTGTGTTGTTACACTCATTTGAGTTTAAAAGGCGACTTTTGCACTGAAGGTTCATGACGTACTTTTCCTTTATGCAGGACCGAGTAATGATCAACCGATTAGACAACATCTGTGAAGCAGTGCTGAAAGGGAAATGGCCAGTAAATAGGCGCCAGATGTTTGATTTCCAGGGGCTCATACCTGGGTATACTCCAACAGCTGTGGACAGCCCTCTACAAAAAAGGACCTTTGCAGAGCTCTCCATGGTTGGTCAAGCCAGTGTCAGTGGTAGTGAAGATATCACTGCTTCTCCTCAGTTATCAAAGGCAAGGCTGCATCTTTCTCTTTCATACATAAAGCATTTTATCTTTCATGCACTTCTTTTGAATAATAGAAAAAAAAAAACACAACAAAAAAAAAAGCATTTTTAAAAATAAAACAGGAAAAATAATAAAAAGTATTTCTTTGAATAAAACAAAGGCTTTTGTTTTCAGAGATATATGTTTGGACTTTTATTTTAAATTCAGGATAGCAAACAGCTTTGCTAATGTTTGGAAATGTTCATTTTTTCATTAGGAAGATGCACTCAATTTATCTGTTCCACGTCAGAGGAGGAGGAGACGAAGAAAGATTGAAATAGAGGCTGAGAGAGCTGCCAAGAGGAGAAATCTTATGGAAATGGTTGCCCAGTTACGTGAGTCTCAGGTGGTCTCAGAAAATGGACAAGAAAAGGTTGTAGATTTATCAAAGGCCTCACGAGAGGCAACAAGTTCTACCTCAAATTTTTCATCTGTTACTTCAAAGTTTATCTTGCCTAATGTCTCCACACCCGTGTCTGATGCCTTTAAAACTCAAATGGAGCTGCTGCAAGCAGGTCTTTCACGCACACCCACAAGGCATCTACTAAATGGCTCTTTAATAGATGGAGAACCACCCATGAAGAGGAGGAGAGGAAGGAGGAAAAATGTAGAAGGGCTTGATCTCTTATTTATGAGCAACAAACGGACATCATTGACTGTAGTAAGACAGCAACCTTTTTGTCTCATATTTCTTCTTCTGTGTCTAGTGTTTTCTGAATGTGAGTTTAAAATGTTGTTATATTCTCCGTAGTAGTAATGTACAGTTTTTACCCAACTGGCTTTGTCTTTAGAGTTGTTATTTATTTTTGAACCAAACAAAATGGTGTTCACGTTGTTCATATCAAGTTTTAACTCTAGAAAATTGTGGCTGTTTTAAGTAGCTTGTATTTTCAAAAAGACAATTTAGTTTTGTTTTGTTTTGTTTTTACAAAGTGTAATATATTTATAAGAACATACATTTACAAAATTTCATAATATAATGTACTTTATATAGTTTTACTATTTAAGCCTCATTAATTCTTGCATATGCAAAATCCTCTTAAGGATTTAGCTTCAGTCTTTGAACTTATTTCTCCCAGGTAACTGTTTGCTTTAAGTGAGAATTAATACAGATGTTCACGTTTTCAGGAGGATGCAGAAGTGACCAAAGCTTTTGAAGAAGATATGGAAGCCCTACCAGCAAGGAACATTCCATCTCCTGGTCAACTGGACCCAGACACTCGCATCCCTGTAATCAATTTAGAAGATGGGACCAGGCTGGTGGGAGAGGATGCTCCTAAAAACAAGGATTTAGTTGAATGGCTTAAATTGCATCCTACTTACACTGTAGATATGCCAAGTTATGTACCAGTAAGTATGTGATTGTAAAAACATTGCATTATATTAATACAGAAGTTAGTTTTAGAGATGTCAAAATGAATTTCCTGCATTGGGCATAATAATTGGATTTTGTAACTGTTGGTTTTCAGTAGAGGATTTCTCTTTAGCCACACCTTACTATAGTATCTAAGCACCAGGGTGTATGGGTTGCTTTTCCTTTCTTAATATTTGTATATACCAATGTGTTAAAACAGTGTTGTTGTCAAGTTCTGCAGAATTTCTTCATCTGATAAGAAAAAAGATTTTTCTGAGATAATCTGAGGGTAGAATAATTGGCCCCTTCCTAAACTTTTTGTGAGGAGGAGTTCCATGATAGGTGATTGTTGTCAAGAAAATAAAAAACTAAAAAGCAATACATTTCTCTTTCCAGAAGAGTGCAGATGTGCTGTTTTCCCCATTTCAGAAGCCGAAACAAAAACGACACAGATGTCGAAACCCTAATAAACTGGATATAAACACCTTGACAGGAGAAGAAAGGGTACCTGTTGTAAATAAGCGAAATGGAAAGAAGGTAAAAATGAAGTTGGTTCAGTAGGTCTTTAATAATGGCTTTGAGTGTGGAAAACAGTTTTTCTACTCCAAGCTTTCTTTTTAAAAAGTTTAGTAATTTGGCACCAACAGTTACTCTTTCTGGAATGTACCATCCAGTTCCTTTAATTCCTTCTTTGCTCTTCTGATAAGTTCATATTAATCACTTGAGTAAATAACTTGTAATTTTTGAAAGTATATAGTATATTTTTTCTTTGTTTTAGATACTAATTTCACTATCAGCCCTGCCTGAGCTGCAGCATTTTACTATATTTTTTAAAAACACGATCTTCTCAATTCTAGTATCATTAGCTGGTTTCCATATAGTTTTCCACAGTCTGAACTGAAAGCCTTCACTGCCATCTTTCAGCGATGAAAGTGCACAGATAGAAAATGTCCATATAAATAGTTGTTTGGTTTTAGTTTGTTTGGTTTTTTTAAAAGTGTTAACCTTGTCTTTTGCATCAGATGGGTGGAGCTATGGCCCCTCCAATGAAGGACTTGCCAAGATGGCTGGAAGAAAATCCTGAATTTGCTGTTGCTCCAGATTGGACTGACATTGTTAAACAGTCTGTAAGTGAAACTCTCATTCCATGCTTCACTGTAGATAGTAGCACGAAAAAGTTGAAGGCTGTGTAAATGGATTATTAAGCCTTTATCTCATAGCTGGTTTTGAGCTGAGGAAATTGTAGTGTCTTGAGTGGGAGTTACCCAGCTCGGGGGGGACAGCAACAGGAGGCTGCTGCGGAATGAGACTGAAATACGCTTGAAACATCAGCTACAGTAAGGCAGCCTTCAGCATTTGTTTTGCATTCTTTTTTTCCTTATAAACAACAATCCTTAATAGGTATTCATACATTAGAAACTACTAAGAAAATATTTGTCGTGTTCATAACAGACATAGAATTCCTCATCTTGGTAACGGGCAGCGCCAAAGGATTAGGTTTTCTGCCTTTTATTTTACAGCAGTTGTTTGAAAATAAAGGGTACAATTCTATGAATACTCATTTTATTAAAATATTACTACACTGAAGTTCAGTATGAAGTACAAAGGCATAAACTTATAAATGCCATATATCAGGGTGAATTTTTAATGAAGCTACAGAGTTTCAGCATGTGTTGTTTTACTGGTGTGTTTAAATGTAAAAAATCTGTGATTTGGCTTTCTTCAGTTTTTCTTACATGTTCTACTGCCATTCACTTTAGTAGCTAGCTAGTCATGATTTGCCAGGGTTGAGAACCAAACCACTTTTGGAATATACTGAAATCCCTTCTGTTTCTTCCATCGTCATCAGTTAACTGCTGAAAGCTATAAAAGCTAAATAAGAGTAAAGCGTGGTTTTTTTGCATCCCCTTTTTAGGGTTTTGTTCCAGAGTCCATGTTTGATCGTCTTCTCACTGGACCTGTTGTGAGGGAGGAAGGAGCAAGCAGAAGAGGAAGAAGGCCAAAAAGTGAAATTGCCAAAGCAGCTGCAGCAGCTGCTGCTGTAGCATCAACTTCGGGAATCAACCCACTACTAATGAACAGTCTGTTTGCTGGAATGGACCTCACAAGCCTCCAGAACCTACAGAACCTGCAGTCTCTCCAGCTCGCAGGCCTCATGGGCTTTCCACCAGGGCTAGCAACAGCTGCTGCTGCTGGGGGGGATGCTAAAAATCCGGCTGCCATGTTGCCTCTGATGTTGCCAGGGATGGCGGGGTTGCCCAATATGTTTGGACTAAGCGGATTGTTGAATAACCCGATAACGGCTACTACTGGAAATGCCACTACTGCTTCCGGTCAAGGAGAGACTGAGGATGGCGCTTCAAAAGCTGAAGAGAAGAAAAATGAGAATGAAGAGGAGAACAAAGACTCTGAGAAAAGCACAGACACTGTTTCTGCTACTGACTCTGCGAATGGATCTGTCAGTGCTGCTACTGCGGCGACTTCCGCCACTGCCACCACTACCACCACCACCAACACTGGATTGCCCACAAACCCTCTGGCCTTCAATCCTTTCCTGCTGTCTACCATGGCTCCTGGCCTCTTCTATCCATCTATGTTTCTACCTCCAGGACTGGGAGGATTGACTCTGCCCGGTTTCCCAGCACTAGCAGGACTTCAGAACACAGTGGGCTCCAATGAAGAGAAGGCTACTGACAAAACTGAAGGAACTGCCTTTAAAGATGAAGAAAATCTTGAGGGCAGTGATGCAGAGGAGAGCCTTGATAAAACTGCAGATTCCTCCGTTTTAGAAGATGAAATAGCACAGGGTGAAGAATTAGACTCACTTGATGGGGGGGAAGAAATAGAAAACAATGAAAATGATGAATAACCAGTACCAGTTACAGTTAAAGTGTTTTAAACTTTTGACAAGTGGTAGTCCTACTGTTTACACTCACAGTTAATGTCCATACTTAGTTTTTATAAGCTGTTCTGTAACATAGTGTAGCAAAAAAAAAAAAAGTTCAAGTCATGTTATACAGATGTGTCAAAAGGTATCTTGGTCATTAAGTATTGTGCAGTGCATTATTTATTATCCCTAGGAGAGATGAAATTTGAGAGGTGATCATGTCTTTTTAAGGAAATTGACATAATGCTCTGCTTTTTTTTTCTTTTGGTACCATTGGTATTATGAATTAAGCAGCAATTTGTAATCAAGTGGCACTAATAGAAGGAAGTGCTGCTTAAAGGAAGGATGAAGTTATATATTTAATTTTTTATTTTTATTTTTTTTTTTGCTGTGAAGGTCAAGATGAAATTTACCATACATATCGTACTCGCGCTTCATTTTGACTGTATGGGAGTTCACCCGCTCGCATGCGTGCACACACCCACACACACACACTCTCTCTCTGACAATCTTCATGATAGTGTGAATGTCTCTGTCTTGAGACGCAGCAATAATAAGGCAGCTGTTGAATGTGAAGAGTACCTTTTGGAAATTAACCCGTGGAGAAGGTTCTTACAGGATAAAGCTACAGTTTAATCGTCTCGTGATCTTGTAATGCACTGGTATAAACAAAAAGAAAAAAATCAGGTACCTTTTTTAAATTAAAGGACTTTGTTACTTTAGCCACAAAGCTAAACAGCATTACCTCAACTCTAAACTAGCCTTGAAGTTTACAGACATGACTTTGTAAATGTATTGTTTTTCTTTGTTGTGATGTCTTTTTATTTTTTTTTTCTTTGGAAACTGCTATCATGTAAGATAAGATGTAAATTGCTGCCAACTGTAGTAATGATGCTTTTAATAAAAGTGACCCATGATATGCAGAAATGTAACTATAGAATGTAGTGTTTAGGGACATCACAACTGGTGTTCGCTTTCTGTATTTGCATTGTGGCTTTTTTAAAGCATTTTTCTGCTATATTCTTTATAGATTAGTGGCTGTAAATGCTGAACTGATTGTCTTCAAGGGAATAGGCAGGAAGAGAAACCTTGAATTACCTTCATATTTTCCACTCTAAGTAACTCTACAGAAATGCGCACTAAAAACCCTACTTTACTCCTTCAAAGGGGCGTGTGAGACTGAGAATACTTTCAAATGTGTTCAGCATGTGATAATGTGGTACACTAAAGAACAAAAGGGCAAAAGAAAAATGAGGCTTTAATAGGCACAATATCTAGGTCATTTATCCTTGGTTAATGGGTAGAAAAACACAATGCTGTAGTGACAGCAAGGGATACAAAGGCTCTGTGGTATCCTGTAGACCAGAGCTTGTGATGCCAGAAACCACTGTGTCAAACAACCTACGTGAAACTAAAACTGACCCACTTTTCATAAAAACCAGTGTCTCTTCTGGAGAGCTACCGATTTGTACCCTTTTGTGACCTTTTGATATTGGAGATAATGTACCATTTGAGAACTTCTGTTTCCACAGTGTTGTCACCTTGACACACACATACACAACCATCTCGAGAGTGAGGATAAAAGGTTAGATTTTCAGTGGAGTACATGAAAAATGAGCTGTTTGAGTAGCCAGCTGTGGGTGGACCCCCATCTTAGGACTAATGTTATCTGTGCTTTTGGAATGCCGGAGAGCTGCGAACCTCGCTCTCACATCCACTGCGAATTTGCACAAGAACTCAAATGGACAAGTAGCACAAGGCCAAAACTCAGTCCTGATGGGGACGAATGAAAAGGGGTAAACTTGGCCTGAAAAGAACACTTTATGAATGATGAAAGTAGATGAGAAATGAAGGCGTAGGAAGTTAATTCTGTGTGAATGGATCACAGGCATGTACTGTTGAAATGAATAGATACCAGGATGTCTTGTACTGCCACTTAGATAATATCGTACAGAGTTAATGAAAGTCAGGAAGGATTTCCCCCCCGCCATGTACAACACTGAACGGTTGACGAGGTGTGTTATTCCTGCCTTGTTCTAAAACATCACGCATAGACCATGACAAAAAGTGAAAGGCTGAACGCCAAGGTACATTAACTTGATCAGATGTGTTATGTAGTCTGTTGAACTTGTTTGAGCTGTTATTTATTTTTTCTTTTACCTATAGAATTCCCACTGTAGAAGTTGGTAGGTGCTTCCCGTTGTGTGTATTTCACATACTGGTACCAAATAGCAATTTTTTTTTTTTTTTTTTTAATTCAGTTTTGTAATTCCCAGCAAAGATATACACAGACTAATGATATCCCTTGGGAGGGCCCTTTTTAATTGGCAAGACTAAAAATTACATTGTTAAATGCCACACTAACTCTCTTTTCTGTCAAAATGAGAGGGAAATCCTGATAACTGCCTATTTCTGCCTCTAGGTTTTTGGCACATGAAGCATCCAAGTCATGGTGTAGGACGTCCAAGTGACAAATAAGTGAATCTTACCCCTATTACAGGTGTTCCTCCATAATGATATTGCTCTTCTGCATTTCCTAATCAAAGAAGAAAAACTAGAGAACTGTCGCAATGGAATGAAAGCCATTGTAATGGGGGAGCCTCCGCGCTCTGACTGTGCTTTATGAACAGCCTTGCTTCCTGCAAGCGAAACAGACTGCTCATGTGTTGAAAAGAAGGTGACATTTGATTTTTGGAAAGGATATGGGCCCCTGATATGAAAAATGAAGTGGGGGGATTGCCATCTAATGTCCAAGCAATGTATTACATGAAAATACGAAGGTTTTTCCTTGATTTGACACAGAGTTTTTACATGTTAATTATTGCAAAGATTCTTACGGAGTTTTAAAGTGTGTCTAAATGAATAAAAGCTTACGTGAGTAAGATGCTAAGATCAGATACTATTCTGCACTTGATTCACATCCGGACCACCCTTTTTGTCCATCTCTGAGAAGCCTTTTTTTTTTTTTTGGCCACCGACCATTTTTTGCTGGACCTCCTGATGGTCACAGAAATGTTAATGGGGTTATCAAGGAGTACAAGTGACTTTTTTTTTTGTTGCTTTTGAGAAGAAAGTGTCTGTGTCAAAGTACAGGAATGGTTTGCATACTAACGCAGCCTTTTCTGTGTGCATGGGGTGCATCCCTGCCAAGGGAAACAACAAAACAACAACAAATCTGCTCAGGCTGCTGGAGACATATTTTTTTAAGAACTGGACTGCAAAGGAGAACTGGTTCGAGTGTTGAAAACTGCCACTGATGAAATGGCAGATAAAGCCCTGAACTAGTCCCAAGTATCTTCAGTTAGCTTTGGTCTCTTGTTTCATACCAATGTCAAATAACAAAGTGTCCTGCTAATGGAATAATCTCACTACTTCTGTTGAGGACCCTTGCCATTTAGTGCAGCAAAATAAGCACTTTTTCATTTGAGAGAGCCTTAAGATTTTGGGGGGATAATCAATTGTATTTCTAGTATTAAGAGCTTCCCACTGAATTTTGTATTGCATCCAAAACTGCTTGGGACGTTTAGGGCTCCTGTTGCTCTGCACCACGCATTTCAGCTACTCTGCATCCATAATATTGGGGCTGAGGGTCCAGTGATGTCGAGGCATCTGAGAGCTCTCAGTCCTGCTGCTTCCAAACTCTTCCCCAGGGGCCAGAAAGGTGCTGGTTGGTGAACGTTTTCTGATTGCTCAATGGGAGAGAGTGCTGGCTGCAGGTTTTCCTGCACATCCTGTGTAAATAACCTGTGGTACCCCTCTGCACCTTCAAGTGATGATGCCTTGGAGAGACCTGAAGTTGGCTTCTTGCATAGAGCGATGATATTTCAGACATCCATTCTAATCACTAGCTGGAGCCAGCTGTTCTGAGGAAAATAGGTGAGGGAAATGAAATTTTAAGGATTTGACAGTTGCTGTGATCAAAGTTTGATGAGAGGTTTGGAAGCAATCTTCCTCCTCCTGAATGTAAGGTGAATGTCCCAGCTCAGTCTACATGCAGCTTTAAGTATTAGATTTGATGCAAAATAGCAAATATTTAGGATAGCATGACCTGTAGTGCAAATTTTGGTTTTTTTTCTAAAGGGGGATAAATCTGTGGCACTGAAGGGTTTTGTTTTTCCATCTTTTCTAGATTGCTGTCAGCACTGGTAAAACCATCAAATCTTAATCGTTGGAGCTGAGCGGTAGCTCAACGCTGGTAGTTTCCAATCTGGAACTCATACTCCCTCAATCTTTGCTTAAAAAAAAATTAAGATATCTGTGATAGGTGCAAGTCAGAAACATCATTAAATGCTGGTAGTTGTAGACTACGTTAGGACCAAAAAGCCAACCCACCCTTTACAAAGTTTGCTGGGAGTGTGTAGATGTAAGCACTGTTAATTGGGGTTTCACTGCAGAAGCTCCTTTTTTCGTTTAGTTCTTACTTTTCATACATGAGCTTTATTCCCTAAGAGGGAATACAGAGACGTTGAATGATGGATTCATCAATCTTGTGGGCAGTCGTGTCCGTAAACCGAACGGCAGGCAAGTTGTGAGCTTTAAAACGTCTGGTATCGGTAGGAACAGTGTGCTCTGCGAGCAAAGAGCGTTCAGCTCTGATGCCAGGGCCTTTGCAGCTCTTCTTGGATGATGCTTTGACCTTCCAGTTTTCGGGAAGTGCCAGGAACCTGTGGGCTTTGCGGGCGTAGGAGTTGGGAGCAGCAGCCGCCTGGTCTGTGCGATCGCTCTCCTCCCACAGGGCTTCTGCTATTGTTGGGGCCGGGGAAGGATTTGCATATCTGTGTGCGCAGAGCTAATGGTCGCTCCCTCCGCTCAGAGGCCCTGCAAGGAAACTCCATGATCCTTCCCTCTTGCTTTCCCCCCCCCGCCCCATTTTTTTTTTTTTTTTTCCTTCTAAGGGCTAGTGGAAAATAAGAGACGGCCATTGTATTTCACTGCAGCAGCATTGTTCTGCACCAGACAAAGATGGCATATTTCTCCGATCCATAGTTTCTGCTCCTTCAGCCATGGCTG
The DNA here is from genome assembly GCF_036417535.1 of Chlamydotis macqueenii. Classification (NCBI taxonomy): domain Eukaryota; kingdom Metazoa; phylum Chordata; class Aves; order Otidiformes; family Otididae; genus Chlamydotis; species Chlamydotis macqueenii. The sequence goes on from NC_141557.1 coordinate 124,650,255, forward strand.
GCTACTGATGAGCAGCTGTGCAGACTCTGAATAGCCTAAGGCATTTCCTAAAACCATTAAAAATATGGATTTTCCCCAAACACGTGCCAACCCCTTCCCAAAAATATGTGGCAGGAGGAGGGAAGCAAAGCCTTTGCTCTTTGTCCAGAGTATGTTTTCCTAAAATCAAACTTTCAAGGCATGCCCACTTTCAGAGAAAGCGTGTAAGTTCTCTCAAACTTACCGGTTGATTCCTGAATGACTTCTGAAAAGTCCTGTTTAGAAGACTATTTGTAGAGAATTAATGTGTTTTGATGTTTTCTTCATTGATTTTTGTGAAGGAGACAAAGTGAAAAGTTTAAACTAAGCTATATAATTTTGCTTAATAAGCCAGACAGGTGCTTGTAATAAATAGTTGAAGAAAATGTTAAAAAGCAGTCCTGTTCCTCATCTGCCATGCATCTGACATTTCCAAAATATCATTTTGAGCTGTCACTGTAAGGACATGCTTCTTTTTCTTCCCAGTCGTCTTCAAGTTCTTCTCAACCAGACTGGCCATCTTCTGCTGTCTCAGTCTGCAGCAGGCTTGCCATCTGCTATATGGCTAATCAATTCACAAAGGTGCTGCTGGGCAGTGCAGACTCCCTGTCCTCTGCCAATATTTTCTGGAAGTTGTCAAACATAGCCGAATTTGTTCTCAGCTGTCACAATCATCGCATTGATTCCAGCTTGTAGCACTCTAGTGACCAGTGGGGTATGTGCTTTGTTTTGCAAGCAGCGTTTGCTCTTTTGTGCCCGTTTGATTAGGCTGGAGTTATCGCTGGATTCGGGGGGAGCGTGTCTCTGGGGCTGCAGGTAAAAGGTGCCCTTTGACTGTTTTAAGTTGCCTGCTCCCAAGTTTGAAGGGTGAGCCCGTGGGCGAATCAGCAGACCAGGACTCCAGATTCAATTTCTAATTCTGTCTGCTTCCCTGAGGCGGTTGCTTTAATTGCTGTTTCCAATCTTCAGAATGGAGAATGACACTTGCCTTCTTCACAGAGATGTTGTGAGGCTAATGTTAGCAACAATCATGCGGTACTCAAACCGCCCTGATTAGGACTGCCTGGGTAAGAGACTTCAGCTCATCCTTGAGCATGACAATCTTCATTACATCTCGGGCTGTTGTAATACAGCTCCCCCCTCAATCAATTGCTGCCACGGTACGATGGCAAACCTGCTACCCCACTGTGAGATACCGAGTCTGTCTTCTCTCTGCCATCTCCTGCTTCCACATAAAACCAGGTGCCAAGCTGTGGGTCTCGCTTCTCATTGTCCCATTGAGTCTGGTTTTGAGGGCAGGGCTATGGCTACTGCTTCCACCATGCAACTTGCTGCCACTTGACCTTGGGGCCACTTTCTGTGAACATATATCAGCACACAGACTACTTCAGGAGGAGGGCTGGTTGTCATTCACGTTTCTTTGATACTCCTTTGGCCATACCTGGATCTGACGGTGAAGCCAGTTCATCTGACTAACACCATTACTGAAGTTGCGTGTTCAGAGGCTGCGTTGACAGCTTCATGTTCTCCTAAAAAGGCTTCTGCTGTACACGTTGCTCTGCTAATGGGGCCAATTTGAAATTAAGATGGTAGATTGCTGAAGCTTTACTATACTTCAAGCTAAAAGCTTCTCCTTCTGCCTGGTCATGCAAGACTGCCGAAGAGCCCTCCTCTGGTTCTTCCCTGGCTTTATCTATAGCTGCCTCAAGGAGGGAGCTTGTGGATACGTTGGGGACAGGCAGAGGGAAGAGAATATTCCTGTTTTTTTCCAGCCTACCCTGCTTTCTCTCAGCAAGAAGCAGTTAGCTGATGTTTCCAGTGTCTAGTGGTCTTTTACCAGGAATTGGTAGTTTTCGAAAGGCCTTAAGTTCAGCTTTCCAAGTACCAGTTCCTACCAAGGAGCACCTTCTGTCATTGACGCTGTACAAATGCACTAAAAAGGAGCATTCAGGAAAAGAAAAAGGCATCTGCTGGCTATAAACACTCAGTGTTTCACTTGAACAAGCTTTTTCATTGCCCTATTAGCTTCCCTTGCCACATGAAGAGCTGCCATCATTTCTTACCTACTGTATATTTATATTTAATCCAAAGAAAAAAGGCAATTTTCTAGAAGCTGCGAGAGGCAAGCTCCAAAAGATCTTTCAGCCTGTTTTCTGTACACGCTGCTAAATACCTCATGTTTGTCAGCTCTTCTTGGCATCCTTTCTATGTAACAGCCTCTAATGAATTTGGATCAGCTTCTCTGCTGATGGCTAGCAGGGATCACGCTATGCAGTAACAGCGCTTGAATGTGTGTACCGTTTGACGACAAGCATTTCAGAGGTGGATGACTTTAACCTGGATTTGGAATAGGATTTGCAGAACAGTTTTCACTGTATACAAGCTAAAAGAGGAGCGTGCTTTCTTGCACACTATTTAATGAAGTTTTCCTAAAGCAGTTGCAAGTTGGTGTGCTAAGAGGATCTTAACTTAATTGGAAGAAATTACACTTCTCTGCCGTGTGCTTCATTTATTCCTCATGGAGAGGCAGCTTTTTAGATGTCTTAGACCGCGTGCCTGTGGTGACCTAAGCAATGTTTGCGTGCAGTGATACCAGGTTTTCTTGCTGAGCCTTTACTGTTTGCACTACAGAAATAATCTGCAAGTGATTGTGGAGCTGGTTTTTGTGTTTGTCTTCACTCTTTCTGATAGGAAAGGGAGACTGTGCTGTGAGCAGGCAAAAGCAAATTAAATCTGCACTGATCTCTCTGATGACCAATGTGCAATAGGGTTGCACGCAAACGTCTGTGTGTCTGCTGCTTGCAGCAAACAAATTGTCATGGGGAAAATCAGAACCACGAATTCTGGGAGGAATGTGGAGATTTCCGTGGGAATACTGTGATTTCCCTTCCTGGTTCAAGGTGGCAGTGATGCCCCTCTGGTGCGAGGTGAAGACTGAAGGGGTAGGTGGCTGATGCGGTAAAGGAGTTTGTGATGGGGTCCTCCTTGCATTGGGGTGTTTTGTCAATGGAGGCTGCACCAAGGGTTGCACCATGAGAGTTTGCACCTCATCGACTCTATTGTCCTGGGGAAAATGCATGGAGAGAACTGGCACAAGAAGGCTCTCCCACATCTCGTCCCAGGCAGGGTTTCTGACAGCGGACCCTCAGGAGGGAGGGGAGCCAGAGGTGACAAAAGCTTCTCATAACCTATTGGAAAATAATTATTTAGTCTGCAAGATGATAAATTGCTAGTATGAATCAGTAGCAAAATGCAGAGGCTTTCCTCACATTTCCCTTCATCTGCCAGCAACTGCTCAACCTTGGACACAGGCAGTTAGAGCCTCCCTGCAAAATATCTGTAGGATGGGAACATCTCACGGGCTGCTTCATGCTCACCAGGTCAGTACTGGTTAGCTTTAAGTCACGGAGCATGTTTCTAGCTGGTGCAGGCTGTATATATGTACTTGGCTGTCCAGAGGATGGAAAAGGTGAGGACACCATCCTGAAGAGCAAAATGCCACCAGACAACCCATTTCCTCTGGATTAACTCCACGTTCCTTGAGGTCCTGTCCAGCAGAGTTTACTTGAGTGTTTTTTACAAGCTCATTTTCAAGTTCTGGTTTTATGTCCTGTTTTACGGTATGTTTATTCCCTTTGCTTTTATTACTGATTTACAGTTGCACAATCCTTGTGTTTGCTGGCACCAAACCTCGTGTGAATCTACAGCTATCATCCCCACAGCTAAAATGATGACGGCAGCTGCTGAAATCCCAGTAGCGGTGGATGTAACACCAAGCATTGCAGAGGAATCTCCAACTGGGAAGAATCTGTAATCCTTTTGATATTTTTGCAAGTTCGAGTCCTGGTCCTATAGAAATAAGGGCATAAAGCTAAAAATAAAAACCTCGCCCTGAAGTACAGGCAAACTGACCACTCTGAATATGTTTAGGAATTACATTTGACTCTATGAAATCGGCCAAGCTGTGCACAAGTAATTCAGGAAGATATAAATGGCTACATTATAATGAGCAGACACCTATTTTAAGCATGATCTATGTTTTTAAGAAAATTCATTACAATAAGTCTTACAATACCAAGCTCTTCAATGAATTTTTCATGTCTGCATACCAAGATATATATAAAATGATCGTAATCATACACCTTTGGGGCAATGCTGAGCACCAGCTGTTTCACTGATGATTTATAGGTTGCCATGTTCAAGGTTAATAATCAGGAGAAACAGGTTACAGTATGCAATGTATTTATGTCAGGTTAGAAGTTCAGTAGTGAGGATATGATGTTAGGATGATATGTGCGGTTTTAATTAGCTACATCCCAGCTTTCTGGAAAATCAAATGCAACTGCTCTCTACAGGTAAAATCTGTGAAAAGCTACTGGTGCTAATTTTTATTTTCAACTCAGATGAAATTAAACCAGCAAAATATATTCTTTGTCTTGTCTGAAATCTGCATGCAAATTGCCTGAGCGTTCACTTCATAATAAAAATTCAGTGCTAAGGTGGATGGAGATCTTCCCAGGACAGAGTGCAGGATGGTTTAAACTACAAATGCAGTTGCACTCTGTGCTTTGTGAGCTGCCCTACTTTGCAGCCCAACCTATTCAGATAAGCTGTTACAGTCCGCCAGGTACCAGCCTCCAAGCAGCGGTGGAGATGGTGGCTGTGGTGCATCGGCCTGCGCAGCCGCCCCAGCCGCTGGTAGGGACACTGCTGGTACCTGTGGTTGTTCCCTCCCCAGTCCCAGCTACATCTGCATGTCCTCCTACAAGATGACCATAACAGTGTGGTCACCTAGATCTGATCTTTTGTGAAAGATGTTCTCTTTGAACAACAAAAAAAAAGAGAGGCTTGGAGTCAACAATTTTATGCCATGGACCTTTTTTAAGCTTCTGAATAATTCCCCTTGGATTAACTAGGGAACTGCCAGCAAAATTACAAGCCTGGACCTTCGCAACATGGAAAAACCTTTGCCTCTAACTCAACAGAGAAATTTTCATCACTGGAGTTTTCTGACAGAACCAAAAGGTGGAAACTTTTCTACTAAGTCCTGGGGAGCTTTAGCTGCTTGCAAACACCAGAGTCCCCGAGCAGGGCCTTGGAGCATTGTCATCGCATTGCATTGCTTTGCAAAAACCTTTGCTTCTTCTGATCAGCTTTCCTAAGCTCCCCTGAAGCCGAATGCTGGTTCCCAGAAGTCAGCAGCTTTCTCCACACACTGCTGTGATTATATTCACAACAGGGAACTCCAAATAAGATGAAGAAAGGGGCTAATTCATTTCACAAGGATGGCTTTAAATCCCAGCAGGTTCTGCAATAGTAAGACTCTTTTTTTGGATGAAAACAGTTGATCCATCCCATCTTTGTGTTTTCAGCTGCATCACCCACCAGACTGGGAGTGATGGGAGGTGTGCTGGTGCTGGCATACCAGCCCTGGGTCTGATCAGGCTCCATGCACGTGCGTTGCATGCATCCAGCTCTTCCTCCAGGACTGATCTGTGGCTTAGTGGGATTTGAGTCTAGGACCACCGTAAGTCTTTGTTAAGGATTTCCTTGGTGCTGAGATGCTACGTGCAGCAACATCCTTCACTCCCAGACCTCAACTGTATGCTTTGAGTGTGGGATGTCATGCATTCAGGGCCTGTCTCCGTGTCCCGTTGTGCGTTGATGTATGCTAAACAACCTGTTGAACTTATAATAACGAATTCAGCCTGCCCTCTAAACAAATGGGAAGAGGCACCCTGGCATAATAAAATCACCAGAGAGAGGGCAAGGAATAGGACACAGATGAGATTTCATTCTCATAAATTGCCTCTCTATTACCCTTGGAGTATATTCACAATACGAAACTCCAAATAAGATGAGAAAAGGGGCTAATTCATTTCACCAGAATGGCTTTAAATCTCAGCCTATACCCATGCTAGAAAATTAATTATGGCTATGATGAATGAAAGGAGAAGTTATACCAGTAATGAACATCACCATATCCTGCTTTCTTAGCCCAATAAAATTTTCTTTAACAGAGCAGTGGCATTCATAAATGTCAGCAAAGCAAAACACGGAGATAATAGGACACGTTGACCTGGGTGCAGGCAGTGGTGCCTACGGGTACGGGCAAAGCTGTTGGAGCCCTTACTGTTTGTGTGTAATTTTAAAAGGCCAGGCTGTCTTAGGCATTTCACAGAACAACTGATTGGGCACTGGAAAAATAAAAATGGGTGATATAAAAGGTTATTACTGAGAATGGCAGTTGATGGTGGGGGGAGCTGGAATCCCAGAGTGAAAAGCTGGCCGTACTGAAGGTAGCAGCAAAACTAATCCTCAACCTGGATTCTGGTCTTACAGCATCCAGTCCTAAACAAAATATAACCTAAATTGTCCTATTAAGTTACTAGGTTGTATACCCTGAGTTATTGGTGAAGGGCTAGTGCTCAAGCATTTTATTTCACTAGTATTTCAGTGTATATTGGCCTCCCATTGGCCTGGCAGAGGCCTTTGGAGATCTAACAAATCCACTGCCCTAAAAGAGGGCTAACCACTATGCAGGCTCTTCTGGTTATAGTTGCTTAACCTGTTCTTAAAGACCTCAAGAGACACAGATCCCACAAACCACGCTGTGCTTCGCCCATATTTTGACTTACCCTCCTTGCCGTAGTTTTTGCCTATGACTTTTTTACTCCTGTTCTGTGTGAACAAGGAGAACCAAAGAATCCCTTTTCCTCGGCAGCAGAGTTTTCTACATTGGAAATCAGTTATCGTGTTTCTCCTCAGTCTTTTTGTCTTCAGATTGACCCATGGTTGGCCTAGTCCTTCCCTACAGGTTGTCCATTTCAGACCACTCCCTTCGGTCAGTCTTAAAGTAGGTCCCAGCACTGGCCACCCTGTTTGGGCTGGGACAGTCTATCCAGCCTGCTTGCTTCAGCCGGGGCTTCAGCTCTTCCCCTTCACACCTCCCAGTACCCAGGTTCCCTCTTCTGTCACCGCGCGATGGTTTGAGCTTGGTGTCTGATCCTCTGGGCCCCTAGATGTCCCCTGCTTGGTCGTCCCTCTGTGCGTTACTTCTGCATAACTGTAGTGCTATGCTTCTTCTCATCGGACTGTAAGAGCATTTCTGCACTTTGTCGTTTTGAATCAAGACCTTTTTTAAATGTGAACATTGCCGTTCGAATACTTCAAGACTCTCCATGAAGGCATGATCTCTGTACCCTACTAAATACTGTTTGCACCAGGTCCTGGGAGGCCTCGCAGAACCTGCTTTTAACCGTAAACTAAATCCTTTTGTACAGTTCCCAATTTGATTTTCAGTTGCGTTGCAGGAGTTTGAGCTAGAGCGTGCTTCCCCAATTTGCTTAGGAGGATGTTTGGAAGACTGTGTCAAAAGCCTTGCTAACCTCAAGTATATCCATGAAGCCTATTACTTTACCACACAAGGAAATTAATTTGATTTGATGCAATATGTTCTTGACAAACCCATCTTGGCTGAATCTCATCTCCTTGTTCTCATCCATGTGCCTACAAATAGTTTTTTTATTTTCCTGGGAAATGAAATTAAGCTGACAGTGGTTTATAATCCCCAGCCCTCCTTTCCCCTCACCACCCCCTCACCCCGTGCATCCTCTCCCTTTCTCCAGCCACACTAGAGCCTCTGTTACTGCTGCAGCAGTCTTGGGCCTTCTGCTGAAGTTTCCGTCCATGCTTTCCTGTCCTGTGTTTTGGGTTGGTTTTTTTTTTTTTTTGGTTTGGTTTGGTTTTTGTATTCTTCCGGTGTGGTAACCCTCCCTCCCCATCCAAACTCCTCGCTGCAGGGCTCCCACAGGGGATGGAGAGTTGCTGTTTTCCCTCACGTGTCATGACATTTGACCACTTCACCCTCAGCCAAACAGCGAGCGGCTCGCTGCTTAATTTCAGGATCCAAAATACAATTGCTTTTTAAACTCCCTATGGACTCTTTCCAGGCTACTGCACAAATTAAGTCTGTTCCTACTTCTTTCCCCACCACTTCCTTTCCTTACAGAGCGGCAGCCTTTTCCTTCTTTTTAAACTTTTATATAGTGCTATAAATTTACGTGGAGATTTACAGACACTAGATAATACCCCCTGGCTGCCCAGAAGAGTTTGCATGCTGCTGCTTAGCTCGGGTGAGAGGGGGTCTCCTCCACAGCCTCTGCCTGCCCTCTTCCCGCGGCAGCGCAGAAGCCGAACGGGAGCACGGCATCTCCCTCTTGCCAAGGTTTTGTCAGCAAACGGTGACACACCATCCAAAATTGTTGCAGCCTCCTGCTTCTCTGCGAGGGTCTGAGATGTATGGGGATCTGGGTGTCCTCTGCGTGGTTCTGTGGTCTCCTGCTTTTGGTTTGCACCCAAAGCAGCCCAGGAGCTGCAGTTTCATTTTCTTTACATGCTAACGAGCTCAGCTGTTCTGGCAGCAGCAAAGCTGGGTGGGGGCTCAGCTGTGGGCTGCAAGCAACCCTGAAAACACCAGGAACACCCTCTCCAGAAGGCCAGGGAGAAGCCCTGTGATGGAAACCAGCCCTTCCTCGTTCAGGCTCTGAAAGCTGTGCCCTACTGCCATGGTGGCAAGGGTGATGCCACTGTGCAAGTGTGGTTCCTAGTGGGCTGAGGGCATCCAATGCCTATCCCATTCTTTCCCGTCTGCTGACCGGGGAGTCTTCATGAACCCAGGGCCCTGAGAACCACCGCTGCCATGGCAAAGGACAGAGGGCAGTTATTTGAAACTCATCCCCGAGTCATGTGGGTGAATTGTGTTCCCACCTATGTTTTGCTTTGAAGTCTACGTGAATCATTTTATCTTTGAGCCTAAGTATGCCTGCTAACCAAGCAGAGTTTCGTGTGGTTTTGTCCTTTATGCCCACAGTCATTGTTCTGCCATCTTGCTCAGGATATATTGACACTGGTTTCTAAAATGAAAATGAACCCATGAAGACCTTCTGGTTAATGAATATTAAAAGCCCTCTGTAAATATTGTTCACTATGAACATTAGAGCAAAACAAACCCCCACAATCAGTAGTGAATGAAAACTGACTGTATGCTTTGGTGCTTAATATTACATGCTCAAATGCTTATAGAAATATCAACCCTGAAGACGCACAGTAATATAGATTTCATGTTTTACAGTGTCTGGTTACTTCGTCAGAGCTAAAGTAGCTGGACTGTAAAACTTGTCGAGTGAATTAAGAAATCCTCAGCAAGCAGAAGTCACAGGGGACTTCTGCTATTTTGATTTCTACTCATTTTTGGCTTTGAAAAAAATACTCTGCTTCTCCAGTGTACCATAAAACCATCTTTGTGTAGATACTGTGTATGCTGTGCCATTTGCACCACCAGCTCAACTCCACAGCCCCATTACTAGGTGTTACATGCTTATTTAAAAAAACAACCTCAAACCACTCGCCAAACAGCTCAGTGTGGGAGCAGAGTCACGAAACCCCGGGTGGGTGCAGCCACGTCGTGGGGTCCCATGGCCACGCGTGGTCCTGTACCTGCACCATGCTTGGGACGGCTGCCCCGGCCGCACTGTGTGAACCTGAACTTTTGTGTGAACCTGAACTTCTGCATTTCCTGCCTTTGTGTTGTTTTGTTTCGCTCCATTGTTGGCCTGCCCAGCCTCCCCCCTTGCCTCGTCAGCGGATGCGTCCTGAATTCAGCGTCTTCCTATTCTCAGAATCCCTCCCTTATTTTCTCCTCTTCAGGCTGTGAACAAACTTTTGTCCCTTTTCCATGTTTTGCTTGATTTTTTCCAGCAGCTGAGTCAGCATCTCCCTTTCTCTGCGAGACAGCAGCCCTTTAAAGCCTCTGTTATCTTGCAAGCGTGCCATTTGCTACAACCACCACCTAGAGCGGCCGAGATAAGTAAAGCAGTTGAGGGAGTAACCATCTCCTCGCAGCCCATGAATGCTTCCAGTCAGGCTGGGGAAATAATAGCAATATTTATTCTCTGGAAAAGCTTCCCGCAGCTGCTCTCGCTCCCTCTTTGTTTCAGCCGGCGCTGCCTATCTCGGTGGCAAACAGAGATGGAACTGGGAAAGGCCTGGGCCTGGCGCAAAGTCCAGCTCTTCTCCTTGTCAGCAGGATTTTTAGTGAATGCCTGACTGAACAGAGCCCAGCTTTGCCCCCTCTCCTCTGCAATATCCTCAGCTCCCGGTGCGTGCTGTAACAGCCCTTCCTGCTGCTCCCGGGGGAATGCCGGCACCAGTGCTGCTACAGGGACCCGGCAACAGCTGACAGCAGTCCCCTGTCTACTCCTGCAGCACTGCTCGCATTTATGTTTTTCACAGGAAACATCATCACCTTTCAAACGTCTGCCAGTTTGGAAACATGGCAGCGGTACCAAAACCTCCTTGGCAAAAGCTCCTGTGCAACGAGCCCGGGGTTTTGGGGTGGGTGGTGGAGCACCAGGCGCCTGTAGCCGGTGGCTGCATCAGGGCTGAGGAGGCAACCCTCACTTTCCTTCCAGAAGCTACAGAGCCCCAGTTACCACCCTTTTTCCAGAAAGGTATCAGGGAGGAGAGGCCGCGGTACAGGCATGGAGAACAGTTTGTGCTGGAGAAATGTTTCAAGCTGAAGAAGATGGTGCTGGCCTGGCACGCCAGGCAGGTTTGGCCAGGCTGAGCCATGCCAAGAGCAGATGGAAATCACAGGCAAGGGCCAGGCTGCCGTGTCTGCTGAGAGAGACGCGCGCCTGTATGGAAAGGGGTTGAGAACTGGGAGGGAGAAGTATTTATAAACTTTTTAGCATCCCATATAACTTCTTAGGGTGTAACCCTGAGGGTAGAAACCCAAATCATGGCTTAGCTGGAAAAATCGTGCCGTGTGTATTACAAATACCGCCTAGACCTGCGAGCCCTTCCTTGGTATCCCCCAAGAGCCTGTGCCCAGGCTGGATGGAAAACTACTTTAATCCCCTCTTCTCTCTGGAAATGCCTGTCGTGCAGCCAATTCCTGCAACAGGGAGCCAGTTGCTTTCTGGTGAAGGCTGCTGCTCCAGGAGGTAGGCAGTTACAGGGGGAATCTGCCATTTTTATATCAGACCAGCCACTTCCACATCAGCTATTCATGATTAACCTTTTCCTTCTTTCTCTCGTCGCAAACCAGCTGATGATCAAAGGCTCAAAGCCTTTATCTCAGGATGCTGTGTCTGAGCCGTGGTCTTCGACAGCCTGCAAGTGGCTGTAGGGGATGTGGGCAACAGTTGCTCCCTGTGCTGGTTTTGCACCCCTTTCTGTAAGGGGTGACCGGAGACCAGCCAGTGGTGTGTGGAGGCCAGGTACCAGGGTTTGTTAATGATGTTCGTGGGGATTAATTCTGATACTCTGCATTTCTCAGCTGCTGCAGGCTATAAGTGCTCTCAGAGAAAGGTCTTCCATGCTGACGTCTTTGTATAAACGTGTATTTATTGCTGTACAGGCAGTTACTAAAAGACAGAGATGTCCTTCCCAGGGGCTGTATCAACTAGGGACAATTGAAATCCTCCCCAAGACTTTTTGCTGCTGCCTGGCCGTAGCCCGCCCGTGTCCCGCTCCTCTCTGCACTGCATCCTGCTGTGGCGTGGACCCCGAAGTGCATTTTTCTGGGAGGTTCATTCCCACCTTGCAGGCTGCTGGAAGAGAGAGGCTCTGGTAGCTCTGAGCTGTGCACAGGCTCCACGGGGCTCCGGCTCCCTGCATGAGTGGTGCAGGGTCTGTGAGCAGCTGGCTGTGCCTCGGGACTCTTCTGTCCCCCTCATCCAGACGCTTTTGCCCAATGTATCAGATGGAAGCGGCTGGACCTTGACCAATTTTTAATTACCAGCACACTGATTGAAATGGTGGCAGCGGCGGCTACCTGGAGTCAGGAGGAATTGACTCCTGTCATGCAGCGGGTATAATCTGCTCTCCCTGTGACCCTGCCGTGGAACCAATGCCAGGAGACCAGGAGCAGAAACCTGATTTTCAGAGACGGCAAAAGCCCGCAGCTTCCACTGGCGGAGCAGAGAGCGCCGGACTCCTCCACGCCACTGTCAATATCTGGCCGTGGTCCCTGGCTGGCCCTTCTGTGTGGGGGACCGCTATTAGATAGCATCGTGGCATGGCATACTGTGTTCTCAAATAAAGAGAGGAAGGAAAAGGATTTTAAGTAAACAAGAATGGAGAAGCTCACAGAGCCGTCTGCCGCTGCCAGGCAGCCTCGTCAATAACTTGCATACTTGCCTCGGACTGCAGATTATTTCAATGTCAGCACAGATGCCATTTCTGGAAACTCCCTGCAGACCAAGGACATCAGAGGAGCCATTTTATTGTACTTGATGGGTGAGTGCAGGAGGCAGAGTTTAATAAGACCGGTATCACGCACAGAGCATGCAGAATAAAAACTGCAGTGTGAAAAGTTTGCGTGAAAAACATTTCATTTTCTCCATGCACACTGAAGAAAATAATGTTTCCTCCAATTTCTGTTTTCAAATGCACATTCATGATTTTTGCAGCTGCTAACATGTGTAACGCAGCACCGCAAGGCTCTCCTGAGCATAAGACTTCTCACCTAATACGCACCTACTTAACTGCCTCTGAAACACGTTTATCTACACCAGCTATTTCCAGATTCCCTGGCATAAAATAGTTTTGCACCAAAGCTGTGTTTGTATTCTCATATGTGACAACACCACATGAGGTGTTTTGGTGTTATTTTGTAAAGCCTCTCTTTTCCTACACATGAGCCACATTTATCTGTGGATGAAAGGAAGCCCTCCCACCCGCTTGGGCTTTAGAGACAGATTTGAGAAAAGCAATAGTTGCATTTTGAATACTGTGTAAGTTTAAAAAGATAAAATATTTTTCTCTGTACTCTAAAAAATACTTGAGAGCATAGAAAGATTTCAGATCATATTTTCAGATACTCTCACCAGAAGTCACAGTTGAGTTTTATGGCTGTGGAAGCTTTCCAAAACCCCAGTCCAGGCAGTGTGCCGCTTTCAGGGCACCATCTGAGTGCCATGACACCAAAATGCCCAAGACTGCCGTAAGAACAGACGTCGCTGAACGTGACGGAGGGCTGCAAGCATAACCCTTGTTTGTAAAAGTGACCTTTATGCCATGGGGAAACCTCCGTGCACACTGGGCTGTGAAGAAGACATGTCTATCATTCCTAAATCATTCCTGACTAAGTCTTCCCGAACCTTTGAGGGAGCAGCGCAGAAGGAGAAAGAGAGGAAAAGGATTTGCCACTGCTAACCTGGGTGCCTTTGTGACACTGCAAAGGCAAAGCTTAGGGAGATGCTGGGAAGGGAAGAGTCTCATGTCATTAATTATTGTATGGTTCTGTAGGGCTGAATGGGGACCCTGGTGCAGCAAAGGAGAAGGTGCGAGCCCCAGGTGGTGACCTGGGGATAGCATGGGATGGGATGGGATGGGATGGGATGGGATGGGATGGGATGGGATGAACCCATAAGCAAGTAGGTGGCTGCCCGAGAGCAGCGCTCTGAGCACGAAGCATCCGTTCATCCATGGTGTGAAAGAAAGGAAGAGGATACCATGATGTCCCAGGCCTAACGACTCTTGACCACACTCATAGCAGCCATGAGGGCTTACGAAGACAAAATACTAATGTGTTGGCTGGCTGAATGCTCAGGCTCAATGAATGCTGAGAAAGCAAAGAGGCTCCAGCTCTTTTGAAGACAACAAATCCAGACAAAAGACGCAGCAAAGCCGACTGTAACAGCATATGCCACAAAGTTAGCTCCTCGTCCTTTGTAGCCAGCATGGGCTGCAGCTGCAACGTGGGGGGAGCAAGGGGGGCAGAGCAGGAGTGCAGCTGCTCCCCGTCACGTGGGGAGAGCCCACGCAGCACCTCCTGGGGATGGCTCCGAAAAGAGGAGAGAGGGAGGGGGGCTGGCCCCGGGATCCGCTGCGATGCTGAGGCTGACGGGAAGCAGATACGTCGGACGAGGGGCAGGGAACACCAGGCATCAAGGTGCTCCGTGGAAACTGTCATGTGAGGAAAAAAAATTGGAAGGGTTGAAGGTGATGAAGCTGATGCTGGCTGTACGGAGCCATAGAAAGATAGTTATGCTGTCCTCCAGGAGTCCTGGAGTGCTTTTTGTTCATTTGGAAAATACGACACTTTATTAAGGCTGTTGACTTACCACCAGTTGAGTTGGAAGAATAACAAATGGATAAACTGGGCTTTTTTTATCCCCCAGATGCTTAATAAATGTATTCCTGAACAGACAAGCATATATATTACAAATTCAGATGGGACGGCTGGGAACCAGTGAGTAAATCTGGGTTGAGAATCCTGCGTATTACATCCTTGAAGCTATTTTTGCAGATTTCTTAGATTATCCGTCAGGGTTCAACACGCAGCAGTGCTATAGGCCAGGAGTGATATTCGTGAAGAATTTAAGCACATAAAGTTAATGATGTGAGAACAGGTGTTCACTGCTGTAGTTGATGGGGAGGAGTTTGGTACGGCATCTATATAAGGACACTATGAGCAGTGAGAGATTAAAATGCATATGGGTAGCAACAGCGAGAGAGAATACCAAATAGCAGAGATGTCATGGGAGCCATGCGGTGATCCTGAAACGGGTTAAAAAAGATAATTCTGCAAAAGTTAAAGCTGTAAGTCAAATGCAGATAGAAAAAAAAAAAAGAGTTTAAAATCAAGCAATGGATACTGTCAGGTACCTAGATGCTCGTATATCACCAGCCTGAAGGAAAACATACACCCTTCTGAGACAGCCACAGCACAAAGTGGATAGGGTTGAGGTGATGGCATGGCAGACCTGGCACCATCCAGCCAAAACATTCGCCACCACAACGGTCCCCTTGCTGGGAGATACCCCCCTCACCCATCAGTGGGTATTGCGGAAAGCACCATCGCACCAAATGGTGGCTTCTTAACACTGCAATTGCAATAATAGTGGATTTGAGCACTTAAGTTAATACAATTTCCATTACTAGACCTTTTTCTCATTCCCCATAACTTTCTCAAATTAATTCTAGGTTTTCTTGCCCAGGCTGTCCTCATCAGTGACTTCTTGTTGTTTTTTAAAGGGGTGGGGGAGGGAAAAAGGCAGAAATGCAACCAGAAATCTGGTCTCCTTTATGATTCTTATGGAGGGATTTAACCAAATGCAACCATTTGACCTGAATATTTCAAACAAAACCAAAGAGATTTTGTTCAGCCATAGCACAGCCTCACAGATCTCTGTGTAACGACCCAAATTCCAAGGAAACTGAAGTAATTCTTTCTGTATAGACATGGTAAGACTGGATTAACAGGCTGGGGAGTAGCTAGCATACAGTTATACACATATTCAGCTCACAAGCACCTTTCTAATTTTTTTTTTTTTCCCATCTTCTTCTCCTGGAGTGTCTCCGAGCATGATGAACTCCACCAAAATACGCAAGCGTAAACTCCATTGAAATGTTCAGGGCAAGTGAACTGGAGGATGCAAAATCTCTCCATAGCACGGCAGAAGACACTTGCTGTGAATACAGCTGACGAAACTGAACAGACGGTAAGGAGCACGGGCTGCTGGAGTCCTAGGTCCTTTTCTGCCACTATTGGGTCTTAATAGTTGATGTTTATAAAATGTTGCTTTGTCATATTATTAGTTGAATTTTCTGATAGGGAAATTAATGATTATAACCTGCCTTACCAGCATGGGACCGGGATAAGAATGTCCATATGAGGTTGCCTTAAAAAAATGTAATTAAAAACAGTGGGGAAAAAAGTAAAGTGGAAAGAGAACTGATGTTGTCAAAAAGTTGAGACCAGAGAAACAGGGAGAAAAGGAGCTTGAACCTGCTGTCTAACATGACTGCAGCATCCCAGAAAAGTGTGTTTCTCCTCAAGGAACGCTAAGTATTTTTAATGTCTTGGAGCCTGCCTACAGCTCCTGCCTGCGCAGCCTGGTGTCAAGCAAAGCCTAGAAAAAGTACACATTGCCTGAAGCACAACAGGATGCGATGGTAGGTTGAGAATTTGCAGAAAACACAAAAGATCAAGCCAAATCCTGCAACTCGCTGTTCGTTTTAGCTGAGACTAAAATACTAGCAAAAAAAAAGAAAAAAATGGAGCAGATGCAGCATCTCCATGGGGCTTCTTCTCGCAGCCACATTCCTGTTCCTGCCTTGTGCTTTCTCGTCCTCTGGAGTGTCACGGCAGTCCCAGTTACTAAAAAGGCACACGGCAGCACCACAGCAGGCCGGAGCGGGTGCCCGCGGGGGGCAGCGGGAGGATGGATGCAACCCGAGGCAATTCAGAGAGACACTTGTGTCTTCCTTAGAGGACATAGGACTGCCCCACTCTGGGGCAAGGAGCCATCTGCTCTTGGACGCAGTAACTCCTGGCTTTCAGCTACAAAACAACCTCCAGGCTCCTCCTGGAGAGGCAGAGAGGGAGTCCCATCCGTTCTGGGCCATCCAGGCTGGGTACTGAGTGGAGGACGAGGGAGATGTTTGGTGGCCCTCCTCCTTCTCCTGGCCAGCACTGCGCTTGTCCCACTTCCATGGCACCTGACCTGCAGTTTTGCAGGGATCCCTGGCCACATCCCAATGAACAGAGTTATTCTTGCTGCGTGGGCAATTACCTTCCCCAACAATTACACCTCCTTCCGTTCCGGGGGGAGAGACCCAGACAGGCCAGGGACACTCAGCTCTCCTTCTTACATAAATTCAACAACAAACAACAACAAGGTTTCAGTGAACTGGAAAAAAATGGTCAGCAACACAAGAAATAATTGAAGGTTAATTTCACTCCAAATAAGACCACTTAATTTTGTTTTGCCTTTTAAAAGTCCTTAAACATAAAAAATTTCCAAAGTGAAACATCATTTTAAAATACAGAATTGAGTATTTTCATTTTGAAAATTGTAGAAATTTTTACTTGAAAAACCCAAAGAAGATGTTGGAGTATTTTTTTTTAGTTGTCAGAACTATTCACCAAAAACATGGTGGACTTGTCAAATAGTTTCCACTGACCTACAGTTGCATTTTTTTTTCCAAATGAGTTACTTCCTTGAAAAAAACCTGTCCCACCACTAGCCAAGAGCTCAGCCTTGGCCCTTCAGCATGCAGAAAGCCTATATTTCCATTCATCACTCCCTAATGTGCATTAAAAATTGCACATAAAATCTAATTATTGAGCTGTGTAAACCATGCATAGCGGGAAAGAAGAATGATGGGGTGTATCTGCCAGGCTCGGTCCACATCAGTCACCGGCTTCCTGGGCAAACTCCTTACCCAGGTGAGATCAACATCAAAACTCTCAGCAGCATGAAGAGTTTCAGGGCTTGGGGTTTTTTTCCCCGATCCCCAAATCTGATTTAAAGCACTGATTTTTAACCCAAAAATTTGAATCTGTTCTGAAAAAAAGAAAAACGACAATACCCTGATGCTCCTTAGTTAGCAAATGTATTTTGCAGGCTGTGGTGCTGCATCCTGATGGTGCATGCATGGACTTCCAGTCCACAGGTACCAGCTGCCGCGGTGCCGAGCAGCTGACGGTGCCGTGTGGCTCCAGCCCACACACGTGTGTGCACCCTCACACACACACATACACATGCACACACCCCCCCCCCCCCCCCCCCACCCCGTCAACTCCTCCCAGTGCACATGTAACAAAGAAACCCTGTGCCCTCTCTGGCCTCCACAGCATCGTTGCTCCCACGCGAAACTCTGATATATCTTAAAATAATTCTGCTATGGCCTTTTCATTCCGGATCAATTATTTGCTTTTCTGCCTATACAATGGCTATTCTCTCATCAGTGCTGTTTTTCGCTCTCATTCATTGCCCCTGTTTTTCCTTCCTTTTTTTTTTTTTTTTTTTTTTTTTTTTTTTTTTTTTTTGGCGTAGAGGGGGACACCAGGGGATGGAAGCTTCTAATTAACCCTTTGCATAGCAGGGTCCCTGGCACCCATCACCTACCAGCGAAGGTGGGGCCGTGAGGAGGAGGGGGAGCAAGGAAGATGACACAACAGCCACGAGGCTGAGCAGCAGCCGGTTCCAGACACAACATCTGCAGAATGAGGCCATTTTTCTGTAACTCTAATCTCATAATTCATTGTTTGTGTGGTGTTGGTTACAGTAGCTGAAAGGGGGGATAACAGCAGGTCAATTTGGCACAGAAGCACGTTTGAATCTGCAATGAGGGACTAGCCCACCTTCTGACGAGCTGCTGAACCGTGGCCAAAACCAGAGAAAATAAGCAGGAAAGTGACTTAAAAGGAGAAACGAGACCCCTTCAATTTATATAAACCTGCTAGGAAGACTTATTTCTTCGAATCCATGGGGGTGGCGTGCATTTGGCGAGCACCGGGGCAATGCTGCAGCTTTTTCCTCACCACTGACGCCATTCATTTACTTTTTGGGCTCCCGTGAAACCGGGCTGCTGGCTCGGCTTCTGCAGCCGGGGACCTCGCCAGTGCTGGCAAGTCTTTTGCTTTTTTATTTTTTCCTGCAAGAGAAAAAAAAAAGTCTTTTTTTTTTTCTTTTCATAACATCATTGAGCCCGGCTCGGGTGGCTGTGCAAGAGGTGTGTTGGTTAATGTTAGCGGCTGATTACTGAACTTCTTGTTTCAAACCGCAAAACCCTAGCATGTCAGCCTAAATTAGCTAACAGCAAGGGAGTGTCCTTCTCGGTTTGCAGGCCACAGCACATCTGCTCTTTGAAGAAAGAGAATGAGCAAAATAGGGTTGGGTGGCTGCTGGTGGGGGTTGTTGTGTTGGTTTGTTTTTTTTTTTTTGCCTCCTCTCAGCCTCCCATTTGTGCCTGTGTTCATAAATATCCGATGAGAGGCTGCCTCTGTGGTTGGCCTGTGGGAAGGGGGAAGGAGGGTGGATAAAGAGCGATTGGGGGACACCCTTCCTCCCCTCCCCACCACCTCCTCTTCCTCCCCCTCCCCTCGCCATTTGACCTTGAGTTCGTTCTCTGCTCCTGCTCCCCTCCTCCCCCTGCATCTGGTACCCGAGGCAGGCTGGTGCAGCTGGGGGGCCCAAAATCCCCCTCCCCATGCACCTTAACCCCTGCTGCTCCAAGCAGGGCCTACCCCGGATGCTCTGGACTGGGGACTCCCCAGGGGTGCCTGGGCTGGGGCCCCCCAGTGCAGCCCCCAGAGACCTGGAGGCTGAGGGTTGGGAGCATCAGCCCCCCTTGTCTCCCTGGCACGGGCATCCCGCTCCGCAGCGCTGCCGCTCGACAACCCTAATCCGGTTGTCCTTTCCAGCAGCGTCCTGGGGAACAATGGGCGGCCTTGTGCTGGCCGAGGCTGCCCGTCCCCGTCCTTGCAGCTGGCGCGTCCACCGGTGCTAAGCTCCAGTGAGCAGGATCAGCTGAAACCCTCATTCCCCTTCACCCTCTTCAAGGGCTTGGCTTTCCGCTGGGGTCGCTATCGGTTACACGAAACATTTGGTTCGCAATGGGCTGTTTGTGCTGGAAGGCGGCGGGCTCTTCCAGCGGCGGGCAGCCATCCCCGGCAGAAAAAGCTTGCCCTGTGTTAGTTTACAACAGTTTCACCCACACTGAAAAGTACAATGGAGACAGATCATGCACAATGACAGGCTGCCGGCGGCTCCAGGGGATCCATAATTTATGATGTTTTTCTTACCGATCCGGTTTTGGATTTCACAAGCAGGCCCGGTTCCTTCCCATTTGTTGCTTCCTTCCGTCCTCCTTTCTAGAAATCGGACGCCAGGCTTAAAAGGAGCGAGAGCAGCAGTGGCCACCCGGCTCTCCGGTGTGGTTGCGTTTGTGCGGGGCAGATGCGGGTTCCCCAGCCCCACCTTGCTGCCCTGAATTTATTACAGAGACAGAAGAATGGCCCTGACACACACCTCGCCGCATCACATCTTCCTGATGAGCGGCGGTGGCGGTGGCCCACGTGCTGCTGCCCTGAACCACGCTCAGGTTTACCGGGTCACCCGGTAAAAGCAGGGCTACCAGGACTCCCAGCAATTGGCTGATTAAAGGTAAGGAGGTTAATAATGGCTTTTGAGGATTGTTCGTACTCAAATAAATAAGAATCAAACCTTAATCCGCTCTATTGCCTATAATCTACCCGTGGCTCCCTTGCCAGAAATAGATGCACCGGGGCAAGATGTGGGCGGTCAGATGCCACCTCCGCAGCGAGCACGAGTGCCATCAGTCACATTCAGGCACAGAAACATGGAGCTATGTAGGTTTGTCCAATGGGCCAAGCCTGAACCATGCACACAGGGAACCCCTCAGTTTTGGATCTGGAGCCAGATTTTTGGCTGAAGCCCATCCCCACCATAAACCTGCCTGCTCTGTGGCCACCCTCCCAACCTCTCTGCACCCATTTGGGAGGCCACTCGCACAGAGGCAGGGTGAAGACCTGCTCCGAGGTCCCATCACCCCCAAATCCATCCGCAGGCTGGTTGGCCAGGGGTGCGGGGCTGCATCCCCCAAGCCCTATGCCGCGGCCGCCCACCATGCTGCAGATGGCTGGGTCATCCGGGTGGTTTGCAAATGACCAAGTAAGGTTAAAACCACAGTCACTGTGGTTACCGGCGGCTGTGATTAGTCACACAGTAAGTGATCCAATTATAGCAACCTTCCCCCTGCAACACCCCCCACTTCATCTGTTTAAAAGGACAAGCCCAGGCCTCCCTTAACTCGATTTCAGCATGGGTTTATATCCAAAAGAAAAAGAAGCCTGAAGTTGGAAAGGGAGAAGTAAGGGATCGGGGAGCCATTGTTGAGATTTTGATTTCAAAACCTGCCACAGCTCGCTGTGCCGGGAAGCCCTGCTTGCACCTGCACTGGTGCCTTTGGATCGATATCAGCTGAAGTGAGGCAGCTTTTGGGGAGGTGGGGGCCCTGCAGCTGCAGAGGTGATGGCAGAGAGTGCGAACTGGTGCAGTGGTGTCCAACGCACAGCCTTGGCAGGTCAGTTCATCTCCTGCCGCCGCAGTTCACTGACCTCGACTCTGCTCTCCCGCTGCTTCCCAACCTGGACCACTGCGCAGCTCAGTTTCCTTTTATTATTTATTTTTTTTTTTAAAAAAAGGATTTAAAGCAATTTCAAGGACTCCATCTGATTCACGTTGCAAATGGCTGTGGTTTTTAGACATGCATTTCCCCTTTTGCTGGGCCCTGGCCCTCCCACATGGAGGCAGGGGAAGGGGATTGAGGGGGATGAGGCCACTCGCTCCATCCTCCTCTCCTCCAGCTGGCCCTGGGAGCAGGTGACGGGCACCTGCGTCCCCCACACTACCGGGTGCGTCCCCCCCTCGCAGCCCCTCCCTGGTGGCTACCAAGGTGGTGCAAGGGGCAGGTGGGAAGCAGGGAGGAAGGGGAAGGGAGGCATTAATTTGCTACCATGGCAGGCGATAGCGCCTGCCCGCAGAGCGTGGAGCTGGGTACCGCCTGGGCACCCCAAACCACCGTCCTGCCTGCAGGAGCCTGCCCCCTGCGAATCCCGCTGGCATCCTCCTGCGAGCCCTTTGTGGCAGGGCTACCGCCATCCGTCACTGTTATTTATTGTCTTCTTTCAGTGTGGAGCAATCCCTGGGGTGCATGAAGGCTCGGTAAGGCTGATCCTGTACTCGATCCTTTTCCACCTCTCCTTGCACACGTGGGTTTTTTGGCCATGCAGTACTTAAACGTACTCCCCTCAGCTGAGAGCACCTGTGCTCTTCTTTAGAAGGGTGAGGGTTGAGAAACGACTAAGGCGACTTTGCAGGTGAACAATAAAGCCATAACTCTGCTCCCATGAGATTTGCCCCAGCGCACAGTTTTGTGACTGAGCTGTAAATCCTTGGGAAACCGTTTAATGGAGACCCCGATCCTTCAGTGTGGTGTTTACTGTGGCATTTTTGGGGTGAGCTGTTACAGCCCCAGCCCTCCTGCTTCTCGTGGATGCAACCACTTTGCTCCCAGCCACGGGCTTCACAGCTCCATGTCATGTGCACCTTGGGTTTTATCTGGTCAGGGCTGAAGAAACACCCACAGAAGCTGAAGACTCTGTCCCAGTGGAGAGCAAGTGAGAGATGGGAGGCTCCAGGCTGACCCAGCCTCAATGGTGCATGCTGTGGGGCGGCCTGGGGGGCCTGTCAAGGCCCTGCTGGGAAAAATCTCCCCTCTTGGATTAGTGGGGGAGTCTGTGTCTGCTGTTATGGCCATTCACTGTCCACACGCTGACAAATCACTCCTGGCTGGGGGCACTGCTGTCCTGGGGCTCACACAGCAATTTGCAGTGAGTTTCTCAGTCTTTCAGGGCAATCGTTGTGAGACACTATCCAAAGTATTTGGATACTGCCTACCTTCCTGCCTGTTGGGAGGATTTCTTCTCACTCCTGCCTCCAGTCCTCCCCAGCCAAGGAAAATGTCCTCTCCCCTCTCCATACTGATGCATTCCCCTCACACAGCCACTTGTCAAGTGCAAAGGAACTGCCCTTCTCGTTGGGGACCGGCCCTTCAGCCGCAACACCCACTGGGGTGGGAGCCCCCCCGCACCACAGAGATATGGAGGACCAGGTCCACCTATCTCTTCCCTGGCCACCCATCCTCCTGGCCTCTAGGGCAAGGTTTAGTAAAACAGCACTGGCACAATAAAAGACTGTAGTCCCTTCTTGAACTGGTGCCAGCTCCGAAAACCAGCATCACAGCCTGGGTAAGCAATAGCAGATGTCTGGGGCCTTGGAAAGCCATTTCCCAGTGGAGGAGAAATGAATGACATGAAGTCTAGGCAAAGGTGGTCCAGCCCTAGCTGCTGTGGTGCCCGGAGGTAGGGCTGAGCAACAACCTTCCTGCCTCTGTGAGTGTGACGGGGCCAAGGGAGGGCTGGGGGGAGCCCACCTGTCCCTTGCAGGTCCCCTCACAGCCTAGGGCACTTGCTCCTGAGGACACCACTTTTCCTGCAGAAAGAGAATGATGTTCTCATCAGGTCTGGCAGCATCCACAGCCAGACCCCAGAACTGACACCCAAGCAGGTTAAAATGCACTGGGATAAACATACTTGGAGTGTCAGTTATTTTCTAGGTGCCAACATGTGGCAGTCCACAAGCAAGGCTAGTCAGGCTGCATGAACCCTTTTCCCCAGCGCACTTGGCCCCTGCTCCGGTAACTGGCGACAGGGAGCAGTCAAGAAAATTCCTCTGGTCCTTTGCATAGCATCCTCTTCAAGTTGCACCACCTCTGCACAGAGCAGTGCTCAGTAAAAGTGTCTTCCCAAGACCAAATTGCAGATGAAGCAACAGGACCGGGACAGCCATGTGTAACAGGAACCCGGCATGAGTCCTGCCCATGAGGCTTCAAGGACTGTCAGAAACATCACTGGTAGTGGTGTTCATTGTTTGCACACCAATGAGTTATGTTTGCACACCAAGGATAAGGATTACATTTTTTCTCCACGTCTTGGCAGAGCTGGTTCCTGCCAGTAAGTGGTCTGAATTTTAAAGTCTGATCCAAAACCCACGAAGTCCTGCAAACCTTGATAGGCAGCGGTTCAAGTTCTTTGTGAGTAAAGAAGTGGAAAGAGAAACAAAATAATTTTCTTTAATGAATGGAAGAGGGAGAAGAAATTCCCAAATAATTATAAGTGTGTTTACAGTGACTCCCACTGTTTTATGCCTGTGACCCCGGGTCAGATGTGGGGTTTTGTATAGATCCATCCATAAGTACATAATACACTTGTCATAGATGAGATCAGCTCTGATGTATTTTTCTGGCAGCTCCAGAGCCATCATATTTTCAATGTTTTGTCCAGTCAATCACATCTCAAATGGTGAGGTTTCCATCACCTCCCTCCACCGTCTCGTAGGAGCTCTTTGTTAGGACAGTTTCTCAGTGTTTGCAGGAACTCTCTGGGCAGAGAAAGATGGGCCGTACACCTAAAGATGGCCTGTTTTATTGGTGTTAACTGGACGCAAAATGTAATCCCTTGCAGTTCTCCCTGGCTTTTATCAGCCTGACTTGCACAGGTCAAGGAGCACATACCTACATAGCCGAGCACGATGCTGTGTAGAGCTACCCCGGGGCAGGCCTGAGCAACCGTCCTCTGCCTGCTCCCCAGCCCTGCTGGGAACACCAGCCTGGGATGAGCGAGGCACCAACACTGTGTCCAGCACGGGATGTAGCTCCCTGGGAGCCAGCCAGTGCATCTCTGCCGTGGCAGCAGACACCCACTTCACGGCACCGTGAAGGTGGTGTCAAGCTCAGCCACAGTCCCCTAAAGCGCCGAGGGGCAGGCGGCACAGCTCTGAGAACTGTGTTGCCCAGAGGTCTCACTAACGGGCAGCTATGGGCTCTCCAGTTGCTTTCCTTCCTTGCAGGAAATCCACAGGTATGCCTGGGCTTGGAAACCAAGCTGCTTTTAACGTGTCTTTGCAGGCATTGCCGGACACGCTCAGGGTCTGCCCCAGGTTTGCACGCTCGCCGACCCCCCGCCATCCCGTGAGGCTGCTGCTGTGGGTAGGGAGTGCATGAGCAGCCCATCTCCCCCTTCCTGCGCCTTCTCCCTCATCAAAAAACCTCAATACAAAGTGTACACCCACTGTAGGATCCTCCCCGCGTGTAAATTCGCCTAGATTGGTGTAGACCGTCTGCTGATGTATTTATGATGTGGGACACCAGACTGCAGCTGTGGATCTTGGTGCCTGAGCTCTACTGGAGGGGCCGCTTAGGTTAGAGCTTGCGTGCTACTCTACCAGTGGCACCAAATGTCTTACACCCCGGTGTAATTGGGTTGGCGGGTTCAGGGAGGGGGTGTGTGACATATGGCGAGTGGGGAGGACATTTATGAGAGAGCAGAGGGAGGCCCGGCGGAGCAGTCAGCGGCCGGGACACCGGCCATGCGTGCTCCTCAGCAGGACTCCTCCTCTGTTTATTTTTTTTTTGTTTTTCTCTTGCTGTATTGGGTGAACTTGAAATATTTTGGTATGTGAGTGCGTGGCTTCGATGCATGCATGACCACCAAGCTTTGAAGAGCGGAGCGCGCATCTCCCTGTGCACCTTTCGCCAAGACCCCACAGGTCATAAAGCAACTGCGCTGGATAGGGAAGCCTGCACCTCCTTCCTTCCCTCACCCTCAGCTTTCCTCCCGGAGCCACCATGCAGGGCAGGGCAGGGCAGGGCAGGGCAGGGCAGGGCAGGGCAGGGCAGGGCAGGGCAGGGTGCGGGAGGTGATCCCCTGCCCTCAGCCTGCTGGCATTTCTCTCCCCAGTGGTTTTGGTAAGGAGACATGGTAATGCTCCTGTTCGTGCCAGCCCCAGCTTTGCACTTGCACATATTTCTGTTCACATACACGCTCCCACCATGGCCCCAGCGGCTGCTCTCATTTATTCCCTCTATTTTTGGCTACTGGGTGGAGCTCACCATGGCTGTGTCTGTGGGGGAGGCTTTCAGAGGTGCTTCCCTGTGCACAGATGCTGGCAGGTGCTGAGTGGGGCTTTCAAAAGTATCCTTGCCCTCACGACTTAAACAGGAGCAAGGCACCCTGGCACCTTTTCTGCCCTAATCTGCATCTTTTGTGCCCAACACTGTATTCAGCCAGAATTATTTTGGTGCCCTCACCCACCTTATCTTGAACCGCTGATGTGCAAGCCTGCTGCTATCTGCGGTAAAGCCACATCATGGTGTCAGCAGTTAACGCCGAGCCTGGGTAAATACACCCTGCCCTTGAGTCCGGCTGACTTGCTTGCTTTGGCTCTGGCCTGACCACGGCTGCTTGGTCTCCGGAGCGTAAGCAGGGCAGGCTCCTATCTGCTGTTAATGTCTTACTGGAAGTCGGGCAATTTGTATTAGCCTGAGATAGGTCCTCGCTGATCTCGGTGGCGGCGTGCACCCTAGAGAGCAAATGTTTGTTCTGTGATTCACGATTTGGGAAAGCGTGAAGGGTATGCTCAAAAAAAGCCCCTCCCCCCCACTACCTAATTAGTTTCCCCATCATATTCTTTTCATTTCTTTATTATTATTTCAGTGGTTTGAAGTTTATTAAGAGTGTCATAATATCTGGGGTTATTATTTAAAGCCTCAGGTCCTGGAATCTTGCGAATGCACAGGAACTGCTGCTTTCAGTGCAAAGGTAGGCAAAGCAAGAAGGAGTTTCTGCTTTCTATAGCCAAAAAGATGGGCCAGAGCACTAAACACCCCACAGTCACCCAAAATGTCAGCAAAGACAAAGCCAGTCTATTACACTGAGGTGTATTTAAAAGCATGGTCCCCTTTTCATTTGACTTGGGGGGGATGCTGAGCTGCAGACTCCTGGTGACTCCTGTCACCACCTCCTCGTGGTGACATTGCATATGACCCATTTTTGGAGTGGGGTGAGAAGCTGGCCATGAGCTGCAAGGAGGTGGCCGTGGTGCAGCGAGGAGATGTCCCTGGAGCAAGGAGGTGGCCCTGGAGCAGTGAGGAGATGTCCCTGGAGCAGGGAGGAGGTGGCCATGGAGCAATGCAAAAGCAGGAGCTGCTCCTTGGGCATGGAGGAAGGAAAGGACCACCTCCCCCCCGCCTTCCTAATGGATTCCTTCAGATTAGAAAGCCCCAGCTACCTTTTTTCCCTGTAATGGCCCCTGAGGCTAATGTCTTAAAGAGGAAACAAAAGGATTGCTTTACATCACACAAGTGGGGCAGGAGCTCAGTGGGGAAAGCAGCACTTGAGTGATGCAGCACTGCCAGAGCTCCTGCAGCAGGATGGAGGCCAGGGGGAGGGGTGCAGCTAGCCCTAACTTGGGCTTTGCTCTGTGGCCTCTTGGTATTAAACCCTTTATTAACCCTTTCTCTGCTGCTCTGGTGTCCATGTGCTCTGGGAGGGCTCTTCTATCCTGGGACATTCGAACAAGTAGGGGGACATTGAGGCAGGCCACAGAAGGGGTTGCATTTGGTGGGCATAGCCAGCAATGAAGACCTATGCTCTGTGGTAGCTAAACCAGCCAGAAACAGTGGTAACAACACTAAAATTCAGAACAGTATTCTGCAGTAATGCCTTAAAAATGATGGCAAGCGATAAACAGAAGGGAGCTTGAAAAGCCGAGCTCCCGGGGCGAGAGGAAGGACGCTTCCTACGGAAGAGGAGCACTGGGCGAGAGCAAAAACAATCCCGGGTAGCATGCAGCTTCCAGCGGCTCCAGCTGTGCCACTCTTCCTTTGTCTGCTCTCTCCTCTGGCTGCTTTCTGAGGGGTGTGACAGAGAGTTTCTGGGTTTCGCACAGAGCAGGTGTGACAGCCACCCAGGGAGCTGGAGCAGCGGCAAAACCAGGCGGTCAGGCGGCAGCTGGATGCAGTGAGTCCGCTCCGCGTATCTGTTTTGGGCAGGGGGTTGTGTAGGAGAGGTTGCTGTAGGGACAATAATCTGACAAAGTAAAAGAGACACATTTGATTAGCAGTGAACAGGAGAAAATCGACTCTTTTGGACCATCATCGTCTTTGCCACACTGGATTGAAACGATGCTCTGTCAGTGCCCTGGTGTTGACCCTGTCCTACGCCAGTCTCTTCGCAGGAAGATACAGGGAGGTGGGCTAATCGGCATCTCCTCCAAGAGCATCCTTCTCACCCCTGGGGTCCCTGCTTTGTCCCTGAAGCATGACCTCCTTATGCCTGTCCCAAACTCATTTTGCAAGGCACGTGGGTCTTTTGTGCTTGAATTCAACACAGTTAAAGAAGAACAGGTGATGTCTGAAACTTGTCCTGATCTGGTTCCCATCAACGATAAATGTTTTGCTTCGTCAAATATGAAGCAGCTGAAAAAAAGACTCTGTGGTGGGCTGATGCAGTCTGCTAAGACTTTCAGCCTTGTAGGGCAGGTCTGTTCCCTCTGTGACATTACAGAGCATGCAGCCCTCCTTCAGGCCTGAGAGCTACATTGGCTGCTCTCAGAAAAGCTCACCAAAGGAGAGCTGTTGAAATTTATATGAATCGCAGAGAAAGTGAAAAATAATTAAAAATTAATAAGGAAAACAAATAAAACCCTACCCTATTTTAACAGTAGGGCCAAGGGAGAACATTGGGTGCTGAAAATGGCGTATTCCCAAGGAATAAGCACCATCTCTTCAAAGGTGCAGCTCTCCCAGAAGCAATAGGAGCAGCATCTGTGCATACAGCCTTTAAGTTGGTAAGTTGTCTGTAATTTCTCTGCAATCACCAATATTCTGCGGGGATTCTAGGGTGCTTTTTTTTTTTTTAATGTATGTTTTATTTTCCATTGCAAAGGCCCAACTCTCTCTCTCTCTTTCTCTGAAAGCCCATATGCTCCTGTCCTGTTTGACTTTAGCGTGCAGGAAATGGCCTCTGTCCAATTAGCAGCATGGGAATTAGCGCTGCTCGAAATTCGCTACTCCCCACCGTATTCCCCTCTGAGAGCGCTGAACTTCAGCGCTCAATTTTCTCTCTTCTCTCTCTCTCTTAAAAACAGCAGCACGAAGACTGGGTGCGTAGGAAGCTATTAGAAAAGCGCTGTTAATCCTGAAGTCAGGAGACGCAGATGTTAAGTTCCTAGCGATATTAGCACAGAGGTATTTCAGGTGAGTTGTGTTTTCAAGTTGCATTTTTTTTTTCCAGTTTAGTATGTATCCTTTATTTTGTAAGATGTTAATAGCCTTGGCAGTTCTTGCAATTCATTGCGAACTCGTAGCATTTGATACTTCACTGAAGCCTGAGCCTCTGGAGTCCTATGCATAACAGAAAAACCTCAGATTTAGCACTCTGATGTTTGTGAAAAGCACGTTGAGCATCAAAGTGGAAATGGAAAATGTAAAATAAACAGTCACACAATTCCATACATACACCTATATACATAAATGTACATATTCACACCTAAATAATTATTTTAAAAGCCAACTGTGTGATATTTTACTGGAGTGGGGAGAGGCAACACATACTCTTCCTACGCTTGAGATTGACATTTCTGCGTGAACACCATGAGTCATAAAAAGGAGGAATTCATTGGAGATAACATAATTACAATACCTCATTTTTAACGTCCTGTGCTTGAGCCTTTACCAGCGTGACTTTAATGTGACATGTTTCTGTGACGGTGCGTATTTACTGTACAAAAGAGATAGCTAGTGCTCTTTTGCGATGAATGCAAAGCACGCAAAGGAAACTTTTTATTTAGGTTGCTGGACACAGACCAAAGCTGTGGTTTTTCCTAGCTGTCTAGCTCCCAGGCTGACTCTCACAGTGGGTGCCTGGTGTCACTGTAATGGGTTTCTCCAAGTCCTGGCCTGGATTAGGCAGTTACAGATCAGAGTGAAATGCCGACTACACGTTACACATAGTTTACCTTTTGTCACAGCAATTTTGAAAAAAAATTTCTTTAAAGCATGCTTTTAAAAAGTTACAATGGGAAGCACATCTCATGTGCGAGGCAGCGAGTCCCTGCTATGTCTTTCGCTATTCGCCCATAATCATAGACAAAATTAAATGTCATTATTGTTGTTATTTAGTTACCTTGTGCCAAGCAATGTCTGCTAAGGCCAGGTTCCAGTTGCGCTAGATATTCTGCAAAACTATTTTCAGGCATAGGGCCTAATATCTAAATTATAAACTGTAGTAACTGGGAGAAACTGATGGAAAGGCAGAAAAGCTTTGTTTAGCCTGAGAACAAATTGGGTGGGGGAATCGATCCTCCACTGGAGTGGGGTGGCTGAAGGTGCCAGGTATATCAGAAGACATTTTAGGAAGTCAAACTTCTTTCCTGTATTCACTGAGACAGAAACGTGTGATGTCGCATGCATTTGTGTTACCAAATGCTGATAACAGGTTCTCTCTTATCTATAGATGCAAAGCCGGGCCGGGCCTACAGGGACACAAAACAAGGGACCTGGACTCTGCAAGAGAAGTCAAGATCTCCATATGTCTTCTCATTCTGAGCTGGAAAAAAGTGGAAACATTTTGCCAAAATGGGGGAGAGCACATTGATGAGCGAGCTGGGCCCTGCTGCAGGAGGCTCAGGTAGCGCTCTTGAATCGGCACAGCCCCTCCGTAAGGTGCAAATGGTGTTGAACTGGGATGAGTCTGGCCACATGAGAACACAAGGTAGTGTGACTGAGAGATAGCAGCTGGATGGCAAAAGTGAACGGATGGCATTTGTGGCAGTCTGGAGGCAGCCCAGAGGCCCATTTTCTACCGTGAGGAGATCTTGCTCTATTGTTTAGTGGTGGGAAATTAAATAAGAGAGCCCTAGGAAAGGATCTGGACAGAAATGGTGTAACACAGGACTGAGAGACACAAGTAACCTTTGGGATAACACTGTTCTCCTTGATTTGCAAGAAAGATTTATTTCTGGTTTTATTTGAGGAAGACACTGACTTTTATTGATATACTGTTTAGCCAAACCAAGACCATGAGCAAGCATTATCCAAAATGTGTAAAACAGAAGACACTAATATTTATAGGGGTCCCTGTCAGTGTATTGCTTCACTTCAGTATTTGGCATAAAAAAAATTATTCAGTCAGTGTAATTGCATCCCACCTCTGTCGGAGTTTGAGCTGCTAATTTATACATGTAGCATGGAACCACTCCCATGGTGTCCTTTCCTAGGAAGACCTTGGCATATTTGGCAAGTCTTGCACAGCGCCAACCCCCATGTTGTCCCAGGAATTAGTTCTTATAACATTGTGGTTGTATTTAGACATTTTTGTAGAAGGATTTTCTTCAAATCTAAAGCCCACTTATGGGTCATTGTCCCTCAAATGTGCCCTGATTGCATTGTCAGGAGCCTGCTGTCATCTGTCCTTCCCCTTTTGAAGGCACATGACCTAGTTGGACACCCCAGGTGCCTGGGATGTTACTGTGCCTCTCATGAGCTGTGTGAGAGGAGGTGACACCGTTGCTCTGGTGTGACAGCAGTGAGGGTGGTGGGTGGCCCGGCGTGCCGGGAGCGGATGCGTCCTCCCCAGGCACAAGGGCACTGGGGGCAGGATGGCTCTATCAGTTCTCCTTGGGGTGAGTGGGTGGCTCTGCATCAGCCCTGATCACTGACCTGTGCGGGGGTGTTGGGTCCTCCCTTAATTAGCTATGGCCTATGGTCATGGACGGGCTCTCAGCCGTTTTAATGAAAAGATGTGTTCTAACAGTGACCTTGATCTAACCGGGAGGTGCCAATCACAGTGAGAATGGCTGTCATAACAATCATTGCTGGCACATCGGGGACCTCGGGACTAGTGGAAAGGCAGGCAGCACCATTCATGGCCGCTGCAGCTTCATCCTGCAGCAGGTTGGAGGAAGCCCCTGAGCCCAGAGCAAGGGAATTCAGATTTTCCTTCCCATCATGTGCTCAAGTCCTGATCTGAGGAATTACATCTTCTGTGGGGTCTTACTGACTGCCCCTTAGTAACTGTGGAGGTGTCTCCTCTGTCCCTCCTCTGCTTGCACTGACCCTGTCCTCCAGCAGCCTCAGCTGGCTGTGCCCGAGCTCCTGTGCAGCCTCGCCCACCGCCGCAGCACCCCGGGGCACCATGCCGGGACACCCCAGCTCTGGGGGTCCTGTATGGGGGCATCCGTTCCCTCTCCCCGAACCCCCTTCTTTGTTCTGCGCCTTCATTCCCTATTCATGTGATCACCTCGGTGCGATGCTGTCTCTCTCCTTCCCTGACTCTGCAGGAATCAGCGGTAGCTTCCCTCTCCATCTGCCGCTGCAGAAGGCTCCTGGGCTGCGCTCTGCCCTTCCCCCAGTATTTGTAGGTCTCTCCCTCCCTCCTCACCATCTCTCCCGCCTCTCTTCCACCCCCTCCAAAAGTCCTCAAGAGTCAGCTGTCACTTGTTTTTATTTTCTCCTGGCTCCTGTAGCACGGTCACATCTGACTTGCCTGTGTTATTCCTCTGTGGCTGGGGGAAAACGTGGCCAACTTTTGCCTGGTGTCAGTTGAGCAGCCTGGGCCTCCCCTTCCTCCTCCTCCTCCTCCTCCCTTGGGGTCGCGGAAGCCGTTGCCGCACTGTCTCCCCTCCTTTCTCATCATGGCTGGGCTGCAGCTGGCGTGACTGGTTTGAGCAAATCTGGGGCCTCCTGCGAAGCTGCTCAATTGAGTTTGCCTCCCCCTCCCCTCCCCCTGCCCCTGCGAGGCTCGGGAGGGTCTGTGTGACTTTTCCCCCTTCCCCCTCCCCTCAGTGAGGAGGAGGGCCAGCCCCAGCCTGGAGATGCAGACGGGAGTGCTGCTGGTGGTGGTGGTGGATGGGGAATGCACGGCAATTGCGGGGGGCAGGCAGCTTTTCTTGGGATAAAGCGAGGGTTTTCTGGGGTCCCCTTGCTCTGCCGGAGAGGTGCCTGTTGCCTTTTGGGGCTTGGCCAGAACAAAGCACTGGTGGCTCCACCAGCACGCCAAGGGCGAGCAGACATCCCTGCCTGATGGGCTTCAGCACGCCCTGGACATCCCACGGCCCCATCTCCATACTGGGGTCCCCCAGTCCTTAATGAATTGACCCTTTCCTGCTTTCCTGCTTATCTTTTTACGATTGCCCTGGGGCACGGTTCATTTTACTCCCTCCTTTAATGAGTCAAAGGGGTCCGGTTGGAGGCTTTCCAAGACTAAGCCTCCTGCGTTTCTTTACCCTTTCTACAAGCTTAATGAATATGCCACCAAAAAGCTCATTAGATGTAATGTCAGTTCTATTTCTGGTGCTCCCTCTTCGAGAAACTGCGTCCTGCGCTGGCAGGGAGATGAACCCAGTGAGAGCCACAAATAAACACCAAACCCCTCCTGCGCCTTCTTCTCTGTCCTTCCCTTTTTTAATGCTTAAACAGGAACGGGGGAAGATTCATGAGCCCTCCTAACTTCTCCTCTGGCTGTTCATTTACCCGAGGCTGTCTTCCCTCTCGGCCCCTCGGACTAAAACCGATAGCCTGGGCTTTTTGCTCCTTGTTGATGCCCTGGCGGCTACTGGGGCAGGGGGGCAGTGGCTGTGGGGTACGGTGGGGAGGTGAGGAGCGCAGGGCTGGACTGAGGAAGCGGAGCCTTTAAAAAGCGGTGCAAAACCACGGTGCTTCTGGGAAGCGATCAGCCCTGTTTACTGCAGGTGAATCAGAGCTCCATCACTCATGAATCACTGGAGTATTTGACATGTCACAGCGGTGGAAAATGATTCACCGAAGGTTTGGTCTCTGGAGAATAGATTTTTTTTTCCCCCCTACCAAGGAAATTTGGGATTGCTTCAGGGTTTGTTTGGGTCCCCTCCTCCCTTCCAGGGAAACAGGCGTTCGCAGAGGCAGGCAGGCAGCTTGGAGGTGGGGGGGGGTGGGGAGAAAAGAAATTTAAAGATGTGAGAGCAGTTCCTTCCCACTGCCTGTCCTTGGCTATTGCTTGTCAGATATGTGTGAGTTGCAACTAGTCACGAGGAAGGGGAGAAGCAGTGCAGGGAGAGGATGTGGTTACTCTGCAATATGCTGTATCTCTGCTAGAAAGTCGCAAAATGCATCCTACTTACACGGTGAGCCCCTTGAACCCTACTGAAAGCTGTAGGAGAGAAGTTCTTCTTCGGCCTTTGTATTTCACTTCCTACAGATGTATTTTTCAACGTAACGTTATTTTGTCATCTGTGTTGTGATCATCTGGCGAGGAGGCCTTCTGTTTTGGGAATGAGTGTTCTCAGCTCTAGGAATCGTAAAATGTAATACGGCTTTTGATGCAGTGGGAGCACTAATGCCCTCATAAAAAATTCTATTTATGTTTGAATTTGAACAAGGTATTACAATGATTTAAAGGGTACAAGTCAGAAATATGCCAAGATTAGTGGCTTCCTATTGGTCTTAATCTTGTTCCCTTACCATTTTCAAAGACATATTAATAGCTTCAATTTTTAATTTGAGTTTTCCTTCCCTGTAAGGTATCATTAAGTTGGAAGCTGCAAATGAATGACACTGGTAATTTGGCCTGCTTGAATGTCTGTGCCTGATATCGGAGGGTCAGATGTTTCCCAGTTCCTTCCCGGTGTGGACATCAGTTATAGAGCAGATTGTGTCCTGTACCTCCAGGGGCATGGAGAAGGTGGCAGTGGCTGTAAGTCAGCTCTGACTTTCTAGGCTTTCTCTTTCTAGGCTGTTACAGGGCTGGAACAGCCCCCTGTTTCTTAATTTTGTATGCTTTCTTTAGTGCACATCGCAGGAGACAGCAGCTCACTCGCTGGGTACGGCTCCTTGGTGAGAGCGCGCGTCACAGGACGGGTCCCTGGTTTGCAGAATGAGGCCGCCCATCACAAGCACGTGCAGAGAGGAGTGTTGGCTAATACTCTTTTGCAAAGTACCTGCTCTAAAAATGATGCCACCTCGATACTAAAGCCGTTTCTTTTTATATTTTGCGTTATTATTATTATTTTATTCTAATTAATACTGTGATGCATGAAAGCTTCTCACACAATTAAAATGATGAAGTAATAATACAGAAGATGGGAATCTCTAGAGCTAAGGGACAAAGGGAAATAGCAATTAGTGGAGCTATCTTTAGCTCTTTGGCCCTTTGCAAGGACAACAGAGAGCTATTTAATGTGGGGGCTGGGAAAGTGCTGTTGAAAATAATCTACTAGGAGAATGCTCGTGCACTAAGTTGCTTAGTTCTCCCTTGTTCTCTCCAGCATCTATTCACTGCTAAAATAGCGCCCACGTTTCTCGGTCTTTTAAGATAAAACTGTCTTGTATCCCTTAACCTTGTTTCCTCTGAGGGAGAGAGAAATTCTACCAGGAAGCCCCGCAAGAGATTATCACTGCTGATACACTCACTGTCATAGCTACCACCTCCTTATTTGTCTAGGAGCATGCTGTGCCTGGCAGCTGGTAAGAAAATAAATAAATAAGCCCCAGGAATCAAATTCCTGAGGAATCTGGTCATTTCAAGGTTCCTCAATACATTCACAGGTTTTAAAGGCCAGAAGGGACGATTATACTCTGTCCTCTGGTGCAACATAATCCATTGAATTTCTCCCAGTGTTGCTGGTACTTGGCCGTATGAAATGAGTTTGTCCGCTTTAAAATCCTCTCCTCAGCTCTGGTGTCTCCTCTCAGACAATCCTCTCTTACCCCTCACGCTCTCCTGTTCACTGCTGCATGTGTGGGCGAGGGTGTTTTCAGGTCTTTTATCAGGAGCAGCGCTGGAGCAGGACGTATTTTAGGTTATGATGTCACTGCCCGATCCCTTTAACCTGTGCTGGCTGCTTCACCTCCAAGCCCTCACACAGCATTTCAGCCCCGCTCCCAGAGATGGGGATAGCCCTCACAGGTATCTCACAGATATCTCCTCTCTGGGTCTGCTCCACGGAGAGATTTTAGGGTGATGTTTATTCCCCAGCAGGGAGGAGGGGTGGTACCTCTGTCAAATGGCCGGAGGGTAGTATCATCACAGCTGGAGGCTGGCCAGGCTACAGCGACCATGATGTGTCTACAGCCTCGGAGGGGGGAGAGTTCATGTCTTTTCCCTTTATTTATTCCTGTGACGGCTGCGCTCTGGGGCTGGCCTGCCTCTCACAGGGACAATGGCAGCCAGTGGCCAGCCTTGCTCATAGATCCGCTCCGTGTGGGGCTGGGAGCACATCGGTGGCGGGGGAGTGGGAAACTTTGTCGGCACCCAGAGCCGGCAGAGCTTGCAACAAGCAGAGAATGGTTTCTCAGCAGCTGAAAAGGCTGGGGAGGGGACCTGGGTGGAAATCAGTGGGCTGGGTAGAGCAGGGGCAGACCGCCCTTGGCCCTGAGTCAGAGCAACCCTCCCCGGGCTGGAGAGATGACACCTGGGAGGAAGAGATGACTGATTCCTGTAAAGGGGCTGAGTAACTCGTTTGTTTAGTCAGAGGGTTATTACCTCCCCAGGAGGGTGGTCAAAGTCTGGCAGCTGCCGGCAGCCTGGCAGAAGGCCGTGAGCAAATGGAGGGCTGAAGCCCCAACACATCTCGGAGGCGGGCAACCAGTAGCGGCTGCTCTCTGCTTGCGCCCCTGCGCTTGCCACGGCCGCGGTGTTGCATCTGCCTTGATGCAGATGAGGACCGAGTCCAGCGCCATGTGTGTGAATGTTAAAGCAGTTCTCTCCCTTTCAGTTCTCTTCTGGTGAATCCCACATCTACATGGGCTCGATAGATTTATCTGGAAAGTCTGAACGGAGATGCTCTTTGTATCCTCAAATGCTACAGGGGTGAGACATGTATTCTGCACACTGAATGAGCAAGGGTGACCTTTTGGCCATGCTTTACATCTGCACTAAATTGTATGGGTTTTTTTTAAAAGGCAGCATGGTTAGGTGGTTAGGCATACATCAAGCAAAGGTTTACCCCCTACCATTCTGAGTGTGCCAGAGCTCCTGCAACTTGCCTGACGTCTTCAAATATGCTTTGCCTCTGAGTTAAAGCCTCACCTCTTAGAGCACAGCCATGACAAGGGGCTGCTCTTCCTTTTTTTTTTTTTGGTCTGTTTATTTACTTAGCTCTTCGTTCAGGGCAGATGTCTAGCTATTCTAGCTGGGCAGCAAAGCTTGAAGGCTCAGGCCAGGGAGCAAATAACAAGAACCCCAACTGTATTATTTCAAAAAAATCTCATGATCTGTTAAGCGTGTCTCAGTGTCTGCCGAGGACCCGGCTGGTGCTTTTGGACTGATTGGTTGGCAGGACTGCCATTTCCAACAGTTTTCAAGCCATCCCACAGGATTGGTGATGTGGTTTATGTATTTCAGCCTGCGCTTCAGCCTGCTGCTGTCTTTAAAATGTCTGAAAGTCCTTAGCGTAGGGAGTAGGTGTGCCTAAAAATCCCTTCATGTGGTGCTCCCTTTTCCACAGCTGTGATTCACTTGCCATTATAAACAACGCGATAACTTAATTCTGATGGGCTGTTTTAATGTGCTATAAAATATAAATTTAGGCAGCACGTAAAATAAGCTTTTCCTGCCATATGACAGAAACCACAACTGTCTGGCATGGACACGCAGCCAGAACCTGAAAGGAAGCAAAGCACAAAGCCAGACATGATCTTTGATCATATGTTGTTTAAAATTAACAGCACAGATCATAACCACACTTAAATAACACATCTGTCTGGGGGGTTAGATAGTACCACACAATATGCTTTTTTAATTCATTATGCATTTGAATCTCTCCCAAGTAACAGGTGGTTTTCTGACAATGCAACTTGCCAAAAAAGGGCTTGAGAAAGGGCTGGCTGATGGTTATCCTGGGAGGTGAGGTAGCCTGGGTTCCTGGATAGCAACAAGCCCTGGCTCTCTTAACTCTTTTCCTGCTGGTTCTCCATCGGTCCTGCCATGATTAATGCCCTGTCTGCATTACAGCACCTGCATTTTAGCTGTCGGAGGGAAAGCTGTGTCCCGAGGCTGGGCAGAAGAGGTTTGGGGTCCGCACCCTGGGGCTGAGGACCCACGCCACTCGGACGATGCTGTGGGTGCCAAGTTAGTTCAAAGGGTGGGACTGCCCTGACCGGACACATGCTTCTTCAGGGGACCAGTCTGACCTAATGATCTTTGAGACACTTTATGGCCACTAGAGAGGAATGGCACCTTTGGAGGGCGATTCATCCCAGGCCATAACTATCACAAGAGGTGGCTGTGCCTCCAGGAGCACAGCAGGCTGTGCCTGCTTATCGCCTTGAACCGTGAAGTGGGGATGACAAGCTTGGATGGTGACATTTACACCGCGGGCAGGGGGTGAATCCCACCTGAGCTGCTTGCTCACTGTTCTGGGATTGCTCAGGCCACCCAGGCTGCGTCGACGTGTCCGTGTCTTGCCCTCTACCCAGTATGTCTGAACGGCACGGGTGGCGTGTGGACAAGAGGGCAGAGTTTGCCATGGCAGGCATGCCCCAGCCCTCTGCCAGCTGCTGTTTGCAGACCCCTTTGAGGTGGAGGGCAGTCGTTGCTCTGCCAGGCTTGGTGTTCCGCAAATGGTGACTGGCACCCAGTCTGAGACAGGGAAGTGTAAAACCCACTGCACCTTGCTTTTCCCCACAAAAGAGGCTGCACAGATGATCCAGCTACAGCATGAGGGAGGGATATGATTAACTGTACCTCATTATGCATGACAGCAACCACTAGAGCTTATAAAATTAGCCACATCTTTTAAAAATCTAGCTGCGATATCTGGAGTCCAACACACGTCCCGCTGCATGGCTCCCTGGAGCTCTGCCGCGGGCTTTTTGGTGCAGAGCCTGCTGCCTCTCCAAGCTGGTAGGGAGGGAGGGGAGCCTGATGTGGCTCCGCTTCTTCCCTTGCTTCTTTGAATCTCCTCTGGGCAGATTTGAGGAGATCTGTCTGTCCCTCTAGCAGTCTTGTGAGCTCCTGGTAGGGGGAAGAGTCCTGGCCTCAGCCCTTGTGCAGTGAGGTGAGCTCAACTCCAGCAGTAATGGACGTGTCTCTTCATATCCTCCAATTATAACAGTTATTCATTTTGACCCGTTCCTTGTATAAGCAGCTGCTCTGGGAGGCGGGGGAAGGAGAGACAAGACTTCCTCCAGGGTTTGCTTATAGTAGTTCCCATTTTTGGCCAAATAAACTCACCAGAGGGTGATGGAAAGCCTTTCCCTCTTGCCGAGAGCTCTTTGATCCTCATACCCCCAGGGCTGAGGGGAACGGCTTCCTTTGGGTGCTTGGCACAGGCATGGTGCCTTACTTACCTTGCTTGGTTAGACATCCTTCAGACCGGCCAGAGCAGGGGAGCTGAGCTTTGTAACCTGGGAATGGAGTGGGAGACATTTAGCCTAGCTCCTTTCCCGCATCTAACGACACGTTAGACCTCGGGGTCCTCCTGGCTCGCTTGTCACATGTTGTTTGGGTTGAGGTCTACCCAGAACAGATTTCCAGATCAGCAGCTGCCACTGCTGAGAAGAAGTTTGTTGAAATGAACATCTCAAACACGCTTTGTGAGGTGAAGCAGGGCCCATGGAGGCACAGGTAGTTACTGGGAGCTGTGGTATGATTTCATCCTGGCCACCTTGTTAGTTACAAGGAGGCTTTGAGAAATCCCGGCACTGAGCTGGCTGCAGATGAGCCCTGGGCTCAGGGACCTGACAACCCTGTGTTCCCGTGCTTTCTTTTTGCTGCAAATTCCTCCTCTATCTCACACATTTGTCAGACTGGTCTGCTTTGCCCAGCACCCATGCAGGGATCAACACCAGGATCACCTAGCCGAGCAGAACTGGTAGGGCTCCTAGATTATGTTGTGCTGTAAATAGCAACGATACAGGACCCTGAAGACTCTGAAGGCAAGGTGTTTGGGTTTTGGGGCTTTGGTTTAAGCTTTTTGCCTGCTGGGGGAGCAGAGGCCTGCAGATCCTCTGATGCATACCTTATAGACGGGAGAGGGGCACAGTCATCAGCGCTACCTAACCACAAAAGTAACTTTTCTCGCTGCTTGCAAATTAGGGGACTTTCTAGGAACAGCACGTGTGCAAAGTGCACACGCACAAAACGCCAGCGCTTGCAAACCGAACCGGTGGGGATTGCCCAGGTGGCTCCCCAGGCTGCTGCCCTGTGGCCTCCCACGCCCCTCCTCACCCCTGCACCCCCTGGGCAGGGGAAGGAGGGATTTCCCCCAGGTCTAACGCCTGCAACCGCAGGAGGAAGCTGTTCCCCAGCGCTCACAGAAGAGATGAACCACCTCGCCTGGGCGTGAAAAGGCACATGGGGTTAGAAACCCTGGTGTGGAGAGAGGAATAGCCGTCCGAATGGTGGACCTGGCTCCAGGGGTACTGGAAAAACAAGGTCCCCCCCGTCAGACAGGTCGAAAGCCGAGCATTGCCCAGCACGTTGGTGCACGGTGTGCGGCAAACGCGTGGCGGGTGCCCAGATGCTTTTGGAGAGGCGCGAAGCACCCACAGGCCGGGGCCTCTCTGGGGTCGCTGTCGCCCACCAGCCCGGCGTCGCGGCGCGTCGGCAGAGCACAGCTGTCAGCTGCTGTCCAGGGGGACCAGGCTGCATGTTTACATGAGCGATCATATGGTAACCTCTTCCAGCTCGTGGGCAACTTGCAGGGTTACCTCATCTGCAGTCGAATTACCTCATCGGTGTGAAATGCAGCGAGTGCAAGGCAGGATTGAGGTGGGCTGCTCTTGCAGGCTGCGGAGACGCGGTTCTCCACCCGGCCACTCAGGAAATAAACTCAAAATCTGTTAGTTTTGCAATTTTCTCAATTCAAGAGGTCCCTCATAAATCGACTGGGATGGGTTCGCAGTGTGAGAGAGCTGCGTGGGGATGGTCGTGCGTGCACCCGTCAGATGCCTGTGCAAGAAATTGGCTGTACTGGCCCACGGTCCAGCTCTTTGCAATGCCCAGCTGCCACGAAAAATCCCTGCAGCAGCTCGGGGAGCAGCAGCCAGGCTGTTATTCTCCACCGTAGGCTAAGGCCAGGAGAGCGGAGCTCTCTGCATCCTCGGGCTTAAGCATGTTTCTTGACCCAGATTGCCCTGCTTCACCTCTTTAAAAACAAACCAACAAAATAGGCATGTATAAATAAAAAAAAATTGCATGTGATGCCTAGAGTATCTAAGATTATCGGTGCCATAGGCAGAGGAGTTTATTAGCCCCTGTCAAGCTATTCACAATGTAAAGGACATGCTGACCTAGAATGATCTCTTCCTTCCAATCAGCATTTAAACTGTAACAGGAGGAGAGTCAGTATTTGTGCCTTGGGAAGGTTAACCCTTCAGGCTACCCTTGCAGATATTTACTCTAGGATTTTGTGTACAATTCCAACCCTGGAAGGCCATATTTATTTCTAATCAACCCTTTTATTAATCAAGGAAGCTGTGAGCTGGAGGCCACCACCTCTGAAAACAAACATTTAAAATTCTTTATAGAACGTATGTATATATGTATTTGTGTGTGTGTGTGTACATATTTTTCTTTTCTCCCAGGCTATTTGTCATGTCCAGTTGGACACATTGTGCGAGCACAGCTGCTCTTATCTGGCATGGTGTAGCATATTAAAGGGAAGATTAAGATTACCATTTTGCTTTATTTCGTTTCTCAAAGCTTGATATGCACAGCCAGAACCTGTGCGTGCGCGCACGCCTGTGTGTGAGTGGAGAATAACAGTTGTCAGCGGCACTTGCACGCGGTGTCTCCAGGCACTAGGTAAGGCACATCTGGAGTTCACAGCATCCTGGAGGTAGTTGCTTGAATCCCAGGAGCATGGGTCGGACTGGGAACGGGGAGCCGGTATCCATGGTGAGGCTCCCTATCTCACAGCGCCAGGTGTGTGCGTGTGCGTTAGTTCTTGGAAAGGCTGTCCTCAGGGGGGAAAGGGAGAAACCAGGAGAGAGGTAATTAGGAGCTACCTTCCACAACTGAGCCAGCTCATCAGGGATGGGTACCGGAAAGGCTTTGCTGGGAGCAGGTGATGTGTGCAGAGGTTTCACGCAGCCTGCCAGCGGCCATGCTGTCTCTCCTCTTTTTCTTCTTTTTATCTTTTCCTTTTTCCTTTTCCTTTTTTTTTTTTGTTCTTTTTCTAGTTTCTTTTTCTGTTTCTTCCTTTTTCTTTCTTTTTCTTTTTCTTCCTTTTCCTCTTCTGCCTTTATTTTGCATTCTTTCCTTTTGTCTCCTCCCTCCCTTTCCCTTTCTCTCTCTATATTGCCAGGAAGAGGCAAAAGAGCGGAAAATGGGGCTTCTGAAATAATTCCAGAAGGCTCTGTTTGACAGCATCAGTGTTAGTTGTTCTCTATCTTGAAGCCAGATCCATATTCGGATCAATAGAGATTTGTGTGGGGGGAAGTGTTCCCTTTTATTTCTTTGTCAACTCAATGTGGCAGAGCTGCTAAAAACACATCGTCTGAAAGCTACTAGCATGAGACTAGTTATTCAAACAAACCCTTTCCCTTTACGCTGTGTACACTTCATCTACTTCCATACATAGACCCAGAGTGTGGCTGAACACAGACCTATGCTGTTCCAGCCCCGCACATTGAAGAACGTGGCCATTTCTCTTGTGGGAGTTTGGAGCCTTCTGAACCCTG
This sequence comes from Chlamydotis macqueenii, assembly GCF_036417535.1. NCBI lineage: Eukaryota > Metazoa > Chordata > Aves > Otidiformes > Otididae > Chlamydotis > Chlamydotis macqueenii. The sequence continues at coordinate 124,692,156 of NC_141557.1, forward strand.
CCTTAACTTCCCAGCATCCTGCAGACTAACAGCAACATGGTGCTGCCTTAAGCTCCCAGCAAAAATTGGGTGAATATGGCTCATAATCCAAGCTTAAGTGGATTTATGGGGTGAAGAGGCAATCCTCCTTCTGTTCTGGGTTTCACAGTGCTGCTTGGAAAGAAAACTGATGCATGATTGTATTAAGCCTCTCCACTCCAAGCCCGACATCACACTGGAAAACAACGTGTGCTTGCGGGGTGCTGAGCACTGGTCCTTGTAAAGCACTAGGCCCCATAAAAGATCAAAATCTAATACAGGATCAGTCTGGGAAAGGCTTCTCTTAACTAAACTTATATTTTAGTAATGTTGACTAGTGGCTTCCTCTTGAGTTTTGCTGCTGTCTTCCAGGCAAGCAGGGTTACAGCTCCACATGCTGGGGTGGGCATGAGCCTTCGTTTTGCAGGAACAATTTTGAACTCGAGGAATTAGGAGAGGAACCTGCAATTCTTACACGCAGGTGAAATTAGAGAGAGAAAGATATGACTCATTGGTGGGGCAAATTGAGCCTGCCAGCTGGGCTTCATTCAGCTGAAAAATATGCCCCCGTGGCTGCAGAGAAGCCAACCAGAACTAACCAGAGGGGTGCAAATCTTCCAGTCAAACTGCAAATTGGGAACAACAAAGCAAATCATTCAGGTAGAAGGCATGCAAAATGCAATTGGTTCTCTTGCGCTTTACCTTGAATGGATTAAATCTGGCACTCAACGCACGAACCCACAAGCGCTTGAACAGTAGTAAGCTGGCATAAGGCTGGCTATAATTAGAAGTGATATCTGCTCAGAATTAAAGTGCCAAATGTGCCTTCAGGTGGATTCATTCTCCATCTTGCTTTTTAGTCCAGACCTGACACATTTGGGATGCTTGCCACAGGAACTGTACCAAATGACTCACTCACAGCGGTAGCTGTGTGCTGAAGACTGCATCCTACAGAATCAGTGGGCCTGGAGTTCAACATGATAGGCAAAACCTCAGGAGACCGACATATGGTCACTTGGTTCGAATAAGCTCCTTTAAACTTGAAAACTCGTGTAAATGTTTTCCTTCTTTCAGTCTGCCATTTCTACAGTTGTGGCTTTTCTTGACCCATTCCTACCTTATTTAATTTTTCTCTATCCTCTCATTCCTCTCATTCTTCCATCTGAGACTGCTTGGACAGTCCACATTCTCAAATTCCTCTTATTAACAGCAGGCACCACAAGCTCTCTGTTTTCTCTTGACTCCCCAACAGCATCTGAGGTTTTATAACCCCTCTGGAGGCTCGGCTGTAAAGACTGGAATGCTCTTTGCTAATTTCCCTCTGGTTGCTCTCTTGGTCGCTGGTGCAATAAGGGACAGATCTGCAAAACCACTTAGAGGCTGCAGAGCCCAGCTGCTAGGTCTTTTGGTGGAGTCCACAGCCCAACAGGCAGCCATCAACCAGAGGAGAAGGCATTCGGGCTGGAGCAGGTAGTAGAAGGGAACACAACACCTCCTGCCTCATGGAGAGGCTTATTTTCCTTTTCCAGAAAAAACCCAAGGTGTCAGGTTGGTACTAGTTGGTTGTACCCCGATATCGGATGAAGTGGTGGATGCTGCTTGCACCCAGAACAAGGATTTTAAAAAATGTTCCCAGATCCGGCACTATCAACAAAATCCAGCCAAGCTGACGTTTGCTCTGTCTGCGCTCCAAGTTGGCCAACCTGATTTTAATGTGTTAGCCAAATTAAAATGCAGTTTCTTGCATTTTGTAAGTCCAGGCATCTTTTAACACCTGTTGGTCTTTTAGAAACCATTTTATGGGTTTCGCAGCGTCTTGTGCTGTTGTGCTTGGCATGTTGGGAACAGAAAGGAAGACCTACTCTTCACACAATTCCCCTCAGATCAGATTGATAATATGTATTGAATGATGTTGCTTAAATCAATGCAAATTGATTGAGGGCCTCAGAGCATCTGGAAGATAACAGGAGAAGAGAGACCAATTTCCTGAAGGGATATTCATGGCCATTTCTACAGTGCTGCACAACTTCTGCCCAAAAGGAAAAACTTGCAGGTTGTTTGAAAGGATGAGATGCTTTGGATTGAAATTGAGAGCCTGTCTAAGACAGGTAGCAATGCTCCCTAAGTACTGTTATTCCTCTTACTTCTTTTAACTCCTGTAACTGCTAATAAATTATGTTGACTATCAGGTTATGGTCAGCAGGGAGTCTTAAAGAAAAAAATTTGGTTGTCTTAATGAGGAAGTGGGGAAAGGAGAGAAGAAGGGAGGGATTTCAATGGAGAAAACAGACATCATCAAGCCACGGGGCCATTTATTTTGCAGCCGGATTGTATGCAAAGCCAGGGAACCCGAAGATCCAAGCTGCCCCTCCTGAATTTCTGTCCATCTCCTCCATCCTGCTCATAGTCAGAGGCAGCTCACAGAGCTGTCTTTGTGATAAAGCTTACAAGCAAATTGGACAGGGTGTCAGGCTGGCTATGAAATATGACAAATTAACAGCCGAGGCTGCTACTGCCCTGGTTACAGACACTTCATTTAGAAGTTATCATGTTACTGGATGCTTTCGGTAATTTGTGATGATACTGATTGTGATAAATTGCAAGATTCAGGTAAAAATTTCAGCCGATTCCTGAAGGTGAATATTAAGGGAGGAAACGGTTGTCAATACTACACCACTTAACTTCAGGCCCCAAATGAGAAAAGATCTCACAATAACAATAAAATTCTCAGTCAATGAGCAATGTAATTAAATTAAGCTAATTACATTACAATTAGCAGATCTTTAATTTATTTTTAATGCACTGATTAAACATTATGTGGTAACCATAAAGCTTTCTGAATGGTAATCCTGTTGGGTAAGCATTGACACCAACCTGGGGTCATTGCTTGATGCTAGAGTATTTCCTGAAGTAATAAATAATTACTTTTTATATCTAGCTTGAAAAGGTTTCCATACAAGTATTTCAGGCACATAATTCATTTGCTGCCTTGCCTTTACCTTGATGGCTGAAAATGGAAAAATGAATGCTCCACATTCCAGTCCACTCCATTTATACCATGGATTATTTGCATGTTCATCTGATTGTTTGTTTGGTTTTTAAAGCTAGCAGTCATCTCAAAGGACCCAAAGAAGTCCTCCCTGTAGCGTGATTCACTAGTGGTTTATCGGGCCTTCCTCCTCATTTCTGTTGGGCTCCCTGTGAGAAAAGGCTGGGGAACACGTCTCCTTGCAAGTTCTGCATCCCAAATGTAGCTGCATGTCACACCAGATGGAAGAAGGACATTGGGCATGTTAAATGCAACCGGAAGAAAATTAGGGACCTGAGTGTAAAGCTCCCTGAAACCCATGTTCAGCTCCCATCTGGTCTTATAGGCACTTAGACTGTGCAAGTCCTTCAGTGTTTGCTATGAAAGTTCCCAATGCATTTAATGCTGTTTTGGAGCATGCCTAACCAGTGCTTCTGCCTTGACCAGGCTGCGTAGCGAGGTACTTATCTGACATTTAAGTCGGATTAGAAACCATGAACAGTGTGTTCATCCACTTTTCTTGTTGCAGGGCTCAGTCTCACAAGGGCACTTCGAATCCGCGTGCTGCGCTCTGCCAGATCTGGTCCTTCTTTGGCCAATAGGCCAAATGTTTCTTCTTTCTCATCCAACTAACACATATATATTTCCTATAAAGCATGACTGCTTTGTAAAGAGAAGGGAAGGATGCCTTATCAACAGAATAACTGAGAGCTTTCTGCACAGAGAAGCAAATCTCCTCAGGCGAAAAAGGGGACAGAGCACCTTGGGTGGGACTATTCAACTGTTATGGAGGATTTCAGTGACATGGGTCCTTTTTTTTTCTGACCACCCTGTGTGACCCTGCTCAGTTCTGCAGGAAAAAAGGCATCTTTCTGAAAGAGGCATCCCAAATGGGAAAATGCACAATGTAAAATAACTAAGCTCTGGAGAGAAGATGGATTTTAATTGTACTCCTATCACCCCATCCTCAGGGTTTTCCTGGAGGTCGGCTGTTCTGCACGGCTGCACCCGCTCAGCTGATCCCCGCTCGAGCCACAGCCGAGCTGCCCCCAGCACCGTGCTAGGATGGTACCAGCTCAACCCCAGGGAGAAGACTGGGCTTTTTGCCCTGTGTCAGCTTTACTGACGGAAAACACCTACCCAGCTCCTGGGACGTGAGCTATTATCTCTGCAGGACTCTCTGCTCCTCCAAGTAGATATATCTGCTCCCCTGCCATTAGCTCCAGGCTCTCTCCTATGGCAAGAACCGAGGCACGTATGCAGACACATGTTGTAGCTCGGTGTTTTTTGGATCTGGTTCTTGCCGCTGGGGGAGCAGATGTGATTTGTTCATGCACCTTGAGCTCTGCAGGTGACTCAGGAGAAGAGGACTGGCCTCTACCAGCATTCGGCATCAGTGAGAGGCAGCCATTCCCCACGGACAAATCGACGTGTGGCCGTCACACTAAATACACCAAAAGGAAACGGCGGAGCTGAGAACGGAGCTTGCTTAAAACTATGAACATTTGAGGCTTCTTTCCTCTTTAAAAATTTGCAGAATTGTTCTGTCAGCACTGAATAATTATTAAAAGAAAAAAAGGAATTGAAAAATGTGTTATTTTACATCTTACAAATAAACACAGCAATGGCTCAGCGCTGTGTATGGAGTGGCCTACGGTCCTCGTTTTGTTTGTGTGGCACCTCGAACAACTGCTGTGTTTATTTTTTGCTGATAATCTCTCTAATAGCATGGAAAAAGAAGGCACAGACTGTGCCTTTTTTTTTTTTTTTTTTTTTTTTTTGAGAATTGAAATAATTCCTGTTTCTCTTCTGTGGAATTAATTTCCCAACCATAATACTGCACGTTGAGTGTATCTGGAAAGGATGCCGCCTTGTTCGATGAACTGAATTGCGCACACAGTTGGAGACTTTGACAGTGCCAGCATCAGTGAATGCAAGTTGCATAAAGAAGAGGCAGCATCATTCATGACACTAATGAACAGTCCTTCCTCGTCTATCAGAGAAATGTTTCCCAGGGATAACGGTTCTCCTAGCATTTTCTTAGCTGTAAAAGAAGAGATTGTGTTGGGTCTTTGGTTCTGTATGAAACTATCAGGAGGATTCTTAGGCTGGGAACAGAAATCAATGTTTCTGTGATACTGTATTGGCTAAATACTTAGGTCAGAGAAAAAAGATTTTGTTCTGACTGCACAGTGAACTTCTTGTTTTGCTTTGCTGCTACAAGATTGTGAAAATAGTGTGAAATTTAAGGGGACATATTTGATTAAGAGCAAGTCTGCCAGCAAGTTCCAGTCATTTATTGCAACATGATGTACCTGGTTCACTCGTATAATCCTACAGCTTTAAGTAACTGTAACTTCATTGATTTCAGTGGAATCTCAAGAGTAAAAGGGGAAAATTGGTGTGACACAGCAGTGATTCAGCTTTAATGTATTTCCTCATTCTTCTCTAAGTATTTATTATGCTTTAAGAGACATCCACTTTAAATCTTTCTTATTACTTGAAAAAAGTCTCCTAAGATATGAACAAAACCAATACACATAGCAGAAGGGTCTCTGGGGATCTATTCTACAAAATGACAATTAGACAAGATTTAAACTAGGGGCTTGATCGTAACAGCAATTAAGAGTATGATTCTTTCTTTAAACTATAGAAATAAAAGCTGAAGTATAGAGGCAGTTTTCTCAGATTTACCTTGCATAGGTTTATTAGAATTGTTGAATAAATATGGCCTGTACCTACTTATTTATCAGCATATATTACATTCCCCCCAGGAAGTCTTGTCAGTGCAACCCTACTACAGTAGACTAGACCTCAACCCACAATTCCAACTATTTTATTTCTTTTACTGTGCCCCTTAAATATTTTGCACCTTGCTCCTTGCCCTTTGCATGTATTTCTGTGCAAACCCAAATAATACTCAATAAGCTTCTCCTTCATTCACTCCGGAATGCTCTAATATCCCAGTACTTTGTGAGTGGCTCCAGTGCTGTGAATTTAGATCCCAATCCACATACATTTGTGCGTGATGGCATCAGTTTTAACAGCCTTTTTGTTTGTTCTAAGTTTTAAATGTGCGTGCAATGCCTTTTGGGGAAGGGAACTCATAGAGATAGATTTGTCTTAGAGATTGTGTTGGTGCTTGTGATAGTGACCATAATGATTGGGATTATAGCAGAAAAAGAGTTTGAAGCTTGCCTTTTGGTAAGAAAGGAAAAAATCAGACCTTTTTACTATTGACAGCATATAGTTACCTGTCATCTAGCTTTCTCCACTTCCTCAAGACAGGCTAGCATCTTCTACAGAGATGGATTTAAACTTAAAAAAAGAGGGATCTATGTCATGACTGAACAGTGTGATATGAGTCATTTAAAAAAGTATATTTTAGGACTGACTATGATTAGGTTACAGGCTACTTTTCTTTAAAGTAAATTTGTTACATACTGCACATTAGTATCAGGCACGAGGCTTTTGTCACTGGAGGAAATCTCTTTAAAGGACCGGAGCAAATCCCTCACATTGGTGAAGTATCTGTAATTCCTGATCTCCCTCGCATGACTGATTTCTACAGGAGTGAAGCTTTTGTGATCCATGCTCTAGCAATAACCAGTTACAGCTACAGTAATTAAATGGTTTAAATCTACTATCCTATATAGATCCACTTTGATTGCTTGCCTTCTTACTGCTCTTGTTACTGGACTCCAGAAATTAACACTTTGGTAGATGCTGGTAAAGCCAGTTTTCCCCAATTCCTGCTGGAAAATGGACTCAGTTAGAAAACAAGCCATTTATTTGCATTAAGTTTGCATTAATACAGTAATAATATTTATGCTTTCAATCACTGCAAATTGCAAAGTGCGATGCCAGTTCCAGCAGGGATACTGTTTAGTGCTATTTTGTCGGCAAGTTTTTATTAGTTCCTTGAGTTTAACAGAATTAAAGGGCTGCTTTGAGAAAAAAGTATAAAGCATCTTCTGGTGGGTAATACACATTGGTAGATGAGCAGATTGTTTCAAATTGTGCCTTCATTCTCGGACCAGTAAAGGCAATCGCTGCATCTGGAAGAATACTGACTCATGATATGGGATATTTCTGTTGAAGCCAGCCCTCCAGATTTTGTCTGTCTGATCTGTTGTGTTGTAAGCCAAACTGAAAATTATTGTTACCCCTCTACAGATCTGGCAGCTTTGCAGATTAGCTTCACGTCTTGGGGAGAAATCAAGGGTTCACTCTCTAATATGTTTGTTTACAAAAGACACAAGTCTTATCTTTCTCAGTCTCTCACAGGAATGTGAAAGCTTAAAACGCACTTTTTTTTTTTCTTTGTTCCCAAACCCTGAGCTTTTCACCTGGGAAACCCTTCTAGGTCAAAGCTCCTCCTCTGAGACCATATGACCTTTAAAGGTGGGCTTGAACCTTTTCTCTATGCAGCTGCTCTGCAATACAAATGAACCTCAAAGCTTCAGCAGCCAGACAAAGCAGAGGTCTTTAACCCACACAGTCTCTGTAAGGGGGGTCATTTATGCTTAAATGACCTCTAATAGGCAAGTGATGAGTACTGTTCAGCACAACAATATTAATGGGCAGGCAGGAGCACAGAGCAAGGGGAAGGATGGATGTTTGCATGTTTCCATACCTTACAAGGCAAAAAGGGGTGGGCAAGCCTACCTACTCCTTTCCCAAAGGACAGCCAATAGCATCTGAGTACTTCAAAAGCAATGTTGCCTTTGTCAATTTATTTGAATGAAATGGAAAGATTTCTAAATTCACATTTAATTAGATAAGTTTAGATTTATTCAGATTGTATAACCCAGCTGATAGGAAGGTGAGGAGAAGTAGAAAATTTACTTTCTTTCCAACGATCTGATGTCCATTTCCATGGAAACAGAAATGGAAGCAGGAACCAAACATAAGCAGTCACAGCCCTGGTTAATTGCCCATGGCTGCTTTCTGTTTCCACTTCTATAGTGCTGAACTCTGTTTTCTACTGACCCCATTACTAAAAAACAGTGCATGTGAGAGGGGACTGGTGAGGGGAAACTGGGCATGGGAAGGCAGAGAGGGGAAAGATCTGAGAGGCAGCGTGCAGGCTTTCCAGGCTGATCAGTGAAGAAATCCCCTTTAAGGTTTTTTTTTTTTCACTTGACTGGAAAAAATCAAGGAGTAACATCAGCAAAACTAATTTTAATTACATTATTGCTGTGAGCCTGGTGGTAAAACAACTCTTAATGATGATCAATGTAAATCTGGAATTGCTCCATGGAAGTCAATGGCACTCTAACATGTATTAAGAACAGACTCTGGCATTTAACGAGAAATGCAAAAAAAAACCCAAAAACAAACAAACCAAACCAGAGAGTGTATTGCTGTAGTTGGTGGGGCAGTGACAACAGTAGTATAAGGAGTCAGATTTTCTTGATTTGGCAAGCTCTGATAGGTCTACCATGCAGCAGAGGTTTAGAGGTAGGCCACCATATTCAATGATAAAATAAAAATTGAGTATGGAAAACAAACCACAAGCAAATTTATTTCCAGGCTGCAAAACAGTTGTATGTGCTCATTAAAGTAATTGAGCACCTCTGCACTATCAAATTTGGCCTAAAATCAGGAGCAGAAAATAACTTCAAAAACTGTTCTTGTTGTTTCCAAAACCAGACCCCCAACAGGAAGCAATGATCCCCAGAGGTTTGGCTTCATGGAAACCAAACCAAATCTCAGGCCTTTTGAGGTTTACCCATCTCTTGTAATCATGCTGACATCTGTCCTGTAACACATTTCTTGCTGATATAGAACAGCTCATTCTAACCTAACAGAAGACTGCTGTTTGGAAGAGTGTGAAAAGGCTTGTGTAAGAACAGAGGTTTGAGGTTTGTTTTTTTTTTTCCCCTCAAATGTTTTGTGCAATACTGAAAATAAACCAATATTGCTTTTTGATATGGAAAATAAAGAAGGAAAAAACAGGAGGGAAAACAAAAAAGGTCTGTGTAATAAGGTGGATGTCCTTAACTTCGGGAAAAGGTAGGCTAAAGTCATAGCAGCTTCTTCCTCCCGGTCTCACGTCCCACCACTGTTCAGTGAGAGTCTGCAAACACTCAGTGGCTGCCACGTGAGCACTACCTTCCCTTTCCACAACGCCCTTTGGAGTAGACACTACTTACTTTCCTTTGCACGTTAAACTTAGATCCACTAAATGGTAGAAGGTGATGATGGAGTTGTCCATCAAAATATCGCAACAGCAACCATCAAAAGAACAACTGCCAAAGACATACAAACCTCTACAAACACTATTCCATCAGGATGCACTGGGGTTTTGAAATGCACTTGCGTTTTCTTCCTCAAATAAATCTTCCCACTTCATTTTAATACTGCCTGGGATATCATGGAAAGCGAGTGGCGGTTTTAAGCTAAGCAATTTGTTCATAGCTTTTGTAAGAGCTTTCCTGATTGTCCAGTTTTGTATTGCTTGATAGACTGAGCGAGAATTGTTTCAGGTGCACAGAGTCAAAAGATTAGGTGTAAGGGGTGAGGGACGTCTGACTGCAGCTGGACTGTGGACAGGCCAGATGGCTCTCGAGGAAGGAGGTGGAATCCCAGGGAATTCTAATGATGAGATGCTCTGAAAGAGTGCTGGGACGCAGAGAAGCTAAGGTTTCTGGGAGATTTAGCAATCAGCCTCCATGCAGCTAGCACAGAACATTTTCACACATAAAATTGTATTTCATGGCATGACGTAGACTTACAACCTGTGGCACATGCGTGAAATGAAAGTCGGAGCAAAAATGTTGTCTCCAAAGTAGTGCACATATTTTGAAATCACACTGAGTGACGTCTGACTGAGGAAGAGTAAAGAACACTTGTTTTACTGGTTTCCATAATTTCCAAAATGTCCAGCTTAAATAATATGTTAGCTTTTACTACAAGTTTATATTTATAGAAAATTAAACTGCATAGAAAAACACAGCGTGCCAGAAACTTCATTCTCTATTTTCTCACACCTTGTATTACCATACTGACTTGGTGGTGGTTTGTCATCCTTATGCACAAATGTAAAGACTGTTGGTGGCATAAGATAAGGGAGAGTCAGGCTCAGTGTGTAAATAGCTTTGTTCTGTGCTATACTTTGAAAAATACCAGTTGCACACAGCTTTCTGTAGATTTTGATGATCCTAGGCAGAGTGCAGCAAAGATGGGCTTTGACAAGTTACGGCAGTCACACTCCCATCTAGGCAAACTGAGACTGAGGTGGGGGTTGTGCTCCGTGCAGCACATGGCCCCTGCACCTGACACTTCGTCAGATACATCCAACCCCTTTTTTTTGCCTATGGCTTTGCTCAACAGACACATTCACAGATCAGCAGTCCAAAGTCAAGGCATGGGATGCCTTCACTGTGGTCAGGCATCTGCTGCACTTCAAGTGTCAAGCACCAGGGTTGTAGCGTTGGGGTTGCAGTACGCTTAGAGCAGACTGGGCTTCACTGCCTATGCACACGTGCTTCACTCTCACATGCTCTCATGTTGATAAATATACAAATTCCTCGATTTTTTAAATTAAAAAAAAAAAAGGAGGACTACCAAACTTTCCACAGGAAACCGTCTGTAGCATCTACTACCTAATGTGGAAAGCCCAGTAAGGTATGCAATCTGATTGAGTTGCTGGGAATAAGAATGACACACATGCACACACACACACACACACAAAAAAAAAAAAAAAAAATAAATTGGAGGTTGCAAAGTCTAAACCCTGAATTTCTTGTGAGTGGGAAGGTACAACCTAGACATTTACTTGACTTCATACATACTCATCAAATATTAGAGTCCTAAAATTCCTTGTCTCTTAGCGGCCAAGCAGTTAAGATGTTGTTGAACTTTAGACTGTAATACTCAAATGTATAGTAAGAGGCCATATCAAATAAGTCTGTTTTTTCATTTTTTTCCCAGTAGCTGCTTCTGCTTTGTTCTATCATATTAAAGGACAGGAAGACTTCCAGAGCCGTAGAGCTCCCAAAACAGGAGAGTGACTTGATTTCAAAGTGAAGAGCAGGTAACTGCCAGTACAGGAGCCTGCAGGTTAATTGGGTATCCTGACCCAGACAAAACTCAAAAGAGAGAGCAGTTCAATTCTTTCATTTTGCACATGAAAAATTGCTGTTTGTGTTGCACAGAGTTCAGTTTAATCAGCCCTGTGAGCTACTGTTGTATCATGAAGTGGTTCACCCCTTCCCAGGAAGGAGGAGGAGAACTATAGAGGAGACCCAGGAGAATTAAAAGATGGTAACTTTAAAAAAAAGTCAAGTTCGTGATTCTGAAAGGCACCAGATTAGCAGCACAGGAAATGGCCTGTTTTATTTAATCATACCTAAGTGCTTTGATTCTTATTCCTTTTATCTTGATGAGTAGCACATCTCCATGATGGGCACGGCATCTGCTGGGGCAGCTGTGCAGGAGAGATAGGGGTCAAGCCTTAGGTAAACCCAGCCTGGCCTGTCAGCAGCAGGAAGTGGATAAGCACAGCTACCATGTCCCCTATCTACACATCTCGAGGTCAGTGTAAGAAAAAAAAAATAAAAGAAAAATGGCAAAGGAAAAAGGTGTTTTAAGTGGTGTGTTCTGTAGCAGATTTGCATCTGAAGAGCTAAAATAAACTGAGACTTAGTGCTACCTAAGCATTTTGAGATGAATGCTGATGGCCCTCCTTTGGACTAGGCATTTTCAGAGGACTGTGAAAACCAGATATCTGGGATGCCACAAACACAGCCCGTGCTGTACCCTATCCGCCTGCTACCCTATCCGCCTGCTACCTCCATAGCAGGACAGCCTGCTAAGACCAAGTGCCTACCTGATATTTGAATCTCTGCATCTTTTGGAGGATACACTCCAGCCATCCTCAGAGATGTGCCTATAGACTTATATTTTGAAGATATGGTGGAGACTCAAGCTAGCACTCAAAATCTCTTTGTAGGATCATCAGTAACAGCCTGCAGTCAGAGTCCTTAACTTTGGACGTACTTCTGGTAGAGTTAGATAGTACTGGCTCACTCTGAGTGAGGTTGTTGGAGCTCGATCCTATATCAAATATCACTGTTAATTCACAGAGAATGGCTCAGAAGTGGTGCCAGAGCAATATCTGACCATTGTGACACCTAAATTAAGGATGAAGGCATGCAAGGTGAGATAGAAAGGGAGACTTAGAATCACAGAATCATAGAATGCTTAGGATTGGAAGGGACCTTCAAAGGCCATCTGGTCCAACCACCCTGCAAGGAGCAGGAACATCTCCAACCAGATCAGGTTGCTCAGAGCCCCATCCAACCCGGCCTTGAATGTTTCCAGGGATGGGGCATCCACCACCTCTCTGGGCAACCTGTTCCAGTGCTCTACAACCCTCATTGTAAAAAAAAAATTCTTAATATCTAATCTAAATCTACCTCCCTCTATTTTAAAACCATTACTCCTAGTCCTGTTGCAACAGGCTCTACTGAACAGTCTCTCCCCATCTTTCTTGTAGGCCCCCTTGAGGTACTGGAAGACAATTCATAAATTATCTCCATTCTTTAGTCCCTTGGAGCTGAATTTCAGGGACAGTGTGCATTTCTTGGCTCCCCTGAAGTGAAGAGGTTTTTCGTTAATGGAGTGCTCATGGTTTGTTGTTTTTTTTTTCTTTTTCCACAAGTGGGTGAGCATAAGAAAGGAGGGGAATAATACTGGAGGATAATAAGAGAGCTGAAGTCCTAGGCATGCTTTATGAAGTCAGGTATGTAGGAACAGTTCTTTATTTAGAGAAAAAAATATGATGTCACTCTTTATCTTCCAGGAGTAGTTAATGGTTCTTACCTACATGTTTTCTTCAAAGGATCTTTCTGACAGATTTGCTTTTGGCAGAAGCTGCTCTGCATTTGGAAATGCACCTATGTGCTCCTTTCCCCCTTTCCACCTTGTCTTGTCAGTCTCCTTGTGAACTGCCTCCAGCCCCTGTTCCTGGAGCAGGTCAGAACTTGTTGCCTCTCACCTCTCCTCCCCCAGGAAGCCCAAGGAGTAGTTGTAGGCATTCTGTTGCTCTTCAGGTCTGTATGGGAGTGGATCTCACTTAAGGTGCCTATACCCAAGTATGGATTTTTCAAAACAGCAGCAGCTCTGGGCTGCCTGCTTCTCTGTGTAGTTAATAAAAAAAGGGTAGGTGTGTTTGTGAATATTGCTATATGGCTATTGGTGGCACGGAAATAAAAAATAGAGATTGTCCCATCTGCTGTTCGTACTGAGCTTCAGATTTGTCAATTTTTGACCAAGAGGCAAGAAAAAAAGAAAAGGCAGAGTAGACTGGAAGCAGTCTGTTAGGTTAAATGGGATCAAACAATTGTATGAAAAAATCCTGCCATTTGGTCCCCTCATAAACATGAATATCTTTATAAAATGCCCAGCAGTGGCAGGTATCCATTTAAGAATGCATGACATTCAGATCATATAAATATGCACATCTCTATGCATCCCATTAGCTGTTGCTAATTCTTTCTCGGCCTATGGGGCTAATGACTAACTCCAGATCAGTAAAATCTTAGTTTCCTGTTGGCAGATTTCCTTTATTACAAGTACTTCTATTCCTCTGGGTACCAAAATGATTCCAACACCCCATAATTAGATCTCCTGTCAGCCTGCTATATGTGAATTTGCCTTATGGATTTAGTCTGCAACCTCATTAGCTCTGAGTCAAGTTGGTCTATTCTCAGATAAGACATTGGACAGACAGGAAACTCTTGGTGCCACATCTAGTTGCAGAACTAGCTTGGTGGCTTGAACATAAAAATACGTTGGAAAGCTTCTCCTTGATAAGGACCTTAATCGCAGCTACACCACTAACACATTGGGAGCTATTTTTTTTACCGCCTTTGTAGTCAGAGAACTTTGGCCCAGGAACTATGTTATGAAATTACATACAAATTTCCCAGAGGTGGGAGCTATGGAAGTGGCCTGAACAGCACTCTGATCTCAAACCTCAGCAGGATGACGCTTCACAGAGTCATTACAGATGTATATTAAGAAAGACCATCTCCATGAAGGCTTCACACTCAGACCTGAATGACATCCACCCGGGGAATCCAAATGGTCCTTCATCTCCAGCAGCCTGAAAAAAAAATGCAGCAGCTCCCTGAGGAAGTAGTAAATACAGACTTTATATATGGAGGCAACAGTGGGAAGACTCCAAAACAGATTTACTCCCCTACAAGAATAAGTTTCTCCTCCAAGGAGGCCCAGGTCCAGGATTGTTATCAGATTGTTTTTCTCCTGCTGAGCCCTATATTATGCCTTTCCAGTAGCTCCCTGACTCTCAGGGTAACCTGAAAGATCAAAAAGAGACAAAGACATGTTCATTCTCCAGCTCTCTACTGGCCAAGACAGTTTTGGCTGACAGACTTAGTACAGATGGTCATCAGCCTCTGATCCAGCTCCTGGACTGCCTGGACCTGATCTCACAGCCCCGCAGCCAGATATTCTGTCCAGACCCAGAGCCACTGCACCTGACGACACTGCTGTTGCTTGGCTGATTAGCACCGAGAGACATGGATCCCTACACCCGTAGGGATCCTGACACAGTGTAGAAAAACAGAGGAGGAAATATATTTGTCCAAGTGGAGAAAGTTTTCTTTATAGGCAGTCCAAAATTGACTGCTCTGACCTTGCTACCAAAGGCATTTCTCTGTATTTAAAACAAGCTGCCTTTGTTCATCTTGATTTGAACTGATTTGCACATGCCACCTGCTTATTTAATTATCCTTGGTCTTTTCTAAGAGCTTTTGCCCAGTGGCCAGAGACAAAACTTTGGCTTTGTATCTGGAATTAGTATTCCCAAGACTCCTAAAGCATCTCTTGAATATTTCTTATATCACTTGTATATTACCTTATTTTGAACTCTATCTTTCTGGCACCTGTCACCTAAACCACAAGGCTGATCTCAACTCTCTCTTCTAAATTTTTCTTTAAACACTATCATGCAAACTATTTCCAAAGTCAGATTTGATACTGGAAGACAAGACCCCTGTAAAAAAAGAACAGCATCACACTGGTGTCAGCTGACTGGTAATATTCTTTATTCCAACACTAACTCAACTTTCTTTGCTTTAGAAATGAACCTAAATCCAAGGTTTGGCCAGAAAACTACTGAGTACCACTCCCAAACATAACTTCTATGACTTCAGTCCATGTTCTTTGACTGACGCTGAAGAAGAATCAGTTATTTGGGTCCTCTGTCCAACATTTCAGTGACTCCTGAGTTATTCTGATATTTTGGTAAAGGTGGTGCACCTTTAGGAGCCTCCTAATATTGTGTCTGATTTCTGCAGTTTGTGTGCTAGGAACACTCTCACAAATCTGGAGTTTCCAGCTCAATCATCAACTAGAATGACTGCATTTTTCTAGTACTTATGGAAGATCTGCAACAGCTTCTGAAAATGTTATTTCTTTATTTTTACTCAGCTATATTTAAAGAGATCTAGGCCTTTTTCTGGAATAGAAACTACATTGAGTTGAAAAATACTTAGGGATTGTGAATTAGCTTGGACTTTGTTTGCACTTTTGCTGCTTTGATTTCTGTGGAGCCACACCAGAATCAACCAAACCAGAGGTTATGGCCCTGACTGAGTCTCCAGAGTGACACTTAGTTCTTACGCTGCTGTTTCACAGGAAAGACCATTTCAATTCCTTCACTTTGTTTTACGTTTACAGCTTTCTTGCTCTTTAATCTGCAAAATTTGGCTTAGTGCATTGAGAATGATGTCACCAAACAGGAGCTTGAGCTCCAGCTGATCCTTTTGTAAAAACAGTTTCTGCTTCGGTTTAATTTATGGCAGTTGCTGAATAGCTGATTTGGTTTACAAGCTATGCTCTGTCAGCTATTAATAAAGGTGAATTTCAAGAAGGACATGGTTTTCTTTTCGGCAATGGGACTTACTTTGCTCAGTATAAATGAAATCCTTCTGCTCAACAACAGGATTTCCACTGAATCATTTTCCTGTTGAATGCTAAATATTGGAATGGGTGAAATATGGAAATGGAACTGGTGATTCCTTTCATTTACTGCGAACGAGCCATTACTCAGACAATGTAACTTGTCAACGCTCCTGAACAGTAGGAGCAATTGCTTAAGATTGGCTTCATGGCAGTGTTTAAAACAGTATGTGATAGAGCTGCTCATACCTCTGCAGTAAAATCTTCCCCAGACCCCCACTTCTGAAGTGGGAACTGCACTGCATCTGCTGAGCTCAGATGTGCTGTCAACTGACCTCCAGGTCTTGAATTAAGATGGCAGAATCTCACAAAGAGGGAAACAAGGAGGAGGTCTGGGCGATTTTACCAAACGTTATGACATGTAAGTGCCCGAATACCAAAGAGCTTGTTACAGCGTAGAAAATCCCCTCTGCTAGCAACTACATTTGCACTCCAACGCTATTCCGTTGCAGGGCCTATAAAGCAGATTGCTAACAAAAAGGTTATTCAGAGGGTTTCCTTCAATAAACCCAAAGGTAACAAGTATCCACTGAGCAGATGTCACGAGACTGAGCTGCACTCTGGAAAAGTGCCGAGATATTTAAAAATAACGCTTTCTTATTAACCTAAGTACAATACTAAAAGTCTTTTAAAATAAAACTTTCCAGATGCCACCTGCATCTGAGATGCTAATAGGATGAATGCCAGTAAGCCCACTAATACTGGAAATGCTCTTAAGGAACAGCTACAACTGATTGTACTGGCACAAACAAATCAAAAACTAATTTATGTATTCCTGCAGCTGCATCTCCAGCCAAAGCAGAGGCAGGAGTCAGGACCAATTCACAGCTGACTAATGTTGTCTTGTTCTTTGCAGATTTCTGGCATTTAAGTGTAATTAAGATTTATTGTTTGCTAACTCACAGGTCAGAACAAGCACTGCAATATGAATAACTTTCTGTTGACTAGTAAAATGCCTGTTAGGAGGAATCATCAAACCTTCCAAGCAGAACACGACAGAAATAAATAACAGAGTTATCCTCATTTCATCTGACTGTTGCGATCCCAGCAGGATCAGGAAGGGTTGAGTATAACAGAACTGGGGAGTGGGTTGGGGAGACCCACTGCCCATGGTGGCATAGAGTGGAGATGAATGAGAGCATGGCTGCATAGGGTATGGTAGGCACACCGTAATAGCTGGTTGGTCTTGCTCCAAAACAGATTTACCTACCACCATCAATGTTATATCCTTGATTTTTCCAGCCCCTGATGCCTTATAGAGGAATGCAGAAGACAACACAGGGCTCCCTTCACCTCTGCTAGTATGACCAGGTAAATAGGGGAAGGGATCCACCACAGCTTGCCTTTCTAGAAAGGAGGTGAGAAAGGGATCATTGCTACTACAGCTTGGCTGCAGAGATGATAAGATGAGGCAGAAGGACATGAGTTAGACTTCACTGGTCTGTGGCTTGTATCGTCAGCAGGTTTTGTTCATTCATTGACACTAAGGTATCAGAACTGTACATTAGCTGATGACTGGGCCCTAAATACACTTCTGGCCAGAATCAGCATCAGGAGTGGTAAGTGACTTCTTTGGGATTTCTGTGGGACTTTGATTAGTAAAGACAACATGAATTTGAAGATCTAAGTCAGTCTGATGAGGAAGAGCCATCTAATATGCAAAATCACATTTTCATTCTTAGAACAATATTTTATGTTTCTGTTTTCCTTACAGCTAGCTTTCCTTTGCTCCTGCTTCCAAGCCTGGTCACTAGGGCTCAAACTGCCTTGAATCTTCTGAGGTCCTTTAGATCCCCGCCAAGAAACCTCTACCAAATCAGGGTGTTAGGTTTCTACACCTCCATTCTCTTAATCCTACTCATTCTTTCTTTCACCTCAAATCTCTTCGTAAGCTGAGTCCAAAGTGCCGAGGAGGGACACAGGACACGGATAAGGAAAGCTATACAGATCCAGTTCATTTACCCAGCAGTGCCAGCACCGTAAACAAAACTGGCTGTCGCACATCCTGGCAGCAAAGGATAGAGCAGCAACATATCTGAATGTAATCACTTTCAGTAACTTCAGCAAATAACGAAGGGCTGACTAATACCAGGAGCCTTTGCTACAGTTCATTTACCATGTGTGAGCTAGTTCTCAGCCGCGCTCGGCAGATGAGAATGCACATCAAATGTTTTGATCTATGGAAGAACAGTTTTCCTAATATTTTTTCAAAGATTTTTTTTCCCTCAACTTTGTAATGTGACTCTGAAGATGGTCATGCCATATTTTTAAAGGAGACACTCTGTGTGTGTTTTTTAAGACCTTTTTCGAAGGGGGACGGAGGGCTGCATATTTTTTAACTCCAAAACCCAGATGTTCTTTAACAGAGAAAAATAGAATAACATACATTAATAGCTTGGAAAACAATGGCAATATTTAATTAACCTTTAGAAATGGCTAATCTGTGAATCTGCACGTGTCAGCTCATCTTTAGAACAGAGTGACTGTGTGTGCCTTTGCCAAAATCAACATGCTTGTTCGGTGGATTTCTTCCACTGGGGATTCACATGAAGAACAAAAAAAGGAAAAAAAAAGAAAGAAAAAATAAATTTTTTTCAGTTGTTTGACTTGAAGCATTCATGTGATCCAGATGACCTCGTCAGGGTTGATGTAGCCTGGTGGGCCACAGATCCAAGATCTGCATGTTCAAGGCTTGGCTCTTAGCCCTTAGTCGTTGGACCAGACAGTCTGCGGGTCTTGTGGGACCATTAAAAGCTTCAGTTTAGCAATGAGGCCGTTACCTCTTCATCGCTGACTTTCTTTCTCTCTCCATCCCTTTAGCTTGGCTACCTCCAGTGTTTATCTTCAGCAGAACCTCTACCTGCCAAATCCTCTCCTTTTTGAATCCTTTAAGTAGAAACACAGACTGCGGGAGGGGAAAAGGGTCCGCAAATGTTTGGAGCCCCCTGTTTCCCATCTGATAGAAGTCCCCCACTAAAATGGGATGGGCTATCTCCCTCCTCCAGCTGGCTCCCAGGACTGCAAGGTGCAGGCAGATCGCGGAGTTTCTCAGTATGCAGGAGAGGTGTCTGCAGCATAAGGCTCGTAGTGCATACGGGAGGAGTGGCAAGTACACCAGAAGGTGAAGAGATGGCTGGAAGCAACACTAATGCCCCTCCATCTGGAAAGATGAGTGCTGTTTAGTACGTCTGGAAAGCATTATTTCTGCAAATAGCTCAACCTCTTTCAGCTTAGAGGCAGGGATCCTAGCCTGCTGCCAAGCTTAGATCTCCCTGATGGCAATGTGGTAGGGGAGACGGTGAACAAGTGTACTAATGGCATAAAGCAGAAAAAAACAGCATCCAATACATCAGCTTAAGGTACATCAGGCATCTGCCCTTCTCCCAGAAGGCTGCCTGCGACTTCAAATTACATTAAGACACACTTGTGTTTTATATCACGGGATCAACCCATATGATAAAAGTTTAATTGGGTGGGTGTGAAGGGGAATTTAGAAATTGCTCAACTGATTGTTCCCAGTGATTTAACTTTGCAAAGGAGATATGGGAAAGGTTCAGCTCTAATCTGCTAGTGTCCCTGAATTTATATTTAAAATGTAGCTTTAAAGATCCAGCTTTACACGAAGCTCATCTGAAAATACTGAGAGGTGCTATTACATCTCATTTCAGAACAAATGCTTGACCCAAGCTTGTTCAAATCTTGATTCAAATTCAAACACCAGAGAGGATCACTCAGCAAACCTCATCAGCCCTTCAGCTTTGTAGCAAAATCACAATCAGTACGTAGGGCTTCTCTCTAAATATTTTTGAATAGATCGAGATGTAGGTGCAAGTTCCAATAAAAGACTTGTTTAGCTTTTAACTATACGAAGTCAAGAGTCTAAACATCTATCAGAAATGCACTCCTCATGAGAATTTCAAGTAGGATAATTTCCAAACTCCTTCTCATCAGTGTACAGCCTGTTTTCTAATGATATATATTCATGATCAATGTGGGATGCTGTGCGTGGTAATGAACAAGTTGTAATGCAGCTGATGTGTGAGGGTCTTGTGTGTATTCTCCTGGGTCACTGTTGACCAGCCATCTTATATGTGCCAAGTTTGGCTGAGACATGTCGTGTGCAAAGCTCATGAAGGATTTCTGGAAACCGTTGCTTTCGTTTATTTACAGCAGATTTGCACCTTGCAAAATGAGGTTTTTTTTCCCCATGAAATTCAATAGGTGTTCTTATTTGAAAACATAGTTTCAAAATGTATTTGAAAACTCTCTTGGATTGGACTCCAGACTCTGAAATACATTTTTAGAAAAGCAGTCTATTTTCAGACTTGAAAATAAAGGCACAAACCTCACTTTCTCAACAGTTCCAAGAGAATTTTGCCATAGTTGTGATGGGTTTGTACATATTTTCACTGATTCATGAAAGTTTGCTTCAAAAATTTCTTGAAGGTGTTTTTTTGCATATCTGTCTCCTGTACTGAATGCAAGCCTGTTTTAAAATATTTGTTGAATTTTGTGTGACTTGAAGGAGTCCCCATACCTCATATGCTTAAGTGTATGGAAGACTTCACAAGTGAGGGCTGACATTTGTTTCCTTTTTAGAGGCTCCACAATGAGTTTAAAATTTCTCTGTGGTGATTTAAGATAACTGTATACCCAAACTCGTGCATTCACTGGTAGTATATATCATAGCTTTTAGTGGAGGATATCAAAACACAAGGGATGACTTCATAACAATAGCAACAACAAAATCTTTATAAGCCCATTTTCCTTGCTTTAAAAAAAGGTCTTTACTTCTTCTTTTGACATTCCCTAGGTGTTTTCTATAGTTTCATCAACATTGTTTTAAAACTATTTGCTTGTCAATTTTTTTTTTTCTTAGGGAAAGAGTAAAAATCTCCATAAGGCTTTGGGATTTTTTGTTGTTGTTTTTTGTTTGGATGTTTTTTTTTTTGTACAAAATAAAAAGTCCATACACATTCTGGTAAAATATGATAGGAAATTTCCAATAATAAAGAAAAATGACGACTGACGCATTTTGAGAAGAATTGTTTTTCGATAAAAAGGGTTCTTTTCAAGTGAAAAGGCATGTCGTGCAAAAAATTCAATTAGTTCTAGTTTCAAGATCCCTATGGGCCATATCCTGAATAGTTATTGAGACAAAGCTCCCATTGAAGTCTCTGGGCATACTTCCTGATTAAAGCCTTCAGGACTAGGTCAACTGGGAGTTTTGCCTGAGTAAGCACTTCAGGATTTGAGTGTAAACACAGCCATTGGGGAATAAATGGGTTAATACAGCAGCCTAATACATTCTCTGTGTTTGTGAGCTCTGCCTTATATAAGGGACGAGGATCACTCTTCCTCCTGGGGAGGGTGGCAGACATTTTGTTTTCCATAACCCACTGTGCTGGTTGGTGCCCTTTGATTTGTGTCACCAAAGCGGTGTTGTCTGGTCCTAGTCTTTCCCCTTTCCTCCTGTTATCTCTCCCCTCCGAGACCAAACCCCCCATGTTAGCGCAAAGGCCAAACCACTTTTTTAATACAGTACCGAGGGAGGAATCCCCCTGCCCCCCCCAGCCGAGCCCGTTTCCCCATCCAGGCTGAGTTAGTCATGTCTGACTTCTCCTATTCACATTATGGCTACCCTTGTTGCTTTTTGGGTTTTGTTTTGCTTCCTTACTGTTGTTGTTTTGCAGCCAAAGCTGTCATTTATCATGAGAACAAGAGCAGCCATGTGTTGATTTTTCTGGATTCCTTTTGGACAGTGTCCCAGTGCTAATGAAGGCCCTTCCAAAGTGCTAAAGAGCTGGTGCCAAAATCAGTTACAGTGAAAACAATAGGGGAGTGGTGCACAGACAGCACATCTAGTGTGTGTGTGCGTGCATGCGTGTGTGAGCGGAGGGAGCACTTACAATTGTGATTTCGGTCCCCCTCCCTTAAGGATAATAAATTCGCCTGAACTGAAGGGGCTCGAATTCACATTTGCTCAGAGTTTGAGGCACATTAGAAATAAAAGCCGGTGGAAAAATAGATGGTAGATGTTCACACATTAGGTCCTGGCTGGTCTGGATAATAACACAAAAATCAATGTTGTACGTAAGCTGTGACAATGGTGATGGAGCTTCTGCAAGAGTTATAGGACCTTGAAATTCAGGGCTTTATCTCTGCTCTTGGGTCATTTATCTAAAAATTTTTTTTTAAGGACTCCTGAAAATGTTGTTTTTTGTTTTTTTTTTTTTTAATATACTTAAAAAAACATAAAGTATTCTGCTTCTCAGACGTTCTAAGCTGCTACATTTACAATGCATCCTAGGTCTTACACTACCAGGCAGCGGTGATTGCATGCTGTACTGTTAAGGTGCAGGACGGTGATGGAAACACACTTTTCCTGGGACCACACAGGTGAGCGAAACTGAGACAGAAACACTCAGAAGGTGCGCAAATCTCAGCAAACTACCTACATTGCTGCTGTCCAAACCAGAACGAAAGGCTCAGTACAGGCGGGCAAACAGCACGGCTGCTGGGACTTGGAGAATTTTCGCCTCATAGGAAGCGGACAGTCACCGCACTTTCCTGTTATTATCCATCTCCGAGGATTTATGCATTTTATGAATCAAAACCCTGGGTGGTTTTGCGGCCAGGCGAATGCTTTTCCCCCAGCACAGCTGCCAGCCTTGTGCTCCATCTACCGGCTACCAGCCCCACTCCTGCTCCATTGCTGCTGACCCCGAGGGGTTTGTTGCACGGGGACTGAGCCAGAAACCCCCCTTTTTTTCCCCCTATTTCGAGGAAGGGGGTTGGGGCTCCGGTTGCTGCTGACTTCAGGGGCCCTGAGCCGTGGAGCGCTCTGCCGAGCACAGGGTGGCCAAAAAATTCACATAAGAGCGCAAATATACAGACATGTATGTGTGTGGTTTATAGATCTTGCTCCTGACAGGGGTCCAGCCACTTTTCTTGTGTTTCTGCAGCACTCACTCTTCTTTATTAAACCCCAAATGATTTAATCAAAATGATGTTTACCCAACATAGCCGGGAAGCAATACTTTCATTACCAGATGCCAATCTTTCTTGTGCGCATTTCAGTTGTGAGCAAGCCAGTTTGTGTTTAGAGGCAGATGCTGGTGATTTGGAAAGGCCTTTCTGTGGTAGTACCCACTAACGCTGCTGTTTATTTTGAGTTTTGTTCCAAAATATATAAATATGTAGGATTTCAATAGAATAATCTCTATAGTTTGGACAAATCTGGTGAGTGGTTGAATCTACAGATCAGTTTAATTTACATCTGCCATATATATATATATATGTGCTTCTGTAAATAAAAAATAACCTCTGACTAATATACAATATTTAATTTTAGATCCCCATTTAACATATAGTGATACTATAACTATGTACTTGATTTTCATGTTTCTTCTCTGCACAGACATCACCTTCTGCAAGATTTGGTAGGCTCCATAGATTCTTAGGCCAGAAGGGCCATTATGCTCATCTGGTCTGGCCTCCTGCATAGCACCAGGCGTATGATTTCACACTGTGATTTCTTCATCTACGCAAGCAATTTGCAGCTGAGCTAAGTTGTAGCTTACAGAAAGACAGTCAAATGCACACAGCCCTGCGTAGCACTTCTGACTATCTATCTGGACTTTAAATTTCCTTTGAAACATAGCACCCCATTAGAAGTCTCCATCCCTGCTCCCTTCACCCATGTCAGAAGAGTTCCTTATCCCTCCTTGACAGCACTAAGCTATTTTAGACATAGCATTTATGTGCATAGATGTTTCAGGAGAGCTCTAATTTATCATCTATCTCCTCTACTTTCACCCACTTATTCAAGCATTTCAACAGAGCAACAGATGGTCCTTGCGGGCCATTTGCTGTGATTGGGACTGTAGTGTCCCAAAGAAGGGCTGCTTTCTTATAGCTAAAAGTGAGCCTAAGTTTCCGTACCCAGGAAGAATTTCAAATAATGCCTCGATTTGCCTTGCTACAAAAGAAAACATGTTTCCCAACAGTTGAAGGGTGGAATCTGCAAACTTTAAAAGTCATCTCTCACCATATGGACTATCATACCCTTGTAATCAAAGAGAACAGAGATTTTGAAGACACAGCATAGAAAAGTCCACATTTTTGTCTCTGTACCTTTGGATCCTGAAATTGGGATGACAGAAATAGTAATTTATTTGAAAGTAATCCCTCTTCTCATTATTTATTCGTATCATTGGCACATTTAAACATTTTAGGGACTAGTTTCAATTGTATTCTATTGATGCACCTTAGGAGCACAGGTATTGCATGAGCCAAAAGTGTTTTCTTAATACAAAAAAGGATTAGAATAAAGACATTCTCCAAAAGATTTTGTTTTAATTATCTCCTTGAATTTTGCAAACCTTTCCATTTTATAGACTTGGACAAAATATTTCTAAAGGTCTAAATAAAGTTTATAATTGTGTATTAAATTCTTTGGACCAGCTCTTGTAGACGAGATACAGTTCTACAGAGTATTGTTACAGATCTGTAGACCTAAAGCTATGTGGTTTACGTTTGCTTCCAGGGACCTCCATGCCCAGAGGTGCTTTGAAGCTTGGGCCCTAATTCACACTGTGGGTATTCACAACTCTTAGGGAAGTGAGAGTCAGGCACCTTGATCTTTCACGGTACTGGTTTTGTATTTTTTTGCTAGTTGACCAGCTGAAGTGAATTCTAGGGTATGGGCATCTTCTAGGGAACACTTTGAGCAGATGAGATCCATGACTTGGAAGTACAGCAATGTTTTGAACCTGGCGCATGGGTGAGATTAAGGACTGTTAAAGCTCCTTGTACAGCACATGAGGTCTTCTGCTGAGTTTATTCTGTTTCTGTGTTATGTTTCGAATTCTTGGTAATGGAGAACATAATAGAGATCTTACTTCCTCCCCTCTAATGCTCCTGTGGCTAGGTATTCAGGGCATTTTCAGTTGTTACGGAATATATGCATTTGAACCCTGTGTGGATGTCTAGCCTCTGAATCCCATCTGTAGCTTTCAGTCCTCACCTGGGGCTGAGAAGAGGTTTTATTCACCACTTTTTTAGGCATCTCAGGTCTTTCCTTACGTATAGCATTACAGCCTACTGACTTGAACTGGTCCAGCCTCTTGACTCTGGGGACTGACTTTGTGATGCAGCCTGTTTATGTTTGTCTTGTATGAGATGTACAAGTTCACAGACCATGCAAAGGGTGATTCAAGCCTGAACCCTTAGACCAGGACTTAAGTGTAAAGAGTCACATTGTGTGATGTCAGGTTCTGAGAGGGCAACAAATTTTTCTCTCCCTCTAAAAGAAAGAAGGCAAATGAAGGAGGTTTGTATTTCCTCCCAGGTTAGAACATTAAATATATCTTATAGCATGTCTTTCATTCCTCAGCAGATCTTATGCAGACCTCAACATAGCCAGGTCCATGCATAAGGTAAAATAAACTGGGAGATGTCAGATAG
Organism: Chlamydotis macqueenii; assembly: GCF_036417535.1. Lineage (NCBI taxonomy): Eukaryota > Metazoa > Chordata > Aves > Otidiformes > Otididae > Chlamydotis > Chlamydotis macqueenii. The sequence continues at coordinate 124,717,666 of NC_141557.1, forward strand.
AAAAGACATTGTGGCAGGAGAGGAGGTTATGGAGGGAAATGTGTTGATTCAGCCAGACAAGAAAAGCATATGTGCTAAGTGAGGTAGTCTGGATTATAGACGTAAACCCTGTAATTTTGAACTACATTCACAGGGTGAACTCATACAGCAAACCTTTACTCTTTTATGTCCTATCATCTCGGGGAATTCATAACCCAGATTAGATGACAGACTCCCTTATCTAATGCAGAAGAATTAGATGCCTGAGAGAAGGAAATATGGAAAGCAGCATACTGAACAGGAAGCTGTAGGGGTGAATCTGCAGAAAATGCCGGTAGATTTTGCCTATCTTTAAGCTGGAAATTTTCTGATTTCTCCATGTGCTCAGAAGTGTTTGTTCTGTGGAGATGATCACCTTTCTACAGCATGAAGCTTCAGCCTCATGCAGATGGGTGGAATGGGGCAGATGAGTCCGTGAACTCCAGTTAAGAGTCTTTGGAGAATCTTGAAAAGCTAGGTGTGCCTAAGACTATGACTACTTTTGGTGGTGCCCATCTTTTACATAATTCCCTGCCACAAGGGCATGGTAAGAAAGTTCTCATCAGCTTTATGAGAACTGAATTCAGGCTTTGAAAGGCATAATAAACACTAGACCATGGGGTACTTGTATGACAGCACTTTCCAGTTTTCTATTTTTTTTTCTTTCAAAGTTGAGTCACTGGGCAGCTGTGTATGCAGCACTGGTGGGAACACAAACCACAAAGTGGTTATAGAACTCAACTGGGTTGGATGGTCGGGCTCGGAAGGTAGAGGCTTATGGATCGTACATTACCTGGAGGCTAGTAACAAGTGAAGAACTACAGGTGACTGCACTCAGACTTGTCTTGTTTAACATCTTTATCAATGACCTGGAGGAGATGACAGAGTGCATGTGTCACATCTGCAAATGGCACCAAAATGGGCGACAGGGGAGGGCATATCTGCCTTTTCTCAGCACTCCTTAGATGGGACCTAGAATACTACATCCAGTTTCAGGCCCCCTAGTACAAGAAAGACATCAATCAAATGGAGCAGTTCAGGCAAAGGCTACCAAGATGGTTGAGGTCTGGAGTCCTTACCTTGTGGAGACAGACTGAAAGATCTGGGGCTGCTTCAGAGGAACCGGACTGCTGCGGACTACGTCTGGACATAGGAGTAACACCCTGCCTTTCCTAGCAGCCTGCCAGTACCTGTGAGGATGTTATTGAGAAGATACAGCCAGACTCTTCACAGAGGGGCATGTCAGGAGGGTGAGAGATGATATGCATATGTGGAGGTGAGAGAGGTTCAGGTGAATATAAGGAAAACCTTTCCTGCCCTGAGGACAGTCAAGCAGTGAAACAGGTCACCCAGAGCCTGTAATCTCCACCTTTGGAGATTTTCAAAACCAGACTGGACAAGGCCCTGGCCAGCCTATTCTGATCTCTGAGCTGAGCTTGAACCAAGATTTCCTGGGGTCCCTTCCTGAGTTATCCTCTAATCCTGTGAATATATAACTGGGGTTTCTTTCTGGAAAAATAACACCTGTCTGGATGCAAGGAGAAAATTCTGCCATTCCTATGCTGTAGACTTGAGATAGACTTTTTGTCTTACAATGGCCTGGTGGTTGGGCCTTTTTCCTGGGACATGGGTTTAATGCCTCTCAGGCTGAAGTCTATTAGTCCCTGAGTGGTGTAAATACTCAGCAAAAGGCAAATGGCAGCTGTGTCGCTTTGTTGTAATATAGTCACATATAATATAGCTATGATATATTGTAAGATACGTCCACCCTTGTCCATCCTTAAAGCAGATCCTAAATAGCTACTGACTGCTCACATGGGGAGTAGCCATCTCTCACTACTCAGAACTCATGGTTGCAGATCCTCTCTGGGGTTAGTGCCTCCCTTTTTCTCACAAAAGCTGAAACTGCTGCCTCACTTGCACGTTGGATGCCATGGATTGGAACAGTCATTCAGCCTGAAGGTACACCAGAAGGATTAAGTAGCAGCTAGTCAGGACATAGCCCTGGCTCCCGTCTGAATGTAAGTGAAATGCAAAGTGTCTTTGACAGGACTGGCTGCAGTGGCCAGGGAACATGAATTAGGGCTTCTGGGGAAACAGGAGATGAGAATGTAATTCTTCAAAACGGGGTGAAAAAGTATTTATACTTTTCTGAGTGACGGTTAGGGTACTAAATGTGAAGCTTAGAGATGGCAAAGAACTGTGCCATTTTCTCTTTGACCTTTGCTGCACAGAGCCCTCTTGTGATCACGCTCTGGGCCTTGCAGACCTTCTTAGGGAATCAGGAGAGGGGCTTTTGCTGTGGCTGTGCAGCCCCCTTGTAAGAAAGGAGGTACCTTATGTGACTTGTCTCTAAGAGAATTAAGGTGGAAACTTGTAAATGCAAAGGCCATGTAAGTAGTGGACTTCGGTGCTGAGCTAGGTCATTGTGTCCTCTGAGTGAATCTGGGCTCGTGCTCTTTTTTATTCAAAACAATTTGCCAGGAGAGTCAAATTGCTGAAAGTCAATACACTGGAATACATGGATGTAGCTACCTCATTTCCCTTCTTTCAGTGCCCTTATACATGCTGCTTGAGTGATATGGGAGGGATTAAACATTTTTCCAGGCAAGACATCTATAGAACAAAGAAGGTTGATGGGGAGGGAAGGATAGCAACATAATTTATAAAAAGCTCTTAGAAGCAACAGCCTTAGCTTTCTACTACCGTGGAGTATGGCTTAAAATAGCAGGTAATGGGACCGGTGTCCCTTTAAGAATTCTTGAGGTTACTAATGGATATAGGTCATGGTGACAGCCTTAAATAAACCTTCAGTAATAAACAAATCATTTTGAGTTTTCATAAGATTACCATCACTCTAAGGCTGCTCCAGTAGGGCTAAGAATGCGTGAAGGAAATGAGCGTGATAGATCATATACATCATACTGTCATCCCAAGAAAAGGACAAAAAAAATCTTTCAAGGAGGCTCACACTGTATTCCTGATAAAAGCTGTTAAGAACGTGCATTAATATTAATCCTCTATTTTACAATAAGCTATTCACTGCCTCTACACAAAATGCAACATTGCATTGGAGGAAAATGAAAACAAAACTTGGGAAAAAAGATCTTAGCAGGCACAAGAATCCTGTTTCCAGGATTTGGAAATTGAAAGTACCAAGAGGGCTACAAGGAATACACATGTATCCAAAATCATTGTAAGAATAATATGGAAGTCTATACATAACAGAAATTCCATATCTCATTTTTTTTTCCTGCAGTACATCCTTATATATTGCAGCTTTATTTGGGTTTTAGTTATTTACATTTAATTTAAATAGAGTTCATAGTTCTTACCTATTCTAAAAGTGCCTCCATATTGATAGATGTAGTGCTTTCTTACGGTGAAGGACAAGGTGCATTTAAACAGAAATATTGCTTGTTCTTCTTTGATGCTTCTGTATATCTTACCGTAATCGACGTTGCACTTGGTGTTCTTACTACAGCACTGAGAAAACTGAACCGGAGTTCAACTGAATCGAGATGTGATTAAAATAAAATTTCCTTCTTTAGTAATAAAGCCTTCTCTAAATTGAGTGTCACTTCATTATTTACATAAGTCCCATTCTAGAATACAAATGTCTCATGGACTGTTTTTAAACATTTGATACCTCCTTATAAATTCCTCCACCCCCAAAAAGGAGTGCAAGAGAGTGAAAAAAGACTTTTGGTGTACAGCGGATAAGTAATAGGATTCATTGCTGAAGAAAAAAATGAGTTGAGATATCTTTATGGATAATGACCTGCCAATGATTGTAAATACAAGGTGACATCTTTAAAGATAAGGACATTCACAAATTGATTAGACAAATCAGTTAAGCAAGGCCACGCAGATATATAGCTATATTGGGACTAAAACATGCTACTGTATGCAACACATAGATGATTGCAAATATTGTAACGTCTTCTTCCTTGTGTCTGTAAATAATAATAATCATAACAAACGCGCTCCTGCCGACAGCCTAAGCATCCCAGTAATGTGAATTGATTGTTAGCATTTTGCTTTAGAGATAGATTAATTAAGGCTGAATCATATGGCAATCCTTACAAAAGTACTGTACATATAACATCTAAATTGATACGAAATGAATTCATCACAAGCAGGGTAATTACAATGAATATCTAATGAATTAATAATGATAGATCGTTTATGATTCATGCATATATACATAAATACACACACACGCATGCACAGAGGATAGCAAATTTGCTGCTGCCACCTGGAGAAGTGAGATCTGTGATTTTTAGCTCTGTATGAGAGTTCCTGCTGGCTTTCAGTGAGCTTAGCACTGTATTATGCCTACTGCTGGGCAAAATGGAGGCAGAGAGACTAGGTGAAAAAATATCCAGGTATGGGTGGTGAATCACTGTTGCAGACCTGTGATCCTTCCTTCCTGCACAACAAAAGATACCAGCATAGAAGCAGGAACACCGTTTTCATGCAGTTTCAAAGTCACTCTGGATGGACTTTGGATGCTTTTTGGAAGCTATGCAGATGGGATGTGAAAGCTGGGCACCTAAATGGTCCTTGTGATCTAGTAGCAGAGGTCTGCTGTGTCTGGCTGGTTGTGCCAAGAGCCTCCTTTCAGTAGCGATAGCCCTGAATTCTCCTGTCATCTGTTCATCAGCCTCTACAGGTTATCACTACTTAGAATGAGGAGGTTTTCAGTTTTAGAAATGCTAATAGATAGCACACATAGGTATGAACAAAGACCTGAAAGTGTTGGGCTCCTTCCTATCCTCCAGGTCACAGATACTTTGCCACCATTTAGATTTCTTTTCCCTCTGTCATCTGACCCATCTCTCTTCTCCTCAGTCTTTTAAAATCTGGACTTTTCCTTCCTCAGTGACTTCTATCTACCTTTGACTTCAAACTTTGTGAAAGTGCATCCTACTGCCACTGCTTAACTTCCATTGAATCTCCCATCCATTACTCTGCAATGGGGCTGAAATAAGGCACCTTCATTCACTAACAAGGTGTTTGTCAAGGCCAACATGACCTTTTCTGGCTGCAGCCAAGGCTTCTTGCTATTTTCATCTTCCCCAGTCTGTCTGTGACTACCGAGTTATCACTGGTAACTCAAATAATCAATTTCTCATTGATTATTTTATCCTCAAACATCTTTGACTGTACTTCTCCTCTTCTCAGCCTTCCCTTTATGACCAGTCCTTCAGTGGTTCTTTGTTATTTTGGCTCTGCCTTTAGCCTGTTCACGTTTTCATCATCTGGCAATCCCTTGGCAGCCCATTCCCCTGTCCATGCTGGTAACTCACATGGTCATCTCCTTGTCCCTGACCCACTGCCTGGCCATTCTGTCTCTAGTCTTCTTCCATGCCTCTGACATTGCTCTGATGTCCTCATCAACTCAAATTCAGCTTTGTATCAACTGGATTCTATTTTTATCTTTTATTTTCCTTCCTTCTCCATTACCAGTATAAATTTCTCAGGCTTCGGGTCAAATTGACATGACTGGACTCTCACCAGATGGTCATGATACTGTCCAGACTCTAGAGGCTGTAAGTCCTTATCTTCCTGGGAACTAAGAACAGTCTAAGCACTGTTCCTGGCTTTAAGCATCTACCCTGCATTTCAGGAGCAAACCTCATGCCTGGCACCAGGAGGGATTCTTCAGTCTAATAGTCTAGCTCTGGAACTGGTATATTCTCTGCCCAATTCTTCTCAGCAGTTATGTCTCCTTTTATTCCACCGAAGGAATATCAGTCTTCATCTGGTTTACATTTTGTTTCACACGTGATAGATACAGGTAAAAAAAAAAATCTCTATGTATGCACATACACACACAGAGTTTGCTTAAGAGTCTAAAACTTTACTGATCTTTTCTAAATAATACAAGAAGCACGTGAAGCTGGGTAAGGTTAATAAAGCCATAAAGGCTCCATGCATTTCCACTGCCTTGATTTACTCCTCGTTCTGGATGCAGTCTTTGGGCTCCATTCAGAGCCATTTAAAAACATAGAAAATATTTTCTCTGCAACAAAGAATTGCCTTTTAAACCAAAAGTTTCACTCAGCTCACTTTAGTACAGTTGGTCTTGTCAACAAAAAGGGTCTTCATATTCCAAAAGCATATCTTTTTGTTCCCTTCTCTAATTTTGAACCCTCTCTTGCTGTCATCTCAGTGAGTGTCTTCTGTGTGTGTTTTCCACTACCTGGTTCCTTTGTTTTGCCACTGACTCTTCTTTCCTTTCCACTTCACCTGCAGACTAGCTACAGTAAAGTGCTTCTCCTTGCTTCTGCTGACCCCCTTGGAATTGTCTGTTTAGAGTAGAGACATGAAGATCTCTATTATAGCTAGTCTGGGAAAGACATACTTACGGCCTTGTAAGTGAATACACAGTGGCATTCAACAATACAATAGTTTTCATAGGAACAATTTCATCATATCGAACACAACTGTGAATTTACACTTGCAATCTTTGACCCGTTTTTCATCTGCTTGTTCTCTTATTCCCCTCCCATCGATATAGTTGGCTGATGCTCAGCAGAAAAGACAGTGCAGTAACCTAATTCTTTCTCCTCCTTTCCAGCTTTCATGTGACACCTTTGCATAGTACTCCTTATTCAGCTTCAATCTGGGCAAAAATGTGTTTACCATCTGGCAAATTATCTTCCTGGCCCACCACACCCACATAGAAAATGGGAAGGGAGCTAAAAAGGTCATCGGGCCTATCGCTTGCCCCGGGGCAGGATCAGCCACATCTACAACATTCCCAACAGATGTTTATCTAACTTGTTGTTAAAACCTTAAAATGTGGAGGTTTTCCAAGCTCCTCATGCAGTGCTCAATTCTCCTTGCAAATTCTTAATGATCCTCGGTGTCCTGAGCTCTTCAATTACAACCTCTCACATTCCCCCATTAAATTCAACCTGCTTATCTGCTCCTTCAAAGGCTCTGCACAGCTCTGGCTCCATCTGTCCCTGGTTCTTTATGAGAGTGTCTTCACAGGGTGTCTGGGTGCCTCTGCCCTCTTACTGATTAGCTACTTAAGCCCCGTATCTCTCCTCACTCACATTCTGCACCCACCCATCTCCCAGTCTCCATCTGTCTGGTGTCCCTTTGCCCAAAAATCGCTTCATCAGGCCTTTATTTTCACTTTCAGGAACTTTCCCCTTAAACTCTTTTCTTTTGGAAAGACGCAGGCTCTAGTCCACTCCAAAATGTGCTGTTTAAAGGCCAGCACCCCTCCTCTCCCAGCCCAGAAGTTACCATTCAGCCTGCCACCCTGTGCACCCAGCCAAGTGTAGGGTTTTGTTTGTCTTCATTAGCCTGTAAACCCATTTTGGGTGGGGCTGTTTTCTGCCCTTTGTTCTCCACTGTGTTGAATGTGCTGACAGGGCTGAACTCTTGATAATTAATCGTGCAAACAAAGCTTAAGAAGGGATGGATGAAAGAAAGGAGAAAGGGGAGGCAGAGGGAATATGAGGTTTTGTTCAAAGCAGCAAGGAAGCTTCAGGATAAATGTATCCTGTTGGGATGTGTTGAACACCTGTTAGGGAGAGGTTATGGAGAAGATTGTTGAACAACCTGAATGAAGGCGGTCTCTTCATCTCCCTAAAATGCTCAGAAAAAAAATCCATTCAGTCTATCTGGTAGACACTTTGCATAAGTTTGCAAATTTGAAACGAGGGAGACAACCAGCAAATGAGTGAAACCTGGAAAGCAGGCAAGTGGCAAATAGGAGGCAGGAAAAGCACCACTGACACTTTTCCACAGGGTTTGCCTTGGTCTGGAGAATCCAGCTTGCTGGCATATGTCCACTCCACTGCGCTTCTCTTGAGTTATACCCGTTCGGTGATCGCCACACCGTCGTGGTACCAAGACTTTCGCAAAGCTGAAGCAGACCTTTGAAGTGTTTAATACCATAGTCCTTGCGATGGCCTGTTCCTCTGTGTGGAACTGCTTAGCAAACGCAGGCAGTACTGACCCTATAGGCAGGAAGCCTCATCCCATTCCTCTGCCTTCAGCAGATCCAAGGTGGTATGAGACTGGAAGGATTGATGCTTCCATGGGACATGGTATGGACCTTTCTGGTGGTATTCAGAGAGTGACCTCACACATGGGTGAGTGGATCACACAGACCACCTGGAGACCTCTGACTGTAGCCATGAAGGATTCTGAGTCTTTATGCGATGACCACTGGTGGCAGAGCAGGAGCACAAGGACAAAAATAATAGAATCATAGAATTATAGGCTCATCCTACAGATCTGGGAGGGCCAGAACTTCCACAGGACTGTGCAAGGAGTTTTCTTCACTTCTTCAGTGCTGGGACACTGCAAATCTGACACCCTCATGAGCTCCAGAGGTAGATTTCTATCATCTTCTGTCAGCAATTTACTCTGCGCCACTGCAAATCTGTTGCTGGCTGGGCTGTCACTCGCAAATCACATGTCAGTGCTGTGGTGACGGAAGAACATGAAGGCTATTATTGCTGCATTTCCCACCAAAATTGTGGTTACCTCTGAGGAAATAAAACACCCAAATTTTTCTGGGAACATCAGTGGCAGAAATATGTTCATTGTCTGTCTCTGTGTGTGAATTGAAACCTAAGAAAATGCTGCTTGGCCGTTATCCTGTCTTTGGGCGATCACCAACATCAATGTGAGATGGGCCAGTTGGCTACAGAAGGCAGGGCAGTGAGGACTTCTAGAGTTAATCTGTCTGGTCACGAAGAACTGCGTTATCTCACAGTAACATGAATATCAATGGAGCGTCTGCCTTCCTGCTATTCAAGTGACGTAGGCCACCATATTTTGTGTTGGCTCCTGAAGGTGGACCTGGGAAAAAGCTTCATTGTCCAGGGAGTGTGCACCTGGCTGACTGTGGGTAAGATGTGCTGCCTGCATGCCTACCTTCCACCCCGGCATCTCTAATGTTCTTTGTACTATTAGGGCGTACATGGATCAACAAGGGATGGGGGGCTTTCAGCAGGATTAGGAGGGTTGAAATGTTTCACAGACCTGATACAGGCAATCAGAGAGTGGACCTGTCATCATGGGAGCTGTGTCAGGAAAGCAAGGGGGTTGCTTTGTAAGGGAAAAAGCAATTTGGGGAAGTGCTGTAGTACACATATCAATCTGTCTATTCTCTATTATTATTATGAGAATTTATTAAAAGTTTTAGTTTAAACTTCCTGCCTCTTAATTTTTATAAAGAATCACATAATCAGTGGATTGTGTAACCGCATGGGTTGTACGAACACAGACATCCCTGCTGTTGTGATAGGAGGAGCACAAATGTTCTATAAGCAAAGGGTTCAATGGGCAAGGACAAGTGGCAGGCAATGCCGAGGGGCCAGTGCCAGCGGCTGCTGAAGCCCCCCGACTCCTGCACCTGCGAGAGCTCAAGGCAGGGGTGAGCAGGGGCTGCCTGGCCGCGCTCACTTTCCTCCCAGAAGCTCACTGTCCCACCGCACCAGTCCAGGCAAAAACCTCCAGTTCTCGCTTTGGCTACAGCACATAGCAAAAGCAACCCAGAGCCAAAGGGCTGTCTTCCTCCTAGCTCTTGAGGAGATTATTTGGAAGATGTTTTTCCAACAGGATCCACCTTTTGGGGGTACCTAAAATTATGTTTCAGATACTGATTTTGTTATACTAGTCAGAATTTTCATCTCAGTATTTTCTAGGAGAAAAATGCTGATTTTATTTGCTTGAAAATATTTTGATTTGAAATTAGCTTCCATTTGATAGCTAAAAATATATTAGAATCATAGTATCATAGAATAGTTAGGATTGGAAGGGACCTTTAAAGGTCACTTAGTCCAAGGAATATTAAGGAATTATTTTTAATTTCAAATGATTCACATAACTCAAAATGAGTTACTTCCAAAAAGTTTTGCTTTGACAGAAAAAAAAATGACAAATTATTTAAAATAATAACATGTACCTCTCTGGTTAGAACTTAAGCTTTTACTTACACTCACACTGCCAAGCGGATATGTTAGTACTAATGTTAATGTGAAGCCTAAGTTTAATTTATATCGCCGTTTGAGTAACCAAGCCCATATTCAGGGCACAGATACATCTGAGTAAAGGACTTCTGTGCCTAGATAAGAAGAGTTTAAAAGCAATCTGGCTCACAGGCTAACTGAAGAGATGATGTGTTCCCAAAAGGCTGAGGAGGCGGAAGTGCACAGCGGAGAGGAATTGGAAAAGAGAGAGGGAGGGAGGGAGAGGGAGGATGTGTGCATTAGGGAAATTGCCAATAGGGTGGTTGGAAAAAGATTAATTACAGCAGTAGCAGCACAGCAAAGACAAAAGAACTGACTATGCCTTATGGCCATATAAGGTGGATTTGTGACAAAGAATGAGATCAAATGTCAAGCTCTTCTTTAAAACACAGTGGTGGCAATCTGTGGTACTCAGTTGACATCAGTGGTATTACTCCAGGTTTACACAACTTTCAGTGAGAGGAATCCACCTCTGGTTCTCTGACTTGTACCTAATAGATCACGCTCTTTCAGCGTGATACCCAGGTGGGTCTGAGGTGCCTCTCTGGAAAATGGTGGAATCCTCCCAGTGAATACCAGCTGAGGATCAACTTCTGAAAAGGATGAGAATATTTTAGTGACACTTGACTGTGTATTTAATTTCACCCTATTGAAAGATGGATTCCTCCCCAGTTCTAGTGAATTACTTTGTGACTTTGTCCGTACCTGCTAAACACTACCCTGTAGTTCTCTAGGCATGTGTTCCTGGAGAACATCCATGGAAATGTTGAGAGCCTGGTGTAATCGTCAGAAAAGCAAGTACTCTGATTGGTGAGTCATGTGCCAAGTAGGTTTCATGACGTTAAATGAAAAAGGAGCTCAGAGTTCAAAGGATGGCTGCTCTTCTAATTAACGGTATCTGTGGTGTCGAACTGCACCTTCAAATTACATGTATGCCTACAGTTCACCGGAGCATCCATTCTTCCTTCACACAGCTGATTAATGATTCTTTTGCACATGCATTTGAAGCTTGAGGAATTTCATTTCCTCATGATAATTTTCTTTATCTCTGGTGTCAGTGAGGGAGTGCCTCTTTGTCCAGGGCAGAACCCAGCAAGAGAGGAGGCAGGACTGCGGGTGGCTGCTTCCACTACCCATGCACATTAGGGAAGTCCCAAGGGACACCCTACTTGGTACTGTAGCAGCCTGTGAAACTGGGTTTTCAGTGCAGGGCTCCCACCTGGGAACATGCTGGGACGAAGGGAGGAGGAAGGATGGAGGCAGAGAGAAAAGGGACTACAAAGATGATGATGTTGGCTCTGGGTTTCCACACACTGAAGGAGTTCAGGAATATTGTGCTACCATCTGGGGTCAATTGCTAAGTGTAGAGCAGTCACAGCGTGTTCCGAGCACCCATTGCATCTCTGCATTTGCAGCTTGAACCTCCCGAAAGGGACCGGATATTTAAGCATGAGGACATTTCCTTGAATACCATTCTACCTTCAGACATCAAGTCTTCAGGCTACGTCTTCTGAAGACTGTATACAGTGTTTTCACACCACTCAGTTCTCCCCAGGGCTTAAGATTTCTGTAGGTTTCATGCCTCTCCGCAAGTCTGAATTTTATCTGCAAGCGCATAACTTTGCTTGAAGTCCACCAGAGGACAAACCCTGCTCTCAGACAGCCTCAGGCACGTCCATAGGCATCTGCAAGAGTTCAGAGTGAGGATCCAGTTCTGCCCAAAGGGGCTGATGAAAAGTCAGAGACTGAAAGATGAAGTCTTTTCTCTTTTATTCCTTAGGACACAAAGAGTTATTTATTTAAAAGACTAGCTTAGCGTTATTGTAATTGGTTTGACAATGGGTGTCTGGATGTTCCAGCCTGGACCAGGGACCTCTTGTCCTAGGCACTAATCTTGCCACTGTGACCTCTGGTTCATTTAATACCTGAGTGTATCTGTCTGATGCTCTTTTTTTTTTTTTTTTTTATAAGATAAATTTACATTTCAGACTCCATTCACATGTGCTAACCTAGTTATGAGCCAGTTTCACTCTTCATGAACTTCCTGCCTACAGGCATTTTTTGTAAATTGATGTAATATGATAAGTGGAAATCCTTTTTACTATCTCGAAACAGGAAATAAACATCCTGTTGTGAGAAGAGAATTAGAATTATGCATGATGCTTCTTTTGTAATTTATTCAATCTTGATAACATATATTACGCAGGAGAGACTTCTAGGGCATTAAAGCAAAGATGACCAGCCATAAATCAACCTCGAGGAGAGAGTATGCTGAGTCCCTGTTGAATAGCACTGAGATCATTCTTGTTCAGCTTGAGTGTTGGTAATATTTTGCCTTTGAGACTGATGAGGAATTAGTGAGATTAGAAAATATTTAGAAATTCAACAGATCTTCTGGATCTGCATTTTGTTGATTTTCAGATGAAGGCTCAAAGAATTTGTACTTTCTGTCGTCCCCTACTGCTTTATATTTGTAAGATGTTTCCTTAAATGTCAGAAGTGTTTGCCTGCAGAAGGTACCTAGGTTAGTCTTTTGTGAAATGGAGATTGCATTTTTGGCAGTGGGCAGCAAATTCTTTGGTATCTGAGGTCTTGAGGTACGTACTCTGCTTCTCATCCTTATATTCCTTGATCAATATGAATAAAGTTCCTCTTCTCAGTCTTCCTAAATTTACATTTTTTTCTCTGTTTGAATTATTGATATATAATAACTTTTCCTCAAGATAATAATATTCCCTTTGCTTTTCATGTAATTTAGGGGTTTTTTTTCCCTTTCTTTTTAATTGCATATTTTAACAAAAGATATTGCCAGAGGTCTTATGAAGATGTTCTTATTTTAGGTGTCAATGGGAATTTTAAAGAATTGCTTCTCGGTTTATGCATCTTACACATCAAGTCAGTGGTAAATTTAATTTGTAAAAGGAAAGACCCAGCCATATTACTGTAATTTCTGAAAAGTATCTTAATGATGATTCGTGACAGAAGAATGTTACGATATCTCTACATTACATAACATCAGAGAAATTAGACTAATGTTAATGTTTGGAGTTCTACTGTCATTACTGTGAAATTTTTGAACCAAAATATTAGGGCAAATAATCTTTATATGATATTCCTTTCTGAGTGATGCCACACAATTATTTATGAATTTGGAGTTCTTTGCTATACTAATCATAATATTATGAAAGAAATAATTCCAATTTGGCATGCATTTATAAACACTGTTGAAATGTTTAAGTGCTTGCAACAGCTGTAGGACTGATTTTTTGGACCCTTTCTTTCTATGCATGTGTTATGTTTTTTTGTTTTGCCTAGTTTAACAGAAGTAGCTTTCAGAAGAAAGAGAAATAAGTGCAAGACAGTGCGCTTACACAAGGTAATATTTGAACTTGGAGAAGGGATTATTGGTCTGACTTTATTCAGATGCTGCTGGTCAGACCGGATTGGAACTGTTTTAACCTGAGTTTCTTGAGCCTTGGTAGAATCCTTCACCTGAACACTAAGGTTTCTCTTAAAATAGACTGTTCTTTTTTTTTTCTGTCCAACTTCCATTCTCAGATTACAGTTTAAGTATTTCACCCAGGCACATTTTCTGAGAAGTAGCTGGTGGTTAAAGGATAGGTCTGTGAGTCAGATACATGGGGTTCTAATCTGCTGTCTGCTTTTGAGTCATGCAACTTTGTGTACCCTGATGGGTGCAGGCAATCATAGCTCTCCTTCACTCGCACACCAAGCTGGCCACATGTGGGACAGCACTGGAGCAGCTGCATTTTTGTGGTGCTAAACCCAAACAACTATATCCTGCCTCTTAGCACAGCTTATTACAAGCTTGTAACCAAAGCTGTGATTACACAAGCCACGCACTGAAATGTTTGTCTCTCTGAAACTTGCAAGACATCCCACATACTTCAGGGAGCAGGAGGACTGGGAACGCTTCACAAGAGGAGGCAGTGATGATTTATTGCCCCAATCTGTTACCGAAGGGAACGGGTCTGGGCATTCATCTGGTTCCTAAGGCAACTGAACAATATTGACTTTATCATCCTTTGATGATTTGCTTATTGCCACAGCTGGGAACTCAGATTACTCAGAAGTCCCCATAGCTGTAGGGACTTGCTGCTGATCATGAGTGCTAAACACACTTGAACTGATCAAGAACCACAGCTGGGCCACTTTAAGATTATTACCTTGGACTTGTGCCTACAGAGCTCCTGGACTGGAGCTGGTTCCTGTCCATCAGAAGACAAACAAAGCAGATGTACAACTATCAGCACCTGTAGGCCCCTCAGCTCTGAAATCAGGCAAGCTACCAACCTCTTCCTTCTGGTACTTGCTTGTAAAAGAGGTTTCTTATACATTAGGAAGCTGTGTTTCCTAGTCTTTATTAATTTGTGCTTTAACATCTTCTTCATTCATTTTAAGAAATGACTGCAACTGCAACATGCTTTAAAAGCAGTTAAAGAAGAAATGTCTTTGTCTTGAAGAGTTTTCTGATAAGGCCCCAGTTCTGCGTCTTGATGCAAGTGGGCATGCCCTAACACCTCTCTGGAATGTCAGACTTGTTCTTCCTTGCATGTGTTTGTCATTTTAAACAACAAAGTATTGTCAGCAGAAGTTTCTTTTGCTGTTTGTGTAAATGCATAGATGAACACTCCTTTTGAGTTCAGTGGGACTGAGGTTTCGTTTGTATAGTTATGAACCATCAAGGAGTTTCTGCAGCTTAGTGTGCATAATGCCACTCTACAAGTGTAAGTTAGTTTTGATGTTTTATTGATGACTTAAATGGTGTTGCCTTACTTTGGATTTATTAGTCGCAGCTACTTACACAGCGACCATTTTTGTCTCTGTCACTAGTTTTTGCAGTGTGGAGGGTGGTGAGATCAGTCACAGTTTGGAAATCCCTATAGCTTCCACATACATCTGGATAGACCAAGGGTAAAGCTTTCTCTCTTGCTCTGAATTTCTCTGAATTACTGTTATTTCATTTTCGCTTTTGCACCCTTTTTGCCATTGTTGGAACCTTGTCATCTTCAGCTCTAACATCCCTTGCTAGTGGCATATGCTCTCACTTTTGTAGCTTTAATGCTAAGAAAGAAATGACATTCTCCATCTTCACTATAGGTACTAGAAGAAAAAAGTGCTGGTTGCTTTCCACGGAAGTGTAGCACAATCCCAGTCATTCGGCAAGTTGATTATGCAAAGCATCAGTCTTATTTCTTGAAAACAGTTAGTGCTACTATCTCAGCGAGGTGAATGAGTACAGCAATGTTGACTTGAAGGGAGCAATAAGGTTTGATTCCATTTTAGCGTCTGGCCCATATATGCTGTAGGTAAAGCCTATTAAAATACATAATAATGTCATCATGGGATCTGCACAATGTCCATCACAGAATCTGTTGACTTCCCCTGGAAAATCCCCCTTTTCTCCCAACTCATAACTGATTTTAATACTCATTTTGTCTCAAATATTGGATTGAGAAAACTAACATGACTTCTTTTTTTCCCATTAGGTGCTTTAAAAAAGGCACTTCTATGTAAGCATCACGGCTCACTGTTGCGTGAGGTCAAAGCTGCTCATCTGCATCGCACATGTCCTGCGGTGTAGGAAGTTGTTGGAGGTTCATTGCTCACTTAGTAGAGGAGTCCTGAGATTTTGCAAGAGGAGGGTGTGAGTCTCCTTAGTGGAATCAGAAAGAGGATCTGCCACTGCCAATTCCAAACAATTACTACATGTGTCAGCAGTACGTGTCTGAAGTTTTAGGAAGAAACCAGTTTCACTTCATTTCTCCCTGTAATGATAGAAAATTCTTCAATAGTATTAATTAGCAGCACTTTTGGATCACTTTTGGATTCATTTAAAAAATGATTTTTAATTCCAAGAATACAAGGAAATGCAGATTTGGATATAATGGACTTGCATACACAAACACATGTATGTTGGCTTCCAAAGGGTAAATTTCATAAAGCAGAGAACTACTATGAGTCCCTAAAACAGGGGAATAAAAGTGTAAACAGGAAAATGAGAAAGGGAGTGTATAGCAAGCACTAGATGTTCAAGGTAAAAACAGTAGAAAATGCAGTAGGGAAGAAAATGGTATGAGCAGAAATGCATGAACAGAACAAAAGGAAATTTTACTGGATTTCTGGTATAAAGCCTATCCTAGATATGGTATTAATCCATTTATTAGCTGGTAGAATTCTCAATAATAATCCAGAAAAGGTAGAAATGTTCAATCAATACTTCTATTCGGTATTTGGGGAAAAGCCAGATGATTCAGGACAGAATTATGATGAAATGCTTTCAATTCCAGCAGTAACTAAGAGAATGTGTTAAACAGCAGATACTAAAGTTAGATACATTAAAATTAGTGGGTCTGGACAATTTGCATCCAAGATTTTAAGATCGATAGTCAAGGAGCATTACAACCATTAATTTTGATTTTTAACAAGTCATGGAGCATTGGGGATGTTCCAGAGGACTAGAAGAAAGCTAATGTTGTGCCAATATTTAAAAAAGGTAAATGCAGTGACCCAAGTAATTATAGGCCTGTCAGCCTGCCTTCGATCCCAGGCAAAATAATGGAATGGCTGGTATGGTGCTTGAGTAATAAGGAATTAAAAGTAGGCGATAGAATTAATGACAGTAAGCATGGTTCTTGTCAAACTAACTTGATATAATTTTAAACCCGATTTCAAACAGGGTGATTTAATTTACAGTTTTGATGCAATAGATTTAGCCTTCTGTAAGATGTTTGTGCGGCTTGACGTTTTGATTATTCAGAGGTCAGCTCTGCAAACAGTGGTTAAAGAGAGAAAGTTAGGAGGACTTTATGCATCTGAAACTAAAGTGACAATCCTGAAAGCTGAGTTCAGTGACTGCCCAGAGCTGCCTTAATCTACTCGGTTTCCAGCTGGAGAAGTTTCCAAGGCAACTGAGGTTCTGCTTTTGTGCACTCCCAGAAGACACCTCAATCCTGACAGGGTTGAGCGGTTCAGTATCAATGTCATAACTATACATTTGTCTGCCTGTTTCCCGTACAGAGCTTGGTCCAAGTGTGCTTGTGACACACTTGAAGGATCAGCCTGTGCACGAAATGCAAAAGCAGATGCAGCCTTCCTTTAACACATGACCACGGGAAAAGGTATTTTATTCAATTACTCAGTGGTTAGAGCACTCACTTGCCCAGGTTAGAAAAGCTCAAGATTGAATTCTTTCCTCTCTTGAAAATATTTCAAATCCACTTACCTCACCAATTATTGGTGTATAGTGATGATGGATAAAGGAGGGACTGAACACACATTAACAGGAGCAACAATATTGACTGAAGTAGAGTTACAATCACAATTGCTCTCATCATGAAGTGCAATGAATCTCAAGTATAAATTCTATAAGGAAAAGCTATGTCAAGAAGAAAAGTGAAGAACATCATATGACTGCTCCAGAATTATCCTACAGGTGGAAATAAGGATAATAAGTGAAGGTAATGAGGCTCTGGAACAGGTTGCCCAGAGAAGTTCTGGATGCCCCGTTCCTGGAAGTGCTCAAGGCCAGGTTGGATGGGGCTTTGAGTGACCTGAGCCAGTGGAAGGCACCCCTGGCCATCGCAAGGGGGTTGGAAATAGATGATCTTTAAGGTCCCTTCCAACTCAAACCATTCTATCATTCTATGATTGTAATTTTATCCAGGGTCCATACATAGTCAATATAGACCCATTCAGAGGCCATTTTGTCCTATCCCAAGACAGTTACCCAAGATCTTTGGGATGAATTCCTGTACTCAGGTTCTTTTGTCACTGGAGAGCTAGATTAGATTGCATGCATAGTTAAAGTTAGGAAAAAGAAGTCCCACCATAAATACATACACATCTATCACAGAGGGTTCCTGAGTTCAGCAAGAATAACAGCCATCATTCTAGTAGTGGGAAAAGAGTTAATAGTGTAGTCAGCAGGAGTAGAGAAGTGATCGTGCCCCTGTTCTCGGCATTTGTGATGCTGTACCTTGAATACTGTGCTCAGTTTTGGACCCCTCAATACAAGAAGGACATTGAGTTGCTGGAGTGTGTCCAGAGAAGGGCAACAAAGCTGTTGAAGGTCTAGAGCACAAGTCTTATGAGGAGCAGCTGAGGGAACTGAGATTGTTTAGTCTCAAGAACAGGAGGCTGAGGGGAGACCTCATCGCTCTCTACAGCTACCTGAAAGGAGGTTGTAGGGAGGTGGGTGTTGGTCTCTTCTCCCAAGTAACTAGCAATAGGACAAGAGGAAATGGCCTCAAGTTGTAGCAGGGGAGGTTTAGATTGCATATGAGGAAAAATTTACTTACTGAAAGAGTGGTCAGGCATTGGAACAGGTTACTAAGGGAAGTACTGGAGTCACCATCCTTGGAGGTGTTAAAAGAATGTGTAGACATGGCACTTTGGGACATGGCTTAGTAGGCATGGTGATGTTGCGTTGATGGTTGGACTTGATGATCTTAGAGGTCTTTTCCTACCATAAAGATTCTATGATTCTATGACAAAATCTAGCAAAGAATAAAGCAGCAGTTTTTATCAGTGAAAGTTACTGATCAGCTGTTTACCAAAAGCTACATTGGATTTGGGGATTTTTTCTTTTTTACATTCTATATATTTTTTTTTCTCCTCCTAAAATCTATTCTTTTGTCTATCACAGCTGCTGGAACAGAAATTAATTCTGAGAGCTCTCAGGACTTGTCTTGTATAAGGGGGTCATGACCAGATGATCACCGATGTTCCCTCTGGTCTTAGAAGATCCAGCAAAAAGCGCTGAGGACAAACAATCTGAAAACCCAAGCCCATGCGTAAGAAGCTTTCCCTGTCCAGGAAAGCAGATAATCTAAATAGACAAGACAGACTGGGGTGAGAAAAAGGATGTGTTATCTCTGTTTCACAGATGGGAAACAGAGGCACAGAGAGATTAAGTGATTTACACAAGGTTTGTGTCAGAGCCAGGAATGGGAGCCAGATCTCCTGAATTCTGTGTCACTACCTTAACAACAAGACCATCTTTTCTCTCTCTTACCATAGCCTTGAGAGGGAAAGACCTATACTCTCTTATGCATAATATTACACCGCTGCTTACAGAGTAATCTGATAAAATGCTATACGTGTAGCATATATCTGGCGTTCTGATTTCTCCTCTTCTGTCAGACTGACTCCTCTCTCCTTACCTCATTTTTCCCTCTTATCCTCCCTTTTCTTTGTTTTCACTGTATCTTGCAAAGGACACTGGTTAATTATACTAGAAGAAAGCACCACTGTCTCAGAAACAGCATATTCAGACCATCCTTCTATGTACAATCAGAATGAACCAGACATACCTGGGCACATATCTTCTGAGACTGAGTTTGCAAATATAAAGAGAAGAAAAATTAGAAAAAGGCATTTGAGATTTACCCGTTTCATTATGACCAAATCTGAGTACATTTTCAAGGGAGTCTGGAATGACCTCAGCGGGGTCTGCTTAGCTGTGTTGGCTATGTTCAATTATGTCTAAATCCTTAAATCTTTCCCTTCTGTATCTTCTCATTTCACACATGGTTCTGGCTCCCCTTTTCTAAGCCCCTTTGGGGAAAAATGTTACATTTTTGATACTGATAGCAGGATCCTGAGATGGGATAGTACCTTGGACAAAACCTGTAAATACCCAGCCTGTTTCTATGGTGGTTCTGAGAGCACCAGTGCCCTTCCTGGTTTGTGAAATTCTTGGAATAAGGTCTTCTTCCAGTGCCTCAAAATCTTGCAAGTTTGCAAGGTGTAGAAATAAAAACATATAATAATATTGTTCATATGCAGAACAGAATAACACTTGAGAGGGTGTCAAAACACTTTCAGTGTGGCTACAGATGGAGGAGGGTCAGCCATGGTTGGCTAGGGGAGGACAGTTTGCCCAGGGCCCTGTGTTTTGAGAGACTGGAGAGGCCCCTGGCTAATTGCCTAATGATACACAAGAGGTCGTGACCTCCACCTTTGCCCCGGGTTCCCTGGAGCCTTTACGATTACTTGGCCCTGCACAGTGGCCACCTCTGCGGCATGGGGGACAATGGCCAGCCAACAATGGTGCTCAGTATTTTATTTTGGGCAGGCAAGCAATGGTCACGCATGGCAGCCGAAATTCGCATTGAGCAGGATGCAGGTAGCGGGGCAGAGCCTTACATGTGTGTACGGCAAAGGTGACTTCGCTGATAGGTGTAGGTTTGGGCTCTGTTGCGTCATAAAAAGTTCTGGTCAAAGCTAAAAGACTCTGAACCTCTTTCCAGCTACCTGTGTGCTGGGAATAGATTCCCAGAATCAGCTTATCCTCCTATTAAGGGAGGCATAAAGGATAGTGCTGTGAGAATTACAATGCCTTTTTATGGAAAGATCAATGGTACCTCCTCAACTAGAATGCTGTTTTTAGGTAAGGGTAGTTTCAGCTCATAAAAGATTATATGGATGACATATTTTAAGTTCAGAGAAGAGTAACAAAACCCGTGATGAAGAAGTATGGAAACAGTTTGAGATAAAGATATGGACGATTGAGTGTGGAAGGTGCAAGAAAGAGATGTCACTGCAGTATATAAAATAATAGATGGTACAGGAGGGTCAGGTGGTCAGTCCTGTGTACCCTCTCTTGTCATAAATATTAGAGAGACACTCAGAAATAAAAGCAACAAGTTTAAATCTAAAACAGCAGATTTTTTTTTTTTTTTTAACGCAGCTTCTCTGCTGTGGCCTTGAGAAAATACTGAGGTAAAGAGCTTAGCAGGATTAACAAATGTTAGACATTGCAATCGATACCGCCTACATCTGCAGTTAAACTATCCAGGGTAAAAGGTAATCTATTAACTCATATTTTTGTGTAATATTATTTTAATAGCTCAAATCTCTGCTTCAGGGCTTGTGACAAGGAGTACTTCCCTCTCGCAGTGAAACTTGACTGCTGGCCATGTTTTTGGTGAGCATTTGTCCTTTGCGGTGGAGGGGGATGTTCTTTTTCACGTGTTCCTGGCAAGCGGGAGAGGCAGGATTTCAGGCTAGCTGGACCCCTGATCTGATCCACTCTGGCACCTGGCGCTGGCTCGGGCTGCCAAGAGGTGGCTGGCTGGGCTCCCCTGCCGACGGCCGGGGCTGAGATCCCAGAGCCCTTCCCAGGGCTGGCCCCGCTGCTGCGGCTGCCTGCCAAACTCGGGCCTGCAAAATGCAGCTCAGCTTGGCAGCGGCAAGCGCTGCGTGTTCAGGCGGCTTTGAGGTTTCACCCGAATCGCCTGCCCTGCCCTGGAAGACACCACCTGTGCTGAACTGGCCCTAGGCAGGAAATGCAAGAACAAATCAGGCCTAATTAAATTAAAAAAAAAAAAAAGTCCTTAAAACAAACTGCACATAGGCTTCTCTGCATGCCATCTGCGTAGGAGCAGGGGGATGTGCTTGATTCATACTGTGATTCGGATGGAAGTGAGAGTAAATTGAAGGCTGATATATATCAGTGCTGAGGGCAGGATTTAGACAAGTGAACAGTTGTTCCTACAACAAAAACAGATAATGTTGTCAAGTTTGTTCCCTAACCAAGGATTTAATCAAACACTCACCAGACTCGAGCGAAATATCCACAACCTTTATTGCTTCCTGTACACTCACTTAAATCTTGCCTAACCCCTTCCTGTCCCAGCACTGGTTTCCTTCTTCCTCCCGAGGGTGGTATTAGCTTCTGCCCGCTAAACCATGTCAGCAGGTGAAATTTATAGATGGGCTAAGGCAAGCTATTTATCATCATTTTTGTAACTCCCCATTACATGCAATAACATTCTGGGCATGTTAAACATGAAATCCATTGCCATATCCAAAATATTGTTTCTCCTTCTAGTTGTGAATGGGGCAATTCACTGTCCCGTGGCATGGCTGCAGGCACTTCAAGGTATTGTGAAATTTTTTCTTCCTTTTTTTTTTTCTTTAAGAGAAAAAAAAAACACCACACACAAATTAGGACTTTTACAGGCTTTGCAAATAGGTCATTCCTCTTAATGAATCTATTTATTAAGCAAAGTAGCCGCAGTCACAAGGAGAAATAGTAATGAGCATTTCCTCTCAGCATTTGGAGACCACAGAGAGCTTGTGCTATCCATGGCCAAGTGCGGATCTCCAAGAGGTGACACCCATGCTGCAGGGCTTCTTTGTGCTTGGCCTCTCCATCGCCATATCCTCCACATGCATCTTGCTATTGCTCTCTTCTTTTTTCTAGCAAGCAGCAGACACGGATGCTTTAGAAAAGATTTCTTAGGAAGGAAAGTAAACGTATGTTCAGAAAGGAGTTGCCTTATGCTCTCAGCAGCAAAGCAAAATTGCTTGCCGGAGCCCTGCGTGGGGAAGGGAGCAGGAGCACGGGTGCTGGGGGCTGCTCCACAGGGCGGCCGGCATGGCCGCCAATGAGATGCTGGGCAAAGTCTCACCTGGGAGACGGGCAGCTTGGGAAGTCCGCTCCCTCCAGATAGCTCCATTTCCTACTCTGACTCTGCTGCTGTCTTTTGGAGTGGATAGTACGAGCTGACACCTGGGGTGTGACAGGAAGATTGATGCATTTTTGTTTATAAGATATTACTTATGAATAAGTAAATTAGGAAAAAAAAAACCCAACCCTCTGAGAATAATAGAAGGACTTTGTTGAGGAATTATGGAATTATGTCAGAGGTACATTTATCTCACCAGGTGGCAACAACAATTTTTTTCTCCATTTTTTACTATTAGTCTTACCTTTTCACTGGCAGAGAGAGAAAGAAACAGGAAATATCCCAGGTGTAACATATAGAAGAGGGGCAGTTTCAGAGAGAGTTTACTGTTGCTTTGTTGACAGGGTAGACTAGAGGGAAGGGTCCCAGTGATTGTGCCACAGATAAATACATTGGGTGAGTTTTACTTCAAAGACACATTCAGCCAAACACTATTTCAGCTGAGGAGTCTGAGTATGAGAAGCATAAATGTGTTGATATACATACATGTCAGGGTGTGCCCTTAAACATGAAGCAATGCTGGTGTGTTGGTTTGATATGTGGGCATCAGAAAAATCAGACAACAGTGCTCTGCTTCTTCAGCACAGACAAGTTTTTATCTTTGGATACTCTTTTCCTTTGATAAATCCAGGGTGGCTTGAACTTTCAGTGCCAGTTTATGCCCTCTGTCCCAGAGCATGTCCTGTGTTACTGGAGACAGCAGAGCTTTCAGTTTAAGCCAGACCTATTCTCCCTGCTCACCCCACTGCACAGGATGCTGGAGACAGGATGGGAGTGTGCACCCGCTCATTGACTGTCTTCAGAGCACCAAAGGAGGGAGTTTGCAAGGAAGGTGGACAAACTTGTCCAAGGAGCCGGCTGCCTACTGTCCTCTAAACATGGAAGTTAAAAGATTTCAACGAACAAACTATTCTGGGCTTTAAACCTGACTCAACTTTTGATTCATTTCCTTCTTTGCTTCAGTCACTTCCAAAGCCTCCGTTCTCTGGCCTTAGAGTTAAACGGGGCTGCAGTGCACACGAACTGTAAAATTTATCCCCTCAGTAACTGCTTAAATCTCATCTCTAATCCTCTAAACTCCTTGGTTCAGGGTAGTTTAAATTGTTGTAAATATCTTTGAGGTGGATTATACTGCTTAATTGGTACTACGGGAATAATAACATTATGTTTATGTGCATACATAATATAATGTACATAGAGAGACATAGACACAGACAGAAAATCTTCCTGGCAAAGAAGATATTAAATAATAGTTTAAACTACTCAGGATTTGGGAAAGCCTGTTAAAGGGATTAGAGACGAAATCCAAAACTGGAGAAGGGGTAAAGGCAATAATTTCCACAGACGACACTGGTAGCACACACTATTTCTTCTCTTTCTAAACATATGTCTTCTTTATACATGGTCTATATCATTTAACGAGAGAATATGAACTTTTCTATTAAGTTAACCTCAGTTATGTAAAAGATACTTAAGCTTGAGGAAGCGTGGATATCCCTCTTGCAAGAAGATAGAGGCAGAACGTCCATCAGCAGTGTTTCTGTCTTTGGGAAGAAATAGTTTCCCATCATTCAAACATAAGAGTTTTAAGTCCAGCTATCCTAAGTAAAATAATTTAAACCTGAAAAACCTGCATAAATAAACAGCTAAATGTAACTTCCTACATGTGAGTAGTCCCACTGAGTTGCTTGTGACCATGGCATGTGTGTAGATGCCTGGGCAACTGGGGCCAATGTCTTCGTCCTGAAAATGTGCAGTCAGATATAAGCTTTCTAAAGAAAGTATCTGTGATAGTAACTGCTCCTGAGAGTGGAGAGGAGTAATATATTAAGAAGATTTTAATTTTTAAAAGATTCATAAGAAGAATTATTATGATAGGTATTCCCCAAAACTTGGTTCCCAAGAACATGAATGTCATTGTAAATGTCTGCACTTCTCTTTGCACTAATATTTGCTCTTCTTCTGCTCTGTCCTGCTCAAAAAACACTGCATATTAATTCTTCTGGAAGGAGCCCTGGTTGCCTGTGTTGACCTCAGACATGAGCTGGGATCTACCAGAGTTCAAGGAACCAGTTCTAGAAAATAAATTCAAAGTAAGTATTGCAAGGAATTGATTTTAAAGTAAGTTTACTTTTCAGCTATAATAGCTGAAGCAAAACATCTAATGACTGAAATAAGTAAACACTATAGTCTTACAGACTTAATAGAAAGAAAGTAATCCTGATACTGAATGTTTCAAAACGGTAAGAAAACACAACAGCGGTCAGCATTCAAGGGTTAGCTCTTGCCCAAACGTCACTCACTACATAAAAGCAAGGGGCTTATTGCACCTGTAAGTTGGAACCTGAGCGTGAGCATGGATTCTGTTCCAGAGGAACTGTGCCTCGAGGCACCGCCTGTCTTTTATCATCCAAAATAAAGCTACTTTAATAGGAATACAGTAATTGAGTGTGCTTAACTTACTACCCGCTTTCTAGGTGCACTAGATCTACTTCTTAGCCTAATGTTTATACTCTGTGATTAAACCAGTTTGATCTCGCTCTGTGGTAAGAAGAAGAATCTCCTCTCTGGAAGGTAAAATTCACATTCCTCTCACCACTCCTTGCCGTTTCTTTGCTCATCTTCACTTGATACCTCCTTTGATTCAAGGCTGGCTAAAAGTCTTAATTTATGAAACATCATGTGGAAGGGTCTAAGGAATATGGTTATTGAATCCTCTTCAGCATTCTTGTCATTTCCTATTTATACATTTCCTATTTATTCTTTAGGCTCAAGGACTCTTTCTTTACAGTTTCCATACAGTACCTTGGAGAATGGCTTTGATCCATGAGATTTGTTCTCCTTGGATCTGGCCAAAGATCCAGACCTGTGTGTGGCGAAGCCAGCATAGCCACACATGGAGCCACATTTACTCATGAGTGTGCTAAGGCCAAGGTCAAGCATGGTCTTGTGTGATCAGTGAACGCAGCAGGGTGCCCTGTGTTCCCACTGTTCCACATGTACTGACATGGAGCTGAAAGGAACAATTTTGAATGAAGCACACAAGATTAGACTTTAAACAGCTGGGAATAGAAACAAGTACCTCTGCAGAGCCAAAAGTTCATGTAGTTCCGTAAAGTCTGTTTAGACTGCTAAATATATTTGGGTTTATGTTCTTTTCTTTATAGTTACAGGTTTTAATGTCCTATGCCTTAATTCAGCAAAGTATGTTTAAATACAACTGGGAAGTACGTAAGCAGCTTGCTATATAGGGATCTACATGTACACGAGACGAGATCCAATACAGCACATGGTGACTGACAAGTAAGGGGAGGTAGTCCCTGTGCAAGAGCTTTACCCTCTCTTGTAAGGAATGGGAGGAGGCAAGGCTTGCAGTACAGGAACTGGACCTTTTTCCCATCTTATAGTTGTAGTTGTGCTTCTTATTAATAAGATGCAAATGATTTTAATGGTTTGTACTTTTTATGAGAAGGGGATTTTTTTTTTTCCCTTGATTTCTGCCAACCTCCAGCCTTGGCTGTGCATGAGGCATTTGAAGGAGCAGACATTCAGTTTAGCTCTTTCCTCATTACGATCTGTTCTACTGATCCCTTCCCACTGCTGTGTTTGCTGATTTCCTGACATACATAAAGTGTGTTCCCTTTTTTTTTTGTAACAAAAGTTAGCAGCTCTTCCCACTCTAGAGACAGGGAAACTGAGGCACAAGTTTGGGAACTGGCCAGGAGTTTGTCGGCAGAACTGGAAGACAAGTTCAGCAGCCGCTATGTGCCATCTTCTGGCCTACTGCTGATTTTGGCAGACACTGGTGCAATGTCCCAGGTTTAGTCACCTACAATTGCTAGCAGCTTTTCAGTTGCTGGCAAGCAGTCTGGGTCCTCAGCAGAGCTGCTGGCGGCAATCCACGGTTCTTCCATTTTCTTTTTTCCAGGTCATTTTTGCTCATTAGGCTTTTTCATCTCCTTTCTGTGGAAAGCATGATTTCCGAGGTGATCTGCTCCTTCTACCTGTGTAATCAGAAATAAAGGCTGTGATCATGCTTATTTACAAAAAAAAATGGACAGGAAGGAGGAAGAAAGAAAAAGAATGGTATCCAAGATTCCCATCTTTGGGAAGATGGATATGAAAGGGGATGAATTTATAAACTGGATTCTTTTTGGACCGTAGTGGGAAAATGAGATGAAAAGGGAGAGATATAGAACAGAAAAAAACAACACCGACCACTGCTAGTAGCAGTCATGGACGTACTGCAGCAGCTTCTAGGCACATCAGGACAACTCATCTAAGATCTAGAAAAAATCACAACATTTTCCAGCTTTTCCTCTCTCCTAAATAAAACACAAGTAAAGAATCTCCTCAAAGACTGTAATTGAACCTAAGGCAAGCACAGATCAGAATATTGCCCCTAAAGAGAACATCTGACTCATTTGTTTACAGATTGTATATTAAAAAAGGAATTTGTAGTATATTCAAAAGAAGCAATAGCTTCTGTGAGGCTGCTTGAAGAGCTCATCCTGGTGTTGGGAGAGATCTGGCTATGTAGAAAGCAATCACACACCAATTCACAGCTGTAGAGTAGATGGAATGCTGCTCCAGCTTGCATTTTGGGGATGGAAGGAGGGAAAAAAAGGAGAAGCACTGATGTTCGTGTAAGAAGACAAGTAAAAATCTCCAGAGGAAGATACCAGGTAGAAGAAAATAATTGATAGAAAATAATCTGCACATAAGTCCAGGTGCAATAGCTGTGGTAAGAACCACACAGGCAAAGCAGAAAAGTTGGCCCATGAAGAATCAGAGCAGACATTGCTCTGTATTGCTTCTGTAGCTAAGACTGCTGAAAGGTTATAAAGATATTTTCGAAGGACTGGGATATCTTCCAGGCATATTTCACCTTGAAATAGAGACAGAGATTCAGCCGAGATGGCACCTGTGAACCACTGCACCAAGGGTGAAGGAGAAGCAGCAGCTGATCCAGTGAATGGAGAGAGACGATGGCGTCAATGCCAATGTTGCCGCATCCCTGGCTGGATGCGTGGCCTGGGAGCCAACCTCCATGCAAGCAAATTCTTCATTCGCATAAGCCCGAACGACCTCATCGAAGTACGACAAACTGCTCATTACCAAGTGCCTGCAATGAAAGACATGTTACCTGACTTGGCAGAAGCAAAAATAACCTCAGCGCTTGGTGCCAAAGATAAATATTGGCGAATGCAATTGGATAAAGAAAGCAACCATCTCGCTACATCTTGGACACCAGCAGGTAGCTGCAGATGGTGGAATATGCTGTTTTGGATCAAACCTGCAGTGGAAGAATACTTCTGCTGCCAACAAGATGCACTAACAGGACTCACAGGGATCAGAGGTGTGGATGATGGCATACTGCAGAGACACCGAAATGGAAACAGCCATAGATCACAATCTCATTTGTTTGCTGTGAAGAGTCAAGAAAATAAAGCCGCAGTTAAATACTAATAATCATCCTATTCACAATAATGATATTGCAGCAGGCTGTAGCGTCAGACCCAGGACACTCAGAGCATGTCGACCTTCAGTGTGAGCACAGGAGCTGTGAAGTGCAGGCTAAACATGCCAGTCAGGGCTAGCGAGCAGTTGTGGGACTTGGGGGAATAGGAAGTAATGCTATGGGGCAGTGAGGATGCACTGTATTCCCAGGGCCCTGGAGCAAGGTTGGAAGGGACTTTCCATAGCAGCCGTCCTAAACTGCCCCGTTCTGCTACGGGTTAGGTGGAGGACACACTGAACTACTGAACTACAAAATTAAACGACAGCTCATCTCAGCAACTGTGTAGTTTCAAATACAGAATCCTCGTTTACTTTCAGGGAGGTTTTTTAATTTTACCTGGGAGTGAGAGCACACTCATACCAAGCCTTTGGTCATGTTGGGTCTTCCCCCTTCACAGACAGGCAGCTGGGAAAGCTATTAAAATTCCCAGCTGTGGCTTTAAGAAGGTTCAAGAAGCAAACACAACATGCAGCAAGCCAGCCTTGAACTCTGAAGGAACTCTGTCTCTAATATCAGCCCCTATAACACTCAATGTCAAGATACATCTCTATAGCGTTGCCTGTGGCTAGCAGCAGTGGATGGAGGAAAGGAGAAGAAAGAAAATGTGTGCAAGAGGGATATAGCCTGTCACACCAAAGACCTTCTCCATTGGTGTTGGGAGATGCAGTTACAGGTAAAACTGTTTCCTCAGGAGATGTGAGGCACATGAAGGCAACCTGCACTTATCTGGCTGTGAATTCCCAGTTTGAGGAAGATGGTGCTGAATGGGCTTCTCTGTTACTGATGCCAAAAATTTGTCAAGTTTTACAAATAGACAGATTGGATACAGTGCTATGTGCACTCTGCTGAAATTTGATTAGCCAAATGCTGAAAGCACACAGGCTTTTGAGTGATTGACTACAGTACCAAGGCATGGACTGCCCTCTCCCTCCACCTTCTCCTTGCAAGAAAAATATAATCTTGGGTGCAGTTGTTAGGCACAGTTCTTCTGTATGGACTTCAGAAGGATATACTGGTAAGCTAAATCTAAAAGTAAGCCTAGACAGTGATGCTTAGTTTTGTGCTGGAGCTTGGGAGATCAGTGACTCACTATGTGGCCAAAAGAAAGCCTTTTACCCCTCTAAGCCTTCATTTCCCCATCTGGAGAAGAACTACTGCAATATTTGCTGATGTAAAACTTGCTACTTGTAATGGGGTATTATCATCGTCTGAAATGAATGTGTCAAATGGAACGCCGTGATGAACAGCTTCCTCGTCCCCAAGTTGGGAGCACAAGGGTGGGATTGTGTGGGAACTGTGAGAACGTGGCACATGACCAGAATCGAGTATGGGCGACAGCAGTACAGGCAGAGGGAAGGAGAAAGCCTGAATGTTGCCCTGTCTCAGAGTTCTCTCTCCTTCTGCTTGAAGACCAAATAATAATGTCAGCTGTGATTTTAGCCAACTCAAAGAGCAATTCCTAATCTCTTTCCATCAGGACTTTCATTTCCTGGCTGTCTCATGTAGTACTACATGCTTTTTTGGGATCAAAAGTCACGTCAGGATGACTCTGCTTCCATTTCTATCAGACAAGAATAGGGATAGTGCCCAGGTAGCCAGGCTAAATTGTCTGCATATTTCGTTAATCGCAGGAAGCGTGCCAGCTGCTTACGTGACCAGGCGAGCTCTCCGAGGCCGTGCGCACAGCGAGGCACTGTGTCAGTTGTCTGGGTGGTTCTGCTTTTCACAAGGGAATGAGTCACTGCAGCGATTACCGCCGCTCCACCCCTGGTATTGGTTTCTGATATCTTACCCTGGCACGAGGTCAGGAATCCAGGAGGACCCAGATTTGGGTCCAGGCTCCTGTTCCATTTCCTTCCCTTTATGGCAGTAATGGATTTCCTGCGCTTCCCTCCCTTTCCTCCCCTGCTTCTTTATGGATGTGGCCATTACGCAGCTCTGAGAAAACGGATTACCAGGCAACGCTCAGCATCGCCACCGCTCTGCTGTCTGTTTGCGTGTTTGCAGAACCGGACTAGTTACGCACACGTTTTTAATTGCTGTATTTGTTTTAGCAATGTTATGCAAGGCCGTGGCATTTCAAAGCCATGGCAGGCTGGGGAGGTATTGCGCCTGTCGCCCATGTTTCCCCCTGTGCTGCAACTCATTGAGGGAGACTCCTGGGTGCTTTTTGCAACTTCTGGATGGGAGTGAGTCAGCATTCCCTTGAAGGCTCCATTGCAGCAGTCATCATTGCCTCCCCCTCAATGTGTGTGGCCAGAGGCGCCCACAGAGCCAGGTGAGCGTCGTTACAAATGGGTACACCTCCCTGCCATGAAGCAAGCGTCTTGGTGAAGGCATCCACACCGGTGCCACCTGTGGTGTGCAGTCAGCAGGGCAGGGAGCGATGGAGGGCTTAATTAAACAGGCTGATACTTGCTGCTGGCATACTCCACCGTGAGAGCGTCACCGTGCTCCTCTCAGGCCACATGCACGCTCTGCCCATTGCTCCATGGGAACAGCCTGAGACAGGAGCTACTGTTCAAATGGATGCATTAGAAAAGTGAATGGGAACATAAGTGCTTCAGGGGTTGCTATTTCATTATCACTGCTTATAAAGCTTTCTGAGAAGTGTGAACATTTCCTGCTTTTAGCCAGGCTCTTAATTCACACCACACTAGGCTTGACCCTAGCTCCCACCAGCCTCTTCCCCTCTACTGCTCTCCTTCCCAAATCTCTCTTCTATTCTACCCAGCCCCTCTCGCTGCATGACACCAAACATCTGTGTCCTGCACTGACTCTCCAAATTGGGCTGTTGATGCCACACAGTGATGATACATCACCCCTCCACACACGATGGTAGATGCCCCATATCTGCTGCTGTAGGGGAACGCAAGTATCTCCATTGCATGGAGGAGTGGGAGGTGTTTGTGGCTCCTCAGTCTCTCAATCAAGAGCTGCTTCAGTGCATTCATCCTCCTCAGATGTAGGTTGAACCCATCCCTGCCACTCCTGCTTATCCCCATTTCAATGACCCTGGGCTAATAGATCTCCTCTCCTATGTGCGAGGCCACAGTTCCTCGAACTTAAAGTGTGCCAGATCATTTTAGTTTTTATTTATTTATTTTCTGTTTTGCAGTATGTTGACCAAATAATTTATGATATTCAGGAAGGGAGTGATAAATTTGTAAACGTGATAGCAAATTTTTCAGGAATATCTGTACAAGCATCACGCATCCCTGGAAGGCTATCATTACATATATTGCTAATCCAATTAAAAAAAAAACAAACCCAGATTTGCATGGGAGAGTATTTTTAGTTTAAGGAAATTGTATTTCTATTTACAGTCAAGGAAACAGATGTCTTTAAAAATCTAACTGTTATTTGCAACAGCTGGTTTGGCTTATGAGGCTGCTAGGAGTAGAGAGAGCAGTCTCTGAGACAGTGATTTTATACTTCAGAGCACTAGTAATCTGTTTGTCCTTGCTTAACTTCTTCTATGCCATGCCCCGGTTCACATTTGGAGCTATATTTTATCTCCACGTTCCTATTATTTCTTACAGGTTAGCACAACATACGACCTATGACATTGCAGCAGTAAAAAAAGTAGGCACATGTGATTTTTCTCTTTGGTTTTCATATCTCAGCACTCTGGCCATTCAATTTAGTTTCCCAGGTGCTGACAGCTGGTAATGCTCTTAACTGCTCTCCCCTGTTGGTAAGTTATGGATATTTCCTAACTGAAGTTTAATTGTATAACTTTACTTCACTCGAAAAGCCAAAGGTCCCAGGAACCCATTCCTCCTCCAGGCTGATTACAGCACTGAAGATAATACTGTTTGCGGATGGTGAACCTAAACCCCTGCCGAGTGTCTTCTAAGACAGACTGACATTTATTGCGTTCCTCATTACAACATGACTGTCCAGAGCTGGCCCAGAGGACACAAAACTCCAATTTTTATGTTACATCGTCCATATATATAAAAGCAAGTATAAAAAAAAGTCATTTGTGTTTCTCACTGAGGCTCAAAGAGGAGGCAGGAGGAATCAGAGATTTAAAGGAAGAGCTGCTCCGTAGATACCAAAGACATGAGCAGGGGACCGGCTGCCTCAGGAGCTCACAGGTAGGTATGGCACCAATCCAGGGCCATGAAGCAGGATCTGGTCACACACGTGGTGTCTTGTACCTGCCACATGCAGTCTGTGTTTTTCCCTGGCCAAGGGACCCCAGGGTGACAGAAATCCTCTGTGAAAAGGATTTGTGAAAGGTCTGTGCACACAATCTGTAGGACCACAAACAGGCCAGGTAGGCTATGCAGCAGTGTTGCTCAGCACCAGCCTTCTTGGCCGTCATTGGGAACTAGGGACCAAAATGCCGGTTGAGGCGGCCATGGTTTGTCCATAGCTTTGCTCAATGGATGAAATACGCCCTCACTTCCTCCCTGGGGGTAAACTGAGGTTAGACTGTGAGGGTGATAAACTGAAGGTAATGAGCAGTAAAATAATGGTGAAATGTTCCAATGCTGTTGCAACAGAGAGGGTAAGGTGGTGAGGGCAGGACTGACTGATGTCCCCACTGCTGAAAGGTGAACTCACTTTGCCCAGTTCCACGACTGTTGAATGCTCCTGCAGCAATGGCAAGCTGCAGTTGGACGGAGAGGGAGAGAACTCGTTAAAAAATGAATACAACATCCCTTTCATTCTGCCCCTGCTCTGTATATTCATACCTTTGTCTATCTGGGAATATCTAACCTGTGCATGGCAGTGCTGGTTTTGGTGGGTTAGGCTGCTCCTCCCTAGGAGAGAAGGGAAGTTTGTAATGGGAACCACTCTGAATTCAGTCCACCAGTTTAACTGTGAAAGAAAAAGGTTTGTCAAAACTTGACTCTCATTTTATAAATCCTCAACAAATTGGCTGGGCTTCATGTTCTTTATTGTTTTTACTTCTCACCCTTCACAAGGCTCCTCAGTACCCTGCAGCTGCCATCTGCCTGCTGCCTGTTCAGCAGCTGATGGGGAAGGATTGACCCAGTGGGAGAAGGTGTGACAGGCCTCCAGGAGCAGCTGGCCCAGCTTGCTATCAAAGCCCAGAGGGAAAAGGGCCAGCCTTTCCCCTCCCAGGTACATGAACCCTCCCTGGGGCCTTGCGTGAGGCATGGGAAGGGTGGTGAGGTAAAGGCTGTGTTGCATTTGAGGGCTTGCAGATCTGCTGTGGCAGAGGAGAGGACCCTGTGCAGAGGGGGACCTGCATCTCTTGCATGCCCTGAACCCCTGCCTTTTTCTGGACAGCCTACAGGACTTCACAATGACAAATTATGAACTAGTCTAACACAGATCCAGTGATGAGGAGCTAGTAAGAAGCAGGTGAGCTTTTTTGGCCCACTTAGTATAGACAGCTGGTGGCTGGTACCATTAAAACTTCTGTAGGAGGAAAGCAGTTTGAAGAGATCCTTGTTCTTCCCAGTCCATTCCCTCTCTCTTCTCCTTTCCCTGCTGCAGTTTTCTCTTCCCCCCACCCAGTTACATTAAGGCAGCTACTTCTGGTGTGGCGGTCTGAAACAGATCAGCAGGATTTTTCTGGTTTTGCTAATACCGGCCATTTCACTAATTTAGTTTAAAGGGTATCAGCACACTTAGGAGTGACAAATGGGAGAGAGGAGAGAGTAACAAATAGCTGTGGGTGAGAAAAGGCAGAGTCCTCCTTTGGCAGCTTTGCCATTAGATAATTGTGGTGTGGAGCTGCACCTTCAGATGTCCACTGAGAAACTCATCTGCATTTGGTCTCCGATTCTAAAAAGCATGTCTGAGCATGCTTCACTGCTGCTCTGTTGCTTAATTCTCAGTACATTTTCAAGCAAGCACGTGTCCGAGGCACCCACTGACTAGTGATGCACTGCCAAATTGGGACTTAGAGAGAGGAGACAAGTAAATATTGTTAGTTCTGTACTGGTGAAACCTACAGAAAATAAACAATGCAATACTTTCAACAGCACCGAAATACGTATTCCCGTGCATCCCTTCTGCAGATACTGGAGTGGTGCAGTGTTCTGGTGAATTTGGAGTGGTTTTTGCTATAGCACTCCTCTCTAGTGTTTTAGGCTCACATATACATTTAGGCTTCTTACTTCTGTTTAGGTGCAGTCTTGCAAGTGCTCCATGGGCCTGTTTCTGATTTCTTGCAAGTGCTCCATGGGCCTGTTTCTGATTTATTGCAGTGAGTAGTTTCATTTTCTTGAGTGAGATTTCTCTTGGTTTCTGACGGTGAAGTGGAACTGAACCGTAGGTCTGGGTACACAGGAAAGGTACACTGGGAATTGCTGCAGAGACTACATCTTGCTGACGTACTTTTACTGATCATCTTGATTGCCTAAGGATCACCTCATTCAACTTATGATTTAAATGCTGTCTGTCTTGATAGACAAGGTCACGGTTATGTAGCCTGAAGTGCCACCTAGAGTCTTACTTCTTTTATCTTTTATAGCATTACTCCTAGGACCATGTTTGAAGGTCAGGAGCCGAATAGTGGGGGCAAGATTAGCCAAGCGATCTTTAGTAGTCTAAGAAATGATTTAGTGAAAGTTAAGTAACTGGGATGAGTGGATGATCCTCATGGGAAAACCCCCATTTTCTGTTTCCTCTCCCTTGCCTGATCTCTCCCTCGCACACAGAGATGGGGACAGGCAGTGGGGTCAAATGGGAATGGCAATGGGGCACAACTGCTATGGGTTCTTCTTTGTGCGCTCAGGTCAGCAGGCAGGACCCAGAGGTGTGTTAGCCAGCGGTGGCTGCAGATGGGCCCACCTATGCCCAAGCCCTCAGGGCCAGCCAGTGTCCCCAGGTGCCCCCGCTGCATCCACTGGACCTAGGGAAAAGTGAGCCAGCTAGGGAAGCTGGAGGGACATTTCAGTCCTCCCACTGGGGACACACTGTGCTGCATGAGCTTTTCCACCCGTGACGCCTCCCCCTCCCTGCCAGGTCCTGCTGAATGCAAGCAGGAGATCCGCTCCCTCCCCTTTCCCCTGCAAAACCACGCTGGGTTCCCGTCCCTGCTCAGGGAGGCACACAGCCAGCTGAGAGGGGGTTTCTCATCCTGACTCCTTTCCCTCCCGGTGTACACAGTTTCCCCCTCGCCTGCTCCTGGAGGGCAGACTTTTCCTTTCTCCTGTGTCTCCTGAGCTCGCATGCATTAAATTGGAAAGACCTTTCTGAGACCCACGTGTTCTGCCACTGAAATGAGCCACCTGCGGTTCTTAGAAAGGAAACCACCCCCTATTTTTAGGGTTTTCTGGGATATCTCTGCCCAGGAATGCTTGAAAACACAGGAGGAATGAAGATGTTCAGAGCTGTGTGAAAAAAGACACGCTTATGCCAGCAGATCCTAATATTTTCCATATATAATATCCCATAGCATTCTGAATCTGATTTCGTTTGTAGCTATCTCGAGAATAAAAGCTTTTCCTTCGCCTAACAGAATCAATCGGCCCATAGTGGGTCTTTATTCCCATTCAAATTAAGGGCTATTCCATACCGAAAATGCACTAATGTAACTAAATTGATTTCTAACTTGATTTTAGTTAAATGGGTGTAGTTCCCTGCGGGGATACACTTAAATCAGTCGAAGAGCGGGTAAATTATGCATCTTTGTATATTTCTCCACGATTTGTCTTAATTAGGTGTAAAGGGATCTCACAGTAGCTGAGGCACTGACCGCAGGTAAAAACCCACGCGCAGAAACCAGCATCTTCTGCCGATTCCTGGGGATGCTCAGCAGCTCCCCTAAAGTGCTGAACGCTCTTAACTCCTGCCATCAAGTGCCGGAGGTGTTCGCTGCCTTACAAGCGTTCAGCACTTCTGCGTTGCCATTGTGTGTGTGTGCACGTGTGTGCGGCGGCCCCCTCCCTCCCTCCCCACATTTCGCGGTGGATAATTGCCTCTCCCCCAGCCAGGCGCAGCCTTGGCTCTGAAGCATCCTCGTTGCTCTGAGAGCTGAGGCTAAGTGCAGCCCTCAGCACGCCCAGGATCTCGGTGGATTTGGAGGGAGGCTTTTTTCTTATTGGGCTGTGCCATCCTTGCAGGGGAGCTTGTCTTCCCCGAGAGAGAGAGAGAAAAAAAAAAACCCTTAGCAAAGGAAAATCAAAATGATTTATAACCTGAGGCACAGCCAGCACTGGGAGATGCCTCCTGGCTCAGCCTGGCCTCTGCTGGGCTCAGCCGCTTCTCTGAACGCCTTGGGCATGGCCATTGACTTTGCAGTGTTTCTTTGCTCCCAACCAGAAACCCCTTGTCTGTTCCCATTCCTGGTATCATGAAAGCAGGGCATGCCTTCAAAGCAGGGATGCTCAGCGGCCATGGTCCCCACCCCGGGAGGGTTTTACACGCTATGTAACAGGGGAAGGAGCCATTCGCACTCAGCACTCCTGCAAGCTGCAGTGCTTAAAAAATATAAAATCAATGCTATATTATTTTAATCGTTTTTAAAATGGATGGATTGTAAAACCGCACAGGCCAAACTACATGTAACCCCTTGAAAAGAAGCAGAAAGGAGAGAACGACATGCTCCATCACTCAGGATTATGGATTTTGAAATTTCTGTGTCTAATTTATGGAAGAATATATGCCGGTATCTGAGTTTGGGAGACTTCTGACCTTTTGCCATTGATGGAGGCCATGGACAGTTCTGACTTACAGTGGGGTAATGGAAATAGAAGCAATAGCTTCCAGGGTAGAGGCCAGGAGCGTGGAGGCTGTGGTCATTCTTCCAGGAACGATGTGCAGGTTTGATTGACCAGAAACATCTCTGAGAAAGTGAGAGACCCAAAGAGGTCAATTCCCTCTCTTCAGTGGCTCTGGCTGTTTTCTTTAAATTAAAAAGAAAAATGGGACACTCTAGTCCTTTGTGTAATTTTATAGCCTAAGGAATATTTCCTAGGCTTACTCTGCTGTGTGCGCTACAAAGCAGGACGAGGTGTTTAGCCCCTGGATTTTCACTTGGGTATTTTTTTTCTCCTGTTCACATTCATTTACTGTGTGATATCAACTTCTTTAGGTTCTGTGTGGCTTAGGCTTTTTTTTTTAAATTGAAGATTTTATATTAATAAACCATGGAATCTTAATGTCAATGTTTGCTAGCACCACAGGCAAATGCAATATTATAGACGTATTTTCTCCTTTCCCTCCCCCTTCCTTCCTTCCCTCCTTCCTCCCACAGCCAGTGACAATTTTTTGTATATATTTTTCCATGTTTGTTCTCTTTAATTCTGTGAATATAGGGAGGTTCCCAGTCAGCTCCACATAACATCAGAATGTCCATTTAAAGATACTGTAGAACAAAATGCCAAACAGCAGCACCAGAAGGATCTGCTGGGCTCTGGATGCACCCATCACCTTTGCTCATATGGTGGCTATAGTCTCCTCTCTGCCTCACCTTGTCTCGCCTCTCCTTGCCTCTCCTCAGATCCATGAGACTGCAATTTTGGTAGCAAAGAGGACTTCAGCAGCCCTGCCTTCAGTCTGTCTGCTTTTGTTTCCAGCTCTACACCACAGCTCATTCATGCCTGCGCATCTCTGCTGTGAACTCGCCTGGGTTAAAAATGTCCTTTCTTGTGGGGAAGACCATCAGGTGGGGCAGGCAGGAGTCCTGTGGGCTGAACTCCTTAAGTTGGTCTTTCCACCAAAGCCTTTGTATCATAAAACTGCACCCTGAGGAGAACTTCACAGCTCAGAAATACTTATGTCTGTAACTGTATGTCTATATCTGTATCTGTATCTGTGATGTATGTATTCTTATGCTGTGTCAGCTTAAGCTTTTTCATGCTTTCAAACCTAAGGAAATTTAATGCAAATCTGCACTTTACAAGAGACAAGGGCCATCACAACTTTTCTTTCCTCAAACCGCATATGTTGGGCTATGCTGTTGGTGGCCAAGGAGTCTCATGGTGGCTAAGTGCTACTGCATGTACCTACAGCTAGCAAGCGTGCTTTCTACCAAAAAAACCCAACTTTGAGCAAGGAGCTGTGTTAGGAGACATACACCCAGAGCCGCAGCCTCTGTCCTGAGCAGGGAGGACTGCCCCTGTGCAGCTCTGGCAAAGCTGAGGATGTCCCAGTTGTGAGTGTTTCCATCTCAAGGGCTCACGGCTGCAGTGGTGTTCCAGCCGGTGTAGTGTCCTTGACCTTGGGGTGTCCTGCACTTTTGGCTTATGGGAGTT
This sequence comes from Chlamydotis macqueenii, assembly GCF_036417535.1. Taxonomy (NCBI): domain Eukaryota; kingdom Metazoa; phylum Chordata; class Aves; order Otidiformes; family Otididae; genus Chlamydotis; species Chlamydotis macqueenii. Next base: position 124,755,896 of record NC_141557.1, read on the forward strand.
CACAGGATGGAGGTGCACCTCATTGTCCTCCAAAATGCTGTCCCTCACAGGTAGCCCATGTTGTCACTGTATAGGCAAAGGCAAAGAGACAAAGGCAAAGAGCTCTGACTCTCATTGATGGTGAAATGTGCCTCATCATAATCTACTCAGTAATAAAAAAATCATCATTTTTATGTCATTCGGCAGAATGTATGGTAAATGAGATTCAAAGGATTAATGCACAAAGGAAATGTCAATGTTAATCTATAGACAGTCCCTTTAGTCCTGCTCGTCATAAATTCAGAGCAAGAGAGTTTGCAGACTGGCTCGGGAAGGGTAAAATGGAAGGATTAAACAAACCATAACTCAATCTTTCTGTGCCTTGAATTCTTACTTTTGGGGTATTTTCCTCTGTGCTTTTTATTAAAAGAACATATATCTTCAGCCGGAGAGAGAAATTACAAACACTAGACCATGAAAGTTGGGCTTTCTTGCAGTCATGCTTCCACAGGCGGGCTCTAACTCAAATCAGCTGTGCTGGTTGAAAGTCGTGCTAGTATCCTTTATTGCTGACACTGAGCTACTTGGGTTACTCACTGTTGTGTCTTCTGTGGGAATATAGGAAGAGACAGGCTGGCTTTGTCTCCCTTCTGACAGGGAGGCTCTGTATCTACTCATCCTCAGCAATCAGATCATAAAATTAGAGCTTCATAATTGTTGTTGTTCTTTTTTTTTTTTTTTTTTTCCCCAGACGACCATTAAATTTATTTTGCTTCCCAGGGTTCCAGCTCAGCCTGAAAGGAGAGTATGAATCCTTGGATAATATGGATAGCTTAAGTCTGATTTTTCTCTGGATGAGGTCTCAATATTGCACAGGGATTCACAAGGGCAGTACTTTCTGCTCGTTCGTTTAGACTGCAGTCTGCCTGGTGCCAGGCCCTGCCCAACTTCTTAGCGTAGAAAATGTGCATTCGATTGCATGTCTAATTTGTTCACAAATTTTCCACGAGTGTTGAACCAAATCACACTGCAAACACTATGCCTAGTTATGTGCCTAACTCAGCATTTGCACACAAAATTGCCTAATGAGCATGTGCAATTATGGCAATTAGACATGTGAATTAAGCATGCAAATACCCTAGCACTTGGGTTAGAGTCAGAGCCTCTATCACTAGAAATAGCATAACCTATTTTAGATACGATGAAAAAGCAGATCCACCTTTTCCAGTGCGACCACGCTCATGAAAAGGAGCATTGTAAGACCTTTGGCTCAGTGAGGAAAGACTACAAGCTCTGGGTGCAGACCACAAGGAATATGCAAATGAAATTAGGGTTGAGGTGCTTCTGCATCTCTGTCCTAGGTGTCTTTTGCTCGTAATGAAACACCCGCACTCTCACTGAGCATACCTTGTCTCAGTGGGGTTAGTTATTCTGCATGCAAGGCAGCCTCCATCAGCAGGAATTGCCGGAAAAAAAGCTGGACAACTTTGCTGCTCTTTTAGTCCTTTCTGCTATAAAGAAAGTACAATGCAGAACTACCTATGTCCACAGAAATGTCACCCAAAGGCTCTATAAACCACTGAATTTGTTGGTTTTTAACAGAATTCCACTTTGAGGCGTTCCCATCTTCCTGAGGGAAGGCGCTGCTGGCTGGCTGCGACACGAATCCCAGCGTAAGGTGTGAATTTGGTTGGCAGCTGCCAGGACTGAGAGCTTTGCATCAGTTATCACTGCTTTAGTGAAATGAGGTTAACAAGCACAGAGGTGAGCAGGTGGTCAGAGATAAACAGGTGAGGGAGCAAATTTCTGTAATAAAGAAAAGTCTTGGGAGGGAAACCATCCTCCTCCCCCTCAAATTTCTGCTTCATTGAGGTGATTTCAAACTCGCTGTGAAATCAAGGACTCAGTAGCTGATCAGCGCAAACAAAAATAATCCAGGTGGCAAGCCTGATGAGATATGACCTTGTTCAAAATCAATAGACTGTTCCCCTTCCACCGAGCACAACCGACTCTCGAATGAGTTTACTTCAACGGAGGCATTTCCCTCACAACATTAACATTTTAATTGCTTGTGTAGGATTTTCTGGAAAATTAACCCGGTGCTGGTTGGGCACAGACAGAGGATGCTTGGTGGCAGGGCTGGGAGCGCAGGGGGTGCTGCGGGGAGCTGTAAACGCATACTGCCATCTAAAGGAAAGAAACCTCCAGAAGAAAATAACAAAAAACAGAAAGAGGCTGCCTTTGCTTCTGTCAGAGCTCGTTAAAACAAAGAAGCTTAATTTGCTCTTCGCAGCCTGCCTCCCTGATGCCTTCCGAAGGGCTGGCTCGCTGGCGAAGCAGGAAGCAGGACAACTCCCATCAGCATCGCGCCCTCTCTGCCACAGGACTGCTGATGCCCCACAGCCCGAGATAGGGCACTGGGTAACTTCTGAAGTTTCCCCACCTTCTTTGTGTGTCTTATCTGGTCCTGGAGCAGGGCCACGAATGAGGTGCCAGGGGAGAGGTGCAGCGATCGGGGAAGGCTCACCCAGGGTGCGGGACTCCTGTGAGCAAAGCAGCACCTGGGCTGCAACACAGGGCTGCGGCATCGCTCCCGCTGCCACCAGGTCCCGTGTGGCAGGGCCAGCTGGGAATGGGAAGAAAGCTCAGGCCGATAACATCAGTAATGGCTGGATGGGGAGGGTGGGTGGCAGCTCAGTCGGTGGCCTTCAGATTGTGTCTGATTTCACTTCAGCTATCTAACGTAGATTGAATAAACACCAAGGGGACGGGACTGAGATCTGCTTCAGCCTGGCTGAACATCTTAACTGCTGGTGCTAAAGAGACAGGAGGCTTCTTTCAAGTAGTCTTTTTCTTCATAAATCCCACATTCCTGGCTGCACAGAAGAGGCAAGCAGAAGAAAAAACTATTTACAGAGAATATATTCCCACTGAGTATTCCCAATCAGTTAGTGAGCAAAGCCTGTGAAAATAAAGGGTTGGGGGAGGGAGGGGAAGGAAATCTTCCCCCTGACTTCAGTAAGCTTGTGGAGCGTACAGGAAAGACCCTCCTCCAAACACATACGCAGGTGACATTGAACCACAGAGCCATGTCCTCGAGGTGTAGCTAACACGTCAGGCAGCAGCGGCCCAGCAGACGCTGTGCCAAATCATCAGCAATAAAAAAAAGGGTGAGTTTGGGAATTTTCCGTGTTTGGGAGTGGCGGCCGATTTCCCAGCGAGCAGCTGCCAATATTGCATTAGCACCAGGGCTGCTGGTAGGACGGTGCTGCTAGAAGGCTGAGCTGGCAAGCGAACGCTGAAGAGGCGCAGAGGCATGTGTAGCTGCCTCTTTTTGGTAGTTTGAAGGCAAAGCTTTGGCATTTTGGGGTGCTTCTGCAGAGCAGTAATGTTTTCTTACGTGCACGCCCATAGAGAAACTTATATACAGAGAGTGTGTCCTGTCTAAGCCCTGGCCACAGTGCGTTACCTGATGTCTGATTGCAAGTAATCGGTTGCACTCGAACTTTGGCATTCCCCATTGCTGTCCTGGGAGGGACAATGTCCCGGAGAGGCAGGAGGTTATGGAGAGAAAGCAGCACCCTGCTGAGCAGTCATAGCCAGCACATTCCTGGGATTCCTGCAGGGCCAGCCCAAATTTCTAATGCAGAGCTCTTCTGTCGAGGGGACTTCTGGTCTGGTGGGACACCAGGCCACTGCTCTCCGAGGTCAAACTCCTATCAGCTCACAGCTCCAGGAAAGCTCTCCAGTCAAGCTGCAATGTTACAGGCAGGCAGAATGGTTATTGTTTTCTCTTGTGCTAGTTGTTTTCTTTTAAAAACTGATCGTCATCTCAGCAGCCCTATTCAGTGTGCCCACGAGCAGGTTTGAGAAATGTCTGTCTTTCTTTATGCTGTTCTACACCGTAGCTTACAGCCTTGGTTACAGCATGGAAGGTGCTTGCTGGGAAGCAAGTTTCTCAGACTGGAAGGAAAATGAATTAACATGGCTTTTCTTCTCCAGAACATTAATTTTATTTGTGGTAAGTTCTTCAAAATTATGTATCTGTGTTTGGGATTTTTTTTTTTAATACTTTCTTGCTTTGGATGCTATTAGTGAAATTTTTTTTTTTTTCATTTGATGTACAGATGTGTTTGATTTTGTAAGTCAATGAACATCTATGTTCAGACAGGGTTTTCAATCCCATGCAGTATTTACATTACCAGTGGAAAGCACCAGAATCTTGTTGTCTTCCCTGTCTATGATATTGCTTAATGGGTTGGAGGTAAATGGAGCAGGGTACAAATGAAGATAAAAGACGGATTCTCAAATGGGTTAGGGTACTGGAAAGCACTGTTTGAAAACCTGAATACAGCTTCTCAGTAATTAACACTACAGTTGTATGGATGTGGTCATAATAAGTGCTGTGGAAGGGGCACTGTCCTGCAGGGAGAGCAGTTTCTGATTTTTCAAATGGCTTTCTGTGCAGCCTTGAACAAAAAGCTGTTTACTCCTCCGTGCCTTAATTTTTACATCTGATTAGAGTCATTATGATTAAAGCTGATGAAACATTTTCAATTCAATGACTGGAGAAGTTGGTTCTGGCTAAAACGACTAAAGGAAATATTCCACAGCTGTTTCTTTGATGGGATCAAGCCAAGTTGTCCATTTCTATAGGACAAAAAAGGATTTATTTGAACTTTGTCTTTTAATTTCATGTTATACTCATGTACAAATTACCCTACTGTATTATTCTATTGAATTATTGAACTTAGTCTATATACACTGTATGCATAAAAGTATTTTAATGTCATGTCTTAACATCTTTATATTAATTCAGTGAACTACTTCTCTGTTTGCTAATGAAATGTTTCAGGTTTCTTAGAGTTAAATGTGGTTTTTGCAAAAATTTTGGAAACTTCCATTCTACCCTTTACCTTCTGGTTTCAAAACACCTTTGGAAATATTGGGTCCCCCTTTGCTGATGTTCCTGCTGCTTGCAAGGTGGCTAGAGCCAAGAATTAGGTACTCTAGACTGTGACAACGTGCTGCCAATGACTGTCCATAAGGCAGATAGTCAGTACCTCTGTGGCACCATCCGCAACAGTAATGGCTCAGGATTACCCTTTTATATGCCAGCCGCCATCCAGTTTTCTGTCATTGCTTCTCCCAGTACAAGTCATTGGCAAGTTTGGGAAGATAACTGTCATAGATAAGAGTTATGTCATAGAATCATTTAGGTTGGAAAAGACCTTTAAATAATCAAGTCCAACCGTAAACCCAACACTGCCAAGTCGCAGTAGACCATGTCCCTAAGTGCCATGTCTACATGTCTTTGAAATTCCTCCAGGAATTTAATAATTTAGAGACAAAAGACTTTTCCTAAGGCCACCAGTTGTATGAGTGTCTTAGAGCTCTGAGGAGGAGCAGGACTTACAAACTAGCTGCAAACTTTCTCCGAGCAGGTGATACCTGCAGGGGCAGAGGCAGTATGTCTGCTGGGTGCCAAACGATGTTGTGTGGGTGCTGTGGCCTCCCAGGAGTCAGTGTAGGGCTCCTCACCCCATGCACCTTGGTGATGTTGGTCTCACTTGGTGATTTCTGTGGAGTGAATCTGCTGGGTCCTTGCAGAGGGGAGAACCAGCCACAACATGCATTTTCCTTCTCTTAGCATAACACGTTCATAGCCATCACGAGATGGCCTAGAGCTGAAGGCTGTGTGAGAGTACTGCATACATCCCAGAGGAAAACGAAGAATAGAAAAGGTGGGCTCAAGGGAATATGTATCTGTGATTAATCTGTTCAGCCACTGGGTGCCAATGTTGGCTCATATTTGATTATCAGAGACATTTTTCTATGGGAAGAGGAATTTTGAAATCTAAAAGAAGATACAATTTTATAAGGCTGCAAAACCTGAAAAATAGCACTGAGAGTGTGTAACTTTTTAAGTGAGTGGACCTGGAAATGGAGTCCCAGGAAGGTGATGGCGAGGAATGGGGAGACAGGGGAGCTTCAGGTTAACAAAAGAAAGAGTGGGACCCTGAATGGAATGGGCTTGCTGGGAATTATGAATCTGTGAGCCTATGTCTTGTAGTGATTAATGATGAACCTCTGTTTTAACTTTGGATCAAATAATGGGTTGCCTCTGAAAAGCTTCATTAATCACTGTTAGAAATAGGCCTGCCAATTCATTACTTCAGGGTAGACATGAGCTGAACAGTTCAGCAAATTTCAGGATTGAGTGAACTCTAGGCAGCGGCTAGTTACAAAGAAAGCAGGGGTCTAATCTGTGTTTCAATGCGTTGGGATTTATGAGGGAAGAATATCCTCTCATTGGCAGTTTCCTCTTCTTTCCCCTCCTCTCCCACAAAATGTTTTTGCTAATTGTGATCTGGGCACAATGGACAGAAAAAACATGGTATTTGGGACTGTGCCTGGGCCGGGTTCTTCTCCCAGGTACCCAGATGTGGCTCCCATGTGAATCACTAGAAATTGTATTGCCTGTCTGAGGGCAGAGCCTGGCCATCCTCAGCTGCTATTTTTCACTTTGCAGCCTTCATCTGAGACTGGTGCTTTGCCTCTGTGTATTTAAATGCAGGAGAACATTTGCAAGAAATGCATTTGCCTCCTTTCTAAAAAACTGCTGTCAACAGTAAGAAGCTTCCATGTTTTTGATGTGATGCAAGATTTTTAAGCCAGCTGGAATATATTATAATTGCTGTTCCAGGAAGCTAAGGACTGGGATATCCAAGAAAGTACAGCTGATGCTCCCTGCTTGGCAAGAGATCAACTCTTTTTTTTGAAGTAATGTCCAAATATCAGCTAGAATGTGCACCATGCCTCCATGATCTCTGCACCTAACAATACTGGACATGGAAAAAAAAGAACATGGAAATTAGGGCCAGAATACATTTTTTAGCCAAGATGATTTTGTTCCCAAAACATTAGTTTTGATCAATAATAATATGCTTCAAAGGCGTAGTGGGATCTTCCTGAGTTATTCTAGGTAGAAATCCTCCCTTTTCTCCTGCCAAAAAAGAAATGGAAAGCTACTTGCCCCGCCTTCATCTCCACCCCTAAAATCTAAAATACTTTTTTTTTTTTTAAAGGCACTCCAGCGTTTACAAATTTACTTCAAGCTTTATTTACTAAAAATTTCTCAGAGATCGAGCTCATCAGTTTTTCAGTTTGTGCTGCATGAAACATTCACCCAAAATGATCATTTACGCAGTTTCAGTTTCCTGAAAAATATGAGTGCTTTTGTTCAGGATTGACTGAACTTCCTTGAAACAAACAAAAAAGTCATTTATTTGCACAGCTGGAGATAGAGAGAGAAAAACATCTGGATGTGAGAAGGGGGAGAAAATGTGCATTGGAAGGGAAAAAAACAGTAAAAGGACAAAAGGTTGTAAGTAGAAAAAGGGTTGATATGGGGGTTGGAGAATGTGTCCAGGGATTATGTGAGGAGGGCTATAGAAAGTGGATCTTGAGAGAAAAATGCAAATATGGTGATGGAAAGGAGAAGGAGAATACTGAAATGAAACAAGAGAAAAGACAGGGAAAAAGTCAAAATGGAATAAAATATAATAAACAAATGGAAAGCAAAAATAATGAAAAAAATCTTGCATTTGAATGAAACAAAAGAGGGAGTAAACTTGAGAAGGAAACATGTAGTCTAAGAAGAACAAATCTAAGAAAATTGATTAGAGTAAGGGATATGCTGAAAAAGAGCTAGAAATTGAAAAGCTCTGCAGAAATATATTGCAGACAAGGAAAACAAGGTCCTTTTTTGAATCTTGACCACTTCTCACCCATTCCAGCCACTGTGAACAGCGGTCCACAGCCCCTGAGCCTGCTGCTGAAATCCATGTGTGGGACATGCTGAGGCTGAGGGAGAGCTGGAAGTAACATGTCAGCACCTGGGTCCTGTGTTAATTCGGTGCATCAGCACCTTGGCCTCTACTAGCTCATTGTTTCCAGATGGTGCCTGAGCTCTGAGCTGGTATTTAAGGCATTTAAGGTCACAGTCATTGAGTTTTCTTGGGGGCAGGAACTACCTTTCATGTAGGCAAAGCTCAGCGATAGGCTCTTTGGCATGCCACAGTGTTGCCAACAGCTTTGCAAAATTGAGACGGCCATTGAGGAAAATGGTCTGTTTTTTATTGACTCACAGGCATCTCATCCCATGTGGTGTGGAGAAGGAAGGATACTGGTTTGTGCCAGGCTCTCCTGCCTGTGGAGAAGGGAGATATGCCCATGCTCTGTTTTCCAGCCCCCTCAAGAGCAAGGGCTGAACTCTCTGCTCTCTAGGGACAATCCCAGCTTGGACTCGCAGGGACAAGGTTGGAGGGTAAGCCACTCTTCCTTCCTCTGGGGTGCAGGCAGAGGGTGAGCCAAAACACGTGTAAGCCATATGGATGGTGGAGGGATTTCAGACCTGCCCTTTGAGCTCCTGGCTGAGGTGGCAGCTGGGCACTTTCAGATGAATTGTCCTTGGGACATTCCTGTGGGTCTCCCTAGGACATGGGGACACCCTACACGAGTAGTTTAGCACTTTGAACTGATCTCCTCCTGCCCAAAGGCATGGAATCACCTCAGGGCCTTATGTGGCCCAGAGCACACCATACAGACGCTGGTGGCTCTGGAGCAGACTTACCCCTGAGCCCACAGCAGTGGAGGAGGGAGCCACCCCAAATCTTGATCTCTGCCTCTCAGAACACAGGCCTTTTGCAGTGAAGATGAGATCTGAAGTTGCATTTATGACAGCAACTACTTCAGTAGCTTTTCATGTTTCTCCCCAAATCACACGTCTTCTGCTTGGCTGAAATTTTAAACACTTTAAAAATATATTTCTATTTTCAAGTTTGCTTTATGAACACTTCTAGACATAAACTTCAAATACGGAAAACCTGAAAGGAAAATCAAAGTGTGAAGTTTTAGGTAATCTGAAAAAACAACTGGAAACATATGAGCATTGGTTCTTAATGGGATGATTTGTTCCTGTTGTCTTACTGCAAATAACCCAAGGGACCAGTGCTGTAATTCAGTGTCAGATCCCAGCTCTGCTGAAGTTAATGCCATGATGTTACCAAAACATCAGACAGAAAAATGAAACCAATGGTCCTCCTCTTCTCTCACGTTGGTTTAGCTCCACTATCAGGCATTGATTACAACCCTACTCTCACCAAAGGCTTTTGCTGTTAATTTTCATGTATCCCAAATTGTTCACAGACTTTAAAGGTAATATAATTTTCTTATTCTAAGTTAAGGGATAAGCAGATAAAAGTTTAAATTCTTAAAGTTATTGAGGGCAGTATTGTCTCGAAGGGAATAAAAAAACTATATTTATCCCTTAGCATTTAAGGGTTAGTCAAAAGTGAATAATTTTGATTTCTAGACAAAGACTGGATCACTAACATATCCCAGCTGTCTGGTTTTGTAGAGAAGAAATGCATTTATAACCAAAGAATTTTTCAGGTCTTTGTTGCAACTTGTCTTACAATTAAAGATTTTCGTCACAAGCATCAACATGTACATCATCAGATCACTCCAGTTTTAATGGTGACACTGCAAAAAATTGCTGACACATCGTAAGAGGCATGTATTTCTAGATAGCATCCACTCTCTCAAAGTATAGCCCATATCCTCATTGTCTTTAAGAACAGCATCTGGGAAATCTTCGCCTAGCTTACGCAGTGACTCATGGTAACTTGAAAATGTGCTGTGACCATTTCACCTGCAGGGTGTGGAGACAGTCATCTTGTGGGAACAGGCATCTACACCTCCTTGTTTTCAGAGTCAACAAAATTAAATATCTAGTAATTCTGAAAATCTTTGGCAGCTAAACAAATCTGATTGAAAATATGTGCTGCAATTGATGTTGTGTTATCAAAGTTTGGAATATTAGATTGAAGCTCACACGTAAAATTTAAAAATATTCTTAATGCAGTTCCATTAGTGTAATGAAAATAGACAGATGAAGATGAGCAAGGAGCTTGTTCTCATTGCAGTTGTAAAGTAATATGTATATAACCTATTCTTGGGCTTTAGCAAGACAAAAGTGTCTCTAAAATCTAACCTAAAGCCCAGGAGAAAGCTCAGAGAAGGGCAACAAGAATGGTCTAAAGTCTATGAAACATGGAAGATAAGATGAAGTGAGACTGATGAGGGGGTGGGTTGGGGGGAAAGTGATGGGATATTATAGCAGTTTTAAAAATATAAAATATTGGTGCTAAAAAGAAGAAAAACCTACTCTTCATCTCAAAGGTGGGTAGAGAGAAGAAGTAGAGTGCCTGAACACAGCAAGGGAGCTTTAGGTTAGATTTTAGAGAAGCTTTTGTCTTGCTAAAGCCCAAGAATAGGTTTCCTTGTTATGGGCTATACAAAACTGAAAGTGTTTTACAAACAGGTAAGATAGACGTCTGTCAGGAATGACTGAGGGCTTGATCCAGTCTTGAGGTAGAACAATAGATAGTCACTCTTCAAGATGCTTTCCAAACCAATTTGATTTTATGGCGCTTCTTTGTTCCTCGCACAGCAGTCACCTTGAAAATCTTCTCTGTTTTCAAATTTCTTAGAAACAACACAAGAATTATTGTTCTGATTCAGTTCATTGGCTCTTGGTCCTACATTTGACAATCAACCACCAGCAAATGTCTTCTCTTTAAACTGTTATAAACCTGTCAGTAATTATTACTACCTTTACTGAGCCATGAAAAAACATTTCCTCTCTAATTCCAGAAAGCAAATGAGTGTAAAGGCCGTTCTTGCTTGTACTGTGTATCATGACTTGTTGATGAACACTACTGGCTAAATATAACCTTGTCCCATCTAAAAATACAGAAATAGTATTTACACTCAGCTTTAGACTGTGATATTCTGATCAGACTGTATACTCTCTCGTCTCTGTGATTTGGGCCAATAGATCCAGGTACGTGAGGTATTTTGCTTCTGATAACTATACAGAAGAAAACTGAAATCAGAAACCATTAAATTGAGTAGACACAACTTTTTTTTTTTTTGAAGTAGACTAACGCAACTCTCAAAATGCGTTTTAAGAACATGACTTTGAATTTCACTGGCAGATGAATGAATTTCCTCCATTCATACTATAAAGAAATTGAGAATTTTTTAGTTTTAAATGTAAACTGCTCTTGCTTGAGATCGAGTGCATAATACAAGAGAGATTTAAGTCCAATGAAATTTTTAGGAAGATATTGCAGATTCAGCCATTTCAAAGTTCTTTTGGGAAAGGAGATACTGCTGGAGACACTCTTCCCAGTTGCTTTCTGGTCTTTTTCTGTGTAAATTTCTAGTCAAAGCAGTGTCACGTTTTTTGAAGAAGTTTTTCATCTCATCTCTTTTCTGAAATTTCCTTCATAGAGCTCTAGGCTCAAGGAAGGCCCATTTCTGTTTCCTCTCCTCCCAAGTGTCAACACTGTCCTTAGTTGTTCAGCACTCTTTGACAGCAACATTCTCCTTACTTTACATTACTCCTTCAGATGAAATTTCTCAAGATCTAGTAAAGTCTCTAACTAGAAATCTGGTAAGGAGCTGGCTTGCTACCATTTTCCAGACCTGGACCTTGCTACAGTACACACTGAACCATTGTAATAAAGCATGAGTGTACAGCTGTGACAAGGATTTGTTATTTACATAATAATTAATTAACCTTTCTAGAAGTTTTCTTTTTTCTTGCCCTTTCCTTACCCTTGCACTAAATTAAAGTATGAAAACAGAAGCCTGTGGTAGTATCATGTTTCAACAGGCAATCCTCAAAAAGTGAGATTACAGATGTAATTCTTATTGCAGCTCTTCAGTTTGATCCAAAATAAGGGCAATGCCAAAAGAAAATTAAAAGAAAAAAAATTGTTTTTCAACTTCAAGGTTGTTTTTGTAAAAAGAAATCACCTAATTCAGAGTTTCTAAGGCTGAATTCTACAAGAAAAGCAAGGTTTAACCAAGCATTACATTGCTCAGAGTTGCTCTGCAAGCCTTTGATTAATTGACTCAGCCTTCTCCTTACTCATGTGACAAATGAATGAAGGGATGGACGCTTAAAACAAGGGATAGGGAGAAAGATCATTCTTCCTGGGAAACTGAAGTGAGAAAGTAATTGTACGGTCAAAAGACAAACAAGGTTTTAATTTAGGAACAGATCATTATACAAATGCTATTTGATAATTATTAGTGTTTGGGTTGTAATTCTACTTTTATCCTATCATTAGTGACCAAAAGGAAAAAAAAAAATAGGGTCTTTTCTTTTTTTTCTTTGAAGAAACTAACACGTGCTAATAAGGCTTCTTGTTTCCTTGTGAAGAAAGGCCCAAAGAGAATAACCAAAAATAAAACAGAACACTCAAAGGTAACAGCAAAGGACAGTGATGTTAATTAGAGGTCAAACCCTGAAGCACTAAATTCATTTAAAAATGTAGGCATTACCTATTGGGTAACCACTAGATTACAAGACACTGCTTTGTTTTGCACAGTGTCTCATGAATTCTTCATTGCACTGCTGAAAAACCTTGTCAGAAAAGGTGCTGAGGCCTGGCACCCAGCTCCTCACCAGGTTATGCTGAAGAGAGATGAGGATTTCAGTTTCCCAAGTGAAGGGAGAGACTGAGTTTGGTTTCACAGGAGGTACCTACAGGAGACATGTCCAAAATACCAAGTCATACTCCTTGAAAGAGTCAGGGTGCCTTACTCATAAGAGAGAGATGGGAGATAACACACACTCACAAAGAAGTCCATGTAGAGGTCTCTAAGTCCTTCCTGGGTTTAACCTGCAGCCCCTGGTAAGGCTTGGGCCGCACACACACAGAATTCCCTGTGAAGCATCAGGAGTTGTTTTCCAGACATTGAAAGGCAGTTCTTTGTGTACTTGGATTGGAACATGACAGGAACTGTACTGAAAGTGTGCCCTGGAAAATGCCTGACAGACAGAATGCGTCTGTGCAGAGCTTTGAAATATTTTGCCAAACAAGAACCATTAGCCGGGGATTAATCTTGTTCTTCTGAACACTTGAACTATCTCATAAATGAAAAGGCCAGGTTAAATAGTAAGCTGGTTCAACCAAATAAAGCTGTTGTATTTACAATGGGAAGGGTTATACTGGAGTAACTGGAAGTCTGGGGACTGTCATAGCACAACAGTTGATATAGATGACCAAATAATTATCTAGCAAGCATAACTATCTCAAAAAAAAAGGCACGAAATAGTGTATTTTTAATAGGAATGGACGTGAGTGTAAGAAGGGAGGGTCTGGCTCACAGCAAAGCCCAAGCCCTGTTTCTCCAGGACTAGATGACCTTTAAAGGTCCCTTCCAACTCTAACTATTCTATGATTCTCTGCCTTGAAATACCACAGCGGATGTGGGATAAGGGCTTTTTGGGGAAAGGAGAGCAGGACCTTTGCTTGCTTTTGGTCCATGATTGAGCAGCAGGGCAATGAAGAAGAGCAAAGACTTGAACATGAGGCTTGAATTTCTGCCCCTCAGAGCCCACCAACAACAGAAGCTGAGTTCGTCCCATCTTCACGTCGTGGACCAAGTACTGCCGAAAAACCCCGAAGAGATTGGTGAAAGAACGGCATCGTGGTGCTGGGCGCTTGAAAACGAGCAAGGACGGGAAAAAGTCGCGCCTCGGGGAAGGACCAGCAGAGGTCAGCACAGCCGGGAGAATGGAGCGGCGGGCCCCGGGATGCTGCCGCCGCCGGGATGCAGCTGCCGCCGCCGGGATGCAGCTGCTGCCGGGATGCTGGCGCTGCTGCCACCGGGGAAGAGTCGGTGGAGCGACCCTTCCACACCGAGAAGGAATTGGAGTTAAGTTCCGCTCAGTGCGTAACAGCACGCAGTATCATACGTTCTGGGACAAACCAGCAGCAGATACTGGTAGTTTCGTTATTCTGACCTCATGCGAGCATTTCAAATTCAAAGAATGTAGCTTGACGTAGCACTTTGTTTGAGGAAAAAAAACCCCACTTGTATTCTTTCGCAGCAGTAAAACTTTCTCTACAACTCATATAATGCAGAAGAAATAATATTTATCAGTGTCTGTTAAGAAGGTCAACCCGATGCAACTTTTTCTTTCACAATACTAGCTCTCACAGATTATTGTAGACATAAAAGCCATAACATCATTGATCAGACTTAATTAGTAAAACCCTCTTTCATTGAGCTGTTTGTTCCAGGGAAGCTCAGTTTCATGAATCGTTTTATATCTGGATTCCTTGATTTAAAGCTATCACAGACAACTGGGTTTCCCTAATGTAAGGTAATATATCATGCCTGTTTCTCCTGAGAACAATGTTGAAACTTGGGTTCCTTCCAGATCAAATGATGGCAAATGCCAAAATACTCAATAAAAAGTGAGGTGTAAGAGCTGAGATGCAGAAACATACATAGAGCTTGCTTCATCTCCTTCTGAAGTAGAACAGTGCAGGTAGGAGAACCTTGGTATGTAGCAGAGTTGTGTGAGCCTGAGATTTTGAGTTATGAAATGAGTTAATAACGATAGTGATGTGCAGGAATGCCAGTGATGTCATGCCAGTCATTTCCTGGCTGAAGAAAACCGCAACTGATTGACTGCTTTGCTAAAATAATCCAGATCTAAAGGGACTGAGTTTCTCTAATATCCCATATTCACACTACAAATTGACACTTAGTTCTGTGTTTCTCCAAGATAAAGTATGAGACACAGATATTTTCCATAATATATGTTGTATGAGGCTGGGATTTTTTGAAGAACTGATAGGAACAGCCAAGTGAGATTGTATTTCTTCCCAGTAGACATAATTACAGAATTGGATAGCTTTGCAGTGATGAGTATCATCACTGGTGTCTCATGCAAATATAGGAAAGAGACACATACCCAGCACGAATTCTGTGCAAAGGCACATGGGGTAACTTTTTACCTGCTGCCACATCATCATAGCATGATGCAGCTCTGGAAAGAGATACTAACGTGGTCCTGGAAGTAGCAGAGCTATTTTAACTATGTTTTCCATCTCATTTGATGCTTAACCAGACCTCAGCAGTGTTATTTAATCATGTGATATCTACATGACTAAATCGGTTGCTATTCCAGAACTAGCCTGTATGGCACTAGCTTAGATAACTTTGCGAGCCACTGTACTGCACAGTATAGGCATCTCCCTCACTTAAGTTTCTGCAGAACTGAAGTTTATCAGCATCCAAAGAAATGTAATTTCTTATAGGCTGAGGTAACTGTAAATAGGTGACAGACATCTTCTTTGTGCATAATTATTTAATTCAGAAGATTCTTGTGGGCAGAAAAGACGGGGAGAGACTCTTCAGTAGGGCCTGTTGTGACAGGACTAGGGGTAACGGTTTCAAAATAGAGCGAGGTAGATTTAGATCAGATATTAGGAAAAATTTTTTTACAATGAGGGTTGTAGAGCACTGGAACAGGTTGCCCAGAGAGGTCGTGGATGCCCCATCCCTGGAAACATTCAAGGCCAGGTTGAATGAGGCTCTGAGCAACCTGATCTGGTTGGAGATGTCCCTGCTCCTTGCAGGGGGGGTTGGACTAGATGACCTTTGAAGGTCCCTTCCAACACTAACCATTCTATGATTCTATGAAATGAAAGACTGCCTACTGTTATTTTAAATATTGGTCAAGTTGGAAAGAGATCTAGTAGCAGAAATTTAAAGATGTGTGTGAAGTTTGTAATCAGTATTCATTGTATGGAGATGTCTGAGTGGAAGTCCTAAGGGAGCACGGTTTATGCAGCTACATAGTCAAAAGGCTGAAACAGGGTATGAAGGTGTCACCAACAGATGGTGGTGAGACCCAGGCCTTGAGGGGCAGAGGGAGGTGTCAGTTGGAATTGTAATCACAAAAATTTATTCAAAAGCTTTTACTGTAGGCTAAATCCATAATGAAACCTAACAACAGTAAGATCCTGGGTATTACCCAGATGCAGAAATGGTTTTAGACTACTTAATTTTACTCATTTTTCTTCAGTTTTCCTACAAAAATTCCATTATTCAAAGTAATTGTTGGCAGAGCCTGAGAGTGGAGGTCACAACAGCTGAAACTGAGTTACAATGCCCTGTTCTGTATACAACACATCATGTATCCCTTTACGTGAAAAGAAATACATGGAGCTGGATTTCTCTGATGCCTGATGATGTTTGAGGCCTCAGTTCCCTGACAGGAATTGAACAATGAAAGGTGTATTTTGTAGAAGTGACTTCTGTCTGAGACAGGAAAAAATAATGCAGCTTATTGGCATTAGTTTTCTTTTTGCCTTAAATCAGTAATGCACAATGCTCTTTTTCTGTAATATAAACAGAATCAGTGTATGTTTGATAATGTAAAGCATCCTAAATTACAGAGATTTACCAGTAGCAGATGATGAATAAAACTGAGGGCTGCTGAGAATAATGGCTGTATAGTGGTAGGGCTCCCTCTTTCTAACCTAAGAAGAAACATATGACATTATTTGTGGATATCCAAGGAAACTGCTAATGTGCAGTAAAATGATTAATAAAATTACTTTTGCCTATATTATTTAGGCCTGTAAGAAACTGACTTGCTTGACAAAAGATGTTGATTGTGAGCTGGTGTTCCTAATAAAAAAAGATGGAGTAGCCTCATTTTTTTTTTGCTGATAGCTATTCATGCATGTAGTTAGGTTTTAGTATAGTTCAAAAAACCTGCAACTCCTTAATATATAGTGATGCATGAGAATGAGTTTATCTGAACACAGAGAAATATAGCATCACTTGTGACTCCGCAGCTAAAAGAGGTGTCTGTGTATTCCCTTTATGTTCAAAAAGGGAAAACACTGTCTCGTATGTCAAACAGAGTCAAGGATACTCCTTGACATGGATTAGTTTATATTAAAGAAATGTAGTACCATACGTCAGAGAACATTAGTGAAAACTTACCTCATCCGTCACTGGCTCTTAGGGAAGTGTAGCCATATCCATTAGTTTCATGAAAATCTAGACCTGAGCATCAGTTTATATCAGGTAATCCTTGCGTCGCATCATGTTACATTAGGGAGAAACTGAGTGTGATAAGTTAATATAATTTCCTCCTGCTAAAATCAACACAACCGTCACTTACCACTCAGACAATCCTGTTACACAGACTAATGTCATTGAAGAAACCCCAAACCTCAAAACCACAAAATAGCTGTCACTCAGGGCATATTTATGAGTTGCAGCCTTAGATCTCACCAGGGATTCTCATCAGGGAATATCACATAAGCTGAATATGTTTCTGATGATGCCAATGCAGTGACATGGCATGACAATGCCAAAGAAATGAACTTTCAACCCTTCAACACCACCCTTGGCTCAAACCCATCACTATCATCATGAAAACAGGACTCAGTTGCGTTCAGACAGGCATATCTCATGCCATTTTAAATCCACAGATTCCTGGCAGGGATAACACTGGGCCCATGGGTCTACAACCTGCTAGGGCTGCAACTGGAGGCCGTGTAGGATCGCTTAGTGTCTCTAAACCGATACTGTATGTAGTCAGTCAAGTCCCACTATTTATATCTTTCCTGATTTCAGAGAACTTCGACCTGGGCATCAGCCCTTTCCTGAGCAAAGGCTTGACAGATTAACAATGTGAAACAGTTGCCTTGGGTGGAAAAATTAGTGATGTATATAAAATGTTTCATACAAAAACATACGCCAGCCTTGGAAAAGTACAGGGTCACACATCAAGGAGAAGACTTAGGAAGTTTTATTCCATAGTTTCTTAGGTTGATTATAATTTTGTATCATGTCACTCACTTTCCAATTCCCTAAATATATCTGTTTTGCAAAAAATTCATTCTTACGAGGACAGGCAGGGTGGCAGAGGGCCAGAGTGGCAGTCTGCCTTGGGTTCCTGCTGTGAAAGGACCTTGGTTTTTCACAGTATGGTACATCCTGCCATGTAAATCATGTGCCTCGAGTTTTGCCTTTGGGCTTTCTGGAACCTCTTTGTGTCCCTGAGTCAAGTAACTCAGCTTCAATCATCAAGGTACCTCAGAGAAAATTATAATAGGGCATCATTTTATAATTAAGAATGGAAATTCAATCTCCCAAATGGCCATGAAATTAATCCCTTTTCATCTAGCATCTTCAGAATGAGAAACCTAGTCTAATGCATCTCTTGACAGTAGCAACAAAATCATCATCCATCACTTTGCACCAGGGAAGTCCCTTCATTTGCTTCATTTTCAGCGTGGGAATACCACCTTCCCACAAATGAATGAACACCAGAAAAATGGCCCTTCAGATAAATTGCCTCCTGGGGATATATATCTTTAGATACTGCATTGCATTCATATATTAATATTATATGCATTCACTGTCCCATAAGATGAATAAAGTCTCCACACAGCAGAAATCAGCCTGTGTATATTCACTTTATGATCAGAAAAAAACCTGCTACATTACCTTTAGTCTGGGAATTCTGATTGGAGACCAGGAAACCCCTGGAGGACAGGAAAATCTACTTGATTGTACTGCAAAGTAAATGTAATGGAAAAAAAGCAACTGACAGCCCTACGTAGACTAAAAGCTGCCATAACAATCCTGCACACACAGTAAACATATAATCCATTTCAAATAACCTTGATCTTGTCTCCATATGTTGAGTACAATGATGCAGTGATAAATGATACTGAGGTTGAGAACCTTTCAGAGAAACAAAATCAAGTGTCTTCCAGCAGAGAGATTCTTTAATTCAGCAAGGGAGTTTTGCCTTGTGTTTGTGATTGGAGAAGAATACCAGTAAGGCTTTTGAAAATAAAGCATATTACTGTTCCCCCCCAAAATAGTATGCAATAGATTCTTGTAATTTTAATTGGGTATCAGATAGTCTTGGAAGTATTTTTAAGGCAAAAATGTGGATGAAGCTCAAGACAGTTAGGTAAACAAAGGCTGGAGGCATTGCCTAATACAGTACTGTCCATGAAGGGAGCCTGGGCTTACTTGTATCACATCATTTCCATAAAAAGGCACCAAGCTGAATCACTTAATTTGGAGGAATTCAGATACAGATATTAGTCCAAATCAAAGAATATTCCATAACTGGTCCTCAGTGTATGCCAAGGGATTTCCTTGTCCCGCTTGTAAGAGTTAAAATATTCCATACTGCTGGAAAGGAGAGATTTTTCTTCATATTGCACCTAGAAACAAGGTGCTTCACCATGTGCATTGCACAACACCAAAAGAATAATTTTAGTACCAAACCTCTGAGAAAAAAAAATTATCTAACTACATCCTTCTTGGTTTGAGTAGAGGTAGAAAAAGTCATTCTTGCTTAGTATCTGCCATCAAAAAATTTCAGGCTTGAATTTTATGTTGGAGACATTCAACTTCACTCATCTCAGAGAAAAGCAGGAGCATGTAGAAGTTGATGTCCAAACATCTGGCAGATCTTGCTTGTGTGAGCAATAGGACTGCAGAGCTCAAATAATTGTCTGTGGTGGATCAACATGGTCCCGGAGAAAACCAGATGAGGAAATATATCATAATTGGAGGAATATTATGTTAGGGTAAAAAAAATATTCTTCTCTTATTCTTCATTGTATTTAATTAAATATATGCTTAGTGAGGACATACACTGAGCTGAATAAAAAGAGACTCCAGTGGAGGAATTTCCCACACTTGGAAGAGAAAAACAGCATGCAGTCAAATAATACATTTATCTAAAACAGGACAAGCTTTTTATCACTCTGTGGGAGTTTTGATGCTGGCTCCTTGAGTCTCCCTGCTTTGTTAGATGGTTGTAATGAGGTCTGTCAGCCTAAGGGCTGTGATATTCACTTCCTACACCCTCACAGGTGACCAGAATGCAAACTGGATGTCTGGTTCAACTGTGGCTTACATAGGTAGGTACCAGGCTGCATTTCACTTTACATTGAGGGAAGCTGGTTTCATTTACCAGCAGGCAGCTCAGTAGAGATGGATATGTCACAGTATGAAGTTGGTGGGCTTGGCCTATGGCACCAGTGGAAGTGCAGGAGTGGGATGGGCTTTCCAGAGTCCAATCCTTCTGTCAGCTGGTAGTTTTGTAGTGGAATTTGGTATAGGTTTGGTAGCTTGCATTCTTTTTAAAATCAGGAATATATAGCATAAATATCTCCACTCTTGTATAGAAATCTGTCCTCTTGTATTGAGAAAAATATTACCTCTTAAAGGCCTTTAAGCAAGACATTACAGCAGGCACTGGCAGTAAAACTCGGCTTCATCAGTTTGTTTTATGGCAATGATCTTTGGTCTCTCTTGCCCAAACATATATAATTAAGTGTTAACACCATTGACAACATGATATCAAGGAACTCTGTCTTCAGGTTTCTCATTCTGTATGTGAGAAATGAATATTAGGTATCACTGGAGCTCTGAAAAACACTAAATCTTAGTTCAATTTACATAAGGAAAATATAACTCCATGCTTCACTGGGTGTTGGAGAAACTCATGCATCACCGTAGATAGGGAGAGGTCAGCAGTAGCTTTTTATTCTCTTTATTCTGGGGAAACATTTCTCCAGGCATCACTTTTCATTAAAGATACTTGGCCACATGCATCATTTTGTGAAACATAGAGTGGGTATAATAAATCACATTACCAGAGGGAGATGCCACCACATATTACACTAAAGAAATGCTACCTCATGATTTTGTTTAATATTGAGGAAAGGTAAACCTTTCATATCACTTAACATCACAGGAATGCAGCTTGGCAGTGAGCAGCTTGGACTGGGAGAAATAAGAATATTTCAAATCCTTAGCTAGAATAGCAATGAAATAAAAATCATGTCATTTTTTTTTTAGTTACAAATGTTAGTTAAGTATGTTATTATTGTTACCCTCTCTCAGTCTAAACGTTTAGCTGAATTGCACACTCTTGTTTATTTCTACAGAGGTGCAGCTGATGACAGCGTTTTCTTTCTCTACCATGTAATCTTGCCATGCTGATATGGCAAGGATTAATTCTCGTTGCCCAAAATGCAGGAATGGTTTTTACAGCTTTCTATTCCTAGCTTGCTTCCTTCTCTCCATTCAACACTCCTAGGTTTCTTTCTTCAGAAAGCCCCTATGAACACATGGCCTTCCACGGGCTAGGCTGCATGTGGTTGAGGTCTTCAGCTCTGGTATGCAGAATGAGAACATCGCTTTATGTTGGTTCCTTTGAGAGATACATGTCCCCAGAGCTCACCAAGGCCTTCTTTGTAATAATAGGAGCTCATGGTCTATGGGGAAGATTGAAAGAACTGGGGTTGTTTTCCCTAAGGGAAGGAAAAAATCATAGGGGCTAATGATAACAATCTTACAGTTAAAGATTTCCGTGAAGATGAGAATCATCTGATGTCTATGTCTGTGGTGAACAAGGTATGTAATACATCAATCCTGCAGCAAGAAAAAGTCAATGCAACAATAGGGAAAGCTTTCTAGAAGTAAAGATAGTGGCACATGGGAAGAGTCTGTT
Source organism: Chlamydotis macqueenii (assembly GCF_036417535.1). Classification (NCBI taxonomy): domain Eukaryota; kingdom Metazoa; phylum Chordata; class Aves; order Otidiformes; family Otididae; genus Chlamydotis; species Chlamydotis macqueenii. The sequence continues at coordinate 124,777,320 of NC_141557.1, forward strand.
CATGAGAAAATGCCTCTATAATAGGTATTTCAAGAAAAAGTGGATGGTGCCCTGGGGCGTGAGATTCAGACTACATGACTTCTTGAGCTTTTTATTTTCTAGTTTTATTTTTATCTATCTCTAAAGCAAACATCACATAGTCCTCAAAAAGTTCAAATTCTTCTTGCATTATACTTTTTTTTTGTGGCCATGTTAAACTTTTTGAAAACTTTTGAAACTGCAGAATGACCAGCAGATTTGAAGTCATCCCATAAACTCAAAACATCTTTTGCCAGTGCTCAGTACAATTAATCTCTGTGCTTAACACAGCCACCTTTTTTTTCCCAGATAATACATGACATGTTGTTTTAAATGTGAAGTTTCCCCATGACAGCAATGGGATTCCAAACTGATTTCAAATGCCATTCCAGTCACAGGCTATTCTGAAAGGAAGTTTTTCTCTCTGGAAAGTTTTATTTTCATTGTTGCATCAGGAAATTAGGAAATTCAGCTGCATGTGAGCTGAATTCCTCTGACATATGGGATCCAGTTTTCCTTCTCCTGTTCAAATATAAGCTATGGAGTTGGGTTCCAATGAGACAGATTTATGGGCACAACTGGTTTGTAATTTTTCTGACCAGGTATATTTTTTCAAATTGTAAGACTTACATTAATTATTTCAAAATGAAACTTAACTCTTTCCTAATATCAAAATTATCTGTGATACAGGAAAATGGACCTTATAATTTTTTTTTCCTGATTTTATATTGTTTCTATCTGTCTTTCTTCTTTTTATTTAGGTCTTCTGACTTCTAACTGAAGGACACATTGTTGTCTGTGCCTAGGTTCTGTTTCTAGATTCATTACTTCAAACTGATTACAGTGATGCCTGCAAATGATCCTTGGAAAGAGTCCCAGGGTTTCCAAGAAACCTGAGAATTTGTTCAAGTCCAGCAGGTTTGCGAGAAAATATGGAGGTCAGGTCACAAGATGAATAGGGTCTATGAAGTTCTGATTCTTACTGTCACTAAAGCCAGCAGAGTAATTAACGGTTTATATTAAGGCAATAATACTAAAAAAATTGTCACTTGGTATCTCTATCCTGATGAGTTGCATTTGAGAGATTTGTCTTGAACATTTACAGACTTCCCCTACTCCTGGTTAGAGAGTAAAGAAGATCTCCCACTAACTTTCAGAGCTGCTTGGAGATAAGCCATGAAGTGATATGGTCACCTATGAAACAGCTGGAAGAGATGTGGTGACAAGGTGCATTCACATATTGGCTGAAAGTTTGTGACAAAAGACAGGGGAAATTCCTCTGGTTTTACACAGGTTGTAGCTTGGCTTTGACTTTCCAGAAGCATATAAACCCAAAGCTCAATCGATGTCCACAGGCAAGGAATAGGCCACACAAAACATGCACTGCAGTAATAACACCTTACGGGCATTAATGGCTGGTTTGACCTACACCTAAGCCCTTTCCTAAGAGGGATAGACGACAAATATTTCTTAACTCTATCTCTTTGCTTACATCTACTCCTTTGTATAACTTCAACCTCACTATGAAGATCCTGAGGAGGAGTATTCAGTGAAGAAATGTTTGTTTTCCCTATGGTACACTTCAGACCTCAACAGTTATTCAGAAATACCTGATGGCCCACATTCATGGTCATGTGGGAGATGGTCATAGATGTCTGTTAATGAGTTTATGATTTTAGATTTAGTTTCCATCTCTTACCTCTCTATCTGCTGTTCATAATAATGAGCTCTGGGACATGATTCACTGGGAGGAGGGGGAGCCCTTAACATTTTTTTACTCATTCCCACTAACAGAAGTAGTACTGGGACATAATTCTGTGTGTAATCTCAGAGGTGCTTCTGCTGCATCCTTTCAAACAGACAAAAAGTAGATTTTCAAAGATATGGAGAAGTCTCTATTTGTTTCCCACTCTGAGAGAGACAGAATGGTCTGAAGTCAAAAAGTTTTTACATCATCCCTTTTGGGGACACTTAAAGTAAATCTGAAACCTCTTTGAAGTTATAGAAGCGTATTTCAAAGGAGGAGGTCAAAAACAGCAGAGAGCACGAACACACCATCAAAGTATAAATTAGACACAACTTTTGGTAATGCTATGCAAGGGGAAACACACAGCTTTTAAAAATGACCTTAATTACTTCTTGCTTTGGCTCAGATCACTTGTATCCCTAGAGGAAAGAATGCCTGATATAAAGAGGAGGGCTTGTCGTATTTGTAAAGATTGCCATTGTTTGGAGTGATTCAAAAGATGAAAAGGAGCCTAGTGTGAGAAAAACAAGAGAGATCACGCAGTCCAACATCACCAAAAAGGCTTAGGGAGGCAAAGATGTGATCTCTGGGCATCATGCAATTTCTGAAATAGCATCTGTTCCAATTAACCTCTTGTCCCTGAAAGTCTGAGCTCTCCATGAGGTTGAAACACAAGGTAGTTATCAAACTGTCCCCTGGCTCACAGTCTATGAGATGCACAGCACCAGTGCCCTATTCACTGGGCCCCAGCAAGGTGAGATCCAAGTCCTGCCATCAGTGAAGAAAGACAACAAGGGAAATAACAGCAATTCCCAAATCAACAAGCTTTTCTAAAATATAAATAATCCAAAAGCATGCCTTCTTAATAGGATGCAGTATATGTCAGGAGAGCTTATTTGAGACAAGGCAAGACTAGACTTCTGATACTGTTTAAAAAAAGAATGAACATTCTCCATTGTAGCAGAAAAAGGAGAAAAGCAATTGCCAAAATTATTTTTTGGATCCTGAACAGCTTTTGAAATACTTTTGAAAAGTACAAAATCCAAGGAGGAAAAAATGGCAAGCGAGAGGTAACTCTAGATTATTCAGTATTTGTGACAGGAAAGGCATTTAAAGGTCACCAGCAAACATGACAGATTGTAAGCATCTGAGCATTTAAAAAGAAAAGAAAAAACAATATGCCTGGAGATTCGTGTAACAGCATCCAGGATAACTTATTATCAAATAGACAGCTTCTTACAAGAAGGTGGTGAAGGGACATCTAACCCAATTTAGTACAGGATATATTCCTTTGAAAATCTTTATAGTTGCTCACGTAGTTACTGGGTTAAGCCTTGGCCTTTACAATTATAAACTCTTAGTGTGTACAAATGCTTAATACAAAACATAAAAAAGGGGAAACTGCAGTACCCAGGTGTATGTGGAAAGTTTCACGTGGATTACGAAGGTTAGTAGGAAAGAGGCCTTCAATCTGGTGTGATAATCCTTGAGTTTACAAAATGCTACAGATATTCATTACTTACCTTGTGTAGCACTTTCCAAAGCAGAAAATATTTTATTGCTGTTTGCACTGAAGTTCATGTGAGTTAGGACCATATGTATGGGAGTAGGATTATACAACCGTACAGTATCCAATATCTGTGGAAATTATGGCTGTGTCCAGGAGATAGGTGCTCATCATAAGTACAAAACACGGGAAAGCGTAAGTCACTTCAGGATATGTAACACTTTCCCATTCACAAACACTGAGTCCCCTTGCACTGGATGACCATCCTGTGGCTGTCCTTTTTGTGTTATCTTGCATAAACTTTATACTTACGTGGTTTCCGGTGTTTTGTGAAGATCTAGAGAGTTTCTCTCAGACGCCCATCTCTAGCCCATTAAGGAAGTGTTACAGGGCTTCTGTGAAGGAACATCTTGCCATCACTGGCTGTAGTTTTCCACCATATTTTTACTTCAAAATATTGCTTCCAAACAATGTGCTTTGAAAGCATCACCTCCATGACGCTGGGTTTCTGGATGCTGGGCAAGGCATCCCTCACATGAGTCAATTAACTGTATTGCACTAACTGCAGGAGGAAACCAGGCCTCCTTCTTTCAGAATAGCCATTTTCAGTCATAGGACTTCTGTCCCGGTTTGGTGATCAGCTCTGTTTGACAAGCAAAAGTCCTATTGAGTGCCCTTGTCGGCTCAGAGAGGAGTTGCTATCCCCCTGCACTGACATGTTAGGTGCAGGATCTCATCTCTGCTCTTACCCTGTGTAGATGACTAATGACTTCCAACAGCTCTAAGTAACACCTAAGCTGGTAAATCTCCTGTTGCCTTCTACTTTGCTGCCTGGGATATGCAGCTGAGCTGCTGGCTCAGCAGACTCCTCAGTCAGGACATATTAGGATGAGATCTGTCAAACTGCAGTTATACAACGAGAATAATGTTTATTGTGCAGGTACTACTTTTGGTTTAACTGAAATGATAACAACAATTGCCCTGGGCATGTTCCCAGGCAGAGGATGGCTGCTCATTCTCATCTTCCTCCAATTCATACATAGTGACAAAGAAATTTTCCCCGGACCACAGGGTTACATCTGTCCACAAAGAGCATTTTAAAAACTGTCTTCACTCAACACTCTTTTATTGCCTTCAGTTCAGTACACACACGACCTTTTTCTGTTGTTTCTTCCAGAAGAACAGGGATGATCTTGCTACCTTGTTTGCTACAGGAATCCCAGGAAGAAGAGGATGCACATTATAAGAACAATAGTAGTTTAACTTTGGGACACCTTGCCAAGTGATTAAAGCAGTCATTGTAAATTCTTCCTTTTCCTGTTTTTAATCACTTTAATCTGGTCAGATCTCTGCATCCATTCTGCTGGTTTAGAGCCACTGCATATTTTGCATCTCATGAGTAGAAACTCTTGAAATTTCCTTTGCAGCAATATATACTGCTAATGAGTAACAATGAATTGTTCTGGCTGTGTTAATTTACAAATCTTTCTAAAATTTACTATGTCCACTTATAAAGATTTGTTATTGATTATGTGACTCATTTCTCTGGATGAAAAATTGAATGGACTATGTTAAATATTGCTATTATTGCTAAAACTGTTATTTTTACAAGTACTAGTGAACCATTGGCTGATGATAGGCAATAGCTTATGCACCACAAAAAGGTTTCTGGGAACTGATTAGATTCCTCAGGAAACAGTGTTTGGAGCCTGACAGAATCTAAGTTGAAAAGGTTTCTGTGCAATGCTGAATGGTGGAAAAAGCCTAAGGCAGATTTTGGCACCCTGGCGGACCTCAGATAGCTGCAGGGTAAGAAACCAATGCATAAAGGTAATAAACACCAGCTTTCTCAGCAGTTGGTAAGTGTCTTGTTGCTTAGCCTGAAGAGGCTAGACTGCCTGAAGCTCAAATCCTACCTACATCTGAGGAGACTTGAACCTGATCCTCTTAAATCACTCCCTCTCCCTGTTCTGCTCAGTCAAATTGGCAGGGTGTGGTTTGCCCAGAAAGTGATTCTTCCTCCTTTCTTCTTGGCAACAGTGCTGTATTTTGTGTACAATATGTAAATATTCTTTGGAGCAGGGCTGCACATCTAGGACTTCTCCTTCCCAGCTGAGTGCTCTAACCTCTAGACTGTGGGGTATTTCCACTGGCTCCAGTTCCAGCACAAAGGTGGTTTATTTATGCTGTTCAGGCTGGAAGGACTTCAACTGAAAGACAGAGAGTCACATTCACAAATGTGTTATATAGTCTGGTGATGAGACCATTTGCTTAGGAGAAAAAAGGTGTCAGATATCTGCAGACAAAAGAGGGAGCTGAAAATAAGTGTCCTTTGACCCATGATGTCCCAGTGTCTAGCTAAACCACCGTCTACTAAACTACTTGGGGGAAAAGGACTTTCATCCTCTGCCTCCTTCCTCGTCGTCTGTAAGACCATATCTGAAAATTTCTATTGGTCTTGGTCTGCAAGCATTGCTATTACTTTGTGACTGCCATGGCTTGGGTATGAGTTAGGTGAGTTAGCACTGACTCCTCCTACACTAATTTTTTAGGATTTCTGGGCATGTAAGTAACTCAGCTCCGTACGTTCTGCATCTGAGATGAGCACCTAAGCATTCAGCACTGCAGCACTAGTCATCACAGTACCCAGGCTTTTTGTGGGACCTGTTTGTCACCCTGTAAATTAGATAATTCTCTATGTCCAGCAACGGGAAATGTCAATGGCAGAAACATATATTCTAGGCAACTGAAAGGTATTTTTTGGATTTCAGATCTTAAAAGGCAGTTAGATGCCTATGTCCCTTAGTGGCATTAGAGTCTGCTCTTCAAACACAACCAAGGACTGCACAGCACAAGGAAACCATCATGATCTAGGTCCCTGCAAAATATGTTTTTTAACAGATGTCTGATGGATCCACCCAAAGTCAGAAAGTGTGAATAAAATCACAGCATCGTTTGCTGGGTGGAGAAAAGTCAATCTGGAGTGTGAGCAGTACACAACACAACTATACTAGAATTGCCCAGCGTGAAACATAAGGATGATTCAATGCTGTAAGCAAGAACAAGTCATTAAAAAGAAAGGACAAAAAGAAGTCAAAAGCCACAGAAAGTGACAAAGTTCCTAAATGAACTTTGAGAAACGTATGGTTTTAAGTCAGTCTGATTTCTGCATTTGAGTCACATACTAGGATGTGGATGCCCTTGAGCTATGACACTGATGATTATTCTTCCTGCTGCTATCAGCACATCCAAGGTTACATGTTCTGCTTCATCTCAGCTAGGTCAGGAAGGCATTGCTGACTCACCATGCTTCAAGAAAAGATGAGGGCAGGTGAAGTCATAGCATCTGTTACAACAGCTAAAACAAGACCTTTGGTGAATGGCCAGTGAGTCCTCCTGTCACTACCTAGAGCTTTACCAGATCCCAGCGTGGACTTCCCCAGCCACCCAATGCAGACAACCACTCAGGATGGAGATTGGTGGGTAGGCACAACCTGCTGTGCCACTGCAGAACAGTGGTTAGGGCCATGATGTACAGATTAATGGACTGTTGTTTTCTGTTGGGGCCAAAATGTGTGGGATCAGTCTGTCTTTAGGACTATAACATTGAGTATGCACTGAGGAAAGATCCTACTGCTGACTGCAGTGGCTGTTCAGTGCTGGGAAGAGGATGGCCACTGTGGTGCCTCTTGGGTGCAATATGGAGATTTGTAGGTAGGGTATCCCAGAGCACTGATGAACCCTTCCTGCTTTGGGTCAGTTGGATTTGCCAAGTTATTCCACTTTCTCCCCTAAAATACCAGTGCAGAGCCCTGCATCAGGACCAGTCATGAGCAGCCAGAATATTTCTCACAATTACCTTCAAGTTATTTTAGTTGATACTAAACTAAGCCTGTATAAACAAGGAGCTTATACAATTAAATTGTTCGCTATGTGGTGGGGTGTTAGTTCTCACCAAAGCTTTCCCCTTTCAGATAACTCTTTTTAGAATCTGCTCTTAGTAGCTAGCATTGCATATTTGCACTGCAATTTTTCCTTCACTGATGCCACTAATTTGTCTGTCTTGCCTTTACTCAGCTGCTGACTTTCCTGAAACTTGTGAGAACATAAATATATTTGAGACTTCTACCCTTTTTCAAATTGGGCTGAAACTCAGCAGGGGTTTCAACAATCTTTAGGAGGGCAAAGGACAGAGAGATTGCAGGGATTCATAAGTTTCACTGCCCTAGGCAGATAGGCTAAAGGAGAGAATTTTTTTTCCTAGCACGCCTTAAGGGACTTTGTGGTGAAAAGACAGACCTGGAAGGATAAATAGTAAGCAAGGTACTGTAAAAAACAATGGCATATTTTTAGAAAATAGAAGGTGAAAGAATTCCCTCTTTCAATTACTCTCCATCTGGCTGGTGATGTGTCATATTTATGCAGGGAAATAGGTCTCTGAAAAAGGCATTAGCCATGCGTATGAGCATTTTTCATAAATGGCTTCTTCCCTACAGCCTTTGTGAGTAGATGACTACCTCTCTACATACCATAAATGGAAGCAGATTGTGGATCTGCCAGGGAATCTTGCAAAGAAAGGATGGACCAAGAAACAAGCAGAGCTTGTCTATGTAAATGGTCCCCAAGCTTTAAGTTTACAGGACTCTCCCCTGACTCAGAGCATACGAACACAGAAGATAGACAAATGGTTAAAACTTGGATCTATGAGCTGTTTTTGGAAGATTTTTGACGAAACGTTCTGTTTCCAGGTAATTATGTTGCATATTGCACATTCCCCTCTAGTTGTGAAGGGAACAACAGGACTCTCTGGGTTCATTTCCTCCCTGCTAGAGCTCTGGTTGGAGGGCCTTCCTCTAAAGGATGTGTTCAAACCTGCCACAAGCTTAACAGTGTTAGTGCCTCTGGTCTGGAGCTCTGCAAACACACCAGCCCTGACATTCATTTTTGTTGAGCAGGAAATTCAATCTTAAAACCTGAAGTTTTTAATATATAGCTGGGTGTCTGTCTGCAAAAGTGAGGATTTTTGCTTGCCCATGCATGTATGTATCCATGCCTATGGGCAGATCAATATAGTCAGAATAAGGGATGCACTATCAAATTTTGGCACCACCCTAAGCTTTCATGGCAACAAAAACTGCTCAGGAAAATAGAACAACTACCTACAAGTTAAGAAAATTGATGTGAACGAAAATGCAATGTTCCCCCATAGTAATACAATATGACCTATCCCTGCCTTTCTTCTCTGGGATTTCCAACCTCTTTCAGTGGTCCCAGGTCTGAAGCTTTGGCTGCCCTCTGCCTTGAAACGATGTTTTGTGAGTGACTTGATTCAGGAGGCACACTCTGATAGCATCCGTAGGCAGGGTAGTGCTTCTGGGGCTACTAAATTGTTTCTAAACCAGGGGTGACATAAGAGCTTCCAAGTTCCTGAATCTTGATATAACTTGGCACTGGGAAGAGACTGAAATAAAAAAAAATGGGCCCTTCTTTTTTTTTCCTGAGGGAAAAACAGGGCCTTTTTTTTTTCTGTTTGAGAACAGGCTAAGTGAGCCCAGCAGAACCTGTGATGTCTTCTGACTGGACCCACTGGATCCCAGGGACCAACAGGCCACTTGAGCTGCAGACAATGGGTTGTCGGCTGTGGCAGCAGTGAATGCTAACGATTTCACCCAGTGGTGGGTCTGGAGTTTAGCCAGGAAGCTGCAATCACATTGCTGTCGGAAGTCCTGCCGCCGGCTGTAGCTCACACTGCATGTGACTGGTCTCCAGGATTCCTGTCTCCTCCTGAAACACTCAGACCGACTTTCCTGCTTTTTCTGAAATATCTTGCTGAAAACATATTTGGAAAATGCAATGGAATTACTTGTGCCAGTATGGCTGTCATGGAGCATGGGGTTGGCCATACCCCAAAGGGCCAGATTTAGCTCTGCATGCCGTGTCAGGATATCAGCGTCAGACTTGTTAGAGAAGGAAGTGACTGAAGCAGACACAGGGTCACCTACCCTTCATACCAGGCCTCGTGTTGAGGTCCCTGTTACAAGCAGTTTGCATAACTTCTTATTTTTAGCACAGATCTTTCCAATGAATAGAACAAGAGAGAAATTAGGCCAGTGCTGAGGACTTGTGAAAATCTGCCTACAGCATTGTCAGAAACTGACCATCCAGTATGAATCACAGAAAAAATAGATGACTTGAAATCTCATAGCCTAAATCCTATTAAGATATAGTCATTCACTTTTCCTGTATAGCCTGAGAAGATAAGAAAGGAACACTGTAGATAGCAAAATGTGTCTTTAAGTGTTTTGTACTTCCCTTTGTTGATGCCTTTTTAAGAGCTGTAGAGAGAAAGACCCAGGAAAAAGCCTAAGGCGACAATCTTGACAGAATTCCAGCTAGTAATTCTTTTAGGCTTTATACTTCAGTCCTGCTTTCTGCTGTTTGTCATATCTGCACAGAGGCTGGGGGATTAATTATTCCTTTTTCTTCACATCTTCCTTTCCCAATTTAGATGTATTGATTTGCTCTTTTGCTCTTTTGTGTGAGTGAAACTACCATTGCACTCTTATCCTAAAATCCCAGTGCCTTTGACTTCTGCACTTGCCAGGCGAGGCAACACTTTACAGGCCCACACTGTTGAATCCTGCCAGAGATTACAGAAACCCTGGAACAGCACTTGCTGATCCATAAGTAGCCAGGGAGGTCAAAGGGGAGGGAAGAAAATATTGCAAGCCCTGTCTTGTGAGGGCTGTAGTTAGGACTCAACTGTAGGAGAAGTCTGAGCTGCAGGGAGCTGATGTCTCCTTTTGGGGGTGGCTCACCATCACACTGGGTGCTCTCCAATAAACACTCAATAATGCTGTGGCGGCTGCTGTGCGGCAACCACTGCTTGTGACACCACTTGTTATTATCTCCTTCTCACCATCTGCTGATTTTATGGATAGCTTACCTTTTGCTTTCCACTTAGGTTAGGAGTTTAGGGGCCTTAATTCTTCTTTGGAGTCATTCTCTCTAGCATCAGTGGAGACAATGAATATTGATAGCGTTTTTGTGGAGGGGCACTCTCTGAGTTCCACGGGATCTTTGCCAGAGGACAAACATTACCATTTGACTGTTCATCTTCAGATCTGACCAGGGATCTGAAAGCTAGAAAGAGTCTCGTGCGAAGTCTGACACTAACGCAAGACTGGAGGGCGGCCAGTCCAGGACAGAGTGCCCTGCTTGGATGGCTGCTTTTTCCTGACAGCTGGAGAGCTGCAGGCAGAAGCAGTGCTGTGTAGCAGCATAGTATTATACATAGCAGGCATAATACAAAATGAATTAGTGTTTCTCTTGCAGATCCAGAAAATTTGGAGCGGGGGAGCATGCTGTGGAACTGTTCATAAAGAAATACGTGTGATGGAAACGACATCATAGCCTTTCTTTAAAATAAAATGTTTGATGGATTTGGGGTTTCATCTGATTTCAGATACAGAGTATATATCACAGCTTATTCTGTAAAGGCAGCTGCTAGGCCTGGCCACATGTACACACAGATGCTGATTTTACAACACATGCAGTGATAGGCACCTGAGAAACTGAGATCAGTGAAAAACTGATAATGTTTTCTTGACACTACAGAGTGTGAAGGGAATTTACAGTGAATAGAGATAGTCAAAGAAAAAATGTAAGTGAATGCAGGGCTCTGAGTTAATAGCCATAGCATCTCCAGCCCTTTATTACTCCCAAAGTAGGTAAGGGAGCAACAATGCAATGCTTCCTGGAGAGCTCATTAGCACTAATGGCATTATGATATCAAGCAGAGCTGAAGGGTGAACTCCAAAAAAGTCACCAGTGAAGGTGACTAGGAGGCAGTTTTATTGCCTGGAAGTAGAATGAAACCTGAACATTCAAAACTGTTCTCAGACTAGAAATCCCAAGGTATTTCCTTTTGGAAAGACAGGAAACTGTGGTTTCCAAAATAAAATGTGTTCCCTGGGATCTCAGCAGTTCGTCTGTATGAGTGAAGTAGAGCCAGGCACCCCAGAAACTGCTGACTACAGTCCATATGACAGCTGCCATTTCAGTGTCCCACCAGCAGCACCACAGGTGGACAAAAAGCATTTTCGCCTACCCCATCCTTCTCCTGTCAACCCAGCAGGACACAGGTGGGTTTCTACACAGAGCTGCCAGGTCTCTGGGCCTCCCAGGTCTAGGATTAGGATAGAGGATGGCTCTGGAAGCAAACTCCCAAACAGCAGCGCATTCTTGGTGAAAGCATCCAGCCCCTCTATGTCGCAGGCTCCCAAGATCTAGGCTCTAAGCTGGGGCTGCTGCAAGTAGCTAGACATTTGGAAAAAATAACTGGCAAGCACCCTCTCTCTGGCCTGCCTGCACTTCAAAGCTTGTTGGAGATTGGTTAAAATAATGAAGGTTGATTTTGGTGAACTAGCTGATTCTCATGAATAATAGGACTGAGAATTTTGCTTACCAGCTCTGCTTTCCAGCTCACTTTTAAGGCCCTAGGTGTGATGCTCTAGTATCTCTGAGGAGTCTGCAAGCAAATAATATCAATGGATTTTTTGTTTAGGTTTTATTTAGGATAGGCACATCCAGGGTAAAAATAGAGGGTTTCAGACTATCTAGGCTAAAAATTAGAAAACTGTTTAGAATAGATGCATGGATCTACGAGTCTAGAGGTTTGCTGTGCTACAGGTTACTGCAGGTAATAATTTTATCCTTTGCAAATGAGCGCACTCATATAGAAAAACCACAAGGCTCAACTGAAGAAATACCGCAAGTCCTAAAAGATAATTTAAATATCAGAATGACACTGGAATGACAGGTAGCTAGATACCAAAATATCTCTAAAAATCCAGCTCGAGAGCTTATTGGAATTTTTAGTGGCAGGTTTTTTACTAAGAAAGGAAGCAGCAGAGATTAAAGGTGTGACTATTTTTTTTTATGGGGTGGCTAGCTAGATTGAATTATTAAGGGCGCTGAACTCCAGAGAAGAATGAAAATTACTTTGGAGTAAAGGTGATCTAAATGGAGAGCTTTAATTTTAAAGCCTTTGAACTGCAGGAGTAGATTAAGGTCATGTTTGAAAGATTAGATTCTGCTGCCTCAGTTTTGGCTTTGTTTCAAATGACAGACCCAAATGCAGACAACTTTCAGCTCTATGATCTTGTAGGAAAGACAAGTGTGCGTTCAGACTCCTGGTGACTGACCGTGGCACCCGGTGCAGAAGGGATGGACTGGTTGGCTCGCCTCCGATGCTGGAGAACAGATAGTCCCTGCCACCAATCAGTCTCTAACATGGGGATAAACTCAGGTTTTTTAATCAGGCCACTGTTTATAAAATGTGAATTACCTCTTCAGGCACAACAAATGCCGTCAGCTGCAGCATAAGCTGGAGCCGACGACAAGAAGCCAAACCTGCACACGCTTAATTTACTGAAGAGAGAACAGAGAATGGTCTGTGTTCTACCCCCAAGCCTTTCTCAAGGAGATAACAGAAGGAAATTCACCTTTACATCCTTACCTATGGCTCCAGGAAGTCAAACATCAGACCTTGTTTTTATGATCTTCCACAAATTCAGAAGATTTTTGAGATGGCTGTGTTTGTATGCATTCACTGATATTTCAGGACTTCTGTATCAACTTTTATGCTACAGCTAGTGCCGTGAGCTCACCTTTCTTTTTTTTAATAATTGAAGATGTTGATTTGTATTCTGTTAAGGAATGAACTGGCCATTTTTATCTTCTGCTTTTAATACTTCTGATTTGCTCTTCAGTGACAAGCTACCTTGAATGAATTTTCTGGGGGTTACTTAATCTCTCATGGTGAAGGAGTGTTTTTAGATACAGACCGTTGTTTTGGTTCAAACCCACTTTAACTTGTTTCAGTTTGTTTGGGGTTTTTTTTACACCTTGATTAACTGGGTTAATTAACTTTGCTCTAACATATGACAACCCTCACAGATAAACAGTTTTCTCTTGACTATGAAGAAAATCCCGGGTCTCTTTCACCCTCTTGAATGGGTGAACCAATGCGTTTGATAGCAGGACTGGATTTTAGGTGCTGAGACTTTGCACGATGTACGGTATTGAAAGGGAAGCCTTTCTGGCTGGGAACACAGAAGGGAGCCTTTCTTGCAGAATCCTGGAAAGCCTGTGGAAGAGACCATCTATCTGAAAAAGACAGGAAAATCCCTTTCAATGCTTTTTGAAGTTTTAAGGTCACTAAAAAAAAAATATAGCAACCCTTAAGCCCATACTAACAAGCTCTGAATGCCACTAGAGAGCATGTTCAAGGATTAAATGTGTCTTTCCCCTCACCTTTGTGGTTGTTTGTCAGAACAGGGTAAGGCAGGAGCTTGCGTAAAGGGACAAAGCTTTTATCCAGTACAGCAGTGCTCCATAGGAGCACCCTGCAGGCATCACCCGCTGGACTGAAATGAAAGAAGCCTCCAGCTTGGGAGGAGGAGAGGAGGAGCCAGCTTCCTTCTAAAGACGTAACAGTCTGCAGGGAAGTATGTATTTGAGTTGAATTTCCTTTTTCAATGACAAAAGGATGACTTGGAAGTTGCACTGCCAAGATGATAGGAGCAGAGTGTGGGAGAACTGCCTGTTTTTAATTTCTAGGCTCTTCAGCTGAAATCCTCTGTGCCACTATTGACCTGAATAGAAGAGGGTCTTGAATCTAAGACAATAATTCCTTTTCAAGAAACAGAAGAGAAATAGAGCAAGACTATGTGGGAAAGTAAAGGAAATTCCCAAGCACCCTACACTCACGCTTATTTGATCCCTAGCACCCTGCAGTCCGTCTCAGCTCTGAACCGCTTGTGCTTTACTGATGCACAAAATAACTCAGTGTCCTTCCCACTGTCTCCGCCTTCACGCTTCACTTGCTGGAGACGCTGATGCAACATAGGAGACATCAGCATGGGTACCTCTGTGCCCAGCTCTGGATTTAGGAGGAGGTAATAAGGATATGCAGGTGCTCTAGCATCCTCGATCAAGCAAAGATTTAGCCCAAAGCAAAGAAAATTGCAGTGCTCTCTGGTCATACATGAGGATACACCTGTGCAACCAAGTGCAGGCAGACCCTTCAGCAGCATGCTGAGCTAGCTAGGTCAGTGCTGGGTCTGAACAATGTGCTCACTTACTTGGTTTCCCAATGACAAATGCCTCTTACCTGGCCTTGTCAGAGAAGGGTGGAGCAAGCTTCTTTTTGTATCAGCCTTGGACTGCTTGCGATTTGAGCTCTTTCTGCTGCAGGTCCTGAAGCTCCTGTTCTAGCAGATGTTTTTTTGTGGAGTCAGACACACAGCTTGGGGAATTTTCTATAACCTTCTTATTCATGAATAGCCAGAATTCTTACATCATAATTTCTAAGCATCAAATGCCACATGCTCTATTCAAAACTATCAGTGTTTCAATGGGCTGCATACAAATAATTAGTCTCATGGGCCTTTTTTTTTTTTTTTTTTTTTTTTTTGTGGTGGTACATCATGTGCAACTCCTTTTTGCTTTAGAAGCTAGGGTGATATTCCTAATGCAGCATCTCTCAGGACATATGAGAGAGTGTAACATCATTCAGACAGTTCAGTAAAAATCAACTAATGAAATACTATTGAAATAAATATTGAACCTAGTTCCTAAATAGTCTATGGGGCTATGTCAAAAAATAAAGCAATAATAAAGCAGATATGCTGGAATTTAGCCAAGTGGATTGATTTTTATCTTAAAAATAACAAGTAGTTTGACTTGTGTCTTCTTAATAGATTTTGAAAACCAAACAATATTCCATGATCTGTATCATACACATGAATGAATTTTTACATCTAAATGTGTTGAGTAGACGTTATATCTAGTGTAAATATACATATTTACTATTGGTGTTAGGAAGTGTCTAAAGAAAGAAGCCTTGTGCACAAATGTAAGAGTAATTGAAACCTTGACTATATGTAATTATTCATGTTCACCTGGTGAGCTAAATTCTGGCAATTACTCTTAGCTGTAGGACATAGCTCAATCCTGATACATGAAAGCCAAATATAATTGTCAGAGTGTTGACATCATTTTTCTAGTAGAGAGGATATGAGAAGGAAGAGCATGCAGTAGGTAATGTGGTTTTCTATTATCCTTCATGACTTGTATCCTCAGGCAGTTTTGGAAACAAAGCAAGGTGAATTTACTCCTTTTTCCCTACAAAATAAACAGTATTGAGAAGAATTAGTAAAAAAGCAGGATATGTGTAAACTAACAGGCTGAGGTTTAAGGCAGAATCCAACTCTCAAATGTGTGGAGCATCCCTGCTAAGACAGCACCAGCAGCAGCCTGAGCCCAGCAGCTTTGCTCAGCCTGGGCTGAAGATGCTGAAGCCTGTCTGGCAGCACCTGCTGTTTCCAACCTGGATAAATTTTGTCCACTTTTTGCCATCTAAGAGAAAAGTGATTTCATCAGTAGCAGCTCTAAAACCTTATGTTCCTGACACTAGTAGTCTACTTTTTTTTTACTACTTTTACTGTAATTAGGGAGAAGACAAAGCAGACTTACTCTTCACAGGACTGCTGGAGGATCAGAGAGCCCAGTGGGGACACCTGTAGGGTATGCTGGCAGGCAACACATGCTCTATGGTGTCCAGAACTAGCTTTGATTATTTTTTTCTCAGCTTTTTCACATCTTTATGATTCTAAGAAATATCTAAATTAACATCACAAAAAGAATGAGGGAACAAAGTCTCTTGCACCAGAGTTTAAGACAATCTTGTGCTTCAGGATGAGGATGGGAACACATCCAGCTACTCAAACACTCCCTGTAGATTCCTCTGAAGACACAGTCCTCACAGACACTTCCTTGGAAGCAGCTGGGCTTTTCCCTGTTGGAAACAGGATGCTGTGCTAGATGGACCATGTGTCTCATCCACCATGGCAGTTTTCGTGTTCTTGTCTGCTCCAGGGATGCTTCAGTGAGCGGTCAGGAATCTGGGGCCAAATGTGACAATGAATCCTAAAAAAAAAAGTGTTTTGCCTAGATATGCTACAGAATTTGCCTGTGGCCAGCAACACTGACCATGTTCTCTGACACAAAAAAGATGAATACATAAATGCTCTCGTGGCAGTGTATCACAGAAAGAGGCTGATAGGACTTGCAAGGAGAAACATCCTGAATAGAAGCAGCATGTGTGACATTTAAAGAGAAAAAGAAAAAGGAGAATGAATCTGAGCAGAAGTGAATTAGTGATGGCAGAAGTTAAAATCTCTATTTTAAAACTGATGTTAGAATGTCTGAGTGCTTCATGCATTTCAGATCTCTTTGATCTGTTTCCTTAGCTGGAATTGAATATGTTTTAGATAAGTTATGTTGCCTCTGTTAGTAGGGAGATGGCAAAGTCCTATGTTAAAATCAATTTTAAAATTATTTTTTAACTTGTAGCTGACTCTGAATATAGATTTTGCTTTCACATGTGTTAATCTTAGGCTAGCATTCATAGCAACTAATAGTATTTAACCCTTGCAAACAACATAGCTTGATGCTATTTCTACAAACTGATCTTTCCTAAACTTTAGAAAATGGAATATTTCTTCAGGAAAATGAACCCAACTTATACTCTTCACCTCTAAATCCCATGTTGTATTTAAAGCCTGTCCTTTCACTCTTTACATATAGCATGCTGGAAGCGGTGGGAATCTCTGCTGTTCCCCCTCCAGCACTGTTCTGCAATAGGGATAAAGATCCAGGTTCCCAATACAGTAGTGTATACATTGTTGACTCTCACCATTTTTTGCAAATGTCATGTTACCTGGGGTGATAGGAAGAGTCCCAGCTCCTGAACCCACAGGGTTTTGCTTTAGCTACCATTTTGGACAATACAGAAAAAATTCTTTCTCTCCTAATAAGACAGCAAAGTTTCAAATAATGAATAAATGTTTTCGGAAATCAGAAGGATTTAATAAAGATAATAGACATAAAGTGTAGACCTCCTGTAGCTGGAAAATCTCATGCTTATATACAATAGATACTGGATGGTTTTACTGTTCTAGACTCGCAATACTGTATATCCAAAGATCATAGACAGTTTGTTTCCTTTTTCCTTTTTTTTTCCTCACAATATGAAATCCTATAATGTGTTACATACATGATTTTGCTCTCACTGTGTACACTTCCCCAGGTTTTGTACCCTGATCAATGGTACATGGAATGGTGACTGGATTGCCCCAATCACCTTCTCATATATGAGTATCATGTGGAAAAAAAAAAAAAAGTCTGTAAGATTTAATCTGTCAATAATGGAGCTCAATGGGAGAAAGTTCTGGAAAACTGGATCTGCCCATAGCTGTCTTCGGTGTTGCTGCTGCCACGCAGCAATGCAGAATTAGCCACTTGGCAAAATTAGCATGTTCAAACTTTTACTTAGTAACAGAGTACCACAACAAACACACACCTCAACTATATTTATTGTCCATGAACCCAGTCACAGAACTACATGGTGGTGATGAACGTACACAGAATCTTGAATAGAATTAGAGAGGAAAAAACCTTTTTTCACCATTCGCTTTACCGTTTTCTTTTGTTATCCTATCTCAGTCATCTGAGATTCTCTCCTCATGTGTGATGAGGTGGCACCATGCCCAGAAAGGCAATAGCTCTTGTTTAGTCTTTTCCTTGCATGTTTTGGAATGAGGCCACTAATGAAGCTTGCTAATTTGCATTTTGATATTTTTCCTTCCCCCATCCTTTTTTTTTCCCCTCCATTCCCCTTCTACTTCTCTTCCTTAGTTTGAGAATTTGAAGATAGCTGTTCAGGGGGGGATTGTCTTCCATGCTTTCATCTCTACCTCCCTCAGCTGCACTATTGTAAATGGCTTTGTTTTTCTTTAATGGGTTTTCTTGTAGTGGTGAATAATTGTTTGGTTCACTGCTTCATTTTTCATGCTTCATTTGCTTCATGTTCAAACTTTTACTCTCCCTTGAGCAATTCACTTTTGTTGCTTCTGCTTTGCTCTGCAGCCTGTGGCTAAGATGAGTGCTCAGCCCGGACTTCAGGCTGGAGCTTCTCAAGGCAGCAGCTGTGCCTTGCTTTATTTCTGGTTTGCTGGTTTCTGTAGCATGAAAACATCATTTTTCCAGTGGTGTATAGTACATCTAGCTGGTGAGAAGGAACATGGAGCAGGTGGATTAGCCTGCAGCAGCTCAGGGGATTGGCAGCTGGTGGCAGCAGAACAGGCAGAAATTCCTTATCTTTGTGATAAAAGCCAGAGCATGAACTCAGAATACAAGTAAGACCTATCTGCTGAGCGTATCTCTCTGCAGCTTGTCTTTAGAACCTACTTTTCTCACATGTTACTCAACACTTGCAAGTCCTTTCTAACATAAATGACCTTAAGCAATATGTCACTGTAGGTATGACCATACATGTGGCCATTTCTACTTTAAAATATGCTAGAACAGGAAAAAAAAATCATGCAGTAATGAGGATCTTCACTTTCTAGATTAATTGAAAAGTTGCATCAGAAAAGTTGCATCTGGGAATGCATGGTGATTCTGGCCTCTTCAAAGTGACCACATCATGGTCCTGGATGGAGTTTGCACCTCCAATCCCTTCCAGACCATGTGCCGGACACTCCTTCACATGAAAGCCATGGTATAGGAGAGGGGAAGGATCTCCTATGTGCTTTGGTTTCATTTAGAGGTAGGGCTGGACCTCTGATGTCCATGGTCATCTGGGTCTTGGAGTGTGGAAAAATTTCACTGCCACAAAATCAAACGGAGCCAAAAGCTCCATATTGAAATGCGTTTGATGGTATTAGAAAATGAATGCTTGCTTACTCATAATTAAATCTGGACCAATACATGAAGTAAGCTCTGGACTGTTACAAGTTTCTCCCATTAACAAAAAGCAGAGGAGAATCAGTGCATGTTTACACCAAAGGCACTCCCAAACACCAGTGTGCTGAGATGCTCCACGAAAATGCCCTTAGCTCAACTATTGGCAGTGGTACAGGACTGGAAGCTCAGTTGAATATCAGAGTTTTCTCATTATTTTTAACATATGCATCCTTTAATTTTGGACAATAATGTAAAAATCACTCTGTTCCATACTAAGTGATGGCAGGGAAGAAACTGGAGCAAAGCTAGTACATCAGGAGCAGTACTTGTGTAATTTATTTGTTGTTCTGTGTAAGCCATCTCTGTGAATACATATGCATTTGGTGATTGCTCGTACTGTACAGAGAGCTAAATTGTTCCATCATCTGAGGTAGAAATAAGCCCATTCACATCCATCTTACCAGTAAGGGGAATAGTGAAGAGTTGGAGCCAGGTCAGTCCATTCTTGAAGGTTATGCATTTTACGTGAAAAATGTTTCATTTCACTAAGGGTAAGCAGAGTTGACCAAGGACAGAATGTAATGCCTTCTCTGAAATACAGCATTTTTCCAT
Organism: Chlamydotis macqueenii; assembly: GCF_036417535.1. Lineage (NCBI taxonomy): Eukaryota > Metazoa > Chordata > Aves > Otidiformes > Otididae > Chlamydotis > Chlamydotis macqueenii. The sequence goes on from NC_141557.1 coordinate 124,797,017, forward strand.
AAGGTCACTGGCTACTTCAAGAATTTGGTCATTGGTCATTTGGTACTACAAAAATCGTTACAGAATAGGGACATTTCACCACCTATTTTTGCCTTTTTCTCCACAGTGTTTCTTGTAGCAGATGCCAGCTCCATGGAGGGTACATGAATGTCACAATTGCAGGCACATTATGTATTTGCTTCTTTTCCCAGACACCATGGCCTAAATTGTGCAGCTTAATCACTCTGAAGGGAAACAAAAAAAGAACAATAAGGTTTCAGATGGTTTTAGGCAAAAAGAACTGGTTACCTGGTTATAATAAAGCACACCATGTGCCTACTAATTCCCCCTGCATCTTTAGCGTAAGTGTGACCACATCAGTGATTGTATTCTTATATCTGTTCATGGTGCATTACAGAGATACATATTTTCATTTTGTGAGAAATAGCTTTAATCTGAATATTTGAATTCAGTGGTAGTATATATATAAAACTGAAAAATTTAATATAGTGAACTTTGGTAAAAAAAACCAACCCAGCATTCTGATAAACTGAACAGTTGTTTTGATTTAGACTTTCTTGTGATAATTTCTACATTTCAAAGTGATGCTTTGGTTGGTTCTATTTCAGATAAAATACCAAAACAACTCCCCATGGTAATGTTGTCTCCAGAAAAACATTGTGTTTTAAATCTTCCTGAAATAAATGAAGACAGCCTAGATCTGGCCACAGCCTGGGTCCCACTGAGCTGGTAGAACCAGCAGAGAAGCACAGGTGGTGGTGGGATTGGTGGGTAAGTTACAGGACTGTAAACTGCAGGTGACTTCAGGGTGCTAGAAGGTCAATGGAAAGAAGAAAGACTAAACAACTCTTCAGTCCCCCTTGTGAAATACATAGTTGATTAGAGAGTGATGTGTTCACTGTATTTCCCATTCCTATCCCCAGAAAAGGTCCATATTAAACTGAACAAGTCCAAGAGCTATTTTCTAACCCTGACAGCAAGTGCACAGGTCGCATCTCTTTAGCTTGCCCTCCTTCTTCCACCCCAAAACTAAACCAAGGAAACTGCAGGGAATCTTCATCTGTATATAAATATGGTGTATCCCATGGTCTGTGCCACCTTACAAAGCATTTCAGCATTGTAATTTTTCATTTCTCAGTATAGACAAACCTATATGTCCCTGGCCAATTTAAGAGGGTGCTTCCGGTCAGGACCAAGGAAACCATGCAGGAGCCAGCTCTGCGGGATGTTGTGCCTGGTAGGGACTTGATGAGAGGCATAACCCTCGGGACAGTCCTCAGAGCTGGCAGTGAGACAGTGGCTCTTCAGGGGGCCTTGCATGGAGCTGGAGGAAGTCTGACTGGAGGAAGGATGACTTTGTTTTGAGGTCATTGCATATGTATACCAGAAATATGAGTATATGATACAAAAACTATGAAAAGTGAAGAAATGAGCCATTTAAACATAATGACTACAGGGTCTGAAATGCTCAGGATGCTTTGTTATTCATATGAAGGTGGCTATTCGTTTCTAACAGAGAGTGTTTTGGGAAAAGATTAGTAGCGTATTTCATGTTATTGGAAGAACTTAGTCAAAGCATTAACAATTGGTAACCTTTTATTAAAGAGAAATATGACTGCTGATGGAAAAGCTTATTTTCTTCCATAGAAATGAAGAGAGATGGAGGCTCAATGAACACATAAGGAATAAGGCAAGAATAAACAAATACCCTACAGAAAAAAATCAAGTAAATGCATTGTATATGTATTATTCTGGAGAACTCCTATGTAACAATGGCAATATCATATTAGGCTGGAAAAAGGAAATTACGTGGTGCTCTCCATTGCTGCACATTAACAGAGTGATCCTGTGTTTCCAAGGGAAGCACAGACATACTGTCTCAAATCTTATCTTTTTCAGCAAACTGACTGATTTAATTTTAGGCCAGACTGTACTTCAGTTTAGTTAAACCAGAGCTAGGGTTTGTATAAGCACCCTTTGTTCAGTTTATCATGAGGTTTTGTATACATAGCCTAAATTGATATACAAGCCATTCAAGCTGAAAGGAAAAAAAAAAAAGCTAAGCTGGGACTGAAACAAATATCCAAACAAAATTTCAATATTGCATTAAATTAGGACTTAGACACATGATTAATTTACAATGGTATACCAACTTACAGCCTATTGCTACAGCAGCCCACCTCAACAGCCACTATAGCTCTGACAATACACACTCCTGCTGTAACTGGCTTATGTATGTGCCTGGACTCTGAAACCGAGTTGGCAGAAATAAGTGTCCATCTATAAGATCACCTCTTTTCAGGGCTGCAGCTCTTTGGGACGAGCTTTATTTCTCCCAGGGGCATAATACATAGCAGTTAAGGCCATTGAAAGATTTTATTTCCAACTTTCTTCGCCTGTTTTTTTCCCTGTCCTGCTGTTCGAAGAGGAAGGTGAAGGGGAAAGGAAGGACAGAAACAGGAAGAGGGAAGAAAGCCACTCTTGTGTTTCCCCAAGTGAAGCAGCTGCAAGTCTTGTTGACCTTCATGCGGATTGTACAAAAGAAAGACAAAATTGCACCCCCCTCCATGTCCTTTCAATATTGTCAAGGTGGCGGTCCAATTAGTGCTATGTGCTAGGCAGAATGACAGGGTTTTATTTAGTTACAAGCATCTTCATCTCTGCTGAATGAACAGCAACTGATTCAGACTTCCTCAGGCTGCACAACCAGCTCCTATTAACAATAATTAGAGTGAAGTATGTGCATTGAGGGAAAACAGCTGTAAATGATGAGGAGATGGCAAGCCTGATCTCAATCTCTTCCAGACAGTTTTCTTCACCTTGCAGCTTGAAGTCTCTGCCTACAAAATGTCTTCAAAAGGGTTTAGAACTTGCCTTTGAGAGGGAAAAGCTTAAAAGAAGTGATACATCTGCTGTTGCAGGACATTTGAACTGACTGGCTATACTAGATCCAACAGAATTTTCAGAATATGTCATCATAAATAATTAAAAAAGTTAAAAGCCCATACGTAGCAGAAAATTCATTTTTGGAAGCCACAAAGTAGGATCACAAGGTTGATATAAGTACTGAGACTGCATGGCTTCAAAAGTAGTCAGAAACAACATGGGAATTAATTATTTGGGGAAATTTAGAAGTCACACTATGAAGCTGTATTTCAGCTTCTTTATCACTTCTGTAAATTCAGAGTGCACTTTTAGGGATCATATTTCTCTGAAGGGTGGTAAGGATTTCTTTCCTCAGAATATTTGAAAGTGGGGCATGTTTGACATTTTTACTTAGGAAATTTGATTATGACTTGATAATAACCCAGTGGTATTTATTTATTGTCAATGCAAAATGGTGTCCTTCTTGTTTTTCACTTGGAATTAGCCCAAGCCCACAATATTTTACAAGAAGGAAATATGAGAAAAATCCCAAAATACATTTTGTTTTCAGCCATTGTAGTTGCAGTCCTCAGAAAGCTCTCAATTAGTAACTATTTTTTAAAGGTAACTCCAGTAAAACACTACTAACATTCCTATTGTTATCATTAAGACTAGTCAATGTTACCAATCACCTCCTTATTTTCTGTGTGCCTTAGCACAGTTTCCAGGAGGATCTGCCCCATGATCTTTCCGGGCACAAAGGTGAGACTTGTTGGCTTGTAGTTCCCCGAGTCTTCCTTGTTTCCCTTTTTAAAAATGGGGGGTATGTTTCCCCTTTTCCAGTCAGTGGGAACCTCACCAGACTGCCACAGCTTCTCAAATACAGTGGCTTAGTAATTTCATCTGCCAGTTCCCTCAGGATCCGTGGATGCATCTCATCAGGTTCCGTGGACTTGTGCACCTTCAGGTTCCTTAGACGGTCTCGAACCTGATCTTCTCCTACAGTGGATGGTTCTTAATTCTCTCAGTCCCTGCCTTTGCCTTCTGCAACTTGGGTCGTGTGGCTAGAGCCCTTGCCAGTGAAGAGGGAGGCAAAAAAAAGTTGTTATTGTTGTCCTCTTCACACTCTTATCCTCTTCTCAACACCCAGATTTTCTCAACTTACAATAAAACGATTAGAAAAGAGAAAACACGTACATGATGGAGAGTACTTAACACATTGATAGCAAAGTTCTCTCTTTTATAACATTTTTACTACATATTTGCTATTGGGGCCTATTTATGACAATGTTATCTTATATGTCTGAAAGTAGGGGAAAAGCATTTCTTATACAAAACCTCCATGATACTGGCACAAATACAAATTTTAAAGATGACACTAGTAAATCTTTTCATTTGATTATTTTTTTCCTAAATTACTGCTTCTGTTACCAAAATTACTATATAAAGAATATTAGCATAAGCAAAACTTCCTACTTTCCTACATTCCTAGGATTAGCTTATTTCACAAGATCTCTTTAAAAAGCTGGAGAAAGTGAATTTGAAAGTCAGCTTAGCATTAATCAGCTGAAAAAAAATGTCCCATAGTGGTTTTATTCCAAAGTAAGTTATGATAAGGATGAGGATGAGAATGAAGATAAGGGCAAGGGCAAGGATAAGCATAATCCTGCCATCTAAGGTAAGTATGGAAGGATAAATCACCCTCTGGACACACTAACTCAGAATTCATGCTTAGCTTTTAGTTGCTACCATTGCTTCAGAAAAATCTCAGCCTAAAGTTTTGGAAGCTGGTATCAAAGGATGCATAGACACTTGATTTTACCCTTGAAGTGCATTTCAATTTAATCTTGGCTCGCCCTTCTGCATGGTTTTTGGAGGAAGGAGCTTTCACGTTTTCCCTCACCTTGGAGTCCACTAAAAAGACAATCTTACTTAAATAGTCACTCTATGTTACTGGTGAGATTCTTACCCTGTTGAAGTAGGTGGTCATGTCTGTTAATATCAATAGGGCCAGAATTTTATCCTAAACCTGTACAATGCTGTGCCTTTGAAGGGTTAGCTCCTTGAAACAAAGAAGAGCCATCTGTTTCAGAGCCCATTTCTTGCATGTCTCTAATAGAAAGGAACATAAACAGCCATGCTGGACAACCAGAGTAAAAAGCACATGAACAGGTTTGAAGGGCACTTTCTTTCTTTGGGTAATCATGTAAAGTACTGGGATGTCCTGTAGCTAACAACAAAGCCTTTTACTGACATCCATTTTTACCTTGGTAATGCGTGAGGTAATATATAGACAAAATTCACATTCCTTTTACATCTGAATAAGAGCACAATGTTATGTTACAAAATAAGACTTAGGCCTGTTTTTTGAAAAAAAAAAAACAAACCAAAAAAACCAAACCAACACCAGGCTTGTTCTTTGCTATTGCTCTCTTCTCCCAAGTACTGTAATTGAACAATCTTTATTTTTACAAAAGTGCTGTTTCACACAAGCTCTTAATGCTTGAGGATCAATGAGAGATGCTGGAAGGTGAAATTTAGACTGACAGAGGAAAAAAAAAGGCTTTTGTGGCACATTCCGTTATTTTTAAATAAATGACCTTAATGCATGCGTTAAGCAGGAGCTGGCCTTGAAGAATGGCAACAGTAAAAGCACTGCCAGCTGGACTGGAACATGGATCCTTTGTTCCAAATATTACGTATTTATTCTGGATCTAAACGAATATAGGATTTTTTTTCCATGCTTCTAATAATGAAGTGAATGCCTGCCCTCCCCTGGGGAACTGACACAGACCAAGAGGCAAGCGGTTGTCAGACACTGCCTGCAGCAAAGCTTACAGCTGCTCCAGATCAAGCCACACTGAAGAAAAGACTATTAGGTCTCTGGGGACGCAGATAATAGACAAAAATGATAATGTATGTGGACAAAAGTAGAGGACAGTAGTGCTTTCTGGGATTAAGAAGCAGGCAAAAAAACGGTTTTGTTATACCCTGCAAAATGATTGCTGACTCTCGTTTTAGGATGACCCCTGACCCGAAGGAAAATAATAGATGGCCCATCTGCTTGATACACAGGAATCCTCAGGCACCATTTTGTCCTATTATGTCAAAACTGGTGCTAGAATTATGAATGTGTTACCATTTGCCTTTCCTTTGTTACATGAAACAAAGGCACCAGATACTTAACAAAACTCTCCCCCCTCCTTCCAAATATCATTCCCCCTGCATAGAGGTGAAATAGAAGCAGGTCTATCCTCATGCAGTCTTACTTCTCACTCTATTTTCATTATAGAGGAAGCCATCCATCTCAGCTCAGAGCAGACATTTCTTCAATGAACTATGGATGGCCTGAGAACTGCTAATAGGATATGGAGACTTTCATTACTGTGCTGGTCATCTGAACCTGGGCCAGCTGGGGAGAGACTGAAGGACATTATGGTTTGTCAGCTGCGTGAAATAGATGAGGGAATCTATTCTGCTCTCCACTTTGTAACACCAACAACATTTCCAGCCCTCTCAGCATCTGAGCAAATGGTTTATGAGAATCTGAACTATTTCCCCCCAGTAGCAGTACTGTTCAGACTGAGGTTGAACGATTCTGAGCACAGAGGTTGTGCTGGGGTTCCTATGTTTGGAGTCTGTTGTGCTAGAAGGAAAATATGCAATTCCACACCCATCAACCTCAGAGCTTGCACAAGAAGCTGTAACCAAAATCACAGAACTGAGACTTACATCTGGCATTGCTTTTGCACATTGGAGCAGAACACCTAAAATTCTCAGTGACTTCACTGATGCTCAAGAGGGTTCTTTAGTTTATCTTTATACAAATGAAAAGAGGAACTTAGAAATAAGAAAACACTACTCCTTGGATCATATCATTCACCATAAGAAGGAAGTTATTGTATCCAGGTGGTCTTCAGTGTGTTTTGCTGTTTTACCTATTATGTGAAAGATCTTTCTTCTGGGCCTGATCTAGGACACAAGGAGGTGGCGTTGCTCACAGAGAACAGCACAGTGATCTGCAGTCGCAGGCATAAAGTCACCATGCACATTGCCTGAAGTGTCCCTGTGTTTGTACTTCCTACACAATCTGTTCCTGTTGGTACTGTTGCTGGGAGCGTTTATTTTAATTATCTCTTGCATGCAATCTTCAGCCTGTCCTTTACCCTGCAGCAAGACTGGGCAAATAGAGGTAAGTTGGCTCCCAGGTGTAAACTCAGGCCTTGTGAGCCTCCTCCTGGTTGCCCAAATGCACCCTCCAGCATCATCCAGCACCTGTGAGGTGGCAGGTGAAGATTTCTCACTAAAGAGAAAAAGAACCAGCATGGATTCAAAAGGCATAGCAGCAAGGCATAATCAAATCTGCTGAGTAACACAGAGGATTATTATTTCAATTCCCTTTTTTGTCATTGACAGCAGACATTGCAGAACACCTTTGCATGATGCACACTGCTAAAATCATCAGCACTCACATAATATCCCTTGCTATTAAGAAGTTGCATTGGCTTTTGGTGGGAAAGGGAAAACAACATAGGAATGCAGCTTCTGGGCTGAGCTCAGCTAGCATCCATGGTACTGCTTTGTACAACGTGAAAACAGTACCTTGTGACTGGTCCAGTGATCCCTGAGAACTATTTGTAGTTCACCTGAGAGAGAGAAAAAAAAAAAAAGCCCCAAACAAATGGAGAACTTCGGGGAGCAGTCCACCATAATTTCCACTATAAATCTGAGTAAGTATGCCTAGCTGTATCTGGGATACTAGATGACAGCTCTGTAGGAGAATTTCACTCAGATAAATGTCCCTAGCTATGATGTCACTATATAATTACATTTATTTGATGTGGGGTGACAGCTAGAGAAATCTGACTCATTTGTAGGAGCTTCAGAACAAAGCTCAGTAATAACACCTTGCATGTACATAACGTTTTTTTCATGTCTGGAGCACAGAATGCACTTCATGATTTAGCCACATCTTCATTAGGCAGATTCATTTTGCAGGTTTCGGGAAGTTTGGATGCATAGAAGTTAAATAACTTGTCTGAATTCACACAGGAGTTCTGACTCAGAGCTGAGAATATAACTTAGAATAACCAAGACTTCATCTTCTTTTTAACCACTAACCTACAATCTGTTTTAAAATACTTTCTGCTTTTGGATTAAAACATACAAACCCAATTTAACTTATGATACACAGCTAACTTGATTTCAATGCAAAATCCTCAGTGCCATTCAGTCGTTTGACTGCCTGAGATAAAGAAAAAGCTAAAAATATTCCTGCCTTTCTACTGATTTATAGGAAGATGAATCACAAGTACTGAGAAGGCGTGACATGCACAGTAACATTTTAATACAACATTTCCCAGTAAATACCAAATCCCATCCTCCACATTTGTAAAACTAGAGGCAAAAGTCACAATGCTATTACAAAGTAGAAGTTCTTCTGTTGTAACTTCTGCCCTTCAACCATAGCGCTTCTGCTCCCTTCTCTATTGGGCCACAAAAGGAGGGCTTTTCCCCAAGACCCAGCTGGTCCTGGCTTGATACCTCCAAGCACGATGATTCAAAGTTCTTATCATGTTCTCATCTTGGGCTGAGCTGCAGATGTTGCTCTTTTCAGAAACTTACTAGGCTCCTTCCTTCAGTAGTATCCCGTGGCAATGAACCACATAGGTTGATTGTAAACAGTAGAAAATGGAGTACTTGTACTATTTTATATCTGTTGCTTTTCAGTATGGACATTTCTTGTCTTTGTGGTAATCTAAAGGATAAATCAGGATCAAACACCTGTTTTTAATTATGTTTTTTAAATTTTATATACCCATCAGATTGCCTCTTTTAGTTGTAGCTTTTCCTTTTAAAATGTGCCTAGTCCTCCTCCTCTCACCTTTGCTTTATCCTACCGTAGACCTTTTCAGCATTTACTAGGTCCTTTTTTAGACAAAGTGATCAGCAGGGATGTTTACCATAAAGTTCTATTTATGCAACACTGTTCGAAAAACTACCGTTGACTTCAACGAGCCTTCGACACCCGTAACTGTGTTCGTTGAAATGGAATTTCTCCGCTTTCATCTTATCTGGTTATTTACTCTGTATTTCCTTTTCTAGGGGTTGCATAATCCTCTGTAACTGTCTTTGCTAATTTAAATAATGACTGATATTTGTTAAATTTCTCTGTCTGCCTTTATTGATCCCTATTCTCAGGTGTTTAGCAAAGAACTCACAGAACTAATCTACAGAGTATCACAAATGATCTCTGGATCAAAACCAGTTATTGATTCTTACCCAAATGCTTTGCAATCTTTAAGCAAACATATATTCTGCCTTTCCAAAATGATGGAAATCTTTGAACATAACATGTAGATGCCTTAAACATCAGCTAGTATTCAGCCAGCTCTATCCAACAGTACACAAATGTAAAAACAAGGAAAAAAATTGTCAGTGTCTTTATGTGACAGCACATATTCTTCGATGGGTTCAAGATGCAAGATTCACTTACCTAAAAGTGAAAGCCATTCTCATGTCTTTTAAAATATGATAATTACATGAACAATCTTGGCACAAGGTACTTCCTGGGGATTAGTGGCTGGCTGGGATAAGTGGCCTTTGCCTCGAGTATCAACTCTTCCCACTTCTCCATCAATTCATTGAACCTATCCAGCACCTCCCTTGTTATTGCTAAGCAGTAATGATTCTTTTAACTGTTAAAATATATAACTACTCTTTTATAACATATTCAATTTATGGCATGAAGCATGCTCCAATTACTGTTTCTAATAACCTCACCATAAAGTGATCTTTCCATAATAATTAATGGCTGAATAATTTCTATAATCAGAGATAAATGTTGGTGTGGTAACATAAAGTAATATGCCTCTCTTTCTCTTTTAATGTATAGAGTCCAAAAGTAACTGGTGTGAGAAAATGGAACAGCTGTCCTCATCTTTGAGTTACCATTCACTCCAGATTTGTGATCAAATCAATGAATCACAAGTGTAAAACTGGAAGAATACAGAAAGAAGCCAACCTGAAGTATTCAGGTTCCTCTTTTCTTGTTTGTTTGTGTTCGTTTTGTTTTGTTGAAATTATTTACATTATCCCAAAGAGCTTGCATAATGAAATCAAATTGATCTAATGCTCACAAGAAATCAAGATCTAGTAAGCAGTCTTTTCATAGAAAAGAAGGAAATTGACACCTGCCAACACAAGTAGATCAAGGAATGCAAAGAAAAGTTGTCATTTAAAATCCATTTCTATATCCAGTTCTTCTTGTACCTTTGGTACAAGTTACTATGACCTAAAGGTTTGTGCCTTGTCCTGTGAAACTCAGTGTTCATAGCAGCCACTCTGAAACCCAGGAAGAGAAGGAGTTCAGTGCTGCTACAAGCAGTTGGGCGGTTCTTTGGAGCAGCCTGTGATAAGTCATTTCTTTTCCCACCTGCCCCTGGCTGTGAGGCCACCAATAACCACAAACTGTGTTAAAAACATCCCAAAGCAATGGTATTTTAGCACAAGACATCAGAATGTCTCTTATCATAGCTGCTGAAAGAATGTACTTTGCTTATCTTTCATGGTGACTGAGGACCAACAAGCAGCATTCAGAGGATTGTAATTTATCTCAGCATAAAAGTGTACACAGTTTTCTGTGTCTCAGGTAATGTGTGGTTTTGCAGACACTGCTGTGCACATCCCTCCTCAGTGCTCTTCTGGGGAAGAGCAAGTGCAAGTTTACACCATATTGAACAAGCAGCACCTCTGTATAATACCTGCCATACTGGCTGGTTAATTGACTATTATGAAATAGTATAAATATATAATGATATAGTTGTGACTATTTCTCAGAGTCACTTTGGTGTCAACCCAAAATGGCAGCAAGATTCTCATACTGGAATTTACTGTCAGTGAGAAGCCCAACATGAGCTGGCAGTGTGCACTTGCAGCCCAGAAAGCCAACCACATCTTGGGCTGCAGCTCTGAGCAACCTGATCTAGTTGAAGATGTCCCTGCTCCTTGCAGGGGGCTTGGACCAGATGACTTTTAGAGGTCCCTTCCAACCCAAACCATTCTTTGATTCTGTAAAAGAAATGTGGCCAGTAGGTCAAGGGAGGTGATTCTGCCCCTCTACTCTGCTCTCGCGAGACCCCAGCTGGAGTACTGCATCCAGTTCTGGAGCCCCCAACATAAGAAGGACATGGACCTGTTGGAGCGAGTCCAGAGAAGGGCCACAAAGATGATCAGAAGGCTGGAGCACTTCTCCTATGAGGACAGGCTGAGAGAGTTGGGGCTGTTCAGCCCGGAGAAGAGGAGGCTCCGGGGAGCCAGTACCTAAAAGGCGCTTATAAGAAAGATGGGGAGAAACTCTTTAACAGGGTCTGTTGTCATAGGACAAGGGGTAATGGTTTTAAAACAGAGGGAGGTAGATTGAGATTAGATATTAGGAAGACATTTTTTACAATGAGGGTGGTGAAACACTGGAGCAGGTTGCCCAGAGAGGTAGTGGCTGCCCCATCCCTGGAAGCATTCAAGGCCAGGTTGAATGGGCCTTTGAGCAACCTGATCTGGTTGGAGATGTCCCTGCTTCTTGCAGGGGGGTTGGACTAGATGACCTTTCAAGGTCCCTTCCAACCCAAACTATTCTATGATTCTATGATTCTATGTTTAACATAGAAGAAAACTGAGAAGAATAGGCCTGGAGCAGTTAATAAGGCACTATCATGCTTGTATGTTTAAGATAAGATAGAAATTTCTAGTCATAGAATTTAATAAATGTGTTTCATCTAATAATTCAAGCTGTTTATTTCTGTAGCTAGTGTGCATGCCTTACATTCATGGCTTCTGCTAAGGTGTATATGCTTGAATATTCTGAATTACGTATGAATTATTACTTCACGCTGACAGCTAGGTTTGGTATTTGCCAACACAGTCATCTGAATCCTTTCAAAAAAGATACACTGCAGATAGACACAGGCAGATGCAGCTGCTCTTTAGCTGCTGTGAATAAGGATGTTGGACAGGCACCAAGTAGAGAATGGCACATTAACGTGCGGTGTTTTCTGTCTTTAACAAAGCCAAGACTTTTGTGGCAGACAGGAAGAGAATGAAATATTGTTTGTCCAAGACACTTACACGTTGTGCCATGACAATGTCAGGAAAGTAGTGGGATAAAGCACATATTTTTGTAACAGTGTTGTAGCTTAGCCCTTCTTGGGACCAAGCTGCACAGGTTTTCATTCACTCTCCCCACCGTCCAAGGGAATGGAAGAGAGAAATATAAAGAAAATCTTGATATTTGAGACAAGGACAGGGAGAGAGCATTCAAGTTACCATTATGGGCAAAGCAGACTTGAGTTGGGGAAAACTTGTGGGCCACAAGGTCCACAAGGCTCACGCCTCCCCCTCCCTGCCCCTGCTTCTGATTCTTCACTTTTTTTTTTTTTTTAATTTTCCCCTTCTAAATATGTTATCACAGAAGCATTATCACTGTTGTCAATGAGCTTGGCCCTGGCCAGCGGCCCTAGACCAGGCCCTAGACCTGGCCAGGTCCACCAGACAAAGGGGAAACTTCTAGCAGCTTCTTGCTGAAGTTGCCACCGTAGCCCCTCCTGCTACACAAAATCAACACACAGAGGGAAGCAGTCCTGAGCAGGCTGGTTGTCTGATCTAATTTTTTGTTATGTTCATGTCCTACAGTTTATTTGATTGGATGACACTGCACTAACAGGTGCTGTAGCAGTGTATAATAGTGCCTCGCATGAGATCTTTGATATTCTGAGCTGAAAGCTTATCACCTAGTTTAATTTCAGAACCTCCTGTTCCCTTTGTGAATACACTGCCAATTTCTCTTCACATATTTTTCCATGCTTTTATGAAAAAAAAAGTATATGGAGTTATGTTCTTCCATGGATAGATCCAGAAGCCATAGCAACACATCCCTACTTGTCCCTTTCTCCACTGGATCTTAAGAGGCCTTAAAGGGTATATATGATTCCCTAGATGTTTGAGAAATGCAGGATTTGGCACTGTTTTTAAAGTGAGTTGTGGGGGTGCATTGCTCAGCAGTCCCTGCCTGAAGTCTCATGTTACTTCCATTCAGACTTCCGAAAGAAGGCAGTGCCTCCAGAGTGACCACTCGTCTTTCAAAAACATCACCAGCTCTTAAGGGCCAGTGAAATCTACAACTGACTTCCGGTCTCCACTTTGGAAGTCTTTCCTATATAAACTGCATTGTTCCCATGAATTTGTCAAATAAAAGAATCTTGCATTTCTGCCATTTCTAAGTGTGTTATCATCCTTAAACCACTGCTTGCCACTTGATTTGAAGGTTTCTCAGATGTACCAAAAATTGTCCTGGAGTTCAGCAGACAGGCTGGTACGAAAAGCAGTCCAACAACAGCAGCTAAATCAGACCTAACTATGGGTTTTTTTTATTGCTACAGCACTTTGCTGTAGCAGGTGCTGTAGCAATAAAGTAAAATAAACCTGAAGCAAGATTCCAGCTTTATTGACACATAAACAAAGGGCTTGTTTGATAAATACAGGTAGGAGATTCAAATACATGTAAGTGCAAGCAGAGTGTTGTCGGTGCAAAGACACATTGCTGAGCTGAGCTGAATAGCAGCCTTCTGTAATAACTTGCACAGCTCTTCCTTAATTGTTCATCTCCTTTCCAGCGTAGAATAGGAAGGCGTATGTTATTGTTAAAGGTGGTTTTGTTCTTCATTATACTTCCCTCAAGGCCAGATAGAAAGTGCAGATCCATTGAAAGAGATGTCTCCTAGAGACATGGACAGCTAATAAAGCATCACATCGTAACAGGAAGCCTCACTCTCAGGGTGTAAAATTTTAGTCAAGATGTAGCATAGCGTTAAATCAGTGCCCTGAGATACTCAACACAGGGCCTTTATCAACCAATGAAACTCTTCTTTTTTCTCCCTCCCTCAAAAAAGAAAGATAAATTTCTGTTATTTTTACTTTGATCTTTTAAAAGATGTAGTTTTCTTTCAAAGTTTTTATTATATATTATTATGTATTTTTCGAATGTACTCCATTGCTTTGCATGGTGGCAATGTTACCTTAACCAGGTTATAGATGCTGAAATCTTCAAACCCTTTTTAAATATGAGAATTGGACTAATAATCCTTCCATCTTTTGTAGTACTGCATTCTTTGAGTTGTTCAACCATTAGGGTGTTCAGGAAGATGTTCGCCCACTTTCTCCTTAATTTACACTAGCTGGGCTTCTTCAGCATATTTCCTATCCTTCTTTATCACAGACATGTCCTTTATCCAGCATATCTTATGGGATGGAAACATGTTCCTGCTTTATTCCAAGTGCAGAAGAGAAATAGCTGTCAAGCATCTCACATCTCTCTGAATCAGTATTTATGATTCCTTGAGTGCAAGAAATAAGGTAGAAACTGAATGTGCTTAACTGAAAAGAACACAGCCCACATTTAGGAATTCCAGTGACAATATTAGCTAGAAATGTCTTTTATGTAAGATTTTTAGCAGTTTCTCACTCCTAGCAACAGTTTGGCTGTCATAGTCTGAAGTGCCCAATTTGACACTGCGTTTCTGCAGTAGTGCTTTTTCTTTTTCTCCTCCCCTTACACAGCTGCATCACTTGCTGTTTGCTATTCAGTATTGGTTTGGTTTTCAGTGCTGCTGGAATCCAGAGTTTGAGAAGGATTGCCACTAGCCCCTCAGAGTGATTTGCCAAGTGTTCTCCAAAGCAATGCTGTCTCCTCCTGAAAAAGCAGCTTTAAGTTTGAATTGCTGACTTGAGAGTCCCTCATCAGGTTCTTCAGCTATGTTGATGAGGTCCTTCAGCTTCAGCAAAAGCCATCTTTGCATTATTAAAATGTGTCACAAAGATTTCAGAAAGAAAGAGGCATGGAGGATTCTACCCAGGGTTTTCACATGAGAAATACTGTACAGGAACACTTCCACTTTTTTCCCTCTGACTATTTTTCCCATGCTCCAAAACTTAGCCATACCAGTCTGCTGTAAGCCCTCATCAAAAGTAAACTCTGCAGTTCTCTGACTCCATTTGACCCCAAAAGAATAAGCAGCATTATGTTATTTCTTTTACTTAACACTTAATGGAGCATTTGAGCAAAATACAGCAACAACAAATTGGTGATGTCTTAAGTGTCCTATGACAGAAGTACAAGTGACACTTGGCCAATGCAGTCTTTTCTCTTCACTCACTAAGAGGTGTCAGTCAAGATGTCTTGCTCCCTGTCAGATCGTCCATCTACTGGAAATACTTAAGAAGATTTGGATCACTCTTTTCCCTGTGTTAACAGCGTCAACAATGAGCTCTTTATCTAAGGGTCAACAGGTCACTAGCCTGTCAGCTTGGATTATTCATTGTTTCACTCCAGGGTCCCGTTTCCCTGAACAGCAGCAGAGCATGCAGGCTAAATTTCTTTTGGGATCTGTTCTGGAGGGGAACAACTGGGTATCTCTCAAGCAAAACCCATGAGGGGTTTGGTGCTTAGATCTGTCAAAGGCAGTTCCAGTAGATGTTACGGCCAGGGCTATGCCTGTTTCTTTACCCAGCTCAGGCCTCCAGTAGGTACTCAGTGTGGTGGACTTTTTCATGTGTTGTAATATCGTAGCGGGCTATACGAAGCCCACACTCTCAGCAGTCTGCTGGGAAGGTGTAAATGTGCTGCAGGTGTCTCATTTTTCAAGCATATTTAAAAATAAAAGATTAATCTTTTTAAAAGTTAAAAAATAACCCAAACAAGCAACAGTGAAGTGTCCCAGACAAAGAGAGGCTTGACATGGCCCAAAGGAGAACTCAGAATTTTGTAGCAGGAGACTTAAACTGTCCCAGAAATGAGGGCCTGGAGGAATTTTCCTGTTTACCCAGAGGAAGCAGCAGTGTGGCTTCATGGTAAGAAGTTTGAGGCTCAAATCAGGCTGCGTAGCTTAAAATTAGAAAGACTAAAAAAGTGAGTCATGATGAAAACTCAAAGCAGACAAGTAGTGTCTGTATTTCAGAGAGGTTGTGGGTCATTAAACACAGATCTGTGGGCACAAATGCCTATGGGACAGTAATTGAACCAGGGCACTGTGAAGAAGGGAATAAGTGCAGATACCCATGTAAGTGAGCAACTGTGGGACAGTTGACCAGGAGAATAAAATCACTCTCTCTAACTTCTCACTTAGCATCGTCTTGCTAGGTAGCTGAGTGGAGACCAATTTATTAAGACTTTTGGCACCATCTCCCACAGCATACTTCTCTGGAAGGTGAAGTAGTATGGGCTGTTAGATGAGTTAAAAACTGATTGAATCACCAGGTTCAAAGAGTAATAGTTAAAAGCTCAATGTCAAGATGAAGACCGAGAAATAACCAGAGTAACTAGGGGCTGATACTGAGGCCCATATGATCAAAGACTTGAATGATAACATAAAGTGTTCTCTCAGCCAGTCTGTGGATGACATTAGATAAGGTACAGGGCTGACATAATAAATAGCAATATTCAGTTCAGGAGGACCTGAGAAATTTGAGTATTGTGCCAACCGAACCATAAACGACCACAAATTGCAGCTTGGGAGGTTAAGGGAAGAAAGTCGCTAGAAGGGTAGTACACCACTGAAACAGATTGTACAGAGACTGTTCATTCTTGGAGGTTTCCAAAACTGAGATAGACAAAGCCACAGCTAACTTGACCTGATCTTAGCAATGGTGTTGCTTTAAACAGAAGACAGGATGAGATGTTTTCTGAAGTCCTTCCCAAACAATGCTTTTGTGAGAGTGCAATACTCTGCTGCATTGCTGTTCTCATGAATCAGCTGGAGACAGCCTTAGATAGTGATATCTGGGATGCTTTGGGATATGTTCAGACTCATGAAGTGTCTTTTAGCTACCTATTTGCTGTAGAAACAAATGTGGGTTTACACTTTCCAGATGTCAGCAAGCAGCAAAGTCAAGCTGCTCTGCAAGGGAAGGGGAGCTAGGAGCAGAGAGGGACGGCAAGGCAGGCAGAGTCTGTGACCTGACCAACAAGCAGTCAGGAAGTTTAGACAGCCAGAGTCAGGATCAGGTCCAGGGAGAGTGATCAGACTGGTCAGCCTTAGTCCAGTGACCACCTTGCAAGTCCATTGTGATCAGACTGGTCCAGGGTCAAGCCAGGAAGTCAAGTCAGTTGGCCAGGGTCAGGGTCAGGATTGAAGTGGTATTTGGGCTGAACACACCGCTCCCAAGGGAAGGGTTGGAGGGCAGGACATTGCTTCTAGCTTTCTCCACAACAGTTCTTATTAGTGAGGGACTTTGGACTCAGTCAATTAGACTCCCCAGCTCAGTCAAATAGGCTCCTACAAGTCAGCAGGAGCATGCTCCGGTCCCTGACACCAGAGGATTCCTACCCAGAGGTAGGAAGTCTAGAGCTTAAAGCTGGAGGGGAGAGCTGCTCTGGCCCTTAGGCCCCTAACCACATCTTGGTTACAAGGCAAACACCAATTAAAGTCAACAGATGTATGCCTTTTTGATGTTTTAGCAGATTTAATACCTAAAATCCTCTAGACATATCCCACACTAGAAAAGTGGCAGATCCACCCCATCCAGCCAGGCTCTGTCATCTGTGGCTGCTTCATCTTTTTGACAGATCAGCTAGTTTGACTACCTCCTCATTTCGCAATAAATGTAGCAGTAGTCAAGGCTTAGATAAAGGGTAGTTATGTCTTATATTGAAAGCATTTCCTGAACTTAAGTTTTCTTTGCTTCTCACCTTTGCAGAAAGCAGGTTTTTTCTGTTGTATCTAGCTAACTTCCTTTTGTGGAGGTGGGAAGCCTTTCTTGTGACTTTGCAATACATCATATATTATTATTTAAAACATGTATTATTATTTAATATATACTTGGCTTTTTATACATGCTTAACATAAATAACACAATAAAGAAAAGGGTATCAGACTACTTTTATTAAACAGCCTCCCTCCTCCTTTTTAATGTTATTTTTGGGGTGTCCTGTCCTGGGAGTGTCACAGTGTCCAGCAGCTGGCATTCATGGTGTTGCAATCCTGTGTGTCTCCAAACAGAGTATGTAAAGACAACGAGAGGGAGCTGAAACACAGTGACACACAGCCATTGCACTGCCCTTTACTGAAAGAGACTGATGAGATCTAGAGGAAAGGCTGTGTCTTGTAGCACACGGAATATGAGCAATGCTTCAAAATTGGAAGTAGGGAACAAAACTCTGAATCCTCGCTGCATCCACAACAAGAAGGCATCTACAACAAGAAGGCAACCTAAAAGCAGTGATTATCTAAGGGTCTGGTGCTGTTAGTTGTTTTGGAGCATTCAGACTTCCAATTAACACGTGTTCAGTTGGCCAGTGATTGCTGGCTCCATGTATTCGTGGTCATGGATAATGACACCATGTGATGAACTAAAGTATTCCCACAGAGTACAACTGTATTGATCCACAACCTACTTCTAAACATCATGAAAATATCTTTCAAGGGTCATCAATGAGCAGTCTTGTTCTGGAGGAAATTTGGTTTGATTTGGCAGCATTAAAAGTGTTTAAAAATCACTCACTGAGCAATTGCAGTGTTGGCTGTGCTCATCTTATTGAGATTGAAATTTGTTCACCTGAGGAATGATACACTTATTAGTGCAAGATTGGTCAGTGGGGCATAGGGGTATATAAGTCAAAGGATAATTGTTTTCTTGCAGAATTATTATTATTTTTTTGGGACCATATTCCTCCTACTAGAGGTGTGGCACTGTCTGTCACAGCCAGTAGTTCAAGGAAACAAGCTCTTTATGGGTATATGGGCTTGTGTGGAAAAGGGAAGATCACTATTTTGTCAAGAAACAACCTCATCTTGACTGCATAAAGAACTACACTATATGTAATGGAGCCTTTCATTTCAGTTTAAAATTCTTGCTGCTTCGTATATCTGGCCTTTATCCATTGCCCACCCCACACAAGCTCTGTAGACTTAAACTGACGTTCATCACTGTCCTCTCAGTGGAGGTTTATCTTGACAGCATGAGTGTGAAACCTCTTCTTCTCTGCTGCCAGGTGAGCAGGGATGATGTAAGGCAGCAGAAACTTGTCAGATCTCACAGCCAAGTACAACTCAGATTTCAAAGCCAGAAAAATAAACTCCTGAATGGCGGTCATGCTTCAAGGCTGAGAAATTCTCATTCCTGTTAAAAGCATTAGAAAAGATCTTGGCTCTGTCTCAAAACCTTGTTTTGTGGTGTCACTTCTGACTATTACAATACAAAACAGCATTTGCTTTAGGAAAATGGTTGTTTAATGATTAAAACACTGGCTTTCAAAAATGTTATATATAATTGAATCCTCAAGGATTTGTAGCCTATTTGCCACAACAATATTCTAGTCTTCTTTTCCACCTTCTTTTCTTGAATCATAAATCACATTACCCGTATTAAAGAATTAGGACCTATGACATCTCCACGCTCTAGGCTAGTATTACTATCTCAGTCTATGGAGCAGGAAATTTAAGCCAATAAGAGTAATGATTTTGTTCACTGTCATTTAGCAGATATATGAGATAAATGGGAATAAGGTATAGACCTCAATCCCAGGACTGGGGTGTCAGTACTGCAGGATTCTCCTTCCACCATTAGAAGCAGTAACAGCAAGCACTGAATTAACAGAAACTGCACTGAGGACTCAGGCACTTCATCAGGCTATGACTGGAATAACCAGTCATTCATGCTTTCTCAGAGTGCTTCATCTGTGCAGTGTTGCTCTTCCATTGAGCACTAAAGTCAGAGGAAACAAGCTAAATTAGTAGTGAGTATATTCATGTCCCGTATGTTCGGGTTTCTCTACTGAGAGGTGGCAACTTTATGTGTTCATGGCATATGTTCAGCCATCCCTCCGAGCCTTGACTGTAAACCAGGGATTTAATTTTGTTGCTTTCAATTTGTCACACCAATGGGTTCTCCGAGCAGTTTCCAAAAGCGTACGTAGTAGTTGTTGCACGTAACATCTTCTCATGCCCTGTGGTGATATGCCTGTGCTAAGTATCTTAATACTGAGAACAGCAGAGAGAAAATGTAGATTCTGGGACAGACTTTGCAAACCTCAGACATGCCAGTGTACGTTTGTAAAGGGTGAGACGGTTTTTAACGAGACCCCATTTATGTCATCCCATCCTTATTCAGAAACGCTTGCTCGCTCTGCCCTCCTCTGGAAGCCACGGGATGACACAAGGAGAACAGAGGAATCTGCAGTTCCCTGCTCTCTGTCCTGATAAGGCAGCTACAACTGTTTCTGACACCAGGCAGATTTTCACATGCCTTCTTAGTCCTAGCTGCATCAACAAGGTGCCACAGACCATTGATCTCACCGAGGACTATTAAACAAAGTGATGGAGAAAGTGCCCTAGAAGTAACAGTGGAGGAAAGTGCTATGTATCGTTTGGAGCTGGGAAAGGACTGTAATCCACGCTTTTTGTAAAAAATAAAGTGCAAGGTGTATGAGTTGATAAAAACCAAGGTTAAACTTTGCAAATAAAATCAAAACAAATAGTGAAAATCTCTTGTTGTACAAATAAATAAGGAAATTAGTCCACTGTGTAGTGAGGATGGGCTAAAACTGAACCATAGTATACTGATACGGCTCCAGATATAAACTAATACTTTGCCTCATTTTTCAGTAAGAAAGATGATGTTGATGGGATGGAAGGAAAGGCTAAATGGCTAATGGAAGTGAATCCACAGAGACAGAAACGACCACATCTGTGTGTAAGAATATTTAACGTGCTTTTTTGAGAAACAATGTAATTTACACACTAAAATCTGAAAAACATTCTGAATTTTGAATGAAGCATGAAGGTGTACCATCTGACTAGAAAACAGCAAGCAGACTACCCATAAATATGAAAGTGGGAGGCGAATAATCCAGAATCAAGAATTTAATCTGAATTAGATGCAAGGTTAGCACAGATACTGAAGTGGTGAATATTTAAAAGCAGGAAATTAAGTAGAAACCACGATAAAATACAATATAGATTTAGTAGTGGTGGTTTGATCAGGTGATTACTATACTTTTTAACACCAAGGATGACTAAATCTCTGTAAAACAAAAAATCCGGGAAAAAAAAAACACTAAACCCAAAGCTAAATCTCATCTATCTGTATTGTAGCTAGCTACCAACACCTTACAGGAAATTATTATTTATAGAGGTTATGAAGGATATGAAGACAGTGGGAAAAATTACGAGTTCCAAATCAGCAAAAGAAGAGAAACAATAATTGCTCTGGAAAGAACTGCCGTTAGTGGAAATTCTTAAACATTTGGGACTGATTTTTTAACATCTTTATTAATGACTCTGGGCTAAGAAGTTGGAGTCTACTAATGAAGTTTGGTGAGGACACAAAGCTCAACAGAGAGGCAGACTGTAACATCGTACAGGCAAAACTAAATGACCTTGAAAGTAGAGTATTAGAAAAGGGATGAAATTTAATTGCATAATGTGCAAAGTCATGCACTTAATGAGCTTATCACATGAACTTCTGCAAATTGGGAGTCTCAGATGGAAATGACAGGGGAGGAGAGAGACCCTGGGGCACTTGCTGAGTACAGAGGGATTGTGAGTTTTCAGTACAGCATGGTCATGAAAAAAAGCAAATGTCACAACTGGAAAACACCTTTCCTAGTACAGCCAGTAAAGCCAGGTATGTGTTCGTGTCACTGTGTGAACAGTCAGAAATTTAGTGAAATATCACCAGTTTCCCTTATTTGGAAAGAAAAGTTTCAGATGGGAATAGATGTCAAATCAGCTACTGGGATTTTCATACAGCTCAAGACAGGAATTTTCTTCTGCGTGAACTCAAAGGTAATATAGCCACACAAATGTCGCTATCCTGCCCGTGGGCCTGGGCTGGTTCCCTGCACAGTGGTTCCCTACCTGATGGATCCATCAGCCCCAGACAGCGCAAGCCCATCACGCAAGAGAGACCTGTCCTCCCAGAGTTAGTTTGCTTGGCCTAAAGAAGTAAAGTTAGCTAGAAATTTGATCACTGGGGTTTGTAGCTGTCCTGTCCCCCAGAAGGGCAATGTTAAGGAAAAAAAAAAAAAAAAAACAAACAGGGAGAAAATAAAATAAACCTAGGCTGAAAATAAAGACAGCTTTATAACCAACAGAAAAGAGATTTAGCTGTGAAATTATGGAGGAAAATAAACTTGCTTTAAAATGGAGCTCAAATTCTTCAGCATCCTCTATTTACGTTATTTCCCAAAATCGACAGAGAAAAAGCCCTCAGTCTCTGATTTGTTCTGTGACAGCAAAGTACCAACTTCTTGGTTTAGATCTACTACTTGTTAGGGAATGTGCTAATTTTTAACAATTTATCTCATAAATTCTTTATGGAAAAAGTACATATTCAATTCAAGTCTTGGGTATTAGTGATTTTTTTAAAGAAAACCTGGCACAGAACTTTCATTGTAGAAAATAAAACGAAACTACTGCAGTTGTTTTGTAGTTTCTGCATCCTTTACAGTGAGCTGCCATTGTATTTGATGAACGTTTATTTGTCTGGTTACAGACCAAGATGCAATAGGAAGAAAAGTCAGCAGTCTAAACTGAGTGTTCAGAAATTTCGGGCCTGTGGAAATATTTCCTTCCCAAACAGACTAGTATTTTCACACTAAAGATGATGAAAAAAAAAAAAGCAATACAATTTTTCCACTAACTGCTGTCAAATGTTGATGCTTTCATCTCTAGGACACCAATTATACTGGCAAATGTTCTTCATGAGGTCTCTCTTGGGCACATGCATTTCACCAGTTGTCTCCCTCTCTGTGGCTTCGAGCGGAGTCGTTTCTTTGGAGATCTAAAGGACTTGCCTTCCTTCTGATCCTGCTAGAGACAGGTTACTGGCTGGCAATTTGTAACTCCTTGCTAATGAAGTCCCTCTATCTAAAGTCCCTGAGCACCTCTTTGTGAAGACATTTAATTTCTTTTTATTTTAAAAAATGTTTTCCAGCTTTCACAATCATATGTGATTATGGAGATTAGTTTTGAATTCAAGGATGGATTTTTATTAAAATTTATTTTGTATCCTACATGCCCTGTTGTTTTGTCCAGAATATTGCATTTGCCTGTAGCTTTTGAGAGATGCTGAGAAGCACGTGATTTTCAGCAACGTCTAGACAAGCAGACACTTGCCAACTCTTCACATTATACTGCAGTTCCACAGGAAAAAAAATACAAGTGAGAAGAGACAGACTGCAAGTCCATCGCACAGAAGTGCCCATGTCGAGCCACTCTATCATCTGGTTATTCACCCATGCAGAGTACTTGACACCTCCTGAAGGGTGCTGCAGGTCCGTGACACTTAACGTTCAACAGCAGGACTTGGCCAGCCTCCATTCTGCAACGAGATATCCAATGTACAGGGAGAGCCAATTCAATTTAATGAGAGTTTCTAGACTTTTGTCCAATGCAGATGTAGCGTGCAAGCACATCATAGGAAGAGTGACAGACTGATATTCTAACTTTAGCTGTAGAGTGGAGCAAATCGCTGCATGATGTCACGGTATTGATTGTAACTCCTGTATGGGAAAGGGACAGAGAGTCCTCTCTAAGAAATCACAGCCCAAAGTTATATCATGATCTTTTACTAAAGGGGAAACAAGGCTAATCGTACCCAGCTAGTTAGGCAAAAACTGAGCTTGAACACCTGGTTAGAGTTCTGTGACTTTGTTCCTCTCCACAGATGATCTGGCAGCTGTGATAGACCCCAACAATACCTGACAAAGAGGGCTTGCTGCCAGAATCAGTTCTCCTTCCTGGCATTTTTGCAAATGGTTACTGAAACCACCTTTTGTGTGTACACCTAGGAAGAAGCAGGTATTTGCAGCAGTGTACATGAGACATGGAAGAACAACAAGGGAATGCATTGCCTCTCTTTCTCATACACACACACATGCACATGCATGCGCACACACATAGATACATGCCCCAAAGCCATCTCAGCCAAAACGGGGAGATTTCTTGGGATGTGTGAAGTGACAGCCCTTGGCACCTCTCCAGCCAGCACTCCTGCAGGTCCCTGCTGCATGAGAATGAGCTGATTTACATCCTTCCGTACCCTGAAGCTAGAGGCACTTAAGGAAAGGGGTTGTTCCTTTTATCCTACAGCTACAGAGAGGGTATCAGCGCAGACAGTAATGAGAATTTCCTAATAGTCTCACCTTCCCCTTCCCAGCTGTTTTTCTCACTCTTCCTCTGCCCTCCCTCCCTCCATCTTCAATGTACTTGCTCATTAATGAGCACAAAAAAAAAAAAAAAACCTAGGTGGTACACATGGCAGTGCAAAGCTGCTGCCGAACAGACTCCTTTTGCCTCGAGATCCGTTGCTGCATCTGCCTGTGAGGCTGCCAGTCAGGACTGCAGATGATTTAAGAGGCTTTGTTATTGGCAATTTAGTTAAACCTGTGGTGCACAGCTAGGTCTTGCGAGAAGGAAGATGAATGCACATTTTAATGACTGAATCAGCATATATTGGGAGTCAGGATGGCTGCAGCCTCGCCTCCCTAGGGGCTCACCAGCTACGACAAGCGAAAAGCCTCCTGCCTGCTAAAAAGTACATGATTGCTGTATGCCCCTCTGCTTGATATATATTCTAGATGGATTGTGCCGGGGCTCCCCGACGACATTAAAACATACCCAGTGTTTGCAAGATGGTGTTGATGCTGTTTAGACCTTGACTCCAGCGCTGCATCCCAGGAGGGATAAAACCGTGCTGCGGAGTGGCTTCAGCAGATTGTTGCATCCTTTGCATTTCTGTATAAAGTAGTAACGTAAAAACTGCTGGCAGGTGTAATAGTTGGTTTATATACACACACTTACCCCCATGCTGGCTAGGATAAACTAGCATACCTCCACCAGAGTCAGTGGAGTTATGCTGATTTATATCTGCTGAGGACTGCAGCCATAGTGCTTGCCCCTGTTTCTGTATATGTATGCATATACATCCATATACTTCAGTTTGCAGCAGGCAGACTTCATCTATCCAGAATAAGACTGTGTCCTCCATCTGTTTATATTTTCAACAAAACTCTCTGCAGTTATTCAGTCACAAAGGCAAAATTATTCTATATCCTCAGTGACACTGAGATAATTTAATTTATATTGCACCTATGCTTGTTTACACATACAAGAGCTCACAGTCATTATTACTGTTGGGGATTTATGTTATTCCCATCCAAAGCTGCATGCATTTATGTGCATCATTCATTCTAAAATATTTCAGAAATAAATAATCACATAACAAACTAAGCAATCAGATGAGTATCCTACTATTCCCCACATTTCTAACTATTCCAAACTCCCAACCTCAAGTCCTCTTTTTATGACTTCAGAAGTTCTATTCTTGCACTTTGAGCTCAACAGTTAAAGTTATTTTGGACAGATGCATAGGACCAAGTTGCAACTGGAAAATATACAACAGAGTTTGGGAAGATAAGGAACCCTGAATTTAGCACACTGGAGAATTAACAGTAAGCAGCATACACATTTCAATCTCTTAACAAATCTCATCTGAGATCAATATGTTAGAACACAGACTAAACTGTGCAAATTGATCCCAACGCAGTAAGGCACCAGAAAGCAGCCAGGTTTTCCCCAAGAGGATTTTTCTGAATTAATTCTGTAACAGCTACCCTAAACATTCTTGCTGGACTCATCCGCTTGCTGGACCACTTGCCTCCCTGTGACCTTTTTGTGTCATGTCTGCCTACTTTAGGTTGCCTTACTCCTGGATCAGGAAGGACATTAGCTCTGATCTTCACTTTCTGAGGCAACAAGGCTAAATTTTGCCATGCTATTGTTTCAAAGGTTGTATCATTTAGGTACTAGCTATACAAAAAATGTCATCTCATTATTTATTTCCTTTTGCAAAATGGCTTGGCAAGACAGTGCCATTGTTGTTTAGACAGAATAGCACTGACTTTCTGGGTAATTGAACTCACTTAGGAGCAAGTCGCCAGGTGATTTAAGTCACAGGCATCTCATTGAGTCAGCACGGTCAGTGCTGCCAAGCTAAACCAATGTGAGGCCAAGCCCACACCTGACTTTCACAGCACATCTGGGCCTAAAATCAACATTTCCAACACCCACATGATTAGGCCATCAGAGAGACACATGTAGGTTTTTGAGTGGTGATTGATCTTTGGTAATAAGCTCAGCCTGGATTCACACCAGGAACTTCACAATCCCAAACAAGTCAGCTATGGGATTTAGACTGGTTCAGAGTTAGGCAAGAGCTGAGAGAGGAAATTCTGGATCATAGTTCTGAGAGCTCGACTTCACCTGACTTCTGTTGCTGGCCTCCAGCTCTGTGCTGGATCTCCCTGCCAGCTCCTGAACTTCCCATGGAGTCAGGAGCACTTCAGCTTCACCCCTCTACATGCTTGAGGCCAAAACTTTGCTTGTCTCCCAGTTATACATGATTCTGAGAGTGGCAGAAGAGGCAATGGAATGTGAATTCAGCAAAAGAGTGAATTCTTTTAGTCAAGAGTAAAAATGGCAAAAACTGGACCCTTCTCATTACATAAATCATACAAACAATCCATTTGCATATGTTCTGCATTCTTGGATATAATTTTTTTAATATTTTAAAGTTCCAGGAAACCGAGGAGGATTTATAACATTGTTCCCTCTGAACTGTGATTTAAGAGTTACTTCTCCCTTAAGAATAATGATTTATTGGGTCTAAGCAGTTTTAGCGTTATTATTTTTTAATCTACTGGGACTTCCAATGCAGTTACTTTCAAAGGAAATAAAACCAGATGGTAATCGTAGATTAGGGAAAAAGAATGAGCTCCCAATTAATTATTAAAATTGACTGATAATTTTAGAAACTGGAAGCAAATTCTTCATAAAAGACAATTTAAAGATACAGAGACATCCTATATTATACTATTTCTCAAATTCCTTATTCACAAGCTGTGAAGAACTTTTTAAATATTGGAGAAATCATACTGAAAAAGTAAATGACACTAGCTATATACTGAATTACACCAAAGATCTGTTCCCCTCCTTATATATGCACAGCATTCACAAACACTAACCCTATAAGATTCTGAATATCAATATGTCTTTGTCTAATATAGATATGTATCTGTGTTTCAGTTTGGAAACAGAGTGAGAACAACCTTCTAGCTCTTTGGAATTTTTTGAGGATTAAAAAAATACATTCCACACTGTGATTAATTAAATTATTTCAATGGTTTTAGGCTTTGTATGAATGAGAATGTAATATCAAAGCTGCAAAATGTGCAAACTAGCTCCTAGCTTCATGGCAGTTTTTGGGAGTCAAAAATACAGGGACTGGGACAACACAAATAATGAGAAGACCTGAAGCATGCTCTCAGAGTATGGACTTTGCAGAAAGAAGATGATGAGAAAGTGATGAAGTGGTGATGAGAAAGAAACCTGAGAGTATTTTCAGTGAGAGCAGTATAAGGCCCTGCTGTAATCTGTTCAGAGACTTGCTTCTACCATAGCATTGTGCTACATGTCAATCATCCAGTGGATCAGCAGGCACTGATCACCTAACAGTAACACTAAGGACAAAAAAAAACCTCCTTCAATTAACAAACCAAATAAAAATATTAAATCCCTGAATATTAAACATACGTCAAATTTAGCAACTCATTTGACTGCCTAAGGCAGTCAGTTTATAAAGTCATGTTCATTACACTTAATATTATTAATAATTCCTAGGGAACTACCGCATAGTTACAGTAGCTAGTACATTAATCTTTATCTTATGTGCAGAAGTGGAAGCTTGCAACAGGAAAACAGAGTGCTTATTGCTTTATTTCCAATCTAATATCTATGAAGAAAATAATGATCTAATGAGACTACTTAATAACTGACTACTAACTTCCCTGGGGCTAGAAATGCTCTCCCATTAAGTGCTGGGACAAATGCCCTTGTGAGAGTTTTGAGCTCTCTGCCTTTGAGCTGTTGCTTCGTCTCTTCCAGTCAATGTGATTGGGTCACAGGATGCAAATACCTCATACTCTAGTTTGGGTGACCTAATGGCCTTAGCAACAAAATTCACACTCAACTGCTGTCATCAAGACAGTAATGCTGTGGGTCAAATTAATGGTGGTGCATGCAAATCATTCTGAGGCACAGGATGTCTTCCCTACAGATTCCTTTTGCCTTTGCTCATGGATATTGTGGGGTTTCTTCTAAAAGCGAGTGACTCTGTCTGGACGTACACTCTTTCAAATAGAACAGACCCACTTGCTCTTCCTCTTTCAAGGGAAAGCAAAGCTGAGAGTGCTCCTTTTGTGTTCTCATTCTCAAAGTCTACTTTGTATATAAGAATGTAAGGGCAGCCAATACTGGGTCAGATCAAAGGTCCATCTAGCCCAGTGTCTATCTCCAGCAGTGACTAGCAGTGAATGGCTAAGGCAAAGAATAAGAGCAAGGCAAGGATATAGTAATTCTTTCCCAAATGTTACCCCAGCCTTCAGCAATTTGTGGAACAGGGACTTCCTTAGCCAGAGGTCATGACTTCATATTTAAAAGTTCTTAATGGATTTTTCTTCCGTGGATATGTCCAACGATTTTCTGCAGCCTGAATTTCTGTGGAAATGAGTTCTACAGCTTCACTAATTTTTTTTTGTGAAGAAGTATGTCTTTTGATTTGATTTAAAGCTAGCCCCTAGTGGGTTTCATTTTTCCTACTCTTTGAATTGGATACAATATTGAGATATTGTTCCAATTTATCTTCCTCAAGCTGCTCATTATTAAGAAATACCATAAATTGTGAAAAAAAACCCCACACAACTATTGTATCTACACTTACTTATCTCTTGTTTTCTGTGCTGAAGAATCCTACTCTGTTCAGCCATTTCTTATGCAGAAGTTGTTCCTTATCTTTATCATTTATGACCCAGTATTTTGGTATGCAAGATCCCTCAGTAACTGACACAGGAGACACGTCCAAAGCAGAGACCAAGACAGTCAGCTGACTAATCCCCCACTTCCCAGGAATTATACTCCACAATGTACAGGTGTAGCAGGAGAAGAAATGCACTTTGCTGGTACATTTAGTTGGGCTTACTGCGTTGGTAAGAGCAGTTGAGTGTGAATTTGGTTGCCAAGGTCATTAGGTCACCTAAAGTCTTTCAAGAACGGCTTAGCACAGGTCTCATAAGGCTCATAAAGAAAGTGATTTTCAGGTCCTAATTTGATGAGAGAAGGTCCCCTCTTCTATCCTTTCTGCAACACTAGCTAAAACTTACAGATCCCTGTAACAAAAAAGACGTGACTGTTTGTGAAGTAGGCAGATGGCCTGTGGAGTTCCTTGTCAAAGGATGTTATAGAAGGGTGTTCTAGAAATTTATAGGTCTTCTGGGAGACACTGTGAAAGTTCAAGGAGGACAAATTAATCCTAAAAACACAGGCATCATGTTGCTGGGGAAATCCATAAACTTAAAATGCTTGGGAGAGGGGCTGGGAGAGTGCAGGGGTGAAGCTTGTCGTGTTTTTGTATTCTTCACTAGACTTTTGCTGTGGCTGCTGGTGGTGACAGCACCCTGAGCTAGATGTACCTGTAGTCTGACCCAGAAGAACTTCTCTGATAAACCCAGGCTGCCATGTTCATTAGGGCAGCCCGTCTGCAATACATGACAAGATTCCCCTTTCTGGGGCAATGCCGCAGGAGGTTGCGCTCTCCCCGACTTTCCCTGGCAAAGGGATGATGCGAGGGAAAAAAAAAAAAAAAAAAAAAAAAAGGCGGTGAAGACCACGCCACCAGGCGAAAGCCCGCGCTGCTGAGCTCGCAGGACCGGCTGCGCTGCCGCTTTCCCGGCTGTCGGGACCCCGCAGCTCCTTTGTCCCCGCTCCCTCCGGCGGGGCCGCCGAGCCCAGCCCGCAGCTTGGGGAGGGCCGGGAGGCAGCCGGGCGGGCGGCAGGAGGGCTTAGGACCCAGGGGGACGGCAGCCGCCGAGTGGAAGGACCCAGGCTTTGGTGCACACGCCTCCTACCAAAAAAAAAAAAAAAAAAAAAAAATCCTAGCCCCGTGGAGCTGGCGCTCGCTCATTCACAGTTTTCTAGAGAGATCTGAGCCTGAACCCGGGAGCCGGGAGATCTTTCTCACCCACCCAGCTCAACAGCAAGGACACCTACGCGGGGGGAGGGGGGGAGGAAAATCACCCCCCGCAGCCCCCCGCCGCCCCACGGCAGGCTGCCTGGCGCTGTGCAGGTATTTGGATTTGTCTTTTCTGGGTTTGCACTAGGGCGGCTCTTCGCGCTCCCCGTGCCCCCCCCACGCCCCCCCCGCCCCAACCCCCCACTCCGGGCCCGGGCTGCGGCGTTTCAGCACCCTCCGGGAGGACAGCTCCGGCCGCAGCCCCGCCGCGCTGCGGGCAGGGTCCGCTCCCGCTCCCGGCTCGGCCTCTCCCCGCTCCCGCCCCGCTCCCTGCCTGCTGCTCCCTGCCTGCTCCTTGCTGCCTGCCCTGCACCTACCCTGCTCCCTGCCTACTCCGCTCCCTGCCTGCTGTCTACCCTGCCTGCTTCCTGCCCTACTCCCTACCTGTTCCCTGCCCTGCTCCCTGCCTACTCCCTGCCCTGCTCCCTGCCTGCCTCTTGCCTGCTTTCTGCCTCCTGCGTGCCCTGCTTCCTGTCCTCCTCCTGCCCTCCTCCCTGCCTGCCCTACACGCTGCCTGCTGCCTCCTGCTCCCTGCCTCTCCTGCCTCTGTTTCTGTGCCTCCTGCTTGCCCTGCCTGCCTCCTTCCCCTGCTCACTGCCTCCCCTGTCTCCGTGTCCCTTGCCTCCTCTGCCTGACTCCCTGCCTGCTCTGCTCCCTGCCTCCTGTGCCTCTTTCCTGGCCTGCTCACTCCCTGCCTCCTTATCCAGCTGCCTGCCTCCCCTGGCTGCCCCTCCTGCCTGCCCTACCTCACTGCTCTCTGCCTCCGTGCCTCCTTCCCCTGCTCCCTGACTGCCCTGCCTCTCCTCCTTGCCCGGATCCCTGCCTTCCCTGCCTGTCCTACTTCCCCTACATGCTCTGCTTCTCCTCCCTGCCCTGCCTGCCCTACTGCCCTTACCTTCCCTTCCTCCAGCGATTCCCCTGCCTCCCTTGTCTCTCCTCCTTGCCCTGCTTCCTGCTTCCTTCCTCCTACCCTGCCTCTTCTGCCTCCAGTCCTTCTTGCCCTGCTTTTCTGCCTCCTACATTCCTGTTTTCTGCCTTTCCTGTCTGCCCTTCTCCCTTGCCCCTTTTCTTTCCTGTCCGTTTCCCCTACTCTTCACTTTCCCGACCCTTCTTCCTCTCCTGTCTTCCTTCTTCATCACCAGCCTCAATCCTTCCTGAACGAGAGCATGTGGACTGGAAAAATCAGCTTAGAACCCCCGGAGCTAGGCAAGCAGAGGAAAAAGCACAAGTTGGAAGGGAAAGTCCAGATGCAATTTGAGAGCAGGGGAGAGGTGAGAGGGATGGAGGGGAAAGGGTTAAAACTGGGAGTTAAGCGACCAAGTAAGTCCAAGTGCCGACAGATAGGAGATTGCCTAACAGCAGCAGGTACCTGTTTGTTCCGCAGCAAATTGATGCTTCTTTTGACCAGGTACATTCAGCTCAAAGGGGGATGAGGAATTAAAGGGAGGAAGGAATGTGCCGGGTCAGTCAAATGTTCTGCTTTCCTAATGGCAAACAGTGATAAATAATGGGTTCAGGGAAGAAGTGAGGTGAATTGCTCCTACCCTGTGAAGCCTTTGCTGCAGGAAGTCAAGAATGAAGTTGTGGTCCCTGCAAGCAGTGAGGGTGTTCAGAGAGGGCTTCATACAGAAAATAAACACAAAGCAAGTAACAGCTGGAGAAACCCCATGTGTGCACCGGCCTGACTTTAATTCTGTTTGCAATGATTTAATCCTGGGAGGGTGGGAAATGTCATAGGAGAAAGGGAGCTTTCCCTTTTCAAAACGCTGAACCCTCAATTCAAACAAGCTCCGGGAATAATGAAGTTAAGAAGCAGATGGCTACTTATTGTCCATCACTAAACAGTGACTGGATCATATTTAGAAGGAAAAATTAAATTACAGAAAGGCTGCTTTCATGTGCTTTCTGAGTAATCAGATGATAACATGGATTTTCTCTGGTACTAAAAGTTAATGCAATGCCAACATCTAAATGACATATTATGTAAGAGTATTATGCCGTGTGCTGCGTAGCAAAGGTAAGGGTTTACTTTTTTGTATAATGGCAAGTCAGATAACCTTATAGAGAGTGGTTTGCTGTCTGTATACGAGCTTGAAGTTTGCAGGGGCAGCTTGTGTTGTCAGCAAAATCAGGTCTGATATGTATCTGCTGTAAAATGCTGCCGATTATTTTAAGTATTCTGTTGACTCATCCAGCTCTGAAAACTATTGGTCATTTTCTAAAAATTAGATTCTTGTAAGGCATGTACAAAACAATGAAAGATATCACAACCATTCCCCAAAATCTTCTTACTTTTCATAAAAATTTCATCATTTATAACTTAAAATCTGATGCAGAGACCAGGTACTCTTATACCGAGTAGCACTGAGTGCTGCTGAGTAGTAGTGTAAGCAGTGTAATTGAGTTCAGCAATGGAGGAACTGCAGAAGCCACCCCATAGCACTGGGTCATTATTCCTTAAACTCCATGTGCTTTGAACACAGAGGTTGTTTCATTGAAATGTGTAACAGCAGCCTCCTCATCTTCCAAAAAGAGGACCATGTCAGTTAAAATACAAATGATCAGCCTCACAAAAGGATGGAGAATATTTCCTTCAAACTAAGATTGTAAACTAAGCCATTTGTTAATTTAAGTGCACAGTTACCAAAGCAAGTGTGCTATTTTTTGGCAAGCAAGAATTATTTTCTCTGACAGGCCATTGCTGTGGTGTCTGGCACACACACAAACGATATATGACAACCAGGTCCTACTAGTGAAAAAAAAAGATAAAATATCAGTCTTTTGTGGACTGGGAACTTGAGAAGTTCAGTGAATAGAAGTTCACGTAGTTTTTGGCAGATGAGTTATTGAGTTATAAGTCCTTTCTTTCTTGATAGTAACACTGCTCTGAGGATTTAGTTTAAGAATATGTAAATAATTTTGGTGGGGTTTTTTGTATTGTTTTTTTTTTCCTTCAGTAGGATTTATAGAAATAAATTTCCTAAGTTTGATATGTTCCTCCACTGAGAAAATAAACCCACAAGGTAATATCAAATTATAATAAACTTTTTTTCTACAGTTTGGGGAGCAGCGTCTGTGTGCAGATCTGTGTTTGTGCTTAGACTTCAATAGGAATGGGAGAAAAAACCAGGATAACTGCATGAATTCCTAGGTGCAGCAATTCCTCACTCTCTCATTTCTCTCCTTCCCTCCTTTCCTTCCTTACTTCCTTGCCTCTCCTTCTTTCTTTTTTGTCCTTGCTTCCTTACCTCTCCTTCCCTCCTCCCTTCTTGCCTCCTTTTCCCTCATTCCATCCCTCCCCCCACTGCCACCCCACAGGAAGATGGATGCCTTTCTCTGGCATAACACGTAAAGTAAAATTGTGTCAGCTGCTGTCAGCCACTAATAGGGCAATAATACATCACCACTGTATTTTGTATTTTTTAAAGGAACTTGATTTTTAAAATGTGGAGCAAAAGAACTCTAAAATTAGATAAGTTTCATGTTATTAAAGATGTATGCAGGACTAAATATTTCAATAATATGTTTTGTTCCTTCTTCTGTATATCTTTGTGCAGATGTAACACAACTTCTAAAGTGCATTTAGGAATTTTCAGACACCAATGTTATGATCTCATTCTATCAGATTTCTACATATAGCTTAATTGTCAGTCTCAGGGTTCAGAATTCATGTTTTGCATACTGCTGATATTTTCTGCTGCAGAAAGTTTCTATATTATTGGAGAAAGTGATCTCCATCCAGTAGTGGCCAGGATGCTTTTTGCATGGTGATGCTTGGAGCAGTTCATGACTGACACGGCAGTCCCTCAGAGCCTGCTGCTTCTTTGACACGCACAGGTCAGGCCTCACATTCACGTAGGGATTTGCAGTTTATCTGTGTTTGGTGAACACTTAAAACTTTAAAACTATGATCTGGAGAAAAATTGAAGCAATCTCATCAGGTTCACGGATGTTTTGTTTAACATTTTGTTTATAAGTTGTTCAAGTTCCCCTTCTTGGTGTATGTTCCTATTCCTTAATATTCAGGTAGGCAATAAGTTTTCCACATTTCATGTCAAAAGATAATGAGGCATTTTTTTTTTCTTTTACATCTATTAGACAACCTTGTCAGTCTCTCTTCATGCTCATCAGCTTGTAGCAACAGCAGGGCAACAGCAGGTCGGTGTTGCAGACATGCCTGCCCTACATACCGTGCAGAGAGCTGAAAGGATCAGTCGAGTTGCTGCTGTGTTTTGTGCTGTGCTGTGGTTAAATTACCACCCCTGGACAGCCAGATGCTGCCCGAGGATAACCTGTAACTGACTCAAGCGAACAAGATGATTGTAACAGGAGTGGAGTAGGAACGTGTGGTGTATTGTTTTTACTGAACTGAAAGAAATGTTATTTTTTGTACCTGAGCGATGAGATCACATCCTGGGAAAGTGTGAGAAGCCATCAAATTCCCCACAGAGCTGTTACAATCACAAACATTCTCTATTTTCCTATTGAAAAGAAGCAACAATTCCCTAGTGAAGGTTTATGAGAGCCCTAGAACTTGAAGGAGAAAGGCTCATAATATTTAAGTTATTTAGGTTCACTGGGAGAATCTAGTCCCTTAGGGAAGGGCTACAGGGAAGCAGATGTTCATAATAGGCAGGACTGGTGAGGCCACACCTGGACTACTGTGTCCAGTTCTGGGCTCCTCAGTACAAGAGAGACATGGACATATTGGGGAAAATCCAGCGAAGGGCCACAAGGATGATTAAGGGACTAGAACATCTCTCCTGCGAGGAAAGGCTGAGAGAGTTGTGACTGTTCAGCTCAGAGAAGAGCAGGCTTGGGGGGATCTCATCAATGTCTGTAAACACTTGAAGGAAGGGTGCAAAGAGGACAGAGCCAGCTCTTTTCAGTGGTGCCCAGTGCCAAGATCGGAGGCAATGGGCACAAACTGAAACCCAGGAGATTCACTCTGAAGATCAAGAAACACTTATTTTGCTGTAAGCATGACCGAGCACTGGCACAGGTTGCCCAGGGAGGTTATGGAGTTTCCCTCCTTGGAGATATTCAAAAGCCAACTGGACATGGCCCCGGGCAACCTGCTCTAGGAAGCCCTGCTTGAGCAGGGAGGTTGGACCAGCGGACCTCCAGAGGTCCTTTCCAATCACAGCCATTCTGTGATTCTGTAATAATCTGAGCAGCAGTCAGGCTATTTGGCTTGAGATGTGAGATAGACCTGTTGGTATTGCTCTTGGCAAAAACATAAAGAAATGGTACACTTCTGGGGTCCTGATTGTGCCATTGAAGCCTAGGGGGATTACACTGGGAACATCGGAGTCTACCTCTCCATTTCCTTGTGTGCAACATGCCTTCACATTTTTGTCCTGATGCAGAGAATTACGCATAGAGGGAAAGATTGCCCAGATGTTAACATGTAAGCTTGCGGCTCAGGAGACATATGGTCTGTTCCCAGCTCTGTGAAATGTGTCCTCCATGACCTCAGGCAAATCACTCAGGGCTGTACTTCTCCACACTGTCTGTGGAGGATGCCAGGATCCAGCAGCCAAGGTCGAAAGAGAGTCAGTTTTTCTCATCACTCTTTTGAAATTAATTCACGGAGCCAGGGTACGTCCCTTTCTCTGTCTGAGTACTCCATTTCCAGCACAGGTTCCTAGTAAGGTACCACAAGGCCACAAAGTGACATAGGAGCCATTCCTGTAAGTACAGCTATGGATTCATTTCCCCCGCCCTTTTGGAGCAATCTCTCATAAGCAGAACATAGCCCCAAGATGTTTTCCACAGTTAATATAAAAATATTTTTTAAAAAGCGATTTAATGGAAAAACACCCACACTCTGAGATAAAATCATTCTAGATTACCATTTTCCCTCCCTCCCTGCTCACTCCCTTCTTTTCTGGCATGATTTTAGCATCTAATATCTGTATGAATGCTAGGAGTTCAGAATTATATAATCAGATAAATCATAATAGTGATGCCTATTAATACCAGGTGAGGATCAAACCCTAGTGCCTTCCCCATTTGGAAGCTGTGGTAATGGAATTTCACATGGTGTATAGCTCTCAGCTGAATGGAAAACACTCAGCAGACAGAGACAACTAAATCTTTCTGGAACTGGAATGGATGGGGAAGGGCCAAATGAACACAAGGACAATTCTTCAAGAAGCAAATGGTGTTGCAGGGACAGCTAAGTGGGCAGGAACAAAATGATCCAGACAAGTATCATCATCACTGAGAGCAGGTTTTGGCCAGTTTTCCAGGGGATGTAAAGCAAATAGAAGTTGAATGCTGATTCAGAAGCTGTCATTGAAGAGAGAGCAATAAAGCATATTAAGATGCTGGAATGGGAAGTGCTATATATACTTCCTTAAGATATTATTTTCATTTTAGTTATGTATTACTGTAAATTTTATTATTAACCAAATCTTATTTTTGAGGGTCAGGCAAAAATATAAGCTATTTGTCTGAAGAATGTATCCCATTTTTAGTATTTTACCCATCCTAAAACTACTCTCTGACCCTTGTCATTCTGTTGTTGGGAATGAAAATGTATAAGCTGAAATGGTATGTGACATCACACTTTTGGTGGAAATTTACCTTTGTTTTTCTGTATTAATATGTTGTGTTTCAAACTCCTGAAAATTATTTTTACTTATTTAAAGCTGGGTTTTGTTCCTTTGGAGGGATGATTTATTTGAAGTGGCTGTGAGAAGACATTAGGAGAGCAAATAGTCCTTTGGGAACAGAGTCACAACACAGAAAAACAGCTGTTGAGACTATAACAAAGATTCTAGTGTGCCAACATGCAGCAACAATATTCAGGATAGTGGGGAAAAGGACAGCATCTTCATTTGGAAAAAAAAAAAAAAAAAAACCTAGACAGAAGAAAGATGTAAACATCTGAAAACCTGGCAGATGGATCAGAGCTGTACACAACACCAGAAGAGGTGGAGAAATTGCCATGTGTGAGAGGGGGTGAAAATGGAGAAATAGCTTCTGTTACACCTTTGGGAATCAGAATAAATCAGTACCATTTGAGAAAGCACA
This sequence comes from Chlamydotis macqueenii, assembly GCF_036417535.1. Classification (NCBI taxonomy): domain Eukaryota; kingdom Metazoa; phylum Chordata; class Aves; order Otidiformes; family Otididae; genus Chlamydotis; species Chlamydotis macqueenii. Next base: position 124,834,097 of record NC_141557.1, read on the forward strand.
ATGACAATTAAACTGAGTAGCTACGGAGCGTTAAATTTATTGTCGAGGTAAGCAGTGGGAGAACCAAGTCATTCACTGATATAAATCAGATCCCTTGAAATCAATGGTGCTAGAGTGGATTACTAACCCCATGATTTGTGTTATGATTCAGATAGCAGCAGCACTGTTCGTATGTATTTTGGATTATTTTGCAATATATAACATTACGCCAATATAGTATTTCAGTGCAAACTCTGGGCTGATAATCAGGATAATCTATAGAGGCTCTCCTGTAAGATGTAACCCATGGCTATAGCTCAGCTCACTATCAGGAAACTCTGAAATGTATTTTAAAAAACTATCTTTTGTTAGTTTGAGTGTTTGTAGATTGTTTTTTAGCAGCAATGTCTGACAGGAGAGCATTGTATCTCTCACATTGGAATCACCCTGGGCTTGAAGGGTACTAATCCATTTAAATAAGGTAAGAATAGTAGGAAACTTCAATGATAATAAGTAGCACAATTTTTTGACACTAAATACTTGAGGATCCTATAAGAAAATCTGAAGGGACAGACTTTCTTTCCTTAGTGTAATCCCATTTTGTTCTGGAATTGACTGCAGTTAATATTTAAAGAATTTGGCTTCTTTCCAAAGAAGCATCTTGCTGTAGATGGGAGTCAGAAAAGGAGCAGAGGAAGGGACAGTGCTACTCTCTTAAATTCTTAGAAAACAGATGAACCCAGTGGGGCTACAGTTAACTGCCACAAGTCCTTAAATCTGTTAGAATGGGTCCAGAGGAGGGCCACAAAAATCATCAGAGGGATGCAGCACCTCTCCTATGAAGAAAGACTGTGAGAGTTGGTATTGTTCAGCCTGGAGAAAAGAAGGCTTCGGGGAGACATCATTGCATCCTTTCAGTGCTTAAGAGGTGCTTGTAAGAAATACAGAGAGGGATTTTTTACCAGAGTCTGTAATGACAGAACAAGGGCTAATGGTTTTAAACTGAAAGATGATGGATACAGATTGGATATAAAGAAGAAATTCTTTACTGTAAAGTTGGTGAGGCACAGGAACAGGTGGCTAGAAGAGTTGTGGATGCCCTGTCCCTGGAAACATTCCAGGCCAGTTTGAACAGGACTCTGAGCAACCTGATCTGGTTGAAGATGTCCCTGCTTCTTGCAGAGGAGTTGGACTAGATGACTTTTAAAGGTCCCTTCCAACCCAAACCATTCTGTGATTTTTACAATTGTGTAATTCTAAGTCACAGGAGCTCCAAAGATGTTCACTAAGCCCTGAACCAGAGGTAATGCAGACCTCAGATAAGCTCCTTACTTCCATCCCTCTGCTCACCACCCTTGAACTCAACCAGTCTCCTTAAGGTATGACTTGCTGTTAAAACTAGGGAAAGAACCAAAGAACCAATCCTTACACTACACTTTGCCAATGATAGTGTCACACTTAAGTACACTGAGCTCCTCTAACTAGCTCAGGGAGGCAATTGTAACTAAAAACATTATTTATTCAAGAAAATGCTAATGCTACCATTAATTTGAGATCTGAAGCACAAAATTTTGGCCTGATTTTCCCATGGTCTACATCAGTTTTACATCACTGGAATTCAGTTGTTACCATCGGAGTTATCCTAAATTGATCTAATAAAAGTGTGAGGAAAGCAAATAACTGTTACTTTATTTTTATGTGTGCAATCCACCCTTAATAGAAATCTCATTTCTTTAAGAATTGAATAACCTGCACCCAGAGATTACCTCCTCACAACTTCAGGGCTTGTTTTTCTGGAGTCTTTTGCATTCTGGAGTGACTTGTCAAAGGCAGCCAACTTTCTTCTCTCCCAGCTCTGCCCTTTCCCAAATTTTTCCAGGCTGATGAATCACAGGATACTCTTCCCTGCAGGTAGCTCTTTGTAACTCCAGTTTCCAGTGAATGCAGAAAGAGGCTGCTTAACAAACTCTTCTTTGTGTCACCCCCAGACAAGTCTAATGCACCTTGCTGTTGAATGAAAAGCTTATCTCCCGCCACAAATATCCTTTAAGCAAATATGCAGAAATGGTTTGTATTAAAATTTAGGCATCTCATTCCAGGGCTGCAGCTGTGGCATCTAAAATGTAGTTTTTGTCAATGACATGCAAGCTCACAAAACAGAGAACTTGGGCATCCCTTGTGCTGATTGACTTCCAGGTCCTGCAATATAACTTGGAGCAGCCCCTGGATGAAGAATTGCCCTGGCTGCTGCTGTCCCCTTTGTTTGGTAGGAGAACGCTGAACCCAGAGGAGCAGCTGAGTGAATTGGTTGTTTTGCTATAAATAATTCATAACTTTCCAAACAGCTTTCTTCAAATGCAATGAAGTATGCCTTTCACTGAGAGATTCCCTTTTAATTTTTAAAACAAATTTTCTTTTTCAGAAATTAGAAAGAGAGAGAGATCAGTTAAGCGGTGAGGATTTTTGTTTGCTTGTCTGTTTTTGTGATGGCTGTAAATTGGACGGATCTTGATCTTTCTCCGCATACATTTCATGTTGGAACAGACCTTGATCTTGTTTCACACAAGTGTAGCTACACAGACTTCGATGACAGCCTCTTGCTAATTATGTCACTGAAATGTAAGAGATTCACTGTACCATTTTGCTCATACATAACAGCTTAAGCAGCTTTTCTTCTAACACTTGTAAAACAAATTCTAGGTGAAGTACAGGAATGAAAATGAAATTCAGAATAAGGTATTCAGGAAAGCTACAAGATACTGAAAAAAAAAGGAATTTGGAATAAAATACATCTCTTTTCAACTAAAACACCGATCCTGCCGGATTAGATTCATCAAACACTTTATTCATGGGAAGTTTCCCATGAAGATGTATTGAGTCTCAAAGGGAAATATTTTCAGTGAGGTTTTACCAAGTAGAAAATGCTCCTGATGTTGGTGGATTTTGGGTTTTTTTTTTTAAAATCAGTTTTACTATCAGCTCAAGGACTAGTTCAAGGAAAGCTACAAGCTGATAGTACAGATAATAAAACCAAAACAACCAGTTGTTATACTTATTATGATAAGTGTAAATCTGCATACTTAGGAAGGTGAAATGTAACTCCTGTTAGGGGTCAAAAAAAAAGACTATTCTTTTTACTTTTGTCATCCTGGGCTTGAAGTTATGGATGCTGGAACTCCCATACTTCTGTACGACAAATTTACAAAGCGTATTCTAATAGTAAGCTGGTACAGTTTAGTATTAACTGTCATTTAATCTCATTGCCTTTCTGAAAGCTTGAATGTGTACATTGAAGATGTCAGTGACAGCCTTATCTTAAATGCATCCATTCTGAAATTATTTGACTGCTATCCTCTTACATAGGAAGCTCACAAAGCAATTTTATTGCTGCATAAAGTTCAGAAATGCATTTCATAAGCTTTATATATATATTTAACCTTTCTTTCATATATTTGCTTTTTCTTTTAGTAAGTGATGAAATAAACAACACTTTCCTTTGGATGGATTATACTACATGTGAACTGCCTGTTACTCTTTCTGCAAGAATAAGAAAAGCCCTTCGCTTTCATTTGTTAGATATCAGCTTGATATCAAAAAAGCTTCTGAATGGCTCACGCTCACAGCAGACCATCAATTGAATGGGATCAGCAGTTCTCTTACTAAAATATCTGAAGTTAAGGATTTGGAAAAGAGGTTTTTGCAGAGATGACCCATTTACAAGCTGGACTTAGTCCAGAGACTATAGAGAAAGCCCGCCTGGAACTGAATGAAAACCCAGACATTTTGCATCAGGATATCCAGCAAGTCAGGGACATGATCATCACAAGGCCTGACATTGGGTTTTTACGTACAGATGATGCCTTCATCCTGAGATTTCTCCGAGCCAGGAAGTTTCACCAAACTGAGGCCTTCAGGCTGCTGGCTCAGTACTTCCAGTACCGCCAATTAAATCTGGATATGTTCAAAAACTTCAAGGCTGATGATCCAGGAATCAAACGGGCTCTGACAGATGGTTTCCCAGGAGTACTGGAAAATCGTGACCACTGTGGCAGGAAGATTCTTCTGCTTTTTGCAGCCAACTGGGATCAGAGTAGGTAAATGTAGATAGTGTCCTTATCTTTTTACACACACTCACATTCAACTTGTAGCAGAATATTTGTGACCATACTTGAAGCAGCAAGGCCATTTCCAGTAAAATATTCTGTAACCATGAGTCTATTTCACTAAAACTTTCATCTGATCTGATCACCTCTCATTCTTCAAACATAACACTATAGAGAGATGAGTATATCAGTGTGTCAGATAAGTAGCTCATGGTTTTTTTCCGTAGATATTTCCAGTTTTTAGCCAGATAGTGTCTATCTGCTATAAATCATATAATTACTTCAGTAATATCATAGACTAGCCAAATAGGTTGACAGAAAACAAATGTCTCAAAACATATGGGGCTTCTCATGGTGCAGAAGGAACTGACCATATTTATTCTGTCTCCAGACTTCTTAACAGATTTTTTTTTTGTTTTGTTTTAACCATTTTGTGTGTGTAAACCATTCAGTCTGTATTATGAGATTTCCAGAAATTGCATTGTAATTTCTACACACTCTGGCTACTGTATGCTTGTTAATCTGATAAATGGGAGGTTCATGCAAAGTGTATTTTCTGTTCAGGTCATTCCTTTACAGAATAGTATGAACAAAGATATCTCCCAGCCATTATTATAAAATGATGTCCTTAAATGTTAATGTGATTAGTCATCTTTCACTACCTATTTGAAGTGATACAGAGAAAAGGGTCTAGTCCAGGAATATCACATTCACTTTGTCCTCTTCATCAGAAGTCACTGCGTTCCATTTTCCCTGTCTTCACAGTGAGATGAAGAAATGTAATCAGTTGTAGGATTGCCATGTGTTCTGTTGATTTTTGATGAAAATCAGACCAAAGAACAAAATTCAGATTCAAATTTTGAGTATCATTAATTCTGATGAATCCAGGTAGGGTTTTGTCTTCGCATGGTCTAGGGTTCTCCCTGAAAGTGTCTTATCCTTAGGAGTCAATAGATTGGAGCTTTCAATTTATGTTATTGAAATTATTAGAGAACAGTACACATATGCCTGCAATTTTTAATGTTTGTTTGTTTGTTTGTTTTCTGCAAAAACTTTTCATCTCTGTGTGAAGATAGAGTTCAGAAGTGTTTCTAATTTTCCTTTGCATGTACAGATCTGGTAAATAAATGTATAGAAAAAGTTACAGAAATGTAACTTTCCATATACAAAAGTATTTGATGAAATCCAGAACTGAAGACAGTGACAGAAGTCCTATTGACTACAAAGGGGCCAGCAGGTTATCTCCTGTCTTTCTGAACTGTGAGCTTGCCTTTGTTCCAACCACAAAACCCTTCCTTTAGCAATTGGCTTGTAAAGAAAGATGAATGAACAGGTATCTTGAATTAATAGAAAGTATCAGCTTTAGAGGACAGAAGCACTGTGGCTCTGCTGGTTGCATTAAGGGATTTAGGTATTATACAGAGCCAGCTTTGGGTTTCTGATTCCTCAACAGAATGAATCCTTGCGATTAACCTTGTACGTCAGGTCCTGCGCTGGGAAAGCTGAGAGTGCTGCTGTCTAAGGTTCCTGCACTGAGATTTTGACAGAACATTGATTCCTGTCAGGTTTTGGCTCAAATTTTCTGCAAGCCCCTTAAGATGCATCCATGCCTATGTATATGTGTGTAAAATCCAGAGTGATCCTGCATGCAAGATACTTTGTTTCTGAAAATGTTATTTTAACCTTCAAAGAAGAAAGGCTGAGGTGGATAGGACAGGATATATTTTCCTAAGACACCTCAGTGAAATTAAAAATTTTACCCCTCTTCAGCCACTGAAGCTCAACTCCTTTATGGATTCAAATGACAGGAAATGTCATTTCTGTGGGCTTTTGTAGCACAGTAAGTGTTGCAGGGATTTGGGACAGGATTTAGGCTGTAAGTAAGTAGAGGGATGACATCCTCCTTTTCTACTGTCTGAATCAACAAGTGCAAAAGCTGTTAAGGAACAGGAAACGATGAGTGCAATGACCTATTAAGCAGAGGGGAAGCAGGTTGTTGACCAGAAGGGCTATATATTCATATATATTTCACAAAAAAAAAAAACAAAACCCAAACAAATAGGCATTGTGTATATCTTACAAATATATACCTTGGGCAACCTTTCTATAGACATGTCTTCAGTGATGGCAAGATGTTTACAAGCTCACGTTTCGGCTGAATGCTAGTGTAATTAATTCATCTGATGCTGTGATGCTGATATGCAAGGGTAAGCTCAGCCTTCAGCATGCCTTTCCTAACTTTTATCTCATTTGCAACTGGCTGTGTCTTCTCTTTCTTTATCATTAAATCATAATGATAAGGGGTCATTTATAAAGTAATCATAATTTATAAAGGATCATTTAAAGTTAGTATGGCTTTAATCCATAAACCGATTTTCAGTCCAGACATTCTTACCGTTTATACTCCTGGCAGTATGGTGGCTGTATGGATCACATGTCAAGGAGGGAGAAGCAGCCTCATAACTTTTTGATCTTACAAAGATATTGATTTTTAAAAGGAAATATTGTTATTTGTGTAATGTGAATGCTTGGACAAATCAGATCCAAGATCTGAATGGATTTCCTGTATCGAAGATAAAAACTCTATGATGCGATCTTTTGGAAACATCTGTAATTTTATCTTCAAGAAAGTAATTGATAGATCTAACATCTCTAGAAAACTAGGTTTTCATTTCCAGTCTCAATGTTTCCAGTTTCACCTTCCAGCTGCTGGATTGTGCTAGTTTAAATGGACCACAAAAATATGGCAGCTTCCTGGAGTTGTACCTTTGTGTCCTGACCACGTCATCTTTTAACCTACTTTTCAATTCACAGAGGATGCAGCACTGGCGGGTAAGTTGCTGTCAGGCAACAAGAAGATAGTGCGTTAACTGTTCTACAGCAGTGGTTCTTGTGTTTCGTTTTTACCATGGTGAACGTAAAACAGCTAGCCCTCTGTTCCTTGAGGGCAAAACAACCTTGTGTTGTCCACAAGGGAAAGAACATACTCGTGGGCAGCCAGCACAGCAAAGATAATGTTCTGCAAAGTGTTGCACTAGCTTAATGCCTTGCAAAATTTTTATGCTGCCAAAGCTTAAATAGATTGAACTTCTTTACTCTTAGAACTAGGAAGATATTTCAGGTTGCTAATACTCTTCATCATTGTTTTCTGGACCTTGCCTATCATTTTAGCATTGTTGCTAAAGTGCAGATGAACGAACTGAATATAAACTTTCACTAATAAACTATCATGGGCCAGCACTGTATCTTCTACTCAGCAGTTCCTTCCTATTAGATATAAGATTGCCACTGTTTTCTTAGCTGCTCCATCACATTTTGAGCTCATGTTCAACTTAAATCTGTTTCCAAGTCACTGTTTCCTAAAATACAAACACCACTGGTAAATGTGTCATACATTCTCATCCATAATGTGGGCGCAGTCTAGCATGTGATTCACACTCTTCTGCAGAGCTAAATCTGTCCTCCTTACCAATTATTATTGCATGGGGTTTGTGACATCTGCAAAGTTCACTGGCAATGATTTTATTTTTGCTTTCACATTGTTGAAAAACATGGTGATTATTGTTTTGTCCAAAACCTCCTTGATGACTAGGAAAAAAACTACAAGGAATGATAATTCTTATCTCCAAATCACTAGTTGAGACCTATCATGGCACCAGGTTTTCACTCGTTTAGCATGTGTTGCGTTGGTTCAATTTTGCTCTATTTTTCAGACAGCTTTCTTAGAGATGATGTCATCACTTTCTGTCTAGGTCCTGCATAGTATATTTTGGATCTGTTAGTTAATGTTAATCACATACGATACAGAACAGAAAACTTCAGAGGTATTGAATAAGTCAAAATGAGAAGATGGATAGAAAAGAAAGAGATCAGATTAGTTCCCTCATTGAGCGAGAGGAAAAATGTCGAGCTACAGTCTGTACATGAGAGTCCATGCAGGGGAGGGCCATTGTGCACTTCCATCAGAGCTCAGTTCTCAGAGGCGCAGAATAACCCAACTACAAGGTGTGAACTCATCCAAAACCCACAAAGGCTTCACAAACACCACTGCTTGCAGAGCACCTGATTTTTAAAAGGAAATTGTGGAGAAATAAAGACAGCCAAGGACGTCAAAATGATCTTGTCAGGAACTTTTTAAATGAAATAATCTACAACTTTAAAAATCCCAGTTTGTAAAACAAAAACATGCACACATACAAACATGCAGTTTTGATGATACCTGAACCAGGATTTCACACAAAACGAAGTGTGCTGTGTGCTGGATTACAAATACTCTTTCCCACAATTTTTCATTTCATCAGTCACAGCAAACCTAAGCCCTCAGTCCTCTGATGCACCTCTAGTGAATCGAAAGCTTTTAAAGAAGTTAGATAAGAGTGCCATTTCAGCTGTGAGATTGAGGAAAGCCTTCAGTAACTACCACAGCTGTTCCTAGGTCTGCTACTGCCTTCTAATATATCCTGCTCCTACACCAGGGAGATGAGGGGTTTGGGTGAACAAGCAATTCAGCAGAAGGTGTTCATTTATCTTCCAAGTAAAGATATTTCCTTCAAGGTTGTTCAGCCACAGTAAAATTTATTTCCATGTAGACAGCCAGCATGAGTGCTATCTCCAATCATGATCCTCGGCAAATAGGGTCTTGGGGTAGGGGGCAGAAGGTTGGCCATTGTCTTTTGCAGCATAACAGCAATTAATTTCTGTCTTCATGTCTGGACTGTTGTGTCTTAGAAGCTGTCACATAGCTCTAAAAATTCTGTAAGAAAAAACCTGCTGCTTTGTTTACAACATACATTCCCAAGTCAGCTGCTAGCCATAAATTCTCTTTTATTAAGCAAAGAGCCTCAAAAGCCGGATACTGACCGTTGTGTAGGAAAGTGTATTGAGACAGGGTAAAGGGCAAGGAAATAGTCTGCCATAATGGTAAACTGAGAGCTATAAATATTTTAAAGGATCACGATAGAAAGAATGCTCGTAGTGGTGTCATTACAAGGATGCTATCGTCAGTAGATTGTGTTGGTATAAATGAATATGTCTCAAATGCTGATTATTCCAATATATTTCAAGGATAATCTCAGACGCTTAATAGAATATGAAGGAATAAACATCTATTGAGACTGATTTATAGTCACAGGCAAACTGTGGCAATAACTCAGCCTCATAGATGTTTATTATGAGAGATTATAGCTGAAACACAGCCAACCCTAACACCAGAATGATTTTTTCACAGCAAGTCTTTGGGTTTGGTTAAGAGATCAAACTCTCTTCTATGTTGGGAGATGCTTACGGTAATGCTGATTGAGGTTGTGATTCAGGCATTGTGTTGACCAATAAATAGCCTAGAAGCACACTGCATTAAAAAGTCATTTATATTACATTATTACATCGCTGAGGTAGTCTGAAACAGTAGCAGAATTCAGGGTAGTAGAGGAAGAAAGTGTAGCATAAGCAGAATGCTCATCTCAGGGAGTAACAGATGTGCAAATTAAATGTTGAGCAAAGAAGATGAGAATGAGCTCTGTCTTGAAATGTGTTAATTTTCTTGGCAGCAGCAACTTAATTCAGTTAGTACCATTTATTATGGAAGGCGAGTTTGGGAAGGCAGTTGTAGTCCATATGAATGACAGAAGGACGACATACACAGATGTCGGTCCTGGACAGGGCTGAGAAGGGAATCAAAGAAGAGAGAAATGTCTGAAAAATAGAAAGAAAAACAACAGCTGGGAAAGTTATGAAGCATATGTTGAAGAACAAGGCAAGCCTGACTGAAAGGGAAAAAAAAACCAAACCAAAATGAATGGAGGGAGGGTAGGGCAATCAAACACATAATGAGAGGAAAGAGGGGGTGAGTGGACGGTGTGGGGCTGAGGGCTGACTGAAGAGCTGTGAAAGATAGTGACAGTGGATGGGAGAAACAACTAGAGCTAGAGCTGGCCTGTGGGAGAACAAAGGGAAAGGAAGGGCAAACTGGAAAGTAGCTCTGTGCCACCTCCCTCCTGAGGAGAAAAGAAACCAAATCCAATCCCCAAAATGGAGAAAAGGACAGTTGATTAAGAAAAATACACACACGCAAGTACACATACACAACAAACATGCACACACCCCCTTCCCTCCCAGCCTGTCTCTCAAAATTTTGTTGTGAGGGTTTATGTCTGGGTGGCATAAAAAAGAAACTGCATACAGTTGTGTAGCACTTGTCCCTAGAAAATGACCCATACACCTACTTGGGCAGTATGTGTCATCCTCACAGCTGGATTCTGCAAAAGAACATTATAACAGAGCTTTATCCGCAGAATAGTACAAAGTCAAACAATGCGACATCCCACTTGCCTCTTTGTCCCTTTGACCCTCAGGAACAGCTGGTAACCGTGAATGAATGCTCTTATAAATAGAAGTTTTTTAATGCGACACTTTGCAGGAAGAGATCAGAATATTTTTTGTCGAAGCTTTTCCTAAATCAAGTTTTCTAAGTATTCTGATCAGTTTCTAACTTGCCAATCTAATTAAAAGGAGCTAAGGCAAATTCATCTGTGGCAACAGAAACAGGCTGCAAAGAGTCAGGGAATGAAAAAACCAGAAATCTCTGACTAGCCATTTAATAGACTACATGCAGTAGAAGAGTCAGAAAAGAGTAGAGGTATTGAGCTGGAATCCTTAAATACACTTGAAGTGTTAACATTCTAATAATTTCTTGATATATTATTTCCCTAGGCCATGATTTATTTTAGACTCTTTCCTCTGAACTCTAAGCCTGTATATCAATTGCATTTTACATAAAAACAGTCACTTTTTTCACCACACCCTGGTAGATGCCAAGTATCCTCCACTTCCAGCATGAGGGATGCTTGGGAACTGCTGCCGTTAGCAGGCTGGGTGATCCCAGAGGAGTTACAGTGGACAGTATGAATTTGGTTGAGATATGCATCATGGAGGGGAATTTCTGAGCTCCATGAAAGGGCTGAACAGCAGATTGGGGTGAATTTTACTCTGCCACTATGGTCATCCTTCTTCAGAGTGCTTGTCTACCTTGGTGAGGCTGGAGGATGAGGGAGGTTGCACTGATAAGAGTGCCCAGATCATGTATTTCCAGACTGGTCTTGATAATATGAGGGAGGAAGGAAATGGTAGAAGCACCCATCTGCCACAGGCAGCTGAAAATTTAGCAGACCAGACAGAGTTGGAGGCTAAGGGAAAGAATGGAGGAGTAAAGACATTCCAATAAACCAACCTAAAAATTGAATTGTTAAAGCTCTTCTGTACAAGATATTCTGCCTCTCTTGACATCAGTAAGCCAGTATAGCAGGTGGAGCATTGTAATTAATACACCATGACTGAAGATTTGATTCCTAAAAAGAAGAAAGTGGAATCACTCCTTGAGGAAGAGGCAATTTTTGTCTTAAAAACTGATGGCACTCTCAGTTTTTTATTTTAACAAGTGCAGCAACAACGAGGGCAGTAAAAAGCAACTATCCCTTACTCTCTGACCATGATAATTTCAGCTCTGGAAACTTCCTGGAGGGTCCATTTGTAGGAGGGAACAGAGGGCAAAGCCAGCCAGTTAGCCTCCTGCTGGAACCATTTCCTAGGTAACTGCCTATTTTTTGCCCATGATGAGCAAGCTTGCATCAGCAAAGATTCATTTTTAAGAGAAATGTGCTATGCAAATGTCTTCATTGGTGATTTCTCTTTATAGAAAGATGGTATATCACTTTTCCACTTTTCCATTGCAGACACACAGTGGCACATGTCTATGCATGCACTAACACATGTGGTGCCAGTTATCTTCTGCAAATGCAGTATAAATCACAGGACCAAGTAATGTTATGATGCTATAGGATCAATAAAGATCCATTTGAAAATTATATATGTATTATTTATATAATATGCCATAATACATATTTAGAGGACCAAAATTCAGGATTTGATGGAAACTGTAAGATTCTAATCTATTGCTTTATATAGACAAAATTAATCCTAAATAATTCTATTTATTTAAAATGTTTTTCTTTGAATTTAACGTAAATTAGATTTCATAAAATAGGAATCCAAGATGCAATGAAAAATGACTCCTTGATTCACTTGTCATCATTCAATGGTGACAAGTGAAAGAACTACCATATTTTTGAAGTTAAGATATCAATATACATAAGAAGAAATATTTGCTTTTCAGAGGTAAATTAGTATGTTTTCTATTTTAACCTTGCCAACCTGCTGTGTATCAACCCCCTTGTTAGGGACCTACTGCTGGCCACTGTCACGATGAGGATTTGGGGCCAGAAGAACCTTTACTCTGATCTAGTAGAACCACTCTCATGTGTACTTTACCAGATGTACTCTCATGTACTTTGCAAGCCATGCAGCTGAAGGTCTGAATAAACAAAGCAGGAAGCTCAAGATTTTTTTTTAACTTTTTAGACCAATATGAATTTCTTCATTGAGTTCCAGCTACAAGCCATCCCCTTGCCTTCTTTGGTTTTTTTTTGCATAGATAGTCCTTTGCTCAGAAAAGCATAAAACCATAATTTGAGTTCCTCTGGTTTTATATATGTCAATAGAGGAACTGAATTCCGTACATTCAGATATAAATTAAAAAGTAATAATTAAGTAATGAACCTGAAAATAGTATTAACAAGCACAAGGCCACCGTTACAGTGTGATCAGGAACAGGCACTCCCCTTGCCAGTGCTAAACCTTTCACTCCTTCCTTCCGGCTTCCTTTCACAGCAAATCCAAGAGCTGCCAGTCACATACATTAAATATGCACAGATCAATAATCTACAGAGTACATGTGGTGCCTTCAGAGTGCTAGGATGTGTGTGTATCTGTTAGCACACAGAATTTCTTTTGTATAGGTATTTCTGACCAGGAAAATCCACACCAGAGTGCAATAACCTTATTTAAGGCATCTCCATCCTCTCCTATTATCTTGAACCCATGATCCCGTAAGCCGTTCTCACTTTGCGAGGTTTCTGAATCAGAATGCCTTGCCTTGTTTTCCTAGGGATAATCCTACCCATCTGTTGTGAAAGTACAAAAGGAGAAATGTGATTTATATTGAAAGAGAAAGAGACTGCTGAAAAATCCTGCTTCCAAATGCACTGCAATATTCATTCGAAAACTGAGATTAAAAAAGAGGAGGAATAAACTCTGACCTAGGGAGAGACGGTGGGAAATCTTTCAATTTATTAGGTTCTCATTTACATGTAAACCACTTTTCACTGGCTACTGCAATTTAAATTCAGTTTCACTCCAACAAAGCCTTCAATTCAGTTTGAAAAAAGAGCTTTGCAAGTCTGAGGAAAATGGCAATTTGTGTATGCTATAGCTGCCGATGAACACCTTTCCTTTTTCAAGCTTCTTATTATTATTCTCTGTTAAAATGTATACACAAGTACATGTACATTCACTGTCTTTCAGAGACAATTTCATGTGATTCATTTAAAACTAATTCAGGATCATTTGGGGATTTACTTCAAAAAGGAGCATATCAGAATTAGAGTCCATATTAACAGCCAAGGAGCCTTGTGAGGCACCAGACATACCTGCCATTACTGGTTTAGTCCTGGCTGACATGTTCTTCTCTACTGGGATTTTCTCACCTCTCAGTTAGTTAAATATGGTATTCATGGTTAATTAGTGGACAAAATACTGATGGGGCACAAATTTTTTTTGGGGTAAAGGATGGACTACAAATGGAATGATACAGTAAGTTGATACCATTGAGGAAGCAATGTCTCTGAGCTATGTTACAGGAATGTTGTCTTCAGCAGTTACTCAGCTTTACTGACCTCAACTGATCTGTCACATAAGTACTATCAGGAGAGGCAAATCTGAGCTAAGTCAAGAAAAGACTAGTAAAAGAAGAAGTCTAGAAAGTATGACAATGTAATAAAAGTTGAGGACAATAAGAGATGGGATATGAATCTCCCTATGTAAAAAAGTTTACCTTAATAAAAGGTGGTAGTGAGAAGTTCCCCATTTTCTTGGGGATGGGAATACAGAATAAAAACAAATTAAGTAATTTTAAGAAGAATTAGATTTCCAAAAATTAGAAAACATTTTCATAGAATCATAGAATCATAGAATGGTTAGGGTTGGAAGGGACCTTCAAAGGTCATCTAGTCCAACCCCCCTGCAAGGAGCAGGGACGTCCCTGACTAGGTCAGGTTGCTCAGAGCCTCATCCAGCCTGGCCTTGAACGCTTCCAGAGATGGGGCCTCCACCACCTTTCTGGGCAACCTGTTCCAGTGTTCTATAACTCGCATTGTAAAAAATTTTTCCTAATTTCTAATCTAAATCTACCCCCCTCTATTTTAAAACCATTACCTCTCGTCCTATCGCAACAGGCCCTACTAAACAGCCTTTCCCCATCTTTCTTGTAGGCCCCCTTGAGGTACTGGAAGACCGCTATCAGGTCTCCCCGGAGCCTCCTCTTCTCGAGGCTGAACAGCCCCAACTCTCTCAGCCTGTCCTCATAAGAGAGGTGCTCCAGCCCTTTTATCATCTTCGTGGCCCTCCTCTGGACCTTCTTCAACTGGTCTATGTCCTTCTTGTGTTGGGGGCTCCAGAACTGGACACAGTACTCCAGGTGGGGTCTCACCAGGGCAGAGCAGAGGGGGAGAATCACCTCCCTCGACCTGCTGGCCACGCTTCTCTTGATGCAGCCCAGGATGCGGTTGGCCTTCTGGGCCGCAAGGGCGCATTGCCTGCTCATGTTAAGCTTCTCATCCACCAGCACTCCCAAGTCCTTCTCCTCAGGGCTGCTCTCAATCCATTCCCCGCCCAGCCTGTATTTGTGCCTGGGATTGCCATGACCCAGGTGCAGGACCTTGCACTTGGCCTGGTTGAACTTCATGAGGTTGGCATGGGCCCACCTCTCCAGCCTGTCAAGGTCCCTCTGGATGGCATCCCTCCCTTCCAGCATGTCGACGGCACCACACAACTTGGTGTCGTTGGCGAACTTGCTGAGGGTGCACTCTATCCCACTGTCCATGTCGCCGACAAAGATGTTGAACAGGGCCGGGCCCAGCACAGACCCCTGAGGGACGCCACTCATGACCGGTCTCCACCTGGACATCGAGCCGTTGACCACCACTCTCTGAGTGCGGCCATCCAGCCAATTCCTTATCCACCGAGTGGTCTGTCCATCAAACCCATGTCTCTCTAGTTCAGAGAGAAGGATGTCGTGCGGGACAGTGTCAAAAGCTTTGCACAAGTCCAGGTAGATGATGTCAGTTGCTCGTCCCTTGTCCACCGATGCCGTCACCCCGTCATAGAAGGCCACCAAATTGGTCAGGCACGATCTGCCCTTGCTGAAGCCATGTTGGCTATCACCAACCACCTCCTTGCTCTCCATGTGCCTTAGCATGGTTTCCAGGAGAATCTGCTCCATGACCTTGCCAGGCACAGAGGTGAGGCTGACCGGCCTGTAGTTACCCGGGTCTTCCTTATTCCCCTTTTTAAAAATGGGGGTTATGTTCCCCCGCTTCCAGTCATCAGGGACCTCACCAGACCGCCACGACTTCTCAAATATGATGGCTTGGCAACTTCATCCGCCAGTTCCCTCAGGACCCGAGGATGGATCTCATCAGGACCCATGGACTTGTGCACCTTCAGGTTCCTTAGATGATCCCGAACCTGCTCTTCGAGTACAATGGGCAGTTCTTCATTCTCGCAGTCCCTGCTTGCACCTTCTACAGCTTGGGTGGTGGGACAGGAACTCTTGTCGGTGAAGACTGAGGCAAAAAAGTCATTGAGAACCTCAGCCTTCTCCATGTCCTGGGCAACCAGGACACCAGTTCCCTTCTGGAGGGGGCCTACATTTTCCCTGGACTTTCTTTTGTCCCCTACATACCTATAAAAGCTCTTCCTGTTACATTTTATATCCCTGGCCAGATTCAGTTCTGCCAGGGGTTTGGCCTTCCTCACCTTATCCCTGGCCACTCACGCAGCCTCTTTGTAGTCCTCCCAGGCTACCTGTCCCCACTTCCACCCTCTATAGGCTTCCTTTTTCACTTTCACTTGGTCCAGGAGCTCCTTGCTCATCCACGCCGGCCTCCTGGCCTTTTTGCCCGACTTGTTTTTCATCGGGATGCACCTCTGCTGAGCTTGGAGGAGGTGCTCCTTGAATATGGACCAACGTTCCTGGGCCCCTCTTCCCTCCAGGGCCGCCTCCCACGGCACTTGGCCCATCAGGTCCCTGAAGAGGCCGAAGTCCGCCTTCCTGAAGTCTAGGGCAGAGAGCTTGCCGTGTATTTTCCTTGCTGCCCCGTGGATCTTGAACTCCACCATGTCATGGTCGCTGCAGCCAAGGCTGTCCTTTAGTTTCACATCCCCGACCAGTCGCTCCCTGTTGGTGAGCACAAGGTCGAGCATGGCACCCCTCCTTGTCAGCTCCTCTATCGCCTGCAGGAGGAAGTTGTCATCCACTCATTCCAGGAACCTCCTGGACTGCCTGTGCCCTGCTGTGTTGTCTCTCCAGTGCAGTGATCAAGCTGGTTCAGGACCTGAACATGTAACTGAGGCACTCTGTGGATTCCTTATCACGGGATTTTTTACAGAAGAAGTCAGAGACAAACTAGGAGTACTTATGGCAATGCAGTGCAGGAGATGTAAGAGATGCTGCGCTGTCAGGTAACTTCCTCTCCGTTATTTCTAGTATTAATTTTGCTTTGTCAAAAGCCTCTGAGAAGGATAAACTCAAAAGGTGCTTTAAGATACCTTGCAATTTAAGAACATAAACATTATATCAGCAAGCTCTGGTATCTAAAAGTTGAACAGACTGTCTTGTATGTAAGAAATGCTGTGCAAAAGCAATTTTCCCATCTGGGAAAATGAATCCGTGGTGAGTATTTTATGCCTCAATTGTATCTGAAAACAGAGAGTTCTGATATTTTATGGTGTTCCAGTGTCACTATTTCCTATGATGAAGCTGTGGCTACCACTCACTGTGTGCTAAGGGGGATAATGGTCACAAAACTCATTGTCTCCAAGGTCTATTGCAGCCTTCTTGCTGGATAAGAACCTATTTGAAACTACTAAATAATGCAGGTATCCTATCTTTGTGAAAAGGTTTCTATGCCTATCCATTACATGGAAAATTGCAGAATCTCTAGGTAGGTAACCTATCTGGAAATAGTCCTCCAATGGGGGCTTTCTGACATGACCCTAATAAAAGAAGTTCTAAGAATCAAGGAAAGTATCAGTGAGCAAATACTCTGTCAGGAGGAGTATGCAGATGCAGTGAGTGAGAATGGTGCTTTCTGATATCTGTTTTACTTTCAAAGGTATTGAGTTTTCCCATGGGAGGGAGTTTCTGAAGTACTGAGTGTGGCTGTTTGTGAAACGTCGCAGTGCAGATGTACTGTTGGCTACATGTTCATGGAGGGAATGCTCCAGCCAATGCAGGAGCTGCAGAGGCTGTCCTGTTGGCCTTCAGAGCTCTTACTGGCCCTGCTAATTGGCACATCCCTACATCTCTACATCCAAGGAAATTTAATTAGTGTAAAGCCACCTTCATCTTAACTCTGAAATACGCTGGGCTATAGTTCGGGCACAGCTGAGTCTCCAGGACTTGAAATGCTGTTCTGGAATACTACTGGACCTACCAAGCCAAAAATACTGTCTTAGTAGAATGAGTTTGAATTTTAAAGAGTTTACTGTGCTGTCTCATTCACCTGCACTAGAATCACAGACAGACAGTGAAGAGCAAGGGTTATATTAAAATATAATGCAGGGAGGTCACCTATAGGCAATTGTCAAATGTAATAACATGCACAGGCTTTAAATGGAGTTGCATCAAAACTCTTGCCCACAGAGAAACTTCGGTCCTGGTCCAGCTCTTACACCAGAGTGAGCAGGACAAACTCCTCTGCATAATTTTTTTCCCCTGAAGAAGCTCTAAATCTCCCAAAGGCAAGGTGGAAAATAAACCTCTTCCTTGCTGCCTAAGCCTGGCCTAGGCTATGGCTCACTATAAATGCCTACAAATGCATCTTCAATAAAAAAAAAACCCTGATATTTTATTTTCCTGAAGTTCCCAGGAAGATAAGAAGTGTTACTGTGCTAATGGTATGTTGAGAAAACCACCATTTGCCAGGCTGGTGGTGCCAAGCCATTAAAAAGGACATGCAAGCTGTGGACAAGACTCATGTCTGCAAGTGGCGACTTGCTCCAGTGTGAGCATGGCAGGCTAATAAAAAACAAAACAATGGCAAAAAAAAAACCAACAACTGTTGTCCTGCAAGAAGTGTCCAGTATCATAAAGCAGGTGTGATTTACAGCTCAGCACCTTGATTAGCTGTGTCCTCTGAGGAAAGGCTCTGTTTGGGACCGGGGAATGGCAGAGTGTGGGGGTAAAGCTGCTGTGGCCAGGTGCTCATCAACGTCCTGCTGGCACATGGTCCCACTGTGCCAGTGCTGTGCTCTGTCACACAGTTTGCTGCTTCTGGAATGAAAAATGGCCTAATTCATGCCTACTGTCATGTTGGGGGACCCTTAACAAAACTAGTGCATATGACTAGGTCAGAATAGGTTAACGAAGTCTGTTTTCCGACTTTCGTGAAACTATGAGTTAGAAGATTGCATGGCTGAAGCCAGGAAATCTCCTTATCTAATTATTTCAAAAGTGTATAGGGTACATGCATTTCCAAAGAGCAAGAAGACAAAGAGAAGGTTTTTTTTTTCATAACACCTGATTCAGCAATGCATATACTCACATGCATGTGAGTAACCCTGGGAAATTCAACTATGGAGACAAAAATGCAGCAATAAGACTATTCATAGGCTTTACATTAGACATCTACTTCGGTTCCTTATGGCTTAGTATACTTCTTGTGCATTTACTTGTGTCCTGGTTTTGGCAGGGGTGGAGTTAATTTTCCTCTCAGTAGCTGGTGTGTTTTGGATTTCGTGTGTGAAGAATGTTGATAAAACACCCTGATGATACGAGTTGTTGTGAATGAGACCAAGGACACCATCCTGCTTTCCAAGTCTCGCTAATGTGCAGATGCAGGAAGCTGGGAGAAAGACAGACAGAATAATTGATCCAAACTGGCCAAAGAGAATATTCCATGCCATAAACATCATGCTCAGTATATAAGTGGGGGCTGGCCAGGGCAGGTATCTGCCTTCCTGGCATCCATCTTTCTCCCTCGTTTGCTGGCATCGTTCCCTCTACCTTGCTGGCCCCCTTTCTCTCCTTTGCTTGCCGCTTGGTTTCGTTTCTGTGATTGCTGCTCGGGACAGGCTGTATTGGTCGTTGGGACATCGGGTGGTGAGAAAACATACATTGTTCGTTTTGTACATTTTAATATCCTTATATTCTGTTATTATTGTAGCTTTACCTTGTTATTTTAGTAAATTATCTTAATCCCAACCCATGAGTTTTCCTTCCTTCCCAATTCTCTCCCCCATCCCACTGGGGAGGGGAAGGGTGAGTGAGAAACTGTGTGGTAATTCGGGCTAAACTGTCACAACTTGACTGTTAAACACTGTTGATTAATACTGAAATTGCAAAACATTAACCAAAGCTAAGTCAACTGAATGAAAGGGAAAGGAAACATGAAGAGTTCTGGCAGATCAGGGCAAACACCAACATGGAGACCCTGGAAGCACTCTGCTTTTTGTACTTCTTTGTGGAGTGAAACTGACTGCAGCACATTGGGAATCATTTTGCAAATACTTGATCACTTGTAGTTTTTCTTCAATATTGCCATAAGGCATTTTTAGTAACATTTTTGTGAGGTCAAAGCATTGGCTAGAACAAAGAGAAGTATGTACTACAGTTGCTTTTAAACAAATGAAATCTACTGTTGTAATAAATGTGTTGTAAGCCTGTGCTTAGATCTATAGGAATGAACACTCCCTGCCTAGTTTTCCCCTTTCAATACAGTCTAAAGTGTGAGACAACAACAGACAAAAAAAGGACACCTAGTGTAGTATTAACAAACCCTGCACTTTTAACAAGCCATCCCACGATACCAAATTACAGCTTTTATGTATTAAATCTTCCAAAGGCCATATCTACCCTGTTATGCCGCAAGCATCTCCAGTGCCATCTCCTGAGAAGTAGGCTTTGCTACTATTAAAAAAGACTTCAAGGTGCAGCTATTACAATAAACAATAATATCTTACTTTCTTAACGTCGAACCAGTTAGATCTCAAGGAAAATTAATTGTGTCTTTCTGTTTTCATAAAGGTTTTTTTTTTTACAGGAAGGAATAGGTAAAAAATTAAGTGTTTTTTTGTAAGCAAGCTTGTACCAACAACTGCATGCACTTGTTTTCCAGAATCACAAGGGTGATTTATTTGTTTGAGCCTTCCACAGTTACCTTTAGGTTTGAAATTTTCCTTCTGGCATTTTTCTCAAGGCCATGTAACTGGACTTGCTGTGGCAATGTATGCTGATCTTTTTTCTGCCTCTTTTTTGCTGACTTTTGATAAAACAAGGCCTCCCTGCTGTCTGTATCTTCATTGAAGTGATCACTACTCTTTCTTTTTGGAGTAAAGATCCTGGTTGTTCCAGCTAACTGATTCCAGAGCTATCTCCTACAAATACCAATGTGAGGTCTGGCAGGATGTCATCGTGCATTGAGAACTGGATCCCTTTCCCCTAGAAACAGCAAACTCTGAAGCAGCGGTTGTCGGAAGGCAGAGACTAATCATCCACACATATAAGTATACTCTACAGGTTAGAGTGATTGAGGAGGTTGCTGATAACTTGTGCAATAAGAAATTAATGAAACTTTTATTTCAGAGCTCCTAACATTACAATTCACATGAAATTCTGTTTTCAACTCAACTGAATTTTAATAGTTTATAAACCACTTACTGACATTGTTTTTCACTGGCAATTCCTGAGAAAATCTGATAGCCTGCCAAAGTAATAACATCACATTACTATTCCGAGCAAAGGACCACACCGCACCTGCAACCCTAATCTATGCTCTATTGGGAACTGGTATGTACCAAAAACTTGTACTGGCTTCAGGGGAAGAGAGGATAGCAGGCTGGGCTTCCTTTCACCGTTACCATATATTCAACACAAAGCTCCACAATCCGATTTCTACCTTCTTTGGGGTCTCAACATAAACAGTTACTACACACCACTTCTGTCAATATGTGAGACAAAGATCTGTCCCGTCTCATCCAGGAAAGAGCCTTCATGCTGCTAGATCATGGAATTAGGGATCTTGGTTAAAAGGTAGAGTTTACTGGAGAAATTTAAGGTTTCAAATCCTGATAATGAAATACAAGTAAAGCATTGATTAAAAGCTTTGGATAGATTGCCCATTCTTTTCTTCTTTTTTTTTTTTTTTTTTTTAAGTAGTGAAATTATGTACCAAGCCACCACATTCACAGAAAATGAAGTACTCAAAATTTATGAAGTACTGGTCTTAGAGTTTTAAAATATGTTTAAATGTTCCCTTTGTGTTTATAGTATATGAAATCATATTTAAATCATACTTAAAAATTGATAAGTCTATTTTGTCCACTGATCCTCCACAGGGGACATTTTGAGAACAACTATAACCCTGGTAGATTCTAATTTTCAATTTAAAACCTGCATGTTAATATTTCTGTTCCACAATTACTTCATCTGTTTTGAGAAAGCCAGTCTAAACACCACGGTATTTCTGAACGAGCTGGGCCAATCCCATTAATTTGTTCAGGTTACTGCTTTGGAAAAATTTCCACTTGGCATTTATGTTGCAGGGATTTCTTCTAGGTTCACCCCTTTTCATTTCATCTTACAATTCTCTTTAAAAAAACATAATTTTCAGCTTCAAGGCCCCTAAGAAAAAATAAAACCACAAAAGACTATTTTGTCAAAGAAACCCCCTACATCCCAGGAAAGCTCACTTCCTCACTTGCAAAGCATCAAGTGGTTGTAGCTGTTTCTGCATCTGAACAATTTTTTTCCTCTTACCCAACTTACACTGCATAAGTGGTAGTAAAATCCACAGAAAAAGACATTTATTTTCCATTAGGCAGACCTCTTTTGCTCCATTACCGTCATCCATACAAAAATACACTTAGTAAAAGGCTAGCAATGATACATAGTATAGAGCTGATGATAGTTGATTTCTATATTCAATAATTCCCCTTAAAAGGAGCAATCACCTCACTGGAGTCATTAAAGAAGCAGTTGTCATTCATACTGCCTGCAGAATTAAATTCACCACTAGTTCCTAAGGCTTCTCCTACAATGTGGTATGATTCAGATGGATGGTGTCTTCCATAACTTTTATTTTCTACTTGGTAGTTATGAAATTTATTCAGTTATCAGTCTTTTCTTGATTGACATACTGGGGAGTCGTGTCTGTGGAATCCAGATCTCCCAAAGCAACTTCTTGTCAGCTGCTTTTCATGTAGGAGGCCCGCTACACAAAAAAACTGAGACAAACTTGGAAAATGTGAATAAGAAGACATACCTTTTTCTAATTCCTCTGATAACATTTGAACAGACTCTTCATTGTTGATTGGATGGCATTGTGTTTTTTCTTATTAAGTATTCTGCAAAATCTGGAGTCTTCTACAGATCTCTCTCTTTTACACTTGCAATGAATTTCTGGGGAAAAAATTTGCTCTCTTAGGGAGAATGCTTGCTGCTATTCATTCCTTCACTTTCTTCAGCAATGTTCCGTGAAATATGATCCACTCAAAAGTGGCTAGGGTGAAAACTGATTCTTTTTCTTGAGCTACATGGCACTGCATATCCTTTTCAGTGTAACTGTGCAAATCATGCTCTTTGTGGCTAGCAGCATCATGATCCCATACACTTTTAATAGTCTTCTCTGATTCATAAATCCACACAATTTCATTTTTTTTTCTGGTCCTTCTCCCCTGCTCAGTTGAATCATGACAGAAAATTTTCTTTGTGATATTTTCTGAAGGGATCTGCAGTTAATTTTTTCTAGACTGCTGTCTTATGAATATTTATAGCATCTGTTTTGAGTTCCCCAATGATCATTTATACATCAATAATATCAAGTTCCTCCATCTTGTCAGCTGTATCAAAGTTGCCTATTGTTCCAGTGGGAAACCTCTTTGATATATAACACTTGACAAATCTTTTCATTTGCTTGCAAGAAATGATTAGGAGATTTTCATATCTGTCTTTTATTGGCCCTGAAGGGCTCCAACCAAAATAATTTACAACCCTTTTTGTGACTGACATCACTTTTGTACATCTTTTTAATGCCTGGCACTTTGACTGCTCAGATTTAAGTACAGGCATAAGCACAGGTATATAATTATTTGCCTGATTTAATAGTCATTTCAGGTGTTTACCTGTGATTCTATTTTCTGCCACTTCTTCTTCTGCTGTCTTGATAACCTCTCATCCAATATCTCTGAAGAGATTCACCTTTGATTATTTGCCTTTGGTGATGAGATCCCGCGTGACTTCATCAGTTTGTTCTTGCTGTTCTAGAAAAAACCTAATACGCTCTCCACCAGACAGGCACAGGGAATCTGAGCTTCTCCACGCTTTTTAATAATATTATTTTTATATCATCCTCTATATTATGATAATTAAAATGCCATTTTTACTGAAGAGATGTTGTAAGACTGTGATGTTTCTGATTGCTTTCTTTGCAATTTATTTTTCTGTTTTAATTGGTGTCATTGCTGCTCACTGGCCATAGCTGCTCTGCTTTTCTCTTTCTTGCCTCCTGAAAGGAGGAATAAAACATGGTCTCATTGTTTCTCCATTATACCATCTGGTGATGCCAAAACTGCTTTATAAATGTTTGTGTGGAGATATACATTACCACCACAGGATGATCTTGCCAATAAATACACAAGCCATTTTCCACCATCTTCATGTGATCCATTTCTAAGCACGTCACTACTGCGTGGTCTGCAGCATTCTGTCTCTGTGTGTGCATTCCTTTCACATAGGCCAAGGAGGATGTCGTGCTAACTTAATAAAGTCCTCTGGGTTATTTTGTTTTTCTTTTTCTTCTTCGTGCTATCCTTCTGTTAGGGACATAGTACTGCACAACTGTTATGTTCATGCACAGTATCTGGAGTTTCATGTACAGGGCATTACCCATAACTCAGTCGCAGTTTCCTGTGACTTTTCACTCTGATGGGCTCAGCTCGCTCTTCCTACTGCACGGATCGTCATTTCTTGAGCCTGATGCAATCTGTACTTGACCATCTGGCCTCACTTAGTTTTCCAGTTTTCCTGTGATTATTTTTTTACTTTTTTTCAGCATGTAGAATCAAATGTACCTTCCATAATTCCATACGCAAGAAAAAGGGATCCTTCAGCAGAATTTTTTTCGAAGTATAGGCTGCTTTCAAGGGGAAGTTTTGACTCTCATCTGTCAAACACACTGATTATAGAGTGTGTCACTATCTGTGACTCTAAAAGTCTGAGATTCAAACGGACCAGATCTCTCCTCTGAACTTAGAGCTTCATAGAGATTTCAGACTAGGAACTAGAAGGAAAGAGGTGACTTCATGCATAATTTTTGGGTTCACTGTCAGCTTACGATTACCAGCTGAAAGTTCATTATTGTAATTTCAAGCACACGGGAGTTTGCTTCTTAGTTGAACAGTTAAACTCTCCAACAGAGATAGACAAAATTAAGTTTCTGAATGAACTTCCAGGCATTCTGCTACATTTTTCAAAGTTTTTTTTCTATATTGATCAGCACTGTGCAAGTAACCAGGTGCTGTTTGAATATGCACAAGTGATAATACGACCTGCAGTTCTGAACTCAGCACTCGCAGAATGTATGCATTGGTGAGCAGTTATTTGATCTTAACTTTACAATTTGATCTAGTCATCATTGAGATTTGCTGTAAGAATGACTGCTTGCAACCAAAGGGACAATCAGATAACTTTGTTAGAATTGTCTAAGGAAAAATATGTAAATACATTGTTTAGTAAGCTAATAAAAAATATTGTTGTGAAGTTTGTATAAAAGTCTTCCCAGAAAAGTTAATAAATATACAGATGAATTCTTACCTTGCACATAAAAGTGGCCATGATAATTCAGGGAAAGAGTAGAATTTGTAAGTGGATAAATTATGTTATTGTAATGCTGAGCAGTAATATTCTTTTGGCAGATGTAGGTGAGGTAAATGGTGATATGACAAAAAGCAAATGGAAAGTTGGGTAGGTTACTGAAGATTACAAAAATTGTGGAAAACTTGATAATGACCTAGAAAAGTAGCATTTCTTATGCAAAGAAGTCTAAGTGGAGAGCAAGAACATGCTGGATTTTAATACGTGGCCACATCTTGTATGCAGATCCTCTTTTAATTCTATGCAGCTTCTTCTGGGTTTTCAACTACTTTTAACCTTTTAAGAAAAACATCAGGTCATTATGGACAGCACAATTAAGAAATGTACTTATTGTGCAGTAGTGGTCAGAAAAGTTAATTAGATGTTAGGCTGCATTAAGAATGAGACAGAGAATAAATAGGAAAAGATAACATCTTCTTTTATGTATGCTGATATTCCAAACTCATCTTGAATACTGAATTCACTTCACATTGTATTATCTCAAAAAAAAAGAAGTTGTAAAAAATAAAACTATCTGGAAAAAAAAAAAAAGCAATGAAAGGGATTCATTAGCATTATGAACAAGTGAGGTAATTACATTAGAAGGGAGCAAAAAGTCCAGGGCTATTTCAGATGGAAAGATGTTGAAGATGCAGTAGAGATATGGGTAGAGGAGATATAGAGGAATCATGCAAACAAAACATGATAGCAGGGAGACTGAACCGATTATGCCATTTGTGCCTTCTTCTAATAACAGAAAAAATGAACTGTATGATTGCTTTCTGTGATTAAACAGTAGATTCATAATGTTCAAAAGGAAATTCTTTCTCTTTCTGTAATGAAAAGTTAACTTGTGGTATGCAATGGTGCAAGAAATTGAGCAAATAGCTTAGTGTGATGCAAGGATGGATTTCAGTGCCAAGAGGGAATAACTAAATGCAATCACATGGAATAAGATAAAACAACAGAGGTCATCAATCCTAATGTTGTTAACCATAAGCCATTCATGTTACCAGCATTCATTTTGCTCATTGTTACTACAGCTGTGCTTTGAGGGAACAGTATCACGACATCAGTAAGATCATGATAGGAGATTAAAACCCCTCTCAAACAGTATCCTGAGCTGTGACCATCAGTGTGTTCCCACATGTCATCTCCTAAATCTCTGAACGGTGGAGACCACTGTTGTGGTTTTCTTTAGTGAGGGGGGGCCTAAGGTGGTAGCTTCTGTAGGAAACTGCTAGAACTCGCTCCCCTTTGTTCAGTGGACTCGGCCGGGCCTAGGGCGGACCCGCTGCTGGCCAAGGCCAAGCCGATTGGTAGCAGAATGTTCTGTGATAACGCCTCTGTGATAACATATTTAAGAAGGGGAAAACAGAAAAAAAAAAAGAGAGAAGAGAAGATGTGAAGAAGCTGAGCAGGGGCAGAGGCGCAGAGGGGGAGGCACAGGCCTCATGGGCCTTGCAGGCCTCACCGTCTGGCCTCTCGCCAGGTGGCCAACTGGGCCCGACTCGGCCCTGCTGCTGGTTATCTTGTTCTCTGTCTCATTATCCTGCTGTTTGTAGTAATAAATGAATAGTTTTCCCCAAGTTGAGTCTGTTGTCTGTTTTGCCCGTAACAGTAACTTTAAGGATTTCTCCCTGTCCTTATCTCAAACCTCGAGCTGTTTTTCTTATATTATGTCTCCCTATTCTCTCGAAGGGTGGGGGGAGTGAGAGAGAGACTGCGTAGTCTGGTCCTGATCGGGGCTGAACTACGACAACCACTAACCTGAAACCAACCTCGGACTCCTTGACTGTGCTCATGCTGGAATGTACTCTTTGCCCCTCTTCCCCACGCTTCTTGCACGGGTCATAGCATTTGGGACTATCCAGGCAAATTACTGCAGTGGCTCTGTAGCGTTGATTTATTGATTGCATTAAAGGGTTGTAGCTTAGGACTTTTAATAATTTCCACAGTATCATAACACACTGCCCATGGTTGTCACTTATCCCTTCTCAACAGAGAAATTTGCACTGCGTGCAAGCATGACATTGCTCTGGGAACTAAAAAGGCAAGGAAATCACCAGTGTGTAGCTCAGAGGTACTGCCTCCTGAAGAAATAAAACAAACCCACAGCCAGAGGAACAGTCACATTGCACCTGAGGTTCAGTTTTGACTTTTCTTTCCAGCAGAAAGCCACAGAGCAGAGCTTCAAGCTGCTCCTGAGAGGCTTCACCCTGCCCCGTGCTGAGCGCTCTGAAGCCCAGTCCAGCCCTGAGCCTGACAGCTGGTTGACTTCTCCATTCGGGACCAAGTTTCTGGAGAGCTCAGGGAGGGATTTTTTTGAGCTCTCCGGGGTGTAAAAATATTATGCTTCATCTTGGATTGATTCCTTGCTAGGTGGTGCAACAAGTCCCTGCACTGAGGCAAAGGGAAGAGCAGATACCATCTCCCCACTCCCCTGTATACATGTTTTTGGTGGGAGCTGGTCCCACGAGCATTCTAGAGAGCCCCACCACCTGCATTCTCCCTCCCCAAGCACAGGTGCTATGAAGGTCCCTGTTTTTCAGCCATATTACATAGAAGAAAGGGTCCTTGCACAGCCACAATATCAGGGACAAAGTATTCATTTGGTAAGGGTGCCCACAATATGAATGAGCCTACGTAGGAGGAGATTCGTAACACTGACTTGAATGCTGAGCTATTGGTTGCTATGGAGTTCAACTGAAGTGGAAAGTGACAGCAAAAAACCTCATCATATTTGGATATAGAAGAACCTCAAGCAGAAACATAACATGGGGAATATTTTTATGTCTTTAAGAAAGCCACTGAGAGGCAATTTTTGCATGATAAAAGAATAGACAGATGTAGTTTCTTTCTGCAGGCTGGTACATTTCCCCTTCCCTGGCAACAGCAGAGGCTTCCAGCTCACTCCAAGTGGGAATTCAAAGCCAGCAAGATATCTGTGGGTGACTGGCCTCCGTTCAGTTATAAGTTAAGCAGTGGATTTCTGATGTTGTTAAATATAATTCAGGCCTCAGTTTATTCTACTCTATTCTTTGTATCCAGTGCACTGTTGGACTAACCATTTCCAGAAAAAAAAAAAGATAAATCAGTACACTTATCTATCCAGTCTGTTATCCTGTATGTAAAGTTATTTTGGAATTGTATTTATAGACTCACACAGATGCTGTGGGGAAAAGCTTGCTATCTTTTCATTACAAAACAGGAGTGACGCCTGTCTGAAGCTGACATACTGGAGCAGCCTAAGATAGCTACACTGGTTGTGACAGAAGAATAATTTGTAACTATGACATGAACTTAATGCAACCTGTATTTTATTCAGTAGGAGTTTTATCTGCATATATTCTGATTCTACAGAGAAATGAAAAACAATCTGTAGCTTAACTTTGACATGGCAAAGAAAGAACTGTACCCCACAAAATAAGAAAAAATCTCAGATTGTTGTGTAAGAATTTCTCCAGTTTGCATGCTGGTGAATTATTCATATTTTTGCAGCTAATGCATTTAAATGGCTTTGAATTGTTCTATTAAGAAAGTTACCCACGGCTGGTCAAAATATTTGTTGCGAACATTTGCTGTGAATGCAGCCCATTTTCTCTGTGAATTGTAGACAAGCCATGCTAATTTCTGCACACATATGCGCTATTCAGACCTCAGACGAATGAGACAAACAAGCCCTTTTCAGTGCATGAGTCAGCTGTGAGCTCCTCTGTTCCACTGTTCATCTTCTCTGGTGCAGGATTAGTCAAGTGAGTCACCATGTTTATTCATTTTGCAGTTAATCTTCCTGGTTATTCTTCAGCCAAGGACTGCCCAGTATTGTGTGGGGTTCATATGAAGGGCCTTTCCTCACCAAAAGGTCATAAAATGTGAAGATCAGGTCTTTCAGTGGTTGGACTGACTGCTATTTCCCTCTGATGCCAAAGAGGCAGGGTAGCTGCTCGTGATCATGAGTTCGAATCAAGACATGAATCCCCAAGGACTGTATGTCAGTATTTTCCAGTGCTTTTTTTCAACAGAAGTGAGTTTTAAATTTCTAAAATAAATACATATATTTAAAAAACCCCAGATGTTTCTAAGAAGCTGGGGCTTTCTTATCTATACTTCATGAGCAGAAAGAAGAATTTAATCTACTGAAATAAATGACTCGGTACGATTTATGAAAGCCTGTACAAAACCCAGTGCTGACTGGGTTCCAAGGGCTTTTCCATGAACACCATAACTTGGCTGCATGTGAGAGCAACACAAAATGCTCCTTCCTGGGTTCTCCCTCCTTCACCAGCATCAATCTTCTTGCTGTTCATGTCTCCCTTGCTAAGCCCTTCCTTACAGCCTCTCTAGCTTTGATTAGCTCAATCATGTGGGGCAACCTGAACATATCGTTCTGGTGCTTCTTCTTTCTGCTCCCCCTTCTGCACATTACTCCCAGTGGGAATCCTTCTCACAGAGCAGTGCCGGCTCTCCTCCCGGCACTAGAAGCTCAACGTGCATCTCTCCTCTCTCTTGGTGATTTACTGTGTGGGGAGGGAACAAAGCAAGATGTGGTCTCTTACCTGGTTTGTACCTATGCTGTGTTCATAGCTTGTTAAATGTCGTTCAGCCTTGACCATAGCTTTTTTTTTTTGTGAGGTGTAATACACTGTCTTCTCTTCCAAAGTGTTCAAACAGACCAAATGAAACCAGTTTTACGTTGCTCAGTCTTTTGTTAGCTTATGTTAAGTACGATGGTGTTGCAAGTTCACTTCTTTGTTACATTTAAAATGTGATAAATTCATTGATTTGGTATCCCAAGCCATTTTTTTAACAAGTAAAGAAATCCCTTTCATGTGCATTTGCATTTAACTAAGCTACCTTTCCAGTATTACAGGGGAGAAGCGCTTACTGAAACTGTCAAGATAACGACACTGGTCCAAACTTTGTTAGCCTGCTGTCTCATGGGATAGGCAGGATTTTTAGTGACAGTTTGTTTTTGCTTGCTACCAGGCAAACTTAATGGCTTCAGCTGCCAGTACTTCTGTACATTCATGCTTTTAACCATCTGAAAAATCCAATTAATTTAACCAGCATGCCTAAAACAGAGCCTATGCTTAACTGTTCAGAAACGGTAATGTCAAATGTCTTTACTGAAGCTATCTTCTCCAAAAGTGTCGCTTTCTTGCAGAGTGTCTAATTTGACCCTTTATTTTCCAACAGTCCCTCAGCTTTATTATCCCTGTGTCTCTTCAAAATGACTGGTGGCAGAGACATGCAAATAGATCATTTAATTTCCCTGCAATGTCTTTATCCCCTTTAATTGTTCCCATTGCACCCTGGTACTCCACTGAGCCTTTTGATTCTCTCACAGCCTGCTTACACCTCTTATAATTAAGTAATTTCTTCTTATTTATTTTCATGTTATGCCTTTGGCTAATCTCTCCACCAAATCCCTCAGCTAAACCATCTTCATTTTTGTTTTACATTATTGTTCCTTACCACTAGCTTCTGTTGGGCTAACTTCCCATTTTCCAACAGATATTTGAAGAGCCTCTTTTGTGGTAAAGCAGATAGGCACTTTCCATTCAGCCAAAGCAGATAGGCACTTTCCTTCCCTCCTATTTTTTTTGTCTTTCCCGGGCTTGTGCAAATCTTTTGTAACTCATTACTGGCTCACTTCAGGAGGCTCCATGCTGAATCCTTACAGCACCTTATGCATTTCCCTTTGTGTAATAGTAATTTATTTCACTTTTCTTTTTTTTTTTGTTTTGTTTTTGTGAGAGGGTTAAAGTGGTGGGGAGGGACGTTGGAGGAAGAAAGGGAATATTAAGCAAAGGAACAAATGAGATGAACTAAGAGAAAGTGGTTCTGTGTTCATGCATAGAAAATGATTTGGATGCAAATCAGTCACACAGCTGAATGATTTGTCTCAAAGCTTCAAGATTAGGGAGCAGAGGGCTCCAGCCTCAAGTGGCACTCTGTCTGATTTCTATCCAGACCCTGCATTCAGAAAACAGCGTGCCTGCAAACAGCCCACCTGGAGGACTTGTGTCTGCTTTCATGTCTCCTTGTACTCATCTGAAAAACGTCTTTGTGTTCACTTTGAGTTATTTCCTACATCATGACTTAGGACTGCAAGTATGTAGAGAAGGGAGGGTTCTGGGCAGGGGACAGCCAGAATAGTTACACACTAAAAGAAGTGAGTGCCACATCTCCTGGGCAAATAATTTCTACTGAAAATACAGGGAAGTACAGGTGATAAATTGCTTGATAATGTGGTAATTTATGTAGACACTTAAACAAATATTGTTGTCCCTAAGACAGAATCTGAGAGGGAGATTTTGCTCAATCAAATGAAGTATTTCATTGTGATGTAGAATTTAAGTGGATTATAGAAGGTGCCTTATATACACCATTTTCATACAGCCCTACTGAAATCATCACACAGCCTTTAAAGGCATCAGAGGTAGCAGGATCATGAATATGAGTTTGTATCTTCTATTAGGGAAACTTCTTCCCAAAAATAAAGGATGAAGTCTTTTCTGATCTCAATGTGGCCCTATTTTCACATCTTCAGTAAATAAGATTTCTGTTCATTTTAAGATGCCCCGTCCCCAGAAACATTCAAGGCCAGGCTGGATGAGGCTCTGAGCAACCTGATCTGGTTGGAGATGTCCCTGCTCCTTGCAGGGGGGTTGGACTAGATGACCTTTGAAGGTCCCTTCCAATCCAAACTATTCTATGATTCTAAGATTTGCAAATGTGGGGTTAAATCAAGCTCTGAATTAGTCCATCTTCCCCAATCTAGCCTGAAAGTCTATGCATGAATGATGGTATCATTGTGTGTTGATGTCAACAAGAGTGCAGAGAAGGCTGGCATGTGTGTGAGTACTCCTTCAGTTTGTCTGTTTAGCACAGCTTCCCCGTGCGATTCAAAAAGTTGTCCTGTTACTGCAAATGAGGGAGGGGTGGTCTGGTGTCCAGCAGCAACAGCGTTAAATACCTTTAAGCTCTATGTATTGCAAGTTGCCTCAGCAATTATACTTCAGAGAAGCTTCTAACTTAGGCTTCTAACTTAGGCACAGCTCAGAAACAGCTTTTCAAGGGACCGTGTCTTTAGAGAAGGAATGTACATTTCCACTCGAAACCTGCTGAGAGAAAAGGAAAGAATAAGAAAACACTTCAGCATTTACTTCTAATGGAAATTTATCATGTGTTGCTCCCTTTCAGGGGTAGAGGTCTTGATGGTAGAGAAGTTTGTTTTGACTGCACATAGTTTTTTTCTCTCAGGCAGAATTTGAAACAACGCTCTTGTTGGCTTAGATGACTTGTTTCAAATTAAAGAAAACAGCAGAAAAGGATTAAATTAAAATCTCCATGGGAGAACACAGTGTGGGCCTTTCCTGTAATAGATCTTGGGCCTCATCAAAGTTTGAGAATTATGCAGAGGTAAATCAAACTGCAATAGCAGTATGCTGCAGTTTCATTTTACAGGAGGTTAAGCTGTACTTTCTGAAGCTTTCCTTGCTTGTTGCTCTCTAAAAGAATCCATTGTTTGTAAATATACTTAACAGGAAGGACAGATGATGAGAGGGCCTGATTCAGCTTAATGAGGTATAAATATGGAATATGACATTAAAGTGTCCAACTCTCACTTTTGTAAAATGCATGAGATGGAAGTAGAGAGCAATCCAGGCTTCTAAGTACAGATTTTCACATTAAAGAAAACATTTCAACATTTCCTTCTCTGTCACTTGCTATCTCCTTCAGGGCTTCCAAGATTTCTAATTATTCTCCCTGAGCTGAGGGAAGCCTTGCAGCCAGCCTATTGGTAGCCGCTAATTAATAAAGAGTTCAAATTTTGAGTGGATGCAGCTATTTTCCATGTTGCATTTCGTTCACAGAAACAAGATAACAGTCAAACTTTATTGTGCAAAGCCTTGAATCATTCTTCCACTCAAGCAGGAAGCCAGGGAGCCTAGTTATAACTATACCATTTATATTAATATCATACTGATTTATTTCCTTTTCTGATTTTCTTCTTTATAATAGAAAGAAAAGAAGGGAAAAAAGATCCAAACAAAAAAACTAGTAGAGTATATCCAAAGGAGCAGGGATTTAAACTCATAGCATGAATCCATTTCATTTCACCACAGAAAAATATTTTCCCAAAGTAGCTTAGCTAAAATGTATTGTAAGGAATGCCAGAAGAATCCAAAAGATTTAATTCAGGGTTTATTTTATCCACCAGTGAGCAGGACTTATCACATCAAGCAGAGGAATGTAAGTTTTGGAGGAAGAGCGCTTTAGTGACACCTCTGAAACAACTCTCTCTTCAAATGAATTCTACCAGAATAAATCCCCGACACTTGCTCATGCCGCATCCACAGCAAAGCTGAGTGTCTTGAGGTTTGAAGATAATGGCAACCATTGATGGTTTTTGGTTTTTTTTCTGCTTTGGCTTTAGGAACTCCTTCATAGATATCCTTCGGGCTATTCTACTGTCCTTGGAAGTGCTCATCGAAGATCAGGAGCTTCAGATAAATGGCTTCATTCTAATTATAGACTGGAGCAACTTCTCCTTCAAGCAAGCCTCCAAGCTTACGCCGTCTATCCTCAAATTGGCCATTGAGGGGTTACAGGTAGGTGGAGGGTAATACATGTACCTCCAACTGTTATTGCTGCAGACAGAGGGAGAAAATAATCCAGAATGCTTTAGTGTCCCATCTACTTGCAGCATAGATTGATTTTGAGATGTTTCATTTTGACTGTCTTTGGCTCTTATTTCAGCTGTAAATCAGTATAACCAGTATGTGTGTTACTTACCGCAGCATTAAGAAGGACAGTTAGAGATTTGAGTTTTAATCCATCCAAGAATTCAGAGGGATTAAAATCCAGCAGCATCTGCCTTCTGGAGTGTGCAGTCCAGCACATCTGTATGCAGAGGGAGGGTGGCAGAAGAAAGCAACTCCCTCAGCAGATGGAAGTGCGCTGTCGTGTTCACACGGACGCATTTGAGTTGGAGGGAAATGAGGAAGAGGGAGGACAGGCACCCTGTTGTGCCCTCATTCTGACTGCCTTAATTTGTCACACAGGATTGCGTTACATTATGGTTCAGACTGTTCAGGGGCTGCACATCCACTTGGTGCTTGCAAATAAATAGCAGCAAGTTAAAACCACGTGCTGTTACAGGGGTAGGTGGAAAGTGAGGACAAAGTGTCTGAGGCCTGATGAAACAACTCGAGGATGAAGATAGGCTGTGGTGCTCAAAGAGGACTTCGATCCTTTCCACTAGAGTCTGAGCCACTCTTTACTGTTAGACCTGAGATGGATTTTTAGGTTTGAAGTAGTCTGACACAATCTTATTAATTGTGAGCATTTGACAAAATCTGAGTACTATTTAGGTTGGAGGGACCTCTGGAGATCACCTTATCGAACCCCCTGCTCAAAGCAGGGCTGACTGAATCTTAGACAAGGTTGCTCAAGGAGCACATGTTTCATCTAGCTCCATATTTAAAAAGATTTTCTAAGTCACTGTTCTTCCATTTTATTTTTAGTACTTTTCAGGTATCCTGCAGTCATAAATACCTCAGAAATAATCTTCCCTGGTGTGTTTGTGTCTTATCTTTAACTCATACACTAGAAAGAACAATTTGTTCAACTAATTTTTTGACTAACAGATTATCTACAATTAGATCATGATTATCTCTATGTTATTATTAAAAAATGAGGTAGAAAAATCTGGCAGCAATTTTAAGTCTGTGTTGCCTTTTGTGGAGAATTTTAATCTATTCTAACAAATTAGAAATTCAAGCTGTGCAATTAGTCCCTAGGACAATACCTTATCTTCTCCTGCTGCTACTATCACTTCATCTGCCACATTCTGTGGTTCAAAAAAAAAACAATCAACCCTCCAGACAGAAGGAAGAGAAAGCCAAGTGACATTCATTAGGAAATCAAATTCCTGCAAGGTGTCCTTGTGCCTGTCCAAATTTTACAGTTCCAACTCTTCAGTAAGAGGGCAGTCCAGCCTTCATCCTGTCTGATTTCTGGCCACAGCACCGTCAGGTTGTCTGCCTACTGCATGGGAATGAGGGAACATGTCCACCTTATGGCAGCTCCAGCTCTGAGTGGTGGAAAAGAAAATTATCGTTGTCAAAGCCAGTTTCCCTCACTGTGCCTGTTCATGGGCCCTTGCAGTTCTTGGCAACATTATGTTTCTGGAAGTACCAAAGCCTGGAAGTACCAAAGATCATCTTATGATGGTTTCATCAGCCTGACATCCTGTGCTGGGCAATTTAAAGAGGTTGTCTTTCTGGTTAGTGGGCAGGCATTTAGTTCCTCATTTAAAGTCACATTACTGTAATCTTCTCCATGATAAATAGAAATATAATTATCTCCCTAAAAAGTACAAATTAGGATAATGTGTCCTAGACTTTTCTAACCACTGGTGGGCTTGACAAGTTGTAGGAGTTGTAAATGCTGCACTCTGATTTGCTAGGCTTAGAAGCGATTTGTTCACGCTTATAAAGCACATATTTATCAAGCAATGTTGGGGGGGGCGGGGTTGGGGGTGGTTTTTTGGCTCTCTTCATTGCTGTTGAAGTATCTTCATTAGGACTTTGTCTTATTATTATTTTAAAAGAACTACTTTTATAGTAATGGAAAATTTATGTACAATGTAATTGAAAAGCAGGCAAGACCTACATACAGAAAAAGAGGACTCACAATATGAGTTGCATTGGAGGTCACTGAAGGTGGAAAAGTCAGGTTCTACTCTCATGAGATGATGTCTGAAAAAATAGAGATTGTTTTAGTTCTGTGTTGTTTCTCACAGCTAAGGCATTGTGCATGTGCAGATGCTCAGACAGGCAGATTAGATGGCTATCCTAGTCCTTTCTAAGATGAGATTTTCAATCATATTAAGTCCTATGTAAGTCTAGTAAAGTGGATGGAAGGGAAATAATTCTCTCTTACAATTTCTGGTGGGGTTGAACCCATATGTTCACATGCTGGTATCTGAGCCAGGAAATTCTAACCTCTCTGTCTGTAATAGTCATTCTAATGCCATAGTTGAACCATTTTCCTTTAGCTTGTTAAGCTCTCATCTGATTCAGTTTCTCAGACCATTGCTTTCTGAAATACAGAGCTGCTAAAAAATAAACAGCAGGGAATTTAATAATTTAAATTTATGCGTTTGGTACTTTTTCTTACTTTCAGATTGCTTAAAGCTAATTAATATATTGGCAGTTATTTTTTTTGCATTTGTACTCAATTTATTTTTTTCCTTGCTGCTGCCATGCACTATCAGTAAGTGCAGAGAACAGAGCACAGGTGCACAGGTTAATTCATCCTGTGTTGCAAGACCAACACTAGTCAAATCTTATAGACTTAGCTGCAAAGATCAAAATGATGCTCAGTTCTGAATACTGTAAAGTACGTAAACGCCCAGGGAGATGAAGTATGAGTTACCTCACCACATGGCTGAAAGCACATTTTGCTCAATAATACTCTCTGTTCTGTTTGGATTTCTGTGTACATTGCATCACACAAGATAGTTCATTACAACTCAGCAGGGCACCTACTCTGTTTCTCAGTTGTTTAATGACCTAAAAGTAGCCTTATGACTCCACTTTAAACAACAGTTGTTCAGATGCTAAACAAGTATTTGCACGGTATGGCAACGCTCATCATGCCACAGCAGCAGAAAGACAAATATGTTTTTGGTGCCTGAACCATCTCTGTTTAATGAGCTCTGCTCTTTTATCACAAGGCAATTACTACTGTATGCTTTGAGCTCATACCATACTCCTTCCTAGACCTTACTGATATTTTGAGTTTTAACACATTAAAGAGAAGATTGTCACGTGGATGGAAAGGTGGGGAAAGAGCTGGATATAAAATGAATCTATTTTGCCAATAACTTGATGAGTTTTGACTTCTGATCCTTATTCTTTTAATGTGAACAGCTTTTCCCCTTCACAGCATATTTCTCCCCTCTGTTCTCTTCGTCTGTGAAGTTATACTTCTCTGTGTGTCACATTTATCTTATAATTATCCTATGATGGCAGACAAAATTTAATTGTGGCTTAAGTTAACCAGAGACTGATCTTTTGGCATTTTGCGCAACTGTTTAGAAGCATCAGAGTCTAACGGCAAAGGTAAGAAACCCATGTTGCAACCACAAAGCAGGTAAAAAAAGGTCACTTCTTAGTATGCAGGATGTTTGCTACTGATCACTGCATTTGAAAACCTCTGATAAACATGGGAATTAGAGCTTAAGTGTAAGTGTCACAGTGAACAGAGTCTAGGTGTCCAGTGAAGCCCAGACATTTTTTTTTTTTTTAGTGCTCGTTGGTTTTGGATATACTTGCTTTGCCTCCAGGCAGGACTTCTGATTTTAGGGTGCTCCTACCAATGAGTATAGACAACTACGGTTTGCTTCTGCCTTATCTAGCACCAGAGCTCTGTACTGTAGATTGTGTACCATGCATGCACACAAAATTTAGAAATTCCCCCAGCTAGCACTCCGAGTTGAAATGCAGTAACATAGAATCATAGAATGGTTTGGGTTGGGAGGGACCTTTAAAGGTCACCTAGTCCAACCACCCTGCAAGGAGCAGGGACATCTCCAACTAGATCAGGTTGCTCAGAGGCCCGTCCAGCCTGGCCTTGAGTGTTTCCAAGGATGTGGCATCTCTCTGAGCACCCTGTTCCAGTGCTTCACAACCCTCATTGTAAAAATTTTTTCCTTATATCTAGCTTGAATCTACCTGCCTCTATTTTAAAACCTTTGCGTCTCGTCCTATCACAACAGGCCCTACTGAAGAGTTTCTCCCTATCTTTCTTGTAGGCCCCCCCTTAGGTACTGTAAGGCCACTATAAGGTCTCCCTTGAGCCTTCTCTTCTCCAGGCTGAACAGCCCCAACTCTCTCAGCCTGTCCTCATAGGAAAGGTGCTCCAGCCCTCTTATCATCTTTGTGGCCCTCCTCTGGACTCAGTCCTACAGGTCCATGTCCTTCTTACGTTGCGGGCTCCAGAGCTGGACGCAGTACTCCAGGTGGGGTCTCACCAGAGCAGAGTAGAGGGGCAGAACCACCTCTCTTGAACTGCTGGCCACACTTCTTTTGATGCAGCCCAGGATGTGGTTGACTTTCGGGGCTGCAAGTGCACATTGCCGGCTCATGTTGAACTTCTCATCCACCAGTACCCTCAAGTCCTTCTCCTCAGAGCTGCTCTCGATCCATTCTCTGTCTAGCTTGTATTTGTGCCTGGGACTGCCCCAAGCCATGTGCAGGATCTTGCACTTTGCCTGGTTGAACTTCATGAGGCTGGCGCAGGCCCACCTCTCCAGCCTGTCAAGGTCCCTCTGGATGGCACCCCTTCCCTCCAGCATGTTGACCACACCACACAGCTTGGTGTCAAAGGTGAACTTGCTGAGAGTGCACTGAATCCCACTGTCCATGCCACCAACAAAGATGTTAAACAGTGCTGGTCCCAATACTGACTCCTGAGGACCACCACTCATCACTGGTCTCCACTTGGACATTGAGCTGTTGACCACAACTCTTTGAGTGCGGCCATCCAGCCAATTCCTTACCCACCAAGTGGTCTGTCCATCAAATCCATGTCTCTCCAGTTTAGAGTCAAGGATGTCAGGAAGGACAGTGTCAAATGCTTTGCATAACTCCTCCAACAGCGTCCAGAAATATCCCAAAACTTTCAAAATAGCACGAGGTCTGATCTCATCTGCCGTTACTTTGGCAAAAACAAAGCCAAAAGGCCACTGTCTACCAAGACTCAGTTGAGTCGCTTATGGAACAAATTAGCAAGCTGCATTCAAAACTGACCTGAAGATCAGATTTGCACTCTAGGGTACCTAGTATTGCCTTACATAAAAGCTAACTTGCCCCAAGGCTGTCTCAAGGTACTGAAAGAAGTAGAGTAAATGGTTACATCTTTTTTTCTCTGATAATTCTTCAATATGCTATTCTACTCACATATACGAGGACAGTCACTCTTAAATGAAAGCCCTATGCCTACTTTGTGACAATGACAAATCACTGCAGGAGTGATCTTTAGGGTTCAAGAGGGCTTTAATTCAAATTTCACAATCATTTCAGCAAATAGCAGTAACAACAGGGAGCAACCAAGATCAGCAAACAGAGATTTGTCCCCAGATTTTCACTGGTAATAGTTTGGCAGAAGTTATGACCAACAACGTCCATTAAAGCTCTTTTATTTTTTAAAATTACCTTCAGTTTATCGTCATCCAGTGAATTTGGAAATTGGTGTTTCTGGGAGGAGAGGGAAATTAAAGGAAATCAATGATGCTTGATTTAAGAACATCTTAATCAGATACTGGTACTGATAAAATCATTCTGAAAAATTTCTTCAAATAAGGGACGGGAAAATTGTACGAGCTTCTACTAGAAAATGGTTTAAGGTACACTTGTCCAGAATAGCACCAATGCTGAGATCAAGTCAGATAATCAAGCTAACGGGTTTGTTTGAATATTATTGCAGGTTATCTCACCTTGAAATCTGGAATGAAATACCACATTAGGGAAAACTCAGTCTGCTTAGAATTATGTGAAGCCTTTTTATCTTTAATATGAGCAATAGATTTTGAAAAGTTAAAATAGGTTTATAATTTTTTTTTTAAATTCCCTCCTAATTATGTGAGATGGAGAAAGTTAATGTCAGATAAATTACAGCAGCAGATTACTTGTCTCATGACACTGTCTTATACAACCAAATATTTTTCCTGCTGTGCTTCAGAAGGAAAAGCTATAATATAAAATATGCTCAAAATACAGGCTAGAACGTAGAGTTTGTAGCAAAAAAAAAAAAATGTAGTCCAATACTATGGCAAAGGTGTAATTTGTTTGTTTTTCTAACTCTTAGAGACTTAGTGACTATGAGCTTTCAGAGCTGATAAAAGTTTTCCAGTGAAAAACTTTTTTTTTTTTTTTCTGGAATGCCGTTTTTTTTCAGAATAGAAGTATGACAGTGAAATATGTTTCCAAAATTCTCTGGAAAACTCTGGAAATATGTTTGTTTCAAAGATTTTTCATCTGGAAAGTGAAAATACATAACATTCCATTTCATGATGAGTGGTAAGAAGCACTTGATTTCTTTCTTAATTGTTATCAGTTCTTGCTTTTTCAGAGCTGAAATCAAGCTGAGATAATGGAACAGTATTTCAGATCAGAATGACCTGGGTTAATGGGCATGACCGAATCTTTGTAATGGTCAAACTGGGGTTCTGAAGAGAGCCCAGGCAGTCCTCACGCATCTGGAGACTGCCAAATCCTTTGTCCTGCAAGCTTGGTCTTTCCTTCACCAGCCTCCACCCTGGAGCAAAGAACTGACTGTTCTCTCCTTGTTTAAACACATTTATACTCCAAAACTCGAGGTAGGTGTGGTCTCTTTGACGTAGTACTTCCAGCTGAACTCTTTATGAGTCATGTGCAGGCTACGAGATACCTTACGTAGTGAGTATTAGACACTGCTAATCTTCCTATAGAATTTCTGAACATAATGCTGCCGTTACTTGAAAGTTTAGAGTGAAATCCACATCATAACACACTGAACACTCTGAAAAGACTTGTTCTAGCTCTGTCTTTCTGTAGAAATCTATAGAGAGAAGACTATCTATGCTATAAATATCCTATGATGCTATTATGTTTCATCAGGCATTTGTAACACGTATAACAGGAAGATGGAGAGCTCTGTCATTGCCTACTGAAGGCAGAACAGATCAAATCCTCAGTAACAGAAGCCAGGCAAGTAAAACAGGTATAGACACAGGTACGCACTGGCTTGGACAAGGACAAGTGAAAACAACCATAGTACCTAGTGTTTATTTCTGGGAGACTAAATGCAGACTCAAAAGTCACTCATTCATTGCTCTGCTGTTCCTCAGTCTTTCAGGGTCAAAATGTCAAAGACAGAAATCAGCAGAGAGCTGAGGTGAGTTGCTGGGGTAGAATAACTGGCTGGGACTCTGCGCATCTGCAGGCTAATGTCGATCTATGGCAGTTGAGAATCAGTCCTTCTTGCTGTTCTGCTGTTAGAAGGAAACATACTTCAAGGCAGACTTTTTTTTTCTCTTTTTATGTCCAGGATTTAAAGACTTATAAAAAAATTAAGGGAATCTTTAGAGTTTGGATTTTGTGCAACAGCTTTGTCATTATCTTTCTCAGGAGAGAGAAATTGAAGAAAAGGGTGTATTTTAGGCTGGGTTCTTAAGAATGTATAACTGCTTCTTTAGTAGTGGCCTACCAGAGGACAGACAATTTTCTCAGAGTATAAAAATAGGACGTTCCTGTGTCATAATCATAGTGTGTTGATAGGTCCAAAAGGCATCTTGTATCTTCCCAAACCAAAGTCTCTACTGGTAACTCTAGAAGACCTGCTAATAACTCAAGCTTATGTTCATATAGACAAGATTAGCTATATAAACATGGTTTTACCTACAGATAGGGACAAATCTGGTCTATGAAGATGATAGAGAACTCCTCCCAGTAAGAATTATTTAACTGTTTCTGTAAAGAAACAGCTTCGAGGTTTCTGAAAAGAGGTAGCTTCAAGATCTGATGACGTTCAGCATCTGGAAAACAGCTACAGATCACAATGTAACAGATGGTCTAAGATGCAATGGGCTTTCCCAAACATCTGTAGCAAAAAAAAAACTTCCTCGATTTCAAATCCACTATTTGTATGAAATGTAAGTTTGTGTTTTTACTCAGATATTTGGATGAAATAATTTCCAATATACACACATAAAAAGCATACCAATTTTTCCCTTAAATGCTGTTTCGAAAGTTCCTAAATCTATTCTCTAGTTATTTTTTCCTCAATATTAGAATATGCTTCATGTTAGAGATCATTACTGAACTGCTGAATGTGAAGTCCCAGCTAATGATGAGCACTTAGTATCCATTTAAAGAAGGTCAGTTTGAGTCATTCGAGAAACACTCATGCTATCTGTCTCCAGCAGCTGTTGTGATATTTAGAGTGAGTATTCTCTGAGCTGTCAGTGAGCATGCCTTTGAAATTTTAGGAGTCGAGGAAAGAGATTGACTCATTATGCATAAAATAAAGGTAGATAAACAGACTTTGCTCTTTGCAAGAGAAAGCCTGTGCTTATTGTGTGCCTATCATCTCTAGGGAGTTGACTGGAACAAGGAAAAAGAAAAGCACAGTAGGCTGTAGACTTACATTTGTCACTTGAAGATTGGAATTAACTGCTTAATAGAATTGATTAGCCCACCCGTGTTTGCCAGTTGGAGGCTTTGGGGCTTTTGGCTGTGAGTAAAGGATAAGCTGCAGTGTGGACAGCCTGGGAGGCTGGATATGTTCAGTGAAAAGTCTTTTTTTAATGCTAGCTATTACATTTTAGTAAAGGTCTCATCAAGTTACTGATAACAGTCAGACAGGAAGCAAATACTCTTTCAGCCCTGCCAAGGAAACAGGAAAGTTTATTGCAATAAGTCTGGTTAGAACAGGAAGCAGTTGTTTCATACTGGTAACCAGTAAAACAGTAGCTAGAGCTTGAACCAGTCATGCTCGAGCCTTCCCACCAACAAATGCCTAAGTAGCTTATGTTGTACCTTGAACCTTTCTTTCTCATATAAAATGGGAATGTGGCCAAATTTACTTGCTTAATTTACTTTATCCCCATCTCCATTAATTTCACTTTGGGAGTGATACATCTGTAATAATGGTTTAACTTCTTTTACAACCCCAAAAGCCTTTTCCTTTTTAGCAAGGAAACTGAGTGAAAGCCCCTGAAGAGAGTGTTTACTACAGATACCTTCTTGCTATGAGAAATCTATAAAGCAATTATGCAAAAATATTAAAGGGATTGCATATACAAGAGTAGACCAGAAAGATACAAGTGTTGACATTTCAGCGAGAGCTACATGCCACCAGAGGTGGAATGGATGTCATTTTGTTTGAGACGTGGAGTGGTGAAGGAGGTACGTGTGGATAGGGAGATGGAGGAAGTCAGTGCAAAGGGAGGAGTGGCAATATGATTGTACACTGTAATATGTGGCATGGATTATCCCCTGAGCACAGGTAGATAAAGACTTGGCTCTCCTTAGGAGAGGACTAATGCTGGAGCCTCACTAACTACTGCAGGACTGAAATATATGTTCCCTGGGAAAACAGCTGTGGCAGTGTAAGATCAGTTGTCTTCTTACACCTCCAGCTCACAGTCCTCTCTTTAGCATAGCCCCTCAAAGATGTCCTGCATCAGTGAACTGGTCCACGGGTCCTTGACCGCCGCCTTGCAAGACCCAGCCGCTCATCTAACATGGCTGCAGGGAGGGTTTGTGCCAGGACTTTGTGGTCACACTATACACTCTCCTGCTCTAGGTAAGGTAAAAATTTTTGGTGCAAATTTTAAACAATGGGCTGCAGAGAATAACATTTTTAAAATTCTGCAGAAAGGCAATGATTTTGAGAAACATTTGCCTGCTTGCTGTTTGACACCTGTTATATGTGGAAAACCAGGACTCAGAGAGAGCACTTCTTGGAAATTTTGCACATCAGTTAGAACTTTTTGTCTAGTGATCTTGAAACACTCACTTTTGTTCTCAACCATTTTTATGTCTCTTCTTAATTGTAGAGATTTTAACACTTGAAACAAGTATTCCTGAATAGCAGGGCTTCCTAGATGCAAAAATCTCAGTCTGAAACATCTCAAACATCACAGTCTTCCAAGGAAAGATGAGAACATCAAGTGAAAAAATCATTTAGATTCCCTACTTCCTTCTCCCTTCCTCTTTACCCCTTTCCCCCCACTAAGCTTTGACTTTG
This sequence comes from Chlamydotis macqueenii, assembly GCF_036417535.1. Classification (NCBI taxonomy): domain Eukaryota; kingdom Metazoa; phylum Chordata; class Aves; order Otidiformes; family Otididae; genus Chlamydotis; species Chlamydotis macqueenii. The sequence goes on from NC_141557.1 coordinate 124,878,008, forward strand.
ACAAACGAGAATTTTCTGAAGAAAAAGGAATTTCCATGGAAATTCCTCCAGTTGCTATACTGCCCTGTAATTCAAACCTTCCTACAATTCTTTCTGGATGTGTTTTCCATCCCTGTCTGCTAGACACGTATTAAACCATTTGAATTTACATTCTGCTTTTCACTCTGAGCACACTTCCACTGTTTCAAACTGTTTGCAGTAGAGCTGCAAACTACAGCATGGTTGAAGTGTAATAAAAATAATTTCAATTTCAGAGGAGGCTTTCTGATCAACTCCCATCTGCATGCAATGAAAACGCAGCTAAGAAAAAGCATAGCTAGCATAAATACAGTTACAATGCAAATATTCTTCAAATAGCAGATACATGTAGCATGTCATCAGATTGACAGTTTTTCAGAAGAAAGGCAGAAGCATGATTATATATGTGATGTGCAAAATACTTGATAGATGTTTAAGAATTATGGAGGATAACAGCAGAACTTTTAATAAACTGAAAATAGAATTGAAGCTTGCCTAGGTTTATAGGGTAATAAAAATCTTATTCTATTTTCCAATATAATTTAGAAGCAGCTTTGAATTAGTAGAAGTGTGCTCAGCAGCAGGTGTCCTCAACATCTGGAAGAGATGGGTTCTGGTGGGTTGGTGGGAATACTCCTATAAATTGACATCTGGAGTAGTTACAAAGTGTCCTATTCTGAGTTCTGTGTGACGTTTCCTGAAGGGTCCCACTGGTTATCCTAACTTTATTTGGCTTCATTAAATGCATTTAAAAGTTTCTCAGGAAATAACATCTCCTCAGGACAGCACAGATGGCATTAACCTCCTTGCGATGGTCTTTTCCTTTGTCATATAATTTGATAACATTTATCAAACTTATTGCTAAGTGTGAGGAAAGCTGGGAGGGCACAGTCCTAAAGAGATAAGGATTCCTGAATCTCTAGTTTAACTGAAATTAATTAATTGGTACAGATAAACCTTTGGACTTAATTAATCACTGTGAGTGGGCTTTCTGCTAACATTGGAGACAATATCTACTACTCTCTCTCTCTGGGGAAAAAAAAAAGTTAATAATTTTACTATGCAAAATAATTAACCCTCTGTATTTTCATATGAATTCCAAACATTTATTTTTTTTTTTTACCAAAAAGAGAACATTTGCACTCAAAAAAACCAGGCAAACCTCAGTTTCTGTTGCTGGCCACTGTGTTTGCTTAAGCAGCATCACTGATCACTGCAGCATGGAGACTGTCTGCAGTCATTTGGCATCAAGTCTTGGAAGAGCCACTTGGACAACCAGGCTGACAAAGGAGTAAGGAAGCAGAAAACAGCCAAGCTGCAGTCCTGGACAGATTCTCTGAAATTAAGCTTTTCTATGAAAAGTCAACATTTTCAGGAAGAAGTCCACAATTTCTCACAAGTAGTTTGGCCAGAAGAGCTACCTCTTGTTGAAACTGAGAGAAACACTGTTTCTCTGGAAGATTCTAGCTTAAGCTTATAGTGGTTAATAATTAACCTTATATAGGTTAATTATTTTAATCCCTTACATACCTACCCATTTCCTGCCATGGATATGTGGGTTCAAAGGGTCTTCTGTTTGTCCAATAACAATTTCTGCTCATAGCAGAACTACTGCAAGTACTAGATCAGTTCAGTGATGGCCGTCAAATCAGCTGGCTTTTATATAGTTTTTTCCTCTTCCCTTCCTCGCCACTCTTTCTCTACCTTTGATATTGCTTTCCCTTCTAAATATTTAGAAGATAAATAAAGCTGTGAGGTAAACTAGGGGTGCAAGGTGTGCATTTTGTGGGGCTGAGCCCACATGGCTAAGAGTGTTAGGTATTCAAACACACCAAGCATAATTAACTATTCAAGAAATTTCCCCCCTCCAATTTGTCATACATGCCTGAGTGAATGTTAATGGGGTCACACAGCTCTTTGAACTACTGCTGACAGAACAATAAAGAGTTCCTGTGGTTTTCAAGAAACAGCACAGTATAATTTTGCTTGCTGTGCAAGGGCATTTCTTAATGATATCATTATACCCTCGAAACTCCTGGTCCACTCTCAGAAACTCACAACACTTCAAATGACAAGTTACCTTCTCTTCTCCCTGGGAGAATTGAATCTCAATTATAATTTATAATGTGTTACTTACTCAGTGAATATTCTTTTTCTGTGCCTCTGAGAGGTGCCAGCTATGGTATTTTAATGAAGCACCCCCATTTTATAGCCTCTCTCTTCTAAAACTGAAACAAAAGCATTTAAAGGGCTAGACCTCTTATCCAGTTTGCAGAGTAAAGAAGGCAAATACATTTCATTTGAACTGTCTTAAAAGACAATGAAAATAACACAGATTTGTCTCTGTTCCTGAGGTAACTTATGCCTGAGAATGAATGAATAACCTTACAAGCAAATTCCTGCCATCTGTGGTAAAATTCATTCAAATATTTGAAATATTTTGCTTTGACTGCTTACAGAATTTTGGGGTTGTTTGTTTTGCAAAGATATTCCAGGCAAATTAGTTCAGGAATGTTTGTTAAAATAACAAAATAAGTGAATGTTGCTGTTAGCTTGAGTAAATTTATTTGGTATCTAGTGCTAAGGATTGCCCAGCTTTGTGTGTATATAGGAAAAAAAAAAAAAAGAAGAAAGCAACCCTTTGTAGTAGTGCATTCCTTTTCTTTGACACTAATGCAGAAAGTACAACTGTAGAAATCCAGGTTTAGACTGAAAGAAAAACAAATCAGGAAATCATTTTCCATGCTTAGAGGAGATTTTGCAAATTAGTCCTCTTTGAAGATTTTTTTTTTAATTGGAAATTTTACATAGTATAAATTCTATCATAATATCAGAACATGTTTTTCAGAAATTAGTTTTTAACAGCAGAGTGCTTTGTTGGGCATACACATTGTTGAAAATAAATACCTGACTTAAACATACTTCCATGCAGTTGGTTGTCAGGCTGCAGTTTTCTCTTAGCAGCAGCATCCCAGATACAAGGTCTGCACAACTTGCCCTGGACCAGTCAGCAAGTGTCCATGCCACTGGCATGAACAGGGGCAAGTGACCAAGAAATTCAGCACAGTGAATTCCCAAATCTGCCACCACCATGCCATACTGACATGACTGTGGTAACTGCAGGCAAAAATCGATGTGTCCCTCATTTTGTATATTTGGGAGGTTGTGTCCAAGCCCAGAGGGCAGCTTCATGCCGCCTCCCCCCCCAAGACCCTGGAGGCTGTGTTTTCAAGGCAGACCTCTTTGAATCTGGGCTGGCTGGCACACTAAAAGACGATATGGAATAACTTTTGGCAGGAACATTTCATTGAAGATGAAACATCTGTTGATTTCCATGTGTATTGCATCCCTTTGAGAAACGGGCCACCTCAGTAAGCACAGCCTTGGAAGATGTGATACAGGTGAAGACTTTGAACCCTTCTGGTTTCTTTGCCATTCAGCTGTTGTCACACGTGAAGCAGATCTTGCATCCTTTAAACATTTCAAAATATTCTTTGTAGATGCTAAATGCAGGAAACCACCAACTTTAAAATTATTTATCTTTTTCTTTTTATCTATCTTTCTGCCCTGAGTCATGAGCTCACTTTTGGACCTGCATTTCTCCAATTGCTACTGCACAGCAGAGCTTTACAATCCAAAATATTGTTAGACTGCTATTGATGGGATATTTTATGAGCCAGAACAGCTAGTGCCATATCTTTTTTTTTTCTCTTTCTGTTCAGCATCAGAATTATGTAAATGAGCTCAGCAGCAACACATCAAACATTGATAAGCTTCCTGTTAGAAGGTAGTACGGGAAGGATATTTGGAGTAGCTTACTTTTTGCTAAATACACCAGAAAACATGCTGTTTCACTTTTTCTTTTGTTGCCACATCTTCCACGTTCTTGGTGTTCTGTCCTTTCTCAGATAATTTCTGCCTGAACTTCAAGGTACTGTCTCTTCAGAGATTTTCTATCTACAGGAAGCAATGCTCAGATGGTATTTAATACTTTTGCTGTCATTAAAAACTTTAAAATAGTTACAATATATGGAGGGGCAGAAGGGATGATAATTTTTTCATACTATACACTTTTCCCAGACTTGTGTCCTATCAGCACATGCTGAGATGCTATAGGAATGCAACAGAAGTGGTGTTCTGAAAAAAAACATTCATTTTCACCCTGCAGCAAAAGACAAAATAAAAATGGGCACAAAATAAATAAAACTGGAGTCAGCCTTTAAAATACAACTGTCTGTATTTTTATCTTTCAGAGTTGCAGGCAGGGGAGCAATAAACAAATTGCAACTTGTGAAACCATAGGAATTCCAAGTGGGATGTGACCCCCATGAAGTCCAATTGTTGATGGTGTGTTTAAAATCTAGATCCAGCAGAAGCAAACTTTGAACCAGCATTCACAGCAAACTTCCTCTCTGTGGGCTTGATTTTAACGCTGAGGCTGTAATGATTGCAGTCTGAGAACTATTGCTCTGAAAAACTAAAGGAGTGCAGGGTTGATACTTTGCCGCTGTCACTCATGGCACCTATTGCTAGTCACTAGTACAAGGATGAGGAGGCAGGAAGGGAAGCTACTAGGATCAGGTTTGGAGTAAAGGAAAGGAGGCAGCTCTTCCTACAGTGCACTGTAGACCTGAAAGTCCTTGTCTGGAAGGATATGTGAATGCTGCATGACATCAAGAGACACTGGGCAGGTTAATGCAAGAGAAATCCAGTGAGGGTGACTGAGGAGACAGGAATCACATCTGGCTTTAAAAGCTGAGAATAACTGAAGGCTGAGAGCATGTTGAGTGAAGATACACTTGTTCCTCCTCTTCGCTCAGCAGCTGCATAGGGGAGCTGGTCTGGAGAGAGGATACAGGGCCAGATGAGTCTTTGGTCTGGCTTGCATGGCTGCCTTCTGCTCCAGAAGCAGCAAAATTTGCATCTGTCCTCAGTGGTTCCTTCAAGTGCTGCCTAGTCAGGGTAACAGTTATAAAACATTTATTTCCAAGAGTCCAAGGACACTAAGCAGAAGTGCTCCTAAGTTTTCCCTTGGGATGCAACCAACGTCAGGACGATGGACTGCGGTGGTGGCTGAGAGGCAGCCTTTGGCACCACAGCACTCTGCTTTCCTCTTGTCAGTGCAGCTCTGTGGCATCAGGACATGCATTACTGGTTTGTACCAAAATACTTAAAACCAGATTGGTATTGACCCTTAGGAATATTGATCAAATCCATCATATAGAAACTACAGTTTGCTCAGTCAGTTGCTCTGTTAGTGGTGTTACTGGCACAGCAGCGTATACTTTTTTCCTTCAAATATCAGTTTATTTCCAATTTCTAGCATGAGGGATGGATTTACAAATACCATCTTCTGGATTTCCTGAGTAAGTAAAGATCTGATTCTCTTCAATATGCTTCAAATGAGCAAACAACCAACTACCATCCCTCTCTGATCTCCCCCAAAAGAGGGGAAAAAACACATCCTGGAATGAAATAAAAATGTCTGAGCCAATACTTTGTAAGCTAACAGGAAATCATTAGATATATACTGCCCACCGTCTCTGAGCTACATGTTTCATTTTGAAACAAATCTGTACTTGGAGGCTCAGTAATTATTTCCATTTATTTTCCGCTTCAGTGATATGTAAAGCTACAGTTTTGATATAGCTTGCCAAATGCCTCTCTTGATTTACATAAAAGGTTCACAGGAGGCAGAAATATTTGCCTGAAGGATAAAAATAAACATAATCAAGCAAACAAGATGCTAGTAAAAATGTAGTAAATTCTGAAATTTAGTGGAAAGCTGATTGTATTTCTCCCTGTGCTTATCTAAGCATGACCACAGCAGAGCTTGGTGGATCAAAAGCACAGAGCATTCAGTCATTCTCACTGATCCATCACCTTCTCCTAACTGGCACTGTTGCCATCCCGGTGGCCTCTTTTGCAAAGGACGGCATGAAGGTCTGGTGGGTGGCTGGTCTAAGCAAAGTGAGTTGGGGAAGGACCTGCTGAACTGAAGGTCCAACTCCCCTCTCGTGATGCTGCAGTGAGTGCTGCTATGGGAAGGGCAGAGAGGGAGGAACCGTAAAGCCTTTTCCTCCACCCTCTCAAACAAACCCACATGCACCCTGTCCTTGGGCCAGATGAAGCGGTGACTGTGATCATGAGATGAAAGCTGGGCCGTGGCACTCTCACTCCAGCGCCCCATGGAGCAGCTCAAGCTCAGGAAGAGTAAAAGATCCCTGAATTCCCCAGCTGCGCTCTGGCAGAAAACCACACAATCTTTCTCAGTGCTTTTCAGCTTCTTTGCAGGAGTTCTGCACAAACCACAGGACTCAAAAGGGAGAGGGTTTCATCCAAAATCCTGCTGCTGCCACTGTGCTCTGCCTGGCTCTCTCTGAGGAGCTCATGGAAACCTCACAGCAGGTCCTCTCCTCCAGGTGGGCAAGAGACTGTTACAGTCTCTTTCTGAAAACATCCAAAAACCCCACAGTCCTCCTCTCTTCTATCTCCTTGATGTTAAGTTTTATTTTTTTAAATAGAGATGTAAGTACAAACAGAGAATTTAAGGTCCTTTGCGTTTGCAGTCTAGGTTTTGAGTCTCTGAGGTACATTCAGTTAATGTCTTCAAGATTTTGTCTGCTGCCATGAAGACTGTAACCATTTTCTTCCCGTTTTAATGAAAGCCAAGCTTTAATGCAGTATCACAGAAATAGCAGCTCAGGCTTTAAGGGAATTTTTTAAAATCACAAGATTGATTGCTAGTGCTTCTTCTGTATCTCGACAGAACAGGAGGTTTACATACATCCTCACTCCCTTGCAAAGCCCACTGGTGACCTGGCTGCTGCTGCTGGCCTTGCAGAAGAGAGAGCTGGATTGAATATGATTGCGATGGCAATGGGATGGTTATGTTGGATGGAGGAGGAGAGGTGGATGGGGACGTACAAACTCTCTCAGTGAAACAACACATAGTCTCTGTTGCATTAAGCAAGGTTTTGTGAGCATCTCTGACACTTCCCTCCTCAACAAGTCCACATCTAAGTGTTTTCCATGGAAACGCTGTTTATTTGCAGCTAAAATGTTTTGTTACTAAAGGCCACCTCCCTCCTCCTTTGGATGCAATCAAAATAATTATTTGTGCTGTACAAGATGTACAGTGACCCTCACTGCTTACTTTTGCACAGTGACAATGTGGGATGGGGTTTTTTTTGCTCAGAGTGAAGGGTCAATATTTAAGAAATCTTATTCTTTCTCTTCAAACCAGAGTAACAAGCCTTACTTTGAGGCTGAATTGCTGTTTTGCCATTTCCTCCGACTACCACTGCAGAATCAAGCCAGCAAGGAAATAACAACTTTGATTTTACTGCCACTTGCACACCCACTGAACTCACATGAAGTGGGGATGAGTGAGAAGGGAAGAGCCTAGCATTATTGTTGATTTCAGATTTTACTTGGGAAAAAAAAACCTCATCGTCTCTTGCAAAATGGGCATAGTTTGATTTGAAGACCATAAATTCAGAAAATTGTTCCAGTGATGTTAGAGAGCCCTTAATCTAGCTGTTGAAAGACCAGTTCAGACCACAAAACATGTGTCATTTTGTCCTAAGACACGGGTTAATAAAGAGTATTGATCCATAGCTGTATCTTCACAGTGCCTTGTAGGAATTACTGTACTATAAAAGGAGGAGAACAAAGTGTCTTTTTCAAAGGTGAAAACAGAGCTAATAAAGTGATTAATGAAATAATCTCCTGCATTTTGACTGCAATGAGAAATCTCAATGGGGAAAAAAAATGATTCAGTAAGAATGAAGCAAATAACATGCTATCCTCCCTCAGAAAGGAAGAACTGATAAGCACCATAGAGGTAACACCCCTGGTGCGAATGGGGAGGAAAAAAAAAAAATTGTTCAAATTTAGTGGAAAGTAACTGTGTGTCATCAAGGATTTATAGTGAGTTTGTTTTGTATTCTGCCTTGTATTCAACCCATGATGATTTTAAAGACTCCTGCAAAACAAGAGAAATTTTTGCTGACGCAGCAGTCTGTCAGCAGGCAGCTGGGCTTCAGGGCACTCGGTCAATGGTACTGCAATTGTTTACAAAGAAGATCAAGTAACCTCTAATTCTTTGGATCTTAGACCCCTTTCACCTCCCCCACCTTCCTTTCAAATAAAAGGCTAAAGAGAGGGAGATAAAGGTAAAAATGCTCTCTTTGTGGTTAATATCTTTCCCGGAACACAGGTAAGGGAAAAGAGGAAAACATTTCCATGTGTCTTTTTTTCTGGTTTTGTTTTCCAAATGCTACAAAAAGGGAAGTTCCAGATCTAATTGCAGAGTAAAAGTAAGGAAATAAAGGGTCTAAATAACCACAGCCTGTATGTAGGTTTTAGAAGTCCCTGTGAGCTGGGTCTTTTCCCCTGGGGGAGTGGTGAGGGAGGAGGTGCTGTGCTGGAGGAAGGTGGGCTCAGCCAGGCATGGCAGCTCATTGCGGTGGGTGTGGATGTTGGCAGGTGGTTCAAGCAGAAGTGATGGGTCCAGAGATGTAGAGCTGAGTAGCCATCACTTTCAGAAGATCAGAGTTTGAGGGTCCTGACCATGGAGCAGTGAGGGGTGGCAGCAGAGAAACAGGGATGGAAGAGAAGGAAGTTGGAGGATTTGGGCAGAAGGAGGTCTGGAGCAGGAGGTTGTAAGAACTGAGGAAATTTGGAGCTGGGAGGTGCTCTGGATGGCTTTTTGGGGCAAAGAGAGTGGGTGGCTTGGTATGCAATGTGAAGTTTTGAGAAGCTCTGATCTGAGACAGGTATGTGGAATTAGAAATAACCATGAATGTAATTTTTGGAGTGATAAGAACAATGGTGCAGCTGGAGAAAGGACAAAAGTTCTCCAAGACTGTTAGATTAAAAAAAAACATGGAGAAAGCTTAAGGGATTGTGTGGGGATAGCCATGGGACTAGCTCAGGCATTCTTGTCGTTTGGGATGGGGAGCACACACAGAGATCTACTATCCCACCCTGTATCCTTCAGCAAAGGAACCTGCCTTTTTCCATATCACCAGGCCTTTCAGATAGCCTGCAAGAAGCCTGCAAGTACAATTAAGCATTTAGTCAGCTTTAATAATTCCTCATACTACACAAGACCTATATATATAACTCATTGATAGGCCCAAATATGAAAAATAGCATTTTTTAAAACAGAGGGGTAAGCCTCCCTTTTTCCGTCTCTCAATTAACATGTGAAGCCAAAAGGATCTTAGCACTACATCCAAAGGAAAATACCGGTAGTATTTTAAGCAGGTAGCATCCTAAGTCAGGTCTTTTCTTCTCACTCCCCAGAGCTTGTTCTGGCGAGAGCGCTTTGTACCGGCTGGCCTTGGTCACTTCCATGAATGTCTTCCTAGTACCAAAAGCTCACAGAATCGTATTTTACTGAATCATCATTTTTTAAGTACAGTTTATGTGTGTTCATATGTGTCAGTTCTTTTTAAAAAAATGTCAGGGCTGTGATTTTGAGTTAGCTAATTGGAGCTGAAAGCAGTGTCAGCTCCAGAGCAAGTTCTGAGGATAACTGTGATACAGCCTCTCGGCTGCAGCACCCTGCTCTCCACCAGTCAGCCTCTTACAGTTAAAAGCCCTACAGCTCTGTAAGCCACTTAACGTAACATAGACACTAAGGAACTGGTATTTCTTTATATTTTCCCTTTTGCTTACTGAGATTGAAAGAATTCCCCCTTTGAAATCTCAAACTCCAAAATAATTGGCCGTATATGCTTCTCTATTCCTAAATTATTAGTTTTCCTCACCTCTGGGTCTTGAAGCCTTCTCCAGGTGGTGGTAACAAACAGGTTAAAACTTTAAGCTGACATACATTTATTGTAGCTCCAGCTATAAAAAATAGAAATGGTATACAGGTTCATAGTTTAATCAATACCCTTAGCACTTTATCTACCTTTGGACTTTATAAATTGAATTCTTAGTATTCTAGTGCAAGTATGTTTCTTAAAGTTCTTCAGAAGATTTGAAGCCATCAGTGGCTATTTTAATCTAGATCTAGATAATACTCCTTCTGTTACAAACAAGTGCTGCATTTATTTTGCTCCTCATATCCTTCAACTCAAACCTCTGAAGTCCCTCTCCCTCCCTCCTATCCTCCCTCCCAGCAGTACTCACTGCAGGGGTCTTTCACAGGGAACTAGAAAATGACTTTGCTACCTGCACATATACCTCAGACTGCAGAAAAGATGGTCACCACAGAGTCTCATGAAGCTTTTCACGTCTTACAACACTGGAGAACAATCGTATTTTAGACCTTGTGGATTAATAGTGTGAGGGGTAAAAAGCAAGACTCCATCTGCTGTCATGGTCCTACTGCAGAATCCCTACACTGCAAATCTGGTATTAATCTCCTGTGCATTTCTAAACCTTCCCACATGGCTCATGAAGCGACACTACAGCAGTAGCCACTTTCCTGACAGCAGAAACTGAGCTACAAGCACTAGTCTGTTTAGATATTTTTATAAATGCAGGCATGCATACATATATATGCATATACCTCCTCAATGGAGGTCTCTTCCAGCCCTGATGTCCTGCTGCAGCTCCAGCGAGCTCTTCACAGACCTCTGTGTGACTGGGATTGCTGTGTGATGGCCAGGAGGTGTGGTTCAGCCCACTCAGCTCACGATCACCAGGAGCCCAAGGCCCTGTGGGGTCTGCTGTCATTTGAAAGTGGCACATCCTCACAAATACACTGATGCATTTTTATCACAGTAGTATTTGCATAGACATTATGGCAAAAATTATGCAATGAGAACTTTCCTGTGCAGAGAAGGTTTTCCCCATGGCCCTGTGGAGCTGCTGTTTTTCATCAACCCAGATGAAGAAGTTTCTAATTTGGCAACAAAACCTATCACCATTTCTATGTATGTATGTATATATGTTTTGTTTAGTAGAGGTCTGTCTTTAATAAGAACTGCAAGATTTTGCCTTCTGAAGTAGAAGCACAGGGGAGATTTTACAATAGAGTTTAAAGTAAACTTACCCGAATCTGTCTCAGATACTTTTTTTTTGGCATAGCTACCATTATTTTCACTGAATCATAGCTTTACAATTTTGCATATATTGAAACTATGAAACACCCCTAACTTTCTTCAGGCCCTTTCCCACTTGTTTTAATTTCAAAAGTAACATATTTCATAGCACTTCATATTTTAAGTAGTCCTTTTCCCTTCTTTGAATAGAGATAGGATGCCCTGTAGGGAAGGAAGGAAGATACTTTAATTCATTCACTATATTTTGCAATAGAAGTAGAAATATGAAATAGAAACTTCCTTTTTTTTTTTTTTTTTTTTTTTAGATCAGAAAATTAAGGGTCAATTCCTCTTGGGTCATTTTCTCTTCCATCCACTAGCTTAAAGATTTTGTATGCATTTAAACTTTGCCAACAGCAAGATCTGCCAAGTAAATGTACCACTTACAGAAATTCCCAGAACTGACAACAAGGGCAAATCTTTTGCTGACTTCAGGATCAAGCATTTCAGCCTAGTGAGTCATTTTGAACTATTTGCTCTTCTCAGAGTCCATAATTACAGAGGACTGGAGATAAAAAAAAGAAAACTTCTGCTACCGTGTTTTTGAACCACAGATACTAATTTATAATTTCATTGAGTAACGCATTTAGTACAGGAAAGAGGAGTATTTCACATCACTGAAGTTCATTACATTCATGCATTTTTCCTCTGTTTGCTAATACCTGCCTGTCTTTCTAGCTGTGAATGACAGTTACTTGCAAACGAGCAAATACTTCCGAAATAATATTACTACCATTTTAGCTACACTTATAGCTATTCAAAAAGATGCAGAAAAACTTCCCAAACCAAAGAAATTCCATAGTAAAACTTTTTAATTAATTAAGAATGCATAGCTCTAATTAAATAAATGCCTTTTCTGCTGCAATGATGTGTTGCTTCTCACCTCCTTATCTATTGATGTCTTCCTAGGGCAGGGTAGAACAGCAGGGGTGGAGATGTGCGTGAGAGACCAGAGTGAAGGAGGAGTTGTATGGCTGTAAACAGTTGTTTCAGATGTCATGGGATTTTTCCCTATCCCTGTCTCATCATCCTGTGTGAACCTGTGTGAATTTATGTGATGGGGTCAGTGTCTTACTGGAGAGCTGTCTTCCAGAGGAGGCAGATAGTTTGTTGCTTATGTTCAACGCTACAAATTTTCGGTGGCTTTCTGCACCTAGGACAGGGTATGAATTCCAGGAAGGACTGGCAGCATGTTGGTGGGAGCAGAGATGCTACCAGTTCTGGGGGGGAGCAACAGAAGGACCCCCTCAGGGAGAACCTTGGGGAAGGGTCTAGGGGACTTCTTGAGAGACATCCACCATGCTCATCACCTCTCTGAGCAACACAACAGCCATTTTTCCCATTTGCCAGTGTACTTGCTGGAATATCCACCTCTCCTCTAGAAATCTGGAGGACAGCATTAAAAAATGTAACTCCTGAGAACACAGATGTTCTGCTTTCAGCATCCAGTCATTGGTATTTCTACCAAATGCTCTGTCGTTTCCTGGGTAGATCTCAAGAGGGCTGAGTTCTGCTCATGTAGCCACGTTTCTGTTCAGTGCTCCTCTTCAGTTGGATAGAATCCCTCATTTTTTGCCTGAGGCTCATTAGCCTGGGTTAATAAACTCTCATTACCCAAGGTTTCCTCAATCGACTGCTGAATTGATGATGAGCCTTCCAATACATGGCTACATCAGAGTGAGAGATTTAACATTGTGTAATTAAAATCCCTATTATTCTAGCATGAAGGTGACTGAACTGACACAGAGCAAACTATGCCTACTAATTCAGAAAGTAATGATGCAGAGTGAAAGTGCTCAGCACTTCTCCCAGCAAGATGTCTTCCCATGCCTGCATGGGACACAGCTGAAGGAACTTCAGATACTGGGGGGTACAAACAAGCCATTTAAAATCAGAGAGTGAGTCAGAGGAGTGCACGGTATAGCTTATCTGTACTGCAAGAGAAGGTGCAGAAGATGTCTGAGATAATCAACTTAAGAAGTAGTAGGGAGCTAAATGGGGATGTGAAGGAAATAATACTCCTTCAGATGTGATATGGCACATCCAAGTTGCATCTAGTGGACTTACTAATTTAGGTCATGCTTAATCGAGGGATGTACTCCACTATGAGCTGTAGACTTGACTTTGGTTCCCCTAGACAGGTTTTGTTGACTCATTTCCTTCCCTTTTACAAGTCAGATTATTTTTCTAAATATCAAGTATATGGTACCGTCCTGGGGCGTGTGTTGTCATTTTCTTAGTGAAGTCTGAGGAAAAACTTCCTTGTTGAGCTATCTTTGAGAATGCTGAATTATAAAATACACATGCTCAAATCATTTAACCAGTACCTCTGTTAGAGTTTTCTCAGGGCTTTTAGATCTTTGTGTCTTAAGCAAAATATAGACTGGAAAATTATTATGAATGTATTAAGTCTCACAGCAAAATCGTTTTTAAAGCAAATCAGCCATCACTAGAAGGAAAATGAAGATGTTTAGATATGTGTTCTTTATACCGGAAATTGAACTCAACAGGGGATGGTACAATTTTCAAGTGATAATAACTAGCTCAATTAATCCAAAGTCTTAGGATAATCTTGTTACAAAAGCAAAATTTATCCCATATCTGCGCATGTTTGGGCAGGTGATTCTGGTACCAACAGAGAATGATAGATTCTTAAGAATAAATTTGCATTTATGTCCAATCAATATTATTTGCCAATGGGATTATGAGATTGTTAAAGTCAATTCAACCAAGCAACTCTAAAATAAAAATTTAGACATTTAGACCAATTTAAGAAGGTCAGTTCATTTCATAGTTGGCTTGGTCAGGTAAGACAGCAAAGCTTTTCTGCTACTACACACAGGACTACTGCATCTTAAATCAAAAGTGGTACCATCTAACTAGGAATGACTCCAGTCTCAGAACAATCCATGCTATAGGCCTCTCAGAGAAATGAGGGAAACAGAGATATAAGTCTTCCAACAATTTATTCTTTTTCCTAATTCCCTGTGCCCTGGTGTCTGCCTCTCTCCTTGTATGACTCAATATGTCCCTGTCACATAAGCAAAACGAAGCAGTCTTTATTACATTTCTGAATAAGAAGGGTATATGGCATTTGGTCACATAAAGTTGTAGAATAACTACAAGAATGGGTCCTACAGTCTTCTGATATCTCTATAGAGGTTAAATGAGACATAATGATTTTTTAAATCATGAAATTTTTTTTTTTATGGTGAGGAAACACAATTGATTCTTATTTGATAGCAAAGAAAAGATAATCAGATACAAATAATAATTATATCTTTCTATCCTTCAGATGTACATCATCTGGAAAATTATTTAGCTTGCCACTTTGGGAAAGAAGTAAAATACACTTTTTTCTTCCAATAATTTGGAGCCCTTATGACAGTGGATTCTCCAGTAGACCTCATGGTTAGGAGGTGATTTCTTAAGATGAATGCAGCACTTGAATGTTGAGTCTTCCCCAGCCTTACAGTCTTCCCATATTTCATCGTGGTCTCTCTCTGCCTGGATATAGCATAAAGGAAGATTTATATTTAGGTAGGAGGATCTCATTCTACTTCTTGGCCAAGAAAATAGTTTCCAGTAGTGATTCACAAATGGGCTTGAAGGACTTCAGCCTTGTCATGTGAGGGGGTGGGAAATAACTTGGTGTTCTGGTTTTGTTAGTGAGGGGGGGCCTAAGGTGGTAGCTTCTGTAGGAAACTGCTAGAAGTTGCTCCCCTTTGTTTAGTGGACTTGGCCAGGCCTAGGGCAGACCCACTGCTGCCCAAGGCCAAGCCAATTGGTAGCAGAATGTCCCGTGATAACGCCTCTGTGATAACATATTTAAGTAGGGGAAAACAGAAAAAAAAAAAAAGAAGAGATGTGAAGCAGCTGAGCGGGGGGCAGAGAGGGGGAGGCGCGAGCCTCATGGGCCTTGCAGGCCTCACCCTCTGGCCTCCCGCCGGGCAGCCGACTGGGCCCAACTCGGCCTGGCCTGGCTGCAAGAAGTGGAGAGGAGAGGAGAAGTGAATAAGATGTAAAAAGGATCCTGAGAGGCGTCTGCCAGCCTGTTGTGAGGAACGGCTGCAGATGCCAAGGTCAGTGAAGAAGGAGTGGGAGGAGTAATGCGGCTCCTGGCCAAGATTCCTCTGCAACTCGTGGTGAAGACCGTGGTGGAGCGGATTGTCCCCCTGCAGCCCATGGAGGTCCACGGAGGAGCAGAGATCCACCTGCAGCCCGTGGAGGACCCCACGTTGGAGCATGTGGAGGCCTGAAGGAGGCTGTGGCCCGTGGAGGGCCCGCTGGGGCAGCTGTTCTAGAGGGACTGCACCCCATGGAAGAGATGACCCACGCCGGAGCAGTTTCACGAAGGACTGTGGCCCGTGGGAGGGACCCCATGCTGGAGCAGAGGAGGAATGCAAGGAGTTCTTCCCCTGATGATGATACAGCGGCGTAAAACAACGCGTGATGAACTGACCGCGACCCCCATTCCCTTTTCCCCCCCCGTGCCGCTCGGGAGGGGAAGGTAGTAGAGATAATGTTAAGCCCGGGAAGAGGGAGGGGTGGGGGGAGGTTATCTTGTTCCCTGTCTCATTATCCTGCTAATTTTAGAAATAAATGAATAGTTTTCCCCAAGTCGAGTCTGTTTTGCCCATGACAGTAACTTTAAGGATTTCTCCCTGTCCTTATCTCAAACCTCGAGCCATTTTCCCTTATATCATCTCCTATTCTCTCAGAGGGTGGGGGGAGCGAGAGAGAGACTGCGTAGCCTGGTCCCGATCGGGGCTGAACTACAACACTTGGGAAGACTGTTTATTTCAACCCTCTGCTGAAAGATTTGGGTCAACCACTGACACCTGATCCTGGCTCTGCCCTCTCAGTCACACCCAGGCTGAATTTGCACCGATTTCCAGATTGGTTTTCAAATTGGAGAGGTGTTTTCTATTCAATTTCTATTCACACTCACTTCATATTGGCCAGCTCTTGTTTAATGCTCTATTTGACAACACTGTAAACAAAAGCAGGAATAGGATCGCTTTCCAATTTCAGAGGTGTTCAGTTAGGCGAGTCTGCTTAGCACCAAGAATTCACAGTCCGCAGCTCCGCTGTGTCAAATGGCAGGAACAGCACTTCTGCTTTGACATCCGTTCAAGTCGTATGCCTGAACCGTGCTAAGGGTTTCTGGCCAGACGATGAGTATATATCAGCTATGCAGGTGTGAATAATAGCTGTATTTTTTATATCACTTCTAAAATCAGTAATTGAGAGAGCTTATCACAAAACACCAGACTAGGTGGGTCACAGGCCTGGTCTAAGTCCCTCTATCTATCCTATTGTTAGAGAAGGTGATGTGGAAATTAGATGGTAATTTTTCATGTAAAATATATACTCATTAGTTTAATTATTAACATACTATTCTATACTGTGTCTAATTAAAATTCATATGCAAGATGACAATAAGATGTCTGCAACATTTTAATGTGGGACACATCCACAGCAAAATCTGACAGGATGATGCACACACCCTCCTTGTGTACCTGCCTTTTCCCCATTACTTTGACGGACAATGCAACACGGTGCACCAAAAGCTGCGCTGACCAAAAAGACATGTAGATCATCAGACCACTTTGTCCAGACTTTGTTTTGATAAGATTTTGCCATAAAGAGACATTTAAAATGCTCAATAAAAATATTGAATTCTGACACTGATGTGTGAAACACTGAAGACATCTCACCCGAACTGCAAAATGGGGAGCTTTATTGGATATTCATGAGTTCATAGGCTGAAAATGATATTGAATAAGTTGTTTATTCAACGTGGCCATGAACCACACTGAATGCCTCATTACCCACTTAATGACCAGAGGCGAACAAATTGATTTTCTAAGTCGTTGTCCCAGTTTTAAAGTTGGAAAAGCAATTGTTGTGGGACAAACCAAAACAGAAAACATCCTGTTCATTCCTTGACTTGCAAAAAGGCTTTGTGTAGTTTTTGGAAGGTTTCCTTTTCCCTTTTCATATCGCATTGGGGCTACATATCAAAAAGAAATCAGAGTTCAAAATAAAAGTTGGAAATACTTGGTTGGTGCATTTGCTTGATCTTTTTCTTCAGTCATTTTAGGCAAGATGCTTCGTCAGATAAATGCAAGTAATTCCAGTCAATCTTTTGTTTCTTCAGTGAATAAATTTCTTTCCTAACAGATTTTGGCCACATGGCCCTTGTCTCTACATTTGAGGCAGACAGATGCTGTGTCACCTCCACTTGCTTGTCCTAGCCTGAAAATTGGGTGGCCACTCTGGTGACAAACACTGGAGCTAAGAAGCCCTCTTGAGATGCCAGTATATACATTACTTTGGGCTCGTCATCATATCAGTGTAGCTCTGCAGCTTTCCTGAACAACTTTGGACTCAAACAGAAAATGCTGGATGTTGCCACAAATTGTTCTCCAACAGAAATACTTTTTGTTGTTGTTGTTGTTGTTGTGATCTGGCTGTTATTACCTGAAACAAACTGATACTTAATTGTGTCAGCGTTAAAAACTAAACAGTACTGGATGGAAGAAGGGACCTGCTTCACTGAGGCACATAGGGTTTCAATTTGGTCATTTTGTCAGCAAGAGTGTTTCTTGTTTACCTATCTAAACAATTAAATGGTCATGTAAGAATGGTTAAGTGTTTATAAAGGGCTTCCTGGGGTTTCCCAGTCTGGAGCTTGTTTAGTTTGCAGAACAGATGGTGTTCCCAGGGCCAGGGGAGAGGAGTATCTGAGTGCTCCCTGTGAGCCAGGCCACAGAAAGAGAGAAATGCCGGGGCTGAGAAGTGGCCTACGGTGAGGATATTCACATCTTGATTCTAAGGGAAAGCTGTGCATAGATCCATATAACCCATGCAAGCAGAGGAGACTGTACCTCTTCACTGCTTTTAACCATTTTTGTTTGCCGGGGACTTTTACAAGCACTGCTGCCCTCCAGCATTCTGGATAACTGCAGTGAATTGCTTCCACTGAGAGTGGATTAGACTTTACGGATTTTGTGAGTTATTGGTTTTTTTTGTAAAACCAAAGGGTTTTATGGATGAGACATTCTGTTTTACAATAACAGGTTTTTTTAAAATGACTACGTCTTTCTATCTTCACAGGGTTTATTATAGTCTGACACTGTGAAGTTTTTAGAAAATACACTTTTTTTTGCATTCCCAGGAGTACAGACAGCTATAAAAATAAAGAGCACTGGAACATGGGTTGCTATAGCTTCTAGAGATATTGTAGTCCTCGTGACCTCTTCAGAGTCAGCATTTCACCCCTAGAAGCCAGTTAAATATAACAAATTGTAAGAGATTCTTAAATATATCCTATTTTGGTGAACTGAGATAGCTTTTATGCCCTTTTTATCCCTTTTACTCTATACTGAGTCCTATTAAATACTTGGCAATATCACGAGATCCAGAAGTGCTGCTGCAGTATGACACAGAATGGCAAGTGCCGAGCTCTCAAATGGCAAGTGCTTCTGGATAGAGTGTTGTTGGTTTTGCTTTACTTGCAAATTGTTTTCTTACAATCAGTCATCGCCTTTTATCCTACCTTTTTTCACCTCAGAAAGCCCACATGCCCAAGGCTTGGAGGTACAGTTGAAATAGAAATGTCAACCTAATGAAAAACAAGCATGTGTTTTGGAAAGTCCCAACTTTGTACTTGTAAGTGTTCAACACCAATGTGCTGAGCCAGGTCAGGCCTTCAGGTAGTACCAGGAGATCTGCTGCCTTACAGGTCTCGAGGTCATCGTCACACTGCGAAACATGCTCAGCTGCTCTCCGCTCCAAGGATGACTTGTAAAGTTATCTATTATATAAAGCAATGTGACCAATGTGATCATAAAGATTCTGCTTTTTTTTTTTAACACGTTTTTAAGCCTTGTTGCTTAAGCACTGCATGGGAGAGCAGGGCTCTCGCAGGATTCACTGGTATCTGAGGACTTCATGTAAAACATTCCTGGCTAGCACTGAAATGTTCCTGGAGCACACAGGACAGCACCTGATCTGCGACGTGGAGGGGGAGTAGCTGGAAGGACACTGTACTGTGACATTCAGGATCCTGATTCATGCTCTCAGGATAATAATAATAGACTTGACCCCTCCCACATAAATGCCTTCTGTTATTTTTTCCAGTGGAAAATTCTCCTACAAGACCCAGAGCATCCCAAAGGGTCTTTCAGTGAAGCATTTAATGAGCTATTGACTGTTGCAATAGTAAATATGCTGAAGAGGCAGAACTAGTGGAACAGAAACCATTATGGTATCCCCTTCCCCTTCTTGTAACAAACCCTGAATTCTAGGGACAGCGATGCAGCTAGCAGGCTCCCTCCTGTTTTAGAAAGGAATGTTTTGATAGGAGAAAGCCAAAGCTTGCCATCTATTCCCAGGCAGGCAAGATGGACAGCTGAGGTATCAAGAGTCTTCAAGCATCCTGTCACTTCAGTTCATTCTTTCTTCATCTGTGAATTGCTAGGACGGAGATTCATGAATGAATTGTCTTTAGAGAAAAGAAGTCTTTGAAGACACAAAAATATTTCAGGAAAAGAGTAAATGCAGGAAACCAGTAATTGGAGTCTAAGTCAGTACTCTGGGAATATGCCAAATTTTATCCTGTCTTTGTACTCCTTCCTGGCTGTTCGTCTTTGACCTCTGCCAGAGACCGAATATTGGGCTAGCTGGATTTAGCTCAATAAGAACGTTCCTATGATTTTATGAAAGGATTTTTCAAAAATGGGATTTGAGTAAGGAAGTGATGAGTTCCTGAATATTTGTTCTGTTGCTAATAACTGAAAGGCAAAGAAAAGGCAATCAGAGATCACACTGGTATGAACATCCAGCCATTAACAGAAGCAAGAAAGATCAAAGGATGGAAGAGAAGGAAGCAATGTTCAGATCCAGTGGTAGGACTTGGGGAATTTCCTGCTCTCGCATTTCCTGCTTTCCCTAATAACAGAAATACCAGGGAACATTTGTGTACCAAACCTAAGTGCACCAGGTCATTGATCAGAGGTGGAGGCCTACCTTGAGGTTTTGCCAGAGCAGTATGTCCTTAGAAGAATATCTGTCTGCCTTGAAGAACAAAAAAGGGAGTATGAGGCAATCTCAGAGAGGAAGATACCAAGAGAAGTCATCCAAAACAATGGTTTCATGTGAGACCACTGAGTGAAATTGGGAGGGGTTGAGATTGCAAAAATGGCAAGATAGAGTTTTCCGTGTACAGTGTTATTCAAGGAAAAGTAAAGCAAAGGGTGAGCAGATTATTATGTAAATGTCCAAGCTGTCAAGCCACCATGAGACTCACCTGTCAGGCATGTTTGATGCCCTTTCATGTTGTCTGATGAATAACCCCTCTGATGGTCCCACATCAAGGAGAAGTGCTAGCTTTCCTTTGTGGGCTTCTACCAATAAACTCAGTCCTTCAAGATAACACAAAATCAGCATTCAGTATTACTTCCATTTAAATGTCAGATTACTTCATCATCCCAAACCCATGACAGCGAAAGCAGCTTTTGAAACACACTGCCAAGATATTGCAGTTGTTTCCTCAAAGTGTGATACCAAAAAGTGTGAAAAAAAAAACATCAGGTTCCTTAGGGGTGGGTGTGAAGCTCTTACAAACACAGCCACTGCAATATGTTTACAATATAAAGTAATATCTGCTGTCTCTCCACGTCCCTGGTTAACCATTGCAACCCGATCTACTTGCTTGCTGTGTACATCAGCGTGTCTGGAATCAAGGCATGTGATGCTGCACGGCACAGCAAAATGTATGGCTGAAATCTTCCCTCTTGTGATGCTGCCATTTCCAGCAAAAACACATCCATGTTGTATTATGTATTATAAAATATACATACGTGATATAAGGCTGATCCAAAGCTTAGTGTGGAAAATCAGATGGAAATTAGAAGTAGATGGGAAAGTTCCTAATTCTTCTCAGTGGAGTCAGACCCTTGAGGCTGGAGCCATTGAGAAGTTTTGTCATTTTGACAAGTAGTTCTGTAACCTGAAGCCATTGGAGCTGGTACTGTACTGTGGAGCTACAGTTTCTACTGACATTAAAATCTGCCATAAAACCAAGACACTTGTCAGGCAGAAGAAAACCAATACACAGCAAATTTCACTGCTTCAGACAAGTGTTACATTCAGATTCTCTTCTAAAGAGAGAAAGCATTATCCCTACCTTCTGTATGCAAAATGCACAATTGCTATATTTTAAACTTTTCTTCAGCTATCTGGCTTCTAGAAAACTTAAATCCATGAAAATATATTTTCTATAATAACTTAGAGAATGAACATATGTTTGAATGAATATAAATTCATAAGAGTACCAGAGATGGGCAGATAGTAGTATCCACCCCTCATCTTGTAGCGTCCCACAGCTGTGGATCAGAAATACTTTTTAATGTCTCACGGCAAATACGTCAGGTTCACCCAAGCCATCCTGGAAAGTTTTATTTGTAGTGCTTGTCGTAGTTCGGCCGCAACGGGGACCAGACTACGCAGTCTCTCTCTCACTCCCCCCACTCTCTGAGAGAATAGGAGGAGATTTGACAAACAAAAGAAAACCAGGGAAAAAAAAAAAAACCCAAACACACGGGTTGAGATTGAACAAAAAGTAAATTTAACAGTAATGACAGAAGAAAACAAGAGAGTGATGGAACACAAATACAGTATAATAGCTCACAACAGATCTCTACATCCAGTCTCTTCCAACTAGGAGGGCCTCCCTTCAGCACCCTCCTCACTTATATACTGAGCATGATGTCAAATGGGATGGAATAGCCCTTTGGCTAATTTGGGTAAATTAACCCCAGCTGTTAGCTAATTAGTTAACTATCCCAGCCATAGGGGCTACCAGCTTCAGTTCTCCACCCAGCTCAGGTAAATATTAACTCTATCCTGGCCAGAACCAGGACAGTGCTACAGGGACCCTCACAAGGCCAGGTACCGTGAGGGATGGAAACAAGCAGCTTCAAGGCGGTTATTAGCAACGATGGGACAATAACCTCTCTTGTTTTTTTCAGAATTGCACCTCTGTTTTCATGTGTTGAGATTCACTTCATGGTAAATTTTCCTGTATCTCAGCAGAAACAAGCATTTTCATTTTGTTGCTATGTCTTTAGAATTGCACAAAATTGCTGCACGCAGGCAGGTGCTGTTTTCTTCAGCTTCCAACTGGTGCTACTAGCTTCATGTTTTGCTAGGATCATCAGATATTTCTGTGGTATGTACTATTTATTTAGAAGAATACTTTATAAAACAGCAGGAAGCAGTGAGGCTTTTGACCTGTGGCTCTAAAAACACTTAGGGAGTCAATCAAAATGAAAGACAAAATGTGCACTGAAATGTTTTGTCCAGGATTTTGCTGCAATAAACTTAGCTGAGCCAGGAGAGGAGTTTGGATGATGGGAAGGGTGAAGGAATTACAACAATGGGGGGAAAATGGCACAAAAAAAAAAGGCACTTCAAGAACATTAACATCAGGTCATGATTTCCAGTCTGAATCTGAAAATTGTGACAAGCCTTGCAGCGCAACAAAAACAAATACTCCTTAGCTGCTCTACATGGATTTTCTTGGAGAAGCAGGAAAAGGCAGCAGAAGGCAGAGCAATGAAACATTAGTGTCCCAGTCACCTGCACCTCTGCCTTCAGCTCATCCACATCCCACTGGCAACTCAGAAAGAAGAGGCCAGAGGAGGCCAGAGGGAAGGTCAGAGAGAAACGGTAGGGCTGTGCAGCATGCACGTGTGTGTACCCATGAGTGTAGGACAGGTCCAGCCACAGGTCCAGTCCATAGACTTACCCTACATGGGTGCCTAACTTGGGGTGGGTCCTGGAGAGGGGTCAGACCTGCCGCGGGGAGCTGAGTCCTGTACCCCTGCTGTAAGGACCAGGGTTGTGTGTATCCCTGGCCATCACTGGTAACAAACATGGCTGATATTCTTACAGTACAGAAGAGGTGACTCCACAAGTTCTTTAAACTCTCTTGCAGACTGTCTGATCCCACAACATTTTAACTATACTTGTGCTCTATTTTTACTGCAATTGCTGGTACTATCAGCCTTATAATTTTGTAGGATGCTTGATTATTTCTCTTTTTTTTTTTTTTTTTAAAACCCTGTTTACTAAAATAAGAGAAACCCTGTAGAGCAGTGATGTGACTGGATGACTAAGCCAGCTACCCTTTCTTCAAGTGCCCTCTTTCCATAGGTAGATGGTTTGCTATTATGATCAGAGGATCTGAAGCCAGAGAAATGATCCTGTTGTGAGAATGCCATTGGGGAGAACACATTTCCTACCTTCTTCTTCCTCCTTATTATCTTCACTTCCTTAAGGCTGCTTCTTACCAGTCTGGTCTCTGTAAGCAATGTGGGAGAACTTATCCTATCCTCTGCAAAGGAAAAGAGGCTTTTCCTGCCACTTTTAAAGGAGAGACAAAGGAAGTGCTCTTTCACATTTCCACTCCAAGTTGCGAGCACTGCACCAGTGGGGGTAATAAACAGATCATGGTTAGACTGATGGAAGAGAGGATCAATAATAATTTATTACCAAGTGGCTAGTTTAAGTTCCTCCTACAAGTTCTTTATTTTCCCACAACTTCCACCATCACTGATTTTTAATGTAACTCAGGATCTCAAAGACCATCATTTACCAGTGCTCCATTAACTCCTGAGGTGCCCCGTGCTGTCACAAGGACCCTTGGATCTCAGCTGTAACATCCATGCTACCATTTCTGCCACAGCTGGGTTCTTCAGCTGCCACATGTCCTGGGGCTCTGCTGCCTCAGCAGAGAAAACCTACTGCACCTACTTCTCTTCTGCTTGTGTCCATCTGGTGCAGCAGTGTCACTTGCATCTGGGATCAGTCCACTGCACATTGGCATGACTGCTTCCCGCCTTTATGGCTGCTAAGATCAATTCAGAAATCATACTGGACCTGCTGCTCTGCTCTGTCTGTCTCAAGACACCTGCGTGGCCAAAGTGACTCTGACAGCAGGCTGACAAGCACAGGCGTCTTGTCTGCAGAGTTCATGTGACCTCCCATGCATCACTGGCACCACTGTAATTTCACAATGTTAGCTACAGGACAATGTTAGCTACAGACCTATCTCTCCAGCATGGATCTTCTCAGTAGCCCTCTCAAGCTGCTAGCGCAAGTAGCTTGATTAGGCGCAAATTTCCTCACACCTCCCCCATCTGAGGGGTCTAGTGGAGGAGGCATTGCCATGCAGTTCTCTGGAATACATCTGTACACTTTACATCTTAATTTGTTTGGTTTATGACAGAGTTTGTTGTGCTTTCTGAGTTGCTTGAAGCCTCCAGACAGGATTTTTTACACTTTTCCCCCATACCTAACATCATTTATGCATAACTTAGTACTGTTTACACTGTCAAATGTGTTATATTTCCAAGCAAAAACTTCTGACTCTGAGCGCAACCCAATGGCATTCTGAGAAAATTGTATATTAAAGAGATAATGATCATGCACAAACGATGCCTCAGTTTCATAAGGTCACCTCCCAGAGTGTTACTGCCCTTTCAGGTTTTCATTAGAGACATTGCAATAGCTGCCATTTTTAGGTCATGTGTATGCAAATGAAATATTTCAATGCTTTTGCTTGCTTTTTACGTGGTCTGTAAGAGCACTATTCTTGTTAGTTAAATTTTACTCCCTAGAGCAATAGACTTCTCTTATCGTAGCCTGAATTATGGTGTCCTGGTTTCAGTAGGGATGAAGTTAATTTTCCTCTCAGTAGCCAACATGTTTTGGATTTCGTATGTGAAGAATGTTGATAAGCACACTGATGATGTGAGTTGTTGCTAATGAGACCAAGGACACTATGCAGCTTTCCAGGTCTTGCTGACATGTAGGTGCAGGAAGCTGGGAGGAATACAGACAGAATAACTGACCCAAACTGGCCATAAACATCATGCTCAGTATATAAAAGGGAGTTGACTTGGTGGGGGCACGGCTCCCTCTTGCTCCTTTTCTTGCTGCTTGGTTTAGTATCACTATTAACAGCTCTCTAAAGCTTGCAGACAAATGTTCGTTTTGTCTGCAGTCTCCTAATGTTTTCCAAATTGCTTAATTCCCAGCTGAAATCGTTTCTTTCCTACCAGAAATAACCTAGCACAACTGGAAAGCTGTCCAGTGTACAGCATAAATGAACACTCTTTCCTGAGCTCTGATACTTTTCTGTGCCAGTTAGAGATTTCACTAATGGAGAAGTTTTAATTAAATTGATTTACATAAGTGGGATTAATATGCATTGGGGTATGTGTAAACACTGTAGCAATTAATAGTGAACGCAGCTTTTCTGATGACTTCTGTTCACCCAGCACATTCCTCATAACAAGGTAATCCTTCATTCTTGGAACAACAGTTCAATACTGGGAGTTAGTGATATAGATTTTCCTCTGATCCGAACAGATTATTTTCTTTTGTTTATTGCTGCCATTTGTGCTCATAATATGAGTTTTGCGGCAAAGCGTATCTTAAATAAGCCTTACCTTCCTGCCCATTAGTCTATAATAAATTCTGTGGCATATTTTAAAGATGATAAAAGCTTCAGCTTTAAATGGAAACTGCAACCTGAAGCCCTGAGTAACCAGAGATCAGTCAGTGGTGAGCATGGAACATGACCAAGTAAATTACAGAGTAGGAACAGTCTAAAAACTTTGGATGCAAGCATACATGCAAGTATAAAATACTGCAGGATTATGGAATAATTAAGGTTGGAACAGATCTCTGAAAGTCATCTGATCTCATTCACGGCTTACAAGGAGGGCAAACTTTGAAGTTAGATCCAGTTTTGAATTTATATCAGGTCACTCATGGTCTTTTTCAGCTGAGATATGAACATCTCCATGGACAGGGTTTCCCCAGCCTTTCCAGGAAACGCATTCCTGTGTTTGAGTGCCCACCATGAACCTATTTCCTGGTATGTCGCTTGGCTTTCCACCACAACTGCAAGTCACGTTGATTACCTTGTCTTTCCTCCCTGAGAAAAGTCTGGCTGTCATCTCCATAGGCACCTGTTAATTAGTTGCAAGGAACAGTGAGATTCCCCCTTAACCTCCTCTTCTATGGGCTGCACGGACCCTGTTCTCTGAGCCTCTCCTCATACACTGCTTGCTCCAGCCCCTGGCCATCTCGCCAGTCCTCTTCCGCAAAGCTGCTTTCTAGTTGCTCAGTGCCTGACCTGTCCTGCTGTATGGGGTTGTTCTAAGATAAAACACTTTGCATTTGTTGATGTGGTTCCCAGCAACTCATCTCTCCAGGTTGTGAGGATGCCTCTGAACAGAGATTCTTTACCTTAACTTCCAGCGTATCAGCTGTACTCCACAGCCTGGTAACATCAGCAAAATTTCTGAGGATTAGTTACTCCCTACCATCCCCCAGGTCATTCATAAAGACATTCATCTGTACTGGCTCTAGCATCAACCCCAGAGGAAAAACATTAGTAAATGTTTTACTTTGATCTCAACACTTGAATCCCAGCAACCTGATCAGTTTTTCGCCCACACTGTATTCCACCTCTCCAAAGAAATTATCTCCAGTTTGCTAGAGTGACTATATGGGCCACCATGCCTAAAGCCTTGCTAAATTCAAGGTAAATGACACCTACTGATCTGCAAATGCTGATATTCAAGCAGGGAACACTAATAAAATGCTTGGAGTTTAACAAGGAGGATAGGCGGCTGCATGCCTTCAGGTGGAAAGTGTTCTTTATGGGAAGCCTTCAAAAGAGAAGGTGCAGGCTGACTGCCCTGTATCTACCTAGCAAATGTAATGATCTCCAGGGACATGGCACAGCATACTCCAAGCCTCTGGGTGGAGAAAAAAAAGCCTAATTAATTTAAGACTTCATGTAACACTACTAAATGTGTGGCTTTAATCCAATATGAGAAGAAAGAGGAAGAGGAAAATTTGTATGGCTTTTTAATCTGAGGTGGGCGAGAAATGGGGTCACACCTTCCTGCTACCTGTAGTTTTAGCAAATTCAGAGAAGTCTTTTTTTTTTTTCTGCTCTTGGCCTCAGGGAAAATAATCAGAATAAATTTTGAAGAGTAGAACAGAGGAATGGAGGAATCATTAGCTTGCAGACTGGTGCTGTGCTGCCCAAAAAGACAATTAAGGATAACCTTTTGGTGTAAGCAGTGCGAGCACTACTGGAGCAGTAAACGTAACTGGTGACCCTCAGGCTCCTCTTGTCCAAGGACCGTAGTGGGAGCAGGTGGTGGTATAGAGGAGGTCAAAGGACAGACAAAGTGTCCTGGAATTATCTTTGCAGCCTGATATCCATGCTTGCTTGATGATAATAAGGAATAAGACGTGTAAACTGAAGGGAAGTTGTGTTGTGGAAATGAGAGAGCTGTTGCAGAGAGTTTAAGCATGTATTTTGTGTAACAAAGAGTACAAAGTTTATGTGGCATTTAATGCTGCCAGGCTGATAAAAGCCCTGATTCTGAGTGATTATGTGATGAGCAGCACTGGCTGTCAGCTAGCATTGCTTTAGGTGGTGAGCACGGCACAAACAGAATATTAAAATGGCAAAGTCACTTAGGAAAGGACAAATCCCGGTATCAAAGTACAGCTTCATGAGGCCCTGACTCCACCTGTGATTTATGACACCTCAAGGAGGAACCACTGCAGGGAGAGCTTTGCATCCCACCTGTGGGTCAGTCTCCCTGGGAGAATGCAGCTGATGAACTCTCAAGATTTGACTGATGTTCTGGTTTTGTTAGTGAGGGGGGGGCCTAAGGTGGTTGCTTCTGTAGGAAACTGCTAGAAGTCACTCCCCTTTGTTCAGTGGACTCGGCCGGGCCTAGGGCGGACCCGCTGCTGGCCAAGGCCAAGCCAATTGGTAGCAGAATGTCCCGTGATAACGCCTCTGCGATAACGTATTTAAGTAGGGGAAAACAGGAAAAAGAGAGGAGAAGATGTGAAGCAGCTGAGCGGGGGGCAGAGAGGGGGAGGCGCGAGCCTCATGGGCCTTGCAGGCCTCACCCTCTGGCCTCCCGCCGGGCAGCCGACTGGGCCCAACTTGGCCCGGCCCGGCTGCAAGAAGTGGAGAGGAGATGAGAAGTGAATAAGATGTAAAAAGGATCCTGAGAGGCGTCTGCCAGTCTGTTGTGAGGAACGGCTGCAGACGCCAAGGTCAGTTCAGAAGGAGGGGGAGGAGTAATATGGCTCCTGGCCAAGATTCCTCTGCAACTCGTGGTGAAGACCATGGTGGAGCGGGTTGTCCCCCTGCAGCCCATGGAGGTCCACGGAGGGGCAGAGATCCACCTGCAGCTCGTGGAGGACCCCACGCCAGAGCAGGTGGAGGCCTGAAGGAGGCTGTGGCCCGTGGAGGGCCCGCTGGGGCAGCTGTTCTAGAGGGACTGCACCCCGTGGAAGAGATGACCCACGCCGGAGCAGTTTCACGGAGGACTGTGGCCCGTGGGAGGGACCCCACGCTGGAGCAGAGGAGGAATGCGAGGAGTTCTTCCCCTGACGATGATACAGCGGCGTAAAACAACGCGTGATGAACTGACCGCGACCCCCATTCCCTTTTCCCCCCCCGTGCCGCTCGGGAGGGGAAGGTAGTAGAGATAATGTTAAGCCCGGGAAGAGGGAGGGGTGGGGGGAGGTTATCTTGTTCCCTGTCTCATTCTCCTGCTAATTTTAGAAAATAAATGAATAGTTTTCCCCAAGTCGAGTCTGTTTTGCCCGTGACGGTAACTTTAAGGATTTCTCCCCGTCCTTATCTCAAACCTTGAGCCGTTTTTCTTATATCATCTCCCCCTGTTCTCTCGGAGGGTGGGGGGAGCGGGAGAGAGACTGCGTAGTCTGGTCCTGATCAGGGCTGAACTACGACAACTGATCATAGCTTTCAACACAGGAGAGTATCACTATGACTAGCCCAGCTTATGAAACCTCTCAACCTCCAAACGTTCCTGAATGAGTTCTGGCACATCCACACACAGAGCTGCAAATTCTCACTGTGGCAATAAAAACACATGCACTAGGAAAACCTTATCTGAGAGACTGTATCCCAAAAGCTTTGAGCTTCGTACCTCCACCCTCCAGTAGTCATATAAATGTTTTTGAAGTGCAGAACACATTATTTCCCCCCCAAGTCCATTGAGAAACACCCAAAGCACTTCCTCACCCCCACCCAGCAGCACCAAAAACTGTTCTCGTAAAAATATATCTAGGTCCCTGTTAAAATTTTTGGGCCCAAAACGTAAAACTCTGTCAAAGTTATAACAAATTGCAAAAGGAGCATCAGAGAATCTTTGTTATTGGTGGTGCTATCAGCAATGCTTACTTTTATGACCACAGAGGGAAAATAACAGTGTGTCTCTATACTGCACGGTACGAGGCTCCTCACTGCAAAACGGTCTTCAAAACTTGTTTCTTAAGTGCGGGCTGTAGAGAATGTCAGGAAACTTAAAATGCTGTCTGCTACTATAAAAACAACTTTCCTAAAAAAATATGTAAATATATTTTCCACAGTGGAAATCCATGTAGCTTTAGTATTAATCATATTTTTTTTTTCTCGAAACGTACTTCAAGGACATTCAGTTATGTTCAGGTTTCTCATTACAAAGGCACTGCTCC
The DNA here is from genome assembly GCF_036417535.1 of Chlamydotis macqueenii. Classification (NCBI taxonomy): domain Eukaryota; kingdom Metazoa; phylum Chordata; class Aves; order Otidiformes; family Otididae; genus Chlamydotis; species Chlamydotis macqueenii. The sequence goes on from NC_141557.1 coordinate 124,907,713, forward strand.
ATTATTAAAATAAATAAATAAATAAATAAAAGAGAAAAATATCACAAAAAGGCAAGCACAAAGAGATTATGTTTTAGTGCAGAGTCAACATATTGGTCTGCTGCTGTCAATTGATCCCTGCGATTATTTGGGACTATGTTAAACACAAATACATGAAACAAGTTTCCCTTCAGCACGGAGGGATAAAAAAGCTAGGCAATCTCACTAACGTATTAGAACAAGGACAGAGACTGAATCATGCAAATAATAAAAGATATTTTTTTTTTCCCCAGGCTTCTATTATTTTGAAGAATAAAAGGTTGTACATGAAGCAAAGGTGCTGCTGCTGTCAGGTGCTTATCTAATGCAGCATGAGTTGCCTCTTCTTGAATTCCCCCAGAGCTGGGTTTCCACCATTGAACAAGCATTTAGCATTTTGGCTCCTTTTAAAAACAAATAGGTCACAGGGTTTTCCTCCACACCACCCCCCCACACACACACCCCCTCCCCTCACTCCTGTTGAAAAAGAGTTGCAAAGGGTCTTCACCACAGGGACACTCATCAGGGTGCATTCGTGGAGGATGACAGAAACTATAGAAATTGTTTTAGGAAGTGTTTGTATGAGAGTTAGGTGAAGGGAAATATTCCTCTTTAAAATCTTCCATTTTAAAATCTTCCATTTTTAAACAGATTAAGGTAAAACCTGAAATTTTTAGTGAAATAAAATGGGAATCTACCTTCTGTTTAGCAGATAGCCTTGAGAAAACAGGTGCTAGAAGGCTATCATACCTTCAAGGAGCTGTGTGGAGAAGTTAACACAAAGGATTTTCTTAACTTCTTGCTAGATGTAGAGAAATTTACTGGAAAAGGAATAATTTCTGTCAAATTGTTTGTTTCAGTCAGTCAACAAATGCAATTAAGAAATTGCTTGATCTTTTTTTTCTGACCCATGCTAGTTTATAATCTCATCACAATAATAGTTTATAATCTCCTTTACGTGCCGCTCTATATGTGAATGCACATACAAAAGCTTTAAAATGATTCCATGCTTTGTTCAAGCCAAGCTACAGCAGACCTATGCAGTGTCAAAGACGTTGCCTAGCACTATAAATAACAAAATCTGCTCTTCTCCATCATCAGCTTTCAATCTCAACACGAGTGTAATATGACTGCATGAGCTCAGTGTAACACCTTGGTGCTTCCACAGGCAAGAGGGAAAGCTTTTCTGCAAAGTTAGTAGGTCTCCTGAGATGAAAGGCAAGTGCCACAAGATCTTTTAAAATTGCTTTTCTTTGGCTGACTTTAAGTAATGCTGTGGGAATTTGTCTTCACCATGACTATTTGGCCTTCGTTGCCCCTTCGTTTAGACACGGCAATTTTGGCAAAGAGCAGATACATAGACACAACAAGTGGCGATGCGAAGAAAATGTAGAATAAATGTTTTACATATATGATGTAGATCTCAGCATAACTGTGCAAAACTAAAGAGGTAGTCTTTGTACATGGCTTTTTGTTTAAAATCCCAGTGTTGGATAAGAAATAAGATGCTGTACTTCGTCATTTTTGGGACTGGCTTTTTGCATGCGCTTGACTTTCTCCTTTCAACAGCCTTTTAAATCCTAGTGCACTTGCTTCGGTGTCATCTTCTTCTCTGCCCTAACTCCTTCGCTCTCTGTGTTTTCAGTCACAGTGTCCCACAGATCTATTGCCCTTCAGGATGGGTGCAAGGCCTGTCTTCTATGGAAATAGAAATAGCTGGGCAGAGAGAAGTTTAAATCAGGTCACCTAAGGAAAATGGCAGATTTTGGTTGCAGTGGTTAATAGCACTAATTAATTTTGTTTAGAGCTTAACTTTTAAAAATTACTTAAAAAAATCTTTAAGTTATTCTTTTTCAAAAAGTGTATTTTTTAAATAGGACATTTTTTGGATTGAGTTTTCCATGTCATACTTTTTAACCCCAGTGCTCCTGGGTGGGTTCTTTTCCAGGTGCAAGAAAATTAGGGAGGCCTTTCCTTAAAGATGTCCTAATGCTGGCTTTTGTTTTCATTGCTGGACGTGCTCATTCTGTGTGTGGCCATTTTGCTTTGGAAGGTCCTGCATTAAAATCCAGCTACAGGAAAAAACCCACTCCTTTATCCGTCACACAAAACTGAGAGAACTCACACCCACACAAACCACCAATGGCTCAAGTGGAGATGAACGACGTTGCTTTAAATCCTGGTGTCAGGGAAAAGATTGGAGGGATGTCACTTCTCTCAGAAAGCTGACGTTTGCACAGAGACTTTCTGAGGATGATGGTTTCGAGCAAGCAACCAAAGCTCCTAGGTCGCAGCCAGCCGAGGGCTTGGTATCCCAGGGAGAGCAAAGCATCGCAGCCGACCTGCGGTCACACGCTTTGGCCAGCAGCATCTGTGTTCATCCAGCAAGCCTCCAGACCAGGTTCGCACTGACTCCAGCACACTTTCCAGTTTCTAATTAAGACCTAAATTGCTTTCAGCTTTGATGATCTTCCCGTTGCTTTTCCCTTCACCCACAACTAATTTCAGACATTCATGTTCAGTGAGATACAGGAATAGAAGCGACTCAGCTTGCAGTCACTCTCACTTAAGAAAGCTGGATATAAACGTGTTTCTCAGCTACAGTTTACACAAAAAAATCAGGACACTGGAGGCAATTTAGCCCAGTTTCCTAGAGCTGGCTGCGAAGATCACTTAAACTAACTCTGAAAAATAGCCTCCAGCTAATTCGTGTCCCTTCCCATGCTGCTGCCTGTTCCTGTGACCCAATCTACCCCTCCTTAGCTTAGTCTGTGACTTTCACTCTTCATGCTTCACCAGAAGCTCCCTCATCTGGCCTTGCCTGGTCTGACCTAATCTGGAGCAAACTGTGTAACTCCAGTTGCACAAATGCATGAGCTACTTTCAATCAGTGTGCCAGTGCTCTTTGTACTATTATTATTTTTTTATTATCTTTTGAATTCCTCTCTTCTCTGTGTACCTCCTCAACCAAGCCCGTGAATGAACTTGCTGTTTCTCTGTCATATCATTCATTCATGCTTTTTTTTTTTTTTCCTGTAGGGAGCCTCAATCTGTACCTTAAGTGTGTGAAACCCTTTGAAATCAACAGAGCACATGCCAAGCAAAAAAAGCAGTGCTGGGGTATGGTGTCAGCCCAGCAGAGCCACTGCTTCTGGGAAATTTTCTGTTCCTAAATTATTGTGAGCTGGTTCAGCAAAGGGTTTCTTGTAAAAAGGTAGTGAAGAAATCCCCCTTTTGCCCCAAGGTTACAAGTTATTTTGTTAGACCAGATGATATGACAGCATGATTCTATCAGGACAAATCAAAGTTTACTGAGCAAATCTGTGTTCTATAACCTGATTTATTGGTGCCATCTGCCAACACCTATGAACAGATGCTCTGTAGGACCTCACTAATGTGCAGTAATGACTGGGAGAAACCTACTGCAAATGACTGAATTTTAAAAGTTATCGAGTGTAGCAGGAGAGATAACAAACATAATGAAAAATGTCTAGGAGAATGCATCCCAGTATTCATTTTTCTGTTCGCTTTCCCTGACAGCAGTACTTCAGAATGTACTCACCTACATACATGGGTATGTGGTGTAAAAATAAACCAAGCACTCATGTTTTCCTGTGATTTTCCTCCAGTCCTTTGCTACTGGATGCTTCAAAGAAAAGAGTGTTTTGGTGTGAACAGTTACAGTCACAGCTTACCCAAAATCAATCTTCCCGATTGCAAGAATTCTTTTTAAGGCTGTATTTGAGCAGGTCAACACTGATATATTGCTAGCACAAATGGGTTTTTTTTAATAATTTTCCCCTACTCTGCAGCTATTTCCAAACCCTGTGTACTCTGAGGGCATGCCAAGGTAGAAGTGAACGAGTTTGCAATTATTGCCACCGGCAACATTAATTTTGCATTCCTGTCTCTTCAAAAACACAGGGGAGCAAAAAGAGACAACGGAAAGATGAGTGTCTTGTCCGGGCAGAGGTTTGAAATGTGCCCGGGCTCAGAGCAGGCACTGCAGCAGGTGAGAGCAACTGCAGGGACCACTTGAAGAGAGAGATGTGGAAGCAGCCCGCTCCTGCAGTCCCCACAGCCCCCGGCCCTGTCACTGCCTCCCACCACCTCCTGCCCACAGGATTTCCCAAACTAAGCATCCGTCTCTTAGGAGCCACATTAAAATTAGAAGCTGAAGCTGTAGTGATGGGGGGGACACTTTACCTTCTCTCCTAGTGTGCACTATATGACAGCTTGTCCTGTCCTCACCAAGGACATTACCTGGCATTCATTCAAAAGCACTCAGGAACGTGTTTTTGATAGACACAACCTATCCAATGTCTGACAAAGTCGTAAAAAAGAGGGACAACAGCTTTCAACCACTGCCACTCTTTCAGAGGCTGAATTAGGATGCAGAGCTGGAGAGCAGAAAGCCTGCTTCCCTTATCGTGCCAGACCATTAAAATCACACACTCACAGAAACTCTCTGTGGAGAAACTATCACCAAACTATTAATAAGATCTTCCTGAGCTATTAATACGGTCTGTGGGAGCTTTAATCCACTGCAGGGACTGTTTATGTAAGTGCATAGGCATGAAGATGCTGTTTTTATCCTCAGTTTAAATGACCTTTTAATTTAAACAGTGTTGTTTATGATTGAAATATTCCTGAATCTAAGGGAAATTATTTTCTTTCAAAGAGGATTATATCTTGATTTGCGGTAAACTGACAAGTATGGTTGAGATTAAAGTGCATTTGGATGGCAAGATGTGCATTTGCTTTTCTGATTGCAAAGGGCAGAAGTTATGAAAGGATTTTGAAAACATTTGTGTCACAAAATCCAGATGTCCTCTAACCTAGAAATCTGCTGTAATTTGGTTTCTGAGCTTAGGTCATTGGTCTATGAAGTAAATTCATGCAGTTCGGAAAGATTGTCCCTGAGCAGCAAGTTGGATTTATTCCTAATTTTGCTATTCCAAAGATTGTTTTGCTTTTCTGCCACACTCTGGTGTGAGGAGATGCTGGAAGATCATCTTGATTTTTAGCTTTCAGGCAGTTCAGAATAACAAAACAGTAAAAGGTTTCTGATGCTTACTCATGCCAAAAGAAATAGATGTCATGGAGGTAAGAACAGGCAGAAATAGTGAAAAAATTGTCTCTTATTCACCTCATAGCTGTGGCTCCCAAGCCATTTAGTGGAACGTTGTGTACCGAGAGTTTTTGGTCCCAGACTTATTTCAGTTCAGAAATTTCCCTGCACAGGAGGTCCGAGCGGAGAAGGGAAACAATGATCTTTCTAACATTTTCCTCTGATCTGCAAGCCTGGAGACACTTCTCCAATCTGAAATGAAAGATGTATCAAGGCCTATAAGGATTTTGGAGTGTCTGTGGCAGCTCCACTGTGGCACTCAGGTGTTCATTTCTTTCTCTTCTTTGGGGACAATGCAGAGGGGAATAACTGAAAACAGTAAAGAAAAAATCTAGAAAGTTAAAAAAAGACAAATCAGGCAAAAGAAAAGTGCTGTCTTTGGCACCAGTTTTGTTCAATCAACAGGAACAACTAAAATTGTATTTGGACAATTTTGTCTGTCTAGGTTTGCCTTTACAGTTTGGGAGAGGTGCCAGTGCAGCATGGTTAGATCTGTTCCTTGCTTTAGTTCATCTCAGATCTCAATGAAGAAGACTTGGTCTGACTCTGGAGTGAGCTGCCCAAGCAGGTATCTGGAGCCTTTTCACTGTTTTATCCCTGCTTTTGCTGAGTAGCAAGTTAACTCGATTAGCACTGGACTGGATGTATTTATTCACGCTGCAATTCCATCTCTGAGCAACACACTAGTATGTCCAGCCTGGTTTTCAGATAAAATGACAGTAGCATCCACAAATAATTAGACTAATTCCTACGTATTATATTTTTTTTATGCTATTGGAATGAAATGGAAATACATCCTCAGGATTGGGTATTTTTAACAAGGAATCAGGTTAAGAAAAGGCTCCATGATCCCAGGGTCCTTTTCACAGTAGGCTCCAAAAAATATACCTCATTATAAAATACACCTTCCCAAGGAATCGCAAGACATGAGAAATCAAAAGAGAATTCCTAAAAGCAAAAGCTCTCCAGCAGAAAATCAATTTCAGCTACTTTCACCTTGCCCCAGGGAAAGCAGCAGAGACACTAAGTGGGGTGTGGGAAAGGTCTCATACATCTTCCTGGAACTGCGTAAGGCAGACCTCCAGATGGGAGCTTTTCTTTCCAAGACAGCTCCGCTCTAATTAGGGACTTCTGCAAAATCGGTATGTTGCAGTTCCAAACAGTGTCTGGATGATTCCCATATCAAATTTCTTTGGGTAAAAAAAAAAAAAAATTATGTCTTTGTCCCTGTTTTAATTGACAGCCTTACAAATGCAGGTGGACTGAGGGATGAAGGTCAAATTGAGCTTATTGTGCTTAATAAGGCAAGGAACAAAAATTAGCAGAAAGTTACAGACAAAAATATGTTCTTTGGTGGTTGTTTTTTTTTTCCTGGCCATCATGTTGCCTTTTGAAGGGTCTTTGTGCATTGTCAAGTGTACCTTCAGAATGAAAAGAAAGCAATTGCCTTTAAATAAAACTGTTATATGAGAGGCTTTCCTGTAACACCTAATCTACTGATGAACCAGACTGAATCTAGTTCATGGACTCAACAGTCTGTGTTGGGTGGACATAAAATTCATTTCTATACAGGAAAGTACATCCTTCTCCTTAGTTGACCTTTTCCAGGGGCAATCTGCCAGTTTAAACCTCTGGCTGGTTCCTATAATTCTCAGCATTCAGACCTTTCTGGGTAATGTGGTATCATTAAGGCTGGTCAACATGTTCTGAAAAAAACACATTCCCCTTTGTAAATGAAGTCTGACTGATAGCTTTCACTGAAGATTGTGATTAATATCATCTGTGCATTCCAGTAAGAAGGAAAACCAATTTTTGTTTTTTGGGTCAGTATAAATCTCTGTGTCTTAAAGTTATTCCCCTGCTTCCCATCTCTCATTTCTTTACTGTCCTTTGCTTCAGACTCATTGTATCTTCTACATTGACCTATGCTGCTATTGTACAAGCTGGGACAGCTGTGGTAGCTCCAAAGAGCAAAGAAGTTCAGAACTTCTCCCTTGGAGACACAGCTTGTGGGACAGCAGCTGGCTTAACAAATAGAGAATTTCTTTTTTTTTTTTTTTTTTTTTAAAAAAAAAGCAGGTATGGAACATTCCAGCATTTTTTTAATATATTTTTTTTAGAATACTCTGTGAAAAGTTTCACATCTTCAAATTTCCATTCCCATGTGGGAGGAAAGCAATGGAATAGGTTAATTTTGCATAAGATGGGCATTTTTGGCTCTGGTCTGCTCTAGAACTCAATTTTAGGTTATCACAGAGTGGAAAATCACTTTGGCTTCACTTAGAATCATAGAATCATTAGGGTTGGAAGGGACCTTCAAAGGTCATCTAGTCCAACCCCCCTGCAAGGAGCAGGGACGTCTCCAACCAGATCAGGTTGCTCAGAGCCCAGTCCAACCTGGCCTTGAATGTTTCCAGGGATGGGGCATCCACCACCTCTCTGGGCAACTTGCTCCAGTGCTTCACCACCCTCATTGTAAAAAATGTCTTCCTTATGAAGAACTTCTTCATAAACTTCATAAATAAAGTGTGAAGAACTTCTTCACACTGCTGTTGGTCAATGTTTTACTCTAGGTGGGCTTAGATTCTCTGCAGCTGTTTCTCAGCACAGCCCTGCTGAAGTCACTGCAAACTGTGGCACTGCAGAGCTGCGTCCCGGAACTCTAATGAGTATTCCAGCAGCAATGGAAGTACAGACATCTTTACAGTGAATGAACAAGAGCGTGTGCCATCCTTAAAAAACTCAGCTCATAGTTTTCTGGGATTTAAAATGGAGTCAACTGTTACACTGGTTGGCCTCCTGCGTGCTGGCCTTACTACCCCCTAGTCTTGCACAGAGTATCCAGTATTGAGATTTGTAATGATTTCAGGTCGACTGATGTGTCTAAGGTGTAAGCAGCTTACACTATATAGCAAAAGAAAAAGATATCGCTTAATGCCTGTGGCTGCTCGTAAACATTATCTGTGTATGGTTTAAGATGACTGCCAGGGCAATCCATGGCCAGTGCTAAAGAGCACAGAGTCCTGCCAATTAGCCTCAGGTGGTAGGAGGTGGTAGGATGCCTGCATAGTGCTAAATCTGGGAAATAATTTGACCTTGAAACAATGCAGCGGCTATACCAAGCAGGTGTATAAGGGAATTTTCCATATCATCTCACAAATCCATCTCATACCCTCACCAGCTCTGCTCAATCTCTGACGCTCTGGAGGAAGGTGACAGAAAGCCCCAGGATACCCTGCAGTAATTGTAGAGGGAATGAACCTGCCTGAGTCTTGAAGCTGAAGCCAAAGCCCCGAAGGAAGAAACCTGATTATACTCTGTCTTTATCTGCTGAGCTGCAGGGGCTAGGAGCACAGGCAGGATGAGAGTGGTTTCATCAGGATCTCCCTTCACGGGGGAGAGATGGGCACCTCTCCGCTCGCTGGAAGCCTATTTGCAGGCAGGAGCAGCGGTCGTCCCACTGTTTATGCAGGCAAAAAAATCCTAGGCTCTTCCCTGACTGACTGACATTTGTTAGATGAGAGCGTAGGTACAAAACGCCCATCACAATATACAATAACCTTTAAAGGCATGCCAGCAACCTCCTCTTTTATTAAGCGTGCCACGCTGGCTGAGCGGAGTAGGACGCGGTTGCAAACACCTCCCTGGCAGGATGCTACCTGCATGCTAATGCCGAGGGGGTTTGTGCACAGGCTGGCAGCCAGCGCTGGGCTCCGGCAGTTTCCATGGTGCCGTCATGGTGCGCTCTCCCTACACCTTCACTTATCAGCGTTTCCCACCCATCCTCCTCCCCGTCATATGCTGCTGCTCGCTCACCCTGAAAGGTCAGCCATTGTAATGATGATTTTAGCAAGGAGGGGAGGCAGGGAGGCCGAAGGGTGAAAAGGTGAGCTGTGTGCAGTGATGTGATGTGCGTGGGAACCTGGGGCTTGCCTTGTGCAGCACAATGAGGAATTAGAAAGCTTCCCCTCGAAGGAGCGGTGCTCATCAGCCCCTCTCACTTCCCATCCCAGCCAATTCACATGCCCTGATGGAGTTAAAAAATGTTCAGGCGAAGTGTCTGGAGAGCCTACTTTAAAGCATCGGCAACTGATGCGTTAGAGATTGGAGGAGAGAAGGGACTGCATCTGCTAACGGGAGAAACTGATGCAAACGTTTCCAGGCATCTTTCTTTTTTCATCTCCCTCCTGCCCCTCTCCCAGCAAGCCCAGTGCTTGTTTGCAGATGGAAAAAGGCAGGCTTCTTCCTCTGACTTTCATCCTATCGACTGCCAGGCTAAAGCACTGCCTCTGTTAACTGCCTTCCTTTTCTTTCTTTCTGTAGGACAGCTTTCCTGCCCGTTTTGGAGGAGTCCATTTTGTCAACCAGCCCTGGTACATCCATGCCCTGTACACGCTAATCAAACCATTCCTCAAAGACAAGACAAGGAAAAGGGTAATTTAACGGGGATGAGGGGGCGGGGCATAGGAAGCTACAGAGCCCAAATAACTGAGCAGCTGCCTCCTTTTCTTCCTTCTTTTTCTCTCTGCATTTTTCATATGGCCTCAGAGACTTGCTGCTGTTATTAAAACTTAGAGTTTGCAATGGTCTGGATTGAATCAATAACTCAGCCAGGGACCAGAAAGCTGTTATCACTAACAAAGTGTAGATATATTTTAAAGGGACATGCTCAGGGATAGAGAGAACTGGCCGTGTGGGGGATTATTAGGCCTGGCTGGAGTCACAGGCAGTGAGGGAAACTTCAGCTCAACTCTTTTTGTGGAAGTAAAATTTCCTGCCTCATTCCTTCAGCAAGTGGGCTGTGGTAACTCACCTGTTTCCACAAAAAAATGCCCATGCCTGAAAACTGTTTGCTCACGCTACAGAAAAGGCAGGTCTTCCCCACTGAAACCCAGGTGAATTGTGGTCCTGTAGTCATCTTGGACACTTGTCCTCTGTGGTCTATCAAACAACCACTGGATCATCTCTCAGAAGGCCCCAGAGCCCACCCTGGGGTGTGTCTGACCAGGCAGGACAAGGGTAGTACCAGCCTGAAAGTAAAGAGGGATTAGAGACACAACTGGTACTGAGGCAATGCAAAGTGGTGACACAGACCTACACCCCTGGGAAACTTCAGTCCCAGGGTGCAGGGCTGGGTTGCCCCCTCAGATGCTGAGGGTGTCTTCTTTCAGTAAGCTCCACTGGTTCTGTTTTCTTCTCACCACTCTTCATACAAGCCTCTATCCTCTTACAGTAGCAATAATCAGTCATTATTCCTGACTTGCACATTCCCTGATCTGATACTTAAGCAAATGAAAATGTCATGTGCTAGAAGTAAGCAAATCAGGATTTTCAGAAGTGTTTATGGTGCCAACCTAATTCTTCAGCTGCACACCCCAAAGCTGATCGCCCTCCTCCTGCCTTCCCACAACAGCCCTGAGCATTTCAGAAATTCCCACCTGAAACTACAGCGTCAACTGATCCTCCACACCTCATTAGTGTTGTTATTACTGTACTTAATGAAGTAAGGAATCAATGATGACTTTGAAATTTCTTTTTATTTGTTAAAGATCTTTCTTCATGGTAACAACCTGAACAGCCTTCACCAGCTAATACACCCTGAATGCCTGCCCTCTGAATTTGGGGGGACTCTTCCTCCGTACGACATGGGGACTTGGGCTCGAACATTACTCGGTCCCGACTACAGCGATGAAAACGAGTACACCCACACCTCTTACAACGCCATGCACGTCAAGCACGCGTCCTCCAACCTGGAGCGGGAGGCCTCACCCAAACCCATGAAAAGGTTAGTACTGCCTTTGAAATCATCTCTTATTAGGCTTTCCAAACTGGTTTGGCATAAATCTAACAGAAAGGGCTCATCTGGCTCAGAGAAAGGCTATAATTTGGCAAACTCTGATGGTAAGGAGTACTTCATCCTGGACACTGCTTGTGCTGTAGTGGGAAAAAGGAAGGCTTCAGTGGAATCGTAGTTACTCATCTGATTACTGTGAAGGAAAACAAGGGGAAATTAATGAACCCCTGCACAGAGCATTGCAGAAAGTATGTCAGAGTGAGATGCTCTTCTGTACGGCACAGTACAGCCAGCAGCATCACTTCAGCACTGGTCCCTATTACTTGCTGCTGCTTCGCTGCTGCTGATCCCAGTTGTCAACACAAGGGTTTTATCTCCTTGGAAATGCAGCTTTTGTACGATGAACACCACTGCCCTCTAAAGGGAAAATGGGTTGGTCTCCTCCTGCTGCTTCTGCTCCTGCTTTCTCCGTCCAGCCCTTAGCAGGGCAGCAGAGCTGCTCTATTAAGATCTCTGATTTTAGATCTAGTGGTTGTGCATTCGGCTCTGAATGCTTTAAATTACACCTCTTGAGAGCATCACCCTCGGTAGTTGGCACCATTTGCCGGGATGGGTGAGGAGGGTTAGATAGCTGGCAGAGGTTCGTGGGTGGTTCGGCAGAGCCAGCACCAGCTGCAGCAAGTGACGGTGGGGTTGGCTCCCTTGCAGGAGTGTAACATCTGCACTTGCCTCGCCCTCCGCACCACACTCCGTGAAACTGCTTTCCATGCAGATCGCAGCAACGCTTTCACTCACTGCTGCCACTTGATGAGCATGGTGCTCACAGACACGGCGTCACTCCGTGTGACAGGGAGTGGCCATCATTTTGTCACAGCAAAATCAAAGCTGACAACACAGGCAAGCCACAATGTCATGCAATTAATTTTAAAAGTCTTTCATCTTCAGAGGAAAAAGAAATGCGTCCTTGATTCACAGCTCCCTCCCAGGTCAGAGGGATGCCATGTTGGTGCAGCTGCAAAGGGAAGCATCGCGCTAAAAACACGCAAAACTGACGTTAAATGCTGAGTGTCCCACGACTCACTGGGCCACAAGACCACAGGGCTACGACCCTTTGCAGGGTTGCAGCCACGGTGTGAAGAGCGGTGGCCATCTGCATAGTCAGCAGTTCTCACTACTGACTGCCAGCCAAAGCTGGGAGCCGGGACGAGTTTACAAAGCCTGTCCCAGAGAACTGATTTTAAAACTTTTTTTTTTAATATTAGCAGTGAAACACACCAAATTATTTTAGAAAGATGCTAACTAAATATTCCATTATGACAAATATAGATATATGTTGAGAGTGTACAGTTTATGTAGCTTTATAGAAAGAAATTTGCAGATTTTAAAGCTCTGAAGTGTTAAGAGCTGTCTACAGGTAAATCTTTGCTGAGGATCAGGTCCTTGGCTGCAAAGAAAGGAGGGTCTTATCTTGCCCTCAGGGGAGAACCTTGGCTTGAAAAGGAGCTCAGTGCCAGAAAACCCTGCCTGGAGGCAAAGCCTTCTTTTATAATCTGTTCACTAATACAAAAGTCCATTAATACAAATATGGTGAGTGGATGAATCTAATTTGTCATGTTGCCTCCGGGCAGACTGGATCTAACTTTTAGCCTAATTTCGTTATTCGGCGGTTAAGTGAACCATCTGATCTTGTACCCCGTGGTCATTACTAGCTGTTAGAGGTGAAAAGTTCACTGCTCCGACAAATTTTCTCCTATGAGTATTTGCTTTGATTCTTCTTCCCCTGAAATTACATTTTGGCCTAACCTGAGGTAAAAGCCTACGTTTAGGAAGCATAATCATGTGCTTTATTAGATTTATTAGATCAGATTTATATCTAAAGCCTATTAAAGGATCTACAGACTTCTACCAGCACTACCTGTCTCTATATATTCCACTTCCTCGCCTCTTTAGGTTCATACATCTCTCACACAGCGAGAGTCTTGGGTCATGGCTGGGATTCCTGGATACTGCAAGGAGGTTTACACTAGGCATAGATGATCTCCTAGCATTAGTCTTAATCTTAAATGTAATTCCCAATTATAATTCCCAAATATAATTTACAATTGCCATATCATTTTTCCCATTATTAAAGCAATTTTGCATTTTGATTAAAAATCTCTCCTCCTCCACTCACAGTGGAAACATCTTTACACTTCTGAGTAAACGTGAAAATTTTGTGTTTCTATGCTGAAATTTTGGGTTTCACAAAAAAATGTGTCTGATCCTTTCTTTAGCACATATATTCCTCTGAAAGGGGTAAGCATATGAAGACTGAGCCTTCTTGGGTTTCTGCAATTTAAGGATGAAAAACTTTGCTGAACAATTATGGGTCTTCTCCTCTCTGTCTTCCCAGACATCACTGCAGGTTTACCTGCCCAGTCATCAGCTGCAGGGGAGGGCAGTGTTTATCAGAGATGGATTTACTGGCCAGGACAGTGGTTGTTCCCCCTCCTGAGCGCTGTCCTGCTGCTTGACAAGGTGCAGGGTTGCAGGTTTTCCCCCTTGGCTCTGCGGCTACTCGCTGTAAAGCCACACAAACACATCCTCGCTAAAGCCAGCCCTGGGCCAGTGCTGTGTTAAAGCTTTCTTAATCTTGGAACTCTATGCTGCTAGAATAGCTTGGAGTCTTGCACTGTGACCACAGAGAAGTGACCCTGTGAAACGTAGTAGAAATAACAGCAATTGTGAGTCAGAAAATTGCTCACCTAGCAAAGCTGGGAAGAGAGGCCTCTCCCAGAGACTGCAATCCTACACCTAGAGAGAAGCTCACTCTGGGCACAACCTGCTCCAAATACAGTGTCTAGCAATTTTAGTAGTAGAGATGCTGAGAAATCAAGATAGGAATTACAGATCTGGAAGAAAAAATGCTAGGAAATGGAATCAGAGAATAACTGATCAAAATTCTTTTTAGCCACTTAATCTATGTTAGGAAATGAATGCAGAGAGGAAGAAAGAGGGCATTTTCAAGATGTGACTGAAACCAGACTGAAGTCATCACCTGAAAGTTAAAATAAGTCTCAAAATGCAGACCAGGAGAAAATGTGGCACCTAGCAGCAGTGCAAGAGAGTGAAACTGGAGCAGGTACATTCCCATACGTTGGCTTCAGGACTGACAGCAATGCTCTGGCTCCCATCACCAGGGAAGATTAATATAAATTGAAACAAGTTCACCTGAGAGTTGCAAGGAAGGTGAGGAGAGTGAAGAACATATTTTTCCAGCACAAAGCCATAGAAGAGAGTGGTTTGTTCAGCCTCGCAGAGCAAAGGTTGAAATGGTTGTGATCGTTCTCTACAAATAGAGGAGGGAATAAATACTGGGGAGAGAGAACAGGTATTTGAGAAAAAGGACAACTTGGGCATCAGATCAAATGGGTATAAACTGACCAAAGTATACATAGGCTGCAGATTACAGGAGGAGGTTTGCAAGTCATCAGAGTGAGTTACTGACATGGCTTGTCAAAATGACAACATAACTGAGGCATGAGTGAAAGGTCTAATGTAAGGTGGCTGTCAGTCGTCACAGGAGACTAGACTTGCCTCTCAAAGTCTCATTAGGTTCCAGATTCTGCTCCCCTTAACAGCAATGGGACCACAATTTTATCTTCTCCCCTGTCACAGGCAGGGGTGGTTTTTCCCTGCGACTTGAAATTGCACAAGATTTGTTCTAAAAAAAAAGAGTCCTTATTTACTTCAGAGAATGGAGGTAGAGTAGATGGGGAAAGGATTCAAAACGCTCTTAGAAAAAAATAACACTGACTTTAGTTAGCAACACTATCTTGAAAATCTTGAGATTTGATAAGTTTCTGTAGTATGTAAAATCTTTAATTTGCAATTGTCATTTTTCCACCAGTGGCCACACGAAGCCCCACTGGGGCAAAATCAAAACAGTAGAAATTGCTTTCCCATCTGCGGTACTATCTCACACCCTGGGAAAAATCCCAGAACTCAAGCACTGAATGAGCAGATGGGAAACAAAGGAAAACAGCTGATGACTGCACATAATGAGCCTTAATAGCCAGAGGAATCAAAAAAAAAAAAAAAGCAACAATAACAAAAATCCATTCAGAATATATCTGTTTATTAAAATTCAGCTCAGTGAAGTCTGAAATGGGCAAGGTAATAAACATGCAAACCAGCATGAATGCAGTAATAGCAAAGTCAGTTCAATCTGAGAGCTTGGCCACATCCCTTTTCATAATCCTGGGAGCAGCAGTAGCTGCAGACACTTCCCCTGTCTTGGACCATCTCTTCTGAGTGGTCTGAATCCACTCAGGGAACCTGTTGCTTGCGAGCTGTGGGGTTTGAGAGCAATGTAAACGGTGTGAAAATTTGGAGCACAGGGAAGAAAATTAGCTCCTTTTCAGCTATGGCCAAACCTTCTGTGAGCCCTGATGGTCAGAAAGGGGCCTTGCTTTGCTTTCCTCAACAGGGAGCTAACACAAAAGCGAAGCATTTGCCTCAGGCACTCATGCTGGCTTTTGTTGATGAGGTGTTGTTTTTGGGAACAGCTGGAGGTTTTATCTGGGTGTAACGAAGAGTTATGGTGGACGGTTAAATCTAGCAATTAAAGAGTCAGTGACTGCTCTCGACATGTCACTGTGCCAACAGGGCATAATCTTTTGGCCAGCCACAGTGGGAGAAGCATGCTTGTATCTATTCGGGTACCTAACTCCAGTGAGCAAGCACCCCCAATCACAGAGATGCATTCAGCAACTGGGGAAGATGTGAAGGAGCTCAGTTCTTTGAAGAGTTTCATTTTTCCCCAGTGTCACACCCTACTCTTACACTTGGGTCCAGCAGCAGCAAGTAACCTGCAGTAGCATGTTGCCTCCCTGTGACTCGCTTTTCTTTACAAGATCTGCCTTTCTGCAGCTGCATCTGGGCCACTTCTTGATGTCTGAACTTGACCTTCAGTCCAAGTGACAAAGGCTGCTCTCTGCCTTTGCTTGTTCCCCACACAGCCATCAAGCACAGCCTGGGAGATGACTGTTCCTTCTCTCTCACAGGCACCAAAAGAGAGCTGGCTTTTAACCTGCTGCCAGTTCAAACAGGTCTGAAAATCTAGTGCAATTTAAAATTGCCCTGCAGAGAAAGGAAATTTTACCTAACAGGTAGATATATATTCTGACCAAATAACCTGTGCTTTTAAATAAAACTTATTTAATCAAAATGTAATTAAAGATCATTTTAATCAAATTTGGGGTGAGAAATTATTCTTAGGATAACATGGATTGCAGGAGCATAACTGTCACCAAGTCAAGCTGTTAGAAACTCAGGTGATTCAGAGTTAGCGTAAAACTTTTAAAGTACAGCCAATAGTGCTAATTGTGAACATGTCTAATTTACACATCAAGACACCATTAATTTTTCCTGCCATAAAGTAGAAATTTGAGCACCTAAAGATGTGCTGACCTTCCCAGGGGTTCATCAAAAGCCCCCCCATATCAGGCATTTTGAAATTGCGGCTTAAAAACCTGGTGGAGTGTTGTTGTGTCAGAGCACACGGATTTTTATGTCCTAGATTAGAGTGAAAGGATTTTAAGGTACAGATTAGGGTTTGCCATTATTACCTCCTGATTCTGTGCGTTTCCAAGAGGACTGATCTTCAAATGAACTGGCTGCTGAAAGCAATAGTTGGTTCTCAGAAATGGAATCCCAATCCCAGAAAGAAGGGTATCACAACTGGTATACACTAATGCCAACTGGAACAGTTTTAGACCCAAAAGGGGCCATTTGTGGGGGCGACATATGTAAGGTTTTTATTTATTCAGACTGGTTCCTCCATATGCCCAGCTGGGCTGTGCAAGGCAGACCTTTCGAGTTGTTTTCCTTGGTGTGACCTTAATGCTCCCTCACCATATGTTTCTGCTTTTATGGGTCATATTTTATGCCGGTTCACAGTCAGCACCAATTTACTGCAGAAGCAGTAAAATACCAGCAAATAAAAATCAGTATGAAAATGTGTGAAAACTTCTCGCTGCCCATGGATGGCACCTGGGTTGCTCTGCTCATAGCTGGGGTGCGTTTCCACACATGCTGGGAGAAAAGGGAAAGGCTCCATGCAAGCTTTCAGTTAAGGCAGCTCTACAATATGCGAGACCTATGGTGCAAGACTTATATTCGTTATTTTATTATGAATCATTTCAAACAACAGAGACTTTCTGAATGCCTCTGCGGAAATTCTTCCCCGATATGCAGATTATGAATGAGACATATCTTGATAGTAAAGTAGGTGTCCCAGGGTCATGCATATCACGCAATGCATGCATTGTCTAGCAATGTAGATTATCAGCTGTTGGACAGTTTTATATCTTTTGACTGGAATTCTGCTAATACATCAGAGAGAAATGGGAAGGAGCCGGCAGATCTGGCACATTAGCAGGTCCCAGGGAGGCTGCAGGGGAGGCTGTGCAGGATCCCCTCAGGAGCCAGGAGTGAGAAAAGCTGAGGAGGAGATCAGAGTCACAAAGTCACCGCTGGACCAAGGACAGGAGGGACAGGTAGCTTAGAGCAGGGGGTCCCCTGGAACTGGGCAGGAAATCTGTTGCTCTCTGCATTGGCAGGGCAGTTTTCATCTCTTCACAGCACTCAATGACCAGTGACCAGCGCTAACACAGGCTGGAGATGGGAATGGCAGAACCAGTGCTGTCCAGGCTGATTTGTTAAAATATTGCATTGTAAATTATGTCTTCAGCTGGCTATAAATTTGCCAAAAGTGTAGTAGTTTAGATTAGAGACATGACACTTAATAAAACAAATGGTTTTACACTGCTTATGTCTTTTGCTGCCCTGTGGAAAATCCAGCTCCATCTGGCTGAGTTACAAGCCTTTGAAAAGGCAATTCACACATGCTCTCTAGAAGCATATTTAATTTTAGCATTTAATGACCCGAAAGATTGCTTCATGCTTTAGCTTGGCCTACCAGAATAAACTTGCTCAGCTCGGGTTGATGGTTCAACACCCACATGTGCATCTCCTGCCTAGGCCATGGTGTGCCAGGGGGCTTTTATAATCACAACTTTTACTTGCAATCACAACAACTTTCCCTGCACTAGGCCAGGCTGTAGCAAGACATGGAGCCAGGGTTTGGTAGATTGACATCCCATGCTCTGGGGCTGCCTCCTTCTCACCGTTGGCTGGAGAACTGGAGAGATGAGGATTCAGCAGTGATCCAGCTGGGATACTGGGAACTGAGGTCACTGGGATGGGAGTCCCAAGGTGGACTGAAAGATGAGGCAGGCATAAACGACTGGAAGCGGCTGGGCTAGGAAGCACACTTGGTGGGCAAGCAAATAGGGATGCCTAGCAGGAGGGCTGATGGAGACCAGGAATTATCTTTCGGTTAAGCTTTTTGGATGGAGCCCTGGAGAAGTGGATCCTGCTCTCCCTCTCTCCCCGAGGCCCTGCTTCAGCCTGGCAAGTCACTTAAACCAAACTTCACACAGATAGCGAGATTGCACGTTGCTTATTTTCAGTCGGCTAAGCTACAGACTTCAGGGTCTAATTTCCAGAAATACTCAGTGCTCACCTGCAACAGAAATCAACGGGACATGTGCTTTGAACACATAAGCTGCCGTGTAATGCTGGGTGCTTTGCAAACTCAGACCCTTGGCACTGGGAAATGGGCACCCCACGTTAGAGGAATGCTTGGACCCTAATCTCACTGCGTTTCAGCTCTCTGCATGCAAAATGGAAATTTAAAAAAAAATCCCTCACAGTCATTCTATGGTGGTAGATGAATTAGTATTTAAGAGGCACGCAAGTACTGTGTTGATGAACTCCACAGAAAAGCTCAGGAGGGAATTAACAAAAGCTATCTTCAGAGCAGGCTTGGAATAATCTGCAGCAAATGTCTCACAGAGCCACACACTGAACTATGAGAAGAAAGCAAAACCAATAGCCGCTTACTAGCTCGGCACTGTCTACCCTGAGCACTGAGGGAGGAAAGAGCCCTCCGAGTGACAACAGTGCATGCTCTTGGGGCTGGGGCACAATGCAGAGATCGCAACACCCCCATGCACTCGGCCGAGTGGCTGCCGCTCCCACAACCAACATTTTGGCTTTTCCTGCTGTGGCGGTGCTTGACTTTCCAGCCAAAATAGTTCACCTGCAGGGATGCTTTCATGCCACAGTGCTGTTCCTGCTAAGGACAGGAAACTTCTGATGTAGGACGTGGGAGTAGGAGGACTGATGCTCAGGGCTGTATTTGCCCTGTTATTGGCACACAGATGTGAAGAGACTACGGTTCAGTGGCAAATCTGGTTGCGATATGGGGAACTGGAGCCACTGGGATGGGAGCAAAAAAGGCACACCAAAAGATGAGGCAGATGTAAATGACTGGAGTGTTTGAGCAATGGGACTTGGAAGCTGCTGGGCTAGACAGAGCACTTGGTGGACAAGGAAATGGGGATGGGCAGGAAAAGCATGAATGGTGATGACAAGTGCATGCATGTGAGTGTGTGTCCGTGTAATATTCATAAAGTGGAAGAAGAAAATTTTCTTCATTATGTGGTCTGAATTTATTTTGTTTGGGTATCGCATTCTGCACAGTTTTTGGCAGATCTCAACGAATGTGCTGTAAATTGGTGCTGAATGCTGCTGCAGCACTGTGTCTATTTGACCCCCTGACTAGGCTTACCTTTTGACAGGTAACATATTGCACCCCAGGGGATTAAGGGTATTTCAGGAACTCCCATCTGAAGTAGGTGCTCTTTTTCCCTCTATGTGAAAAAAAGCTTGTGGAGAAGTCAGTCTATAGCAGAGAAAGGAAACAGAGAGGACAAGCTCTCAGCCATGCCTTTCCCCTCCTGTGAACTTGCGATGTGACCGAGGGAAGACACAGAAGGCCAGAGCACTTAGAAGAAGGAGGTATCAGGCACATCCACACTGATAAATGAAAAAAGACCAAGGTGTGCACCCTAATCATAGAATCATAGAATGGTTTGGGTTGAAAGGGACCTTCAAAGGCCATCTAGTCCAATCTCCCTGCAAGGAGCAGGGACATATCCAACCAGATCAGGTTGCTCAGAGCCCCATCCAACCTGGCCTTGAATGTTTCCAGGGATGGGGCTTCTACCACCTCTCTGGGCAACCTGTGCCAGTGTTCCACGACCCTCAGTGTAAAAAAAATTTCTTCCTAATATCTAATCTAAATCTATCTCCCTCTATTTTGAAACCGTTGCCCCTAGTCCTTTTACAACAGGCCCTACTGAAGAGTTTCTCTCCATCTTTCCTATTACCCTTATAGGTACGGGAAGGCTACTATAAGGTTTCACTGGAGCCTTCTCTTCTCCAGGCTGAACAGCCCCGGCTCTCTCAGCCTGTCCTCATAGGAGAGGTGCTCCAGCCTTCTGATCATAGTCACGCCCCTCCTCTGGACTTGCTCCAACATGTTCACATCCTTCTTATTCCAAGGCTGGTGGCACAGATCGATTCCTGTCTGTATTGCTCAGGGATAGCCCCTTCTAGAGGAGTCTGGCTGCATTTGCCCTGCATAGCACCTGGCTCTTGCTCTCCTCTTTGTCTTCACGGCCTTAATGCTGTGAGTGTATGTGCTATGCCAAATATTTAAGCATTTCTGTATGTTTTCACAGTTCCGAGTGTCTGCAGTAAGCTGAGAGCTCTGTCATAGCCAACCGGAGAATTTTTTTTACAGCAAATACCAAAGGGTATGCATCACATCCCCTGGAATGTGGGCGAAGGGATGGATTAGGACAGGGTGCGCAGCCAGCTGAGCCATGGTTAGAGCCAAATGCGGCACAGTGCCCTCCATACTGTGCTTTGATGCAGGCCCTGCAGTAAGCTGTGCTCAGGGTTTGCGGTGGGGACAACCAGCTGGGTCCAGCTGTCGGGAAAGGGCAGGCATGGAGAGAGCTGGCAGGCACAGGGAGGACGAGGGGCCTTGTGCTGGGGTTCACTTCAGCGGTGTAGATTCACTCACAGAGACTTCTTCACATGCCCAGTTAAGCACAGAGCTGGGCCATGGTCACTCCTGCCTTTGATGTGCCAAGGCACCGCTCAGAGACCTCTCCCTAGGATATGCTAACCATCAGGGCGAGAGGTGGTCACTGCTGCCACAGTGGCCACAAAGCCAGCTCCCGTGTGGGACGTGCAGCAACTTGTCACTGGTGTCCCATGGGCCCCTAAACATGGATGCTCCTTCATCTCTTTGAAATGCTGCGGTTGGTGCATCACAGCTGCCCCTCTGGGCAGGTCTCTGTGGCACAATGCTGTGCTGTCTTAACGCAAAGCTGTGAGCCAGCACAAGTGCAGAAGCTGCGGGGTTGCTTGAGCAAGAGGTTTCAGCAGAGCTCATTAGCCCGGGCAGAGAGCCACGCTTCATGGATTCTGCGCTGGAGTTGCCCAGTGCTGAGCAGAGCTTGCCTGCATCTGCCTGCACCACCTGCGGGTGCATACACATCTTGCGAGATGCCTTGCCTGTGCATTTCATTTTCACGTGCTTTAAATACTAAAAGACTACCTTTTACCTCAAGTACTTCACACCTGCACATCTGCATTGTTTCTGTAATACTGGAGGAAAAAAAAAAAGTCCTTATTTTTCCTACCTGATGAAGACATGTTCATGAGGTGTGTTGCAAAGCATGCTCTGGGGTGCTATGCCCTCCTCTGCAGTCTGAGACTGAGACACAAATTAATGGGTGTGATTTAAAAAAAAAATGCTTATTATGTTCTGTAAAGGGAATGAATAATTGGAATATGAACAGCCCTGAAGTGCTGGTGAAACGCGAAGGGAATTAGATGGAAATGAGCAGATGGGAGGTGAGAGGTGGAGGAATAGAGTCACACGACGTGATCTGGTTGATTGACTGCAGCATGTTGCTCTGAGAGCTTGAAGCCTCTTGCACTTGGGGAAAAAAAACATGCCATCCCTCCTCCTCGCTCCACAAAACTCTCCAAAGGAAGCCCAGCACAAAAGTAATATGTCCTCGCTCCTGCGGGCCGTAGCGCATCAGCATTGCTGTGATGAAAAGCATAGAATGAGGGATCAGAGAACTGGAAGATGTCTTTTAAGGCAAGCATGCTGTGATAAACTGGCAGTT
Source organism: Chlamydotis macqueenii (assembly GCF_036417535.1). Classification (NCBI taxonomy): domain Eukaryota; kingdom Metazoa; phylum Chordata; class Aves; order Otidiformes; family Otididae; genus Chlamydotis; species Chlamydotis macqueenii. Next base: position 124,929,755 of record NC_141557.1, read on the forward strand.
ACTGTTAGCTCAGCGCAGGATTTTGGTTGTTTTTTTTTTTTTTTTATGAAAAACCAAAGTGATATCCAACAGATGTCAGTTCCTGTGAGCTGATTCACTCCAGCTCTACTGTGACAAGAACCTTCTGAAATCAGTGCAGCTAGAAGACCTTCATCCAGTCTTCTTACATGGTTTTTGACTGAATTTGAGATAGTTACATTAAAATGACCACACACACATAAAGCCATCTGCTCTCTTAGATGTTGATTTACATACCTATGCAGTGCTGTCATTTGAAATATACGGCTGACCTGCTGGAAAAACAGCTGGATAGTGTTCATTTTCCAGACTTCCAAATATTCTTGCTGAACAGTAAAACAACCATGGGGGGTTTGATTGACACCTTAAATGGAGCACACTCAAATGTTACCTTCACTTCAGAAGTGAGACTGGGAATTCATTTCTCTTTCTATTTTCATTTTGCTCTCCTAGACAAGGTTACCTACCCAAGGAAAGTCTGTGGGCGTTGATTTGTTTGTTAATTACTTCAGATTTAGCTCTCAGCCCATGGTGATCACACTGTACTTTTACAGGAGCTGTCTCCTGTGTATATCATGTTAAAAACAGACAGGCATGGGGTCTGCCAGCTCAGGGCCTTACACAGTGACCTTATCTATGTGATACAAACAATTGCTAAATTGCTAACAATGTGCTAAAATTTAACTCAGCCAGATCCTCCACAACCAAGCATCTTCCAAACTGGTTACTGAGAATTTTTAGCTGAGAAAGGAGGAAAGCCAGAAGACTTTGAATTCAAATATACTCAATTTATAATTCCAAAGTTGCAGCACACACAGGACATGTGCCACATTTCAGGTGAGTACTGAAGGTAATATAGTGTGAGGCAGCCGTGGCTATGATATGTGGAAAATACTGCCTCGTACATCACAGAACCTGTGGTGTTAACAGATAAGAACTCATCAGAAAAAGGACTTGAATGCAGGTAACCCACGAATCATATGATATGACCATATGCTTAGAGCAGGTTAGATGAATTGCCCTCTGAGAATGCCCATTTTTCTCTGCTGTTTATAGCACAGAGTGACCACAGATATCTGATAGTGAGATGAGTTACAACACAAGTGACTACAATATAGTGATATGAAGAGAAGGCAAATGCAATAATTTTTCCTGCTTAGATATTTCGTTTATATCTCACCCGGGTCAAAATGACATGGACGTGTCTTGAACATTACAAACTAGTTGCATTCATCCTGCAGAAACAACAGCACAGATGAGGCTCTGCTGCTTAACTGTAGGCACCTGGTATAATTTTAGACACTGTGATTTCCTCTTGGCCTCCATCTGCTGCTCTTCTATAAGTCTTCTATAAATCTGAGTCATAACAATCAGCCATGGAAGGTTGTCTTGGATACCCTAAGGTGCCTTAAATGGCAATAGGTATCTACATTTAGCAGTTGAATGTCACCCACGCTGTCAAAGTTGACAATCTAAAGGCACAATCAGCTTGGAAAGAAAATCACTGCCCTGTCAGGATGGAGAAACATGAATTGGGATGGTTCAGAGAAGCTGGTATTTCTGCGGGCACAGAATCACAAAAAGGTTGAGGAAGGGAGCTCCGGAGGTCTTCTGTCCAGCTCCCTGCTCAGAGTAGGGTCAGCTAGAGCAGGTTGCTCATGACTGTGTCCAGGTGGATTTTGAATATCTCTAAGGATGAAGACTCAGCAACCTCTTTGGGTGACTTTTCGCAGTGTTTGTTCACTCCCACAATAAAAAACATTCGTTCTCATGTTAAAACAGAAGTTTCTGTATTTCAGTTTGTGCCTGTTGCCTCTTCTCTTGTTACTGGGTGTCACCCAAAAGAGTCTGGCTTCATGTTCTCTACTCCACCTCATCAGGTATTTATACACATTGATATGGAAATGCAGCAAAATAAAAACGCTTTTATCTGGTGCCATGAACTTTTGCTTCTCATAGGGTACCGACAGAACAGCATTCACATCATTTACAGGACCTAAACTGAGGTTGCCAAATGAGGAGAATTCTGTACTGCTCATTTACCATTTTACATCAAAATGTCTTAAACTATTGTGCAAGAGGGTGTTTTGGTGATTTTAACGCAAACATGGTTACAAGTTACAAGGACTAGTCAGGGCAAAGGTGCTTTGGTGTCTGACTGCAATTTCTTTCTCAGTAAGAGATTAAGGTAGAGTTCGTTATCCAAACACCTTTCAAGAACTATGATCAGATTCTACTCAAAAACTTGAAATGTGATTGTTAAGTCCTCTGAAGAAAATGTTAATGCAGTTAAAACAAGTAGCATTACTTTTAAAACAGAACTTAGTTTTAGCCCTAGGTCCAATACTAGAATCAACATACAAAACCCCCTAAATATTGTGCAAACTTGCATGTACCTAGAATACGACTGCTTTCCTGAATACGTGTGTTAGACACACAAAAGTAAGATGAAACCAAAACATAAGGGGCATTTTTTTTCAAATAGCACTTGTCTTATATTAAATTCTATAGCTGCAAAATATAGTTACTGGTCAGTTGAAAAAGCTTTCTGCAATAGTGGTCTATTACAAATTATCTTTTCTCTGTCATTAAATAAACTATAGCTATAGAATATATATATTCCAGGATGTTCTAGGCCAGTAAAACATAGCTCTCGCAGAGCTATTACACTGTGAGCTGCATTGATATATACTGCCAAAATGCTTTTCTGAGCACCTACATTTTTAGTATTTACCCTAAATGAAGAACATGAAATAAGTATTTTAGAATCTTGTTGAGAATTGAGTAATTTTCTTTTTTCCTACATAAAATTTAAATTAAAAACAAAACTGGAAACATTTTTCAGCAAATGAAAAACTGATGCATTTGGAAAATGGAAATCCCAACACGACAGCAAGTACTTTATTGTCTTAGAAAACAGTGACGATGATTGTTCAAATCACTGTGCCCTTCAGATAGACGTCTGAACTGCTGGTTTTGGGATAAGAGGCTAAACAGCTTCTAGCAGAGAAGGAAAAGAGAGAGAGATGTTACTGTTGCTGCAGAGCTTAGCAGATCCTAAAACCTCTGCTGGATCCCTCAATATTATTTAGAAGGGCTGGGAATAGCATGTGAATAATTTGGCATCTTCAATGTGGAGGTCAGGTGGGCTGCAATGCATTTACTTGACGCTCCAGCTATTTTGTCTCTGTGTGAAGAGCGGCAGCGTGGGACCTGCATACAGAGAGTGGGATTATGTTGCTCCCAACCTGGTGTGCATCTGAGTACCAGCGTGGGGGAAAAACTGGTATCTTGCTGTTATAGATGCAAAAATTTATTTTTTCCTGTAATGAGATGAGAGCAGAGATAGTGAGCGACAATCACAAAAGGTAAAATTGTGACATTTTCACATTTGACTTAAAGCAGAAACTTTCAGCTGTATGCTGGCAAATGCTGCAATGGATCTGTAACTTTTAATATTCATTTTAGGGCAGTGGGTCAGACAGAAAACAAAACATTGGTGACAAGTATTAGCTAGGTATTATTTAATAATAATTCAATCCAGTATTTTAGAAAAGAAAAAAACAACCAACTGTTGATGTTGTGATTTGAATCCATTCTGTATCAGTTTCAAAGCCATATGATTAAGTTTTGCTGCCATAGACTAGAAATATGTAAATTGCCATTTTGCATAATCTCCTGAATCAGCTGCTTTTCTATATTAAAATGCAGTCATAAACATTATGTGTGTCACATTACTGTAAAAAATATACAGTGAAAACATTTGTGCAAATACATTTTATTAGAAATTTTTTGGCATAAAATCTTCCAATTAAGCATCCAGTTTTTGTTATCTCTCTTTGGAGATTTTTTTTTTTAATGAAAAATTTTTATTATGCTTTAGTGAAAGCTCTAGGCATAAGAATATGAAAAATAATCATACAAGTTATTCACAGTCATGGTATTCAGTCCTGATCAAGTGCTGTAATACCAAAGGATGTAATTTATTAGTGACCCTTATCGAAAGAGGAGTGACATCTAATCTCATTAAATAGCTAAGGGTTAAACTGGTTACCATAATGAACAACGGGGAACTACAAACGTATCCTGTAGGGAATGAGAGCTATCTCTAATTCTGAAAGCTATCCATGGGAAAACTGGCTCTTTAAAACAGTACTTTGTGGCATGCAAGTGTCTGGGTTGGATGATTGTACCCCTACCTTTGAACAAGTTCCCTTTTTAAAAGTTCCCAGTTCACAGAGTGATTACTCAATTTTTCACCTAGGTTTTATTTTGCCCATTAGCAGCAAAGGACAAACTATGCTTCCTACCTTGAAAACAGAAATGAATTTAAAATGGACTAGCCTTGAATGAAATTCTCCTTCAAGGGTGTAGACAAGGGTATAAAGATAAATTGTGGACTGGACACACCAGAAGCTTCCTTGTTGTCATATTAATTCTGGCTTCTTCATTGATCTTGGGTGACTTGTGGAACTTCCATCCCTTAAACTCCTACATCAGTAAAATGTCTTTTTATCTGCTTGTCTTTCTCGAGATTTCTAACAAGCGTGAGCTGAGACTCATTCCTGCAAGCACGTATACCAATGACTTTGCTTTCCAGTAAGTAGTTGCCTAGAAAAACATTAAGGACCAACAGGTCTGGATGAGGCCTTTAAGTTGCCAAGTGTGTTCAGCATTATGTATGGTAGCTAAGCACCATTTTTAAAGCATTTGAGATCTGCCATGAGTCACATCCTTGTTCATATTCAAACTAATGCTTCTCAAATTCCTTAAGCATTCCATAGAAAAGAAATAAAAAGGCATAATGGTGAAAATAGACAGAAGCAAAAATCATAAAATGAAGCAAAGAGACTCCAGAAAGGTGAGTGCTTCTGCAGCAGCCTTTGCTAGTATGTGTGTCTTCTTGCTTTCAGGTCGCAGTCTGTGGTGGAAGCTGGCACGTTGAAACATGAAGATCAAGGGGAAAGTGAGAACACCCAACCGCTCCTGGCTCTGGACTGAGCTCCCACACGCCCAGCACACTCAGATACATCAACAGACTTGTCCATACCAGAAACCCACAGAGCACATGACACACAAACACACGCACGCGTTTTGCTTGAGAACAAATCCTTCATGTTTCCTGAGCAAGTAACAACTGCCACCAGCCATTTGTCTGTGCGGCCAACGCTGAACAAAAACTGAGAAATTTCTATTGACATAGAATCTGTACATATACTTTTTTTTTTTTGACTCATGACATTAAAATATTGGAAATGATGTGACTGCATTCTCTATTTAAAGAAACCAGAGTGTGTCAGTAGAAGTTTTCCTGAAGTCTCCAGCAGGGATGCTCAGTTTTATAGAGGCGAAGGTTAAATATGTTTTAAAGAAAAGCATCTCAAATGTAAACTTTGCAGTTGTAATCAGCAGTTTAACCTGGCTCAGCAAGCAGAAAGAGCAGCTTCTACAGAGTGCTCAAGTTTTACAGAAGGATTTTTGCATTAAAAAAAAAGAAAAAAAAAAAAACAAACCCAAAACAGTGCCAGCATAATGCCATTCAACATGACACTTTGTGACTGCCTCATCCGTACTGCTCATAGGGTGGTCGCTTATTTCAGTATGTAGTAAAAATTATTCTTAACTTTTGAAGCCCTTATAGAACTGTTAGCTAAGGGGAATGTGCTGTGTGGGCAGCAGACGCACACAATTTGAAATGCAATTATTTAATTTTAACAACGTGTTTTTCCACAGGCAACTCAGGAGCCTACTACATACGTGTACGTGTGTGTGCGAGTGTGAAGGGGAGTGCTAGGGACACCCACTGGACACATTCACCAGTGATTAATGGTTCAATCCAGCTTGTTTCTTTTAGGCCACAACAGCAAACGAAAGCTCTGCAGAGCCATTTACCCCCTCCTTCCCTCCCGCAGTCAGTGGAAGGTGTAGCCGGAACGGCATGCTGATTGCAGATGCGGGCCATGGTTAAAATGAAAAAGGAAAACTTAGAATTAATTATTCAGTACAAGCTTCTGCTAGAAGGAAATGTGGAAGAACAGAAGAACTGAAATGCCAAAGATCAGTTTGTTATTTCTCTATTTGCTCTAGCTGCAAAGCTAGTCCCATCCCTTCACTGAAATGGAAATAGAATTAAAGAAATAAAAGAAAAATGGTTATCAAATTACATGTGCAGTGACTTTATTTCCTAAAATGGCTACAACTACTGTACACTCCTTTAGTCTAAGTAAACTGCCATACATTGACAATTTACTAGAACAAGTGTCCGGCAACAACATATCAAAGGCAGCAGTGTAAACCATAGGTATAAAATGAGATGAAAATGGGCCCAAGAGGTTTTTAATGTGCCTCTGGAACATCGACTGAATTCCTGAACGATTTGCTGAAGCGATCACATAGTTTAACTTGACATGGTCAGCCTTAACAGATGGATTAACAAAATACTGCCTTTATCTACAACAGTATATTATGCCTGCATGGGGTAGAAAGGAAATCCTGCCAGATCCTATCAACACACCTGGGATTTATCCACTTGTATTTGTACAGAACAGCCTCATTCAGACTAACCTTCTTCTGCAGCAGCATGTCATTGATACAAAGCCTGGCCTCCATGATAGAGAGCAAGCCTGTAAGGCAGTGGATGGTCCCAGCAAGGCAACACAGGAGTCAGAAAAAGCAGCAGAAGCTGGCAGGAACATTAAACAAATAAGACAACTGAGCCCATTTATTGTTGGGATTTCTTCCATTCCCCTTCCCCTGGCATTACCACCTATGACAGAAAACCAGGATCTCAACTCCTGATAAGAGGACACAGGCATTTGGATTTGGCACAGAGAACGTGCTTAAAACAGAAAATAAAGAATCAAACAGACAACAAAAGACAGACAGTCGCTATTATACTGCAGCATTAATGAAGAAATACTTTGGTTTACAATTTTTCCCTGTTGATACACTTCCCTCCGCTGCCACTGAATCTTTGTGATGATCTGTTACAATCACCGTTCATTCAAGGAGGACTTGTTCTGCACTAGAGGTGCAAATATCAGTGAAATCTAGTCCTTCAGGATTAAACCTTGAAGATTAGAATTATTTATTTTTTTCTCTAGCTGCAACATGAATAAACACATATAATGCCCCATGTATAACTGTATGATGCCTCTATTTAACTGTAGGATCTTATACAGACTCTGTGCTTGCAAGCACAAAGGTAACTAAAGGTGAGGAATCGACCTCCTAACAGCATGATGAGTACGTACTGCCTTACAAACAGGAGGCTATATCGCCCTTCTCTGTCATGTCCCTCTCTAATAAATCTAAAGAAAAAAGAATATTTAAATTGCAATGGCTCTCCATTTAAAAAACATTTCCATTCACTTCTTCTATTGTCATTTGCAATGTTGAAAAACTTTTTCAAGATGAAATACTAGCTGGCAAACAGGAATACCTAAAATAATACACCATTTATTCACTGCATAATTTCTGTAGTTTGCTCTCTATATATCCTCCTTCATGTACATACCTAATCCAATAGCTGTACCTAACAAAAAGATACGCGCTCAGCTCCTTGACAGGTAGGCACAGAGGAGATTCATTTCAGTGTTGCAGGAAATATTCATAATACACCTTGTCATACTCAAGGCACTTAAGACTTTAAATGGCCAATATGTCACTACACAATTTAATAAACAGTGCTACTCTGGCACACACACATCTTGGGTAGATGACTTTTATCTATTTGCCAATAGCAATTGGAAAAGATAAAGTATGAGTCTTCAAAGGAACAATGAAACAATTTGAAGGATGGCAGGGATTTTTACAGATAAAGCTCCAACGTTTTTACCACTACTTTAGCATTTACTCTGAGCTACAGAACTAAAATGCAACATTAATAAAAACATTCCTAAACCACAAATTTTGGTTTCAACAGTTCTCGATTTCTTCTTTACAAACTATGTCTTTATTTTACAGAATTACAAAATAGTTTATAATTTGTACGGTTTGATCACTTTACAGAGATACAAAATACAGCCTCTGACCAAACAACTACCAGGAGATTTAAAAAACCTTTTTACTATGAACTCGCTCCCAGCAACAAGTACCTTACTTCCAGTTTTGCACGATTCTCCTACAGCTCTCCAAAAGTATTTTTATATTATCTTAAGCGTGAAACTTATAAATCTCTTCAGTTTTCATGATGATTAACTGAGAACTGTTACTTTCTTGTACATTGTGTATATAGTCTCAGTGTTACTTTTGATATGGACAGCACATTAAGGCCTAATTATCACAGCTGTCTAAAACTGACTCTTAATCAGAGAGGGTTTATGAGTTTAATAGTCAAAGAGGAAATTAAAGTGCACACCTCCAGAAACTGGTTACACTAATTTATGGTGCAATCATCAGGCATTACATGGCATTACAAGATTTAATTACCTAGTAAAACAGAAAATCTGAAAAGCATTCAGTTTACGGCAATGCAAGGCTCTTATCTGTATTTTGCTTCAGCAAACATGGCATTCTGGTCATGATACTTAGGTACCACAATGTAGTCTGCAGTGCAAAACCACTGAACAGTAAACAAATAAGATGACTGTTTAGTGTCTTTTGGACAACAAAGCCAAAGCTGTGGAGACAAGCAACCTCAATGTCTCCTTGCTTAGTGTTTGTCTCTCACAACCCTCGGTAATGGTCCCATTGCTCTTGATGAGCACTGAGCATCCCAGCGCACCTATCCACACCCAGCTGGTTTTGCAGGCAAGTAGATAGCGGCCAGCCATCAACACCATCAGTGCAAACTCAGGTCTCTCCTTCCTGTTAGTGTTCTTAGAAGTTAACAGTGGAAGGTCCAGCACCCTCCATTTCACATCAAATAGTACAGACCCAAAAGACCAGACAACTGCTTAAATAACTATAAAGTTTTCTTTCTTGAAAATAAGGCCTTTTTACCATACGGTAAAATTCTGCATGGCAAATTCAGAGTATACTGTAAATAGTACTGGGATAAAACTACTTCAGCATTATGTCATACATTTCAAGACACAGAAAACACCATTAGGTCAATTAAAGGATCATTCCTGCTTGATTCCTTCAAGGAGGTCCTGCTTGATCAACCTGATCTCCTTGTATGACTTTAGGATGCTGGCAGCAGAAGTCAATAGAAGTTAATAATCTGAAGCTCTTTGTCTGCTCTACATTCTGGCAGAGACCAAGTCAGACCTTGTCCTTCTGCCCAAAGCACAAGAAATTCTTCATATATTTTTTTCTTCTGAACAACCACCCAAAGGCAGCCTAGAAGGAGCCCCTGGAAGGAGGCGCCCCAGACTCTTGCTGGGTAGAAAACGGATGTCACAATACAAGCCTTTGTAACGATAGGAGAAACAGCAGTTCATCACATAATCCTAAGAACTGAGCTTTAAGATCTGAGCCTACAGATGTCACATTGGCTCAACATCTTCCAAAATCACAATATCAAACTGCAAGTTGCCTGCTAACTAAGGGAACTATTTTGGTTTAGAAGAACAAAGCTTCACTAAGCAGCTGATTATGCAAGTTTCTGTTTGCATTTCCAGGAAGGCAAGAGAAGGCCACCCTTGGCAAAAATGAAATCTGATCATATATAGTTGTTCTCCTTCTGCTGATAGCTAGAGATACACTTATATATATATATAGTTTTTTTAAAAATAGTGGTTGATTGAAGAAGATTTGTTCATAATTATGCTAGAAAAATACAGTTACTCGCGTAGAAAAAAAATACAAAACACACATAACCCATTCACATTATCTACAGTTGATAACAAAGGGACATGTTCTATGCCTAAAGCAGCTAACATTACAACTGCACACTGACTTTCATAGTTGGTTGTGTGCATATGTTTGTAAATATCTTACATGTTGCTTCCCAAATAAAAGCCTGGAAAGTATTTCCCAGATGTAGAATTGCAAATCTTGTGCCTGAACATGGTCGGGCAGGTGACTGTCTGGGTTTGTACGTATAATACAGGCACGACAAAATCATCTGCACATTCCTCAGTTTGAAAAACCAGAGCAATTGCTCTTTGGCTGACAAGACTTGTATTTTCAAACTTGCAGCCAGAAAAACAATACATATCAGTGCTGTATCAGTATGAAACATAACATGGCTTTTTTTTTTTTTCTTTTCTTCTTTTTTTTCCTTTTTTCAAATCAAGTCCTCTATGATTGTAGAATGCCATCCTTATCTCTTCTAACCTTACAATACTGGTAGCCTTCATATACTGGATAAATTAATCCTATTGGCACATTCCAAAGGGGTTAAAGCTCCTCTGCTTTTCACATCAGAAGTAACCCCTTAAATAGCAGGAAGGGTGCGTCTCTGTTGTGCTGTTAACTCAGGGTGCCACACATCCACAATGAATATCAGGCGATAATTTTCAGCATCCTGCCATACTTCATGTTCAAAAGAGTCATCAAAAATAAGAACTTTCCCTTCTTCCCAGGTTCTGCAACGCAAAAAAAAATAACATACTTTAGTGTAGTATTTGAAGCACTGTGGAGCAGGCAAGCTATATATCAGCTCCAAAGATGCTCTCTGATGTAGGAGAAAGATTTAAACAGTATATATTGTACAGTCAGGATTTCACTACCTAATATAAAGAGAATGGAGTATCAGCGTTTCAATTGAAATAAACTACAGGAAGATCAGTGTAATGGATATTCATATTATTGAAGGATTGTTTCCCCTCACTCTGCACAGTTATGCCCACATATACATTCAGACATTTACATATTACATATTTGTTATTTATATACTTTTAATAAGTTGAGTCCAATAAGCAAGAAGCAGGTATATAATACTGGTGTAGTAATCAACTTTTCTCCTTTTCTAATCAGATACATGCATAATGAGTGATGGAAACCGTGAAAATGACCAGTAATATGGTCATATGGTTTGAAAACAAATTACATTAAATCAACCTACTTTTTAAAAAAATCAGAATAGATTTAGGCTTTGATCATGCTTAACACTTCAAGGATGTTAACAGTCTTGTCCCATAAACCCATTCAAAGCACAGAGTCTAAAGATTTTTCTTCAGAGGAAGGTTGCAATGCCATTGTGTACACGGGGTTAACTATGAGACCATATAACTTAAGCCCCTCTGCTTGCCAACTATTGCTTAGGCAGAGCAGGTCACTGAATGAATGTAAGTGCCTCACATGAATGTTCACTATGGCATGGAAGAGCCAAGTTTTAACAGTGGTACATTTCCAAGATCTGTACCTTTGTTAGGCACAAAAAATGACGCACACAATTTATCCAAAGTGGCTTTGTTTTGAAGATCCTTCATCATTTGAAAAATTAACAAAATTACCAGATTTAAAAGCAATGGCAAGAGGTAATGTAGAAGGGAGATATTAATTGACAGAAGAATTGGGTGTTCCTGCCAGTTTTATGAAGGATAGAATCACAGAATAATTTAGGTTGGAAGAAACCTTGGAAGGGCATCTGGTCCATGCCTCTGCTCAGAGGAAGAATTACTGCAAAGTTAGATCTGACTTTGAGGTTTGATAAAGTATCTGAGATTCTTGACTAGTGGATTTTTGAGTGTCTACAACCAGGGATATTTCACCATCTCTTCCAGTGTTTCACCAACCTCATTATGCAAGTTTTCTTCTATCTAGATGGAATTTCCTTCACTGTCACGTGTGTCCATTCCTTCTCATTCTATAACTGCACACCTCTGAAAAAAACACTGCTTTCTGCACAGTCACCCATTAGTAGTTGAAGACAGTAACGACTGTCGTAGTTCAGCCCCGATCGGACCAGACTACGCAGTCTCTCTCTCACTCCCCCCACCTTCCGAGAGAACAGGGAGAGAAAATATAAGGAAAAACGGCTCAAGGTTTGAGATAAGGACAGGGAGAAATCCTTAAAGTTACCGTCACGGGCAAAACAGACTCGACTTGGGGAAAACTATTCATTTATTACTACAAACAGCAGGATAATGAGACAGAGAACAAGATAACCTCCCCCCACCCCTCCCTCTTCCCAAGCTTAACATTATCTCTACTACCTTCCCCGCAACGAGCGGCACAGGGGGGAAGAGGGAATGGGGGTTGCAGTCAGTTCATCATATGTTGTTTTATGCCGCTGCTTCATGGTCGGGGGAAGAACTCCTCACATTCCTCCCCTGCTCCAGCGTGGGGTCCCTCCCACGGGCCACAGTCCTTCGTGGAACTGCTCCGGCGTGGGTCATCTCTTCCACGAGTGCAGTCTCTCCAGAACAGCTGTCCCAGCGGGCCCTCCACGGGCCACAGCTGCCTTCAGGCATCCACCTCCCCCGGTATGGGGTCCTTCACGGGCTCCAAGTGGATCTCTGCTCCTCCGTGGACCTCCATGGGCTGCAGGGGGACAACCTGCTCCACCATGGTCGTCACCACAGGCTGCAGGGGAATCTTGGCCAGGAGCCGCATTACTCCTCCCCCTCCTTCTTCACTGACCTTGGTGTCTGCAGCCGTTCCTCACAACAGGCTGGTAGGTGTCTCTCAGGATCTTTTTTTACATCTTATTCACTTCTCATCTCCTCTCCACTTCTTGCAGCCGGGCTGGACCAAGTCGGGCCCAGTCGGCTGCCTGGCGAGAGGCCAGAGGGTGAGGCCTGCAAGGCCCATGAGGCCTGCGCCTCCCCCTCTGCGCCTCTGCCCCCGCTCAGCTTCTTCACATCTTCTCTCCTCTCTTTTTTTTCTGTTTTCCCATTCTTAAATACGTTATCGCAGAGGCGTTATCACGAGACATTCTGCTACCAATCGGCTCGGCCTTGGCCAGCAGCGGGTCCGCCCTAGGCCTGGCCAAGTCCCCTGAACAAAGGGGAGCGACTTCTAGCAGTTTCCTACAGAAGCTACCACCTTAGGCCCCCCCTCACTAAACAAAACCACGACACGACTCAAGTTCAACTCCTCCACTAGGACCCTTAAGTCCTCTTCTTCAAAGCTGCTTTCCATCCAGTCATTGCTCAGTCTGTCTGCACTGTTGCAAGGTACTGATCTGTTATCAGTTGCACGGCTTTGCATTTACTTTGTTGAACTAGCAACTTCTTCAGCCTGCTAAGATCTGGATTGCTAATTTTGAATAGAAGATTAATGCCTCCATTAGAATAGAGGGTTGAATGCAGTCTTGATGTTGTGAAAAATCAGCAACTCATCAGTGACCACTACTGATAATTTTCCAACATGTCACAAAGTCACTGTGCTAGCCATTTGTCACTGCCCCTCAGATCTCAATCTTACCCACTGCATTTAGCTACCACAGGAGCTGGTTAGGTGTTACATGGTTTGTCTATTATAAAGTCAGGCAGTGGTATGAGCAAATGAAATTTATTTTGCATTGCAGCAGGACAAAAGCATGCACTTGATTATATCCCTTCAGGCGAGACTGGATAAACCTCAGCCCATCGAGTCAATAATGGTCAAAGCAGTGTTACCTCCCAAAGCCACTCTACAATGACCACATAACCAGGTTTTTAAAAATGATCCCTTAGGAGCTGAAGCTCTTGAAGTACAAGAGGATGGATGGCCTTAAAGGGAATTAAGAACTGTGAACAGTAGCAATGGCAAAGAGACAAAGGTCTTGCCATCAACAATGGAAATACATTTCTTAGCTCATTCAACTGTGTTCATTCACAGAGAAAACAATTTTCTTTTTTTTTCAAAAACAGGGTGAAAATGAGATTTAGACTCCCAAGTCATTGCAGTATTTTTAATTTTTAATTCAACAAAAGTAAAAAATAGCCATCAAAATCTATGGGGTTGTGCTGTAATGTTCTGAAGAGAAGTGGAAATTGAAATTGGATCATTTAAACTGAAATGAACATCTAAAATACTTTAAGCAAGAGTAGATAAACCAGAAAGCATAACATAGTAAAAAATTCACACTGGCTTGCACACAAACATCAGCCTTGAAGGCCCAAATAATTAGCCTTTTGCATATTTCAGCTATGGTCATGTGTTTTTTCTGCTACCGTGTCAGTTACCTGATAACAAAAATGTTTTATGCCACTTAGACCCTGAGTCTCTGCTGCTGCACTGAAGTCACATTGGTATCATTCAAGTCAATGGGAGTCAACCACTTGCAATGCTGTAACATGGTACAAAAATCAAGCCGACTTCATGGTTCTTCTGGGGTGCGTATGCACAGGGTTTTTTGTTGTTTTGGCAGGGGTTGAGGGATTTATTTTTGTTTGGGGGATATTTTGTTTTGATGGGTTTTTTGTTGTTGGAGGGGGTTGTTGGGTTTGAGGTTTTTTGTTTTTTTTTTGAGGGGTGGTGGGGCTTGTGGTTTTTTTTTTGTTGTTGGCTTTTGTTTGTTTGTTTGTTTGGGGTTTTTTTTGTTTTTCAAATTAAACCAAGCCTGAAAAATCCTGCCCTAAATAGTCTGAAAGTGCAGCTCAGTTACGGACAATAAGAACTCCAAGTACCCAGATGAAGTAGCTTCAGAGGTTAAAACCCAGAATCTATCATTAGCATCATAATGGGATGGGCTGCTTTGCACAACAAAGAAAAAGTCATAAAGTTGACAGAGCTATTAGCCGCTTTTGAATAGATTACAAACCCCACCATTAGCATGCAAATAAATATTTTCTAGAAGCCTTCATGGTGTGAGAAACACTTCACAGTGGGAGCATAGGGACCATATTCTGGTCTGGTGCTAAGTCACTTTGGGGTAGTTTCTGTATCACCTGCACAGCTCTAGTGTCACCAGTTACAGGTGAGAGCTTGGACTGGCTTCTGCATAAGGCTGTAATTCTGCACCTTCATTTCAAAACATGATTACCATGTCTGACAGAGATGTTTGGTTTTGATAACTTGATATTATTTACCTACCATTTTTGTGCACTTTACAGAGTTAGGACTTCAAAATGGCCCAATGACATAAAATTACTATAGCTGTACCGCATACCAATGAGGTGTACCAGCTCCTAGCAGCTGCAGAAAGACTCTTCTGCAAGTGAAGGAGTAAAATATAGTGCTGAGTCGCCTGTCTATCAAAGAGTAAGTTGCATCCTAACATTGCCCCTCTAAACACCCACACTGGGTGGCACAGAGGTAACCAAGCACAAAATTGTCATTTCTGTTCTCCCATACACATAGCAGTGGGACAGGAGGCCAGAAAAGGCCTGACCCTGGTATGCTAACCTTTATATTTGAGTCAGCTCTCCTATTTGAACCCACTAGTTTACCACTGCTCTGAACTACCAGGAGGGGAGAAACCCCAGGAGTAATGCCCAGGGTAGGATTTCCTTCTGGCACCATTCCCTTCCACAGGAGTTCACCCGCCTCCCCTTTCATGGGTGAAGGGATGTAAAAAAACTCTTTTCATTGCCATCAGCAGACACACTTCCAATGCTTTCAGGGAAAATCCTGCCTTTGATTCTGAATGTAGAGCTCTTGCCAAAAGCAACTGAAGTTAAGACATTCCAGCACAGGCTGTAGTCAGTTCTGGAATATTTTACATTTCAAATAAGTGAGTTTGGTGCATAAGACTGAGTCAGGTTCAGGAGCCTGGACACGGAAGTGCTTGGTCTGCAGCATACCAGCAACAGGCATTTCTCCACTCTTGACTTTGAGGGAGCTGTGTTATCACAGAGGAGACTGTTAGGTTCATTTTCCACACCACTATCCCTTCTGTTTCGGTGAAGATAAAGAAGGGTGAGAGCTGTAATGAAGGGTGGTGAGCTGTGGACACCTGCTCTCTTGGCAGCAGATCAAAACCACCACTTTGTTCACACAGGCCACTAAAGAGTCATCTAATGGTAATGCCATTCAGTCATCACCAATCTGAATTCACAATACTGTCCAAAGGGGAAGAGACTCCACCTCTTGTCTTCACATTAGTCCTCCAAGCCCATTAGCTACCTCTCCGTCCATCCAAATGTCTATCTTAAACTTATTTTGGATATTGGATTAGAATGCTAGAAGCAAACATTCATCCCTAGATGTAGGCAGTGTAGATTGTAACACTGGCTGTGACAGATCATTAAATAAGCTATATGTTGGCAGGAGTCTATAGTGACAATATTTTTTGTTATTAACTATTGGATACTTCTACCCTCAAAAATTCTAAACATTTCCTGCTGTGGTTGTTTTCAAATGTTGTGAAAAATATATTTGGTACATACTGCAGTCATGCAGACGGGAGTGGCATTTCATTTCCCAATATCCAATATATCTGTACATTACTACCATGAAAAGAATTCAAAATTAATGCTTTTTGCATTCAGATGCTGCAGACAAGACACAGAAACTTCCAAAAAATCTACATACAGTTATCAAGTATCATTAGAATTTCACAAAAATCTTAGAAAATTAAGTCTGTAAGCAAAAAGCAATATAGTTAATACTATATTTTTCTGTCTGTGTTTAATAATATAATGCAAAAAAAAAATCTATTTGCTTGTATTTCCCAGGGGAGTATATGTCCTAATTGTAAATGTATAGCTACTGTATTTTGGTTTTTTGCACTAGAGCAACAGAGACAAAACTGGTCTTCAAGTCAGCACAATTTTCCCCTAAGACATAAGAATTCTTACTTAAAATGCACTTTAAAGAAATTTTCTACCTGTGTAACTCATTGGGACAAGCACTTCACAGATGTGTTCATATTCAGATTAACTTCAATTGGAATAATTTTAATTGAAATACTATCTAGGAAGGATGCTTCTGCAGAAATATAGCAATCTGTTAGGGTGGTGAAAAGGGAGGTGCAGCTTAGTCTCAGCTTTTGCTGAATAAGTAAAGAATTCTAAGCAGAATAAAAAACAAATAGAGGAATTCTGTTGCAAGTATGTCAGACTGGCACTATAAAAGTAAACACAGAGAGTTCATGAAGTAAACTCACTGTTATTTCCATGCTATAGCAGAGAACCACAGCTTTGTCTCCCAAGATTCTTCTGGCATTGTTTGATAAATTATATTTATATATTTGTACCAAGAGTTAGGGTGTAAATTGCCTGTTTAATGAAGCATATTACAACTCCTGATCAGTAAAACACTTTGTTTTTCTTTTCTTTTTTATTTTTTTTTAATTCATTGCAGTCCCACCCCCTTTTCAACCTTGAGGAAGGTAGAAAACAAAAAAAACCCAAAACCCCAAGCCATACCTGTTTTCTTGGGCACACCGAATTCTGCAGCCTTCCTTAGGTATCACCAAGCCCAAATGCATCCTTAAGCGACAATTGGTAGGCCCTGTGTGGGGCCAGACATGAGTCCCTGGGTGCATGATAGAATACTTGATCTGCAAGAAGAGAGAGGGAGGCCTTCAACACGTTCAGCTTCACAACCATACTGCAAGGAGTTCAGAACTTTATTATGTCGAATCCTCAATGATAGGCCAAAAACGTCACCTTTTGTTCGAGTCTCAGCAACAACTGCGCTTTCTCACATCCTAAAGGTGTTCAATACTACAAAAAAACATGTCTTGTGGGGTGTGTGTGCATCCAGATGCGTATGTGTATGTCAAAGGGCATATTTTTCATTTTGTTTAAAATAATCAGTAGTCATATTTCAACTTGAATATCATTATCTCCTATCTACAATCAGAAAAATACCTTCTTTCCTATGGAAAGACTTACAGACGCTCTTATCATTTACAAGGATGGACCACAGGAGACACAAGGCCTCTATTAGCCAGACTGACTGGTCCCTCTCTCAGATGGCAACTGGTTTGTGAAGGTCAATGTCAGACTTGGCTGGAGCAACCATGGGATGGTGGAGTTCAGGATCATGAGAGGAGGGAGAGAGGCAAAAAAGCAAGATTACTACCCACAGCTTCAGGAGAGCAGACTTTGGCTTTTCCCATGAGATACAGTGCTGGGGAGAAAAGGGGTCTAGGATCACCTTGTCCAAGCTCAAGAATGGTTCATCCCCATGTACAGGAAGCACGGAGACCCAGGTAAAATTGAAATACAAAAAGGAAGCATACAAGAGGTGGAAGCAGAGTCAAGTCACCCAGGAAGACTGCAGAGACACTCTGTAAGCATGCAGGGCTGAGGTTAGGAAAGTCAAGGCTCTCTTGGTGTTGGATCTGGAGATGGAATTAAAGGGCAACAAGAAAGGTTTCTACAAATACATCAGCAATATAAGGAAGTCTAGGGAAAATGTGGGCCTGCTGCTAAATGTGGTAGGAGATCTGATGGCAAAGGACATGGAAAAGGCTGAGGCACTACAGGCTGCCTTTGCCTCAATCTTTACTGGTATGACTGACCTTCAGAAAGGTCAGTCTGAGATGAGTGGAAAAGACTGGAGCAAAGACTCACCCTCAGGGGAGAAGGATCACATCAGGGAACACTTAAAACAAACTCAACAAATAGATCCATGGGTGCTGATGGGATCCACTCATGAGTGCTGAGGGAGCTGGAAGATGCTGTGAATCCAGACTCAACCTTTGAAAGGTCATGACAACCAGCAGAAGTCCCGAAGGACTAGTAGAAAGACAATGTTGTTCCTGTCTTTAAGAAGGGCAAGGAGGAGGATCTGAGGATGAAATACATAGGCTACAGGTTAGTCAGCCTCACCTCGATCCCTGTGAAGGAGATGGAGCAAATAATCCTGGAAACTATTTCCAAACACATGAAAGAAAAGAAGGTGACTGGGAGCAGACAACATGGATTTATGAAGGGGAAATTGTACTTAACCAGCTTTCTGGGATGAGATGTCTAGCTTAGTGGATGAGGGGGGGGATCAGTGGATATTGTTTATTTCAACTTTAGTAGAACTTTCAGCACTGTCTGCCATAAACATCGTCATTGACAAACTGATGAAACAGAAACTAGGTAAGCTGACAGTGAGATGGATTGAAAACTGGCAGTTCAGTCAGGCTCAAGGAGCTGTGATCAGAGGCACGAAGTTCAGCTGGAGGCCACTCACCAGAGCTGTACCCCGGGGTTCAGTACTGTGTTCAATACTGTTTAACAGCTTCACAAATCACTCAGATAACAGAACAGAGTGCATCCACCTCAGAAAGTTTGCAGAGGATAGAAAATTGGAGAGAAATGTCTGATACACTACATTTTTTTTTTTTTCTGCCACTCAGAGGGACCCTGGCAGGCTGAAGAAAGGAGCAAACAAGGTTCTTATGATGTTCAACAAAGAGAATTGCATCTGCATTGGAGAAGAATAACCCCATGTGTCAATACAAGCTTGTGGTCAACTTTCTGGAAAGCAGCTTCTCAGAAAAATACCATGGGGTCCTCATAAACAACAACATGAACATGAGCCAGCAATGTGCTCTTGCAGCAAAGATGACCAATGCTGACCCCTCCCCTCTACTCAGAGTTGGTGAGACGTCTCGAGTACTGGGTCCAGTTCTGTGCCACCTACTAGGACAGAGACATGGACATACTGGAGCAAGTCTAGTGAAGGGCTATAAAGGTGATTAAAGGATTGAAGCATCAGACATACAAGGCGAAGCTGAGACAGTTGCAACTGCTCAGCATGGAGAAGAGAAAGCTCAGGGGGATCTTATCAATGTATATAAATACCTGATGGGAGGAGTGAATAAGATGGAGGCAGGCTCTTCTCAATGGTATCCAGTGAAAGGCAGGGAGGCAATGGACACAAGATTGTAATGCAGGAAACTCCATTTAAACATAAGAAAAAACTTTTTTAAGGTATACTGGAACAGGTTGCCCAGAGAGGCATTTAAAACCTGACCAGACGCAGTCCTGAGCAACCTACTCATGCTTTGAGCAAGGGACTATATAACCTCCAGAGGTCCCTTCCTTCAACCTCAACCCTTCTGTGATTCTACAGCAATGTAATGAACAGGAAGTGTGAATAACACATGACAGTGGGGAGAAGTGTCTTTTCAACTAAGAAATCTGCACATCAGGCTGGGATAGGGTAACCTTGATGAATCTTAGGGTTTAAGGTATTGCCTTTTCTCCAACTATAACAAAATCAGAAGATGACTGTATGTGTCTAATGCCTTAGCCGTTCCCACCATCTGAGGTTTCAGCTTACCAGCAGTTTCTTACGACAGCAAGTGATAAGCTGGTTGTAATGTAAAACTCTGAAGAGCTAAGAGATGCCCAGAATTAAAACTACCTATTTTTAAGAATGATATAATTTTTAATAATATGATCATTTTTCAGATTATTTTACATTTTGTATGTTCAAAACACATGACTACAGCCACAGCTGTGAACACACAATGTTTCCGCAAACCATATCCTGGTGGGGTGCCAAAAACTGATGAACAAAATAGTAGCTCTCAAAAAGAATTTGCTCTCTGGGATACATCCATTTTGGCTATGGATGCCACAGAAAGCAGTTTCTTGCTGTTAGCCACACTGAGCGTGATGACCTCTCTCATCAGCTATATTTACTACAACCAGCCTTTGCAACAAATGAGGAAAGAACAGCCTTGTTCATTCCCACAACAGTAGCGATCTAGTGCACTTGTGCACATCAAAAGCAAGAGTCTGTTGAAAAAGCTGAACACTCTCAAGGCTCCGAGTTAGGATCACGCTAGCACTGTGCTTTCCAACTTTTGCATCCTTAATTTTGCAACATGAGAGTTATTCTCATGTAGTCATTACAGACAAAAATATAGTAACTTAAAAAAAAAAATGAAAAATTCTATCATACAGAAGCATATGATATCTTTGTCGGGTCATGCTGCGTATGTATTGATCCATACCATATAAGTCTACTGTGTGATTTAATGAGGTTAATTTGTAGCTGAGTAGTCAGTGTAGACCAGGCACCTGAATCACACTCTGTTGGCACGCAAGGCCACAGCTCATGGATGTAAGATTTCCTTCCTTTACCTTTAGGAAAGGAAGCATGTGACTTCCATGAGGTGATTCTCCCTCTGTCTAATGAAGGCAGGCTGGGGTATAGAATCATAGAATCATAGAATCACATGGTTGGATGGGACCTATAAGATCATCTAGTCCAACCGTCTTCCCACTACCATTGCTGCCACAGCTACTAAACCATATCCTGTAGCTTCTCATCAAGCTGCCTCTTGAACACTGCCAGGGACGGAGACTCTACCACCTCCCTGGGCAGGCCGTTCCAGTGCCTTACCACTCTTTGAGAGAAAAAGTTTTTCCTCAAGTCCAATCTAAACCTCCTCTGGTACAACTTGTGGCCATTTCCTCGGGTCCTGCTTGTTGCCTGGAAGAAGAGGCCAAACCCCTGTTCATCACAACCTGCCTTCAGGAAGCTATAGAGTGCAATGAGGTCTCCCCTGAGCCTCCTCTTCTCCAGACTAAACAATCCCAACTCTCTCAGCCGCTCCTCATAAGACTTGTGCTCCAGACCCCTCACCAGCTTTGTTGCCCTTCTCTGGACACGTTCCAGGGCTTCAATGTCTTTCTTGTAGTGAGGGGCCCAAAACTGAACACAATACTCAAGGTGCGGCCTCACCAGCGCCGAATACAGGGGGATGATTACCTCCCTGCTCCTGCTGGCCACACTATTTCTAATGCAGGCCAGGATGCCGTTGGCCCTCTTGGCCACCTGGGCACACTGTCGGCTCATGTTCAGCTGAGCATCAACCAACACCCCCAGGTCCCTTTCCTGATAGATGTGTACAGTTTAATTCAGTGAGCCAGATTCTCACTATGACACTCTTGTAAAGTTAGGTTCAAACTAGAAAAATAAAATCAGTTTAGAAAGGACCTAATCCAACCTGCTCAAAGCAGGGTCAGCTATGAGTCAGATCAGGTCACTTAGGGCTGAGGTTTAGTAAGTCATTATCAGCTTATTGGTTGACCTGTGGCAAATAAATACTTACCTACCATGAGTTCCTAGGAAACACAAGGTAAAATGGCTCTACTAAAGAGTCCATAGAAAGGCTCCAGCTAACATATTTCACCTTGTATTTGCTGAGGGCTAAAACTGGGCATATTTTTACTGTTAACTTCATTGTGTGCTTGAGGTATCACTAAATACACCAAGGTTATGCATCCCTATATACACATTCCTCAAAATCACCTGGTCCCAGCACTAGGAATTTCCAAAAATGAAGAAATTTGCCAAGTACCTGCCCTCTTCTGCAGCCAGTAGCTTCTGGGAATCTTTCCAATAAAGCACATGTTTTCGGAACACTTTTACAAGCATTCTCATTTTTTCTTCCTAGTGAAGAAAACGGATGGAGTATTAGTAAGTGCAATTAATTCACATTTCCTTGTTTTGTGCTTTGCATAAGAGCAACAAAGCTGTCAAAGAGCTGAAAGGCAAATATTAGTACTCCCATTTTACAGATTATGAAACAGCAGTATTAACACATTGTAATATCAGAACAGCCTGCAACATCTTTGCTTTTATATTATTTGTGAAGAGTAGGCTTTCTACCATTTTTACAGCATTATTCTAAAAGCATAATCATTAATGAGGCTGCATAGAACAAAAAGATGAAAAATGCCACCAACATCATACCATTTCAACACCAGATTACACTTTGATATAAGTTGCTCTCAGTATTTTATTTTACAGTACTTTTTCATATGTAGAAGAATTATAAGAATTTAAGGTCATTCCAATAATTAGGGCTCCCACTGCAGAGCTCAGGGACAGGGCAGCAGGCTTATTAAAGCCCATGTTCTTTTGCTCATACCATTTCTGAATGATAGATCTTACCTAGCTGACAACACAATATTGAGGATGCACCTTCTCCCACGTTCCTGTCTTCCCTCAGGCTGATCTGTACTGTGCGTTACCATGCAAAATGTTAGCAGCCTTGCCAGAACAGGAGTATTACCCTCAAGGGATTCTTAGAAGTGCTTGGAGACAACATGGTTTAGAATAAAGAACTCTTGTTCACTGTCACAGGACTCCCAGACACTATTTTATTAGCTCCCTTCTGCAGATTCAGTGATTACAAAAATGGTTATGGAAAAAACTGTGTTTCTACTCTTTATTGGACCATATTAATTTAAGAAAGTGAAACTGGGGAAATAGAAGAAATGCAAGATGTTTTACCTTGTTGCCATAAGGTAAACTGGCTCCAGTCTCCTTTTTCTCGTAGATTCTCATCTTCAGGCAGGAAGAGGCTTCTTTTCTTATCCATCACAGCAAGCCCCTCATCCCGAATGAGCTTCCAATTTTTTTCTAAGGACTGTTTAGAGAGCCATGTTACTGCACTGAGAACTTACTGCATTTGGTTTTAGTACCGTTTTTCTTTTTCCCTGCCATTATTAACTGTTTTTTTAATTTAAAAGCACTGAAAAAGTGTTCATCCTCATTACCAAGTTTCTTTATATTCAGTTCCCTTCTGACATGTTAAGGCAGGAAAAACAACTTTCACAGCATTCCTCAGATTCAATTGCATTGGGATCATAAAATTTCAATAATCCCCAGCCTCTTTGCAGACTAGGCCTCACTTGGAGTTGCTTTTTGACTAGCCTAAGGGCTTTTGAACAGATCATTTTGTATTGCAAGCTAGGAAGAGTATTGATCTTAAAACCAGCACACATTACCTGGCAGTAACTAGAAAACCACTTGCATAACCTGGAACTCCAGGTGTTGGTAGAACATCATGGTTCAAAGAGTACAAATGTAAACACGCCACTTAAGCTGACAGTTACGAATTAAGTCTTCAAAAAGGTTTGCAAAGATTCACTTGCACAGGCTGATGCTATTGAAAAAGATCAAACACGACTTGAAATGCCAGGAGATTATTTATGGTCGCAACCATTAAAAACATGTAAGCTGCTTGTACTTCACATATACCAAAACCACAAGATAGTAGAATAAAAAATTCTGTTCTCTGCTGCCTTAGAACATTATATTTGAAAAAATCAGATAGATCAGAAAACCTTTTATTCTACCAATAAGTCATTTAATGTTACAGAAATATAAATGAAAAACCTACCACGTAACAATGGACCTGGATAAAAGTGATTTCCATTTCCCAGCTGCTTACTTGGCTCGCTAAACCTTATTTTGGGTGAATAGTTTTCATTTTTCCTTTGTGCTCTTGAACGAAGCATTTCCATAAGATATTTTCAACCAATTTCATACTGAAAGTAGGCTAAGGTGTGTTCCCACACTACCTCTTCAGATGATGCATAAAGTTGAGTAAAACTCAAAAGTCTGTGAGACTAGGAGACTAGGTGATATAACTGCCCCTTTTCAGCCTTAAAACTCCATATGGTTATTAGCCTTCCCCATTTGGATGAAACAGTTGCATCTTCCACTAGAATTTTTTAAATTAAAAGACAAGCTGATCACACAAAATAAGTTGTACGTTGATATATCATAAAAGGCTCAGCAAGTCACGGCTAGAACATGCTGTCTACAATACAGTGACTTTTTCCCACTAGAACTAAGACCTATGAAAATTAGGATTGCACCTCTGTTATTACAGTACTGTTGTCTTCCTAGCAAACTGTTTCTCTCTCATCCATCAGTAAAAGGCAAGAACACTTACCATTTTTCCTTGTGCATTCACATGGTGGATTTCCATAAGACTGATTTAACAGTTAGCATTGAGTAGAAATGTTTCTTAGAATATCTTCAGAAAACTGACTTTTCCAAAATGCAGAGCAAAAAGCAAGACTGAAAATTTACACCTGATCAGAGATGAATATGGGAACAGTGCTGGTACTGATTCAGCACTACCATATATACAAAAGGAAATACCAACCTGAGCACCTGATTTTGCATTGGCTGGAGAAGAGAAAGAAAAGAATAACTTACATTTACACAGGCCTCAAATTAAAGTGATACAGAGGAACAAAACTGGAAAACTTTACAAGATATTACAAGTGCTCCTCTGTTTCCTCAAACTCCTGCTCCCTCGTCTGAAAAAAGGTAAGCAGGAGCATTCACTCATGGAGACAACAGGATGCATGAAGAGCACTGATAGTCCAAGGAGTTGTGGACAACAGCTGCTTTGTCACCTCTAATCCTTCACAAGTGCCACAGGCTGAAATTTAACCTCCAAAGGTGCATGTTTGTCCTTGCCTTTTAAGACTCCTCTAACATGCTGGATATGAAGTGATTTGAATATGTACCATTGATTTTGAACACACAAAATTGATGTCCCAGACATTACTGAAGTTTGTTGTCATTTTGCACTTGAGACATTACTGTTGTCTGCTGTGCAAATTTTGTATTTGTTAGTCATTTCACAGCCATCCTGTCTCCACTCTCAATTTTAAAATTTATAGCATCTTTGTTAAACCTTGTGCTCAGTCTGAGATTGGTGCCTGGTACTCAGTCAACAATTCAGACTTCATAGATTAGAATTTTCTCTGCTTAATACCGTAGAGTTGTTATTAAAAAAAATAAAAATAAAAATCAAAGTATACAGAAATGAACTGTCTTACCTTCACCAGTTCCGTATAACCAGTTTCCTTTGCTGTCCACCAAGGCTGAGCTTTCAGTCCCTTGACGTTGTAGAGGGAGCGCTGCCAAACCGATGCAAAGTGACCTCTTTGGTATCCAAGTTCATACCACTTGTATGCCTAAAAGATTGCAGTTGTTAACAACCAAATTCATATCAGTCAAGCTCCCGCAGGAAAAAAAAGTAACATAGGCTTTTCTGGTAAGGTAACAGACTGTCTCTTTGGATGCCAGGTTTATTTTTCTAACGTAATGTAGTAATGAACACTTCAAGGGGAAAAAAAAACAACAAACAAACAGATCCCCAAAACCCCAACTAACAATCCTAAAATAGATCAGTTGGCCAAGGCTACCCAATCCAACATCAGCAAAATAGGATAATCTTCTCACAACCAGTCACATCAACTATAGGTCAGTAATCTAGGTGTCGTCTTGGACTTGGGAGATCCAATGGATTGTTATCTTGGTCAACCTTGTTTTCTCTATGTTTCAATTCTCTACCCATGAATTAAAGATGATTGCCTTCTGCTGCCAATGGAGATGCTGTAATGATAAAAACAGTGCTGACTTTGTGAATCTAAAATGTTATGTAATTGTCTCATACATATACGCCCTTGAGTCTCTTTAAATATTTGTCGCTACACCAGAATTGAGCTGATGCTATTAATTTTTCTTGTCCCTTCCCTTTATTTCACATGGTAGAAACCTACTGAGGCTAATACCAGACCTTTGTTTGTCTTACTCTCCCTTTCCACAACTTGCTTTAGCACTGTGTAGCAACAAAACAAGGTCCTGCAAAGGAAGAAAATGAGAAGCTTGTAAAGAAAAGATCCAGCATGAGCAGCACTATGATGAACCGTATACAGAGAACACTACGTATAGCTGCCTCCTTCCTGCCCAGCATTGCTGCTACAGCTACAATATTTCAGACAACATGGGGGGGGCGGGGGGGGAGGAAAAAAAAGAAAAAAAGATATGATAGGACATCTAAGTAGGGAGACATGAGGGAAAAAGTCCAGAGTAGAGACTGAAGCAGGCAGCAATTCCTGCCTTGAACAGAAACCACCCAAAAAACCTCTTGCTTGGAGTCATGCATCCCTCTGGCTACATCGCGTGAAATTTGCTCCTTCCCAGGCCTGCAACCTACCCAGTTAATCTCTGCCTAAGTGTCACTCATCCAAACTTGGACAACACTCCTTCACCCAGCCTGGTATTTATTCTTATCTCACTCTACATAAACCAGTCTATAATTTCACCCTTGTGCTTCCAATTAATAATACTCCTCCTGCACCTCACCATTAGTCACCTCCCCTGGCTGTACCTGCCTCCTTGCCAAGTTCTCCTCAAGAAAAACCAAACCCTCGCTTTTCTTTCCAGCAGGCGTATGGAAAACCTGGTGTGGCGGTTTTGACTGAGACAGAGTTAATATTCTTCATAGTAGCTGGTATGGGGCCATGTTCTGGATTTGTGCTGGAAACAGTGTTGATAATTCAGGGATGTTTTAGTTATTCCTGAGCAGTGCTTACACAGAGTCAAGGCCTCTTCTGCTTCTCACACCATCCCATGAGCAAGTAGGCTGGGGGTGCACAAGAAGCTGTGAGGGGACACAAGTGACCAAAGGGATATCCCATACCATACGGAGTCATGCTTAGCATATAAAGCTCGGGGAAGAAGGAGGAAGATGGGGACATTTGGAGTGATGTCATTTGTCTTCCCAAGTAACCATTACCTGTGATGGAGCCCTGCTTTCCTGGTGATGGCTGAACAGCTGCCTGCCAATGGGAAGTACTGAATGAATTTATTGGTTTGCTTTGCTTGTGTGTGTGGTTTTTGCTTTACCTATTAAACTGTCTTTATCTCAACCCACAAATTTTCTCACTTTTACTCTTCCAGTTCACCAGGGGACGTGAGTGAGTAGCTGTATGGCGCTCAGTTGCTGGCTGGGGTTAAACATGAACACCGTCCCCAGTAGCATTCTGGTATGGTAGTTTCCCTGTACAACTAACCATTTAATTGTCGTTTGTGTTTAAAAAAGAGTCATTCCTCCTGTTCCTCATGAGCATATAACAGTTGCCCATTAACCTTTCCACATTTTATATGAAGGCTGAAACAAAAGACTTATTGAGATAAAAACCACAGTACTAAGTCTTAAACTAAAGAAGAATCATTTTATGTATGGGGCCTAATGGAAAGTGAAATGTACAATCAAATAAACACATCTCTAGGAGAAAAATTAATGTCAGCTTATTACTTATGTTTACCTTGAAACCAGTAAACTAGAAGGAAGACCAAAACTTTTTTGTATATAAATCAGCTACAACAACTTACTAAGTGTGTGACTTACTAAGACTTAGTCTTAGCAGTCAGTCAAGAAAATAAAAAGCTATTGGAAATTCTTCATGTAATGGATTATTTCTAAAAATTTCCAGGTGTCATCTTAGAGATCTTTTATTTCAGATATAAGGTAAGACATTACTTTGGGTGGTTTTGTCTTCAAATATTTATATATGTCTCTATATTGGAACCATAGATTATTTTTTTAAGAGTCTGTAAATTTTCTTCAAGCTTTTAAAAAACGTGGTCTGATCTTTATAACTCTTTTGAAGTATGGAGGAAAGGTTGGAATAGAATGCTGTCTTCAAGTATTTATGTGAAGCACAGAAAAACAGTGTGGATGAACAGAATAACAGCAGACCATATATAAGCTTTCATCTTTTCTCCCTAGAGAAGCTTTGTAAAATTGTGTGTGGGTCAAAAAAAAAAATTTATTACCTTCGGGCAATACACAGTATAAATCTAAATATGTTGATGTTATCCTGGTTAAGTCTCTGAAAAGAAGCATTATGATTTATAACATACGTTCCCCAAGATGTAACTTGTAATAGCAGTGGGATATCAATAGATCGCTCAAGCTGACTACCCACGTTCATTTGCATTGTCTGGAGTTAGCCCAAATGATAAGGGGGATGAATCACTTGTTTCAGCCACTGACTGATGAATATGAATGTTGCTGCTCTTTAAGAGCCATCAGCTATAATCACGATGTATAATACCGTTAATCCTTATCTATTAGAAGAACTGTGCCATGAGGTTGCCTTTGACAGCATGCAGTAGGGTTAGGTTGTCTCGCTCATCCTTTCCAGTCCTGAGTTCCATGATAAACCTTTATTTTTGCGCACAGATCTTGGCAGTGGAAAGACTAAATAATGACTACTGCTAAATATGACCACTACTATTCAGGACAGCTACAACAGTATAGCTTCTTTTCCAGGAAAGTAATTGTTTGAGATGGACTCAGTTTATACATTTTGTGTGAATAGCACTTTGTTCTATAATACCTTCCACAATTCTAATTTATCTTTTTTAAAGTCAATTTGGCATTTTATCAAATTATAGTTGGAAAGGGCATAGCCAACACTGTTCCCCTAACACTTACCAAGACCACATTCATAATTCCTAATTTAGCTCTAATAGATGAACTTTCTACTTTCTACTTTCAACAATTCTTCAGTGATAGCATTCCACATGTTCCTTAAACATTGATCTGTCTCCTTGATTAAATCTTGAAGTTCAGGAAGTCTACCAAGGTCAGTCAGAAAAATTTACCTTAACAGTGGACTTTCCACTGATAAATTTAAAAGTCTGCTGTACATCAAGAAGTTCATTTGTCATTGATTAAAACTTTTTCTACAGCAGATTTTCCCATTAATTCAAAAAATATTAACACATAATTTTTCTAGGGATTTGGATGATATACATTAATTCTATCTGTGTGGTATCTTTTGTCAAACATTGTAATGGGATGCTCTAGGCTTCATCATTCAACCCAGAATATCCCACGGAAACACAGAGGGATTTCTTTTTTGGTTTTCTCTTGTGAGAAGGATAGACTGAGTCAGACAGAGAGACAGAGCGCACGCAAGCAGATGCTGTATGTGTATGCGCGCGCATGTGCGCGCGCGTGTGTGTGTTTGTGTATAGAGGACAACTAATTCTCACTTGTAAAAGGTCTTTAAATTCAAAAAACTTAATTGGAATAATATTTTACTATACTTTCAGAGAAGGCAATCTAACTTAAAAAATACAAATATTATTACATTTTAATGGATGTGTAAGGTATTGTAATAAAAGTTCTACAATTTATTAAAAAAAAGAAATCAACCTGATGACCTTTGAAGGTCCCTTCCAACCCTAACCATTCTATGATTCTATGATGGACTAGGCTTAAGAAAGATCACTAACATAGGCTTCATTATAGGCTACTTGTCTATAGTTCATATCGGAGAACTGCCTACCAACTGGGCCAAGATAATCAAGAGGTCAGCATTCTTTACAGCATTTTAGGCATCATTATTTCAGACCTATTACTAGGTAAGGGATTAAAAAGCAGTTCCACTATGCTTTTTTATTTTTATTTTTATTCTTTTCACATTTCCCATCCAGGAAACTGAGTAGGGTTTTTGGTTTGTGTTTTTGTTTGTTTTCTAATTCACGCTCATAGTAAAGTTACTGATAGCAGTCTTAAACAAAAGCCCTTTTCTCCCCTACCACGGCAATAGTGCTAATTCACACATTTAAATTTGGCTTTTACATTAAATTTGGTTTTTAATTAACAAACCGGAAACGTATAGTTTTCAGTCGCATATGTTTGGTTTTGTTGGGCATGCAACAGATTTGTTGCTCAAATCTCTGCTTTTCTGATCTGTTTGCTACTTTAATTATTGAACAAACACCATAACTCAGCTTACACCTTCAGTCCTGGTGCTCCGAGTCACTTTGGGAAAAAGGGAATGTTTACAAAACACTATTATATCAGAGCTATGAGAGAACTTCTATATGTCGATATACATGTAATTGCTTTTTTAAAAGTCTGGTTAAAATCTTTGTTGTAAGTGGTAGGAGCAGAAAACAGACTCTAAAAGGACCTTTGTTGAATTTTTGAAAAATTTAGTTCAAACTGCCCCATGCAAGCTTCAAAAGTTTAGGTTAGTTCTAAAGCAAGAGATGCTAAGAGATTGTATTCTTACACCAATGGCAGATTTTTTGCTGTTGCTCAGCTTGACCTCTACACATGTATGCGCGATTGTTATTGCAATAGGACTACTCATGTTTTCAATATTGAGCCCATGCTTAAAAGTTTTTCTGGATTCTGTAGTCCATCAGACGTTTAGAATTTAAAGCAAGATGATGTTAAACGCGTACCTCTTTGTTTCCCATTCTCTGCAAGGCATCCCCCAGATGAAAATAAAAGCGTCCATCATTTGTGCCAGGGTCACCAGACTCTAGTCCTTCCTAGAGGGGAAAAAAAAAAAAAATATATATATATATATATATATGAGGAAGTTCAATAGGTCTTCTAAAAGAGTTGATTTGATTGCTGTAAATAGGCTTCCAATTCTATGGAAGAGAGAGGCTACACAATTGGCTACAAAATATAACTAGCTTAGTAACCCAGAACTTTGGTAAAAAGACATTGAAAAATGTTATCAGCTTTCCAAATGCCATGGCCTCTCCCCTCAGTTCCTCCAAGACAGATGGACACTTGCCCCTGATTCTATACACATACTCACAAGCATTTTAGAAAGCTGGATTAAGGTTTATTTGGTGGCATTTCTTCCCACTCAGAAGTATACACAAGTCCTCTCTGGATTTTTCAAGAGCCTTACGTTTGCAGCATACTGCCAAACTCAGAACTGTTTGAGACTCATAGCTGTGTACTTAGGGTTAACCACCAATAAAATAAATAATCAGTGTTTAAGAATTGATGAGTCTTAATGTACAAGCTTGTTCCAGTTCATAGGCAGCGATACAGCAATATAACACCAACACATAGCTTAAACTGTGAGTTGTGATTAGTATGCTTCTACCTTGACACGTTTTATACATTCAATTTTATTTGTTACAGGTAAAATATTTAATGTAGGTGAGAAAAGAAAAATACCTTTAGATAGGGTATGCTCTCTGCTATCTTGTTTTCTGCCTTCAGGATGAAGCCATAATGTACTTTGGCAAAACCATCATTTGGAGTCAGCTTTAGAACCTGTTTGGAGAGCAAATTAATTAAATACTCATGTATGGATCTATGCAAATTAACAAACCTCTGCATATATCACTATTTAGCGATGCAAGGACATTTTCTTCCATTGTTGACTCTCAGATAAATTCTTGGCTTGGCTGTACTTTCCTTTCCCCATTCACTTTTGTGCTTCTCCATAAAAATCTATTACAAGCCAAACTTTAAAGTCTCAGAAATTTTGAAAATTATTTCAACTGGAATCTCTGAATCACACTATTTTTTGTTGTCCATTGGAGTGCAACTTGACAACATTGTGTTGTCAAGCGCAGTGTAAAAATACACCTGAAATAGTTCAAAGTTAGACAGGTCTATATTGGTGGCAAACTAGTCTTGGCAAAAGAAAATACACTACACTGTGAAACACAGCGAGTACAATTGGGAAGGATGCTGTAAAATAATGCCTGCATCACATAATGGGACTGCACAGACCTTGGGAATGCAAAGGGCATTTTCAGCACAATGGTAAACTGGAACACTCTCTGAAGAGCTTACACTTTCCTGGCCAAGTGAAGGTTATGCAAGGTCTAATGTAGTAGTGATTCCATGTGCTTTCACACTAGAAGGTGATGGATAAATCATTCTTGTGTTGTCGTGTGCTACACTCTTTGACCAAGATCAAGATCTAGCGTGCCAAATCAAGCTAAAAGATTTTGTACCCTGAACAAGATTCAGATAATGTCCGAGTTATAACCTGGCATAATTTTGCAGGAAAGGAAAACCCATCAGCAAATATCCAGAGATGGATATTTAATGGGGACTGTGCAAGAGAGATTTATGAGTACCGTAGGAAATGGTAGGAAAGGATCAGCTTAGGGGGGAATGTTTCAGGGAAAGGAAGTGTGAAGCTGGCTGGCCTGAGTCCTGAAACATGTTCCTCCAACATCACTAAGATAATTTAAGTGCATTTGGTCTACCTCAGGTAAGCAGAAAACTAGAGAATGTCTTGATCTACTTTCCAGCTCCACATTTCTATGATGTATATATTCAATATCATTTGCAGTTCTATGTGATATCAATTACATGGTCAAGTTAATCTGTTGTTACACCTCTCCTCTCCTTAAAATAAGGGTGGACAGTCTTATGAGGAGAGACCCTCAGTCTGTGAGGATCATCACAAGAGCCTGGCAGTCAGTGGAATTACAGAGGCTGATACTTGCTGAATGTCTAGCACAGCTGCTAAACATAAAACAATGGTCAGATGAGCAATTTCTCTCGCCTAAAGCCATTTTTGAAGCTACTAAACTTATGCCATGGATAAAATGTCTGCATACATTATAGCTGCTTCTCTCTGCCTTTTCCAGTCACTGTCTGACCTAACTTCTCAACCAAAATAATTGCAAGCAAAACCATAACAAGTTCTCTGGGTCAATTTCTCTGCTTTCTCAGATGTTACTACATACAGACTACATCCAAGCAAAACCAAAATCAGTACAACGTGGGTATAAAATGGTATGAGTTAAAAATGGCAGCATTACACTTCTTTTTGCAGAAAAAAGCTACTCTGAAGGAACAATCAAATTGAGCATCTATCTGAAGTCTGTAATATGATACATTATTAGCAAAAAGTAAACCCGACAAGTCATAGTAAGCATGAGCTTGATCCCTACTATAAGAATACGATACCACCTTACACATTTTAAGCTTTTTGACGACAGCATTCTGTGCATATTTTGATCCAAGAATCTGTATCTGCAGGGTGAAATAAAATGACTGACAGAAATATTTATTAGCCATATAATTTCATTACAGTTCCTTTAACTATAGAATAAAGCTATCTGATTAATTAAGACAGAATAGAATTTTCTGTATTACGGTTCATTTAAACTATGCCGAGTTGCATTAAGGCATGATCTACACCCAGAGCCCCTAAAGAGAAGCGAAGAGATACAATCAGCAGAAATTACACTGGAAGTATTTAATGTAAATTGTATTATTCTGTTGCTGTTGCTGCATGCAATATTAATTATGTTTAGAAATAAGTTTTACTAAACTGCTCATAGCCCATTAAATATTAATCACAAATACAGAAATTAACCTCTGGGGCTATCATTGGCTAATTAGCCAGGGCAGAATACCGTGTTAATGTGGATATTCTGCTTTTGGTACCTGAGATGGCTTGTGCGTGTCTGTTCAATGCTGCACCGAGCCATGCAGGCATGCCTCAGCATGGCAGGCAGAAAAAGCGCTATTAGGAGAGTAACTGGTTTAAAAAGCTCTCTCTCACTGCATTTTATCATAACCTGTACATCTTTGAAAACAAAAAGAGCTCTAAATTCTACTAGGACTATTAACGTTATGTTTCCCTACCCCAGGTGTAATGTCCAAAAGAAAATATTTTAATATTAGGGAAAACTGAAATCTTCTCCAATTAGATGCCATTTTCCATTTGTGGTTCAGTACAAAGTCTGGTAAACACATAACAGAAAAATGTATTTTGTATCAGTTAAACTATACCACACTACAGCTGTACACACAAAACTCTCTTGATCTCAAGTTCAATGTTTATACACAATGCTTCTGTAGTTAAAAGAAGGAACATATCATATTTAAAACTTGAAATAAATATGTGACTTTAACACTTCAACAGCTGCTAAGACATAACAAATTTGGGGAAAATAATTTTAAAACACTTTTGATTGGTTCCAAATTTTTAAATCTGGTTATACAAAAGATGTAAGAATTTAACAGAAAATAAGAAATTGGCTATGAAATGTAAAGCATAATTTTTTCATTCACTAGGTGTAAAGGTTGGTCAGAAAATCAGTATTGTCTCAACCTTGTCATCGAGGACTTCCAGGTGGGCTATGGACTTGATCTGGCCTAAAAGTTAGGCTCACAACTTGACATGAGTTGCTGCGAGCAGCCTGCCTGAGATGCAGTTGTTTTTTTTTTTTCCCCGGGAACAGAACGGAACTGTTATGGACAAGGCCGACTCTGGCCTAACAACAAAATGTACAACATCCTTGAAACGGCGGACAGAGTGGCGCGGAGGTGCCATGGCTCATCCCTGTTGTCAAAACTGGCAGAGATAACAGTGCAGCTGCTATCAAGGAGGATGAATCACAACTGCTGTCTCAAAAACAATGATGAGAAAGTGCCCTTTAATGGAACTTTGCTAATTATAATGTACAAAAACCACAGTTCTATCCTAAGGGCCGAGAACAGGCGGAGATCCCCAAAGTAAAGGAGGAGCAAGGTTTGCTACTTGGCATAAAAGGTCAACCCCTAACAACAAGACCCCCGAAGAGCTCTTCCCACCAAGGATTGACATCGATTGTGAGGACCGGCGGGATGCTGCCTGGATCTGGTACCATAGGGACGCTTTGGACCTGCGGTAGTAGCTATTATCCTTTTCTGTCTTTCCTATCTTTACTTTTCCTTTTCACTCCCTTTCACCTATCGCATGCCGCTTTACGGGCAAAATAATAAAGTTTGTGCTGTTCGATTGAAACCAACCCCTTTCGTGTGTTCGCCGTAATTTTGCACTTCGAGATCGCACTAAAAGAACCATCACGAGTCCTGAGCGGGCTGTGACACTAGGATTCCTTGGATATCTACTGAATTACTAGGAGGTGATGCCAGCTACAGTTAGTCTTGTCTGAAATGGTAGACAATATAATCCCAAGGCAGGGGACAGTGCCCGTGAAGGGTCCAGCTGGCTGCATGTGCTGAGCCCATGCTCAACACAAACTGATAACACTGAGTTAAGATCAAAACATAATAGCAGGAAGCAAGCGAGGACACAAGTACCTTTTACCCAAGAATTTAGCAGATTCCCAGAAAATGGGAAATTTAGAGTCTAGATTCTCCTGCACAGAAGAGTGTTCAACTACTTGCAATTGCCTGAAGGGCAGAAACAAGTACCACGTACACAAGAAGTTAGACAATCACAAAGAAAAGGATGGGACCAGAGGGGAATCAGCAAAAAGCTGAGCCTTTAGTCAAGCAAGGGCTATGTTCTCTTGAGGATATGTCCTAAGCTCTGCTCCCTTCTCCTAGATGTCCATGCCTTCTGCATTAAAGAACACTTGAACAAAATGTATGAATATCATTACAGTGGGAACCAGAACCCAGGATTCATAAATACTATTGGCATCTACTGTGTAGGACTGAGTTCATGCTCTTATCTATGCTTTCTTACATTTTGCTATCAAATGACTAAATTGTCCTACACTAGCGAGAAGAATTTAATCACACCACAGAAGTTTCTCAGTTTTTTCAAAAATCATGGGAAGAGGAAGATGTCTCCTGGAGGCCCCCAGAACCACTCTTCACAGTT
The DNA here is from genome assembly GCF_036417535.1 of Chlamydotis macqueenii. NCBI lineage: Eukaryota > Metazoa > Chordata > Aves > Otidiformes > Otididae > Chlamydotis > Chlamydotis macqueenii. The sequence goes on from NC_141557.1 coordinate 124,965,454, forward strand.
TGCCCTTCTCTTTATCGACCACACACAGAGCCTGAGCACCTATGGGAGCTCCAAACCATATGCCAATCACTTTCTAAATATGCATTGCAACAGCTGAGCAAAGCACTCAAGAGCAGACCATATGGCCCCAAAGCAATCTGCCCAAAATCACGTAAGAAGCCTTCAGTATAATCAAGCATAAAAGCAAGTACACATGAGCTTCTCCCTGTTTCTTTGGCTATGTTTCCTTTCTTAAAATTCTTCATGTAAATTTATCCTGACTTACAACAAAGAAAAAAATGACACTACAGTGTTCAAATTGAGCCTGAAGAATAGCCAGAATGTGGACAAAACCTACATGATTTTTTAAAAATAATAAATCCAGTTCCTTTTAAAAGGTATTTATTTGTTGCTCTTTTACAACGACAGAACATCACTATGATCTACACTATTTCTGTGGTTATTGAACTGCAAAACAGAGTATTTAGACTAGATAAAGTCTATGGAAGCATGGAAAAAAATATATTAAAAGCAGATCAGTTCTTATTTTGCATATCTGCTCTTAATGAGAGCAGTATACACTTTTGATGTATAGCAAACTCATTACCTTCTTCCATTTGTAAAAAGTTCAGTGATATTGATATAAAGAAATTCTAACATCTATATTGTTTGCAGCAAAACACTGAAAAAAATGCAAAGGAAAATCTCGCCCAAAAAGAGTATGGATTTGTTTTTTCAAGTTCCTTACAGCTTGAGAAGCAGGTTTGGTTAATATCTTCTATCTTTAAAACCCAATCCTCTGAGAAATTTTGACAGCAGGCCAAAAATTATTGAACAGAAATGTTTTATGGAGTGACCTCCAAAGCAGCCAAAGTAACAAAGCAAATATTATTCTGGCAACATCTGAGACCACCAGAGGAGCTTGAGAAAAAAAAAAGTGGTATTATCAGGGTTCAGCTCTTGCTTCCAATCATGTGGTTGAATGTCCTCCTTCTCTTTGAGAAACCATCTGAGATAAGAACCTCCTAAGACTCCCAGATGTGGGGGATGGAAAACTGGGCCTTTATTCTCAGGAGATGGTACTAATCATGCTGGCTCATCCTCAGTCTACATAACCAGCCAATCACCGTACTATGCCTGTACTAAACAAGCGCGTCAACTCAAGACCATCTCCGATCAGGTGCTGACAGCTTGTGCTCTACCAGTGAAGTCAAGCTCCGCATCTGTCAGGGAGTTTCCAGATGTTAATGGGGTTTCTTGATCATAGGAGCAGAGTGGTTCTTTCTAGCCATGAACTTTCCCCAGCTTGATAACCATATACAGGATAGCAATATAAATCCAATGAACTGTCCACACTACAAGCATCATGAAAGAAAACCAAAGTTTAGGCTGCCTATAAAAACTGTGAAAACCCAAAGTTAAATCGCTATGTTGCGTACTGAATTACTTTATCGCATGGTTAGAGATGGTGTACCTATAAAGAAATAGGCTTAGTTCTGCTTTCCATGTCTTGTAGATTTTTTTTTTTATAATATGCATTACATCTATATGTGTTGTCAATATATTCCAAACTTGGCTACCAGAAGGTATAAGAAATCAAATATTATGAAGCATATAAAAACATCTGCATTTCTCTGTCTATGAGGAAAAACATTTAGCAGGACAGTAACAGGAAATCTGAATTAAAATTAGAAGATAATTAAGAATTGCACTAGAAAAAAAAATCATATCTATATTAACCCTTCAAAACCAGACAGGCAAAATGTTGAGCAACTAAAAAAGTTAAAAGCAGGCAATGTTTAGAATAAACATACGAATGCAAATAATTTTTTTCCTTGGCTGGAATGGAAGCTCACCTCTTCATATACTTTCTTGGCATTGCTGTTATCTCCTATCAAGAGGTAACCAACACCAAGGTCATTCTTGAATGAAGTATCATCGGGAAACAGCTGAACTAATTTCTGTAGAGTAACCAGGGACCCTCTCATGCGACCTAATTTGATGCAACAAGACTTAATTACAATTGCAGACAGAGTAACAGTAGTAAGATGCTTACATGTCTAAAAAAACATAAATCAGAGCCAGGTGTTCCACTTTCACTAAAGATCAAGAAACAGAACTTGACAAAAACTCGTACAGATAGGAGTATATTGAGATGCTTGGTTGTCACCAGCGGTAGAGCAGTACAAGGAATATTTCAGGAAATCACTGTGAAAGCACATCACACAGTGTTATGGTAGCCTCTAGTGGAGAACCATTCACAGTGTAACAGTAACATCATTTAAGCTTCGGTTGCTCTTTCATACATAGATGTCAAAGTGTCTAGCAAAACTAGGTAAACACATCAACTTAAACTTTGTTTTAATGGATCAAGCAATTAAACGAGTTTCTACTGTTAAACAATAGCCCCACATATTTCCATTATGAAATTAATCATACTTATCACATGATAAGCTTATCACATGCTTAAGATTAAGTCTGTTCCTCAGCTTCCTAGATGAAGTCTTGCTGAGGAACAGCAAGCTCAAAACAAGTTTATATTATAATCCAGCCCACAGGAACAGAACTCTCTTCCCCAAAGTTCACTGTGCCTCATATTCTAATCAGCACTTCTCAAGTATCACAGAATTGATATCTAAGCTTTTCAGTGTTATCCCTGAGTTCATGTCCATTCTTCTCTATGTTTATGGAAAGTTTATTCTAGGTATGTTTGCTCCATGTATGCCATTAACTTTCTCATTACTTCCCTCAGCTTCAGTAAAAAAAAAAAAAAAAAAAAAAAAGAACATTTTCTTCTTTCTCTGTCAATAAATTTTTTTTACCACCTCTCATCATGTCTTTTTATAGCACCTAGTGCACTGTTGTCTACAGGCACTATTATCATACAAGCAATTATATATACTAGTTTCCTAGAAAAAAATTAAACAATTTAAAAATACTTTTTATGCATGTAAGATATTAGAAACACAAGTCCTACCAAAAATTCAACAGAATTGGTACTTTTAAGTCCCTAGTGATCTTTTGAAATTCTCGCTTGCACAATTTCCGTAGTTTTTACACCATCCTCAAATCTTACCAAGAAACTGCTGCCTGTCTGCTTTTCGTTTCAAGCTCTGTTTTATCAGATCTGAAGGGACATTTGGCAGACTAACCACCTCATCATAGGTGTTGATGGCTTTTTGCAGCATCTCATTACTTCTCATTTTCTCAGCCAAGTCATCTTCAGACTAGAAAGGATCACAACACCATTATTAGAACACACAGTCATTTATTAGTAAAAAATAACTTTGTTTTCTTAAAAGGCAAACTATGCAATTGTTAGCCAATGAGAATAATCTTATAACTATCTTTCATCTGTGTAATTTTGGCATAACAATAGAAAACTTATTTGGTTCTGCTTTCTGGTCAGGCAGATTAGAACGACTGTTAATTCATGTTTCCTGCAAAACGGTTTGAAAGTGTAAGTATGAGAAAATTTGCACCTTAAGCATACATTAACACAGATTTTCAGTTAACATTTGTAGAAGTGATAATTTCTGCTTTCAAAAATAAATGAAGCAATTTGTTTTAATACCATAGAAGAAGTTTAAATTGTTGCCTACAGACTATTTGTATACCAAACCTCAGACTGGCAGCAATACACAGACCAAATACACCAAACGTTTCTTTCATATTTTCTGACACAAATTTATTTACACTTTCTTAGAAAACCCGTTAGGAATTGGCTTCACTCTTGCGTATGTTGATATAATATCTGCCCTACAACTCTTTCAGAACTTAAATTTGTTCATTAAATTCAGAAGAGACCAAAGCATACACAAGATCTCTACTGTGAAGTTACAACTTCAGTGAACCCAATGGAAGCCATTAAGGATTTCACCTGTGGTATGGGATTTTCATAATTTGTTTCCACAGCTGAAAAAATAAGACTATATCTCAAATGCTGAATTTTTAAAGCATTACTTTGTATTGTTCATTCAAATGAATGCATTTTCACATGTTTAATGCATTATTCACAAATATACCTGTTTTTATTGGCTTATGTTTTTTTCTTAAGTTAATTAGCAGAGCAAGGTGTAGATGCCACAGGTGCAGCAGCTCTTACTGGTCTAAATTCAGTTCTCTATCAAACACAGACATTACTTGAAACAGCTTCACCAGTGCTAACTGCATATGCTGTGGTAAGTAGTTAATATCAGTAATCTTTTTGCACTTCTTACTTTTACTTTTTTCATTCAGTTGATCATACAAGGAGGTTTAAGATGTATCTATTCTTCTTTTCAGCCTTAAAGGAGTTAATAATTTCTGCAGAAGACTTTTTTTCATTTGGCCTAAGTGTAGCTCCAGAAATCAAATGGGGAATTGCTCAAATTTCTAAAAACTACTTCTAACTATGAAATCTTTTGCAGAATTTTTGGGAAAACAGTTGCCTTTTAAAGCTAGTAAAAGACCCAGAAAAATGAATCCCCACGTCTTATTAGAAACTGAATCTATGAAATTAGGCTGTATTGTTGGTTAGGGCTCATAGAAATGGAGAAGTACACTCCTGTGGTGAATTCTTGGCCTTCACCCTTCCCCTTCTCTGCAGTTTTGCCTTTAGTTAGTGAGGAAACACAGCAAATTTGAATGTGTTGCATTGGTAATAAATATTCATTTAAAAGTAATACAGCGTTACAATATAAATCCTAATAATAATCCATCTGTCAGTGAAGCCCATGATTTCCCCATTCCTTCAAAGAGCTTCAACTTACACATACTGGATTCAATAAATTGTTATTGGTCATGTTAACATGAGTGTTCAATAAAAAGACTTGTATGAGCCTACAAAGGCTACAGAAAATGGAAATTAATTTATAGGGGTTTTTTTAATACATTCCCAGAAAGTGCATGCTAATTATGATCTCAGATCTTGGTCTGCAGGACCTTTAAAGCATCGCTAAAGTACAAGGTTGTGACTACAAACTGTTGCAAAGGGATAAATGAAGTTGTGACACCGGGGAGAACTCTGAATGAGAAAAAGCTTCACAGCTAGCTTCAATGATCTGCCCTCCTTCCTAAAAGCAGTGAGCTAATGAGGCAGGAAGAGTATTCTCTTAGATATAATGAGTAGATTTATTAAATAGGCAAATACTAAAAGCGTCAGTTAACAGAGTAAAGTTCACCACATGTATGAACCAAAGTGGTCTCCTATCATAAGAAGACAAATAGCTCAGCAGACTGTCCCTCACGTGGAGCACTGAAGTATTTGGTCTGCTGTGTATCAAGTGCTTGTGTGACAGGTTTTTGGACAATCATGGCTTTGGTTTTAGCATGACTATTATTAACCAAGTTGTGACTTGATTGTGGCTCCAATTCAAGTGCCTCATTAATTGTATAACAGCACAATTCCCTTCTACAGTGAGGGTTTCACTTTGCTCATCTTGATTAACAGCAGTTGGAACAGTCTTTTATTACATCTAGTGCAGTGGGATTATCCTACTATTTATGAAAATACAAGGATTATTCTCTTTTGAGACATTCTAACATGGCTCAAAATATTATGAACACAGAGTTTATTTTCCAATGCTTTCTCTTTTTTTTTTTATTTTGTGCAGGGGAACATCCGAAACAACTGCTCCACAAGAAAAAAAAGCTAATTAAGCCTTCTTGCCTAAGAATTTGTGTTCTTTATCCTTTAACACTCTCTCTGTAATAACTCCAAATCCCCTTCCCTATTCCTACTAAGAAAAAACAGCATTTAGCCAAGAGCCAACTGACATGTTAATTTACCAGTTGCAGTAAACAATATGTAACAGCTAAGTACTGCCTGTTATTCCTGTACTGGGAGGTTAGTTGGGATTGATCTCTTACAATTCATCTGACAGGTTTTACGAGATCTACAGGATGTATCTTAATTTTGTGTAACTTACAACACTTCCCACTACACTAAAGTTAGCAAAAGCTCCCAAAGTAATTGGTGAAGGATAGAGGACTGAAACAGATACAATATGACAGATCACATAATTCTTGTTTTCCCTAGGAAACATCCATAAAATTATAAATGAAGTCTGACTGAGATTTAGAACTCTATTTTCAAAAAAGGTTTATTTTATCTTTTTTAACATTTATGGCTCTTTTTTTTTAGTACCTGTGCTTTCCCGTATCTTGCTCGAGGACTCTGTGGATATTGATTCACTAATGCCTCAAAGGCCCTTAGAGCTTCTTCAACTTTTCCCTGAAAAGTAGAGATATTTATCAGCAATTCTGTCTAATAAAAATGATGGAAGATGTATGACTTAATAACACATAAGTTTCCAAAACAAAAAACCAAAAACAAAACAAAAAATGCAGACCGAATCAACAGTTTTCACTCATATTTTTGTTGGGATTGCCTGCTTATTTAAGATAAATTAATTGTCACTATTTATGAAACAATATTTTCTACTTTCCATGGTTAAAATGAATAGCTTTGTTTTTACTTTACTCACTTTCCCTTTGTTGACTGGAAAAAACACTGAGACGACAATAACCAGTCTATACAAAAATATAAAGATTCTGTTGCTAATAACAAAATCCAAACCAAATGTAACAAAGAATAGAAAGGAATTTCTAGACATCTGCGGAAATTTCCTCTCTGTATACCTCATACGAGGAACAGTATCATAACTGTGGTTCTTCTAGGAGAAATACTGTAGAGATACATAGTGTATGGCTCTTTCCTCCAAATGTTTTCCATAACGATGTCCCTTAGGACACCTCACATGTGCTCTGTGTCTCTTCCCTGTCACATATAAACTTTAAATGTAACTATGGTATTCTTATGATTGATGCTGACTAGCAAGTAAGGATGGAAGTTGAGAAGAACCAGCTGCACTGGGAAATAGGAGCTAAGCACTCCTCAGCAAAATTTGGCATCTCATCTCGCTGCCACTTCCAGCTCTTACAGTTTTATAAATACAAGTGGACTATTATACACAACTGTCTTGCTGTCTTCAATTATTACTTATGTCTGATTTGTTCCTACATTTATCTTGCTTCCTACAAGCCAAGCGTGATTGTGTGCAGCTCACCAAGAGACACAGGCAGGAAAACAGTCAGCCAACTGACCCTACAGGCTTATCAAAAGTTTCTGTTACACCTTTCTCTGATCAACCAATTGTTTAAGTAACAAGAAGCATGAAAATGCTTTTCATTTTTGTATTCTAACATGTAAAGAAGGCTCCTAGAGAAGAGCAGCAGCAGTGACAGCCTGAGATTAATGGTCTCTATGTAGCAGACCTTCAGCCCCAACATAGACCTACTGCAACTCTGAGGCTGCGTAGATGGCAACGTAAAGCTAAAACTGCACAGTCTGTCTTCTGAAAACCAAGAATAATCCTACACCCACAGTGACTAAAAGGGTTTTTATTGTACTGCACTAAAACTAGTGTATCTCATTGCTCAGTCATCTCAAAGCCAGGGTCCAACAAAGACCTGCAGTTTTGCTCCATGTGCTAGGACTGTCTGCGAGGCGTATCAGAGTTTTTACAAGTTTTACATACAAAAGACTTAAGGTCTGTCATTTCTAACAGTCACATACTCTTGCTTCACTACTTAATCCCATATCTGGAAAAGGTCCCATCTCTGCAAAGGTCTGGTTTTCTGAAACACTCAAATGAAATAATAAAATTGGAAGTTATCAGAGAAGATGACTGAAGAGTTTTTGTTTATTCTTGAGTTTTTTTGTTTGTTTGTTTTTCATAGTCAAGTTACTAAATTAATCAAAATTAACTGATTGATGTTAAGGTCTTGCTGCCACTGGTGGGAAGCAGGAACATCTGCTTTGTGCTCTAAGAAGCTGTACGGAAGCAGAGACATTCACAGGACGCACACAGAATCCCAAGAGAAACAACGCCTGCTGTGAAGATTTGCACCTAATCCTCATGAAGCATATGAACATTTTCTAAGAGATCTGTATTAACACGTTTATATTATTTAAGTTCTCTGATAATAGCTGACTTCGGTACTCAAATGGACAACACTGATAAGACAGAACTAACCCTGTTCCATGTGATTAATTTAAGCAGTTTTTTGATGATAGGAATTCAACAGTTAAGGTAAGTATTTTCAAGGTTAAAAGTGAGCAAACATAAATGAATAGACATACACTTAGGACTTTAAAAAAAATCTAAGATAAACTATCCAGCAGAAATGAAACTTAAAGGACAAACATGTACTGAGTATTTAATTTCAAAAAGTTAACGTCACAGAAAGTAATCTAAAAGTCATTCTCCCTTTTCCTAAGTTAATTTTCATTTTATTCACTTCTGTCCACTGTCTATAGTCCCAAGTGAAACATTCCAAACTTACTTTTTTACGTAGTTTTTCTGCAGCATCTAGTTCAGCTTTAATTGTCTTATCAAACTTGTTTAAGAGCTTTGGCTTCTTCTTTTTAGCTAGAAGAGATTTAAAAAACACAGTTCATTACTTCTTTCATATTTCACAGAAATTGTTTGGAGTAACCAACTAGTTGGTTTAACTAGCAACTAGTACTGTGCTGGTAAAGTGCATGATTTTCAGATAAGGCAGCTTCAAAATACACCAAAAAGAAACGGATTTCTTACTTATAACAACCACAAACTCTTGTACAAAAAAAGCAATCTTCAGTCATTCACACTGAATAACTTTGCAGTCAAGTTTTTGATAAAGTATTTTTCATCTCATATAGTCAAGGATTTTTTTCCAAATGCTTCAATTCATAGAATCATAGAATGGTTTGGGTCAGAAGGGACCTTCAAAGGTCATCTAGTCCAGCCCCCTTGCAAGAAGCAGGGACATCTCCAACCAGATCAGGTTGCTCAGAGCCCCGTCCAACCTGGCCTTGAATGCTTCCAGCAATGGGGCATCCACCACCTCTCTGGGAAGCCTGTTCCAGTGTTCCACCACTCTCAGCGTAAAAAATTTCTTCCTTATGTCCAGTCTGCATCTACTTCCCTCTATTTTAAAACAATTACCCCTTGTTTTATTACAACAGGCCCTACTGAAGAGTTTTTCCCTGTCTTTCCTGTAGGCCCCCTTTAGGTACTGGAAGGCTGCTATAAGGTCTCCCCGGAGCCTTCTCTTCTCCAGGCTGAACAAGCCCAACTCCCACAGCCTGTCTCTTAGTCCTTCAACTGACATGGAACAAAGTAAACTGTTGTTTTTCCACATTTATATGGCATTATGAAAAATATAATTACCAAGACATGCTAGTAATTTCTAAAGCTGTGCCAATATATATCTACATCTTTACCTAAAGCAACTAAAAGAGTTGATAGAAATCATAGTTACTTAGGGTAGGAGGGACTCAAAGAGTCATGTAGGCCAACTTCCTGCTGAGAACAGGTTCAACGCTGAAATGTCAGGTCAAGACCTCTTTAAGTGATCAAGGTTCCACAGATTAGTAAGCTATCACACAGTAGCAGAGCAGCAGCAGCACGTAGCAAACCAGTCTTGAAGTAAATTATGTAAAGCAAATTTAAAGCCAATTGAGTAAATCGTGTCAATTTACATAGCTATTTACTTAATAGCTGTTCTTGAGCAATGCCTATTTGCTTGCATTAAGTATGCTAGATGTTAAAAAACTGCAAATACACTACTGAAGGATATGACAGCAGATAACTGCTTCTCTCCGCATTTGCTACAGCTAAACTTCGCTTTTGCACTTCATTAGAGAAAAAAACCCCTCTTTTCTGAAGCAAGTAAGGGAAATATATATTTGCTGATACAACTAACTACTAGTTACATATATCTGTAATGAGTAGCACATATTTTTGATTAAATTATGTATTACTGTTTTATTGCCCTCTGTGGACAACAAGTCATTAACAGCATGAAAAGAAATAAAATTATTATTTTCTTTGTAGAAGTTTAAACAGGGAATGCTGTAACTAGTATGTGTAAAGCTAAACCCAAACACCATGCAGCTTAACATTCCAAGACTGCTGCAATGGCTGCAGCAAGTATTTTGGATAACAAAGTACTGTAACTAGTGATGATTTATTCAGCTTCCCAAGTCCTCAGGTGCACTGTTCAGGAATGACAAGAACCACCATGTGCCACTGGAAGCTGTGTTCGTAATGCATTAAATGATACTTTCTCTCCGAGACCCTGATCCTACACAGAGCTTTAGGCAGACAAATCACTTTGCCTACTTTAAACCTCAGAGAAAGACCAATGCCTTAGCTAACGCTAAACCAACAGTAACTATATTCAAGCCTTAGAGTAGCTCATGAGTCTGAGCTGCTTCTGTATGAGATGATTTGGGGGGAGGGGAATCAAAACCAAAACCCTTGACTACCTTTGGTTCTTTCTGTGTAAGACTTTTACTGTCATGTTCAACACTGAACTCTGACAGCTCTGTTTGGAGAGGGTTTTTCTTACATTACCTTTATAAACTATCCTGCAGCATTGGTAGGCACAGTTAAATAGATGCTATTGTGTTTTAAGGGCAGGGAGAAATAGAATTTAAGCAGGATTGAAGTTATCCCACTAAATGCCATTTACTTATTCACAAAGGTCGTATGAAGCTTCAGATATAAAATATATTAAGATCCATAAAGGAAAGGTGCTAAAGAGGCAGTGCATTAGGATTATTATATCCCTGTTGATCCTTCTTATAATAGAAGTGACTATAATTTTCCAAGGCATTAGCTATCAAGAAGTTAAGAAGGAAAAAACTGTCTGACCTACAGAAGTTTACTCCTTTTTCAGGATAAACCACCAAACAGCATATTTTAATATATTGGTTCTGCTCCCCTAAACATTTCAGGTTTTCATCGTACGCTATGTTTTGAAATCAAGCATTTATACTCAAACAAACAATGATGCACTTTAAGAATGTAGTTATCATGGAACTGAACTGACCAAAGAGATGCTTCCTTCTTTTTTTCCCCCAATATAATAATATAGATAGTTTTCATGTCTTTTGTTCATTCCCCATAGGTAATACAGTAGAAATGCATTTCAATCTGTGGCCAATTCCAGACTTGCTTTGTCTTACTTTAATATTATTTATTTCATGGGAAAACAATGTCTCTACTGCATTTTCATCCAGTTAGTGAAAATAATGATTAAGGAGCACAGCACTGGCTCTGCTTCAAGTGTTCATACCCCTTGAATCCCGCAAAACTCACAGAAACAGCTCTCAATATGACAACAAGGATCCCTCCACCCCAGACCTTGACTTTACAGTGACTAACAGATATGGTCAGAAGTTTCTGACAAACATCACTGGGCCTGAAAAGATGCAAAAAGTCTGAAGGGGTTTGTGGTTTGGTTGGTTTTTGTTGTTCCCCCCCCTCCCCGTTTTGTAAAAATATGCCAGCTCAGCTTTTCAAGAAACCACTACTATTTCTAAGGACTGGCTTGCTCAGCAGTAGATGTGGATGAACCCAGAAGGATCAGCCCAAGGAGCCAATAAAAGCATGTGTCCCGGAGGAATTTTTAGGTTGGCTGAGCTCACAGCTGCTACATGAAACTGTCATTTGCTGTTAGCAGGAAAACTGAGGCATGTCAGCTCCTCTGGGTACATGATCTGGGGAACTTCCAGCTGGACATCACCTCCAAACACTTGGTTTGTTCCTGTTCTCTAAGTAGGAGGCTGTACATACAAGAAATTATGTAAACCACAATTAAAATGTAAATTCTCAGTTCTTACAGCATGAATTAAAATCTTTATCTAAGACTGGCCAGTTACACAGAAACCGTGTATTCTGTAAGAGAGGACAGCTATTTGTCAGCTTTCTAGCTTTCAGTATTCATGGAAAGACAGTGTCATTTGGTCCTCCTCAAACTCAGTAAGCACGGCAACAGTGAGGCCAGGCAAAGGAAAGAAGCTTTCCCACCCGCCAATAAACTCTCACTGCCTGTGGGACACTGTTTCCACAATTCCTTTGAGTTTACAAGGAGTTGAGACAGAAACAGCTCAGAAGAAAAAGTGAAATAAAACCTCACAAGTCTGTGGCACAAAGATATGACATCTTTACCCTCATATTTGACTTCGGTGATGTGTTGGAACAACCTTTTTGCCACCCTCCACTACAAGAAAGTATTATCTTCCCATTTTTAGTGCAATTATGTAGCAGCTCTAGACCAGCAGGAGATCAATACGAAAGGCTGGAAAGGAGCTGTTAACATAAATATTATTCAGCTGCTAGGCACCAATATAACACAGTAAACACTATATAACGAGCAATCATTTTCATCTCCCATTCTACTCCTACGTTAAAGGATTCACCAGGGAGCTTTCAGTATAACCATCAAGCATTCCTCTATATTAACCAGATAGCCTGCTATCTCCCTGCAGGGGTATTTTAATAAATTATCCACCGCCTCCTTCTAGTGTAATAATCTTTTAGCAGATGTGACTCAATATATTAAATTTAGTGCTACAAAGAAGTCAAATTATCTGTTTTCAGAGGAAAAAAAAACCCACATAATTTTTCTTCGGTGACTTACAGATTTCACCATGTAACTGAAGTAATGCATGAGCACACAACAGCTAGGGTGATTTGTAGTCCAAATCTGGTCAAGTATTAAAATGGTAATGATTCTTTTATATATCATACTATGGTCTTGCAAGAATAATACTGAGGATTTTCAATAATGGCCTTGGATGTAAGGATAGGCTTTCTATCTAGGACTGCTGTCATAGAATCGCTGAAGACTCCCTCAGAGAAAACAGTTTCCACTGTCCAAGCAGCAAGCTAGGAAGAAGTCTCTTATAAGAAACTCCATGCCAGTTCTTTCTGTTGGAGAATAAACAATGGCCAGTGACAATATGCAATCTCATGTCTCCCATCTGTATTAAGATACAGAAAGGGGGGGGGGGGGGTGGGGAATAAATAAAAAAATAAAAAAAAAATCAAACCCACAAACCAGAAGGACAATAAGGAAAATATTTTTGAAGTAGTGATGTATTAAATGCACAGTAAACTTAATAGCTTGCAATGTCATTCAATGAAAGATGATAAAATAGCTATTTTATATACCTATTTTGGCATATAAAAACTAAAATACCAAGCATATTTTATATTTTTATGTTGAAAGGCACCTTGTCATCACCAAAAGCAGTAACAGTCTTTTCCTACAAAGGACAGAGAAATACCTTTTCAAAAATAATGAATGCACTGATAGACACTCTTCAGACCACAAGAGCATCACATGAAAAGTAAAGAAAAGTAACCAAATTATTAAAGGTGATTGAATCACTTACTTTTGAAGAATAGTTTAAAAATATTTGGTCTTTTATTGGGGGTGGGGGGCAGGGGGGCCACATTTACATCTGAATAAGCAAGAACAAAAGGGAAAAAGGTAGTACTAAAGAGTATGCCGTTGGGAGAGAGGTACACATGACTGTAAAAAGTAGCTACAGAGTTGAAAAGAATAAATTATTTTCTCTATCTCCATAGTCAGGTCAAGGAATAAAAGGCTTAAAATTGCTACAGGAGAAAATTTGGCTTGAACATCTGGAACTAGTATCTCTAAGCAAGCCCAGTAGAACAGACTGCTGAGGGCAGTTGTGGAATCTTAATTACTGGAAATTCATAAGAACAGGTTGTGCAGCATCTGCCAGGAACAATGCACACAGCTGATAAGGCCTTTGGTCAACAGAATAGACAAAGCAAGCTTCAGGGTCCCACCTAGTCTTATTTTATACAACTTCTGTCATATATTGCTACACGTCAATACATTTCAGTGCCAAGTCTATAATCACAGAGGGAGCTTCCATGCTCTCATTTGTTAATTAAAGACATTCTCCCAGAAGCTCGCTGTGCCAGTCATCACTGTGACTGAGATTCCTCCTAGCCCTAGGCCAGCAACAGAATATTGAAGTTCAAAAATAAAAGGAACAGTTGCAGATTATGTGATTTGTCTAATGATCTTGCTTTTATGTTCTGCAGCTTTTACTCAACCATTAAGCTCCTATTAATTTCCTTTCTCTTTCCTTTGCCTATCATCCTCTTCCCTTCGCCTGTCATCCTCTTCTCTTTGCTTTTCGACCTTGATTCCCTACCACATTTCTTCTCTTTCATTTCTACACTTGCTCACAGTCTGTTCTTCAGTCCAGCTCTCCCTATCCCCAACTTGTTCTTAGATATCTGTCTTCTTCCACACACTTGTTTGCTCCTACTTTTCTTCAAGTGCCTTTTCCCCTAAACTCCCTTGCCCCGAATCCCTGTTACTGACTATCTACTCTACCGCTACTCTGTCTCTGCTGCACGCTCCAGAAAATGATTAGGGCTATAAGCAGTAATGAGAATAACTCAAGGAAAGATGACTGCAAGTGACAAAGCCTCTCTGCTGTCACGCAGCTACATGTGCCTCATACCGAATGGTGCTAACAGAGACCAAGTATCCCTTTGCAAAAAACACATCACCCATTCCTGCACACAGTGCAGCACTGTGGTAATCACCCGCAAATTATCACAGCCTGAGCAAGGAGCAATACAACTGCTTGGCTCAGCAGCAGTACATGATGGCTTTGCTCTTTGCTCTCTAGCTAAAAGTGCATTCATTTAATCATCAATTGAGAATGTCACCAGCACTTCTGTAATGGAGTATATGAATCCCCTCTAGCCTCCACAGAAGGTGGCTGGGGGGGGGGCAGGGGAGAGGGTCAGCTCTCCATTTCATATTTTCATGTGAAATACAAAACAATTAGCCAAGCTAAGGAAAGCCTCATTCTCCTAAAAGAGCAAACACTGCTGACCTGACTGATTAGACATCAAACCAGGCAATATTTCATTAGCCAGACTGGGTGAAAATACCAACTACTACAAGTATTCTACAATTCTGTGATTTTATTCTGATATGATACACATTCAGGAAAAAGGACACCACAAACAGCGAGCTTATTAGCTGATGTGCAACTGTGGCCAGGAAGAAATCTCACCTGGGACTAGCTCAGGCAGTTTTCCACTCATTCTTTCTGACCTTTTCTCTTTTTCCTCCATCGTTTGTTCTCAGTACTAACTATTTGCTTTCCTAAGCCTTTCTTACATTTAGGGCCTGAGAAAAACAGTGGATTGCAAGGGTAGGTTTACCTGCTGCACCAGAGCTGGCACCTTGGACCCATCCCGCACATTGATAGTGACGACTGACATCCTGGTTGGTCTAACTTGGAGGTCTGTGCAGAAGGGTGTCTTCCTCATAGGCTAAACTGTCTTGCTTTAATGTCTGGAAACTCATGCTGTAGGATTCAATAGTCAATGGAGAAGGGCAATAGCCTCCTTTGTGATGAGGAGAGTCCGTATTACACTACTAGCATGAGTATTTCTTGTTAAACATGTCTTCTAATGAAATTACTAGTTTCTCAGAAATGGCAAGACAATAATGTCACAATCTCTCTGAGGGAGCAGGGGGGAGGACACGAGGATAGAAAGACACGGCTTCCTGTCTAACAAACCACTTCATAAGTGAGGTTTAGTTCTTGTCATTAGATTATTTATTTATTTATTCATATTGTCATTATAATGTCAAGGGAGCATTTCTGGTGGCTTCCTCTATCTTGCATCTGTTACTACTGGCATACCAAACAGAAAGCAGCTAGGACTCCGGCTTTTACTTAGTTACTTCATAAGGCATAAGAATTCAAGATAGACCGCCGTCTTCACAGCCATCTCAAGGACATATGGTCTTCTGGTTTTGAATTGAGAACTTATTGGAACAATCCTGCTGCCTTGACTGTATATGTTGTGCTTACTGCTAGCAGATAGGTTTTATTTAAGTTTCAAATAAAGTTTTAAATAAAAGTTGTAACTATATAACTGTAGAGGTTGTAACTGCGTAATGATGTCTCCTTCTTTCTCTCCTACACTGACCAAAATAGACAAGTAGGGGGTGCCATCTCTAAACCTAATCTGAAATAAAAACCTCCTCATGTGACGCAGTCTCACAGTCACTCGCAGCCAAGGCTCCTCCTCCCAGTTCTCCGTCTTAAACTCTCAATATTTAAGGAAGCAATTTCCAGGGAGCACAGGCTTTGTTTTCTAAACACCCCCGTATCCCTGCTGTGACACAAATCCAGTAATAATGTTCTTGGCAACTTGTGGATAGGCCCTTTAAAACACAATACATGATCTATAGAAGTTTCCCAATGAATTTTGTGATCTTTTGTTTCCCTCCCACCCCCTCTCTCAAATACTCCAACCTTCTCAGTCCAAGTTTCAAAGTTTCAGTTATGGGCTGAAAATACACACATACATATTAGTAGACCAACTACTTTTACCTGGAATTCAAAATTTGCTCAAGTAATTGTCCTCCCCTCTCATACGAGGTCTACCTCATGACCCAAATTAGTTTTTGAAACTGTGCTACCTCTCAGTGGGAGCTTGAATGAAGATTTGATGATGACGAAAAACTCCTGTCATTGTCCTGTTGTTTAGGAAGCTCATTAGGTGAGATACAGATAGCGTAAGCGATCCACTTCTTTCATGGGCTTCTGTAAATGACAACTTAGAAGGTATAAAAACAAATAACTGCATCTAGACAATTTAAAGCCAGTAGCCCTACAATAATTAAAAGATCTTTCTAAACTGTACTGGTAGAACAGACAAAACCCCTATAATCAACTTATCTAGGGAAGTAATCAGACAATAAAAACTGAGGCATTTTAGGGACTAATAAAGCTGTGGAATCTAATTACTACAATAAATCTTTAGCTGCAGTTATTCCAGAACAATTTCGCTTGCAGTAAAAAGTACTCTACAGGGTTTTCTGTCTGACATTACTGTTGGTTGGTTAGATGTTGATCATAAGAAACAATTGTAGGAAGATAATTTTATTTTTGATGTGTATTTCCATCATTCACCTCTCCCTTTCATTGTGAAGTCTTTTGATTTCATTCAAAAGCTAGAATCAAGTAACCCTTTGACAAGATCAGAAAAAAAAATCTTCATTGACTTTCTGTACAAGAAGACACACTAATATTCTAATGTCCTATATATTTAGTTCAGCATGGTGTTATGGACTTTGAAAACTACACTTCTATTAAATACAACATTGGTCATTCTGCCCACAGCTCATACTTGATGCAGACTACAATTAAAAATATAAGTAAACCAATAGGTAGTACATATACTCTTAAAAGCAGAGCTTGCAAGGGTGGAACTCAGCCCACCTAACTTGAGGTGGCAATGCCAGAAGTGAGCTAAGCGTCTAAGCTCTTTCTACAACCAATGGAGCTCTGGTCAAGGTTCTCAATGGAGCTTAGGGGACAACTTGTCTCACCCTACAGCAAAAACCTACATTTAGCCAGAAAAATAGCACTTCAGTCTCAGTTTAGTAAATCAAGGTGAATATTGATCCTGGTATCAGAATGACACTTGCAGGGCCACTTGTGGAATGACACTGTCTTAAGTCTGGCTTACATATACCTCTGTCCCTGATACAACACAACAGAGTGCTCCAACCAAAAGGCATTTATTTTCACTTTCATGTTTTATCAGTTTTGAAAAGTGAAAATACTATTGTAATTACCTATGCTGATGTTCAGTGTATGGAAGAAAAACATTAATTGTAGCAAATTATTGTTCCAGTTTTTATATCCATTCTTCACCAGTATAAATTAATATTAAATATAAGCCCCTATAAGCCAAAGTAGAAAAATTAAGCTCCTTACTTTAACTTATATTTTGTTAGTCCTCGTGATGAAAAACAACTAAAATCACCTCATATGGAAAGACGTCTTATGGATGTGGTATATATGCCCTAGATTTTACTACCTGTGAAAGATTTTGAAGTATTATTTCTCAGATTCACCTGAAACATCCAGCCCATTTAAATTACTTGTTTAACTGTAAAGTCTGATCACATTCTTATGGAGAAGACAAAAAAAAATCCTTCACAATTCAATACAACAGAAGAAAACTTAAAAGTAATAGCACACTACAAATGAGTTCAGTTTTTGTTTCTTCAGAGGAGTTTGTTAATACAGAGGAAGTTTCAGTGAGACTTTTAATAAACTTAATGAAATATTATTAAAAACTGAAATTTACAGAATTTTTAAGGCATTTTGCTGACAAACTACTATGAAGCCTGCAGCAGTGAAAAAGGTTAATGTTGTAAGATCCACTCAAAGCTGTAAATAGCTTCTGCACAGACAGCCTTTCAAAAGCTCTATGTCCAAATATCTAAAGACAAATGCAGACTTCCACATACATCTCTGTGCACTGTCAGAACTGTAAGTAATCCCTAAACCTAAGCCATATGTGAGTTTTCAAATTCCCAGCTCCATAGACTTCTGAGTTTTCTACATGTACCAGACCAGTATTTTTCAAAAAATACATCTCTCATCAGTTTATTGCTGTATCTTATTTCGGTAATTTAAATTAACCAGTTCAATAGTACTTCAAACCACTTTCCGTAACTAGGGTATCTACAGCTAAACACTTTTATTGAAAGTGAAAACTTAAACAGTTCAAACTATGAAAACTTAAACAGCTCAACAAAATCCAACTTGTATGAAAACCACACACGCAATTTAACTATAAGGAAATTTCCAAAGAAATGCAGGGGTTTTTTTTTCCCTGTAGGCTTTAAACTTAAACAGTTCAAACTATGAAAACTTAAACAGCTCAACAAAATCCAACTTGTATGAAAACCACACACGCAATTTAACTATAAGGAAATTTCCAAAGAAATGCAGGGTTTTTTTTTTCCCTGTAGGCTTTAAAATTTTATCAATTTAACCTGGAAAACAAAACTTGCCCTTTTTCCAATTTATAGAAGTCTTGTAATCTGCAATGGCAGGACTCAGTCAAGCATTTATTTAGTTGCTCAGTGCTTACACAGCACTTAGGGTGCACAAGAAAAGTGCCTCCACTTTGTCATACTTTCAAGTTATAAAGTTGTCTTACAGTTCTGGTTGATAACACTGCATAACAGTAAATCTGTACATTTTCATCTTCTTGAACAAGCTAGTATTTTTACCTATGAATGCTTTTTACTCATACTGGGTGGCTATCATATGTAATTTTGTTCTGCTGTTCTAAAGGTCAATAAAACTAGCACATAATGGTGGCATTTTTTCTACTATCACGTATGTAAGCCCAGTGCAGTGAAGTATTTCCTGCCAAATCTATCCTTTTATAAATGGAAATGTGGATATAACTGCCTTGCTTTCCAAGTAAACTGGCTAATGGCATATTTACTTTTTAAATTTAATGCTTATATTTGACATATTTAATACTTAAATAAAATGTTTAAAGTTTGCCAGTCCTAGAAACTGATATTTAAAATACAAATACACAAAACCAAGAAACCTTACCAAAAGATTATATAAGTAGCATTGCTAAATACTCAAATATAAAATAACAGCCACATAGAAAAATGGAAACAGAGAAGGAAAAAGGAGCAGCAGACACCAGTAGAGTAACTGAATCTCTTTTCCTCTGTCTAGAAGTAGCGATGGAGCTACTTACGGCAGGCACTACTCTGTAGGCCATATCTGAGCGAGAAAGATGCAGGTACACGCCCTGACGCTTTTGTGTACTGCCAGCGGTAGAGATGCAGCTAGGGCCAGATGCAAACCTTGATCCTAATGAAGGAGGTTCTGCAAGCTTCGTGCAGTGATGCCCAGGGCTAGCACCAACGTCAGCGTAGAGAGAACAGAGTCACAGTGCTCTCAGCACCACTGACTTCACCTTACTTAGCCTAAGCCAGACAGGAACCCTTAACTGGGTAAATACGGAGTCAATGAGGACTGATTTTAGTGCCACCTGCCTCCCGAGGCTTAGCACAAACTTGCTTTTCAGGCTGGGCAGCCCAGGTTGGCTCTCACCCATGAACACCCCAGGAGCCTGGTGAAGCTGTGACCTCCAGAGTCCTAAACTAAGAGTACAATACTGACCATTTTACTCCTGAAACGGCAGAAGTTTTTAACAGCAGCCTGTGAGCACGTAAGAGGGGAATACATTGCTGTCAGCTTTGGAAAGGTCTGTGTGTTTACTCACAAAAGCAGATGCACTCTGGATGTTTAGTCAACTCCAGTTTATCTACATAGGACGAGAGCTAGGCTTCAACACTATTTAATCTGATTTAAACCAGTCCTCCCAGAAAGTACGCTTTTCAATATCAGAACAGAATGTTACTTTCAGACTTACCTTTTTCTGTTTTATCTTGTTCAGTTTCTTTTTCACTTTTCCCTAGAATATTAAAAATATAACTTAAATGACATAGATTTAGGTTAACAGTTTATGTTACGAAAGAGATACGATAAAATTACAGCTTATACTCAAAATATAATTGGACCAATAAGACTTTTTTTGTTTCATTTTTATTTTTTAAAGTAACCATGGACTGCTGTCTGAACTATAGTTACAGAAAAGGTCTTTCTCTGTAGATGCATCAAAGATTACATAACTGTTTCTGTCACAAAATATTTCATATGCTTTCTCTTTTAGATATTTGGCAGATTTCAGTGACATACACTTACAATGCAAGCTACTTTGCAAGAAAAAAAATGTTCACTAATGAAAATCTCTTGGGAACACTAGCTTAATATATACACTAGGCCTCATTTCCAGAAGTGACTTCAGCACTTGGAAGCTTTTGTCCTACTACAGCTTTTAAAATAATTTAAACCAAGCGTTTTTCAAACATCTGACTGCACAGCTAAATGTTAAATAAGCACAAGACAGCCTGTAACAAAAGACAGGCTACACACTGTACCAAAGGTGGTACTTACAGAGACAGGCTTTCCTCTCCTCTTTTTCTCCTCTCTAAACACTTTTTGATCCTGCCCTACTCTGTAACGTTCAAAGAATCTCGCCTCACAATTCTAACACTATCATTTTCCAATTTCATCCCAATAAGCTTCCAATATTTTCTCCCAATAAACAGAGCATACTACAAAGACAGGTCAGTTGGCTTTTCAGTCACAGTTATTTTCCTTTCTGACATATAGTCTTTAATGTTAATGTAATCTTATACATACAAAAAACCATTTTCTTTAATTTCTAAGTCAATTAGAGACATCTTGACAGAATACTCAAACCACAGTTTTTTAAACTGATTGCTCAGAAGCATTATATTGTGAATAAAATACATAATGTAAAAATGCTGAAAACCAGTTCTTTTTTTCATTGGGTTATTTGCACACATGAAATCAAACTATTTCACATTCTAATTTCACCCTTTACTACAGCTGACAACTACTACTACTGGACATGCAGACAGTACGACTCTGACTTTTAAATTCAGCACAAGGGAGAAAGAGTATTAACCTGATTATGATATGGCAAATTAAATAAATATGGTCACATTGAAAATCATTCATCTCTTCAATTACATCATAAAATCCAGATTGCTAACTAAATCAAAATAGATTACCAAAAGATCTATAGGGTCAGTTACATACTATGATATAACTTGGAGAAGGACTATTATTACTGTAACAGTATATTAAAGAAAGTGTAGTTCAGTAATTTCTAAAATACTGGATTTTGTTTTTATTTTTTTTGTGCATAACACACAATAAATAAAATGGTTATGTCCATCTGTATGTCATCAGGAACACTATTTTAAAAAGAGCAACAATGTAGTTCCAGTTGAGACACAAGTAATTTATATACTCATATTTCTATTATTTCTACCAGCCTCAAAGCAGACGAACAGTTCATTACGGGATAGTAAATCATGACACAGCATGTTACTTAGCCACCCTTTCTCCCTGAATCTTTTCCATTATCAGCAACACTCATATTCTCACCTGACCTCTGCTCTCTAATTCCCTCTGTGTCACTCAGTGACCGTCTCCCACTCATCTTGGATATCCATGTTATTTCTGCAACTTCTTTTCCATCACAGGAAGAACAAGGTATGAACTCATCACTCTAAAACCTGCTCCTATCTCCCATTTCTTGTCCAGCTTCACATTTCTTTATTACTGAGGCTTATGCAACATACAACCTACAGTTCTCTATATCCATTTATGTACTAGGATCAAGTCTCCAAATTCTCTCTCAAGACTTTTTCCTACCTGTATCCTGCTAAATTAGGTGCCATTGATTTCACCAAAGCCTTTCCAATGATCTTTTAACACTCCAACTTCTCCTTCTAGGTAGCTGCTTTTAAAATCCATCACAACTTGATCTTGTTAGCTCTGAAGATCTTGCTTCTCTCAGTTCTCACCACACTTAACTAAGAATTCACTTCAGCATCATATTCAGCACATACTGCTTTGTTCCCACTACACTGATTCCTAGCATCTTTCAATGATGCAAATGGTTTTAATTATGCTAGTTCTGACAAAAGTTTAAAAATTGTTTGTCTCAATGAAAGGGATATAGTAAATCTTGAGACTATTTTGTCTTAAACTTAAACCAATCACAGCTCAAAGAAAAACTTTTTCTTAGCTCTTCAAACCAAACTTTACTCAATTTCTCTGTTTCCAGCAAAAAAAATCTAGATCAAAATCACAGACAAAGCTGTTTTAACCAATCTCTACAGGCTAGGACTGCTATCACTGTGTAATGTATGCACTAGGTATTCCCAAGAAGGTTTCTACTATGAAGAATAAACTTAGTTTTCATATTACAGGATGTCTAAATATTTATGAGTGCATGTGACTGACTCAGGTCACAACTAAAATGTTATTTCAGGCCATGTAGATTTTACATGAATCCCAACCAACACTATGAATGTAAAATACAATTTGTTATTTACATATACATAATTCTTGAAACATGTAAAATTACACAATATTCAGTAAAACCACAACATTTTTCCACTATCTTTCCTATATCCAATCTTATAAATTTTCTTTACTTCTTACAAAGAATAGTGTCATGATATGATACTCTTTCAATTACCAAATGTGAAACAGCCACTTAAAATTGTAGCAAATTTTCAATATAAAAATACAACCTTAGTATGCTACCCTTATTTAAATTTTGCTTTCCTTATTGGTATTTCTTCCTGTGATTTCCAAAAAAGCAAATGAATCCAAGATTTCAGATTCACCAACATATAGCAAGAAGCAACGTAGCAATGTGAAAATATAAACAAATATGTAATATTTTGATTTTTCTTAAACTACAGTTCTTTATTCAGCTATATTTAATCATCAAAACATGGAGGTGTTTGAAAACTGAAAAGATCCTGAAAGATTTTTGTTTTCAGAGAACTGCACAGACACAACACCCTTGCTAGACTTCTGATTTAAACTATGGACCAAAACCTAGAAATTTTCTCTATGAAAGGCAGATATCATACTTCACAAACACATTCGTGTTTCTTAAAGAGTGATATCTCATCCATTTTAAGTTGCAATGAGAACTCAGGTATCATATGCAGAATTCAGGCCAAACTGGTTGCCAAATAGCTAATACTCCAAACGAAGAAACACAACACAACTGTAGAAGACACATTTCCCTCACATAATACAACCCAGAAATAAAGATTACTTCTACTTGCTATATTTCTTCCTCTTCGTAAATAATAGTTTCAAATATATTTTTAAACATTCAAAATTATTACTTTGAAAAATAATAATAGTAATTAGTGGCTGAGGTAAATATTTATCCCCACAGTTAATATCTACCACATTTTGGAAAAAAATAATGACACTAGAAAGACAAAGATATTCTTCTGTGTTTTATTGCAGCCAAACATTAAAACAGATTAAATATACATTTTTTTAATAGTCCTCTTGACCTTGCTCAGCTTGGCATTTTTTTGTAAACACGAAGCACGTAAAATCACATACCCAGTTACAAAATATTTAAAATTTGATCACAGCATAATATACTCTCACAGTCCCATAATTCTACAAATAGGCTGCCACTGATACATAAAAAGTCCTCCATTCACCCTCCTAAAATTATTCCCAAGCTTCCTCACAAAATATGGCTTTGTAAAAATTATTGCTCTGCAATTCACAATCACAGGTAATTTTACTAGAATATCCCATCTCAAACCACATCACAGTCTAAAAGTATTATTGCTTTCCTGAAAAGTCTAAAGAAATCACTTTGGGACATCTTCTGTATTTGTTGATCAGATGTAACGCTCACTTATGTGAGGTCTTACTGAAATTCCAAACAAAAAAAAAAAAAGACAAGCATACGTGATGCCCCTTTCACCATAAATGTAAGCAACTAAAAACGTGACTTCGAAACAGTGTTAACAGAAATTTATTATCTCCCTGTCAACCAAAAGGCAACCACTGTTAGGGTTACCAAATTGATTTTTCTTCTTAAATATTTATCTTATTTTATTTCTTCTAAGCTCCTATATCAGGCTTGGCAATTTCCTAAAATCACAGCAATTATTCCTGAGCCAAAAAGGAACATACGCAAAAAGCCAAAGAATAAAATATGTCTTCATAATTGTGGAACAGCAGCACAGAACAGGTAAAAAGTGCACCTGTTATATTAAAATTCTAAATCACTCAAAGTCTAAGTTTCAGATGTACCATTTACTATTATACATCTTAAATTGTCTAGTTATAGTTTACTAGTATATGTCTTAAATTCTTAAGGTTGAATTTCCAATGCTTTTTTTTTTTAAATAAAATTTACACGTCAAGTATTTACGCAAATTTGACTTTTTAAATAATTCACTGAATATAAAGCTTACTAAATCCAGCTTTGAGATCATTACACTGGTAGGCAAACTAGAAGAATTTTACTGAACTCAACTTGATTCCGGCAACTCGGTTTTGTTGCAATCTACACTGATTCCCTGCCAGGCTATTATGTAGTTTCTAGACATTTTTGCTTTAAAATTAAAATGTGCATAAATAAAGAGTTCTAATTTACCCGTAAAGGGTTTCTGAAAAAATTAATTTAGTAATCCGCCCTCTTACTAGTATGAATGAAACATACACATTTTGTAACTTGTTAGACTGTTTTAAAAACCACCTGAAAATCATGTAGTGTAACTGTTGACATAACATCAGTGCAAAGAGATACAAGTCAAACTTCACAGCGTAGTGTGTGCCTGATTAGTGTTTTCAATAAAATGCAGTTAGGCTGTACGCTATATCAGCAGTTATAAAACATTAAAACCTCATAATATTATATGTTTTACTTAACCCAATTGCTCTGTACATACTGTATGAATCCACAACAAAAGATATATATTAAAATCTGAAAAAAATGTACTTGCTGCTACGTTATAAATAGAATATTAACAATTGCTTGAACAGCACATAGGAAATGCAGCTCAAAGTTGCAACTCTGTCACAAACACAGAAGAAAGATAATGAATTCACTAAACTTGACCAAAAAAAAAAAATAATCAGACAGGAATGTAAATTAAACATCCAAGTGTTAAAAAAAGCTTACTAAAATGACAGTTGGCTACAATCAGTTTACAATATCTTAGTGTTCGTTCCCCAAACCCTGAACTGCTTGGTAATTACATCATAAGATCTATTAGAACCATCTGCTCCCCTTTTGTAGCGTATGGTTAGGGCTGGTCCTCCTGATGTAGGGACTTTTCTTTTGAAGCTTTAAGTATCTGAAAAAATAAGGGGAAATCTATATTAAAGGACCAACCATAACACAATTTACCCTAAAACAAACAAAAAAAAATCTTAAATACTAAAAAAATGCAACTTTGTATCAGACTAGTTAATTTGAGACAGCTATCATTTCTAGGAGCTATCATAATGAATATACACAAAGTTGCTGTATAAGGTGGGAAATGTAAACTTTTAAATCTTTATCTAAGCAGTAATTTTTTTCTCAGCATATGGCACTTCATTTACCTTGTAAAAGAAATCTAGGCCATATCACAAATACATTAAAACTTTTTTTTATTTTTTTTTTTTAAGTCAAGGACACGTGCAATTGGAAAAAAGGCCAGGGAATATGGAAGGGTCAAAGTTGTAAAATGAAAACTTCTCTACATGTAAGGGATTTCAGCAGTTGGTAAAATAAAAGCAGGGTTATAAAAATGTCAAGGACACAAGATGAAAGCAAGGAGGGGGAGAAGCAACCCTTAGATATTTTAAATCTAAACACATAGAAGAGAGATCAAAATCCAAATACAGAGAATAAAGGTATCCCAAAAACTGCAATATGTCTCCCTTAAAATACATCTCCAACAAGTACCACTCTACCACAACCACTATAATTTACATGTCGGTGTAAAACAGGATTGGTCAAAAATCCCAAATCAGCAATATTTCAAGCTGGCCTACCATAGCACTCAAGTGCATTAGTTTACAAAAACACAGACCGTAACTCTAGTTAAAATACCTTACTGCTGGAAAGTAATACTGGTAGTAATTTTAGAAGTAAACTTAGAGAACTGGAAAATAGTACATACCAATATCTAGAGATGCAGTTGCCTACTGTTATTTTTTTGTGATATGCCCTGACGTCAGTAAAAAACTTGAGTTGCACTCCAGCATACTCAAATCCCACACCTCATCTCTTCACTGGCAACGTGAAAATGTTCCTCACAGCTAAATTAATCCTCTGAACTATCTCCTGTTTTCTTTCCTGAATAAATTAAGTTCCTATGTTTCAGATAAAAATCAAACAACTGCTCCTAACCTGACACAAACTGGTGCCACCATGCTTCACACGAAGCTGCCTGAATTTATACTACCTGAGAATAAGGACTCTATAGTGACATTTCTAAGTATCTTTTACACTACCGGAAGTTATGCTTATTACATAAATAGATACGTCTTTCATATATGTAAAGAGTGCATATGTGTATATAGGTGTTCTTCATTCCGAAGAGAATTCTTGACTGTCTCCAGTACAATGAACTTTAATATTACTATTGCTGAAATAATAGGAAACACTAGCTTTGAACACCTGACAAAATCACATGAACAAAAGAGAAAAGAATTCTGACACCAAAAAACTCATAATGAATGCTCCATCAAAAATTAAAGAAAAAATAAAATCCCTGGTAAATATTAATTTCATATTCTAAGAGAAAAATGTGAGAATAATGTCGACTTCGAACTGAAATTTTCACATCCAAAACAAGGCAGGTAAAAATATTTAATAGTAGGAAAAAATAGTAATTTAATAGTAATGAAATTTTAATTTGTGGTCAGTAGTTTACTTATGTCCTGTTTCTTTTCTTAATTTTCATACATGCTATTTGAGTTCTACTTTATGTACTGACACAATAAGCTTTTTACAAAAATTGACAAAGAATGATTCCTCTGCCTTCAAAATGGTTCCCATATAACTACACAAACTACTGAAGATTCTTGAGTATGTTGGTACATTGTTGCAGATTTTGTGCTGATGAAATTATCTTTATTTTCTGCTTCCTTTAGGAAGAATCACATACATGCTACTTCTTATAGGTACTTGTGTGATTAATAACTGAATAAATACGTTTTGATTGATTCTCTCACTTTTTCCCATGAAGGCAAAAATAAAATATTCACTCCTTCCAGTGCTGCTATTAGTATCTATTTCCACAAGATACATCAGGATAGAGCTAACATACCCTTGAAGGCTAATTTTGTGGTTTAAAATGCATTGCACTGGTTTTGAAAACAACTGAAGGTAAAAATAATAAACCTAAAGAAACTTTTGAAAGGATCAGAAATACATACTATGTCAGAGTGAAACAAGGTATTTTTGATTCTAAAGGTGTTTGAAAACAGTAAGGACTCTCTTCAATCACAGTACAATAAAAGGAGAGCGGACAACTAGGTTCAATTCCACTCTTTTACGTGAAAGTCCACCTGCAATTAAAGGAGTGATTGACCCTTTGTACTTAGCACTGGTCAGACCACAATTTGAATACTGTGTTTGCTATCCCTGACTACAAGAAAGATATTGAGGTGCTGAAGCACGTCCAAAGAAGAGCAATGAAGCTGGTGGAGGGTCTAGAGAACAAGTTCCAAGGAGTGGCGGAGGGAACTGGGATTTTCTAGTCTGCAGAAAAGGAGGCTCGGGGAGACCTTAGCACCCTCTACCTCAAAGGAGGTTGTAGTGAGCTTGGTGTCAGCCTATTCTCCCAAGCAGCAAATCATAGAACAAGAGGAAATGTCCTCAAATTGTGCCAGGGAAGGTTTAGAGTGGATATTAGAAGAAATTTCTTCAGTGAAAGGGTTGTCAAGCATTGCAACAGGCTGCCCAGGGAAGTGGTTGAGTCACCATCCTTGGAGGTATTTAAAAGATGTATAGATGCAGCCCTTCGGGACATGGTTTAGTGGTGGACTTGGCAGTGCTAGTTTTATGGTTGGACTCGACGATCTTAAGGGTCTTTTCCAACCTAAATGATTGTATGATTCTAAACAGAATATCTGGAAAACAATCCACTACTGTACAATACAGATAAGATTTTCTTTTTTAATGAAGTTAGGAAATTAATTTCCTGCTGCAAGACCAAGCTCTAAATTACAGCACAAAAAGCAATAGAAATACGGTCCACAAAACCAAAAATTAAAGATTTCAAATTGTTACTTGGATTCTGAATGCAGTTTTAAAACAGTATATGTAAGTGAAGAGATTATTTCAATATCCTCATGTCAATACAACTGACACAGTGCCATGGAATTATTCACTGTTGAAGTTTTGCAATAGTCCTGTAAGAGCCTTTTTGTTAATTTAATCTTCAAGCAGCAACATTTTCTGACAACACATCTTTTCTTGTTCTACAGTTCCAACTTAAAGCACGCACAACAAACCACCTGAACACTACCTTTGCTGAACTTCTTGCCTGTGCTGTCAAAGGTAACTACTGCTTGTTCCTACACTGATTATAAGCTTTGGTTAAAAATATTTCATACTCATTATGAAACAAAATATTTTCAGATAAGGTATCTATTAATGAACACCCATGGATTCAAATACTTCAACACACCATGTGGCTGTTACATTATACAGCTTAGAAAGATCTCACAGATAACAGTTATGTATTGAAATGGGCATTTCAAATCACCTCAGTTAAGGTTCAGCATGTAAATTAAAACATGAACTAAACCATACCTCCAATCTGTACTGGGCAACCACAAAGGCCTCTGCTGGTTTTTTCACTTCTCTGGCTACTTTTGGCATGCCCAAAAAACAAATACAAATTTCCTTTCCCGCAAAATCCCACAGAATGATCTGGGCACCATATCACTTAAGAGCTTCCGCATACTGCAAAGATTAACTAACCCAGAAAGATGCTCAGGCTAATCAGAACGAAACAGAAAGATAGCTTTCAGGGCTCCTGGACTGCAGCTTCTGTGATTTACTGCCCAAAGATACAGCTCGGTGTTTCATTCAACACAACTACTTTGTTATAAAGAACAAACTAGCAATTTGTAATAATTAACTCCAAAAAGGAGATGAAATGTAACAATATGCAGTCTTCAAATTTTAAAGTCATTTAGCTACTCTGAAAATGGTTTTTGGTAAACACTATGTTTACTACTGTCAGGCAACAAACAAAAGAGCTGGAAGAGCTCTTGTTCTTAAATAGATCGGTTATGTCAAGAAAAATGTAATGGCATGACAAAACAGTTCTGTTTCCAAATCAGTGCCCAAAGAATGTGCCGCAGTTGGACTCTAATTCTGACTGATACAAGAGGATCAACGGTATCACTGCCCATGACTAGTTACTCTAGAAAGGAAATACGCACATATTTTGAGATCTGAAATTTTTGTATTTCTCTTTATAGCAAAAGTATCCAGCTCTGTTTGAAATAATCTAAAATGTATTAAGTTTTAAATTAAAATTGCTCACAGTTTTATTTGGAATGCTTCTGTATAACTCAGTAACTATTACTACCTTTTATCCAGTACAAGATTAAAATTATTGCTTCAAAACCAGGAAACAACTTTAAATGACAATAACGATATTCTTTAATCCTCTCCACAAAATAATATGTTTGCAAACTTTCCATGTAGCTATAGCTTCATTTTTGGGGGAAAAAAAAAACAAACAGTTAAGATTAACTTACCTGCTAGGTCATCATTTGAGTAATCCTCAGCTGGAACAGGTATTTCTGCAAGTCAAAATCGTACAAACAACTCAAACTGGATAGTTCTCTAAATATTTAAGAAAAGCTGCCTTTTTTCCCCCCTTATGCTCAAAACAGTGACCTATCAAGACTGCTTTATAATACTACTTTTGCAGAAGTGGGATGCAAATTTTCCCGAGCTGAATTTTTCCAGTGGAAAGATTAATACTTTGGTAAGCCAATGAGCAAATTGCAGGACTGCATAGTTTCAAAAACCATAGTTCAAAACACTCTGAAACTGTACTATCTGAAGCAGAAATCTCCCACAGCTTCACATGCTACTACAGCATGGGCTTAGAAAACATTCATATACTTAACTATGTTCCCAGCTGTAATTTTGAAATATTTGACTTCAAAATTCAGTTTTTGAATTCTGTATGCATTTTTAAATTAGTCATGTCACATATCCCCAGGTGCTATTATTTCCATTACTAGCAAACTGAAAATTGCACATAGCTCCTTATTCACGCATGGAGGGAGTCAGGCTCACCAGAAAAGAATTCATAACAGCCAGGATGCTGGCTGTAGACAATAAGAAGGATCAAAGAGATGGAAATACATTCTGTGACTCAAGAAGCCCATAAATAAAGTGCTCAATGCTGGGGAGACACTCCATTAAATCGTATTTCTTATGTATACTCTCTTTCCTGAATAAGCACTACCGACTGTCTGGTAGGAAACAGAGTATAGTAAATAATCTTCAGCCTCATATGACCTAAATATGGCCATTTTTATTGCTATAAGTTTTTCTGAACTGGGAGCACTCTCAATTTCTAAAACTGAAGAGTGCTCTGCAAGCTATTAAAATACTGTAATTAAAAACCCCAGGATGCTAGATTCCAACAAGACAGTTATGTTTGTCATTAAAGCAAAAAAGATGCAGAAAGTTATGCATGGGGATTTTTTTATTTTGCAGCATAGAATTCTATTCTATGATATTTATAATTATCTTTTTTTTTTTAAGTAGCAAACTGATGCAAAAGGTAGGACACAAACCTGATTCCTCTGGTTCAGCGGCAACAACATCTTCTGTATGTTTACTTTCTACAGTCACAAAGAAAGTAAGTGTTGAAAGTTACACACAGTATGTTCACAATTTTGCTCTCCACTAGCCACCCAATCAAATTAGTATCAAACAAAACGGAAGATTTAAACTGCAAAACAACAAACTAGGTTAACTTAGGAGTAGAAAAAAG
Organism: Chlamydotis macqueenii; assembly: GCF_036417535.1. Lineage (NCBI taxonomy): Eukaryota > Metazoa > Chordata > Aves > Otidiformes > Otididae > Chlamydotis > Chlamydotis macqueenii. The sequence continues at coordinate 124,996,567 of NC_141557.1, forward strand.
GTACCGAATGTATTTAATGTCCAGAACTTTATCTCCTCTTTGTTACTGACTTCCATTGCTACTACAGCCCCAAAACTGATTTTGGTTACAATCATTATTAGTGTGAAACAATGTTTGTTTCTCCATTTAATTAGAACACATTTTGCAACTGGAAAAGCTAAATAAATATAGCATCAAATCCTACACACTGTGCTTAGACTGCTTAGATCCATTTGTTCTCACTGACCGAATTAACATCATGTTTGGGAAAAGTCTTGCTTAATGACATTTTTAACTTCTTAAAGCAAATCTTCAAGTTACACTCAACCGAGCACTCATTTAAAATTCCCTGACACCAGCACAACAAACAAAAATTTACAACTTAATATTTTTGAGTAGTAAAGTGAGAAATTAAAATACTCCATTCCTCAAATTGAAGCTCTAAGGACTTCATAAGAATATAATGAAGTTCAACAAGGCTAAGTGCAAGGTCCTGCACCTGGGTCAGGGCAATCTTCAATATCAATACAAACTAGGGGATGAAGGGATCGAGAGCAGCCCTATGGACATGGTGATCCCAGTGGATGAGAAATGGGACACAAGCTGGCAACATGTGCCTGTAGCCCAGAAACAAAACCACATCCTGGACTGCATCACAAGAAGCATGGCCAGCTGCTTGAGGCAGGTGATTCAGTCTACTCCACTCTTGCAAGACCCCACCGAAAGTACTGTGTCTAGCTCTGGGGTCCCTAGTACAAGATAGACATGGACCTCTTAGAGCAGATCCACAGTAGGGTCACAAAAATGATCAAAGGGTTGGAACTCCTCTCTTGAGAAGAAAGGCAGAGAGTTGGAGTTGTTCAGCCTTGAGAAGAGAAAGCTCCAGAGAGACCTTACTGCAGCCTTTCAATATATAAAGAAGGCTTATAAGAAAGATGGAGAGAGACTATATACTGAGGCCTCTAGCGACAGGACAACGGGCAATGGTTTTCAGGTGAAAGAGGTTAGATTGGACATAAAGGGAAAAAGTTTTTATGCTGAGGGCAGTGGGACACTCGAACAGCTTGTCCAGAGCAATTCTGGATGCCCCATAACTAGAAGTGGCCAAAGTCAGGTTGGATGAGGCCTTGAGCAAGCTGATCTAGTGAAAGATGTCCTATAGACCAGATGATTGATTGATTGTTTTAAATTATATTAACAAATACAAATGGAAGAAAAAAATGTTTTCTTTCACAAAACATAAAACCTCATACCTGACAGCTCTTTATCAGTATCAAAATCTTCAATAATTTCATCTATAAGTATAAAAAGAAAAAAAAAGTATAAAATGAGCTTTTTTTTTCCACATAAGATTTCAAAATGCATATATTTTATCAAAACACTCAATTTATCAAGATCAGAATTGCAAAATATATACCTGGCTCCGTGGCTTCATTCATCTCCTCCGGAAGATCCTCAACAGCTAAGAAAACATACAAGTTAGAGCAATAATGAAGTCAAGCCCTCAACTGATGAAACTTACATACAACACAAAGGAACAAAAGCTAGCATACAGTGTTTAACTGTTAACAGTAAATTGCTATAAACAAACAGGAACTTTGATGAATTTGAGGGATAAAAAAAAAAATAAATTACCTATTACATTTTCTTCCCTGTTTCACTAAAGAACTGTTGTATTCATTAGGTAGATATTTCAAAATTGTACCTTCCGAACAAATGTTGTTTGAATTAAGACACAGTAGCTTTAAGAACTGAATTTTTAAAAATACTCCTTAATCTTTCTAAGCATAATCAGTACTCCCACTTCACCTTTTGCAGCATCAATTCCATCTCCTAGACATACTAAAAAAACAAACAAAAGAAACCTATAAACATCTACTTTGAAAGTCTTTTAATGGGGATAAACATGCAATTCCTTGATGGGTCCTTCCCTCCTGAGGACAATGAGTAAGTTCAACTCAAATTATGGATACCACAAAAAAAATTAATTATTTTTAATTTTATTTTCTTTCCCTGCTCCTTGCAGGGGGATTGGACTAAATGACCTTTAAAGGTCCCTTCCAAGCCTAATGATTCTATGATTTGACTGTCCTCTTAAGGTTATGATCACAAAGATGACAAAACAGATACTTACAACTTATTTACACCAGAGAATTCCTTCAATTCAAATCTAACCCAAACAATTGTGTCTTTTTCAATCAGCTGTCTAAGCTGACTCTCAAAAGACCTGATATTTCAAGACAACAAAGTATACAGGACCCAGAGAGAGGACTGCAGATAAATAATTTTTTAATTGCTTCTGCTGGAAGCAAAGGACAAAGGCACTAGCAAAAAGTATGCATCAAAGCAGAGCTAGTGTTGACAGCTTGTAAATTTTTTAGTAATCTTAAGCACTAGTTACAAGGTTATGAGCAAGGCTTATGGCAGGCAGCAGGCTGAGTGTCTATGCTGAACTCCTGCATTCCAAATGTCCACAAAAAGCCTCACTTATGCCACTTTGTGTCACTTGAGACCCCAGGTGAGTTCAAACCTTAAAGATGAATCCTCAAGGATGGTATATTAACAGAAGGTGTCTCAGTTCACAGTAAAAACATAACTTTGTACCTATACAGGCTATAACTTACTTTTGTCATAACCGACAATATATTGTGATTGAAGATCACACAGTCTACACATTTCAATATATATAAAGGCTAAGTTAATTATTTTTATGCTAACTTTACTAAAATATTTCTCTGATTTCCAAAATCATTTATATTCCAAATAACATTTATTTTAGAGATATTTCTCTTTAATTACATATGAAACAAAGATTTGCTCATATTCTTCATATATAAAAACATCTATATATGAGGAGATGTGTGTGGGAATGTACACACACCCCACCCACCCACCTTTACGCACACATACATATATATAAACACACACACATATGTATATACCTGTATCTTGACTCTCAGTCTGCTTTTCATCTTGTGGTTCTGAAAGAAAAGAAAATAAAGTTCCTGGGTGGTTGATATGCATGAAGTACCCTAAAAATTGTTTTAAATTATATTAACAAATATAAATGGAAGAAAAAAATGTTTTCTTTCACAAACCATAAAACCTCATACCTGACAGCTCTTTATCAGTATCAAAATCTTCAATAATTTGGTTGTTAAGCATCCAGCTCATTTCTTTACTGAAAAATGCAAAACTCTCAAAGACTTTCTCCAGTTTTGGAGCCTGAATAGATATATGAACCTTTACTGGAGCTTGTAGTAGTAGAAATTCTAGACATAAACTAAATACAAATGTGAACATAATGATGAAATTTCAAGCATTTCTATCTAAACAGATGAAATACTGAAAACAATGACAACAAGAAAGCTATAATCCTGTACAATTGTTATAAGTCACCTATACTCCCTTTGAGTAAAGAGCCAGTCTAATTTTTGTAACTCCGAGGAAGAAATAGTTCAAGAATATTTATTACTTTACTTTAGGTAATGTCTGAAAACAGACAAAACGCTATCCATTATTTGTCTGAATTTTCAATATACATTTATTGTGAATTTTAGACCTAAAGTAGCTCAATATTCATCTGGTGTTTTGGATTAATTTCATTATCTTAACAGGTATTAACCCTCATTTGAAAAAGTTTATTTACATGTTTTTTTTAAAAATAAAATCTTTCTACTATTGTTTTATCTTAAAAGGCACTAACAGTCACTTGGCTCCTCCTCCAGACTTTACTGCACATTCTGTAAAAAAAGAGGTAGAACCCTTAATTTCTAAGAAAAATTACAAACTTGCTTTCTTTCTCTCTTATTGCTATGAACTGTATAAAACTCTTTCTAGAACTACTGAAAGTTGCGCACAATAACTGAGTTCCTGTATTGCAAGTTACATGATCAACCCATTTACATACTTCACTGTGGGCACATACTCTAATTTCAACCAAAGAATTTTTAGCACTAGCAATAACTGCAGAGGGTGTGAAGAAACAGTTCCTTTCAATACACTAGACACATAAAATGGGTGCAGCCTACCATAAGCCTTCAGCTTCTTCCAACACTATGCAAGGCAGAAGTGATTAGAGGAAAGGCAATCCTATTAGAGCTGGCTGCTGATCTGAATTAAGAGTCAAGTCATACAATGTAAGAGTCAGAAAAGAAACTGAACTGCTCTGGCCAACAATCATCTTGGCACTGCCCCCCTCAGCTTCCTAAGAATTTCAAAAAGCACCAGGATTGGAGAAAACATTACATCAGAAAGTCTGCCAAAAGATGGGAAATGCATCTTATAGAGATAGAGAAGATACATTGACTCTAGAATAGAGAAGCTTGTACTTCTGCTGATTTCTGAGACATCTGCACTTGAAGCTTTAAAGTGAACCTTCTTGTGGATGTGAACTGCAGTTCTGTAGCTAATGTCAAAACCACAAATTTCACATTTGAGAGAAATATATGTCCACTATGCCCTCCATCTCTTCTTTCACTTTAGAAAACAGGCGCTAAAAACTCTTCTCCAGAAAAAGATCAAATCTGTTTCATTTTCAATCCAATCCAAAGTATGCTGAAAAGTATATGAAAGATGGGCCAGGAGATAACAGGGACAAAAACTAGGTACTACAACTGCTAAAACAGTGTCTAGTGCACACTAATGAACAAATTACAACTCCTGTGCTCTGAAACTGGATAGACTGAACTCAGAAGCAAAAAACTGTGTGTCACAGAAAGACAGCCTCACATCTTTCAGCACATCTTCAGTGACATCCATGGTTGGCTTGGTTAGCTTAAAGCTTAAAGCACTGACAAGATAAGATGGGCTTGTAGGACTGAGTGTGATTAGACTGTCTTCCCCAGTAAGTGTTTCTCTCTCATCTTTTCTAGGGATCTTGATAGCAATTTCTGATTCTGACACATCGATGAGTGCCTAGAAATAAGAGTGCCTGTACACAGGTCTATCCCTGGAACAAACAATGACATTCCAAATAGTTTTGTAACTTCATGTAACTTTCAAGGTGAGGGGGAGATTAAAATAAAAAAATTCAATCAAATCTTGCAAGTGCCAAGAGTACTCAATGCTTCATCTCATTGGTCTTTCTCTTCTACACTCCAGGCCGGAGTTCTGAAATAAAACTCCTCTAAAAAGTACAAAGGAAGCATTTTGCTTTCTCTCACAAGCAGAATGTCTTGAAGGGAGAACTTGAAAGCAAGGCAAACTTCTGCTGTGAAAAGGTGAACTTTTAACATGAGAAAATACTGAGCTATACATATGCCACAAACCACAGCTGACTTGGACAGGGTTTCCATGAGAAGGAGAGCAAGCAAAGTCTTCAACATTCTTATGTCACAGAAGCACAAAGTATGACAAAGAGAATCAATATTGGCATATAACCTACACGCATACTCCACACTTGTTCCAGTGTTGAAGACAGATTGATTGCTTACATATATATGGAGTTTGAACATAAAAAAAACCCACCCAAAAACCTTAACTGAGAAGTTGCAAGGTCATGTGACAGCATAGAAAATTGTAAGACAAAGTAATTTCACTTTCATATTAATGAAAGACTTTGATAACTGTCATTTCCCTAAACATAACAATTGTCATACCATGCTCTTCGTTATAATCCCCGTGCACTCTATCCTCTGTTTAAAGAAATTGAAAAAAAAAATCATATGAAAATTCATGGAATTTTAAACCAATAAATACATACAAATAATACAGTGCCAAGTTTATTCAGGACAAAAAAAGATATTCAAAATTATAGTACTATATATTGCATTAAAATTAATAAGAGTTCAACAAAGGTGAAGATTTCTAAAATATCCCGCAAAAAGAACAGAATAATTTTCTGACATCACAAGAATCACAAGATAGACTGAAGATGAAGTACTGTCAGTAGGCTTTTCTCATACAGTTCACGAAATAATCCACAAATTAGCTGCAATTCAGAACAGAAATAATCATAAACAATTTCTATACACAGCAAATTCTACAATGGAATGTTGGAATCCACTTGTTATGGTTTGCTTGATTTTTAATTTTTTTTTTTTTTTTTTTAAAGAAACTACTTTTTTTTCCTGACACTTATCACATTAACTTCAACATCTTCGGCAGATTCAAGTTATTTTTTTATCCACAGAAACTTTTCTGCAATTTAAAATACAAACATCCCTTCTCCTGGAAATGTAATCCTAAAAATTTTATTGTTCCCATTTGGCTGATGTTACCGAAAAGTAGTATTCATATAGGTCTTTGTATTTTTTCAGAATGTATATAAAAGTACAGATGTAACAACTTACTGAGGAACTGATGCTATGTACAAGCTCCAATATCTGGGTTTTTTTTTTTTTTTGTCCTGGTTTGGTGTCAAAATTCAATGAAACTTCAATAAAAAGAAATGAGACTTTAGACTGTACCTGTGTAATGTTCAACAGGATCTTCTATTATTTGCTCAGAATCACCTTGAATAAAAATATTTAATATTTTATATTCTAATCAAATTTTCATGCAACAGCTGAATAGCACAACAGAAGTTTAGGTCATATATTTATGTCAAGAATAACAGAACTAAGCATACTGAGTTAATACTACAATTTTTAATTTAAAAATGACAGCTGAATTGCAAAACTCATCCAGGTGCTACACTAAGTCATGCAATATAATAAGGTCATGCATATTTGTATTTAGGCTTAAAATTAGGAATACAAGTAGGTCTTCAACGATCTATTGATTAGGCTGGAAAACTACTGACAGAACAAGATTATTTAGGTAAGTATTTCTGGATTGGATTAGTCGAGTGTTGTGTTTACAACCGCAATGGTAACACAGCTGCAAAAATCACACTGACTTAAAACTACTAGAAAAACAGTTTGAAAACAGTCAATATGACATATTACTTTGAAGCACGTTTTTAAAAGTATAAGTGATTCTATTATAATTTGAAGACATGAAAATTTACAAACCTGGAGCTTCTGGTTCACTTACTGTCTTTTCCACATCCATATCATATTCATATGAAACTGTAAATTAAATATGAAAAGATAAATATTTTTGAAATTAAAAATATAACATGTTTTTAATACTCGATTATTTTAACTTGCATCCATAAAGTGTCTGTCAGTCGCTAAATGTAGCTCCCTAGTTGAAAATTGACAAATTGAAACCTTACACACAGACACCTGCAACTTGACACATGGCAATCCAATGGAAGGCGGTGGGCCACCCTCTCTTCTAGTCCTCTGTTATACGTCAGTATGAAAACTAGATCCACAAAAGCCATTAGTCTCCATGAATATTTTTCAATAAATCATCTAATATGAATTTCAAAATGTAATCTTCCCCTATTCTTAAAGTTCTAAAATAGCTTCTTTACTAATGTGCAGGAAGACCACTGGTGATGATCTACAGAAAACAAAATAAAAGCCAGAAATCAGACCTTGAAAAATATGTACATTCACTTCTGGCATCACAGATTTAGAGCAATTTACTTTTTTTCACTGCATAGCTAAATACATGGATTATTTTCCTCTGCAACTACAATTCTTTGTGATGTTATTAATATAGTCAGTAAGAAACACTTGACAACACATGGTACTGAAGGTAAAGTAACTATCCTTTTACTTTGGAAACATTGCAGCTTGGATTCTAAATCAGTAGCTGGAAAGCAGTAATCTCCTCAAAAGACAGGAATAAGCAGTTTTAGCTGTATCAAACAAATAAAAGCATTTTTTCTGTCATATTTGGCATCAAACAAGACTATAAAGTCCAGAACTAACACTGAGCCAAAGATAAGTAACTTAGTCCAAAACCCAAATCAATGTCTAATGCAAATGGAAGAGGCTATCTGTGCTATAAAGAAACATTATTAGCATCTAGAATAAGATACTTAACAGATAGCAGGGAAACTGTAATATCCACCTAATGTTTCTTCATAATGGGGAAGATGAGCTAATGCCATTGAATATGGTATCAAGCACAATATGAAGATAACTATAAGCTAATTGGATTAGTCCAGGCAAAACTTTAAAAAGCTTTAAGGATGAATTAAGGTGTGCAGAAAGACAGTGCCAAGGATAGTTCAGAATAAAATCCTTGGTGCTGACTCATTCTCTGATAGTATAATCTGCCATAAAGAAACAGTCCTGAAGGAAAGGTTACAAACTGGATGCTTCTGAAAGGTGCCAGGTTCCATCTGAGAACACAAGTTTCTGACTCATATCAAGAATAACAGGCTAGGACGACCTCAGCACTGTAGACTGTAAGAAGACAGTAATATAAGCAATAAATCTCATGCTTGTTTTCTTAGACTGTACAACTACATCTCTCTTTCATATTCAGATCCTAATCATACACAACAGCCAAAACCAGATAAAAAAGTAAAGATTATGGTTTTGCACAAATGAAAGCAAAGTTTACATACCTATCATCCCTTCTTTTTAAAAACCATTTGCAATAGCAAATACAATACAGTCATCTCAGTCAGAGTAAAAATATCCAAGACAATCAAGAACAGTTGTTTGGAGAAAAAACATTTTCAAAATTACGTATTACTACACCAGTCTAAACTTTTCTGTTTTGCTTTCTCATATAGTTTGCTACGTTTCGGCAGAAAACCAGTATCACTGAGTTTGGAAAAACAAAATTATACCTGGAGGTTCATATGGTTCAGGCTCCATTACTCCAAGATCATCTGCCAAAAGATGAGCATCTGAGAAACAAACGTGCATTTGCAAATTTTAAAATTCTAAAATCAATACACAATATCAAACCCTACAACAGAATATTATGTAAGAACAGAGACAAACTTCTAAGCAAAGTACTTCTAGAGCCAGAAAGATATGTATATAGATTGAAATAATAAAATTATGTTTATTTAATATATATGAAAAATACTGAGTGTGTATACACACATAAATTTTATACATATTTGCTCAAAAAAAAAAAAAATCACTCTACAATTTCCGTATAAATGTAAAGAAAATAGAATATATTCACTTTCCCTTCTTTATAGTAATTTTAAAGATTTAAAGTAACTGGAATTTGAATACTTCATCTATTCCCCTACTTTAACTTGTATTGTGGATGAACAGAAGAGATACAGAAAGAAGGAGGTATAATAGATCTAGACTGAAAAGAATTACTTCAGTTGTGAAGAAGTAACCTCAGTGTACTTCCAGCAATCAACTTTTAGAAGACATCAATTACATGAGGTTTTCAAAAAGAGGAATTAAGATATATGTAAAATTTTCAGTACTGCAGATAAAAAGCATTCAGAAATATTTTTCCTCTCAGTTGGATTTAGATCATATGATTCTGCTTTAATACTTTGATGACAAACAATTTTTAACATCCTATCAATGCCTCAAGGCAGCAGGATATGAGCATCATCTTTATACGATGTTATGTTCCCAGCAGGACTTGCAAAATAGCTCATGTACAACATTCTCTTAGCCACATTAGAAGGGAAATAGAGTGAGAATAAGCCTGTCTACAAAAGATTGTGCTAATAAACTCTTCTAATTTAGTTCAATAAAGTCCAGAAGCAGACTCCATACAGGTATTATAGAAGTCCCTCTACTGGGGAGAGATATACATAGCTGGAGCACAGATTAATTTGTTCGACTGAAAGCCAATACAGCAGTAAGTAAACAATAATATATAGTTACCTGGATTCCAAAATACATGGCATTAAAATATCACATTTTGATTTCTTAAAAAATATTTACTTGCTAAGTAATACTTGCTGTGTTTGACATTTGCTAAGTCTTTATTGCAAGCAGAAATTAAAAATCAAGTTTTTAATGAGACTAATTTCCTTTTGTCTGTTCTTATTTTGGCAAAATTTAATTTAAAATCTATTTTGTCATTCAGATACCTTTCTGAACTGAGTCTGGTGTCTCATGTGCTTCCGGCACTTCATTCCCTAAGTCTCTGAACAAGTCATCTGTTGTAGGAGCTTCAAAACTTTCTCCACGGATTTCTTCCTTCGCTTGCCACTGGTCATTTATACCTTCATCTACATCTTCGTGTTTCTCTCCTAATCAGTAATATAGATTGTTAGAAAACAGATTCTTCAGTAAACTCTATACCAGCAAATATTCAGTCTTCAGCACACTCTGTGTTTTGCTACTAGTCCCCAAAGGGGACAAGGAGAGGGACCAGATGACTTATTTGCACCTTACAGCAGTATAAAACCAAAGTATCTGCACTGACTTTCCAGTGCCACCTTTGCTCCTGGAGAAAATCATAGTAAAAGCCATCTCCATTTACCCATTTTTGCACTCCATGCAGTATTTTGAGGAAGTTTCTGTCAACTGACTGATTTGAGCAATTGCTGACAAACACCTCTGGGTAAGGGACCACAGTTTTTGGATCTGGTGACTGAACATTCTGAATTTTCTTGAAAATGACAAATTAGCTGATTAGAATGTTTTGTGCAAGCAAAAGTACTTTAAATGCATACCAAAACCAGACTCTGAGATCCATCTAGTCTATGGCAGTATTTATAAATTCCTCAATGATTTCTAAGTGTTAATACATTACCAGGCTGGGAATGGAGATCTTCATGAAGAACAGACTGTATTTCTTCTTCCAATTCTACATCAGCATTCTTGTGCTCTAAAAGGATTACAAATTGCAGTGAAGGTAAGTGCAAAAGGCAAAGTCTAAACGTTAGCTCAAGGCTTGCAGCTTTTAGTAGCCTCCATAAAGTTCTTACTCCATTCTATAAAGTTACAGAGAGATCGACTTGGTGAACCTCTGCAACTCACGCAATTACAGAAACAATTTGGTTTTGCTTACTGGCCAATATGGAAAGTATTGCACCAATCACTTCAGATCCATTCTGAAGATGAATTGGAAGAATTTATCTACACTGGATTTTCTGCACATATCTTTTTCTCAGTCGCAGCAAAATTATTAACTTCAGGTAACTATTCAAAACAAGAATTTTCTTCTAAGTAATTATTTAACTAACACTTTCATCCATTACTTTCCTACAATTTAGGCAGCAGCATGTCATAATTGACAACAAAATGTCACTTGCAGAAGTGCAGTTTTGTTAGCTTTATAAACAGTGAAAATAGATACTAACATTACAATATCAAGGTCTTCTGGCAATTAACAGCAGAATAAACGACAAACTGATTTCAGGGACAAGTGATTGTCATCTAACTCACCAGCCCAGGACATAACAGGGATTTGTATGAAGCATTGCCTTTATATAAATGTCCTGAAATTAACATCGAGAAACTCACAAAACCAAATCATAGCTGCATTTTTCATATACAGATCCAAAATGTTACCAGTTATGGGGAGTGGGAAGGAAATAACATCTTAACTTGATATATTTTATAAATGATAACTGAAGAAAAGTAATGCAAGTCTTTTAAAACAAATATACTCCATTTTATTGACCACCTGCTCCATATTTGTGAGTTATTGTGTTACGTTAAATAAACACCAAAATAGGCCTCTTCACAGAACAGGAAAAAGTATATTATCTCCAAATTATATTAGAAATATATTTTTCTTGAATTTCTTTTGAATCTAATAGATGTTACTAATACTTACTGGGCTTTAAAAAAAAGTTTAAATTATTTTTTTCAACACGAGAAGCTGTATTTATGATAAACAGTTGGGTTTAGTAGAAAAGTGAATATTTGATCAATCTTATCAATTTGATTGTTGGGAAGTTTTTTGTTGTTTTTGTTTTGCTGGGGGACTTGGGGGGTTTGTCTTTTTTTTTTTTTTTTGTAATTAAGATGGACAATCTGCTGTTATTCTGACTGAGTACACTGTTGCAAATGTATCAAAACCACAACTCTACACAAGCAGAAAGTTATTCTGGTATCATATGGCTCCAATGGTAACCATGCAAGGTGACAAGAGTACCTTCTATACATTTAAATTATAAACTTTCCATGGTCAGTGATTTATATAAAGTTATCAACATATAAATTATAGTGGATAAGCAACACATAAAAGCCATGAAAGATTTATTTTTCTACCCAAAGAAATAACACAATGAGCTTGCAGGCCAAGGAAACAGAACTGTAATTCAAATGAAGTATCATGTCTTTTGTTTCACCTATAGTTTATGAAAGGCTTTACCTGATTCGACATACAACTTCTCAGCAGGCTGGATGGTCTCCTCAGACTCTGGTGATGCCGGCTGTGCTGGGACAGATCTTTCTTTAAGGCCTGCATTTTTCAGTTATAATGTTAACTTTATGCTCCTTTTGATCTGAGTCAATTATAAACTAAGAAAGTTGTTTCAATTAAATTAACTGACATTAAACTCTCCAAAATGTATTCAAACAATTAATCACAATTACAGGGCTGTCCTGATATATGGTGATATATACAAAAACTAAAGCATATTCAAGATAATAAACAGATGTTTTGAAGACAAACATACAATAAGGGGAAAAAAAGGGACAGAAATTTGAACACTTGACTTTATTTCAAAGTGACTCAACAAATGAGTATGCTATCCTCAACATCTCTTCAGTACGCAGATGAAAAATAGAAAGCAGGGTTTTCCCTTTGGGCAAGAAGTGCCTCATATGATGAATTTTATAGGTTTTACAAACAACTAATTTGAACTTTAAAACATGTTGCTCAATGAGAAGAGGTCATCTAAATTAATATGTTAAATCTTCAAAGATCTGATGAAGAGAACTGTAGTTTCTTCAAAATAAGGTAATATCAACCTCCAGTTTCTTATGACAACTAAATTACTACAGAAAAAGTATGACTGATGGAATTTCACCACTAAGATGCTTACTATCCATACCATAGAGTCTTTCTAGATCAAAACACAATGGAAAGAAAGCAATCAATAACAGCAATGATCAATACCATGGTAAGAGATCTTAAGATACCACATCTCTTAAGAAAGAATGTATTGGAATTAGCCTAATCCTCCTCTCAACTATTCTTTGCAAAGGATTCAAGCAATACTTAAACAAGACAGGTTCAGACTGGATATAAGAAAAACTTCCGCATCCCAACCTCCTGCAACCCCCTCCTGCCATGAGGACAGTCAAATGAGTGGAAAAGGCTGCACAGAGAGGTTTGGAAAGTTTTGTAGACCACACTAGATAATGGCCAGCATAACCTGCTCATACCTCTGAGACAACCCTGTTTTGAGCACGATGTTGAAATAAGGATCGCCTGAAGTCCCTTCCAAAAAGGAATTCTCCTATAATTCCATATCATTTTTCCTGGGTTCATATTTAAGTATAAATTCCAAGGTCAATTAAGATAAAATTATGATTCTATGTAAACTATCTTCTTAAATAAACAAGTTGTCCAAAACAAACTAGTTTCTCAAGAGCTGTATGCACAGAAATCAATATTTAAGAAATAATATTTTAGAAAGAAGAGGCTACCCTGTAATGAACACTCATGTAGCGCTAACAAGCTTGTAAAAGTAATTTTAAGTGGAACAATATAAATATTATATTTAAAGTCAGTCAATTAAAAAAAAAAAAATTACCAGGTCTCTACTAAAGTCAAACATACCTCAATACACATAGGACTAGTATGCCTCAAAACAACGTTCTGTAAACCACAGAGATGTTATTATTTTATGCATGAACTTGCATACATTGCAATACATTATGCATGTATTATTTTCATTAACCTACATAAGTAAAGGGAACAGGAATAACATAATTAATTCTACTTATATCTTTCCATATTATTTAAATTACATGAATATAAGCAGTTAGGCTCTATCTAAAAATACTGCAACTAAGAGTGCACTACTATGGAGTAATTATCAGAAGCGAGAAGATAAAAGCCAAATTCACACTTCACTTTTTGCCAGTTTTCTCTGTGTCATTGAAAAAGCCCTGTAATATTAAAAAATGTTAAGACAGTCACTTTTTGCTGCAGTAATATTAATGGCTACAAGAGTAAGAAGTTACTTCCTTCTACAATCATCTTTAACTACAAATGGAGACAAAACCAGTTACTTATATTAGCCACCATCACACACTTCAGAATTTGGAAGCATAGAAACAGCAACCCTACTTTCACAAAAATAATTCACTTCCCTTATATACACACATGTCCTTAAATAAGTCTTTGTAGCCTCTGATAACCCGTATCTCCAATTCCAGACAACCACTTGCTCTGCTTCATGAATAAATGGATTCAAAAGATAGCCAATACTTGACAGCCAACAAGCACTTAGGGTGTATAAAAGGAAAGAAGGTACTAGCAAGAGTATTTCTTTGTTTTGCTTGTGCATTTCTCAAATTTGCTTTCAAGCTTTTTAAACACATCTATTGTATTTATCACTGATTGCTATTCAATTCTGTTGAGTATGTAACAAGTTAAGTAATTTATTTTTTGAAAGATAAGATTTTCTCTCTTTGTTTTATTAAATTAAATTCATACTCTGTTTTCATTTGTGTGGTGCATTTTGAGCTCATGTGGTAACTTGTCATGTTAAGTTGAATGACAAGAATATTTCATACAGATATACAACAGCACAACAGATCTCCGAGGCAAAAATCTCATTTTATTGTGTGACTATCTGCAGTGCTGCTGAAATAAAACGTTCTTTCACGAAAAAAAACAAAACAAAACAAAACCAAAACCCCACAACTTTTTTAGAACCAGGTAAACTGTGTGTCATAGATACAACAATATGTTAATCAGAAAGGCAACTCATTCCAAATTCTACTCCCAGATAGTTACAACTTCTGTCACATTAGGGGAGAAAATAAAAAGTGTTGTGCACTATAGCACTGTGCCATCATTCTTGAGAAGTGTGATTTGAGTACTCCACTGTCAAACATATATTTTAATATCTATCAGAGCAAAGATTAATAAACACATCTATCATCACCGAAACCTAAAAGAGAACGCTCATTATGCAAGTGCATTTAGTAGATCTTCATTCTGTCGAGTTTTTTTGCTAAGCACTATGATGTTCATAACACACACATCTTCTCCCTCCTTCACATGTATTTAAATATTTAGAGAATAGCTCGGTATATCATCTCTGTTAATTATCTAGAATCTTAAGCTACTGTACTATTTTCTACAGTTTTCATTTGAAATTTTTTTCCAAAAGTTTCCTTTAAAAAAAAACAAAAAAAAAAAAACCAAAAAAAACCCCAAACAGATTATATCTTATCCTCTTACCACATCTTATACCTCTAGGGATCAAAGCATCTTACAGAGACACAAATGTGCTGTATCAAAAGTCTGAAGTAAGTGTACTGCTAGCTGTGATACACAATATTTAAGCAAAACCACTAACAGAATCAACCTTCAGGACTTTAATCCTACAACGTCGCCCACATGCATATACTCATGTTCAATTTCACTCCCTAGTTTTGTCTTCTTTAAAATAATACTGCAGTATAACAACAATAAATCTTCAACTTTCAATATAGATTTTTGTTCTGAATCTTGTGTAATTTTATTGTGCAATTAATATTTCAATACACTAAGGGATATTATTTGTCTAGTAAAATTAGAAAATATTTCTCTCCCATAAACTTGAAAGCAAGTATAGATTCAATGACATACTGAAATATCTCTGCAGAAATGTTCTGTAACTTTCTTTATTCTAATGAGATCGCTGAATAAATCATTCCTCAGTGCTAAAAATACAGAATATACAAGAGCAAACTAACACAGAAGCTTGCTTACAAAAGTATCATGCACTTGAAAAGTGTTGTCTGAAGAAAATAATAGTTGCAAAATAATAATGTAAGCTGTTCTCTAATCAAGTTCAATCAGAATACAGTAGCAGTAGCATATAACTTTGTAAAATGTAATTGGAATCCAACAACACCCATCAATGGTGAAACAGGTCACCTAATTTTCAGAAGTATTCATTACCACAAGCTTGGAAAAATCAGGACAACAGTCAACACAGTCAACTGAAAAGTGACAATGAATCAAGTTTTCAACCAAAAGATACATAAAAAGATAAATAAATAAAAGGAAGGAAGGAAGAATAGCAGAAGGTATTGTCATAGGATCAATAAAGAAAAGTGTTGCAACGTCTTGGTTGAATATACACTGAAGTCTCATAAATAAATGCAATGCTAAAGTTGGCTTGAATGTTTGTGTAGAAATAATTTTCTCAGTCTACTTAGGAAAAAAAAATTTAGCAGGGAATAATTTACATTTATTTGCTAAGTTCCTCTGACAACACATTCTATTAACGCTCCTCGTGGTTGTTTTTGCAAAACAGAGATAATTTCTTGTGAGTTTCCACTACATATGTCCAGATAATCCTCTTAATATTGCTCTTAAACTTGCATTCAATATACAACGTAACACTTTCATCCACACACCAAGAAAATGGCATTTTAATACAAAGAAACAAAGAAAGGGAAAAAAACCAACCCCAAACAGACTTAGAGTATGCTTGAAGTCATTGTCAAAATTTGATATTTTTGTTTTCAATACACATTGTTAGCTATGCACATCAACATATGTACATATTTGAGTTTCAGAGCAGACATTTTTGTTTTGTGTTTACAATGTCAGTACACACTTAACAGTTTTTAAAAAATTATTATATATTGCCTTTGTTCACACTTATTTCCAGAAAACATTATGTTCCTATTACCATATTTACCACATTTATATAAATATGCTGAATTTCTCATTCTTGAGGTCTGTTCCTCATTAGCAGAGCTGGAACTCTATTTCTTTTCTTTCTTATCCTCCTTGGATGGGTTTTTAACTATCTTTTTTGTTTCTTTGTCTTTTCCCACCTGAATAGTACCATCCTTTTCACTGGCTGATTTTT
Organism: Chlamydotis macqueenii; assembly: GCF_036417535.1. NCBI lineage: Eukaryota > Metazoa > Chordata > Aves > Otidiformes > Otididae > Chlamydotis > Chlamydotis macqueenii. The sequence continues at coordinate 125,013,329 of NC_141557.1, forward strand.
TTATAGTCTCCTTGGGTTTTACATTTTTGTCTAGGCCTTTTTCCTTTTCCTTTCCTTTGTCTCTTTTAGCTTTGTCAGGATCTTTCTTTAATTTATTCATATCAACAGCTTTCTTGTCTTTTTGATCAGCAGCATCTTTTCCTTTCCTGGCTTTCTTTTTTTCTTCCTCATCTTTAGTTTGCTCCTTCTTGGATTCCTGCTTCTCCCTTAATTTCTTGAGAGGTTCTTTAACAGCTTCTTTTACTTTTTAGTTTTTCATTTAAAAAAGAGGAAATGTTCAATAAGAGAACCATTCTTAGATCAGAGAACATCTTATGAACAACTATGCAAAAGCTTTGATTGAAGTCCTACTTAACGTTTGTTAGACACCAATTTAAACTTGTATAATTAACTACTTAAGCTTCAAGCAATTTAAATAAAGTATTTTTGACTTTTAGCAGTATCTCACACCATGCAGCCAGCCAATAACCTTAGCTTATTGCAATTGTATCCAAATAAAGAACTAAGCCATTGAAAACCATGCCTCTGTTATCTTACTGCTAACTTACTTCTGCAGAATGCTAAAACCAGTTTTGTCTGTGAGCATGAAAATCACAGTAAATTTTGAATCTTTGACAATGTTAAGACAATTGCAGGATCTAGAAACATCAAGAGCATCAGCAAAATATTTTTTTTCCCAATTTTCTAAAATGATAAATGAAAGTGTTATAACACCACAAATGTATACTACAATATTTTATCCATTATACTTTTACCTCATTGTTACCTCAGATTAAGCCAAGACTTTAAAAAAAAAAAAAATTAAAAAATGTATCTGAAGTATATATTTTACAAAAATAAGAAATAAGTACACAACAATTAAGAAGAAACAGCAACATCTTTCTTTTTTTTTTTGGAGTTGTATCTCTTGTGCTTATTTTCCCTATATCAATTCACATTTGGGTGTGACACAGTATCTAGATAATCAGAAGAACAGTCAGAACAGCATCCTTGCAATTTAAAATGTTCAATGTTTACTTCCACTTTGCTCACAGTTTCGAAAAAAAAAATTGTCAGTACAAGTAGCATTCTCCAGAATAAGGAATTTTTAACTCAATAAAAATTCAGAAAATTTTCCATTAAATCTCTCCATGAAGTATTTGTATTAATTTTAAAATTAATACTCCCACATTATCAGAAAAGCAATAACAAAATACAATCACTCCATTTTTATTCAGACTTTTGAGAGAAACTGCAGTCTGTTGAGGTAAAAAAACAGGCAAGTGATAACACTTCTCCTGTAACATCTGCCTCTAACTGCTGCATAACACTTCTGTGAAGTGAAAAATTCAATCACACAGCTCAGTCTAAAGGTAATAACATCACATTTCCTTCCAACTGTTTTTTGGCAGAAAGCATTTGAAATATATCATACCATTTCTTCATTCTCATATCAAACACTAAGAAACAATCCCAACGTCAAGAATGAATTATTAAATGACATTTATTACCTTCATGGAAACACACAATTTGTCTTATGAAGTACAATGTAGAACAAATGCTAAAAATTTCAACTTGCATGCAAGATGCTAAGAAAAGTCACATTCACAGAAGCATGAGAGCTTCCCTCAGCAAATGCACTTTTTTTCCTAATGAGACTCTGCATTACATATAGTGTGCTTTTTTCACATACTGCTAGGAAAAACACATTAAAGTTTAAGCACCTTTAATGCAACAAAGAGACTCTGTTCTTTACGTAGCACGATGCTGAGTGGAGATAACTGAGCACATCTGAAAAGCTAAGCACCTGAAGTACATCTGGTACTTTGGTGTTTTGCTGATGCTTATTAGTTTTTTTTAGTTTCTCTGTGGCACTGAACACATTTATATCATTATGTTCTGTTCATACAGCAATGTAATTAAAGACAAATACATGGCATAAGTTGCTTTTAAGCTTCTGGAAAATTTGTAAGTATCACCACTGCAATCAATCCTGCAAATAATATTAAAAGGGAAGTTATTGAACTTTACCTAAATTTCTCCTCCCATAAGAAAGAAATAGATGAAACTATTTAAGTACAGACTTAAGCAGAAATTAAAGTGCTCAAGTTCAATTACAATATAGTAATAGTATCATGAATTCATGAAAGATAACTAAAGGAGGATTTCACACAGAGCAAAATCTGCATATACATCAGAACTTTTTTTTAAGCATGCAGAATATGAAGTTGTTATAAACTACCTATAATCCAAACAAGAAAATTGTTGTAAAAAAATCTGCAGAAACAAAATATAATCTGTAGTTAGGAAAGCACTCACATTGCCATTAAGTTACAACTGGTAGTAAAAAAAAAAAAAACAAAAACAAAAAAACCCAAAAAAGAAACAAACAAAAAAAACCAAAACAAAACAAAAAAAATACTGAAAGTGCAGAGGATAATAATTTGCTGCACCATTAGCCAACACTTAGGCAACATTGCTAGTATTAGTAAACATTATTATAACCTGCAATCGGTATTTGCAATGCGCATGCATTTCAGACATTATTATCTGCGTAAAGTTCCACACAAAAAAGAATATTAAAAATACCTTTGACTTTAGTTTTTTTCTTGGCTACCCCTCCTGGCTCCTCACCTGATTTGTTGCAAAATGGAAACAGGTTATGAACATATCTGTGATGTTCAACAAACATTACACAAAATTTTCTAGTCTGCCATGCTATGTAAAAAGTTATCTTTACATAGCACACTGCAATGCTATGGAGAGATACCAAACGTTAACTCATTAAGAATAAAGCACCTTCAGTAGAAAGATCACCGTAAGTACTGAGATGGAAGACTAATTAATCCAAGAGAAGTACCACATTACCAGATGCACACTACTTGAGATGCTTCTTAACTCCTTAGAGCTAGCTCAGTTCTCTCCAGACAGCACGACGCCACATCATCATGACCAATATCCCATTTGATTTCTCCACTAGGTATTGTGACAGTTCTCTCTCAAACCCACTAACTTACATTTTTATACAATTTTATATTTAATAAAAACATATGAACTCAAAAGATGTTCAAGCACATATGTACTGTAGATTATATAAATTGAAAATTTTCTTACAGTAAATTACAATAGACATTTCTTTATCCAGTGGAAAACATGTGTTTCGGCAAAGGTATTGCTCGTATTCAAAAAAGTATTTGCCATTTCATTTATGTTGAAATATTTACTGCTTTACTTAAGACTATTTAAGACTGTCAAGATTTTTATTAGAAAAATAAACCTTACTCTTCTAAGTCAGCTGCTGCCCTCTTTCCTCACTGTAGCTAACAAACTGAGGTCATTTGGCACCTCGATTGTGCTTTACACCCAGTTCCACAGGAGGCAGGAAAGCAAAAGCCTTCTCCAAAATACAAATAGTCATTAGCCTCATCTTTCTAATACCATAAAAAGAGATCAATTAATAATTACCCTAACTGCATCACTATACCTCAACATTTATTCTTTAAAAAGAAAACAAACAAACCCCAATATTCTACACTAAGAAAAAAAAAATTGTAAATTTAAGGAATGGAGCCATGAAGTCACTACAATCAACTCGTGCCTAATTTTTATCTTGCATGTTTTCAAAGTATCCAGCATTGACATTGACATATGGTCACAATTTCTTAAAAAATGGGTTAGCCAGGTACAAACCCACACCTGGGATTTTAAAGCCTTTTTAAGCTCTTCCCTCACAGATCACCATCATTGCTGAAGTCCAGAGTTCTAACATGACTAAATTTATTATTCAATCTTACTACTTCTAACAGTATGGGGAAGAATAAGTAAACAATTGTCTCATATAAAAAGAAGAATAGACTCCAACTTTGTTATAGTACAGCATCAATGAAAATATAAATAATAAAAGGTACTCAGTAAAGTTGCACAATGTCAAACTTAAATTTCCAGCTCGTTCTCTCTTTTCATAGTAAGATGTTACTGGATATTTTAACATACACTCATAAAAGCATGTCTTCACCAGGAAATTAGAAAATTTTACAAAGGCTTGTATACACAAAAATTACCACACAGATGTTTGACGTTATTTTTAAATAGAAGTATATGCACTGTGTTGAAAGATCATAAAATATCTTGTTCATCAATTATTGATATTTCACTCAAATATTCAGACAAGCAGTAATTTGTTACTATCAGCTTTTATACAATGAATAATGTTAAGATTCTCAGCAAATTGTCAATGCATGACATAATTTCACAAAGCTTAACATATTATGAATACATCCATTTACAGCAAAGGTATGTAAAATAATGTATTTCAAAGTCTTAATATTAGGTAATAATCACAACACAGAAATCCTGCTGCATCTTCATTTCCACCTGGACTGGGTCCCTACAATGGCTACCGCACAGGGAAGTCTCATCTGTGAACCCCAAACAGGATGAAGCAAGACATGGCTGCAAAACACTTTGTTTTTCCAAGGTAGCAATGTCCTGGAGCATGTGATAAAATCTGGCATCTAGTAAACTCACTGGCAAAGATTTGGGCTCTTACAGCCTTGGGGTACACAAACCTATGTCCTGAATTTTCTGCATAATAATATAACTGAACTTGTGGACCCTTATTCTAATTCCAGTTCACATGTCTTCACACTTTTTTGAGCTAGTTTTTAAGTTCCTTCTTTTTTTCCACTCAGTCCTGCATTGTAAGTGTCCAGCACTGGCAATACAAAAAGAAATACAAAAATTTATAACCACGTATGTGGTTATAATGGAATATCAGAAATGGCTACCATTGGAGTCAGTGAATTAAAAAGCAGATTTCAAAGTTAACATAGCTAGACAGGTTTGTAATATTTTCCAAATAACTGTTTAAACAGTCACACGAAAAATTAAATACAAATGTCAAAGTGGTTATTTTTACATAATGCTTAATAGTAGATAACTCAGTATCTTAACTGATTCTTTGAAACTTGGACTATTACAAAGCATTCTCATTCTGCAACAAAATTCAGTGGTTTCCTCTATTTTTCCTCATAAAAATTTTCAAGAACAACCTCCACAATAATAATTCCCAAGTGAAAGTACAGCTTTAGAATTTCAGCACCAAGAGAAAAATATATGAATACTATTTTTATTCAGAAAGATAAGCATTGCAAAACAAAAATAGATAACACAAAACACTGACATTTATTCTTGCATATATAAATTTTATATTATTCATATAATAATACTAAAAATTTTAACAGCCTTGCTATACACATTAAAAAATTCCTAAAAAGCAATTTCACCGCAACATCAACCTGCATAAACCCTTTTAACCTGCAGCATCGCGCAACAAAATGTAAGCTAATTGCGGTGGCTTATCCACTTACATGGGAAAAAGGAAGAGGCTACTTCACGTTTACCATAGGAAGCATACGGTCAAGGTTAGCACTAAGCAGCTGACAGATAGAACTTGCTACCCATCTGCAATTTGTGCAAAGCCTGGATAACAGAACAGAAAGTGTCAAGCTTTAAATACCAGGGCTTGTGTTGAAACTTTTGCCTTAATTAACGAGGTCCCATCAAAAACCTCCTTCACTACACAGAAAACTAGCAAAAGATGTTAAAATTCAGGTAAAACACTGAAAAAGGAAATACAAATCTGTAAGCCAAAATCGTTATCAACCTTTTTCCCCTCATTTTTGTTTTCCTTCTCCAGAAGTACTGCAAGTCAGAAAACGTTATCATCATTTGCACATGCACCTGCACATAATTATTACTATTACTCTGCATTTATAATACAGTACATTGGATACACAAGGTCTTCTGCTAAACAAAACAGAAAGCTAGCACTCACTTACCTTAAAATGAACTCATGACCTGTATGCAGAGCGTCAGGCATATCAAAGCCTGTAACCCTCCGAAATGCAAGAGAGCTTTTTTAACCGATACAACTAGCATTAAAATAAGATACTCTCAAAACATTTTCAGTAAGCTGTTTTAATATATCTTGCTTATTTAACTGCCTAATTTTAGATGAAAAATCCAAATCAGAAACACGAGGCAGAAAGCATTGTCTTTTCTGAAGTCACAGATGCATATGTTGTGTCTTGCATGAGAAGATACAAGAAACTAACAAGCAATTCTTGCCTTCATTAGCCTCTTCTTGAGGAATCCATCCTAAATGACCATAAGACAGCATTTAAGGTATTTCATGCTGCCGTGCCATCATTGTGATAGCTACTTAACTGATGGCAACTGAATAAGGAAAATAGTATGCATCTGTTCAAAAATGACTGAATGGTGTGCAACAGCTTTCCCCAGCTCTCAAATACTAACCAAATCATGTTTACAATATAGGTGGTTTTTCCCCTCATCTAACCATGAAATGAAATGAAAACTCTTCTAATTCTTCAGTGTATTCTTCTACCCCTCCATCCAACTGTAACCTACATGAACAACTGTCATAAAAATTCAATTTCTTCTAAGGCCAGTCAATTGAGACTAACTAATAATGCAAAATTACCATAAAATGAAACTTACAGGTGGTAAGCCTTATTCACTGACCTTGAAACAAATTTCAAGAGTGAAAGACTGAAGACACTCTCAAAAAAAACCTCATTTTTTGAGGAGGGGTGAAAAAAAATTAGAAAAAAAAAGTACTGGCAAAAAGTTGCTGCAGTAAGATTTTCGATATGTAAACAATTCTCTGTTTTATCTCTTCAATTCTAAGTTATTCTATATATTATAAGTGTTGCGATCTTTTTCCTCATATAAAACACTGTCTTAGTTTCAAATTAAATATTGTTGAAGGTGGTCACAGAAATCTGGGGTTCAAATCTTCCATAAGTTCTCAGCCTTTTTAGATATATGTGTATTAAGGCTTTTTCCTTAAAATTTCTTTACATTAGTATCACAACAAAGCAAACAAGTTTACGCTACAAAAGTTAATGCAGTATTTTGTTTGAAGGTTGTAAACTTCTGCTGAATACTGGCAACTAAAATATCAAACATTTACCAACACAAGAAAATAGCAAAGCAAAACATCCCACATATTTCTAAAAATGCTGGCCAAACTGGAAGACTACAGCTTCAGTCACAGACATTTACTTCTGGAGCTCTGTAAAATGTAACATAAATTACCTGTAAGGAATACAAAGGTAGCTAATGAAAGCTCCATATCAAATTTAACATCAAAATCACTAAATTTTCATCCTTCATTAACTACAAAACCTAGCAAGTTCCTACCACTTACTATATTTTCCTTCTTAAAAACATTAGTACTAATTAGCTTCTATTTTAAATTCTCAAACTAAAATCTGTATGCAGAAATAGCAACTCTGCCTTCTAAAATAATTATTGTAAAACAAGATCAGAAGGCAAAGCTGCTACAGCTTTCTATCTACAATTTAAAATGACTTTTCAAGTTTTCTAGACTTTAGAATATTAATATACTGACTGCATCTTATATAACTGATAGTCATAGAATCATAGAATCATAGAATGGTTAGGGTTGGAAGGGACCTTCAAAGGTCATCTAGGTCCAACCCCCCTGCAAGGAGCAGGGACATCCCCAACTAGATCAGGTTGCTCAGAGCCTCATCCAGCCTGGCCTTGAACGTTTCCAGAGATGGGGCTTCCACCACCTCTCTGGGCAACCTGTTCCGGCGTTCTATAACTCGCAAAAATTTTTTCCTAATTTCCCATCTAAATCTACCTCACTCTATTTTAAAACCTTTAGTCCTCGTCCTATCACAACAGGCCCTTCTGAACAGCCTCTCCCCATCTTTCTTGTAGGCCCCCTTGAGGTACTGGAAGACTGCTATCAGGTCTCCCCGGAGCCTTCTCTTCTCCAGGCTGAACAGCCCCAACTCTCTCAGCCTGTCCTCATAAGAGAGATGGTCCAGCCCTTTTATCATCTAGTCACCACAAATCAAACTAAAAATTTAGGTTTCAATTTCCTCCACATATTTCAGACACTTTGTGTGGACTTAGAAGCAAGAGTTGAGATACAGTTCAGTTTTCCTTGCTTATCTGCATATCACATTCAGCTTAACCTTTTTGCTGTTAAAATGCTTAAAAAAAAAAAAAAAAAAAAAATTGCATGCTGATGTAACTGAAGACTCATCTAAACCTTATTACCACTCTTACTAGCCCAGCCCTGCTTGCAATCACATCAATTAATGCAATACATTAAAATCAAACTCTTCCATTTCAAACTTTAGGAGAGCTTTGACATCTCTGCTCACCAGTGGTGACGGTTTAACTGTCAACCCCACAGAAACAACACCAAGCAAGAGTGAATGCTTCTGAAAAAAAAAATATATTCTGGAAGCTGAACACTCTAGGAAGTTATTTACCGTTATTATTTCCCCTAGGTCTTTCCCCCCTGCCCCTTTTTCTCCCCTTCCATATTCTTTATACCTACTACAACTGTCTTTGAGCAGACTTCCACACGCTTCATAAAATCAACAAGGAACTTCCATGATATCAAATTAGAACTTTCCTGGCCTGCATTTCATCTCCCTAGCCCGAGTTAAAACTAATTTACAGTTTACTGATGTAACCATTACCTATTTCAGTGCCTGCAGATTTCTCATATTTCAAACAATCCTTTTTATATCTGTTTCACTTGAAAATTCATCAGATTATCAAAGTGTATTTTAACTACTTGGTATAAACTTAATGATACAGAATTCTCATAGCTGTTTTCCTCCTCTTTTTGGTTATCTAGTTCCATTACTGAAGCATCTACAATAGAATTCAATGTTCCATGACAATTTTTCTAATTTATACTGAGAGATATTATTATCCTACAATAGCGACAAAACTCTTCTTTCTAATTCAAATCTGCTTCTAAAATTAAAAGAGAAAAAAATTCAAACAACAGAAACCAAGCTTGCTTACTTTGTACCTCTCAGACACTTTGTAAGTTTCTTCCACTTGCTAAGAATCTTCTCAGTAGCAATCCACAGACCTACTAGCATTTATTTTCATAATGTATGGGGTTGTTTTTATTGTCCTTGCCTTATGCTTCACATATCTCATCCTAAAATCATTAAATTCACGTGTTATTAACTTTCTTATAGCCGAACCCTCAAGTATTTGGAAGAAAGTGTGGCTAATGTTCCTGTGGCTCTATTTAATTTGTAAATTTTAAGCAGCAGTATTAACAAGTCACAACTTTTTTTTAAAAAACACTTCACTAAGATTGAGTAGAACCTTGAGTTTAATGATTTAATGAATTTTATTTTTAAATAGGCATGTTAAATTGCTTTAAAATTGCCATGCCTAAGCAAGTGAAAATTCATTTAATTTAAAAATAGGTTAAAATTTCAGCCTGCATCCACTAGTGCTAAAACTCAAATATAAACTTTATATGGTAAACCAATACAAACTTGAGCATAGCAAGCATCACAAAGAACAACTTCATACAATTTTACTAATAATCTGATCGAGTACACTATTCACGTATTAAAATGTCAGCTCAGGTTCAGCTTTTGTTACCTGACACAAACTGCAGAACACTATTATAAACTCTCCTTTCCATACCAATAACTTCATGATAACAGACAGAATTAATGTACATGAGAAATATTTTTTGAACAACTGTCACAAAAGTTTCACAGGAAAAGGATTAAAATCTGCAAAACTGCATTAAGTTCTTGGACTCAGCAAGGAATAGAAGACATTGAATTCTAATTTCCAATCAGTCTTTAATATGTTCAGTATTACATTAGAAATACATAATCACAGCTTCCCACTTCAATAAAAGACGCACCTTAAAAAAATTCAGACAAATTTAGAACAGCTCTTGTGGTGTGATTGTTATATTAAAAAGAATGACTGAAAACTTAGTTTGAAAACAGATAGATCAGTGGGAATAAACCATATAATGACATTGTATCTTCTGAATACAAGAGGTGCTAGTTAACTTAGAACTAATGTTTCCATAAAATTTTCAAGCACCTTTTAAATGAAGTGCTTTTATACGAACAGGTAAAAAGAACCTATTTGAGAAATCAATTAATTACAAAATAAATAATTTATTAAAATTATATTCCACAGAAGAATTATCATTCTCATGTCTATATTAAGCATTAACATATAAATATGCATTTACATAATGCAGTCATGCTAGAATACTTTACAATCAAAGCTGTTACAAAATGCTTCAGTTAATGTTTGCTAGAAAGACAAATGTTACAGCGTTAACAGTAGAGGTTATTACACTTAGCTTTGTAAGCTTTGTGCACAAAATGCACAAATTGAAGCACATACAGAAACCAACTACACAACCACAGATACATATTTATTCTACATATTTACACAACTGTGTAATATTTGTCATCCTGTCACAAAAATGGAAAAGTCATTGAAAGGCTTTCAACTAGAGGAACTACATCGCATGGCTGACTTTACTTCAATCTTTATAGTGTTCATTTGGAAGCTTCCTCTCAATGCCATAAATTCCTGTTATATTAAGACTGATGATGTCATGGACATTTTCAAAAGCCAATCAAATTAGTCTCTCAGTCACTGGTTCTGTAAATCCAAAATAACACAAGTCTTTTTTCCCTGAACCCCTTCATTCTGTGACGTACCATCAACATCATCTGCAGCTTCGCTCTCTTCTTCTTCTAGTATTTCAAAAGGAGTCAATACATCATAGAGAAATGAGAGAAAGCCATAAAACCAATCAGAGCTTTCCTCTGCTAAAATATTAAGGACTTCCTCAAGGGAATCAATATTTTCATTACTGCCATCTTTGGTCAGGCCTACACAAGAATAGAGGAAAAAGAGAAAGGGAAGGAAAGAAAGAAAAAAGAAAAAAAGAGACAGCAGTTAGGTGGAAAGAGGAAATTGTACAAGGCAGATCTGTGAAAGACATGTCATGTCACAGACAGTGGTCTTTACAGGAATGCTAATTAGGAAATAGAAAGATGTTAAGAAAGTTGAATCTTTCAAAGTATAGACTATAATTTGGAAAACAAACATGCACAATATTATGTCAAAATCTTTTAAAAAGGCAGCATCTTTTCTTTCTCTTCTTCCTAGTCCTACACCCAAATACATTTATATTCAGTTTTCTTGCTACAGTATTTACCTGTAGATAGTTTAACAGTAATCCTCCACTACTTAAAATCATCCCATTTGCCTTTTTTTTTAAAACATCATGTTCAAATTTGAGAGCTTGCAACTAATAGCTCATAATAACATTTAAAAGTAAACAGCATTCAAATACACTTCTCACAGACATACTGTTGAAGATAACATTTATTCAACCATGCAGAATTTTTTTTTTGCTTAGAAGTGAGGATTGGTTTGTTTTGGGGTTTGCTGGGTTGCTTTGCAGTTTGCTTGCATGTTTGGGTTTTTTAGCATGCTTCGCAACCATTTTTTTCTATTATATTTATTGTACATGATATATTTGATCCTCAGGGATTCACTCCAAATCTGAGGATATACACAACACTAGATAAAAATGAACACATATCCAATATAAAGGATATATGTACTGTTACACAGAAAATCTAAAACAAGCTAAAGACAGCTAAAGAAGAGATGACCAGAGCAGTGAAGAAAGAGCTCGCCACTTCTAAACTCTCTGATACCAGGAGTTGCTATCCCGGGCTACGAGATCCACTGACCTAACGGGTGTTTGGAAAATACAAATAAGCCATGATTAATGCTTTTTTTTCCCTCCTGTATTTGGGGGGGGGGGGTTTGTTTGTTTGTTTTTGTTTTGTTGTTTTTTTTTTTCCCCATTAAAATCCACTGTTTGATAGGTATTACTAAACAACATTTCAACTTTTCCATTCTGGGAAAAGTACAACAGAATGACCAAGCAATAACAAATGTCAATTATTAGTAAGCTTTAAAGCAGGAGAGGGAGGAATTTCCCCCACTTCTAACCAGAACAAACCTCTGTTTGTGTTGGAAGGCAAAGCAGAAAAGTGAGCTAAGGGTGAACACAGATTTCTGAGACAAAATTAAGTGAACATGTTGCACATGCAGACTACAAAGCAATATTAAGTGTAGGTTAATGAAACACTGAAGAGAGAGGAGTTCACGCCAGAGACATTTAACACATTTCGACACGGTTTTCTTACAGTACATAGTGAAAGTATCAATGATAATTCTGAGGAAACTTCCAAGTCCATGATGTTCCACCTCCTTGTACCTGGACGTCCAGAACCTCTACTTGAGTGACCAGCCATTCTCTTTAATTTTTCACTGGACAGCCCAAAGGTTTAAAAATGACAGACTGAATCCAGGAGGCAATCAAGGTATTATAAATATCCCTCTCCAACTTCTTCCATGGTTTAGTTCTATAAAAATTAAATTTTATAGACTTAACTTTGTACATGGTAGTCAGTCATCATTCTAATTTGTTTTCAAAATTTGGATCAAGTAATATAAAAAGACATAAACTAAATTAAGCATATTTACTGAAGAATAACATCTCAATATAAGAATGGAAACCTGAATCTAAAAAAATAAAAAATTAAGGAAAAATCTGATTTATAAACACAGAATTACAAATATTTGTGTCATTTTATTCTGTTGGAATCTGGCACTAAAAAAAAAAAAAAACCAAAACCCAAAAACCACATGAAAACCAAAACACCACTCACAAAAGACCCCAGGCTTTAGATAGTGTTTCTGTAAGCACGTGAAGAACCATACAGATGCCCTTGTTCTTGCACTAAGTCAAGAATAAGACTCTTGGGCAATTATCTTTATAAAATCTAACATGGAATACAGCAGCATATTTTCTTTGTAAAGATTAGGACACCAAAGGGAACCATAGAGATTGGAAGAATACATCTTACAGTTTTTACCATAAAATCATGTAACAACAAAACTCCAAAACTTTTCTTTACAGTTCTTTACAAAAACTGTCCAAGATTAATATAACGGTAAAAAAACTTGAGTTACAGAAAGTAACACACTATTTTGGTTTTGTTTTTTTCCCCTATTCTTAGAAAGAATTAAAAAAAAAAAAAACCAAAAAACCAAGATAATTAATACTCAAAAAACATACTTTTGATCGTCATTCATCCCCATCATCAAGAACTCCTTTTCAAAGTAAAACTCACATACTGATAAGCACATAGAAGAATAGTTAAGTACCACCTGAAAATGGTGACAAAAATGGAACTGCCCAAGCAGGCAGCCATATCATGCTAAATCAGTGACTCACAGGAAATAACTACTAGACTAGAGAAGTCTAAACATTACAATTTAAATCAAACTGTGATGGAGGGAGTAAAAATCTTTGTCTATCCAACAATGTTACCACAACCAATGTGGTAGAGGGCTTGCTGACATTCATTTAACAAGACAAAGCCTTTCTTCCCGTGTAAACATCTCTTTTATGAGAATGAGACTATGCAAACCTCTAATATCTGAAGGTGCTACAGCAGAATGTAAGAAAAAAAGAGAAGAGTACAAAACTTACCCTAAACAGCTGAGGTGTACAACAGCATTCTTTTAACTCCTATTATCTCACCACAGGTTTTCTAAATGTGTAGTCAAGTATGATTGCTTGAAAATATTTTTTTCTACTACAGGTGAACCATGAGGAAAAAAAAAATTGGTTTACAGAGGCTTGGATTCTACTGTTTATTACGCTTTCTTTGCTGATACACCACGTTTTGTTTATTTGGTTTTTTTTTCCATTTTCTGCACAACCAAACTACTCTGAACTAAATGCACAAGAACAATATTGATGACTTTCTGCAGCTCCAGCTCCAAAATTGTACTAACTACTGCAGCCATTCAAGTAGAATTTCTCATGATATTTTTCCTTGTTAAAAAGGACTAAAGTATAAAAATTGGCTAACCCCCAAAGATTCTATTACAACAGACATTGGCACTCCCTATACATGCCTTTTTCGTACTATTACTAAAGCCACTGTATCTCTGTACTGAGCTAAAGTAAGTACAAAAGTGTAACACTCCTTCTGAAAAGAGTAACTTCCTTCAAAGAAGAATCAGAATGAGGTGGACAAAAAGGGGTAAGAGAATTTAAGTAAGGGCAAGATTAAGGACGAGATTAAGGATGAGATTAAGCAGCCTCTCTTCCCATTCCCAAAAGGAATTCAGTAAACAGAACATTAGAACCTGTGAAAAGAAACTGCAAGATAAACCACATGCTAGCTTCAACAAGTTTGCATTTCCACTGTGGATAATTTTTTTTTATAAACGCATACAAAACTAACTCAACAAACATTTGGGGTTGGCTGGCTGGCTGGGTTTCAGGTGAGGTTGTTTTCCTCCCCACCTCTTACTTGAAAGGAGGGGAGGAAAAGGGGAAGAACATACTTCTTGCGCACCATTTTTAAAATTACACAAATACCTCAAGATAACTTAATAATCAAACCTCCTTTGATTTAAACAAATAGAATAGACCCTATCACACCTCATACATACAAGAAATAAAATAATAATTATTAATTCTTCTACTTAAGTGTGCCCAAGTAGTACAGAAAATAATTACATTAGCAGCTACTAAACCATTCTTTGAAATATAAAATAAACTCATGCTGGTAGAAGCATTTCTCAAAATTAAATTAACTTAAAAATATATTTACCATTAACACGCAAATTAAATCTTTTAATTTGTAGAAAAAACTAAAGATTATGGAAGTGGACAACACTAAACCACTGTACACACCACAATTTCAATATAATAATAATAGCTAACTAACAGAAAAGAAAAAAAAGCACGACTTCCTAGCATTAGACATCAAACAGTAGTATCTCCTTTTTAAGTCAATACTAAATTAGAAGAGAAACCATTTGCTGTTGTAATTCCCAGAAAGTAATGTCTTCAAACACAGCATATTTACTAACAAAATCCTCACAAATGAAACATAAAAAGAGCTATGCATTGAATATTTAGAAAGTTACCCTAATGTAGTTAAATATAGCTTTACTATACGGTTTTCTTTAGTATAAAGAAAGTATTTAGTATTCTGGAAGACAAATTCCTCAAGAATGAATCAAGTCTTTCAATTTCTGCATCAATTAAATAATTCTAGTCTGCATAGTGGTGTTTAGTTAATATTAAATGTTAAATACAATACAAACAAGCACAATAATTTACTGGGAACTTCAGTTCATATTATATGCTAGTTATAAAAAAAATATTTTTAGTACTTTTATAAATGTTATATAACTTTCTAAAATTTACCATTTCCTTTGTACTGCAGAAAATATTAATGAGATCAATTCATATTTTTAAGTATTAAAGAAAATAATAAAAGTAACTTCTGATCTGTGACCTTTTAATGTCACATTTGAAGTATAAGGTTTAAATGCGTGATAAGACAAGCTTATAATAGAAACACTGTCATGTACTGGCAGAATTCCCAGCTATATCAAGTTGTATAAAACAGAGACGTAACAAAGCAGCAGCATGTTTCTGGCTACCACCTTGGCAATCTGAATCCAACTAATATGATCCACAACAGACTGATATCCACTTTCTATACACTACATAACAGACAGAGAAAGATTAAGATTGTAACTATACAAAGTGTTACCTTAATCACCATATATATTTAACACCCAATTTGTAGCTCTGAAGTCATTCAGAGCACTGGAGATTCTTTGGAGTGCCTCTCATAATCACACCACTGCAAACTGGTTCAGTAATTTTGATTGCATGAGTTTTCTTTAACCATGAATGTATTAAACAAATGAACCCCCCCCCCCAAAAGACTTGCTAATTTCTGCAAACATAAGTGGGGAAAAATAAACTGATGACAAACTGATTTTTATGGAGTATGAATTTCAAATAGCATGCCATAACATCCTGATATACTACTGATAGACTATTGATAAGTTTGACTAGTTTGAGACATTCCCTCTCTCCATTTGCCCTCTGCTCCAGCTATTATTTACTAGCTCGGGTTTTTGTTGTTTTTTTGTTCAACTTGCTGGTTTGACTGCTCAGAATAGGTTTACATTTGAACAAATCAATTAAAGAAAAGTAAACTTTCTAACATCAGGTAGGCAAGAATTATCTATCCAATGCTTGATTGCAAAGCCAAAGACAGTAGTGCTTTAACTGCTAGAAGATGTAGGTAGAAGGGCAATATCACGAAGCATGTCTCGTGATTGAAATTTCTCTTTGAAGATACATACTGAACAGAAAGACATTCTCCAAAACTATAAGGAACAGAAGCCTAAACCAGGATTCAACATCAAAGAAGAAAAATACATGTAATGTAGGATTTCTGAAGGGCAAAGAAAATGAACAGACTTGTGGAGAACTCGGACTAGAGAAAAGATACAAAAATCTGCTAAACAAATAGTCATCCAAGAAGTACAAAGGCTTGTTGGAAGTAATTTTTAAATGGACCTGGCTTAACATGTTAAAATAAATAACATTTTAACTCTTGAAGCATCTTAAGCTCTGCATCTGATGAATTTACTAATAACCACAAGCATCTTTCAATAGTCGACACAGCAGCAACCACCACCTAACTTCAAAATATTCCTGTAAGTAATTAAATGCTTTCCACTTACATTGCTACATTAGGAGAAAAAGAACGCAACTTGCTACAGCAAGTTGCACACACAATCCTACAACTTGCATTAAGAAAAAATCCTACCACAAATAAATCAATTTAAGTTGTCCAATTAGGAAAAAAACAGAAATATTGTTTTGACATTAAAAAAAACCAATCATGAATATGACAACTGAATTATATAGATTATTCCACGTGTGTTTGTACTTGCCTAGCAATACTTTAGCATCTTCCACATCAAAATCTCCATCTCCATCAGCATCATATATCCCAAGCTTGCCTAGAAATGCAAAGAGAGGAAAAAGAGATAATTAGGGATTCAGCAGTTTGTTTCCAGCACAGTGTTTTCAATGGGTAATGTTTGACTGTTGATGCTGTGTTTGGTTTTTTGTTTGGGGTTTTTTTTTTGTTTGCTTGTTTGTTTGTTTTTTTTTTTTTAATTATTTAGCCGTACTCTTCTTAACCACATTTTAAATTTCCTGGAAAATATTACAAATACTTTAAGTTCCTTTCTGCATTTCCTAGACTTTAGACTGAACACAAGTTAGTCTTTTTTTCCACACATTTATGCTGGTGTTTGCAAATTTATAACAAAACTGTAATTAAGTGATGCGCTTTATGTGAATACGCTTTAGTCAGAATAAAATTTAAGTTCACAAGGAACATTCAACATGTTTGAGGTCAAAGAAATAATAAAACAAGAATTAATCAAATAATCACTATTTGTTTTCTGATTATACACTTCTTGCCATTCTAATTTATCAGGAAAAAAAGATAGGTATATAAATTTTAGTGCCAAGTCAATAGAAGGTAAGCAACCTACTTCCCGGACAACGGAAAAAACATTCCTAATTTTTATCAGCCACTGTATAACACTCACTGCAGACAAAAAAGTTGTCCATGCTTTTATAGGTGACTAACACATCAGACTTCTCACTTTCATTTTTGAAACTGCAGCTCCACCAGCCCTAAGTATATGCAAAATGAGAACTCAGTTTCTATTAAAAAATAACTTTTAGCATAGAATCATGGTATCCAGGACTAGAAGTGTCCTGGGATCACCAGTGAGTACGGAGCTATCTAATTAGTTTTGATAAAATTCAGACATAACTTTTAATAGGATTGAAACTGCACACTGTTTGCAGAAGAGCTCCAAGTCCTTATAGTTTGGCAGTTTATTATTGCACTTGTCATTCTCTAAATGGAGGCAGAACTTGATTGCCACTAACATAAATGAAATATAGTTCTTAATGTGGTACTCAGAAAATCAGAAAACAGTTTGTGGAAGAAAAAGTTCAGACTTGGGTCTAGACTAGACAACAATAAGGCTATCACCACTGTATGGAAGCAATCAATTAGAAAGGATCTTTATCAGTTTTTGGTTAAACACAGTAGACTGGTGCAATAAGTGTAACTCTCCTCAAGTAAGAAGAATTGTATCATCTTCAAAACCATGAAGAATGAGATAGATGAGAAATGATTGAGTTTCATGTCACTACAGAAGAATAGCAATTCTCTAAAAAATTAAAAACAAAGAAGTAAACCAAAATTTTTAGCCAAGGGACTGTAAAGTAAGCTTTTTTCTCTAATGTCCTACCTTGTAGAACCTCTGACAAGTTATAACGGAAATCCTTTGCTTTGGCTGCATGCATGGTAAAAATATAGAAACCATTATTTGCATCACTAGATACCATTAAGTTTCAAATCAGAATCTTCTCTCAAAATCAGTCCAGATCAAAAAAAAAAAAAAACAAACCACGTACCAATACATTTGTAAAGCTGCAAAGCTTGTAAAATCAGCAGTTGTAAGAGTGCATGTTGAATCCTACAACATTAGGGACAACAGCTATGTCACCTATGGACATATATCTTGACATTTGACATATTAATTCTCACCGTTACATATATTAGCAACACTATCTTAACATTGTCATATTGAGATACAGTTATCACTGTTATAAGCTTAAAACTGAGGTCACTCAATGAGAGGATGACTGATCAATTGTCCTGAATCCATCAGAGGAGTGGTCACATAAGCCACCCACTTTCAACCGCTACTGCAAGTTTCCGAGAGCTTCAATCGAAACAATGCATATAGAGCTGACATTTCAAATGAACTACAGTATACAAAGAGATCCAAATCTATCCTTGGAGATTTCTTCAATTCTTTAATAAATGCAGTATGTTAATAACCTTTTTCAGTCTTCTGAGAATCCCATTTTAACATTATAATAGAATTCAGCATTAAAACGTACTTTTTGAACTACATTGCCTATTCTTATCATGTAGGTCATTTGCAAACACTGCAGTAGTCAAATCAGCTGTCTAGAAATATAAAACAGCCTCCATCTAGTGCATATCATAATAATTATTAGAAGCGTCTTAAGATTCAAAATTCTTACCTAGAACTTCTTCATAATCTACAAGTTCAAACCAGACAACTGCTACTGATGTCCAAACTCCCAGCAAAGCAATTACCATAAACCAGGTGAAAAATGAGCTTCCAGAGAGGCCTTCTTTCTTTCCATTCTTGCCTCCTCCATGCTTAGTCTCTGTTAAAATAAGGCAAACAAGTAGGAAAAATTGATTTGATAAGAGTTAGAAAATTATGATTGAGAATATAATTATAAATCTTGTTTCTTATGACTACACAGAATACAAGACAATACAAGTAACATTTTTTTTTTTGGTGTTCTGTTTTGTTTCTTTAACTTCACCACTGCTACTTGTTTTCCATATCACTGGGAATTACAGTGGGAGGTTTGGTGATTATCTAAGTAAAATCCCTATAACCAATCAAACTCCAAAAACTCACATGTAATTTGTCTTAACAACTCAGATGGAAATCCCCCCTTCCTCCCCTTCAGTGTATATTTATACAGAGCTTAGCATTCCTGAGATGCTCTGCATTTGTGCCAACAGTTCTCTAACTGCCACCAGAGGGCAATACGACCACCAGAAAGTTTGGAAGAAAAGCATTTCTTCCGAAGCAAGTTTCAAAGTTAGTTGAATTAGCTCACGGAATCAACGTGAAAATTCAAATAGCCTAAGAAGGCTCTAATATCTAAATCATATTAAGGGTAAGACTTCAAGTTCAGACATTCTACCAAGTAAAAATATCTCCCCTATTGCTTAGAATCAAGCAGAGATTCACTATGTGCTGAATACCTTCAGACTTCCAATTCCATGAAACATAGAAGTAAAAGATGAAGCAGGGACTTAATGCAAATCACAGCTTTATTTATAACTGCATATATGGAAAGCTAGTGTATCTAAAAAACACAGTAGGTATAAACAAACCACTGCAAAAAGAAATACCTCAACCTAGCTTAGAGGGTTTCAAATGGGTATAATCACTAAAGAAAACAAATTCCTTGGTCCATTGTTTTAGGATTAAATTAGGGAAAGAGGGATATATGTAGTAAATAAAAGTGCATCCAAAAAGATGCCTGTGGCCCCTCTCCAAAGCTCAAGGTCTCCTCTTCTGCCTCCTGATACTACTGCTGCACGGCCTGGCACTTGGCCGCAGCTTGACAGCTACCAGCCTATTCCACTTCATTCCCTTCCAAGCACCAGCCTTTGCCTGTTCAGCCACATTCAATCCTAGTTACTGAAGTAAAACTACTTCTTACATATTTTTAAATACTCAATGAACTTTGTCATTAATATTGTGATACTATAATAAGGTAGGGAGTTAACTTTATCGTACTAACTGCAAGTAATGTTTAATGTATTTAACACCACCGATCAGGGAAGAAGACAAAAAGTACTCTCAGCAGCTAAATGTCAATGTGATTGTTTTTTTAGAATAAAATGGAGTAGCTCTGAAAGATGAGTAATTAGAGAGTAGTGATTAACTTACTTATTTCTGTAAGAGATATACAGAAGTAATTTCAGACTCTGCTTGCTGTAATAAGCTAACCTTTCATTATTTGTGCTATACATAGAGTTCAGATCAATAAAGAAAAAAAAACACAAACAAAACCAATAGGCTCCAGCTCTTACTCAGCTCAGCAATTTAATAATAATTTTTTAAATTCTTTTATTAAGACTACTCCATACAAAGATCAAATAACAACTATGTAGCTTCTTTTCTATATTAAACACAAAGTTGCCTTGGTATAGCCTGTCCAATAATATTCAGAGAAAAATCAAGACAACTTAGCCTCCCCTCAGGCATGTATTGTTTGCTACTGCACAGTACCCTAATTACGTATGTGCAAGGTCCAATATACATAACTCATCATAACATCTCTCTTGTTGGAAAAACATACAGGTAGCCTGAAAATAGAGGCAGAGATAAGCAGCCCATATATGAAAATTATTTAACATACTCTTGAGATGGAAAAATTTAATATTCAGAAATAAACAACTATACTATGTAATAGAAGAACTTCGCTATTGTTCCAATGTAGTCAATGGAAGCTTTATACTTCATTTAAAATGAAACCTCAAGGGTAAAAATATTTTAAATTATTCCAGGTTACAACTATGTTCTAGAGCAAACTAGGTATTAGAAGAGGCAATTAGGAAAGAGAATTTTACTGTATTTCACACTTATTTACCTTACTGTTTTCTACTGTTTATTGCTAGTTGCCTCTGAAGAAAGAGGCTTTACTTATTTCAAGAAAAGAACAAGAAAATGAAAAAAAAAAAAGATAACTTATTCAAGTAATCAAGAACAGTTGGTCCTATTTTTTCCAATCTAAAAGACCATTTCATACAAACCCCTCAAAAACATATTATTTTCAAAACTCTTGAAAAATTCTACTAAGAATTCAACCATGGCAGCTTGATCAGGCATCATTTTAATATATATGGAAGTTACATAACACAAAATTTACCTACGGTCTGCACAGCTAACCCTACATACAGGGCCAGAACAACACATTGCAAGGACTGACGCTGGCTCAGAGCTTATTTCAGACAGTTAATTCTTGATTCAAGCCCTTTCCCTACACATGCTGCCAGCCATGTCAGAAGTAGGTCACTTGCCATATCTGGTAAGCCTGTGCTTACACCACCAGATGTCTTTATGCAAACATCAGAAAGTCTTAAAGTATGCTCTGTTCCCCAACGGCAAATCTTTAAAAGTCCTATACCTCACCCACCTCACGTTAAGAGTCATGTCTGGATAAAAAGGTACGAAAACCTTTTTCCTTTTACTTTAGCTTGCATTAAAGACATCTCGTAATTTCACATACTCCAAAAATAACTTTAAAGTCAGATATTTGAAGACAAAATGTCCCTTATGCTAACATGTGCTTCACTCAAGTAAAAACCAAGTTACAACTAACCACCTTCCATAAACTCATTAAATACGTCTACTCCGAAGGATATTTAATCAAAGAGAACAGAGGCAGTCTGTAACGCAGACAGGAACAGCAAACGGGCTAGAAAACATCAACATACCACAGTAAGCCAGTTATTTTGCTGATTACAAAATCAGGCAAAGCCGGTATTTGCAACTATGCATTTTCCATTTATTCCCAAAAAGGTTAGGATTATACCTGTGTCGTCAGCCATAACATTAGTGCTCGATTTCCACAGAGAGCAGGAGTGTGTCGATATCTCCAAAAATTAATGTTGAAGACAGAATAAGAAATGATTTATCCTCACTGTAGTCTTGCAACAGGAGCAAACAAGTTTCCTAAAGCCAGCTCAGCTGGAACTCGAAACTGGACCCAAGAGAAACCTCTCCTCCAAATCTATTTTTAGAGCAGTTATCCTCAGGAGCCAAACGCTTTTCAGAACTCATATGGCAATCCAGTTCTGACGACAATCAAATTCACTTACTCCTCCTAACAGAGCATCCTGGGTAGTTGATCCTTTCCCCTCCCCTTTAATCCTCCAACATCCAATACAGCAGCGAATGAAACCGAGCACATTGTACTGTAGTATTTTTGCTGCAACGTATGCCTCAGTGCCTGAGCTCTAAGGACATTAAATCCATCAGCACAAGCTGAAACACAAGTCTGAACACAAAGCTTGCCTGCTAGCATTTCTTGGGCGAGGGCCAACTTAACTTTTCTCCATGTTGCCACTCCTCTACCAGGCTCCCCAAATATCCTGTAGAGACTGCTCATTTGAAACTTGCTAACTACTTTAAGAATAAAAGACAGCTTATTTCCAAAACATAGTTTTGAATCTTCTAAAAGTTTTAGTTGAAAGCAACCACATGCATTCCTGCCAAATAATTTTCTGATCAGAACTGTTCCCCTGGTACACCTCATACTTGTTTCTATCAGACTGAAAGGAGAGTTACTGACAGTTTCACCACAGCAAAGCCCATCTCCCTAGAGTGCAATATACAACATGTCAGAAAGCTAAACTAGGCAAATTTTCTATTGCACATTTGTTAAAAGTGGCAGAGGTGCTGATTTTACTTTGTTTCCCTCTCCCCTTCCAGAAAAGATTAAGACTAACTCATCTCACTCATCCCTCCCTCAAATCCTGACAACAAGCACAGTACCTGCACAATTTAAAGCTAACACAAATGATGAGTGATCAACACACTCTCTTCTTCTTAAGGACCAGAACAGGAGGAAGAAACCCACTAATACACTATTCCACTTATTTACATCTTCAATTTTAGCAAAGTATTCTTTTCCCACTGCATTTCAAACAGAAGCCAGTTCCTTTTGGGTGGAAGACAGAAACAAACTCATTTCTCATTAGCAGCAACTCTAATGAAAATTTCAGGATCTAGCACATTGCCTTTCTTCCCCTATGCTTCTTAAAATAACATATTCATCAGGTAGATGGAGTGAACAGTAGATTGTCACAGCTACTTTGAAAAACAACATCTACCTCCTGTGGTTTTAACATCCAGCTACTAATTACCAAATGCAATTCCCAATAGCTCAAGGGAGAAAAAGAAGTGAGAAATAACACTTGAGTTTAAGACTTTCCAAATAGATGTAAAGGAACTACAGGCAGTTGATGATGTAACTAGTGTATCCATTAACTATCTTTAAAGTAACTTGAATATATCAAACAGAACAGATGCTTTAAGAAAGATCTCCTGACTAGTGCATGTCAGCAACTTAGGTGATGCACAAGCGATTTAGAGCAAGATAGGAGGAAAATTTAAATAACAGGTAAAAGTCACCAAATACATGGAGAAATCAACAGCTTATTAAGGGAAATAATTTTATGCGCAATGTTAGGTAGCCTATTGCATATAAAACCTATAGTGTTTTGACAGGCATTTGATGAGGCAATTTGTTGCCTCAAACAAATGTTCACTTCAACTGCACCTGCATTTGCAGATACCAGGTCTTAGAACAAGTGAATTTAACTGATGCTGAGAAACAAGAGTCCACATTATACTTACTTTGGGGGACATGCTCCAAACTAGATCTTGCCTGTGTCAATGCCCATAAGTGGTTGTAGCACACCTTTCCATTTCATTTAACTCAAACTTAAGTAAGTATCCTCAGGGACAACAGCACAATGCATAAAAGCGAAATGAGTGGAGACAATTAAGAAACTGATTTCAAATGTACACTCCCAATGGGAACCAACACACATGCTGACCTTTAACCAAGTACCCACAGCCTTATCTTGTGCTCTTTAAAAATCATTTGATTGCAAAAACATGTCTTCCCAAGGAATGACAAACATCTCTCCTGAAAGGGGAGGCTATAGCTAAATTGGAAAACTCTTTAGAGTCATCAAAAGGAATATGCATCAGAAAGCCACAAAACTGACCTATACACCCCATGCAGAGCATACATTAACACACATCTTGAAAAATACAGCTTACACATGCATCTCTCTGAATGCTCTATTTCAAAATACTAAACAATATAAATTTTGTTAGTTTTGTGGAAGATGAAGGTTAAATTGAATAGATGTATATTTAAAATGCAATTCAAAATTGGCATAGTTAAGTCAACAGCGTAGACTTCTTGCGAGGTCTTGTTCTACTGTGTTCTCCTGTGACTATCCACCTCTGGATCACTACCAAAGTGCAAGCAAAGAAGCTTAGAGGAAAAAAAATGTCAACTATGAACACAAAAATAAAGGCAGACTTCAAAGCATCAAGCTAAACTTTTGTAATGTGTATAATTATTTCTCACAAAGGTGCATTAGGAAGTAATACGGAAGCAATTACGGATTATCACATGAAAAGAAGGGTGCACACCAGCAGGCAGTCATTAGAAATTAGAAAAACACAGTAAAAGGAAAAACAATGAAACACTAACCTCAGAGAAAGACCTAAAAATGGCATTTCAGAAGTAAAAATTATCGGCTAGATCATAGAGACACTTTAGAACAATCTTGTTTCAAAAGTGAAATGCAGAGTGATAAAAACAGATATAGGAGAGAAGCAAAAAATTAAAATAAGTTACAACAGAACTGCCCTACCACCAATAGAGCCGAATTAATAGCAGTGCAAAGACAGAAAACCATCTCTCTTGTACGAGCATGGCCTACTGCCACTTGACATTTTTGTCAAATTATATTTTCCAACATGATTAATGCTAAAACAACTTTTGCAAGCCATTCTCAGCAATAACATTGCAGTTAATTATTTTAAACAGTTTTTACACAAATGTTTTTTGGGTGATGTCAGTAACAAGTACTTTGAGTACAATACCTATTAAAGGGAAGTTTACAGCATTCTCTGCAGATACTATTTTCCCTCGCCCATTAAAATACAACGGTTTTTTTGCCCCCTCTCATTACTGTGAGACAGGTCATATGTGTATACACACGCACACTTTTTGCGATATGTATTTTAAAATCTAGACTCAACAAGCATGTGTGTTGAACTGTTCCATTCTGAGAAGCCCACACACCACCATGATTGCAAGTGCTATCCTGAGGTAAAACAGGTTTTCATCTTTAATTTTCATTCAGTGTACAAAGGGTGGAATAACACACTTTTAATGGACCAATCTGTAGCTTTTGATGTGCTTTTGCAAACTCTATTTCCTTTTGTAAGGGAGATGGGGTTACTGTTTCTCTCTGTTTACTTTACATACAGAACAGAGATCTTCACTAAAATACTTATACTACTTATAAAATATGTGAAATTTTCAAAAATATCAATAATTAGAAATTTGTGTTTGTTTTACAAACAATCATGACAGCAGCATATTTAGAGATAAGATCTAAAGTCTAAGGTAAAGGTTTACTTCTAATAAATTCAATATATATTCTTTGTGATACAAAATTGATTCTTCCTTTTGGTATCTTAAGACATCTTCTTCAGCCCTGCAACGTTCATGGAAATTAGGGGGGAAAAAAAAAGTAGCTTTTCTATTATTATTCTCATTAAGAACTAAATCTTTGCTCTGCATTTCATATGATCTAGGCTACATGGTTATAAAGATATTTATGTACATTACCAAAGGACTTTAATAAACTAAATCAGAAACTTTCTAGTTAGGAACAGGAAAATGGATGGAACAGAAAGAGCTGTAAGTTCAAAGAAAACACAAAGATCAGAACTTAAAAGTTGAGATAACAAATCAGCCAAATGAAAGCCAATGTTGGCTCTCCTACTGCCACTTCACAGATTTTTACTTGACTATTTAAGGAACTTTTCCTTATTCTACATAAAATGAATCCTCACATAAGTCTTTAAGGTCCTTAATTTTAAACCCTCACAAGATTTCTCATAGTAAAGTATTCTACTGGACAATCAAAGAAGAACGTAAATACTAAAAACAAGAGTAGTCATAAATTCAGGATTCGACAACTAAGCAGCTGGATCACGGAGATGCTGAGGGTGACCAACTGAGGGGTGGGAGGGGGAGCAGGGAAATTTAACAAGAGATGCATCATAAAATATGCAAAAAATCTCTAGGATCATAAGCATCCTGCTGAACTTCCCTAGTGAAAGGAAGCTCCTCCTTTCAATAGATGAAGCGATTCCACTGAACCATCTCCTTGAATTCAGCATTTAATCAGGATATAAAAGATCAGAGATTCAGTTCTTTCCTCTGGGGAACTGTGTTTGAACTTCTTTGGAGGTCTAAACCACATTTTTAAGCATACCCAAGGGTATGAGAACAAAGTCACTTTAGTTTTTCATAATGAAGCTGTTTATTAGCACACAGTCAAATCTTAACTGGACACAACAGCAATTTGTAAGAGAGGAGCTCTGTAGAACAAAGACTAAAGCCAAGTTTTTCCCCTCCTTTCTAGGTAAGAAAGGGGACTCCAGCCATAACTGGCCTATCGTCATGCTCTCTCTCAGCAGGCTGAATCTCTGTTTCACATTGTATTGTAACAGTTTCAACAAAAGGAATTTAAAGTATACACTCTCACTGCTGTTCAAGTATACTCCATAAACAGCAGCTGCAACACTGAAAGTCAACCAAACCTTTTCTTCTTCAAGAAGAAAATGGAATTAAATCTTTTTCTCCTCTACCCTGTGTGAGAGCTCCAATTACCAAAGTATTGTACATAAGAAACCACTCTTTCCAGTCTTGTTCTGCACAGAATCAGATCTGCAATCCTATTATCTGAAAATGTGCTTCAAATAAAACAGATACATGAAGGTTTTTTTCCATTTTCATATTCAGTTTATAAAGAGCTGTTCAATACTTTTAAAGAGTCAGCCCATTTCTGAACACAAGCTGTTATACCCATAGATAACTTTCTGGTTCACAGGAAGCAAAGAAGAGTTTTTTAGTTGCAAGCTAAGGTGATTTAATTATTCTTCAGGAAAAAAATCCAAGACAAAACAAGATTATAATCTGTCTGACTGATGTTAAGCTTCATTTCCAGGGTGGGGTTTTTTTTTTAACTATATTCTTATGCAGTTACACTTATTCTGACTCTAAACAGTGAACAAATCCTGATTACTTTCCATCTGGTTTTTCTCTTTAAGAGAAAAACAGTCACAAATTAAAGACAAAAGAAACATCAAGAAATTCTGTCCTAGGAGGATGCACAGTTTCATAAGACTTATCAAAGGCACTTTATCTAAATACAGCACAACAGTGAATGCTACTTGCAGCACTGGCTCTGCACTTTTCAGTGAGAATTGGAGAGAGCAGCTGTTTGCTACCATAATCGTTGCTGCTGTTAACAACTTTCCTCTGGAGTTCTGTTCATCTAAGCATAACTGCTGAAGTCAGAGGAGGTAAAAATGAATACAGATACATGTTAATAGGAAAAAATCCTGAATCTGCACCTGCTTCTTTTCTAAAAGTGCTAGAAAGATGATCATTTTCAAAAGCTAGGCAAATTTTATCCAAGCCATGTTTTGGGTTTTTCTTTTCCTTTTTAGTTATTCAGATGGACCTTTTTTTTAATAGTTCTTCAATCAGGATTTATTACAAGGAAAAATGGACACAGATGCGTACACAGCTTAAGTGACTAATAACAACACTGCTTACAATGTGAAAGAGTTTTATAATGAATACTGACTATCAACAGAAATATATTTAAAGCGGTATTTAATGTATCCATCACATACTATCTGAATACTTTGAATTATTTTTTAAAAACAAAAAAAACAAAAAAAACCAAACTTTTCTCCACAAACTTAAAGATAGCACAATAACAAGCTTAGACAGTTAGCACTTCAGGAAAAAATAAACATCCTGTAAAGACAGAACAGAAAAAAAAATTGTGTTCTCTTTTTACCTAACGTAAACAGATTTGTACAGAAAAGTGCACCTTCCTACATTCTGGTATTTTTCCCACTTTAGTGATTTTTCTCAAGTTTTGTTTTTATGTGTATACAAACACAAAATAGAATTCACGAGAACTTGCCTCTTGTAAACTTACTTGACTCAAACATCAAACCAAGAAGTTCAAGGTTAAGACTACAAGCTTATAAAGAAATTTTAGTTTTTCTCCTGCTACAGGATCAATGTATCTGTATCAGCTATACCACTGATGAGAAGAAAAAATTAATACTGACTTTAACAGTGCAGATGACTTAAAGATTTTTAATAGCTGCAGTCAACAATTTAATTAATTGATTAATCAGCTCTCTCCCATGGAACATTTGAAAATAACATCTAAAATTATACAATCTATCCTGTATTGAATGATTTACTGTGGCCAGTAGTTCTACACAATGACTAGGTTAACTAAATATTTGGTTGCATTTAGGCCAGAGCAGAGTTCAGGAAAGGTAAATGTGGAGAGGAAATACAAGAAATACTTAAGCGCAGAACATTCAAATTCTGCTGGTGGTGACCTTA
Organism: Chlamydotis macqueenii; assembly: GCF_036417535.1. Lineage (NCBI taxonomy): Eukaryota > Metazoa > Chordata > Aves > Otidiformes > Otididae > Chlamydotis > Chlamydotis macqueenii. The sequence continues at coordinate 125,042,007 of NC_141557.1, forward strand.
AAAATATTTCTGTTACATAAGGCTGAAAATCCTCATTTCTGTGTATAGTATACTGGCATTAATTTTAGGGTATTTTTTCCTTGTTCCATTTTTCCTATCCTGTAATGTGGGTCACATCAATTCATTTTAGCAACAAGTCCTAATTAAGCCACAAAAGAAAGAAAACAGATTATATCATTTCAGTGCTTTCAATTTTTCTCATGATTTGAGTGAGTTTCAGACAGAAGCAAATAAAACTCCAGTTGCCATGCAAGTACCTACAACTCTGCTACTCACAGGTTTCCGCTCATGGAAAACAGAACATTTTAAAATCCTTTATTTAATGCCTAAAACCTATCACAGTTTCAAGTCTGATACTAAGTCAATTTAATTAGATGTTAGTTCATAGAGGTGCTCTGCATCTGCAACTCTTACAGAGTTCAAAACAGTTTTTAGGTGTCTCATAGCTACAGTCTCATAAATAGTTGTTAAAATATGTTGTTAGGAGATCTCACTTGCAAAAGGATTGCTCTTTTCACAGCTTTCTTGCTTCAAAAGATATAGCTGTGTCCTCCAGTTACTACGGACAGAAATAGTACCACAGTCATAAACTGCAATGTGAACTTCCTTTTATAATACTAAAAAACCAAACCCAAACTTAAAAAACACTAGTGTAGAAAGTGAAACATGTTACAATAATTGTCAATTATTATTCAAACAGAATCCCAGGAAATAAAATTGTAAAACAAGAAAACTACTACTCAGTAGTTACAAAACCCCTAGTTATTCAATATCTTCTAAACAAAGCATTTGTTTAGAATGCAACTTCACAGCATTTGTTACACAAGGTAAGTACATGCATAGTAATAGTGCAACTCCATATGGAGACAAAAATTTGTTTAATTTTAAAAGTTCTAACAAAGCCAAACCACACACACTACAGTTTCTTCACACTCAGTATATGTTTATCTGCATACTTAATTTCCAGTATGTTTAAAGACACATAACAGTTAGGATTTCCACTTCAAAGCATAGCTCAAAATTCTTCCATGCAAAGAGCTAGCCCGTAGGATGCAGTTAGGAAAAACATTGCTGCAGGCTATCACACAGATTACCAGTCTGTGATCTTCATCGGGAAATAACCACTTGGGGTAAATCAGAACTTCACTGCTCAAGTTCTCTACAATGAAGAATTCAACACAAGAATTAGCACAGGAACACTTATTACATGTTTCAAAGTGATTCAGAAAGGTCTAGCTGAAAATTAACTTTTTCTCTTTCAAAACGGGTGATCAGTAAAGGGGCTTTTAGTTTAAAGAAACAGCAATATTGAAATCCCACCTCTTTATGCACTCTGTAATACAAGCCTACTACTGCTAGTAAATTTAGCTGTCTTTACTGAAGCCCTTAAATATCCAGCCATCACACTAGCATATCCAACCAAGCCGTTCACCTTCTACATTCACATCACCGCTCTTTGATAACATGATCAAACATAAAACCCTAGATTCAACCTCCCCTGACACCCAGCCACTCGTCATCTCTTCCCTTCTACCCAACTGACTTTCCATAAAGCTGTGCACCGAGCTAAACTGGAGGAAAAAGAAGAATCAGCTTTGGGCTTATCAGTTCCCTCGGTGGTTCCAGACACCTGCACAGCTACTAATTCCAGTACAGGGAAGGAGAATTGAAAAGAGGAGGACTGCAGAGCAACCTCAGACTAGACTAAGCCGACTGCAGACCTACAGCATTGAACTGTAAAAAAATTTAACACTTCAATCCCTTAATATGATGTACATCCCTGGAGCCTGAATCTAAACTAGCTACCACCTCTGATGAGGAATTTTCATGTGCATTCTCAGAATAACTGCCAAAATCTGAGAAAATATACTCCAACTTTCTGTGTCCCCGAGATTATCAGTGATACATTAGGTCCTCCACCTAGCATTTTAAACAAGACCTATTCTCAAAAGGCTATTGAAAAGATTATATCTCTTACATACCATTTAAACTCTTTAACAAAATGCTCAAAAAGTATATGAACACAGATACCCTTGCAGATGTGAAGTGCAAGGCTCCTCCACATTTGCAGCACCATGAATAATATATTTTAGCCCACAATGACTTCCTGCATGCAGCTAAAATGCATTAGCCAACACAGAGCAGGCCGTAGATTTCAGCCCACACTGAATCAAAAGGGGCAAGAGAACTTTCCTTGAAGTCTTTAACAAGTGGCAGCATCTCCAGAAGCGGGGAGAGGAATCTCCCAGTGCTACAGAATTCTTACGGAGACAAAGTACTGACAGAGGGGAAAGTATCGGGCTCTCTTTCTTCTTACGTTAATACTGCTAGACTTAAGTACCAATCTTAAAATCCAAAATAATACGTTCTTGAGAAAAAGCAAAGGGAAGAAATCCAAATACCAGACAATATGGGGAAAAAAAGTAATAAAAGCATGTGTTCAAATCAATTGTTTTTCACTGCAGAGTGACCTTGGCAGTTACTACACCTTTCAGTAGCTAATAGCGTATAGAAGCTTTCACACAGACAAACCTAAAAGATGACAGGGTTGCCATTCTAGGATTTAGAGCTCATTTAACTCTAGTTCTAGACAAATGAATGAAGAGGTATATCAAGGACTCACTATTGCAATGCAAATCTGCTTAGGTATGCAGAGGAATATATGTGTTAACAATTTTAAGAATGTTATTTACATCACTTTCATTTAATGAGAGATAAGAAAACTGACTTATACGAAGAGTTACTGCCTCAAGTTTTGTACAGGACCTTTAAAGAAAGATACAGAAAAAAAAATTAAAAAATAAGAGCAGGAACCCAGCAAAACCAGTATTTTCACTGTTGGCACTGCTGCAACATATCATGCAAATTACAGATGTTTGGATCATTACTGTTGCTACTATCATTTAATTTAGCAGAGAATTTTACACCATGTTAAAATGTGTTCCAGAAAGGCCACCCTGAACAAGACACAAGGCAAACAGATGAATCACAAAGAGGTGGCTGTCTGCACTTTCATGGTTTTGCTATTTTTACTAACACGTTTTAGGGTTTCCTGAAGATTTAGGGAAGAAACATACACACACAGTTGTTATAACAGTTGTTATTTAGATACTTTGTCACTGACATGAGCAGTTCATACTTTGAAAGCTAAAGTTAGCTATTAGATACCAGGTACACAAATGCCATTAAAATCCAAGGATCTAGGATTAGTCTCAGAAGTCATCATCAACTTTCCTGGTTAAATCCATCTTGCTCCGAATAGAGACATGGTTTTTACCACTCTGTACCAAACTGTTTGAAAAACAGTAATATCAAGATCTAATGGTAAAAATTGAAGACTGGTTCGACTAGTTGTAAGCAAGTAGACTAGACAATAGGATAAGCTTGCTGAAGAAATCACTGCAGCATTTCTAGAACAGTATATAAAGATTCCACCAGTGAGACACAGACAAAGAATTTCTCATTTGTCTGCAACAGTCATATAGCAACTCTAACAAAGCAATAACATTCCATTCCGTACGCCTGAATACCAAAGATGTTACAAGAAAACATTCTAAAGTTGAGTTTAAATAATCAAATCAAAGCACTGAGTAGCACACTAAGTGAATTAATGAAAACTTATATTAGTTCAGCAAACACTAGGAGTTAGATTTGGACAAATCAGTCCCAAATTCACACCCCACTTATGACCTTCAACATTTTAATATCCTTCTTCCTAAGGATTACAATCAAAAATAAGAAGGAAAAAACTGAAAGACTGTAACAAGAAATCAGACGATATACTACACAATTGTAAAGTCAAGAGCATAAAGCAAGCACATTGGCCAGTAGTTCACATCAGAAATTAGAGAGACAGAATTTTTACATAGATGGAAGCATCATATTTATACACAATCCACAGTGTAAGTAAAGGAGATGTTATACCATAGCAAAGCTGGGTAGCTGAGAGAGGCCAGAGAAGGCACAGGGAATCCCACTTAAAGCATCAGAAGCAGTGATGCAAGTTCAATGTCCCCCAGAGCCAACACAAGAGCTTCAGTAGGAAAAAGTTACCTGTTTAGCTGATGAACTTTCTCTGCTCTTTAGGTAAATTAAAAAGCTAATGGAGAGCCTCACCCAGAGAAAGTACACTATACAGTAGTCTTTACAAGCGAGATGAGATAAAATGTCAAAGTTCATGCAAATTAACAGGCACATAACTATCCTTCTAGAAGTGATAACGTTAACCAAAAAAGAAGTAATATTAGCACAAAATTGCATTTGGATAAGGACATCATGTCACCTTGAACACATATAAAAAAAACTCAAACAAATTTGAAGAAAGTTGAAAAGCCAGAAGTTAATTAAAAAAATAGATTAAGGGACCTTAGATCATCGAAAAGATGAGTAAAATGAGTTAAAAGCTTGGCAATACATTTGCATTAGGATAGAGAAGGAAACTACATAGTTAAAAGACAAAAAAAAAGAAATCAAATATCATCTGGGATCTTGCAGAGAAAAGGCGATGTCAGAAGATAATCTCAATTATTATTATGGAGATTAAAGAAAATTTATCAAAGCAACAATAGAGTTCCTTGACTTGAATCTGTCTGATGACAACACAGCCTCAGAATTAGCAGAGGTAGGATTTTTTTTTTTTAATATAAACTACAGCTGTCTGTAGATACAGACTATGCCTTGTGTTGGAAATGTGGGGTTTTACAGTGCCTAGCTTGCTGGAGAACTACTCTCCCACTTGTAGACAGAAATACAAAGTAAATAGACAGCAATTATTGCACAACTGTATGATCAGTGAGAATTATGTTTAAGTAACTTCTTGCTTATGTACTGCAAGACAAAAGACACCCACACAGTAACACAGTGATAGATCCCTTACCATCAGTACTCTTACAAGCAAGAATAGCTTATAAAGTAATTCCTATCTTTTCAGCCATCTGTATTGCAAAAGTAGCTGGGCTGCTGATCCTCACTCTTACTGGAAGGCTTCTCCACAACCACGTCCTAATGCCCGAGATATTTCCAAATCTCCCGTCTCATGAAATTTGAAGGAGTTAATTCGTGACCAGGTGACAAGCATTTGTTCCTGTACCAAAACTGTCTCTCATTTAACAAAGCTTTAAGTAATATTACAGCAAGCATCTATTACTTCATCTAGTTGATTAAAATTTATTTTCTTCCATTAGGGAGGCCACAGTTTTTACAATGGATTCTGAAGGCTAGCGACAACAAGCTAAACTTTCCAGTAAAGATAATAACAAACACATGTTCCCCTCTTCAAGCATCTCCAAACTGTCAAATTTTGACCTAGTTTTTGCTTCTGTATTCCAAATGAAGTCATTGGCATATTCATAAAATCCTGTAAATGTCACTTTCAAAGAAGCGTCCATCAGTAACAGTACAAAGCTCAAATACAAAGATTTTTTAAAATCAGGACTGATTTGACAGCTTCTAGTATACGGCTTTTGAAAGTAAAAGGTAGAGTTCTATTTCTAAAAAACATATAGTTCGACTTCCAACATTTCAATGAATCTGAAAACTCCTATACAAACTGCAGTTAGAACTATTTCAGACAATGTATTTCTAAGATTACTGTTAATATTTTCTGATGGGGAAACCTAAAAGCATATTACTACATTCAGATGCAGGCATTGTCTTCAGCGCACAGATTTTTAGATGTGCTGTCACCTTCAGTGGTTTCAGAGCTATGAGCAATGCCTTGGCAACAAGCCACATCCTCTCCCACAAACTGCTGTGAAAGTGAATACTACAACATTATCAAGAACTGCCTCAAACTTGAGGTTTTCATACTTCAGAGTCTGAATTGCTAGCCATCTCAAAATTATTTCCTCATCTCATTTTCACATTCCTCAACCATGAAAGGCGGTAATGGCTGCTGTGAAGACTCTGCTCCTCTAGCTGTTCCTTTATTCCCACAGGAGTGATTATCCATTACCTCTTTCTGCAGCTGCAACTATGAAAACAGCATCAGCTTCATGCTGTAATTTCTATAGTTATCCAAGGGATTTTAAGAAAGAGTTGCTGAAACTAACAAAACATTTGTCTAAATTTAAGAGGTTACATCTTAGGAGAGTGCCTAACACATCACTCATACTGCTTCATCCCCTCACATATAACAGTAAATAGTCTCCGTTGCAATTACCCAAAGCAGCTATCTTTTAACATACAGAAATAAAATTTTACTCAGACTGAAAATTAAAACCTACGGAATATTTCTTAGTCAGAGATTCAGTTTCCTGATAAATATATTTTTCAAATATTAACAGAACCATGTCTACTATTCAAAATTATACTGGGGGTACATATTCTTAATGTATTATAATTGAAAAATCTGTATTTAGCATGCTTAACAGTGGATGATAATCAAAGCACTTCCCGTCCAAGCAAAAAGTGTAACACTGACTCAACAGCAAAGGCTAGGAATTGAAAAAAAAAAAAAAAATTTAAAAAAAATTTAAAAAAACCCAAACAAAACCACTTCTGTGAAAATTGTAATGCCACTGTAATACCTCTAAACTCTTTTATGCTTAAGTATATTTAAAATCTTTTTCTCTTAATTCATCATGTGATAAGTAAATTAATCCTACATAGTCCATCCTTTAATTAACACTATTCTCTGTATTATTGCATTATTCAGAGAGGAACAACAGATATTCAGTGTCATCATCAGATTTCATCACTGGAGCTCTGTGTACATCAAGCTCAAAACCAAAGAAGTGACAACAAGCAAACACTGAATCTCTGATAAGAGCACTTCCTTTCTTTAGTGCAGCGTGCATGGTTGCATAGTGACTCCAGTAGTATATACTGTCTTCCTCTTTCAAACATGTTCTGCTATGCTTAAAAATGCTACTGCACGTAAAGCATTCCCTACCTAAACTGTCCACACACCGCAGTTTATGAACAGGTGGATTTGCTGAGCTGCTCTTTGGGGTGGGGGCGGTATGGACAACAGTCTCAAAAAACCTTCCGCTTGCATTTTTCCAAGATTATTCCTCCTTGCTTCTATACTTACAGAAACCATCAGCTTAGATGCTACATGTAGGATAGACTCGATAACTTCAGACTGGTGCTATTAAACAGATCAGCCCGAGGAGATACTGCAACATCCGAGTTTGAACACAAGAATAACAACAACTTCACTAACATCAGGCATTGGGCTTCCTGGTTTTACCTCAAGCTTCTGGAGTAAAAGACCCGAGCGCACTTCCCTGGGATACCTACAGTCGTGGAGACCCGTGTCTGCCTACAGACGACCCGCCCGTCGCTCATCCCAGCCCCTTTGGGGAGATTTCAAGGGGCGCCTAGGCCCAGCCACGCAACTTTCTCCTCCAGGTGAACCCCCGAGGAGGGGAGCGACAGGAACTCGAAGGACAGACCTCGGCCATCTGTCCCTGCCCCGCTCCCCCACAGCTCCCGCGGCGCCTGCGGAGCGCGGCCCCCGCAGGCCCACGCCGTGCGGCCGCGGGCCGGCAGCGGGGGAGGCCGCACCTTAACCAGCCGGGACGAAGGCGCAGCACCCCGTCGCTTCGCCCGAGGGCTGCCCCTCGCCGCGGTGAGAGGCCGCATCGGCCCCCTCCCTCCCCCAGTTCCCGGGCTCCGGCCACCGCCCCCCGCGGGAACTCCCGCTTCTTCCCCTCAGGCTGCGGCCGCGCTCCCGCAGAGCCGCCGCTCACCTCTCTTAGAGCCGGGGCTGGGGCTGCCGCCGGCGCCTCTGGAGCTCTTGCGTGAGGCCATGGCACCTCCTGTCAGGCGGCGAGGGGGAGGAGGGTGGGCGGTGGCGGCTGCGCGGGCAGGTGGTGGGGGCGGGGCGGAGCCAGCAGGCCGCAGCGAGAACGAGCCCGGGGCCACCGCCACCACCTGAGCTCCGCGTGCGGCCACAGCAGCGCGGGACCGAGCGCACGGCGACCCGCCCCGCCCGCCAGCAACCAATGGCGGAGCGCCCACCGGAACGAGGAGGGGCGCCTCTCGCCTCCGATTGGCGGCGGCGCGGGGGCGCGTGCCCGCCGCCCTCCCCGCCGCCGGCGCCTTTGAACGTGGCAACGCGGGAGCGAGCGGCGGCGGCGGCTTCTCGCGAGGGTTCGGCCGCGCGGACGGGCCAGGGGCCGCCCCCTCTCCCCCCTCGCTGCTGAGGGGCTGAGTTTGCGGCGGCTGCGTTGGGCCGTTTGTCAGCGGCTGCCGCCGCCCCCCCCCCACTCCCGGGAGGGAGCGGCCTCGTTCCGTTCCCTGTTCTCAGGGCAGGGGCTCGGGCCCTGAGCGGCGGAGAGGGGGAGCGGGGGTGGGCTCTGCCTGTCAGTTAGGGCAGCTCAGTGAGGAAATTGGGAGGGTGCTGGGGTGCCCGTGTGCATCCTGTCCGGTATCCCTGACCGTCCTCCGCTGTGTTCAAGCGTTAATAATGCATCCAGTTAAATCCCCAAATTATGGGACGTAGCTCGTTCCAGAGAGCGCATTCTCAACCAATATGGTAAAAGAATTTGAAGTACGTTACATCAACGGATGAATTCTCAAACAAGCTTTTTGAGGCTTTGAAAATACTTAAACTAGCCTGTGGCAAAATAAGCCTCTTTTTCACAGAAATTCGGGATGCTGCTTGGTACTCAGTGATCTGGGTTGAGACTTACTTAAGGAGCAGTTTGGCATAACAGTAAAATTCTGAAATAAAAAAAAAAAAAAAAGCAAAACCTGCCATTGAGTCCTGATCGTAAATACAGTGTTTCAGTTCAAAATAAACAATTTTGGAAATTAGAGCCTTTGCAAATGGGTGCGTGGAGAGAGAAGGTTTTTCCCAAAACAAAGTCAGGTGCTGTGTTTTGAACTGAGCAATGCAGTGAAGCTAACCAGAATTAATAATTTACTGAAGAGCATTAATCAGTAATTTTGAATGAGATTTGAGCTGAAGTGCTTAGTCAAGAAACAGGATGACAGTGTGGGTATGTAGCCAGTAGAAGTAAAACCAACTGGTTTTGTGAACATCAAAACTAATGAAGGGTACTTCTTGGTATCTCTTGTGAATTAATTGGTATGTAGTACAATTAAGTATCCAAACTTATCCCTAACAAAGTCTTATTTTCACGTGATGTGTGAGTACTTAGTATTTTTGAGACACTCTCCTTTTGTGTAGTGAGGCCAAAACTGCCAAACCAGTTCAAAAGCTGCTAGGGAGGAGCAGGCATACTCATGACCATGTACACTTCATCACAGAAAAGCTAACAGGATGAATTATTAACATTTCAGTAAATCAGAAAGTACAATGTAAGGAACAAATTGTCCTAGGGAAAGTAAGAAAAAAAATGGATAATCCATAACTGGGATTACTGAAAATATAATAATTAGTAGAAAATAACTGTCTGTGTGACTATATTATTGCTAGTAGTAATTACTGTCAGGTAAGATAACAGCTTTTTGTGGTTAATGTGGGATGCAGTTTCCTAAAGCTATGCTGTGGGAAGTGGCAGTTTAATAAGAAAATAGATATGAAGAACATTGAAGCAACTGGGTGAGGGATATTCCTAATGGTTTACTGTGAACAAAATTTTTGACAGTAAATGGACTGTAAAATTCCTTACTTCTGTTTTGATTGGCACACAGCTGCCAGCATTTGCTATTCAGTGTATTCATTACCTGCTTGTACACTCTTCTGTCCAAGAAGACCCACTTGTAGGATTAAAATATACACACACAAGTGCAAACACTCATAGCAGTATTGTGTCTTCATGCTGATCACTAGCCTTCTGCATTATCTTGTTATTCAGAGGTTTGTGTTGATCTGCTATAGCATCGTGAAGACTTTTTCCTCCCAGTCTGCAGAGAACTCTAAACTGAAGAAGAATGTTAGATAAGAGGGACTATTGTCTTCTAGTCATCAGAGAATCTTTTTCTTATATTCCTGCCTGATATCTCTGATCACTGACTTAAAATCTGATCATCATGTGTGGTTTTGGACTAAACAGCCTTTCAGGTAAACTTAGCAGAAAGCAGTAGGCCTGGTTTTCCTACTGAGATCATCTGAGGACAATTCAGTTACAGGCTCTGCAATCCATGTGGTGCCATTGAAGAAGCTTCGGATAGCTTGGTGGGACTTATTCTAGAGACAGTAATGCTTAATTTGGTTTAAATTTGCCGGAGTGACTGTTGCAGCAAATGGTGTGATTATTCCTTCTGATGTGAAATGTAATGAAAATTGAAGCAAATGTTTAAAATGTCATTTTGGGACAGATGAGGGAGAGAAAAGCAAACAATGTGGGTAGGTGAATGTGCATGGGAATGGCTTGTAATTTTTTAATCTGCTCAGTTGTTTTAGAGCTACCTGTTTGGTGCATCATAAGGGTGTGCAGTAATCCAGAAGAAGATAAATATCATTATTTTCATTTGTAGGAGGAAAAGAAACAGGGCAGAAAAAGAATGTAACAATGAGAAAGGAGCAAGTTTGCAAGACAAAGCCAAAGAAGAAAAGCCAGAAAAAAAAAACAGGAGGAATAAAAACAGAAGTTACGTAATAAAGGCAAGAGTATGAGACAGACCCCACAGCAGTCAGTTGGAGTCTTTCCATTTGGATCAGGCTTATTTAAGACAGAAAAGAAAAAATCCTCCCTCTTGGCAAGAATCACATTTACCCTCATGCCAAACTGTCCTAATTGGCTGCTTCTTGAGACTACAGCTAAACTGAATTTAAATTATACCACATAGCATAAATGATTGTATTAGAAGAATGCCACCAATTAATGAGCCCTGCTTGGAAATTTTTACTGCGCATTTTGTTTCTATAAATACCTTTATATTAATGCACTCACAGCTGTTTTTCTGGGCTGATTCATTCAATAGCACAGTGACTCTGCCGTTTGACAGAAAGAAACACATCCAAGGTGATAAGCAGAAGCAGCAATGAAGCAATTACACAGGAAGAGGATTCAGTCTCTAGTTTCATTTCCAAAAGAACTGCAAATATATGACCTGTCTGTAGCAGAGAGAAGAGATGCTGAGTAATGGAGGTATTATTAATATGAAAGAATGAGTGACATCTACTTAAAGCAACCATTAATTTAGCCCTATGCTTTTCACTTCCTATATCGTAGCTGAATAAGCCATTTTAACTCCCCCTTCACCTGTGCCAAATTCAGTGCTATGGTTTTCTGAGTTAAAGCTGTGTGTTCTATTGACAAATTTATTTCCATTCACAGTTTTTATCTGAATTTGTTGTAACAGGTTTTGCTGTTTGTTTTCTGGATTATCAACTTGACACTTGAACTGCTGATCAGCTTTGTGGTTTCTAATGGGGTTGCAGCAGTACAGAGCATCCACATCCATTTGCATTTGTCAGCCAAAATTCACTAACTACTTATGGGAAAACCAGATCAGATGTTTTGGGAAAAGGAGGAGAAAAGAGAAGGTAAAGAGTGTCTCAGTTATGCAAACCTAAACAGCTATCTGTGGGGGTGTTCCTCTTACAGCTAGTTGAATCTGCAGCAAAGGAAGGTGTATTTGAGTTGGTTATTCTTAAGGAGGAATTCTCTCTCTTTAATTAATTTATTTTTTTATTTACTTAAACAATACTTTTATGACACTAGACACCTGTTATTAGATTTGTGCATTCTTATATAAACTTAGAACATTTTCTAAATAGTTGCTGATAGTGACAAATGGAAAGCAGACGTTTGTTGGAAAGGCGTTCAGAAGAATGTATTTATCTGGACTATAAAGAACTTTATATCTGGACATAAAGAACTTGAGCCAGGTGAAGTATGTCTAGTTCAGGCAAAGCTAAAGTTGAAGTGAGGTTTGGTGTAAAATTGCTAGGGTAGAATGTTTAGGACTTCATAAAGTCTCGGTCAAAAGCTTGTTCTCCCTGCTCTCAGCTGATTTGTATTGACCTCCTCGATGAATGACTCAAATAGCATTTGGCCTTTGCCAAATGGGCAAAGTTGTATAGCCTGGTAGTCCGGGATTTGTTACAGCATTGCTTGGATTCTGCGGGTCTTACTGCAGATTTTGCCCGGTCTGATTCAGCTAAATTGATCCGTGTGAGTGTAATTATAGCTGAGAATTAAGCAAACTTCTCAGAGCAAGATTTTGCATCTGGTGATTAGATTTTGCATAAACTGTGAAGGTTATTTGGGTTTAAGTGGGGCCTCTTTTCTTTTTCGCTGTGTGCCAGCACAGGAATGTGTGGATTTGTCTCCTACAGCTTGAGAGGCTCAGAAGAAAAGAGCAAACAGTTCTTTGTGCACCTGTAACAGTTACTTGTATCTGGAAGGACAATCAGAAAGTAGCCTTGAAAGATCTTTAAACTGGAAGTCATACCTTCTAAACAGGTTGAGAGTAACTGATGGAGTTCAAATAGTGCAAAACACAGGCTAGCTACAGATAAAGACTACAACAAACTAGGATCAGTATTGTTTCAATTATCCTGGATAAAAATAAAATCCTCATTACAGTGGCAGCAAGAGAATGAGGCTTAGCCATTCCCAGTGCTTGCCATCATACCTGCTACTGAAATTAGCAAGAAAAAATAGGAAAGGAAAGGTATTTTTCTGGCAGTGTACTGCCTGCTCTTTTTCCAGAGACTTAATTTTTTTTTAGCAAAAGGTGAGAAAGCATTGAAATTGTCTCTACAATTGCATTTGGTAAAACTGCTGTACAGGCTGCAGCAGAAGTAGTGATATTAAATGAGCTATCTGAATTGCAAAAAATTCCAATCAGAAGCTCTACGAGTTTGTTTCTTTAAAAAAGAAAAATCTGTATTGGTCATAAATTAGGATGTTCTTAAGCTTGGAGAACATGCAGATATGAACAGAAATAGCAGTGCACTTAATAGGTTGTACTGGTGGATGGTACTTTACTGTGAGTGTCTTAGCAGCTTTTCAGAATCAGCCTGGAATATTCTTATCAAATCAGCTACCACTCATAGCTGCTTATCCCACATGCCATGTCTGAACTAGCCTTGTTTAATCTTCACACTTTCTAATATAATAATTCTGTGAATTTTCCACATTAGAAAAGAAAACAAATTGTCCAAGGAGCAGCAGAACACAGGATGCCTAAATTCCTGGAGATTTGTTTCCTTTGCCTCCCAGAACTCTGAACTCTGCTTCAGTAGCCTCGCATCTTCCACCGAGTGTTGTGATCATCCCCATGGGATCGTGTACTGTGAGGTTAGTGCAGAGCTGCAGGGCTGGCATATTCTGGCACGGCTGGCCAGCACATACTTGCTGATTAGTCATCCTGTTGGCAAATTAAAGAACTGAGTCCTCTCTAATGAACTTTGTATCTTCAGTTATAAATAAATACCACTGAAGTTTATTTAACATATGAAATGTATGACAGCTTTCAGAGACTTTTACATACTTAGTCATTCCAGAAATAAAATGGAGAAGCTTAACTTAGCTGTATTTAAAATAATTTAAAAACTGAAGGCACCTGTAGGAAATAGTTAAACAATAGCTAATGTTGTTTAAAAAAAAAGCCCTGCAAGTGCTAGAGCTTTCCCTGTAGGAGGCCTTTCCGGTACAGAGCACTTGCTTAGGGATCCCTTGCAGCTAGTTTCTAGCTGCTGTCTAGCTGCTGTACAGGGACAAGGCAGCAGATAAGAGAAGTAGTATTCTCTGCAAAATTACGGATTCTGGTAAACCAGATCAGATACAAGAAGTCACTTATGTTCATGTCTTTGCAAGTCATTCTGGGGACATATTCTGCAACATGAACTCACACACCTCCTGAGACTTTTTCCCCACCTCTGGAAACTACTTCTGCCGAGGGTAAACACACACACATACACAAAAAAAAAAAAAATAAAGATATGACTTCTTAATATAGAGACAAATTCTTAGATATATCAGCTAGTGCTAGCATTTCCAGGACGCTCACCTGCTTCTTCATTTTACAAGATGAAAGAATATAAGTTAAGGTTGCTGTTTTCATGAAGCAAACTTTATTTCTATTTTTGTCTAATCCTATTTCACTTTTCAGTGATACATGTAGCAGTTAAAGAAATGTAACTTAATCATAAGATCTTGGCACACCCGCTACCCAATATTAATTAGGCAAGTGAATTTCAGAGTTAATATGTTCTGCGTTTTGTTAATTAATCTTTGGAACTTGAAAATATGAGCAGGACATGGACAAATCTGAGTGAAGTTGGCCTAAAACTCACTATATTTCATGACTCCTTTGAGATAGATAATGAAGGTTCTCCTGCGTGTTTTCTGTCTGGTTAGCTTTTTGTGCATGACTATGAGTAGTGTATTTGAATACTTCTTTTTTATGTTGAGAATTGTTAAAGTGTTTTGCAGTAAGTATTTTCTGCTAGCTGTGTGCTTCTATTAGCTGTGCTTCGCTTTCCCATAGGTATGTCTTTCCCTCCTACTGGAGCAGAACACTTTCAGGAATGGTTCATTTTACTATTTGTTTAAATATGCTTTAATTTTGTTGGATTTTTTTTTTTAATTCTTCTATGTATTTCACTGCAATAGTTTCAGAAATTTCTATTAAAAATTATACTGGACTGATAAGATTTATACCTGATTGCATTTACTGACAAGTAAAACCTAATTTCTTGCCAAACTTTTCAAACTGAAAGAGCAATTGCTTCACTTATTTGGAGTAGCTAGGCATGCCAACTCTTGTTTAAGTGCAGCATAACTTAAGAAGTCACTTGGCTGTTGTGAACATTCAGTGCAGCAATATATACACTTACTGTGTTATTTAGTGAGGGGATGGCGATACGTATTTGGTAATCAAAAGAATAAAGTCTGTGACATAGAAATGTGTGATTTCTTTTGCTTGATGTGACACAGCCAAAGCAGGTAGAGCAGGCACCTTTTTCCCAGAAAAAAAAAAAAAGGTGCTCTATTTATCTGTTATTCTCTGAAATAGTGTTTCCAGAGAAGACATTTATTGCCCCTGTTGAAATTTGTAAACAAACTGGGAGCATACCTTTGACTAAATACATGTAATTAATATTTGTTGTGATGAAAAATGTAAACATTAACAATATTATGGGTTTGTGTATTAAGCAGTCTGAACTGGGCAGGAACAAAGGCTAACTCCAAAAGCCAGCAGAGGTGGGGAGTGGGAGCCAGAGGAGTTTGATTTGAATGGAATGGGAACAGAAAGACAAAATATGTGTGTTTGTTAAGAGCCTGTTTGCGGAAGGTCTTTGTGGGGCGTTGAGTTGCCAGCTGTCAGTTCCATCTGGCAGGTATAAGCAAGTGCGTTCCGCTGGAGAGCAGGTAGTAATAATTCACCTTACCATGTGAGTATCCTGTAGGTGTGGTGGTCATGATAGTGTGTCCTGTAGATTATGAGGAGAGACTTTGCTTTGCAGTGGAGGTGTGGCATCATCCTGATGAAACGTTTTCTCATTTGTCGACATAGAAAATCAGTTGTATTGAAGGGTTGTCATTCACTCTTAATAATTCGTATAACTGCAAACTTCAAAACTGCTCAGTTTTTCACATGATTACAAAAGTTGATCAAGATTAAATACAGGAAGACTGACATTTAAAATAGCAAGTTAAAAAAATTAAAAAGGACTTCAAGCAGATACACATGCTAAAGTTACTTAATTTTCGAGGGCCTTCAGCTTCTCCTCCCTCGGTTTATGTGGAATGGAGGCAGGGTGCCAAGTACTGTATATTTTAGTCAAGATTGAAGACTGGCATTCAGAGCGTGAGTGGGTCCCAGCTCCGCAAGCTGACGGATGCCTGTCATTTGTCTGACATCTGACTTTCCATATCAGGATTAATGTTATTGTTTCTTGTCAGTTAAGATGCTGACTTAATTTGCCCATATGTTAAATTTCATAATAAGCACTGGTGTACTTTCTTCCATGCTTTCCTTTCTTCTTCACATTCCACCCTAAAACTCTTTCGCCCACAAAAAAAATTTAGCGGTGTAATTAGTAGGATAGTACTGTTTCCTGATACTCCTTGGCCGGCAGTATGTGGTCCTCTGTGCTGCCTTACAGTAGGAGTTCCTTTGTGGGCGGAGCCTGTCTTTTTTTGTGATTGTGTAGTTCCTATTGTTCATAGCTGCTCCAGCAATATGAGTGAGAAATAACTGAATGGAGTAATGCCAGCAACAGAATTTTTGCCGCTTCTGTTTCCTGCATGAAATTCATAGGCATAGTTCCTGTGATGGCTCCAAGACAGTATCAATTGGCACGCAGAGCTGGATCGTGCCAACTGTAACTTTCCTGGTTTCAGTAAAATCTTACTGATTTACTTCTGCCATAGTCCCTGGCCATAGGTTTGTAGCCTTCAAATTACGTTAGCTGTTTTGGAATGTACTCTCCTGTGGAGTGTAAGAGAAAACTGCCACTAAATCTTCCTTTACGGTAAAGACTTACAATTCTCATGCTTTTTCCTCAAAGTTCTTACTGTGTGTTTCTGTAATGCAAATTCAAACAAACTCATTTGTTAGTGGTAAAATTTCCACTGACTTCCATTTGCAAAGTCATTCTTTATGTTTCTGATCTTATCAGGCCATTACTTTCTTTGTAATAAGCTGTTTTACAAATTGTGCCATTATCTGTTGCCAATAGGTGGAAAGTGCTGTTGTGAAGGTCCAATTACACTGCACTGTGAGACTTAAATGCAGATGTACAGAAAGGTGGTAATAAGAACCTACAACACCTATCACAACACATTAACTGAATTAGTCAAGTGTTAAGCCTAATGTTGAAAAGAAGCTATCTTATTTCAAGAACCTGTTTGCTTTACTCATGACTGGGTATTAAAATGGCATGAATGTTAATTTAGAAAAGCAGCCTGGGAACCTTTTGCATACTGGTACATTTGGAACCAAATATTTTATTAATGGAAAGGTATTTGGACTTTGGGATGGAGCCAAGAAGGATGGGGATGCAGGGAACAAATAGGCAAGGAAAGGTAATAATAGAGTTAGGGCATTTTGTTTGTTTAGACAAGTGAACATGATCAAAACAAAATTTTATTTGCTCAAACCCAAATATATATTACTAAATAGATTTTTACATTTTTACAAAATGCAAGGGTAAGGTGGAATGCGGGCATCATGTGGAAGTTACCAGAAGAATACAAGGTAGCAGACAGTTCCTGACTCCAAGGACTTGCTCTGCATGGGGAGGACAGGTGAACATACCTGCACCAGAGATTAATGTGATGCCAAAAAACACGGCGTGTCTGATAAGATCTTGGGAGAGAGTTGGTTGTTGTTTGAAAGGGAAAAATACTGAGACGTTAAAGGGAGTGTGGGAGCCAAAGAAGTGACATCTGACAAGTTCACATGGAGTGAAGCTGAGGAGAAACGTAGATTGATGGCACCACACTTAGTTAATCCACACAAAAGTATTAATGAGCATTTAATATTCCATTAGACAAATAGACCCATCAGGCCCATCAGTGACCTGGCTGGAGGGTGTTGCTGTGACAATAAAGTAACACAGGTATCTGTCTGCCTGCTCCAGAAGTCCATGGTGTTTCTCATCGTAATTTCATCACAAATTGGAGCAGCCAGGAGGTGGTGGGTTAGACCCACAAGCAGAGCTGAGTTGATATTTTGAATCTCTGTTTATGTAGGTCCTCCACTTGTAGTATCCAAGTATAGACCAGCTAAGGCTGTTTCTCTTCTTCTTCATAGGCTGCTATTTCCACTTGGATTAATGAAGAACGGAAGAAGAACATAGAGCAGCATGACTGTAATGCAGTGACAGAAATGGGCTGAGGATCCTGTCAGGGAAGATGTAGGATCTCAGTCTCTGTGAAAGCAGGTAAGGCTCTGAAGTTTTATTTCTGTGAGAAGGAAAATTATAATTGCATCTCCACCTGGAAGACTATTCTGTTCTTGCCCCACAGGGAAAAACTGCAGAGAGGTGACGTCAAAACAAAAAACTCCTTTGCATGCTTGCAGTGTCTTTCTTCAGATGGGTCTGCCCACTTTTAGCTTTGCTTCGTCCCCGGATCCTGTGGTGAAGGAGGCGTATCTTAAGACATATAGAACTTCGCTTTCAGTGATCAAATGCTTAATGATTCCCAGCATTTTGAAAGGGAGTCTCTCTACTGCCACCTTCACATCTTCTTTCAATGCAGCCTGCTCCAGGCTCTCACTTTAATCCTCCCCTGCCCTCTTGCCTCAGTTTTATCAGTGTTTTCTGTTATTACAGAATGCAGTTACTCTCCTGCTAAATAAGCAGACAAAAGCTGGCTGATGCAGTTTAAATGAATCAGCTTATTTGTCAGTTAACCTGCATGGCTGACCCTGAGCTGACACAGGTTAATTATCGAAAAAGCTGATACACTTAAACTGTATCAACCACCTTTTATTTGCCTGTTCAGTGCATGCAAGCTTGCCTTTGTAGAACTATTGTTACTGATAAGGAACGCTGCATTTTGCAGTGTTTTTTAGTCCTGTTACATGTGTAGTACTGTACTTGCTGGGAGGAACCTGGGAGTGTGCCTCTTCAATTCTGCTGCTTCCTACTTTAATGTTTCCTTGGCTGTAAGAATAATCTTTCACTACCAAAATTGATTCACCTCTTAGTTGTGGTCACTTGTTTTTTCCAAAACAGGGCATGTGTTTGTTTATTTCAGGTCTGACTCCTTGTAATTTCATTTAAATGCCCTATTCAGGAAAAAGGAAAAGGAAGGAAAACCTGTCACTGGTATGTCGCTTTGTTGACAGTAGAGCACAACATTATTCAGAGCATAATCTCAAAAAATATTATCTTTCTTTTCTGTAGCTATCGAGAGGTATTTTGTTCACATAATTTGAAAGGCAGTATATAATAGCTCAGGCTGAAACATAGTTTGTATATAATCCTAATGTATGAGTTTGTATGTGGTGATTTTGTCTGTGAGTATGTGTATATAGATATATATTTGTGTACCAAATTCTTTCTATAAACAGACTGTTGATAAACATTTTCTCATACATCTTCACAAACTTTTAAACCGATGGTAAAGTATTCATTTGGACCTACAGATAAATACATATCCCAAGGTGTGTCTGGGAATGTTTCCCATCCCATGCTAGCACATACTTCCAAAGGAGGAACTTGACTTAAGGCAAGATCTGTAAAATACCTGAGCATCCTGGAGTCATTGCAAAGCTGGCCTTTCTGCTTACCCCGGTGACTGTGAGTAGCTGGATTTTTTAGTGGGGGTTGTCAGTGGCAATATGGCAGCTATGAGGAGTAGGAGGGTCTGTTTACTTATGTTGTTACTGAATTATCTAATTTGGTCTGAGGGATATTTATTAGCTTGTTTAAGTATTATGAGTAGCTGTTACAAGATTATCAATGATGCCTACAGCATTGAAGGGTGACTTTTAAATCATGTCATCTAGTAAGTAAAATCAAATTAAATTATGTAAGAAATATGTTCACACAAGTTATAATCTTTCTTTTTTTTTTATATATTTGAATAACTTCATGATGCTGAGCTTATTTGCCTGAGTGTAAAGCTATGCATTTTTATTTTGTATAACATGCTCATTTACAGTGTCTGGTGGACTATGAAAATAAATTGGAAGCAAAACATTTAATGTAAATGAAATGACCTTGGAAGGCATCTGCATATTGAAGTATATAATAGGGCTGTTTTCCTTTTCGCCAAAGAAGCATATAACAGTAAAAAGATAAGAGAATAAGATCTGGTATACAGAGTCAGTTCTGTCGTATACCTAATTCAGAAGTGCTGATAAACTTCTGCTCAAGGAAGGGGTTAAAAAACAAGCATCAAGATCTATGATATACAGAGCCAGCTGCTCAGGACTACACATGTGAGGAACATTCCTTTCTAATCTTTGTAGGTGATCAGGTTATGCCCTGACATGGGACCCTGGAGTGCTCATGTTACCTTAAGCTGGCTCAGCAAGTGACTGTTCTTGAGTCACCGAGTAGTCATCCAGCCCCTTAAAAAATCTGGCAATCCATATGTGGCATATTCATGTTGTAGGGACTGTAATGTTACTAATATAAGTCCCTCTTATGTGTAATTGAATGTCCTTTAGTTTGAAAGTGATTCATTACTTCTGATGCCAAAAACCAGAAGTCTGTTTTCATTAGGAACTTCATAATTTTCTGGAAACTGAACTTTTTTTCACCTCAGAGATTCTACTGTTCATTATTTTTTACTGCAGGAAAATCTCGGTATTCCACTGGCTTTATTTTTGGTCTTTGCTCCTTTATTTTAAACTGAAATAACTGAAAGAACTCTAAATGTTTTCAGTAGGCTTGTATATTCAAGTGTTTAATCCTTCTGGACAGGAACATCAGAGCTGGGAGGGAAGATTAGCTGTTTGGCACCAAAGGCAAAGGGGAACAGCCTTCTGTGTCTAACATGATTTACATAAATCATTGTTATTTATTCCTAGTTCTTACACACTACTGTTTTCTTGCTGCCTTAGATGTTCTGGCTAGGTTAATATTTTGTACTAATGGCAGGACAAATACAAATTTTGTGAGTCACACAAAATTGCGGGTCTAACCCTTTCTTTGAGGGTTAGAGAGTCATTTCAACTTAACAGGCAGGCAATTGTGAATTGAGAATGGTATTTAAGTTTCATGGGATGACCTCCAAAGTTCCCTTCCAGCCAACATTTTTCTGTCTTTTTGAGGGAAGGGTATGGAGTTCTGTCCAAGAAACCACAAAAGCCTCTCTGAATAAACAAGAGCAACCCAGTGGTAGCAGTCTAGCCTAGCATTCTTGTTCCAAATCCTTCATCTGGAGGACAGAAGTTGTGGTCCGTGCCTCTGGAGGATCTGTTTTGGTCCGTGGGATCCTGGCGCGGGGCCAGGGTGAACTAGTGGCAGTTACTGCTGCACAAAAGGGACTTTTGTTGTCAGGCTCAGGAAGATGAGTTGTAGTTGCCTGATGGTAATACTGAGCTGATTTGCAGGAAGAGTAGTCTGAAGTGTAGTAGCGCTGCCGTGCAGAGAGTTAATGCTTTCTCTCCCCCAAACAGGCAGTACAAACCTAAACACCACAAACCAGGCAGCAATGGCAGAGTTCACGTCACATAAATTAATCGTATCAGAGCACACTGGAGCAGAACTGTGTGATACATATTTTGCTGGACTGAAACAGATGTGGAAAAAGAGCCAACTTGAGATAATGACTCAGTGGACCCATGGACGCAGTTCTTTTGTGGCTAAATTGTAGCTCAGTAAACCAGAGAGCATTAGGAATGCTGTTATGGCCATACTTCTGCTACACCGTAGATTTTCCTCCTTTTATTGAGCATATGGCTCATAAATGTGAACATTCAATAGAAATATGACTGTGTCACTTCTTTCCTTACTCCCCTTTTTCTTAAGTACTCCCAGCTCTCAATTTTCCAGGGGCTGGATAAGGCAGAAACATGGAAAATGTGATTAATAGACAAGCTAACCTAGCAGACTGTAATGCAAGATCTGATTGGGAAAAGGAGAAAACTTTATTGTCCATGGAATACAGAGGTCCTCTAGCTGAGCTGAACGGATAAGTGTGGATAGTGAAAGTGTGGCTGTACTGCTTTTAGACTAAAGCTGGCCTGCTCAAGACACTTCAGATGACTCTGCCTCCAACAGTGTGTGGGTCAACCCACAACCGAGATAAAGTCACCAGAGAAATTCTGAACAGCTGGCTGTCAAACAAATGTGTGGGTCCATGCTCTCAAAATTTCTCAGGATTTGTGAGTAAAGAAAAGGTGAACAGGGAGATGCTTTAGCTTCTCAAATCCAGAAGCACAATTCTGAGTGGGGACTCCAGTCTTTTTTTCTTTTAAAAGAGAACCTCTAGTGGATTGCACCTCATCTTTATTGTTCTAGGACTTGTATGAACTATATTTATGTGCAGTATCTTTTTTCACCCAAGTATCTTGTTTGTATTTTTAATTGCTGTTATGTGACCGAGACAGGTGAAGGAATTTCTGGGAAAAGAAGGAATTTCTCTATGTCCTGCATAGAGATTAGAGTACCATCATGATCAGAACTGTGGGGACACAGACTTTCACTAAGCTTCTGTTGTATCTTGTGTTTCTTCCCCTTGAAGGTACAAAGCAGATTGTTGTGTAAGATGTGACACAGCAGTGTTATAGAGAACATGCAGTCCCAGTAGGATTGGGGTAGGATAGACTTTCTTAAGTCTTGTGTAAGCAGCCGTATAAACAAAGAGTAGCTCCAGGAAGACAGCTATTGCAGCAACATGGAGATTTGGGGCTGCTCAGACCTGTAAAAGCAGCCTGTAGGCAATACTCAGAGGGCTGTCGTAAATGAGAACAGTTCCTAGCTGACTGTGAGTGTAACTAGGCACCAAAGACTGATCTCTGGTTTTGTGCCGAAATGAAGCAGATACGGATTCAAATCACACAAGGGAATGTGAAAAATCTATAACAGACACTCATCACAGAAGATCTGTACAGTGTTACCTGCAAATATCCCTGCACACTCAGTCATTGTATTTAAAATGTCACATCTTTTTTTTTGAGAGACTATACTTTAGTGTGATAGTATTTTCTGAGGGAGTATTTTGAGTACTTACACTGTCCAAAAAAAAGACCAAAAAAGAGTCTACAGTTGTAGTCACATGTTTCGTATTAGTAGAAAGGTTTTAAATGGGGTTGTTGTATGCATAGGAATAAAAGGTCAAGTTCTTTTCTGAGGTAGAACATCTATGTGATGCTTAGATTGGAGAGTCTTTTTACACTTCCTCAGACCTTGGCTGAGATCAGAGAAGGCATCTGCTTACTGAGAAGTGGCATAAAGTGCAGAGATACAGGCTGACCTAGTAAGTTCACAAATACAGTTCAGCATTTCACAGACTTAGCAGCTCAGTTTTGAAGACGGCAAGTGTATAAATGAGCTTAGCACAGTTCCTGAGCTAATGAGCTCTGACTCTTGCTACTGCACAATAACTGGGGCACCGAGCTGCACTAATGCAGCTTTGTTGCTCTGTGGCCTGGAGCTGGCTCATCGTTCTTAGACTTCTATGCGTCATGCTGGCCCCACACCATGTTCAGCACAGTCAGAGCCTGTTGAGGTCTGTCTGCACTCAGCAGCGCAGCATGATTTGGGAAGTTGTTTTTGGTGTCCTTTGAATGAGTCCCAGATGAGTCTGGTTGTTCTGCTCTTTAGAGCTCCTCTAGTAACTTTTTGGTCAGTAAGTGGGGTGCTCTTGAGGCTTGGGATTTATCAGCATTTGGTAAAGAATAAAATTGCTTTGTTCTAGAAAAAGTTGAGTTGAAGACACCTTACTGGATTCTAAAACAGTGACAAAAGCTGGTTTGAACTACTGGGGTTAGTTTGGGGGTTAGTTTGGGTTTTGTTTTTTGGTGGGTTTGTTTTGTTGTGGGTTTTTTGGGTTTTTTTGGGTTTTTTTTTTTGTCTTTCAACTCTGTTATCAGATGTGTGAATGTGCCATTTTGGCAAGGTGTCATTTTCCAGTTCATTGCTTTGGAATGCCATCTGAGAAATGTGCATTCGCATTACCAACTGCTTTAATGGGTAATTGGATAAGTGCAATTTAATGAGAGAAATGAAATTTTTAAAATCAATGTTTATGTAATTCATCTGTCAAGAAATTATCCTTGTGCTATAACATAACATTAAGGGAGACAAAATAAAATAATGAGATTAATAAATTATCATGTACAGAACATTGGTGTTAGATATGCTCTTTCTTCTTTCCAATTGTGGCTGTTAGTAACGCTTGCAAGAAAAGGAAATTGTGATGGAGCAAATGAAGGTTTAATAGAGACTTCCATTTTGCTTCAGTCCAGATTTTGATCGTGGCTTCTTTGCCAGGAGTGGCCAAGTTGTCTCCTGTCTGGGACTCAAAACTCAGATGCCCGAGTCCTGGTGTACATAACTTGACCCACTGCAGAGTCCTGAGGACTTCTGTTATTGCTGAAGATGTTACACTGATACGTTCAGGTTTCTCTCTAAGAATGATCTCTATGGTTCTCTAGGAAATATAGAGTATATTCTTGGACTTCCTGGGGACTAGAAAAAGGAGAAGGCTTGGATTCATTTTGCCTCACTTTGGTGATCTGGGCTGCTTACTTTCTCAGATCAGAAAAAGACTCTTGTCAGAAGACAGAAATTTTTGTCTGAGACGATGATGAGTGGAGCTGCCTGCCTCCATGGACTGGCAATGGGGAAGCTCTGATAAAGGAAGGTATTTGTCAGTCTGCATGATCACTTTTGGCTCTCAGAGTTAGAGGATGTCTTACATTTCTGTTTGATCTTAAGAGTGTTCTGTCGCTGCTGTTAATTAAACATTAACTCACCTGTTTTCCTGAAGCAATGTTTCCAGATTTATTTCTGGATAATGGCAGTCCTTTTGGCCCATGTTTTGGGATTTGTACTAGGGAAATGTACTAAAATGGAAAAGTGTGAACCAAAAAGCCAGCTTTCATACCTTAGAAATGGAAACAGGCTTGTATCTCTTACAGGCTGAGAGCAGAGCGAGTTGTGCAACAGCCTCTCTAGGGACTGATATACCACCCCACTATATAGGAGACTGCTGACAGTACCCACGTTGCACCCTGTAACTCTGTCCTAGGGTGAAACTCTCCTGTATGTAATTACTGGTTGCAGTTCCCAAAAGTGATAACTTGAGTTAGTTTGGCCTTAGATCTGATGTATGCAACTAAGATCTTTAACAGACTACATGTATTTTTCGCAGGGCAGGCACTGAAATCCCTACATTGCGTTTGCATTCACAGGTGCATTCTCTGTTGTTCTGCAATAAAAATCTGTATGTAATGTAAAACAGTGTTTAATCTATCACCTTTTTTTTTTTTCCTCTCCAAGGAATGTTAACATCTGATCTACTCTCAAGCATCTCACTGAGACCTGAGTCACTCCCCAGTGAATTAGTCTATCTCTTGACTCTATGGCAACAAATAAATCGTATTTATTCTAGCTGAGCATGTGTTTACATTTTAGGACACCTACACAGCACTGCTTACTTTTTAAATAAGATTAGGGTTAAAATGTTATTTATTTTGGAAAAAGAAAGTATCTTGCTCAAGACTGTTGATCAAGAGCTTTTTTTGATATATTAATATGAATTCCTTTAAAATTGATTAACATAATATTCACGTTTACTGTTGACAAAATGTGCAGCTTTGGAGAAATATATAAAACCATTGTGTTGCTATTAAACTGTCTCTAAAAACAAAAAGGGAATTAACTATTTTGTTTTTCATGGTCTCTTTAGAAATATGTCAAAACACTGTAAAGCAAGTTATATTTTTATCCATACAGAGCTGTTGTTTGTAGTAAGGGAAGAGTTATTTTTTGCTATTTTCAAAAATATGTTAGAAGTTATTTTCTCTTTGTGTCCTAATTATTAGATATGTTGCACATATCCAACATTTATTTTGCTTTAATTTTTCAGTTTATACTAGTTACTTGATTTTGAAGTTTTTGAAAGTAATTATAAGCATGCTGGTTTTCTGCTGTGAATATGTTTTTGTCTCTAAGGAAGAGAAACAAATAATGCAAATTTGAAAATGTGCACATTTACAATTATAATTCCATAAACCCACTCGTTTGTTTTCCTGTTCAAATTATTCCAGAATAGGGGTTAGAAAACTGCCTGAGGTTCCTCTGAAGAGATTTCTACCCAACAGTAATACTCAATTTGAGACTGGCAGAAGTGGGATTCACTCTTTGCCTATTTAAGCTCCTGCTGAGTGCAGGTGCAGTGAGATTGCAGACTTGGTAGCTCCTGAAGCTGGCTCCAGAAGCATAACCGTGACTCAGTTCCTGCCCAGGTTCGGTGGATGGCTAAGAGCCTCCCACCACCTTGGGGAGGAAGCAAACACCGAGAAGTGTTGGTGATGCCTTGCTGTTGAAGCACAGAGACTGTAACACTGTGACCATAACAGTGGTGTCCTGCTGCAGGTGTGTAGTGCAACACTGCACCATTAATTGGAAAGCATTAATTTCAGTGATAGTTCTGACAAAAATCTCCATCCAGGTCTTCCTGCCCCTCCTAAAGAGGCAGCATCAGGGGAAGAGTGCCCCTGGCTCCTGTGGAGTGATTCAGCTTTTTTCAGTGTCTGTCCTCAGTGCTATGTAGGCAGAGAGCTTATTAATACATGTCTTTTTGTAGACTTGTTTGTCCTTTTCCCAGTGCTGTAAGTAATACGCTGCTGGTTCCATGACTTTTACCAATCCTCAATCTATGCATACGTTTAAAACCGCCTACAACCTCCTCAGTAGGGGGAAGTAATTAAGCAGTGACATTAAAACTCAATAGCACTTCTGGAATAATACCCTGTTAGGACTGCTCACTCCAGAACACAAATACATTCTCTGGTTCAGTGTTCAGTTACTTCAGAAAAAGGCATGCAGAGCTGTTCTGCACTGGCTGTTGTGAAATGGCTTTTAACACAACATCTGGTTTTGGTCAGGCTCGCTGTGTTGCTGGTCCAAAGGGACTGGCCACAGCCCTCTGGGTGGGAGTGCAGCTTTACCCTAATTTCTCAATATTTTCTTTGGAAGTTCATAGCACCCAACTGACCCTCTCATTCAGTTGCACTGATATTCCCCTGTCCCTTCTTAAAAACTGTTTCTTGTTCTACTAATTGTTACCAGTCTAACTTTTTCTATTCTTTCTTCTTCCTTTTTTAATTTTTTTTTTATTTTTAATTTTTTTTTTTAAATCTTGTGAATGCCATTATTGTCACAGGTGAAGAGGGCAATTTAGGAAATGCTCTTTTGTAGCAATTTTCAGGTATACTGCATTCTTCCTGGGAATGGCATTGCTCAGTCACTAGAAATAGAAATTTTGTATTAGACGGACTACAAAGGACTAGAGCTAGTGAAATTCTCCTGGCTTCTGGCACCCTGGATGAAAGGATGTGGGAGTCCTGGAGAAATGCCTGCAATTAGACAATATTGTCAGACACTGGATATTTGAAGTTGTTTGGGACATGGAAACATTTCTGCTTTATTCTTACCCTTGAATGGAATTTCTTTAAATATCATGTAAAGGTAGTTGCATAGTGCAAAAATAAGATAAACTTAATAGACTGTTTGAAGATGGAAGGACTGTAATTGTAAGAGCTGTTAACCTAGATATTTTTACAAGACTGTGAAATTATACGATAACAACTATGTTATGAACTAGGATGAGGGGTAAACAGCTAAAACATTATACAATCGACATGCATTTAAATAACAACTAAAACTGAAAATATGTTAACCATCTGAAGTCTATGTAATACTTTGAAAATGTAATATGGTTTTCAAAGTCATGTGCTTGACACAGTATACAATATTTCTCGGAAGCAAAATTCCTGACCAGTCAAGCACATACCAAGGGAGAGATGTATGAGACTATTTCAACAGTGTACTATTTTTGCAATATACTACAAAGGTGCTTCTCACAAACACTCAAGTTTCACTGTATTCACATGAGGTTTGCAAACCTGATTCTAGGAGTGCTCCTAGCTCTGGACTTTGTTTGTCATGTCCTATGTTTGCAGATTTGGCTTTAATCTGCTAGTATCTTTGAAATTGTACTAGTTCACAGGGGTTAAAAAGCCCATCTCCCAGTTGTATCTCCCAGTTGTTCCTCTGGAAAGCAGCTTCTTAGGAAGAATAATACAGGAATCTAACCCAGCAATTCTTGCAAGCGTTCCTACTTACTCTGAAGGGATAAACTAGTGTGAGGAAGAACTTGTGTTAATATGACATTTCTTCTCTGTAAAGGAGTAAGGAATTCAGGCAATATGCTTAGTGCTCATTAGAGGTCAGTAGTGAAGCACAATGGAAAGGAAGAATTGAGCAGTCATTTAAAGAGCTCAGTTCTTTTGTGTTTGAAAGTTATTTTACTGTATTTGAGACAGGAAAAAAAATCTGGTTTCCAGATGTGCAATTTAAATGTATTCTGTTAAAAGCAATTTCAGGTTAAAATGCATAAGGATATAGTTTCTGAACATTGGACTCAATATAAGAGTCATTTATTCCTTGGTAATGTTTATTTTATGGTATGGTAGAGTATTCATCACTTGAATGCAAGCTAGATGATTTTTCAGGCAAAAATAACAGATTTAAATTACAAATTCAAGGTGTAATTATCTCAATATGCCTCCAAACAGAGATACATATTACTGCCTTAAGGACAGGGTGCGTGACTGTCATCTTCAGTTCTGACAAATCAGCACTACAGAGATATGGTGAGTACAATCTAAAAGTTTTAGGTTTTTATGACCTTGGTTTTACTTTAATGTGGATGCCAAATGTGCAAACTTGGTCATCAGTGTCCCAAATGCATATCTGATCTTCCAGTTTCAATATGCATCATTAAGATCTATTTCCTCTAAGGCCAATTATGGCCCCAGTCTGAACCTCACCATTGCTAAGACTTCACTGCCTCCTACCGACTTTTTATCAGGACCCTAAAATAGTAGTACCCAAGAGACTAACAATTCATATCAGTGGAAGTGGTGAAGCAGTTTAACAGTTTAAAACAAGTGGTTTTTAACATTCTTGAATAACTTACATAATCTGAAAAAAATGAATTCCTCTGCAGACATCTAATTCCAGAGTGAGGAATTGCTGCAGTTTTCATTTTGGTTTTGGGGACAGAATTATTAACGTACTAAATCAAGTAAATTAGATATCATGCAAAGCTGGGTTATTTTTCAGGATTTAATAATGCAAAATCAATAGAAACATTTACTATGTTCTGGTGCTTTCTGAACATTGTCTGAGACAGTTTCTAAAAAAAGAGCTTTTCAGCACTCGAGCTACTGTGAACTGCTGCCCAGGTGATTCCTTGTAAGCATGATATGCTCCCAGAGACCTCTGCAGTTGGACATCCTCCTTTCCCCCCACCACTTCAGGTTTTGCCCAAGGCTCCAACTGAACATCTCAACTTTTACATATAATAGAAATCACAGTCAGTCTGCACAAACATGTGCCTCTCTTGTGAAAGTTCAAGGCTTCGTTTTATTTTTTAGAAAGTTTCTGTAAGCTTTGAGTTAAAGATAGAAAGGGTGCCCTTAAGAATCCAAAAATCCAGTCCTTGTCTTCTCCAACCCATCCTCTAAGCTTGGCGAGGAGCTAAAAGGGGAGTATTCCTCAGTCAGTATCAGGGATATATACCCATCTCCATCCACTGTCCTTTGCAAGCTGTCTGGCTGCCATCACATTGATCTCAAAAGTAACGGAATACTTTATTGTCATTTTTGTTTTTGAGAAGAGTATGGCTTATGTTAAACATGGTACATAAAATACATGAAGAAATCAGACAGTCAGAGCTGAATCTTGCTCTGATGGGCAGGACAGA
Source organism: Chlamydotis macqueenii (assembly GCF_036417535.1). Lineage (NCBI taxonomy): Eukaryota > Metazoa > Chordata > Aves > Otidiformes > Otididae > Chlamydotis > Chlamydotis macqueenii. The sequence goes on from NC_141557.1 coordinate 125,071,286, forward strand.
GTTAGCTGTTTATACTGAAGCACCAGGAAATGGATTGGCATATTCTGGTTACTGTTCTCATAGGAGAGAGTTTTGTTTACCAGTCTCAGGGACATCAACATTTTTAAAGTGAGGTGGCAAATGTCAATGAGGTAAGTCAATATCAACTGCATTTTCCAAAGAATCTCAGGGAGTGTCTTTGTCTATTAGGATGCTGGAGTTGGTCCTGTTCAGTAGAAGACAGCTCAAGATGAAGGTATCATTGTGGAAGCATCTTAGGAGGGAGCTGGCTAAGTAAAACAGAGAATAGTGTTTGAGACCTGACCCAATAGATGGGACTCAAAGGTGGCAAGTAACTGTATATGTTTCTAGGGAAGCAAAGACCAGGAAAAATAGCTAGAATAAAATTATTTAATTTTCTACTGTATGTAATGCAATCATAACATGTATTCTGAAGCACTGAGAAAATAAACTCTTTCAGTTATCATGCCATTCTGTCTTTTCTCCCGTCCTTCTTTCTTCCTTTCTGATGGGTAATGGCACAGTTGTGCAACCTTGCTAGACTTTAGCGAGCTGTTCATTCCTGAACTGCATGACATACCTGAAGTGCACTTAGATACTAAAAAAGGTTAATCTATGCTCTTCTAATCAGCCTCTCAGTACATTTGGGCACAGTGTTGTATAGGTGTCTAAATATTTGATTGACCCCAGCGGTCTCCAATTTTCTGGGCAGAACCTCTATGCAGTGCATGGGGGGAATGATGGGGCATCCTGTTCTGATTCCAGGCTGCTTTGGCTATGCAGTCTAACTGTTTCTAAGTTAATTTGGCAAATACATGGCCAGGTTTTCTGCTCCACTAGATGTGACCTGCATAGCCAGATAGATTTAAATTGGTTTCAGTTGGCATTTGGATTCTCCTTGTCCAGGGATGCTGTGAGGAAGAGAAAAAGATCAGCAAGTATAGCAGGGGAGGTGTTTCATTCTGCTCATCAGTCTCCTCAAATGAGTCTTCTTTTATTTTTTTTTTATCCTTCTCATTAGTACTTAGAAAAAGGAGCAGAAAGGCACAAATATAGTTTAATATCATTCTCCAATCTTTGTCATGTTGTCCCTGCTCCTTGCAGAGGGGTTGGACTAGGTGACCTTTGAAGGTCCCTTCCAACCCTAACCATTCTATGATTCTATGTGCAAGAGAAATGACTACAGTGTAGTGTAGAGATTTCCAGTATTACTTTTGTCTAACTAACAAGGGCAGTCCTAGAACTTGGCTGTGGGAGCATGGAGCTGCATTTGTTAAAATTCTGGAGGATGTATATTCCGTATCTGTCTTTATTTTTCTAGTTTGAAGCATGGGGAATAAATTCTACACTAGATTTCAAGTTTCAGCATTTCTGATATAATTTGATTTTTTGTCCTTATTTCTCTTTCAGTGAAACAGCAGGGAAAACATGTTTGTCTGCCAGAGCATTTTAACTTTCAGGTACTGCTGTTGGCCGCACTCCGGCTTCCCAGGCACTCTGTATTTGGCTCAGTGCAATTGTGCTGCCGTTCTCTCCAGGAAACGTTCCAGAGCAATGGTCTGACATAGCGAGTGTGTTGCAGACCTAACTCGTCCTTGCCTTATGTTTTGCTGGCCCTTTTTTTCATGTAAAAAATCATGTAAAATGTGACAATGTGTTGAAAATCTTGATCTGAAAACCCTCTACACCAACAACAAGTTAGTTTTTCCCAAGTGATTTCACAATGTGTGACCAGACCCAGAGGGAAAACAAACCCCATGCAGAACAGGAACGGACGAACACAAGCAAGTCCATTTAGGGATGTTCCTATTGGCATTATCATGTAACTGTCTGTGGCAAGATAAGATGCCTGAATAAAAGACCATTGAACATTTTTTCCATTCTACATTCTTGCATGAATATTTTTGTATTTTCAGCACTGCATCCTATCTAACTTATGGGAAAACTGGAAACCTAGCACCTTCAGTTGTGTAAGACACTATAGGTTTATCAAATATTGTTTCTCTCTGTAGTTGTTATTTCTAAAAATCTGTCCAGATCTGTCCTAATTCCATTGCACTGTTTCATCTGTTTTCAGGAAGGTAGTTTATAGTTCAAATGAATCCTTCTGGATAGATGATAAAATGGTCATTACTTGAACTCCTTCCTTTCAAAACCACCCTACTGAACATGGAGGTAGCATTTCTCTTGTATATATAATCAGACTATACTCAGGCTTATGCTCAGTAAGAGCATATCGGGGAATAAGATGCTTTTGCCAAACTACGGTGGAATTTGTTCCACTAATTATTTCAGTATTTAAAAAAAAATCAGTATTTTTATTTCAAAATATACTGTCTTCACACAATTACTTGTCTGTCATCTATACTGTAGCCCTGAAAAGTTTTGGTTCTAGTTTTAGTTTTATGCTATCCGTGAAGCAGAGTGTTTATCTTGCAGGATAGCTATTACTGAATTATCAAACTTTAGACTTAGATCAAATTTCATTGCTCCCTAAATCTCTGAAAAGACGCTCTGTTCCTGGCATCACTTCTCAGGGATATGGGGACAAAGGCTTTTTGAAAATGAAAATTTGGGTTGTTGAGAACCTACACACTGGCCAGAAATATGGGGTAGTGAAAAGTAATAGGCAATTTTAGTTCAACATCCTTTGTTAGAAAATGATCAGGACCATACTAGAAATATAATACAATGGCATTGTTATTTAATAGCCTTGCAGGTTTTATTTGTGATATTTACATTGCTAATAGCTGTGAAGGAGTTTGGGGCATAGTTATTTTTAGTTGGCACGTTCTTGATACAACTTGTATGTTAAAGTGGCGTTTTGCTGCATGAGGATTGCCGTATCAGGCCTTTGTTTCACGTGAATGCCATGTTAAGTGTAAGTCTTGAGAAGCTGGTAAGTGATTGTTTGAATTCTAAACAGCTAAAGTAATTGTGAGTGCACTTCAATGCCTAACACAGACATAGTAATAATGCCCTCCTAGTTTCAGAACTGCTCATAATTTTCATTTGTTATTTCATTCAACAGAGATTAATTGTAGAAAGACCAGAAAAGTGGTTCTCAGCCATCTGACTGGTTTCTGCAAAGCCAAAGCAGCTGGAGCTCTATTACCACATAACTCATCCAGAGGGCCCATTACCATTAGTCACGCTAATGTCCGATCGCACCATTAGCTTAAGCGAACTCTCGATCAACATCCATTTAATTTTTCTTTCATGAGTAATTGTTTCTGTGAAGGACAGGTGGCTGGCTCTAGCCTTGACAGAAGTCTGAGGGGGATGCTCCTTCCCCATTTAGGCTTCTGGTATAGAATTAAAGATGTTTTGCATATTCTGGTCCATGGTAGAGACAGACTGTACAAAAGTGGGACAAAATTAGTTTGAAAATCCCAAGTAACCTATAGTAAGTTATTGTGGTCTAAATTGTGGATAGTCTTTTCACAGATCCATAACATGTAGAGAGTCTCTCTTCTATGGCTGTTGCACGACCTCTGAAAGCTCAAAAATTACTTGTCCATCGTTGCCTCAAAGAAAGAAGCTGTAGGAAAGAGGGAAAGGAGAAAGTGCTGCAAAGCATTCATTGACAGCCCATGCAGCAAAGGTTGGATGGCATTTTGGTGAGCAAAGACTACTGCTTATAGCATAATACAGATGCATCAGGCACACTGCCCTGGGAGTAATGCTGGAGCAGGACAGTTCTGACTGAATCCTTGCTCAGATGAAAAATTGGCATCTACATCTAAGTGGATATTTTAAAGTAGCTTGTTCCCAGATGCACAACCAAAGTGTTAACCAGCAAGCCAGATGGGCAGTTTCTGATCCATCCTGGAGGAATGTAGTCATTGGGTGATTTCATAGTTTCAACAATGCAAAAAGAAACATCATTTGACTCGTCAAGCATAGATAGACTAAAATCATATTACTACCAAACTATGATGATGTCAACCCATATGTACTGGAACATCCAACATCCAATGAAATGCAACAGTTGGAAGTCCTTTGAGGTTTTCCTCTTGAACTGTTGCTCAATTGTGTATGGGATGGTGGTAGATACTGTAACTCCATGTGTTTGAGAAAGTAAGAAATTAAAAAATGCTAATATTCTTGCCCATTTCGATTTAAGCAGATCCGTCTAGTCTTGGAACATCGCAGAGTTTCTAGAAAATAATTTTTCTGGGATTAAGGAAGAAGGAAGTGGTGCTAACAGAGGAACATTTCACAAATGCAAAATTCCACCCTTCAGAGGGAAAGTACCTTGCTTCATGGATGATGACAGTGTCCCAGGATCATAAGGAGGAATTACGAACACATCATAGGAGTGCTAACATAACTTAATACTATCCAATCAACAAGATCTTTTTTATTAAGAAATGCATACATGAGCTTGTGAGGTTCAGTCACCCTTATGCCAAGTTTTCCTCAGTGATCTGGGCAAGGTTTTAGTTCTTAGCTCTGCTTTGTAGGTTTCTGCTCCTGACAATTGTTCTTTAAATTTTTTGAAAGTGATTTCTGTATTTTGAAAAGCCAAATTGATCCCATTTTAGAAGACCAGTAGAACTGGATAACTGTTTTTGTTTAAAAGTAAACTAACTAAAAAATGCAGTTTGGGAAGGGACAAAATTGTTCATGATGAGTGTCAGTTCTAGGGAAGAGGAATATCTCTAAAGAATTATAAAAATATTTGGAAAAGTTGAAAAAAAGTATACAAGTTTTAAACCGTTTCTCAATATAGTGTTTTTCCATGAACACTTTTCTTAAATTCTTATATGAAAAAGTAAAATATATATGCCATTCTTCCTGACAATATTTATGTCAGGAAGAATGTCAGGAATATTTCTTTCTATTTCAATCACTGAGCTGAACAATCCTCTAACCACACTGTGCGTTCTAAAGAACATCTAATAAGATTTAAACATGCTCTTACAGGTAAGCATATGTTTTAGGGACCTGAGGCAGCATCTTTACTCAGTTAGAGCTTTGACATTGATTTTAATGAGTAAGTCTAAAAATTAAGAAAATATTTCAGCCTGTTTCAGACTGAGTTCAGGAATAAAGGCTTCGATGTGTGTCATCTTATATACCAAACAGTATAAGTGGTTACTCACTACCAGTGCCTGTATGCTTTCTAAATAACTTCTTCACTCACATCGCTGATGTGGTGTTTCTGTGACTGAACCCTTTCTTTTGGGAAGCTCCTTATTTTCCTCTACAAGAAATCCTCTTAAAAGAAATATTCTGTGTTAAAATACTGTCTATCTATCTATTGTGAAGTAGATTTCAAAGTGAAATTTGAGCTGTTTCTTTGTTTGGGCTCTACAAGCATTCAAAAACTGTTTCATCTGTGTTTTCTGTTAGAAGACACCTATGGGAATAGTTAAGAGAGAGAAAACTTTCAAGTCAGAATTCATTTACCTTTCATAGTCTTCATTACAAACATACAGAGAAAATAGAAATTCTTTTGTGATCTTATTTTTCTGCTCTGTGATTTCATTGCTAGCCATAGAAATCTTTCAAATTCACAAAGGTAACAAATGACTGATTACTTAATGATGCAGCAGAATAAATCTGTTGTAACCATAATTAAGGAGCAAATGTGTCCCACACTGCCCATGCAGTAGGCATTAAATGTGTTACTCAGGGGAAGCGGACACCTTATTGATTACCAGCAGTTCCCTAATAAATTGAGATAATTAATTTTTGCTGAGCATCTCACATACAGATGTAAGTTTAAACCTAGTACAAATGTTTTTAGCGTTAATGAGAAATTGCTAGCTTCTGTAGTTATAATTTTCAAACTGCTTTTTGGCTATAGTCTTATTCTGTCTTTTTCAGTGTCACTTACAATTAAAATAGCCTTGAAAAAATCCATTCCCACAACTGAATATGTGTATTTCTCTTACAGCTAAACAAAAAGTTTTGGCTGGAATCGCAGCTTCCTGAAGTAAGACCCATTGGGAGCAACCAGTAGAAGAATAAATTTCTTTATGCTCCTGCTTTTACAGGGTTCCTGGCCTGTTTAAGGCTGAAGTGATGACGCCACTGAAGGAGGCAAAGGTCTCACACCCACACCTTGACATAGTGATGGAAAGCTCTGTCAGTATTGGGGAATCAGTATTATTTGTGGAGATACCCAGCACCCCTCCCAGCACTTGATGTTCTCTCCAGCCCTTGAATTCAGACTCCTGGGACATGCTACCAGCGTGGCTTGCCTAACCCGTGTGGTTCCTGCAGAGCGAAAGCACAGTTTCATGCCAAGGTGTGCTGAAAAGCCATAGATTCTGGGGCTGTTTTATTATTTTGATGGACTCCTCATAGGCTGGCAGCGGTAGATGGTGTGGATGGTTTTTGTCCTGATTTTGATTTGCTCTTCTTAATTGGAGGAAACCAGATCCACAAGCAGGATCTGTGTGGTGTATGGTAAAGGACCCTAGTGAGAAGGGCACCATGACCCATGTGGTATCTGTTCACCTTAATGCAAGAAAGATGAGCTCCATGCAATTCCAGGACATGAGATTTCCTTCTGCTCTCACCATTTTTAATATTGTCGCCATCAAATATTGGGCAGATAGATTTTATCTCCTTTGCACTGGGACATTTTAATAACAGCCTTGACTTTTGTGTCTAGAAGAGCTTCCTTGAACTTATTCCTCCAGGCCTTTTAAAATCATGATCCCTACAAGAACTTAGCCAGCTAATCAGAAAATAATGACCTGACAATAAGGCAGCTAAAAATAAAATATCCACTTTTGGAGACAGATATATACTTTTCATGTATGTAACTTAAAAATTTGACAGTGTATTTTGCTTCTTTTCTTTTATATAGCGCTTGTAGCAATACTGTAGGGGGTTGCTGCTTTTGCAGCATTCTAACTACATTTTTTCATAAAATGGTATGGTCAGATCAATATAATCACAGCAATGAGCTTGTGTACAGGTGCTTTTATCAATAGAACTTTTATTAATGGGATTAAGTTTGCTGCCCTAAGAGCTTTCTATACAGTTGTTCAGCAATTGAGATCACAGAATTATCACAGAATTATTATCAAGATTGGAAAAGACCTAAAAGATCATCCAGTCCAACCATCACCAATACTTCTCAGCTAAATCATGTCCCTCAACACAACATCCAAACGTTTCTTGAACACCCCCATGGTCGGTGACTCCACCACCTCCCTGGGCAGTGCACTGGTGAGGTGAGGATGAGATGATGTGTGTAAGTGCACAGAGACTTACCATTGCAGTCATCGTTTGTGGGAAGGTTTACTCCAGCAAAATCAAAACTTTGTTTGGGAAAATTCCTATTTTGGAGGGAAGTTTTGGTTCTGTAAGAGAACTAATATGAGATCCGTGATCCCGCTATGTTTTCAACACTTTGCTAAGTCATTGACAGTACGGTAAATACCTCCAGCGTGAGTACCTCTCATTGCAGGGAAGAGTGGACTAAATGATCTTTAAAGATCCCTTCCAACCTAAATTATTCTATGATTTTGCTTCAGAAACATTTCCAGGAGATGGCAGTCAATGTCACTGTGCCTGCTCAAAAAATAATTCCTCTCTGCAGAAGATTACAAGTTGTCTCCTTAGAATAAGGGTTTGCAATTTGCTAAATCAACAAATCCAGCCATCAATCAGCTTCCAGACACCTGACTTCCAGAGTAGCCTTCAGTTTGCAAAAATTTGGCACAAAACTTAGGCTTCTCTTTGTATTCAGCCTGCATTTTCCAAAAATTAGTCATAAGACACCAGCAGTAATGAAGTCCACTTTCATTAGTTATCCTCTGAATTTGAACATCAGTAAAGCTGTGGAACTTATAGAATCACAGAATAGTTTGAGTTGAAAGGGACCTTTAAAGGTCATCTAGTACAATACCCCTGCAAGGAGCAGGGACATCTCCAACCAGATCAGGCTGCTCAGAGCCCAGTCCAACCTGGCCTTGAATGTTTCCAGGGATGGGGCATCAACCACCTCTCTGGGCAACCTGTGCCAGTGTTCCACCACCCTCGTTGTAAAAAATGTCTTCCTTATGTCCAGTCTGAGTCTACTTCCTTCTATTTTAAAAGCATTATTATTTCTCCTGTCACAACAAGCCCTCCTAAAGAGTTTCTCTCCATCGTTCTTATAGGCCCCCTTTAGATACTGGAAGGTTGCTATAAGGTCTCCCTGGAGCCTTCTCTTCTCCAGGCTGAACAGCCCCAACTCTCTCAGCCTGTCCTCATAGGAGAGGTGCTTCAGCCCTCTGGTCATCTTCGTGGCCCTCCTCTGGACCCTCTCCAACAGGTTCACATCCTTCTTATGTTGGGGGCTCCAGAGCCGGATGCAGTACTCCTGGTAGGATCTCATGAGAGCAGAGTAGAGGGACAGAATCACCTACCTCGACCTGCTGGCTACACTTCTTTTGATGCAGCCCAGGATGTGGTTGGTTTTCTGGCTGCAAGGGCACATTGCCGGCTCATGTTGAGCTTCTTGTCCACCAGCACTCCCAAGTCCTTCTCCGCAGGGCTGTTCTCAATCCATTCTCCACTCATCCTGTATTTATGCCTGGGATTGCCCCAACCCATGTGCAGGACCTTGCTCTTGGCCTGGTTGAACTTCATGAGGTTTGCACAGGCCCACCTCTCCAGCCTGTCAAGGTCCCTCTGGATGGCATCCCATCCCTCCAGCGTGTTGACCACACCACACAGCTTGGTGTCATCAACGAACTTGGTGAGGGTGCACTCATGGACACTGTCCATGTCACCGACAAAGATGTTAAACAAGGCCAGTTCCAATACTGACCCCTGAGGAACGCCACTGGTTACTGGTCTCCACTTGGACATTGAGCCATTGACCACCACTCTCAGAGTGCGGCCATCCAGCCAATTCCTTATCTACTGAGTGGTCTGTCCATCAAATCCATATCTTTCCAGTTTAGAGACAAGGGTATCATGCAGGACAGTGTCAAATGCTTTGCACAAGTCCAGGTACATGACATCATTTGGGTGACCCTTATCCACCAGTGCTGTAACCTTATTGTAGAAGGCCACCAAATTGGTCAGGCACTGTTTGCCCTTAGTGAAGCCATGTTGGTGGTCACCAATCACCTCCTTATTTTTCATGTGCCTTAGCATGGTTTTCAGGAGGATATGCTCCATGACCTTGCCAGGCACAGAGGTTAGACTGACTGGCCTGTAGTTCCCCTTAAAGACAAAGCAGAGAGAGTAAGGTAAAACTGGAATCTGTCAGCATAATTATGGCAATGAAACACATTTATAGTATATCTAGGCCTAAAAGTGCCAAACCTTGATGAATAATTGATTGTAATTACTGTTTAGAATGAATAGCTTTCCTGAATTGCTGACCTGAAAAATGATCCAGAGGCATTTTCCCACACCTTTCTTCTGGTGCTACTAACTTGATTTTGAAGAGAATTTAACATTTTGAACATCATCTCACAATCCTATTTACTTCCTTTTTGAATTTGTTTCATAAGGGCCTGAAAATACACAAATGCAGCAATAGCTCAAGTCAGTGTGTTGACCTCGAAAGTCTGCTTCACCGTAGTTTCTTTTGTGCCCTTTCAAGCCAGCAGGAATGAATTTGCATCCCACAATGACACCTGAAATACTCCATAAAAGTGGATGTTCTTGTGGTAGGTGCTGTATAAGCAGAGTGCAGAAAACTGGGTACGTTGAGGTGACCAGAGAAATAATCTGGTCAGAGTTGGGTTTGAGTGGAGAGGATGACCAGTGTGTATTTTAATGGATTTATTTATAGAAATAAACTCCCCCTCTGGCCTGAAGTTTCTGTGTTTTAGATGTTAGTTCATCTTTTTAAATGTTTTGTGGTAATTTTTGTTACTTGACTTTTCAATACGGTTGACTTAGTAGTTTCCCTGGTCTGTTGTGTTTGAGGGGTCTGTAAGGTATTTGTGGCTGACACTAGGTGTCACACTATGAATGCTTCTGTTTCTGGAAGGTAACAAAAACCTTTACCAGTAAATGAGAATATGCTTTTCCCGGAATGTCCTCCTTACAGTCCAAATGCTGGAAGTTGGTAGGAGTTTTTGCACTGATTTTGGTGCAGTTGAGTCTGTACCCTCCGTGCTTACCTTGATTCACTCCTTGAGGAACTGGAAGACGTGGATACAAACTGCCAGTTTCGCAGCCACTTGGATTTTGTGTCCCTGTTCAGTGCCCAAGGAGCTAACTAAGGAAAGTGACATTTGCCTCCAAATGTAGCCCAGACTTTTCCAAGACTTGGATATGGAGTTTATTAGGTTTTCCAATAGAGAATTCTAGCTCCATAAATAAAAGTACAAATGAGCAGTTCTCAGAAAAACATTCAGCAGGACAGATTCTGTCCAGATTTGCATGCTCTAGAACCCAAAGTCAATGAACTGGTTCCTGGACTTTGGCTGGAGAATAGGCATTATTCCATGCTTCATGCTGAGCCCTCAAACCCCCTGTGAACCCACAGTGACTGCCTCTTTCCTTGGCAATGAGTTTCACGGGGACAATTCTATGGCACGTACGTGCATGGGAGGGCAGTGAGAGTGGTGGGAGAACTGGCCCAGTGGTAGCAGAAAGGATTATTGTGCAATAATTGTGCAAACTTCAGAGATTAATGTAGTTCAAAGCTTCCAAATATTTTACTGGGAGCTTCCCTGTATATAGCTGTTTATATAAGGTCTAATCTAAAGCTTGTTGAAGTACAGAAGCCCGTGCGGTGATGGCAGTGTACTTTGTATTAGGCACTTAGTGTGGACGTGAAAAGAAAAGTCTGTGCCTGAAGTGTTTGCAATTATGAACTGAGGATGTAGATGGAAAGATGGATGCAACAGAGAATTTTAACACTCTCTATTTCTTATTCAAGCTTTTCTCATTTGAGTGAGCAATTTGTTCACCAGGTGTCTTATGCCAGCTTGTACTGATAAATGCAAGAACTTTGTTTTGGAAGGTTCTGAAAGCTTTTAGAGATAACGCCTTTATTTGTTCTTCCAGCCTGATGTTCTGAGAAAAGGGTTTAAATCCTAAACACTTGCCATTCTTTAGCAACGTGTGATAGACTCAAGTTGAAAGCACTATAAAACTTGTTTACAAGTACTCAGAGAGTGAAAAATTGTTTAATTTAAAATGCTGCAGAGGAAGTAGGATCTGACAGCTCCAGAGCCTGATTTTTTCCTGCCTCGCAGCAGGGATAGTGCACCATCATGGACATTCCTGTCACCTCAGAAAGCGCTTACACCAGCTGTGCACATGTGGGTCAGATAACACAAGAGAAGTACAAGGCAATGGACAATTGTTCAATGTCAGGTTAAAGACATCTGAAATTCTTGGTGCTTCTCTCGCCCTACTGTCAGTTGGCATGAACTTGGTCTGTGAACTGTGTTTGCAGTAGTACAGGTTAGATAAACAGGCAGGTTCCACGGAGCAAAGCCTTCCTGGTAACAAGTACAACATGGCGGCAGGTCTTGTGTTCTGGGATGAAGGCTCACTGTTATGCCCGTTAGACCAAACTTCGGTTATATGTGCAATGAAAAGATAATGTTGTGCAGAAATGGTCAAGCTAGTGTTCTGGACCCTGACTCTGCCCACATCTATTAGTTATTCTGCCACGTCTTGTAAATTTTTACACTTTACACTTTGTTGTAAACAACACCAAATCAGACCTAGACAGAACACTGGTTTGCAGTGCTCTGCATCCCAAACATTGAAAGATAATGCTTAAGAGTGAGAGTCAGTGTCTCACAAATAGGAAAGCAAATAGAAAACTCTCGCTGTCCAGTTTTGTCCTTCTCCATGCAAGACACATAGTGAATGTATACAGCAGACTTATTTGCATGCTTGCAGGTAATGCAGAGGTCATGTTAGGCAGCGTCCACACATCTGCATTGGTCCACCTGTTTCATGTTCTCTAACATGTCTGTAAAGTCCTGAAGAGTATGTAGTGGCTTCACATGGTGACACCCAGATTGCAGGAAGAGGAGGACTCCAAGAGGACATCTGTATGTCCTGGATGCTGCTGTGGTACCATAACTTACAGCTTTATAGCAGAAATGAAAGCTAGAGAAGGGAGAGGCAAGGGAACCTTCTCAGAATGTATTGAATTTTAATTCATTGCTAACTATGAAACCAACTGTTGTCTTCCTAAGGAAACATTTGCACCCTCAGCAAGTTCGCCGACGACACCAAGCTGTGTGGTGCCGTCGACACGCTGGAAGGGAGGGATGCCATCCAGAAGGACCTTGACAGGCTGGAGAGGTGGGCCCATGCCAACCTCATGAAGTTCAGCCAGGCCAAGTGCAAGGTCCTGCACCTGAGTCATGGCAATCCCAGGCACAAATACAGGCTGGGTGGGGAATGGATCGAGACCAGCCCTGAGGAGAAGGACTTGGGAGTGCTGGTGGACAAGAAGCTCAACATGAGCTGGCAATGCACCCTTGTGGCCCAGAAGGCCAACCGCATCCAGGGCTGCATCAAGAGGAGCATGGCCAGCAGGTCGAGGGAAGTGATTCTCCCCCTCTACTCTGCCCTGGTGAGACCCCACCTGGAGTACTGTGTCCAGTTCTGGAGCCCCCAACACAAGAAGGACATGGACCAGTTGGAGAAGGTCCAGAGGAGGGCCATGAAGATGATAAAAGGGCTGGAGCACCTCTCTTATGAGGACAGGCTGAGAGAGTTGGGGCTGTTCAGCCTGGATAAGAGGAGGCTCTGCGGAGACCTGATAGTGGCCTTCCAGTACCTCAAGGGGGCCTACAAGAAAGATGGGGAGAGGTGTTCAGTAGGGCCTGTTGCGATAGGACAAGGAGTAATGGTTTTAAAATAGAGGGAGGTAGGTTTAGATTAGAAATTAGGAAAAAATTTTTTACGATGCGAGTTGTAGAACACTGGAGCAGGTTGCCCAGAAAGGTGGTGGATGTCCCATCCCTGGAAACATTCAAGGCCAGGTTGGATGAGGCTCTGGGCAACCTGATCTAGTTGGGGATGTCCCTGCTTCTTGCAGGGGGGTTGGACTAGATTACCTTTGAAGGTCCCTTCGAACCCTAACCGTTCTATGATTCTATGATTCTATGATTTGGGTGAGATTCCCCTCAATGCAGAGCATGACAAACTGTCTGTGAAAGACAGACCAGGCACAGTATCCCAAATACATGAAAATTTTATAGTTAGCAGGTTTGCAACCCTGGATTAAAATGAAACATTCAGATAAATTTGGGGCTTAATTTTCTAATTAGAATGCACCTGCAAAAAGCAGGGCAAATATCCTTACATAAACATTTTTTTCCCAAAGATCACTTAATTCCATATGCAGATACCTTGCAATGCCTTGAGCTTAAAACAACAACAAAAATTATATCTTGCAGATTGCTATTTAAGCCTCCCTAATTATTTTTTCCCTTTTTTAAAAAAAATCTGTATAGCTGTTTCGTACTATAACTCTTCTGTTTTACCAGGATTCCCTTTCTGCTGCTTATAGTACCAGTAATTTCCCCACTTAATATTTTCTTCTGCTCTCTGCCCCCCAGAGAACCCCTTTTTGCTTCTAATTTAGCTGTAGTCAATGCTTCAGTTTGATCAACCAGTTTTGTGGTCCCTGATCTACTGCCTGTTACATTGTAAGCAGCATTTTAGAAATGCATTTCTATTTTATCACCTGAGAAATGTTCAGAACTACGTATCCTCAGTCTTTAGAAACATTCTGATGTGTGGGTACATGAATATTTTCCCTTCTGGCTTGAAACGTTTCCAGGCTGCCAATTTTTAAAGTACTCAACAAACCAGTTGGAAGAAACAGATGATCTTTTTTGCTATTAACTTGCTCCTGTGATTTGGCAGAGTTGCCATCAATGAAACGGAAGTGCAGAAACAAGAGGACAGATTGCATCCATTTTAGAGTCCCAGGATTGTGGCTTAAGAAGACATCAACAGCAGTCTCCTTTTCTTTTTTTTTATTATTTCTCCTCCCCTACTTAAGTGTGCCTAGAAGAGTGTTCCCATTTTGGTGTCTTTCACAATCTTTTTTAATTAGGCACATAAGTGCCCATAAAAACCCTGTAGAAAACCCAAAGCACAAAGCAGCACTTTTATGTAACCCTACTGCCGGATGGCAAGCTGCCACCTCCTGCCCCTCCTCTTCTCCTCTGACTGATCGTTTTGGCACTGCCTTACTTTGCCATGGGAATTATTTACTTAAAAGGCAACATTTTACTTTTTGGAGTTAAATTTTCTCTGGTGATAATTTTTCCACAGATGCTTCCGTTAACTTTGCTTAGGATGCTTAGGATGTATGCTGGTCATGTTCTGGACCTGTTACTTATTAGTTGGCATAATGTTGTTTCTTTGCTGGCACTGTGTGTTGTGTTTAGTTGTTCTGTTGCTTTGACCTTGAAGTCTGGCATTTCAGAGGCTTCCAGATGCCACTTCTCCACATACTCAATAGGAATCTGTGGATGCCTCACTACATTTTTGTGTCCAGTTCTGCTGTAGCAAGACTTATACGAACCGATCTTATTGCATGGGTAAGAGGAACACATGCATTTCAAAGAAAGATGCAACTTGGTATTACGTGTTGTTGTAATCTTGTACTAATGTATTTCTGAAAGAAAAGAGGAGAAAGGCTTTGAAGATGGCAGCAGTCTAGAATATTTTTTTCAAACATAAGATCATGAATAGCTGCACCTGCACTGCCCTGTAAGCACATCTACTTTGCTGTCTTGAGGCTACCTTTTCTGACCTTCCTACATGTTGATGTGTCTGGAATGCCAGAAGAAAAACAGAGGACATCCTGGTCTTTGCAGAACCCTCTGCTGTGCCCTTTCAGGCTCTCTGGATGACCCTCCTTTGGGAGTACCCAGAACTGCCCTGGAAGGAAGCATGGCAAAGCCAGCACCAGTGCACCTCTTCTTCCATAGTACGAGATAAAGTGCATACCTTCCTTCAGTGTTAGGTTGACTGTACAGTCACATGGAAGCAGTGTGCCAGGCCGGAGAATTTTTCTTTGTCCCACAGAACAATCCTACCTGAAACTCTTGCCAAAGAGCCTGTTTCATGTCCTTCATAGGCCAGCACCAAACCAATGCTTCTCCAGATCCTTGGCTTTCTAAAGCAACATAAGCCCCTCTCTCTACCAATTTCTGTATCTACATCTTTGTTCTCATCAACCCTTTAAAAGTCATCTGGAGATACCACACTTCTCAGGTGGAGCATACGCATGTGTGAGTTTAGTTAGTGGCAGACATGAAGATGGAAGTTCTGTGTTTATTGGGCTAATGAGTGCAACATAAACATATATTCTTTTAGTGGTTGAAATGTTCTACAGCTGGAGGCACCATCTCTAGATGTGATAGGGTAGTTTACTCACAGTGTCTTTGCAATTGCCTGCTAAGGGATTGGCACAATGCAGTTTTCTTTTTTCAGCTGCTTGATTAGGTATAGTTCTGTGTCTAGTACAGGAGCAATGGATCTTGTCACAGGTGAAGCAAAACTGAATGCACATCCAGCTCTTAGGCAATGGTCTGAGTACATATGTTTATGTGCAATACACCAATGTCAGCCTTATTTTTTTTTTTACTTTGAATGATCCTGGGTGCTTGTTTCCAGTGAAATCAGATTGTGACTGCAATTCCAGTTTTCATACTTTTGAATACCTACATATTCTCCAGTGACTTTGGCTTGAATTAGTTGTATTGATTCAAGTTTATAATTTTGCACTAACACAGAACTGTGTTAGAAGCAACTTCAAAACTAAGATTGCCTTATGGAAATCACATTAGTTTCAATGTGGATTTCAACAAGTAGACTCGTATGCTATCAGTTTATATGCATGAATGAATACAGTAAATTTATATATGGCTTGGGCTAATGGTAAATTAAGTTTGTATTTTCATTTGAATCTTCCAGCTTATGAATCTGATGAGCATTGTATTCATTGCTTTTACTTTGTTAACTGGTAGTGCATTCATTGTGGATGTGATCTTCCAGCCTCCAGAATGGATCATGGGGATTTTCTTACTCAGAGCTGTATCTTTGTGTTTCATGTATTTGTCTTCCACAAACTAGTCCAATCTTTTTGAGACCATGGAAACTTTTGGTACCCATTATGTCCTACGACAAGAATGTCAACAACATATAATGTCCAAAAGTCTCTCCCCTGGGTTTGAGGTTGGGGGTTGTAACTTCTCTATACCTCTTATGATTTTATAGATCCCTGTCATAGTCCCCTCAATTATCCTCTTTCCGGTTTGAGGAATCCAGGCTGATTTACTTGTTCCTTGCCTGACAGCCATTGCCTCACTTTAATCATCACTGTTGCCAGTGATGCCACTTTTACAGTTCCGTTATGCTCTCTTTGGGTCTAGGATTACTGCCTACCATATTAACACATCACTACATCATTTTGTTTTCTTCCTTATTTCTTTCCAAACTATGGGTCATTTTTGCTTGCTTTTCATTTTACCACTGTGAGGCACTGAGTTGACATTTTTATAGAACTATTTGCTATAACTCTGAGATTCCATTCCTGAGTGGTAATAGCTAGCTGAGAGCTTCTCATTCACTTTATAAAGTTAGAAGTGTTCATTTTTTTTTTCCTGGCATTACTTCACATTTGTCTTTATTGAACTTCATTTGGCATTTTATTTCAGAGTATTGTGAAGTCCTTCTGCAACTCCTCTTAGTCAGCCTTCATTTTTACTTCTCTGAATGATTTAAACTTTGTCACTTTCATATTCATGATCATTTATGAATATGCCAAATCATATAAGCTTGAGTATATGTCTTCTATGGGGACTCTATTGGTGACTCCTCTCTTTTGTGAAAATTAACCATTTGCTGTTCCCTTTAGTCAGTCACTTAGCTAGGTGAAGACTTTTCCTCTTATCTCAAGGCATCCTTTTTCTCTAGGAGGTCATCAAGGGGGTCTTCATGAATGTCTTCTGGAGATCTAAGTAGTTATATACACAAGATACACATACCTCTCCTTGGCTCCTTCGCAGAACTGGCAGAGATATGTCAAACATTGCTTCCCTTCATGCAAGTCATATCAGCTCTTCTCAAGCACGTCATAGTATTGACTCCCAACCAATTGCAGTGAACCAGGTCTTGAGTACCAAAGCATTCCAAAGAAAATGTGCTGAAAATAATATACTGATAATATCATGTTACTATATAAATAATGTAATGGTGGTTGGTGACAGCCAACATGGCTTCACCAAGGGCAGATCGTGCCTGACCAATTTGGTGGCCTTCTATGACGGGATGACGGCATCGGTGGACAAGGGACGAGCAACTGACATCATCTACCTGGACTTGTGCAAAGCTTTTGACACTGTCCCGCATGACATCCTTCTGTCTAAACTAGAGAGACATGGGTTTGATGGACGGACCACTCGGTGGATAAGGAGTTGGCTGGATGGCCGCACTCAGAGAGTGGTGGTCAACAGCTCAATGTCCATGTGGAGACCGGTCACGAGTGGCGTCCCTCAGGGGTCTGTGCTGGGCCCGGCCCTGTTCAACATCTTTGTCGGCGACATGGACAGTGGGATAGAGTGCACCCTCAGCAAGTTCGCCGACGACACCAAGTTGTGTGGTGCCGTCGACACTCTGGAAGGGAGGGATGCCATCCAGAGGGACCTTGACAGGCTGGAGAGGTGGGCCCATGCCAACCTCATGAAGTTCAACCAGGCCAAGTGCAAGGTCCTGCACCTGGGTCATGGCAATCCCAGGCACAAATACAGGCTGGGTGGGGAATGGATTGAGACCAGCCCTGAGGAGAAGGACTTGGGAGTGCTGGTGGATGAGAAGCTTAACATGAGCAGGCAATGCGCCCTTGCGGCCCAGAAGGCCAACCACATCCTGGGCTGCATCAAGAGGAGCGTGGCCAGCAGGTCGAGGGAGGTGATTCTCCCCCTCTACTCTGCCCTGGTGAGACCCCACCTGGAGTACTGTGTCCGGTTCTGGAGCCCCCAGCACAAGAAGGACATGGACCAGTTGGAGAAGGTCCAGAGGAGGGTCACGAAGATGATAAAAGGGCTGGAGCACCTCTCTTATGAGGACAGGCTGAGAGAGTTGGGGCTGTTCAGCCTGGAGAAGAGGAGGCTCCGGGGAGACCTGATAGCGGTCTTCCAGTACCTCAAGGGGGCCTACAAGAAAGATGGGGAGAGGCTGTTTAGTAGGGCCTGTTGCGATAGGACGAGAGGTAATGGTTTTAAAATAGAGGGGGGTAGATTTAGATTAGAAATTAGGAAAAAATTTTTTACGATGCGAGTTATAGAACACTGGAACAGGTTGCCCAGAAAGGTGGTGGAGGCCCCATCTCTGGAAACGTTCAAGGCCAGGCTGGATGAGGCTCTGAGCGACCTGATCTAGTTGGGGATGTCCCTGCTCCTTGCACGGGGGTTGGACTAGATGACCTTTGAAGGTCCCTTCCAACGCTAACCATTCTATGATTCTATGATTCTATGATTAATGTTTTTAAACTTTGCAGAAGGGGAGAAATTGTAGTATTAAATTTTTAACATGTTTTAAAATTTTAAGAAACCCTAACATGTGGTGAGTGCTAAATATTATTCAAGAATCAGAGGTAAGTTGCAAAGAAATGAGGCTGTCACATCTACAGACAGGCACCTCAGTACGAGGCAGGGCCAGAGGAATGCTGCCTGGGGCATGTCATCACCAGTGTACTTTAATACAAAGAAGGCAAGCAGATGTCTCCTGGTTAGCTCCTTTTCTTGCCAATGCCTGTCTCCTTTGATTCTTCTTCCCCTGGCATTTCTAGTTTTGCCTTTGTATGTTAAACACTTAACTTATAAGCTGTAGTACAAGCACTCAGAAATCCAATGAAAGGCCTATGGAAGTCTGCCTGTGTTAATGTATCTCCTTTAGCAGTCTCTGTGTACTTTTCCTTCTTGTTGTTTGGGCTAGAAGCCATCCGCTCTGTGCTTTTGCAGTACTTGGCATAATGGGGTCATGGTCTTTGAGCGGAGTTCCTAGGTACTGCTGAAAGTTTTCCAGGGTTTATCCAGATGCCCGCTAATTCTATTCACCATTACAGCGTTTTGTGCAGTAGGGTATTATTCCTCCGATGTTCCCTGGATACCTTCTGGAAGCACATCATGTTTGCTGACACTGAGGCAATTTTAAGTGAGAGGTTACGCTCTCTAATGCTGCTTCATAATTGAGTTCCTTTAGCATTGGTCCTGGAGTTTTGTCACTATCCGTTATGTTACTCTGACCAAAAACCTTTTCTACTCATACATCAGTTTGAGACAATGCTGTGGTGCATCTGCTATTGTGTTTCAGTGCAGGACTCTGCCTGAGCTCCTGCGTGTGGAAGAGTACTGCCTGCCAAAGGTGGGTGTGAAATCTTCATCTGACTTTTCTTTGTGGCCTTACCTTGTGTAATCCGTTATGCCTTCGTCACCTGTTAGCCTTACAGACTATCTGGTCAGCTTCCTCTTCCTTGTGTATTTGAACAAGATTTATGATTAGTTTTAAAGCTTTTTGAGAATTGTTCCTCAGACTTTTATTGTCCTGCCTTATACAATTTTTACATTTAACCTGTCAGAGTTTGTTATTTTTTATTTTCCTTGTTTGGAAATAATGTCAACTCTTTTAAAGAAAGCCATCTTAATCGAATAGGCTTCCTTGGTGAAACATTTAATCCTACTAGTCTTTCCTGGGTATTTGAGGGATCAGGAGAGGAGGGAAGGAAGATTTTAGTAGATGCTGAAGGGGCTTTGTGGTATTTCTTCATACTTACTTAACTGCTTTAAGACTGCAGAACTGATTTTGTGGCATCATTAAGCAACATTTTGAATACAGATTCTTGTCAAAGAGAAAAAAAAATTAGACTTTCTGAGCCTGTATTATGGTTTTAGGCCTCATCTCCATGAGTGAATATTATGTAGATAGTGCCATTTAAAGTTTTTTTCAGTTCAGGATCCAATCGACTCGAAGACAACAGCCTAGAAAATCGCCAGGACTTCTGGATATGAAAAGAGAGACGAGCAGACCCTTTCAGACAGCCAGTACAATATCTTGTTTTCACTCTAGCTGCTCTGTCCTGTAGCGTTGTGACGATCCGCCAAGCAGTACCAGATGTCCATGCTGCTTCTTCAGTTTCCCAGTGAATCCGTGATGCAAATGTGCAGTTATTTACATGCTTACTTCACACCTGAAAACTGGCCAAATGACATGAAAGCCCATTCCGCTTTCTAGACGCTGCTCAAAGTGTGTATCTGGTTTGCAGGAAGCAACTTGGCAAGAAGCATTTGCTGTTTTATCTCAGGTGCAAACACACTGGGAGAGGGTTTTACTTTTACTGTGTGTGTGTGCACAGCATAGTAGGGTCCTGATTTGTGGCAGATATTGTTAGCCACTGTCGTGGGCTAAATAATGACATAAATAATTTATTGTAGCAGGAACTGTGGCAAGGGACATTCACAATGGCTTGTATAATTTCCCCCACATGTAACCACGTGTAACTACGAAGAACAGTAAGATTGAAGGCTTGCTTACAAGTTAAGGATAATAAGTGAGTGTGCTCTATACCCTCTCATCACAGCTGTTTTGCCACTGGCTGTAACATTTCTCTCCCTCTCACTCTCCCATTTCTCTTCACTCGTCTTTCAACTCACCTTGAAAAGTACCAAGGATTATGTATGGCAAATTCTATTAGCTCTCTAAATTGGTAGTGGTGATACTAATAAACTAGCACTGTTACAGCTCAGTGCTGCTACCAGCAACAAAAATCCATGTCCTGGTCTCCTGAAGTCTGCTACATTCCCACAACACCACTGCACACCTAAGTATAGCCTGATTTGATTTTTCTTCTCTGCACCTGGTTATTTTCCTGACAGGTAGCAGGGATAGAAGGGAGAAATGATCCTCCTTACTATTTGAGAACAGACTCCCTCATCAGCAGAATTTTGTGCTAGTTAAATACTGGTACATTTACATAAATGGGAAGAATTTTCCCATCCGTTGCCAGTTTCAGAGCCAGTATGTACTGAAATTCTACCGTCAGACGTAGAACAATAACTATCATACAGCTACTGCAGCTTGTCATGATTTTCATTGCTCCCATAATCTATAGAAGGATTTTGCTACCTGCCCAAGAGAAAATAGTGAGTCGTTACTCAAGATGCTGCATGTGCGAATGAGAAAGGAAATTGAATAAGTAAATAACGGGCTTTTAGGGAAGCTGTTGCAAACAGGAAAATAAAGAATTGAGAATGTTGTATGGAAAATCATTTTCCTAAAACTAAAAATGGTTTGCAATGGGGAGAAGTTAAGAAACTAATTAAACAAAGATTAAATTTGTTAATCTGCTAATAAAAACATGATCTTTCAGGGATCATACAAAAGTATTTAGCATTTTTAAATTTATGGGACTTAGATCACTGCATTAATTTAGTAAATATAGCCTTATTTTCCTATTTAATGTTAAGGAACCACCTATTTTTATAAGGAATTATTTTTTGGTTCTCAGTTGCTCCCTCTTACCGACTCAGTTTCTCTCTGAATGTGGCTTGGCAAATTTGAGCAGCTGTGAGTGGAAGAATTCCCCCTTGTTGGTCCTTACAAGTCTTGACAACTGTTAATTAAATGTGTTTGTGTATCAGCTCTCATAATGGCCCTCTGGTACATGATTGAGGCCCCTTGGTACTGACATAATAAACTCAGGAATATTTGATAGGGTTTTATGATTGCTGGGCTCTGTTTCTAGGCTTGAAAATTTGGGCTGTGTTTCTGTCCCCTCCTTACAAGCCTAGGGTAGAGCAGTGGGGCTTTTCACTGGTTCCCCCTGCAACGTGCAGAAGATCAGGACGTTGCAGTGTGGACAAGTGTTATGACAAACCCTTCAGGAAGCGATGCAGCCATTAAGGTGTGCCCGCCTTTTCCTGGCAGAACTCGGTGGGTGGGGAGCTCCAGAGCCCCTTTCACAGGCAGCATCCCTCAGCTGTCCTTATACGCTGCATCATCATCAGCTTGGGGTACTCCCATGGCGCCAAAGGAGACTGTGACTCACAGGAGTTATAAATAACAGTTATAAATAACTGTTATTAATCCAAACCAGCCAATTTACTGTCTTCTGCTGGTTAAGCAATTGAGTACTGATTGCAGACATTGCAGTGTGGTGTAAGTTCTCTGGGTTTTTTTGATTAAAAATTAAACTTGGGTATGGCTTGAACCAGGTGGAGGTTCAAATCTGGCTGTGGACCAGCTGTATTTTATTGTGCACAATTTATGTGGGAAGCAAACCCGTTCAAAATAGTGCAGCCACTGCTGCACATCCTCAGTGTGGCAGTCCTGTGGCTCTAGGCTTACATGCAGCTTTGTTTCCAAGTGTAGTGGCCAGAGACAAACCATTATGAATACAGACACCCATAGTAACTCTACCAGGGGAAGTTCTGTAAAGAACAGCAGCTGTGGAACTAAACATATTTATATTTAAGAGGAGGCAGTAGGACCAAGTTCATTGAAATATGTCAAGCAGAGAGTACTTGCAGGTAAATCCAAAGCTATATGGGATATAAAAATTCCCTTTCTAATTTAAATACTCCATTTTCTTTGCTATAAAATCTGATACTATCATCGTTACTCATCCTTATTCAAAACAGGACAACAATCATACCAAGTTATAAGGAATCAAAATCCTGGACACTTTAGAAGCTTGAGAGCATGTATATTGGGAGGTAAAGAGGGAGATGTGTGAAAACAGACAATGTGAATTCATTTAATCATTAAAACTAGAAACATATTATTAGAAAGGACAGTCTAGGTGCCATTTACAGCCCTTCTTTGCTGCCTCTGCTTGTCTGTTTTGTGTTGCCACTCACTATATTGTTATGCTACTGCATGATGTTTCTGGTTATGACTTTTTTTTGTCTTAACGAGAGAAGCAAAGGGAGAGCTATAGAGCTAATGTAGTGCCCTTTGAAATCAGATTATGTATGTGGGGTTTTCTGGAATATTCCCTTTCTCACATCATGCTCTACTGTATTGAGAAGTAGTTTTAAGAGACATAAACCATCTATTAGGTTTGGGGTTTTTCTTTTAGTTTCAAAATGCACTCCTAGAAAATGCATGTACCTATGTTACAACTGTACTGTAGTCATTGTCTCTTTTTTAGCTAGACAATGTTCACGTCTAAAACTTGGTGTAATTTATCATCCTTGCGTTGAAACAAATTCATAACCCAGCTGAGTCACTACAGTTCCTTCCCTAGACTCTTCATTCTTCTTTGTGTGCCTTCCTTTTTATATTGCTTTGGTTTAAAATCAGTCTCCTATTTCTTGTTCCAGCAATATCTTTTTCCTCTTCCACATATACTTCTTCCTTCTGTCAAATCTGTTTCTGCTATTAATTATTCCTGCCTTGCTCTTCTCGACTGTCATCTTTCTTCATCTGTCTGCACCAGATCCAGTTTGTGTCTTGTGCAGGGACTTACACATCTGAGATTTTGAGCCATTTAGGGATATAAAGATCTCACTTATTTTACAGTTAGTTAAGCTTCCTCAGTTAAAGTCCCTCTCACAAAAGCAATTCTATATAAACGAGTAATAGTACATCATTATTGACCATATAGTAAACCCACAAACACAGTAAAGAAATAAAATTGATGACCAATTGATCTCTAACTTTTATTAATGAGTCCTATAAAAATGCACTCCTCATTAAGTCTTAATGCTTAGTTATGCTAGTGTCACTAAATAGAGACTGTATATGCTCCATCTGGATTATGACAGAATGCAAGAGAAAGGCTAAACAAATCCTACATTTAATTAACTCTTTTCTTTAGCACAATAAAGTAAATTAAAATCAATGATTGATTGTCTTTGGGAACATTATAATCAGGGCTGAATACATAAACAATGCACTAAATTAAAAGCTATTTAATCACATTCTTTCCTGTGTGTGCCTCAGTCAGTATATCATGAGCCAATAAATGCAAAAGTGGAAAAGAAGTGCGTTTATTCAGTGTCACTGTTTCTCGCACTTCAGAAAAGCTTGATTTTCTTTGAAGTTTCTTTATTTAAGAAAATGTTTAAAAATATTTAAAACGTTTAAAAACATCTGGCATTGTATACAACTTTTAACAGTATTTTTACTAGTATCTTTATATTTATATATAAGATTTTTACAAATATAAAGATATTTAACAGTATCTTTACTCAGCTTAGTGCAGTACAGGGCACCTGTCTTCATACATTAAAGCCGACGGAGTCCCAGGGAGTTTGAAATGCTCTTCCTCAATGTCAAAGAGCGTACAACTAGTTATCCTTCCACCAAATGCTTGGGCCTGTTTTGTGCTCTTTTTGGTTGGAATAGGATTTTCTTTTGACTTATTTTAAAATGGTCTTTGTCTTTTTTTTTTTTTAATGCTGTATGTTAGTGCTTTTACAATAGCTGTGTCAAGGCCCTCTGGTCATGTGTCTTATGCTGCTCTTCAATAAACTGTCCCCAGCTTGCACAGTTTTACGTGCCTGCACAAGGCTGCTGGTAATGTAGAACTGAGGTGCAAGGGGGAATTAGTGGTGTGAAATGCTATTCCATGTGTGTTTTTTAGGAAATTTGATATATTGATTTTTGCATGTGCATTTCACACAGTAATTCAAATAAAAATGATATCTGCATTACAGAAATGCACAGAAGAGACATGATTTATTGTCCTGAAATAAACTGATTTGGAAATGGAGAAATAAATTTCAGAGAGGTGAACTTGGTTGTGTGAATTTTTACTTGTTGATTTAGGAAAAGCACTTTTAATCAAGCAGGCATTTACTGGTATGCAGTTCAGAGGTTTGAGCTTTTCTCCTCAGCCAACTAGTACTGAATCTGTTATAAAGTTTAATAGTAGGAGGCATCCATCAGAGTTTGATTTATTTATTTTCATTTTTAGGAATAGAAAAGGTACATATGTCAACCCTGAATGGTATAGGAAAAAGACTCCAAGAGCTTTGTGTGAGGGATTTCAGTGATGGTCTGTGTAGGGCCACTGTGGGAAATTACAAGCTGCACACAGCTGTGAGAACGCGACCTTGGAGAGAGGAGCTAGGAGGGTTGTTATCTTAGAGAGGGGAACTAGGAGGGTTGTTATCTCGGAGAGGGGAGCTAGGAGGGTTGTTATTGAGCAGTACGTTGCTGCTATCCGGGAACCGCTGTTAGCCAGCAGGGCACGTACTTGGCAGGCCTTGTTGCGTGCGCTGGCCACGCGTGCACCAACACCTGGTCAGTACTCTGCCACTGAATCTGCTGAGGGTATAAACAGAGGCGGCTCGGAGCGGGGAGAGTGAGAAAGGACCCAGAGCACACTCCACTAACAACAAAGGATGCCCTGAAGGTGCTGTGCCTACCTCCCTTCTCTGCTCTGACCCAGAGGTCTCCAGCTTAGTTGGGGTGGTAAGACTCTCACAAAGGGAAAACAATGTGCTAATAACTGCTTATGCTAGGAACTGTAACTGCTTATGCTAGGAACTGCTTATGCAAGGCTACAATAGAGCAATAAATACTGTTGTGCTTTTAAATATCGTATGTTGGGTGACCGTTGTGCATAGGAATCCTACGAACCGGCTACAAGCTTAAATGGGGTTTGCAAAGTTGGTAACATCTGATCATTCATCTTTATTGATAAACAATACCATAAACAAAGAAGATGTGGAATCTCTGAAATTTATATTTTCTGCCTTTTTTATAACATTTTTTAAAAAATAACATTTTTTTTTTTCCCCTGACATCTCTTAAATGGGACACAGACTGAATGGTCAGGTCAGGTTGTACATCCAGCTGAGGATTTGGTCCACTATGACTGCAGCTACAAGAGGTCTGGTTTCCAGAAAGAACCTTTTTTTTTTTTTTTAATTTTCTCCCAAATTTTACCATCAACCACTTTAGGCAGTATCTAATTTACTTCTTGTGGTTCTTTTCTCCTCGTGCTTCTTCGCTGATTATAATCTCCTACAGAGCCCACAAATCCAGCATACTATCTCTTACCAAAGAGTTCTCTAAGAGTTAATTATTAGTTTGAATTAATAGTCCATCGTGTCATCACATCAGTAAGGTGAAAAGCTTTGGCAGTTAGCAAGTATGGAGACCAAACTCCTGACATCTCCTGAAGTGCTTATGGCTGAGAATTTTCCCCTTCCTGCCTTGTGTAAATATGGACCATGTTAGAAGAAGGGAAACTGACTGGATGGGTGTCCTGGCAGAAAATGGCTTGAAAGGACTAGAAACTTAATGTCTCTCAGTACAAAGTGATCCTAGGGAAAAAGAGAATCAGAAAGATAATGGGGAAGAGGGAATACAGACACTATGAAATCAAAGCTAAATAGAGTTTACATTTGATGGCGTGTTTGGGCCTGTATGTAGCGAACTCTTTTTTTTCAGTTGCTTGATACCTTTTTTGGCAATATAAAGGACATGCTCTGATGTGATTTCTGAGGCTGATCTGTTCCTGTAGCTGTCATTAGTGAAGCTGGAGCGCCTGTCTGATTCATTTCAGTTGGAATATGTTGTGGCAAATTAATACATTGTGAAATATATCATATGCAAGGAAAGACAGGGTAGAAAAGGGGATGGAGTCAGATATGAACTAATCAAATAGCTAGTGTTTTCACTAGGTTTTGACTGTCATATCTTTGAGATGTCCTGATTTTGTAGAAATTCAATATCCTATATTGCAGCTTCTGTTTCAAAATATCAAAATATTTTCCACTGTGAAGTTATATGCACACTGTTATCCTCAACAGTCCTGTCATGTAGTGTGCTTCATTTCTTTGCACTTCCTGGAAACTAACAGAAAGTTGATTTTCCAGCCTCATACAAGAAGTGAACTTTAAAAAGGGTGAGGACTTAGAGGCCACAGCTCAACTAGTGTCCCCTTGTGCCACCACAATCATTAAAATTCAGTGCAAGCGAGAGAGCAGTATAAAATGTTCTCATCTGCTCTGCAGTCAAATCTGACTTCAGTTTTCTCAGGCTAGTGGCGGGAAGGCAGGAGAGAAGTGGTTGGGAATTGCTCCTCCTTTCCTCTTAACTGTTCATCACGCAGCTGACAATACATTTCCGAGCATGCTGCCTCCTAGCCCTGTGCGTATAAAGTTGGGTTCCTGGGATTTCAAACATCCGTAATTATGCACTTAAACTGTATTGTTTCCAGATGGTAATGCAACCAGTTATTTCAAACAATGAAAAATCCAGTGATTTAATTGTTTGTGACAGATGAGTAGGAAAGCTGAAGGACTAGAAACATGTAAAAAGATGCTACATAAAGCCATTGGTAAATTTTAAATATTAAGAATTTAGGTAGAAATGTGAGTCCATAAACTTGAAAAAGGCTTTCCTGCAAATACAATTTTGAGGAAATCAAGAGGTAGAAGTTTGGAATAACTTCAAACACTTCTCACGTTGCAGAGATATGAGTAAAAGTTATATGAACAAAGGAAACTGCACATTTTTTTTCCTGAGTGCAGAATATGGTTCTAAGGCTGGAACAGGGGATGAGCAGAATTTTTTCAGTTTCATTGTTCCCTGCAGCATGTTGATTACATGAGCACCTTGAACTTTCTATATATTTCATGAACCCAGAATCACCATCAGTATGAGCAAACACATACAGAACACATCTCCTCATCAGTTCTTGTCAGTAAATTCTTTTGGCCAAATGTGACAGTTCAATAATAAGATTTTACAAGTGTAAAGAATGCTGCTCAGCTCTATGGATCGGTAACACTCTGCATCTTTATGATCCACAGGTCACAGTGTTTAGCTGCCTTTGAGAAATAACCTCTTAATTTAATGCAATGGTAATTAAGACAATAAGGTCATCCTGGATTACCAATTCTCATTTTTCCCTAGTGCTGGTCATCCACAGAGGAAATGAGAACAGTTCACCAGTCTCAGGCCTTCTCTCTGTTTTCTGCTTTCCTCAAGTGTCTGTGAGCTTTCCTTGGTGTCAGCAGGCTACAGGTCAGTGCACCATCTGGGGAGTCCCTTGGCTGAATCTTTTCGCAGCCCTGTGACCCTTCCCTCCTGCCAGCACAGAGGTGTTACTCTCATCAAGGCAGTGGGCTTCCTGCTGGGGCACTAGCTGAGGTGGACCCATCCCATCCCATCACTGACCAGACTTGGAGGCATCAATCATGCAGTTCCTGTACTCTTGACTGAAAAAGCATCTCTCACATAATGGGGGTGACTTTGATCATGTGAAAGATACTTTATGGAAAAAGAGGAGGTAATTATGTGTTTTAAATGCCTCCCTAACAAGATATGTGGCTTGTCCTGCCCAGGGAGCCCAAGGAAGTGAACCTTCTATGCACTGTAACATTATCAGATAGCTATTAAGTGCTTTGTATATTCCAAATCACAAGCAATTTCTCATTTCCATCAAATAGATGTTTTAAGCTATCACTTAGCAAGTGTTCTAGAATACATAAACAATAAAGAGAATACTTTTATTTTACTGAAAAGTATTTATTTTCTTAGTTTTCTTTGTTAGTAGGCATATTTATAAAGCAAGAAAAGTCATGCAGCCAACCAGCACACAGCTCACTCAGAGGAGAATCAGCCTGGAGGTGCATACATTCACTCCTATTCTGTTCTTACGGTAATTTTAAATGAGGTATACAGACTCAGGATTGTACCAACAAATAAGGGCCCCTGGGACAGTTGAGAGAGCCACAGATCAGAAATGATCTGACTGCACTCCCTTTCTGGGCAGACAGATACCAACTGCCAGGAGAGCAATGGTATAAGACACGCTATGCCAGTTCTCGGCATTAATGGGCTACCCCCAGCTTTACAGCTGCTTTGTGTCAGCAGCGCAGGGCGAGCCAGCTGCAGCACAAATCTAGATTTGATCTCCATGTCTCTCCACAAAAGCTACACTACTGATTGCACCGCTATTGGCTTTTAAACTGTCTGTTTACTACTCGAGACCTCATTACCCCAGCCACTGTAACAGTGCGGGTTTTGATTGCCTTGTCTCCCACTCAGGGTAGCTTGATCTGCTTTGGTTCTGTTAGCATAAGCAGAAATAAACTAACACAGTCAGGATGGGATGTTCTAACATTACAGTTCTGCAAGCCATGTAGCATTGCTGCCAAAAAGAACAGCCCTGCCCTTTCCCTGTTCCCAGATGCTTGTTCTTGTTCCTCTGTTGCACCCTGCCTGCTGCCAGTGTAAGTATCTGCATCGCCAAGCAACGGACTCAATGGGGGAATGGGTGCACTTCAAAGTTAACTTGAAAGAAAAACTAATCATGATTAATTTTAATCCAGATTAATTCAAACTGTTTTGCTGCTCTGCAATGAGAATGCCTTTGTCAGCCTAAAGAAGAGGGCAACTGGGAGGGCAGCAGTTTGTATTTAGAGGCAGATGAAGGGCAAGGCTGCTATTCTTGGCTTACACTTTTCATAGAGATGTGGTATAAATGTGATCCTGTTCTCAAATGCCCTTAAAATGACACTATTATGCTGTTCTTGTTGCTCCCCATCTCTCAATCCTCACTTGAGGTCTTTTTAAAAGCATTCACTAAAAAGTGTTTTTCTTGGCCCTTGTCATCTGAAGTTTAACCTGGAGTACGAAGCTCTGTTCTTCCTGGTTTGATCATTTCGATGTTCAACAACTGAAACATGTTTATTGACAATATGTAGAACAAAAATAATCCTTTTCATGGGACTATAGTTCCAGAAAATAAACATAGTCTAAGCTCCTTTTACATATGAACAGAGCATCTTTTGCATGTGCAGTGATACTGGTTTCATGGTAACTGCCTACTCACCAAAATGCAAGGACCACTCCTTTTTTTGGCTCCCAGAGATGCAACTGGCCAAAAAGAGTAGGGTATTATTGGAATCAGGAAGAAGGTGGATATGCAGACATGAAAAAAAAAGCTGCACAATTCTACCACCCAGATTTCAGGTACTTTGCTTCAAACCCTTGTCCAAAAGAAAGACTAATGATCCGTCACTCACCCAGAGAAGCAGAACTTGTTGAATTAAAAGACAGAAGCCATAGCTGTGCCTCTCTTAACACTTTCTTCATAATTCTTTTTTTTTTTTTCTGCTAGATCGAACCTGGTAACATGTTTACATAACAGCAAATATTTCATCTTAAATTATACATTTATTTCAGATTTCAATATTTACTGTAACATTTGAACCACAAGGATTCCCTCAGAGCCAAAAAAACAGTGAAGCTGCATGTGATGAGTCCCTGTGTGTCCCCAGCCTGGCTTATATTACCTTTCTGTTCCTTGAGGCTAACAAAACCCTTCCCAGGCATGAAGAATGAACCACAGGTAGGTCAAATTCATATCCAGAAGTTCACTGCAGTTTCATTATGATACTGTTAAGTTCCATGTTCCTCCTGAAAAGATGACATTTTCTATTGAATAGTGACATTTGAAAATATAAAACTAACATATTACATTTCTTCTGAAATATTTGATTCAGCAAACAAGTGACAGACACAGATATTTCTGGTTTCATTGGCTTTTGCAGAAACATTATACAAATTGTTATTTGCTCCCAAGTTTTAACCCCTTTTTTTTCCTTTACATAGGCAAGTGGATGAAAAAGCAGAAGTATGAGCTGTTTAAGACAACTGCACAAAAACTTTTCTGAAGTTTAGTCTTTGATGTTCACCATGGAAATATCCTTTCAGACATTAATTAAGAGCCAAACAGGGATTAGTTAGTGGAACACAGTCTCTGCCTTGAAGTTTTATATGAATATATCAAGACACATCATAAAACTTTCTTAAGGATAAATAGTAGACTCTGATACTAGACATGTGAATGCAAACATGGCCCTCATTTCAGATTATCAGTTTTAAAATATTATTTGAAAATCCACTGCAAAAGGCAATCTCAGACAAAAGCACTTAAATATTTTAACATCTATAACAATCACTGCATCTGTATACAGCTTTGTTAACTATGGTATGAAAAATGAACTGGGACTCCAGTTAACAGTCACAGGGCTGTAAATTTGTTGTAGTGCATTAGAGAATCTGGCCCAGTCTGTGTCACAGTTGTCTAATTCATCTAAGGTTGGCAGGGTTTCTTTTTTTACTTAAATGTATTCACACCCATGCAAGCTGTCAAATTGGAATTACACTTAAAGGCTTAGACGGAGCTGCAGCTGCAGCAGTGATGGGGGCAGGGAGAGGAGGGCTTGCACCACTCTCTCTCCTGCTGCCTGGGAGTTTTTATGGATGCCCCCTTAGCTGTTGGCCTGGTCCTGTCTTCCCTGAGTGTTGATTGAAGGTCTGTTTGACCTGGCTTTTGTCTGGACTTTACATTTCATGACTTAGAGATACCATTTTCATTCAGCAATGGGTAAAACTCAAGTATTGAAGAGAATATTCTTACAGTTTTAAATGACCAAGATATCATCTATCATCACAGCCCTATTCTGACTGCTGCTAGAGCAAACTCTCTTCATTAGAGCTGGGAAAATTATTTGCAGTAAAGCATTTGTTCAGAGAATTTAGCATTTTTTTTCTTTTTCCTATTGAAAATTATCTGCAAACAGTCTGATTTTTATGTGCTGGCGTATTATTCAGCGTTATTCAGTGAGTTCTTTATGCAGCTGTACTAGAGCTTATGCACTGCTCCTGAATTGCTCACTGTGGTCATTTTTCTCAAGTTTGAGCCAGTCATAATTTGCTATTTGTTCAGAAGAACATTCAAATAAGTTTCCTAATATTACTTTGATTTTATTTACTTTCACTGCCTAACAGGACAGGATCTGTTGCCTAGAGGCATCCATGCTGTCCATAGTCTTTGCAGAAGTATCCCAGTTGACGCAATGGCTTTTTGTCTTTGACACATCTCTTTCCCTTCGCTTCTCATACTGTCTTTACTGTCTTTGTGTTAGAATTTTTGACAGCTTTCTATAATTCAAAGGGACTACCTGTTATCCTGTAGGGTCCTGGTATTGCAAGTACCTATGTGTCATCCCTTCGTTCATTTGTCAACTCTATCTCAAAATTAATTGGCTTAATTTTTTTTTCTCCCAATAGGCCTGGGAAAGGTGTTCTAGAATCTCCTTCCTTTGTTGGCTGGAGTCCTCCTAATTCCCAGCATAAAGTCATCATCAAAATACTGCCTGCTACATTCATCTTTGAATCCTGGGACAGATTTTTTTTCTTCTTTAAGAGCCCTTTTAAAGCATGTACAGAGCTTGATGCAGAAGTGAAAACTTCCAACAATATATTTAACTTTAAGCATAGCACTGTAACTTTCAGGAATGTCAAATGAATGCAAAATTATGAGACTTCATTATCTGTGTTAAAATAATTAACTGATATCCAACATCTCAGACAGTACTGGTCATCCAAGCTGAAAATTCATCTCTACTACCTTTTTGTTCATATCTAGTACACATGATTATGTTTAACAGTCAAGAGTGTGAGCTATCAGATTCTGGAACTGATTCAGCTGCCGTTCAACTGATACGTTACTGTTATCCTTACACACTTAACAGCTCTACTTTGTCATGGAGAAGACTCGGTTTATTTTTCTTTATGCAAACTAAGTTTCCTGTGTCATCACTTGACTCCTGGAATTGCTCTTATATGACTAACAAATATTAGTAAACATGATAAAAATCATCACTTGGTAACATGTACTGCCAGTATGTTTGGACATTCAACAGCGTGCTTACCTACTAGCAATTAAAAGTCTACAACAGAATTAGTAGGTTACAGAATGATATCTACAATGTGTACAAATTTGATAGAGAAAACAAAGGAGGACTCTATTTACCTCACTATCACACAAACTCATAAGCTCTGATCTGTCTGTGAAGAATGGTTAAAAGGTCTAAAAATAGTTTCATAGGCTGGCCTCAGAAAAACAGTGAGTATGAAAAAGAGGTTCACTTTGGAGGATAGAGGAATACTTATGTTGTAGAGTTTAGGTTATTATGGGCATCAAATTTCAACACAATTTAGAGAACCAAGGTTAGGAGCTTAAGTTCCCCACATTGTAAGCAGTAGAACTCTTGATAGGAAAAAGTCTCCTTAGTTGTTTAATAGACTAGAGCAGAGAATGCCTCTCACCTTCCTCTTTTCCCCTAGGTCGTATAGAAGGATGTCTCATGAGACCCCACCTGGAGCACTGCATCCAACTCTGGAGCCCCCAGCATAAGAACATGGACCTGTTGGAGTGAATCCAGAGGAGGCCCAAAAAGATAATCAGAGGGCTGGAGCACCTCTCCTATGAGGACAGGTTAAGAGAGTTGGGGCTGTTCAGCCTGGAGAAGAGGAGGCTCCAGGGAAACCTTATAGCAGCCTTCCAGTACCTAAAGGAGGCTTATAAGAAAGACAGGAAAAAAATTTTTAGCAAAGCCTGTTGCGATAGGACAAATGATAATGGATTTAAAATAGAAGGAGGTAGATTTAGACTAGATATAAGGAAGGAAATTTTTACAATGAGGGTGGTGGAACACTGGCACAGGTTGCCCAGAGAGGTGGTAGATGCCCCATTTCCGGAAACATTCAAGGCCAGGTTGGACTGGGCTCTGAGCAACCTGATCTGGTTGGAGATGTCCCTGCTCCTTGCAGGGGGTTGGACTATATGGCCTTTAAAGGTCCTTTCCAACCCAAACTATTCTGATTCTATGTCAATATTATCGATGTTTACTTGCCCCACGGGTAATCCAGTAAGTATAATAAAGCATACCCTGTCTGTAAATTCCATGTAAGTACATATATGACAGTGGAATACTGTCATTTTATTATTAGTTGAGATATTCAAAGGCTAAATTATGTTCCAGTGATGTCAGTTATGGAAATTGAAAACTGAAAATGTATTTATTTCCGAGCGACACATAATTATATACTTCTAGTTTGCCCTGTCTATTTTAAATTACTTTATGCAAATCTCATTTTCAAGGATTATGTATAGAGTAAAATTAGATGAGCCCTTAAATAGCTAATATAATATAATTGTGGAATTATTGTGTGTGTGCATAGTGTGCACATAAGATCCAGCTGTTAATTAGTAAATCAGGTTGATTTAGCAAACAGAAATTTGTTCCAATGAAAAACTGAAAGAAGAGACAATTACTTCCTAGAAAGTTATTGTTTGTACTATGAGCTCACTCAAAGGAAAAAATTAACATGGCAAAAAATACTTTGAAAACAACAATTAAGTCATATAAGTAGAATTCATTGCTCCCAGAATCTAGTCTGATGGCTTTGTACAGAAAGACATGAGATGTTTACCATGGATGTGGACTGTCTCGTGCAAAGGCAGTGTTGTGTAGTCAAATCGTCCACGTGTGTTTATCACTTCATTTCACCTGACAGTAAGGGAGCCAGGGTAGTTTGCATCAGATGCAGATCTAGTTCCTTAACCCTTCTTTTGAGGGATACAACTGGCTCCGGAGGGTTAAAAATTCAGTCAGACAACCTACTATTTCCCTGAACCAAAATTCCCCTAGTGCATTTCTTTGGATGGATGCTGTTCACAGGCTTTATCCAAATGGCAGCCTTGTACACTGTGGAAAAAGAAAACTTGAGTTAAAATAATTCGGCTTTGCAGACATAACAAAAGAAGGTTTTTTAAGCTACAAATATAATAGCCGTAATTTAGGTCAATTTTGTTATTTGGCATCAAGCGGACCAGCCAGTTTTGCCTTTCTTATGAAAAGCTGACATTTAATGCCTGAAAATAGCTGGAAAATGAGTGTGAATTACTCAGAGAAAAAATATTGCCTCTACTAAAGCTGACAACAGAAACTTTAAAACAATTGTGTGGAACAACCTGTCATCTCAGCCTACAAGCCCTATTCAGGCCCTAGCAATGTGTTCATTGCTTCCCAAACTCCCATTGATAAGTTGTTGATGGTTTCAGTGGGAAAAAAAAATGCATGTTCTCCTTTGCATTTATTCTTATCAGGGAAATGCCAGTAAAAATACCCTGTATCTGCATCCATCTAAAGAAGTGCTTCACCAAAACTTATCTTTATTACCAAGAAATACTCTGAGGATGGAAAAAGCTTGGTTTATTGTGCAAACGCCCATTATCCATCTTTCAGTGGTTGTTTACAACAAGCTTTGTTGTAAATTCCATTCTTGTAAACTACACTCTACCTCCACTCAAGTTTTCCCATGTTAAAAGTGAGGATTGTTGCAATGATTGTTTACACTGAGTGGTTCAAAACTAATCACTTGCTGACCTGCAAACAAGAAGAAACCTTTTTTATTTGTCAGCTTTTTGTTCCTGTGGTTAACATGAGAGACGGTTGCAAAGATCTTGTGCTTTATTCTAGTCTGGCTGTTCCTGGCTATAGTGACATGGTAGCATGTATTATCCTAAAAAACAAACAAACAAAAAAACCCCCAAATAAACAAAACCAGAAAAAAGAACAAATAATAAGTAAAGGCACAATTGCCAAACCCAAAGCTTAGCTGGAGTCTACTGCTAACAAACCAGAATGAGTTATAAGTCTGTGTACTTAAAGCACTCATGTTTTCAAAACTGCTTTCATATTGTCAGGGCCCTGAGGGCACCGCCAGCCCTGCCTGTCCCTGCCCACGGCCCAGGGCCCCATTTCAGGCCCCCAAGGGCCGTCAGCCCCTGCCCCAGTGATGCCACAGCAGAGCCAGTCTGAAGCTCCCCATGGCCCTGCCCTGCCCGGCCACGAACCCGACCCACGGGCTGATGTCCTGTCCTGGCATCGACCTGTCCCCATGGGCCTGCCTGGCCATCGAGGGGCTGTGCCTGACCCTGGTTCCACACATTGGGCCTGATCATTTAAAACACTATTTTTAAAACAAAAAACATCATTCACAATGAATATATATTTCCATTCCATAAAGCGCTTACATTTTAATGAAGAATACAGTTTCCTAGCAGCAGGTGTTAATATCGAAATGAAAAATTAGATCATTATATTGTGTATCTGCCTTCAGAAGGATAAAGTGAAAATAGGATTTACTAAAAACACTGATAATATCTTGAAAACCTCATTTGTCTTTAAAGGTATATTAAATTTCATGGGGTTTCTAGTTTGCTTGAGGTACTTCAAGACTGCCTGGGGAATACACAGTGGAATGTTTTTCTAAGCTATTACAACTGTATGTCTGCCTGAAGTGCGACCTGTTGATAGCTATATAGAGCTGTATTTTGATCTCTGTGACCCCTCTCATTCAGAGAGAGCTTAAAAAGTAATTAAAAAGCTTCCGATTCCCAGACTCTCTGCATTAAATGCCAAAAGTAAGGGTGAAATCTGAGGCCACAGGAATCTGTTCTTAAGCTCTGATTCTGCAGACCCTGAATGTACTTACCTAGTCTCTGCACAATATCTAGAGCTACTCTCAGTGTTTGAATAATGGTTTTAAAATAGAAGGAAGCAGATTCAGACTTGATAAAAGGAAAAAAAAATTTACAATGAGGGTGGTGAAACACTGGCACAGGTTGCCCAGAGAGATGGTGGATGCCCCATCCCTGGGAACATTCAACACCAGGTTGGATGGGGCTCTGAGCAACCTGATCTGGTTGGAGATGTCCCTGCTTCTTGCAGGGGGGTTGGACCAGATGGCCTTTAAAGGTCCCTTCCAACCTTAACCATTCTATGATTCTATCTTTTCATGATTAGGGTTATCCTCTGATACTGTTATTCATTTTTATCACTAATTCCCTCTGAATAATATTAATGATCAAAGATGGCAAAGGCTATGAAGGAAGCACTTCTGCTATCATCTGTGATCATTACTGTAGTCCAATGGGCATAGTTAACAAAACGCATTTCCTTAAGGTCAGGTCAGTGACTGGGTAAGTCCGATGCAGGCTGAGGAAAACCCCAGCACAGGCAGACAAGTAAATGGCTTATTAGATGAAT
The DNA here is from genome assembly GCF_036417535.1 of Chlamydotis macqueenii. NCBI lineage: Eukaryota > Metazoa > Chordata > Aves > Otidiformes > Otididae > Chlamydotis > Chlamydotis macqueenii. Next base: position 125,108,125 of record NC_141557.1, read on the forward strand.
AGTATACACAGTTAAAGCACTGCAAAGACAGTCAAATATCATGATTTTCATTCTGTCCTCTTGATGAGATCTTTTACTGATGGTTTTAGTTCTTAAAAATAAAAATTTTCACATCTTTGTTTCTGAAGAATACAACCCATGAAGGAACAAACCTATAGGAAACAGAAAGTCTCTACTACATAGTTGTAATATCTCTCATAGATATTTGTGATGCTGCTTTTCTATAAATGTGAACAACCTTGGTTTTCTGCTTTGAATGCAGTGAGACTAAAAGCACAGGCTCTAAAGGCCTACAGTTACGGCTTTAGCGTAAGGAATCATATGATTATGTCAGGGTATGGACATGTCTATATGAACGTATTATAAAGCTTTTGAGTACATGCTTTCTTTTCAAGAGCACTAAATTTGCATCCATACAGTGCATCTTGTTAGGCATTAAGCTAGTCCACAGGGCTTTTTAGTGCTTACACCATTTTTTTTACCTACTTGGCATGCACAGTGCTATATTAGGGCTGGCTTCATTATGAAGCTGGAAATGAGTTTCTATAGATATTTGACTATCAGTTTCTCTACCCAATTCATGGGTAGAGAAAACTATAAAATACCGTCCTTCCTCTTTGCTTTGTACATTATATTCTTCTTATATTGCATTCTTTGATATGTTCTAGAAATCCTATGCCTTCTCATAGCCATATTTCATCTTTAACCTCCTCCTGACCCAGGTTCTCTCTCCTTGTATCTCTCCTATGCCCAGTGCTTTCAGCTGTATGGCAACTGCATCCTAATAGCTTAGTTCATTGTGCTCCCATGGAAATCATGTTCTACAGCAGTCTCTTGTTAATTAACATTTTTTTTTTACTGCTTCCCTGACCACATGTAACAGCTTTTTGTTTGTGGAACCTTACATTCAGGAATAAATCTGCTTTACACTACTGTCCTTTTCATTTTGGGACCAGTTTTAGCTAGCTAGAGGACAGAAATTGCAAAATACTTCAGAAAGATGAGAAAGGAAACAGCAAAACATTAGATATTCACAGAGCTCTATGAAACTGCTCTCCATGAAGATGGGAATTTCCCTCATTTATAAGGATAGATAAGGATGCAGGTGGTTTGGAAAAGGGTGGGTTTTTTTTCTTTTTTTAGGTGTAACTTCCAAGACTTACTTTTATATGCTCTGAAAGTTACTGGCTCTGGAATTCAAGTTCAGTAACAAATAGATTAGAAATTGTGAAGATGGGCGAGTTAAAGAGTTTATACAGAAATAACCACTATTGGTGTTCTCTTTTTCTGTTTTTTTTTTTGTTGTTGTTGTTGTTGTTGTTTTGTTATTTTTTTTTTAAGGAATTTTATACCTCTTCTAGTCTGGAAGACAGCTTGAACACTACTTGTCTCTGCAATACCCACTTGGTTCTGCAGGTTGCTGAAACAATAGCTTGGACAGGTGAAAAGTGCCTTGTGTATCTTATCCAGGTCTTCAGACAGTTCTGCATTAGCAAAGAACATGGGTTGGTGTCAGCTACTATCCCAGTACTGGAAGGTATCTGCTTTCTCGTGAGAAGGAAAGGTAAGGACTTAGCTACTTCTCAGAAGAGCACTACTCCTGGGGTGAAATAGAAGTGGAAGAATTATGGACCTCATCCCACTGATGTACAAGCAGGGGCTGAATATAGTGAGTACAAATAAAATCTCTTCAGCATTAGCTCTTGTAATTTTGTTTACCTGGTTCCTTACCCACCCTTATTATTAATCTCTATATTATTCTCTATATTATTATTAAATAAAAAGATCTTGTAGTGTATTAAATACTTCAGTGAAGTCCAGAGAGATGATGCCTGCTCTAACCCCTCTGTACAGAAAACCAATTATCCATAAAGTTTACCAGCTCAGGCTAGCACAATGGATTTTTGGCAACTATCACCCTTTCAATTTACTTCCGTATCTTCAAGTATTCATCCTTTAAAATAAATATGTTCTCAGAACATGTAACTTCAGTAAAGTTTAGCCCCAGGTAGAATTTTATCTTAAAAACCATATATAGAAATACAAATCTCTGGCTGTTTTATTGAAGTTTTGTATATTGCATGATGTCGGTTACATTTTGTGCTTCTCACATACATACCTAGTTAAATACATATCCTGGATGAGCAGAATCTGGTTCTTACTTGTCTTTCTTTCGTTCCTTCGGTTTGGTATATAAAACTATCTTAACTATCTTAACGCTTTCCTACGTAAAAGGGAAGTGGCAGAAAAAAGCAGCTTTCCAAACCTAATATGACACAATATTGTTTTGCAGTAGTGTTGTTATTATTTGACTATTGTCACTACAATGTAATGCATAAATTAAAAGCTGTATGTAGTTTGGGGATTTCATAGAAACATTGATCAGATACCTTGCTGAAATGCCTCACAGAAGGTTTTTTTTTTTCCTCAGGGCAAGCTTCAGTGTTCTTTGGCAGAAGTATTGTGTATCATCGAACAGCAGCTGGTAAGAGGCTGTAGGAAAGCACTGTCTGGTGAGCGGAATATGGCACTGGTGCCTTAATGCCTGTAAAAAATAACCTGATTTATCCATACTTTGTTGGAGAGGGCAAAAAAAAAAGGTAGTTGACACTTCATCCATGTATAAAAATATTTTTTAAGAGACAGTGTGTATATTTGTATCTATTTTTCCTCCCTAAAATATTACATGTCTACGACCGAAGTGCATATAGAGATGTAGGGACCGCAGTATCTCCATGGATCCTACTTCTCTCAGCTACCCATGGAGAGGCTCCTGGAGAGCAGGAATCCTTCTCTGCAACTCCTGGAGTCCACTGATCTTCGCCAAGAGAGATGATGACCCGGGCCGACCCCCTCTCCCCGGAGCCCCTTCCCCGGTTCACCCCCCGCAAGGGACAGCAGAGGCCGGCTGGCTCTTTTGGCACAATGGCGTTGCCAGGGAGGGAAACCCCTTCCCCCAGCACCGAGGAGGGGGTTAAACAACCTCGGACACCCAAGCCCCTCACCAAGCGCCGGGGCCGCGCAGGAAGGAAACGGGCTCCCTGGGACACCTCCGCTTGTCACCCGGCCTCTGCCTGAGGGACTCCCTGAGGAACTGGGGCCAGACGACCTCCCCCACCCACCCTAAGATCCCGCTCCACGCCCGGCACCGCCGCGCAGGCCACGAACAATGGCCAAGGGCCGCCCGCCCGCCCCCCGGGCTTCCCCGACCACCGCACGGGCGGGCGGCTCCGCGGCCGGCCCCGCCCCGCCGCCCCTCCGCCCCTCCCCGCCTCAGCCGCCCGAGTGTCTTGAACTTTCCACGGGCGTTCGCAACAAGCGTCCCGGCCGGCTGCCCGTCCGCACAGCCCCCTGCCCCCTCAAGCACCCTCTGCCCTCGCAGTCTCCAAAACCGCCGCACCCGGGGACACTCCTCTCCCCTTCACACCTCCCGCAGCCGCCCCCCGTCCTCGCTAGCACGCCCACCCCACCCGCCACCCCCCCGCCTCCCTGCACGCCTTCCCTCTGCCCGCCCCGGTCCGCACACGCCCACCCCTGTCCCCTGCCCCTTCCCCACAGCCGGACCCGCGCTGTGCCGGGCAGAGGCTCCCGCTGCCGCCGCCGGCTCCGCTGCCCGGGGACCGCGCTGACCTCCGCGCACTCCTTCCCGCCGCCCCCCTCAACAAAGGAGGGGGGAGCAGCGAAAGGCGGGACGGACCCACGCACACAGACACACGCGTCCGAGCCGCTCCGTCCGGATGCGGTGAGCTTCCCGCTTCGCCTCCGGGGCCGCGTCAGCGCAGGGAGGGAAGAAGAGGAGAAGCGGCGGCTCCTCCTGGGCGGCGCGGCCGGCTGCCACCATGGGCTGCTGTACGGGGCGCTGCACGCTGATCTTCCTCTGCTCGCTGCAGCTGGTGAGTGCCCGGCACGCCCGCCCCGGGGCACGCCGCGGTTTGGCGAGGGGGGCGGGAAGGGACGGGCGCTCTTCCCCCCTCTCACTCACCCACCCCGCCGCGGAGCTGTCTGCGCCGTGTGCGAGTCCCGACGGCCCGCCCGCTTGCCCCCGACCCCCGCCCCGTGAAGTTTTGCAGTGGGAGGGGAGGGGGCTGCGTCCTGGGGAGGGGGCAAGGCGGCCGGCGGGGGCGGCTGCCACCGGCGCTCCCTGCCTGAGGAGGGTATCCCCCCCCCCCCAATCACCCCAGCGGCCTCGGTCCCCGCTGGTGCCTGGCAGGGGCTTCCCCCCGCCCGCTGAAAGGCGTCGCCGAGGAGGCGAAAGAGGCGTCCGGTGCCCTCCGCTCGGCCGGTGCCCGGGGGGGCCCGGGCCGGGCACTGCTGGGCGCTGCCGCCGCCGGTCGCCCACCTCCCCCGTCAGCACCGTGCGGGAAAAACGCCGCCTCTTTCCTTCTCCTCCTGTTTTTCTTAACCTTTGTAAAAGCGGCATCTGCCACCCTTCTCCCGTGACTTTTCTTGGGATCCCTTTCCTCCGATTAAATATTCCTCAGCGTGCAACTGGAACGGCAGAACGGTGCATCTTCTTCTCTTTGTTTACTGAAGTTGGCATATTTGTTTCCGAGAAAAGAGTTGTCGAGGCAAAACCCCGCCAAACAATAATAATCCTTCATCTGGCTCATTAGCTGGAGGATAAAATAATGCTCTTCCTTTAACAGTAGTCCCTGGTCCCAAGAGTATTTTAAAAGATTTTTCTCTGTTCTAGTGACTCAGAGTCATCATTTTGCCACATGATCTTCCTTAAGATGAGTGCTGTTCCTTGTGTGTGTGTGTCTGTAAAGAGGAAAAGTGGGATGCATTCACTGCTGTGGGTTTGTTTTTTTTTTTCCTAATCCTTTGCTAATCTTGCTAGTTTTCTGTTACAGCACTCTGAAATCGCTTCTGTTTCAGGGGTAATACGCTTAAATGCAATACGAACAATTACTTCATTTGAAGATCCTTGTTCATTTTCAAGGCTTTATGCCAGATTTGCAGCCTGTGTGAACTGGTGTACCCCCATTGTTTCCAGTGCAAGTCTGGACCTCATTCAGATGTGCTTTAGTGTGACAGAGCTGAATGTGGTATGAGTACTTCAATGGCACAGCCTTGCCAAAAAGCAGAGAAGACGTGCGATTTGTACTTTCAGTGTGAGGAAAGCTTTGTTTCTGGCCTTTTTTTTTCTTGTTTTGCATCAGTTTTGCAGATATTGTCCTATCGACTGCAGCAGAATCACTCCTGATTTACCTCAGTGCATGCAGGAGGGGAAACAAACCCTTTTTCTTCGAATATATCTCTCTGCCAGTTATGAAGGTTATTATAACTGTATTTACTGTTCTATAGAATTACTTAGAGGCTATAAAAATTGAAGTAAAGTGTGAATAGCCACCATAATCTGCAGATAAACGCATATAAAGTCTTACAGAAAAAGATTTGTGTTTTATAAAAGATGTATCAGGTGATATAACAACTTTCAAAAATGACTTTAATGTGTAGTTTTTTTCTACTGTACTTACCTGTTTTATAATAATGTTCCACTGTCATATTCACGTCTTTCAGGTGCTGATAAATGTCTGTATGGCAAAATGCTTTTCTTTCAATTTATTTTCATTTAAAAATAAAACTCGTGGTTTAGATCCAGGAAGTAATCTGGTAGACGTGAACTTAAAGCTCAGGTACTTTCCATGCTCTCAGTGGTGATAATGTTCAGTTTACGTCCGTAGAAGTTGTCACCACAGGCATTGTGTTAGATCTTTTTCTAACATCTTGGAGGTCATGAATACAGAGCATGCAAAACAAAACTGCATCCCTGGACATTACTGTGATTAAGCAAGATTCATTTTACCTTGCATCTGTTTATGGAGGGGTGAAAGAGGTATTACTGGCTGTGGATAACATCTAGATTAAGTGTTTCAAAACCCAAAGCACTTGTAGTGCTAATTTGTAGCATTTCAGAATCACAGGTGATCTCTAGGGCTTGAGGAAAAAACTTTAGAAAAGGAGACAGATGGGCACATATTTTAAAAAAGAAAGTTGTTCAGCTTAGTCATATTCTGACTGTGTCAGAAAAGGACCTGGGAACAGTTCAGGCTTAAGTTTAGGATTAACCTTTAGATATCACCTGAGAAAGAAATGTCTTATAAAATACACTTGGCAACACCTTTTATACTATACCTGTAGTATGTAGATTCTCTTTGGTATAAGATGAGAAGAAGTAAAAAAGCCAAATTCCTGGAAACACGTTCATAACAAGATTTATTTCTTGTTCTAAAGAAGGATGCAGTGTTTAGTGACCTCAGAGCTCAGTTTCTTGATTCCTTGAAACTGTCATCTTCCCTAACTTTTGCCCAGTCTGCATGTTTACATGATGCTGTGTTAAAGAATTACAAGGTGAAGAGAAAAGCAGTTATTGCATGACAGTTGGTAAAATACCCTTTCTTTAATGATAACACATTAAGCGTATTAACTTCAAGAAGATTTGTTTGTAATTTTCAGTGCTGTTTATCAGTTTGAGGATTTTGACATTAAAATGACAATAATACCAGTTTTCAGTTATGTTTTGATCCATGAAAATGCTCATTTCTGGCTGACAGCTTTTACGTTTTATAATAAACACTTTTTAATGTGTAATCCCAAGGATGTTCTGTATTTAGTCTTCTGTCATTTAATGATAACCTCATTCTTAAAACGTGAATCCATATCATTATGTGTAATACAGGATTCTGAAAATAATCACCAAGATGGGATGCTAGGTGAGACTAGTTCAGGAAAAGCTGTTAGCTGCGTGGTTTCCTTGAACCTCTGAGGTAGATTCTGTTTCTGAAAGCCAAGGGAATTTTGCATAAGGGGAACAATGTCCTCCCCCGAAAAAAAAAAAAAAACCAAACCCGTTATCTCTCACTGTTTTGCTCTGCCTGATAGAAGCATTGTCATATGCCATTTCCAAAGTTGTCAGGCTAAGAACTCAGAAGTGTATGTGTATCTTTGTGGGCATAAATCTATCATTAAGACTATTAGGAGCTACGTATACACCAGGAAAATGTATCATAAGGATATATGAATCCTTTGGATTACAGCCTTAATTCTTACCAGTGCCACTAGAAGTCTCAGATGTTGGCCTTGCCTGTACTAGAAAATGAAAGCAGCTGCCAGGGGTGGTGCCTGTGCTAGCCTAGCCATCATGCCATAAAATACTGCTACATATAAATGTTTGGAAAATAAAACAAATTAAAAAAATATTAAATTCTGGAAGGGGTAGATTGACAACGAATTGCAGAGAGATTTAGCTGTGTGAATCCAATTGATGTTAATATGTGTCACAGAGCGAAAACCTTCATGCTGCTTTGAAAATGTGTTTCTGAGAAACTGCCATTGCAGGATAATTTTGTTTTAACAGTTGCAGTAAGTGGAAGTTTTTGGTACCTAGAAGTATATAGATATACAAACACAAAGAACTCTAAATAATGGAGATCGTGAATGAGATTTTCAAAGCAGCGAAGGGAAGATTAATAGAAAGCGCATGGCTAAGTCCCCTTCATTGCTTTGACAGTCCCATTTCATGTGTTCATCCTTGGACTTTCCTGCACTGTGTTCATTGTATAGGTCTTGATTTAGAAGTGTATGCTTTATCCAGTATAGTTAGTGTAGAATAGGCTGTTCCCTATTTAACCTGTTACTTTCCAAAGAATTTAAGTGTCAGCAGACCACACTGGGAAATGATTCCAGTGGAAACGCAGCTTCTGTGTATTAATGTTTTGACTAGTGATTGTCTGGGGAGTGCAGTTGGTCAGTTTAACAGACTAATCCCTCTCAATATTCAGAAGATTTATGTTTCTGATTGCCATTAACATTAATTAGACTGATGTATGTAAATCCTTACTTTTGGAGATGAGATTAGACTGTATGCATTAGACTGAATGATCACGTTTCATCGTTTGTTACTGTACATAGTGGAATTTTAGCAGTTATGTGGGGAAGTGATATATGTCATGCATAGACTTTAATCTCATTTTAAAATGCTTTATAAAGCTGAAAACTCTAACTTTATGATGTTGGCTCTCTGTGCTTGTGTGTTAGAACTTACACGTAACAGTTACACGGTTAACAGCTCAGGGATACAAGGGATTTGATAAATTTGAGAGAGTAAAATCTTTGAACCGGTAAATTGCTGCATCTTTTTATGTTGGTTAAAGAATCACTGGCCCATTGATCTGGAGATGAAGCATCTGTCCTCCGAGAAAGGAGGAGGAAGTATGAGGGGGAGCCTATTGTAGTGGCAGGGGTGGAGGAGGCTTGGGATTTTAGCCCGGAACAATGGGCTGGTTGCAGGATGTTTCCCTTTCTGTTAGGGCAGCTGACGCGGGAATGGTGATTTGCTCCGGTAACTCAAACGACATCGCCAGAACATGCAACTGCCGCTGGTGGCTGTGCTTAAGGGGCTGGTACGCCTGTTGTATGGCTGTATAATTGCATTTAACATTAAGATTGGGAGTAATACACTGCATCCAGCGGAACTACTTGAGTTAAATCTTTGCAATCGAAAAAATGTATGAGACTGTGTAATTTTTAGGACCTCTCTCCTCAGGGACAATAAAGTAACAACTAGCAATAAGTGTTTTTCACTTTGTGTTTTTGGTTTGTTTTATAAAATTGTTGGGAATAGCTGTTAGGAAAACACACATTCCCAGTGCATCAGCACTGTAGTGTTTAACCACTCCATGCACCAGAAATTCAGCCTCAGTAGTGAAATCCCCTCCTGCCAAAGCTGCACTTAATACTTCTTTCAGTGCAGTGATCCTAAGTTGGGAGTTCAAAACTTGAGGAACCCTGAACTTTGAAAACTCTCTGAAATTTCTGAACTGATTGAATTTCTTAAAGAAGCCACGCAGATCTTGCTTCGTTTTAGGCTCTGTTCACCATAGCAGGCTATTTTTTGAGAGGTGGGCCCGTGCCAACCTCATGAAGTTCAACCAGGCCAAGTGCAAGGTCCTGCATCTGGGTCGTGGCAATCCCAAGCACAAATACAGGCTGGGCGGGGATTGGATCGAGAGCAGCCCTGAGGAGAAAGACCTGGGAGTGTTGGTAGACGAGAGGTTCAACATGAGTGGGCAATGCGCCCTTGCGGCCCAGAAGGCCAACCGCATCCTGGGCTGCATCAAGAGGAGCGTGGCCAGCAGGTCGAGGGAGGTGATTCTGCCCCTCTACTCTGCCCTGGTGAGACCCCACCTGGAGTACTGCGTCCAGTTCTGGAGTCCCCAACACAAGAAAGACATGGACCAGTTGGAAAGGGTCCAGAGGAGGGCCATGAAGATGATCAGAGGGCTGGAGCACCTCTCCTATGAGGACAGGCTGAGAGAGTTGGGGCTGTTCAGCCTGGAGAAGAGGAGGCTCCGGGGAGACCTGATAGCGGTCTTCCAATACCTCAAGGGGGCCTACAGGAAAGATGGGGAGAAGCTGTTCAGTAGGGCCTGTTGTGATAGAACAAGGGGTAATGGGTTTAAATTAGAAGGAGGTAGGTTTAGATTAGATATGAGAAAAAAATTTTTTACAATGAGAGTTGTAGAGCACTGGAACAGGTTGCCCAGAGAGGTGGTGGATGCCCCATCCCTGGAATCGTTCAAGGCCAGGCTGGATGAGGCTCTGAGCAACCTGATCTAGTCAGGGATGTCCCTGCTTCTTGCAGGGGGGTTGGACTAGATGACCGTTGAAGGTCCCTTCCAACTCTAACTATTCTATGATTCTATGATTCTATGATTTTTCTACAATTCCTTGGTGCTCTGTGACTGAATGGTCAATTGTCATATAAACATTTAATGAATATTTTTACAGTGATGAAGTGAAAGTGTTAAGATTTCAGTGACAATAATGGCAATTAATTAACTGAAAATTTGGAATTATATAGCTGTCCTTCCTGTCTATAAGGTCAGTAAGTTTTGTAAATAATTATTTTAAGAATATTGGAATATGCTGCTGATCTGCTTCTACTTCAAGATCTGCTACATTCTGCCAAGGCACAATTCTTGGGACTAGGAAACAAAGATTGCATTTTTGGAAATTACTGAAATTCAGAAAGGTAGTATTGTTGTATCCAAATAGAATTTGGGTAGGACTTGCAGAACTTGGACACACAAGTTTAGAGATCATATGGGATCAACTGTACTTGCAGTTGGTTATGTGGTGTTTAAATCTTGCTGATTTTGTGAGATTTGGATCTGAAATAAAAACTTGTAAGACTAGGTAATCTTAGGTCATGTTTTCAATCTGTATGTATCTTACATGTATCTTATAGGTATAAAGTGGATCCTTTTAGTTTTGGGGCCAATCTGGTAAGTTGACAAATTAGTAATAAAATCACAATTCTTTATTTTTCCAGGTAAAAGTGTTGCATTTTGGCTCCTCTATCATATCCAAATTACTTTTCCATATAAATAAATTAATTTGATTGGGTGAGCAAAGAAAGAATCGGATTGCACAGATCATTGGCCCTCGTATTGCATAAGAGAAGTGAGTAGAGATTTTGTATTTCACTTCAATAGGTCTGGCATCAGTTCTCACATGCTCTCTTCTTGGATGGGCTCAGTGAAAGGAGGAGAGATAGTGGACCCAGGATGCAACAAAGGGGAAATTCTGATTAAATATTAGGGAAAAAAAAAGTGCACAGTGAGAGCAGTCATACATTGGATCATGTTTTCCAGAGAAATTGTGAAAACTTCATCTTTTGAATAAATTCAAAACCCAGCTGAACATAGCTATGAAAAACCTGATCTAGCTGAAGTGTATTTAATGTTGAATTTGGTCCTGCTAAGAGTAAAAGTTTTACCAGATGACCCCCAGAGATTCCTTTCAACTTAGGTTATCCCATGATTATATGATCTTGCCAGAGCATAAGGAATAAGGATCTTTATTAGGAGAGTATTTAAAATACACAATCATTTGGGTTATTGTTTTGAAATAATAAGTTTCTTAATTTGTTATGAGCATAATACTGTAGAAATAGGCTTCAAATTGCAGTAACAATCCTAGTATGCTATCGCATCTCTTGGTATTAAACTTCAGTGTTAAATTAAATGAGAAGTAACTGTGATGGCTTTGTCATTTATTATTTCACAAACAATAATTCTGTGATACAATGTAGTATGTCAGATCTTTTGAACTCTCTAGTATTGAAGCAACATATGTTTTATTCATGTAGTCCTGTAATTAATTGCTAAGCAGTCATTTTGGGGCAAAGAGCCTGTTATTTCTGTCAGTACGGGGAGATGAACTGCACATTTTTGGTTTTAGATGAGTAGTATAAAGGAGCAGTAATAAGTGACTGTGTGGTTCAAGAGATAATATGACACAGAATTTTTCACCTCTAGATCACATTTTGAAATTCACTGCAAGTTAGATGAGGACAAATGTCATTATGGTTTATATGAAATGTTAGTGGTCTTGATATGGCATCAATCTAAAAATATCATCTCCATATTAGTCCTAATTTCCACCTTTTATGTTATACTAGGAGGGTGAAGGTTGGTGACCACGGTACTATGAAGACTAAAGTGGTCTTTTTGCCAATGTTTTCTTCAGGTCGTCTTTTCAGGGGTGCTATCAGGACAGCGTAATGAAGTTTGCACTGCCTTTGCTCGTACCAGACATGGTATCTTTGCTAGGGATGTCATCATAGGGAGGCATTTGTAAGCTTTATGCAGCACATTAAATCAAAATGAAAAAAATTATGTTAATTGCTTTGATTTTGTGTAAATAACATCTTTTTCATTGGTCAGATAGAAAAAGATTTCTTACTTCTTTCTATTTAGTGCATTATGCCTTGACAATAGAACTTCGGCGATAGCAAATGGAAAATGTCTCACTTTGAATCTTGAAGTAGCTCAGATTTGTCTAAGATGAAACAATTTTTTCCTTATTTATAAAGATCAGTCAATGCATACCTTCCAAAAGGGTATGCCAGCAGGTTATTATCATACACTGCTACACTTACCGAGACCTGCAATGCCTTGACAGAGCAGTGCCAGCAGCACTATGACAGGTTTCAGTATGTCATGGGCTTTTTTTTTTTTTTTTTTTTTGACATGTATGACCAGTGAAGTCTTTGTAGTCTCGCTACGGGGTCTGTGCCTTTGGCAGGTCTGTAAAAGGCAGTGGTAAGCTGGATTTAATCACTGTTCTCTGATCTCAGGAACACACAGAGTGCTTAAGACCCTGGTAATAAGAAGGTAGTAAAAGATTTTATTTTAGTCTTTTTACTTTTTACTATGCTTCCTTATCATCTCATCTTTCTTCGGACGCAGCCATACCTTGCATGTAATCTCAGCTCAGATGGATTTTTTAATGCTGTAGTGATTTGGGACTTGTTCTTACCAGTTGCTGAATGCCCTCCAGCTCTCATTAAAGTTGTTGAAAGTCATTCTTTTACATATAGGCTCTTTATAATGATAGGTTCAAGCAAAAGCAGCAGTGAACCCCTTCTACCTAGTGAATGCCAGCGTTACGGTAAAAGGAAAGGAAAAATAAAAGTTTTCTGCTTAATACAATGATCAGTTTCTGCCAGTCAAATATCTCTAACAGAAATTAATATCACAAAGTATTGAAAAAGATAATTTTATGAAATGAAAAAGGAAGATAATTGTAAAACAATTATTTGTATTGAGAGTGACTCTCTTGAATAACCACAGTTGGTTCTTCCACAGATCTTTCCAAAGGGCATTGAGAGAAAGGATTTTTATTTATTTCATCAGTACAGAAGTTTTGGCTGAGAGTAAGTATAAATGTATATGAAGAGCATATGTTTGACAGTGAGCCAAATGGAACTTCCCTGAGGAGGGTTTTGACACACACTGAAGAAGCTACATATGAAGCAAAGCAAGAGTAATAATTAGGAGATGAACCATGAATAGAAAGATCCTGAAATGCTTTTATAGTGAGGGAGATTATGTGGGAGCAGGGGATGAAAAGTGTAAAAAGGCGCATTTAGGTAAGTGTAAAGAAAATGGGACATGGAAGCCCTCTTCAGCAGAAAGATGAAAGTTAGCTCTGTGTGTGGGAGGAATTCCTGTCCAAGATTTCTCTGAAAACAAGATCTTAAGAAAAAAAATTTAATCTATCTTTTCTAACATCCTAATACTGATAAGCCGGTTTCTCACTATTCTGTTGTAAAGTTCCTGTGTTAGTGTCAGACCTTTGGAATAAAAAAAACCAAGGACACAAAACCATGTTATTATGATATTTTCTAGGGAGATTGGAATGAATGGCAGTCCTTCTCATCCAACTTCAGTTTTTGCCTTTGGTCGAGCCTTGAACACTCTGTGCTGTTCTGGGAATGCTGCAGCTTCACCGCCCCATCGGCAGTTCCCGGAATCTTGTGTGAGCAAAGTGCTTCTGGAGCTTATGAGTGTGCAGCTGAAGCTTAGCACAAGCCACAGTGGAAATGAGTAGACACATAAATCCTTATCAGCCTTGTGCATCCCTGCAAAATAATAAAAAACCCCAAACAATTAAATGCAGATTTTCAGATGGATTGAAAAGAGCTTATAATATGTCTGAAAGCGTTTTGGAAACGGGATTCTGTTCAAATGGAGTGCATAGAGAAAAATTATTCCAGAAGTTTAGTCTCCACAATCAAAGAATTAAAAGCTGAGGAATTCTAAAGCTGGAAACTGTAGTGCATTATAATGCAGAAATAACATAACAAAACTATGTAGTTCTGCCTCTGCTTGTGAGCTATTTATTTTTTCCTGCTAAAAAGTTTGCTGTGTCTTTCTACTGCAGAGTGAGCAGAGAGTTTAATTTCTTTAATATCTACTTTTAAAATTAATTAAATAGACCTCATCAAGGTAAGTGTGTTTAGATTTTTAACTGGAACAGGAACCTTGCTGCTTCTATGGACTGAATAATTTACGTCATAGAAACCTCAGAAGCCTGTCTGCTCTCTAACATGGATCGAGCTGCTGAGAAAACTGAAGAGAGGTGATCTCTCGTGGAGACCCCCTGAGCTACTGAAGATTCTTTAATCGATCGATTGTCAGCCAGCTGTACATTTTTAAGATGCCTGTTTTAGTGTACCTACTAACATGTGCATTCAAGAAGCCTTAAAAATGCCCGGATTTGGGAGATATTTTTGCCAATTTCCACTGTTTCCAGTTAGTTCTTATGTTGGTGAAAGTCACAGATTGGTGCTTGTCCTCATCTTTCTTCTGATAAACTGTTTTTGTTCTCATCAACAGGAGACTTTTGGCTCCAATGCCTAGCTGTGAAATCATACGCTGTTTCCATTCTCCCGTTCCTCTTTTTTCTTGAGCCACGTGATTTGTTCCCAACTCTTCTCCCCACTATTTTGGAACAAGTTCCACGTTCTGATCTTCATCTGTTTTATCAAAGTAGGATTCAAACCCTATTCCTCCCAACCCCAAAACAATCAAGACTGTTAAAATTTACTTGTGGCTGTAAATGGGCCCAGTGATCATCAGGTTTAAGGTTCTCCCCATCCTGAAAATATCCTTCACTTCTGTGGTTAAGTTCTCCCATAACCTGTGGCTAAAAATACTGCATCATTGTAGAGAACTGGAAGAAATAGCAAATGTGTTTGCAGTTACAAATGACAAAGAGAATTCCTCAGTTAAAACAGACAGAGTAATTAATGCTGTTTAGCAGAGCATTTTTAAAACAAGGATGAATCTCCAGTCTTAAGGATCTACATGTGTATTTCTCTAACTTCTCTTCCAGGTTTATTACAAAAAGACAAAAGCATGCAGAAATGCATTTATGGTACTCTGGTCCATTTCTCTTCACTTGTAGGAAAATCAAATATGTGATTGTTGTCTGATTGATCTGCCTCTGTATGTTAAGGTTTCTTTTAGTCTAAGCCACAGCTACTTGTGGTTCTTCACATCATGTTGGTTGCACAACATTCTAAAAAGGTCTGGGTAGTAGACTGGTAGTGTGGTTTACTGTAATGCTGTTGTCAGAGGACTTGCAACGGGCATGCTGGAATGGAAAACGTGCTTCCAAGTCTGAATTTACAATGATGAATTAAACATATGAATGACAGTAGCCTAAATCCAAACTTCATTCAAATGTCACAAGTAAGTTTAAATATATTGAAGCGTATTAGATGTCTTGAATGGCTTTAAGTTGTATTAGTAATGTGTAATTTAATCATAGTGGTTTGATGAAAGCCAAGGCTTACTGAGTTGTGCCAGAAGTAACCACAAAGTGCCAAAGTTTATTTAAATTGGATTAGGTGATGAAGCCCTTCATTTCTCTAACACTTATTTTTTTTTTTATGAGTTAAATCATGAAGAAAAATGTGTTTAGATTTTAATTGTAACCTGTTAATATCTCTTAATCTGTACAACTGTAATTGGTTGAATGCACTGATGACACTTTAAGAATGTAGCCTGCGCAGCTCAGATGCAGTGTGCTGCCTTGCACAGCAGTGATGCGAGGTACCTGAAGCCTTGTCCTTAACTTCAGCGTGGAGCAGCCACTCTGGGATGTTACTGAGTCCCATCATGTAGATACACGCACCTTGTTTTTTGTTCTCTTGTGGGACAGATACTAAACCTGTATCCGTCCTGATCTGCTGAAATTTTCAGCACACCCTGCATTCTCATAAGAAGTGTATTGCACGATGGCTGGAGAACAGTACTACTTGTAACCTCTTTTGGTGACATTTAACAAGCCTGGATCATCTAGAAAGAGTGTGGAAAAAACTGATGTCAAATAGTTTCATTGTGGTTTTGTATCCGTGAAAGTTTCCAAGTTTCAGCATTCAGCCAGTATGTGATACCTACTTGTGCTGAAAACTCAAAAACTCTTTTTGCAGAGCCTTGTGGACAAAAGTGTCAAGGTTAATTTGAGATCTCACTGAGCATCAGAGATTCTGGTCTTCCCCTTGTACAAGTAATAGTTTAATTATTTGTTATTTAACTTTCTTACATATTTGGTTCCCTTGGTCTATCTGACCTGTGAAATCCTTGATTATCTGAATCTCTTAATTTTCTATGAGATTTCTAGGCTGAACTGTAGTTGGTGCATACACCAGACATGTTGGGATGCTCTAATACTGCTGGGGTTTTGCTCTGCTTATTAATCTGTTGAGAAGTCAAAGTAATTAATGCCCCAAATCTGGTGCTTGAGTTTGCACTTTTAAAAATAATTTGAAGTACATTACATCTGAGGTTGGCTCTGGACTATGTTGCGTATCTGAGACACAGCTTGCCTCTAGTGCTTACAGATCAAAACAGGTGATGGAGTGAGAAAAGAAAGCATGCAAATGTTGAATGTTTTGCTTTATGCCCTACAGAAAGTCTGTGGAGTCCTAGTTCAGGCTGTTTTTCTACTTGGTGCTTCTTCATGCTTCTGCATGCAGTTACCATAATTGCTTTTTTATATTGGCCACAAGTTGACTATGAGTATATTAACATTTTGATAGGCAAGTTCTCTATATTTGGGTGGGCTCATAATTTTGAGAACAAATTTCTTTTTAATTGTGTACTGTTTGCAGAGTGATTTAGAGGTGCCAAGACAAAAATATCATTCTGTTTGAGGAGGAATGTAGTAGCTACGGATTCTCTTTTAGAAAGATTATTTTCAGGTGTTGACAGATTTGCGTTGATCCTGATACAATCGGTAGGAATTAGCTCCTGCAGATATGAGACTTGCAAATGTCTACACCTGCACTGACTGCATGCTTAAGTGTGGGTTCCTCCTCATGTTATCACCTCTGGACACGGGCTCCTGGAGAAGACAGGAGTCAGTCTCTTACGGATGTTCTGAAGAACAGGAAAATAAGCAAGTGTCCCCAAAATGGTGGAAACTCTCTCATGTCCTTCCACTCAGGCATCACTACCTGGAGGGATTGAGCTGTAACTGAGGCAGCTGTGCCACTAACTGGGCTCGGTAAGTGCAGGCACTATTAGAGGGTGCCATTAGATGAAGTCATTGAACCATTAGGAAGCCTGCAAAAATGAGTACCCTCTTCTAATCTGAAAAGCGTTGTGGTTGAGGATATACCCATTGGACATCCTCAAGGGATGACTGACTCTGTCAGTGTTACCTGCCAGCATTTCACCAGCACAAGAGTTAGCTTTGTAACATTTCATGGATCCCTACATTACGCTGAGTAGTGCTAGCTATCTATTATTAATATGCTCGCGTTTTTTGCTAGACTAAAAGTATCTTATTATCCATTTTCTTATGAAATCTTCCATTACTTTAAGGTGCTTTTGAGGTCTGTTCTGCTCTCATTTTATTAGTTGGGAACAAAGGCTTTTCAAATGTCAGAAGCTAATATATGCTGATTTCTGGATAAGCAAGAAAATACCTCAGATTTTTAGGCTATTTTATTATATAATGATGTCTTTAAGCCTCATACATAGTTTTTATAAAATATTTCCCTTTCTCCTATTTGAGTCCGTATCTATACGCAATTACAGTTTTGCATTAGAAATACTGGCTGTATGGCAAGGTGAGACTTTCTCCTGTTATCATAATCCGTTATTCTTTGGCCCATATACGGAATTCAAATAACTCTTAATTTGGAGAAGTAACGTTGTGTTTGCTTACACAAGTACATGGAGATGGTTGCATGTTCATTCTGCTCTGAGATGGCCAGAGGGAAGCCAGTTTGCATCTGAGAACTATGGAGTTAGCATGGTATGGTGCCTTGGTTAATGAGCCCACAGAGAACGTTGTAGCTCAGACAGTAGCATCTTGCAAGGCTTCTGGACAGAAGCTGGCCTGTATCAGGACAGGCTGGAGTATAGACAAAGCAGTCAGACCCATTCTGCAAAACATAGGCCCTTCAGCAAGATGAAAACTGTTAGATAGGTACTTATTCTCTCAAGATATGTTGTTATCTGAGTTTCTCAGCTACTGACATTGAGGTATTTCATGTTAATTCTGATTAAGGAATTGGTACCAGAAAGCAAAAGGTATCAAGATGATGTTGTCACTGAACGACCTTAAACAAAGTTTGGACTCCAGTGATTTCCATCTGCTAGGTCACCTATCAGGATGATTAAACCAACCAGGTCAGAGACTGGAAAATTATTGATAAGCATACAGAATAGGGAAGAAAAAAAAGGTTAAGGGCGGTGAGGGGAGGGGAAGAGTAAGAAAGAAATTCTAAGTATATTGAAACTGAATGGTTACACTAGATAGATTTATTTGAACCTGTTGTAAACTTCCTGTAAGCAAAGAAACCTGACTGAGTTTTCTCAGACTAAGTAGAAACTAAGGTCAGATTCTGTAGCATATGCTGGGGTCTCGGCCACCCATTGACCAGCTCAGAGAGGCAGCTGTTGTATGTGCACCCTAGGTTCCTTTTTGGACTGCATGTTTCATTCCTTTCTAATGCAGGAAGGAAACAGGGCCTTTGTGAGTGGGTCTGAGTACAATAAGGATTTTCACCTGAACATGGGAGCTGGGTCAGTGACCTATTAACCAGCCTCATTTAGACTTTTACGTTGATCAAAGTAATAGTAATAATAGATAGTTACCTTGTTTGAGGCCAACTGGCATAAAAAAAAAAGAGAGTTAGCAAACGTGAGGACATGCATTCCTTGAGATGCTCAGGATGTAAGGCAGAGGATGTGAGGCAAAGAGATATATTGGGAGAGCAGACTGGGTCCCTCAGTTATTGTTTTGTTGGATTCCATCTTATTGCTTTGATCAGAACCTGATTTGTTCATCCCAGTCAGATTTCTGTCTTGTGTTGATTATTCTTGGGCAGCAGAATGGAATCGGCCATCTTAATCCACAATGCTGTTGTAATGTGGTTTTAGGATTAGGTGAATGGTAAGAGTGAAGAAGTGTGCTGTGACAGAGAAGTACACCAGCAGAATCTCAGGAGTGCTGCATTAATATCCTGCTGATGATGACCGGGTTTATCTGGAGTGGTTTTGCTTTTGCCCCACTTTGGCTGAAGCTCAGCAGAGGGGCAGATTCTTGGGACTGGGTCAGAAATTACATTATGCTTTCCAGAGTTCCTCTGCAAATTTCTTGCTATTTTGATTTCTGGAGTTGTGTTTTCTAAAACTCTGCACAGGAGCTGTTGGTGGAATAAACCTTCCCCTTATTTAGCCGATGCAAACCTAATTTCAAGTGAACCACTTCTGCTGTGTTAGTTTCTAGACTGAGTCTTATCTTATCAGTTATAAGCCCAATATAGAGATTGAATTTTACCAATAAAGCTTCCTGCTTAGTTGATCTATTTTTTCTGTCCTCTTTGCAGGTTAGTTTTAATTTTTTGGGAACTCTGAACTATTTCCCAAAGCTACACTCAAAAGTAGATTTGTAGCCTTTTACTGCCACTGCTCATAGTAGACCTTGCTTGAGGCCATAGGGAAGCTGGGACAAAGCCAGGAAAAAACCCAGACTCATGACTCCTAGACTTATGTCTTATGCACAGGATCACCATTTGTCTTTTATAAACCTTTCTTGTTGGTGCTTTCAAATTCTCAGAAAAGTTGGCCTTGAGGTTGAAGCGTTCATGCTTTTTTTCATAGCACAAAGGTAGATTTTTTTTTTTTTTTTTTTTCCCCTTGGGGAAGTTTGGATATGTCATGCTTGTGTGTTTACGAGCAACAAGGTGTGTGGTGATGATACAACTGAAATCATTATCACTTGCTTTTTTGTTATGAGATCATTCAAAAGTCACTTTCTCTGGCTCTCTAGCCTCTGTAAAGCCCTTAACATCAAAGGAGTTATTTGTACTTGCTGAATATCAGTTTAGAGAGATGACAGCTGAATGCCTGATGGTAAGTGTCCTTTCCATATTTGAAAACATTCCTTTGACAATGAATTTATGTTTTCAAATACTTCTTGCCTCTGGATTTTAATAAAATGGTTATTAGCTTTTAAGATTATAATGATATTACTGGTTTGAAATATGTCTATTTTAGTAGTTTCTCCTAACACTATCTTCATTAGGGGATTTGTCTCTCTGTCCAGTTTGCCTCCTTCATCCTTGCCCTATTTTGGAAAGTGTAAAGATCCTAAATGCAGCAGAACTCTCACAGTTTTTTGCAGAAGGCTATTGTTACAGGGAAGAGTCAGAATAGTCCTGTAACTTCTGACCTTTCCAGAACACGTTTTTATGTTTCCTTTGAAGGAGCATGGAGAGATGATGTTGAAGGTACAGCCAGCAGAAGCAGTTATGTTCACCATCATTTCCCTTTGTGTGTGTGTGGAAAGCAGCTGTGTTTAATGATTCTGCTTGTGGACAAGTGCATCTGTTGTTGTTCAGATGACCTTTGCACACCTCTCAAGACCATACCTCCTTTACATAGGATCAAGAGGCATGGGATAGACTTGAGACCAGAGTAACACAGCTATTCAGTATTTTTAATAGACTTGTCTTTATACACCATTAAGGATTTATGCACCCTTGTGAGTAAGGTGCGAGGAACAAGCTGCAACATTGATTTTGTCAAGAGTACAAGTCTGTAATTAGGGATGCCCCCACTTTAGCCTTTCTATTGTAATTTTTATCTTTATTACACATTTTTTATTATGGGAGAAAATAAGAAACTATGCGGGATGTGACAGTTACAACTTTATAAACATCTAGCCTATTGCTGGCATCCACAGAGACATGATTTAGCTATTTATCGGTTCTTTCTGTCATTTCAACCTATTCCCTCTGTGCTTTGCAGTCCCTCCAGGACTTCAAAGAGGTCTCAGAGGCCTCAAAGTTTGTAACAGTCCCCCTTGATTCATTGCCAGAATTTGCACTCTGTGAGTCAAGATTCTGTAGCAAAATGTGGATTCATAGTGGGAACCTTTGTGTGGGGGGGGGGTGGGGCCGGTGGGAGGAAGAAACTGCCATTTCTTCATATTTCTATGTTTTACTTTGAATATTAGTATTGAAGGAAAAAAAAACCACTCCAAAAACCCCTAACGCTGTGACCCAAAACCTTTTGGAAATCAGTGGAACAGATGTCACTGATTTCAGATTTTGGAGTCAGTCCTGCACATAGTTTTCTGCAGTACTTTTTGTGTTTTCCTTTTGTGTTTTCTTTTTTTTCAGACACTTAAATGCACTTTATTAGAAATGCTGTGATAAGCAAAATTTAGGGTTCCCTGACTGTGATTTATTGAAAATCTCAACCATAACATTGCATTAACAGAATTCTTTGCATTTAGCACTCTTACTTGACAGGGTAGAACTTATGTCTGGAATTGTTGTCTAAAGACCTTTCTAGACGCACCAGGAGAGGCACAGTATTTACGCGTTCTTCATCTTTCAGGAGAGAGGAAGAGCTGTGAGCCAAGCCTGCAGCTCAGGGCTGGAACCAATGCATTCCACAGCATCAAGCTAAAATATTGCTTGAAAGTGAGAAATAATAATAAATGGGCACTTTTCTAAAAATTTACAACAAGATTTTCAAAATACACATCATTTCAGTTCTTCTCCCTAGGAGTGGTGAGAACTGGGGCAATGGGAATATCAAAAACAAAGGCAAAACCTGCACAGTTTTAAGTGTTCTCAGATACAGGTGCACTTTTCCACCTACGCAGGTGAAAAAAGCTTTGACTTCGCTGTCTTCCTTTTTAAAAACAGGAGAATATTTTCACTGAATTTCATGGAAAAAGGTTTATGATTCTGATTTGCATGGTGCACATATTCCCCTGCCCAGCTTCATTCAGGAATTATTTTTGCTGGCCAAGTATGTATATGATGTGGGTTGAGCAGTGCTCCATCTTTACTTTTTCATGAAAACAATAAATTTCTCAGGGATTATAAGTTCTATTGCAAGGATGTTTGATCAAGAACATATAGTTTGTACAGTTGATTCTGTCTTGAGGCAGATCATCTCTTGTGGCTGCTTCTGTCCCGGATTTCAGAAATGGCCCAAATGAAAGGTGCACAAGCTGAAGAAAAATCCATAAGGACTTGCAACATTACGCTGTATATAAAGATCATATAATAAAGACCCTGGAACATGCAGATATTGTACTGACATATATTACTTAGATTTTGTCTAAATTGCAGGCTGCCGTCTTAGCAATACTGGCTGCCATAGCTTCATTACAAGAGCCTTTTGACGTAGGTGTGACATATGCCAACAGGTTTTTCTTTTTTTCCTGCTGGCCGTTATACCACCTCTTTAAATGTATAAGCCTAGCTAAGACAGTTCTTATCTGCTGATGCAATCACAGCCATATCAAGGGCTTTGCCATCCTGCAGCAGTTAGCTGTGGCGTTGCAGTTTTCATGTGAGCTAATAGAAATACAGTTATGGGACAACTTCGTGATATAAACTGGACAATCCCTGCCTATGTGAAAGTGAACAACGTATTCAACGGCTATCAATTCTAACAGATGAATGTGAAAGCTGTCTGTGCTACTCCTATTCCATGCAAAGTTATGAGGCAACTCCTTTTCTCTTTAAAATAGTGAATTAAATGGTATGTTTTGAAAAGTGAGAGTCTCGTTAATGGCAAGCAGAAAACTGTGCACACCATTTGAACCGTGATAATGAGTGTTAATTATGAATTAGGTCAAATATGATTGTTTTATGCATGTATTATGTTGCTTTAAAAAGTAATTCTCAAGGGTTCTAATAATGGCAGAAAACAAACAGCTGAAAGGATGGGAGGGAGGGAAATGAGAGGAGAAAAGAATACAAGTCTGCTTTTGCATGTGAGGGTCTTGTTTCTGTTGTTGTATCATGCCAGCCTTACTCTTTTAAAGTATCATCTGACCTCTGATAGACACATTGATTCTGGGGGCACTCCTTGTTGTTCAGATTCTAAATCAAATAAGTAAGTCTGCTGGAGTTAGCTTCTCTGCTTCTATATCTTTAGTCTGGAGGGCTCACAGTTGCTCACAAACTGAATAAAAGTCCTGTTTCTGATGAATGTCTGGTAGTGACTTAGAAACCTGTTTTCTCAGTTTTGGATTCTATGGTAGTTTTCTTCCACATACATGTTGTTCTGTTGCTGTTTACTGAATGTACAAGGATGACCATGCCTTAGACTACCCAAAGCCATTTACTGAGTGGATATTTTTCGTATTGAATCATATTTCATATTGAATCGTTCCAGTCGGCATTGGTTTGTGAAAGGCAGGTTCTGCCTGACTAACCTGATCTCCTTCTGTGACAAGATGTCCCACTTAGTGGATGAGGGAAAGGCTGTGGATGTTATCTACCTAGACTTTAGTAAAGCCTTTGACACCGTTTCCACAGCATTGTCCTGGAGAAACTGGCTACTTGTGGCTTGGACGGCATACTCTTCACTGGGTAAAAAAAGTATGAATAGCTGGGCCCAAAGAGTTGTGGTGAACAGAATAAAATCCAGTTGTCGGCCAGTCACAAATGGTGTTAGCCAGGGCTCAGTGTTGGGGCCAGTTGTGTTTAATATCTTTATCAATGATCTGGAAGAGAGGATTGAGTGGATCCTGAGTAAGTTTGCAGATGACACCAAGTTGGGTGGGAGTGTCTATCTGCTCAAAGGTAGGAAGGTTCTGCAGAGAGATCTGACAGGCTGGATCAATGGGCTAAGGTCAATTGTATGAGGTTCAACAAGGCTCAGTGTTGAGTCCTGCACTTGGATCACAAAAACCCCATGCAGCACGACATGCTTGGGGAAGAGTGGCTGAGAGCTGCCCAGTGGAAAAGGACCTGGGAGTGCTGGTTGACAGCTGGCTGTATATGAGCTGGCAGCATGCCCAGGTCGCCAAGAAGGCCAATAGCATCCTGGCTTGTATCAGAAATAGCATGGCCAGCAGGACCAGGGAAGTGATTTTCCTCTTGTACTCAGCACTGGAGTGATGAGTACACTGGTGATGCCACACCTTGAATACTGTGTTTGGTTTTGGGCTCCTCAGTACAAGGAAGACATTGAGGTGCTGGAGCATGTCCAAAGAAGAACAACAAAGCTGGTGAAGGGTCTAGAGCACAAGTCTTACAACCAGCAGCTGAGGGAACTGGGGTTGTTTATCAAGCATTGAAACAGACTGCCCAGGGAAGTGATTGAGTCACTTTACCTGGAGGTATGTAAAAGACATGTAGATGTGGCATTTAGGGACATGGTTTAGTGGTGGACTTAGCATTGTTAAGTTTACGGTTGGACTCGGTGGTCTTAAAGGACTTTTCCAACCTAAATGATTGTATGATTCTGTAAAATCTCAAGTTAGAGGAACTATCCAGACTCAAGGAAGTAATTACTGAGGCCTCAGGGCAGTATCAGCCTATCTTTGTCTAACGTATTCATAAGAAGCATCTAGTTATGGAAGTCTTGTCACTCTACTGCTTAAATTTCCTTACAAATAGAAAATGTGTCCCCAGGCCTTACCCAGACACAGATGTACTTGAGAATGGTTGAGCTGCAATTTAGGACAATTATTTCCACTTCTTTTCACTATTGATGTGCAGCTTTCTCTACAATAGCCCTTGATGGTATTGGTTATTATAAATACCTCTTTCCACAATTTTCCTCAGACTGAACAGTTCAAATTCCCCTTTGGTTATGCTTCCTTGTTCCTGATTGTTCCTGTTGCCCTCCTCTGGGTTTTTACCAATTAGTCCACATTGTTCTTGAAATACAGTTCCCGAATCTGAAGTCAGGCCTCCAGCTGAGGCCTTTTCCTTGAGCATAGAGAAAGAGTTACTATATATATTTTACAGTTTTTACTCTTGTTGGTACGTTTCTTTCTTTCTGGGTTTGTTTGAAGTAGTGTGACACTGATGACTCATTTGGTTTATCTACTATAAACCGCAGTTCTGTTCTTCAGAGCAGGTATCTAGCCTGCTGTTTCCAATCTGGTATTTATGCATATATTGGTTTACACTGTATTCATACCTACTTACCATACTGAAGTTCATTCCTCATCTTAGACCATTTCCTTATTTTATCAAAATATTTTTAAATAATATCTTCTCTTCTAACATTACTACAGCAGTTCCTGCCTTCATGTCATCCATAAAACTAGTAAGTATGTATTTTATTCTAGCAGCCAAGCCATTCGTGAATCTGTAGGATAATTTGCTCTGTGGAACCTAGACAAACCCTCCAGCAAGCCCAGTTCATCCATCTACCAGGGACCATTGGTCAAAAATCTGGTGTTACTACAGAAATGGCTTTAGCTTTTAAAACTCCTTTGAGGAACCATTCTGCTGATGGATCCTGAGGCATGATCTGTCTGAGAAAGTGTAGCAAGAACATCTTTGCTAACCTGGTAAGGGAGGCTTCTGATTATTTGCTAGATGTGAGTTGGCAATGTGCACTTGCAGCCCAGAAGGCCAATCATACCCTGGGCCGCATCAAAAGGAGCATGATCAGCAGGTCGAGGGAGGTGATTCTGCTCCTCTGCTCTGCTCTCATGAGACCCCACGTGGAGTACTGCATCCAGCTCTGGAGCCCCCATCATAAGAAGGACATGGAGCAGTTGGAGAGGGTCCAGAGGAGGGCCACGAAGATGATAAGAGGGCTGGAGCACCTATCCTATGAGGACAGGCTGAGAGAGTTGGGGCTGTTCATCCTGGAGAAGAGGAGGCTCTGGGGAGACCTTATAGTGGTCTTCCAGTACCTAAAGGGAGCCTGTAAGAAAAATGAGGATAGACTTTTTAGTAGGGACTGTTGCAACAGGACAAGGAGTAGTGGCTTTAAGGTAAAGAGGGAGATTCAGACTAGATATAAGGAAGGACTTTTTTACAGTGAGGGAGGTGGAACACCAGAGAAGGTTGCCCAGAGAGGTAGTAGATGCGCCATTCCTGGAAACATCCAAGGCCAGGTTGGATGGGGCTCTGAGCAACCTGATCTGGTTGGAAATGTCCCTGCTTCTTGCAGGGGGGTTGAACTAGATGACCTTTGAAGGTCCCTTCCAACCCAAACTGTTCTATGATTCTGTGTTCCCTGGGGCTTGTGATCAAAGTTTGGAGCAAAGGTTAGATGTGAGAGGCAGTGAGGAAGTACCTGGTGGACATCAACACTTCCCCTGTGAAAGCAGCAGAACTCAGGGCCTGTTTCAGGTGCCAGTGCATAATGGCAGCCTTTGCACCAGTGACCATGAGACTGTAGAGTTTAAAATCCTAAGAAAAGTGAACAAGATTTGCAGAATTTTAATGCTGGTGTTCAGTACAGCAGATTTTGACTTGCTCATGAATCTGCCTGGGAGGATCTCATGGAGATGTGCAGAAGAGCAAATTGGGGGCAGGAGAGCTGATTCATCTTCAAGCACAATGAGAGGCGGGAACAGGCTGTTTAGAGGGATAGTGGTATCTCCATCCTTGCAGATATTCAGAACTAGGAATCACAAATAGGTTTTATGGGAAAGTTCTTTAGCAGCTGTGCCTCAGCAGTCCACCAGTAATTTTATATATAAGGAAGCTGAAAGAGGTTTTAGAAGAACAATGAAGTGATTAATGTGGATATTGCTGGTGGAGAAGCCCACATACTTGGAGAAAAAAAAATTACTCCAGTTGCAATTTAGACTTTAATTAATCTTCAGTGCCATGTATTTATTTTCTTTATCCTCACCTTAGGTTGCTAAACAAATATTTTTGAAAGTTCACAATTAAAAATGAGTGTCTTCTCTTGGTGGCTTTGCAAATATCTGCTAAGTAAATACTCACAGAGGCATGTTCTAAAGAACATTCTAAACTTTAGAATGTTTACATGTTCTTAAGTAAATTTCAGGAGAGATCTTCCCCTTGGTTGGACTTCAGCTAGGAACATTGCTGATAAGATATTGTAAAATGGGAGCAAACAGGATAACACTCAGAGATCTGCTATAAGTTCCTAGGGGAAATCTTGGCACTACTAGACTTAACATTTTCATAGGTGTTTTTTTTTTTCCATAACTCCTCATCCTAATGTTTGAGAACTTGAGTCACACAATTTATTCAGTTTGAAAACTGTATTGTATATGCAGCATGGCGGTCTTCAGGGAGCTCTAGAATATTTTTCTGTATATTGAGCATAGCATTTTGGTACTGCCTCTTGCTGATTGGGGTTCTTTGAAGGCTGAAAACTCGCTGGAGTTTCAAGATATGTTTCTAGTAAGGGCTTGTTTTTAATTATCATCCTTATTTCTTTATTTTCAGGATGTGGCTCTGTTCTTTACAAACAAATAAAAAAGACCAGCATCTTCTTAATTACTTTAAGGTCAGCATGTCATGCAGTATCCACTCCCTGTGGACCTACAAAACAAACAGTGATGCTATTTCAAGGACTGTCACAAGCACCGGGTTAAATACACTTGGAACTATGAGTTCTTCGGGATCAAAGGTTCAATGTGATCCTGTTGCTTTCCTGGCTGGTGAAAAAACAACCATAAAGAGAAGTGGTCAAAGGAATAAATGAGTATGTGTGGTCTTTTTTATTATCACAGTAATGTAGATCATTCTGTTCAGCCAGTGGAGTTCAAACAGTCCAGTTTCAGACAACTGTCAATTTCCTACTTAAATCTTAATCTCTTAGTACACCATGGGGCTGGAACACTGAGGTACATCCATAATAAAATTAATAATATTTTCTACCTTGTGTAGATTAGAGTCTATGAACTATATAAACATATAAGGTGTGCGATATAATGGTATGTTCTGTATGAGCAAAGGCAAGGTGTAAAGAACAAACTTCATACATTAACTTGTGGAGTGTTTCCATTAATACATTGCTTTAAGAAGAAACTACATTAGTGGTCACCTATTTCTAACAGTCAACAAAATGTGTTCCCTGCGGTAGAGCTTCCATATTACTGATAATTCATTGTTCAGCCAGATGTTTTAACAGCTAGAAAAGCAGCAGGATTTTTGGTGACTACTGATAACAGATCTGTCAATATTTTTCTTTTAAATCTTTTTAATGCAAACTGTAAAACTCTTGATGCTGTTGCCATACAGAGTGAAATATTACATATTCCTCTGCTATATGATGGCATTGTTTTAATTACAAAAAAAATAAAACTAGTGAAAGAAAAGAAGAAAAAGCTTCTTTTTTAATAGGCAAAAATACCTTCAGTAAGAAATTTTTGGCAGAGAACATTACCTTTTTTTCGGAAATTCTGTTGTGGTGCCTCTCTAAGAGTTGACACCTCTTGATGTACCTTTGGTCTTGTCAGTGGATGTCTAGGATGACTTCTGCTTTGTGTAAAGTGACATAGTTTCCGCTGTTGTTATATGATATGAATCTCTAGTCTTAATGCATCATGACAGATACAGTACAGGCAAAGAGCATCTAGAACAAAGAAGACAAAGCTGCAAAAATGTTGCCAAGAAGCATTAAAAAGCACTGTCAAATTCAGTTTGTTTGAATTTTACGCAGAACGTTTTAAACGGAAAAGTCAAATTTTCACCTACTGTCAAAATTGTAATTCATTCAAAAGTCTGTCTGTGGTCTAACAGTTGTAACAGAGAAACTTCAGCCATCCCTGGAAAAAAATATGGGCACATACAAATCTGAAACAGGAAAATAGAAGTATTTTAGAAGAATGCCACTAAAGCTAAGTGAGTTACTGTGTATATATGTGTGTGTGTGTGTGTGTGTGTTTGTTTGGGTGTAAACACAGTTTTTGGCTACTTTCTGCTGCCTACTTCCCCATGTGGTTAACTCTTGGGGAGGAATTGCTCCTTGAGGATTTGTTCAGTCAATCCAGAAAAGCAACAACATGAGGAGCTGGAGGATCTGGGCTTGTAGAAAGCCCACCTGTTTTGTTTCTGATAGGCTTTTAGCAGTTAGTGGATTTTCATTGCATAGTTTTATTACTGGTTTTATTACAAAAATCAATATTTTTGGATAAAAAGTTTTTCAGTGTAAGATTTTTTTGATCAGTTTCTTATTCATGTGCATCATTTAGACCACTTTACTGCAATGCTCTCCAGTAATTCTTTAACAATCAGCATGTACTTAAGTACAAGCCTGTGAGCAGTGTCTTTGATAATAATGAATGCAGAGCTGAAATGTGAATTTGAGACATCACTGGATAGGCTGCTATTAATTCTGAGTAGGTTCAGCATTTGAAATAAATACGTAAGGAAAAGATTCCTGTACTGAAAAGCAAACCAGTACTTCTTATTTTGTGTAGATTGACAGGTACAAAATTCAATAGATTCCTGTGGAAGTTAAATGAATGCATGAGTGTATCTAAGACTGGGCTTTAAGCTATGAATAATGGTGCCTTACCCGTTTTATTTGGACTTTTTTTTTCTACTATAAAACTGTATTTTCCCTGAAAAGGATTGATAAGCAAATTGTAGATGTGACATAAGGGCTAAATAGTGAAACTACTTCATACTTAATGTATCAATCTTATCATAAATTGTCTGGAGACTCTAGCGTCTGCAGGAAAATTACAGTCGGCACCAAAAAAGCTGGCAACTGCATTTTCAAATTTATAGATGGAAATAAAAAATAAGTAATTGTTGGAATTCTATGTGGTGTAATATATGCTTACTTAGTCTTCCTTTTCTTTCTGCAAAGGGATTGATCTATAAGTATATGGAAAAAAGACAATTTTTGTGTGCTTGAGCTCATAAACAATTTTTTCCTACATCTTTTATTTCTTAATGTTTTCTTTAGGACTTGCAAATATTTATTTTTAAGAGCTTTCATAGATTATTCTCTACTATATGTGGCTCTCATTCTTTGTCTCCTATTAATTGTAATGTGGAAGGTCAGACTCTCAGGTTGCAGCAATAGCAAGGGGATATTTTTCAGTTGGTGTTGGATGCAGTTTCTTTTTTGATGCGAATGTGATTTGCTAAATTTCATATATCCCATAAAATAACTCAGGACAATTGCATACTAAAACAGATAGCTTGCTTTCTTCCATAAACCTTTGACTTGTCTGTTCTCTCCACTGCCTTTCACCAAATACAAAATTTGTGCTAA
Organism: Chlamydotis macqueenii; assembly: GCF_036417535.1. Classification (NCBI taxonomy): domain Eukaryota; kingdom Metazoa; phylum Chordata; class Aves; order Otidiformes; family Otididae; genus Chlamydotis; species Chlamydotis macqueenii. The sequence goes on from NC_141557.1 coordinate 125,137,929, forward strand.
CTCTTGCTCAATAGATGTTCAGAAAGCATGTTTTAAATGTTGCAGAAACCCGTGAAAATATCAGTCATCAGTTGGCTCCAGGTGGTGTCCTGTCCATACTGACAGATGGAGATGATTTATCTGAAGTTTTGTTACTTCTGATGCAGGACCAGTAGTTATTTCGGCATGGCTGAAATCTCTGTACTTGCTAGTAAGGTGCTGGTCTGAGATATGTGATGACAGTGGCTTCCCCCTTTCCCCTTAAAATCCACCCTGACCAAACTTCCCTGGCTTTTTTTTCCCACCACCTTGACGGATAATCCAATGTTTCCCTGCCTTTTTTTTTTTTTAATCAAAGAACCGTGCATCCTTTCTGAAGAGACTGGAAGTTGTAGAATGTTACCACAATTCTTATGATTCAAAATGATGCTGAATAACTTTTTTTTTAAAAAAAAAAAATCCCTAGCTCTGCTTGTTTGCGTGCTTATGTGTAGAGGATTATGCATATATAATTTAAAAATATATATATTCCGTAGACAATTTCTGATGCCTTTTGAATCACCAGCTCTGCAACAACTCTCCGGACTACTTATGCGGTTCTAACAGAGCAAAAAAGTTAACACTGGAAATAATGATGAACTCTACTAACAACAGTAGGGTTATACCAAAGTTTATTTTAGCTATGTGCTACATTTTAGTGAAGTTTCCAGAGTGGACAGGTGTGAGAAAAATGCAGTATTAGAAGATTATAAACCAGGAACTATAAATAAGGTCAAAACAAAGGCTGGAAACAGTATACTGAGGGCGTTTATGAAGCTGAAACCATTCAGAAAAGTGCAAGCAAATTGGGTTCCTCATGCTCTATGTGGAGTGGATTCTCAGCATTAATTTTCCTTTGTGGAAATTGTAGAACCCTAAGGAGTACAAATGCACCATATACACTCTTTAGTGAGAGAAAATTTGATTGAACAGTGCGTGATTTGGTCAAACAGAAGGACAAGGCGGTGACAAAAGGTATGGGTTTGCACTACACATCCGACTGCTTTCTAACGAGTTGGTATTAAAGCAGCCTCCAAAACTCATTGGTTTATACATTGCTTTCTTCTGGTTTAGTTAAGGACATGCAAATTATTTTTCAGAACTGTTTTTCAGGAAAAATTTCTCAGGGAGCACTTATGATAGAAGTAAAACTGCAGGTATTTCCAGTAGTGATTTTTTTTTTTTTTCAGGTTTATCCATGACTAGTCTGATAGTTTGGGTATTGCTTGTTTAGTATCTTCTTCCTGAAGACAAGGAAATGTGTTACTTGGGCAGTAGAATGGAGAAAGCGGGTGTTAGGTGTTTTACTTCGATAATCAGCTTCACTGTAGCAAAGCCAGAAGGATTCAGAAATATAATAATTAGATCTAACAGGAATAGATTCACTGTAATGGTTAAACACTGGAACATATGAGAAAAGCTGGAGGCTGAAATCGGGTCTTGTAATGTTTTTCAGTGGGTGAATTCAGTCTTCACTGGTGTTACATCCGATCTACGGCTGTGTTAAGGGACAAGTGCTGCATCTGTGTACCTGAAGATCTAACAATCGCCAAATTCTGTTCACTTGCAAAAGAATTTGAATGAGTAGTCTTTACGGTGACAAATGTTGTCTTTTCCTACTGATTTCATTAACATGCACTTGCCATTTTGAATGTGAATTATTACATTTCTGTTCCAAAGTTGCAATCAAGTAGTTTAAGACTATTTCTTGGTAATTTGAAGTTATGTGTACAGTCCAGGCAGTGCTAAGAAGGAAATAATTTTCTTGTTCTTGCTTTTGCTGTGAGTTTTTAAAAAAATATTTTAAAAATTGAAAATCAAAATATTATTTTCCATGTTTTCTAATTGTTTGAACTGAAAACAGCAGAGTTAGCAGTTTGCTATCATTTTAGTATTGTACTGGAGTTCTCTTCTTTGGGCAGAAGTACTGTATCTTTATGAAAATAGGACAATGTAATATGAATCACTTCATAAATGTATTTTTTTTCATGAGTAATAGCAATGTTAGTTGTATTTCTTAGCAAAGTTGATTTTAATCAAGCAGATAAGACAAATATGCTTTTTTTTCCCGTTAGTTTCTAATTATTTTCTGTCAAATGTACACATACAAATACACGTACAAGTATATGTGACTATCAAGCTCAAAGATCCAGAGGTTATGTGGCAACTCCTCTGAGAGTTGCTCCTCTGTGAATAACCACTCCTCCTGTGAGTGATTTTGGGTTTTGTATTTTATTTGCATGATAAATGCTATATTCTCTTGCTTTCTGTCCCAAGACATACCTACGCCTTTCCATGAAGTGATGATGGATCTGCAAGATTTAAAATCTTTGGAAAGTATTATTATTGTGTACTAATAATAATCGCAATACAATTACTCTCTTGTATGACATGCTTTACTGACTCACTATAGTTTTTATATGCCAAGTATTGGTTGGATATACTTCCTTAAGAAGGGTTAAATTTTAACCTCCTTACCCTGAAGTGCTGGTTATCTGAAGATTTCAGTGCACTGGATAGAGATATTCTTTAAACCACCATGAATATCAGCCCCTGTTATTCTGCACAGATTCCTGTGTGGAAGAGTCTCTCCACAATTGATCTCATCCTGTTGTACTAATGGAAAACTGGGCACTTGTCTTAAGCTGATGTCTTCCCTAAAACCTAGTAAGACAGACAGATTTGGGTATGGGGATGCAAGGTGAGCATAGGGCATATACATCCTTCACATTGGTCTACTGGAAAACTTTTGGAAATTCAGTACATTAGTGGATTGTACACTAACAGGCCAAACTTTAGGCTCTGGAACAGGTATTAGTATTGCTGGGCTCACAGCTTGCTGAATTTAGAAATATTTTGGGGTAAACATCCAATCATTAACTAAACTCACAGAAATATGGATTCTCAGTCAAGAGGATGTCCAAAGTATGGAAAAGAAGATGGATAGGAGGAATATCTCTATGGATGAGAACTGTTATTTTTTAGGCTAGTGTGTGTTTACATCCCCTGAATCTTCTGTAGTTCTCCAATTACAGCTTTTTATTGCTTCTTAGCAGCTTAGTATGACTTAGGCAGAAAGTAGTTGATGATGCATGAGAGAAAATGGTATCCACTAAGGTTTTTTTTTTCCCCTCTTCATTTTAACGCACTGCGTATGGATATCTTCAGTGTCCCATTTTATGTATTTTTACTGTCAGTGCAGAGAACTGGAAAAAATGTGAGCAAGAATGGATTTCATTTGCTATTCTACTGCCATTATCCTGTTAGTACTTTATTACTTACTGAAAACCTATCTCGAAGTAATGGCATGGTGCTACTTAAGAGCAGAGATGTGATTAATGGCAAGGTTTTGATCTTCTTTTCTGTTGTAATGGGGGAACGCTAGCTTAAAGCAGAAGTTATGTCATTCGCCTTCCTCACGGGGGGTTCAATGTAAGCAGCATGGAAGATGCCTGCTGTTTACAGTAGAGCTGATGGCATTACTCATTAGACACATTTTCTTCCAGTGGATGGAAGCAAATTCTGCACGCAGAGATCTCATCCTTTACATATCCGTGCATTATTCAGGATAAGTGATTAAACAATTTATGTGAATGTATTTCAGGCTCTTGGCTGTTTGGAAACCATTCATGGTTATTCTTCTATGTATCAGAGCTACAAGTCAGATGCCTAAATCACACAGGATTATCTCTGTTTCCTAGCTGGATGATCAGACTTTACTGGACACGCAACAGTGACAAAGCAACATGATAAAGACAACACTGTCCCTTCCTTTTCCTGTCAATCACTTTCTGACCTTTCCAGTTTCCTGAGACAGTGGATGACCGTGGCTAGGGCAGCATTGCCAGAAGCTCTCTGGGGAGGTTCTTCCTCTTTGGGGAGGTTCTTCTTGCACCTGCTTAAGTGGTCACTTTGCACTGAGATGTTCGCTGTGCTGGAGAGATACCAAGAATTGCATGAGAGTACATTATCCTGTCATTTGTGAATGAGACTGTTAACACTGGAAAGGGTTCTGGATTTGTTTTCAGGGCTGCTTACACGTTTTAGTAATTGCCCAAAATATAACAGTCAACCTGGACAAAAGCCTGAACTGCTCTGATAGGCTCTGAAATGTGGATGTTCTTCTCTATCGCCAGCAAACTGAATGAAATAGATACCCCTGCTTCCCTGTCCTCTAATCCTTCTTTTCTTCTCCAGTCACACAAACAGCCCTTGTCAGAGTCAGCCTAGATGACAACCTAGTGTTTAAGAGTCATGGGTTTGCTTTTTCAAATGCTGAAGAAGAAGGAGGAATTGAGCTTGCCTCCTGTAACCTTAGTAAGTGCTCTCACTGCACTGGAAAGGAAGCAGAGAACTCCCCAAGATGTTTTTAAAAAAGCTAGTGATGGATGCTACTCTGAAAAAATCACTCTAAAAAGTGTGAAAGCTCCAGTGTGAACATCCAACTCTGAAGTGCCCAAATTAGGATATTTCAGATTGATTCAAATTGATTTAGACATGAACTAAATGTCAAACACTTTCTCCCTCTTTAAGAAAAGTTGACATAAAGCAGAAAATTATATTTTAAAGTGCCAAGGGAGATCTAAGGAAGTGACTGTGGCTGACGTTGAGATAATAGTTAATGGCTACGCAGAGTTTATCAGGTTCAGAGTTAGGCGTCAAAATACCCACAGCACTTTTAGTCTGTGATCTTAGAATTGCTGATCCAGCTGGTTTCATGTTCTCAAGATGTTTCCTTTGAAGGCAGTGGATCTTTAGGGGATCACAGAATCATAGGTCCTATATCAGGATTAACATTCAGTTCATGAAATTCATTTATTGAAATCAGTTTTGGCATTAAATATTTCCACAGTGCTCCTGGGGAAAAAAACTTCATCAACAGAAATGTTGCGGAAGCAATGAAAAGGCAGTGCAAGCCAGACTGAAAGGAAATGTATTTCAGAATCTGAGGGAAGAACTGTGGGTGGTGGTGTTTCTCTGTCTGTCCAAACTCATCTTGGGACCCTCTCCAGGACTTTGAACTTCTACCCTCTGATGTCTTTGTACTTTTCCCTCATACTTCTCCTGTCATTTCTGGAGTGCTCCTTCATAACATCCAACATCCTTGCATTGTCCTGTCAAAAACTCACCTTGGCTTAAGAAAACCCAATATGAACCATAACTTACTTCCTATCCACCAGAATGTATATATGTGCCTGCTGTAAGGAACTGAAAAAATTTCTTTTCCTTTCTTAGTCATACTTGTACAACACACCCATTGCTTAGTTCTTAATCCTTAAAATACCATGTAAACCACTTCCCCTAAGTCTGTGGTATACTTAGTTATGCAATTACTTATATGCTTTATATACAAAAGCAAATTCCATGTCAAGTTGCTTGCTTACCGGAGTGGTTGCAGAGAGCAAGGCCAACATTTCTTTCTTGATTTCCAGCTGTGTTTTCTGTCATAAGCTTGAAACAATTACGAGTCAACAATTACGAAAATAAGACCTAAAAATCAAAGCTGATTTACAGTAAAGCACAATTAAATAGTCCAAGAGCTGCAGCACAAGACTGGGCTATCTTCCTCATGATTTGTGGCAGCTGTGTGCTCCATACATAGGAATGTATCTGGGCTAGGTATAAGAAATTTTCTTCTTCTTTGCTACATGATGTAGTATGTTTATATCTGGATATCATAGAATCATAGAATCATAGAATGGTTAGGGTTGGAAGGGACCTTCAAAGGTCATCTAATCCAACCCCCCTGCAAGAAGCAGGGACATCCCTGACTAGATCAGGTTGCTCAGAGCCTCATCCAGCCTGGCCTTGAATGTCTCCAGGGATGGGGCCTCCACCACCTTTCTGGGCAACCTGTTCCAGTGTTCTATAACTCGCATCGTAAAAAAATTTTTCCTAATTTCTAATCTAAATCTACCCCCCTCTATTTTAAAACCATTACCTCTTATCCTATTGCAACAGGCCCTACTAAACAGCCTTTCCCCATCTTTCTTGTAGGCCCCCTTGAGGTACTGGAAGACCGCTATCAGGTCTCCCCAGAGCCTCCTCTTCTCCAGGCTGAACAGCCCCAACTCTCTCAGCCTGTCCTCATAAGAGAGGTGCTCCAGCCCTTTTATCATCTTCGTGGCCCTCCTCTGGACCTTCTCCAACTGGTCCATATATTTGAGATAATTTAAGGAAGACTGAAGAATTCAGAAAAAAATTCTAATGCTTTTTAAATAACTGGTGCATGGAGTTGACCTGTCCCAGGGAGTATTATTGTCTGGCTTAATTCCTGTGGTTTATCTGAAGTATGCTACTGATGTTTTTCAAGACGAAGATTTATTGATTGTTATAGTGCTCTCAGGGAATCATTACTGTCTTTCTAGCACAGCCTGTAACCTTTTGAGAACTGACTTCTATTTAGATGAATTGTCATCTATTTGATCTCTGAAGAGCCATGAGAGGATTAGAGGTGACATGGTCATCACACTTTTTTGATAAACAGCTTTTCATTGAGCTGAAATGCATGTTGCTGTACTTTTAATTATTCAATATACATTTAAAAATGCAAAAGCAGAAAGAGAAGAAAGAAATCTGAAGAAGCTATTAATGACTCCAAAGCAAAACCAAAACTAGACCATATAAAGGAGAAGAAACAGTTTACTGTTAAGTAGTTCTAACAAAGATAGCACAGTTGAACAAGCCTGTAAATAGTAACACTTATTTATTTTTTTTTCAGAGAGATACAGGAAGTCACCAAGACAAGAATCTAAAAACTTGATACTGGCTTCTCAAACCTAGTCTGATAGAGCATACTCAAACAATTTAGAAGACAATGCATTAGACCAATGACATGAATTACAAAAGTGATGCTATTTAGATTTTTGGATGCATTTAAAATCTTTGCAGCAGTTTATAAATATGAATGAATTAATTCTTGCAGCCTGAGTAAGGTATTTGTATTTTTGAGCATAAACAAGCTATGCACAGGTTTGATTGAATTCACAGGGTGGTTTAATCTGAAATAAAAAGAAATATAAACATTTTTAAAAATTGAAACAGAGCATGTAGCACTTCATAAATAAAAGATGATAAGTTTTCAGTGACTTAAAAGCTGTACATCAATGTTAGTGGCCCATGAAGACTGTGACATAATGGTAAATGCTATAGAAGGGAGCCTTTTGAAAAGACTGTTTGCATATGAAAGCTTCATCTCTGCCAAATGGACTTTTCTAAGATGGTCATGGCGACTTTCAGAAGTCTGGGCTGGACTGTAGACTGAAACCAAACTCAATGTTTTGTTTTCTTACAAAATCCCTTGATAATCAAGAGATTTCCTGATCTTGATCCTATTTTTAGAGTGTCCAAATAGCGCGACCAAAAGCATACCACTTTGGAGGATCATTACAGGTGAAGGCACATAAGTGTGGGCAAGATCCGATCTCTGTTTGAGTCAACTGTTGGGCGCTCAACACTTCTGAAAAAACAGATGGTTTACAGGTAGCTAAGGATCTAGATCCAGTTGCATGACTGTGAAGACTGTTGCTGTAATACAGCTTTTAAATAATAATGATGCTAAGAATCAACAACAAAAAAAAAATCAATGGGGCTGAAGTATAATGCCTACATGCAATTGAATTAAATTAAGATTGCTTAGGTGGCCACAAAACTCATGTTTCCTAATGTTTCAGGACAGTATTCAACAGCTAAAATGGAATGTATTTGAGAATTACATTACGTTAAATTTTAAATTCTTTTAAGTAGATTAAATTTATTTCTCATTTTATTTCCATTTGGCTTTTAAGAAAAATATAAAAGCAAGTTCAATATTATCTGTTGTAAATACTTAATTCAACAAGTAAGTTGGAGAATATTCTACTTAAAATGTAACTGAATGGGGAGACTAGATGTTTGTACTGTTAATATGCGGTCAGGTTAATTTAAAATATTGTTTCTACAGATACAGTGGAAATCGTAATTTCAGGTGACCATTCAAGGTAGTAAAACCTGATCTCACAAATATTTGTAAAAAATGTACACAAGGAGGTTAGAGCATCATGTAAAGAATTGATGTATAAAACTGAGGAAACATTTTCAGGATATTTCTTATCCTTATTACCTCCTTTGCTGTGAATTCTCTTAAATTCAAAGTTACTCTCCCTTATTTTATATGAAACCAAACTAAGCATAGCCCTGGTTAATATTTCAAAATACATTATGGAATTTCAGCAGGTCTAGCAATAAGTAATTAATATTTAAAATTTACATGCATTATATTTTCAAAATAGGCTCAAAGTATATTTTGTATTTAATACTTTATGTAATACTGTTATATATGAATCTTAATGTAGCCCCAGGGTTTTTTTTTTTGTTATTTTTGCAGTATACAAAAAAGGCATTTAATGTCTAAATATAATTAAACACAAACTGTTTGGAGTTTTGAAGCTGGGAGCCAGGCTTTTTTACTAAATGATCTAGAAGGGCAATTATGTTTTACAAACAAAAATGTTGGCAATTGCTGCACTAAGTGGCTGTTGGGAAGCCCTGTGCGAGCACTCTTTCCTTCTTTGGAACATTTAAAATTTCTTTATTTAGACTCAGTAGAGAATTGTTAGGGGCAAAAAAAAACCAACACATTTCAGTTCTTAGCCATCTCCCTTAACTGACTGGGTATTTCTGTCAAGAAGAATTTTTTCGGTGCGATGAAGCGATGAGGCTGAGGAGCTGTCAAACAAGGTTTCACAGCAAATGGATTCCTGATGGATTAGCCGCATGTCTTGTACCAGAGCGCAACGGGCTCCTATGACATGAACTGAGGTCCCCTGCCACCACACAAACAGGTCACCATCCCAGGGAGACCGATTGGGATACCATTGACATGCAGTGCTCTTCAAGGCATGAATTCAGATCTGGAAACCTAATCCCCTAGGTAACTGTCCTTTCCAATATACTTCAACACAATTTTATTTTGTCATTAGTCCTCACAAATAAGGTTGTCTTGACGTCAAAACTTTTGAATCCTCTCTGGGCAGATAGCAGTATTTCTCTGAACTTACTTACTGCTGGCAAGTTTGAATATCCTAGTCATGTTGCTGTCTGTCTTCTGATATGTCTGCATCTTTTATTCAGCAGAGCCCTTTGATAGTGCTAATTTGTGATATATTAACTGTGGGCTCTTTTATTATAATGATACTTAGAAGAACAATAACCTTGCAGCATCTTACAGGAAGCCAGTATCATTTGTTGAAGTTATTTAATTGCAAAGCTCATGTTTTTTCATCTGATTTTGTCTTTGTTTGTATTTAAATATGTATAAATGGTACAATAGTTTATAAGTGATACATGTTACAAATCGTGTTACAACGAAACCACATCACCTTGTATATGGGATACTATTCAGTGAGGATGAACATGTTATAACTACTTTGGGCTTGAGGTTAGTGTGTCATGCACATAGACACTCCTGTTTTCCTATTCTGTCTTTTTTTTGTTTGTTTTCTATATGGCATTTTCAGTGGAGTCTCACAGGTAAGTCTCTTATCTCAGCCTTTTGAGCTTCATCCTCTCCTATCACCTATCTCCTTTCTGCCTGGAAGGGGAAGCAGCTTCCTTTCTAAGCAGACCCTTCATCAACCCTTTTATTCTCATTTTTAAAAAATATTGGTATTGCTTTTGAAGTTAGACTGTCTAGATACAATTCTCCTAAAGTTTCCACTACTTGAAATAGAGAGGAGTCTCCTTTCAGGGCAGCGGTTATTTTATTATTCATGGCTTCATGCTGGCCCCTTGTGAGAAGATGCCTACTCTCAGTTGCCAGGTGTCTTGGTATGATGCAAAGGTCTTCCTTTATGTGAATCCACAATGGTCAAACATTTGGTTTGTTTTATTTCTTTCTCAAGTTATACATAGAAGAATATCTCCACAGGTTTTAGAAAGTGTCATTTAAACTTACCTCACCAAGGTCCAGACCTAACCACCTTGCAAGGGGATCTAAGTGGACTGGTTGCTTTCTTGGAAGGAGGAACTCACATCATCTGTGTAAAATCCTGCATGGTAACTCAGTGGGAAGAGAAGCCTTTCGATGCTACCTGTAAGACTTTGTCTTCTGCTGTACATAGAGAGTCCTGCTATGGTCTAGATTTTGTGTCCCTCAAAGAAAAACACTTCCTTGCAGGATGCTAGGAGATTCTGACTGCATCTTTATCATGGACATTTTTTCCTTTGCCGTGTGTTGTATTCATACAAATCTACAATATATTTAAATAGATAGGGTGCTTTTTTAAATTTATTTTTTGCCCTCATCTGGGATTGTCAAAATATGTTATGCTTTAGATGCTCCTTTTTTTTTGGTGCAATAGGATTAAAATAAATTAGGAGGAAATATTTGCTAGCAATAATGTTTGTCTAATCTACAAGTTTTAGGATGTAAAGAATTACTGTGTGATATCTGAAAGACATTTCATACAGCCAAATGGTAACAGGATTCCTTCTTTGAATGAGGTGCTGCTAAAACTTTTGCCAGTAGTCTGGTAGAAGGGAGAGACTAGCAATCATCAGCACATTTGCAGACAGCAAATAATTTAGGTTTCTTAATTCAGACTTGGGGAAGAATGAATGGAACTCAGTGTCGTGAAAGCCTGAGAGATTCATTATAAATACATGCAAAGCAATGTGCACTGGAAGGAATGATTGGAGATGCCTTGGATCCAAATTCTTTGTGTCCACACAATTAGATAGTTCTAACAACCTTCTTTTTAAAAAAAATTTAATCTCGGGGAGACTCTGTCACTTTGTTCTCTAGAACAAGTACACTCGTGGTATCTAGTGGTAATTACTAAGGGTACTGGTACCCTTGTGGTTTCTTACTAATGAGGTAGCTTCTTTAACACCAGCTTTTCTCAGAGGAGATACTTCAGCAGCAGGATTGTTTGGGAGGTCAAATTGGAGGCATAGACCTTCGGGAAACTTTCTGGAGCCTGCGGTTCTTGCACAGTACGCTGAATGTGCAGTCAGCAGCAGTAGCCAAAGGCAAAAGGCACGCTGAGCCAGCTACTGGAAAGTTAGGAGCTATCGTCAACAGGACTCATTATCTTAAGATTAGTAGCTCAGTTATATAGGTAAGTTACTGCTTTAGTAAAACAGATGGGACGGCTGTAGTTCAGCACCATTCAGCTGAATTAACTGGCAAAACCTGATGGTGAGCTACTATAAAAAGGAAGGAGAGGGTCACAGAGAAAGAATCAGTGAAGGAAGGCTGGAAGCAATGTTTACCCAGGGAGATCTAATCAGTACTCAGGTGGTCAGGAACAGGGATGGCCAGTTAATTAGTCCTCGGAGACATGGGAATCATGTGGCAAGCCACTTACTGTTCATTTTGGATAAACAGACAATACGAAATGCCCATCACTACACTCGAGGCTGTAATTAAAGGTTGCCATTTTTCATGCTGCTGTTTACTCAGTCACTAATTGGCACAGCCATGTGTTTTGATCTAAGCAAGATTTGTCTACCTAGCTGCTACTAAAGTTTCTGGTTTTCAGTTTAGACAACAATAAATAAAAACCACAGGAAAAAAAAAGTCAGTCAGTTTACATTTATCAGTCAGTTTTGTACTACTGGAAAGCAGTTCAGGGCTGATGACCTGAAGCATTCCCTTAGAATTTGTTAAAATCCTGTGTACAAAATGGATTTTTACAGCCCCACATTGAGTTGCTTCCTTCCTCTTCCTCACTCCCCTCTTGTCAAGGGAGTCTCAGGAATTACTTCAAAAAAGAAAAGCTAAGATTATGGTGATGTCTTTCTCTTTGATATACTTGTCCAAAACTAAGCAGGTTTATTCTTACTTTATAACCAGCTCCTATCCAAAATAAAGTTTTGCTATGTAGGGTTTGTTTTTTTTTTTTCCTTAAAGACCCAACAGCAGTGTAGTCAGAACGGAAATCTCATATACTAAAAGTTGTTTTTCTCACAGCAAGTTGCCTTGTTACCTCAGCATGTTCTAGCAAGGAAAAAGCTCATCATTCCTGTGTGAGTTTATTAATGGAAAAATGATAATTGGTGAAATGTGGAATAATCTGTTACATATTTACTCTAGATTTTATTTTAGAAATCCCTGTATTCTTTCCTCATGAGGCAATATTTAAACTTCAGGGCTAATATTACATCTTTGATACTGTGTCATTGTAATGTATGTAATAACTAAAGCATGAGCTTGTATGGGCTAAATGATATTGATGTTAACAGAAGCACAGCCAGACAAACTACAAGTGTGCTCAGGTAGGCTCTCTGAAATAAATGAAGCGGAAATTGGCTACTGTGAGCTGTGCAGTGTGAGATACGGTACTGTCTCATTTGGTTGCAACTGATCTTTAGGCATGTACACTGGGTGCAAAGAAATCTAGACATGTTTTGTTTGTATGTTGCAAAAAAGAGATGCGACTCTTTTTAGCATATCCTGAGGGAACCTGACAGGGTACCCTGTCAGTACAGAAAGGAAGGAAGCACAATGCATCTGTGTCAAAGCTGGTATGGGTTGATTTTCTCGTCCTATGCATGGAATGGGTAACCCAGGGAGGGAAGACAGCACTCTGAGGCAGACTTCCTAGTAAGGCACACTGCCTGTTTGCTGTTTCTCTGTGCGACTGTACTCAAATTTAATATGGTAGTAAAGTTAGGGATGATGAGACATTTTCTGGGAAAATATTTCTGCTGAAAAATAGGGTTTCCAGTCCCACTCCCTCAAACATATCTTTTTGCAGAAAGAGTCTGGGTTTAGACAGAATTCCTATACTGGAAGAAGAAATGTGACTGAAGAGCAGCCCTGCAGAAAGGTGTCTAGGGATGCTGGTTGAGAGCAGGCTCAATGTGAGTCAGCAGCGTGTCCTGGCAGCCCAGAGAGCAAACTGCATCCTGGGGTGCATGAAATACAACATAACCAGCTGGTCAAGAAGTGATTATCCTGCTGTATTCAGTGCTGGTGCGGCCTCATCTTGAGTACTATGTGCAGTTTTGGGCCCCACAATTTAAGAAGGATGTGAAGGTTCTTGAATGCATCTAGAGGAGGGTAACAAAACTGGAGAAAGGGCTGGAAGGCATGTCCTGTGAGGAGCGGCTGAGGACTTTGAGCTTGTCTAGTCTGGAGAAAAGGAGACTGAGAGGCGACCTCGTTGCTGTCTACAGCTTCCCAAGGAGGGGAAGTGGAGAGGGAGGTGCAAAGCTCTTCTCCCTGGTATCCAGAGATAGGATGTGTGGGAATGATTCACAGCTGCACCAGGGCAGGTTTAGACTGGACATTAGGAAGCACTTCTGTATCGAGAGGGTGCTCAAACACTGAAACAGGCTTCCTAGAGAGCTGATCAATGCCACCATGCCTAGTGGTGTTTAAAAGGTATTTGGACAATGCCTTTAATAATATGCTTTAACTTTTTATCAGCCCCAAATTGGTCAGGCAGTTGGACTAGATGATCGTTGTAGGTCTCTTCTATTCTATTCTATTCTGTTTACTGGTCCTGGGGTGGTGCCATTCAACAAGGAAGCACAGATGAGTTGACTTTAATCTTTGGGGTTTTTTTTCAAGTTAATGGAGCTTTTCATGTGTACATGAACAAGGTCAGAGATTATGGCAGTATTTATGGACTTGATTCAGAGGGACAGCATACTTAGTGTCTGTCAGGACAGGAATCTATAAAGTAAAAGGGTGATGGATACGCCAAGCTGCTTTTGTTCTTCCTATATATGAGTGTTCCACATCGTAGTCTTACTTGTAATTGTGGTTTCCATTCTGGTGCCATGTAGTGCTTCCTTCTTTAACAGTACATTGCAGTCTGCCAATAATACACTGCATTTTACTTTCTCAGAGAACTATGAGGATATATGAAATATTTGAAATCAGGTTATTTACAGAAGATCATTATAAAATCTTTGTTACAGTCCTGTCCCTGCTTGTTCTCTGCTTGTTGGTGCTCAGTAGGCTCTTTTATGGGACCTATGACTTTTAAAATGACTGAATCTGAGGACTATTCAGAAATTGTTCTTATGTCTGGACTATGGGATACTGAGCTTCCCAGTGGTGTGCAGCTCTGAGGCTAACTGCCATATGACCAAAGATCAATGGTTAGAAGTCAGTTCCTCTTTATATGGATACTCCTCCAGAGCATTGTACTTGTGGATGTGCTGCATTACTATTTCACCTTGGAAAGGGTCTTATGACTGTGTCAACCATATACACTCTATCATACAACCAGCAGAAGAGACACTGAAAAATGATAGGTGTCTACCCACAAAATCTTCCTCATTTGACTTCCTGACAGCCTATCTGGGGCTACTTGGTGTCTTCCACAGACTGTGCTCCTCTCCTTGGCTCTTGGTTGCAGTCAGAGCCTGCTTGGCTGTAGCAGTCTCACATTTTGTTCTTCAATTCCTCCCTTCTCCAGTCTTCAGTGAGTTAGAGTCACTAGAAAAGCAATAGCCCTGGGCTAGTGGTCTCAGTTGTGCCACTAGGACAAGGTTGTGCTATGAGGACAGGATCAATCAGTTGCTGATGGTTCTTTCAGGAACAGATGAAGGCAAAGACACAGCAAGTACTTACAAGAAACCCTTCCAGCGAGGTCGTAAACTAGGAATCAGGACTTCAAGTAGATTAATCTCTACATAGTCATAGTTTTGATGCATTTTAAGGATGCCACAGGCTAAAGCTTCATAATAAAAGTGAATTAGTATTTGTTGGGAAAATGTATTCAAATATATTTTTTTCCAGTTGTTGATTTAACATTTCCTTTGAAAGCAGCTGTAATCTTTGGCGACTAATTCTGTGACAATTAAAATGAAATGTGTAAAAGTGCTGAATTATCTCTTTCTCAGCACAATAAAGCTGGCCGTTCTCGCTAGTGTGAGTAGATCTTTTCCTTTCCAATTTGCTAAGCTTATCACAAGAGTCTTGAAATATAGCCTATTTGTGCAGGTCTAATTTCCAGCCAACTCAACCTCTACTTCATGTTTTTTTAATATGTTTTGCACAAAAAATAAATTAGGTATTTGGAAGGAACTCACTATATTTTAAAATACCCAAGGGAGCCTTTTGCTGCAGGGATCATGCTATTTAATTGCAGATAATATTGCTGCACAACTGTGGGTCTTTTTCAGGATTTGTAGTTTTCATGTGTTCAACGGTGATGGGCCCCTAACTGAATAAAACCAAATGGGTGGCTGCAGGTGACTGACCTTTCACTCTCATGTGTTAGTAATTCTCTCTGCTTTGGATGGGAACTAAACAAATGCAATGTTGTTTTACTGTTCCACATATTTCACAGACTTGATAAAGGCAGGTGATTTAAAAGCTACAATGTTTTCACCGATTCCTGGCTGTGCTGAACACTTCATTACTTCTTTTCACATCTTACCTTTCCCACTTGTTACTTATATATATACATATTGAAAAATAGTGTCTGAAAATAGTGTTGATAGTGTAATTTTAATTGGGTTCTGATTGGAATATTTGTTAGTTTGAAAAAAATTATAAAGTATAAACTTTATGCCCAATTTTCAAGCCTGAATTCTACTTCAGATTATGTGGATGTTATCTGCCTATGCTACTTCAGGCTTGGATATGCATAAGCTAAAATAAGTAAAAATTAATACAAAAGCATATAATGTAGGCTGTGAGTTTGGGTGGGGGGGTTTTGGTGTTACCAGAGGGCTGCTCTTTTAAAGAATAAGGAGCTAGTTTTAGCATTTGCAGTGATGACCTTGCACAAGAAGTAGTGCTTCTGAAATTTGGTGATGGATGAAGCCAGGAGGCATTGTCAAATCTAAGGCAGGATGACCGAATGGAGAGAAATGGGTTGAAACACAACAGTGCAAAGTGCAAGACCTTGTATTTAGGGACTGGAATTGGGATTTACTGCTCTTAACATTGAGCTCCTTTGTTGCAAATAGCTGAGGAAGAGAAAGATATTATTTTATCATTTGCTAAAAAATGTCCATAAGAAGTTGGGAAAAAACTGTGCTAGCGACAGGCTGGGTATGATGACCCATAAAATCGCTTTCAATGTTCCTATATCAATTGCTGATTTAACAAATGTGTGTACTGTTTGAAAGCAAAAGTGAATATAGAAACATTTGTTGAATACCTGATGTCTTTGATATAATGTATATACTCTACAAGCAGTATTTTAAATAAACTAGCATGTAGTGCATGATGGAATATTGGCACTTATAATTAATTCTTTATTTCTTCTCACTTAATTCAGTGTTTCTAGACCGAGAATTATCAGGTGATAATATTCAGGTGATTATTTTTTTTTTCCCTTCATATACTTACACGCTAGAAAATGCACTTACCACTTTATGGCTGCTTTAGAGAAGACACTGCAGCTTGCAATTGAGAGACATCAAGCTTCAGGGAAAGTTACATAAAAAAGAAAAAAACATCCAGCTTTGGAATAATAGATGGAATGTGATAAACTACCCTATTGCCTGGAGCTTAGTGTCTATATTTCTGTATTGATTAAAATACTTTAATTTTGCATTCTGTCTCAGTTACAATTGTGCATCCAATACTGCAATTTTGAAGAAAAGGATATTCTAATGAAATTTTTTTTTAAAGTGAAGTGTTTAATGATACATGTGTTTGTGTGGTTACTTGGAAATATTAACTTATTTTGGAGCTCCAGCAAATGAAACACAAGGTAATTTATATCATATAGTGGCGTGCATACAGAGCATCACAAAATGATTCAGAACTAAGTGACTTATAAACAACAGAGACAAAACAAGCCTTTAAGGTATCATATAAGGAGATAAACTGCCTTTGTGGCTGAGAAGGGAGTAGGGGATTGAATTACAGACAAAGGAGGTAGAAAAAGCAAAAGCATGACCTTCCCAACTGGGGAGGGATGCAGGGACACCAAAAGGGGTGAGTGGAACACCACGAGGAGAGGGGATTGGTGAGTGACAGGTGATGCTTTCCTCTGAGTAGTCAGAGGAGAAGGTCAGCAAGAAATTTTATTTCCAGTGTTTTAAAAGCTGACGGTGGAGAGGTGGGAGGAAGATAAAAAAAGAATGGTGGAAGCTGGGATGTGTTGAAGAATGTAGTGTTACAAGCTTCCACTTCCTCCCATGTTTAGTCCCTAAAGAAATATGTATCTTATCTTTGGCTATGGTATGTAGTTTTTCTTTTTTAAATTTCAGGAGCAATAATATGGCCACCTAGGTACTCTTGGCCTTGAAGACTCTTCTCTTCAGAGGTCTCCAGTACTCCTTCCACTTCTCAACGAAATTTTGCCCTTTCTCACATAGCTTCCCCTTAACTAACCATGCAATCCAACCATCCTTCATGGCACTATCTGTAACTTGTGTCAACTTCTCGCTCTGGTATTTGTTACTGTCCAGCAGTTTCTTGTGTCATCTCCAGAATTCCTCATGTTCTCTTCACCTAGCTAAACATCAGGTCAAGGACTGGTCATCTACCTGCATACCATAACAAGAACAACTACTCAAAGCAAATTTATTGCAGATTGAAGTGGGACAAAGTTCTGGAGCCTTCTTCTATCTGGCAAATGACAGGAGTGAATGAACACTCCCCTACATCCCCTAAAGGCATTGCAGCTCTAGATTGCTTGTTCTTCTGTTTGAATTTTGTGTGTGTTTGGCAATAACTCCCATAGATATATCTGTAGATATAGATGCATTTTCACTTTCACTGCTGATTTGAAGGGAGATCCTCGTGAGAAGCTGGTGGCTGGTATAATTTTGTATTTAATGTATACCATATAACCTGTTTTTGTTAATCAACTATAAAACATTATTTTTCAATGTGATATAAAAAAACCCCACACTTCTGACAAGTTTACCATTGATTGTGCTGCAATATGCTTTGGAAATAAGGTATTTTTATCATCAAAAGGTTATTTTGGCATTATACTCTTTAAGGAATGCAGTTGCACATCTGTTCACTTTAAATACTGAACAGCACATTCTGTGGTATCTGTGAAATTATCTGCGCAATGGTCATCTTTGTGTTGTCAGCTTTAAGCCGTTTGCAGCTCTCTTGAAGCTGTTAGTATTTAATAAAGTAGAATCTCCTACTTCTGTTTTACTTCATAACAGTTTTTCATCACACATTCTTCTAATGAAAAACCTGGCACATAAGCATATCCTTTCTGCTGTCATGCAGTGGAATTTGTAATCTACCTAGGAGACATACACTGTTTAGCTTTTATTTACTTTAAATAGCAATCAAGCATATGTAGAAGGTAAACTATACATTGTGAAATTCTGTCCTTGGTCCAACCCACTAAATGGCAATTCAAGTTCTGTTTCACTACTCAGAGAAGCTTATACAACTTCTACTATTTTAAGAAGATCCCTTGAATTAGTTTCACTATATTCTTTGAGAGTGTGGGCTATGCCATCAGAAAATACTGAGGAACTTTTTGCATGATCAAGTGCTACAACTAATGGTAAAATATCTAAAGTACCTCAACCTTTCAGTAGAAACGTAAATAAATATCCTGAAGTCTATCAATGTCTGTATAGGATGCTGATGAGAAATTTCCTTTGTAAAAGAAGTAAGAACTCCTCACATTCCTCCCCTGCTCCAGTGTGGGGTCCCTCCCTTGGGCTGCAGTCCTTGATGAACTGCTCCAGTGCGGGGTCCTTTTCCATGGGGCACAGTCCCTCAGGAACTGCCCTGGCATGGGGTGCTCCATGGGCTGCAGGTGGATCTCTGCTCCTCTGTGAGCCTCCATGGGCTGCAGGGGGACAACCTGCTCCACCATGGGATGCACCATGGGCTTCAGGGGAATCTCTGCTGGGAGCTACGTTACTCCTCCGCCTCCTTCTTCACTGTTCTTGATGTCTGCAGAAGTTCCTGTCACAAAAAAATTCTTCACAATCAGCAGGCAGACACCTCTCAGGTTCTCTTCACATCTCATCTCTTCACTTCTTGCAGCTGGACTGGGCCGAGTCGGGCCCAGACGGCCGCCCAGAGGGAGGCCCACATCTACCCCTCTCTGCTCCCAGCTTCAGCTTCTTCTCTTTTTAAAATTATTTTTCCCCTTCTTAAATACGTTATTGCAGAAGCGTTATCAGGGAACATTGTGCTGCCAATTGGCTCGGCCCTAGCCAGCGGGAGGTCCGCCCTAGGCCTGGCCAAGTCCTGTGGACAAAGGCGAAACTTCTAGCAGCTTCTTGCAGAAGCTGCCACCATAGCCCCCCCCACTAAACAAAACCAACACATTGATGTAAAAGGAAGTCTGATGCATTTTTGGCCTAGAGTAATGCAAAAGTGTGCATATCCTAAGAGAAATGTAAATGCTTGACAGAATTAAACAACAAAGATGAACCTGTGTTTTATAGAGGACACCCAATACCTGGTGTTAGACTGAAACTTTGTAAACATTCCCTTTATGCTAAATTAGGCTCTTATATCGTTCCACCTTATTTTATTTTCATTCATTGTTGTCTCTTTACTTATGCTCTCAGAAGGATTTTTAGCGTGACTCTCATGTGGCTTGAGTGGCATCCTGTGCTTTAGCTGGTATTTACAAGCAGGAGATTTGCTTTATCGGTTGTCAATTGATTTTTCCATTGTTCATTTTCATCCTTCTTTTAGAAGAATGGAAAGGTGGAGCAACATGTTAAAAGCACAGGGATGATGCTTCAAGAGAGGGATAACGGGTCACTGTGGATCATTAAATGGAGAGTATATTCCAGTCAGATAGAAGAGGTTGTGGAAATTGCAATCACAATACTGAATTAATTTACAGGGATACTGGTAGCTGCTGCTTTGCTGCTTTTGGTAATTTTTCTTAAGACAGAACACAGTTTTTAGAAAGGCTCATGGAAGAAGTGGAGCAGAAGCAGGATTCAAACGTGGTGTCACAGAAATAGCCAAAACAAACCTGGAAGAAAAGGGAGTCAAGTTAGGCTCTAGGACTAGGCTACTCAGTTAATCTGGTTACATTTGCAAAATAATTACATGTTTCATATGCTAACTTTTATAAACAGAGCTATACAAGCAGTGTGTATACACCAGTATAAATAAGATTCTGCACCTGCTGATGTGCTTACGTTGATACGAGGATGTGCTTGCCATTTCCATGTACAGCCGTGTTCAACTTTCTCTTCTGCATTGGAAAGTATAAAGAGAAACACTCATAACACAACGGTGTACACAGTGACTGTGTGGATGTCAGAGAGGGGGCATTTCATTTCTCTCTGCCTCAACAAAAGAAAAATCCAGGGAAGCACTTCTCATGTGCCTGTCATTCCTTTCTTTTGCGCCAGATTTGCACGTTCCATTTCTTTTGTTTAAAAAACAGTGGAAGGTCATCTATATTGCCCAATTTTGGTAACCCTGAATAGTCAATTCAGATCACAAATCCTCAAAGCAGTTAATAAAATCACTGCAACAGACCTCCCACTGAATCCTGCTGGGGCTCCTGAGAAAAATAATTAATCTCAAACATACTTATTTCAACATTGTTCACTCACTGAACAAATGTGTGGAAAAAAAACCCTTCCTGAAATAATTACCTAGTTCACAGATTATGTTTCTGACTGAGAAAAGTACTTAGACATAATGGAGATGCCAGGCCACTTTTCTTATCATTTTTCTAGTGTAGATTCCCCAAAGGGAAGAGTTAAGCACAGAAGCTGATGTTACTGAGGAGATGTATTATTACTATTGGTATTATTTTTATTTTTGTAGTAGCATTTAGGAGCTTGTATAAATCAAGTTCCCACTTTGCTAAGCATTTTGTGTGGAAATAATGAAGAGATTGGCTCTTCCTTTGTAGTTTACATCATAAATAATAAGATGAGGGGTCTAGCAAATTAATGATCAGCTGCATTCTCTTTGGAAAAAAAAAGGGATTCAAATTGTTGTGGTGCTTTGTCTAGATTGTTTTCCCTAATTTTGATATATGCAAATTTTCCACTGTATTTCAGATTTTTGGGGAAGCAAAATTCAGTTCTCGCTTTCAAATTTACAGCACAATATAAAAAATATGGTCTGTGAGTGGCTAAAAGTATGTGGAAAGAATTTTTCGTGACCTCACTGATTCCTTCACTGACAGTGAAGATTGCATGATCAGACAAAGTGATGTGAGCATAGCCCTGTAGCTGGGCAAGTTGTGGGCCAGTTCATGGCCAAGCCTGTCCATTCATGGGGAAGAAAGCAGAGCAGCCTCTGCAGAGTGGTTGCATTCCCAGTCTGCACAGGTGAGCAAGAGCTGCAAAAAAGGTGGGAAATGGGCAGAGTCTTGGCTTTGTGATTGTCACTGCAGGACATAAGAAACCCCTTGCACAATGATTTTCAGAATACGTAACTGTTGTCCCATTGTGACAACACCTGACAACCAACCTCTTGCATCAGCCGTAGAAAGAAAGCACTGCTGCCCAGTCAGGTGTTCCTCTCCAATCCAAGCCTACGGACTTGGTACTTGGGTACTGTTGTTCACTTCCAGTTTCTCATCATTCTTGTCTCTCTTCTTGCTGTACCGTCTTTCAGAAATAAAGTAGAAATAAATGGACTGGGTTCTCAGCCTGTCCATGTGCCTGTTTGATATCTACCTTCAGTGGGGTGTGTGGTTTGACTTTTGAGTAAGAGCATCTTTCTCAAGAGCAGTGTCTCTGCAGTCAAGAGCAGTGTCTCTGCAGTCAAGAGCTCTGATGGGGCCAGCTGGATGTTTTATTTTACTTTTAATAAATTTCTCTGAAGTTTGATTTTGCCCTTATCTAAAGAATGGCAGGTAATTCTTACTGTTCCAGTGAAGTCTGTGAGGAGGCTTAAAATCCCAGACTAGGCAGCAGTGTAGCAGAGCAGGTTTAAAACCATTGTGCATTGCCTGTCTGTTTGGTGGCAGCTGCTTTGAAGGTGAACAGTGTGATATGTGGCGGTACCCCCACTGGTGAAGGTGTTATGCCACACACTGTTGCTGGCTGTACTGACCAGCAAAGGCGCTCCGGCGGCTGTGGCTGTAGGTGTGTTGGCCAGTGTTTGTGTGCTGAGTTTGCCTACAGGCACTGTAACTGAAGGTAAATCTTCTTTTAACAGGCTCAGCTATTCTAAAAACAAATTGGACTACACCATGGAAAACATTTCATTTGGAAATATTTATTTGTAGGCAAGTGAGCTGTGAAAATGTAAATCTCTTGATAAACTCTCCCTGCTGTATCAACTCTGATGGTACACAAGGCAATTTCTTGCTGTGCTCTGTTCTTTTATGGGAACAAGAAAATCCTGGGAAATATTCAGTTTGTCTTTAAAGCACAGCACTAATGATCTTGTTACATCTGACACAGGAACAACTTTGTCTGTGTTTGCAAATGTTTTGTTCCTCCTGCTAAATAAGTTCTAGCAGTAACTCATTTGAAATTTAACAGACTTGTAGCAGCATACAATAAATTAACTATTAATTCACAGGATCATTTTTTGAATGCTAAAGTTTCAAAACAATTAACTTAATAGTGATTTTTTCATATTGGTTCCATCCTCAACACATTAACTGCTCATTACATCTTTGTATTGTCTATTGATCCATCTATTATACCAGTTTATTCCATTCTTCTGCTTACCAATTGCACCCATGAGCCTGAATTTATTGGAACAGTTAAATGACATTTAATGCACTGTAGCTGGGAAAAAGAGCCAGTAGACAAACCTATTATTATACTAATGGAGTTGTTTGAATTACATCTCACTAAGCTCAACATTATCTTCCATGGTATTCTCAAACCCAGTGACAGCTGGGATAGTTTAATATCTTCAGAGCTGTGTACAGTTCTGGTTTGTTTGCTTAATGAACCTATAGTTTCAGACATTGTTTTCCTTTATTTCTAAAAAGCTTAAATGTTTAAAACAGTCATAAACAAAACAAGCAAGCAGCAAAATTGTTCTGGACTGTGGAGGTAGTTTTCCTTTCAGACATCTAAGTGAGCAGCAGTGCACTGCCCCTATTTTTGAATAAATCAGAATAAAATTAGTTGGAAAAATCCTTCCTGAAACATAAACTAATACTAGTATAAATGAGAATGGCTCACCTAATTTCTTCAGAATTACATGGTTAAAACCAAATTCTGTCTGTGGACTGAAAGTTACATCATTTTGGAGAGGTGAGAAAAACCCTACACCAGAGGGACATTCTCATGTCTTTACTGAGAACCAAGAACAAATGCTTCAATGTCTAAGTAGAGTAAATAGAAACATTTGATCTCAGATATTCCTGACTTAAATTGCTGATGGTGATTACCTATGGCTAGGACTTCGTATAAATTTGAAGAAGATTAAACAAAGGGTTAACCAAATCTTTTCCGATTCAGGTCATTCCTCTTATGAAATTCAACTGACAGTCACATTGGAGAACACTTTGCCTCCTGGAAGGTGCAAGGCAATATTCATGCCTTAGCACCCATTTTCCTGTAGATAAACAAATGAAGAACAACCAACCTTGTTTTGTCGAGTGAATAAGCAAGCAAAAGCTGCTAGTTGGCAGGAGATGATGAAAACTAGAAACTAGTTCCTCTGCAGCTGAGTAACTCCTTTCATGTTCACTGGGCACGTGAGCAATGAAACAGTTATGTTTGGGGTTTTAGCTATAGGAAGAGATGATGACCTACCTTATTCCTGGTACCATCAACAAGAACAGAAATTTATTTGGGAATATAAGGAGTTTTACTTGTAAATATAGTAAATACAATATGAGTAGTATTAGCTTGGTTCTTGCTGGGCTGATGGAGGCAGCCACACAATCAGACTCTCCTGCTGAGGCCCAACATACTATGCAGTTAGTAAAATCCAATGCAGAGGTGACAAACACCTCTCCTGAGTGCGAGTTATCCACAGAATCCTGATGCTTTTCCTTTGTAATAGTTCTTTTCGTTCTCTCACACTCTGTGTTTGTGGAAGCAGTTTGAATCCCTCTCTCTCGGACAGGGGCAGGCTCATGGCTCCTTGCCGGTGCTGGAGCAGGGAGGCTGCTGGACAAAGGAACTCCCAGAGCTTTTAATTTTCCTTATCTGGTGGCACAGAGTTACTCAGCTCCTCTTCTGTTGATGAGCTGGATGAAAGAAGGGTTATCGCAACAGCCGCAACCTATGTGGCACTGCCTGCCTACATCCTTTGTCACAGAGCCTGAAAAGAATATATTACCAGAGTCAACAGTTGTCTTTGATTGTCAGTGTGTTGGTTTTGTTTAGTGGGGGCAACTATGGTGGCAGCTTCTGCAAGAAGCTGCTGGAAGTTTCCCCTTTGTCCAGTGGACTCGGCTGGGCATAGGGTGGACCCGCCACTGGCCAGGGCTGAGTTAATTGATGACAGAATGTTCCCTGATAACGCCTCTGCAATAATATATTTAAGAAGGAGAAGAAAAAAAAAAAAAGTGAAGAAGCAGAAGTGTGGGCAGAGAGGGGGAGGCGTGAGCCGTCTGGGCCCGACTTGGCCCAGCTCAGCTGCAAGAAGTGAAGAGATGAGATGTGAAGAGAACCTGAGAGGCGTTTGCCTGAGCCTGAGTGTGAAGAATTTGTTGTGAGAGGAACGGCTGCAGACGCCAAGGTCAGTGAAGGAGGGGGAGGAGTAAAGTTGCTCCTGACAAGATTTCCCTGCAGCCTGTGGTGACAACCATGGTGAGGCAGGCTGTCCTCCTGCAGCCCATGGAGGCCCACGGAGGAGCAGAGATCCACCTGCAGCCCGTGGAGGACCCCCATGTCCTGGCAGGCGGATGCCTGAAGGAGGCCGTGGCCCAAGGAGGGCCTGCTGGATCTGGATGGACTGCACCCCATGGAAAAGGACCCACACTGGAGCAGTTCTGAAGGACTGTAACCTGTGCGAGGGACCCCACGCTGCAGCAGGAGAGGAATGTGAGGAGTTCTTCCCCCAAGAAGGAAGGAGCGGCAGAAAGCAAGAAGTGATAAATTGACCATAACCCCCATTCCCTATTCCCCCCTGTGCCGCTCGGGGTGGGAAGGAGGTAGAGATAATTGAAATGAAGTTAAGTCTGGGAAGAGAAGGAGTAGGGGGAAGTTGTTTTGTTCTCTTCTACATTATCCTGCTTTGGTTTTAATAATAAATGAATAGTTTTCCCCAAGTTGGGTCTGTTTTGCCTGTAATGGTAACTTGAATGATCTCTCCCTGTCCTTATCTCAAACCTTGAGCCTTTTTGTTATATTATCTCTCCCCTATTCCTTCAGAGGGTGGGAGGAGTGAGCAAGAGACTGTGTGGCTCGGTCCCGAGCAGAGCTAAACTGTAACAGTCAGTCAGTCCTACAGCAGGTTGTCTGGAGAGGCTTGAGGCTGGAGAGTCACCTTCCTCCTGTCCTCCCACCTTTATTCGTGAGAAGTCTTCAGTAGAAGTATCAGGAGAAGCTGCAAGTGATGCTAGAAAACAAATAGGAGACCTCACTTAGGATTCAGCAATGAGCTGAATGACGGCGCTTGATCTGCATCTATCTGAAAATCAAATAAATGTACCCCATGGATCATGTGTCATTGTGAAATAGAATACACCTGTCCAAGAATATTTAATCTTTTCAAAAATCTCAGTTATTTTCACTTCTACAATTGTTTCCTTTCCTGTCACACCCTTTTTACTGAAATATCCCATGTGCTCTCCCAGTAATAATTCCCATGAAGGCATTTGACCTGCCCTTTAGTATCTGAGGTCTTATCATTGACTGTCCTGGGCCTTTTAAGGAATTTACTCCTATGGGACTTAGAAATTAACAACAGAGATTTACAATCATCTTTACAAGTATAGAGAAAGCTAGTCTTTGCGTAACCTATCTCAAATTAGCATTATTGGCAGCGTGGCAGATATTAATAATGTAATTCTGACTTTCTGACTATTCTCACAATCACCTATGCTAATTTGAATATATAAAGATACTTTTTTTTTTCCCCTTAAAGGAGACCTAAATATCATCTATGTGGATACATTTTGGATTTGCACTCTAGATTCATTTGCTGTTACTTTTAGTTGAAATACCAACAAACTAGGTTGCAAGAGCACATATCTTTTCTGTGGTCTGTCAAGAGCAGTGTCACCGATTGTTAGGAGTATTTAGATGTGGTTCTCCCTGAATCATTCTGATTTTTATGTAAGTCAGAAAATCCCTCTGGAATTTACACAGAATTTCAATGCAGTCTGGTAGTGGAGGACATCCAAGTTCAGAAGATACATCTAGTGAAGACATTAAATAGCTATCTCAGCCTAGTAAAATGGCAGAACAGATTTTAAAAGGATGAGGATCCTCTTAGTGGCCTTTTGTTTTCCAGTTTGAATTCTTGCAACTCTTGATCTGCCGTATTTTTTCCAACTTTTATTTCTATACTGTTAATGCACCAGGGAACTATTCGTGAGTCAAGAAAATCAGAATGGCTTATCTGTGACATTCAAGGTGACTTTTTTTAAAAAAGGGTGACAAACTGTCTAGCAATCACTGTAAATCTATGTTGGCTGAATTAGAAAATAGTTTTCAGTACAAGGAACTTGGCGGGAGTTTGACCTAAATTATTTCAGTGCAACCTTGGTGATAGGAATCAAAAATATATTATTCGAGGGGAGAGTTGAATTATTTGTCACGGGCAGTTTTATGTACAGTTTTTCTTTTTAATGAATAGTTCACTAGCAGATCAAGCACAGCGTATCTATTATATTTACTTTCTATAAAAGTAAATACAATATAAATATAAAAGTATAGACTTCTTATATAAATATAAATGTATAGAATTCTGCCTCTGGTGACAGTACATTTCTTCCATTTGCTGTAGACCACCTGATATGGTGTCCCTTCCCAGTTTTTAAGGAAAATAAGAAGAAATCATCAGTCCTTCATTTCCTTAGACTAATAACTGAAGAACAGATCTGGGGTGTTGATGATCTTTTTTTTTTTGCAGAAGATAGCATTGATCCTACAGTTTGTGGGTATCATCTCAGCTGTACTGAGGAGACTCAATTTTTACTGACTTCATTGTCAGCAGTCATTGATTTTTGGTGAAATCAGCTGATGTTTAAGGTGCCGAGCAAGAGGAGATGCTTGATAGCTTTTAAGACTGACCTGTTCCCATAACCCTAGATTTAAAATTCCTCTTTGACCATGAGGTAGCATGAGATATATGACACTTAATGGCTGTGGGGTAGATGCTATAGTCAGCATTCTTTTCTCACATGAGCACAAAGTGTTTATGTTTGTATTTGCATATATAGTGCCATTTGTGAATAGTGAGTATGGTAATTTCTCTTTGTCTCTGTTGTTTGATTAATTGCCTGAGCACCAGGGCTTTTCTCAGGACTTTTCAGGTGACTCTTGTGTATTCCCTGACTGGCATATCTCTTAAATTCAGTAATCAAATTCTGTGGTTTTGTTTGTGTGATCGCTTGTTTTTTTCTGTCCCATTTGCTTATCTCTGTGTCCCCCAAAGCTCTGATTGTGGATGAGAGAACTGCTGAGTGTTCAGTAAGGTGGTATTTATGTGTCTACCTGTGAAGTTTACTAAATTTCCATCTTTTTGCTGCCACCCTTACTCACTCATCCCAATCAGGAACCAGTCCCTCACATTCAAGAAGCAGCAAACCTAATTCACCCTCCCAAATAAGACTCTTTCTGCTATAAACGTATCCCTTCTGCAGTTTACCTTGTTTTCCTTTCTGCCCTCATGTTGAAGTGGTATTTAGATGTTTTATTTGAGAAACCTAGTGATTTTCTCAGCTTTTTCTAGCTTATAACCACCATCACTTCCAAATACAGACAGGCTAGTCAGTTTAAGATAGACATGTTTTACTTGAATTACAAATATAAGAAAAGTCATGTGACTAATTTTTTATCTTTATTCTGCAGCACTACCCTCCCAAAGACAAGAGCAGCCTGGAGAGTGTTCTAAAAAAATAGGAGATGTCTTCATGTAAGCTTCATTAGTTGATTTGTTAGAGAGGGCTATTCTCTTTCAGCCTTATGGCCAGTACAGAATTCCCCTAATTTGTCAAAAAAATGAACTGTTTTATTTTTTATCTCTCATTCACATCTGAAAGTGGCCATAGGAGTATTTTTATATAAAGACTTGCCTGAGGAATAGCTATTTAAGAGCAAGGCAGGTTAAGTTGCCAGGTAACTGGGGAAAATAACGGAAGGTGCAGGGTAGTTGAACATTAATCTTTTGTTTACATTTTCTTCTTTTATTTGCACTTTTATTTTACATTTCTTGAAATAAATGCTTGGATTTGGAAGAAATTTTTCTGTAAGGTACATGTAGGTACATTCTCATTTCAAAACTGCTGTCTTGCTTTTGGTAATATTAACATTTCTTTTATTATCTGCTGCTCTTCAGATCGACGCTTGCTCATCCTTATTCACATCTTCTGTATGGTACCTTTTCGGCGATTCTAACTTGTGCAAAATCCATGTGCATATTGTCATCACACAACAGTTGCAAAACAGCCATTGTTTTAGCTTCTCTTATGCTGAAGTCTAGGACTTCCCACCTGTAGCGAGTCAATGGGATGCTGAAATAGGTGAACATCAAAAAAGGTTACCTTTTTCATACCTTTGGCATGGTTCCACAGTATTAGAACCACCATCATGGGGCTGCAACGTTCAGCAACAGCACTTCTCTTGCTGCCTTGCAAAGCACCAAAAGCCCCTGGGCTCTGTCACTGCTAAGTTGTGTTACTTGTATTGAAGTCCGTCAGGAATAAGGCATTCTGTGCTTAGATCACACTACTCAACAGCAATTTAAAAATGATGGTGATGCTCACTTCTTATGTGTAAATGCGTAACAGGAGAGGGGTTTTAGGAATCTGATCCAAATTCCAAAGGCTGAGGGAAGATACACCAAAAATTACCACAACAATAACAGAAACTCCATAATTTGTGGTTGTTGTGCTGTGGTTTACTGTTAGTATCTCTGCCAAAACAGATTATATTTACTTTGGAAAATTAGAGATTTGTGTGGTGCAACAGAAAAGAAATGCACGAAGCGACTGTATCAAAACCGTGTGGATGCGCAATTTGTAAAATAGCCATTCCTGATTAGTCTAAATGGGAGATTGCAGTGCAAAGTAACTTTCAAGCTTAGACAACGCATAACATATACTCTAATGTTAATGTCATGCTGAACTTTCTGAAGTTCATAAAGCGTATTGTTGAAACTAATTAATATGCTGCTTTTTTAAATACTCCAAAGACCTGAAGTTAGTAGTTTGATAATTAGACTGTGTTTCATATTTAGACACAAGTTGTGGATGATTAGAAATGCTAAGGCACCATGCAGGTCAAGTGTGCACCATTATTTGAGCTATTTAATGCATTTTAATGGTAGCTGATAAGGTGCAAAGTGCTTTGTAAGCTGGATGGAGTGGTTCTTTTCCATTATACATTAAATCTGTAGGCATAAATAGATTTACATTTTTCTACTTCGGTTAAAAGAAACTGAAACCCTTCATATGATGCTACAATATGTAAGTGACTACTGCTGACAGCAACATCTCCTCATGACTAGGTATGTTAGGCTTTTCAGGAATGAGTTGTCATTTTATACTTTGTACTAGGGTGAAAAAGAAAGATGATTTTTAACAATGCTACACCATGTCAAATAGCTTTGCAGAAAGCCCAGTTTCTTAATTTTCATGGGCTTAAGTTCAGCTGCCTTTATCTTCTGCTGCCTACTTTTTGTTCCATCTTCATCTGCTGCCGAAAGATATTCAGCTCTGCCGGAGGTGCATGTCAAGAAGGGCTTTGATACAATCTTCTGACAAATATGAGCTGTAGGTTGGACATACTCTGCAGTAATAATAGCAACAAAATCACAGAAATTTTAAAATAAAGCAACAAAAATTTCAGAACAAATTGTGCGCTGTCTGTTCCGGACTTGAGTTTTTGAAGTTTTGGACGCTCATCCTGTGCAAATTAAACTTTTTCAGTATCTCAGGTAAGGAAAACCTTAGAAATGAAAGCAATAAGTATAACCAGGCATTTTGCAAAATGTCAAGAAAAGATTTTTCTGCCAGCACCTCCAACTGCTCCACTTGCCATCTGCTTCTAGTAATTTTTCCTTAGTATTTGTGGATCTCCAGTGCTTAGAACTGACGTGTTTTTCTAAAGGGGTATGTCACAAGTCACTACGGGAAGGAGGAAGGATAAGAAATTCTCATTTGTTGCAGTGGTGTTTTTGCCATTTTCAAGGAGGAGTGAAAACTGATGCTGACCTGTTCTGAAAACAGCAGTTCACTGAGGAGAGAGATGTCTCCAGCCCTATGGATACCATGATGCAGAGGAAAAGAAGAATTACTTCCAGTGTCAAATTGTACAGTGTTTAGAAGCAGGTCCCCTTTGGGTAGGTTTTTAATTTAAATTGCTGCATGGGAACCTCCACTCGCTAGGGAAATAGATCGTGCATAGATTGTCTTTCAGCAGAATACATTCCTCCTAGGGCCTTTTTGGTGTGTGTAATGAGGAGAAGCTGTTGCAGGCAAGTGTCAGACAGAGGGAATGAAAAAAATCTGGTTCTGGTTTGAGTACGTTTTAGACTTGCAGAGGGTACTTAACAGAAAAGTTGACTTGTGTGATTTGTATATTCAGGGTCGAGTTTCTAGACCCTGATATCTTTTATCCTGTGTGTATTGGTTGGCATCATGAGTTAAGGATGCTGAGAAGATTAACAGTTAACTTCCTTAACTAGGTTTATTTAACTGTGAGTGCAGTAGGAAAAAAAATCTCACTTGTATCATCGAGAACTTAATGCAAGAAACAAGTTGTTCCCCTCTTTCTCTGCATATGAGAGCAAATGAGAACATATGGTCCCAGAATGACCATGAAAATGGAAACACGTGGAGTCTAAATAGTGTTTTCTACTCCTTTACACGATGGCATTCTTTGCACTAGTACATTGTGACTAGGGCTGCATATGCATCATGGCTGAATAAAGAAAGGATTTGTAATAGGGAAACAGTTGGCAGATATGTCTTGAGGGGAAGTCAGTGAATTGCAGCTAATACAAACCCTTCTTTCACCAAGCCTGATTAGTTTTTGTTGTGTGGATAGCAACCTTTATGGTGGTAGCTATTGGTGGGAATGTGATGGTCAGTAACTATTGAGGTAGTGGGGAGAAATGACTGGAGATATCAAAAAATGTTGATGATGGAACATGATGTGGGGTCCGTGTGATTATCCATAGCTGGAGGAAAGAGGAAAACTCTATGATCTGGAAAAAATGGGAGCAGAGAGGGCTCATCTTCAGAGGCTGAAAGTTACCATGGTTTGAGAGGTGACTGTCTTATGTAAAGCCAACAAGGGGTGCCAGGCCAATGCCATACAAGCATAGATGCCATATTTCAGTTCTACTGTCTTACACCTATCACAAAAACTTCTATTAAAGATAAGAAAAATTTGGAAGGACATTTACAAGTAATTTTTCTTTGTCTTAAAATGGAAGATTTCTGGTTGGTTGGCTTTTAAAAATTTATTTAAAAATGTTTAAAACTTTTTGCTTTTATCTCCTTGTTTGTTTCTGCAGTGAAAGGGGGAGACCATAGAGGTGTTCTGGATGTTGTAACTTTTTTCCTTTTTCTCTTTTTCCTCCTTCATGTTTTCCTCAGGTTTCTTAGCTTTTAAAATATGTTTGTAAATAGATATGTTGGTATTGGGCCCGGCCCTGTTTAACGTCTTTGTCAGTGACATGGACAGTGGGATAAAGTGCACCCTCAGAAAGTTTGATTAATTTACTGGTCATCCTAGACCATCATGCTTACATTTTTATTGAGTAATTTACAATCTATACGAAGAAAAAAATTCCTTATCTGTGATTTTCAAAATATATTTTCTTTGAGATATTTGTTGTTGAAATTATTTGCTAAATAACTTTCAGGAGCAGCTGAAGGTCACTGGCCAGTGTAGAAATAGCTTGTGTAAACATTGTAGAAATTTGTCAGTGCTTATAAATTTATATCTATACATATTCACATATCTATGTTTATATCTGTTAATAAGTATTTCCACTTTGACTGCAAAATTTAGAATCAGAAATACAGGTTCTGTTTATTATAGGTCAGTAAAGGATGATACAGTATTTGACATGTCCAGTTATGCTGGTAATAAGTCTCATGTACAGAAACCCGAACAGAAGTTGGCAGTACCCACAAATCTTTTGAATTTTGGCCAGTCTATGTGATGTATGTGGTTTAAAATAACTATTGGAACTTTGTATTAGCTGTCTGATTTAAAGGTTTTAAGATCACAGTCATGCAATGATCTTTGCATAAAGATAACCAGGAAGATCACTGTATTGTAGTCCTAATGTTGGATTAATGGAAAAAATGTTAGGAATGTTATAGTACTGTTACTACTATTGCTTGCAAAGTTTTTAATTGTCATAAGATACCTACACATGTTTAAATCTGCAGCTTTACCCAGTACCGACCCCTGAGGAATGCCACTCATCACTGGTCTCCACTTGGACATCGAGCTGTTGATCACAACTCTTTGAGTGTAGCCATCCAGCCAATTCCTTATCCACTGAGTGGTCCATCTGTCAAATCCTTGTCTCTCCAGTTTACAGACAAGGGTGTCATGCGGGACAGTGTCAAATGCTTTGCACAAGTCCAGGTAGGTGACGTCAGTTGCTTGTCCCTTGTCCACTGATGCTGTAACCCCATCACAGAAGGCCACCAAATTGGTCAGGCACTGTTTGCCCTTAGTGAAACCATGTTGGCTGTCACCAACCACCTTCTTATTTTCCATGTACCATAGCATAGTTTCCAGGAGAATCTGCTCTATGACCCTGCCAGGCATAGAGGTTAGACTGGCTGGCCTGTAGTTCCTCAGGTCTTCCTTGTTTCCCTTTTAAAAAATGGGGGTTGTGTCATCCCTTTTCCACTCATCAGGAACCTCACCAGACCGCCATGACTTCTCAAATATGATGGACAGCAGCTTAGGAAATTCATCCGCCAGTTCCCCTCAGGACTTGTGGATGCATCTCATTGGATCGCATGGACTTGTGCACCTTCAGGTTCCTTAGATGGTCCCTAACCTGCTCTTCTGTTACAGTGTTCTTCATTATCCCAGTCCCTACTTTTGCCTTCTCCGACTTGGGCAATATGGCTAGAGCCCTCGCTGGAGGAGACTGAGGCAAAAAAGTCATTGAGTATGTCAGCCTTATCCATGTCCTGGGCTAAATTTAATTCTGTCAGGGTTTTAACCTTCCTTACTAATCCCTGGCCGCTTGAACAATCTCTCTGTAATCTTCCCACTCTACCTGTCCTTGCTTCCACCCTCTGTAAGCTTCCTTTTTGTTTTTCAGTTGGTCCAGGAGCTCCTTGTTCATCCATGCAGGCCTCCTGGCATTTTTGCCCGACTTCCTCTTTGTTGGGATGCATCACATCCATTTGATGGTTGGACTTGATGATCTTAGAGGTGTTTTCCAACCTAAACAATTCTATGATTCTCTGATTGCTCCTGAGCTTGGAGGAGGAGATCCTTGAATATTAACCAGCTTTCTTGGGCCTCTCTTCTCTCCATGGCTTTATCCCATGGAACTTTACCTAGCAGATCCCTGAAGAGGCCAACATCTGCTCTCCTGAAGTCCAGGTTAGAGAGGTTGCTCCATGCCCTCCTTGCTGCCCTAAGGATCTTGAACTCCACCTCATGGTCACTGCAGCCAAGGCTGCCCTTGAGCTCCACAGTCCCCACCAGCCCCTCCCTGTTGGTGAGAACAAGGTCCAGCATAGCACTTCTCCTTGTTGGCTCCTCTGTCACTTGCAGGAGGAAGTTATCGTCCACACATTCCAGGAACCTCCTGGATTGCTTGTACACTCCTGTATTGTCCTGCCGACAGATACTGGGGTGGTTGAAGTCCCCCATGAGGACCAGGGCTTGTGACCATGAGGCTGCTCCCATCTGTCTATAGAGGCCCTCAGCCACTCTGTCCTCCTGGTGAGGGAATAAAATCATAAATCTCATTCAGTTTTTTTTTATGTCTATAGCTTATCTCAGTCTTTCCACAGTACGTAATTCTTTCAAAATCTAATATCCTGAAGTGTGTAACCAAGTTGGTACAGCAATAAAAGTCAGATCAGGTGATGAAAAATATGTTAGTTCTTCTTTCTAAGACAAAGACAGAAAGTTGACCTACATACTTCATTAGACCTTCTGCAGGAGAGTAGTGAGTGACAGAAAAGTAATAGTTTCCAAATGGTAGCTCTGGGAATATTGAGAGCCACCAAGAATAATGCAAACAGCTGTGAGTTCAATTTATGCTGTTCATTTCCAGTCATTAATATGCTTTAGTGTACACGAGTAGGACATAGAAGGACAAATATTCTTGTTATTATGGTGTTTGTAGGGGAATGTTATATATAAAGGCTAAACTGATTTTTTTTTTAAATACATGTACAATTTCCAAGTCCCTGATTTTTTTTGCAGGGAAATTTGAATATTCATGACATGGCTGCTTTACTGCTTTTTTGTTCTTAACTTATGGTTTAATGAACTATAATGGAGCCAAGCATGGAGTCATATCCTGCAAAAGCAGAAGAAATGTGTCGGGAAGAGAGTACCCTCTGTTTCAGTGCTGCGTGAATTTCACGGATGACTTAGGGCCATGGAGAGAGTCACTGCGCAGCACAGGGCCAGCAGCTCTGACAGTTTCTTCTCCACCACTCCCAAAAATTCTTTACTACTCACACACACAAACTAAAGATGATTCCCCTGTCTAAATAGAAAGAAACACATTCATTGAATCTGTCATCCCTGGTATATTCAGTCATGTGTTTAATCAGGTTCTTACTTCTATCTTGCTTTTTTTCCAGCCCAACTGAAGCAGCAGAAAGCATTCAGTGATGTACATAACAATGTGGAATTGATGCCTGCTGGATTGATGTCTCATCTTCATTCTTCTCAGTTTGACAGTTTATTGTGTTGCTTTTCTTATTCTGTCCAGCATGTATATTCCTCCTATATTTTTTTTCACACATACTCACTGTTTTTACCTAAAACCAGATTACAAGCCTATATAGTGAATATGTAAATGAGTTCATAACTTCTATATACGCTACATTTTATTCTCATGAAGTAAGGGCATTAAAACAAATTAGAATGTTACTTAATGTGGTGTAAAATGATTACCATATGAGCAGTTAATTAATAAGATAAAATTTGCAGTAATGCCTTAAAGGTGAAATGTGAGAGCTTTTAATAAAATGAGAAAATGAAAAAAAAAACAAAACCTTTCCAGTCCTGAAATCATTATCTGAATATACAGACAAACAACCATGAGAAGTACATTTTATTACAGATGCTTTAAAGATTGCTTCCTTCATTACCGCTTTATCAAGGCTTAATTGGGTGCCCATCCTCACTGGGGCTGGTAAAGTTTATGAGGGAAGATGACTCCAGAAGGGTAGACTCAGAGGAATGCACCATCACTGGGTCCTTTTAACTATCTTTTGGATGGGAATAAAGCCTGTTTTCTGAAATACCAAGGCATCTTAATACCTTCTAAAATGTGACCTTAAAATTTACTGTCTTATATTCTGATGTCATTCGGTGAACACTGGTGTCTTTGAAAGAGGGAGGCGATGAGTTACTTGGGTGCATTTACAAAGATGGTCCAAGGCGCAGACTCCACCCTGCGCGTGGTGTCTGGTCGTCCCTTGCCACAACTGTATGTCTGTGACTCTGCCTGACTTATGGGAGTATTCACCAGAAGTCCACTTAGGAAAAAGATTAGGAAGAGAATTCTTTATTTTAGTTTTATCTTCTCCCCTGTGGTATTGAATATGATCTCAGTAGAAACTATTCCTGAACTGGTAGTGTTTTTTTTTTCAATAGACTTGACTATTTGTTTTCCCAAAGACCCAAAGTTTTTAATGCTGTTGTGATGTCCTAGCCACAAAATGTCTTGCATACAGAAGCCACTGGATTTCCATAATTCAGTTCCTTTTTCTAAGTCCAGTAGACTTTTCTGAATCACAGCATGTTTCTTAAAATGCATTTGAGGGTCTGTAAAGAAAAGGGCTTTGTTCTGTGCTGCTTTGTTCGTGTATATGGATAAAGTCTTTTGTTCCTATATATGTTCTTTATACCAGCGTGCATGCAAGTTTTTATTCAAACTTCTGCATTGTTGCTGTTCTAATGCAGGCTTCTGGTATTTAGTGAAGATTTTGTTCTTTACAAATGAATAAATTCAAGTCCTAAAGACACCCTGCCTGTTTAAGAGTGCACTCAACTTACAAACAGTAGCTTCTTTCCCTTGTACAGAATAATTTTAGCAAATACTTACTGTGTAATGGATGCACAGAGAAGTGAATTAGCCAAAACCTTTGCTAATATCTGGTCCATTCAGCATTACTGTTTACTACAAGCATGACTTCAAAATATGCTGGAAGTTGTACAGAAAGATAAAGGAACAGTCTCTGCTTGAAGAAGCTTAAAGCCTAAGTAGATCATGTACAAATGATGAGACATAGAGCCAAACAAATTGAAAGTAAATCAAGAGTAAACTTTAATTTGTCTTACTAGACTTAAAAATGAGAGACCCTTAGTGACACTGCTTCTGTCCAAGCTTCAGTGAAGGGAGAGAGCTCATGTATAGTGGTAGCAAATGTGTGTGTGTATTTAAAGGAATAACTGTGCAAAGAGTCTGTTGCAAAACTGATAGGCTTCTTTTGATAGTGATAATAACTTTTATAGTATCTGGCATGTTGCCTTTCCTTTGTAATTGAGGTCACAAATTAAAAATGTATTACCTAGATTGCCAAGCAAAGTGCTTCCTGATCAAAAGACTTGCAGCCAATAATGTATGTTTGTTATACCTCTTTGACATATACAGGAAATCAACAGAATCTGCCTGACGAGGAGAAAGGTTTGGACTGCAGGACACTAGCTGTGCAAATGTATTTATTTAATATTTATTTAATATTTAACATTTCCCCCACTGTGACAGCATCAAGCTGTAGAAGTGCATGCTTGTAAACCTATTTGCAGATGTTACTGTATATGGTTTGTGGCATGCACTATTTGATGTATGCGTCTCTTTGCAGATTTTTTTTGTCTGAAGGATTTGATTGAATGAGTTGTCGTATCAGGAAACTCAGTAAGTCAATTTGTTGTACTGATATTCCTGTAAAATACATGAGGACTGAGCCAAGAGCTGCTGTCTTCCAGAGGTGTTTCAACAATCCTGTCTGATAAATCAGATTGAATTGCATTCAGTAAGTGCTGTAGCTTGAATTTCCTTCCACCCTGACTCTATGTAAACCATGAAGGCAAAGGTGTACAAAATCTTGTCATAAACCACAGGGCTTTCTTAAAGTATAAGAAAATAGGAAGGAAAGAAACAGAGGAAGAGGAGGATATCCTTTGATAGTTACCAGCTATGGAGCCATTGGTGCTTTCTATCTGTACGGAGTTGTCGTAGTTCAGCCCCGATCAGGACCAGACTACGCAGTCTCTCTCTCACTCCCCCCACCCTCCAAGAGAATAGGGAGAGATAATATAAGAAAAACGGCTCGAGGTTTGAGATAAGGACAGGCATCCACCTCTCCCGGTGTGGGGTCCTTCATAGGCTCCAGGTGGATCTCTGCTCCTCCGTGGACCTCCATGGGCTGCAGGGGGACAACCTGCTCCACCATGGTTGTCACCACAGGCTGCAGGGAAATCTTGGCCAGGAGCCGCATTACTCCTCCCCCTCCTTCTTCACTGACCTTGGCGTCTGCAGCCGTTCCTCTCACAAGAAAAGTTCTTCACAACCGGCTGGCAGACGCCTCTCAGAATCTCTTCACATCATCCATATCATCTCCTCTCCACTTCTTGCAGCCAGGCTGGGCCAAGTCAGGCCCAGTCGGCTGCCTGGCAAGAGGCCAGAGGGTGAGGCCTGCAAGGCCCATGAGGTCTGCGCCTCCCCCTCTGCGCCTCTGCCCCTGCTTAGCTTCTTCACATCTTCTCTTCTCTCTTTTTTTTTCTGTTTTCCCCTTCTTAAATATATTATTGCAGAGGCGTTATCACAGAACATTCTGCTACCAATTGGCTCGGCCTTGGCCAGCAGCGGGTCTGCCCTAGGCCCGGCCGAGTCCACTGAAGAAAGGGGAGCGACTTCTAGCAGTTTCCCACAGAAGCTACCACCTTAGGCCCCCCCTCACTAAACAAAACCACAACAAGAGTGTATATGGCTGAAGTCTTAAGAAAACTGCACCGTGAACAGTAGGAATAATTCAAATGTCACCTGTACAAAATTATGGATGCAAAACAGTAGTGCCTATTGAAATGTACTTAATTATTGCCAGACACCTGGCAGTTTCATTCCTTGCCACTGTAAAAAAACACAATATCTGAGCTGACTACAAGTAGAAGCGGCAGGAGGCTGTACCATGTTAGCTCATAGGAAAAAGTTCAAACCTGTTCCGCATCTTTGTCAGTGACATGGACAGTGGGATAGAGTGCACCCTCAGCAAGTTCGATGATGACACCAAGCTATGTGGTGCCGTGGATATGCTGGAGACGAAGGATGCCATCCAGAGGGACCTTGACAGGCTGGAATGGTGGGCCTGTGCAAACCTCATGAAGTTCAACCAGGCCAAGTGCAAGGTCCTGCACCTGGGTCATGGCAATCCCAGGCACAAATACAGGCTGGGCAGAGAATGGATTGAGAGCAGCCCTGAGGAGAAGGACTTGGGAGTGATGGTGGATGAGAAGTTTAACGTGAGCAGGCAATGTGTCCTTGCAGCCCAGAAGGCCAACAGCATCCTGGGCTGCATCAAGAGGAGTGGGGCCAGCAAGTCGAGGGAGGTGATTCTGCCCCTCTGCTCTGCCCTGGTGAGACCCCACCTGGAGTACTGTGTCCAGTTCTGGAGCCCCCAACATAAGAAGGACATGGACCAGTTGGAGAGGGTCCAGAGGAGGGCTGTGAAGATGATAAGAGGGCTGGAGCACCTCTCCTATGAGGACAGGCTGAGAGAGTTGGGGCTGTTCAGCCTGCAGAAGAGGAGGCTCCAGAGAGACCTGATAGCGGTCTTCCACTACCTCAAGGGGGCCTACAGGAAAGGTGGAGAGAGACTGTTCAATAGGGTCTGTTGTGGCAGGACAAGGTTTCAAAATAGAGGGAGGTAGATTTAGATTACATATTAGGAAAAAATTTTTTACACTGAGGATTGTAGAACGCTGGAACAGGTTGCCAGGAGAGGTGGTGGATGTCCCATCCCTGGAAACATTCAAGGCCAGGTTGGATGAGGCTCTGAGCAACCTGATCTAGTTGGGGATGTCCCTGCTCCTTGCAGGAGGGTTGCACTAGCTGACCTTTGAAGGTCCCTAACCGTTCTATGATTCTATGATTCTGTATCTGATAAGGATACGACTAAATGGACTTCATATGTTGTTGCATTATCAGCATGTACTGTAAAGGACTTGAGTGCAGAGCAGTACCAAAAGTTTGTGTAATTCCTTTATTGCATTTGATGGAGAATATGTGCCCATTTGCAGCGTCCTGAGCGATGGGTCATTTTAAGGCTCACTGACCCAAGAGGAAGCCTGGGAGTCTTGGGCTAGAAGTAGGTGGAGAAGTAGTTTACAAACCATCTGAGAAGCATTAAACGGCTTTCTGAGTCTGCAGTTGACCCTTCCTGGTCCTTACTTGCTTTTTGACATAAGCGTCTGAAATACAGCTTTTGCGAAGAGGCTCTAGGCCTGGCTAACCCAGAATTAACTTTCTGCATTCCACAGTGTGTGGACTTGCTTTAGAACTGAAGTGCAGCACACAAGTGTTTCAGCTCATTCAGAGTTGCATGTATAGGTAATTTTGATGATGCGTTTTTAAGATCAACAAGTACCTTAATAGAAGAATCTGTCTCTGGCTTCTGCTATTAATGATTTTATAGCCCTGAATTTAATTGATTATGTGTGATGAGGAGGAATTCTAGTCATGATACATAAAGTCTTTTCCTTCTTAGTCATTGTTTAGGCCAGGATGACTCTCTGCCTGGAAGAATCCACCCCCATTTGGGCCTAATCCAAAAGACCTTAATACAGTTTGTATGCAGATTTTCCCTCTTTTTTTTTTTTTTTTTTTTAACTGCATGGAAATCATTAAATCTGGATAGGAATTTCATAATATAGCTATTTGGGACTGAGAAGAAGATTGCATTGCTGAAACTACGGTTTTCCAGCAAACACAAGCTGCAGTTTCTCTTGCAAATGAAGGGCTGATTTGACTGTCCACACAGAATTAATCAAGTGAAAAGATGCCCACCTGGGATGTGGGAGATCTTGTCAAAGCCCCGAGTGAAGTTAATGAGAGCAGAAGGTTGTACTTTGGTTTTCTCTGTCTTGGTCAAGTGCCCTGAACACAGAACTATTTGTTGTCCTTGTGGAAGGAGGAAGAAGGGGTAGGTGAAATAAATATTTTCTTGTTGTTGTTGCTATTGTTGTTTTTCCTCCCCCCATTTTAATGGAAACTTTTGAAAAGTCTTTTTTCCCCCTCCTTAAATAGCTGTAAATTTTGTTCAGATTTTAATGGGGTAAGACTTTGCATTTAACTCCATCTTTTCGCCAGTTTACCACACATATCTATCATGCCCTGCTGCTCTCTAGAACTATTATTTATGTTCTTCCAGTCTCCACCCATTGTGTTCTTAATCTTGTTTATAACCGTATGCCACTGAAGAAGCTGTACGTGTAATTAGTAATAATGATGTGGGCAGATATTAGCCCGTCAGATAGGCCTTCCTTTCGTTTTCATTTCTGAATCGCTTTTAGAAGAACGCTGTTTTCTTAAGAAAGATAAAGTTGAATGTATCTTAAGTGTGTTGAAAGTATCTTATCTGAGTGAGAGAAAAACAAAGATGTTCTCAGAGGACGTTGATAAAATGTAGACAGCTGGCTAATGTAAGCTGGCAAAATAATTTTCCTTTAAATGGAGCAGAGCCAGTTTATGCCAGCTGAACTTCTGTAAACGTACTTTATTCTGTTTATACAGTTCTCCTGATTGTAAAAGGAATTGGAATAATCAAGCCTGAATTTTTGATGCTACATAAGAGGACCTGCACAGTTTTTCTCAGTGCTTATATGCTTTCCCTACACTCTTTACTTCCCAGTGCTGATTATAGAAAGATAATCTTTACAAGGGAAAATATAGTCTTGACCTTCTGCATCTACTTAATTTCTGCCCTCTTCAATGGGATTTCCAGCAGGACTGCTAGGTGTGAGTTATATTTTCTTTTATTAGCAAGAATAAAGCAAACATCCTTACATCAGTATCAGATCATCAGACAGCTACCATGTAGAAGGCACACTGGGCTTTTACTGTCTTGTGACACTGCACTCTAGTGACCCAAAAGCAAAATGATTTGTTTTGCTATAAAGCCACACTCAGTGTCTCCTCTTTGCTTTTCAGCTCCGGTGAATGAAATCATGGGCCACATTTAGAGCTCATCTCTATTGACCAGATCGTTGTCCCCAGGCAACCATTGTTTGTAAAACTGCAGAGGTAAATGAGACCTCAACTTTAAAGCTGTGGCCCAAGGATGCTGTCTGAGGGGGAGGTCTGTTAGTAGCCTGTGCTGCTGCCTGGGTAGAGTGGCTGCCAGGAGCATGCAGGGGAATCGATCTGGCTACCCAGGCACCCAAACTGAAGAAGGAGGCTTCCTTAAGGCTTCTCCCCTAGAAGGGAAAGGCTTCAAAAAATGTGTGCAGGGCAAAATGGTTGTTGGAGAGGCAGAAATGCAGCAAGACTTGGGAGCAAAATCACAGATGTCTCTCCAGTGGATCACTTGAATCCTGCCTAAGTCGTGGGGGCAGTGGAGCTTTTGATTAAGCCTTCCCTGTGGGATTGCTTTCAAGTGAAGCTTAAGGCAGGTGCCTGAGCACAGCTAATACCTCATTTTTAATTTCTTCTGGTAACATAGCATCTGGAGGAGATCAGAGAAAAATGTAGCTTCTTAAGCCATCAGTTTTCATTGGCATCTCTCGCCAACAGAGAGACAATATACTATACTCCTCCAGCCTCTGACCCTAGTGTAAACCTTTACTGTTTCCATTCTCTTTTCTACTGTATTTTTCTGATTTCTTCTGGGCATAAATAGATAGTGCTTCTGAGAACTGTCAGATACCCACTGAAGTACCATGAATGAAGAGGCTTTGTTGGTGATCCTTTCGTTACTTGCAATGGGCTTTGGAAAGATCCATGCTTTTCTCTCTTACTAATTTCTCCTTTCTTCACTCTTTAGCTGGGCCTCCTCATGGCTGTTCTCAGCCATCCTTTCTCCACTCTTCCTGGTTTCTTTAGTACTTTACAGAATCTGTTCCTCCTTCTCCTCCCCCTCCCCATCCACAGCCTCCACTAGTGGAGCTCTATGACCAAGAAGGAGTTTTTAAAAGAATAAAAGGAATTATTTGCCCTCTTTACATTTACTTTTCCCCTTGAAATTTTTTTTCTTACTTGTGGGATGAGAATTAATTACTTTCCACTAGCATTTTACTTTCTCTTTAGTCACTGGAGTTATTTATTTGAAAACAGAGAGAATTTAGAAAAGCAGATACTGGTAATTGTTGAAAGGGTCAGATAGATACCTGTATCTTACTCTACCACATGATAGGTTTGGCTTGGGAAATCCTGGGTTGGCTCTGGAGTTGTCCTGTCATCAAGAGCAGATAATAGCTGGATTGGATGCTTCTGATTTTCTTGCATCTCCTCTAGAAGTTGTTTGCAATGCTGCAGAAATAGGGGAAAGAGAAACCTTTGTAGCTGAATCGTTTGTTTACTCCTGGCTCGTAGGGTTTGAAAAATGAATATATTCTACTCTCTTTTAGACTTTTTCATCTGGAGCACCCTCTCTATTCCATAGTCTGCCCAGCTGCTTGGCTTGTTTTCAAGAGACCTTTAAGCTGTCTACATAGTGAAGATTGTTTCCCTTGTTCTTGACACTACCTCTGAAGTTTTGTTTCCTTTATAGACGGCCTCTTATTTTCTGTCCTGTTGATCTCTGCTCCGAAATACTAGGAGGCTGTTAAGTTTGTCCTTTCTGCTCCTAGAAGACGTTGAGAGGAGATTTTTTTCCCTTATTGATGTTTTAAACAACACTTTTTCTCCAGTGCATGCAGTTTAGCTGATCAATGGTGTGGCACAACAGCTATAATGTGTGAGTTTGTAAGAAAACCACATGCTAGCAATGGTTTGCCTAGCCTACTCACCAGACTTTTATGTATAACTTCTTCTCAAATAATCCACAAAACACCAACATAGTATTCATGGGAGAAAATCCAATTGACTCCATTTCTTCTGCATCATTAACAGACTAAGCATGCACAGATATTTATTTAGATCACACAGCATGTTTTGTAACAAAGTGAAACAGCGATGTCCTCTAAATAGCAATGACAACAGTGCTGCAGAACATAGAGATTCCTCAGTCGTGTGCAAAATGGAATCCTAATCTG
Organism: Chlamydotis macqueenii; assembly: GCF_036417535.1. Lineage (NCBI taxonomy): Eukaryota > Metazoa > Chordata > Aves > Otidiformes > Otididae > Chlamydotis > Chlamydotis macqueenii. The sequence continues at coordinate 125,181,339 of NC_141557.1, forward strand.
TACTCAAATCAGTCACCCTGCTCTCATCCTCAGTATCGTGAAGGGTTTGCCCTCAAAGTATATTTTCAGTGCAGTGCTAAGGTATGCATTGTCAATATAGCCCTGAAGGCTGAATCCCTACTTTAGATTTTGAAAATACAGCCTTCGTTTAACAGTGTATTGGTTATCAGCTTTTGAAAAAGTGGTGCTGTAAGATGAAGCTTTTTAAGGCAAATATAATCCCTGAAAATAATCTCTAATACAGTTTTATATACAAGGTGAGAGCCTTCCAAAAGATTGAATCAAATTAATTAGCTCTAGCTATGTAGCACTGCTCCCATCTTACTGAACTGACAGCTGAAGTGAAAGGCACGCTCAGGCTCCGCAGTGCAGTTACATTATTCCGCGCCTTTGGAGGAGTCTCAAGGGTCAAAACTAAAGAGTATCTCTGATGTCAAAGGAAAAAATGGGCAGAACTTGCTGCTTTCTGAAAGTTCCTAATGTCATTTTGCACTTTGACCCATAAAATGAGTGTTATTGGCAAGTTGTAAAGCGATACAGGCTTAGATATATTCTGCTGCCTTTATGCGGCGAATAAGCAAAGTTGGGGGAATTAGGATACTGTTGCAGCCAGAATCTGGCTGAGTGGCTTCTAAAGGATGCTTCTATCAGCTTAAATGAATAGCTCCTGCCTACCCACTGCAGTTTAATTGGTGCGTGCTGCGTTCAGAGCTGGCCTAGTGCTGGCTGTATGGGAAGAAATTTCACCTGCAAATACTAAATATGCAGTTGGTGCACCTGCTAATACTAAGTTGCAGGTTAAAATGCTTTCTCAGTCAGGGCACTGAAGATGAGTTGGGACAGGCAAGTACTGATGAGGAAGCTATTGGAAGTTCCTAGAAGCATGAGGGACAGCCTGTGTGATGTTGTGGGGTTTAGGAAAGGGTGTCGTTAGAGTGACAGGAGGCCTTTAAACTGTTTAAAACATATGAGAAAGAAAATTCCTGTCAGATTGAAGGGAAATAGTTGAGAGTGAAGGATTCAGAAATTCAGTAGTTGTTTTGTGGAATCAGGGCATCAGTTTCAAATATATTTGCCTATTTTAGTGCTCTAAATAGATAGGGACATAGAGATATTAGAGATTTATTGCTCTGTATGTATATACATGGAGATTATAAAAGTTATAATTTCAAAATTGCTTCCTTTCAGGCAGCTGGTGATTTTTTTTTCAGAGGTTTTTTTTTTTTTTTTTTTAAAGAAAAACACTTCAAACCCTAAGCTCAACCTTGATTAGAAAAGTCTTTCCAGGACCCTGCATTGTGTTTCTCTTAGTGATGGTGGCACTTGTTAACCCCTGGCAGTATCTGAACAGTATTCACTGTCACTGGTTGTGGTTATAGTCCGCATAGCAGAATTGTGCCATTCTCAAAGATGCTTGATTCTTAACTCAAAGATTAAAGACCTCTTAAAAGTATTGTGAAAAGAAAAAGTTGTGAAGTGTAAGTCACTTAAGATGCAAACAGCCCTACAATGCTAGCAAGAAGGAACAGGAGAATGATGCAAAATTACAAGTCAAAGTATTATTTATAGTGAACTTTTGAAAAATATGCAGACATTCTCCACTGTGTCATGCATGTGTATGTATACGCATACCTGAATGCCAATGCATTCAGAGTTTGTGTGATATGATTGATCATAGCCATTGCGCAAGTCCTAAAGGACAAATAAAGTTTTTCGTTGATAGTCACTTTTGTACTTAGATCTGGCACAGGATTAATTTTTAAAGGCATTTTTCATTTTCTGCAGTTCTTGAATGGTTACAACCCAGAGTAGAAAAAGGCAGAAGAAAAAATGAACTAGAAAATGTCTAGAATCATGTAACAGTCTCATTTGGGAAGGTGCTATGTGGTTCTGAGGGAACCTATTTTGGAGGTGGTTATGTGGTTGAAGGTTTTTCAATGGTGAAAAAAATACCTGAGATTGTTGTCACCTTTTTTTTTTTTTTAATAAATAAGAACAGAATAGCTTTAGAAGAATCTAATGCCCTAAATATTTAAAATTGTTTAATAAAGTACAAAAGCCAAACAGTGAACAAATCTACACTGTAAGTAGAGTAGGTGATGGATCATGAGGAGAGGAGTAAAAACATAGAGATGATAGAGGGACATTTGTCTGGAACAGTTTCTGTAGGGCAGGCAAAGAGAGGCTTTTTATCAAGGCCTGTAGTGACAGGATGAGGAGCAACGATTTTAAACTGAAAGAGGGTAGGTTTAGGTTGGACATAAGGAAGAAATTTTCTACTATGAGGGTGATGAAACACTGGAACAGGTTGTCCAGAGATATTGTGGATGCCCCATCATTGGTCATATTCAAAATCAGGTTGGATGGAGGCTCTGAGCAGTCTGATCTGGTTGAAGGTGTCCCTTGGGCTTGGACTAGATGACCTTCAAAGGTCCCTTCCGACCCAAACCATTCTTTGATTCTATGATTCTGTGAATACCAGTCCTTAATTTCATCAGGGGAACTGAAGGACTGGGGAGAGAGACCTAGAGGAAAGGACATGGTGCTGGGGCAATATATTGAAAAACTTCCTTATAGCACCTCAATATTGAAGGATATTATTAATCAAAATGTTAAGCTATGAATCACAGCTATACAGCAGAAGCTCCTAGTAAGACTTTCCTCCCTCTTTACCTGAAAAAAAACCTGTGTAATTATTGGACCACTTGGACAGGAACTGAGCACTTAATTGATTAATTTTTAAAGTCAAAAGGAAGGGAGAGTTAATGGCAGACTAAAGTTGATAGCACTTCTCAAAATTTATTCCAGTGGCACATGTTTTTGAATAGAACCTAGGAACCAGTTAGGATTTTAATTTTTTTTTTTCTCAAGCATGGTGTCATAATAAGGCCAGGCTGAAAAACCAGATTAAATTATACTGTGTTCACACTCACCAGGCCCTCACATGTGGTTCTGGACCAGGGAGCAGCAGCCCTCTCAGTTAAATGATAGAATCATAGAATACCTAGGGATGGAAGGGACCTTTAAAGGTCATCTAGTCCATACCCCCACCCCCCGCAAGAAGCAAGGATAGCTCCAACTAGATCAGGTTGCTCAGAGCCCCGTCCAACCTGGCCTGGGATGAGGTGTCTACCACCTCTCTGGGCAACCTCTTCTAGTGTTTCACCATCCTCATTGTAAAAATTTTCTTCCTTAGATCTAGTCTGAATGTACCCTCTTAGTTTAAAACCATTACCCCTAGTCCTGTCACAACAGGCCATACTGAAATGTTTCTCCCCATCTTTCCTGTAGGCCCCCTTTAGGTACTGAAAAGCTGCTATAAGGTCTCCCCAGAGCCTTCTCTTCTCCAGGCTGAACAGCCCCAACTCTCTCAGCCTGTCCTCATAGGAGAGGTGCTCCAGCCCTCTGATCGTCTTCATGGCCCTCCTCTGGACTCACTCCATCAGGTCCACATCCTTCTTATGTTGGGGGCTCCAGAACTTGATGCAGTATTCCAGGTGAGGTCTTGCAAGAGCAGAGCAGAGGGGCAGAATCACCTCCCTCAACCTGCTGGCCAGGCTTCTTTTCGTGCAGCCCATACTTTAGTGGCAGACTCAGAAGCTCCATTTCCCAGGAAACCTGTAAAATAGTTTCAAAAGACATGCCTAAAATTCATGGATTTAGTAGAAATGTTGTTTTTGGCACATGTAATTTTCCTCATGTCCTTCTTGCAGCTGAAGTGGTCCTGTGATGCAGATGGTAATTGCCTCTCTTTTCTCCCTGTCCCACAGGGACGAACAAGCATTTCATCTGTCTCCTTGCTCGATTTGCTCTGCTTCACAGATGCCAGCCATACTCTTCTTGCAATCAGTTATCAAAATGATTAACGTAATTAAGTTAAACTCAGTGCAATTGTTCCCAAATTGTATTTAGCCTGAGGGTTGTTTTGGCATGGAAGTGGAGAATTTGTTTTCAACCTCGTCTTTTTTTTTTTTTTTTTTTTTTTTTAATTTTAGATATAATTATGTCAGTTGTTTTCCTTTGAATTCTTATTTTCCTTATAGATGAGAACTCTAGATTACTGTAACTCATTTCATAGGCCTATAAAAACTCAAGATCAGAGGTAGTCACTTGCTTAAAAGCACACAGTCCTTTTCCTTTGAGCAGTACGTGGAGTTATTGATGAGCTTTTTAAGAGTTTGTAATAACTGATCAGCAGTAGAGCAACTCAGCCAATGCAAATGATTGCTGCTGTGGTCTTTCAAGCTACCAAACATATTTTGTGAGTGAGGTTTTGTATTTCTTTATGGGCAGAATACAGGGAGAACAGTTTTTAAATGTCTACGGTTGAATAAAATTATGACTTCTCCTAGCTGAACTAGCTGCTTAAATCAAGAACATGAGTTTTAGAACAGTCACATCAGTAACCCTCCCTTTTTGTCTCTCCTGTTGACACGGATTAATGGTAGTAGAGTTGTCCCTATTTTTCATAATTACTTGTCTTTCAAACATATTTCTGTTCCAGAAGTAGCACGATGCTTTAGTATGTCATAGTCCTGTTATATTAAAAGCTGAAAAGAGCTGTACTGAGACAGTCGCTGACCTGACGTTCTGGTGATTTAAATGGAAACCACATCAAACTTTGGTGGTTGTACTAGTGTAACATAAACTGGTATGTAAGCAATTTGTGCAAGACCCTATAAAGAACACTGTTTTTGTTAGTGTGGCCACTTCATTTAGAGGCAGATGGAGTGAACTGAAATAGCTTCATTTAGATATACGTAAGCTGTGTAGGTAGATGACTCTTTGTACGGATGGATCAAAGTATCTTAAACTGCAAGATTAATTAGAAGAACAGTATTGTGTTTAATGTCATCTGATAACATTGCTGAGAATGAGCAACTGCAAGGGAAAATATGGAAGAGAAGGGAAAAAGAGGGACTGGAGAAAAAGTAGTGGCTATTTGAACTTGCTTTGTACTGGTTAGTCACTACTTCCAAATCCTTTTTTGGTTTTTTTTTTTTTTGACATGTGAATGATAGTACTAATTATCTAGCTGCCTGCTTCGTCAGGCTGGGCTTTTCTCCCCAAGTGCTTCTGTTTGGTGTTACTGTGTAGAACTTGCATTCAATTATTTGCAGTAATTTGGGGCAAAACTCATCTTCTAGATGATTCTTCATGCCACAGGGGTTGAAGTGGTTCCTTTTGTTTAGCAAAACAAAACTGAATTTTAATGAGAAAGTTAATGTATTGGAAAATTACTCCAAATGGAATAAAATCGCATTTTGCTAACTAATTAGATTTATTTTTCATCCTTTAACATAAAAAAATATAATCATTTCCAGAGCCTGCTATTTCTTTGCTTTCAAGGCCTTCAGGGGATGCATTGGCACTCTTTATCTTACTCGCTCACCCTTCAAAAGATTGTTTCAAGTGCAAACCTTTTTTCTCTGTCTCAAAGATTCCTATACTTCTCTTTATATTGCCCAGTTTCTTTGTATTAAGGACTTGTGCTTTCCTTTGCAATCTGTAGTACTTTTATGCTGTAAATCTTCTTTTTTTCATTACACCATTAGAACATGTAATCTAAGTTAAATCAGTCAGCTGTTAAAAATTTATTTTTTTTCTGATTTTGAGTTCTTATGTCAGTGGGAATCCTGAGGAGTTCAACATTTTTGTTACATTTTGATTTCATCTTGCAGCTATTTACTTGGACAAATAAGAACATTGGATAAGAGGTCTATCGAGGGAGTCAGATTTGCCTTTAAGATACGAATGCTTCTATGTCACCTTCTACAAATGAGTGGCTGTTGGCAATGTTCTTGCTGGGCCAGAAAGGTAGCAGGCAGTACTCAGAAATGTACCTAACTTTTCCTTATTACATTGTAGAGCAGTCAAGAGAAAGGGTTTGGAAAAAATTAGTGCTTTCATTCAACCAACATACTGAAATGTGAGTGTTTGTTTAATTATTGGCCTGAAAACTTATCTGGGAGTCCTGTAAACACAGGCTTTCTATAAAACACTCCTTATCACAGCATTCTTACAAGTATCACTATAAATAAAATCTTCCGTTATGCTTTATTTTCTGATACCCTTCAAATTTATTCAAAAGTTGGAAGATCATTGACAGGTGGTGGTTTTTTTTTTTTTCTAAATATGAAACTTTTTTTTTTTAAATGAAAAAGATGGATAGTTAAGTGGTGTTTGAACACAGGCTGCTGTCTGAGTACGTGACCTAATCTCTTGCTGATGACTGATGTTACAGAGATGTCTGAGTTGAAGAGATCTTTGAATCTTTTGTCCAGTCTTCCAGTCTTTTCTTGCTTTTTCCCGTTTTATGCCCTAGCATCATGAAGTTGGAGAATGCAAACTACTATGAGTCAAATGTGATGTCCGTTCTGGGCCTCCAAGCTGGTCCCACTGACTTCATGGGCTTCCTGACATGTGAGGAGAGGTAGGTTCCAAAAGTCTGGGACCTGTCAGGGCTGCATGCTTTTACTTCCCATAATGAACAACATCACGGAAGGACTTGCCTGTAGGTGCACTTCCAAAACCTCAGCATGGTCTGACCTTGCATAGACTCATGACAGGGAGACCTCTCAGAAACTACTATTCTGCTTTCGGGCTTCAGCCTCCTGGCTCTATGCAGGAAGGCCTAAAAGTCACAAGAGCCTCCAGGACAACCACGGTTACCAATGAAAGCTTATCGATAAGGTAATTCCATGAAGCACTTCAATTTTGGTGGAAGACGATCTTTAATGAAACACATTTTTCTAATTGACTCTTGTGTTAGACAGGTGCAATTTTTACTAAACGAGGAACAGGTCCAAGACTTTAATTTGCCTTTCAGAGTAAACAGTATACTATGGAAGGTTGAAATGAAAATACCATTGGATTAGATGTACTGCAAGACCCTGACATTTGCCCCTTTTGTTGTTTGTGTACACTGGCATTTAGAGATTGAGAATGCTGTTCCTTGAGGATATATTTTGTAATTTTGGCTCCATTCATGAGCATCCAAACTTCAGATTATTCCAAGAGAATACGGGCAATGAAAAGAGATGTGTAGTATCTTTGACTCTATTCACTTGACTCAACTGTTTTTAAGAAAAACTAATGATATAAAAGAAATCACCATGGTTATATTCAGACATAATTCACCATGTAAAGTAGAAACTCTGTTGTATTATCTGTTAAAATAATAGAGCATATATAAAGTGCTGAGAACTGATTTTCATATTAAGAGGTATTCTATCCCAAACAGGGTTTTATAATTGACTTTGTGAAAAACCCATCAAGGCTTGCTTTGGCTTTGAGTACCACAAATGTATGAATATTTCTTGGAAATGTAGCTTTTTTTTTTTGAGTTACTTGCCATGACATTTTAAGGGTTTCAGCTCAAATGAAGTGTCATGCCCTACAAACTATCAGTGATTGAGTTCTTCCAGGACTTTCTTGCTCTTTGAATGCTTACAGACTATATCTGTAATATTTCTCTGCTTGCTTTTCTAATGTCAGCTGCTATATGCATTTTTAATATGGAATGGAAGTTGCTTAAATATTCAAATAACATTGCTGATATACTCTTCTCTCCTCTGTAGCCTCTATTGCCCCACCAGGGACCCTTCCCAGGGGGAGCTGGAGATGCTTCACTCCTTGTCTTCTCACTTCAGCACATGAACGGGCCAGAGAGGGTTTACTCAGAGGAATGAGTACAAGATCTTCCCTTACCTTCTTCTGAACTGTAAATCACCTGCCTTTCATCGGGTTCAGCCAGAGTAGTTTTGGCGTGAAAAGCTACTACAAACTTTGAGGTAGTTCTGCATTAAAATTACTGCTACTGTTGCTATTTCTAATAAGATTATCAAAATGTATAATACTTAGCTGACATTTATTCCATTCAATTCTTGGGATATTCAAGTTTAGAGAGCCTGACAGGGGGAAAAGAAGAAAAGGCTATGTAGGAATTTCCCCCCTCTTTCCTGAGTATGACAGTGTAATAAATGTAGCTACGCATGACTTGCTGTTTTAATTAGTGGCCTCTTACGACACGTGTAATGAGCCTAGATGAAAAGAGTCCTAACCTAGCTATTATCGTGTACATTGGGCTGAACACTTCTCTGAAGTCAGCTTAAGACTTGGGCCTTTTTAATTTTTAAAAATTAATAATTAATTGGAGCAGTGGTTAATTAAAGTGGAACAGTGGTGTTAAGTTAGTTGGCAAATCTTTTTTTTTCTAATACTCTAATGGGCAGCGTATGCTTTGGTTACATTCCCTGTTATTTAGAAGAGAACTTAACTTTCTTCATTAGCTATTGTTTTTATTATGTGCAGTTTTCTACAAGAAAACAAACCAGGCAAAGAGGATGTTAGCAGACCCAAATTGCTTCTGTTTCTTTCCATAGCTGTGGGTACTACAGACTCAGAGGTGTCTGAAACCACAAGTGAACTCTTTTTGACAAGATTAAGCACCATCTTTATTGCCATTTAGAGCTTTTCCTAACACCGGTGGGAATCTGTTAAAGAGCACTATCTGGTGAACAGTATTAGGGATGATTACCAGCCTGACCACAGCTTCACTGCTAGCATGTGTGAGTAGTAATTTGTGTTCAGAAAGTAAAAACAGGAAAGATGTCATGAGAATAGCAGGGTTTAGTTTTGTTCTTCAGTAGAATCACAGGGGTTGTTTCATTGATGCCTAATAGCCTGTTCTTTTGAGAATAGGGCGACCAAGAGAAAGGTATTTATCCTTTTAAAATAATTTTTTAGCTGTCCCACCTTATTGAAAGTCCCAGTAAAAATGTAGACTATGTTCTTCTTAGGATTCAGATTGTGCTAGACCCTGGATAAGGAATCCCAGCAGGCTTTGAATACTAGTCACTAATTTTTAGTGAACTTTGTGCAGGTGCATCTTTACATGTGGCTTGAGACATCAGTTAGTTTCTACCTATTTGTTTTGAACAGAGTTAAGGGAAAAACCTGAAAATAAATTATTAGAGAGCATACAGAGCAGGAAAATTTTGAGCAAAAATGTCTCTAAGATGTGGTAGATGGTTTTCAGCAGCAGCAGACATAACTGCAGGACCTCTTCGGGGAAGATGATAGCTGTCTGCAGGTATCAATGCAAAAGAACTCTTGTATTGAAAGAACAAGTTATAAGAGTAATCAAGTCACTCATAATACATGAGCACTAAGTGGCATTTAGTATCTGTGTGGTAGTCCTGTTCTTTTTTATGACTTTGGCATTTGCTTCTGGTACTTTGCCACTCTCCAAGAACTGCTGCATAGCTCTCTAGTCACACTGGCTTGCTCAACATTTGAGAGCCCTCGCAACTTGTCAGAGATTGAATAGAACATGTAAGACTTTACTCCTTGTTTTACTCCAGTTGAAACTAGCTGGATATCAAGTAAGTAAAAATATCTAGTTTTGGACCAGTTATAGTGTTTGGCAGTGTCTCTCTGAGCAGTGTCTTGAACACTTAAAGAGTAATCATACACACTTAAATATTAGGAAACAAGGGTAGAAATGACATGCCTAGGCACATCATATAAGTCAGTGGAAATGCCAGACAGAATTGCTGCTCCTGCTTTCCCTTCTGTCTTAGAACACCGCCCATAGTTTTCAGGAAAATAAGAAAAGCCACCAAAGAAAAGCTGAACAGGGCTGTCAGTCTTGATAAAATTCTGTGGAGGGAGTAGAGAAAGGAGAAAGGACCATCTCTCACTTAAGCTCCAGGGTTGATAATGTGAAGTAATGTTTAAAGGCTGAGATCTGTAGGTTGCTTCAGTTACAGTGACATGGGACAGGTATCAATTAGAGAAAATTTCCATAACATAATTAAGAGATAACACTTTGCTGCTCTCTTTTTTTTTTTTCTTTCACTTGCAAATTCTCCATTGTTTTTAATTAAGCTTGTCTTGGACTCATGACCATAATCAATGTGATTTTTTTTTTCCCAACTTAACAGCTAGCTTTGCTCATCAAGGAACTTTTCCCAGATGTAATATGCTCTAGTTATGAAGTTTCATTCTGTGCTATGCAACTACTAGTTTCTTGAATGACTTAAAAATGCCTTCAGAATTTAGAGCTAGAGCATGAATAATTTTTCTATAATTTTCTAAATTAGTAAGTGCGTATTCTCAATTTACTGTAGATGCTTTATGTTTCCACAAAACCCAGATACTTTAAATACTAGATACCTATTGGAAAACACCTGAAAATATCTTTTTTTTTTTTTTTTCCCCATGCCATCTTATTAACAGAAAGGGAAAAAGGGGCACTTGCTAAACTCCTACTTGTAAATTTGAATAATCACTGCAATTTTTGTCGTAGCAATTTGAGCAATCTACTTACTGTTTCTGGAATCAACATAAGTGCTTTTAATCTACTGTAGTATATACAATAATCCTGCCAAATCTACCATAGTATATACAATAATCCTGACAAAGGAACCATTCTGGATTGTTAATTAAACCAAATTGCATATGCTTGAAGGCTGAGGAAAAAAAAAATGTTTCCTTTGTAATTGGTTTTTGAGTTCCCTGTGAATGTTTTTGCTAAAACTCAGAACCTGATGCCCGTTTCTGTAGTGTCTCACTGTTCCTATAACAGGAAGTAACATGGACTGTCACTGTCTTTCAATAGTTTTCTTCACTTTGTTACTTGGGGAATTTCAGGCAGTGACCTGTAGTGTGGGCTCATATCCTTCATGTCTGATTACATTTAGCTAAGAGACAAAGGACCCACTAGATGTGCAAATAGTCAACAACTTTGTAGTGGAGGGCTAATAAAGCATGCTAGTAAAGCCTTGATGCAAATAGTACTCAGTTCTTTTGAGTATGTGGTTATTAATTTCCTCATGGAAATACTCAAGAGCATTTATCTGCATAATCAGTGCCCCACAAATATTAACTAATTTCTTCTCACAAAACTTGAATAGGAGTAATTTTTCAAGTAACTCGATTTTCTAATTCCCCCCCTCCTCCCATTCCCCCCCCCCCCCCCGTGTAGAAACTTCCTTCCATTGTAAATTTCGTATTGTTTAAAAAAATTAAGTCCTGGGAGTCTCTCACCTGAGTACCAAACATGTGAAGTGTAAGAATAAATGGTTACCTTGAAAAATTTAGATGAAGTTACTTCCAAGGATATCCTTTGATTCAGGTACTTTTAAACTTCAGAATATTTGTTGTAATATTCTTTTGTAACACATAGTGATTTGAACTTACTTATGTTCACGGACTGAGTATTTGAATAATTTTAAATACGTATAGTTTAATAGCAGCGTGAAATAAGGAAGTACAGTTACTTCCATTTCACAGACTGTGAGGCATCAGACTCTCAGCTAATGGATTTATATTGCTCTGGGATCTGAGCTCCCAGCTCTGCTTGATACTCTACTGAGCCGTATCCTAAATTTCACCCAGTCTAATTTAAAGCACCTAGCTGAAATGCTTCAGCAAGAAAAGCCTCATCTTACCCTTTGGTCAATGGATAATTAGAGACCTCTATATAGTACAATTTATTACATTTAAGGTGTGAGGTGCCTAAATGCAAATTAAATGCAATGTTTTGTGCTTACTTATTGCCATTGATTGCAGGGAGAGGCTATCGTCTTCCCTTAGATTTAGGTAAGCTTAGTACCTGAATTGCCTCAGCAAGTAATCCAAAACCAGCAAGGAAGATTGTGAGGAGCAGAGACTGACAGCCAGCCATGGGCAAAAGCTGTTAATATGAGACCTTTGCCCTTGTCTTCTAATACAGCTTCTGTATAGTGTAAATATAAGGAGTCTCTATACCAGCATTGCAAAACAGATCTGTCTAAATAAACGAGGAATAAAATAAATCCCTGTGACCCTGATGTACTTCTACAGGCCCCAGAGGCTCTTTGATTAAGTAAAACTGTCACCTACCAGTGTTATCTTTTCACTTTCATTTTGCTCATTAATCTTTGGTACTGCTAACAATGGGACATATTTAATGGATACATTAAGTCACTTGTAGCCCTTTATCTGTAGAGCTCTGCTGTAAAAGTGGTTAAAACATGTTATCACCTCATGGCTGCTCAGGAGCTGAGACAGTCCAAGTCCTCTGCTGGTGTATGAGCGGCCACATCAGCTAGGATCAAAGAAGTCTTCGTCCAGTTTCTACTGAATTCAGAGTCTGGCTCTGACATATGTGGAAGTAAGTTAGTGATGCTTCACGCATCAACTCCCATCCCCATTTTGTTCCTGTGTCCACTCCGTGGCTGAGAGGAGCTCTCTGCTCTTCAGCGACACCAATCAAGGACCTTCTATGGACAGAAGGATACCTAATAATAAAGTTTGCAAATCAGCAAAGTTTATTATCTTTTAATAATTACGTATGATATCTCAGAACGTTAAACTTCGCTTTGATCCTGCAGGCTTGGAAGTTCTCTTCAGTGTCCAGGACCCTAAGGGCTGTCTCCTGGAGCTGCCACCAGGATGTGTTCAGTGTGCTACTGTGAGATCAGAGATTTGAGGTTGCCAAGGCAAGGCTGAGTATTTATGTGTTGGATGGATCTTGGCTCCTGACTCTTAGCAAAATTCCAATTGAATCAAAACTTCACAACAGGGAGGCTGGAGGCACGAAGCAGCTCTTCTTAAATTGATGTTTTTAGCATTTCCAAGTTGCCTGCCATGAATTCAAGAGCGTGGAAACTTAGGGAGTTTTCGAAGAGGCTTGGCCACCTTAATAAAGAGGAAGGGTTTGATCAACTAAATGAGTCAAAATTTCTGGATTTATAGTTTTCATGTCGAGGACCTGAGGTTCTGGATGCCTATTCTGGTAGAGGAAAAACTGAAAATTCTCAGTGTGAGCTGAAAAAGAATGAAATATTCTTTGAAATTTCAGAAATCCCTATGAAAAGGGAATTTTAACTTTTGAGCAGCTCTACTGTAATTGCCTATTAAAATGGCCAAGGAATGGCCTTTTTTATCATGGTTTTGATGTTAAAGTTCAGTCACTTCATTTTACTCTACCTTGGCTCTTAAAAGTGCAGTAATGGTTGAGTTTCTGCTTGGAGTTCTTTAATTTCACTCTCACTTTCAGCTAAGGGAGGATGTGCAGAGGAACTATAGTAGTTCAGGTGGAAGAGAAATGTGTATGAGCTGTCTGAATACAGAAAATATTAATTAAGAAGATGCATTATAAATAGACTTTTTTTTTTTCTAGAAGGCCACAAAATTGGTTGGCTGAAGCAAATATTTTTTTTTTCTTTGCAGTGGGAGTTATGAAGCAATGTAAATTTTCATGTTCAAAGTGCTGTAGGATTAATTATAGTCCTAAAACCATCAGACTTTCAGGAAGCAGAACCTGATCTTTGAAAAGAATGAATGGCTCCTGAAAAGAAAGAGTGCAATTTGAGTATGCTTGTAAGATGTTGAAAAATAACGGCTTCATCTTCTCTTTAAAAAAGGCTCAGTAGCTCACAGGACCAGACTCCTTATTCTTCTTAAGGATTCACATCTTGAAGAGTGAATGTGAATTCAGGTATGGCATGGTCGGGAGTAGGTAATATATTCATAGGTCTGTTGAAAGGCATAAAGTTTAGTTTAAAAATTATTTAGATAAGGTTTTATTAATAAAGAAAAAGTTGAAATGTTTATAACGTTTACAGAAACCTTTTGGTATATTAAGTTTAAAAAGTTATTTTGCTTACTGAACCTCTCGATTATGCAAAGAAAAGCACCAGTGTATTATATTCATTGAACCATTAAATGGGAGTCCAGCAAGTGATTAAAATTAATAGGTCAGCATGAAACTTGAGTGGATGAAGAGGAAAAAGCCCAGGGTGACTTGCTGTCAAAACGGTGCATCTGTTTGTCAAGGTGAATGGCGTAGCTCCATTTTTTTATAGTAGTCTTCCTATTTTGACTTTCTTATAATTCATGTGCACTTGTCATCTTTTAAGTGTTAGATTAGAATTAAATGGGAAATGTATAACCTTCCTTTGTAACAATACACCATGGAAAATATTGCTAGTTAACTTCCAATAAATTGGTTTCCTATTCAGTGATGTTAGTTTCTTGAACTAATAGGTAAGGCACAATAAGTAAGTTACGTTTGCATTAAAGACCTATGCAGATGTTTGCTGTAGGTCTGCTAGGTTGAAAGCTGTGTAAGAGATTGTAGAGCCAAAGGAAACACACAGAAGAAGAAAAGGAAACAGCTGCATGTGTGCTGTACTTTATAGAAATGAATAAAATGAAATAGTGTGATCGCAGTTCCTAATGCTGTCTGAGGTGACTGATGCTTTGGCAAAGGAGAAATCTGTAACATCAGGCAGGAAGATGTGGTACTGCTGTGTGTGCTGCTTACTTTGTTTTGTGGTTTGTTTTTTTTTTTTAGTTTTTTTTTTTTTTTCTGAGAATGACAGAGCTCCTGGATATGAAGAATTTTTAACCCATTTGCTTCTGAATAATGACAGATAGGTCTGTTAGATTGCACCACACTGTGCTACTGACTCCTATGGCCACCGCTTTTGGTGAAACGCTAATGGAACATCTGCAGCTCAGCAGGGAGCAAGCTGGGCCTGCAGTGAAATGATATACTTTGCTGCAGGTCCTAATCCTTATTAGTAGGCATTTTGGAGTCCTAGCTCATTTACCTTTCTCGTTTACAACAGTAGACAGCTTTCCTATTTCTATTATACCTTGTTATGGTTAAGCCTTATATACGTGATGTCAGTAACTCTCTCTCTTCTGCATTCCAGGGACTTAAATTAAACTTTTGGTATGAATAATACATATATTTTCAATTAAAATGAAAGAGCACTGGATAGACACTGAATATTTTTCTGTCGTGGTCTAAGTCAGCCATTTGAAATAGGCACTAAATTGTAAAAAGCCTGACATAGTTTAATAGTTTAGTAACAAAAAAGGCATACAGTTCTATGTCTGATTTTGACTGAATTCAAATGACAAGACTGGATTTGCATCACAGTTAAGCAAGTATGAGTCTGAAATAACTTTCCTGACAGTGTTATTGTGGATTTACACTAATGTAATAAAGAATTTAATAAGGATTTTGAACTGAAATCCTTTCACCTCTCACTTAAATTTAAAAGTAATTTACCTGAGCCTTTTGCTATACCAGTTCTTAGGTCTGGACAGCTCTCGCTAAGTGCATGATCCATTTGAGTGACAGCAGGAAACTAGGCAAGGATACCAAGCAAGTTTACAGATGTGGTTAGTACTAACTTAACTCACGTTGAAGCCTTCTCTAAACACACATGCAGTACACTTTGACTCCTTTTGAGTCATCACAATATTCCTTCCTAGTGCAGTGAACTGCCTTTATTTTAAATTATGTACATGGCCTTCCATAACAGACCACAGACTGCTGATGTTAACAGGGTAGATGGTGAGGCATTGATTATTGGTTTGACCTAATTGACTCCATAATGTTAAACAACAATCAGTGGTAGAAATAGCTCACAGCTTTGTCTTTATTAGAGAAAGCCATTGGATTCAGATCTTGTAAAATGGTATTTTGCTCCTGCTGTGCACTTCCTACTATAATTCTATAGGAATTAACACAGATTCATCTCTGAAGCTGAGGTGCTACATTGCACTGCTGGCAGGAGGTGGATAGGCATCTCTTGAGGCACAAGTCCTAAAGACTTCCCTTCACCATAAAAGGATTTTGTAACTGCAGAAATGGTCTTCTAGCATATAAAAGAAAAGGCTGTGGGATGCTTTAAGGTGCAGAGCTGTACATGGCCTTACTTTTTGCATGGCATGATCTGCTACCTTGATGCGAGCCCTGCAGGCATGCAGGAGAAAGAAGACCAAATTTGTTTCAGGAAATTCACCCCTTTCATTGGTCAGAGTATTTAACTTCTGAGGAAAGGGGAAGGTTTCAATGTGGCTGACGAGCTACCTTAGCTCAGATCATCTTGAAAGGATGATTTTGTAGGGGAAACAGCAAAGCTACATTTGTTAAAGCACTTGACATGGTAATGAAGAATGTGACCCTTTGTCAATATTTAAGCTTCGTGTGATATTATTCAGCTGCTTCATACATGCAAGTATGCACTTATACACATAGGCACACTCACACACAAATACAAAGGATCTCATAAAAGGTCAACTTGTACACAACCTGTCTGAATTACTGTGTTGTTTATTTTCAGACATATTTTTACTTATCTACAATTCCTGCTTTCTTTCCATCATCTAGGAAGGTACATTATTATCACTTTATCAATTTAGCTCAGCTGAAATCAAATGTACTATACATGAGGACAAAAATCAGAGCTGGTCCTTTCAGGTATGCATTGGCCTCAGAATAGACTTTATGAAGTAAAGGTTCATTAGGAGGAGGTAAGGTAATTAGGAAGAGAATTATCTGTGACTTGCAAAGGAAGTTTCCAAGCTTTCTCATTATCTTTTTGCAGATTCAGAATTGCTGAAGTAAATGTGGCCTTTGAAATAAAATAATTTTCTAACTGGGAACATTCTGCTTCTCTGAAAAGTAATAAACATGTGGATTATATTGCTATACAATCTGTGCTTTATTAAAAGTAGAAATAATACTGTGTAATTGTGTAGTTCATTTTGAATAGCAACCACAAACTTACTTGCAAAAGTGACTGCATTTTGCAAAATGGAAAATTAAGGATAAGGGAGGTTAAAGACCTGCATTTTAGAAGTGTGGAGCATTTAGAGTTCCACTTGAAGTCTTGGTAAGCTGTAAATGCTCAGCACCTTTGAAAATCAAACTTAGCCAAGTAGTCAGCCAACCCAAAATTAGAATTCGGATCCCTCACCCTCTTGTCTGTGCTCAGTCCGTTAGGCCATGTGTATGTTTCAATATATATTTAATTACTAAAATGATAATTACAAATCCATGTGGTAATTGCTTTTAGTTCTCTTTGATGTGGATTGCGCAGAATTATGGGTAGGTGCCAAGTGTCTTGGGAGGTCATGGATGGTCCCATGGGGGTGTCACCATGGCAACACTAATGGATGCAGAATTTCCAAGCAGTGGGTTTACAAAGGAGAAAGAAAAAGAGGACTCTTACGCATTATGCAGGCTGTCAATATCTGTTCAAACACAGGGAATACAGATAGAATGCTTCTTAATAAAGTTATTATTTTATTGTCTCAGCATAGTAATGATGCACTAAAAACTATTGATTATCAGCTGAAAGCTAGAAATAAAGTCAAAGCAGTGGGTATGTAACTCTGCCATATCCTACTTTCCTTTGCAGTTGCTGTTGACTGCTGTCCTGTGACTGCTGCAGTGTGACTGTGCAGCTAAATAAATTAATATTGGAAAAGTGTTATGGTTTTGGTTTCATTTGTATTTTGATTACTGAGCAAGTGGCCAGGTCTTTCAATGGCCACTTAGTTTCTGCTCTGAAGTTTAACCATGTTTAGAGAAGGGCAGGAACTTCTTGACAAAGCCTTGGTCTTCAAAGGCACCAGTTTGTTACAGCCCAAATATTTACATGCTTATACAAACTTTTAGCAAAATACGAGCATGAGAAACTTCTGAGTTTTCTAATTTCCAGGAAGCTGTGCTAAGCACATTGCCTCTGAGTCAATGATTTCAAGACTTCCAGACTGCTTCCTGTGAACTGGGAGGTGGGGATCTGGGAGAGCCTGAGCTCCAGGGAGGACCCTGGTAGATTCAGCTCTGGTTTTGGAGCAGGAAGCTCCAAATTCCTTCCCTAACAGGGATCTTGGGTCTCCCAGATTACTGATGGTGCAACTCTGAAGCTGGAGGGCTTGAGAAGCATCAGTAATCCTGCCTGGAGTAATAGTTCCCAGACCTGCTAGGTTCCTGCTCATTGGTCCAAGGTGCTGCAAAATCTAGCGATCTTCCCTGTTATTTAGTGTCCTGGTTTTGGCAGGGATGGAGTTAATTTTTCCTCTCAGTAGCTGGTACGTTTTGGATTTTGTGTGTGAAAAATGTTCATAAACACCCTGATGATACCAGTTGTTGTGAATGAGACCAAGGACACCGTCCTGCTTTCCAAGTCTCGCTAATTTGCAGATGCAGGAAGCTGGGAGAAAGACAGACAGCATAATTGATCCGAACTGGCCAAAGAGAGTATTCCATGCCATAAACGTCATGCTCAGTATATAAGTGGGGGCAGGCGAGGGTGGGTATCTGCCTTCCTGGCATCCATCCTTCCTGCTTGTTTTTGCTGGCATCGTTCCCCCTACCTTGCTGGCTCCCTTTTGCTCCTTTGCTTGCTGCTCGGTTTTGTTTCCGTGATCGCTGCTCGGGACGGGCTGTATCGGTCATTGGGACATCGGGTGGTGAGAAAACACATATTGTTCACTTTGTGTATTTTTAATATCCTTATATTCTGTTATTATTGTAGTTTTCCCTTTTATTTTAG
This sequence comes from Chlamydotis macqueenii, assembly GCF_036417535.1. Classification (NCBI taxonomy): domain Eukaryota; kingdom Metazoa; phylum Chordata; class Aves; order Otidiformes; family Otididae; genus Chlamydotis; species Chlamydotis macqueenii. The sequence goes on from NC_141557.1 coordinate 125,199,692, forward strand.
TAAATTGTCTTCATCTCAACCCGCGAGTTCTCCTTCCTTCCCAATTCTCTCCCCCATCCCCCTGGGGAGGGGGAGAGTGAGCGAGAAACTGTGTGGTGATTTGGGCTAAACCATCACATTTAGGTACTATGAATTGATTGGAATATTTCTTCTCTCCCAAGGAGTTTCAAAAAGTCTAGTTTCTGTTTTATGTCAGCATAGATTGTGTTGTGGTTCTGAGGCAGATTTCCCATTTTCCTTTAAGCAAGGTTTCTTTGTTCTGCCTTCCACACTATCTGCTCTGAGGGAAAAGGAGAGTGAGGAGGAAATGAGGAGAGCAAGAGCTTCATATTTCTAGGAGGGGAACTCCCATATCACAGTAAAATGCATCTCTAAAAAGTAGGAGAAGGAAATGGACAAGTAGAGTAGAAGCTCCCATTTGCTGTCTTCAAATTTGGAGTTTCCTTGGGCTGAAGAACAAGTGCAAGCCCCAGGCATAAAGTGTAAGAAAAAACTCTCATTCCAGAACATGTGCTGACCTTCTCCTTTCCTTATTACAGTTATTCATTCATGGCTATGCTTGTCAATCTGCAATGTGTCACTTTTGTTACTGTAAATCTAAATGGTGACCATCATGTTTTCTTTGTTGTTTTGCTTCCGCTACTTTCGATTTCGCTCATTCATAGTGAGCTCTCTTTATGTCTCTAGAGACCAGCCAAGAATTGTTTATCTGAAATCTCTTATTATAAAGATAATGTGGAGTTTTAAATTGCGCTGTATTTAGCAATATTTGGACCAGTGATTATCTACACATTAAAGTCATAAAAGAGGAAAATTGAGAGATAAACACTGCAGGAGGTATATAAATGGATACTTAAAGGCTTTAAAATGGTCCATCTTGCTTTCATATTTGTATTTCTTAGCACTTTATAACTTACAGCTGGCAAAATGATTGTCACAATGTTTTGCTGAGAGTTAAATCCATCTAACTCTCTGACCAAGTCTCCTAAACTACTAAATATTGAGTCCTTAGAAAGCATATTTGGCAGGGCAAAGACTTTATTGTTTCTTTTTGCTTCTGTGCACAATGCTGTCATCTCTCTATTTATCTTTCTTTTTCTAGTATTTTCTTGCAAATTTAACTGATATAAAGCTAGTGGTACAGGATTTTTTTTCCTGGTAAAACCTTGGAGTATCAAATATAATCAAATGCCCTAACCCTTGGTGTAATGTGTGTCCTTTTGTGAACCAGGGTGTGTGTGTGTTGGAAATAGTGACACTGTTAGTCTCATCTACTTTGTGGGAAAGCAAACTGTTGTTCTTTGAAATGGCTGCAATAAATATTTGGATTTTGAAAAGAACCCCATGTGAGTTTATGGAATCATAAATAGGACAAGATCATAGAATCATAGAATGGGTAGGGTTGGAAGGGACCTTCAAAGGTCATCTAGTCCAACCCCCCTGCAAGAAGCAGGGACATCCCCGACTAGATCAGGTTGCTCAGAGCCTCATCCAGCCTGGCCTTGAACGTTTCCAGGGATGGGGCTTCGACCACCCCTCTGGGCAACCTGTTCCAGCGTTCTACAACTCACATTGTAAAAAATTTTTTCCTAATTTCCAATCTAAATCTACCCCCTCTATTTTAAAACCATTACTCCTCGTCCTATCACAACAGCCTCTCCCCATCTTTCTTGTAGGCCCCCTTGAGGTACTGGAAGATCCACTCTCTCTCTTGGAACATCAAATAGACTTACTCTGTTCTTGATAGGTATTTGCCTAGTGTGCTCCAGAAACATCCAAGGGTGGTAATTCTACAGTGCTTTCATGGAGTCTGCCCCATTGCTTGACCATCCTTGCCACTAGAAAGTTGCATTTTCCCCTCAAGTCTTTTCTGCTTTTCCCCTGCTATTTTTTAAGCCATTACTTCTTTTTCCATTTGCAGAGTGGATAGGGAGATTAAAACATTGCCTTTCTTTTTACAACTGCCCTTTCTATATTTGAAGACTGTTATACTGCCTCCTCTCAATCTAAGCTGAGTCCTGATGTTTCTTGATCTTTTCATCAAGTTTTGTAGATCTGATAATTCTTGCTGTTTGCTTCTTAATAACCTTTTGGTAAGTCCACATCTTTCCTGAAGTACCATGCTCAAAACTGTACAACACTGCAGAGTGTACATGATCAACTTTGCATGTCTCACAGATGCTGTTCCTCTTTCATATATTCTAGGTGACATGAAACTGGTGGCAGCAGGAGAAGGGAAAAAGGAGTTTTTAAAGGCCGAATGTCTTTCACCGTTCTTCAAGGAATGGTCTGTTAGACAGCGTTGGCCTAGTTGCATGAGAAGACACGGAGGATTCTGACTTCAATAAATGCTATCATTTTATGTCATCTCAACATTTTAAAATATATTGAGGGAGTTTTAATGCATTTTTCTATCTGATTTTAATTTAATATAGTTTCACATCTGTCTAAGTAGAGATAAGTATGCTGGTTATTTCAAAGTTTACAAAGTTGCTAGGTCAGTATTTTGCAGCCAGGGTTTCATAATAGTCATCATAACACCAGAGCTCTAACAGAGTGGAATATGCAACTGTAATCCATGGAGAATCATATTAGCATTTCTGCATTGCTAATTCTGATGATGGTAACACACTTCAATTTGATAAGAATTTCATTAATGCAGCATGGGCTTGTGTCCTAGTTTCACATTGCTTTAATATTAATGACAACATGCCTGAGACTAGATCACATTTAAATGTCAGTAGAATTGGTGGGTGGACCAAGATGAGAATAAATTATTCACATACAAACAAGTGCATTAATGATTTTCTGTAAGACTTTTAACTTTTGGGAATGGCACTTGTATACCTGACAGGAAGCACTAAATATGTCTGGCAGGATGAAACTGCAATATGGCTGGTTTTTTTTTGCCAAACTACAGGATTAACAGATGTCTATTTAGCCTTCTTATGTAAAGGAATAATTTAAATCTAACCTCAGACTGTAAATATCAAAGATATTTTAAACAAAACAGGCTTTTTTTTTATCAATTCAGGGAAAGGTCACCTATAAATATTTCATTAGCCAAATTCATTAATTTCAATTACACATAGATTGAATCTAATCCAATCACTATTCATCTCAACTACAATTAAAATATAAAATGGGCTGAATCCACTCTGGGATATTTGAAGCTGGCAATTAATAAAGTAGTATTTCAAATTAATTTTACTGTGCATTGTTGCTGTTTGTATGAAATACATTGAAATTAATAACGACAGGTCAATTTAATTCCTATTCAGCCTCACTAGTCTTGTAAAGATATGTTTGGCCTGAATATGAAATTTGGCCCAGTTTTCTTCCCGTGTCCCTTTGATGTAATGATACACAATATGCAAAGAGAAAAGTGAAAGAGTGATAGAAAGATTTTCTGTGCTAGAAAATCTAACAGAGAAGATAAAATACTGAAGACCTGTGAATGAAAGACATGACAGGCTTCTTTCTTGTACTCCTCCCAACCCCCTCTAACTGTGTTTTTTTTTTTGTCTGAATGAGTTATTAGTTTCTCCTTGAGTTCCTTTCATCTGAGTGACACGCTGTGTGTATAAGGTATCAGGATTGTGAAGCAAAATGTAGAATTAGCCTACTGAAATTATGCATCTGTGTTCAGGTTTTTTTCCCATGTTGAGATTTCATGTTTAGATTTTCTCAGCCTGACTGTCATGTGTAGCTGTCACTGAACTGTCACTTATCACTGCCTGGATAAGTGTTTTAATTAACTCTCTGTGCCCAAGAAAGTGGAAATTAAAAAAAATTACAGTTTTGAGAGGGCCAGCTCTGGACTACAGATACATCCCCAAAGTGCCTAGCTGAGAGCTGAGGGGAGACTGTGCTAGAAACCATCTGAACTATTTTAAAAAAGAAAGAGGGTATTAATTTTTAAAGGTATTAAATGTAATACATATTTTCTTCATGTTCTGCTCAAAACTGTATTGCACGGTGGATGGGATTATGAAAAGCATGATGGAAATGAATGGTCTGAAGTCGATGGGAGTCTCTTTGTTGGTTTAAGATCAGACCTTTAATAAGAATGCTCTGTTCTGTTGTGGAGGAAACATTGACCTCACTCTCTGAAATGCCAGTTATGGTGAGACTGTCGCTCTGGGATCTAGGAGTTGAAGTGCTGCTGTATCCTAAACCCAGATTTTATAAAATCTCCTTGCTTCATGAATATATCGTGGCACTGATTCCTGAGAGGAAGAAGATATGTATAATTACTTATACACTGTGTGTGAATAGCACTTCCAAGGTGACTTTAGTGCTGAATTTTGTTTAATGTGCAGATGTACTCAGACAGAAGATGCACCTCAGTTTTCTGTGCCAACATTGTCACTGATGAAGCAGGCACCAGCAGTGGGGTAAAGGGTTCCTGGTCTCTCTGGGAACCATCATGTTACTCCGGACAGCACTAATGATGACTGGAAATTAAGTGGGTGAAAGATGGCTGGGATGGGCTCTTCACTCAGCCAGTTTCAGACAGGAACCAACTAGACTTTAAACTTCTCGTACAGTTGTTAGGGAGATCCTCTGTTACTCTCATTCCCACATTTATTCTGACTTTTTTCCATTGCTTTTTTAAAATGAAGTCTTCATTGTCTTTTCAGCAATCAGCTCTGATAGAAGCGTTTATGTTTGCTAGCAAAGTGGTCTGTAAAGACCTGTTGAGTATGACTTCTTTTATTCCTGACCTCTGAGTTGCAAATATCTTCCTGTACTCAATGACTTCTCTTGCTACATTCAGACATATCTGTAGAGAATGAAACTGGTTCCAGGGATCTCTTCTAGCTTAATGTATTGATTAGTTACGCACGCATAAGTGTGGCAAGATAGGCATAAGTCTGTGTTTTGATTGTGACAATAATTTCTCATTAGAATGTTGATTTTTCAGTCTCTCCAAATTAGAAAAAGGCCAGGAATGATGCAAAGGCGAAAAAAAACCCCCAAACCAGTCAGTTCAGCCACATAAATACCTTAACAACTCTGTACTAGTATTGCACAAATCTTGATTGACCCACAAAGGTAAAAAGTAAACATGTAGTATGCTATGAGAAGTAAATTAGATTAAAAAAAAATCAAGTTTAATATTTCAGAATGAGATTAGCACAGGGAAGAAGACTTTTAAATATGATTATAAGCTAGCTGCTATGGGTTATTTACTTGATTTGGGATGTTGAGAAGAGGAGAATATGATAGTAATCTTTAATATAATTTAAATATTGGGAAGGGAGTTCAAATAGTTATGGTACTATTGATTGTGCTAAAGAGTGTAGAAAACAGGACTTTATTCAACACGTAAGTCTAAAAACATGCTTAGCATAGGTTACAACCTCTACAATTATTTTTTTATGAAATAGTTGCATAAAAGGAAGCGGAATTGAAAGACTCAGGGTCACTAGTCTAATGCTGCTGGTAGCTGATATCCTCATAGTGGTTATTTTACCATGTCTAAAGCTTCTCAGTGTATATTCTCATCGGTTTATAAAAAAACCTCTTCTTATTTAAATGCTTACTGATACAGTGAAAAGTGTGATAAGGTCTCAGTTACATGTCTTAGATCTAGAAGACTGATATCTGCACAATGTGTTTGTCTACAAACATAAACCAACGTAATGTTTGCCCTTCGTCTAGAGATACCAACACTTGAGATAATTTGAACTGTTAACTATTTCAGTCGGAAGCATAGATTTAAGACTAGTTACTCTAGGCTGAAAGAAGGACTGTCAACTGTGTTCATTGATGACCATGATAAGAAAATTGTGTTTCCTTCACTGTGTTGATGATTTTGTTTCTGTGTAGTTGAAGAGTCTAGCTCCAGAAAAGGAAAAGCTCAACCCTACCAAAACATAGGTGAATATTTGTTGATAACCTGACTACAATTTATGAACTGACTGAATCTTACTTCAAATAGCAGGAATTATGATCAAACCTGGGCTGTCTCAAATTACAGAACTAAGACAGTTCTATTACAGTTTATCTGCAGTGGTACCTATAGATTTTCTTCTCTTCTGAATGCAGCTTTTGTCTGCATAGTTTACTTATATATAATGGACGACTGCTCTTTTGAAATCGCTTACAGATGAAAAAAATGCAGACTAACTGACAGAAATATCCTTTGAGCTGAGTTTTCTATTGACTGAGATGCCACATCCAGCTTAGTAGATTTTTGAATCTAAGTCATTATCAGAATCCAACATATTTACAAAGTTCTGAGAAGTTTGTTGATGCTTTGCTAAAATATTGGCATAATAAATAAATATGCCTCCTTCCCCAGCTAAAGGACCCGATGAAGAGCATCAAGGTGAGAATGCTCAATCCAAGAATAAACACTGACTATGAGAAATTGCTGACACTATCCATCTGAGAGATCCACACATTTTTAAGGTGCTAGTCTTTGTTTTAGAGTGCTTAAGCTTATGTAGTGGAAATTCTGGTTAACAGAATAAGTTAGTGATTTCACAACTGCAGTTAACTACAGTTGCCAAATCAAAGTTTAAGAGACGGTATCTAGAGCAAACCCAAAAAATTTATCTAGTCAGAGATGTTCATTTAATTATTGACTTGAGCTGGGATGTTCAGCTTGTTCTCGATACTGAATATCACTTTTATATATAAAGGGCTATTCCTGTTTCACTGTGGCACAGTTTCTAGCCTGCTGATGAGAGTGCTCTTGGGGAAACAGTCTGTTTGAAGCCCTGTGGGCAGAGGGGGAGTTGTCTGTGTTGCTTGTAAAATAAACAGCTTTTCCTGTTCTGGGTACTGTTTTGAGTCAAATCATGTCCACAAGTATGTTTCTGAGAGCAGGACCTAATGAAGGGGCTCTAGAAGCTGTGGTGAGGCACTATGTGCATTAAGGAACCATGATTATTTTGAGCAGGACTGCAGTGGGATTATATGTAAGGATTAACCTTTATGTACAGGTCATGCCAAGCTGTTCAACGCTGACAAATACTGGGACGCATTTATTCCAGAACAGAGCTTTAGCCACCTGAGGAATTTTACTAGCAAAAACTAGCTAAGTAGGTGTTCAGGGTATCTTAGAGCTGGATTTCAACACACAAGTTTTGTAAAAGAACAGAAAAGTTCTGTTTATGTTATTAATTCATCGGGATTCTGTTCCTGGTTTTGATCAAGCAGTGCTGAGTGAAGTGTCCAAGGTAGAAATATATGTGTGAGTTACAGATCCTAGCAGGCTGAGGAGGTTTCAGTCACATTTCAAATGATTAGGCAGATGATAGACCTTCTGGTAATGGTCTTTCGAAGGCATACAGGAGGAAGACTGAGGAATGCCCTTCTGTTTAAGCTGCATAACTCTCCAGCAAGTAATGTGTCATTGGATCTGAAATGAATCATTGATGTGTGCTCGGGAAGGCGGAGATTTGGAGTTGTAGACCCTGAGTATGTGTGTACTGAGGCTGAAAGCAGAAATAGTCTGGAGAGAGGGATGATGTTGCTGTAGCCTTGATCAACTCAATTTCTTTTAGTCCACACTACAAGATTTTGCTGGCCTAAGAAGCTGCAGGCTTAGGTCATTGTTTGTACGCTAATAGCTGATACTCTTGGGCTGCTGTTTATAAAAACGTTTTTACATTCTAGAGGTAGTAAAAGGCAGTTCATTGTTCAAAGTCCTGGTTAAGCAAGAATATACTTTGTTTCGACTGTTCCACTTTATTAATTAGAAAGTTTTGTTCTATGCTTTCTCAGTGGGGAAACTAAGTATTTTTCTTTGAGTTCGGCTGAAAGGTCAGCACTCTATAACTTCTGTTCATCAACAACACTTTATCTCGTTTCAGTAGCCAACATGGCTAATGTTTGTCATATATTGCCTCAGCAATTTCTTTATCTTCATCCAGTGAAGCAAGGGGTCAGCAGTATTTTAATTCGTTTCCTTAAAAGGTACACATTATGTATGTTCCAGACAAAGTGATGTCAAAACAGTATCCTCTGTTCTAGGAAGAGAAAGTAGTAAGACTTGTGACTTCTCATGACTATTCAGAAAATTCATGCCCAAATTCCCAGTCACATTCCCAGTCTAGATGAGTTTTTTCTCCTCAACCTTCTGTTCTGCCACAGCAGATGCTGTCATTAAATACAATTGTCATCTTGCAGTGTTACAAGCTTCTAAACTTGAAGGGGCAAGGTTTTATACCTGATTTGAAATTTCATGGAAATCAGTAACAGTCAACAAGAAAAGGGCTTGATTAGCTCATAGTAGCATATTCTGCAGAGGAGATGTGTTGAGGTGATCTTTACTAGTTGGCAATTCCTAAGCACTGAGGGCTGCGTGTACACCTGCGTCCCATTACCGTGGTCCAGCCAAGATACAATGAAAATATGAACAACGTGAATCATGTCAAGAGTCATCTATGTTACAGTAGCAAATCCTGCATTCCTAGGAAAGAGGAAAAACATTATTTCCTGCCATAGGGGAACTTAGTTTCAGGCAAGAAACTGAGAGTGAATAAATGAAGGGCTGGGTATCCGAAAGGGTAGCCAGAAGAGATTGCATTGTGTCTTCTCTTTGTCATAACCATAGCAGTCTCATTTGGTGCAGTCTGAGCAAGGAAATTTTAGAACTTTTCTCTCTCTGCTTTCAGATCCTCTACACTGTCATTATCACTTCAGAGAAGTTCTGCACATTTATTCCTCATGCAAAGAAATCAGTACTAAAATGAAGAGTAATGTTCCCCAAGTTATTTTGTATTTCTGAATGTAATATCTAAAATACTCCACAGAATTTGATTAAAGCCACTGTTGTCTGCATTGAGGTTGTTATAAAAGAGAAGCAAAAACTCTCATGGTGCCTGTGTTGGAAGCCTACTTCTGAAATTACGTTAGTAATTTATAAAAAAAAAAGTGTGTAAATAATGCTTAGATTTTTATATATTATTAAATACCTGAAAATAAATAGGTATTTCTGGTTTTTAAATATATCTGTAAATACATTGGACAGTGTTGGAGAACACCATATGTTATACTTAGTATCGTTCTCCACTCTTATCAGGAAGAAACTGAATGCAAGTTCAATGAGATTTAGTGTCTGGTCAGTATTTTTTGGGGAAGGGATTCAGACATCATGTTCTCAGCTGACTGCACTAAGTCATTGTAATTTTTTCAAACCTGTTTAATAAGTGGAAGATAAGAATAAAAGTAGGTGGGACCACCTGCAGTGAGAGCAGCAGTCTCTTAAGTATACTTGTATCAGCCCTGGAATTTGTGTTGGAGTGAGAATAAGGAAAGTAAATTCATAGGAATTTGTATATGATACAAAATAAGCAGCAGTATAAAAATTAACAAAAGAAATCCAAATGCATTTCTGTTACTATACTGACATTTATTCAGAATAAATATAAATTTCTCTGCTGGTGACTCAGGTTGATGTTAGGTGATGGTACAAACATGTGCTGACCAGTTAGAGAAAATAAGCAGCAGCAGCAACAGCAGTGGTAGTCTCCATGGTGACAGAAGAGCTAACAACAGACCAGCTATTTAAAAGGGAGAATAATACTTTTTGTTGCTTTTAAAAGAAAGGAATATCTCTGTGACAGTTTGAACAGCTCTGAATCTCTATGTATTCACCTTTGGAGATCTAAGTATGCAAGACACCAGTGTGCTAACTTATTTTTTTCTTTTATTTCCTACATCCCCTCCTCCTCCATATTTTTTTTTTCTAGAGACTCTGGCAGCCTGTTTGGTGCATTTGTAGAGCACAGTTCACTATTAGGTTTCAGGCTATCAGTTTAAAAGACTTGAAATGGTTTCTAATTTGAGGAGGAAGATCTCTAGGAAAAATGTTTAGATAGTAATCATACGTTTGTGGAAAAAGTGAGAGATCTTAGCCAGAGCTGTCAAACTTGGGAACCTAAAAATAACTACTTAAATCTATCCTGAAGCATGTTAAATATTTGAAAGTATTTATGTTAAATATTTGAAAGTATTTATGTCATGACCTAATACAGCATGCTTTCTGCCTTTCCAAGGGTGTTTTGCTAGAAGCAAAGAAGTGAAGTGAAAAACCTGTGTGCACAGCTGTTTATCGTGACACCAGTAGTTTCACCTGCTGATGTTCTTCCCACTTTCTCTTCTCACTCCAGTTCTGGCCAGGATTAGAGATTATTTTAGTGGATGTTTCTTGGACCCACCTAGAAAAACCTCCTGGAAACCATTTCAAAACACCTGAAGGACAAGAAGGTGATTTGGAGTAGTCAGCATGGATTTACAAAGGGGAAATCATGCTTAGCCAACCTAACAGCCTTCTACAATGAGGCAACTTGCTTGATGGGCCAGGGAAGAACAGTTGTTGTTTACCTTAACTTCAGTAAGAGTTTTGACACTTTCTCCCATAATATTCTCCTAGACAAGCTGATGAAATACAGGTTGGAAAAATAAAGTGATCTGCATTGAAAGCTAGTTAAATGGCTGGGCCCAGAGAGTTGTGATCAGTGGCATAAAAATGCAGCTGGAGGCTAATCACTAGTGGTGATTGGACTGTTGATGGGTCAATACTGTTTAACTGCTGTTTAACATCTTCATTAATGACCTGGATGCTGACCTGGGGCATAGTGTGCTCTCAGGAAGTTTGCAGATAATGCAGAACTTGGAGGAGTGGTTGATGCAGGAGAGGGAATGTCCTGCTGTTCAGAGGGACCTGGAGAGGCTGGAGAAATGGGCAGAGAGGAATCTGAAGTGAAAAAGAGGAAATACCAAGTCCTGCATCTGGGGAGGAATAACCTATGGCACTAATACATGCTGGGGGCTGACTGGCTGGAAAGCAGCTTTACAAAGAAGGACATTGTGGACCTGGTGGTCAATAAGCTGACCATGAGCCTGAAATGCACACTTGTGGCAAAAAAAAGGCCAACAGTATTCCGGGCTGTGTGAGGAAGATGGTTGCCCAAAGGCTGAGATGATCCTTCCCTTCTACACAGAAGTGATGAGGCCACATTCAGCCTGCTGAGTCCAGCTCTAAGCTCTTCAGTAAAAGAGAGATGTGGATTTACTGGAGGAAATCCTAGCTTTACAAGGATGATGAAGGGGTTGGAACATCTGCCATATGAGGAAAGGCTGACAGACCTGGGCCTGTTTAGCCTGGAGAAGAGAAGGCTTAGGAGGGATCTCATCAATGTAAATAAACACATGATGGGAAGGAATGAAGATGAGAGAGCAAAGCTTTCTTCAGTAGAGCCCACTGACAGGACAATATGTAATGGGCACAAATTTAGAAAACTGGAAATTCCATTTGAACTCAAAAAACCACTTTTTTATTATGAGGTTGGTTGAATGCTGGCACAAATCGTGCAGAGAAGCTGTGGAGTCTCTATCTGAGGAGACAGGGATTTTCTTTTACTTCTCATTCGACCTTCCCTTGCTCTGCATGTTCCTTGAATACATAAAATATATTTTGATGGAGCATTTAAATCTGTATGAAGTACTTTGGGCTCTTGTGAGTAGTGAACTGCCCCCAACCTATGCAGTAGCGTTTCCAATGCACAAGGTAATTCTGGAGTTACTATTTCATTGTAAAGTGCATGACTGGATGGTGCCACGTGGTGCTGATAAGACTGCTTAATGACACAGCTTCATCCTGTTCCCACATATTTACACAAATTAAATTTGTGTAGAGTATCATTTCTGGCTGGTGCATTTGTAGCCTCTGCCATATGACAACAGTGCAATCCTGAAAATCAGGTCGTAAAGGACAGGCGTGGCTCTAAACAGAGGGAAATTAGGCACAGTGCTTAGAGTGGAAAAAAGCAGACAGACCACTTTATCTAATTTGGATCACTGAAAAGTCAGATTGTCAGCTAGTGCTACCATTACTTTCAAGTAATGGAAGAATGAGGTGGAGTCTTCTGCTGAAGTAGGGAGAGAGATCTCCCTGTCTTTTATATTCCTGTGACTGCCTGCTGCTTCTCCCTCATCTCGTTTCCCTACAACCGTTTACCTAAAAGGAGTGGTCCAGTCCTTGCCCACGTTGTGACGCATCTTCTGTTTTGGTAAAGCTCATATTATATATCTCAGAAGCCTTGGGCTGACTCTTGGTAAAAAGAAAGTAGCTCTCTTTTTTTTTATCTCAATCTTACTGTCTGTGACAATGTCACTATTTGTCATACTAATAGCAAAGACAAATCATTCTAGCTTCAAAATAATTTTGTTTTTATTGCTCTGACCTTGTTGGAAATATCAGTTGGATTACAAAGACTAGATTTAGAGATGCTGGCCTCAAAAAAAAAGCAAAAATCATTATGAATGCAGTTTTCACAACTTTAGATACTATCCCTGCTCCTAGGTATAAAAGATGATCAAGGCAGAAATAAATATGACTGCAGAGACACACTGCGGCATAACTAACTAGCATAACCAATTTCTAACACAAGTTCATACTCGCATATTTTCATTCATGATTTTACAGAAGCTTGATTAATTTCCTATTTTTTCCCTACAGATTTCTGTTCCCTCAAATCCACTACTGTGGCAGAAGTCTTTTACCAATAAACCACTTATCCTAGGATCATTACTACCTCAAAGTTTGGATATTACTGTGGATTGATGTGGATTATCTCTCCACAGCTAGTAATGAACAACTTGGATGTTTCTCCATGTTAACTCATATGCTGGTATGGGATCATTTTCAGTACGTAAGAGTTACACGCTAAGGTCTGAACGCTGTCCTGCTAGTCAGTCAGGTAAATGCTTTATTTGTTGTTTGAGTTAAGCACTGATGAAATCATTAGCATGTTCTGTTTATGGTCTAGCCAGGAGATGGCTCTTGGCTCTGCCTAGCTATGCCCAAGGGATATTTTTGTTTCTAGAATGAGGTAGGGGTCAACTGATAGTCTTGGGATAGGAATATGAAAACTTGATATTATAATTAATTATCACATTCATGAATCATGAATAGTCTTCAGGAAAGTGTGAATACAAAAATAAATTCCTAGGGGAAAATGCATATATGCTTATAAATCCGTGTAGAGATGGTCCTCACTTGGTGAAATTGATTCATGGGATAAAGATCATGGCTGAGAATTACATCCAACTGCTCAAGTGTCCCAACAGCTTTTTAACTGGATGGAACAGAAAGGAAAGCCCTGGGAAGTAAACTTAAAAATAGATGGCCTTAAACAGTACCTTTTTATTTACATCTCTGTAAAAAGAAAACTTAAATTTCTGTTTCAGATCTGACTCCAGTAATTATTAACAAATGGTTTATAAGATAATTTTGCTCTTTGTTTTTCATATTTATGGTTTTAAAAAGGTCATTCAAGGTGGTGGGTTATGCAGTAGCATTGCATGGAGACTGCAATATCTAGCGTTAGTAGCCTGCAATAAGCAGGAGACAATTCCACTCTGTAGTAACCTGTTGTGTTGTATAAGCTCAGAAATACTGAGTAGTAGTAGCGTTTTCTCTGAAGCTGTGTGGGCTGTTTCAGCATCAGATTTCTTGTTTAGGAGACAGAAAGACAAACATTAGCTAGAGAAAATCTGTGAAGAATGTAGGAAAATGCCTGAGGCCTTGGGATCTCCTGCATATCACTGTTTAGGTGATGTGTTACAAATATGCTGTGGATATCCTGCAGTTTATTGTCAGCCAAATTCATGAGTCCTACCTAGGTGAGTGCTAGACTATCTTATCTGCTTAGGGGCATAGGTGTCAGCTATGGGAATATCAAGAAAACTGGTTGAACAAAAGCACCCCAAGTGTCTGCAGCTTGATTTTAAGAATAATTTAAGTAATATTTGTCAAAGGACAAACAAGGACTTTGAGAAGTACTGAGTTGGAGTGCTCACATAGAATGCAGTGCACGTGCAAACTTTCATGGTATGAGGATGCTTCTTAGGAATAGAGCTGTCAAAGAAAGCAGCAACAGAAATGGGTGAAAAAGAATGGACAATGTCTATCTTGCAGTATGTCTCTGAGTTTGAAGGTATTGGCAACACAACTTACACCAACTTAATGCCTTTTTGTCGAATAGTTGTGTCCTTCAGATGCAGTGTCAACGTCTCTCTGAAAGAATGGATAATGAGGCAATTTAGTTTTCTTATTTTGAGTATCCAGTTCTAATTTCTGATGTGTCTGCAGTCTTTTTTTTTTCACATTTTAATAATATCCAAAGTTAAAATTCTATGAATGCATCTATGGGCTAGTATATTTATTTGGACAGTTTTCCGTTTTAAGGACACTGACATAAAAGCAACAAGCAAAGAATGTCATTCTGTTTTAACAGTATGACAAAACCACCATGGCTGTGTTATAAACTGACTCATGTTCTCAGAACATCATCATAGTTAAAAAAACATTTTAGTAACATAGCTTTTTTTCTACCATCTTTTTATTTTTTTTGATGTGTCAGGCACATTCAGAGCAAATTTCTGTACAAACTTTGGTTAACCTAAGAGTTCTTACCATGAAACACACACACCATACTGGAGTCCATGAGTTTGCATTTGCTACCACATAAGGTGCAAGAATTCAATTGCAATAGAAAGAAAGAATTCAATACACATTTTTCTTTCAGATACATTAAAGATTTTGGAAGGCATCTGATATCTGCCTGTGTTCATCTTCACCCTCTCCATAGTCTTGTATTTGAAATCATTATTTGCTTGTGTGATACTGATTGATTTTCTCTGTTTTTTTTTTTTATCAGCCATAATATTTTATGTATTCAGGTAACTTGACACTAGAATCTCATTTATTTTCTGCTAACTGTTGCTGGTGGTTACTGTGAAGACTGACAGTAACATTGGCTTAAAGCTCTAATTATCTTGTTTTTAGAGGTTCAAAAATATTTGAAACAACTTTAATAAAAAAAAAGAATGAATTAACTTTTTCTGCAAGATATAACCTTTCCAATTATAGTTGACAAGTAATTTGCATAGATAATACAAGAAATTCCAATACCTTTGTGTAGCTGTAGTAGCAAATAGAAGCAACACTTAAGAAAGTACAAATAGTTTTCTTGATGACAAACACCATGGGATGGTAGATTTATTTAAACTCTTTGACTGTTTCACCAAAATTGACTCTTGGAATAGAGCACTGTTTGGAGGGAAAACGTAGTCTTTCTTGAAAGACCACAGACATTTTTCTTATGATAACTCAGAGGTACAGTAAGTTCAGAAACCCAGTGAAAAATGAGCATTTATTGTCTGTACATGATATATCAAGAACTTGTGCATTCACAAAGAGTGCACTTCGCCTGTCTGAGAACAAAGTCCAGCTGAGAACTTTCATCTAGTTTAATTTTCAAGTTTGACTTTTCTTCCCAGAAGACCTTGTCTCTGTACAAGTCTCTACTCAAGCCAGCAGAACTTGAAGAATATTTTCAAAGCATGTATCTGACCAGGATTACTTTCCTATATCTCTACAAATATTTTTAATGAACTACTTCAGTGTCAAAGGAAGATGATGCCATGCCTTTTAATTGGGTGACCCAGAAAATTCTGTGATGTTGATGTGACCTAAGGGCTTGTGCATTAAAATTAATTTATGACAGACAGTGCATATTAACATGATACTTGATGCCTTGTCATACTAGTTTTAGACTTTATATTTTTCATTCTGTCTCTGATCCTCTCTGAAGGGCAGAGTTCGTGACTGGGAATCGCATACTGAAAGGAGCTGCAAGTATGCAGCATGCGTGTTGCAAACCTAGACAAAAGATTGAAGTGTTTATTGAGACACAGATAAGTGGCCTACTGTTTGCTTGCAAGCTTTCCTTTTCAAACCATTTATCACATAGTTCCAAAGTAAGACTTTCAAGTATCATCCACTTAAACTGGCCTCCAACTCAATTTACAGTTGCTGTCTTTAGTTTCCTACCTCTGCCTGCCTCAACATCAGCATTTAGGAATGGGTGCCTGCCTTTCTGTTGTGTACTGTAGAGCTACAAGATGGATGAGTTAAACAAAGGTTAACAACCTTTGTTGTAGGAGCACCACGGAATTTTACTTCTCGTCTGGCAGCCTGTGCTAACTTAATGTGCATGAGCCTGCTTCTTTTTTTTTTTTTTACTTTGTCTTGTACTAGTGGTTCTCTCATCCAGCTATAAACCAGTTCAGCTCTCTGATAAGGCATAAAGTTAATGCCATATAACGAAAAACCTTAATTTGGTGCCAACTTAGTGGACTGAATGGACTCACAATATGTCAGACCAGCAACAGCTCATACACAAGAAAAGAACTTAGTGTGACGTAGATACTTGCGCACTTACGTCCTAAAGCTAGTCCTGCGTGATAACCCCATCTTCATAGTCATGGAGATAGTTGTGAGTCACCAGCTCTCAGCGGTTGTGTAATTGTTGGCTTGGTTATTGAAGTGACCAGGAGATTTATGGTGATATTTTTAGGTGAAGAATGTTGAAATGGTACTGAAGAACATCTTGATACTGACCCTTCGGGGTTCCAAATATTGTAAAACTATGTGCTGACCTTCTTTTTGTATTGATTCTGTCTGCACAGACAAGCAGTAGACTTACGTGCTATGTGCCCAGAGACCAAAGAGGGTTAGTTGTTGCAAGTCCCACACACAGTGGTCAAGCTCCCTTAACCTGTGAAAACAAAATGGATATTGGTCTCTAATCTTTGCTAGTGCCTTAGGCTTTGGGAACGCATGATCTAGCAGGATTTGTGGTGACCGTGTAAAGAGACAAAGTTAGGTGGTATACTGTCAGGCCATTGCGTGGTAGTATGTTACTCTGTATGAAATTAGAGTTTAACCGTTACATATAATGGCATAGTGAAAGTCAACCCTAACAAGGTATTACTTCTGCTGTTTGTTATTAAAAGACATGTAACAAAGCCACTATGTTAACTGATAACAGCAAATTAGAGATTTTATTTTGAGAATGTTAGCTTTATTTATTTTGTCAGTGTGCTGGGTTTGTCTGAGTTTGGCTGGGGTAGAGTTAATTTTCTTCATAGTAGCTGGTATGGGGCTATGTTTTGGATTTGTGCTGAAAACAGTGTTGATAACACTGCTGAGCAGTGCTTGCACAGAGTCGAGGCCTTTTCTGCTTCTCACACCACCCCACCAGTGAGCAAGCTGGTGGTGCACAAGAAGTTGGGAGGAGACATAGCCGGGACAGCTGACCCCAACTGACCAAAGGGATATCCCATACCGTATGGCGTCATGCTCAGCACATAAAGCTGGGGAAAGAAGATCAAATAGATGTACATTTGGAGTTATGGTGTTTGTCTTCCCAAGAAACCAGTACGTGTCGGAAGGGGGAATGAGTGAGCGGCTGTGTAGTTCTTAGTTGCCGGCTGGGGTTAAACCATGACAATCAGCAATTCCCTTTAATACTTTAAGAACCATCATCTTCTTATGAAATAATGTAAGGATTTTTATTTATTTTTGCCATCATAGAAGATGTCTGAAGGAGTGATTTCAAGATGACCCAGTTTTGGTAGTTAAAGTGAAAATATAGCTGCGTTACCATATTTTTACTCAGTTGTCACATATAAAGTCCTCCTGAGAAATGCTGGTTTGGGATATGCAGAATATTTTTTAAAAAATGTGATGTCTTAACTGTATGGTATTTGTGTGTGGAAAGAACTAGTCATTCAAAATGGTAGAAACAGGATTCTAATTACTTAGATCATGTGGGTCTTCTGATTTGAAACATAAGCTACATTATAACATTGTCAACCCACGGAACGAGCTATTTGATGAACCAAGTTACAATATGGATTAGTACTGAGAAACTAAAGTGTGCTGTACAAATTGGGAACATGATTTAGTAATAGAAAACTGTGTGGATATGGTTTAGTGGGGGGTGGGGGGATGACTATGGTGGTAGATTCTGCAAGAAACCGCTAGAAATTTCCAGAGGGGCGGACCCGCTGGTGGCCAGGGCCAAACCAGTTAGTGACAGAAATGTTCAGTGATAACAACTCTGTGATAATGTGTTTGAGAAGGGAAAAAATAAAAAAAATAATAATAAAAAAAAAAAGAAATGAAGAAGCAGAAGTGAGGAGCAGAGAGGGGAGGCATGAGTCTTGTAGTCCTTGCGGCCCTCATCCTCTGGCCTCCTGCCAGGTGGCCATCTGGGCCCAACTTAGCCCAGCCTGGCCAAGAGAAGTGACAAGAGGAGATGTGAAGAGAACCTGAGAGGCATCTGCCTGCGCCTGAGTGCAAAGAATTTCTTGTAAGAGGAACGACTGCAGACGCCAAAGTCAGTGAAGAAGGAGTGGGAGGAGTAATGTTGCTCCTGGCCAAGATTCGCCTGCAGCCTGTGGTGCAGCCCATGGTGAGGCAGCCTGTCCCCCTGCAGCCCATGGAGGTCTATGGAGGAGCAGAGATCCATCTGCAGCCCATGGGGGACCCCGCGTTGGGGCAGGCAGATGCCTGAAGGAGGCTGTGGCCCATGGAGGGCCTGTGCTGGGGCAGCTGTTCTGGAGGGACTGAACTCCGTGGAAAAATGAGCTGTGCTGGAGCAGTTTGTGAAGGACTGCAGCCCTTGGGAGGGACCCCACGATGGAGCAGGGGAGGAATATGAAGAGTTCTTCCCCCAAGGAGGAAGGAGTGGTGGAAAACAACATGTGATGAACTGACCATAACCCCCATTTCCTATTCCCTTCCCTGTGCTACTTGCGTTGGAGAAGGAGGTAGAGATAATTGAAACATCCCCAACATAAGAAAGATGTGAACATGTTGGAGCAAGTCCAGAGGAGGGCCACGAAGGTGATCAGAGGGCTGGAGCACCTCTCCTATGAGGACAGGCTGAGAGAGTTGGGGCTGTTCAGCCTGGAGAAGAGGAGGCTCTGGGGAGATCTTATAGCGGTCTTCCAATACCTCAAGGGGGCCTACAGGAAAGATGGGGAGAGGCTGTTCAGTAGGGCCTGTTGTGATAGGACAAAGATAATGCTTTTAAAATAGAAGGAGGTAGATTCAGACTAGACAAGGAAAAAATTTTTTACAGTGAGGGTGGTAGAACACTGGAACATGTTGCCCAGAGAGGTGGTGGAAGCCCCATCCCTGGGAACATTCAAGGCCAGGTTGGATGGGGCTCTGAGCAACCTGATCTAGTTGGGGATGTCCCTGCTCTTTGCAGCAGGGTTGGACTAGATGACCTTTGAAGGTCCCTTCCAACTCTAACCATTCTATGATTCTATGAAATGGAGTTGAGCCTAGGAAGAGGGAGGGATGGGGGAGAAGTTGTTTTGTTATTTTTCTCATTATCCTGCTTTGGTTTTAATAATAATAATAAATAAATAGTTTTCCCCAAGTTGAGTCGTTTTTTGCCCGTGACAGTAAATGATCTCTCCCTGTCCTTATCTCAAACCTCAAGCCTTTTTGTTATATTATCTCTCCCCCATTCTCTCAGAGGGTGAGTTGAGTGATTGAGTGGCTGCGTAGCTTGATCGCGAGAAGGTCTAAGCTACAACAAAACCAAAAATGGTTAGAGAACACCTGGGACATGTACCAGTGCTACAGTTTTGTGGAGACCTGATAGACCTGACAGACCTGACACCTAGGAAGGTATACAAAGTACGTAATGACTTGTGAGGGATGTGGCTCAGGTGCCTTATAGGTGCCTTTTGATTATCATATTTGTGCAGTAATGTTCCATATTGTCTTATATGCCACTGTCACTTGTTTCTTTTTTATGCAAGTGAAATATATTTTCATAATTTAATCTTTTATATTGTTGTTTCCATGATCCATTAACATGGTGAACTGTAAATCCATAACACATAAAGATGACATTGTTTTTTAAATGAGAAAAACAGCTTATTTCTGGAACAGAGAACCTAATAACTTAGAGAATTAAGTGAAAAAATCAGACACTGGAAAGCTGAGATGGCAACATCAAATAATATAATGAACAGAGCCATCATTATAGGAACAACAGAAGGTCAGATAAGAGCAAAGTTTATCTCTACCCTTAGGGAAGTACTGTGAAACAAAATACAGAATTGCCTGTTTTCATTAGTGAGTTTAAAAAAAAAATCAAACACCTTACCAGTTATGGGAAAGAAAATTTGTTCTGCTTTTTTGATTAAATTTCCCCAGGCCAGAAAAGTATATAATCTGTGTTAAAGTTAGTACTCAGTGGATTTTTTTTTTTTTTGTGCACCATGTTTATTTACTTTTAAAACTTTATTTACTTTTGTAAAAATGATGAGATTGTAAGACTGAACTTTGAACAGTAGATTCAGTGTCTGTTTGCTGTATCTCCAGAATTGTATGTCAGAATAAACTTTGGAAATGAAAGACTCTAGTACTTGACATGCTAGTTCGATGGACTGATGGATTTTAAATCCAAATCACTGTGAATCTGCAGAATAATGTACAGTTGTGTTGTAATGCCAAAAAAAAAAAAAAACCCGAACAAACTGTGTAAAGATAAGTTTTGACAATATTTCTCTAAAATAAAAATTCTGGGCTTAAATCACAGGTTTGAATTTTCTTGGGTTCAAACTAAAGGAACAGTTTACACAAACATCTACAAAATAAGCCATATTCATTCACATATTGGTACATTGCACCATTTGCAATCTTTGTGGAGTACAGTGCACCGTTGCATCTTTCTGACCATTAACACATGTCGTGATAGGACAAGGGGTAATGATTTTAAAATAGAGGGAGGTAGATTCAGACTGGATATAAGGAAAAAAAAAATGTTTACAATGAGGGTGGTGGAACACTGGAACAGGTTGCCTAGAGAGGTGGTGGATGCCGCATCCCTGGAAACGCTTAAGGCCAGGTTGGACGGGGCTCTGAGCGACTTGAGCTAGTGGGAGATGTCCATGTTCCTTGCAGGGGGATTGGACTAGATGGCCTTTAAAGGTCGTTCCGACCCAAACCATTCTATGATTTTATGATTCTATAAGCTCATCTACCTGAGGCTCAGTGTAGCTGGCAAGCTACAGCAGGTATCTCAGTAGTAGACTATGTCTAAACATCATAATTAAATCAGCATTAAATAGCCGAGCAGGCTCCTGAAAGTGCTCCTCTGGCTATGTTTCAACAATCATAATTCAGGAGAGTGGTTTTCTCTAAGTTGTATTTGATCTAATTTACTTTTATTAATTATTATACAATTAGTACATGAAGAAATGCTACGTTCTTGCCTCAAGCATCTCCCAGTCAAAAGGCCTGACTAGTTCTTACTAGTGGTTTTCATTACATTTATTTTGAATTTTGAGACACTATTTCTGGGATTATTGAAATGAAGAGATGGTAAAATGGACAGCTGGCAGGCTTTTCAGGCTTCTTAAGAGGGAAGAGGATGGCAGTGCCAAGAGCAAACAAATGGCGTGGGTGAGACACAGTTCTTCAGTGCCAAGTTCAGTAAGGCCTGTCGTTTTTATCAGTAAGTTTCCTGATACCGATCCTACTGCTAATACTATTTTCTTCCTTGAGTTTTGAAACATGCCCAGACTGATATTTGATAACTTCATCTTCTATCTTTGTCTTCTATATTCGTACAAGATAACAACAATCTTCATTATCTGCCTGCACATAAGTAAATACAAGAAAAGCACATTTCAGTCCCTAGAATCATTCTTGTGATTCTCCTGTTTTTATGTTTCCCCTTCCTTTTGTCTCTAGCTATTACCTAGGGCTGTAAATTCTTTGGTGCTGAGATCCTCTTTGTTTTATCCCTGTAAGTGTTACCATTCCAGTAGACTGAAATGTTCATCTGCGTCTTCAAATGTTGCAATAAGAGCATACTGTTTCAAATCCTACCTTTACCCAGTGAGAGCTGAAGATGTAAGTATATCCAGGACATTATCCATTAATATTTTTATAAATAGAAACAATGAAATCCATTTGATTAGTTTCCAAATCCCGCACTCAGTTAATGTTCATAAATTTTTGAATAGATGAAAGTAATTTCAATTTATTAAAATATTAATGAACATTGACTAAATTAACGTGAAAGTATGGGCAACCTTTCATAAATGAAGAGATACTCATTTATATGTGAATATAATTTGCCTGTCCAGTAATGTGTCCCTGCTGGAACATGTAAGAAATGCAATTAGTCATCACGTCAGGACACACAATACTATTATTTTAATAAGTAATACAAAAGCACAAATAGCAAATCTTAAGAACATTGTGAGGAGTAAGATGTAAATGTAATAATATGATATAACATGATATAAGCATCTGTGATATTTTTGCATAAGAGGTACACTGAACTATTTTGGTTTAGAAAAGAATTTGTAAAACTATATGTATCATTTAGAAAAAGAAAAAGAAAGCATCTGAATTTAGTGAATAAATTTTATTTTTCAATAATCAGTCTTCTTGACTGTTCTCGAATTTGAAAAAGATTGTAAAAAAAAAAAAAAGGAGCATTACCAGGACTATAGGGTTAAATGGATCCACTGAAGAAAAAGTTTAGAGAGGTATTATTTGTTTAAAAAACAACACTTTTAGAAGTTACTGTCTTCAGACTAAAAATTTGGACTAGTAACAAGCTGCTACACAAAGAAAGTGTGGCTCAATGCCATCTGACACGTTTACGGTAGACCTGATTCTCCAATTGTTATTCTCCTGTTGCAATGAAAGTTTCAAATTATATTATTGCCTCCAGATTTTATACTTGCTTATGAATACCATAAACAAAAATTTTCATTTTCGCTGTCACTTATGTTCCTCTGTTCATATAAACTCAAAGATCTTTTTGCCAACTTTATGTGTTCTTTAGTAGAATCTTTTTTTTTTTTCCCCTGTTATACCTTTCTAATTGAAAGTTGAGTTCGATCTCCAGAGGGTAGAAAACAGGGAGCAGGGTGGGAAACAAAAGGGAAACACCTTTTCTGAAAGGTATGTAGGATCTTAAGTATTTACAAGACTGAGCTTTTCTTCATTTGGGAAAACATAAATATCCCTTTACTGATTCACTGGAGCATTTTTTTTTTGTGCGTAACTGGTCACCAACAGGCTTCAGAAGATTAAAAAGTTAAAATTTTACATTTCTATGAGTTTCTTTAGCTGATTAAAAGCACATAATATTGTTCAGGTCATTAGTAAAAAGACCAACAGCACCAAACACAACCTCCTGCCTTCCCCCAAAACAAGCAGCCAGGCAAAACAAAGCTAAGCATTATATTTTTCTGCATTTAGAAGAGAGCCTAAAGCCTTGTTACTTCATCTTCAAGTTCACTTTTTACTGATATGGATGGTAGATGGTACTGCTGACTACTTCTGAAAATTAGACCATGTGTTAATACCAAAATTGGAGTTGGATGAAGAGACAGTTTTAATGTGTTAAGTACTCGCTGAGAAATCTTCAAGCTTTTTTGGTTTTGGTTTTTTTTTTTTTTGGTGTTTCTTCTGCCTTGCATGCTTCATCACGGCTCTTAGGGAAAGGAATATGTCCTTCCCCCTTACAACAAGCAGTGTAGATGCAAAAGTACACAGTGGAGATACGGGACTCAAATAATACCTGCTTCCTAAACTAGGAGCAAGTTTGAAGCATCTCCTTTAGTTTCTACCACAGAGAGTTCTCTATTTTTGTATCAATAATTAAAGATTGACTAAAGCAAGAAACCAGGACAAGGATCTCCAACATCCCAAAGACAGTAGGACCTCACTTTCCCACTGTCTTTGGCTGGAACATTTTCATTTTACTTTTACAGCGTCTGAGGCAGGCACCATGGTCCAGGGGGCATCACACTTAACGGGCGTGTGGGTACATCAGGCTCACATTTGTACTCTAGTAAATAGTTCATTGGTTATACAAGGTGGAACAGGTCATCCCACACACAGTGACCGATAACCTGATAGTAAACACATGCCACTGGGCCTTGAAAATCGGTTGAACAGTTTATAGCCTGTGTAAGGCAAATGTTCATGTTCAAGAGCAGTAATTTTAATGTTTGATCGTAAAGGCTGCATGGGGTAATTCATTGCTAACCCAGCATACTACTGTGGACAGGGTTCAAAAAGCAGCCCTTACCAAAACTGAATTAATGTTTTTGCAAAGAGTTTATTTTTCATCAGATTTCTTTCTGGAAAAATATCTTCCTTAAAATCTTTTGGAAAGCAAGCACTGGATATTTAGTTATTGGTATGAATCCTGCAGGAATTGAAATGGACCTGTGAGGTAGGCTGGATTTTATACCAGTCTCCCCAGGCAAAGGAGAGAAAGTTACATCTCCCATGGAGTTTGTGGATAACTTAGTAATAATAGAGGGATTTTTGACTGAGGAGCACTCTGCAAAGGTTTAGCAGGTGGTGAGATGTGACCCCAGCCAGGCATGCTAACTATAATTGCTTCATGTTCACCTTGTGCTGCCCCAAAGGGTTTTGGAAGTCTCCGTCTGTTACTTCCCACATCACAAGTGGATTGTAATCTCCTTGGGGCAATGATTACCTTTTCACGATACATATACAGTGTTTTATACCGAAGGGCTAAGCAAGCCCCAATGGTGGCTTTTACATGCATCTGCAAAATAAGTAATTCAGCCCCAACAGTAAAAAATATTTTCTACTGGGACTATTCGCTGGTAATACAAGAAACCTTGTTACAGAAGTGCTGTGAGAGCTGCTCTGTTTTGCCTCTGCCCATGCGTCTTTCCTCTCTCCCGTTCGTTAGGAGCACAGCTCTCATCTCAGATGTGCAGAGCAATTCAGTGACTTGCTGCTATTTGTACAATGGGCTGGGGAGAAAACATAAAAAGTAAAAAGTAGGTTTCTCTGTTCCCAAGGCATTCCTTTATAATACATATCTCTCCTCATCACTTCTTTCCTTTTTCCTCCGTGAGGTTCTCTTTCCCTCATGCAGCTTAGCTCAGCTGACCTTTTTTCTCTCCTGTTTCATGGGGATATGGCATCTATTAAAACTGAAAAGAAAGCACAGAAATACCTGAGTTCCTTCTGTTTTGACATCGTGTTGCTGGTCGTGGGATTTTTAGAGGTGAATAGACTGGTTTTTTTTCCCTACAAAAGGTATAGTAATTTCCTGCTTTCAAGTATGACTCACATCATGGAGTCAGGATGGCTTACTATTCAGAGTGGTTTCTGATTCTTTGTTTACAGTTTTATTATTTCTCCACTTCCTTCTTCATGTTTTACTTCAGATTTTTCTTAAAGCCCTAACTTTTTTTTGTTGTTTCTCCAGGTTTCACTGTCACATAATAATAATAATATTAATCCTTCTGTACCTTAGTTGCTGTTGGGGCTTTCAGATGGGTTTGGTGAAGAAATCAACACAGTCTGTAGTTTTTCAATTTATTCATAAATGAACAAAATGGTCAAAAAAGACAAGCCTACGTGTTACGGATGTGCTCTTCAGTTAGACATGCTCATGACTAAAGCCCAACTCTGCTCTAAAATTGACTTTAATCAGAGTGGAGGCCAAATTATCTTCTGATCTGTTACAGCCTCTTTCCCCCAAAACTCCATCCCAGAACGGGCACAGGGTTTCACACTGCTCAGATGCTGTGATGCTTGTAAGGCTGTGTGCAACAGTATCATGAGGAAAAAATCACCTAAATTTTAACTAAAAATATTTCTATATTTTTAAATTATCTTAATTTGCTTCTTCTTTTCCAGACTAGCTAAACATGACTTTGCTGTCCTGCTAACAGCTGGCTTCAAGATGCTTTGTTCAAAGCAAATTGTTATGATAAGTGAAACAGAGTATCAAATATTTGACCTGAAGTCTTCTATGTTGTCAGTCTTTGCCATGCATTGCTTGCAATGTTTGTATCATAGGAGGGTTTTTCAGTATTCAGTCAGAGCGATAGACAAGGATAAAAAGGGATATAGAACAGAGCTGTATCAAATGAAAATCTATTTCTGCAAGGATCCGGTGCTTTATTTTACTAACCATGTGCAAAGTCAGATACTGTAGTAACAGTACAGTCAAGATGTCTAACCCTCTACTATTCTGCAACGAGACTCTTCTTGGTAACTTCCCTTTAAATGGTAGAAATTTCCAAATAGTGGCAAGTAGATGTAGAGAAGAACTTCGAGAAGTAGGAGAGCATTGTTTAAGAATTTTTTATGCAAGAGATGATATTGTGTTTTTAATCAAAACTGTGAAGCAGTGCTCATTTTTATGTGAAGACAGGTTTATTTTTGTCCCGTCATTATGAATGATAGATGTAAATTGGATGCAGTCTGATATCTTGATTTTTCTTTTTACATGAAAAGGAAAATTAATTTTTTAATATAATTTGCACAATGAGTAATAAAGTGACACAGGAAGCAGAGACGAAAGAACTGTCATATGAAAGGAAATTTTATTTAGTCAGGTTATGATCTAATTTTACATCTAGCCAATCATGACAAAATCCCTGAGGACAGGCAAAAAGCTAGAGTAAAAAAGAAATTTCTTATACAAAAAAATCTCTTTTAACCAGGAAACAGCTGGAATAATGCCCAATCGTGCATCCATATGATCAAGAACTATCAGTTCTCCATTTGTTCAAGTACAATGTATGTCTTAAAAAAAAAAAAAATTAATACTGTAAACATTTGGGCAAAAATAGGTAATCATGAACGTGTCCATTGGTGCTAGAGACTGTACCACGCAGGGAGTGACAGAAGGTCATGACTACCTTGTGTGGGCATATTCTGCCCGCAGGTGAGATATAGAAGAAAGCGTATCCGTGGGAGTAATGCACATACAGACCATAAGAACTACTTAAACTGTGGAAAATACTTTTCCTGACTTCACAATCCATTCGATGTGTTGAGTGGGTGGGGAAGGTAGAAAGGAAAACTACGAATTTCATATTTCTGTCCCCTTGGACATCCAAGACTCGTGTAGCAAGATTCTCTCTCTTTTGGCTCCAGTCTTTCGTACCTTTTTCCCTTCACCTTCATGAGAATGATTTTTGCAAGTGTCTGGTCAAAAGCAGAGGAGAGGAAGGTTACCTATGTGGTCACCTTGGCTGTGTTCAAGGCACAGTGCCAGCCTTCTGCCTGCCCTGGCTCTGCTCGTGGTGCCCTGTGCCTACTTTGCCGCGTTGGAGGCTCAGTTTCTGCGCTGTGCAGCTGACTGCTGCCTTTGCTTTTTACTGTGTGAACTGTTGTGAGATTCACCTTGTCTTCTAACGAGTTTATATGTGAACTCTCTGTATGAGCTTACAGATATTGGGCCATATACTGTGACCTCAGCAATAGCCTCTGGATGCTAACTTAAGGAGCTAATTATCATGACGACTGACTCTTTCTTACATGTCACTGTACGTGTTTGCTCTGTACAAGCAGACAAATGAAATCCTTAACCTGAGCTATTCAAACTCTAAATGAAGACACAGAGAGGCAGGATGTATTGTGAAGACTGAGGAAGCGTTTGTCTTGGAATTTAATATGTGCAATTTGTTGGCTTCTTTGGGGCATTGTGGAAAAATTACTCTTCAGGAAAGACTGGGGTGTGAAGAGACGAGTAAATCAGGTTGACATGTAAGGTAGAATGAACAAGACGAACTGACAAAAGAAGGAGAAAATCTTGTTGAGGCTTATTTCTTTGGCAGGGTTTATTAGTGAAGGAGAGGTAGAGGATGAAATATGATGGGCTCTGATATTCATCCTGTAATTTAGTGTGTGCATGTGCACTACAGTGTTTTCTTCTTCCCCACATTATGCATAATTCAGATATTCCATTCCATGCTGGTAAGGATTCAGATTTATAACAGTTTTAATTTCTAATCTACTCCTGGTGCCTATTATGTCTATATATTATGTCCATATATTATGCCTATTATGAAAAGCCGTTTCTCTCAAAGCCTGCATATACGCTGTTTGTGGCATATATGCAGAACATCTGTTGATATGATTAGGAAATTGAGTTTCCAGCTCCTGATTAAAAATATCTGGAGCATTCCCACACTTAATGCATTAAAGTTCAGCTCTCAGACTGATTGCAGTATATGACCCTGAGAGTTTTAAATGACCTGGTATTTACTGCAACACCATCAGGTAATGGGTGGAAATTAGCTGAATGGCCTGTTTCACCATTTGCTAGTATAACTAGCTCTATTTAACATTGGGAGCAAGAGTAAAACAATATTCTACTATTAATATTCAGATTATCAAACATTACTCTACAATTTTGATTCCTCTTCTCTCTGCAGTCCTATCCTTTGGAGCTGTAGGGTTCAACTTTTATTATTTATTTAGGTAATGATCTCATGGGATAATGATTATAATTTATTCTGTACCTAGTTTAAAACAATAAGAAAACAGACTTTTTAACATAACCACTGTAAATGAAATGAAGTATGTATGGAGTTCAAAAACTCAAATATATCAATACTCTGACAGACTCAGGAATCCTAATGGAATGCAATACAACTATATGCAATTTT
This sequence comes from Chlamydotis macqueenii, assembly GCF_036417535.1. NCBI lineage: Eukaryota > Metazoa > Chordata > Aves > Otidiformes > Otididae > Chlamydotis > Chlamydotis macqueenii. Next base: position 125,228,012 of record NC_141557.1, read on the forward strand.
AGGCATTTAAAATATTGAATGTAAAACTACAAAGATGTAAAGAAATCATTTTTATAAGCTGTCAATCAGAGTAGAAACACATGTTGTAGAAATTTTTCCATTTGTCTTAACTGAAGGAAAAAAGACGTCAAGGCACACTTTTGGAAATGTGGTTTATTTTAAGGGCAGGATAAATGAGTTAAGACTCACAGAATTAGTACTGAAAAAGAGACTTTTTCACCTCAAAGCCCTTCATTTAAATCCCAGTCCAGATTGCTGTAGTCGCTATCACCTGAAGACTGCTGGGAATCTTTTTATCCTGATGATAAAAACCAGCGTGAGGTACCTAAAACAGGAAGGTAAGCAAGTGAATAGATGTAGAGACTTTGGTGCTTTCTGATGTCCTTAGTAAGCTAAAACTCTTTGAGTATCACAGTGCTACCTCTCTGATACGTATTTTGTTTGTCCAGCCTTTTTATGTCTAGATTTCTACATCATGATCTGTATCATGGTCACTATGAGACCAGAGGTCATCCATAAATGTGAATTAATAGTACCAGAGAGAGAGAATATGTCCAGTAATAATTGCAGGTCATTTAGAGCGAAACGCTTTGTTACACAAACTTGCTTATTTTCCTTTCTCAGGCATGGTATAAAGAAGAATGTCACAAGCAAAAATCATGTTTCTTTTCTGCCATCTAAGGTTTGAATTCATGGATTTGAAGCTTCCCAGAAGTCCAGCTGAATGAAGAAAGGCCAAAGCTCAATTCAGTTAATCCACACCTGAAACTTTTATTTTGCTAAGAAAATGTCCTCATGATCTGCTGCTTTAGTCAACTTGCTGTATTCTGATTTCTTTCCTTGCTAGACTGGAAGCATTAACAAATGGGGAAGGCGTAAAATATTTAAAGCCTGTAACAAACAGCAAAATTATCTATTCCACATGTGTGGCATTACACTGAGTGTTTTAGGGCAGCATTTGCAGCTTGTTAGCTATTGCCAGGATGTTTTGTTATATTTCACTGGAGTCCATCACAGAAGTAAAAATAAACTTTGGAATATACTTTGCTATTTCAGTCTTCCTTTCTCAATTGCTTTTGGGTAATCCATGTTGGATTCCAAAAGAGAGAGTAAGAGATTTACTGCATTGCCTAACGAGTGACTGAAAATGATATAACTGGAAGTAAACCTTGGAAAACCTCTAAATCCCTCCACTCATTTGGCTCTTGCTGTTTCTGTATCTTGCTGCGCTCTTTGTATGAGCTGAAATATTTTTATTTAACTGAAGAGGAGAGTAAGTCAACCTAAGGTTATAAAACTTCCATTTGGGCCTGAAGGAAACTCATTAATGTCCACAGCATGGGGTCCTCTCATGGTAGGACTGCCACCTGTCATCGGCTTAGCCTGAAAGCATTGACTAAAAGAAACATGTGGGAGAGTACATATATAAACAGCAGAATAAAAAGAGTATCACTGTCCCTAGGGAAGAAGTGGAGAATATTTGAATCAACATGTTTTTTAAGCTTCCCTGGCCCACTGTCCAGTTAAAGCATATTTAGAATTTTGTAGCTTTTTATTTTCCTTATCTGCAGTCTCTTCCTTTGCTATATCTTTGGGCTGAATTGCCTGGAGTTCAAAAAGCAGAAAAAAGTAGTGGCTTAAAGTGTGTAAGAACCTAATAATGAAAAATGAAGGAGAATTAAACAGGATTTTGACAAGCCCCACCAACCTGGGGAAGTCCCCTATTAATAAATCATAAGAGCAAGGGATTCAATAAATGAATCAAAATATGTGTCCTGGGTCATTACAAATAACACTGTGCTTGAAGGAAGACTTTTTCTAATAGAAAGCATTGTTAATAAAGAAGGCTCTTTGCAGCCATTGGGATTTTTTTTTTTTTTGTAATAACAGTGGTGCCAGTTGGCACTGGATTTCCTAGGTAATTTTCTACATTTCTATTGAAGTAATATATTGAAGATACTGTAGGGACGTGCGCACTCAGGTTTCTGTTGCTGTTGTTTTTTCAATTACCCTCTTTGATGTAAAAGGTCAAAGGATAAATATTTGATTTGACCAAATCTCCTGTGGGTCTACAGTGGAAGTTTCAGCTTGTTTCTTACCAGAAATGGGTCCAGGGTGGCTCTTGGCATAGCTGTAGCTGCCAGATTGCACATAACACACAGAGGTGCAGCATGTAAAGAGGATCTTGTGGCTGTCTCGGCACAGGAGTTTACATGGACGAGGTTTCTTCCATCCATTTCACAGAGGGTTCAGCTGCTAGGTCAGGCTCTCAACGGGTGTAAATCCATATTGCTCCAGTCATTTTTTGGAGATAGAATGACAGGTGCCAGCTGAGATTTTTGCATCCTTAACATCCATACATATGTCAGCAGAGAGCCAATAGACTGTCAACATGCTGGAGGGGAGGGATCCAGAGGGACCTTGACAGGCTGGAGAGGTGGGTGAACCTCATGAAGTTCAACCAAGCCAAGTGCAAGGTCCTGCACCTGGGTCGTGGCAATCCCAGGCACAAATATAGGCTGGGCGGAGAATGGATTGAGAGCAGCCCTGAGGAGAAGGACTTGGGAGTGATGGTGGATCAGGAGCTCAACATGAGAGGGAATGCGCCGTTGCGGCCCAGAAAGCCAACCACATCTTGGGCTGCATCAAGAGGAAAGTGGCCAGCAGGTCGAGGGAGGTGATTCTCCCCCTCTACTCTGCCCTGGTGAGACCCCACCTGGAGTACTGCATCCAGTTCTGGAGCCCCAAACATAAGAAGGACATGGACCAGTTGGAGAGGATCCAGAGGAGGGTCATGAAGATGATAAGCGGGCTGGAGCACCTCTCCTATGAGGACAGGCTGAGAGAGTTGGGGCTGTTCAGCCTGCAGAAGAGAAGGCTCCGGGGAGACCTTATAGTGGTCTTCCAGTACCTCAAGGAGGCCTACAGGAAAGGTGGAGAGAGACTGTTCAGTAGGACCTGTTGTGATGGGACGAGGGGTAATGGTTTCAAAATAGAGGGAGATAGATTTAGATTGGAAATTAGGAAAAAATTTTTTACAGCAAGGATGGTAGAACGCTGGAACAGGTTGCCCAGAAAGGCCATGGATGCCCCATCCCTGGAAACATTCAAGGCCAGGTTGGATGAGGCTCTGAGCAACCTGATCTAGTAGGGGATGTCCATGTTCCTTGCAGGGGGGTTGGACTAGATGACCTTTGAAGGTCCCTTCCAACCCTAACCATTCTATGATTCTTTGATTCTATGACCTATAGACTCCAGTTGATGTGTCCAGTCCATTTTTTTTTTTTTGCCAAGAACTTGATGGTACTCCAACGATTCTCGTAAATGTCCCAGAGCTTCAGCTTTAGCATTTCTCCACTGTAGGGTATTTTGCCTCCCATAAAGTCCCGCAAAGAAACTTACTTCTTCACTGTTATGGATGTAATCTGATGTGTTCTCATGTTCCTTTAGCATAGACCCTAACTAGGGATATTGGAAACTTTCACAGAATATTTGGTGTAATGGTGTTTGATGACTTGCCAAAATTGTGGATGGATGGAGTGATACCACAATCAGCAGATTTTTCTATGAACAGTAGTAGAATTTAATATGAAATTAAATCAAGATTGAAAATTTTTTTTATTTCTTGTTAAAATTATTATTTAGTCATGTGTGGTGGTGGACAGGGATGGCTATTCCTAGCATCTTGACACTTTCTGCTGTTAAAGAGCTTACTGTCTTCTGATTTCATCTCTACCTGAGGAGATATAGACTGATCAAACATGCAAACTGAAGGGAAGGCAGCCACAGTCAGTCCTTTTTTTCCTTAAAAAGCCTGCTCTCAGAATTTCTAGTTCACTGGAAAATAGTTTGGGAAAAAAAAAAAAAAAGGTTCAATTTGGATTGAAAACAAATTCTGAACAAACAGAAATTTATATGAAAAAGCAATCCTACATTTTAGCCAGCTTTATTCTGAGTAAATACCCCTCTTTTGTGATACAATCACTTGAATCTCATATTTTGTATACATTGCAGGTAAAAGCCGAACCCTCAGTTGAGTTAATTGACTTCAGTGATATTCCAGAAGGCACAAAGCAAAGCGTATTGTGTCTACTTGAGAACTTATTTTTTAATCATTCACTCATTCTACTAAATACTGGGGTTCAAGCAGAAAAGGAGGAGAAAGATGCTGTTATGTTCTGCTTTTTTTTTGAGAGTATGAACTGGATGTTAATCTCTGGCACAGAAACAGGATGCTTAGACACTTTTCTGATGAAACTTTTTTTTTGCTTTTATTTTTCTCTCGTGTTTAATTGCATTTCTTCTTGCAAGGAAATTTTCCTTAGAGCTTCTTTCATACGGCATAGAAGAAGAATGAGCATGACACTTTACAACATTTCTTGGCCTGGTTTTCACCTATGAAGAGGAGACATTTTTTGATCATGTAATTTAACTGTCATTATCTTTATACTTATCTGAGTATGAAGTACAATATGCCTAGTTATGTGCCTTCATATTTCAACATCATATAATCAATAGCCCCCTGTGTGATAATTATTTAGGAACAAGATCTTCCATGTTAGTTACATTGAATTGTATGTTACTGAAAAGTAGCCCCGTTCAGGGGAATATTTTATCCTATTGAAATGAATAAGGTATTATTCAGCATAAGAAAAGGAACTTAACCTGACCCAAAATAATTGTGGAGTCATTAAGACAGAATCACAGTCTTATTATGCCAATAGCTTGTTAGGAAGATTTATTTGCCAGCACATAATGACTCACAGTTATTCCTCCTGAAAAATAGCTAAAGAGAATTTACTATTCATTGAAATAGTTTGGATCCTGCAACATTTGGGACAATCCAGTTATGTAACTAAACTTCAGACATATATTGAACAATCTCATTCAGATTCATACTTCATAGATCCATTTTTGGCTAAAGATGAAACCTATATATATCCAAAGGTGGAGTGCAAGACTTCTTTCATCTGGTTAAATAAAGTCCTTACATAGGTGCGTTCTTTTTCTCGCTAAAAAGTCTTCATTCCTTCTTTTATCTGTAAGTTGTACAAAGGTTGCAGGAAGAATTTATCACCAATTCTGCTTTTCACCAAGGAATCAGAGGTTGTTTATTTAAGGCAAATAAATAGTTAAATCTAGCAGATTACCTTATATCCCAGGTTGCTTTGTCTCAGTATTAGCATCAAAATTTGCCCTTTGCTCATTTATTTAACATATACTAGTATCTTGATATTTCTGTACGTTAAACAAATGTCCAGAAACCACCTGAGTAACTTCAGTATTTTCACTATTGATCATATAGTGATTTTCTGTCCCTCTTGTTTGGGTTATAGCTCTATGAGACTTCAGAAATAAACAGCATCTATTTAAATCCATTTATGTTGTTGTAAAAAGGTTTAGATAATTGTGTGTGTGTCTGTCTGTGCACTTGAATTTGTCTGTTACAATTAATTTTTACTTTTCTGTCCATTAAACATTGCCAGTATAAATTCACATTTTCATACTTTCTGTTCATTGGTGCTGTTTTTATATGTCATTCACTGAATTCAGATTTCAGGTAGGAAAAAGGAAAAACAGAAAAATGAGTGTACTGATGACAGGGAGTTGGTGGATGTAAAGTTTGTAAGGTGTGCCAGTGTGCAGAGATGTAGATGTCCTGCTGTATACATGGACATTTCTGTCCTCACGTTTCTGATACTCTCTCCTTGTATGATTTTTCATCAGACATGATCACCTTGCAGAGGTGGACAAAAACGCATTTTACATAGCACCTTTGTTGACATATGAATTGTTGACATAGATGTATTTCTGATTTTGTTTTCCTTTTCTGTATTTTTGTCTTGTGTAAATATTGTTTAAAAGTTTGATGCAGATTCAGACTTACTCTGTGAATCGCTTTTCCTCTATCTAGTCCTTAGTGAACAATGGGTTTCCTTGAGAATTACATCAATGACCAATATTAGGTCGACAACATTAGGTCATCAGCATACCTATGGAACGAAGGAAAACAAGCATTGATACAAGAGCTTTATCATATTTTATATCTTGTTATTATGACTTATTGCAACTTATTTAAAGGGAATCTGAACATATTAATAGTGACCTGTTACATTTTTAGTAGTTTTAAAAGTTTCTTTTAAAAGGCTTTAAAATACCCCAAAAATGTATATTAGGGAGTATCTTTGTGTGCGCAGATGTAAACAAGTATATTTGCAATTTCACACTTTCATAATTGCCTACTGAAAAGGAATCCTCTGATATGACAGGTCAAAACTTCCCTTCTTCACATTACTTAATTGCAAAATAAGAAAAGATCCTCTAAAAATCTTGTTTTCAGGTTTTCAGGTGCTTTTTTTCTTCTTTTCTAGTTAATAATTTTTTTTTTTTGTTTCACCAAGTGCTCACCAAGTCTGTTAGCCCAATCATATTGAAGAGTTCTTTACTCTGTAAGTAATAATTTTTACTGGTCCCATAATAAGAAAATGTACTTACTGTGAAGGGTGATGAGGGAATAGGATGCTGTGAAATTACAAAAGAAGTTTCAAGGGGTGATGGCCCATCCCTGGAAACATTCAAGAACAGGTTGTTTGTAAATAAGGTCCAGCAGAGTATCTCCCCTCTTCTGCTTCTTGATCATCTGTGTCATGAAGTTGTTATCAATGCATTCCAGAAACTTCCTAGATTGCTTGTGCCCTGCTGTGTTGTCCCTCTAGCAGATCTAGAGGTAGCTCAAGCATCATTACTTTTTATTGTTAAATATTGTGGCAGCTCCTCTGATGTGGCTGCTGTGGTGGATATTGGATAAGCATGTAGCACAGAGGTGATTTGTGTCTGAGAGGATAAGGGGAAAGTCTGTGGATGTGGTGAGAAAACTTAGAAAGATAGCTCTTGACCTGAACACATGATGAAACAATGCTGAAGCCATTAGGAAAGTATTGCCTATTGAATTCAGAGAAACAGGTCTTTGTATAGTCTTTGTGAGCAAGCAGGATCACATTAAATACACCAGACCCCCCCCACACACCCCTTACTATCTCCTCAAAATGCAAACATTTTACAGAGCTCTGGAATTTGGCTAGCACCCAAAGGTTAACAAAATGTTATGAATACTCTTTGCTATATTCTTTGTTGTCTCTCTTTAAAACAGCTAATTGATATTTTTATTTTCTTTTGCTAAACAACACACTGTATAAATAATACATTGGACAAAATTAATCTCTGATGTAATTCCATTAGAATAGCTTGACTATAGTGAAGTAATATAAGGGGTGCATTTGGCTGATAAAATTTACATGCTCTCACAAGGACTTGATGTTTTTCAAGCTGTGTAATTGGAACCAAACAATTACTACAATAGGTCAACAACTGTCTATTCCATGAAGTGCACATCATATTGTCAGAGAAATTATAGGTGGTTTTCTGTGCCGCTGCACAGTGCTTTGTGAGATTAAGCAAGGTCACAGAATATGAAAATCCGGAAAAGCTTGTGACGCCTTCCTTATCTCTACAGATGTATTTTCATCATGAATTTCAGCACTGTAAATTTAAATGATAGAGATTTTTTCCTTGCTAGTTCTATTTTCAAAGTGTTTGAGAGAATCTCTTCTTCCAAGGTTGGTTGCCACTGAAGCAAAATATATGGCTGTCTTAGTGGAAGAATAATTTTACAAGGTAATGCTTTTCAGTCTCCTAACTGTACATTTTCAGTCCCTCGTAGATTAGTAATCTTATCCTATTCCAGACTGTATGAAAAGACTAAATAGGAAAGACTTCTCCTGGGCCTAAAAATTTTTCTTCTTTCAGTCTGTTCCCTCAATGATTGGGTAAGTTCACTCATGACAAAACTCAGTGTGTATTAGTAGACTGCCACCAGGGATGAATATATCCATATATTTTCATTCTGAGAGCGTTTCCTCAGGATATGCAGGTCTTTCTTTTACACTTTTGTAGACATACTCTTGAAAAATTGAGAAGGAAGTAATGATAAACTCAAATAGGAAGCATCAGGAAATAAATGACAAGAAAAAAGAGGTATGTTAGAATGGCTCATAGTATTGATCATATTTCCTCAGAAAAAATGAACAAGCATCTAAGAAACAAAAGGAAGGATAATGACCTGATTGACTTCTACGTGCCATTATTCAGTTGTCATTTCAGGCCTCTTGCTTCTGACTGGGGAATGCAAAGCTGCAAACTGAACTCAAGATTTGAAACTAAAGCAAGAAAACCTGTCTAGAGTGAAGTCAAGTTTACAAGAAAGTCAGCTGTCCAACAAATCACCTCTTACTTTCTTTAAACATATATAAAAAAATGTCCTTTACTTTTAATGTCTTGACTTCCCAGCAATGTGTGAATTTTGTTCTGAAGAAGCCAGCATAGCATGATTTTTAATGAGCAGGACGAGCTATACTTGGGAAGGTCTTAAGTTGAAATGGGGCTAACTATGATGCACAAATATCTCAAGTTTTGTCTTTTGATCATGTGGGAAGTAAACAGCATTTTTTTTCACTTGTAACATAAAAAGCTGTAGCCTAGAGATCAAAGGATGGCTAAAGAGTAAATAGCTGTAAGAAACATGCTATCAACATGAAAGGAAAAGAGAAGTATTCAGTAACAAAGCCAGTTATTATGTAACAGCATGTGAGGATTTTATTAATAAGTTGTATGTACTGTTTTGCAACAGTCCAAACAAACTGGAAAAATATTTTTTAAAAAACCCGCATAGATACATAAATATATCCCTATCAGTCACATGATTCCTAGTCCAATCTGCAGACTACTTCCAAGTTTATTCTTACTGAATCATTTCTTTGCTTGAGAAACTAAATCTAACTGATACAAAGCTGGTGCTCTTATTTCCTAGAGACACATAGTAGCCAGACTGATGAGCAGGAGATTTATGGTAAATGGGTATCTCCCCAAAAGTTAAGAAACTGGTTAGCATATTGGTCATGTTGCAAGGAGTCCTGATCAAGGACAGTCGAGCTAAAATTCATCTGACTCTAATAATTTATGTGGATTTGTACCACAATGATAAATAAAGATTGTTTGTTTAGCACTGCCGTAAGAGGTTGTGTTTAAACACTCAGCATAGAATTTAAATAATGTTTGATACATTCCTTAGAAACTGGAGTGCAAAGTATTTGCCCAACTAGAGCATACTGTTATCAAACCCATCTGTTTCTGGCAAGAGCTAATACATAAGAATCTAATTTAATATACAGATTAATTTGCACTTGCCTTTCCTAACCTATAACCATTTTTAAGTGAGCAACTAGGAAAATAAATTGCTACTCCTTCATTTAGAAGAAATTGCAATGATCTCAGATTCTTACTTAATGCAAATTTTTACATGTGTAAAAATTTGGAAGTTCCTTTTCCCTGAACTGCAGAAGACATCAGTTTCTACTTTAGACTAGAGTCAGGCTGATCCTCTAGGTCTAACATCCCCACTACATGTTGCCTGAGGCTCTTCAGTTGAAAACTGATCTTTGCGTTCTGGTCTGTGAGCTCCTCAATGGGCACTCTACCAAATGGTGAGTGAGGAAGCAACATGGACAAAGACTGCCTTAGAACTTTTTGCACTGTAAGTGTTTTCATAGGTCACTTGCACTGTTTTGACCACAGATGTGAGGAGGAGAGGAGAAGCCCAATAGTCACCAGGTTTTGCAGAGCCTATTACTGATGTTTCCCCAAGACTACTTGATGTCTAGAGAGGGTCTGGGATTGCACAGCAAGTGTTGGTGGAGATGGCAGTCCCTAGATCTGGCTGATCCTCTTTTCCTTTTTCCATTGGTTCCTCCTACATCTGCCTGGTTCCTAGTTGCCCCTCAAGAGCATGAGGTGCTCCTGCTATATCTCCAGAGCCTCCTACTCCCTTGCTCAGCAATCTGAGGCCTGTTCGCCAAGACCTGTTGTCAGCCTTGTTAAGGACTTTGTATGATCCTGTCCAGGAACACCCCCTGACTCAACCTTCTCTCCCTCCTCTCAGAGTTAAGAAACACTGCCTCAGACTGATACTGCAGCATGTTTTCTGGAATGGCATCCTAGACATACACTGCCTCCTGCCTGAGGCAATGTAGAGCTGAGATTCCAGAGACTGGGAGTGGAAACTGGAAGTTCACATACAGCCCTCCAGTTCTCTAGGGCACAATTTTCTGTGTAGTACTGAGACTTATGCATTCCTATCCATTCCCAAGAGCCCGCTTCTTGGTTTGGATTCTTGTGATTCTCTAGAATGCATCTGCCAGTCAGTTTCATCTGGAAAGAATCCAGTTCACACACACCAGAACCCTTCCAAGAGCTGAACAAATACATAATAGGTGTGAATGATAAGGAGATTCATTTAATTTCACTACTGCTCTGAAATAAAGAACAATAATATAGTTGTTGCCACAGATGATGCACCTTTTCTCCATGGGAATGTGATTGTGCTTGTAATTTTTATTTAAGATTTAGCATGTAAGTGTTCTTTAATTAAGTCTACTCATGCTGTTATGTCCCTTATCTGGATCAGTGGTGGAGAACTATTCTTTCTTTCAAGTCTGTCAGGTATTTAATCCAACTGTTTTTGCTGCCACAAGATATTCGACTCAAGAGAAGGGCAATACTGGGAGCACACAAACTAGGGGCAAGAATGGTGGACTGCCCTGGATAAGGAGTAATTTGAGTCCACAACCTGAGAATGGTGTCTGAGGTAGAATGTCAAGCAAAATCCAGTTCCCATATAGCCAGTATTTCGCGGCAATGTGATTTTTAGCTTGTAACTGTATTCTCCTTTGCAAACTTATTGGGAAACTTATTAATTCTCATATTTTTTATTGTTATAGGAAGAGAAGAGGATAATATTTTCCCATTATCCAGTTGGATCTCTTATTTTTGTTATTTTAAAAGACACAGTGAAAGCTTACTTAATCTAACCAGGAAAAAAATGTGGATGTAGGTGGTTACCAAACTGAAGTCTACATAATTCAGTTATTACTTTTATCAAATGTACTTCCAACAGCAAGAGCAAGATTCGTTTGTGAGCTGTGCCAACAGTTGCTCAAACTCTGATAAGTTCATTGCCATAAGCACTATATCTCAAACACTGGGATTCACCAAACCAAAAAGGTCTTTTCTGCCAGTATTCCACTATACCAGATGAATCTTGCGTTAAGCATTCCACATTTTGCATACAAAGACCTTTATATTTTCCTTAATCAGGGAATCAATTCAAAACTTGTTCTTTACACATGGCTGATTACCTCAATAGATTGTAAGGTATTAAATGTGTGAAATAGTCTATAAAACAGCTCCAGTCAATTAATCCTAATTTCACAACTCCAAAATGGAGTTTTGAAAATACCTGTAAATACTTTGGTAGCGACCTTTCTGATATGTGTACCCCACCTGTCAATACCATTTATTACTACTGCTATTTAATTCCTCTTTTATTCAAATTAAATACCTTCCAGTCATTCAAAAACTGAATTATGTTGCTGCTTCTTGCAATTGTCACACTAGTTAATTAGCTTTTGGCATGCCTGAGTGTCTGAAGAAATTGGGAAAATGATTTGTAATTGTTCACTGAAGTACAAAGAGGCACTTAAAATAAATAAAGCCACATAAATGCAGAATAATAGATTCGTATTTCAATTTAATTTAGGTGCAAGTTTTTATTTTATCAGCAAAAATTAGAAAAGCTCATTTATTTTTTATGCAAGCTATGTATTCACCACCTTTGCCTGTACCTGAGTTTAGCAAGGTTATAAAACATAATAAAAATAGTGAAAAAGAAAAAAAATGGACTTTATAGAAGCAAACTGCCAAATAAAATTTTAAAGAGTTTGTGCCATCCAACCTCTGACATTAAATTGATTCTTATTGCTAGTTTACATTGTAAGTGTGATAAACTGGAGATAGTTGAATATTGTAGCAGCTGGTACCTCGAGATCTGTGAAACCCTAAGCTCCCAGCGCTGGGTCACAGGACCTCTTGAGGTAACTTCAGGAGTTTTCAGTGGCAAAAAGCAGCATTAAAGTCAATCCAAGTAATCAGAAGAGAATTTCCATGTAGCCTTCCTTCTGGTGGCTGTGGGACTTGAGAAATACAAAGGTAGCAGACAATGCTTTTTCTTTCCTCAGTCTTGTTTCTCATTCTTGTGAGTGCGAAGGGAAGTTTGCAAAACAAGTTTTCAGTGAATCCCCCTGAGTGATTTTGTCCTACTTGTTGCACAGAGGATGACAAGGCTTTTGTTAATACTTTAAACAGTGTCATGTTTGCAATGGCTATGCCCTATTGTAAACCAACACACATTGAAAATTAATTTAGTCAAAGCAAGAGGATTACATTGATACAAACTTGGGTCAGAGACGAGGGTCAGTTCAGTAAGATCACTTTCCGTTACAGGAAATCCCAAAGCATCTCAGTTTAGAAAGGTGGTTTACTCCAGTTACTTGTTAGACAGCTCATTTTTCCTTCCACGTGCAGGATGCACAGCGTGCATGGGGGAAAGCGTGGTGTGTATATGGAGAGACATGGAGCCTGGGAAGTAGGAACTTCAGAATCCTTGCTGCCTGGTAGCTTGTTGTTTAGCAAATGTTCAGTCTCCCAAGGAGTCACGTACCTACAATGAGGATGCCAAGTGCCTTGTTAATGCAGAATTTAATGTACTGTAACAGTGGTGGCAGATAATTAGCTTGACAGACCAATAGATTTTCCAATAAAACTGATCATATAAAACTTTTTTAAAAAATTATTATTTAGATCAGGCATTGTAGCCTTTTGATGAAATTAAAATCAGTCTGGAAATAAAGACTGAGAATCTGTAGGCATGTTTGTAATTTTAGTCACTTCGTCTAAGAATTATCTCTGACTCATTTCCCCTCACTTCTTCCCTGCTCACTGTAATTCAGATTTCTTTGAGAAAAATAAACTGCTAGTGGTACATTAATGCTCCTAATTTGATCAAGAAAGGCAATGCAGTGTGGAAAATATATTTTTACAAATAGTAGCCATTTCAAATAAGTTAGCAGTATTTACAGTTTAAATTTTCCAGGTAGCAAACTGTTGTCTTTTCTGACACACTAATTTTAATTGCTCTTGCTTGATTTATTGCTATTTTCTGAACAAAATTCCTGTATAACTGTTGTGGTTTAACCCAGCAGGCAGCTAAAGACCACACAGCTGTTTGCTCACTCCTTGCTCCCCTCTCCCCCAGGTGGGATGGAGGAGAGAATCAGAAAAAAGGTAAAACTCATAAGTTGAGATAAAGACAGTTTATGAGGACAGAAAACAAAGGGAAATAATAACAACAACAATAATAATAAATAATAATAAATAAAATATAAATGCAATTGCTTACCACACGCAGACCAATGCCCAGCCGTTGCTGAGCAGCGGTGGCTGCACCCTGGTCAACTCCTCCCAGTTTATATGCTCAGCATGACACCATACGGTATAGAATATCCCTCTGGTCAGTTGAGGTCAGCTATTCTGCATGTGTCCCCTCCCAGCTTCTTGTACATCCCCAGCCTCCTTGCTAGCAGGGCAGTATGAGGAGCTGAAAAGTTCTTGACTTAGTGTAAGCACTGCTCAACAACAACTAAAACATCAGTGTGTTATCAAGATTATTCTCATCTTAAATCCAAAACACAGCACTATACCAGTTACTAGGAAGAAAATTAACTCTATCCCAGCTGCAACCAGAACAATAACATATAGAAAACATACTTTTTATCCACACTCTGTCTATGCTTCAAAGAGTAAGGCACTCTAATTAAAATGTTGGTTGTAGTCATTGAGGACTCATGGTGCTGTAGCTGGATTTGAGTGCTGTACCTCAGATGATAGCTGGGAAGCCATGGCCTCTGGAGAGGGAATCTGTGCAGGACTGGTGTCTGCTGCCTGTCCTTCTGGGGTATGTCTGAGGGCCAAGCTCATCTTGGTCACATCACAGACAAAGGCCAGTTACAATAAAAAGATCCATGGAATGATAGAATCATTTAGGTTGGAAAAGACCCCTAAGATCATTGAGTCCAGCCATTAAACTAACACTGCCAAGTCCACTGCTAAACCGTGTCCCTAAGTGCCATGTCTACACATCTTTTAAATACCTCCAGGTATGGTGACTCAACCACTTCCCTGGGCAGCCTGTTCCAGTGCTTGTCAACTATTTCAGTGAATAAGTTTTTCCTTAAAAAAATTAATACAAACTGAATACTCAGCCTGTAATTGAACAGAGATACAATAAATGACCGCAAGCAATGTTTATTCCCTGTTATCTTGTTAGCAGTTTGACTTCATCAACATGGCATAGGAAGAATATTTTGCAGTAGAAGAAGAGTGAATTGCTTTCCTAGAAGCATGTTTGCAGTGTGTGTGTACAGACACTGTTGCTCAGCTGTAGGTACACAGTAGGTGTGGGTGCAGGTCCACTGTAGGTACGGTACGGTACCTTAACAAGTGGTTGTGTGACTGAGCTGGGGAGCTCAAACCAGTTCAGGTTTTCAATTCTGCGTAAAATAATTGTCAATTACCTAGAGTTTTAACTGGATATTTAGATAAACAAAATATTTTCTATGAAACTTTCCGGGCAGGTAGATTTAAGATAGAAATGGAGTGTGGCAAGGAACTGTGGAAAGAAATGTGGCAAATCACCACATGGGCAGTGAAAATGCAGAGATTTCTTCAGAGCCCCTCTTGGAGCTGTGGGAGGAGTGGGGGCAGCATGGTAAGGTGTCCCCTTAGTAGACCTGGCTAAAAGAAGAATAACCAGCAGATGCTTTTATTTTAATTACATCTCCCAGGACGGCTTTATCTCTGTTTTTCTCCCCAGTATTACTTCTGGCGTGAAGCAGGTTTTAAAAGCATGCCTGTACCTCCGTGGTGACCTGTGGAGTGGTGCGGGAAGGTGGGTGACTGCCCTTGGCAGGGAGCACGAGCCTCCTTCAACGGGCAGGCTTTCTCTGCAGGTGGTGGGGACTTTGCCTCACTAAATAAGGCAGAAAACCTCTCTCAAACTTAGTCCTCTCCTTGCTTTGTCCTCTTATCTGTCTTTTTCCTATCTTTGTTCAAGATTGCGCGTTATGTACTTTTTTCCCCTGTTGCAGTCTAACAGGGTCACAGACACTTTAAAATGCATTGCCGCACCGATAGAGAAGAATACGAGAGACAAGGGAGCACTCTCTGATAGAAGGATGAAATGACATGTGGTTTGGCTACCAGTGCAGAGACAGCAGCTTAGATTGAAGTGAAGCACAGTAAAGGCGTAAGAGCAATCACAGGGAACTCTTACGGATCTCTGAGGGCAGAATGAAACGGCAGGCTAGGCGATGTTTATGCAGGTGGAGGTAGTGAAGAGGCCAGGACACTAAGCACGGAGCATGTGTTCAGCACTCCTGTGAGTCAAAATTCTAGTGTTCCCTGTAGGACTTTAGTGGAAAGAACTTCACAAAGGATTTTTGTGGACCGCATGAAAGTTTTAAGACGTTACTGATATGAATGAGCAAGATGATGTGTTATTGCTCCATTAACAGACAAAGAAATTTGTTAGCAAGGGTGATTAGCAAGGCAAAAAACACAAATGGCTTTTCTGCTGGGTACAAGTGGAGCAGTGTCAGAGTGTAACCATGGCAGCTGCTTTTGCTAGATACCGCCGTTTCATTAGTCTGCCCTGTATGCATATCCTTAGACATTTGCAGTACCTTTGGCAAGCTGGGGCAACCTGGAGTCCAAAGCCTCCTCCTTTAGGTGAACCCACAGCTCTCTACAGCAGCCGGATGCTCATGTAAGTCCGTCTGTACAATTTACTTATGCTCAGAATCTGCTCCATTTACTACAAAATATCTGGTGAGCAATTTCTAAAGCGGTTAATATTGCAAGGGACAGTAGGCATTGACCGCAGCAAGTTCATGAAGAAGAGAAAAGAAGTAAATGTTAAAAGGTCTGAGGCATTGGTGTGTTCAGAAGGAACATTTGTGAAAGAAATGAAGACGGAGGGGAAATTGGGCTTGCTGAAGTGTCTGCGTATGTTTTCAATAAACCCGAATGAACAGTTATATTTGGCAGAGAGCCATGGAAATCAGAGGGTATAATCTTATAACTAGGAAATTAGGAACTATAAAATGTTTTAAGTACACAAGAGGGAATAAACATATGTAATAAATTACTGTTCAAACAAGGAAAACTAGCAAGACAGCTCCTAGGCAAAGGGTGAGAATGAGGAGAAAAATGGAAACTAACTGAACCTTTGTATTTCCTGCTGAATTTTCTGAACCACACTCTCTTGGGTATTTAGAAAACTTTTGAAACCAAGAAAACATTTGTCAATGGCTTGGATAGCTTAAAAAATTAAATAATTTCTAATCTATTTATATATATTCCACTGCAGTGCCTATTAGCCCAATGCAAAAGATTTTAAGAGTTTACAGAGATGTGTAGATTGTATATTTATAATCTCGCTGTGTTTAACTGAGGTGAGGCACAATATCAGTTCAGTGCAGATGGTAGGGTTACATGGGTATCTTTTCTAGCAGATGATGCTGTGACCAAGCAAAGTTTTATTCCTTGTACGATGATGAAGAGTAAGTAAACAATTTCAGTAAATGAGTTTGAAATGCATGCTTTAGTCTTATGGATGATAAAAGTTGAGGGAATTTTTGTGCAATGTCAGTATTTCGGGGTTTCATGTTTCAAGTACTTCTCTGATCAACTCTGTTTGTAAGGACTTGTGGTGGAGCACAGAAGAAAAGCTGAGTTCTGGCAAATCAAACTCAAGTGTGTCATGGGGTTAATGCTACTGAAATCTCTGCTTATTTTTGGAGGATGAGATAAAAGCAAGGGCAAAAATGAGAAACTGAAATATTTTGAGGATGTCTGTTAATGCAAGCCCTGAATGAAGTAAGCTGGAGTACAGGCTTTGTATCTCTGCCTTCCTTCTTTCATCCAGACTCTTCAGTTTGCTGTTTCTGTATCTATGAAAGAGATCAAACAGATAAAAATCTGCCATTTTTTTTAGGAGGAATCCATCAGAATAATATTATCGACCTCCATTTGATTAAGGTGTTATGAAATTCTCGAAACAAAACAGAATATTATTTTAATATGAAAACTGGCAGAACAACAAAAGGTGATTACAATGTTGTGATTGTCTTTATCTCTTTCTAGTGGGAGTGATTCCTAAAAATAGTGTTAGCTTTTATATTAAGCTTCAAGTTAGATTTGGAATAAGATAGTAGAGATACGGGATGCAAATTTATCAGAAATGGGGCTGTTTCCATCTCATCTTGATAATTAAAGGCAGGAAATAAATCCTCATCACTTTTTTTTTTTTCTTGAGAAGTTTGCACTATTTACACCTATTTAATTTTACAGTTTCTTGTCTAGTGGCTTCTCTCAGCTCCCCAGTTCAAGCAGCACTTTCTCTTTCTGTGGTGCATGTGAGTGTTGAAGCAGTGTTTTAAAACAAAAATACTTGTAAGTACATTGCACTGATTTCGGGTTGTATCTTGGTGAACAGTGCTCCTTGTGAGATGCAGCCTGTGTGATCAAATTTTACATCTAAAAAAAAGACAAAGAAGAAGAAAAATTGAATTAATTTGTACTCTATGTGCATTCTGTTAAGCATCTGATTAAATGCTTGACTAAATCAGGGCTAGAGTATCCAAGTGTGTTGAACATCTTTCTATCTAATGTATGTTTATAGTTAAATGGATATGTTTACTAGATACAATTCTGTTTTAAGTAGAGGCTAAGTTCTGTAAAAGCATATAATAACCATTATTGCAAATATAAATACCCATTTCAGTGATAAACAAGATGCAATTCTGAAAGATCATACAGTACTGGAAATTCAAAAAAGGCCTTAAAATTATGAAATTAATAATGGTGCTGCTGTTAAGCTGTCTTCATGTTGCACCTTGTGGACCTGTCCTCTGCTTTTGAAGCAAGTCTCTGTGTTACACCCAGCAGCTTCATCTAAGTATTTTGTAGTGTTTAATTACCTATTTCAAATGATGTATGGAGTAGGAGGGAGGAATGAAGACAATAAATCAGTCAGAGATAATTGATGTCCTACATAAAAGAACTTTACTGTGGGGGCTTTAACAGGGTGGAGTAAGTAGTTAAAGAATGACTTAATGGCTAGAAAAGCAGACTCCATTTCTTTTGACTACTGGCCCATAGTCGACCTTAATAATTTCTCACCAGCTTGGTTGTAGTAATGTGAAATTGAGAAGTTTGTGAATAGTGGTGTAAATACAGACCACAAATTCACAAAGAACTATTTACTCTAGTGTCATGAGCTGAGATTACAGTCTAGTCTTTTCTCTTTCATGTTAGTAATTCAGGCTACAGGCTCAAGAACTGATTTTATTTAAATTGAAAATGAAATGGAAGGTGCACTGAACACCTGAACTTGGAGCAGAAAATTATTTAGAACTTTCCTGAAGTCTTTACTTTTGTAACAATAATAACAATAACAATAATAATAATAATAATAATAATAATAATAATAATAATAATAATAATAATAAAGCATTGAATTGTATCTATTCCTGGATTTATCTGAATGTATGCATTATTAGAGTGTCAAAAACTACCTAAACACAAATAGTCCATACTATTTTAACAATATAACATTTCTTTAAAGCTGGGAAAATATACCTTAACAAAATTTATCCTAGTGCTTGGGTTTTTTTTCTGCATGTTTATTATAACATTTTATGTAACACTTTATATTACTTATAACATTTTTTTTATATTTTTACTAGAATAAAAAGAAAATCTATCAAAGTACACCGTTTTTCAGAACAAGATATTTTGCATTTGCACGTGTACCTTTTTGCTTTGGAAGATTACTCTGTGGAACTTCTGTCCAGACTTCAAAATGTGTGCTATGTGACCTCTCGGATCAATTACTGTATAATTCAATCAGTGCATAATAACTATAACTAGGAATTATTATTACACACCTGTTTCAATCAATTTTCACATTAATAACATGATATCAACACTGAATACTCTGTACATTTAAAAGAATGGAAATCTCCTGGTATATGTGCCTTAGACAAAAGACAGGTTATGCTTCTCTAATAATGTAATCACTACGAATTACTTGCTCAATCCTGCTCACTATACAACGTTTCTGATGGAATTTTCTGTTGCATAAAACATGCTCCCTCTTTCTTTATATATTATGGCAGTTAGCTTAGACCTCTTGGGAGAAATAAAAAATTTATATTTATTTATATTCTGGCTTCTAAATGGGCAGAAAGAATCTACCTGAACCAGATATGCTCTCTTTGAGGAACTGAAATGTAAATGAAAGTACAAAAAATGCTGGTTTAGCTTAGCTCAATCCAGTGGCTCGTACTCCAGCAGCAATAACAGGGGAATGGGGGGTAAGAATCCTGCTTGAAAAGTTTATGCATAAAAAAATCATGATTTAAAAAACTTGGGACCTCCCCAAAGAGACAAGAAATATCCTACAGATACTACAATTAAAAGTGGGGCAAGACAGGAACTTGATTAAAAACCTGCAGGAAATGAAGGATGAAATAGTGAAATTTTGCTATAAAAGAAGGGGGAAACAGAACATGCTTTCTGGGTTATAAAATGCCAGCCAAAGCTCAGACCTCCTCATATGGTCAGAAACATAATCACTACCGTACATCAGAAGAGTTTCAGCAGAAGATGGTCGAAGAAGTGCGAATACATAGTAGAGGCATCACATGGCAGCAAGAGAGGAAACCGAAACAGATGGTCATAGTCCCAAGGAAGGAACGCTGTCTTGAAATTTTTGATCGATTGTGTTCTGTGGTGTTCATCACAACTTGGTTTCAGAAAGAGCCCAACAAACACGTCTATTCTGAATGAATTCACGAATTCTATTTGAGCTGAGAAAGAGAGAGAAAAATCAGACTTTATAGTGCAGTCGTCAGAACACAATCTAATATCCTTCACTGCAGTTTTAAGCCAGTGCCTAGTCCAAGAAATAATTCTTAGCTACGGTGCGCTGATAAAATTAAACAGTAGTTCAAGCAGAAAATAGCAGCTCATCTTGATTGTGGGAAGTGGTCACAGAGGCATGGATCAGCCTAATCAGCACCTACAGCCCCTGAAATATTTTTTTTCCCCTGGACGTTTATTTAACCCTTTACTACTGGGCAGAAATGGTTCAGAGATCATGGGGCAACAGCAGCGGTATGTGCTATTCTGTTCATGGCATGTCTCTAGTGGTAACCTGGCAGCTGCTTCCCGAGTTTTCCACACCACCCTCCCTACTTCCCTCTTTATTCCTCCCCATCTCTGGCAGCCGACACAGCGTGCTCACGCTGTGCACATCTGGCATGGAGCAGCATCCCCTACCCTCATCAGCCTGGCACAGCTGCTGCTTCTAAATGGGAGCTGGCCAGGCAACTGCTCCTAATGATTCCCCTGACAGCTCTTTTCCACTTACTGATCCAGCTTTCCTATTCACCACCTGCTTGATTTCCTTTCCCGAAACACCCTGGCTGCTCAAACCCACATTCTGAATCCTCTGCTCCCAGCAGCCTGCACACTAAACCCTGCTAACGCTGTTCTTCCTAGACTGGCTCCCTACATCTCCAGCTCAACAGCTACTGCTATTATCATCCTTGGATTTAAAAGAGCAAACCAATTAATGGAAGGTTTGTTCTCTTGCTCCCTGTTCTGATCCAGATCATATGTCTGCAGATTAATACTAGAAGTAGGACAAAGCAGTACTGAGGTTCTGGGTTATGAAATAAAGCTTGGAAATTGGGGTCTTTAGCTGACTATTGGGCAAGTAGTGTCTCTTGTCCTGCGAAAAAAGATCATTCTAGTTTTTGTGCCCTGGTGTTGTGGTAGAGACTGTCCCATAGGTGCAGTCAGTCTTATTATAGTTCACTTCTGTAGTTACAACCTTGGGCAGCAAAACTATGAAACACTGAATCAACCACCTTACCACTTTCTGAGACTTAAATCTGATGCAGACTTTGTTTTGGAAATTCATCACAGACCATGGCTAGTCAGGAATTTTATGATAATTGCATTCCCTTTTGGTAGGAACTAGTCTCCTTTCTGTTTTCTGTTCTGAGAGGAAGCATATTGTATTCCATAATTGAGCTTTTTTTTTTTTTCTCTCAGAATCCGACAAACCCAAGACCCCAGAAATACCTGGAACCTGGAAAATTCAGCCAGGATATGGTGATTCCCATGTTCAGTGCTAAATTCTGAGTCAGACTAGGGAAGTAAACATCATTATCTCATATTCTATATGAAGTCTATCACTCCAGACTAAAGACTTAGGCCTACCCTTTGTATCTCATATTTTGCACTTTGAAGTATTAATCACATTGTTGTGCGAGACCAAGAATGTGATTAATGTATTAGGACAGTGTTGTGGTTTAGCAGACATTCCCTTCAATGCAGGACAGCAAGATCTAATTCTTGAATCTGAATCAGGTCAAATTCAAATATGTCTTCAGCTCCCATACCCCAGGCTAACTCCCTGGTTGCTAGATGACCACTAGCACAGCATTTGCCATCCCTGGGTTCTTCCAAAATGCTATGATGAGCACAGGTGCTTCCAGTAGAGATAAGGAACATTTCTGAAATTTGAAAAAAAAAATCATTTTGGAAAAGTATTTCTCTCCTAATACTACTGCATATGTTCCTCCTGGCTATGTATTTTGGGTATGCACTCAGAACCTTGAATGGTCAATAACCTTTTTATATGCATGGTGGACTGAAATGATTACAATTCATTTATATATCCAGAATATAACAGACTGTAACTTTATAGCCTTTTAAAGCCATCTGAGGCAGTGAAGTAGGAACTCCAGCACTGTTGAAGGGGTCAGTCCCTGGTTCAGAAGCCATCACAGAGGATAAAGTAGGGGCACTGGCATTCTGCTGGAAGAGAATAGAAAGAATAGGGAGTACTCTGTGGAAAAATACAAAGAACATGAGGGCCAGGATGATTTTCTTCAAAGCAGCCTTTGTTGATGCCATCAAACGTAACTCAAATGAGTAGACGTAATTCTGACATCTCTTGCTTTTCAGTTCCACTGACTTCCCATAATTTTTTAAAATTAGTTTCTTAGCAGAGAATATTTCAATTTTCTTTCCCTCATTCCCACCAGTCTAATGATTCTTTACCATCTTAATAAGTACAATGAATGTTCTCCATTAATGGACAGGGACATTAGACAATACTGTCATTTCTGAAAACTCATAATATATTTCACAATTAAGAAAGTATTGATTCAAAATCTTTTTTTCAAATAGGAAAAAGCCAACTAATTTCCCTAATGACACTTAATGCCCTGTGAGAAGTGGTTGTTCTAGTATGAAAGTTTCCTTGATTTTTTTCACATGTTGGTTCATTTGGATGAATCAGCTTTGCCTGATTCCAGAACCTGGCTGAAATACTCTTCTGCAAATAGCAAAGAGTTATTTGTATCAGGGCTTTATTCAAAATGTTGAATTCCTACCCAACAGAAATAGAGAAAAAATCTAAATGCAAGTGACTGTGTTTTTACATACGTGAAATTTAAATCTAGTATTATCAAGTTTTTGAAACAGTAATTATTCTGTGTCACAAATTTGTGATGTACTCTTTGTTCCGTACTTCCTCCTCCATTTTATTCTAATAGATGGGTGTGTTGTTTGTAGTGCTCGGTTCTGCTTAAGGTATGAATCTAAAAACATCTGTTCAACAAACCAATGCCCCTTTGACAGTGAAGGGCATGTTTATCCAGTCAAGTGCAGACAGTCATGGCATAGTGAACAGGTGAAATGTTAACTATATGTAGTGTTAAATTCCTGCAGACACATCAGCTTGTGATTTTGCATTGCTTTGTAAGACCCGCCTTTCAGCTCTTTCAGGACTTCAAGTTCAAGTATCTCAACTCTGAGCATGAATGGAAGTGTCTGCACATAACTGTGAAGACACATTCAAATTGCTTTGATGAAATAGCAACTTGTAATACTCTCACTGAGGCCAATCTGTGTGGACTTGTGTGCATGAAAATAAGGATTTTCATGTGCGATATTGGAGTCTAATGCTTCAGGTTCCTTTTTTAGGCCTAATTCTTTCTTACTCGAATGCAGAACTACTGATTAACTATGTATTATGCTTCTTTCATTTTCATTGAAAGCAAACTTTGTGTCTAGATTAGCATTAGCATTAGTGTTTCTGAAGGGAATACCCCGATTTTCTCCTCTTGAACTGCACTTTGATTTCTGTCATGGAGAACTCTCGGAGCACATGAACTAGGTTTCTTTGAAATGAAAATAAACCAGGGGCATTCATTCGGTGAGACCAGACTAGTTCAAAGTAAGCCCCTCCATATGCTGTAGACTGAATGTTTTGCTCAATAGACCTGCTTCTGCTACATGGCATTGTTTGACGTATCACTTCTATTGCACACACAAGCTTATTTGTGCTTGTAATGAGTTTGAATGGGCAGGTGATAATTTTTTTAATTTTTTTTTTTTTTTTCAGTATTCCTCTTTACAAGGAACAGAAATCAGTTGTTTCCAATTTCAACCAATATCACTGCATGGTATTTTTAGACTATCTGGTATCTACAAGTAGCTTAGCTTTGTTGTTTTATTTGTATCCCTGCCAGCTGCAGCATATATTAATTATTTGAAAATATTGCATGGGCTGGAAACTTATCAGATGCCTACCAGGCTGCCTTTAACTTACCTAAAATTCTCATCATTATACCCTTTAATATGGTGGTCCATTGTATGCATGAGCTGTAATCACAGCAGGCTAAATCCTCTTTTATGAAATTATATAAAATATAATTCCAGATAATTCTGTACATTCTATAGAGTCATGAGCTAATTTAGAACAATTGTTCCCCAAAGTGTGATGTAGTGACAGCATTCTCCGTGAAGGACCATCTTTCCCTCTGTCTTACTGTGGCTAATACTACAGAAGAGGTTAACAGTTTAATTAATCTCTCACTATTTCTTGTCACGGTTGAGGCATCTTGAGAGGAGTGATAGCATCAGGAAGATAGATGACTGATGATTTATGTGATGAGAAAGACCAACTTTACTAATGTGAGGCATCACTCACAGCAGCAGACCATTTCACTCTGTGAACAGTTAGGATAAAATCCAGCCATCTGGGATATTCTTGGCCAACCTCCTTTAAACCCAACCCATTAGCAAGACAAAGCCAGTGCTGGTGGTTTTCCCCATTCCCTTTCCATATGTTTTGGATTGCCAATATACAGTGAATTAGAATACATTGTATATGTCTGCACTTCATTTATTTTGTGATTGTGTAAAATGAGAAGGTAACAAGACTATTTGATACAGTACTATTTTTCTTTTTGATGGATAGTAGAGATTAAATTCATTATTTACTAAGAATTCTAGAGAGTTAAATTCATGACTCATTACACATGAAAAACTGGAGCTTTTTTACCAAAAGCTAACAAGAATAACTGCTAGGTCCAATTATGGGTGGAATCACTGGAACAGGTTGCCCAGAGAGGTGGTTGATGCCCCATCCCTGGAAACATTCAAGGCCAGGTTGGATGAGGCTCTGAGCAACCTGGTCTGATTGGAGATGTCCCTGCTTCTTGCAGGGGAGTTGGACTAGATGACCTTTAAACATCCCTTCCAACTCAAGCCATTCTATGACTCTGTGATTCTATTGGTGACTTTCAGAAGATTTTGAAGAATAGTCTTGTAAAAGAAGTAAAAACTATATTCTCAAAATAGCAAAGCATTGGTTTTAGGTGTCTACTTAATATAGTTTAGGAAAAAATAGGCATTTCTCAAATAAATATATTTGCAAACAAATTGATTGATTTAATAAAGCAAGGTTTATTTTCAGAATTTCAGAATTTGTTGTGGCTTCTGCTTATATATGTACTACAGATCAGGTCTCATGGACTTATGCACCTTCAGGTTTCTTAGATGGTCTCAAAATTAATCTTCTCTGCAGTTCTTCATTATCCCAGTCCCTGCCTTTGCCTTCTACGACTTCGATGATGTGGCTAGAGCCCTCGCTGGTGAAGACTTAGGCAAAAAAGTCGTTGAGTACCTCAACCTTCTCCATGTGCCCGGTTACCAGATCTCCCATTTGTTTCCAGAGAGGACCAATATTTTCCCTAGTCTTTCTTTTATCACTGCTGTGCCTGTAGAAGTTTTATTGTTGCCATTGATATCCCTGTCTGTATTTAATTCTATCAGGGCTTTAGCTTTCCTCACCTGATCCCTGGCTTCTCGGACAATGTCTCTGTATTTTTCCCAGGCTACCTGTCCTTGCTTCCACCCTCTGTAGGCTTCCTTTTTGTGTTGAGATTGTCCAGAAACTCCTTCTTCATCCATGCAGGTTGTCTGGCATTTTTGCCTGACTTCCTCTTTGTTGGGATGCATCACTGCTGAGCTTGAAGGAGGTGATCCTTGAATATTAACCAACTTTCTTGGGCCCCTCTTCCCTCCAGGGCTTAATTCCATGGTGCTCTGCACAGCAGATTCCTGAAGAGACCAAAGTTTTATCTCTTGAAGTCCAGGGTAGTGAGCTTGCTACGTGCCCTCCTTGCTGCCCTCAGGATCTTGTACTCCACCATCTTGTGGTCACTACAGCCAAGGCTGCCCTTCAGCTCCATATTCTCCACCAGCCCCTCCTTGTTGGTGAGAACAAGGTCCAGCATAGCATCTCTCCTTGTTGGCTCCTCTGTCACTTGGAGAAGGAAGTTATCATCAATGCATTCCAGGAACCTCCTGGATTGTGGACAAAGGGTGTTCCTCAGGGATCGATATTGGGACTGATGCTGTTTATCATCTCTGTTGGCAACACGGACAGTGGGATTGAGTGCACCCTCAGCAAGTTTGCCGATGACACTAAGCTGTGTGGTGCAGTTGACATGTTGGAGGGGATGCCATCCAGAGGGATCTTGATAGGCTTGAGAGGTGGGCCTGTGAGAACCTCATGAAGTTCAGTAAGACCAAATGCAAAGTCCTACATCTTGGTTGGGGCAACCTCCGATATCAGTAGAGGCTGAGGGATGAAGGGATTCAGTGCAGCCCTGAGGAGAAGGGCTTGGGAGTGCTGGTGGATGAAAAGCTGGACATGAGCCAACAATGTGCACTCACAGCCCAGAAAGCCAATCGTATCCTGGGCTGCATCAAAAGAAGCTTAGCCAGCCAGTTAAGGGAAGTTTTTCTGCCCCGCTGCTCTGGTGAGACCCCACCTGGAGTACCGTGTCCAGCTCTGGAACCTCCAACATAAGAAGGACATGGACCTGCTCAAGCAGGTCCAGAGGAGGGCCACGAAGATGATCAGAGGGCTGGGGCACCTCTCCTATGAGGACAGGCTGAGACAGTTGGGGCTGTTCAGCCTGGAGAAGTGAAGGCTCCAGGGAGACCTTACTGTGGCCTTTCATTACTTAAAGGGGACCTATAAGAAAGATGGGGACCAACTTTATAGCAGGGCCTTTTGTGATAGGACAAGAGGTAATGGTTTTAAACTAAAAGAGGGTCAATTTAGACTAGGTAGAAGGAAGACATTTTTTACAATGTATTTGTGTTTTGGATTGCCCCAGCTCATGTGCAGGACCTTACACTTGGCCTTGCTGAACGTTATGCATGTTCCTAAGGTTTTGGGTCTTTTTCCATAGGTACAATTTCAGAAAAAAAAAGGAAAAACTAGCATATGAAATCAGAATTCATCTGAGCATGTGCAAAGGTCCTTTAACAGATGTAAAGGCCTCTTCCAGCTGAACAGTTTATTCTGCAGTACAGCATGTGACAGTGCATACTGTTAAAACAGATGTGCTATCAACATAGTTTAGTGCTCCAGTGATTTATTATCTGAAGCTCTCCCACAGAAAGTCGCTTTCTATCAAAATTTTATGTAAGAGAAGTGTTCAAAATCCTCCTCTACGATACCTATTACATTCAATGACAAAACTACTTAAAGAAGGAAGCAGATACCTTTCAAGATATCATTGATAAGCTTAATTGTTATAGATTGTAAGTATGTAAATTAACATGCTCCCAGAAAGTCCCAAGAGGTGCTCAACCCCTGCTAGAGAACTGTCAAAGCACAATGTTTTCGTGATTTGAGCACTTGTGTGATAGAGATCTCTTATGTCGCACTTAAATGTGAGTTGAATAAATTTGCCTCTTTGGTTATCCAAGGGTCCTATAAAATAGCTCAGATCTTCTAGCTAAGTGGTTTTATCCACTTTACATCTCATATTCAAAACTTCCTCTGCCTGTATATGCATCTTATGAAAAGATGTTGATTCTCTGGGTGCTGTAAAGAAATATTCTGTTCCATAAACTTTGACATTAATGTGTTCCCCTCTCTTTACCTAGCTAGGCTTTTGCTCTCAGAGTGCAGTATGCTGATACTTTGGTGATTTGGTTGCCTGCTAACCATGCAGAAGAGAAGGAACATTTTTATTTCTTTGAGTCTGTCCTTCCTGGCTGTCACAGCGAAGTAGAAGATTTGCAGTGGTATTCCTGGATTCACGTTTTACTGAGTGAATCCAGCCTCTGCTTTGAAAATTAATGCAACAAATCCCATTGTGCTATTCTGGAACTGAAAAAGGAAGATCTTCCTGCATCAGAAATAATTGTTTTGTGATGTGTTTCTAAGTGTCTCCTGCAAGGTTGGAGACATTTTGATTGGAGTATCTTGATTTTTACAATAAGCATTAATGTCAGAGATGTGGTCTTGGAAAATTTGTTTAATTTGCGTGTCTTTTAACTGATAATGTGTTGTAAATGTGGTTCATTTGCTACTTGTATGTGTGGAAAGCTCTTTTATATGGTAACTTTTTTGTTCTTGTTATTAATGAAGTTCATAATTTTCTCTACTGTAGTGAAGACCACTGGGATAAATCACCATGAAACCCTGCCTTTATGATCAGCCTTTGCTGAATTCCCATACATGAGGAATATGCTATGAAATCCAATAATTTGTTCCTCCTTCACTGGTTATTTTCCCATTGAGTAAGCATAAGGACATTTTACCTCTCAGTACATGATTTTGATGGGTAATGGAAAATGTAGTGCCTGCCCAGTGCTTCAGTCTTCCCATGTTTTACTTCTGTTCACTCCTTTCATAGAATCATAGAATCATAGAATCACATGGTTGGATGGGACCTATAAGATTCTTGGATTCCTGTAGGCTTTTCTGGGGGAGTCACCCAGACTGTGACTGTCACCCCATTGTCACTTTCAGTGCTTTTTTCTCTTTCTGTATTCACTTAACTAAACACAAACACAGAGGGAAGCTCCTCACAAAAAGATATGTGCAGTAGCCATTCTGTCACCTGCTTGACTTGAACTATTTATTTATTTTGTCTGTTCTTCTTAACTCTTGGGCAACTCCAAATGTTTGGAAAATCCATAAAGTATCTGTGTTTTAGACTATGGCTCTTGCCTGCCATCTAAGACTTGGAGACTGAGCCTGTATAAGTAAACTTGGGCATATTGAGGAATGCTCAGTGCCGAAAACCCAGGTGAGGTCTGTTAGCATTTGATATTAACTTTTTGCAGAGAGATGTGTTCAGAGAGATGAAAGCTCCATCTCCATTCTACTCCAAAATTGGAGGTGACCTCACTATGTTGTTCAAAGAAAATTAAAAGAAAGATATTGCAATTTATTGCCTTCCCTGAAACATCCCTGAAATTCCTGGGGTAAGAGAGCCAGATCATGTGCGACCTCTGGTCAATGTCTATCTCTGAATTAGAGAAGTATGCATGAGATCTCAAATCCCAAGTGAATCTCAAGAGCTTGGACATAAGTTTGACCAAGGAGTCTGCACTCACTTATGCAAAGATGGCACAACACCTTACTACACTGACAAGTAAACCCCAGACCAACCAGCATCAGTTGGAGCTCCCTGGTTTCCAAATTTTATGTTCACAGTACACAAGCTTAAACAATTAACCTGTGGACAAGGACATGCCCTTTGGCCATGCTTATAAATATTTATTTGGTCTCACTAGGCCTAATTGGTCTGGTAAAGTTAGTCTAAAGTGTTTTCCCTTCTACTAGACAGGCATGTATCAATTCATTTCCTTTTCCTCTTTCCTTGTGATGATATAGGCTTTATTTTTTTTTTTTATGGGATGCACTGAATCCTGTGCCTCGTTTTTATATGTGTTAGAATATTCAGCTTCAGCTGAGTTTTCTGTAGACATCTTTCTATGTTCACCAATTCCATGAAGTTACATGAAGTCATTGGTTCCACTGAAGTTGTTACATTCTCCCTCAATGGGGAATAATAAAGGTGAAACGGCTTTTATTCTGATTTTTATGAATGAGGACATCATGGGGATAGCACTGTGGCTTCTTTGTCCTTCCTGGTGCTAAAGTGCTGCTGCTTTTCCCACAGATGGTCAAAATGTGTCAGCAGATAAAAAGCCTTTTCTTGGTGAGATCTGTGAGACAGCAGATATCTGACTTGAGGTAGCCCATTGCAAATGCCAGCAAGGGAGAAACAAGCCTATAGAAAAGACACATACACAAAAAGGAAAAGGTGTGTGTGAGAGAGAAAGCACATTAAGTGACATTCAGAGAGATACTGGCTGGTGACTGTTGGTGACTGTTACTTGTTTTTGTTAAATTGTGTAAACTTTGCAAGAAAGGTTCTTTTAATATCTAAAACATTTTTCATGGATGACAGATCTGATATTCATGATTTTGGGGGACTGATCTTATTAACAGTACGCTACAGAGAAGTAGCTGCTTGTTTGTCTTCTGTGGGTGATTTTTTGTAAATACAGATTATAAGCAAAGTTGGACTGGTTGTGTTAAAATTTTAGAAAACTAACAGCAGAATCAGAGATGCTTTGACCCCTATTGTCTCTATAAAACTATGAAAAACCTTTACGTTTTTCATTCAGTTTCTTATAAAGAGGCAGCTCTGCTTTCACCTTCCTACTCTTGCCATTATTAAGAACTTCACAGAGGACGCTCCCATGATGAACAGTGATTTTTCCTTCTTTCTCCAAGTGGAACTGCTCATTCTGAAAACAAGCTCTGTTTGGAGTCTTCCATTGGTCTCAAAATAAAGACCTGTCCTCCTTTAAGCCTGCCCTTACACATTTCTATTCTGTCCAGAATATCGACTTCCACACAATATTTTGACCCAACACCTATCAATCTCTTAGGTAGAACTCAGTCTTCTGCTCCCAAATAACCTTTTCTGGCACTAACTGTGTAAAGAGCAGAAAAAGTCTGGAAGAAATGCCTTCGCTGTTATCTTGAGCTGTGCTAAGTAGGACTTTTTGCTTTAAAAATCAAGCTCAATAGCATGTGGGAAAGGTATCGACAAAGGGCTGAAGAGAAGAGGGGAGTAATAAAAGGAAGAAAGGAAGAAGACACAAGAAGATGTATTCAAGGAAAGGGGATCATTTTAAGGGTCACGTTTTGAGAAGGGAGGACAGTGATTTCTGAGCAAAAACATATTCTCTGAGTCAAACGCATTTGGCAACCTCATACTTAGGGCCATCTTCATATCTGTTGCAGTCTGCTGTTACATCTGCCCTCATGAGGCTTGGACATTTTAGGCTGGTGTTTAAGGGTGTCAGACCTTGGATCTCTGCTGTGGTCAATGGAGGGGGTTAGTCACAACACTTTAGATTAGGCCACCCCCAAAAGAGTTTGTATGTATATGTCTTTTGATCAGGTAATTACATACCTCAGTGGTTGGTTGTGTTTGTAATTGCACTTTTCCTATACCATATACTGCTATGGCAACCAATGACACTTACCATGGAAGCGGTACTCTTTAAAAAGTTACTCCAGTATTCATAATCATTACATTTCTCACTAGCAGATATTCAGGGATTGTTGTAGGAGTTTCAGTGAAGTACTATCAGATCATTTCTTCCTCCAAACATATCTGTGTCCTACGTCACCACGTGTCATGAAGCTGGTGCTTTACTGGTTTGATATGTACACCTCAATATATCAAGGACATCACTCTTCAGAAGGTGTATGTCCTTAACAAAGGCATATTTTCCCCTTACATTCCAACTCTGGAATGATACAACCTGAGGCAGATGAATTGCCATGTGCATTTTTACCCCAGAAAAAAACTGTTTAACTTTTTTTTATATATATATGCTCACACACAGACAGGCACACATATATAAATAAAAAACAGCTCCTTCTTGAACTGCCTGACTCAGTTGTATTTCTATCCCAGTAACAGCAGAGCTCCTTGGGGGCTACTTGTGCTAGACACTGCCTGGGTATAGTTTACTGTCCTAAATGGGTAGACAAAGATGTGAACCAAAGAAATGGTACTACCTGTATTTTAGCTATAGATGACTGAGAGAAGAGAAGTTGATGGCCAGGTGTCGAGAAGTAGTTGGGCGCCTTAATAAATGGGGTTTAAGTGATTGGCTAAAGCCACATTGGAAGTCTGTGAGGAAGCCAGAAATGAGCCATAGTTTAGTCTAAGCTTTGCAATAGAAGTTTATCCTAGCCTGTGTTATTAGCACACCCAGTCCTTTGTTTATCTGTCTGTTTTCACTCCTGTTGAGGTCTTTTGGATCTTCTGGCTGTGTCTAAGAGAAAGGAAAGACCCATCCAAGACTGTTGGGCTGGGGGCTTTATATCAGTCCTGTCGCTTCACTAGGCATTACAGAATTCAGATGCAAGCTGCACCCATGTCCCCTTCATCCACTTACTCAGAGAACTGCTATCTATAGCATTTTGCTTTATTGACTACATAGGTATTCCAGTCATCAAGAGCTGTTATGCTGCAGTGCCAATATAGGTTATCTAAATTTACACTGGCAGTGTTCCCAACCCACTTTCTGTAGGTTGGCCTGGTTGTCGGATTAGCACATTTGCATTCAACATTTCTGGTCAGTTTGCAGATAAAATGGTTTCAGTCTCCCTAGAAATATATTGGCAGGGTAAAAAGCCTCAAAGGTTGTTCCAGTTCACCTCATGCAATGTTGGCTGCTCTGCTGAGGTCCCACATCACCGTTTGTTTGACTGGGGCCTTTGGCAAGGAGTGTGTTCCGAGTGTCACCTGGCCCCAGGAGAATGGGCATGCTTGAGGAGGCAGGGAGGGAGAAGAGGGAAGGCAAGATATGCTGGTGCATGCCTGGCTTTCAGTCCAGCTTGGTCAGATATCGGCCAGGGCAAGCACTGGGCCTGGAAGCTCAGAAACACTTGCATGTTTAGACATAACTGGTTTAGACATAACCAGTACAAGCTGTTGAAAATTTCCATTCCTCTTGATTTCTTCTCTGCAAAATGGCAGCTCGCGTATTTTGCGAACGTTTCTTTTTTGGCATTTTAAAAGCTCTTGGCATGATCATCAACTTTTGCTGTGTTTTAAATACTGAAGATCTGTAATACAAATATACTGTCTGATACAGCAAATGTTATCAGCAAGTCTGATATGTGTATGTAATGTATTCTCATGATTTATATAGAACTGTCTTAGACTATTTTCTGTGCTGTTGTGTAACACGTTGTGAAATAAACATATAACAGAATTGTGTCTTTTGAGGTTTATACGGAAAACATCAAACAGACTAAACATTACAATTTTGTGGTAAAATCCTGAATGGCTCTTAATAACAGTTCTGTCAGCTGTAAAGAGAGTGCTTTCCATTTATAAGTAAATATGTGTTTAATAAACAAAAAAAAATTGCAAACAGTGTTTAGAATATGCTAAATGACTTTAAACAAAAGCTATTAGTAAGTCAAACGTTGTGCCTTCTGTTCCAATTTGTTGCGGTTGCCACATTCTATCTTATTTTAATATGCATATTTCAGTATGCTAGTATTCACATAAACACATTATCCTCTAATCATCTTTCAGAGATAATTATTCAGTACCTATTTTGATTATAATATACAGTATGCATCAATTAGTGTTTTTAAAACTGAATATAATACAGGCATCTTAGTCTCTTTTCAGATTATCCAGCTTCCTTTCAGTAAACCTCTGAGCATGTTGAAAGTGGAATTTTAGTCCTTTCATTGACCAGTGCTGTTGACTTTCTTCTAGGGAAATAGAAGCCAATAGAGATATTGAAATAAGCAAATAAAATATCCATATCTTCTCTACACTTTGCACATGATAAGTCACTTTTCCCTACTACCCAATTTAAATATGGATCTTTAACATGGCTTATAGCTTTGATTGCATGCAAGAGAGATGTTCTTGGCAAGAAAAGGAAGTCATGTGAATAGCAAGAATGGCTGCTGGTCTGCTCCATCAGAACAATTCCTAATCATTTTCTGCCTATGTGTGTGCATTGGATATTTATGCCACTAGAATAGTAATAGCAATTCTTAACTCAGAGTACCTTACTCAAGTGTTTAAGCTAGTTTCAGAAACAATTTTCTTGTCAGACTCATCACTAAACCTCTCTGATATCTCTGTACTGCCATATGTTGATTTATATAAAGCGTGTACCATTCATGGTGAAAATAACCGAAATGGAGAGGCCTTAGCAATAAGCCTCACTTAAGATGCTAAAGCAGAACTTAAGTGCCATGCAGGTGCTCCCGCAGTTTGTCTGCATGGAAATGCATTTCAGCTACAATTGAAATAGTTATAAGGCTCTCTGCTGCAGCTTCTTAGGCAAGTAGCTGGGATATATGCCTACTTTGTATCTGGTCCCATCTGATTATACTGACATTTTGACATCTGCAATTTTTCAGCATGTATCTTTGAAAAGCAAAACCATTTTTTTTTTTAAGACTGTCTTATCATGGCTGTGAAAAATGCTTGTTTCACAGGACACATACAATATATGGTGATGGCTCTTTCATCAGGTTAGCATTTCTTTCTAACCATGCCATAAAAGAATATGTGTCAATGCCAGAAAAATGAAAGGAGCAGAGGAAGAAAAAACAAGCACACTTCTACAGTCAGCCAGAATTATGGCTTTTACAATATTCTTTGATTTTTTTCTTGTGATGTTAATGATTCATTCCTCTTTTTCAATTGCTATTAAAAAGTTGAATACAAGTAAAAATTGATCCAGATTGAAAATGTCTCTCCTTCAGCTTGAAAAAAAAACAATAAAGGTCTACTAGTTTTGTATTTTGAATGGAGTAATTTAGTATGTTTTCTTGTAGCTTGTCACTAGAATTAGTCAAATTATGGTATTGCGGCGGACTTTAGCCAAAATGTTAGTTGTTAAGTGCTTTCTTACTAATGTTTTGTTGCATATATATGGAAGGTGCACTTTGAATTAAACTCTTAATCTTTCCTGTAAAAGGAAAAGATAACTCATTACAAAGTTCATTACAGTAGTAAGAGTCTTTTTTTTTAAAAAAAAAAAAAAAGCAGTATAAGGACAATGACCTCTTGTATCAAATTATTATTAAAAAGAAGAAAAAAATGTTAATGGCACTGTCTAGAAAACTATGCTAAGAATGATTTTTCCATTGGCCAAAGAGTTATAGTTGTACAGATAGACAGTAAAAGATAATCATAGTAGAATGAAATTCATTCCTCTGAAGAAGATTAACACAAAGCTTAAATGTCTCTTCAGTACTTACTCAGGCCTCATTTTGAAGGGGTAAATTGGAATTTAATAATGCAGAAACTGCTCCCTCTGGCTCTTTGCAGAGGAATGGATTTCAACTCCCTCAAGAATATCTCAGCACCATGGATTATTATTTCATCTAGGGAAGGGCACAGACCACAAATGAAGCATGATCAAATAGTCCATAAATATGATACATAAGTGAGTATTGAATGAAAGTCCAACAAGTGAATCCACAAAAACTGTACGATTTGAAAACAGCTGAAACCTAACGTTATGTATTGATTAAGGATGGTTTAGAACACAAATGTAGACACTTCTGATGATTTTTTAAACTCTAGTCGAAGGCAGAATAAAAGATTTAACTTGCTAAATATGAGACTAATTCCTTGACTTCACTTATTGACATCATTCACTTCACAGTGTCATTAGTGAGAGAAACAGCCTCAGGTCCTAATCTTATAGTTATAAATGAGAAATCTCATCTAAATCAAGGGAATCTCTTCACTTTCTGTCTATAGTATGTTGCCTAGTGAGCAGCAACTCAAGTTTCAGAGTTACCTGTAGAAATGTGTAGTTCTTGTACTAAGGCACTTGAAGGATACTTGAATGCATCCCCAGGCATTAAATCATTATGGGCCACCTCTGAAACACCAACCCTATATTTTCATGATCATCTTCAGTCTTTTCTGCTACCCAGCTGTGAGGAGCAGGACCATGACAAGCGTTTTGAACTTTCATATTTAATTGTATATGCTCATACCTTGCTTTTATTCAAGAGTATGAAGACTGGAGTTTACAAGAAAATTTTAACTTTGTTATCTAGCCAAATACTGTATACTGCTATAGTATACAGTAAACGTAAGATGTTTTAAGATCATAGAGTAGTGCTGCTCTTCAGATTCCTTCAGTAAATAGCTGTTGTCCAATGGCTTTTATGGGAGACAACCCAATCAGTCATGTACTCATATAATAGACAGTGCTCTCACATATGAATAATACGATTTGCAGAGGTTTTGTTGATCTTAGATTGAAACAAACATTTCAAACATCCCTCCTCTCTAAATAGTTATTTATTATTTATAATGTAGATGTTTTAGGGAATTATTCAGATAGAATTCCCTTGACTTGGGACTTAACATTCAAGACAGCCTGCAAGATAAGAACCCTGAGAAACTGGAAGGAGACTGAATTTGGTTTGAATCCTAATGAGCTGCAATGGTGAGTCTCTCAGCAGAGCCCGTGCTGAGGAGCTGCATTGTCAAAACAATTTCCAAGTAATGTCTATAGAACTCAAAGCGAATCAGACATGCTGATAATAAAATAAACAGAGAATGAACAAAAATAGGTGATTTTAACTCAGGCGTGGTTTCCTGCAAGATTCATTGTGAGCCTCAGAAGAGGGAAAACATAATTTTCTGACAGATTAGGAACCTGTGTAGGTAGTCTGATTTCACTTGATAGGTTAAACTTCACGAAGCATCTTTAGTAATGAAGTTTTATGTGTTTCAAAGAATGAGACAATGAGGTCTTTTCTCAGATTACCTCCTGACAGGAGGAAATAATTACAAAAATACCCTTGATCTTGGAACAGGTGAGGAATATAGTTTGAGCTTTTAGGAACACAGGAAACAATGCTGAAGAGAGACAATTTCTGAGTCTTCCTTCCCCCTCTAACGCTTTTGCCCTCCGCATAATTTCATTTAGAGCTTCTAATGTCCTAAATCAAACTTTATTAAAAGACCAGACTATTTTAGAAGTTATTTTAGTGGTGATTGCTCTCAAAACTCAAAATATATAAGGTACAATTTATTTATATTTTTTCATGGAAAAAACACATCATATGAGCAAATCCTCACTCATAGTATATTCTCATAATACAATTGATTTAACACAGCTGTGATATTTAAACCAGACAAGCATCTATCTCCTGGAATTTAATTCTTCTCTCATTTACATTGTTTTAAGCATGCCTAACTACTTAGCATTTCAAGGGGTTACTACCGATTTGCCACAATGCTGGACTAAAATCAGGATGACCTTCTCCTTGCTACAGTAGAAAGGTGTTTCTTTCCTAAGAGCACTTCTCAATAACTATAGGAAAGGGAAGACTTACCCTTCAGTTTCTCCAAGGTTAGAAATATGAGCTGTCTTTAAAGTAAGACATGAGCAGTATGTGACATTTTGGTGAGAGACAAATGAGCCTGATACCTCTAGGTTCACTTCGAATGCCTTGTAAGGCTAGCCCTACATACATCCCAGATCACCTGTTCTCATTTATTTTAGCTTGTTTGCTTGATTCCAATTTTGCTTACAAACCTTTCTGTCTAAAATTATGTGGTTTGTTAAACTGTACACTTATCTCACAGTATGAATTCTTCAATAATTTGTATGAAATGCATTCTTGTCTGTTCTAGGTCCAAGTTAATTTACATGTCATTATGTTTATGCAAAATCTGGACATTTCACGTTTCATGTCATCAGCCTACTGAAACAAACCTGCTTTGTAAACAGAGAAAATAGACCAATTAT
This sequence comes from Chlamydotis macqueenii, assembly GCF_036417535.1. Classification (NCBI taxonomy): domain Eukaryota; kingdom Metazoa; phylum Chordata; class Aves; order Otidiformes; family Otididae; genus Chlamydotis; species Chlamydotis macqueenii. The sequence continues at coordinate 125,265,053 of NC_141557.1, forward strand.
GGTTATATTTTGCTGCTCTTCTCTGAAAATTTGAAAATAAGAAAGTGAGAATTTAAAGGACAATGACACAGGATAGATAAAAAAAATACATTATTGTATAAATAATTTGCAAAGGAAAATGTGCATTAGGTACGTAAATCTTCATGTCAGCTTTGTATGGCATCTTTGCTACAATCTTCAGCTATTGATCTCTTTATATATGGACAGATATCTCTATATATACAAATCCTCCTACCCTCAGTTTTTCACATATCACATTTGTTTCAAAAAGCAATATTAACACGTTCCAACTACAGATTTTGGTTGACCTACCTATTACTAAGCAACTGCTCTTAACGTTTGGATTTTTTAAGTTGGTTGGAAATTTTCTGGTGCTGCTAAAGCAAAAATGAAAAGAATCCCCAAGTGTATCCATTTGGAGAGATTCTCACTCTAGGAGGTTTCCATTAGAAACATGAGGTAACTGCTGCCTACCTACATCTGTGTCTGCCTGCTCACCCAGACCCCTTTTGTGTGTTAGCTAGGGAGGAATCTGGGACCCAGAAAAGCTTCCATCTTAGCAAGAACAGGGGAATACTATGGTGTTTCAAAATGAAAAAAAACCCACCAAATAACTAGACGTTATTCTTCAGAAATGCAATTCGACTTTCTATTTTGCTCCATCCCCATGTATGGAAAACAAGGACTTGGTCCATTCCTTCCCTTCCTAATTTCCCATAACAGTCAGACATGCACACCTCCTTTTATCTCCCACTGACACTCCAGAAACAATACCACTCCTTCACCTAATGTTTCAGTGTGAAGGAGATGACCCTCCATTTTCACCAACAAAGCTGCAGATTGTCACTGAAAGCAGCTGAGGAGACGATGAGTCAGGTTTCAGACCTGACCGCTCATGCACATCAGTATTGCCTTGGATAAACTATGTTTTTTAAGTACAAGCTTGAGCAAACAATGGTATGTAAATTGCATCAACCTACAAATAGCTCTGGGAGGCATTGTGCCTCATACCATGATTCAGAATAATCGCTTACCAGCTTCCTCTTGCTCTTGGGGGATAATAATCAGGTGCTTACCTCTGTCTGCAGTAAAACTACTAAACATCAGCACAGAAAGCCTAATGTAAACGTACATTTGCTCATCTGCTTTGTTTAGCTTTTAAAGCGTTCATATCACTCCTTCCTTATTTGATGCATGGCATGCAAGTCCTTACTTGTTTTCTATGTATTTGGACTCTTTATCTCCCATAACCATACAAAGATTTAATTTTTATCTCCTTGTATGCATATGAAGTTTATTCATACTTCTAAAACACTTGAGAAGCACTGATTCTCAATTATATGTAGTGTATAAAATGTATTTACACCATGTTTACGTTATAGTGCCATAACGGGGTAAAGCATCCTCTCCCATATAGGAGAATCGATCTCAGTATGAGTGATGTCCAGTGATTTTTCTGTCTGAAAGGGGTGGGATTCCATAGTGGGGTATGGGAAGATAAGACGCTAAGAACTTATACTTAATAGCTTGTGTCACTTCGTGCCATGATATTGAATATATTATCCCTCAATCATTATAGACAGATCTAAACCCCATAGTAATTTCACACAGAAATATATTTACTGGATTAGTAAATTATTTTGAAATTTCCAGTGTCAGTTAAGAGAGGATTATTTTTTGGAGATGTATATCTCCATTTGCTCCAATTTTGAGTTAATTTTTGATTGACTGGAGAAGTAATTTAGTGACAATACTGTCAAAATGGAGTTACTAATTTCTTGAAAGTACCTAACCTGGTAGGAGTCATTTAAGCATTAGGCTGAAAGAGGAAACACAATTAGCCTCTAATTTGAATGGTTCTTTTGGTTTTACATCCAAAACCTCTGGTTGACCCCTGCAGCCTGAGGTAATCGCACCAGTGTAAAATTCCCTTGTAACATATAGCATTTCCTTGGCTTGCCAAAACAGGCCTTCAGGATTTTCAAGGTGTTTTGCTTTCCTTTTAAAGGCTTTCAACATAACAACTGTGATATTTTTGTTCTTTTATTCTAAAGAGCATTTCCCCCGTTCTATAGGAAGCTGAGACTGCTCCACGCTTGCTCCCAAACACATCTTGACATTTTGAAAATGAACATGGGTCCCCAGAGAGCACACAATGCACTCAGATTGAACAGCTGTTCCAGTTAGCAGTATATACAGTCAAATTAAACTGTATTAATTGCACATCAGGATTAACATAGACTTAAAGTTCTCTGAAATCAGAGCCTACAAAATACCAGTCCTTTAGCTTGTCTCCTCTGCCTTCACTGGTGCCTTTCTATGAAACAGATGGATATGCCCATATTCATTTCTTCAACCAGCAGCAGCTTTGTAATTCTGCAAGTTTTAAAACCCAAGTTAGCTGTAATGGAGAGTGGTATGCTGAGCACTATGCCACAAATCTTCATAATGAATGTTATAGTAAAAGTTACTGATAAAAGTGTTCTTTTGCGTGAGTTACAGACATACCAAAGTTAGCATGAGTGACTATGGAGAGGACAAAAGGGTTTTCAACAACCCACTACTGCTACAAAATGTGTATTTCAGTCTCCAGAGGGATCCTGGGCAGTGACTAGATTCCATTTTCTTAATCATCTTCATCACCTGATTGTCACTTCATATATTTATTTCAACACATGAGAGATACTTACAACAGTAGTCGGGCTTACTGTTGTAGGGTGGAGAGTGGACTTAGCTCATTTTACTTGATATTGCCGTCTCAGCCTGGTTTTGTTCTGAGGTCTCATCACATCTAGGCAGTTTTTCCAAGCTGACAAAACTTTCTTATTTGCATTGAAAGACGTCGTCAAAAAGAGGTTTCATCTGTTTATCTTTAACCATAATTATCCAATTTGAAAGTCAGTGGCCTCAGATCTGAATTTAGTGGGTGTACAGCTAGTTATCATCACTGGCTTTGATTTCCCATATAACAGACTGACAGGACCAACTTTTTTACAATGGTATTTGTACAGATTCTAGACCAAATGCACGGTCCTGTAACTTTTTCATAATTCATTTCAGATGAAGAATAATACCTCCAAAATGCAAGGCCTTTCTACTGTGTTTCTTTTAGCTCATTTGTTGTCCTCTTTTAAACTGTGTTACTCTGAGTTCAGATAAATATTGTCTGGCATTTTACTGCATTTCCATGGAAATAACAGAAAAAAAAAAAAAGTGGAGCAGTAAAATTTTAAAATATAGCTCTGAAATCTATAGTTATACATCCCATAGTGTTAAACATGATTTTTTAATAACAGCTACTTATTACTCACCCTGTCTGCCCTTTTCTGGACACACATCCTTATATTCAGCAGAGATTTTGTAGTAGTTGTAGTTCCCCTAGGGCTATGTCGTGAGGGCCGCAATAAAAGATAGGACAAGAATTATTGCTAGCATAAAGCAGTTTGTATCAACTGAAAGCCTGGTTTGCAATTGATTATTGATTGGTATTCTGATGTAGCCATTCCATTAATATGGAAATGAAGGAAATACTGCCTGAAAAGGAAAGAGGAAGCAATATCTGTATATAAGGGGAGCTTTTCCCCAGTACATCATCTCCTTATTTTGATTAGCTCAAGAGATGCAGCAGGATGATAATGAGGAAAGATCAAAGCCTGGTAGCTTGGTAAAGTTCTAATATATTGCTCTTGAGCTATTCTGTAAAATCATAGAGCAGAATAGTTTTTAAGAATTCTGCAAATATGTGTCATTTCTGTAAAAAGGTCTAGAGAACTAAATTTATGATATGTTACAATGAACAATAACTTGTACCTAGAAGTGACTGGAAGTTTTCAATTTCACATCCTTTTTTATTTAAGAGTACAACATATAAAAAATAATAACTATGCAGTGGTCACATTATACAGCTTACTAGGATTTTTGGCTAAACCCCAGAATGTACATCTTTGGCCTTGGGAAAGAATTTGTCTTCCCTTTACTTTCCCTTTAAACTCAAGAAATGAAGACTAGTTACAAGAAACAACCCACTTCCCTTAGCTTTAGGTTAATGCAGAAAATATTACATCTAATGTAAACAATGTCAGCATTCAAATGTACGTACTAGAAATAAGAATGAAAGTACATGAGGAAAAGATCTATATATATTCCAGTACATAGTGATATATGTCTGAAGCTAGAGCTATCAGAAAATTGCTAAAATCATTAAAAGAGTGCAAGGAAGAAAACTGTGGCAGTGGAAATAGGGCTTTGAAATAAATACTAACATGTCTGGAGTAAAAAAAAAAAGATATTAACAATGATGTGAGTCTCTTAAGCCGTGATAGAATAGGCAAATTGCTTAAAAAATGTAGAAATTACAGAAGTGATCACTCAGTATTTCTTCTCCATCTTCAGGAAAAAATCCAAAGAAGTAAATGACAGAGGTACTTGAAAAGATAATGATGATAAAACATTTTTTGATGCAGTGATGATTTGAGAGGATGTCTAGAACTAAATATTAAAATGATAAACATTTTGAAAAAATCATGTGCCTGTATCTTGCATTCAGAGGATTTGAAATAATTAGGCGAGGAATTCTCTGGGGATTTGATCTTGGTTTTCATCACATTTTGGAACAGCAAAGAAGTTGCAGAAGACAGCTAATGTTATGTAATAATTTAGAGAGGGTCATAAGTAAATTAAATGGGTTAATCATGTATCTTGGGAAAAGTAAATTATATGGGTTAATCATGTATCTTGCCTGAACTCTAACTTACTATGTCTGTCGTGCTTTTGTCTAAGATGGACTTATTTTGTAACATGAGGGTAATTACAGTGCTTTTGGTCATTCAAAGAAAACATCTCTGAGGAAAAGTTTACATTGTAGTTTTGAGTAATCGCCTTGTGTCAAGATATCATTGTGTCTGAAGAATCAGACCATCCCATTTAAGTAAATATTTCCTCACATCAAAGCGGATAATTAAGTGTTAACAATTAGATATTTCATTCCCCAAATAGTCAACATTGCACTCCAGTTTAGTCACTGAAAGATAATATTTTCCTTCAGAAGAGACTATATAAACCTTCTTGATTTCAAAATATTCTATTCTTTCAAGTACAAGAGTTTAATTCTTAGTCAGACAATATTGGACCAAATATGAGTCAATAACCAATTTTGCAATGTTTCTGAAAGCAGGTAGATGCAAAATGTAAACAAACATACAGAAAACAAATACAGCAAAGAAATAAAATTAGCAGATACCTAGAGAGTTGTTAAGAATTTAGTCTTTGCAGTAACCATGTTGTTAATAACAAGGCCAAAACTCCCACTGGCAGAGATGTCTTCAGGAGTTGGAAATCGCTTGGAGTTGCAAGTAGCTGTGGTCAGAAAGGGCTGCCTGAAGAGCTGGTCTCCACCTGCTGTCCACACATTTTCCTTATCCTGGTGCTTTGAGGATTTGGAATCTGGGGGACACTGGCTGCCACAGGTTAATTTCTTCTAATGCTTGGTTTGGAGATGAGAAGCCACAAGCCAGTTCTCACGCAGGAATAAGGACCTCACAACTGATGACTCAATTCTGTGCTGGTGTGGGGACAGTGTGGATTCCTCTGAGTGATCTTGCAGGTGCTGGTGCTGCAGGGAGGATGTCAGATGTAACCCTACCCTTCTCACAAGTGCTCCTCTGAATCTAGTAGTTTTCCTACGGTAAGAGCTTTTGGTTAAATTACTCCCCTAATATTATAGTATTAAGATTTTCTTACTTAAACAAGCATTCCATTGTTCAGAAAAGGGAACAATTTTGAATCTAGATAGACTGTATTTGTGATTGGGCCAGACTCTCAAAATGGTTTCTATACAATTTCTTGTGTATCCAAAGAGTTAGGGACACTGAATAAATTACATATATGCATATATGTATATGCATTCTATATAGATGTATTTTGTGAATAGCTCCCTGCATAGTTGGATATTTGCATGGGCATGCATGACTTGCCTTCATGTCTGATGCCAGCCTTCTCAAACAGACCATGCACAGCTTTATGGGGAGAGGTGCAGGAGTGTGTTGTAAGAGTCTACTTTGTTTTAACCTCAAGACTATTCCTTAATCATAAAAAGTACGCTTGGATACTTTGAGATATATTGTAAGGGAATGCTTAGAAATAGAAATCAAAGAACTGTATTCTGCTTCCAGCTCTTCCAAAGACTTGATTGAATTACTGTAGTGAATCATCTTCTGATAAATAATATATTCCTATTTCACTGGGTTCTATTCTCTCTAAGACCTCCTACAAACTTTGGACAGGGGATTGAAAATGCTAACTTCTAATACCATGGAAAAATGGAAATGAATACTGGAGGTGGCTGAAAGTGTAATGCAACAACATAGTCTAGTTACAGAAACTTTGCAAGCAGTAAAAAAAATCATGCTTATGACTTAGTAGAAAGGCTAAGCATTTTTCATTGACTTCTTATTGAAATCTTGGCCTTGTGGTGTAATCCTGTGTTTGTGTAACGGGAATAAGTCCTCACTAAAAACAAAGTGGAAGAGCGTTATTCCCGGAGACATGCTTAAAATAAGACAGAAACATAGGATGTGAAGAGAAAAAGAAGATAGAAAGACGGTGGTTCCATGTGTGTTTCCGAAGCCATCTAGCATCTCCAGACTTTCAATACAAAGCAACAGCTTTAATTTACATTTGAGCTTGGAGAAATTTTTATAGCTCTGAATTGAATTCTTTTATGTGAGTAATACAAAGAGCTTATCAGAACAAGCACATTTTTTAAACCACAAATCACTTTAGGGTATATACTGTGAACTCAGAAGTAGGATCTTGAATTTACGTTTAGAGAAAAGATACCATAAATTCGATCATTAGAGAGTCAGAATGGAGATAAGATTAAAGGTATACCTGAGGACATACATATCTTGTACATTATCCCTGTCCCATTATTCCTACCCATTCTACACTTGAATAAATGAATTTGCCTCGGCTGTGGAGAAAAATAGAAAGAAGATGCGTATCTTACCTGGTTAAACAGGTGTTCATTGTAGAATATACAATATAGCTAATAGTTATCTTAATCTGTATTATGTATATTACGTTGGAAACTTATTTAAAAACAAGAAGTCTAGTAAAAGGCACTGCAAGTGCCAACTGAACTAAAATACAGGGTACATCCATACAACCAAGTAGAGAAGGGAAAGAAGCCCAGCAGGCTCCACTGGGCTCTCTGTGGTGGACCTGTGGTGCAAAGGCATAACTGCTCTCATCGTGTGTGGTTTTCTTCTCTTCCGAGAGTCTGACGTAAGCTTGAAATAAAAGGTGAAAGCTGTGTTGCAGCTCCTCAGAGTTTTGTTTTTACAGCATGAAAAAGAGGTTATATGTATTTATTTTCTACTAGTGGTAGGGGAATGGAGGTTGGGTACGAGAGTATGTGGAAGTGCTTGAAAGTGAAAAGCCTCTGGGGCCACTCTCGTGCATGGTATTTTTAAGAGTGGGTCTGGAAGTCAGCTGCCATGAGCAAGTAATGCATGAGAAAGTTGAATTACATTTGAGAAAGTGAATTTAGATTTTCTCCTTATCCTTTTAATGTAGGGGAAGTTACCAATTTTCTGGATAAATATTTTGCGTGCTTCCAGGTCTTCATCTGAATATAAAGGGTATTTCAATTGCAGCAGCAAATTTCTGACTTTTGTAGAAGAATACATTATAATGAAGGAAATAAGAGTTTACAGTAGAGAATGCAGGTGGTGATGACAGTGTGTTTTGTAAGTAGTCATAGGACAGAGGAAAAGGTTGATATTTTATTCATCTCACTGAGCTGCAATAGCTTTGGAAGTGGTAATGAATTGCAATAAATTACTCTCAGGAATTCACGAACGTAAGAATGACCATACTGGATCAGAGCAAATACACTAGGTAATCCACTTTTTTATCTGTAACAGTGCTCAGATTTTTAGGGAAAGTGTGTGAGAAACGTACAGGGACTTTTGGGGGATTCTGACAAAGCCTTTATGAAAAGACAGTGTTAATACATTGCCCACTTACAATCAAAAAGGATTATTGTTTAACAGATTTTACCATGGAATTACTGTAAGAAATATTTTATCCCTTTCTAGCACACTATGCAGCCTACTCTTGAAACTACTTCTTGTTCCCTGCGTTTCTCTTGTAGGGAATAAATGATGGAGAGGTGTCAGGGTGCAAAGGGCACAAACGACCTGCATCCTTCCTGGGTCCTATGGTTTACTTTGATTGTTCAGTGAAAGTAGAGGCAAGTGATTAACATTCATCATTGCTATTTGTCTCCAAAGTAGCCCTAGAGCAGAACAGATAGACACAAATGCTTAATTAAGGCCAGGAATAAAAGGTCTTTAAGGTATAAGTTTAAAGGAGAAAGTGTCCATGTTGTGGCACATTTCTGAATACATAATTTCTTTGTCACCTTTTTGAGCATTAAGTAGCAAAACATAACTTATATGATGTATTTGCTGTGCATTTTTGGAACCCAAACTTGTTGACAAATATAAAGCCACCAACAGCTTACGGTGCACGTGGTTTACCTCAGACTCTAGAAATCCATTAAAAATACTGATATACCCCAGTTGACACCAAAATGCAACAACCATTGTCATTAAGAGCGTACAGAAGCATGTGTTGAAGGCACACAGGAGATACACTGGTCCCTAAGAAGTAAAAGGATTTTACTGCAGATTTAGTGGGCAGTGTGTCCCAGAGGAGATGTGTGAGTGTGCAAAGAAGGCATTATAGCAAGATGAAACAAGAGATGGGACAGCTCAGGTGGAAGCAAGAGTAAACATCTCTGCAGCCTCTCCAACTCTGAAGTTACAAAGGATGTAAGACAACAGAGATATGGGGGGCATGCCTCACATGGAGAAATACGGTAGGTTTTCATTGTATCAGCTTCCTCCATATTACTCCCATCTGCTGAATCACTGGATTAAAGAGGCTTCTCTTCTGACAGTGGATTTTCAGGAGCTCCTGCAAGATAATGAATGTTTATCATTTCTTGCCATGACATCAGATAAGGCAGGTTCGCCTTGTCTTTATGCCTATTCCAGCAGTGATAAGAATAGAGATTACCGCTCGCATTCCTTGGGGTCTGAGAACTCCCTGTGACTGACTGATTGCTTAGCCCTGCTGAAAACCGGTATCTCTCACCAGGGAGATGAAGCTGGAATAAATAAGTTTACGGTGACTGAAACCCACTGGATGTGTAAGCGTGTGACCACCTAGTGTGCTTACTGGTATTCACAAAGATACCCAGCATTATATTTTCTCTCCATGGTCTTCCCTTTCTGAACTTGCACAGTAGAATTAAATGAGGCAGAAGGTCTGCAGCAGGGTTGTTCATCCCTGGGTTTAAAGGCTTCTCTTCACATTTTGTACTAATCTCACTATTTTTGCTAGTTAAAATGTGAGTAAGAAAGGAAGGCAAGTAATATATTTACCCGCTCAGTCGTTTCAAAGATTCTTTTTAAAGATTATTTTCACTAACTTTTAAGAAAGACTTTCACAGCAGTAAGACCTTCAGACAAATATACTAAACATGAAATATACCTATTTGATAGTCATAACTTTTCTCAGCACATTTTTTCATTGTTGACAGTATTTGTGCTCAAATAAGAGTTTGGAATCTTCTGATTAATTATATTTTTTTTTTCTGAATCATGAAATCAAGTCGTAATACAGAAATTTTAAGACCACAGTCCTCTTCTACTGGGAAACAGTTTATTTTGCCACAGTGGCAAAAATCTGCCATTATATAAGTAGTATAACTTCTTGAAAGTCTTGAAGTACATAGAATTTAGTGAAGTCTAATTTGGCAGAGATATTCTCTCCAGCGTACACTTGTTGGGCAGCTGAGAATGTTGTCTAGCACTGCAAATTATATGCAGGCAATTTCTATATTTTGAAAAAAAAACTAGGCAAAGTAAGCGTTCTAAGGCTTTGCTTAATGCCTTGTTCATGGAGGAGATAAGTGGCATTCCGGTGTTTCAACTGCATGTGCTGACATTAGTAAGAACTTTAAGAGTTGCGTAATAAATATCTCTAGATGATATTAACCAAAAGTCCAAATAATTCTGATATAGTGAATGCTAGAGATTTCTGTCAGCAACTGCTTTTCCCAAGTGTAATTTTTTTCAGCTGCGGAGACAACCATACTCTCTTCCTTTATAGATGCTTGAGGTATGTTTACTTCTCAGTCTTTGTCTTCTGTTTAATTCACTGATCAAGTGATTGGTTGGTCTTCCACTTTTCTTCACTTCAAGTACATATAATCAGATTCTGATTCATCTGACATTCATTTCACTTAAGTGAGCATCATGATTTTTTAGAGGAAATTGCATAGTGCTGTTATGCTGCAGACACATTATAAAGATCTTCCTTCATCTCATAGAGCCGAGTGTGAGTTTTGGAAATTCTACCCTTTAGCACACTTACCATTCATTTGCGTGGTCCTGTAGATCATACATTCCTGAATAACCCTGTTAGCTTCATTGAGATTACTGCTGAGAGTGAAGGTTTCAGGTTCTGGTGCTGCTATGACTGCCTTCAGTTTTGCCAGGGCCTTTGTTCTAAACTTCTCTTACCTTCTTATTTGCTACTGTCTCCTTTTGTCCCACCTTATGAAAAACTAACTTGATCAAGTTTATAAATTTGATCCTGATTTAGTCATATTGGGTCTGCCACAGCAGTAAAAATAGAATGTTTCAAAGAGAGAAACATGCCTTAGAGTTTTTGCTTTTGCACAAAGTTACTCCTTTTTCACAGATGCCAGCATAGCACATCTGCTAAATTCACTAGGGATCATATACCAAAAGGCACTGAAAAAGAAAACACTTTTACTGTGAGGGTGACCAGGCACTGGCATATGTTGCCCAAAGAGGTTGTGGAGTTACCATCCTTGGAGATATTCAAGAGCTGTCTGAACACAGTCCTGGGTGATTGGCTCTGAGCGTCCCTGCTTGAGCAGTGGGGTTGGACCAGATGCCCTCCAGAGGTCCCTTCCCAGCCATTCTGTGAAGCATTTTTACCCTACTACCGCTGAAGTAGGACCTATGCAGTAACTTTAACATTAGTCTTCTGTAAAACTATACAATCTCTTTGTATTTCCTATGGGGCAGTTTGTACAGTTTCAGATGACAGCAGGCAGGTATTTGCACAGTATCTGTTATAGTAAGGATTAGGTCTGAAATGGATTGTGAGGTCTCTCTTTCACAGCACACTGGCTCTGGTATTTTTGTTATCCATCAACAACTGATGCCACGCAAATGATCTGGAGGATACATTATTGTCCTCCAGCTCAGAAAAGAGCAGCACAAAAGTGTGATATTTTACAACTAAATGGGGCTGTTGCATTCTTACTTCAGTTGTATAGGAACATTACACACTCAGTGTTAAAACAAATATCTCCTTCTGGTGATGCACTGACAAATATTTGAGGAATTTTGCAAATCTTTGAAATCAGTACCCTGAAATCCAAAGGAGAAATCTTGTACCATGGGAATGTGTTTTACTGCATGACTTCAGACCAGTCTCTCTTCCCAGTTGCCTGTGTAGTCTTGCTGAGCATCTCTAGATAATTCAGGATAATTACCTCCAGCCTTTGAACAATGTTGGTGTACTTTATGACGTGCTCGTAGCCCCCCTGCTTTCCTCCACTTGTTTGTTCTGTTCCAAGCCTTTTGAGAGACAATTGACAAGTTTGGGTATGTCTGTTTGCTGGCTGAGCTTAGGAATGGACAAAAGAGCTGCTGGAGAAGGTTTGACTGATGAGATAAATAGACAGAGCACTGCTGAGATAAATGAAGAGCTCCACTGAATATCACTAGCTATCTTCTTTTTGTAGCGTACACTGATATACCAGCAGTGGGGCGAGTGGAGAGCAGCAGGAATTGTGACGATAAAGGGAGATAATTGCTGCATCTGTGGTTTGCAGGCACAAGGCTAGATAAACTTTTTTGAAACACTGCAGGCCAACTGCTAAAGCAGGGTCAATGAGAAATCATTCAAGAGAGAAAAAGCAGAATCTGGAGGATTAAATGGAAATAACAGGACAAATGGAAGGAAGTCATTGAGAGACTAATTAAGGTCTATTAGAATCAGACTAGAAATATTAAGATTAAACAATTTGAACTCTTACTTAATGGAAGAGTTCCAAATACATCACATATGAAGAGCTTTTGCACTTCTTTATGTATACTTTTGAGTTTCAAAATGTCCCTGAAAGGTATCATCCCTACTTCTAAATGATTGTTTTTCATTCTGATCACAGAATCATAGAATCATAGAATGGTTAGGGTTGGAAGGGACCTTCAAAGGTCATCTAGTCCAACCCCCCCTGCAAGGAGCAGGGACATCCCCAACTAGATCAGGTTGAATCATAATTCATCCCTCTTTCTCTCTAATGAGCTATGGATTATCAGTTAGTGCCAAGCAAAAGTTGAGATGTTTTTATTTGATACCAAATGAAAATAGGTATTTCCACTGGAAAAGGAACAAATGAGAGCTCGTCTGCACATCTAGAAGAATTGTGATCATGCATGTTCAGGAAAGATGAATTCAAGGCGAGGCAGATGAAGTATATTGCTGTGTGAAAGACGACTTTTGGGAATGGTATTCCAGAAAGGATAGTGGGATCAAGCCAGTTTAGGTACAACCTAAACAAGTCTTAAAAGGAGTAATAGATTGGAGTTGCTTTGGCTATCAGGGAACTGGCTTAGATGATCCAAAAGACATCTTTTAGTCCACTGTAGCTCTGTCACAATCAATCTTGCAGCATTTCCCAGAAAGAGTTAGCAATCGGTGGCTTTGCAAAGAGTCCTGCACTCAGAACAAGATACCATCCTTATGGCAGGGCACTTTCATGTTTAGGGCCTCCTTCTGCATAGTGTAGATAGTGTTCCGTGCTTCTGTTGACAACTTTCTAGTAAACCACATGTGTAGTTTATACACATACTTTGAGAAATTCATTCTCTGTTCAATGTGACTATGCTACAAAATCACAGAAATCAATGGGCATTTGGGGTTTTATTTCTACAAGAGAATGGCCAGATCTTACAATACATGAAAAAGAGCAGGATTTAAAGCAGGATGTTGCTATTTTGTCACCCACCTCTATCTATGGTTGTGTTCTTCCATGTTTGAGAATAACATCAGACCTCCCATTATTTTTAATCAGAATGTTCTTATATGTCTCAATGAGCCATAAATGCCCTTTTAGCCTACCTATCTGTATGCCACATATGTGCCGTTCCCTATTTAGGGGAATAGAGGTCTGTTCATACATGATTAAGCTTACTGGCCTGCCCTAAGAATGTGTTGAAATGGTGCACTGAGTACATCTTTACAGCCATATTGCACTGAACCCTACTTTTTACATACACTTTAAGTGCTCTTTAGCATTCTTATTTCTAAAGTAGCAAGGTAACAGGATTAATATGTCAGCCACTAAGACTAATTTGAACATTAACACAGTACCTTTCTCTTCCCAGTTCTCTTATAAACCTATGATTCATATTTCAGTGAATTTAATACTCATTCTCTTCTTTCTTGTTATTTTCTTCACAGAAGCAGGAAAAGCTTTGGAGACAACATAGAAAGCTTTGTTAAATATAGCCTCCTGTTGGAAGATATTTATACTATAAACCTTGTTGATGAATTACTTTAGATAACATGAGGTCAAAATAATTTATCATGCTGCTATTCAGTCCTATCCTTTTCTTTCCCTTAGTGGGAGAGTTTAGAAAAATAAAAGAAAACAGTTGCCCTACTTTTTGTTGATAGCAGCTGGCAAGAGGATGCTCATGGGATGCTGTATATGTGTGCAGACTGCATGATCAGATATTTGATACTAAAGTATGGTACCTGAAAGAGAGAAAAAAAGATTTAGTGCAAAGGGCATTCCACATAGAACCATTGGTGGCTCACATCCAGCCAGTTACCCAGATCCATAGGAATTAGGAGATGCAAGCTGCTATATGCCAGTCCAGATCCTGTGTTATGTTTTGAGAGTTTGCAGGATTTCAGCATACAGTGGGTAGAACTGCTAGAAGCATTAGGTATTCTTGATTATACAGAAGAATGATCAAAGAGCAACTTTGTATTTATTTTTTTTCAAGCAATGGACTTGGACATCTGCTCTAAATGTTGCTGCCTTAGATTCTGTTGGTGCAGTTACTTTAGTTTACCTTCCTAAGAGCAGTATAAATGGACTTGCTCAATTACGTCATGAATAGTCTCACTTGACTTGCCTCAAAGGAGTGAGCTGGGCTGCTTGTGAGGATGAGACAGAGCTCTGAAGGGAGAAAAAAAAAAAACAACAGTAAAGCAGACTACTGAACAGACTCGGGTCAATTTGATACTCACTAGATATCTTTTTCTCACATCAAAGAAAAAAAAGTGACAGCCTTTTCAGCATGAGAAAGTAGTGAGTGCATCCTCTGTCCTCACCGCAACACTTCCTCTTGGCCAAATAACTCATGAGGTGAAGGGATATTGTTGCTATGCTGTAAACAAGAAAGGACTTTTCTCTATTTTATGTGGCAACATGAAATGCTCCAATATCAGAATTTTCTCATCAAACCCATATGCAATTAAGAAGTTGAAGGATCCATTACTGTTTCTAGTACACTTGGACTTGGCATTTGATAGCAAGTGAATGAACTGCAATGCAAGGATCGATTGAGATATGTTGTCAGGCTCATGTCTGAGCCTGTGCTAAACTACTTGTTTTTCCCTCATGCATCTGGCAAATCTAAGCAGATGCAGTCTCTCCTTCTTCTGTTTTTACATAGCTGGGACGTGAAAGGCACTAGAGAGAGGATTTCTGGGGAAAGAAAGGAAAAGGTATTCAGGCAGCCATCTGAACTCCTTCCTGCTGTGGAAAGAGGTTCTATGCTGTGGTTCAAATTAGAAGTAGCAAGCAGCACATGATTTTTATCCCTTTGCTGCCTAGGTTTAATACTTTGTTCTGCCTGAAGAGCGTTGGTGATTTAAGATATACTACCTCTTTGGAACTACAAACTAAAACCTAATAGAAGATGCACCATCCTGTGGGAAACATGTTTTACAAGATCTGGCATAAGTCAATTTGTGCCATTTGATGCTTTATGCCAAAGGTCATATCAAACAATTTGATTCAGTTAAACTCAGACCTTGAACAAACTGTCCAACTTGTCCAGCTCCTTGTGAACTCTAAACATGTCATGGAAGGAGAGCTCAGTCTGGTTTAATTTCTGTCTTCTTTTGGAGCCTACATTAAAACCCAAGGGTTTACAGGGCATTAAAGAGTCTTTGATGTATTCCATAAGAGTAGAGTGTTGTTCTTTGGCCAGAAGGAGCATGCCATTCATCTACTAGAGGCTCTAAATTCTGTTTTATCTCTTTACCTTACAGGGATTTCAGTTAATCTCATGCCTTGCAGTCTAGGTGCCCATCTCAGCCTCTCTCCCTTCACAGAGTCACAGTCTTTCTGTTCATGCTGGGAATGGGTTGGGTACAGATCTTGCAGGAACTGTTTCCACCTTTTTCTCTCTTTTTTTCTCCTTTTTTTTTTTGGCTGTCATCAGAATCTAGGAGGGATCTAGGACTGGCAGCATCACTTTTATCAAGTGCTGCTATCACCAGTTACCTCCTTTTGTAACCTGCCATGCCCTGGGAATTCAATGTAGTAGTAAACATGTTTGTTTCTCACTATTGTTAGTTAGTCATTAAGTGCTTTACCCCACCATTTCTTAACCAGCAGTTGAGGAAGCCTTTAAAGGCACACAGATTTACTGGATGTGTTCAAATGTGCAAATAAATGAAAAAAAAACAAAAACAAAAACAAACAAAAAAAACCCAAACCGCTCTTACAATTACAAGAAGTTAGAATTTGAAGATATGAAGGCATATAATGGTGTGGCAAATAAAAGCTTTCTTTTGGATTAAAGCCACTGCATATGTAATTGATATAATCACAAAGAAGAAAAAAATTTAATTTGCTTTTCCCTTTTCTCTAGTATCGTTTGACATGGACTTCATCATTCATAATAAGATAGAAATCTTTAAAGATCTTTAACCTATAACCATCTCTTACACTGTCTTTTGCTGTATGTGTGTTGGCATTTAAATGAAACAACCAAGGGAGTCTTAAATGCCATTATGAGCACATTCATTCCAGCTGTTTGCAGGATTGTATAGGTCAACCAGCCAAGGGGCTTGACTTTAGTGTTTTGGGATTAGTTACAGCTTCATTGGAGGGTTGAAATTCAATCTTAAATCACTGTGCTGTAACAAGTTGGCGCTATGGGGTTTTATTTCAATAGTTGGCTTCTTCCTTATCTTGGCTACCCATAGACTGTAACTGCATTTTTATAGGGTCTGTTTGGTACAGATGTAGCAGTCAGCCTTGGGTGTATCACACTGGCACCCGTAGTGCTCTGGGAAGTGTGACTATTTGATGCCACCTTTTCTATCACTACAGTCAGGCAGCCCTGCAGAGGAAATATTAACAGACTCTTCCTTCCATGCTGATGAGATTCTTAAATAATTTACTGTTGCCTTGCTGAGCCAAGTCCTGCAGCCTTGATGCAGTCACAACTTCTTTTGACTTTTCCAGGAGTTTTGTTTGAGCCAAAACTGGAGGCTCATGCTCAGTTTGGTGAAAGTGTGCGACACCCTCATGTCAAATCCATCAGTCAAATGCTTCGTGCACATCACTGGTGTAGCTGGCAGGCTTTTGTGGTATATATATATATAATTAGGGAAACATTTTTTCCATTAAGAATTACCTTTGTTTTGTGCCTGTCTGATATTATTAATAATATTAAAGTTATTAAAAATATGAATATATTTGTTAAGCTGTGGAGAAAATAAGCTAAGGAAGACAAGCGTTTCAGTATCTTATAATTACATTTATAGATTTGTAAGATCTGGCATTTACTAGCTTTCTTTATTAGACTACAGACCAAATTATCAGATGAGATCAACTTCTCTGCCATAGTGGTGGCTGGTTCTGAGACATTAGTACAGTATGTTGGCTTTCAAAAATAATTGAAGATATACTGCTCATGACTTATCTGTCTTTTTCCTTAAGCAATTATCAAAGAAGTGCTGGTAAAGTGTTGATGAGTGACACATTTGTTTCCTCAGAAAAAAATACTTTGAATTATTTTGCTAAAATACGATGTCTTCTGCAGTATTATGTACTATCACTACCATCATCCTCCAATGAAATCATTCACTAAAGCTCTTACAAGAATGGTAGAAAGACGATTACCTAGTTCTGAATATTTTCATATGTGATTTGAATAGTTGAAAGAGAGTGACATTCACTGTTGAAAGGGAACACAGATTCTCTTAAAACGGACAGTTTTTGTTTCATATCTGCCTTTCTTTTCTTTCTGTCTATGCTTTAGCCTTTGCTAACCTTCGCTACTGTTCTTTTACTGAGCTCTTTGAGCACATATATTTCTTTTGCATTACATTTTATCCAGTCTTACAGCTATCCAACTGACATCCAGTTACATATCTAGCAAACACTGCAAAAACACTTTTGATATTAGATAATTTGGTTTATTTTTTTTTCCCTGTGACAATTACTTGTCAGAAAGCTAGCAGTTTCTCTTTTGCTCCATGAAACTGAACTTTCTATAAACATTAGTGATTTACTCAGGACCTGACCTGAAATTCAATAACCTTCATGCCACATAATCTTACAAATGTATTTAGTGAGCTATTATAAGGGATTACCGTCTTAAAAACACCTGAAAGCTAGTATTTCACCTAGACAAGTGAGTTCAGATCGTTAAAAATCTAATGGGAATCTCCCTGTGATCAGATGATTGCTTTAACCATCGCCAAAGGTATAAAGAAGTGATATAAGTCAAATTTTAACAATTCGTTCTGACACAGACTACACTTATCTTTGGTTATGAAGCCTCTATTGAAAGATGGTAAGTCACAGGTAAGGAGGCTGTAACCTTTAGTTGAGGGCTGAGCATTCTTTAGCCAAGAGCGATCATCTGACACCACTCTTCCACTTCAAATGTAAATGTTCTTCCCTCCATTACAAACCTGGCATTTCTCTCATGTTAAATCTTACGTTCCTTCTTACTGAAGTCAAGCTTGTAAGTAAAATTCTGAACTTACAGTAAGAGTATAAGATTTGTATAGAAGTGTTTTATGCTTTATCGGTCAGTCTTTGATGCAACTAATTTAATTTTATTTTTTTAAATCTTCTTCTTGCTTAACCTGTTAGGTTTTAGCATTTGGTAAGTCAATATTTTATTCTTCAGTGCCGGGGGTTTATCCAGACCAGTTTGGTAGCTTTTTTATGTCTTTTCCCCTTAAATTAAAAAGTATGTATTTTCAAAAATAATGTAAAAGAATTATATGAACATTGTGCGTTTGCCCCAAGGTTTTACAAAAATGTTTTCTCAGTGGAATAGCTGTCAAGAAAAAAAGAAAGAGTGTTGGAACGTGAAGACAGAGTTTAAGTCAAATGTGGCTAGTGCTAAAAATGACCTTGATCCAAGGTCTTCTCTATTCCGGTTGAGTACCCAGGTTATAAGGTAACCACTACTGCTTACTCCATTCTTGCCTGATCATTGCCCTCTTCCTTAGGCTAGTGTGTAGCTTTCTGGGCATGTGCAGTGATCTGGGGGAAAAAAAAGAAGGAAGAAAGGAGGGAAGGAGAGAAGAAAGGAGAGAAAGAGGATGGGATGGGATGGGAACTAGTTCAGTTTTTAACAGTTGCATCTACCAAACTGGACTGAACTGTCTATAATTCAGTGCAGCATGCTGGATGTGGAAACTAGTGGTAATGGTAAAAGGAGCAACAGTCCTCAGAGATTCCTCCTGTCCAGGAAACTGTTTCTGAAGCCACAGGTTAAATTTATGGCAATAAGATAAAGCAGAGAATTTTGGAGAAAACATCTTTATCCTTAGGAGCAGTAGTTAGTATGGATGACGAGCTGTGCCCTGGCTCTTTTCCTGTGATACTTATTAGCAACATCAACCAACTCTGAGTCTTACATGCATAATTCAAATGTTTCAGATAATTCCTGACTTGAACTTAGAATATGAATGCTCTGGACTGTAATTTTTGGTTTCACCATTTTTTTATACTATTTTCATTTTTGAAAGCCGGGGAATCAGTGTCCATTTAGGAAGGGATAATAGTTTATATCTTTTTTCCTAGTTTTTATAATAGTTTTTATTTAAAAAAAAAATTCAAAACTATATAGTTTTACAGCTCTGCAGTTATTAAGTATTTAATTTTGTGATTCCTGTTAGATTTTTTGAACACAAGTTTGTTTGGTATAGAATGGATACTTTTCTGGTGATTATAATTTCTAGAGATTGTCTTGCATAACAAATTGAAGCAGCTTTTTAATGTCAAATGCAGAATTGATTATACTTTCCTAATTTTGTAAACTCAGTAATTTATAGGTTATCCAACTGGAAGATATTTCTATATATCATTAACCTTTTCTTTTTATATTAAGCAGTTTTGTATTTTTATATTTACATCAAGCCATTTGCAAGTCTTTCTTCTCATCTAAAATTATCTGTCATGTATGAAACCTGTTTTTCTTGATGTAGTGTCTCTTTCTGTTATGGATGTAGACCTATTTATTAATCTCAAACTAACATGTCCTTTATGAAAGCTTTCCCATTAAAATAAAACTGACTGTTATCCATGAGGTTTCTGACAGAAAAGAAAATTGAGTTTTTACACTCATTTTGAAAAGTTGACTTCTTAACTCTGCTGTGGTGGTTCATCACTCAGACAGCTGTGTATTTTGAAGTATGATAGCATTTAGAGGAGGGGTTTACTCCATAGGGAGTTTGTTGGAGTCTGCTCTCAAAAATATTTTTTAATCTCTTTGTTGACTAGGAATGTCTTGGTAATTTCTTTCTGTGGATCCTATGCAGTTTTGCTGATTGCTGCCTCACCCTTTATTTTGTTACTACTTCACATAAGAAGCATGTGGGGCGTTGAGGCTACAGCTGCCCTATTTCATCTCTTCAGGATATTCCAAATGTGCTGCACATCTGATTGATCCATCTAGGTGGAGAAGCTCAAAATTCAAACAGATTAGCTCACCTGAACTTTGTACTGCTCTTAACATGAAAGAGCGTGGACACGGCCAGAAGAGAAAGTTCAACTTATGTGACTTTAATGCAGCCCAGTCTTGCAGTTTAGTACCTTCTCCTTGCACTCCGTAGAAAGAGGGACACTGCAAATGTTTGATAGACTTAGTGAAATTAAGAGGTAAAAGAACAAGACAAGTGTGGCACATCTTCATTAAGTGATCCGATACAGTCCCACTGGAGCATTTTTCTGCTAGTCCTAGTCTCCTGAGTTGTGCACTTTATGTTACAAGATTGTCGGTGCTGACGATGACTAAATAACAAAATGCTCGCTTGGCAGCACTACTAAGAAATATAATGTCTCCTTTTCCAAGTGTTGTTATGATAAGAAAATGTTATTTCCTATCAACTTTGATAGATTTTTATAAGCTCTCGTGAAAATTTCTCACACAATTGCTCGCAGGTTTCACTAAAACCAGACCTCTAGTATTTAATTTGCTAAACCTACAGCCTATCTCTTTTATTTGCAATAAAGGTTTGAGTTCTCATTCCATTTTTATGTTAATCATTAAATATCAGTATCAAGCAACAATTTATGATGGACTTTCCCAAACTTTGCTGTCTTAGTTATCACGGGTAGTGGAGGTGTCAGTCTCTCCCCAACATGTGCTTATTGGGAAAGTGATATGATAGTATACCCTCAGAGGAGCTCAGTCACATCAAGCACATCCCATTTCTCCAGCCTTGAGCTCCTCTGCCCTACTAAGTTGATATCTGTCTTCTAGCAACGGGAGAAGTTGAGCCAGCTAATTTCGGGAGCTGCTGCCTTGCCTTCAGGGTTCAGGGTTTTTTTGTCAGTTTTCAGAAGAATCTGAAAATGGTGATAAAAGAAGAAAATCCTTTGGGAAAATTTCTCACTGAGAAAAACAGTCTCTCTATCATCAAAATGTTTTTGGTGAAACTTTTCAAAGCACTCACATGCACATAACTCCGAGTCAAATGATCTGTCACAGTGTCTGCTCCTTTCCGGCTGCACCACGTGGCACGGGTTAGTCAAGTGGCCGCTTCTGGCTACAGAGACTTTGGATCTGTGCAAACACAGATAGTACTGGCTCTTCCTATCTGTGTAAAAACAGCCTGTCGTTGTGCACAGCTACCCACTTCCCTCCCTTTAGTCTGATTATTTCTGTGCAGTGAATGACCTGAATCACAAAGGGAGTTAGGGACTGTTTTTATTCATCTGCACAGAGCTAAAAAGCCCATGGCCTTCACCTCTACCTGGGGATTCTGTTGTGTGAAACACTAGACATAAGAACAGCAGCACTGATGTGCTTTCTCTATTCAGTGCATATTGCTCACGGTATAAAGAAAACAGAACTGAATATGTTTCCTCTGCCATTATCATGAGTTATTAGTTTTTTATCTTCTACATGAGCTATCTGCAAGAAGATTTTATAATTTAAAAGAGAGTAGCAATTTGAGCAGGATAGATATACCTCCTACCTCTTTTTCTTCTTTAGATTTTTTTCCCCCACTAATGTATTCTGTGGGCTTTAGGGATGAGACAAATTACTCTGTGTTGGCGACAGGAGCAAAATGAACGAGGCTTAGCAGCATAGGAAAGCCTGACTGCATAGTTTGATGGTGAAAGCGCTTGTTAGTGGGGAAGGAATGGTGCTGGATGTTTGGCATCCTGCTCCAAGGACTCCTTCAGTGGTTTGCATGCTGCCACTCTCTATAAAAATAAAGAGCGAGTCCTACAGGCGAGAAATACGAGCAACTCTCCCAGTCCCGGATAATTGCCATAAGCAGTAGGCTATAGACTCATGTTTCTGCTTGTGCTCTCTTTTTGAGTCACTAAATACAAGGAGGTTTTTTTGGCTTGTGACACAGCTTCAAGGAGAATCTCTCTGCCTTGGTATCCTAATGGATAGGAAGCGGGAGGAGAGGAATGGATACCTCAGTAGGCAGCAGGAGAGGAAACTGAGCCTTATTGCTCTGTGTTTGTAGTGGGTGCATTTACCACAGTAATCCATAAAAAGACTGTTATTTTTTATACATGTATGTCTATCTATGGTGCATATACACATTTTTGTGTGTATCTTTGGGAAGATGCTTGTGGCCACTGTGCTATTTTGTGGGAGCCCTGTCCTGCTAGACGTGCTCAGAGTTTTCTTGGCAGGTAGGAGGCGCACATAAAGGCAAACTTTGTATCTGATCATAGAATCATCGAATCATAAAATGGTTAGGGTTGGAAGGGACCTTCAAAGGCCATCTAGTCCAACCCCCCTGCAAGGAGCAGGGACATCCCCGACTAGATCAGGTTGCTCAGAGCCTCATCCAACCTGGCCTTGAATGTTTCCAGGGATGGGGCATCCACCACCTCTCTGGGCAACCTGTTCCAGTGCTCTACAACCCTCATTGTAAAAAAAAATTTCCTAATATATAATCTAAATCTGCGTCCCTCTATTTTAAAACCATTACCCCTAGTCCTGTAGCAACAGGCCCTACTGAATAGTCCCTCCCCATGAGCTGAGTACCAAGCCTATTAACATGGGTCTGACGGCAAAGTGCAGCAGCTATGTTCGTTGACATTGCAGTACTATGTCTTTCAGGCATTTAAGGTGCTGATCTACACAGCTCAGAAAATTGCTCCTAAGGACCAGTTTAAGAAGGAACACATACTAAAGAGCTTCATGCATATCTGTGCTGTAGTGTTGATATCTGTGCTCCAGGCTCTTGTTTTTCAGAGAGCTATTGGTGTTTCAGTACCACATAAAATTTGTTAGGGCAGCCATCTCTTTCAGCAAACCATCTGTGTGAAATGAATTTCCTCAATAGCCACTCTGGCCAAGCCCTGTGCTCTCTACACCAGCAAATTCACCTGGGCCTGGGGAAGAAGCCAGGCAGTGTCATGCCATTGTGAGTTCTAGTGAGTTGTTAGAGTCCTCCGTCATGTTAACTGGGCTCATTGTGACCAGAGGTCTTCCCAGACAGTTGACCCATGCCCAGGGACCATTTTGGGTGAGTAGGTATGTAGTTTGCACACAGCTGCCCTGTTTCAGAGCCAAGGACACTTTACTGGAGGCAATCCTAAGCCAGCTGCCTTCGGTGTTGGAAGCATTATAGGACACACTCAATTTATTGGTGCAGGTGAAGACCTAGGCTACATGAGAGTTTCAATGAATGTCAGGGCAGAGGTGGCTGATAAGAAGGTTCTAGTCTGATGTGGCAATGCCATCTTCTGCTCAGTTTTGTGATGTCGAGGCTCCAGGAAGAAGACACATTGTCTCTGAAAAATGGTGGTCTGTGAATTATTTAGATTCCTTATTGACCCTGGAAGATCTCCACTTGTAGTGGTGGGAATGAAACAGGCTCTGGCTCTGGTAATGGATGTAATAAAGGTCTTCCTATGTGATACAGGACAGGACTTCTGGTGTATTGTTGCTAATACCATAAACTGTGAGCTCTACCTGTGCCAAAGAGTTTTTGAAACTCTCTACCATCCCACACCTGGTATTTGGGGCACCCTTGTACTGTACTGTGTGATATATCCTGTGGTTTAGGGAAGCTACAGGCAGGGATATTCCCAAATGTGAGGTCACCTGATTGCTTGAGGGAGCGCATTAGAGAGTGTTAGAAAAAGTAAGTGATTCTGAGATGTCCCTAGTGAAGTCCCAACTAGATCATTATTGTGATGTTTGTGTGTCTACTAAAAGGTGAAGACATTACAAGAATGATGTTGGGGTCACTGTTCTTGTGTACCAGTTAGGTTGGGTCCTTCCATGAAGGTGACAACCACAACATTAGGCACTGAAATTCCATCTGAAGTCAATGTAAATATGTCATTTTCTGGATATGGTCATTAACTTCTGTAGTTCTTTTCCACATCTAGGGGAGAAAACAAATTACTGATCCAGATGGACAATGAGTTAAAAGAAGAAAGGGCCAAGTGTGACAAAAGTAAGGTAGATAGCTAGTGCTACATGAGCCAAGACCATCACTCACATGGGAGTGGCGCTCCCTCTGAGATTCTCCCTTATTTACAAAAAGGATAATTTCTGTTAAGACAGGAATATCTTACATGTCAAAGAGGATAATATCATTTTAACAGTCTGCTGTGTAATAATTTTTCATTTCATATATATACTGGGCCAGATGTTTAGCTGATAGAAATCCATGTAACTTCACTGATTGCAGAGGAGCTGCACCAAGTTGATGATTCAACCTTTGTTCGTTAATTGTTTGGATTTATCATGTTTATTAACCTCAGAATAGAGAATGTGGTTTCAATGACCGGTGTAAGGGATGATTTTTGTACAGAAAAGATCGATTATGCTCTCAGTGACACCTAGCACCATCTTGTAGGTAAGGATAGAATCTGGCCATTATGTGTAAAATAAAATGTTTTATGTGAAATACCCACATATTAGTATAGTTTAGTTGGTATTCATAGGGCCATGCTTACTCCATCTGTCTCAGTTATAAATATTTTAAATGCATATTTCAGTAAATTTTAGGGTTTGTAACAGTGTAGTAAAACCAAGTAGATGTGTAATAAATTCTAGCAAGCATGGAAACTCAGTTGTTTCTCAGTAGGATTCTGTTTAGCTGCTCAAAAATATCTTGCTATGGCTGGAAAAATATTGAACCAAGTTTAAACTTCAAGTGTGCTACTGAATTGATTTTAGTATCTTTAGCACAGTAGACTGAGTTGTCAAAAATGAGTAGCAAATGTATCTGCAGAAGAATTTTAATCTAGCTTTTTTTTTGCTTTTTTTTTTTTGCTTAATGTTCAGAAATTCAGAATTACCTAATAACCACATGCTTATGCAAGGATAAAGGTTGATTCTTCTTAGCTTCCTCCATTTCCACACCCAACTAAATCCACCCCTGAAATGCCATGAGGACAGTGGGAAGAGAGCCATTAGGCTGCCACTGTGTCTTTCTGATTTGCACTTGCCCAAAGTAACCTAGTGGCTTTTGGCAGAGTGCAGATATCTCTGTTGGTTTTGAAGCAGCTTCCTCCAAGGTCTTCCAACATTTTCTGCAGCCTTTCACTCCCTGAGCCTATCTCCGTGCCTCATGTAGCTAGGAGGTCCCAGCAGTCTTCCTTAATTCCTGCATTAGGGAACTCCAGGAATGTACCCAACAGCCACATCTGGGTCTCCTCTGAGCCTGTGCTGCTCTTTTTGGCCCAAATCTCTCTGCTTAAGGAACAGATTGTGTAACTTGCCGTAAAGCCTAGTTGAGACTAAATCTAAGAAAACAAAGACATGGGGAAGGGAGGGAGCATAATAATACTTCAGTAACAATGGCAGAGTTGTCATGGTTCTGCTTAATCTGGGTGAGCCTCTGTTTAAGACAAATTTTGTATTTAAGTAAATAGTCAAGCCTTAGAGTTTTCAGAATTCAAGAACAGAATAAAACTTGATTTGTGAAGGCAGTTTTATATTATATGAGGGGTTTACAAGTGTTTTCTTAAAGTTTTACCAAGTGTTTTTTCATTAGGAGAACTGTACACTGACTAGTAGCTATCTTCAGATAACAGTGTACTGAAACACTGACAAAGGCTACACTCAAGAACCAGAGTTTCAGAATTTTGATATACTTCTGCCTGGCGAAGCCTGGTGCAAATAACAAAATGCCAAGTCTTCTATCTTACCCATAATTAAAAAGTGGTTGTTCTGTTTATGTGTTTTCTTCCAGCTGGCAGCATTAGAGAGACAGATCTTTGACTTCCTTGGTTTCCAATGGGCTCCTATCCTTGGCAATTTCCTACAAATAATAGTTGTCATTTTGGGTTTGTTTGGAACCATCCAGTTTAGACCTCGATATATAGTCGTGGTAAGTCTCATTTATTATCTATATTTTTTTTAATTAGTTTTAAAACCTGTCACA
This sequence comes from Chlamydotis macqueenii, assembly GCF_036417535.1. NCBI lineage: Eukaryota > Metazoa > Chordata > Aves > Otidiformes > Otididae > Chlamydotis > Chlamydotis macqueenii. Next base: position 125,291,039 of record NC_141557.1, read on the forward strand.
TTGCTAAGCAGAATTTTCTTGGTCTAAAAACACCAGATGGTATTTCTGTAGAAACTTTAGAGGTCTCCATGTCTTTTTGCAAATTTAGGATGACCGAGTGGCATTTCTGAGATTTTGGAAGCTATCAAGAATGGGTAACCTAAAGAAAGTGCTACCAAAAGTGTGACTGTGATACAAGTTCTTGTAAGATTCTTTAAAGAATTAAAAACCTTGATGGGTCATGGGGACATGTAAAATTAGACTATGCATGAATTAAGAAAAGAAATACCAATTGTTATTCTCTTTGCAATAGGGAAGCAGAATCAATAGTCATTAAAAAAAAATATTTGTAATGGTCCGGTTATAGTTAGCTACATTGCCCTCTTAAACAGGGAGAAGCAAGGATTATATAAATTTATTTGGTCCTGTGACTCATGGGTTCCAAAGAAATTTCCTTCTCACATCTAACTTTTTGAAGACCTGTATGTATGGCCTTGACCCTACATTGTTGTAAATTGTCTCTGATGCTTGTAACTTGAAGCTTCATAGATTTTTATCCCATGTTCTCAACATAGACAGGAAAAAAAAGAAAAACAAAACGACTTCCAAAGCTGTGAAGGAAATTGCCAACAAAAATATCCCTTTACCTCCCCCACAGTCTCTTCTGAATGGATGATTATGTCTTTACCTGGCAGTGTCTGTATCTGGAACATTTCAGTTGTGTTGTCAGTAATGGATTTTAAGAGGCTAAAGTGTTTTTTTTTTTTTCCTCACAAAAGAGTGAAATAAATGTCTACTGGGGAAAACTCATTAACAAATACTTGAAAAGCTTCATCTTTTCAAGTCAAGCCTGGAATCCTCTATTTCTTTGTCATGTCTTAAAAGAAAAAGTGAAAAAAAGTGCACGCAAAGTTCTTTATACTCACATTAGCTAAGCTTCACAAGGAGACTATAAATAATTGAAAATGGATTGATGTAAATAATAGGAGTTTTATCTATTACCTGTGGTTGGAGAACTGGGCAGGAGTGTATATACATCCACATATTGATGACTCACATTTCTGCTTCACATTCTTCATTTTGTACATAAGATACTGGAAGCAAGTGAGGATAAAGATCTGTAAAATTACATAGGAAATTAATGTCTGAAGTGCAACACCATAAAATCTCTTGCACCTCAGGTTCAGCACTGCTGTTCAGTGGTGGAAGAACTGCTTTTGTTTCCAAATGAAACACGACAGATGTTGACTGTTTCTGTATCTTCTCCAATGTAAATGAACATTTTAGACTATATTAAAGTTGTTTTAAAGTAGATGTAGAAAACTTATAATTAAAGAAAGAAACACCCCGACAAGATACTTTATCCTCAGATTTAACTGAACTCACATTCTGATTTAACTTTAAGCATATATTTAAAAGTTCAAGGTACAGTAGGTGCAAATACTACTCGCTACTTGGGAAGGTCAAGACTTCAGAGCAGCTTCTATCCCTACTAACATAAAGTTCTCAGTGAAGTAGGAATAGTTTGAGTCAAATCCTGAAGTCTGAGGAGTGAAAGTATACGAGTTGTCTGGAAAGAGCCTCACAACTCCACACCAGCAGAAAAGGATGGCTTGCATGCATCCCTATTCCCGCTGTTCTCCCTGGCTGAATGCTTCTCCAAACCCTCTCCACCAATTCTGGCAGCAGTTAACTTGACCCTTCAGTACGCCACTTCCACTTCTAAGCTGTCAGAAAACCAACCTGGCAAACAGTGGAGAGTTTCTTGCTAGACTGATGAGCTGAATCCAGTCTGTGAGGTTCTCAATGGGTGCCAGGGCCAGCATAAGGCAGGGATTGGGACTGTGCAGTCATGAACAGCAGTGTGGAGGTGGAGGGGAAAGAAAGAGATGCAAGATTTCCCTTGTTGCAAGCTACAAACTTGTCAGCTCAGCCTCTTCTAGCTTCACCCTCAGGCTGAATTCAGTGAATACCTCAAGCCAGCGTGAGCAATAATCCACCCTTTGCTCAGCTGTTGCCTTCAGTCCCTGTGCTATGCCTTCGCTTGCATCAGCACAAACGTCAGTTCAGCCACTTGATAAACTATCAAACCAGGAGAGATCCAGCTGAAAAGCAACCATTTTCTTTTCTGGTGTTAAGTGGCAGACAACTTTCTGACCTGTTTCACTACTAGGATTGTTCCAGCAGAAGCGGGGAAGATGCAAGAGGGGAAATAGGAGCAAGTAGCCAGAGGAAGGGGAAAAAATGTATGGAATCTTTCTGGAGCAGTGCAAAGTTACACCAACTTAAAGTGCTCGTTGAGCTATAGTCTGAGAATCTTCCTGTAATACATGCTCCTCAGAAGCTGTGCTTCCTAGGGCTGTCCCAACCACATCTGGGCTTTGCCAACTGTCCTCATAAGCCCTAAAGGAGCCAGTGGTACAGACAGCAAAGACCCATACCAGCACCAGCTCCAGGTTGTCTTCACTAAGGCAAAAGGGAATCTGAAGGCGCCTCTCCCAAGGAAGCACATAGACTGCCTCTCGGCTTCTGAAACCCTATGAAACCACGTTACACCTGTTACAGCAGTCAACTTCTCCTGTTGGCTTCAAATACAAAGTCTCTTTAATGCAAAACTTCAGGAGGGTCCTGAGTTACAGTATTGCTTGAACACAGTATGCAGAGAGATTCCTACCCAGGCTCTGAGTAGTGTATTGGACTCCAAATTCATTGAGAAGCTGTGTGGGCTTCCAAGTCCGTATCTGCACCCTCAGCCGTATCTAAGCCCCTGGGATTGTTAGTGGTTGGTGTCCCACATAAGAGTGAGAATTTGGTTCTGTGGCTTTGGCAAAATAAATGTGTTGAGTCACACTTTTATAGACTCTGCTTACTGAAGCTTCTGGTTTAGATTAAGCTAAATTCGGTTTAACTGGAAAAGTAACCAAACACTTCAGGAAAAGTATGCTTAGTATCCATTGTCTTTTCCTTAAGACTTCCCTGGAAATTAGCTTTGCTTGTGCATATGATCCCATTGGGATATAAGAAAAAAAAATGAAGTAAAGAGAGAATCAAGTCAAATGCACAGTCTACTTGTGTAAACTGTCTACAGAAAATTGATCTGGCGCATGTGCTTGCAAATTGTCCCCATGATATTCTGTTGTAGAATCATGGGCATCTTGACTTAAGCTGACCAGCTCTAGGGTCATTGGTTTGACCTCAAGAGAAGGTCTTCAATCTATCTTCCATGCAATGGAGGCTGTGCCTGAAGGTTTCCCTGACAAGAGAAATCACACAAAATCTTTCACTTTGCCATCCTGTGCTGCATATGTCATGTTCTCTTCTCTCAAAATTTAACGAACAACAGTAATGGTAAATTAAGTGGATAAATGTGTTACCTTTAGGATCTTAACTTGAAGCACATCTATAATGCAGTCAAATATGAGATCACAGTTCTGCAGTTCTGTAGACACAACTGAGTAGGCTTTTGGTGCAGGTGCCTAGACCCATGTATCTCAGCAAGGGCTGCAATAGAAGCTGGATAAACACAAAAGTAGCAGGCTACCTTAAGATATAGGACTGTAAGGATGGTAATTCTGAAATAAATTTGGAATTTCACTTGCTCATAAGTAAAATTCTGAGTCCTCAGAGCTTAGGAAACACAAAGAGAGAAAGGGAGCAACTGCATTAACTTATTAACTCCAAGTGCCTCAATTAGTTTAAATCTAATAATTATTTCTAATAGTTTTTATTTCTATTAATTTCTCATTTAGACCAATTTTTGTGAACAATTTGTCCTGTCAGTAAGCGGATGTGCTATTTTCAGTACTTGAATATTTTGTGGCTGATTTAAATCAGTGCAAAGATCCCACAGGACACAAAAGGGCAGAGCTGATTCCTAATTTTCCCATATTAGCTCATTTGAAACTTACACAAACATTTACAGAGAAGAAGAAACAACTAATTTTTAGTTCTAACTACACTGTAACATACCTGTCACGAAGCTCCAGAGCTCTGCTGCGATCCATTTCCCTGTACATGTTTTCCTTTCTTGACAGAACTTGCTATCACCAGCAAGATTTTCAGGCTGTTAAAATTGATTAAAAATGATGACAGGATACTTGTTAAAGTTGGGTTTGTTTCCCCTTGCCTATTTCTGATATAAGACTTCAAAAGCCTTCCGAACGATGAGTCATATAGCTAAGATTGCACAAACCTGGCCCAAAGCTGAACATAAATGTATTAATGAACAGTGAGAGATGAAAATAACATAAAGTGGAAATCTCTGCTTTGCTTGCCTTAATTTAGCCCATTAAATAATATGATATATAGGCAATGTGTACACCTGAAAAGCCAGGAGGCAGTTTCTTAAAAAAAAAAAAAAAAAAGAGAGAGAGAGAGAAGAAAGGCTATAAAGGATACTTTACACAGTATTCAAGCAAATGGTATACAGACACTCTTGCAGCTTAAAAATATATGAAATATTTAGGCATTCAAAATTACTCCTTTAATATCCTTCTTGGTAAACCCCGAGTTGTTACTGTTTCATTATGTTGATTTATGCCACTTTCCTTGTCATCTTTCACGGACAGGACTAAATAAGGCTCTGTAAGCACTGATGCCTCTGAGGCACAGCCGGGTATTACAGGAAGACGATCTGATGACTCAGTAGTTGCTGCCTTTCCCCTGAAGTATCCCTGAGCCAACATTCATTTCCCTTCATGCCAAGACACTGTCAGAGGAGGTGCTGTACTTCAGATTAAATATGCACTTGAGACAGTTTATTCATTAAAGCTAAACTTATCCCACAATCCTTGTAATATTCAAACTTAGAAATTTCCCTTTTCTCTCTTAGCTTTCACTTTAGGAAGCCATCCTTCACATCTGGCTTGCATCAGGAACATTGAGGCCAGCAGGAGTAGGGAAGTGATTGTGCCCCCGAACTCAGCACTGGTGAGGCTGCACCTCAAATACGGTGTGGAGTTTTGGGCTCCTCAGTACAAGAAGGACGTTGAGTTGCTGGAGCGCACCCAAAGAAGGGCAACAAAGCTGGTGAAGGGTCTAGAGCACAGTCTTATGAGGAGCAGCTGAGGCAACTGGGATCATTTAGTCTGGAGAAGAGGAGGCTGAGGGGAGACCTCATTGCTCTCTGCAACTACTTGAAAGGACCTTGTAGGGAGGCAGGTGTTGGTCTCTTCTCCCAATTAACTTGCGGTAGGACGAGAGGAAATGGCCTCAAGTTGTGGCAGGGGAGGTTTAGGTTGGATATTAGGAAACACTTCTTTACTGAAGGAGTGGTCAGGCACTGGAACAGGCTGCCCAAGGCACTGGTGTAGTCACCATCCCTGGAGGTGTTCAAAGAACATGTAGACATGGCACTTCAGGACATGGTTTAGTGGACATGGTGGTGTTGGGTTGATGTTTGGACTTGATGATCCTAGAGATCTCTTCCAACCTTAAGATTCTATAATTCTGATTTTTCCTTAACCCTTTCTTTTAGTGGCATTGTGTCCATCTAATACCAATGATTTAACTCTAGAAGTGGTTGTATTTCACTGTTATGTGAAAGCTATATCTGCATAGGTTTCAGTATGACCTGTACTCTCAAAAAGGTTGTAGAAATATCACTACTAAAGAGAGGCTGGCATTAAGAAATGGGATCTGAGAGGAACCTGCTGGGTTGGACAATAGTTTCATAGATATTTAACCTGTAAGATTTAGCGAGTACTCTCTCCACAGAACTTATAAGGCTCCAAATGCTTCCTCACACCACAGAGTATACAATCCTTAGTGCAAAATACCAAAAGCAAGAAAGTAGACAGTGCATCATGGGGAGAAATTAGCAAAGATTATCACCAGTGTCCTAGGTCCTTCCAGCAGAAGGAATCTGTTAGGTGAAAATGTCCAGACGATTTTTAAGTAGTGCATATGAGAGAGTTGTGATATTGAGCATGAGACCAGCTGAGCCAGGGAGGACTGAATGTGGCTGGCCAAAGAACTGGGGTAGGAGTCGCTGAGTGTGGGGCAGTAAGGGTGAGCAGACGGAGCAGGACAGTCAGGGTGGTTTTCAGAACATTGGGTGGGAGAGGTTGAATGGCAGGTCAGGTCATGAAACAGGTTAGGTGAGGTGCCTTGTAAGGGAAATGAACCCTGATGTTCAGTGTGAACTTGATCCTGCAGACCCTAACCACTCCTCTGCTGACAGCAAACATCTGCCAGCGTGCATGACACCTTCCCCTGCCTGTTGTCTGTTCATGCACAAGAAAACAACTGAGGACTGAAGCCAGCTTCTTTGCTGGCTCAGAGGGGAGGTCTTCATAATGGATGTAAAAGTAAAACCTCATGTAGCATCCCAAGCAAGTGTTAGTGTGATGCCACATAATGGAATATTGTTACTTTTTTTTTTCAAACCTTGAAGGCATATACGTATAAATTTACATGCATAATGTTCAGAAAGTATTACTTTTTTTTTTTTCAGGAAGAAAAACTCATAAATTAAGAAAAAGCTGTTATTAAAGCCCTCCTGTGCAATCTTAATGTGACCTTTTATATATTTGCAGTTTTGAACTGCGTGGATGGATACAATTTTTTTTTTTCCTAAAGGCACCTCAGTTGCAATAGAAAAGACAGACATTTAGGGGTTTTCTGGTGATAGTAGCTATAGAACAGAAACTTTATTTGCAGAAAACAGAAGACATGGGAAGAATGAGGCATGTGGCAGCAAGAATGAAAGGATTGCTTTTGTTGTGAAGGCTGTGCTGGGTAGCTGAGTTTTATCTCTGCTCTCAGCCACTGAAACCTTTTTGACACAAAACGAGTCACCTAAACTAAACTTCTCACATGCTTTGTTTTGCCCTTGCCTTCTGGGGTCTTGTCTTGAGACCTTATAGTCTGATTTACACAAGTGCTGAATGCTCAGCCACAGGGAGCTGAACAGTGAGCCTATAAAGCGCTGTATAACCCCAAGTATTCTGAAAAATGAAGTCTTAAGCATCTCAAGTTGGATGCCTATAATGTATGAATACTTCTGAAAGTAATCTCTGTATGTATCAGAACATCATTTGCATTCTGAGAGCTGTATCATTCCCTTATAACATGAAATAAATTAGTTAAAGTTTGTGCAGCTCTCAGACGTTACAGCGATGAGCATCTTAGAAAACCTCATGAGGAAATTAATATTCTGTCCTCAGAGCAGGGTCTGAGCGACAAAGGGAAATGAAGTACTGAGTTAGCTCTTCGTAAAATGTATTAAAGAAGGTAAGGTCTTTTGAAATAAAAATATATCTATGATAATTTAATTAATGTTTGCATTGTATAGAACATCCACAAAAAAAAGAAAAAAATAAGATGACATATATAACCAGAATCCTGACATTTACTAGTTTTGCTTATTTGCTTTTGCTGTCTTAAAATTTTTCTTTTAATGTAGACTTCCTTAAGTGCCTATGATGCTATACAAGAAAAAAAATCTTACTTGCATAACCAAAAAAATGTGGGTTTAAATGTGGAGAAGAACTTTCTTACTTTTAAAAATTACATAGTAGTACATATTGAATATATAATTATTATGTTCTTAAAGCAAATGGAGCTTAAATTTCATGGAATCATAGAATCGTAGACTGGTTTGGGTTGGAAGGGACCTTTAAAGGTCGTCTAGTCCAACTCCCCGGCAAGAAGCAGGGACATCTTCAACCAGATCAGGTTGCTCAGAGCCCCGTCCAACCTGGCCTTGAATATTTCCAGGGATGGGGCATCCACCACCTCTCTGGGAAACCTGTTCCAGTGTTCCACCACCCTCATTGTAAAAAACTTTTTCCTAATGTCTAATCTGAATCTACCTCCTTCTATTTTAAAACCATTATCCCCTCATTCTGTCACAACAGGCCCTGCTAAAGAGTTTCTCCCCATCTCTCTTATAAGCCCCCTTTAGGTACTGGAAGGCTGTAATAAGGTCTCCCCGGAGCCTTCTCTTCTCCAGGTTGAAAAGCCCCAATTCTCTCAGCCTTTCCTCATAGAAGATTATTATTTATATATTTAGCAAACATTTGTTTATTTATTTATTATGAATTTATGTTCCTGCAGTTCAGTGAGAGTGCAAGAGGAGCATTTCCATACACAGCACCTGTGTTTCAAGGTGGACACCTGCTTTCGTAGAATCATAGAATCATTTAGGTTCCAACCGTAAACCTAGCACTGCCAAGTTCACCGAACTTTGCACCTACACTTCCCCTTCAGTAATCGTCATAGTGGGTGAGGAACCAAACAGGTCCTGACTGTAAAACAAGGTAGCTTGGCCTGGGCAAGCACATTCAGAGAGTTTTTGCCTGCATGGTTCAGAGTTGTTGTTGGTGCCCATGGGATAGAATGAGGCCATTAACAGATTTGGCTTGCCCAAGCAGATCAAGTAGGTTTCCTGTTGCTGTGATGACAGATTTCATTCATGGACAGATAAAAAAATTCTTTATTAAAAAGGGGAAATCTCCTGAATATTCTGAAATCTGCTTTTTATGAGCAGCTGGGCTTGTATTAAGTGTTCATTAATTTTGAACACTCTGCACCTGATGTTCTGAGGACATACATGGGGAAATCAGGAGCTTATGATGGTTTACTACAAAGTCAGCAAATGTGGTAAAGTGATATCCTCTTTTAAGTTAATCTTATGAATAGTGCAGATCTTATACTGCTCACAGACCACAGCAGCTTCGTCTATTTTATAATAATCCAGACTTCAGTTACCACACTGCCCTTCGCTGCAAGCTGGAGGAACTGGCCCAGGAGCATCACTCTCATTTTGTTTATTAATCATAGAATCATAGAATCATAGAATGGTTAGGGTTGGAAGGGACCTTCAAAGGTCATCTAGTCCAACCCCCCTGCAAGGAGCAGGGACATCCCCAACTAGATCAGGTTGCTCAGAGCCTCATCCAGCCTGGCCTTGAACGTTTCCAGGGATGGGGCCTCCACCACCTCTCTGGGCAACCTGTTCCAGTGTTCTATAACTTGCATTGTAAAAAATTTTTTCCTAATTTCCAATCTAAATCTACCCCACTCTATTTTAAAACCATTACTCCTTGTCTTATTGCAACAGGCCCTACTGAACAGCCTCTCCCCATCTTTCTTGTAGGCCCCCTTGAGGTACTGGAAGACCGCTATCAGGTCTCCCCGGAGTCTTCTCTTCTCCAGGCTGAACAGCCCCAACTCTCTCAGCCTGTCCTCATAAGTGAGGTGCTCCAGCCCTTTTATCATCTTCGTGGCCCTCCTCTGGACCTTCTCCAACTGGTCCATGTCCTTCTTGTGTTGGGGGCTCCAGAACTGGACACAGTACTCCAGGTGGGGTCTCACCAGGGGGGAGTAGAGGGGCAGAATCACCTCCCTCGACCTGCTGGCCACACTTCTTTTGATGCAGCCCCATTAATGATCTACTTCTTCTGCCATAGCCATCTCCAAACAGCCTAAGTACCTCATAAGAAATTAAATTAAAGCAGCTAACCTGTTTGGTATACAGAAAAGACTCTTAATTGAAGTGGGGAAAAATTCAACTCTCTTCACCTGAACCTTTCATTACACATCATAGGGAGGGGAAGGAAGAGGTGAACATAATCCAAAACTGCCCAAGAAAGCCAAGCTGACAGCACCTGTGGAATGGAAGTGGGATCCAGCACATTGTAGATTGGGATGTCGAGCTTTACTGAGTATATTGAAGCAAGACAACAATATATTAGCTTCACCTGGTCACAGCGAACTAGACTTGCAAAGGCATTTAGCAGTAGTTCTCCATTTTGAAGGTTAAAAGCCCATAAATGTGAAGTGGCACTGCTGCTACTCCTTGTGTTTTTCAGGTGGATGTAGCTCCAGCGTGGCTGAGTGTGCACTTAGCCTGCCAGACAGAAATGCTTCTGAGGTGCACTGCTTTGAGAGTTAATTGGGCATGGTTTACAGTTGTATGTAGGTAAACAGTGCATCTTTAAGGAAATAGTGCCAGTCAATTATGCTTACAATTAAAATGTAAAAGATGATTTAAGGTAGACAAGTTAATCTCCCATTCATACTATGGGCGGAGTATGAGTTCCGTCTTGCATTAGGGTAGGATACTGGAGAACCCAGAAGAGATATGGATATGTTCACCTGGTAAAGGTGCATTGTAGGATCATGTTCATGGCCACAAGGGCTGGAGAAGTAGTGAGCCATTTTGAATTCTGTTAAAATACCTTTTACTGAAAGCCTCTTAAGAGACCAGATTTACCCTTTATCCGTTTGTTGGTTTTTCTTTTAAAAAATCCAAATTATCAGATCAATAGATCTTCTGTTTTATTTGGTGGTTTCATGTCTTTCTTCATAATATTTAAATATTATTTTAATAACATTTGCTTATTTAAATTACTGTGCTATTTTGGGCTCTCCATTAACAGAGCTAAATCATGATTTATGAATGACCCACAGTTGCCCCAAAACAGTGTTTAAGCCAGCATTTTGGACTAAATTGGTATCAGGATAGTGTAAAACTGTAAAGAATAAATCTGTTTTATTGGAATGTATTTAGAGTCGCAACGAATATTGGATTTGTAATTTCCTGTGGTTCTTAGGGAACTTCTGCAGGGAGAACTCCTTTTCTGAACTCTCTGCATTTGGCTGTTCCCAGAAGAACAATGCTTATTGGTATCAGGTTTGTTATTATTGATCTGCTCACTAAAAAGTCCTTTCACCTTCACATTTTATTTTTCTGTCTTTTTGCTTTCATCCGGCTCTGTGTTTAGTACACGGTGTGGACTGCCCTGTGGGTCACCTGGAATGTTTTCATTATCTGCTTCTATTTGGAAGTAGGCGGACTTTCTAAGGTAGGTCACTTACCCTTCTTCAGGTATACGGGAGGGTGTTTTAACAACAGGACTCTCAGATTTTAGAAAGCTGGAACCATAGAGGAAAAATGTCGTTGTTTGAAAATACAATTTGGTCTTCAGAGTTCCCCTCTGATGAGAACTCCAGTGTTTGAACTTGTCTCTGATAGCAAATAGTGACGGGTTTGAAGTACATAAATGTAATGAATCTGAATTACAGTTGCCTTCTGAAGTACCATCTGGGGAAAAAAAAAAAATGTTATTCAGTGGAAAATTTGAGGTTGTTTTTGATTGTTGAAAAACAAATAATGTCATTTTGGTTGAATTTTCAAGTGTGTGTGAAAAGTGTATCTGAATTTCCGAGACTGCTTTGAAGCAGCTAAAGAAAATTACTAAGAAGGTTAAAGTAATAACTTGCTGAGCAAATTGGTCTCAAAGCGAGAATGTTAATTCTTTATAAAAAAGAACAAATGGCAAAGGATGACTTTTTTTTTGCATCTGAATAAAACTTTCCTTTACATGACACTCAGTGCTCTAGGTCACCAATTCCTTATTCAAACCTCTGATTAGAGCAGAAATGTTTGCTGGAAGAATTAAGGTACGTGTTGCATTTGTATAAGGTAGCACTTCCGTTAGCATAGGGTATATTTAGCATTGTATCTACAGTGAATTCCATACAACATCTGCTGGTTTTTATCCTCCTGTTGGACACAGACGATATTGATCTTTGTTTACCACATTCATACTTAAATAATTCCAGGCCCAGTATGCCCATAGTGCAAGCAGATCCCGGTATTATTAACAGAATAAATGTCCCCATTATTGGTTGTAGATTTAGTGATATGAACTACATCACTGTTAATTCATGCAATGCTTTTAGAGAATTGTGAACTCCAATTAGATCAGATGGGAATATTTGTGAGCTACATACTTTTTTTGGGTTCAGCATTAAAACTCCGATCTTTTGTCTGACAACAAACAGAAAACTGGTGAAAATTACTAAGTAAGAAATAAAATTTAATTTACTCAGTAAAAATTCCATTAAAATTAAAGCTTTCAGTGATAGATTCCTTTGGTGATAAAATTTCATAATGAAAAGCTACAACAGTTTATTTTTCTCCAAATAAGACATAATTCACCAGAAGACATAGCCTTGGTGAGGAAATTAGTGCAGTTCATAGGCGATCAAAATAAATCTATTAGATGAACAGAAGAGCAACACATGGAAGTGATGAATGCCCAAAGTAATTTTTCATTTTCATTGTACATAGAGTTTGTATTTTTTTCAGTCAGTTGGGTGATGACTGTTTTTATAGTGACTATTATATTTTTATAGATAAAAACACTAGTTATCTAAGTGCTTCAGAAGTCAAACTTTTAGTCTGACCCTTGAAGTGGTGAAAATTTGAGTTGTCTTTCCATTGGTTGCAGAGGATTCTGATTATATCCTTAGTATAAGCCAGCAAATATGAATTGAAATCTTGTATCTTCATTTTCACCACTGTGTTTCACTTTTAGGTCTTCTCACTTAACATGTATGACAAATGACAATGCAGAGAAATAATAGCACAAATATTACTCAGTAGTTGAGAAAAATCCCTTTTATTAGTATGTACTTCGGTTGATCTCAGAATTTTGGTGGAATGTTTATCTTCTGGCTTATAATTACAACATTTGAAAAGCGGTTTCTCAACAAGGTGATAGACACAAAATTATTTCTATGGAAATTAACTGCTCTGGTACAGATTACATCAAAGACACTAGTATTGGGTCCAAGCTGGTAATAATAGAATGAAGAGTTTTCTTCTGTAAACCATGGGATTTGGGGACCATTCAATACTGTTTCTGAAAACTAGGCTAGAGATGATGCAAGAGACTGAGATCTTTTTTGCACCATATGCATAAAATCCTGGGTATTTACAAATGGATGCATATTTGACACTGGCTTAATTGATACCCATGTTTTACCCAACATGCTAGCTTAAAAATTTGTCATTGCTTTCCATTAACATATCCCTATGTTGTCAGGTGTGATAGAAATATGCTGTTAGCAAGGTATGTTAGTGTGGTTGGCAAATCAAACACTATGAGAGGCCTTTGAAGGAGGGTTATTTTCTCAGCGTTGAAATCTTGGTAGGGCATATTCACTTTTTTCTTGCTATTGTTCTATTTTTCCATTTAAAAAGATTTTGTTTGTGAAATTAATGCAGATTGATTGTAATTTTTAACTTCCATTGACGTACTATCAGGGAAAATTATGTTGCTGTCTGGCAGCTGACTGATTTCTGCTTGTTTGTTTTTAAGCACTGTCATGTTTATATTTGCTCTGACCAGAATTAGTTACCTGTTGCTTGGAGTCCTGTGAATTTTCTAGGTCTTCAATCAGGAATACTATCAGAAAATATAACTTGCTGCAATAATAAATGGTAATTTTAATTCAATATCTTTACACGGAGTATGCATACAATATGGATAGAATTCTCAAATGTCTAACAGAAATGCCTCCACCACTGAAATTTTGTTCAGATCTTATTCTTGCTGCAGAAAGGAAAATCTCCTTTGAATATTCACTGTTTGAATTCTGCCAAGAAGTTCCACAGAGGTTAATGGAAAATTTGAATGAGAATGAGAAGGATGTAGGTAATTTAGGCCTTTTCTTTACTGTGAGTTTGAAACATTTTTCCTTCAGTTGTCGTTCATAATGTTCAGATTTTCCTGGTAAACTAATTTTATTTTTTTTTAAAGGAACAGTTTGATATTTAGTTTAAAGTTTATGGATCAAGATCTTTAAACTTTTCTTCATAAGAAGTGGTTAAAATTTCTGCCACTTACCCTCCCAGTGTCAAACACGGTATACGTGACTTGATCCTTTCAGTTCTTTCAGAAAAGTATGATGTTTCTTTACAAGAGTGACATAGAAAGTATGTTTTTAGTTGAAAACGCATTTCATGTTTTAAAGTAATTTGCCAAAAATAAAAAGGCTTTCTGTGGAAGCGCTTCCCAATAGCTACAGTATAGTAATTAGGGCAATCTCCTGGGAAAAGGATGGTATGGATTCAAGTCGTCTCAGGTGTGAAAGGGAAATACACCTGGCTCTCCCACAGCCAGGATGTTGTAAGTGGAAAGCTAATGAGTAAAGTTTCCCTCTCTACCTTATAACAATGTATAAGTTGAAGCTCCTTTTTCACTTATGATACAGATATGCAAATAAAATTCTAATGCTTTTTCAAGCAAAGAAGTTGTATTTGATCAGAAACAAAATAAATAGAGCCGTATGACTTTTTCTGCTTATGTTAACTTAGGTTTTTTAATCCTTTTTTTTCATTTCTGATTTTAGCGGTGAAAAAAGTGACCATATAAAAAATGAAATTGCCTGTATTTTTCATTTACTACTGTTATGAAACAGAAAGCATAATTTTTAGTGTGAACCTCTCTGTATGAGAGAAACAAAGCTGCTATTATAACATGACCTTTTAATCCTCTGCTGCAGGATGACAGATTGCTACATCCATAAGTGAGCTCATTAGTTGTTTGGATCTTATTCTCTGTCTTGAAATGAAAATGTGTTCCAGTTGCCACATTCGAGAGTAGACAATTTTAAACACATAGACATAAACAGAAATCTCAAGGAACAAGAGACAAAAAAAATTCTCTAAAGCACATTTGAAAATAAAGTTTGATCACCTATTACCTGATAGAATACTAGAAGCTTTTATTTCAAGTTTTGTATGTTCTTCTTAAATATTGACAAGAGAAATTCTAACTTGTATGAGCCAGCCTCCATCCCCCTCCGCCAGCAATACATTATTTTATGTACTTCTTACTTTACAAAGGAGACCTCATTTATTCAGCATGCACTGTTAACATTTCTATCATTTGTATCCCTCCAGTATTTGAGAGCCAGTATGAAAATAGCTGAGTTTATTTGTGTTTATAATTCCTTCTGCCAACTGATACTTTTTGATACACCATTTCTCTACTGCTTGTTTTATTGTGGGTTATAGTGACATTTGTTTACAGTGACATGTGTTACTGCCTTTACCTACCCAGTAAATGTATAGCCGCTCTCCAGTGCTGCGTACTCCTTTCCTGCTGTTTGATATACCTTACTTAAGCAGCTGGGCAATGTTCATGAGCTCTTTACTTTTTCTGTGATGTTTCTGTTTGTTCTGCCTAGTTTTTCTATGGCGTGCTTCTTGAGCATGAACTTTGCTTCTTTCTAGACTATTTTAAGTTTAGCTCTAAAGCTTGAGCTCTCTTTTATTGCTTTTGGCCAAGGATTTGCATGAAAAACACTCATATTCAGTAGTAAACTACCTCTAAACCAGCTTATGTTTATTTTCTGGTCCTTAGTTTTAGGTATTGAATGTAGGTCGATGTGAACTCTCATATACTTGTGACGTTAGCTTCATTAACATTTCCCCTGAAGCCAAACGAAATTTTGCATATGTTAATTAATAAAACAATCTTTCACATATGTTTTTTTACTAATATTTACTTTTATAAATGGAAGTTCAAGGTCTTTAGGGTTCCCAGCCATCTTTGTTAAGCTGGAGAAAGAACTATAGGCTAAATTTTTATATGAATCTGTAGTTGGAGGATAGAATTTTAACGCTGTTAAAATTAATGATTTATTCTGTCCGAGGTCAAAATGGACTAATAAATTGCTTAGTAAAATGCTGTGGGAATGGAAATCTAATGCTATTTTCTAAACAAAATATTGTACATCAGAATGGCAACTAATCATGTGGACTTTATTCTGGCTACTTCTGAATCCAATTTATTCCATTTGGTGCATGTCAGTCAATCCTTAATTGTTGTATAATTATATGTAATCATCTCAAGTGGAATAAGTTAAGCTCAAAACCAATGCTATTTTGTGATTAATAGAGATGTAAAGGTATATGCTGGGGCTTGTGTCTTCTTTTTTGTTTTTTAATGTTGTCTTGGTTTTGTGTAGCGGGAGGGCTACAGTGGCAGCTTCTGCAAGAAGCTGCTAGAAGTTTCCCCTTTGTCCAGTGGACTTGGCCAGGCCTAGGGTGGACCCACCGCTGGTCAGAGCCAAGTTAATTGGCAACAGTGATAATGCCTCTGTGATAAGGTATTAAAGAAGACAGCAAGGTCAGTGAAGGAGGAGAGGGACGAGTAAAGTTTCCCCTGCAGCCCGTGGTGCAGCGCATGGTGAGGCAGGCTGTCCCCGTGCAGCCCATGGAGGTCTATGGAGGTGCAGAGATCCACCTGCAGCCCGTGAAGGACCCCACGCTGGGGCAGGTGGATGCCCATAGGAGGATGTGACCCAGTGGGAAGCCTGCACTGGGGCAGCCGGTTCCTGAGGAACCCCGTGGAAAAGGACCCCACACTGGAGCAGTTCATCAAGGACTGTAGCCTGTGGGAGGGACCCCATGCTGGAGCAGGGGAGCAATGTGAGGAGTTCTTCCCCTGAGGACGAAAGAGTGGCAGAAAATAACATGTGATGAACTGACCATAACCCCCCTTCCCTATTCTCCTCCCTGTGCCACTCACTGGGGAGGAGGGAGGCAGAGATAACAGAAATGAAGTTAAGGGAGGGGAGCGGGCAGGAGTTTTATTCTCTCTCGCATTATCCTGCTTTGGCTTTATTAATAATAATAAATAAATAGTTTTCCCCAAGTCGAGTCTGTTTTGTCCGTACTGTAACTCAAATGATCTCTCCCTGTCCTTATCTCAAACCTTGAACCTGTTCATTATATTATCTCTCCTTATTCCCTAGGAGGGTGGGGAAAGTAAGTGAGACACTGTGTAGCTTGGTCCTAAGCAGGGCTGAACTATGATAAATGTAAAATAAGCGTTGCTTAAATTTAGACTAACAATATGAAAAAACCATCTGATTCTTATTCTAATTTGTGCTGACATAAATGAGAAAACAGAAACAAGTATTTTGGCATAATTAGCGTTGTAGTTTTGCTCTATGTTATAGCCCACTCCAAAAAGCTTGTGGACAAAGTCTGCAGCATCCATAGGAGAGCAGGAAAAAGTTATAAACTTAAAAAATAAAACCTGTATGTAAAATCAGCAGGTGGAGGGTAAAGGTTTTTGTTAGTCTAAGTAGCAGACTGAAGGTAGGGAATAGTGCATCTACTTATATGTAAGTGATTTTTATATGAAGGAAAGCTGTCAGAGTTTTTTGTATCCACTGGGAAGAAGGGGAAGAAATAATTTGCTAAGCATGTGGCAAAGAAGATTTGGATGGAGGGCAGGAGAAGCTTTTTAATAGTAAGGGCACTGAATAGGATTTAAAACTGTTACAAAGATTCATTGCTGGATATTTTGAAGAATGAAGTAAAGGAATATTGTTGTAGGGTGATCTAGGTAACACTTCTGCCCTGCTATTTTTAATCTACAGAAATAAGCCTTTGTCAAGATAAAAACCCATTAGTGTCTGTGGATGGTTTATGGTAGGAGTGTTAAAAATTAAACAGTGAGTACAAGTTGAAGACTCAAAACCTCATCTTTAATCAAGTCAGAGTCTTACTAACTTCAGCAGGAGTGGCATTCCAGCTGGGGAGCTTAGTGTGCCTCTGACTTTTCTTTTCCCCAGCAGGTGTGTGGGGACAGAGAGAATGAGGGACCTCAGTGGAGGCTCTGAGGTGGCTGACAGCAATTCTTGAGCGTGCAGAGGTGCGATTTCGGTGTTCAGCTGTGTGACACCAAGTGGGAGGCGATGCTGCCGTTGCTGTGGACTCCTGATAGAGGTTAGGCATCTGTTACAGATAAGACTCGTGTGCTTTCTGTTCCATTGATGGATTTTTAATTGAACACAAATCATTGCCTTTCACAGCAACACATCCTTCACTAAGGACAATGTAAGACTGATAATAGTATATTTCTTTGCTGCTGGACAAGGTGCATACATCATGTTCAACTCAGCTGAGAATTTCTTCCCACACACCTCTGATTCGTATCAGTTGCGTTTGGTTAGCATCTCTCTTGGGCTTTGGGAGACTACATATCCCTGACCTTCTTGTTCTGCCCACTACTCTATGTCCATTTTCTTCAGCTGGTGCCATCAGCTGCTACTAGCTGTGATACACAATAACGGCTCATGCTAAAGCAGTGGATGTAGCTGTAGGCATTCTGCAATTTCTAGATGTTACAAATTACTAGGTTTATAACAGTAGTTAAATATAATATCTTCTTAGTGTGTGCAGTAATAAAATTCAACTTGCAGAAATTAAACCTGATTAAAAGATTGTTTTCATTTCTTTGAGGTTTGGACCCTCTCACCTCCTCCTCCTTCTCCAACTTTGTTATTCCAAAAGAGTTTAAAAAACTGTTTTAAAAGTAATGCTCCAGAATCTTCTCTGACATGAAAAAAAAAAAGGAGGAAGGCTAATTAAACATCATTTAAGTAAACAGAATTAAACTAATATAGAGGCAAAGAAAAACAGGCCTAGTATAAGCTCGTGTCATATAATCCATTTAATTCCCTTGGCTTCCACTCTTTCTTTGAACCAGCTCTCAGAAGTAACTGATTAAAAAAAAAAAACAAAAAAACGCAAGTTTTTAGAATGATTAGCCTTTTTGTTATTCTTGTGCCCTTTTCTACAATAGAGATTCCATTGAAATGTGTTTTCTAAAATATGAACTTCTAATATGACTTCCCTTATGCAAGTCTCTCCTCCCATCCTGCTGCTCTCTCACCATAAAGAGAAATAATCGCCAGGTTCAATTGTGTTTAATACTTTTCCATAATGTTCTGTTCAAACAGCAATCTTTTGAATTTTTAATTACTTTGGCAATAAACCTGAAATCCAATTTGCTGTGAAGTTATGCAGTGTAATATTGAACAGCAACAACATCTCAGCACTTCAGAATAACAGCTCTGGTCTTGGCTGGTATTAGGTACCATTAATCATGTATCCGATGTGTTGGTGGTGTGCCTTTCAATGGTGTTTGCAAACTGTATTTTTTGATGTTGTGTTAGGCTGACATCAGTACGTGCAGGAGCAGAAACTGTGTGTGGTAGTTTCTGTTTAGAATACAATGACTGTTTCCACGAAAAGTTAGAGAACAATTAGCGATGAGCTGTGAATTCATAATGGTGAAGCTGTAGAAAAAAAAAAAGAATTATCTTTTTATTTGCAAGTCACATTTCTCAACCAAAAGAGGGAATAACTACACATTTGTGCTTACCATTTGGAAATAAAACTCAAGGAATGCTACCTGCAGAGTGCTTAAGAAGATTACTTAATACATACTTCCTTAGGAAAAAAAAAAAAAAGAAACAAAAGCAAATTAAAGAGCAGAAAACTACTAATCTATTCGTGTTTTAATACTGAAATCAGTGCACATTCCTCCAATTCAAAATTTTCAACAATGAACTGGCCTCAGAGACTTCTATTTTAGCTTGCGAGACTTTGTAGTTGTTTTTTGATATTCCAGATTTCATGTAACCGAAGTAATTTACTATTCAGTCTGTTTCACTCTGCTGTGTAAAGCGGTAGCACCATGTAAGTTTTAATGAAATATGTGCTTACTCTTGGAAGGAGAATTAACATGCAGCTAGCTTGGTGGCACAATTTGAGCATAAGGTCATTCTGGAAAAAAAAAAAAAGTGGAACAAATGGGACACAGATAAATGCCACCAAAACTGCAGAATGTGTCATTCTAATGTTAATTAGTTTGTTTAGGTGATACGATCACATTGCTGAACAACTTAATCAGGAGTACATTCCAGATGGTGCAAAAATTGTATTTCATATCATTTCAGGTGACA
Source organism: Chlamydotis macqueenii (assembly GCF_036417535.1). Classification (NCBI taxonomy): domain Eukaryota; kingdom Metazoa; phylum Chordata; class Aves; order Otidiformes; family Otididae; genus Chlamydotis; species Chlamydotis macqueenii. The sequence continues at coordinate 125,310,584 of NC_141557.1, forward strand.
TTTACAGTGGTTCATGATATTATATACAATCAGCACCATTAAAAAATCTGTTTTTCGAGCAAAATTTATGTCCTTTTATAACCCCTTGATGTTAAATTCTAAGGTTGACATATGGAGTGTAGGCCACCATCATCTTCATTGGTTTAAATAACTGAGATTATTTCTCTGTGGCTTTTTTTTTTTTTTAAATAATCCATTGAATATCCATGGTTGATTGGCTTTGGGAATGATGAGTGTGATATATACGGTTAGCTAACTGCTGCACAGACAAATTTATTAATACAAATATCACTCTCATGAAGTTCAGCAGCTTAATCTTTCAGATATTTCTAGTACCTTAATTTAGAAAAAAAAAGAAATCAGATCCTAAAAAAAATAAAAATAAGTGCTGTAATGTATACAGCCTTACAGGGAAGAGGTAAGTA